>NC_090445.1:1114884477-1117384477 GCF_031143425.1 Pleurodeles waltl
CATCCCAAACCATAGATGGAGTTGAAGACCCCGATTACATTTGAAAAATTCATTTATTTCAATTCTAGAGGCCTGTACACATCCCTCCTCTTGGAGGAGTTGTTGGTTGAACACCCACCTTTTAGGTTGAAATGCAGAGTATTCTGGAAAAAAGAACACTTCCAGCACCAGGGTGGCATGGTCGGAAAGACCAGAATGCCACACAGATTGGCTCTTGAAGCGCATTGTTTTGGATAGCAGAAAAAAATCAATTTGGGAGGCGCTTTTAAACCAGCTTGAGATGCACGTATACTCTCTCTCATTTGGGGCATTTACCCTCCAAGGGTCACAGAGCATCAATACTTTGACGTAATCTGTGAAGATTTTAGCAACTCTAGGTTTATGTTGTTTTTTACCCTTAACATTAGTATCCATGAATGGATCCTGAAGAAAATTGAAATCCCCACCAATAATGATCTTGCCTGGAAGTTGCAGAAGGGATTGAAACAGCCCAAATAAGGGGCCGGATCATCTATAAAAGGCGCATAAAAGCTGACAAAAGTCAATCTTTCTTTAGAGATTAGGCAGTGCACCGAGCACCACCGCCCTTCAGGGTCACTAAGAAAATCAAGTGCCCGAGCCCAAAGATCCCTAGCCATAAAGACCGCTGCACCTCTGTGAGCGACTGGGGCTACAGCAACCACCTTAAAATCAACAGATCTTTTGAACATATTAAAGCCCGCTATTTTTTTAGCCGGAATATGAGTTTCTTGTAATAGAATAACAGAGAGGTTTAGAGCATTTATCCTCTCTTCAATTGCACCCCTTTTCCTCCGATTATTTAGCCCATTGACATTCCAAGAGACTATTTTTAATGAGGGGTTCAACCTTGCAATTGGATTCTTGTAATAGATTGCCTAAATAACAAGTGATTTGAAACTGCCAGAAAGCTCCGGCCTTGGCCTGCATCAGATGGTGTCATCTGCATTATGGACTTAGTCACTCTGAATTGCACATAGCTACATTTTGGTATGGTAAAAAAGGATCTTGTACCCTTTGCTGCTTCCCCCACCCATCCCCTTGGAACCCCATCCCACCCCTTAGGTGGCCAACACCTGGGGTCCTCCTGTCTGGGCAATCAGGGATCACCACCCACCCCCTGACCCTCTTCTTCCCTAATCGGGTACCTTGACATGGCCCCCTAGTTGCCATACACTGCAAAGGGACTGGAATGTAAGTGCCAAAGTGACGCGTTCTGTTTAAACTCTGCGGAATCTACCATTCCTAAAGGAATTCACCCCTCTCAGTGCATAATGTGCTCCCCTCCTTCCATTCTTTTTTTTTCTCCCCTCCCTCCAACCCCTTCGTCCTGACCGATAAGAGTTTTGAATCGAGTGCAAAAGAGTCTTAGCAGCATCAACTGTGTGAACTATATTTGAATGTCCCTGAAAAAAAACTTTACGTTTAGATTGTTGAGTCCTGCCAGAGCCCCGGCTTTTTGAAATGCGGGGATCATCCCCTTCAATTCTCTCCTCTGACGTGCAGCAGCCACCGACATATTGGTAATAGCTGCTCTTGATGTCTCAGCTTCACCCCTGTCTGATATCACTGCCAGGGTTCTGCACACCAAAAATTCAAAGGCAGCCCCTCCGAGTTAGCACCAGTTGTCTGGGCTCTCTCCCTTGTTCAGTGGCCTGGGCAGACCCTGGTACAATGTGGCAGCTGAGTGGTTGATGCAGATCATTTCACCCCACCCCTTTCCTCCTAAAGAGCTGGGTAAAGTACTGTTGATTGCTCCTTCTGTGTGGTATCCCTGCTGCTGGAAGGAAAGGTAATTAACCGGGCACAACAGGATGACAAAAGGCCTGGGCTCTGATCTTGAGCTGAGCAGGAGAAATATTACAACTCTGGATAATCCATAAGGTATATAGATAGAATTTGGAAATTACAGAATTCAAGACGTCAGTGGTCTCTGTAGGCCAAAGGGAGGCAAAACTGCACTCTAACCAGTTCTCTCCTTATGTGTATACTAGAGTGTCACTACAGACAAAACAGTTCATCACGTTGACTTTCCATATTAGTGCACACTAACCTTATAAGGCCTATCCATGGTGAATATTCAATTCTTCAGGGTCCACATTGCACGAGGCTACTGTGCACAGTTACTGGGCTTTGCACATCAGACGTCTCTGGGCAATTGGCCGATTAGCAGATGCATTAAAATATCTCTAGATCAATAGTTATCCTATTTAGAATCTACAAATCAATATTTTGCTTTCCTGCTTTGGGGCACAGATATTTAAAAATGTGCACTGATTATACTCTGGACGTAGGGTGGCATTTTTTGGCAGAACACACTGGGATAACTCAAGAATTCTTCTAAACCTTAAGTATGTGTGCTCAACATAAAAGAGACAGAAACATATTTGCTTTTAGATTAAAGATCCTACAGGAACACAACTGGAAGTTGATGTCCGATGTAATAGTGTCCGTCAATTAAGATCAGTTTTTATATAACTATGAACAGGGTTCTCTACTATACCTGGGGTCATTTTATTCATAGTACTCCGGGGTTGCAACAGGCATGTGCACTGACTTTTGCACCCTGGGGGCACTGTGGTATTACAGAAAGGTGCTTGTGCAGCTGTTAAACATGTAGCATTAGTGGTATCTTCAGAGTGAGTTCCCTCATTTACATGGGGGCGTGGCTCCATGCAAATATGGGAATCACTTTGCTGCTGCAACCATGCCATTTTATGGATACAGATGCAGGTGCAGAGGCGAACATGGCCTTAGGAGGTGCACTGAAACGTATCACACTGTTTACCTCCTGATGGCAGCTCTCTAAAAGGGGCAAAGCAGGCCCCAGGGACCCCGCAAGACATCCCTCCTGCAGGCGGTTTCAGTCTCTGGTGGGACAGCTAACCTCTCCTTAAAGTGCAGGAGGATTGCCGCCTGCACTGAAACACACAGAGTGGCTGAGAAGCCGCATCGTATTTCACTGAATGGGATGCCCCAGTGCACGGCTGCCCTGGTAGCAGCACATTCATTGTAATGAGGCGCTCTGTCCCTGTTTGTGCCTGGCACACCTGTTTAAAGATTTGCCTTTGCGCAAACAAAGAGAATGTGCCATATATGTAACGTGTGAATATTGCGAGGTTGTACATGGGGTCCTAGAAAGGTTTACACGGTGTTGTTATTATGAAATGCACATTTTCGAGTATGAACACTGAAATTCGATAGGTCACACTGAGATTTCCTAGGACTCATGTGGGTCCCAGATACATTCTTGGAATTGGATTTCAGCTGCCTCGAAATGAGAGAAAATAATAGTGCGGTGTAGGATCAGTGGAGACAATAGATTCTACTTTTAATATGGGTGAAAAATTGTAGGATATACAAGAAAATGGCAAAAAATCTGAAAAAGAAGAGGTTCGTACCAGCAAAAAAAAACATTCATTGATAAGCATTGATGGGTCTGATTAGAGCATTGTTAGAAAATCATAAGATTATTATAAGTTCATCGGTTACCCTGGCCAATAGGTGTGTAAGTATTTTTTTATAGAAGACATATATGCAAAAATGTATTAATTTAATGAGCTACTGATATAAAAATGGATACCATGATGAATTTGTCGAGCACATTAACTGTCAGTGCACATTTTAATTATAACTTTGCTGTGTGTTTGTACTGTGACTCATATTAACCAACCAGCAGATTTTCCACTCCCTGCTGTGGGATACACGTGGAGAAGGGAACTCCTTGCCTTACCAGAGTGTTCCGTGGTCGAGCCGCGGATACTGAAAAGGCCTGGGACTGTGATGTTAGCTTATATGATGTAGATGCGCACACCGTGTGGAATCTACCTTGTTTCAGGTTCCACTTTATGACACTCAGCATAGGAAGCCTACAGAACAATATAAAGGCCTCCTGGCCTGCAGCCGAACTTGCTGCACCTTTAATATAACCGCAAGGTCTTGAGAAATGATAAAGTCACAACTGACAAGCTGTTGCTATACTTCATTTGCTGAATTCGTAAGTCAGAATCAGCTTTATTCGGCTGAGGACCAGCCATAAAAGTATGCAAAGATACACTAATTAAGTACATAAAATCAACCAGTTAAAACAAATAGTTAAAAGTTCATTAAGCATGACTAATCAAAGTGCATTGGACTTCTGGATTGCACGGCGGCTCGAATAAACAAGCTTACGCAAAGACAAGTCTCATCATCTGGCAATTCTTGTAAATAACGGCAGGTCTGAATGCAGTGTCTGAGATTTCTTAAATTCATGAAAGGGTCTAAAAACTTTTTAGTGTAAAGTTTATACTAATCGTTGAAAAAGAGGAAGTGTAACATTGAATGTTTGGACATGTTGTTGCAAGGGCATATGCTGGAATCAAGCTTATATTGGGACCCAAGTGGGAAACAAAGGGAATATTTCACTGTACAGGCTCTAAAATTAAATAATAAAGAGCGTTCCCAGCCACCTCTGAGGGTCCACAAGTAACCTGTGTGGACAATACCAGGATTAAGGTCCAAATAACACTTGGCAGTTGGTTTCTGGGCTTCTGTGCTCAACCCTTCTGATTGTAGTTTTTCTAACTATAAGGCTTGTGCTTGCTTCTTACCTAGGACAGTTCGTAATGCTGAACCAGAAAAGATATTGGTTAAACAAATCCATTCCAGAGATTTTTTGACATAGGCCAACCAAGGGATGAAGAGTCATTTGTCACAAGCCAAGCAATCGGAGATTATGTTCCTGGTGAGTGAGGCTTCTTCCATTCTCCAGATGGATAACCAAAAGAGGGGAGGACGGATATGAATACGATCACTCAAATAATTTGAGCCCAACTCCTTGTGACAGATCAATTGGGGGTGTTGATATAGGGACCATTAGAATTTTCCTATAAAACAAAGTTCCTTCCTTCTGACGTGTGGTAGGCCCACCAGTACGACAAATCTCTGCCCCATAGGTTGCAATCAGTACACAATGGGCAGAGTATATCTGTAACAGGTGTGGTAGTCCTCTGCAACCAGGTATGGATGGTAAGCTGAGTAGAGAGCCAACTGCTCCAGATAGCTTAGCTCTACTGTGTGAAATATGCGTAGCCCATGAACCAGTCGAGCTGAAGGCGACCCCTAAAAAAGAGAAAGTGCTTGTGCTAAATAAGGTATTTGAACCAAATCTAATGGGTGCAGATCGTGTGCGCTTAGGGCTGCAGGTGATTGTAAATGATTTTGCAAAATTGGTAGACAGATTGAGTTTTGCCGTGAACTGCAGAATGGACTGAACTAATAAGAGCAAAGCTTTGGATGTGTGGTTGGTGAGCACAGCTTCATCCGCATAGAGTAATCCAGGGAGGTGGGCACCATTTATCATGGGCATGTCAGGGTGCAAGTGATAAGCTCTGAGCTAAGATTATTAATATACAAAATAAATAGTAACTGGGCAAGCACACACCTTTGGCAAACCCCTGTTCAATGCTAAATTCATCAGACACTTTCCCCTTTTTACCAAACCTAACCCGGCCTTTGGTGGCTGCACGCAGAGATATGAGTGATTGTACAAGTGCCAAATCCATTCCCATCTCGATGAGGAGTTGCTATAGCCTAGACCGGTTAACTAGTCAAAGGCCATCGACAGGTCCATAAAAGTGAGGTGCAATGACAACTGTTTGGCCACTGTATATTTCCCAATCATTAGGTGTAGCTTAAGACATTGCTCTACAGTTCCGATGCCATTTCTAAACCCAAACTGGCAGGCATTTAAAATATTGTTATCATTAACCCACTCCAGTATCCTATTATACAGCACCCTGATGAGAATTTTTGCCGGAACATCAACCAGTGATTTGGGGCGGTAACATTTAGGTCTGGGAACAGTTCCCTTTCTTAAAAATTGGGATAATAACTGAAGTAACCCAGGAAGTGGGTATCGTAGAGTGGCTCAGACTATTATAAAGGTTAGTCAGCAAGGGGGACCAAAATTTCACGTAACAGTAATTAAATCAATGGGAACGCCGTTCGACCCTGGTGCTTTGCCCCCACACTCTCTTCGATAGCAGCCATGACTTGAAGCTGGTCGATCCCTAAGAGCTAACTGCCCACAGTTACGCTCGTTGTCACCATAGATCTTTGAGAAATAATCCATCCATTCCTCGCCTGCTAAGTGGCAACTAATTGACGTGCTTGCCTGATCATGGGATCTTATGTGTGATACAGCTCTCCAAAAAGCAGCGTATGTTAATATGGCCCACTGGTGGATGATAACTGCCTTCCTTCTCCTCTTCGTAACTAGTTCATACTGCTTCTGTAGAGTGGTCACCACTGCACGATCGCGAGGAGTGAGTTTAAAGCTCTGTGCAAGTGTTGGTTGGCCACGGAGCAGGTATGGTTGAACCACCGTGGGGGTGAGTGGGCTGGTTTTAGAGGTTTAGAAAGGGACTGTCTACTCCTAAAGCAAAGGGCCACAAAATGTTTTTACGATTACCCTTTTTTCATGATTCTCTATTAAGAACCCCATAAGTACCTCCATTTTCTCTGCGACCGCGTTTCCCAACAATTTCAAATGGTCAGGCAGTTTCCATTAGAGCCTAAGGTTATCCGTGTTTGGGAATAAAATACTAAGGGTCAGATTTAAGAAAAGTGGCGCTGCACCCACTTTTCTTTCGCCCCTTAGCGCCCCCTAACACCACCATGTGTGCACCGTATCTAAGATGTTGCACATCTTAGATACGCAATCTATCTAAGATACGGCGCACCATGGCGGGAGTTAGGGAACTAGCGTCAACATTTTTTACGCTAGTTCGAAGCTTTGCAGGTTTAGTGCCAATAATTTTGACGATAATCCTGCAAAGCCCATTGAGGCCAATTATGAATAATGGTGTGCCTCCTTTTAACGCCTGCTCTGAGCAGGCGTTAAAAGTGCTGAAAAAACATTACGCAAAGAAATCTCTTAGATTTCTTTGCGCCACTTTTTTCGCCCCCCCCCCCCATCGGGGGAACGCCCAATTTGCATACATTATGCATGGCACATGCATGATGTAATGCAAAGGGTTACAAAGTCGTGCAATACATGTACTGCACCACTTTGCAAATCTGGGGTGGCATTTTTGGCCATGTAACACCACATTAGCGTAAAAAAAAATGATGCTAATATATCGTTAGATAGTGCAAGGGGCTCTTAAATCTGCCCATAAGGGTGGGTACAATTTCATGGATCTCTCTAGAGGGCACGACCAAGGCTATCTCAATTGGGTTGTGATCACCAAAATTGGTGCCAATAATTATACCATATTGCAAGAGGTTTATTAGATTTCGGGAAATAAAAATGTAATCTATTACTTATGTACTCTTCCTTCCCCTTAAATTAGGCAGCCCCAGTGGACCTGGCCCGGCTCCCTCTAACGCACTATGCAAATTGTAAGAGGCAAGTAAAACCTCTAGCTCTTTTCTGTTCTCGTGGGAGCCTCTGGCACTCTCCACTCCCTGTGATTAAGTACTCCAGCGTTAAAATCACCCACCAAAGAAAGATACATTTGCTGTCCCTGATTGTGTTTACTCTGTATAACAGTTGATATATATTCAAATAAGCCAGGAAATCTTTGGTTGTGCACATTAAGAAATTCGTTATTAAAAAAATTGATGAGGAATAAGGTCCAAATCCTCTTAAAAAGTATAGCTTCAAAATTGCTCCTTGGGGTTTTCACTGCTTCTGCATGGCCTCCAAGTAACAAGTTCACCCAAATGGTTAAACCTCCTGAAGCTCTGCCTGAGGGGGACAGGGCAGCCGGTAGAACAAAACACATATAACCTTTGAAGACTATGGGATTAGTGTCCCAGGTTTCATAAAATATCATATGACTTTACAAACAATTACCAGTCAGGAAGTGTTACCTTGGAACAAAGGCCAGCAATGGTCCAGCCTAATATCTTTATCACAGAGTTTTTGGTGATCGAAGCCGGGGAAGTAGTCTGTGAGGAAGCGCTCAGGCAATAATGTACATTCCATTAGCTAGACGGTATTCAAGCATAACAACTTTGGGGTTGTGCCTGAACAATGAGGCTCATCTCGAGCTGTGGGCGGAGCATTGGTACCGTATGCGGAATTCCCGTGCCTTGAGGTGTTCCAGATGCAGTCAGTGCGCCCATCAAAGAAGACCTGGGCTTTACCTGTCAATCAACATGGTCATAGTGTGCTATGACGGCATATAATGTTGTATGCGAGGCACCGAAATGGCTGTGGCCTCTGGTTAGGTGGTAAAGGGTGTATTACTTGTTGCAGTGGCTTGTAGAAGTAGCCCATAATAATGTTGGCCTCAGCCAGTGTTGTGGTCCCCAGTAGCATTCCCACGTGTATGTATGTCTAAAGTTAACGATGAGGAAGTCCCCAGCTATATTTTTACAGAAGGGACCAATCAAGTCTACCCCCGCATAATTAAAATCCCATGGCTTTCTGCAGCATTAAAATTCCTGTGCATACCCAGCCAGTTGACAATCATATTGCGCACCTCTTCCCACATCTCCGTCTGGGTGTGTTCCAAGTGCCACGCACCCGCCATTACCAGGACATGGGGGCAGGCCTCAGGGGGTAATTTTAAAATCGATGAGCTAGGATAAATGTCCATGTGCCTGCCTCCCCTATGTGGCGTAACCGTGCCCTTCGGGCTGTGGGAGTTGAAGGATTGTCACCAGCGACCCCCGCACTGTTACTGATAGTGGAAATACCTGGACTGTCATTTATCGAATCAGGCTGTGTAGTGTGCAAGGGGATGCCCGAGTGGTTACTTAGTCCTGAGTGAGAAATATGGTTGCACGTACCTGGACCCTACTATGTGAAGTGAATTTAGCTGTTTCCATATTGCAGTATTGAATGTGGTGTTGGGCTTGAGCACGGTCGCTAAGTGTGTTTCGATTGCAGTAAGGCGCACCTTTAATGGGTTTTGCTGCTCTTCAAGGATTGCTGAAAAATTTGATGAAGATCTCCTCGACGTTAACATTACCTAAAAGAGTTGGGCTTGTCCCTTTTCCAGTTTCAATTTGGTTAGGCTGGGAGCTTGCCTGTGGAGCGCACATGCTTATCTGTTTCCATTTGGTTGCAGGTTCAGGGGACAAGTTAGGACTGTCACGCCTCAGAGTGGCTGGGCAGACACCTAGCTCTGTAATCTCTGTTGTGCCTCCACCCACGCTGGTTAAACTGGAAGGGATCATTGACCCACCTACAACCTTGTCACCTCCCTCCTCTGTTAAGATACAGATTTAATCTTCACCAGTGCCATTTGCTGGCCCTTCCAGGATGCTCCCTTGCCCTAGGGATAGTCTATGTTCTGTAAAGGCTATTTCGTTTGCTGCAAACCTTACTGCGTGCTCCAACAAAGTGTCAATCCTTGTGGATTTATGAGGTAGCACAGGGCATCCAGTCCATTATGAAGGGAATTTATAGGGAATGTCTCTCCTGTATGTCTGAAGCTGCTCACCCACAAATGGGGGGGGCCTAGCCCAGCTTTGTTTGGCCGCAGACGGGGCCACTCTTGGCCTGGTCTTCACCAAGGCACGTGCCTGGGTGCGTCCTGTGCCCGTCCCATGAATCAATAACCATAAATATCCACATGTTTGATTCTAATTGATGACTGGATTAATGATTGGAAACCCGCAATCCTTTTGCTGGGCAACTGAGCCTTATTGGCTGTGTATTATTTGTGCACCATGTATTGCAACTTATAAAATCTCTACAAACTTCTGTATTTCGAGTCCGTCCTGCATGGCACTTGGTTCCACGAAGCTGTGATGATTACAACATTACACTTCAAATTATACTGCCTGTGTGTTTATTAATTGTAGGCTTCCACAGTCGTGGTGGAGAATGGCAGCACTGTTTGTGAGGCTTTAGCAGTTGAAGTTGACTTTGCATTCATAAATGCAGACAGTACAGCAGATTTCCCAAGCCCCAAACATGTTGTATTTGTTTTCCAGCTGAAAGAGATCTCCGCCCATGGCCCTCCACCTAATCAAAGATTAGTGCTCACGCCTCTTCTGTATCTTGCTGTTTTGCTAACAATCCAGCAGATTTCCCAAGCCCCAAACATACTGTACTTGTTTGCCTGCTGAAAGAGATCTCTGTCTGTGGCCCTCCATCGAATCAAAGGTTAGTGCTCACGCCTCTTCTGTATCTTGCTGTTTTGTTGACAGCGGCGGCTGCCGCAAATGTCAAGGCGGGGGCGCGGGACAGGGGAAACAGGAAAAAAATATATATATATACTTACGGTTTTGTCGCCGCCACCCATTGTCTCGCTCGTCGCTCCTCTTCTGGTGTACCAGCATTCACTGGGACACCAGCACAGGCTCCCCAGCAATCCTTGCACTGCTTTCATGCTAAACCTAACATAAAAGCAGCATCAGGATTGGTCTGAGCGGCAGTGACTGCCGCTCAGACATGGCCCTGGGGTATGTGCAGTTTCTCCAGCCCGGCTGTTGAACACAGCCAGGCTGGAGAAACATAAGTGTGCATTTGTATTTGGCTGGCCTGAGATGACCAGCCAACCACACATGCACACTTATGTGCACTTTCCCCTCCTCCACCCTTCCATCTCATATGGTCCAGCCTTGCCCCTCCTTGTACTGCAGGCTGAGCCAGCA
This sequence comes from Pleurodeles waltl, assembly GCF_031143425.1. Classification (NCBI taxonomy): domain Eukaryota; kingdom Metazoa; phylum Chordata; class Amphibia; order Caudata; family Salamandridae; genus Pleurodeles; species Pleurodeles waltl. The sequence goes on from NC_090445.1 coordinate 1,114,895,095, forward strand.
GCTGAAAAATAAAACGAAAATCAAACATCATTTTATTTTTCATCTCCTGGCGCTTGGCTAGGGGGCGACGCTCCTCCGCGAGCCACCCCTGTTCATTTAGTTTGATTCTAACTGTGCGTTTTAGAGAAGGATCCTTTTACTCTTTGCTGTGTGTGGATATTGCTGTTATAGATTCCTTGAAGTGTTACACAAGCCTCTGCTGCTGTTCACATGCCCCTAACTAGGGCACCCAGTTTAAATAGGTGTTGTGACCATAGAGAAAGTGCAGTCCACATTCCACAGAGTAGGGCCCACTTGTAAATAAGGTATGTGGTCACAAGTGGGGGCGCAGACTTTAGCTTTCTTTTAAGAAGAAGAAACATTTCTCGCTGAAGCTCGCAGGGTACTCAGGTGTAGATGGAGCTATATGAGAGCAGTATCCAAATGGTATCAAGATGTAAATGTGGTGTGACATGTAGATAATATACCAGGGGCGAGATGTACGACCGCTAAATGACCGTGCACCACGTACCAGCCCTGTTTTGCGAGTCGTATGCTATTGCCGACTCGCAAAATAGGGTTTGCGACTCGCTATTAGGAAGAGGCATGCCAAGTGCATCCCTTCCTAACAACGAGTTGCTGGGGAATGTATTATTGTTTTGTGACTGGGAATGTGGTCACAAAACAATAGCAGTTACCACCAACTTCAAACTGGTGGTAACCCATTTGCAAATGGGAAGGGGGCACCAGCCTTCTTTTAGAGCAGGTAGTGGTCCCATGGGCCACTGTCTGCTCTGAAAAAATGAAAAGGAAACTTTTTCATTCTTTTTTTGTAATGCATCCCGTTTTCCTTTAAGAAAAACTGGCTGCATTAAAAAAAAAAATGCTCTATTTAAAAACCAGTCACAGACAAGGTGGTCTTCAGACACCAATAGGCCACCATCCCAGTGAGTGCTGGCCATTCCGAAATGGGGCGCAAATTGCAACCTGTCTTATGAATATTAATGAGGCAGGTTCCTTGCGACCCACTGCAAATCGTGAAGTCGGAGACAATGTTGTGCAACAGCTTTTGCGATTCGCAAATTGCGAGCCACTAAAAATCACAATTTGCGAGTCTCTAAAGCTGGCCATCGTACATCTGGCCACACAAGTTCAATAAATTAGTTGTCTAAAAAGAGAACTTAGCATTAATTGCCAAACAGTAGAATTCGCTTTTATTAAGAGTGTACACTGAATATTGATTGTTGTAGAGTTTACTGATTTTATGGAGCCGGTGCTCAAGTAGGATAGGGCACCAGTATAGGGTTAGATATAAGACACCCTATGTGTCCACGTGTGTGTGCACGAGTGGGATGAGAGGAGGCCTATTACTCTCTGCATGTGCACATGACTTACTAGTATGGATTTTGAGAGTATCAGTAAGGGGATGGTTGGCAACCGCACCAATTGTGTCATTTGTGCCACTGGTCAAAAGCAAGGGCCGTTACGCACCTGGGTTTATCTTTCACTTCCAACTTGTTCACTTTCTTGCCACTCACTTTCTCTCTTTTCCCTCTTCCTTGCTCCTCCTTGACAGCAAGAATGCGGGTCCCTTTGCGATCACACGACTCTTGTGCCTCTTTTTTCTGTACACACATTTCATACTTGTGAGGAGTGAACATGTGCTTCATTGTGGACTGGTAGGGAATGTGTTCTCGTCTATCTTTTGGTTGTCTCTTACTACTAACATTGTTCTGCCTTTCTCTGTGTTTTATCCTAATTATGCCTACTTTGCCTATTTTCCCCTTTCTTCACTGTCCGGATATGAGTCACACAAGTCCCGAGAAATGTTGCATTCTTTTAGACTGATGTGATTGTAATTGATTGTGTAAGCTGCAGGATGACTAACATGGGATCTCATTGTAAATCTGGTGCACTGTAAATAACAAGTGCAGACGTGCCTCCAAATGTTGCCGGCTTATGTGATGTATATTATGTTTTATGTGATGGCCATCAACATTAGATATGTGCTTATGGTGAAATAACAGATAAGCTGTGGTTCCTCTTATCAGGGACATTTGAATTGTCGTGACTAAAATCACCTACCTGTTAAATGGCATGCAGATACAAGTCATAAGTGGAAGAAATGTAGGGCCAGATTTATGAAAAGTGGCACTACATTACATGCAGTGCCACTTTTCTTGCGGCCCCTTGCGCCTCTACCGCCACCATGTGTGCACCGTATTTAAAATACGGCGCACCGTGGCGCAGGGTAGGGGGCAATAGCTTTAGAATTTCTGACGCTATTGATGTACTGTTCAGGGTTAGACCCAAAATGTTGCCGCTAACCCTGAACAGTACATAGGGGCCAATTGTAAACAATGGTGTGCCACCTTTTAATGCCTGCTTTGGGCAGGCGTTAAAAGTGCCGAAAAAAATGATGCAAAGAAATCTCTTTAATTTCTTACCGCCATTTTTTTGTCCCTCTAACAGGGGAACGCCCTCTTTGCATACATTATGCCTGGCGCAGCATAATGTAGCGCAAAGTGTTACAAAGTGACGCAATGCATGCATTGTGCCACTTTGTAAATTTGGTGTGGGGAAAAGGCCACATTGGCGTAAAAACAATGATACTAAGGTGGCGCTAAAGTGGCGCTAGGCCCTCTTAAATCAGAGCTTTAATGACTAGGAACTAGCTGCTAGGAATCAAGCACAACCAGTGATCTTTAAACATAAGGAATACTACAAGTCAAGTTATTTTTGTTAAAAGCAAGACATTGCTACAGCCATTTGGCCTCTTTCAGCTTAATTTGCATCGACTCCGAAAGACAAGGATAAAGATGATTCTCTGGGGCTGGGCATTTCTTTTGGTATTTTGAATAGAACACCACCCAATGTTAGGATGCCCGAATTACCCTCAATAGTGAGCTCTCAATTAGTACATAAAGAGCTTACAGATAGTACTTCCAGACCATAGCGTGTAAATACACACTGTGCAGCATGTTTCAGGCTGCTCCATGCAAACGAATGCTTATAAGGCTCCCCACAATATTATTCATCACTATTTTCAGGAAAGTGTGGGGGTTCCCTCCTGTGTGACAGATGGTTGTGTGTCAGGATGAATATAATGACCTTCCATCCCCACTCACTATGACAGTCTCTGCCATTAGTCCCTTATCTTAGATAACCGTGTGAGTGGCATATGCACTGGTATAATGTATTTCAAGAGTTGAAAAAGGCTCGCCATAACAAAAGGGATCAAATGACATTTCAAAACCTTCTTCCACATACTCATTTCATGCCATTAACAAATGTGCATTACAGCTAGATAGGTTTTTATAGAACCGCAAGGTGAGGGCTCTCAATGGCCTTCTCCATGCTACCTGGGCCAGCGGCTGAAGTGTTACTTCTTGCCTGTGAGTGGGCTGATCAAGACTCTTCTCTTTTCCATTGTCTCTATGGCTTCTATGTTCGAGTCCCTGATGAACTGTTAGAAGATAATCTCAGAAACCAAAACATGCACAATAAGTATTGTTGGTCTTCTGATGTGTCATTTTAATGCAGGCCAGTTGCATACACCGGAAAGAGCTACATTACTGTCTGATCTTCAACAAGCTATAGCTGCATAGGAATGCTAGCCAGACTTTAATAGCCTAATACTTCAAATACAAACACAAGAATTCATAGCTCCTGAACTCCTAATGCCAGATTCGAAAAATTACATGATATACGTCCGATGATAAACTCACAGTCACTGGCCAAGGAAATATGTTAAAACACACACTGCTATGACCAGGCATGACATTTCTGTTGGAGAACACGATCTAAGCACTAACAAGACAAATAACAAGCATTTGCAATACAATGGGTCTCACATTTGCTTGAGTTAGAGCTATTAGCGTTGTAGATTCCTAACTGGACTTTTCTTGCCACATAAATTGAAAATGAAAGGTAAAACAGCTTACATAAATAAGCAAGCCAATTCAAAGCCCCATGGCATGAGCATGAAGGAAAGACACAAAAAGAAAAAAAAAATTCTGAAAGTGAAATATTTAAATGTGTTTATTTGCATGGAAGCTGTGCTTCAGCTGATTACGCAATGTTTGCACTGTTTTACCTTTTATCTTCTTCTACAGGATGGAATGAGCTTCCCTTAACCACTACTGCATTGCTTCCTTGCATAATGCACAAGCCTAATCACACAAGAACCACTTTCTCTGGAAAACCAGCCAAGACTGGTAGCTGTAACATCTGCCCCTCCTATGCCACTCTTAGAGAACATCTGAGTTTCACAACACCATGATCAAACAAGCATTGACAAAGCCAATAGGGTTTGCCTTTTTTTTTCTTTCGCATTCTATCGTTTTAACAGGATTATAAATATTAGAAAACTGTTTGTTTTAAATTTGATAACCGTTAATAGTTGGTTATGCTATTGTTTATTAACTCAAAATACATCACAACATAAACTATCAACGGTTTAACAAATTTAAAACAAACTTTATTGAAACATTTTTTTATATATTTATAATCCAGTAAAATAGTAAAATAGAATGCAAAAGAAAAAACAAAGGCTAAACCTATCGGCTTTGCCAATGCTTGTTAAACTTGGTACCACTCTCTGAGCATTGGTTGGACCTCACTAGTATCAATTTAACACCCAAATATAAAAATAAGCAACAGAAAAGTGACCAGTCCAGCTTTGCAAAGGGTCTTGATAGAGAGAAAGAAAGAGCGCCTGTGTGCATGTGCGAGAGAGTGGCAGAGCAGAGTGAGTGTGAGAGAGAGAGAAATAGAGAGATAATAGAATGTGATTGTGAAAGCAAAGTGTGTGCGTGCATGAGAGTTAATGAGAGGAAGAGCGAGTCAGAGAGAGACCTTCTCCTGCGCACCTTTGAGACAGACGTCACCTCAGTGAGGGGAGGTGCTCGCGTAATTAAGAGCCTGTTCGTCTTTCACGGACACTTAAACGCCGCAGCGCTCACCTGTCTTGTGGAAACTGAAGCGCAACCTTTCGCTCCACTGTTTTCTTTGTAATTTTATTAAGATCGCACAAGGTACAAAACAGGGACGTCTGCTCACAGAGTTTGATCCCCAAAAGACCCTATCTTGCTAAAAATGGTGACTGCGTGAGGAATTATTGTGCAATTTGTATTTACCCCCAAACAAATCTCCAGAATTCAGCTTGAATTCAAAGCCCGTGTTAAAATCTGTACTGCCTGAGCAGTGGTAGAAAAGGCTTCTGATTATCGTTGCCGCTCTCCGGACCCATTTCCCTCTAGCTGTGCGAGTCTGAAATCAAGAATAATAACTTGTGTGGAGCCACAAGCAGAACGCGTACTGTAACTTACTTCCCCTCAAAATCAAAAACTGAATGTACCGGGGTAGCTAAGTGCCAGTTCCAACTCGAAGCACGCGCCCATTACCTCCCGTCCCTCCCTCGCCTTCCTTTCCCAACCAATGAGGCTCCCTGCCTCCCCCTACACCCCTCCCTTCCCTTTTGAAAAGCCCCCCCACCACCTCCTGTTCTTTTTGTCTAGCCCGCTAGACTTACCTTCTCTTCCTCCTCCACGGCGGGGCCTGGGGGGGGGCTCCGTGTTGACTCTCTGCGGGTGCGGTGCTCCTAGCTGTGGGCCCCCGGGCAGTCGCTTCTTCATATCGGTCGGCAGCGCTGCTTTGGGAGACGCTTCTTCCAGTTCGGCTGACGGAGTCGGCCGGCTCTCTGGTGGCTGGGGCTGCACTTCTGGTTCTTTGCTTCGCGCGTGCTGGGCTGATTTGCCGGTTGTGTGGATCTTCATGGCTACGGTACAGCGGGCGTTTCTGCCCATGTTTTTTTCTTGTTTTTGGGTTAAGTACTGCGCTATTTTCCATTTGCTGCTTTAAGGATGGGGGGGGAGTTTCTCCTTTATTTTACTGGATGCTGTTGGCCTCTTGGGTACATTTCATGTTTGGATTATGTTGAGGCAGGTTCCTTCCAAACGGCGCATGATTGTCTCTTCTTCTTCTTCTTCTTCGGGGGAGGATGTTGCGGTTACCCTTACCACTCCTGGTGGGCACCAAGTTGCGCTGGGGGTTCCTGTGCCTCTCATGTCCAGGGAAGAGGTTCAGGACATGATTGAGGTGGCTGTGTCTCGTGCTCTTCAGGCTATGGCTCCTAGGCCTGGACGTTCTCCTGCCTCCCGTCCTTCGGGGGCGGCGGAGGGGTCCTCTTCCTCGGGTGATGACACCCCTTCTACTTCTGGTGGGAAGTATGTCTCCAGGTAGGAGATGTGGGATGTTCTGACACATGTTCGGGACAATTTGGGGTTTCCTGTTTTTCAGCCTTCTGGGACTGATTCCCACTTGTTCCCTCAATAACAAACGCCTTCGCGGTTTGCCATGCCTTTCCAGGGCCCGGTTAAGGATATGGTTTTCCGTGAGTGGAAGGATGTAGACAAATCTCAGGTTCCTCGCTTCCTTCAGAAATTGTACTTACTGGAGGGAGAGGAGGTGTTGCCCCATTCCATTAAGCTGGATTCTACTTTGATTGGCAAGACGGCGGTCAATCCAGAGGACTGCGTACCTGCTGATGCCACTGACAGGAAGGTGGATTTGGGTCTGAAGAGGACCTTTGCTGCGGAAAATTTAGCCCTCAGAGCTGGTATTTTTTCCTGCTTATTCTGCCCAGTCCATGGTGCAGGATTTTGACAAACTTGCGGTGGCTGTCCAGGAGGGTTCTGAGTGTTCGGAGCTGCTGGCGGTTATGGAACAACAGGCCAGGTTGCTGGCTGACATGTCGTCTGATGTTGTCCGCACTTCGGCTCTGGCTTCTGGGGCTTTGATTGGGGCTCGTCGGTCGTTGAGGATGTGGAAGGCGGATCCGGGGAAGAAGTCTGCTCTCCTGCGGCTTCCTTTTGAAGGTCACAATTTGTTTGGGGATCAGTTGCCTTCCATGCTTTCGAAAGCTTTTAAGAAGAGGAAGCCCGCCTTGCCTTACAAAGGTGGTTCTTCTTCTGGCAAGGGTTGGCGGAAGTATTCTCGCTCTTTTTCCAAGTTTGATTCCAAATCTTTTTCTTCCAGGAAGCGTCGTTTTCAGACCCGTTTTTCTCCTAAGAAGTCTGGTCCTTCGGGTTGGGATGGCCTCAAGAAGGGTTCCTGACAATCACTGTGGGCCTGGCAGCGGACCGATTGGGGGTCGGCTGAGACACTTTCTTCATGTTTGGCAGGAGGAGGTCAACGATCGCTGGGTGCTGGACATTGTGAACAATGGTTAAGCCATAGACTTTGACGTGGTTCCTCCAGATACGGGAGTCCGTCCTACGCCACTGCCTGCGAACGGTGTCCAGAGGAGGGCATTGTTGGAGGGTGTCCGGGACTTGCTCGTCAAAGGGGCCATCTCCCGAGTTCTTGTGGGGGAGGGGGTCTGGGCGCTTATTCCATCTTGTTCCTGGTTCCAAAGGTGTCAGGGGGTTTTCATCCAGTACTCAATCTCAAGTGGGTGAATTAGTGGATTTCTGGATGCTGTCCATTCAGACAATTTTTCCTCTGGTCATTCCAGGAGATTTCCTGGGGTCTCTGGATCTGCAGGATGCTTACCTGCATGTTCCCGTGGCCCTGTCTTCTCAGAGGTTCCTCCGCTTTGCAGTAGGCCGGGACCATTTTCAGTTTTGTGTTCTGCAGTTTGGCCTCAAATCCTCTCCCTGGATTTTCACCAAGGTGCTGGTTCCTCTGGTAGCTCTTCTGCATTCCGAGGGTGTGTTTGTCCATCCGTATTTGGACGATATTCTGATTCAAGCTCCCAATCAGGTTCTGTTACAGAGTCATATTCTCCGGGTACTGTTGGTCCTGCAAAATCACTGTTTTTTGGTCAACTGGGGGAAGTCAGATTTGGTCCCTTCCCAGGATCTGGTTTTCCTCGGGCCCGCTTTCTGACTCTCCAAGGCTTGGTGACTGTGTCAGAGAAGCGGTTGTTGTGCCTCCAGTCGCAGGTGTTGTCGATCTTGTCGCAAAGTCCTCCCAGAGTCCTTCAGTGGTTGCGGCTGCAGGGTCATTTGGCGTCAGTGGTTGTTCTGGTACCTTGGGCGCGGTTTCATCCGGTTTCATCTTCTATGCCTGATGAACTGGTTTCTTGTTCGTTGGTCTCCAGTTTCAGGATCTCTTCGGACGAGGATTCCTGTGTCGGGATTTGTTCACAGGGAGTTGGGTTGGTGGTTGGTGTCGGCTCATCTTCGATTGGGAGTGACTTTGTCTCCTTCACGGCCGGTTGTTGTGACGACCGATGCCAGTCTCTCCGGATGGGGAGCTTGGCTGGGGTCAGATCAGGTCCAGGGGTTTTGGTCGCCTCTGGTGGCGAGCCGCTCCTCAAATTGGAGGGAGTTGAATGCGGTTCTTCTGGCTCTGATTCATTTTCAGGGGTCCCTGAAGGGATTGGATGTTCTTATCCGGACGGACAACTTGGTGGCCAAATCTTACATGAACAGGCAGGGTGGGACAAGGTCTTGGTCTCTGTTTCGAATTGCGAGGGACATTTTCGTTTGTGCTCAGGAGTGGGTTCTGTCTCTTCGGGCCACCTACATTCAGGGGGTGGTCAATGTTCAGATGGATCCGGGTCATTCCTTCGTCCCAGCTTTTCTCCCTCCGATTGTCTCTGTTCCGTCGGCTGGTTCGCCTGTGGGGTCATCCGGTGTTGGATTTGTTTGCCTCCCCAGAGAATGCGAAGGTGAGGTGCTTTTGCTCCCGGTTTCGTTGTTTTCAGGCTTGGGTGGTGGACGGGATGTCGTGTCCTTGGCCTCAGGATCTTCTGTATGCATTCCCGCCCTTCCAGTTGCTTCGTGCTTTTCTGGTGAGGGTACGTCCTATGAAGGCCAGGGTTCTCTTGATCACTCCGCATTGGCCATGGGCAAATTGGTTTCCGTTGCTTCGGTTGATGGCCTCCGGTCACATGTGGACTCTCCCTCTCTGTCCCTTGCCTCTGGAGTTTCCTTGCCTCCCTCTGGGGTCGTTGCGGCGGTTGAACATGACGGCTTGGAAGTTGAATGGAGGGGATTGACTTGACAGGCTTGGGGGTTTCGGTCACTTTGACTTTGCTGGCTTCGCGGCGTCGTTCCATATTGCTATCTTATGGTCGGCAGTGGAAAGTGTTTTCTGCCTGGTGTTTGTGGCATCGGTTGGATCATGCTGCTGCTTCTCTGTTTGAGGTGATGCAGTTTCTACAGGATGGGGCCCAGTTGGGTTTGTCTGTGGCTTCTCTGCGGGTGCAGTGGGCTGCGATTCAGGCTTTTCGGTGTCTGTGGCATATCCGTCTGATGAGGGTCGTTTGATGCCTGGATTTTTTCAGGGCCTTCTTAACTTGGTTCCTCTTCCGGTGCGGGCCTTTCCTTCCTGGGATCTTTCTTTGGTGTTGGAGGTCTTGACTGGTCCTCCCTTTGAGCCTCTGGAGTCCTGTGATTTGCGTCATCTGACGTTGGAAACTTTTTTTCTGGTGTCCATTACTTCAGCCCGCCATTTGGGGGAGCTAGGGGCTTTGGCCTGCACTTTTCCTTTTTGTAAGGTTTTTCCTGATCGGGTTGTGCTTGTGCCTGTTCCCTCGTTTGTTCCCAAAGTGAATTCTGCTTTCCATGCTCAGCAGGTGGTTATCCTGCCTGCTTTTTGTCCCGATCCTTCCTCGGCTGAGGAGGTTCGGTTGCATACTTTAGATGTGCGTAGGGCATTATTGGAATATTTGCGGGTGGTTGCTCCTTTCCGGAAAGGTGATTTCTTGTTTGTTAATTTTGTTCTGGCTCAGAAGGGGGAGAAACCGTCCACTGCTTCCTTGAGTCGTTGGGTCTGCTCTCTGGTTTTGATGGCTTATTCTTTGCAAGGGGTTATGCTGCCTCTGGGGATCCAGGGCCGTTCTACCCGGGGTATGGCTGCTACGGTGGCTGAGTTACAGGGCGCTTCTGTAGTGGAAATTTGCAGGGCAGCTACTTGGGCCTCTCCTTTTACTTTTGTTCGTCATCATAGACTGGCGGACATGGGGGGTTTGGAGTCGGTGTTGGGTCACCGTATATTGTCCTCTATGATGCAATAGGGGGGTTGTTTTCCGGCGTCCTATTTGGTTGAAATTAAACTTGTTGCAACTCAGTGTCCATCTCCTGTGTTTCTCTTCCTATGTCTCATTGGTTGGGAAAGGAAGGCGAGGGAGGGACGGGAGGTAATGCGTCCATTACTTACCGGAAATGGCATTACTCCTAGTCCTACTCCCTCGCCTTCCTTTCCGTTCCCTCCCGCCCTCCCGGTACGAAACGCCTGAGTTGCTGTTTTGGGCTTGTTTCTGTACAGGAGGTGGTGGGGATGTGGGGAGCTTTTCAAAAGGGAAGGGAGGGGTCTAGGGGTCTAGGGGGAGGCAGGGAGCCCCACTTGGTGGGAAAGGAAGGCGAGGGAGTAGGACTAGGAGTAATGCCATTACCGGTAAGTAATGGACGCATGTGCATCGCCCTAGCGCATAGAACTATGATCGCTCTTTTAAAATGCATGCAATGGACTAAAATAATGATCTTTGACTCTGGTTTCGCCAGTGGAGGCAACATGTAGCTGTCACTATATGATTAAAATAGGTGAAATCAACGCCCCTCCCCAAACACACACCCACATACACCCACCCCCATACTGAGCAAGCGCTGACTGTCACGGTGGCATAAAAGCTACCCAATGGGCAGTATTGGATACTCTGAGATCATTAACGAGCGAATACATTTGAAGTATTGTTGGCTTCTCCCATCCAGGTATTATCATCTGGCCCTGTCCATTATTCATATTTCCCGGGCATTATTGGCTGTGTCTCAGTCAGAATGACAGAACACCTCACCCAATGTAACCTTTCCTGCAGTGGGCCAGTCACCCTCACACTCCGCCCGTATGCTCTTCACACATCATGTCAATCAAACACTGCGTCTTGTCACAGCCAAGGCTGCCTCCTTCACACAACTGTTGATTCTAAGTGCAGGCATCTACATAAACAGCAGTGATTGCACAAGGAATAAGCGATTTACAAGCGCTGCATGGACGGGAGAGCATAATGCTGAGTGGATGCCATGCTTGTTGTTGCACACAGTGCTTAATTTGTAAATGAAAATGTGTCGGTGCCGAAGCCCTCCACTTAAACACGGGGCTGCTGCAACTAAATGCGGGAACACGGAATACTGAGGCAGCGTAACCCTGAAGCCATCTCGGGCCTCTTCAATCCATTTAAAGCCTATCCCCGCCCCTTCACCTCAGTCGTGCAGCTTCTGCCATCTCTCTTTGTGACACTTTTTCATATTTCCCTCCTTCCGTCTTTCCCATAAGTGCCTTTTACTCACAGCAAATGTTCGAGGCAGAGGAATAAGCGCCGGCCCTAAAAATATAAGTGCCGGTGCTCAGCACCGGAAACAACAAGCACAAATTAAGCACTGGTTGCACACAACAAAGAAGAACTAAGACAGAGAGGACGTCAGCAAAGAAAGAAGACAGAAAAGATGGCAGCAAAGAAAGAAGACGTCAGTGAAGAAAGAAGACAGCATGCAGAAAGAAAAAAGAAGTACCTTCAACATCTCAGACAGAGGAAGGACACTGGCCAGTGTGTAATGGCAAAGTGACCGAAGGAGTACTTGGTCCAGAGGCAACCCGATGGCATGAATGGCAAAGAAGACACAGGAAGTGAAGAAGACAACGTGCTGGCCAATCAGAAGCACTTAAGTTAGAGCAACTCAGCAAACGAAATAAAGATGAACATTCAAGACACTCACTACAGGTGTTCTAACCGTAATTATAATATACACGTCTGAGACAGGATAATCAGATAGGATGATGAACGCAATTGAACTGCCTATTTTACTAGCTTTATTTACATTTTAATATTCATACCAGCTACAATATGGTTAACAATAGTTGAATGGTACAAAGTTGCTTCACCAGTCTCCAGAGTCACTTTTTATTTGGTGGCTGCCTTTGACATTTACAGATGTACTCTGTTGATGATTGCTCTTTGTATATGTGTAAAAGTGCTGAAAGTTAAGTGACATATGAAACAGAAAGGGCATTGTCATTTCGATAATGTACCTTTAAATATGCTGTGCTTGATCAGGTCAATATAATATACAAAAACATGTTTCTCTGCTTCTTCTTGTTAAGACAGGTGTGGCACGTTGGGCGTTAGATTGGGTGAAAGTGAACAGTGTGACCTTGTGCAGGGCAATGTTTCATAGAATTGTCTATTGAGACCAATATGCTTGCATTTGTATTATGATGAGATTTAGGCTGTATTTAGGATGTAATTTGGTTAATGTACATCAAAGAGTTGTGAAACGTTAATTGCAAAATCAATGGATGATTCAGCAACACAGAATGAATATCAATAGAATGTGAACAGGGTTGGAGGAGTGTCAAAGAAAAAAGGATTCTGTGGGTGGGACACAGGGTAAATGACACGAGTAGTAATAACATTGGTCTCTTCGTGTGACATTTACCAATATAGGCTTTTGGAATTCTTTCTTGTTTTTCTCACCTTTTGCCTTCCCAAGTTATGGTTCTAAAATGATAATATAAGTTCGTACTAAGGTGCCAGGCTATTTTGCCATCTTCATAATGATGCTGGTTCTCTTTAAGGTGGTTCTTGTCCATACAATAAGCAAGGCCATCTACTTGCACCATCTGTTACTTCAGGCGTGACTTGTGGGAAGGAAAAGGGGCGGAGCAGCACGTGGTGGGGAGGGTGGGACCCCCCCCCAAAAAAAATAATAAAAAAATAAAACTTACCTTTTTTCCGTGCTGCTCCATCCATTCTGCTGTGCTCCATCGTTAGAAGCACAGGCTCCTAGCCTGCCCTGCGTCCAATCATACTACTGCTTTCATGTTGCTGGCAGCATGAAAGCAACGGTACGATTGGATGGAGCGCCCAGCCAAGCCGCTCCCAGGCAGACTGGGAGCCTCTGCCTGCTCTCTCCAACCCGGCAACACAGTGCTGGATTGGAGAGAGCCTAGTGCACGTGTATGTTTAGGCGGCCTGAGACGGCCAGCCAAACATACATGCGCACTGAGGGGGAGTGCTCTGCACTCACCCTCTGTCCCCATCACACCCTTGGCCCGCCCACTTTTATAGTAAAAACATAATAAACAAAGTTTGTTATGTTCTCACTACAAAGGTTTTGCAGCTGCTGCTGGGGTGGGGGACAACGCTCCTCCACCTAGCGGAGGAGCTCCCCCTGTGTTATTTATTACATTATGATACATTTCATAATTTTGTATTGGTTCTTAAAGAAGCGTCATGATGACATACAATCTGATCTGCACAAAATATAGCAAGCACATATGTGCTTCCATTTGTGGTCTTCAGCGGGCACTGCTATTGCTATCTAGAACTGGCTTAATGATTTGTGCTGCTAATACGTTGTCAACACCTTATGTGCCAAAGTGTGATACATTTACTGGTTGTAGGGTCAGGGCTGGCTTTAGGACTGATGGCGCCCTGTGCGACAGTTTATTGTGGCACCCCCAACCCCATGACCTCCTCCTCGGTTTCACTCACTACCACGGTGTTGGAAAATGGGTTATTGGTAAGGGCAGGTAGGTACCTACACCTAGCAACAAGCCACTAACCTCCACCTAGGTACAGTTAGGTCTCAGTAAATTAATCCCAGCTCAACCCTTGGTAGCTTGGCAACGAGCGTCAAGGCTTAACTTAGGAAACAGAGTGTAAAGCATTCAAATATCACAAAACAGTAATTAAATAAAACACAGGAAACAGTTTAAAAATCCAAAACCAATTTATAAAAATAGTTTATATTTTTATCTTTAAAATGACACAAAAACGAATAAAATCGGATAAAGGGAACCGGAGATATGAATTTTTAAAGAATTATTATTTTTCTAGCGCTTAGAAACAAAAAGCGCCAATCGGGTCATCTGGTTGCACCTCGACCGGGGCAAAGTCAAAGTTTCAGGCCGACCGCGATGGAGCCCTGCTCGGCTACAAGTCGCGGGAGGCCTCGGTTAAAAAGTTACCTTCTGACTTAGTCTTTATTTTGAAGATTTTCTTCAGCGGGACGAACCTGCCAAGTGAATCCGACCTCCTGGAGCCCTTGTCCGGATACGCGATGTGGGTTTCCTCGGTGGAGATTTTTACCTTCGGACTTAGTCGTTTTTTCGAGGTGAAAATCCTTCGACCGGGGTAAACCTGGATCTTGATCCGACGTCCGTGGAGCCCTTCTCAGATACGATGGCTGGGAGGTCCCGGTCAACTTTTTACCTTCGGACTTAGTCTCTTTTTCTGAGGTTTTTCTTTACCGGGACGAACCACGAAGTCAGGCCGGGTCGCGGTTGAGGCAAGCTGGAGCTTTTTTACAAAATTTTTCAAATCTTCTCCAAACTTCTGGGGCTTCACCCAGATGTTCTTTTAAGGTTCTTTTGGGGTCCACAGCTCACCCCAAGGGTCCAGAAGTTCTGTGATGGTCCTTGGGGGGTGCGGACTTCAACTCCCAGAATGCACCTGGCGCAAACTCCTTTTTGACCACTGGACAGTGGTCAGCTGGTCACTTTTTCAGGAGTTGGTGCAGGGGACTCTGGATAGCAATTTTTCACCTGTAGCAAACAGGGAGTCCCTCCTTGAACCAGTTGAAGCCAGGCAAAGTCCTTCTTGTGGTGAAGCCCAAGTGTGCAGCTGGTGCAGTCCTTCTGAGTGCAGGTTCCAGGTGCAGGCCAGGGGTCCAGCAGGGCAGTCCTTCTTCTCCTTTAGTTCTTTCTTCTTGAAATTTGGTGGGGATATGAGGTGTGGGTGCAGGTCTGCCAGTTTTATCCTTGCTCCTGGGTGAAAAGCATGGGGGTCCTGGTTCTCCAATCAGGTACAGGGTCGTCCCCCTGTGATGACCACTTCCTGGGAAGTGTGGCAAAAATCCATCCCAGAAGGCAACAGTCTCTAAAAATCCAACATGGCTGAATCTGATTTTTGGAGGTTACATCTGGCTGAGCCCACCCACTGGTGTGGCTAAAAATCATAAACACACCCCTCTCCTGCCCTCTCCTAATCTAATCAAGGGGGCACCTAATTGTCTGGGGTTGCAGGATGTGGGGGTGTTGCTGGGTGCTCCAAATGTCCTTCTCTGCCTTTGAAGACCAGTTTGGCAGCCCTCCCCCTTCCTGCCTCACCATCTGCTGAGGGGAGATTCTCTCCCCCAAGCACATTCCTTTGTGTGAAGCCAGGCCACTTCACACCTCGTCAAGGCAGCTTGGCAAAGCTGCTGCAGGCTGGCCAATCAGAGCACAGCAGCAAAAACAATGCAGAGCTGAAATTGGCAACTTTTTAGGTAAAGTCTAAACTTTTTACCTGAACAAGTTATATTAAATCCAACAACTGGAAGTTGTGGGATTTATTACAACAATTAATTTGATACCAAATTCTTGGTATGCAACATTTAAGGAGACTTTAAAATTTAAAATAAAGTCTCCCCATTCTAGCCTATGAAGGCCATTTACTTCAATGAGGGAAAAACGAATTTGGCTGTTTTTACCTCACCAGGGCTTATAAATCTATTTTTATAAAGTCCCTGCTTATAGTTACATGGCACCCAGCCCTAGGGGCACATAGGGCACACCTTAGGGGTGACTTATATGTAAAAATAAGGTAGTTTAAGACTTTGGAAGTACTTTTAATTCCAAAGTCGAATTTGCATATAACTTTAATTTAAAAGCAGCCAGCAAGGCAGGCTTGCTTTTAAAATGACACTGGGCACCTCAGCAGTGCACCTAGGTGTGCACCACCTATGCTGTGGTCCCTAAACCTACATGCCCTACCATATACTAGGGACTTATAGGTAGGTTAACTTAGCCAATTATAATTAGCCTAATTTGCATATCCATTTTACACAGAGCACTGGCCCTGGGACTGGTTAGCAGTACCCAGGGCACCATCAGAGTCAGGAAAACACCAGCAAAAAGTGGAAATGGGGGCAAAAAGTTATGGGGCCTCTGCAATCAGCCCTGTTTTCTCACACACGGCAAATGCGCCGCTCATCTCTCCATCGCTCCCCTTTTACATGCATTCATGTGTTTTAAATCACTTGTAAAGACTGGCTTTACTAATCCACTCAGCTAGCCACATAAAATAAAGGGGCATATTTAAGAGAACCTAGCGCCATTCTAACGCCACATCAGCATCATTCTTTTTATGCTGTGGCGTTATATGGCCAAAAGCGCTGTGCCATATTTACAAAGTGGTGCAATGCATGCATTGCGCCACTTTGTATCCCTTTGCGCTAAATTGTGCCTGTGCAAGGCATAATGTATGCAAAGGTGGCATTCCCTCATTGTGGGGGCCAAAAAAATGTTGCAAAGAAATCTGAAATCATTTTTTTCTGTCACTTTTAACACCTGCTCAGAGCAGGCGTTAAAAGGAGGTGTCTGTTGGTTATAATGGGCCTCTGGGTGCTTTGCAGGATTAGCATCAATTTTTTTTACACTAATCCTGCAAAGCATCGTGCTAGCGTCAAAAATTCTGACACTAGTCCCCCAACTACTGCCATGTTGCACCGTGGTTTAAATACAGCGCACACATGGTTGCGTTAGGAGAGCGCAAAGGGGTGCAAGAAAAGTGGTGCAGCACTGTGTGCAGCGCCCCTTTTTCCAATATGCCCCATAGGAGCCTATTTAAGAGCCCTTAGTGCACTCTAATGCCACATTAGTGTAATTTGTTTATAGCTAATGTGGCGCTAGGAGGCCAAAAATGCTGCACCATATTTACAAAGTGGCGCAATGCATGCATTGCGTCACTTTGTAACCCTTTGCGCTACATAATGCCTGCGCCAGGCATCCCCAGTTGACAGATTTCTTTGCATCATTTGTTTCCAACACTTTTAACGCCTGCTCAGAGCAGGCATTTAAAGGAAGCTTCCATTGGTTACAATGGGCCTCTAGGTGCTTTGCAGGATTAGCATCAACATCTTTGATGCTAATCCTGCAAAGCGGCGGACTAGCATATAAAATTCTGAAGCTAGTCCTCTAACTGCCGCCAGGGTGCGCCGTATTTTAAATACGACGCACACATGGTGGTGTTAGGGGGGTGCGCTAAGGGGTGCAAGAAAAGTGGTGGAGCACTGTGTGCACCACCACTTTTTTCAAATTTGCCCCATAGGGCAGTGCTTCATTTGTAAATACAAAAGGTGCCGGTGCCCAAAGCCCTCCTCTTAAAAACGCAGCTGCTGCAATTAAATGTGTGAACACGTAATACAGAGGCAGCGTAATCCTGAAGCCATCTCGGGCCTCTTCAATCCACTTGCAGGCACTCAATGCCCCTTCAGCTCACTCCTGCGGATTTCTGCTTTTTCCCCTTTGTGGCGCTTTTTCGTTTTTCTCTTCCTCCGTCTTTCTTATATGTGTCTTTTTCTTGCAGTAAATGCTTGCGGCTGAAAAATAAGTGCAGGCCCTCAAAAATAAGTGCTGGTGCTCCGCACCCGAAACAACAAGCACAAATTAAGCACTACCATAGGGGCATTTTTAAGAGCCCCTGGTGCCATTCTAACGCCACATTATTGTCATTGTTTTACACTAATGTGGCATTACAAGTCAAAAAACGCTGTGCCATATTTACAAAGAGGAGCAATGCATGCATTGTGCCACTTTGTAACTCTTTACGCTATATTATGCCTGCACCAGGCATAATGTATGCAAAGGGGGCAACCCCCGTTAGGGGGGACCAAAAAAATAACGCAAAGAAAACTGTTAGATTTCTTTGCCTCATTTTTTTCTGGCACTTTTAACACCTGCTTAGAGCAGGCATTAAAATGAGGGTTCGATTGGTTACACTGGTCCTCTCAGTGCTTTGCAAAGATTAGCATCAAAATTTTTGCCGCTAATCCTGCAAAGCGCCGGACTAGCGTAAAAAATTCTGACGCTAGTCCCCTAACCAGCACCATGGTGCGCCATACTGTATGCAGCACCACTTTTCTTAAATATGCCCCACAGTTCTGTTTTTTGCAGCAGGCATATTAACCCTCTATGCTACTTTATGTTGAGTCAAAGCTGCCACCAGGCAAAACTTCGATCTCTCTCTTTAGCAGGAACATTATTCACAAGAGAAATCTTGACATTTTCATTGTTTCTTGAAGGCTAAACACACAAGGAACTTTTTTTTTAAATCGCAAGTTTCGGAAGTAATTGCTAAACACAGCTTCCCCCTGAGGTCAGCGCCCGGTGCGGTTGCACCGCTTGCACTGCCCAAAAGCCGGCGCTGTGTATGGTATGTTCTTTGCAGGAAAATAGCATTTCTATATTGTGATTTTCATGTTTGCTAAAGTCACACAGTCTCAACTAAAACGATACAGGTGATGACGTTTTAAATACCGCAGTTATTCGGGGGCATGCTGCATGAGGTCCAATTCGGAGCCGAAGGGAGATACTTGCAAAGTCAGAAAGGGATATGGTGAGGCTAAGGTGTACAAGTGTGTTTACCAATCACTCTATTTCTATCAATGACCAATGGCCTTCCCGCACTGACTGCGCGAAAGATCTGAGGTGCATTGGCTGTTACAAAATGATTCAATGCTTTGAGGTTGCAAGGCTCCTCAACTCAGACAATGGACGTACATTAGTTCCCCAAGTAACTGAGGCACTTGTGGAGAGTAGTGGGTGATGCAGAAGCTCCACTGCCCCTATCACCCACCAGTATTTCGTGCAGTGGAAAGGTGATAAAAAGTAGAACAAACTGACTGTACCTCTGCTGAACTGCCTTCTGCATATATACACTTCTTTGCTGGCAATAAGACTTACCCCTGACTGAGTTACAAAACTGAGTTCTGATTATGAATCACCATCGCTGGTAATTGGTGCGCTGTCTTCATCGCCAGGTGCTGCAGGCCTCTTGGGCACACTGTCCCAACACAAACAAGCAGTCCAACCAGAATAGCAGTAACGGATCAGCAACTGATCCTGTCCCTTTGATCCCAAAAAGAGGCTACCGTTTAAGGTTGAGTAAAGCCTACTTCTTTGCAACCAGTTCTGTGATAATTTGCAAAACAGAGTGCATATGCAAATCCTAGAGACCCCTGCCGAAAGTGGTGGCTGAGACCGCAGTTAAGAAACATCAGTTAGTGGCCCAGGGGAGTGGCAGTCTTGTGCACCTTTTTGCCTGCAAAAATAGTGACGGTACTGCTCATTATATTCAAGAACCAGTGGTTGATGGCAGGAGAGGTACTTTGAATGACTATTAATTATGTTATGACATGCATCCTGGTTTAAGGATGACTGAGGAATGAGCTGAATTAGGACAGACATTTGCATTTTTTCTGAGACTTTGATGAAGCCGAGTCCCCAAGATGGCTGCCTACACTTCCTGGTTGAAGTGTTGGCAGCCAATCAGAGCCATGCATTTCCCTGCACAAGCTCTAAATCTTCGCAAAGTCTTAGCGATGGAACGGTGGCCCTAGATATACAAATGTATTTTCCATTTATTATCGCCAAAACTACTGAACAGATTTACACTAAATACGCAAAAGCTTAATCTGGGTACCAATAGCATTCTACTAAATTTGGTGTAATTCTGTCCAGTGATTTGGGCTGTAGTGATGTCTAAAGGTCCTATGGGAATTACAAGGGGAAACGCAACTTTTTTTACCCACTCCTTTTTCTTAGCCCCCGCTTGACAGATCACCCAAAACTTTCCATGTGCAACAAGAATCACCGGCATACTTTTTTTGCAAATTTTGTGAAGATTCATCCAACAGTGCCAAAGATATAGGCAAGTCAAAAAAAGCTTTTTCTATGGAAACATGGTCCTAACTATAACTATCTAGTGGCAAGAGCCACTAGGTAATATGTGTCACATGCCAACATTACATACATTTACACACTTCCAAGAGGAAGGCGAAATTGATGGGTTGTGCCCAGAAGTAATTGGATGCAAAGGGGTATTTTTGTGTGTGGAAAATCAGCTTTGTTCATCTGCTCTGAGGTTGGTATGGGAGCCACTTCCAGTTATTTGTTACACATATTGTGTCCCAGGACCAACATTTTCTGGAAGTAATGCCTGGAGCAAGTAAACAAAAGTATCGCTATTGAGTCTGATTAAAAATACACTATTGAGTGTCATAGTTGGGGATGAGGAATCCATGTTGATTCAGGCTCCATTTTGCGACACTTAATAGAAAGCCTTCAGCATGCACAAAGCCCAGCTGGCAAGCAGCTCTATCCTTAATGTAACCACAAGTCCTTGAGAAACAATAAAGTCACAAATGTATGTGACAAACAGTTGCTATGCTTCATGTACCATTTCATAAGTCAATACCCATATAGAGCCAAATGTCTGACCCTGATTAATGCTAGAGAGCAAACATTATTAATAAAATGAGTAATCAAAACATAACACATCATGTGTATTAAAAGGCCTTATTTAGAGAAACTCGTATTAGAAATGTAAAACATGCATGTTTGAAATGTGGTTGACATGGTGTCCGCCCCATTAATTTCTATGTGAAAAAATAAATGCCTGTGAAAATGTATTTTAATGAATTATAACTACATGTTCCGACATGAGATTATTAATATTAACAAGCAAAACTATTGATGTGAAATTATTATTAAATTTGTTTTATTCTTCATGTATTAGCATCTGTAAAAAGACCTACATTTTTTCACAAATGCAGTGTTGTTATGCTGACTTTACTTGAATGCTTTTGCAAACATTTTTTATTAGACATCCCATTTAAAGCTCACAGTGGAAATGCTAGCTAAATGTCATGTTCTGTGCTGTTTTCGACAGAGTTAATATCTTGAATAAAGAATGAAGAGAGATACAAATCGAGAAGGAATGAAATTCAATTGGTTGCTCACTATCACACCTCATAGTCTTATCCAATAGAAGCCTAGCTAGTGGTTTTTGGGACATTAATTTTGCAAAGTTACAGATGATATGGTGCAGTTGAGTGAGAATTAGTTTCAGTGATGGTTAGATTTACATGCTTATGATTCTAACAGTTGGGATACCTTAGGCCAAACATTACTGAACTGTTGCCCTTTCCATGTTCCTGATGTTGACTGTTGAAGACCAGCTGTTCCTGTGCTCTGCTGATGAAAACTCTGTTAGCTGCTGTTCCATTTAGAAGAGGTATAACCAATGTGACTTTTGTTTTTCCTTTACCGGTTTCCCCTTACAAATCTAACCACATATTTGTGTTAGCGCCATAGTTAGATGTTTTTCCAAATTAATTTTAGTCTTATTTTTCATTTTTGCATATGACAAAGCACAGCCCCACGCATTCTTTTCAAATTAGAATTTGATAGTTAGGATATCTGTCCCAATAACTAAATTAAATGTTTATTAATTGATTATGACTGATTCAACTGCACAACTAAGGAAATTTGTTGCTATTGTCAAATAATTCTGTTATTCTGTATAATTCTTTTGAGTGTTTATTGGTAATTGCTCCTA
This sequence comes from Pleurodeles waltl, assembly GCF_031143425.1. Classification (NCBI taxonomy): domain Eukaryota; kingdom Metazoa; phylum Chordata; class Amphibia; order Caudata; family Salamandridae; genus Pleurodeles; species Pleurodeles waltl. Next base: position 1,114,916,462 of record NC_090445.1, read on the forward strand.
TAAGATTAAGATTCTTCAGACAATTTGGACAGCCTGTGTTGTTTCTGTATTGCTATCATTTGATTTTGCGCATCATTTACGTGACTTTAGCATTGTTAATATAAGGGCAATAAATGTTTACATTTTAATAAATTGGTATAGTGATTCATGACCACATAGGTCATGGTGTGTATAATTTACTGACTCATTGCATATTGTTGTTGTTTATGGCTATTCATTGTCATTGTTTGATTTGATGATCTTATTACTCCTGCCTGAGTCAAAAGATTTGAGTCGAACTCTGAGGGTAGTAGATGTCACTGCCATATTACATATCACCTTAGTCTAATTTTAGGAGGTTACATGCCTAGAGAATTTGGTAGTAGAGGATGGTTTTGTCTCAATAGGAGAGAGATCATTCTGATTTTTGGTTATTTGGTTTTGCCAATGCTTGTTTAGATGAAATTTGGTATGTTCCCAGTGTTTTCAGTGATGTTTGAGTTCTAAGCATGGATGGCATTTGCAATGCTTTAGCAAATTGCTGGTCAAATGTGATCTATGAGAGAAGTACAAAGTTTGCGTTCTCCAAAGCAGTTGAGTAAAGAGTTTGCATACTCCAAAGGTTGAGAGTGGGGAAGTTGTTGAACTTCAGGTGAATGTGGCACTTTGTGCTCAAAAATTGCCCACATGGTTGTTGTTGTAACGGACCTTGTGAAGTTTAAGACTCAGGAGTATTGTACATGTGTATGAGACACTTGTTTTGTTGTTGTTTACTTGTCTGCAGTTGGTGTAGTATTCTTAGTGTGTGTTAAGGGAACACTAGTTTCCAGATACTAGGGGCCTTTGGGTCGGAAGACCGCCACTCTGGTCATCCGCCCGCTGGCCCTATTATAAGTTTCCCCCGCTGGCCCAGAAGGAAACTCACCACAACATTGACGCCGGCTCGTAATTGAGCTGGCAGCAATGTTGTGGTGTGTCGGGTGCGATAGCACCCATCTCGCGTTTCACTGCCTGTAAATCAGACAGTGAAAAGTACGACGGGGCTGTTCATGGGGGCCCCTGCACTGCCCATGCCATTTGCATGGCAGTGCAGGGGCCCCCATTGGGTCCCGGGCACCCCCTCTCTGCCAGCCTTCGCATGGCGGTGGAACTGCCATGCAAAAGCTGGTGGACACAAGAGTTGTGGATCCCCAGGGCAGCGGATTAAGACCGTCGGCACCACCAGGCCGTCGGCCGGGCCTTAAAGTGGCGGTGCTCACGGTCCGACTGTGGTGCTTTTGCCACGGTCGTAATGTGGAGGTCGGACCGCCACTTTGGTAGTGGTCCGACCGCCCCCACAAGTGTGACGGTCTTAAGACCGCCACACTCGTAATGAGGGCCTAGGTGATTCCTGAGTGCACAAGGAGGATATGGTATTAATCAAGAATGAAATTTGCAGGTCTAAATTCACTTGCACATGAGAGAAAACCACAGTTGGAAGAGTAGCTGTTTGAGAAAAAGGTCAAAGACAAAATTTCCATACAGCTTCAGAAGTGATAGAGTCCTACCTGTTGTGGGCAGACAAGTTGTTTGTTGTTGATTTCTTTTAGTGCACACAATATTTTGCAGTTAGTTCTTTGTGTGAATAGAGTTTGAAGGATGAGCTGCAAGGCTTTGTCTACCACTGTGTGAGCAAGTGTGACATCACTGGGTCCGCACTGGGATTGGTTGGTTGGTAAAAAGGATCCATGCACGGATTCGAGGACAACCGTGAACAGCCATTGATTGAGAGTAGCAAGCAAAAAAGGGTTTTGGAATTAAAATAATTCCTGTTTTGAAATGAATTTGTAGTTTAAGCCCCATTAAAAGTAAAACTATCTTTTTCAAAGCATTAAAAAGTGTGATAAGAAGAGATACTTTCATTCCAGTTAGAATAGGAGAAATTACGTCACCAGAAGGTACACCTGCATACATAGTAATTGATGAGAAAGGTCCATCAACATATATTTGGTTAAAACAGGGGTGCAAAATAACAGAGAAGGAAGGATGCTTAGGCTGCAGCAAAAGAGGCAAATCAAGGTGCTAGTGCTATTTCAAATTTACAAAAGTAGACAAGTTGTAGTGAAAAAGAGTCGAGCACAGGTTGCAACTAATATTCCTGCTATTACAGTAACTCAGACTCTTGTGATTCATACTGTAGCTCAGCCTGTAATATATTCTACAGTTCCTGTTGTTAGTTCTGCACCGAATATCACAGTTCCGGTGGCACTGCAGATTATTCAGAAACCAATGATGGTGCAGGTGGAGTCTACACCGAATTCAGTAACTCCTGTGCAAGTTGTTAGTCAAGCTCAGACGACGCCAAGGTATACTTCAGTAACAATATCGCAATCTTGTTCCTCAGTATTTACAGGTCAAAGTTCTAGAATGATTTACTGAAGGAATCAGAATACTTCATTGAGTCCAGAAGCATTAACAGTTCCTGTCACAATTAGTTCAGTTGTTTCATTGTATGCACAGGGAAATAATGAGAACACCATGCAGAATCCTAATTTAGTTAATGCTAAAATGTTGTCACCTTTTAACTCAAATGCAGAAATGGAGAAACTCAATGCTACTGGGGGACCTATGTCTCCAATTAATCAGACTTTCGACAAAATAGGTCCCCTTATGGACTTAGCTTGTGCTGTCATCTCACAAACATTAGAGACTCCAAATTCAGTTTTAGTGTCACCTGAAAGAGTGATAGGTCTGCCATGTAATATTCCACAATGTGTGCCTAATGTGAATAATAATGTTTCTTTACAAGGCTTGACCGCTCATCAATTAACAGAATGGTTGGAGAAAGTGAGTGGAGCATCAGAAATTAAAACAGTTGCTGAAGGGAAAGAACCCAAAATCTGCAAAGATTAAAATTAGAATTAAATGAAAAGATTGAGGGAACACTTGAATTAAATAGAATTTACTCATATAATGAAGATGGGTTACGCTTCATGTGTAAAAATTTCACAAACAGAGCAGGATTGGCACATCAGAAATTATCAGAACTTGCACAAAAATATGAAGTGGAAATTGTGAAATCCAAACCATTCAATTAAAGTTACAGATTAGAATCTGATTCAAAAGTCATTGCAAACAAGATCACCTGGGCTGAACATTCATATTAGAGAATTAATCCAAAGTATTCAAACTTAGGGAGCATTAGATAAATGGGAAGGCAGATGGCTAAGGAAAAGAGAGCAGAAAAAAGTCCGCGACTTTGAACTCTACTGACACACAGCAGACTGATAGTCCAGTAAAAATATTACCAATGAGAGAAATTCCTGGAGGGAATTATGTTCATGTCCCTTGGAGCAGGAGTGATATTTTGTCATTTACAAATGATTACCTGAGATTGAGAGAAAAGCCAGTGGAATGGTATCAGCAAACAGACAGGTTTGTGAAAATTGCAAAATGTTTGTGGGAATATTTAAATACTCTTTTAGAAATTGTTGTCCCAGCTGACTTATGGATTGAATGCAAGAGGAATGCTGACTGGCTGATAAGAGAGCCTCCTTGAGATCCAGTCACAGGTGCACCATCTCGTGAAGTAATGAAAAGCTATTTCAAAGTGACAGAATTTTTGAAAATTAGAATTTCTCTTAAAGATATTGATTGGCAGAGAATTGATAGGACAGCTCAGAAAGCAAATGAGTCAATACATGCATATTTTGAACGGTTGTTGCAGGCATTCAAGCATTATAGTAATACAGAAACAATGTACCTGAAATTAGTAACATGATTAAGAGCCATTTGATTTGTTGCAAAGCAAAAACGACTGATGAAGTATTGCAATTTGATAAATATTGCAGTGACGAAATTGACATGAATCAGAAAAGATTGAAAGAAAAGGGGATGGTGATGCAGCTCAGAGCAGCATAATCAGGGATGCAGGGAATTCCACAACAACAGGGAAACATGCAAGTTATTCAGAGTCAGGGGAGAGGAAGAGGACATGGTGGTGGTGGAAATGTTAATTGTGTTAATTTGAATACTTATGTTAATTCAGGTGATATGCAGGCAATGAAGATAATGTTACCTTGTCATGTGTCCTGGGGTCTTGAACACTCAAATCAGGAATGTCTGTTGATGGTGCAGGAAGGTGTTGTGCAGATGAATGAACATAATCGTTTTACAAATTTGAGGGGATCGAGAAATCGGAATCCTAATGTAAACATTCAGAATATCAACAATCAAGTGCAGATTATGCAAATGCAGATTCCCCAACAGCAGGTGGCAAGTCTTCAGGTACCACAAAAGCAAATGCAACAGCAGATGGAAATGATGCCACAGCAGCAGCGGCAATCGCAAATACCTCAAGCTCCAATTGTACAGCAGCAGGTAGTAGTTCCTCAGCAAAACATAGATCAGAGGTTAAATCAAAATAGTCAGCAATTGATCACGCATTACCCATTACAGAGTGAGGATGAACTGAATAATGAAATTATGAGTGAGAGTTCGGATGAAGAAGAATGTGCGCTTGCAGCTTCATTAGAGGTGGATCAGAGTGGTCCCTATGTAAATGGAACAGTTATGGGTCATGAAGTCTCATTCTTGGTTGACAGAGGAACTGCAAGCTCTACTGTCAGAACTGCAGAAGTTCCCAATATACCACTTTGTGGGAGAACAGTACAGGTTGTAGGAGTAGCAAATCAACACCTGGCAAATCCGATTACAGACTCAATTCCCGTTAAAATTGGTACTTTTGAAGGCATGCACAAATTCGTAGTCTGTGATTCAAATCCAGAATGTTTACTGGGAAGAGATTTGTTGTGAAAATTAAAATGTGTGATTACTTGCACAAATGATGCATACCAATTGACTGTAATTTAATTAATGAAGAATTTCCATTGATTACTCTTTTCCCTACAATTACAGTACAGGACCTGCCAAATTACCTATAAGATACAGTTATTCTAAAAGTGTGGGATTTTTCCTGGAAAAGATATCGGTCTAATTAAAGGAGTGGAACCAGTCAAAGTCACAGTTAAACCTAATGCAGTTTTTCCTGAAAACTCCCTAATATTGCATGGCATGAGATGTAATTGAAACAATTACTCCTGTAATTGCAGATTTCGTTGAGCAAGGGTGTTTGAAAGAACTGCTGAGCAGCCCATGGAACTCACCTATTATGGGTTTGAGAAAACCTAGTGGGAAATTTTGTGTAGCTCAGGATTTGGGAAAAATGAATGACATAGTGGTCAAATGTTGTCCAGTGGTACTTAATCCAGCAGTGATTATTTTCTAAATTCCATGTGACGCAGAATGGTTCACAGCAGTGGACTTGTCACAAGCATTTTAATCAGTGCCTTTACAAGAGGATAGACAGTTTCTCTTTTGTTTTAAATTCTGCAATTGTGTGTATTCCTTGTGTAGAATTCCACAAGGCTTTTCAGAATTCCCATCAATATTTAATCAGGTGTTGAAAAATAATTTAGAATCATTGGAAATGCCTTTCCAATCCACAGCGGTTCAGTACATTGATGACTTAATGGTTGCTTCAAAGGCACAAGGAGCATGCAGGCAAGATACTATTGCCTTATTGAATCATTTGGGTGAAAATGGACATAAAGTGCTACCAGCAAAATTACAATATGTCAGAAAGAGGTGAAGTACTTGGAACATAAAATAGAGAAAGGTGAAAGGAAAGTGTCCAGAGAAAGGGTTACTGCTATGTTTCAAATTGATCCTCTGGTTACTCAAAGAGATGCCACAAAGTTTTTGGGAATGGTGAGTTACTGTCACCAATGGATATCCAATTTTTCTGTTATTCCTAAGCCTTTGCAAAGATTGACCCACAAGTTATTATTGATCCGGTTCTGTTTGATGAAGCTTGTATGAAAGCTTTGACTGAGCAGAGAGTCTGTGCAGAGCTCTAGTAATGCCTGACTACACAAAACCATGTTTACTGTTTTGTCATGAACCTGATTGCTGTGCTCTTTCTGTCTTAACACAGGTACATGGTGGCGTAAATTGTCCTGTAGCATATTTTTCAGCTACATTGGATCCAGTTGCTGCCGCTTCAACAGGCTGCCTGAAACAGGTAGCTGAAGTTGGTACTACTTTTGCCTAGAGTGAGAACATTGTGATGAGACATCCTTTAACTGTTCTGGTCGCTCACTCAGTTGAGGTTTTGCTTACCAGGACCAAGACTATGAGTTACTGATTTTAGGATCACCAAACATAACCCAAAGAAGGTGCGAGGTACCTAGGGCCAGATGTAGGAAAAAAACAAATTGCAACTTGCAATTTGCGAGTCCGTGCGACTCGCATATTGCAACTCGCAATTTGGTATGCATAAAGGTGTCTCAGACATCTTCTGCAACTCGCAATGGGGTCGCAAAGACCCACCTCATTAATATTAATGAGGTGGGTCGCATTTTGCGATCCCATTGCGAGTATGGGCACTCACGGGGATGGTGGCCTGCTGGAGACAGCAGACCACCATGTCCGTGACTGCTTTTTAATAAAGCAGTTTTTTTTTTTCCATCTGCAGCCCGTTTTTCTTAAAGGAAAACGAGCTGCACTTGGAAAGAAAAACCGAAACCTTTAGTTTCGTTTTTTTCAGGGCAGGCAGTGGTCCATTGGACCACTTCCTGTTCTGAAAAAATATTATTTTTTCCATTCACAAAGGGGAAGGGGTCCCATGGGGACCCCTTCCCGTTTGCGACTGGGTTACCATCCACTTCAAGTGGATGGTAACTGCGATTTCATTTGCGACCGCTTTCGCGGTCGCACATGAAATTGAATTGCATTGCGAGTCGCAAATAGGAAGGGAACACCCCTTCCTATTTGCGAGTCGGAAATGCATTTTGCGAGTCGGATCCGACTCGCAAAATGCATATCTGCATAGTAGAGAGGCTTTTGCGCCTCGCAAACGGCGTTTTTCGCCGTTTGCGAGGCGCAAACCCTTTGCTACATCTGGCCCTTAATCCTGCTACCTTGTTATCTATAGACACTGCTGAATCTGAAAATGTAAATGAAGTGGAACATGACTGCCTGGATGTTACTGAGCTGTGCATCAAACCCAGATCTGATATTAAGGATACTCCGTTAGAGAAAAATGATGAAATAATTTTTGTTGATGGTTCCTGTTTGAGAGACAATGCTGGAACACTGAGATCTGGTTATGCCGTGTGCACCATCTCTGGGGTACTCGAAGCTTCATGGCTTCAAGGAGTATCTTCTGCACATGTGGCTGAATTAGTTACTCTTACTAGAGAATGCTGTATTTCATCACAGCTTAAAACTACGATTTTTATGGACAGCCAATATGGATTTGGTGTGGAACACGACTTCGGGCAGTTGTGGTCCCAGAGATGTTTTATGACCTCTTCTGGTTCCCCTATGTGAAATGGGAATAGGATTCATGAATTGTTCGAAGCTTTACAATTACCTAAGAAAATTGCAGTTGTTAAATGTACTGCACATCGAAAATCAAATGATTTTAGCTCTATGGGTAATGAATATGCTGATCAAATCGCCAGATACTGTGCACTTAAGTGTGCCACCTTCAATAAAGAGTGTAAAACTGTAACAAGTAAAAATGAGAAAAGTCAAAGTTTTCTGTTGACAGTGGTTGACACTTGGGAAGAGATTAAAAGATTGCAAGATGAGGTTCCACAAGATGAAAAAGAAACTGGATAAAATTGGGTTGTAATCAAAGAAAAATTGATGAAATTTGGGTTTCAAATGAAGGGCAGGTAGTTTTGCCAAACTGTCTACTGACAGAAATGGCTACATACTATCATAGTCAAACTCACATTGGCAGAGATGCGATGATTTGAATATTTAAGCAATCTTGGTTCAATCCAAAATTTAGACATATTGAGGAAGCAATTTGTCACAGATGCATTACATGCCAGCAAATGAATGTGGTAAGAGAACTGTTGTCAATTTGAGTCACATTGGAAGATCAGGTGGTCCATTTAACAGAATGCACATGGATTTCATTGAGATGCCTGTGTGTGGTGGTTTGAGGCATGTGTTGGTGATTGGGTATTCAGTCATTGGATTGAAGCCTGCCCTACACAAAGAAATGATAGCCTCACAGTAGCATGTCAGTAGCAAAGCTGTTACTTAGAGAGCTGATGCCAAGATTTTGTTTTCCAGCCTCTTTAGAATCAGACAGAGGAAGTAAATTCAATAATGAGGTGATAAAAATGCTATGTTCAGCCTTAAACATTGAGCAGAAGCTGCACTGTAGCTATTGTCCTGAAGCTTCTGGATTAGTAGAGCAAATGAATGTTACTTTGAAAGCCCGATCGACAAAAATGTATGCATCTACATCTCTGAAATGGCCTGATGCTTTACCTTTTGTTCTGATCAGCATGCAAAGTACACCTGACGGAAAGACTGGTCTCTCTCTACATGAAATATTAATGGACAGAGCCATGAGATTGCCAGCTGTTCCTGCATCTGCGCTTGTAAGCATAACAGATGAAATGGTGCTGGATTACTGCAAGGGTCTAGCTGATATGGTTGGCTCTTTGTCTCACCAGGTGGACACTACAGCCATGCCACCATGCGAGGACCAGTGTCACAGGCTTCAGGCTGGGGATTGGGTGGTGATCAAGAAGTACGTATGGAAGTCTTACTTGGAGCCTAGGTGGAAAGGACCTTTGCAGGTCATATTAGTGATGACGACTGCTGAGAAGTGTGCTCGAATTCCAAACAGGATTCATGCGAGCCACACTTGTAAAGTACCATATCCTTTGGATGATGAAGATCCAGTGTTCCAGAGAGCACCAGCAGAAACTGTACAGTCTCAAGAGGAGCAAGTGACAAAGGCAGAGCAAAAGACTGCAGAAATAAAGACAGTGCAAACTGGTGAAGATCCAGATTCAGGTACTCCTCTGAAAGCTGAAATTGAGGACAATCTTGATACTCCTCTATCAGCAGACGTGGAAGTGGATGTAGCAGTAGAGTCGAGTCTGAGCCAGAGGACTCACCTAGAAGCAGATGGTTGGGAAAAAAAGATAAAGCAAATCTTGTTTCCTGAAGTATCCGAAAGTGGAATTGAGTTACATCAAGTCATTCTGATTTGACTCCTCCTGAAGTGCCTAATGGGGCAGTCAAAACAAGTCAAAGACAAAGAAGAACTTGTCAAATTCCCACTAAACCAAGAAGAATTGTAAGTCCTGCTGTGCCTTCACTTTCTGGAAAACTGTGGAAGAAGATAAGTAGCCTTTTTTGCATGCAACTGAAAACGTTTCTGATGTGTTGTCGAGCATAAATGAGGAAGCAGAAACGACAGAAGGAACAGATCTGAGTGAAGAAGAAATAAGTACAAGTCGAAAATCAAAAAAAAAGAGAATTGCAAGCCGAAGATACTCAGGTCCTGAATGTGAGAATCCAACTCAACATTTTGGAACTTGAAATCATAATTGAGCTCAGTTTTGAAATGTTATTGTCAAATGACCAAGAAAGACATCATACACTGGAAGCTGCTAAACAAATGTTGATGAATTCTGAAAGGCCTAAAAGGTGCTGTAGATAATCACAAAGAAAAATTAGGATTATTTTTGATTGTGGCTGCAAAGTTAAAATTATATTTTTATATTTTTCTTTTCTTCCACTTTTTGATTCTTTACACACCATGAATACCAATAGAAACAATTAATGCAAGTATGTGTGTGCTGGATTGGAAGTTGTATGTGTGTTAAGAAGTGTGTTATTGACGATAGGCATGAGTATTTCAGATAAAGCTGAAATTACTTATACATCTTCCTCAATACAAGAGACTACTACACTTTCTGAGTTAGACAAGTTTTATAAAGATCAGAGTTACTTACACTTAGACAGCTCACAAGGAGATCTTTCTTCTAATGTTTACTATTGTTTGTTGTATGAATCAGTTGAGACTATGGATGTGAGAGGATGTTATGTGTGTACACAAATCTCTTCCTCATTGGAAGAAGGAATTACATATCATAGTTTATGACTAATTTATGGGATTAGTTGAAGACTTTTATTAACAAGGCTTTATAATCAAGAGTACATACACCATTTTTACTCAAATTTTGATTTAGCATTTTCTTTTATTCCAGTTAACCAACAGTTGAGTAGTATTGTTAAAGCTATAAACATAGACAGTGTAGGAGTTTTTTTTAACCAACACTGACATTTGATACGGCCTATGCTCACAGGAACAATTTAACATGTATACTTTGAATCAAGCTGATGATACAAGAAAGGCAAAGAAAGAGAAGATATAGAAGGGTTTAGTGAAACACAATTACAAGAATGATCATGCTTATAGTGTAACTAACACACAAGGAAAGCTTGCTTTGGATTAACAACATGTAGGAAAACTTTGTATATACGGGCTTTAATCCAGAACTGATACTAAGTTTGTGAGATAGATTGAATGCAGACATGTATTTCTATTTAGAAATATATATGACTATGCTATGTGTACAAGACCCTGCGATTCCTGGTGTATGTTATATTTGCAGTAGAAATGCTATTATCGTCTCCCTAGGGGATGGTATGGGACTTGTTACCTGGGAGTGGTTTTCCCTAAAATGTACCAGATTGACAACATAAATGATACTCATGAGAATTTAGGACCAAGATCAAAAAGGGCAAGATATTGAGACATAATTGGGGATATATTTGGAGCAATTTTTCCTTCTGTAGGAGTTGTTCTGAATGACATGAAAATAAGAAAACTGTCAACCATTGTGGATAAACTTAACAGCTTTTTCTAGAGAATTACTTCCGATGGATACAGAAATGGTTGCGGTACGTTCGATGGTTCTTCAGAACCGTCTTGCATTAGACATCCTTTTAGCAAAACAGCGCAGAGTCAGTTGGATGCTTGAGGTGCAACTGTGTTGCGCTTTTATCCAAGACAACAGTAAAGAAATTAGGTGCTATATTAAAAATTAAAAAAATTTGAACTCTGACTTAAAGGACCTGAAACAACCAAGTGTGTGGAAAAATATAGGTAAATGTTTCACTAAAATGGGAAATTGGTTGGGAAACCTTGGTCAGGGTGCTCTGGGAATGATACTGAAACCATTATTAATAGTGGTTGTGTGTCTCATTTGTATAATCAGATTTTACAAACTGTAAAGATTTACACAATTGCAAAGGATGAAAAATAAACAGAGGACGGAAGAAAAAGAAATAGAAAAGATAAGAAAAAGATACGTTTGTGATTTCAAATATTTTGAAGACTGGTGAAAGCCTAACTGTAGATATACTAAAGAAACTAAATTTTGAATAGTCTCATTAGTGAAATGTTCTTTTGTGATGGCACATATTGTTGTCAGTGGAGGAACTGTTAGAGAGCAAACATTACTAATAAAATATGAGTAATCAAAACATAACACACAATGTGTATTAAAAAGCCAAATTTAGAGAAACTCGTATTAGGAATGTAAAACATGCATGTTTGAAATGTAGTTGACATGATGTCCACCACCTTCATTTCTATGTGAAAAAATAAATGACTGTGAAAATGTATTTTGATGAATTAAAACTACATGTACTGACAAAAGATGATTAATATTAACAAGCAAAACTAATGATGTGAAATTATTATTAAAATTGTTTTATTCTTCATGTATTAGCATCTGTAAAAAGGCCTACGTTTTAGTATTTTTCTATACATGCAGTGTTGAAATGTTATGCTGACTTTGCTGAAATGCTTTTGCAAAATTGTTTATTAGACATACCATAGAAAGCTCATAGTGGAAATATACTGTCCTGCTCGTTCTGTATTTCCTTGTGATAATAATTACAAGGTTTAACAATGGGTCCTAGTTTCTGATAGGAAGTAATGCTAACTAAATGTCATGTTTTCTACATTGTTAATATTTTGCGAAAACTGCTGACCGGAGCGAAGCGTCAACATAAGCCTATCTTGAAGAAGGGATCAAGAGAGATACAAATGGAGAAGGAACGAAATTCGATTGGTTGCTCACTATCATACTTCATAGTCTTGTCCAACAGAAACCTAGCTAGTGATTTTTGGGACTTTAATTTAACAAAGTTACAGATGATGTGGTCAAGTTGAGTAAGAATTAGTTGCAGTGATGGTAAGACTTATATGCTTATGATTCTAACAGTTCAGATACCGTAGGCCCAATATTACTGAACTGTTGAACTTTCCATCTTCCTGATGTTGACTGCTGAAGACATGCTGTTCCTGTGCTCTGCTGACGAAAACTCTGCATCTGTTGTTTCATTTGGGAGAGGTATAAACAATGTGACTTTTGTTTTTCCTTTACAGGTTTCCCCTTACAAATCCAACTGCATATTTTTGTTAGTGCCATAGTTAGACGTTTTCCAAATTAATTCTAGTCTTATTTTTAATTTTACATGTGACAAAGCCCAGCCCCACACATGCTTTTCAGATTAGAATTTGGTAGTTAGGATGTCTGTCCCAATAACTTAATTAAATGTTTATTAATTGATTATGACTGATCCAAGTGCACAAATAATGAAATCTGTTGCTATTTCTCAAATAATTCTGTTGTTAATCTGTGTAATTCTTTTGGAGTGCTTAATAGTAATTGCTGTTATTAGATTGAGATTAGGCGGGACGCGCTGATCGCCTTTCGGGACAGAGGAGGCGGGCTGCAGCTGTGTGCTGCCTTTCCAATTAGGGCAGGAGCCCTTTAAAGACCAGTGAGCGCTCCCGCTTCGCGGGACGCGCTGATCGCCTTTTCGGGACAGAGGAGGCGGGCTGCAGCTGTGTGCTGCCTTTCCAATTAGGGCAGGAGCCCTTTAAAGACCAGTGAGCGCTCCCGCTTCGCGGGACGCGCTGATCGCCTTTCGGGACAGAGGAGGCGGGCTGCAGCTGTGTGCTGCCTTTCCAATTAGGGCAGGAGCCCTTTAAAGACCAGTGAGCGCTCCCGCTTCGCGGGACGCGCTGATCGCCTTTTCGGGACAGAGGAGGCGGGCTGCAGCTGTGTGCTGCCTTTTCAATTAGGGCAGGAGCCCTTTAAAGACCAGTGAGCGCTCCCGCTTCGCGGGACGCGCTGATCGCCTTTCGGGACAGAGGAGGCGGGCTGCAGCTGTGTGCTGCCTTTCCAATTAGGGCAGGAGCCCTTTAAAGACCAGTGAGCGCTCCCGCTTCGCGGGACGCGCTGATCGCCTTTCGGGACAGAGGAGGCGGGCTGCAGCTGTGTGCTGCCTTTCCAATTAGGGCAGGAGCCCTTTAAAGACCAGTGAGCGCTCCCGCTTCGCGGGACGCGCTGATCGCCTTTCGGGACAGAGGAGGCGGGCTGCAGCTGTGTGCTGCCTTTCCAATTAGGGCAGGAGCCCTTTAAAGACCAGTGAGCGCTCCCGCTTCGCGGGACGCGCTGATCGCCTTTTCGGGACAGAGGAGGCGGGCTGCAGCTGTGTGCTGCCTTTCCAATTAGGGCAGGAGCCCTTTAAAGACCAGTGAGCGCTCCCGCTTCGCGGGACGCGCTGATCGCCTTTCGGGACAGAGGAGGCGGGCTGCAGCTGTGTGCTGCCTTTCCAATTAGGGCAGGAGCCCTTTAAAGACCAGTGAGCGCTCCCGCTTCGCGGGACGCGCTGATCGCCTTTCGGGACAGAGGAGGCGGGCTGCAGCTGTGTGCTGCCTTTCCAATTAGGGCAGGAGCCCTTTAAAGTCCAGTGAGCGCTCCCGCTTCGCGGGACGCGCGCGGGCGGCGCCCGGGCGAAGCCCGGGCCAAGGGCGGGCCCGTCCTTGCCCGTCATTGCCAGGAAGAGGCAGGGCAGGGCCACCCCTCTGACATCTACTCCAATCTGTGGCCCCAGAAAACAATTTTGCATTTGACTGCCCGAAGGATAAATTCAAGCATATTTTTATTGCGTAGGGGTAGCTTTTCCCACCAAGCACCAGGCCTCCACCAAGCTAGTGGACAACTACCAATATTATTCAGCCTTTGCTCGCCCGCTGTGTTTCTAGTTGAATTTCCTACTAATTCTCCATATATTCTCTAACCGAAATATGTCTTCTGGTGGGTGGTAGGAGGTCAATGGGTTGGATCTCACCATTTACTTCCCGCCCTGTGTTTGCTTGCTCACGATAAGTGGTTGGGCTAAACCACATATATATATATGCATTTGGGTCTTTGATTGTAGTTCTGTCCGTGAGATCAGCAATTACCTGGGTTTGAGAAGTTTATTTTACGCTTGCTTGGGGTAGAAGTTGGGTTCCTAAGGCCTCAGTATTACCATTAATCAGGAGCTTATCAAAGGCCCCTGGTTTTTAGTAAAATGGGCAGACGACGTGGGGGGGGCTTAGATGGGAAACAGCATTCTAACAAAACCCTAGACGGTTTTTTACAAAAGGCCGTTGGGGAACTCGAAAGAGAAATAGAATTAGTGCAACGACGCCTTGCTGCCCCTCCCTCTGCATCTATTAGTTTAGCCCATGATAGCCCAGTCTCACAGCCCCACCCGCGATTAGAGCTTCAGTCTGTACCGATTACCCCTTCCCCTTCTCCGTCCAAAATTCCTCAAGAGATCCTAGACGATACTTCAATCGCAACTGCCATTTGTGCCGCACCATTTTTGTTGGCCCAGCATCCTTCAATAGAAGGTTCCCTTACCTTAACTGAATCTAATACCAAAGGGAAAAGGAAGCGAAGGGAACCTGTCCTCAAGAACAACGATCTAGGACCTTGAGTCCCTCTAACTCGGCCCAACCCTCTATTAAGGATATGGCATCAATTTCCTCACACAATACCAACATCCCCCATGCAAACGAGTTTATTAGGGATCTCATAAGAGATGAGCTCTCAAAACTACTTCTCCCTATTTCCAACCGTCTTCAAATAATCGAGGACAAACTTGAAAGTCTTACGTCCAGGCAAATACCAACAATCTCTTTACCTGTAGAAATTCAATCTAATCACGACTCTATTATTGCCAATAGACACACTGGCCAAATACCCAAAAATGTTCCTCCTATTCTAAATCATGACTGGCCCAGTTCTGCTAAAACTCCCAGTACCTTGAGGAACAAACCTCATATGGCTTTAGCTTCCCTATCTAAAGGGACCGCCTTACGGAACAATCCAGCAACTATTTCGGGAGACGGCATCACTATCAGGGAATTTCCACATCCAGTATACCAAAAGAAGGTTACGAGCAGGGACTCCCGAGAACCAGAAGCGCTCCATTTACCACCAGAATCATGCCCTTACGTCCTCATCATATCAAATGTTCCTGAACTCAAACCTCATTTTTCTGAATCTTTTATCGAACTCAAAAACAAGGTTATTCAGTGGTTGCACGTGAATGCGGGGTTCGCTTTTTCCATGTCATCCTCAATACTGATGGTGAGAAGGGTAGGGTGGGTGGGCCCTCTAGCGAAGATCGGTTCAGGGGACTGTATTGTCATTAATTTTAATTCCCCCGATCTTGTCCAACGACTTTTTTTAAATGCTAACAGACCTTATCCTACAACGGGCAAAACTTCTCTTTGCAGGCTACAAGTGTTTTATCCTCCCTTTATGTCATCTTGGAGTACTCAACCGCCACCATCATACGGGGCTGGTCCGGTTATTCACTCACTGCCTACCCCTGTAATTGGTCCTAGACGTCCTCTATCTTCTCTCTCTGAGGCAGACTGACTAGGAGATGTTTTTCCGGATGAGGTATTGTCTAATTGTGAAGCTGAGACCATTTGCCCTACTGTTCTTAACATCTCTATTTTTCCTGCCCCCCTTATCTTGGCAGATTTTGTTGTCCCGGGATCACCCAAAAATATAATATGCCAAGCAACTGAGGAATGCATTTCTAATCTGTCAAACGCTCCCTATACCTTGGGGCCTATCCATATGGTCAATTCACCAAACTCAAACGCTCTTGGGGTTACATCCAGCGAGGTTTTAAAGATACAGAGCGAGAAATCTCTTGGTCCCAATCCACCCGAGGGAAGTACTATGGTCTTTAACAGTTCCCCCCCTAGTACGCTATATTTCCAGAATAAAGCTGGGTCTTCATGCTCAGAGGATCTCGATAAGGTACTCAGCTTGAACATAGCTGGTTTGGAAAGCAAATTACAAAGTCCAGGTTGGGGTAACCTTATTGATGATCACTTGATCTGTCTCTTTCAAGAAACATGGGCATTAGAACCCAAATATAGACTCGGTTTCAAAAGCTATTGGGTTTCGGCCCGCAAGTCATCTTCTGGGAGACCTTCGGGAGGGTTGCTTGTGTGGCTAAATACTTCTCTCAGGTGCAAGATAGAAGAAATAGATACAGGTTGTCCGGATCTGCAAGTACTATCGCTAATGATTTCCGAAGGAAAACCCCTCCTTTTAATTAATATCTATAACAGGAATGCGAGTCCCCACTTCGAGTCGGACGTTCTGTCTAATTTGGACTATTTTTTAAAAAGTAATCCCTCCCTCCTTGTCTTAATTGGAGGAGACTTCAATGTTACTTTTGAACCTAATCCTCTAGTCCAAGGAATTTGTAAAGAAGAGGATGCCCATTGGGGCATCCCCCAGCTAGTCTCCAACAAAAAACCAAGATTGAATAAATCTGCACGCTTATTGGCTGATATTGCACTAGCCCATGGCCTCCGAGCCTGTAATGGCCGCTCACACTCGGATGCCATTTTGCGTCCCACTTTTAGGCGCGGAGAATATAGTAGTCTCATTGACTACATATTTCTTGATATTCGTCTTTGGCGTTACATGGTAGATATGAGGGTAGATGAGCAGCCCGTGAGCGACCACGACCCTCTGATTTTATCAACCAGAGGTCTTTTTCCTTCGCTCATAGCGTCTCACTCCAGGACAAATGCCTCCCAACTGGCCTTAACTAATAATAGACGCAATCTCAAATGGGAATCTGTTATCTCCTCTCCAAAACACCTGGCATCTATTTACAGTTTGCTCGCAAATCAAATGGAGTGTATGACTCGGTTCATTGAGTCTGAGGAGGGCGACAGCCTTCTTATAGCCCACACTGATCTGTTTCAATCTTTAAAACAACTTTTTACAAAAGAGACTCTTAACAACTTCAATAAAAAGTACAATGCCCCTTGGTTCAATAAATCGTGCAGAATAGCACAACTAGCTCTCCTGGATGCAATTAAAGAAGGCCATGCTGTGACGTTGAGAACAGCCAGGGGGGCTTATAAGAAGGAATGTTTAAAGGCACGCAGAAGCTGGGAAGAGGCTAGATGGGCCACTATTTTGGATTCTGCCTTATCCAATAATACATCCAGGTTTTGGAAACTAATAGCTGATAATGACAGTGATTCCCCTGCCGCGCCTGGCTCCACAATCCTCTCAGCAACTTGGGTAGAGCATTTTGGGCAACTTTATGGAGGTCCGCCTGAAGTTTCCTCGTGGCCCCCCAACGATTTAATAAACCAAGAGATCATTCCAATTTCATTTTCCCTATCCGAAACTAGAGCAGCAATAGACTCCCTGAAATGGGGCAAGGCACCTGGCCCAGACAAAATCCCAGGTGATCTATATAAATCTAGACCTGACATATGGGCTCCTTACCTCAATTCTATCTGCAATGCAATTGCAGCGGGTGCTCCAGTTCCATCCACTTGGAAAGGGGCTGAAATTGTACCGATCTTTAAAAAAGGAAATCCAAACATTCCAGCTAACTATCGCCCCATTAGTCTCCTCGATAACTTCCAAAAAATCTATGCGAAACATCTTCTGTCCCATCTTGAGGAATGGATTATTGAGTCTAAAGCTCTCTCTGATTTACAAGCGGGTTTCAGACCCGCAGTGAGCACAGTTGACCAAGCTTTAAGATTTATGTCAATAAAATGGAAGAATGTAGACCTGGGGAGGGGTAACCTCTATGTGGTTTTTATAGATCTAAGAGCCGCATTTGACCTGATCCCCAGGAATCTCCTATGGTCAACATTATTAAATATGGGAGTCCCATTTGGCCTCCTGAAACTTATAGCTCAATTGCATCAAGATACCTTTGCCCAAATCAGGTGTGGACAGGGGGGTGAGCTGACTGATCCCGTAGCCATTAAAAAAGGAGTTAGACAAGGTTGTGTTCTGGCACCTACTCTTTTTTTGCTCTACATTAATAATTGTATCCTCTACCTAGAGAACTGCTTAAATGATTCTCCGAAACTGGGTGGGATAAAAATCCCTTCTCTGCTATATGCAGATGATACGATCCTACTATCAAAATCGCCAATGGGAATTCAACATCTGATCAACCAGTTCTGTGCTTACTGTTGTGACTATGGTCTAGATGTAAATATCAAGAAAACCAAATTTATGATATTCACTACCTCCAAAAAACGATTGCGTGTTAATATCGAGATGAATTCGACCCCATTGGAGAAAGTAGAAGAGTTCGATTATTTGGGTTTCAGATTATCTACATCAGGCAAATGGAAGGCAGCTATTGACAAAGGGGCTCTAATCATAGGCCAAAGAGGTGGGGCCTTAGTCCGTAGATCTAGAAAGGCTCCGAGCCCCCCTCTGAACATTCTTGCGGAGATTTATAATGTTCAAATTAGAGCAGCGGCCTTATATGGAGCGGAAATTTGGGGATCCCACAAAAACCTGGACATTCTGCAAACCAAGGAAAATATTTTCCTTAGGCAGGTGTCCAGGCTTGGTACAGGTACACCAATGACCCCTTTAAGGCTTGACCTTGGTTTAAATAGTATCAAAACCATAGCGGCCTTAAGACCCCTTTCCTATTGGATCCGATTATGGAAATCTGCTGAACTTGAACCATATAGGCTGGCTATAAGAGAGTTGATAGCCGCCCCTAAGGCACTGGAGAAAATCCCCTGGCTGAAAGAGATGAAAATTGCCTGGGACGAAATGGGTCTTCCCCATTATTGGAAATACCCGGACCAAATCCCTGATAATGCTAGGAAATTTGTTACAAGCAGATATTGGGGGAAAGTTAACGAATATTCCCTGCACCAAAAGGGGGCGGGTAGGTTAACAATGGATTTTCTTCAAATGAAGCATGAACCCTGGGCTGAGAATTTCCTGAACCTCCCTATCCCTCCATATGCTCGCGCTTTATACCTGCAGTTAAGATATGGTACGTTGCCTACCAATGGTTTCATGGCCCACTGGTCATCTAACACCGCTTTAAATGACAGGTGTATCTTTTGCCAACACTGTAAGGAAACAATAGAGCATGTATTATTCTTCTGCCCTTTGTATAAGATACCCAGAAAGAGGTGGATTATTCCCCTTTGCAAAAATATGTCATCTCAGGATAGAGTGACTGCCATTAGAATCTGCACGCATGATTCCTCTCCCAGGGTAGCCATTCCAGTCACTAAATACTTATCGGAGGCCTGGTACATCCGTCGTAAGTCTATTGTACCTAAAGGCCCCTGAGTTATCTTTATATTAGTGTTTAGAAGGATTTTAATCTGCTCTTTTTATCTTCTTTGCATTATTTTCAGCAGGAAATCTCCTTTAGGAATATGTTGCTTTCTATATGATCACCAGAGTTTGCATAAGCCTATAGAGTCCTTCCCTATATAGCTTTTACTGTTGTTTTTTTGATTGGTATTCTGATAATGTTTCTTTTAGTCAAATGGGAACTCTATTTTTGTCTTTTTGTCTCCTAGTTGCGCACACTGGTCCTCTAGACAAAAAGTCTTTTATTCTAGCTTTTATCTTTTTCTCTTTTTTACTATATCTATTTCATGTTGTATTTATTGCATTTATATCTATGATCAAATGCTTTGTTTTGCTGTTTTTACTGTTCTAATGTTCTGACGATTATTGGTTTTATATTGTCACCATGCTTTTACCTCATTCTATTTCTTTTATGTACGATTGTTATTATTACGTCAAATGGTCTAGACTTCTAGACCGAATGAATAAATAAATAAATAAATAGATTGAGATTCTTCAGATGAGCTGGACAACCTGTGTGGTTTCTGTATTGCTATCATTTGATTTTGCACATCATTTAACGTGACTTTAGCATTGTTAATATAAGGGCAATAAATGTTTAAATTTTAATAAATTGGTATAGTGATTCATGACCACATAGGTCATGGTGTGTATAATTTACTGACTCATTTCATATTGTTGTTGTTTCTGGCTATTGATTCTCATTGTTTGATTTGATGATCACTCCTGTCTGAGTCAAAAGATTTGAGTCGACCTCTGAGGTCAGTAGATGTCATTGCTCTATTACGTGTCACCTTAGCCTAATTTTAGGTGGTCATACACCCATAACAATGATTAGATAAATGCCTGGAAATGCCCCATCTTTTCACCGGACAACTGACTCACATTGGCTGTTATTGTTAGTACAACAGGATTTGTAAATTATAAAACCTCATGCAAACTTCTGCATTTCAAGTAAGCCAGGACCTACACTTGGCTCCATGCATTCATTAAAAAGTTACACTCTGAATCTTATTGCCTGTGCGTTTATTAATTTTAGGCTTTCACTATTGGAAATTAGTGTTTACAATACAGTTGAGGAGATTTAAAGGTTCTAGATACGAAAGTTCATAAACAAAGAATAAACAGAAGAGAAAGCAAAGTACTCTTACATACAAGAGACACCAATTAGAGTAAATGAGTGAGCACATTGAGAGCTCTGCCATATGTGGAACTTCTCTAGGCACTGGATACTGGACTGCTTTCCATGTATTTATATTATAGACATATAACAGTTGCCTAACAAGTGCTTGAAATAAATAAAAAATCCCTTTGGGCCACAAATTTCATGTGCGTGCCTGGCTGTGGAGCTTGCCAAAATCCTGCCGGGGTTGTACTTGTCTCTCAGTCTTTGTCATGGAATTCAGAAGTTCAACTGTGATGTAGTGTCAGTTGAAGGTAAGAATTAAATCTATCCAGGCACGGATATTAGCCACCCTAGTATAGACCCCAGGCATCACTGTCGCACAGCTGTATCCCCAGGACGTAATCCCTTCCAATTTCCCATTGCATATCAAGGGTCCACCAGAATCTCCCTGTGGGAAAAAAGAAATACTGTGAGAAAGAGTGTGACCTGTGAGAGGAACTCAGACAGGAGCGTTTGTTGGGAGTGTCCTACCTTGCAAGAGTCCTTGCCAAATTGACCAGCGCAGATCATGTTCAGAGTTATTTTGCTATCTCCGTAGCTCCTTTTGCAACTGGACTGATTCACAAAAGGAACGTTTGCACCTTGAAGTACATCTGAAAGAGTGTAGCTGAAAACATTTGTGACACCCCAACCATAAACCCAGCACAGTGCAACACTGACAGTGCTTCCTTGGTTGGAGAGTGTAGCTGGGTTCACTGCCGAAGTTAGAACCACTTTAACATGAAGCTGTGGGGACAAGAAACAGAATGCACTCATTTCAACAAGAAGAGGGACTGAAGAAACCATCATAAAGCATTTTTAAGCATGAGAAACACAATCATTGACTGGAAATGTTTTCCTGCAATTTAAGCATTTCTTATCATTGGTATAATTACTAAATGTATTGCTACTCATTTTATAGATATTAAAGACATGAAAGATTAGTAACCTTGCCACGATCCAAAGCTGTCACATGCACATTATACACAGTGCTTAACTAATACTAGCATACAACACTTGACAAACATATTTTTTGTGGCACGAGGCAGAAACTTCATATAGCAGTAGACAATTGCCAATGTATGGCACTAGACAAGCAGAAGAATTTGGCATTATATGATATGGAGCATAGAGAATTGGTTACAAAATCAGCATAGAGTATTGGAGGATCCCTGGTTTACAGCACTTTACAAACATCACTAAGCATTTGGCAAACTTTGGGTTGTACATCAGAATATCATTAGCAAAAATATCATCTCACAGAAAAATTGTGCACTAAATATTGAACATTTGACAGGTGGCACATCAAGCCACAAACATATTTTAGTAACTGACGCACACTGACTTTGTAGAAGGGTGCATGTCAGACTTACATCAATGACTGAGGCAGGGAGACCCAAGGAAACCACCTGTCGCCACTCAATCTCCTTGCATGAAGGGGCAGGTTGTGCAGGCCCATGCATGCTTTGCTGTTGAATCAGAAGATTCCCCAGAAGTGGCAGACTGATCAGAGGATGGATACTCAGGCCCAGAATTTCTGGGAACCACACTCTCCTGGCTCAGTCCAGAGCCACAAGAATGACTTGGGCCCAGTTGTTCCTGATCTTTTTTAGATATTGGGGCAGGAAATACAGCTGCTGGAAGGCATACAGGAGTCCTGTCCTCCACTCCATGTGGAATGCATTTTTTCAAGAGAGAGATTTATTGGGAACTGCACCAAGCAAGTGTGAACATTATGTCTCCTCTGCAGTGTCAAAGAGATCAAGCTAGGGTTCTTCACACTGATGGAAGACAGCTCGGCCTCCCCTGGGTGCCAATGCCATTTGTGATCCGCTAGTTGCTAGTGATTGAGTTTGTCCACCCTGGTATTACCATCCTGCTGGGTGGTGTAGGGCCAGGCATTTGCCCTTATGATTCAGCAAGTTCCAAAGGTACAGAACCTCCAGGCACAAACTCAGGACCACAGCCCACCCTGCTGATTTCAGTATCACATGAAGGTGGTGTTGTCTATGAGAACTTGCACCAGCTTCCCTTTGATGGTTGGCAAGAAGACCTAAAATGACGAGCAAATGGCCGTAACTCCAACAAGTTGATGTGGAGTCAGGTGACCACCAGAGACTAGAGTCCTCTGATCTCCATCTCTTTCAGAAGGTCTCCCCAACCCGTAGTAACACATCCTTCACCACTGTAAGCTCTGGATTGGGTAGGGGATCTGTCACTAAACCAATGCAATAAAGAAGCCAATATACATATCTTTTGCTGTCTTTTCTTCAACCAGAATGGAATCTGACAGGCTCCCCTGGTGCTGGTCAAATTGAGACTTCAGTTCCCACTGCAGAACTCACATGTGCCATCTGGCATGGATGGTGAGCTGGATGAAGGAGGCCAGTTGGCCAAGAAGCCTTAGAACCATCCTCACTGAGACCCAGTGCAGAGGCTGAAACAACAGGAGCATAGCCTGAATGTCTTTGGCTGGTTGTATTGGAGGAAAGGCTCAAACACACACACTATGAAGGATGGCTCAGATGAAAGGAGGCTGCTTCAAAGTAGTCAGGCATGTCTTCAGCAGATTGTTGGAGAACACCAGTGATGTCAGGGGATTTTGCCATTGTCTGAATCTAGTCAGAAATAGACTGTGTCAAGGCTGCCTTCAACAGCTAATCACCGAAGAAGGGGAAGACTGAGGCACTTGACCTTGGAAGATGGGCAGCAACCCCCTCCATTGCCTTTTTGAACACCTGAAATGCACTAGTGAGGTCAAAAGGAAGCTTGGCAAACAGAAGGTGCTTGTGGCCCACCTACAAACAACAGATACCATCTGCGGGCAAGCAGGGCAGGCATATTAAAATGGGTATCCTGTAGGTCCAACCACTTCTAGTCTTTGGGAACCACATCAGTAAGAACCTGGGCAAGTGTGAGCATGAGAATTTTTTCTTTCACGGGAAGGCATTGAGATAGTGAAGATTTAAAATTGGAAGTCCTTCTTCAGCACAAGGAAATCACAGGAATAGCATCCAGTCCCCACCTCTGAAACAATACCTTATCTCTGATTCATTTGTCCAAAAGAGCCTGCAAAAATGGACAGATGGTCCTCCGATTGCTTTCTGATGTAGGTGGCAGGTGTGGTGGGCTGAAAAGGAATGGAAGGGCATGGCCCCATTGGATAGTTTATTAAAGAACCCTGTGATGCTGCTCCGCCCCTGAATGATTTGGCTGATGCTGCTTCCCAATTAATGGCTTTGTGTGCTAAAGGCGCACTAAAGAGGTTTTGCTAGAGGTCTGGAGGAATGGCACGTATAAAGTCCCTGAAGGCCAACTGCCCCAACCTCGAAAGGACTGGAATGCAGGGGTGGCTGCTATTAAACAGTGAGATGCGAGTCACCCTTCCACACTCCCCGGAGGAAAAACAAACAGATGAGAAGAAACAACGAGCAGATTGAAAATACATTTTGGTTGCAGTTTGAAACTAAATTATAGTTGCTGCTCGGTGACACTGTTGTTGGGATCTGTGTTTTTTTGGGAAGTCGAGGGGTAGGATTATGGCCTGGTCTCCTGTGCATATGTGTGGTTAGGCAAAATCTTGCTCCATGGCCCAGGGTACGATTTGATGATCACCATTAGGGTCGGGACGAAGCAGGCGGATGGGGATACATTAGAAATGGGTGCAGAATTTACCTCTGCACCCTCGCTGGCACTCAGCAACTGCCTCATGATATGAGGGCAGGGGAATATGGGAGGAGTCCTGCAGCTTCCTTCTAGGTTAAGGAAGCAGCAGTGCGTGGATCTCCAATTTTTTGTTCATGTTGGAGAGTCCAGTTACAAAAGGGGAGAGGCTGCTGTGGTGATACAGAGGCCCCACATTCTTTTTTTATGTAATGGGCAGCAGGCACAGGCAGCCATGACACCGTAAATTTGGTGTATCTGTGTCAGTGGGTGGTTGCCTGCCAGTCCTGCTGTTTCTGTCCCCGCTGGCAGCCAAACAGATCCTGGGTCCACACGGAGGAAGAAACAAGTTAACCAGGCCGTAACAGTAACAGCAAGTTGTTTGCTGTATCAGGTTATTTGCAGATTGCTGCTCACGTGGGCTAAGGCCATGCAGCTGCTCCTTCTGGCGGGGAAGGAGGGGGCGCCCCTGGTTAATGGGGCCCACTACACTAACATTCTGTCTGGTTTTCTTTTAAAATGCTAGATGCATAGCCCATTTACTTTGCTTCCACCAGCGATTCGATGGCTATGCAAACTGCTATATAATGGCGATGCACTGAAAACAACGATCTGACGTCTTGTTTCTTGTCATCATTTTATTATAGTGCATCAAAATATTTTGGCGCTTTGGGCAAACTTCAAGTCATTGTTTTAAACGTGTCACCTTTACTTATAGTTTGTGGCTGTCACACAGCGTGTTCTGAAGCAGCACGTGAATGCAGTCTCAGGTGCCCGCGCCAGATTTCTGCCTGTGCATAAAAGGACCATTAGGCTCCCTGCAGTGACCAGCAGGATACACCCCTGCCTGCATTTGTGTTTATTGTTTATTGTTATTGTGTCAGGCAGTGTCTGGTTTAGGGTGGTGCGAACAGTGCCAAACTCTGGCTGGGGGGAAGAAAGAGTCCATTTGCACACTGACCTTCCTGCATCAACAGTGCAAACATATCAATTTGATTTAAAGTGGACACTGAAAGGCCTGCCCAGTTTTCCATGCACACCTCTGACACACAGACAAATGGCTCCACTTCACTGTAGTGCGCCTTTATGTCTGTCTCAAACATGGAACAACTGTATACAGTGTCGGTGTGCACACTGAGTGCACTTGAAATTAGGTTCCTGTCACAAAAACTACAGGCTTTATGATAGGCACGGGTGGCATTTACAAGAAAGAAGCACACGTTTTAAATAAGAATGCAGCACCTTCCACATGAAAGTGCAGCTATCAGGCAGTGAAGCAATTGCTTTTGATGAAGTACGGGTATGATGCCTGGTGATTATATGTAATTCAAACTGTTACCTAAATTGGAATATAGAAGCAGCTTGTTCTAGTAGAGGACCCGTGCATCAAAATTTCTACTGTTGCATGTTTTGTGGGCGTCAATTTAAAAGTGTTTTTTTTTAGTATGAACAAGTTCCACTTTGCCTCTTAAAAATAACTTGAAAATCTCTAAAGACGTGTTTTCACATGGTGTTGTGATCCCTTTTGATAAAAAAAATTGTAGTAAATGTTGAATCCATTTTTTTCAAACTTTTCTTGCTGGGGAAACCACCTTCCCACACCCCCTTTTTTCATTTTCCTGCTCGCTTGCTGCGCTTGCTCGCAGATTACACTCGGGCCGAAGATTTCTACCAAAACAATTTTAAAATCCACCAGCCTCCCCTGTTGGGATGCATGTAATCTGGGTGGTGTGGCCCGGCACTGCTAATACACCAAGCTCTGGCATGTTACCATAAAGGATGAAATTGTCAGGTCTCGTGTTGAAAGGCAGAAGAAACGTGCCTATTTTAGGTCCTTCTAAATAATCCAGAGCCAAGTCTGCCTTCTGCAAACAGGCATGAGCAGTCATAGGGCATGCCTATTAAGGATGCCTGGACATCCCCAGGGAAAGCCTGTGGATCTCATCTCATACTAGGCACCTGAGCACCATCATAGCCCATTTTAGACAATCTGTGAGGCCTATGCCCAAGCAGAAGACAAATCTGGCCGCATGCCAGCTATACTGGATAGTTTGACCCAAGGAAGCCAATAAGTCTTCTCGGACTGATTTCATCAATCATTTCTCAGAGTACATAGGAGTAACTTCTAAGGAGTTAAGTAGTGCTGACTAACTTCAGGGCAGTGCTGGTCCATGAGAATATTCTTTGGCCAAATGTTTCCATGGGCACCGTGGCTATGACAAAGGTCAACCAATCACAGTATGACCCAGAGTGGTACTAACACAATGTCAGAGGGTCTCGTGGTGACGTCTTACCAAGTCCTCTCTGCTTTTCAATGATCATTAATCAATTGCAGCATGACTTTTCCATGAATTGAATGAACCCAATGTCTTCAACAGCAACTAACACTTAAAAATATTTAATTATGAACATTATTTGCTCAACCTAATAAAGAGAAGAAAATCTGTCAGCAGTAGTTGTTGGAAACAAGGTTAGGTTGACTTTGCTAGTAGCTCTGAGGAGCTGGATGCAAGGATTAGAAATCAGGCCACCTGCAGCTGATTTTTGGTGATGTATGCTGTCGATTGACTGGAAGGCCAGAACGTGGCTTTCCCCACATGCTTATGACCACATCAGTGAAGGCCTCACTGAATGGCAGAAGAGGTTGTGTTGGTGCCTGGCCAGGCCAAAGGACCTCATTAAACACATTAGAATGAACCTGTATAGTGGGGAGTTCGATGTCAAGGACTTGTCAGTTTTTCTAATAACAGTCGCAAAAGATTAGCTTTTTATTAATTGCTTGTACGGGGAGATACAACCCAGTATCGAGTGAGTTATCTAACCCACAATCATCCTGTCGGAATTAGATGAATTAAGCATTGGCTGCATTGCATCAGGTTCTTCGAGTTACCTTGGTCAACAAAAAATTAGCTGGAAATCGGAGACCACAATAGGTTGTAGATGCTTCTCCATTGCTGGTGACATTGGCATCCATGGGTCCAATGCAGATTTCGGTGCCAGACCTGTAGTCAGCACCAACGCCAGTGAGGAACTCGAAGCAGGTTTGAGGGACAGAGATGGCGCAGTGGCTGGATCTACCAGCAGCAACTAAACTGGCAGCCACTGTAGATCCTTGGGGCCATAAGGAGTACCAGAGGAAACCAAATATGTAAAATGTGGCCTCTCTAAAAGCTTTAACCTACTGCAACATAGCCAATGGACTCAGGAATTTGGGGTGCATCCGGACAAGGGTTGGATTTGGCTCCTTGTTGGATTGGAAGCAAGACTTAGGGGCATGGTGATGCCCTCACACCTTCTTTGGATATCAAGAGTGGTGGAAAAGGACCGAGTCCCACTTGGACTTCTTTTTTGGACTTATCGGAAGATTTTGACAGCAAAGATGATCAATGCAGGAATGACTTCGGCAGTGGGTTTGCACACTTGTCATTGACTGGTATCGGTGCCTTTGTGGAAACTTGTGCTTTTTTGCCACGTAGACCTTGGCTTTATGTTCTTGGATGGCCTTTGTGTTCATCCAGGCACAGTCATTGCAGGGTTCAGACTCGTATGTTGAACCCAAAAATCGGAGACATACCTCATGGGGATCTGTCACTGACACTTGTTTGCAACAGTCCCTACAGGCTTTGAAGGCCTGTAGTCTTATCATGTGACATGTTCTTCTGTACACTGAACATTTTTAAAAGAAGATTTTCTTGTCTTTATTAGGTCAAGCAGCTAAGGTTTATTTTATTGGCATGTGTTAGTTGAAGACATTGGGTTGATTCAGTTCATGGAGAATTCATGCTGCAATTGGTTAAAGGTCATTGAAAAGCAGAGGACAATTAGTGAGACATCACCACGAGTCGCTCTGACTGTGTGGGGACCACTCTAGGTCATCCTGATTGGTTGACCTTCAGCAATTGGATTACTGTTGTTTTTTTGTGTGGTTTGCCTATAGACCTGTTGCGTGTTGTGAAAAATGGGTGCAGTATTGAAAAAGAATACGAAGACTCCCCTGCATTCAAAAAGATGACGTATGTGGGATAAATATGTGTGGTTATGAAACTCAGAAAGAAACTGAGAAGAACATGCATTTTCCTTTAGAAGATACCTTTCATGTCAGAGAACTTGATTATTAAAGATATGTGATCCATGAGAGAAAGTCTCAAACTCAACCTGTACAATTTGAAGCATTGAATGAGTGGGATTGAGTGGTGATTGAGACAAAATGAAAGCGAGTGATGGCACTGGTTAGAAATTAAGAAAGTCAATGACTAGAGACTAAAGTTGCCATGCAGAAGAAGGCATTGAGAGAAGACACAATGGTAGGGTGTGGGGTGTGTATATTTCCTGCAATAATTAGTGAGACAAAGAAGGAGAAATTAAAACAAAACAATTAAAGAAAATGATTCTGATGAGGAGGACAATTTTAAAAACGACTTGTTAGACGCTAGACATCCTCATTACTCTAATGATACAAAAGAACTGATACTGCCAGCAAATGATATGGGTGCAGGAGAACCAAACATAGGTATGCATGTAATGACACTAATGAGTGCACAGCCTGAGAATGCATTGCAGGCTTCACATTAGCCTAGCAGGATTTTAACTACTGTTGATCCACTTGTCCCAGTAATTGTGGCTGTTCTTACTACACTACAGCTGACTGAACCAGAAAGGAGAGAGATTCATATTGCTAATCTGAAAATAGAATTTGGGCACATTTTACAGGGTATGTTGGGACTGGGCCTTTATGTAGGGTCATCCCCAGACATTTTGCCTTCCTCTGCGTCTTTTCCTGACCCTGTTTTTGTTGACTTTAGAACTCTGGGGACTTTACCACTGTTATCCAGTGCTAGAGTACATGTGCTCTGTGTCTAAAACATGGTAGCATTGTCTTCTCCATGAATGGCATATTTGATTTACTAGTAAGTCCCTAGCAAAGTGCACTATATGTGCCCAGGGCCTGTTAGTCAAATGCTACTAGAGGGACTGCAGCACTGGTTGTGCCACCCACTACGGTAGCCTTTCAACCTGCCACTACAGAGCCTCTGAGTGTAATTTAAATTGCCACTTGTACCCACTTGCCAGGCCAAAACCTCCTGTTTTCTTACATGTAAGATACCCCTAAGGTAGGCCCTGGTTATCCCAAAGAGTAGGGTGCAGTGTATTTAAAACATTGGACATGTACTTTTACTTTTAACATGTCCAGAGTGAAAAACTCTTAAATTAACTTTCCACTAATGCAAGAACAATCTCTCCCATAGTCTAGTATGGGGATTGCCTTAAAAAATCTTTTAAGTGCAATTTTCAATTGGGAAAAGAGAGAAGATTCGAGTTTGGTGTCGCTTGGACTCACAATTTGAAAACACATTGGGCCTCTTTTACAAAAAACTGGTGCATCGATCACGATGTACCAGTTTGCTTGCGCCGTCCTGCACACCTCTAACGACACCATGGTAGCAGTGTATTTACAATACATTGCACCATGGCACTCGTTTGCACAGGTGCTTTGCTGGACTAGAGTCAAAAATTTTGTAACTAGTCCAGCAAAGCTCCGGGGAGGTCCATTCAAAACAGCCTAGCGTCACTTTAATGCCTGCCCTTGTCAGGTGTTAAAAAATTATGCTAGAATGACAGTGAAATCTTGCAGATTTCACTACGCCATTCCTGTGGCCCTCCTAGTGAGGGAATACCTCTCTTGCATACATTTTACCTGGCACAGGTATAATGTGGCACAAGGGTTCACAAACTGGCACAATGGGACCGTTGTGTCAGTTTGTAGATATGGCGCAGGGTGGGGGACTGTTCTGCGCCACCGTAACATTAAAAAAAGGCGTTACGGCAGCGTAAGGGGCTTGTAAATGAGCCCCAATGTTTGATAAGGGTGGTTTTTAAATTGCAGGTCTGAAAATGCCACTTTTAGAAAGTTGGGATTTTCTTACTTTAACCATTCTGTGCCTTAGCCTGCCTTTAACCCCTTCGCTGCCAGGCATTTCCCCCCTCAGGTGCCAGGCATTTTTTTGGCTATTTGGGGCAGGGCGCGCTTAGGCCCTCATAACTTTTTGTCCACATAAGCTACCCACGCCAAATTTGCGTCCTTTTTCTCTAACATCCTAGGGATTCTAGAGGTATCCAGACTTTGTGGGTTCCCCTGAGGGAGACAACAAAATTAGCCAAAATACAGTGAAAATTACGTAAAAAAAAAAAAAAAAATTGGAAAAAAGGGCTGCATAAGAAGGCTCGTGGTTTTCCCCCTGAAATTGGCATCAACAAAGGGTTTGCAGTGCTAAAATCACCAGCTTCCCAGCTTTCAGGAACAGGCAGACTTGAATCAGAAAACCCACTTTTTCAACACAATTTTGGCATTTTACTGGGACATACCCCATTTTTACGATTTTTTGTGCTTTCAGCCTCCTTCCGTCAGTGACCGAAATGAGTGTGAAACCAATGCTAGATCCCAGAAACCTAAACATTTCTGAAAAGTAGACAAAATTCTGAATTCATAAATGGGTAATTTGTGTAGATCCTACAAGGGTTTCCTACAGAAAATAACAACTGAAATAAAAAAATATTGAAATTGAGGTGAAAAAAACTGCAATTCTTCTCTACGTTTTACTCTGTAACTTTTTCCTGCAATGTCAGATTTTTTAAAGCAATATACCGTTACGTCTGCTGGACTCTTCTGGTTGCGGGGATATATAGGGCTTGTAGGTTCATCAAGAACCCTAGGTACCAAGAGCCAATAAATGAGCTGCACCTTGCAGTGGGTTTTCATTCTATACCGGGTATACAGCAATTCATTTGCTGAAATATAGAGAGTCAAAAATAGGTATCAAGAAATCCTTTGTATTTCCAAAATGGACACAAGATAAGGTGTTGAGGAGCAGTGGTTATTTGCACATCTCTGAATTCTGGGGTGCCCATACTAGCATGTGAATTACAGGGCATTTCTCACATAGACGTCTTTTTAACACACTGTCTTATATTTGGAAGGAAAAAATGTAGAGGAAAGACAAGGGGCAATAACACTTGTTTTGGTATTCTATGTTCCCCCAAGCCTCCTGATAAAAATGGTACTTCACTTGTGTGGGTAGGCCTAGTGCCCGCAACAGGAAATGATCCAAAACACAAAGTGGACATATCACATTTTCTCAAAGAAAACAGAGGTGTTTTTTGCAAAGTGCCTACCTGTGGATTTTGGCCTCTAGCTCAGCCGCCACCTAGGGAAACCTACCAAACCTGTGCATTTTTTTAAACTAGAGACCTAGGGGAATCCAAGACGGGGTGACTTGTTGGGCTCTCACCAGGTTCTGTTTCCCAGAATCCTTTGCAAACCTCAAAATGTGGCTAAAAAAACACTTTTTCCTCACATTTCGGTGACAGAAAGTTCTGGAATCTGAGAGGAGCCACAAATTTTCTTCCACCCAGCGTTCCCCCAAGTCTCCAGATAAAAATGGTACCTCACTTGTGTAGGTAGGCTTAGTGCCCGCGACAGGAAATGCTCCAAA
Organism: Pleurodeles waltl; assembly: GCF_031143425.1. Taxonomy (NCBI): domain Eukaryota; kingdom Metazoa; phylum Chordata; class Amphibia; order Caudata; family Salamandridae; genus Pleurodeles; species Pleurodeles waltl. The sequence goes on from NC_090445.1 coordinate 1,114,948,120, forward strand.
ACACAAAGTGGACTAATAACATTTTCTCAAAGAAAACAGAGGTGTTTTTTGCAAAGTGCCTACCTGTGGATTATGGCCTCTAGCTCAGCCTCCACATAGGGAAACCTACCAAACCTGTGCATTTTTTAAAACTAGAGACCTAGGGGAATCCAAGACGGGGTGACTTGTGGGGCTCTCACCAGGTTCTGTTACCTAGACTCCTTTGCAAACCTCAAAATGTGGCTACAAAAAACACTTTTTCCTCACATTTCGGTGACAGAAAGTTCTGGAATCTGAGAGGAGCCACAAATTTCCTACCATCCAGCATTCCCCCAAGTCTCCCGATAAAAATGGTACCTCACTTGTGCGGGTGGGCCAAGCGTTTGTGACAGGGAAGAGCCAAAAACACGTTGAAATTGAGGGGGAACCAAAGTGGGTCCAGAGGGGCAGTTTGAAAAAAAACATTTTTAGGCTGACAAGTGCAGCAGAAATTTTATCGGTATAGATGAGACAATGCTGGGTGGTAGGAATTTTGTGGATTCCTGCAGATTCCGGAAAGTTCCATCACAAAAATGTGGGAAAAATGTGTGCTTTCCAGCAAAGTTGCAGGTTTGCAGGGCATTGTGAGTAAGGAAATGGTGCGGGGTGCATGTGAAGCACACCACCCTGGAATCAACTAGATGTTTAGTTTTCAGATGTGTCTAGGTCTTGTGGATTTTTCTACATGGCAACTTCCCAAAGTAAAAAAAAAGTGCAGCCCTCACCATTCCAAGTGGGACGATTTTGAGAGTTACCAAGCTCTCATGGCCCAAATGTAAAACAAAAAGCAAAAATAATCAAATGCTCACTTACTTGCCATGGGATAAGATGTTTTAGTGTGTAGGGGAGAGCTGAATGACTGTTAGCCCCTTCAGTTTGGGTGGGGGCATAATCAGGCCCATACTGGTTGGTAGCCACCACCCCACTATTTTCTTTTATTGTTTTTATTCCCTGGCATCTAGTAGACTTTCTGACCCCCCGGGGTGTGGATCGGGGGTAATTGCCCAATCTGTTGGTGGGCAGAACAATTTTGGCCCCATTTATTTGGGGTGGGGGTATGGCCATACCCCCAACCTCTTATTTTGAAAAAAAAATCTTCCCTGGTCTCTGGTGGGCTTTCTGCCCCCCCTTGAGGGCACATGGGCCTTCCAAAAATAGGCCAATCTGCCCCTAAGGGGGGCAGTTATGGCCAACAGTAATGTGCCCCCATGAGGAGCGACCCTTGGCCAAGGGGCTGCCCCCCCAAAGCAAAACACACACATACACACACACCAATCCATGGTGTCTAGAGGTTTCTGCCCCCTTTGGTGGCAGATTGGCCTAACAAAAATAGGCCGATCTGCCCCCGGGGGGGCAGAAATGGCCTAATAATAATTCCCCCCCCCGGGAGCGACTCTTGCCCAAGGGGTCGCTCCCCATACATAAAAAAATAAAAATGAACAATAAAACAATTATCCCTGGTGTCTAGTGGTTTTCTGCCCCCCGGGAGCAGATCGGCCTAATAATTTTAGGCCAATCTGCCCCCGGGGGAGGCAGAAATGGACTAAAAATCATTTGCCGCTCTCCTTATGCGCAAGTACAAAAAAAAAATCCCTGGTGTCTAGTGGTTTCTGCCCCCCTTGGTCGCAGATCGCAGGGCCGATCTGCCCCCAGGGGGGGCAGAAATGGCCTAATAATAATTTGCCCCCACGGGAGCAACCCTTGCCCAAGGGGTCGCTCCCCAAACATAAAAAAGTAAAAATAAACAACAACAAAATTATCCCTGGTGTCTAGTGGTTTTCTGCCCCCCCAGGGCAGATCGGCCTAATCATTTTAGGCCGATCTACCCCCAAGGGGGGGCAAAAATGGCCTAAAAGTGATTTGCCCCCCTCGGAAGTGGCCCTTGCCCAAGATACCACTCCCCTTATGAGCAAGTACAAAAAAAAAATCCCTGGTGTCTAGTGGTTTCTGCCCCCCCGGGGGCAGATCGCAAAATGGCCTAATAATAATTTGTCCCCCCGGAGCGACCCTTGCCCAAGGGGTCGCTCACCACACATAAAAAAAAAAACCAATAAATAAAATGACCCCTGGTGTCCAGTGGATTTCTGCCCCACCTGGGGGCAGGTCGGCCTAATAATATTAGGCCGATTTGCCCCAAGGGGGTCAGAAATAGCCAAGAAACAAATTGCCCCCCGAGGAACTTCCCTTGCCCAAGGGGCTGCTGCCCTTATGCGCAAGTACAAAAAAAAAAAATCCCTGGTGTCTAGTGGTTTCTGCCCCCCCCCCCCCGGGGGAGGATCTGTAGGAAGCTGGCCTGGCTTATAGTGGGTACCCTGTGGTACTTACACCCTGTGCCAGGTCCAGTTATCCATTATTAGTAGAATAGAGGTGTTTCTAGCAGCTTAGGCTGATAGAAGGTAGCTATGGCAAAGCAGCTTAGGCTGAACTAGGAGACATGGAAAGCTCCTACTATACCACTTATATCATATGGAGAATATCATAAGAAAACACAATACTCAGAGTTACTCAAAATAAAGGTACTTTATTTTTATGACAATATGCCACAAGTATCTCAGTGAGTACCCTCAGTAAGAAGGTAAGTAATATACACAAGTTATATGTACACAAACCCAAAACAGGTAAGTAATAGTGAGAAAAGTAATGCAAACAGTGTAGAATTACAATAGGATGCAATAGGTGAACATAGGTCTAGGGGCAACACAAACCTTATACTCCAAAAGTGGAATGCGAATCACGAATGGACCCCAGACCTATGGCAGCTTGTAGAGGGTCGCTGGGACTGTAAGAAAACAGTCAGGGTGTCCAAGATACCCCATCCCAAGACCCTGAAAGTAGGAGTAAAGTACAACTACTACCCCAAAAGGACACAATAGTCGTGATAGGGGATTCTGCAAGAACCACAAACACCAGCAAAGCACTGAAGACGGATTCCTGGACCTGAGGACCTTCAAGGCAAGGGGACCAAGTCCAAGAGTTGCGATAGTGTCCAGGGGGGGCAGGAGCCCATGAAACCCCGGATGAAGGTGCAAGGAAGCTGCCTCTGGATGGAAGAAGCTTAGGATTCTGCAACAACAAAGAGAGGTAGGAACTTCTCCTTTGGATGGAAGATGTCCCACGGCGTGCTGAAGGTTGCAGAAGTATTCCCACACAGAAATACCACAAACAAGCCTTGCTAGCTGCAAGGGTTATGGTAGAGGTTTTTGGGTGCTGCTGGGACCAGGAAGGACCAGGATGTCGCCCTTTGGAGCAGGAGACAGAGGGGGCGCTCAGCAACTCAGAGAGCCCCCACAGAAGCAGGCAGCACCCGCAGAAGTACCCAAACAGGCACTTAGAAGATTTGTGAACCAGAGCTGGCTCAGAGTCACAAAGGAGGATCCCACGACATTGGAGGCCAACTCAGAGGGATGAGCACTGCAGGACAGAGTGCTGGGGACCCAGGCTAGGCCGTGCACAAAGGAAATCCTGGAGGAGTGCACAGGAGCCAGAGCAGCTGCAAATCACGCAGTACACAGGTTTGCAGTCTAGCGTGGGGAGGCAAGGACTTACCTCCACCAAACTTGGACTGAAGGATCACTTGGCTGTGGGAGTCACTTGGATAGAGTTCCTGTGTTCCAGGGACCACACTCGTCAGGATGAGAGGGGACCCAGAGGACTGGTGTTGCAGTCTTTTGGTGCCTGCGTTAGCAGGGGGAAGATTCCGTCGACCCACGGGAGATTTCTTCTTGGCTTCCAGTGCAGGGCGAAGGCTGATGACCCCCAGAGCATGCACCACCAGGAAACAGTCGAGAAAGCCGGCAGGATGAGGCGCTACAATGTTGCTGGTAGTCGTCTTGCTACTTTGTTGCGGTTTTGCAGGCGTCCTGGAGCAGTCAGCGGTCGATCCTTGGCAGAAATTGAAGAGGGAAGTGCAGAGGAACTCTGGTGAGCTCTTGCATTCGTTATCTGAAGAATTCCTTAGAGGAGAGACCCTAAATAGCCAGAAAAGGAGGTTTGGCTACCAAGAAAGGAGGATTGGCTACCAAGAGAGGTAAGAGCCTATCAGAGGGGGTCTCTGACGTCACCTGCTGGCACTGGCCACTCAGAGCAGTCCAGTGTGCCCCCAACACCTCTGTTTCCAAGAAGGCAGAGGTCTGGGACACACTGGAGGAGCTCTGGGCACCTCCCCTGGGAGGTGTATGTCAGGGGAGTGGTCACTCCCCTTTCCTTTGTCCAGTTCCGCGCCAGAGAAGGGCTGGGGGATCCCTGAACTGGTGTAGACTGGTTTATGCAGAGATGGGCACCATCTGTGCCCATCAAAGCATTTCCAGAGGCTGGGGGAGGTTACTCCTCCCCAGCCCTTCACACCTATTTCCAAAGGGAGAGGGTGTAACACCCTCTCTCAGAGGAAATCCTTTGTTCTGCCTTCCTGGGCCAGGGCTGCCTGGACCCCAGGAGGACAGAATCCTATCTGAGGGGTTGGCAGCAGCTGCAGTGGAAACCCCGGAAAGGCAGTTTGGCAGCACCCAGGTTCTGTGCTAGAGACCCGGGGGATCATAGAATTGTCCCCCCAATACCAGAATGGTATTGGGGGTGACAATTCCATGATCTTAGACATGTTACATGGCCATGTTCGGAGTTACCATTGTGACGCTATACATAGGTAGTGACCTATGTATAGTGCACATGTGTATTGGTGTCCCCGCACTCACAAAGTCCAGGGGATTTGCCCTGAACGATGTGGGGGCACCTTGGCTAGTGCCAGGGTGCCCACACACTAAGTAACTTGGCAGCCAACCTTCACCAGGTGAAGGTTAGACACATAAGTGACTTATAAGTTACTTATGTGCAGTGAAAAATGGCTGTGAAATAACGTGGACGTTATTTCACTCAGGCTGCAGTGCAGGCCTGTGTAAGAATTGTCAGAGCTCCCTATGGGTGGCAAAAGAAATGCTGCAGCCCATAGGGATCTCCTGGAACCCCAATACCCTGGGTACCTAAGTACCATATTCAAGGGAATTATATTGCTGTACCAGTGTGCCAATGAGAATTGGTAAATTTAGTCACTAGCCTGCAGTGACAAATTTAGAAAGCAGAGAGAGAGCATAAACACTGAGGTTCTGGTTAGCAGAGCCTCAGTGATACAGTTAGGCACCACACAGGGAACACATACAGGGCACATACTATGAGCACTGGGGATCTGCCTAGCAGGATCCCAGTGACACAGGGGCTAAAACATACATACATACAGTGAAAATGGGGGTAACATGCCAGGCAAAATGGTACTTTCCTACAGGATCGCAAGGCCGATCTGTCCCCAGGGGGGCAGAAAGGGCCTAATAATAATTCTCCTCCCCCCCCCCCAAAGGGGAGCGACCCTTGCCAAAGGGGTCGCTCCTGAAACATTAAAAAAAAAAAAAAAACAATAAATAAACTTTTCCCTGGTGTCTAGTGGATTTCTGCCCCCCTGGGGGCAGAAATAGCCAAGAAACAAACTGCCCCGAAGGAGGGGCCCTTGCCCAAGGGGCCGCTTCCCTTATTGGGGAAAAAAAAAAAAATCCCTGCTGTCTACAGGGAGTGCAGAATTATTAGGCAAATGAGTATTTTGACCACATCATCCTCTTTATGCATGTTGTCTTACTCCAAGCTGTATAGGCTCGAAAGCCTACTACCAATTAAGCATATTAGGTGATGTGCATCTCTGTAATGAGAAGGGGTGTGGTCTAATGACATCAACACCCTATATCAGGTGTGCATAATTATTAGGCAACTTCCTTTCCTTTGGCAAAATGGGTCAAAAGAAGGACTTGACAGGCTCAGAAAAGTCAAAAATAGTGAGATATCTTGCAGAGGGATGCAGCACTCTTAAAATTGCAAAGCTTCTGAAGCGTGATCATCGAACAATCAAGCGTTTCATTCAAAATAGTCAACAGGGTCGCAAGAAGCGTGTGGAAAAACCAAGGCGCAAAATTACTGCCCATGAACTGAGAAAAGTCAAGCGTGCAGCTGCCACGATGCCACTTGCCACCAGTTTGGCCATATTTCAGAGCTGCAACATCACTGGAGTGCCCAAAAGCACAAGGTGTGCAATACTCAGAGACATGGCCAAGGTAAGAAAGGCTGAAAGACGACCACCACTGAACAAGACACACAAGCTGAAACGTCAAGACTGGGCCAAGAAATATCTCAAGACTGATTTTTCTAAGGTTTTATGGACTGATGAAATGAGAGTGAGTCTTGATGGGCCAGATGGATGGGCCCGTGGCTGGATTGGTAAAGGGCAGAGAGCTCCAGTCCGACTCAGACGCCAGCAAGGTGGAGGTGGAGTACTGGTTTGGGCTGGTATCATCAAAGATGAGCTTGTGGGGCCTTTTCGGGTTGAGGATGGAGTCAAGCTCAACTCCCAGTCCTACTGCCAGTTCCTGGAAGACACCTTCTTCAAGCAGTGGTACAGGAAGAAGTCTGCATCCTTCAAGAAAAACATGATTTTCATGCAGGACAATGCTCCATCACACGCGTCCAAGTACTCCACAGCGTGGCTGGCAAGAAAGGGTATAAAAGAAGGAAATCTAATGACATGGCCTCCTTGTTCACCTGATCTGAACCCCATTGAGAACCTGTGGTCCATCATCAAATGTGAGATTTACAAGGAGGGAAAACAGTACACCTCTCTGAACAGTGTCTGGGAGGCTGTGGTTGCTGCTGCACGCAATGTTGATGGTGAACAGATCAAAACACTGACAGAATCCATGGATGGCAGGCTTTTGAGTGTCCTTGCAAAGAAAGGTGGCTATATTGGTCACTGATTTGTTTTTGTTTTGTTTTTGAATGTCAGAAATGTATATTTGTGAATGTTGAGATGTTATATTGGTTTCACTGGTAATAATAAATAATTGAAATGGGTATATATTTGTTTTTTGTTAAGTTGCCTAATAATTATGCACAGTAATAGTCACCTGCACACACAGATATCCCCCTAACATAGCTAAAACTAAAAACAAACTAAAAACTACTTCCAAAAATATTCAGCTTTGATATTAATGAGTTTTTTGGGTTCATTGAGAACATGGTTGTTGTTCAATGATAAAATTAATCCTAAAAAATACAACTTGCCTAATAATTCTGCACTCCCTGTAGTGGCATTTCTGCTGCCCGATTGCATCGCGATCGGGCAGCAGAAATGCTCAGAGAGACGTGAAAGGAGAGGAAAGGCCTTTCCTCTCCTTTAATGCCTCTCTGCCCCCTCCAAGTGATCGGAGGAGAAATGCTTTTGCATTTCTCCTTCGATCGGCGCTGTGAGCTTCCAGCGCCGGGGGATGTCCTCTAATGAGGTCAGCGCGCAAAAGCGCGCTGACGTCATCAGACGCCACGTGGGGGGTCACGGGGGGCGGGGGTGGAAGGGGAAGCGATTCCCCTTCCATCTCTGCCCAGGGGAGGGGGGTGCTCGGCCATCGGGGGGAGCGCTAGCGCTCCCCCCGGGGGCCCATAGCCGGACGAGGTGGTCTCGTCCTTGGCACAGGGCAACCGGTGCCGAGGACGAGATCACCTCGTCCATGGCACACAAGCAGTTAATCCAGGTCTGGTCTGTGTGGGTTTAGGTGACAGCTACATCTTTGCATTCCATCCAGACAGCCATGAAACACAGGACACTCCACTGCCCCTGCATTCCATCTGCATACCATGGGGTCTTCCTGGGCAGGAAGGGTGGAGGGGCTCTCACTCACACTTCAAAGGGTTGTGACTTGACCCCACACAAAGGACTGATAATCCCCACATACTTCCCGGCAGAATAGGGCTGGGCTTAAAGGGAACTGCACTTCAAAACCGCCCTTTGAAGTGTCCCCCACTTCAAAGGCACATTTGAGTATACGTTCTGGGCCTCTGACACCATACACCAGCAACACTTCTGGACTGAGGACATTCTACCAGGAAGAAGGATCGCAGTGTTGTCAGGAGATACTACCACTTTGCTGTTTGCTCTGCGTTACTGTCCTGCTGCTTGCTACTTCTTGCTTGGGAGTGAGAGGACTGGATCTAACTCTCTATATCCTGCAATCTAAAGTTTCTCCAAGGGCCTGACTGGGCGGCTCCTGTTTCTGAAGTCTATGAGATGTCAAAGACTTCACCTTCATCTTGCTACCAGCACCTGGACTCCTCTGCTGAGAGTCCTGCTCTGCCAAGTGGGGCCAAATCCAGTCTAGAGCCCTTGGAGGTGAGCGTGGTGCTGCAACATAAGAATTGATGCAACAACGCTGGTGCGTCACTTTAAACTGATGCATCCCACTGCAGAAACATTGCTTTGTTGCTGCCTGTACCGTAGCCACGGCTTGCTGACTGCACGACGTAACAAACCCGACTTATGATGCAGCCCTGGCTTGACGGAGCACCAATGCATTGGAACCAGTACTCATTGCTTTTGGACATCAATGCAATAACAACGTTATCTGATCAGGAAACAACGCACCGCCTGCAAGCGCACGCATCGCCTCATTGGATCAACGCATCATCACTGAGTCTCAAGGCTACCAAGGTACTGTTAGCGGGTCTGTGTGACTTCTATACCTGGCCCGTACTCCATTGCGGTCGGATTGAACTTTTAGATTGTGTGTATAGACCAGTGTTTCAGCCCCTGGGAGTTTCTCTTTCCTCTATGCCCCCTATACCCCCTCCATCCCATCCATATTACCTCCTGCTATGGCCCCAAGTGAGCTGATAAAGACTGAGACTGACTGGCTTGTGGACGATCCAAAGTGGTCAACATTGCCGGCGAGGTCGCACCAGAGAAAGTGGGTGCAAACCTGAGACACAGAGGGACCCCCCTGGCTTTTACAGGGACCACATGGATCACATCATTCCTCCACCAAAACGTGAGCTTTTTGATCCCCTTCAATATTTAAGATGGGTATTCGATTGTTAGATGGTAGGACTCTATTGGTCCTATCATGGAATGTGAATATCCTCGGAGACAGTCTCAAGAGAGGCCTGATTGCCCAATATATTAAACTAGTTCAACCATCTGTGGTGCTTTTGCAGGAGACCAATCTCAAAGGGACACAGTGTAGATTTATGGGGAGGGGAGCCTATGCCACACTTGCACATTCTCGGTACACATCAGGTTATGGGGATGGGTGGCTATTCTGGTCAGGAAAGATCCACCCTTGAAAGTAACGAAATGATGGATAGATCCATTAGGGAGATATGTTGGAGTGAAGAGGTTTCGGGGACAAACAGATGTCATATTAATTAGTGTGTATGCACATCCTGACTACAAGCCCCCAGAGACATTTGCTGGTATTCTGTTAAAGGCAGACTCCTCACTCCACATTATGGGAGGAGATTTTACTGACGTCATGGTAATAGAGGAAGATAGGACGAGTCCTGTGGGTTTGACTGCACAACCCACCCAGCTTGCACACTTTACAGCTACCTTAGGCCTCTTGGATATCTAGAGACGAGCTCAAAAAAGCTATTAATTATTCTATGAGTCCCAAGGATTGTTTTCCCCTCTAGATTATATCTTTACCCCAGCAGGGGAAGTGGGTACACTACTGCAGGCCAATTACCTAGCCCAATGCCTCTCGGATCATTCCCCTCTGCTTGTGAGGTTGGGTGAGAGGGGTGGAGGGATGGTTTTTGGAAACTTAAAGCATCAGACTTACAAGACTGGGACAAGGCAGTCGGACTTAGTGTGGACACTGAGCTCCATTTTAAGTACAATTAAAGCTTAGTCACTTCCAGAATGGTGCTTTGGGAAGCCTATAAAACAGTCCTCCGGGACAGGGCCTAAAATCTGATTGCTCAGGAGAAAGGAAAGAAGTGGGATCCCTTGAAAGACCTGAGGGTCAGCTGCTGGAGCTCAAGAAAAACTTAGGAATGGAGCCTGAACCCCCATCACTACAAGCTAGCCTTGTTGAGGGATGAATATCGAGCTCTGGCACAAGCGAGTGCCAAAAATCAAATGTTAGCAACATTACACTGTGGCATGGCTGGGAAGGTGCGCATCTGGGTGCAACAGATAGGTGGGCCTGGGGGAGAGGTCACGACTCTGATGATACAATTGCTGAAGCTTTTGCTCACTATTATGAGGAACCATGGCCAGGCTACTGCAGGCATTACCCCTGAAAGGACATTATTTAGAATCTGTCATGACTCCCATTTTAGATGTGGAGGCTCAAGATATGCTTGAGGCGAAAATCACATTGGCAGAAGTCTGTGCAGACACAGCATAGCTAAATTTCAATAAGACCCCAGCTCCTATTGGAATTCCTGGGAATCCTATAAGCGATACATAGACCTGCTCGGATCCCATCTTTTAAATATGTTTCTAGAAGCTAACCAGCACTGTACCCTCCTCACTGACCTTAGACATACGGTTATAGTAGTTATGCATAAAGATTGCAAACCAAAAGAGCATTGTGACTCATACTATTCGATCCCATTGTTCAATACCTAGGTTAAAGTAGTGGCCACCATATTGGCCACTAGATTTATACAAGTTATCACGCCTCTGATACATAAAGACGAGTCAGGCTTCTTGCCCGGTAGGTCAATGCGATAGAACCTCAGACGCACTCACAATTGTTGAAAGAAATACAAGACCAGCTGGAGCCCCACATCTTTCTAGCACTTCACACAAAAAGGGCATTTGATGCATTACAACGGCCCTTCCTCGAACACACACTAGTTAAGTTTGGATTTGGCCTCATTACAGAAAATGGGTTTTCAACTATTGTATCAGGCCCCAGTAGCCACAGTCAGAGTGAATGGGGAGGTGTCCTCGGAGGTCCCCAAGGCTGCCCCCTGTCACCACTCCTGTTTGCCCTCACTATGCAATCATTGGCATGTGTGGTCCGTGACCAACGCGGGATTCATGGATTCAGAATCTCAGGAAAAACTGCAATTGAGGAGTAGATCTCGATCTATGTGGATGACATCCTTCTTTATATTACAAACCATCCCTGCCCCTCCCCTTGACCTTTCAGTTGTTTGAGAACTATGGGAGCTACTCCGGCTACTGCATTAAGTTGGATAAATCAGTGCTTTATCTTCCGCAAGGCAGAATAAAGATGCCTCCTCTCCCCCATCATCTGACAAACACAACCCTTGGATTCAAATATTTAGGTATATTCATGACATTGAGGAAGGAAACATGCTTTAAGCGAAAACTCCGGAGAGTAATGCAATCCTGGTGGGAGGAAATGGAGCAGTGTCGAGGGCTGCTCCTCACACTGTTGGGAAGAGCAGCCATGTTTAAGATGGTGTCTCTACCTAAGCTACTCTACGTCCTGCAAAATACGTACTATCTGAGCTCCCCAGAGACCTTCACATCAATTGAGGTGGAATGGTAAACACTCCAGGATAGACCTAACAATTGAACAGCACATTCAGTACAACGGTGGAATAGCTCTGCCTGACATGTGGGCTTATTAATGGGCAGACTACGTAATTAATATTAACACCTGGCTCTTTGCTACCCCCCCACACTAGTCAATATTTAGACTTGAGAGGCGACAATGGAGGGAACAGTCTTGCCTACGTTACCTATGGGGGGTCGGGACTTAGCTTCTCCTCTCAGCCCCTCAGGTCACACCAGTGGGTGGCACGGTAAACCCCTGAAAACCAGTGGGTGGCAAGCTAAAACCCTCGAAGGTAATGCCATTGTGGGAATGGCAATAGCTTTCCGAATTATGAAAATTGAAAGGATTTGAGGCTTGTGATCTGATCGGGATTTCCAAAGTGGGAAAACTGATTGAGAGTGGCAACATTATACCGTTCTCCTCCTTTCCGCAAGAGTACGGGATGCACGAGAATAAGTTTCTAAAGTTTGCACAGGTGTGGCACGCGTGGGGGGATTAAGGGTTCCCAGGTGCAGGCATTCCAGATTTTGTACCATCAGAAGGACAGTTATTGATGGAAGAGCTGGGGAAAGGTGCAATCTCTTCTAACTATAAAATCCTTAATAACAACACGCCAGATATCCTGCTTAAACTCCGAGAGAAGTGAATGGCAGAAGTGGGGGTCATGGTGGACACTGACTGGGAGGCAGCCCTGATGCCGCCGAGGGAGGTAGCCACAAAATCTCAGTTACGACTAGTCCAATTCAAAATACTCCACCGAGTATATTATGATAGGTGTTGACTACATGCCATGGGGAGGGCTCAGAGCACACACTGTCTGAGATGTCAGAGTGGCAAAGCCTCCTTTTGTTATATGGTCTGGAGTTGCCACCCTGATCCAGGATTACTGGGGTGTAATTGTTGCGCAAGTGGAAGAAATACTATTCTTTAAAGCTGTCAGATGACAGTGGGAGGCATGACTTGATTGGGCGGGCATGTTCTTACCTGATGTGTTGGTCTTTATGACCTGGTATTTTCTTTCATTAGCAAGTTTGTAAGGGCTGACAGGTGTCTGTGGTGGGTGTGCCTGGTGGAAACAATGTTGGATGTTAATGGTTGTTATTATTGACATGTGGCCAATGGGGTTGGACTCCAGAACTGCTGTATGGTGCTATTATTTGCTTTTGTTATACAGTCAACGCAGAATAAAAAAATATATTTTTAAAACATTGTGCTCTGATTCAGAACCCTTCACTCAGCACTCTACCCCTACTGTATTATTTCCAGAATCTTGAACTACCACGATAGAGACCTCATTTTCCAAATGTCACAATAGGCTGGAGAGGTTAAACATGACTCCTTTAATCCTGTAACATTCTGATCTTTCCAAATTATAACAGGCTGGTACAGATAGGAATAGAAAAACTTTGCACAATATATGCTTTTCTTCCCAGCCAAGCTAAAAGTCATTCATGACGGGAAGTCTTTAATTTTTGATCATCCAGATTAGGTGTGGGACCAGGTATGAGACTGGGTGGAGGAGCGGCCCTCATTCCTATTAACTGTTAAGTAACACCATACAAGTTGTTAAGAGACCCATGAGGACACCTTGTCCCAGCAAGGCACGGTAGGCACAGAGGTTTCAGTGGAGGCAGGGTGCTGCAGAGCAGACGTCTACTCTGGCGTACCATGATGGAAGCCATAGGACCGAACACACAGACACACATGATGGCAGCTACATGGCCTCCACAGTCTGTGAAACAAAACATGAACCCCTTTAGTAAGTATCATGATGGTCTGTGAGGCATTGTTTTTTGCGATAAATGGTGGTAACCCTATTTGGAAACTGTGTTAGTTTTTTTCTTGTTTGATTGGGTTGTAGAACACGTTGGGTGACAGATGCTTCTGAGGGGGAAGTATGCAGTGGAGTTGGAGCAGATAGACAAGAAATTATTTCCTCCTTAGTTTTTGTAACAATCATCATGACTTGGTACATAAACAGCCTCCTTGATAAAAATCAAAAGAGGGATGGTTCTGGTCTATGTTAAGAAACATTCTTCTGATATCCTCTTGGTACAGTAAATGCAGCTCCTCAACACTAAGGGGGTTATTACAACCCTGGCGGTCGGCGGAGAAGCGACGGTAAGACCGCAAACAGCCCGGCGGTAAAAAAAAAGGAATTTGGTAACCGCCGCGGTCGACCGCCACTTCACCATTCCGACCGCCATGGTGGTAATGACCGCTGGGCTGGAGGTTGCGGTCTCCGGCCCGGCGGTCGTCACTAGACCGCCAACGGTATCAGGACCCTGTATACCGCCATGGTTTCTGGTGGTTGGGAACCACCATGAGAACCATGGCGGTAGGCATTATCGGTGCCAGGGAATTCCTTCCCTGGCACTGATAGGGGTCTCCCCCACCCCCCACTACCCCCCACGAGTCCTCCCCCACACCCCCCTGCGACCCCCCAAAGGGGGTACACACCCCCTTCCCACCCCCACCCCAACATGCACATACACGCACCCCTACACACACACACCCCCAACATGCACATACACGCACCACGAGAACACATACCCGCACACATACATTCAGACATGCACACCGACCGACCCGCACACATATCCCATACATACAGCACCCCCCGCACGCATACACGCACTCACACACCCGCTCTACACACTCACACACACACCCCCATGCACACACCCAACACACATCACCCCCCACCCCCTCCCCTAACGGACGATCAACTTACCTTGTGTGTTGGTCCTCCGGGAGGGGACAGGATCCATGGGGACATCACCACCACCAGAACACCGCCACCAGAACACCGCCACACCGAATCATGGGATGTGATTCTGTGGGCGGTGTTGTGTTGGCGTGGCGGTGGAGGTTGAGCAGCCTTCACTTTACCGCCGACCGCCAGTATGGCTGCTGGCAGCTTTCTGTACGGAAAACGTCGGAAGGTTGCCAGCGGTCATAATACGCGGTGCGGAAGACCGCCACGGCTGGCGGTCTTCACCGCGGCGGTAACTTGGCGGTCTTGCGAAAAGACCGCCAATGTTGTAATGAGGGCCTAAATGTCACTTCCTCTGGAAATACATTTGGGCTTTACCAGAGACTCTAGAGGTGTGGCAATGACTACACAGGTCCTTTCCTCGTACGCCCACCATGGCTCACAGAAACAATATGGGTACTTTATCATTTTACAATGAAAACCATGGACTTGTGGCAATGTCTATGCCCTGCTTCACTGGTTGCTGGCACATTACAGGTGCTATCAGCCAAATTGCTCCAGACACTGTCTGGGAACTGGGGACGACTTTAATGCCCTGATGGATAATGAGCTGAATGCTCATGAGTTTCCAGGAAATCACAGGTTTTGAGTTGAATGCTGATGAGTCTCCAGGAAATCACAGGTTTTGAGTAAGTGGGCACCATCCATGGTCCTATTGGATGGATGGTGCACTTAGCAGTCCTGTGAGAGCCACTACACTCATTACTCAACCTCACATCACAGCCACTCCAGGACAGACTATTTATTTGCACTGTCAGGCATCCTTCCGGGAGATCTCTCGGACCACAACCGAGTTGACGTGCCCTTTAATGCCCCCAATAGAGGCCCCCAGAGCACCTCACATCTAAATGCCTGGAGATAGATAGTGACTTTACTGATCTTCTCCGTGAGATGATTGAGGAGTAATTTGATAATATTACTCCATCTGTGATATCCCTGGTCAGCCTGTTGGAAGCATTTAAAGCAGCATTAGGGATAAAGCTCTTCCTTTGGTATGAGCCAGGGATCAAGATAAGGAACACAGGACCTCTGATCTAGAGACTAAAATACTCTCAATTGAGAATACATTAGCTTTCGGATGGGATGAGGAAAGTTGGGTGATGGTGCAAGACCTGTGTGACATGATCCAATATAAGCTATGGACTTCACAAATTAGCCTGGACTATATCCAGATACACGATGTATGAGCATGGAAAGAAGCACAAAAACATCTGTATTGGCACGGAAGAAGGAGAATGTCAGAACTGTCACCTTACTCTGTAGCGGTGAGGACAGTTGGTCTTCAAGTCAAAGGGCATTCCGAAGCCTTTGTGGAATATTGTACTGATTTTTACGGACAGCATGTCACTTCCATTCTGGAGCACCCCATGTCGAGGGATCTCCAATTGTGAGCTCACTTAATGGTGGAATGTGTAAGTCTAGACACTCCTCTGATGCTTGAGGAGGTTCAGGTGGTGATGACTATAACCTTTGGGGAAGGACCTTAGCTCAAAAGACTTTCTTACAGAGTTTTTTTTAAGTGGTTGTGCTTCTGACACCTCACCTGCTTGACCTCTTTAATGCCATAGATAACTCTGGCTCCATGAGGGATGACCTCCACTGCACCACAATCTCAGTCATACCAAAACCAAAAAACCACCAGAAGACTGTGACTTACTGTCCTATATTGCTTCTCAACATCGAGCTTAACATACTTGCCACGTTGCTAGATACAAGGCTGGTGGCAGTCGTGATATCCGTAATCCACGAGGATGAAAATGGCTATATGCCAAAAAGGTGCACAAGGCAATGTGTAGGTAGGCTCTAGTTGGCACTGACACACATTGATGACTTACAGGGCCCTTCAATATTAATCCTGTTAGACTATGAAAAAAACATTTGACACCATACACTGGCCCTCTTTGCTGCACTTTCTCTACTAGATAAACATAGGTCCCATATATGTAGCATTCATAGCAGCCCTATATGATGCTCTGAGAAGCCGAATAAAAATCACTGCAGTACTCCCCCCTCCTTTAATACTCAGCAGGGCACGCGGCAAAGATGCCTTTTATCCCACTTCCTTTTGCTCTTGCTATAGAGAATGGATCAGAAGGGATACTCAGAGGAGCAGCTTTCTATGGCCAAATGGATCAGATTCCTCATGGCACTTAGAGTTACCAAGCTTTGAAAACTATGGGATTCTAGACTTGCTATACCATGAATCTCCCCACATTTCCTCCCTTAGGTCACTAGACTCCCCATGCACTGTTGGCAAGTAGCACTCACCCATGTTAAATGGATGGGCAAATATACTGCTCAGACTACCCTGTGAGTGGGAGCCTTGTTAAAACATAACAAATAGTTGCTTGTTTTCGATGGTGGGTTCTAGTTGGCATTTCACAATTGTGGGATTTCTGAGTTATGACCACATGCTCTCCTTTAAGAAGGATCCTAACTTCACAGATCCAAATTCTTCAAGTAACTCGAATTGTGCCATGGGTTAAATACTTAGCGTACTGACCTGGAGGTGTTAGGAGATTATAACCCACTCAAAGTTAAAATTATCATTGAACCTCTGGCCAAGAAGGGCTTATCAAAACTATATAGATCCCACTTATTAAATGGCCCAAACCACTACATGTAGCACAAGATGCTTGGAGACGGGAAATAGGGGAGTTAGAGAATGATGAATGCAGAAAGCCAAGATGGCAACCTAGGGACTAGCGATCCCTTCTTTAGGTCTAATCCAATGTAATTATTTTAATAGAATTTACATTAGTCTCAGTAAATTATGGAAAATGGTGAGGGTTGGCAACCCGGGATGCACAAGATGCAGCAAACAAGAAAGGAACTGCTGGATCTGGCCCTCTTTGCAGGGTCACTCCAAACTTTTTTATTTTTACCCTCCACTTATTTGCTGAAGTTATTTTTGTTGCCTTTTGCAATTTGCCACTGCTAACCAGTGCTAAAGTGCATGTGCTCATTCACCTAAACATGGTTTAATTGACTTACAGCTGATTAGCAAATTTATTTTACTTAAGTTCCATGTAGAGTGATATACCATATACCATGAGCCTGTAAATTAACTACTACCACTGGGCCTGCAGCACATATTGTGCCACACACTTAAGTAGCACCTTAAAACATGTCCCAGGACTGCCTTGGCAGCCTGAATGAAGTTTTATACTACTAAATCAACTAGACAATATACCCCCTTGCCAAGCTTTAAACTCAATTTTTATTCCATATAAATCACCCCTAAAGTAGGCCCTAGCAAGCCCTAAGAGCGGGATGCATTGTAGTTAAAAGGTTCAACACTTACTTTTAAGTTTTATATGGTCTGGTAGTAAAAAAATACCTAATTTAAATTTTCACTACTGTGTGGCCTACCTGTCTGATAGGATAACATTGGGTTGCCTTATTACATTTAAAAAGCACTACCTTTTGATTCGGTCCAGGTATTCAGTTCATATTTGTATGGAATAGTAATGAAAAATCCTCTTTAATGATAAAGTCAGATTTTTAATAATCATTTTTTTATATGCCACTTTTAAAAGGGTGGCATACTCCTGCCCTTAGCCCATTTGTGCCTACAACCTGTCTTGGGTCACATAACTGGATTTATCTGACAGTTAAACTTTGTGAATTCCTCCCAGACAGTCACAGAATAGAGGGATTTGGTGTGCCTAAAGCATAGCCGTACTTACAACTGAGCTCAGCCTTCACACAAAGGAACTATCACCTCTACATTCTCACTGCAGACAGTTTGAAGTGAGGGCAGAGGAGTCACAAAATTCCGTGCACTTCAAAGAAGCTTTCTAGAAGCTTCTCCTACATTCTATAGGAAGGACACCAGGTATAAAAATAAAACTCTCAGTTCCAGTTTTCAGTTCACTACTGGACCTTTGGAAATGACTCTCAGAGGACTGCCCAATGCTGTGACCCTCTCTGCACTCTGCAAGACTGCTTTGTTGTAGCTGGAAGGACTGCTTTGCTGCCTGAATCCTTGCTGTTTGAGTGATGTACCTTCACCTGCACCCAGGACTACCAGAGTGGCTCCAATGGCTAGTTTGCTAGCCTACTGTTGAAAACCACAGGGACACAAAGGGCTCCAGCCATATAGAACCCACACTTGGCCCCAGGCTCATTACTTCCTGAAGCCCCCACCGGTGCTCCACCAGTTTTGGACAGTGGGTTGGGGTGCTAAAGGTGCCAAGGCAGCCAAAATCCAAAGCCTGGACTTAAAAACAATTTGCCTAAAAACTGTTTTGAGAACCTGGAAGACACCAAGGCCAACCTGCGCATCTATCTGCCTAAAGCCAATCGCCGGTCAGCCTGACTTTGCGGCTGTTCCTGCTACTTTCTGCTCCGCAGGAGCAACTCCTGTTAAGCTGTCCTTCGCTAAAGGAGTCTCTGGCCTTGTGGAATTCCCTTCGCCTACAGGCTACTGCCTCATCCAACTGGAGATTTTTTCATTTCCTTAAAAACAACTGTGTCACAAAGTGGAACTCTTCATAACAGCTTTGACCCAAGGATTCCCGAAAACAACAATCCCTCCTCAGACACTGCCTGCAGCCTTGCCCCACTGAACTTTACCTTCTCAGAACATTTTTCCTATAATTTATTCTAGGTCCGAAAATAAGCACTTAGGGAACCCAATCCTCTTCTTGTAGCCAATCTGTGCGCCTTTGTGATTACCTATGTTTTTAGAACTTGACCCAGTCTTGTGTGACTAGATGTTGGTGGTTGGCGCTTCGATCTTTTAGGTGCTTTTGTTACTATAAACTTTAAAAAGTCATAACTCTAGTTCTACTGACTGAATTTTTATTGTTTTGCTGTGTCACATTGGAGTCTTTGGAAAACAACCACCAGCATGTTGTTATGTGTTCTCTTCTCATTTATTTCTTTATTGTTCTTTATGTGGAAGTGACATTAATAAAGCTTAGAGCAGTTCTTGACTATCCTATTTATTTGGAGTAGTTTAGAAGGGAGATCATGATTGATGATTTGGTGTTCAAAGGTCTTTCTTTGGGTTTCTTTTCTTTTAGATGCTAATCGGTACTCTCCTCTGGAGACCTCAGAAAAGAAGGGTACAGGTAAGTCTTATGTCCTGTTTCTTGGAAGGTTCCCTCTTACTGCCATTTGTCTTATTATTTCTCTTATGGCTTTTCTTGCCCTGTTTTCTTCTGTTATGTCCTTTTTACCAGTTTTGAATTTTGTTACTAGATTAATGGAGAGACTGTTACTACTTCTTTGGTTTCCTTTTGTAGTTTACTATCTCTGAACACTATCTTTCATCTTTCGCTATAACTCTTTTTGGAATCTTAGAATGTAACAATAGGAAAACAACATAAAAGTGGAGGAAAGGAAATATAAAACTAAATATACTGAACTCCTTGTGTGTAATCGTAGTTCATTTCTTCCTTTCTCTCTTTCCTTTGACTTCTCTAATAATAAGCGGATGACCTAAAACCAAAATAAATGTTTTGGTATATGTGAAGATTCTCTCTTTACTTCTCCAGACGGTATCTAGCTTTTTCCTTTCTTATCCCTCACCCTTGAACTTTCTCTTGCACCTGATGAAGCCACACTCCTCCTAGAGTGTGTGGCTGGTTTGAGGGTCTCTGCGGCGGTTGCCGCCTTCTCAAGACTTCAAGAATTTGGCTCCTGTAGATGCTGATTCAGCTGACTGTCTTGTGGTACTTCTAAGTGTCTACCATGGGGTGAATGTTTCTGAAAAGACTTTACGAGTTTGGCAGTCCCGGACCACCAGACTTGCAATGGCGGTCGGACCACCGCAAAAGCAGAGGTCCGACCTCCATATTATGACTGTGGCGGAGCTGTCACGGTCCGACTGCTGGCACCGCCAGGTTGCCGCCAGTCGACAGCCGGGCAGTCTTGGTGGTTGTAATCTGCCAGGACAGCGCTGCAAGCAGCGCTGCTCTTCGGATTACAGGTCCCCTTTCTGCCAGCCTTTGTATGGTGGTCGGACCACCATGCAAAGGCTGGCAGAAAGGGGTATTGGGGGCCCCATGGGGGACCCTACACTACCCATGCACTTGGCATGGGCAGTGCAGGGGCCCCCATGGAGAGCCCTGTCATGCTTTTCACTTCCTGATTTACAGGCAGTGAACAGCGTGACGGGTGCTGTTGCACCAGATGCACCGCAACATTACCACCAGCTCAATTACCAGCCGGCGTCAATGTTGTGGTGAGTTTTCCGCTGGCCAGCAGGCAGAAACTCACGCTAGAGCTAGAGGGCGGAAGACCAGAGTGGCAGTCTTCTGACCCTGCAACATTGCCGCTGGCTCGATTGCGAGCCAGCATCAATGTTGTGGCCTGTTTCCTGCTGGGGCAGCGGGTGGAAACGCTGTTTCTGTCCGCTGGCCCAGCAGTAAATTCGTTTTGGGCCCACGGAGGAACGGCCGCATAGGCAGTCATACCGAGGCAGGACTTTGGCAGGTAGCAGCCTAATGAGCCCTTTGGTCTCCTTGTCATTGTCTGGCTCCCGCAGGGTGTCTGCTCCAAGGCTTCTGAGGCCCCCTCACTCTAGCCGCAGCTTTGCTGATCACCCTGGTTCTCTCTTCCACTCTCCGTTTGTCAGAGTTGTTGCTACTCTGTCGGCTCCCAATAACTCCTCCTCAGACTTTTTTCCTTCATTGATGTCCCCCCCTTTTAATCACCTGGAAAAAGAGAAGACTTTCCTTTATTTCCTCACTCTGTACTTTTGTTTCTACAAGTCTGTTTTATCTTTTAACCTTTACTTTCTCTTTCCCTTTAGTAGTCGGGCTGCCGCAATGGACCACTGCAGAATTTCCAGTATGCCTTTCTTCTCATTGTCTTGTTCTTTACACTCTGCCAAATAATTTATTAGAATTTACTTTATTTTTCTAGATTGGTGTGGGATTTATCTCTTGTTGTGTTTTCCCTTTATTGCTGCTTGTGTGCTGCATAAATACTTTACATATTGCCTCTAAAAAAAGCATGACTGCTTTTTGTGTCAAGCATTCAATTGTGTTGTTGCTCCTAGTTGCTATTTTTGTCCTATTTTGTTACTCCTCAATGGATGTCCCACAATGAGGTAAAATGGTGATGGAACTTCTCTACGTCATTCTACACCGTTAACGCATGATACAGTATTTCGGAGTGTCATTGTCATCGGAATAGAATGAGAATTGGTCTCTGTGCTTCCGGTCTGTATGGTTCCAGAGAGTGCTGCTGTATATGGTGCTCTCTAAATGCTTCGAGTTCAGGTTTCTGCTGATTGGGCGGTATTGACCATAATAGTTTCTTGAATCTTGCATTTCAGGCCTCTGTTGAATTGTCTGTGGATGCAGGTACTTTCTTGGGCCCCAATGACACTGTGGAAATGGATATGGTGGGCTTTTAAAAAAAACATTTTATGCCTTCTAGAGTCTTTAATTAGCTTATTGGTTATCTGAAATAGTTTTCTTCATTTTGAAGTAAATTGAATGATTTTTGTAATTTGTCATTTTCTAGATCTATGTGTCTGCTAATGCTATTGTTTTTTTATGAAACACAAGGCTTTAAGCTGTATTCCTTGTTCTTGCTTGATTTTATATAGTTGTCTCACATGCCCAAGGGCTTACGTTTAGCCTCCATTTTAGCTTTCTTTTTTAACTTAGCATTGTCTTCTAAATGGTGGTTTGCATGTTTTTCTGAACACTAGGATGTGCCACACACACATTTTTTCCTGTTAGGCATTGTCATCCTGTAGTCTGCACAATTAGATCCAGGCTAGCACAATTAGAACACGAAGCTCTTGTTAAATAATTGTGCTTGTAGAAAACAACTCTTTCTAGTGTATAGGTAATAGTGGCAGATAGGAGTAATATTAGGAACAATTAACATGGTTAGCATTTTTTACCATTCTAACAATTCTTGTTACAATGATGTGTCTCATCAGCTTAATAATGGCAGCTCATGTTTTTATTTACAAGGATAAGATCTTTTTTAATAAATATTTGAAAACATATCTTCGTATTGTTTCTTTGTGACACCTGGGGCATGCAAAAGTGACAAATGAAAGTATGAGGTCTGTTTCAAATAATTCCTTGGGAATCCAAGTGGTTATGTTTGAGGTTACCATCAACATTTATCACCCTGAAAGGTTTGGGGTTTTAGATGTGGTACTGTGAGCTTGCCAAAAAACACAATATTATCTGATGATATAAAAAGACTCAGGGCCTGATTTAGAGTTTGGCGGATGGCTTACTATGTCACAAATGTGACGGATATCCCGTTCGTCATATTACAATCTCCATAGGCTACAATATGAACTTAATACAGTGGACGGGATATCCGCCATGTTTGTTACTGAATAGTCCCTTCAGCCATACTCTAAATCAGGCCCTCAGTCTCTATATTGTGAAGTTTTGTTGACCGAATACACAGTCCTACTAAATTTGTTGGAACCATATAACAAGGCGCCAACAATGTTCTATGTCAGGTACCTATATTATGTGTCTCCACAGTAGTTTTCTTGTGTGTGCCTGCGGCTCCTTTATCACTTCTATACAGATAAGAATTTATCCCCTTCAGCCTTAAAAGGAAACACCTATTTATGTCTGTAGGTTGATCAAGCATGATCGTTTAAAAGGTTTACCCCCTCTTTAGTGTTTCCTTTCTTATATGACCAGTAATATTGCTGTTAATTGCAGACAAGTAGTCACTAATCATTTAATTAGATATGAGCTCCCAATGGCCGTGGAGATGTTAGCTTTATGACTGAGGCACACAAAGCTTACAAATGTGAAGTCTTTTAATCCTGGGTTACTTTCCCTGCAGTTTACAAACATTTCACACATACACTGAGGCTGCAGTTCTGGCTCCACATACACCTCATGAATATTAAGAAATACCTTCAACTTTCCAGGAACATCATAATTGGTCTCAAAGTGCCCTCCCGCATACATTTCAAAATGTAAGACTGGATCCTCTCAGTAATCATTCAGAGCCGCAACCGCCGCCCACCGACGAAAAATCAAGAACGCAAGGAAGGACGCACTCCGGAAGCGCATCAACTCCTCCGCATACAACTCTAAGGAACTCTTCTCAGTCATCGAGTTCACAGATCCCCCCTCTGAAGCCACCAGCATCCTCTGTCACAGGACCTTTGCGACAAACTCGCCACCTTTTTCCACAACAAGATAGAGGACATCTACGACAGCTTCCTCCCTGAAATTCCTGGCACCAGAACCTGTGACCACCCCACCCCCCCAGAGCCCACCCAGACCATCCACAGCTGGTCCACACTCACCACAGAGGAAACAGTCAGCATCATGAACAGCACCCACTCTGGAGCCCCCAAGGACCCTGCCCGCACCACATGTACATCAGAGCCAGCGCATCCAATGCCCCGAGCTCAGGAATACAATCATCTGCTCCATTAACACTGGCACCTTCCCCGAGGACTGAAAACATGCCGAAATACGCCCTCTCCTGAAGCAAACCTTCAGCCGACCCATCAGAGCTAAAGAATTTCCAGCCTATCTCACTGCTGCCCTACCCTGCCAAAGTATTGGAGAAAGCAATCAATGTACAACTACGGAATTTCATCGGGGCCAACAACTCCCTGGATAGCTTCCAGACCAACTTCTGCATTAACCACAGCACAGAGACAGCCCTCCTGGCAGCCACCGACAATATTCGATTACTCCTAGACCGCGGCCACACTCCAGCGCTCATGCTCCTCGACCTCTCAGCAGCATTTGTCATGGTCTCCCACAGCACTCTGCGCACCAGACTCCACGGCATAGGAATCCGCGGGAGAGCCCCGGAATGGATCAACTCCTTCCTCTACGGGAGGACACAGAGGGTCAGACTCCCACCCTACACTTCCGGACCCACAGGAGTCAACTGCGGAGTCCCTCAAGGATCTTCACTGAGTCCCACACTGTTCAACGTATACATGGTCCCTCTCACTGCCATCGTCAGAAACCACAGTATAAACATCGTGTCATATGCCGATGACACACAACTCATCATTTCCCTCACCGAAGACCCGGAAGCACTCAGGAATGGAAGCTGTCGCCATCAGGATGAGAGAAAGCTGCCTCAAGCTCAACTCCGACAAGACTGAGCTCATCATCTTTGGAAACGCCACCTCAGCTTGAAATGACTCCTGGTGGGCCACATCCCTCAGCGTCCCCCTTGGACCGAGTGAGCATGCCCGCAACCTAGGAATCTTCCTCGACTCCTCCCTATTCATGACCCGCCAGGTAAACTCAGTCACCTCTTCCTGCTGGCACACACTCCGCAAACTTCCGAAGATCTTCAGATGGATCCCAGCAGACTGTCACAGGACAGTCACCCACGCCTTAGTCACTAGCAAGCTCAACTATGGCAACGCCATCTATGCAGGAACATCAACTAGAAACATCAAAAAAACTACGACTCATCCAGAACGTCGCTGCTAGACTCATTCTGGACCTCGCTCGCCGAGAACACATCTCCCAGCACCTGAGGACCCTCCACTGGCTACTGGTCGAGAAGCGAATCACCTCCAAGCTACTCACCCACATGTACAAGGCCATATACAACGCAGGACCAGACTACCTGAACCACCGCGTCTCCTTCCACACCCCCGCCAGATCCCTCACCACACTCAGATGGCCCTAGCCACCATCCCTTGCATCCGCAAAACCACCGCCGGAGGATGATCCTTCACCTATATTGCAGCAAAGAGCTGGAACAACCTCCCCCTGCACCTCAGACAAAGCCTGTTGCTCACCATCTTCAGGAATAACCTCAAGACATGGTTCTTCAGATGAGGCCCCTCTCTCCCCCCCAGCACCTTGAGACCCTCATGGGTGAGTAGCCACACTTTACAAAAACTGATTGATTGATTGATTGACTAAGAGGCAACCTGGCCAGTCTTAGCATGCTACATGCCTTACCCACATACAAATAATGTAAACCAGCATGAAACACTTGCTCTATTAAACCATTTGGTTAGGCTGTATCGATGCCTTCTGCAGTTTTTTATGAGTGCATTAACTACTGCCTCAGCAGGGGATCTTCAAGCTGGGAGGACACAGTTAGCTGTGCCTGCAATTAGTCCAGTTACTATTAATGCCATTATAGGTCAAATTCCATCCAAACATGATGAAATTCCGTTCTGGGTTGCACAAAAAACAAATCAGGTTTTAGCAGTATTTCCACATAAAGGACCCCAAGATAAATTTAGAATTCTCATTATGTGTCTTCCACTTGGTATGGTTCCCCCATTTGAGAAGAGTAATACTTGGGGCACTGTATTTGCTGCCACTTACACCATTCCTCAAGGAACTCCTTCAATTGCATGTAACCAGAAATCCTTAAACAGATTCATGCTGAACATGGAGTGGCCTCTGCCCTGGATTTTGGGATGAAACTCCAATAATGTTAAGCAATATTAAAGGTGAAGAAGCTTCATTGGCCAAAAACATTTACAGAAACATTGGGTAACTGTACACCTCAGCTGGCTGAAGTGAAAGCTTTGGTTCTGGCACTGCAGAATATGGATTCTGAATTCCACACAGATGTGTGATTCCTTTTACAATGTCCAGTCCTTTAATGAACATTTACCTTATTGGAACTTGAATAGATTCAGTGATTGTAAAGGTAACACTATCAAGCAGAAGATACTTTGGGGGAAGGCGGTGGCACCAAAAAAATGCTTTGCTACCGGCTCATGTGATTCACTCAATGAGTCATCAACATGTTGGTGTACACATTGCAGGGAATTCGTTGGCTGATGGAGCTGCCAAGGCAGCTGTATAGAGTGTGTTAGTAGCTGCGATTACTCGTTACCATACAAGGACAGATGATTACATCATGGTTGCTGTCACTGCTTCGGATAGTGGCGAGCGTCTACCTAAAGGCTATTCAGCAAAAAACTCCTATCTATTGAGTCCCAAAATATTAATTTGCCTGGATTACTGGGGAGGGTGATTGAGTGATACCCAACCGGGATCGCAGGTTAGAGTTGATAATAGCTGCTCATGAGGGATTGGCATCTGCCTATGCTGGTGTGGCAGCTACAGTTTCTTCATTACAGAAATGCTACTGGTGGCAGGGTCTTTATATACAGACTAAAAAATTTGTCCTTTGCTGTGAAGTTGTCAACAAGTTCAAAGTTCCACCGTTGCACACCTACCACAGACACCTCTTGTAGTTGCAAATAAGCCATTATAATGTGACTAGGTACTTCACCATTCAATATGGATGGTGCCTTTAAATTAACCTCATTAGCTGTTGATCCTTGATCTCAATTACTTTTGGTGGGGCCACTGCATCGCCTACTATTCTAACTGTTATTAAAGATTTGCAAGCCTTTATCAGTACAAAAGCAGTGACAGCATTCCGCTTGGACCAGGTACTGGCTTTTTAAGGCTTATGGGGATACTATGGGCACCAGGGTGTTGCTGTGCATTACTCCACCCCATATCACCCTGAGGGAAATTTAATAGTAGAATGAATGAACCTTGACTTAAAGCAGTCATTAACAGCTACAGTTTTAGGTTCAGGTCGTAGTTGGATCATTCACCTGAATAGAGTTAAGAGAGCGTTAAACAATCTGAGTAGAGGGTCATTGAGTGATTGGACTCCCGACAAGGTACTATTTTGGGTCCAAATGCATGTTCCAGATCTTGATAACTCTAGCACAGTGGCGGCAGATGCGCCCTTTGACATCAATGAACGTTTCACTGTCTCTCAGGAATTACAAGGCTTCCGAGATGAGCACTCGAATTTAACTTCTAAACGTTCTGCCACTGATAAAGCAAAGGTGCAACCAGCAGTTTCTGGCTGGATTCCAAAATTTGGGGATCTAGTCTGAGAGACGATTTCAATACAAAAAAGATCTTTGTCCGTCCTACTGTGCACAAGTGCCTGTTGCTGCATTCCACAGTACTTTAACTGTGATTTCGCCACGGCTTGCTAGTTGTAAACAGAAACTACAAGTTTCCATTAAATTTATCAAGTTACACCATGTGACCAGTTTTCCACAGTAGCCACAAAGATTTCTGGGTAGTTCTTTGTCTCCTCTCCCTAATCTGCATGAAATGTGTCTACATGTACTAAGTTGTGCTGTTCTTTCTGCTCCCCAGATGGGGACTTCAGATGCTGAACTTTCACTCATACCAGTCACAGGATGTGTTTCAAGCATGAGTTTGCTGTTTTCTAATGCTGCTCCTAGCAATAAAGTTGTGTAATATCAACCGCTTTTGGAGGTGTGTACCTGCTCTCCTTGGCCTGATGAAGGGCCTGTTTTCAACCTGACTGCCTCTGGTTACTTTGTCAACATTGGTGATTTTTCTTCGAATTTTTCTCATTCGTCCTTTTGTGGTGCATGTTCACTGTTCCTTTGCCCAAAACAGACCTAACTGATTCCTTCACGGTTCTACTATTGGATTTTTCTTTCATTATTTTTTTCTCCTACTCTGGATTGGATTTGTTACAGTGTTCTTCTTTTGGATTTGTTACAGTTTTCTTCCTGCTGTTGAATTGACATTAAGTTCCAGATCGCTCTTCTCTAGAACTGGTAGCTAAGATGTTTTCTGGTTGCTGAGGTGTTTACACCTTATTCTTCTTCACATAAGGTGCAAAGAGACTTCTCCCTTGTGAAATGTACTACATTTAAGCCCTCATTACAACCCTGGCAGTCTGTGATAAAGCAGTGGTAACCAAAATGGAATTATAACCACGGCGGAAACCGCTCAGACAGACAGCCACTTTAACACACTGATGGCCACCAGGGTGGTAACCGCCAACAGCCAGGCGTAAGACAATGTCCCGCCCACACTATTACGACCAGCCTATCCTCTACGTTTTCTGGGGTGGTACCAACGACATCAAAAGCATGGCGGACATACTGCCCAGAAGTCAAAGGACTCACTTGTGGAAACTCAGGGAACAACCACAATGCCATGGAGCCCGAGCTGCACATATTTCCGATGCTCGTCTACCTTCTGCTGTATTATGAACATCAACGCTAGCGAAGACAACCACGGTGAGTACTGCTGCCTAGCACACAAGGGAGGGGGGAGGAAAAAGAGAGTGACACACACACACAACACAAACACCCCCACCCACAACACCATACACACAACCGGATGCACAAACATTACATATTCACCCCCTACCCCTCTGGAATAATGCAAGGACAAAATGATTTGAAGAAAGTGAGTGTAATACGATAAAATAACATGAATAGGTGCATTAAAATACAAACGTGTATACCTATTTACAAATGTAGGGACACTACCCAGTCCTCAATGTCCGTGGGCCACAAGGCCACAACATATAGGCCAAGGCCCCACCTCACTCCTGCAACAACACGGAGAGAACACTGCAGGGGCATCAGGTCGAAAATACACAGGCACCTCAGGGGGACAGGGAATGGGGGGCACCTCAGCCGGAAGATGACACACCACTGGTCCTGGAGGGGGAAACATGCCCTGTGCGCTGTCCTGGGGAGTGCAAGGCCACAGTCTCTTAAGTGGGTGGTTTGCCCACTGCGTGGTCCTGGGGAGTGCAAGTCCACAATCTCTCAAGTGGGTGGTTTGCCCACTGCTTGGTCCTGGGGAGTGCAAGGCCACAGTCTCTCTAGTGGATGGCTTCTCCCCTGGTTCTGGAGGGGCCATTGTGCTCAGTGTGCTTCATCCTGGGAAGTATGGGGTGAGTGATGGCTTCTTCCACTGGTTCTGGAGGGGGCATTGTGCCCAGTGAGCTTCATACTGGGAATGATGGGGTGAGTGGATGGCTTCTTCCACTGGTTCTGGAGAGGGCATTGTGCCCTGTGATGCAGATCTTGGGGAGTGCAAGGTCACGGTGTCAGACCCACAGGATTTGCAGGGGCCAGGATGCACAACAGCCCATGGAGGCAGGACTACACACTGTCCGCCGGTGATGGCTGCTCAGTGGTGGCAGTGGCGGGGCTGGTTGCGGTGCTGGCAGTGGTGGGGGGAGGCTCCAGCCCATCCCCTGCAGCCTCGGACGGCTGCCCACTGGGGCTGCTGCTGCTGGCAGTGGTGCTGGCAGTGTTGGGGGAGGCTCCAGCCCATCCCCTGCAGCCTTGGACGGCTGCCCCCTGGGGCTGCTTCTGCTGGCAGTGGTGCTGGTGACGGTGCTGGTGGTGGTGCTGGCAGTGGTGCTGGTGGCGGTGCTGGAGGCAGTGCTGGCGGCAGTGCTGGTGGCGGTGCTGGCAGTGGTGCACTTCCCTTGCAGCCTCGGATGGCTGAACCACCATGGTTGGTGGTGGGGGCTCCGAATGAGTCCCAGCACCAGGTCTCCTGTCCTTCCTGCCTGCTGGTGCAGGCCCCTTGCCCTTCCTGTCAGCATCCGGGGATTGCCCCCTGTCCTTCCCTCCTGCAGCTGGTGGTGCCTCCTTGCCCTTCCCTTTCGCAGCTGGTGGTGCCTCCTTGCCCTTCCTAGACACTGCTGGTGGTGCCTCCTTGCCTTTCCCTGTCGCAGCTGGTGGTGCCTCCTTGCCCTTCCTTGAAGCACCTGGTGCAGGCACCCTTTCAGTGTTCCTGCCTGGTGCCCGGGATCCTCTCCCACCCAGTAGCTATTGACACTACTGTGGCCGTGGACTGGATGGCTGAGGTGCTCGCCTGGGTACTGACTACCATGGCCCGATGTAAAGGATGGGGGGGAGTGGTAGGCAAGTGGTCAACGTTGGAGAGGTAAAGCTTCTTAGGGACATTGGGGCGGGAAGAGGGTAAAGGTTTGGGAGTGGAGGAAGAGGAAGTGGTTGTAGAAGGTGTCTGTCTGCTGTGTTTGGGTGCAGGTGCATGGGTTGGATGCTGTTGTGAGGTGGATGGCTGTTGGGTGTCTGAGTGCTTGCGTTTGTGCACTTTGGGGGGAGGGGGCACAGACACAGTGGGAGAGGACACAGGGGACGTGTGCATAGATGTGGGGGTGGTGACTGCTAGTGAGGGGCGTGCAGTGATGGGCATGATGGTGATGGTGGGAGTGGATGAGGATGTAGTGCATGCAGGTGTGAGTGTAGACGCAACTGGGAGGGAGGTGAATGACGAGGAGGAGGGGGACACAGTGGAGGCAGTGGATGTTGGTATGTCTGCATCTGGATGGTGTTTGTGTGAGTGCCTGTGGGATGATGTGTGGTGCTTGTGTTTGCCTGAACCACTCCTGTGTGTTGTCTTGTGTGCATGCTGGTCTACCTGTGTGCTTGGGATAGGTTGGGGTTGAGGGGAATGGGACTGGGTAGAGGAAGATGGAGGGGGGAGGCTAGAAACAGGGACAATGGCTGCCATCAGGGAGGAGGCCAGAGCCCTTGTGTGACTCTCTAATGAACAAATTCACCATCAAAAAGTATCTCCCAATTTCTGTAGTAGAGGCAAATAACAAAGTTAAGAGTGGCAGAATGGAAATGCCATTGTATTACAAAACATTGCGTAATCAGAAAAAACAACCTTTCTGAATTAAGAGCCAAATACAAGAAAAATTGCTGGATGGCAAAACAGAGATATCATGAGGATTTGTGGACCAAGCTTCTCATGTCCAACAAACAGAAAAATAACAAACAGTTCTGGCAATTGATAAACTGACTAAATCAGGGAAAACAACTGACAAATGAATGCAGGTATAGATGCAGCTACATGAGAACCCCATTTACTAACAATGTACTCACTCCCAGAGCACCACGTGAAGGAGGAGGCCACTCAGGCAGTAAACAACTTAAGTAAGACAAACTTTGGCTTTAGAGTGAAAATAGAAACAGATTTATCCCTATTTGATAACGAACAAAAACACGCCCTAATGAACATAGACATCGAAAAGCTAATAGGCCTTATTAAGAAACTAAAACTGGAAGGGGCAGCTGGCCAGAAGGGAATCCCGAACGCCCTTTTCAGAGGAGACTCCGCATTCTGGGCTCAATATCTGGCGCTGCTTTTTAATGACTTCCAGGGCACTACGGGGCTACCAGATGCATTGAAAGTCAGTATTTTTCACCCAATATACAAAACGGGAAATCCTGCAGCCCCCTTGAACTACAGGCTAAAGAGCCTTGATTGACGTGGAAACAAAACGCTATGCAGACTGCCTATTGCAACAACTAGCGGAATGGAGATATGATAGACAACTTATTTCTTAATGCCAGACAGGCTTCAGAGCTGGTATGGGAGCCTCTACCAATCTGGCAGTCCTGGCTCCGTTGGGAAATAAAGCCATGCTCAAGAACAAAAGGTTATTTGCGTGTTTTATTGACCTGAAGGCTGCTTTTGATTGTGTGCCAAGAACCCGCTTATGGGAGAAACTGAAAGGTTGGGGCTTACCCTGCACCCTTCTGAACACAATGATGGACTTGTATACAGGCACTTGGGCACAAGTCAAAATTGGGGAGGGTGGCCACCTCACCAATAGAATACTAACAGCAAAAGGATTAAAACAAGGGTGTGTACTAGCTCCTATGCTGTTCAATTTATACCTTGCAGACCTAGCCGAGGCCCTCGTACCCGTAACAGTCATCCGCCAGTATTGGCCAGGAAAGGAATGGCATGGCTACAGAATGCAGACTACATGGTTTTACTCAGCCAAACACCAGTCGGACTACAGCATAACACTGACACACTTTATACATACATAACAATGCAAGGCCTGGAACTGAACTTGAGCAAAACTAAGGTAGCCCGCCTGGTTGATACGAAGTTTAAATCTTTTTTGTGGTTCTCAAATGGAACCCGGGTGGAGGTTTCCCCCACATATAAACATTTGTGATTCACTATGGATCACCTCTTGACTTTTAAGCCACAGCTTGCTGTTGCTCAAGCTAAAGCCCACTCTTTGACCTATGGTTTTAAAGTATGAAAACAAAAACTGAGTTGTCTGTCATACACTCATTTGCTTTCTGTCATGGCAGCAAGGCTAATGCCCATCATTACTTATGGAGCCGAAATCATGCAGGGGAAGGATGCAGCTTTTTATAACCAAGTCCAGACGAAGGCCTATAAATCAGTTTTTTTTTATTCCACAATCAGCATCCCCAGCCCAGGTCCACTTAGAATTGGGTCTGAAAAATTATGAACATCAGAGTAAATGTGCCTTTACCAAATTATGCTAGAGAATGCGTGCAGCAGAGATCGGTACCATAAACAGTCTATGCTGGATCAAAATCGAGGAGCAACAGGCTTTACAACGATAAAGGCACTAGGGGTCATCACTTAGACAACTGTATTAAAGAGCTAGGTTTGCGAGAAGCCTGGGAGCAGACCCTGGCCAAAGTGGAGTTTTATCAGAAGGCCAATTCTACCACTAAGTTGAAGTCCCTAATTCTAGATAAACATAAATTTGCAAGAAGACAACATGCCTGGACTGTAATAACATCATATAAATCTTTACGGGCTCAGGAGTATCTAGCAGCATCCTTCACCCAGTCGTTGAAACATCAGTTTATACTTTTTCGATTTGGGTTGATGGAAATGAAAGATATGGTCCCTCTATGGAGACACCAAGCTCTGACATATTCTTGCCGACTGTGTAGGTACAAACAAGAGTCATTAGAACATATCTTTTGTGTGTGCCCGGCTTTGCTAGGCCTCAGGACATTGTATTTGAAAAACACTTTCAGGTTACTAAATATACGCTCATGTAGGCCCACCGTTATCAGTTGGCTTAGTGGACTTTCAATCCTGTTTTCTTGTCGAGGGACCAAATTTGTGGTACAGGCCCAAAAAGAAATGGAGAACAAAGTCTAGTAAGCCGAGAGAGCCCGGTTTATTGGTTTATGTTAGAAGAGTTCCCAAATGGTTAACTCCAGCTAGAAATTAGTCATTGGTACCTAGGTATAATTTTGTGTTATTAACTTTAGGAAATTGCCTGTGTTTTACTTTTAGTAACCAGGACGCAACGTGGCTTTAACACAGGACTAAGAAAGTCCTGAATTTAAGATCAAGAATAAGGTTGAAAACAGTGGAGTTGGCTTTAATCATGTACAGTTTAACACTATGACATGATTTAGATTCAAAATAGCAAAAAAACATTTTTATGTGCTTTTATTCTTGTACGGTGACTATGTTTGAGTATTTATATAGTATGTACGCTCGAATTACGATGGTTTTAATTAACTTTGCTAAATAAAATTAAACTTTCAACAGTAATTGTTTCTAAATGGGAGAAGTTTAAAGTGTAGAAAAATGTTCCATATTTTGAACATTTTTGCAGAACATTTTCTGCACTTTAAATATATCCCATTTTTGAAAAAATAGTGTTTTTGTCTTATACATGTAAAGGTGCCACGTGTGGCAAAAGGTATGTCCTATGGCACAAGTGCATACAACATAGGCTCTCAGTCACCCATACGTATATATCCAATTCATACGTACACATGTTCATACATGGCTAAAGACCATGGGCCAGATGTATCAAACAATTTTGCATTTGCAAACGGTGCTAATCACAAAATTCCACTGTTTGCGAATGCAAAATAGCCTTTCAGGATTTATGAAAGGCATTCGCAGTGCAATTTGAGGAATCACTAAAATAACGATTGCCTAAATAGGTAATCGCAAATAGGGAATACCTATTATGCGATTACCTATGCACATGTACCATGCAGTTCCTAAATGCAAACTGGACATTTAGGAAATGCAATTACCACAAATTCAAATTTGGGGTAACCATGTGCAATTTTTTAAAATGCATTAAAAATGCATTTTTAAAAGTGCCATGTAAGGCCCCTAGGGCATGTGTGCGCTTTACATATGCACAATTTCTTTGGGGGAGGGTGCATCAACGGGGGCCTTAGGTCCCCAGCACCCTTGGATTTACATTACCTAAGTTGCGAATTCCTAACAGGAATTTGCAAATTAGGAAATGCAAAACCATTCGCACCTATGGGCTTGAAGGCCCGTAGGTATGAATGGAGTCCCATTCCCTAATAGCGATTCCCTAATAGCGACTGCGAATTTTAAGAAATCGCTATTAGGGATTTGCTATTTTCTTACATCCCATTTTGCATTTCTTAAATAGCGATTTCTTAAAATTCGCTATTTAAGAAATGCAAAACGGGTCTTTAATACATCTAGCCCCATGTTCTCACTGACCCACAAGGCAGACCTTTCATAGTGCCCCTAATCAAAGTATTTTGTTCAAACCATAGTGTCGAGCTCTAAGGACATTAGGTTTAAAGTCAAGCAAGCTGGGCGTTAGGGTGTCTGGTAACAATGTGCAAGCTGTTTAGCCTTCAGTAACTAAACAATGATTTTCACTGATCAGACGTAGCTCGTACTACAGAAAGAGTTGGAGACCCCTGCCCTAGAGTTACCTGAGAACAAAATCATGAAATGCTAAGAGCCCTCACTGATCATGATGCATGTGTAATGCAATATTCAATCGAGTAAAATGTGATTTCAGACACAAAACTCCACGCATTTACACAAAGGATTTTAAAAATACAACAATAACATTAAACAACCCTTTGATTACAATGGATTATCTTTAGCGGCTGTCTGAGTACAGTTATTGCTTGCTTTTGACCTTATATTCAATTACAGAGCTCTAAGTATAGCCCTTAACCATTGCCTCCTGGGCTTGTCTTAAAAAATAGGAAATGTGATGTAATCTCATTCTCAGACTCACATGATAGGTATCTATTGGAGGTTGTGTTGTGTTAAAGCTGTTTCAGGGAAGTTACAACGCTTAGGGTAATTAGAACATTGAATTCTTGAGAGCTCCATTGCAGACAGTTGAGTAGCTCCTGATTTATAATTCCTGGCACAGGCCTTCCGCTTCAACATTGCAATGTTTGTAGTTTGGTTTGTCTCTTTTTATTTTAGAACATTCTACCCTCAGTAGGTGGAATGTTCTAACAACTTTATAGCCCTCGTGTCTCAGGCTATACCAGTTTGGTAAAGTCCCTCACCATCGTTAAAGACCCCCGCCTGCAGCTCAGGCTTATAACTCGGGTACAGGGCCCTTAAAAACTGGTATAGCCTTAGGGGGTGGGCTAGGAGAATATAAAAGAATTTTCAAGTAGAAAGGCTTCACTTATTCTAAGCAATATTCCTTTCTGGGTAAACAATGCATTTGCAACAATTCTGCCAGGTTGCCGTTGTTACTGCTGTATGTACAGTACTTAGAAAACGTAAACCTCGATACGGTGCAATGGGAGAGTCGTACAGTTTAGGGGTGCAGGTTTGAAGGTCCCAGATGCAGCAGCATATGTTGCTTTGTTCCTGAGTTCTTAATTCTCTTACATATTATTTTACTAAGAAAGTTGCTCAACAGCAGAGAAACTGACTTTGTGCCCACTAAGGACAAGATTAACTTCTGGTGCAGTTTCCCATATTAACAGATCAAAAAGCCGTCTTTATTTACACCCAAGGATGGGATTGAAGACCATTGCTTCCCTTGGTAAATTTGTAATCTCTCAAAAGCCCCCCCACTTCCATCAGAGTATGAAATTTGTGCCTGTCCATCAAGGGTAAGGTGTGCCTGTAGGGGTTGGCTATGCCTGGTTGCAGAGTTCTCATTATAGATATAGGTACAGACTCTGCTTTCTCTCCTGCCCTTCTGCATGTCCCTGTGCTGCACACTTCTCTTTCTCTCTGCCAAAGTTGTTTTTGCCAGGATATTATTGTGTGCCTGGCTCTAAATTACACAGTACTCACTGAAAGATGGATCTGCCTGTGGCCTCATGGACGTATCGCCTTTACATAGAATGAGAGACCCAGTATGGGCTATTGCTAACCTTGTGAGTGGTGATAAGAATAAAGTTATTGCCTACCTACAAGCAGTTGTAATTAGCCTGGTACCCCAAGCTTTTCATGTCTCAAAAAAAGACTGTTGATTAACGGGAAAAGAAAGGATAGAATTGTCTCAGTATTTCGAAGACAGCAAGTGATGGTGTGACTATAGAATATAACCCACATATTAAACTAGACTAAGCTCAGAAACGTTTGTCTTTCTTGTCCTCCAGTTGGTAACAATTCTACGAAAAAGAATGTGGTACAGAGTGGAAACCGCTGGACTTTCTACCCTGCAAGAGGGTTGCCCAAAGAAGCGAAAGCTGCTGCCTCTGATTCAAAGCACTACTACCTGGTGAGAGTATTTCATATGTTATAACTGTGCTGACAGTCATAAAGTAACTCAAAGACAGGTGTAAGGAACTACATATACCAACTGAGGTTCCTTTCTCACCGTGGGACGCGAACAATACTTCCAACTGTACTCCTGCCAAAGACACAGCCTTCAATCCATGGAGCCCCCATAACTATGGTGCTTACTTTATTACACAGGTATGTGTGTATGTATGTGGTACATAGTATTTGTTTGACATGAACCTAGCTAAAGGCAGTGGACCACTCTGCACAATCATGAACATGTAAACAGCCAATAAATGATATGAGAAGCTACTGAATTGTGGACTTATACTGGATCATGATGTATTGTTCTTTAAAGACGTGTATCTCCAACTGTTTCCAGAATTGGATATGCGTAGTGCTTGTCCAGATGGATACTGGGATATGGTTCCACATCCTGGGTGCATAGATGGCAAAGGCTTGCTACCTTGTTTTTTTGTTTCCATTCTGATGGTGTCCTGGCTACAGGTATGCCAAGAGCTACCAGAGATGGTGAGGTTGTCATGCCAGTTAGACAAGGTTGCTGTTTGTGAGGGCTTTGTAAATGATGCAGCTGATGGTGTGGGCTATCAAGTGGGCCCAGTAGTGTTCCATCATGTAGTGGGTGAGAGGGTGCAGCAAACACTATGAGACCTTGATCAGGGGTGCATTTCCAGGGGCGTGTATGGGGTGATATACCCTCCTAAAAATGTATTCTGTAATAAATAGTTGGGTGCCAATGCTTTCAGTCGGGTAATGTGAAGTGTCTGGTGGATTTCACCTAGGATTTTTACGTGCCCACACTGAGAAGAACACATGCATTCTCTCTCATCTATGTTTTGAATGCCTTACAATTGTTGATTAGTTAGAAAGATATTGCTTTAGGTACCCCTAACAATACACAATCCTCTCTCTTTCCACTGCTTCTCAAGTTCCCTCATGTATTTCTTTTCATATAATGTGTTTTAGCAACATGTCCTAAAGAGATTGTTGGGAACTCTAATGCTCACACTCCTCCAATCTTACTGACCAAGCTACGTCACTTACCTTGTTTGACTGATTACATAATCTATTCTTCATTTCCATCCTGGGTGAATTTTCTTTTGTTTTCACTAGAGTATTATTTGAGTTTTCGACAAAGACTGTGATCTGGTTGCTTCCCTCAAAGGCCACAGAAGTATGTGAAACACTTTCTTCATTCAATCAGTAGTTGCTCTTCATTCAGATTTCTTAAGCAGTCTTTGTGTTCCAGCTCAGAGAGGCATTTGGCAGGGAAATTAGTCACTTTGTTGCTCTATCCACCCAAAGGTAAGGGCAAGGCCAAAGCACAGGAGAAGTCCTGCTACTGCCACCTATTGATGGAATTAGAGGAGCATGTGCAAGTCAGTGAGAGAAGAGGAGTGAGTGAAGATGAGCCAGATTTGAACAGGAAGTCAAAGAGCAAGGCTCTTGTGAATGAAGCACAGTGGGCACCAGTAGTGGAGTAGAAGAGGGAGCTGGTGGTGAGGGACGGCTTTCCTGGCAAGTCTTTTCTGGGTCGCAGGCGGATGACAGGTTGTCCAGCCTTTGTGTGTATTATGTGGTGGAACAGCAGTAGTTGTTACAGTTAGATCCAGAAACCGAAAAGCACTAGATTCCAGGGACTCTTTAACATATAACTGAAATGAAATTATGATTTCATATGAGTACATAGTGCCTATAACAAATGCACATTAACTCTTAAGGGGACTATGCTTTCTTTTCAGTATTATCAGCTTAGTACAAAACGTTTATGAATGGATTAGTAACATATTTTAGCAAGCATTGGTAAAGCCATTAGGTCTGGCTTGTGTTTCCTGTTCTAAATGTTTTTTTTAAAAACCTGCTCCAGTGGAATAACGAAACAAAAATCAAATGCCTTATGTATTAAGTGCATGTGTGAGCTTAAGATATCCGATAATTCAGTGTGCTTGGAAAATGTGAAATGGTCCATAGTGCACTGTAATGCAAGCACTATACAGAAGGCAGAATGATAGACTAAAAAAGCCAATAGCATGAGATGAGAAAGAAACCATCCTGCAAGCGAAGCCAAACCCCATATTTTAAAGAATCTGTAAAAAAGCTAGCTGCATTGTCCAGTCAGGCCATAAAGGGATATCTCAGGAGATCAATCAAGTTCAGAGGCACTCTGTTATTTTGAAGCGTTATCCATCGACATATATTGGCATTATGGAAGCTGCTGAGTGGGCAAAAGTTATCATGGATTGTGCGCTATTCCTGATTTTAAATTCATACAAAATAGGAGCTGCCCGAAAACATTAGATAACTATTGTTGTTACTGATTCCAAAGTTTGTGGATAGGTAAGAGTCAGACCACATTTTCGTCATTCGTACTTTTTCAAAAGTCTAATCTTATTGATAGTGATTGGGATGAACGTCTGTCTATGTGATTTTCTTATGAGCATATATTTTAAGTAGGCAGTCATCAACGGTTGACTTGTATCTTAATCCATTACAAACTGTGTAAAATAGTTTTACATTAAGACTCCTTTCTGTTTTTCTAACACACTTTTCTGCCTGTATTGCAGTGGGTGAGATTATTTTATGTTTGTTGGTGAGGCCATTTCAATGTTAACGCAAGGAAAGGATGGCTGCTCTGCGATTTTGGATAAGGGTTTATACTTCTTAGTGATCTGAGATGACAGTTGTAAGCATGAATAATCTTTGTTGTTGGAGGTGGAGTTGCTACGTAGTATAGAAGGTATGAATATCGGCTTAATAGCTACGTTGGTTTGGATCTTCCCAACCTGGTGGACTCGTCACAGAAAGGATCGTACAAATACCAGAAGTGGTTACTGATAATTCCTGCTTGCTGTAACTACTGCCCATCACGCTAAGACAAAATGCTTTAAAATCTACCTCAGTACATGTAAAATTACTGCCCGATGTGAATGAATTACTGCCAGTGGGAAATACATCAGTTCTAGCAATTGTCATTACAGAAACAACAAACTACTGCCTAAATATTACCAAACATAGGGCCACATTTAAGAGCCCCTTGCGGCCCCCTAGCATCATTTTTTTTTAAAACACTAAGGCAGCGCTAAGGTGGCCTTTTCCACATACCATATTTACAAAGTGGCACTATGCATGCATTGCACCACTTATTAACCCCTTGCACCACATTATGCCTGCACCAGGCATAATGTATGCAAGGGGGTGTTCTGGCACTAGGAGGCCCGCAAAAATGGTGCAGTGAAATTTAACAAATTTGACTGTGCGTTTTTGTCATCATTTTTAACGCTTGCTCAGAGCAGTCATTAAAATGACGCAACCATAGAAACCTATGGGCCTCCTTACACTTTGCTACACTAGCGTCAACATTTTTTACACTAGTGTAGCAAAGCGCCACAATAGAGGCAAAAATGTTGACACTATTGTTCTAACGACCTCCATGGTGCACCATATTATAAATATGGCGCAACCATGGTGTCCTTAGGTGCCGGTAGGGTGGGCGCAGAAAAAGTGGCACATCAGCTCCGATGCGCCACCTTTTCATAGATATGGGCCATAATACACAAAATAGGATCATCTCTAAGGTGGTCTTAAACTGAGTGAACTGTACCACCTTTCATAGTATGAAGCTTAGACTATGTGTGGTCACTAAACCCAGTGCTGGGCCTTTAAATGAGCCTGAAAGTGGACCTTATTATTTTAAAAAATCGTATTATCCTGCCTAAGGATACATTTCATAACTGGCAGTAATTTCTGCTAAATGGTTTGAACTATATGATACGCTGTAATTTTACTTCCCGACTGTAACTACTCTCAGGGTTACCTACTCCTCACAGAAAAACCATAGTGTCATCAGTATTGCAGAGTTGCAATACTGGTGTTCAGTAACCTTAGAAGTGACTTAATTCTAGTGGACCAATGATGTTTCACCCTTCATTTTCTAATGCTGCTAGTTATTTGATGGACTGCAATCTGAGGGACCCAATGTCTAGTGCTTTATTTGTAATAAAGTGAGTGCCACAGCATGAGATATTTTCTGAAGAGGCCACATGGCTGGCACTACCAAATGTCCTAGCCAACGTTCCCAAACATTACATTTGGACGACTCCTTGGAACTTAGCTCTGTAATTATGGCCTGGACCTGCTGCTGTTATGTTATTTTTTAGTTATATTGAACAGGGTGTTGATGAGTTCTGCTCCAAAGCAGAACCACCATGTTGGAGATTGTCATAAGGTCCGGTGTTTACCACTAAATGCAGGTACTAAGCACTGGCAAATGCCAGCAGAAATTAAGCACTGCTAATGGCAGCTGACTGTGAATTGAGTAACCATGGATGTTAAAAAACCTAAATTCTAGTGGTAGCGGGAATGAAATCCTCTACCCTTGCCCCAGTGACATTGCAAGATTGAGCACTTCTCCCACACTTGCTCCTCCCTTGCTGTCATATTTGCTGTGGAGTGTGTATGACATGATCAAAAAGAGGAAACTAAAGAAGTCAGTTTTAATTTGACAGAGTAGGCCCTTAGCCATAACTAGCTGAGCTCATGCATCACAAACCCGTCCCCGTCCCACTTAGAGGTGAGGGTAGGAGTTGCATTACAAAATATCGAAAACAAGAATATTGAATCGAGATGAATATTGGGTCAAAAATATTGTCTACAAAAATATTGTGTTTTCATAGTTGAAATGTAAACTACAATAATATTCTGTTAAAACTATTGTGGAAGAAAATGTTACCAAGAGATTAGAGTAAGAATACAATATTTCATGAATATCAATTTAAAAGTGATTTATTTAAAATATTATATTAGTAAAAATAATAATTTAAAATGTTTAAAATCTCCCCTGGCCATGACCATTGGGCAGGGGGGCATGACTCCTGTCTCTGCTAAGACAGGAGTCATTTCCATGAGAGTTGTGCATCAAAAAATGGCGCAAGTCAGGTTAGAGCCAATATTTTTGACTCTAACCTGACTTGCACCATTCTTAGATGCACAACCCCCATTCTTCCCTACGCCTCCGCTGCCCGGTTAGAGTCATTTATTTTGACACTAACCAGGCCGCAGCGCCGGCTAACCATAAATAACCATAAATAAGGCACCCGGCTGGCGCATTGGAATGGCGTTAGCTGGCGGTAAACTTTTTGACGCAAATCTGCCCAATCGCTGATTTGCGTCAAAAAGTATAAATATGGGCCTTTGTGCTTGTGCTATCTCCTTAAAAATGGTAGAATCAGTGTATAACCAACTGGCATATTTAACTTACCTGTAAGACTCTAGCAGAGTGACACTTCCTGTGCCCAGGATTTCAAATTAAATGCTACTAGTGGGAATTAAGCATTGACTTGCCACCCACTTAAGTAGCCCCTTCAAACATGACTCAGGCCTGCCATTAGAGCCTGTCTGTACAGTTTTTAAACTGCGATTTCTACCTGTTAAGATAAACCTTTCGTGAGGTCCAAACCTTCCTTTTTAATACATATAAGAAACCCCTAGGGTAGGCCATGGACAACCCCAAGACAGGGTACAGTGTTTTTAAAAAGATGGACATGTACATTTTATTTTTACATGTCCTAGTAGTGAGAAACTCTTATACTAGTTTTTCACTTGTGTAAGGTCTACCTCTCCTACAGGATAACATTGGAGTTCCCTTATTATACTTCATTAGCTATAACTCCCAAATGGTAACAGGAAACCCCATTCATTTTTGGTGTCTTTGAAAATGTAATGAAAAATCCTATCTATGGTGAAGTGAGATTTTTAGTTATAATTCTGAAAAAATCCACTTTAATAAAATTGTCATTTTCTTGCCTCAGCCATTTAGGGCCTCATTAGGAGTTCGGAGGACGGGAAGACGCATCCGCCTTACTTCTGATGGTAGGTCGCTGCCATACTGGCTACTTACCCGCCGGACCCATTAAGAGTTTCCCGCTAGGCTGACAGGCAGAAACTGAGGTTTCCGCCAGTTAGCCTAGTGGGAAAGTGGTGCCAGCATTGTCTCTGGCTCAAGATCAAGCCGGCGGTAATGCTGTCGCCTGTAGGGTGCACCAGCTCCCTTGCAAATTTCACATTGCGAGGGTGCTGGGCAGGAGGACCCCTGCACTGCCCATGCCAAGTGCATGAGCAGTGCAGGGGCCTCCCTTTGGCTCCCTGCACCAGTTCTCTGCCAGCCTTTTCAAGGTGGTGAAACCGCCCAGGGTGATTCCGACCTACACCCACCGTCAACTTGTCAGGATCACCGATCTCGGGGGAAACGGAAGAATTCTAGCGGCCTGACCGCCAGGGTCTTAATGTGGCAGTCGGACCGCCATGGCAGTGGCA
Source organism: Pleurodeles waltl (assembly GCF_031143425.1). NCBI lineage: Eukaryota > Metazoa > Chordata > Amphibia > Caudata > Salamandridae > Pleurodeles > Pleurodeles waltl. Next base: position 1,114,990,629 of record NC_090445.1, read on the forward strand.
GCCCTGACCACCACCGCAAGGCTGCTCATAATGAGACCCTTAGTGTGTGCAGCCTATCTTTGGGTCACATGACTGGTTGTAACTGATAGATGGACTGTATTCGCCCTAGACAGTCAAACACAATAGCGGGCTTAGGTGTGCCTGGATAGGCCATTACTAGTGAGTTGGGAGAGCAGTGCTGAGCACATCCCAACTTACACTCTAATAGGCTGTGTCCTACCTCCACACTAAGGGCTGTATAACTTCTTAGTTAGTCTGGAGCCAGGACAGGGAAGGCAGGATGCCCGTGGACTTCAAAGCAAAACATTTTGAAGCTTCTCCCTACTTCAAAGGAAGGCCCAGGTATAAATATTGGAACCCAGAAACAAACTCCCTAGTACACGTCTGGACCAGTACATACTCTGCCAGGAAGGACTGCTGTGCTGCTGAAAGGACTGTTACTCTTCTGGACTGCTGCTTTGAAGGACTGCTGACCCACTGCCTTGGTGGGAAGGACTGGACCAGCATCTGTTGAACCCAGGACCCCAAAGTGCCTCCAAGTGCTAGTGAACAGGGCTACTGACTACAGCCTCAGGCACAGAAGGCTCAAACAACCTTGAACCCAGCACCTGGACTCTGCCATCTGTGAGTGTACCCTACCAAGCGGTGCCACCGAAGTCCTTCACTCTTGGAAGTAGGCCTAAGGTGTTCTGCCAGCCTCTGTGGACCTGGCAGAATTGAGGCATCTCCCCTGCTGCAAGGTGCAACCCCGAGCAGAACCAACACATTGCAGCTGCTGCATGGATCTTCTCCTTCGCAAAGACCTGCATTACCTTTGCAGCTGGAAGTCTCCCTGGAACCGCCGCTGTGTGACTCATCCTCGACACAGGCTTATTGACAGAAGCCTTGATGCTGGGTTCCGTATTGCAGCCTCACAATTCCTTGAATATGACACATTGCCCAGTCTGCACAATGCATTCTTGATGCTGGACTTCACATTGCAAGCCCTTGTTGACTGGATCCCTGATGATGAAGGATGACACCGCACCTCAGGACCGGCGCACTTCTTCTCTGCGTGATGCATCTATTCAGACCCAAACACCACTTCGCAAACCAGGATTTACGGATTTAATGTTCAACAGACCAAATTAGGTCACTGTGGCTGGCCTGCGATCCATTGTGGTTGGCCTGAACTTGTGACTTTGTCCCGGTTTGGTGCAACCAGATATCCACAGTTGTTGCTTTGTGCTTTTTGTCATTGTTTTCACTAAAATCTTTAAAATTGCATATCTCTGCTTCTATCGATTGGATTTTTCTCAATCTGGTCTTGTTTTGGCTATTAAAAATTACTTTACTGTTTCTAATCAGGTGTGGGATTCCTTTGGTGTGGTGTTTTCAGTTCATGTTTGAAGTGTTGCACAAATACTTTACACATTGCCTCAAAGTTAAGCTTGACTGCTGTGTCAAGCTGCCAGGGATTGAGCACAGGTTAATCTGGAGTTTGTTTGTGCCTAACACGAACAAGGATTGTGGTGGCTGCTTGAGTAGGGTTTGAACCCTCTCAATCATTAACCCAGGTTCTTACAACACCTATATTATAATATGCAATATTAAAAACAATGATCTTAAAAAAAGGTAATATATACAAAACATAATATTCACATAATATTCACACAAAAAACTTTTGTATGTTTTTATTTAGAGTTTTCATAAAAAGCCATGTACAACATCAACATTCCAATAGTCTAACATTGCAGCATTACCCCACGGTTCCAAAACACAGGGTCTCATTACGAGTTTGGCGGTCTGACAATCCGACCGCCAAACTCACGGGGAGAACATCACCGCCATGACAGTGGCACCCACCCAATTGTATTACAATGTTCCCGCCGATGTGACCAGTGAGAACACTGTATTACGCCGTTCATTCCGGGCTGATCGGCAGGAACAGTGCTACAGTATTGGTCTCAGCTCCCCTAAGGGAGCCAAGGCCAATACTGTAGCACACCAGCACCATCGGAATGCGCACTGTCTGAAAAGCAGACAGTACTCATTCCGATGGTGCTGGGCAGAGGAGCCCTTTCACTGCCCATCCCATGGGCATGCACAGCGCAGGGACCCCCATGTGGCCCCCGACACAGGCTTTCTAAAAGCCTTTCCATGGTGGGGTGACCGCCATGGAAAGGCTGGCGGAAAGCTGAGCTGTAATCAGCATGGTTGTTAGGAGGCCAAGAAGAAAGTGACAGTCTGTCACCTCAATCCTGGTGCCTGTAATTCTCCGGAGGTCCCTCACCCCAGCTGCCCAGTAATCCCCCAACCTTGGACACCACCATGTCATATGTAGGACGTGAGCCAGGATGCTGCTGCACCTACAGCAGTTCTCGGACAGGGTCGGAAAGATCCTATTCAGGTGTTGTGGCATAAGATAAGCATTGTGCAGAAAAAGAACTGCGTTAGCTTAAAGTCCACTTTGCTAGTCAATTTCTTCACCTGGGCTCACACGGGTTTCCACTCCTCATCTGTAAGATATTCCTCCTAATCCACATCCCAACTGTTGCGAACAGCTGCCATTTCTATACGTCTGTCCCCCTTCAATATACCACATACAAACGGGAGATGCGTCCCCTACTGGATCCTGGGTCTACTATTGTGGTGTGCATTTTGTACCTCCTCCAGAACGTCTGTCTAGATCTTCTGGACCATGCAGGAGAGTTTGGCATACTGCAAGAACTTTCCAGATCCTATCTGGTACAAAATGCCAGCCTCGTCCACTGTAATAAAAGAGCTGTTCAGGCAGCGAGCACCCACTCGAAAACAGCAGTCCGCGTCCACTGAGACATGTCCATCAGTGACTGTATGCACTAAAAAGGCTTCAAACACCAGAGAGGGAACAGTCGAGCATTTGGGGGCTTCTCCATTATCTGTTTCAATGCCAATTCCCATACCCTTGCCACCTGCCCCACAACATATGGGCAGTCCTCTGGCTCATGGGAACCAATCATCAGGTGCTTGGGAAGGTCTTCCTCCTCCTTCTCCAACAGTCCAGCCAGGAGCCATTTCTCACCATTACCGCCCTCTGTGCACCATAACGCAGCATATTTCAGTAGCCCAACCATATAGTGCCACTGCAGATCAGGTAGACCCAACCTGCACTCAACAGAGTTCAGTTTCCGGATATCTAGTTTAACTGTTTTCTCCTTACCCGCCCACACCGAGGACAACAGGAGGCTACTCCTTTCCATGATCGTGGACCTTGGTAGTTCACAAAGGGCCAGAGGTATCAAAGGGTTTTACTCATATTGTGTCTATGGGAAAATGTGTTCATACATATGGCCCAAATCATTTCTGTAGGATATAGAGACCACCCTGCCCCTCACCGAAAGCGACATAGTATTTCAAAATATAAAGGAGGCGTGCAAACTGTTGAGGACCCCCACACACTGAGTCCGTATTGGTGACTCAAAGTTGGCCAATGTGTATGCCTGGATACTGGAACTTCTCTGTTTCCCAGGGGATCTCCATCTTGGGGAGATCTGTTGTCGCACTGTCAGCCAGTCATGCCAGAGGGTAGAGAATCATCTTTTGCTTGTTGACACGTAGCCCAGACACTCACCCAAAGTCCTCCTTAATCCCCAGCATCATCAGCACCAAGCATGCTGGGTAGCTCATGTAATGGAGCATATCATCTGAATGCATTGACACAATATGCATGGAGTTCCCAACCTGTATAGCCCAGTCCCGATGATCCTGTCTTAGGCGTATTGCCAGTGGTTCCATCACTAGTGTGAAAATGAGTGACAACAGAGGGCAGCCCCGTCACGTACCTCTCAATATACTGATGGACTCTGACAGTATGTTCCCTTGCCGCACTCTGGCAGTGGGTCTGGTGTACAGCAGTCATGCCCAGGACAAAAAACTCAGACCCAACCCCATGTGCTCTAAAACCTCTAACAGCTACATCCAGCTCAGGGTGTCAAAAGCTTTTTCGATGTCCAGAGCCACAAGCGTGGCCTCCAGAACTGTCCCACGGACTGAGTGCATCATGTGAGAGGAGTCCCCGGTTCAATGGGTTCTCCATCCCGGGATAAACCTGCACTGGTCCTCTTTGAAAAGGTGAATTACAGCTCGCCGCAGCTGCACAGCCTGTAATTTCCAGAGTATTTTTGTGTCGACTCCCTACATTGACAGTGGCCCACGGAACCCCGGATCTCTCAGGTCCATTTTTTTCTTAGGGACCATGACAATTAGGGCGTTCCAAATGGACAGAGGCATTCAGCCCAGCTCCAAGCCTCCTGCAGCACCTCCAGTAGGAGGGGCCAGCAAAGCAGAGTAGGTCTGATAATATTCCAGTGGTAGTCTGTCCAGGGCAGGGCATCTACTACAGGCCATAACTCATATGGCTGCCGACATTTCCTCAACTTGTATCTCCCCTCCAATTCCTCCCTCTGAGCATCTGTGAGACTGGGGACAGCAATCTGCTCCAAGAAGGCCCTTGCTGCACCTAGTGAGTCGGCAGCAGGCTCCCCATACACCCCTGCTTTATGTTCCCTCAATGTCTCAATCTAAAAGTGTTCAGGCCCGCATATTCCAAGTAACCATATGCATGTGACCAGACTCAGTCTTCTAACTGTAGACCCTTCCCCCCATCGAGCCAAGGCTGAACCCCCCCAACTTGCACCTCTAGAGCCCAAACGGAATGTGCAACTACCGTACATCCACAGTGTGGGTTTTGTCCAGTATCATGCTGATCAAAACTAAAAAAAAACACTCCCAAACCCTCCCTTGTTCCCAAGGGTAAATACACAGAAACTGTGTCTCCTCAATCATAACAGATCACCCCTTCCTCTAATGTATGGCTCTAAATGTGTGCGTGACACTCGCAGCGTGTGGATAAGCCACTCCCTTCGTAACAATAAATGTTTTACAGGGGCAAGCAGGGCTCAGGGCCAACCAGCAATTGGTTAGTCTGAAGCACACTCTGACCCTGAACTGCCCTTCGCAGAAAGCTCCCCACATACTCCATTTTGGGTTTACCGCACTTCACACAGCACCAAATTATCACCACATGCAACCCCCTACCCAAATCACACACAAGAACTAAGAAGAGACAATGTGGGAACAAGGAGGTTCAACATCCGTCCTCCCACAATGCGTTGCACCTTACATTCTGCATCATTGCAACAAGGCAGATTATCACATTGAGGCACTTCACTCAAAGTAATACATCCCACAACATTACCCCTCTCGAGTCATATCGTCCACAGCACCATCTGCATGCTTGAAGGTGCTGCAATGCTGATCGTTCAGGGAGCAGTAGGTCCATTCTATTCCACCACACCGGCAGTGCAAGCAAGTGTACACACCCCACGTCAAATTTTTATGTCCCAGGGTGCTGCAGTGTGTCCTCTACTATCACGGACTCTCTCTCAGTGGAGATTGTGGATGTGACTGCCTCCAGCAATGCTCCTGCTGCCTCTTGTTCCGACCTGTGACTCTCCACATCCAGTGTGCCATCGTGGTGTACTAACACTCGAATTTCCGAGCATGAGGCCCTTCTACTCCTGCTGCTTCGCTTTCCCAATGATCCATCCCAGCATTTCCACTATAGCCGAGCTCAGGGATCTCCAGACATGAACCCAAGGAGCCTGCCATGTCCTCGTATCTCTAGCCAGTCCCACACGTCCTCTAGTTTTGTGAAAAAAGGGACCCTCCCTCATGCTCTTGCAGGTCTTTCATCTTTGCAGGGTAAAGCAGCTCGTATTTTAGGTCCTTGGCCCTCAGTTTTTGTTTGACTCCTCCAAATGTTTGTCACAGCTGCTGTACCCGTAGCATATAATCTGGAAAGATCCGGATAGTTCGATCCTCGAAATCAGGATCCCCTGACTGTCGAATGCCTGTCAGATAGTGTCCCTACCTATGTAGTTAAGGATCTTGACAATCATCTTTTTCAGCCCCCAAACCTCCGGTGGCAGAGGAAGTGCCATCACTCTATGGGCATGTTAAATCACAAAGACAGGAGATAAGCTGGCCTCCTGTATTGGCTTTTTGGAGACACTGCTCAAGCAAGAGTTCCAGAGCAGCACCTTCGAACCCTCAGTGAATCCCACAAAGCAAAGGGTGCAGCGTCATGAGAAGCCCTCTGCATTCTCAGTGTGCATTTCGAGGTTCAGCGTTTGTGCTGTGAGGCTGGAAACCATTGTCCTGTGGGCAACCACCTCCTCCTGAAGTTTATTCGCTTGCTGTTGGGTTGCCAGGGACCGCTCAGCCACCTTTCATAGATCGGCCTGCAACAAATTCACATCCATAGAGACTGAGTCAATCTTAGCTTGTACATCAGCACTGGAGGCCTTTCTCGTCAGATCATGGAGCTTCTGCTCTGTTCAACCAGAGCCCCCCCGCCAGGTCCAGTGGCCATATGCCCAGTGGCACCCTGTCCTTTCCCATCTTCAAGTCGCTACTGAGCCCTCCATGCAGATCATAGGCACAGCAAAGTGCACCTTCTGTCCAGTCGAATCCTTGTGCCTCACATTGACCCTCCAAGTACACAGTAGTGGCACAGGCAGTTTCTGTCCAGTACTAGAGGGGGCCGGCCCTATCTCTCTCTGCATGCCGAAAACAGGAAGGCAGCATCCTTGGGGGCGGGTTCACTCACAATGTGCAATCAGTCGGCTCTTCCAGGGGCCCCACAGCAGGGACCACTCCCCACACTTCCAGTGGATCTCGACCACATTGTCGGGCCCCCGGCACCTCCAAAGCCTTCAGCTGGGTCACCTCACTGTCCACAGATCCCATTGTAGCCCCCTCCACCACGCACCAGGTCCCTCCTGTGTGGCACCATTGGCAACCTCCGTCACCTGATTGGACGTTGCACCTCTGAGCACCTCACCCGTGTCTCAATGCAGCACCTAAGTCCTACAGCGCCCCTCCAGTCTGTCCAGAACACACTTCGGGGGGGAAGGGGGTGGGGGGGGGGGTCCTCTGCCACCCCATAAACACCTTAGGCTTAGTTCAGGGACAGTTCGTGGGCCCCACAGGCATCAGGCCCAGTCAGGGAGGGGCACAGCTGCCAAAGTTTCAGATTGCTTATGTGGGACATTTTCATAGTTTCAGTGTACTTATGACTGACATTTGAGTAAATGTGTGACAGCAGTTTCTCGTGAGCAAAATCATGCAATAAAAACAGATAAATATCAGAAATAACACACATATGAGGAACGAGAAACTCTAAGGAACTCCTTAGCAGGTGTTTTTAAACCTATTTCTAAATGCACTGCACCCTCCACGACTCCCCATCTCAGCACCAGGTGCGGCTCAGCTATCAGTAACAAAGGAATCTCTCTGACAAAATTAGTAACCCATTGATGAATCCACATAAAGTACAGTTCTGTGTTATGCTGGTACAGGTTCTTTGCAACAGGCATATTGGCCCTCTATGCTACCTTATGGAGAGAGTCAAAACTGACAGCAGACAAAACTCTGACCTGTCTCCAGCAGGAACATTAATCCTGAGCCCTTCCTTGAATTTAGGAATTCTCACAGTGCTGGGAAAATAAAGCCTGCTGCTTCAGACCGCCTTTGTCGCTGTAGGTGAAGTGTTTTTTTGTGTGAAGCTGGCTGCAGACAGCTGCAAGGACAGTGTCGCTGTGACACGGAGACAGGAGTCAGTTGATGACTCGGAGAGGGAGGGCTGGCACAGTGACAGAGATGATGCTCCTCTCTGCAGCCTGTATAGTACAGTACTGCATTGCATCTCCTGTAGATTGACGTCATATTGAGCGCTCAAGGCGTGGCACATTCGTCTTGAGAGCTGTGCCGGACACCTGTTAAAGGCACTCAGCACCTGCCCTCCCCATGACAGAACAGCCCCCCCCACCCATCTTTCACCTCCACATATACAACAGGGCAGCAAATGTCTAGGAGGTTAGGGAGGACATGTCGTGTCCTATAATTGAACTTAATTCATTGCGGGTGACAGCAGCAATTCCAGGGGGCCTGGGCTGCCAGGTACTTGAAATTAAAAAATATGTAGCCTGCGCCGACCGGACCCTGGCTTGACAGTCACAGTCAGTCTCTGCCCATGTGGGCTTCAGAGGTGGCAGCAGCCCCAAGGGCGTCGAAGATGTAAAACAGATCGTGTCCAATGATTTGCATCAGAATGGCTGCAGCCACCAAAAGGTCAGTGACATTATTCCGGTGGAGTGGTGCAAGTTTGCTGAAAAAACAACAGGTAAAGCACGACCTCCTCCCCACCATTCACTGAAAGGCTGGGCACTAACGGATATGGCTAGCAGGATGCAACTACAGGTCATGTGACATCATGGTACGGCCCCTGAGGCAGCCACTGCAGGATCTCAGCTGTTTGCTAAACAGTAGTCAGCTGAGCCCAGCCTGTAGCACTCCGCCCGAGGTGAAAGAATCTGCTGGCTGCTTAAATAAATGATACACAAGGCCTGATTGAGGCCAGTACGACTCTCACAGTGCACTGTGCACAACACTCTTCGCACTGCTGTTAATGCAACTCCTCTGACGTTCGCGGTCTATGCCAGCTCCTTTCCTTGCACAACGCAGGTGGTGTTAAGGTGCTAAAAATGAGTGATTTTGCATTTTAGTTCAGTGATGCAGACCACCACACTAAAATGCATTAGACTAACCTCTGATGCGTGGTACTGGGCAGGGCCGGAGGGGGAATTCCCTCCCCTCTATTTCCCTACTCCTTCCTCCCTCAAGCCAGCTCAGGAGCAGATCTGCTGCACTGTGCTTCCCTGGCACACTTCTCAATGACTGGCGCAGTAGAGTCCAGGCCCAGTGGCCGAGTCAACTCTCTGCAGTCCTTCTCCGCGCCTCCAGCTCCACCCCTAAGTCAACAGGATGCACTCAGGGCGGGGGTTGTTGGCCCTCACACCGGACTCTGCAGCAACAATCCGGGCCCCAAGGCAGACATCTCACGCAGACACGGCTTGCTGCACATTGAAGGGGCGGGCAGCGGGAGAGACAAAATAAACCTTAAATAAAAAAAATAAAAAAACGTACCTGCCTCGCCGCTGCACCACTTCTCTTTCCTGGTCACTGGAGACACAGGCTCCCAACCTACCCTGCAGCCAATCATAACGCTGCATGAAAGCAGAGTTAGGATTGGCTGGAGCGCCCTGGCTAGGCACTCCCAGGCAAACTAGGAGCTCTGGGCCTACTCTCTCCAGCCCAGCAACACAGTACAAGGTTTGAGAGAGCACAGTGCGCATGTGTGTTTGGCCAGCCCGAGACGGCTGACCAAACATACATGTGCACTGAGGGGGAGTGCTGTGCACTCCCCTTTTGTTCCTGTCATTCACCAAAGCCCCGCCCCTTTAACAATAAAACGATAATAAACACAGTTTATTATCATTTTATTGTTAAAGGTTTGCAGCAGCTGCTGCTGATGGGGGGGTGATGCTCCGCCACCACAGCAGAAGAGCCACCGCTGATCTTGCGTGCCGCATTCTAGCGGGCTGCCATCCTGAGGCCTTCTGCAGTCTCTGTTTTGGTGTGCCTGTGCGGCAGCTCCTGCTGACTTAAAGTGTAAAAGTCAGCTTCGGAGTGGTTCAAACTGTGCCTCATTGTTCTCCTCAGCGAGTGCCACCTCAGCAAAGGTGATCCACCACTGCAGAGTGGTAGGATGATTCAGGATGAATTTCTTGGGCCAGGAGCATCTGCCCAGTGCTGGCGATCGGCCATCTTGCCAGCCATGTCCCTCCCATTCAATATTTTTAAACCAATACTGCTGTTGTTCACCGGGGGTACTGCTGGATTTCTGATGAATCAGCTGGCTGTGCCATTAGAACCTCTTGACGTGTTGTGTTCTGTGGTCATAGGAGGGATTGGAAGTCAGAAATATCAGCTGAGCTCAGCTAAGAATGGAGAAGGGTGAAAAGCTGGCAGCATGAACAGCCCAAGGACTGAAGTAGATTAGAGTAGGCAGGTGGAAAAAGAGCTATGTAAACAGTACAAGTGTATTTGTGAAGATGAATATTTTAGAGCATAGGTAAAATGCAATGTCTTGCTTCGAATGGCTGAAATCTGTTCGGATTGAGAGATGGACTTGGAAATGTTTATTTAAAATATAAGACATATGTTGGGGTGGTTTTCAAAGGAAGTGTTGATTCAGAGTGATCGGAGAATTTTGCTAAATCAAAGGTGGTCATGAGGAGTTGTTTGTCGATTTTCAAAAGCTTATGGGTCCTTGATGTTTTGAAACGCAGAAATGGCTGAGCATTAGATCTTTTATGGAACCGATGTTGGTAGTGGTACAGAGCAGAGGGTTTGAGGCAATATGGCTGAACGAATTTGGATGCTTGGTTGAGCGGGTGAAATCCTTCTCAGGCAGCAACCACAATTCTTCTCAGGGTGAAGTCATAAACAAACCCTAAATTAACCTGTGCTCAACCTTTAGGTAAATGCCACAGAGCAGTCAAGCTTAACTCAGAGGCAATGTATAAGGCAACACTTCCATCAGTACCACAATGAAAACACATAAAAATTACCCCACGCAGGTTTAGAAAAATAAAGCAAAAATTAATAAATGAAAAAGGTCAAAATGACAAAAATCCACTCAGTAGAACTGAAGTTATGAATTATTAGTTTGTAAAATAGTGCCAAAAAGCATAAAGTGCCAACCGTGGCTATCTGGTCACACTGGACCAAGTCAAATTCAAATGTTCAGGCCAACCGCAATCGAGGGCAGGTTGGATACAGTCCCAAGTTAGTCCCGCTGAAGGTTTACCTGCTCAAGTTTGTGCCAAGAGTACGATTCACATTGCAGAAGGCTGCAAGGAGAAGGGAGAGTGTTATTGGATGCAATCAGCAAAGCACGAGGATCCGGACATCATCCGAGCAGGCTTTGCTGGAGGTTCATGGTGGCAGTCCCCGCAAGCAGTTTATTCTGCAATGTGAAGAGTTGGCCTGATGGAGCTTCATGCTTATTTGCGGTGCAAATGACAAGGTCTCTACTTAATTTCAGCCCTCATTAGCCACACCAATGGTCAAGGACCCGAGAGACACCATTTAGGAGTTAGGAAGTCGCTGCAGCTGGGTCCAGGGGTTGGAGCAGGATGTTTGAAGATACTTTTATGTCCCTGAGGCTCGGATCAGGAGGTCAGCAGACTAGCCCTTGGAGTCACTCTGGTGACCTGGGTTCAAGAAGAAGTTGCACGTACAGTTCTCCTTTCCCAGGCAAGAGGGCTGAAGGCGAGCACAACGGGTCAGCAGTTCCTTTAGAGCAGCAGTCCTTGTAGCAGTACAGCAGTCCTTCTTCTTGGCATAGTACCAACAGGGACAGAAGTGTACTGAAGCATTGGTGTCTGAGTTCCCCTTGAATATCATGGTGCCCTGGTTCTGTCATTTTGAAGAAGTTTCTACACAGTGTCTAATAGGGGCATGGAATCTTCTGCCCCCCCCCCCCTCCGCCCTGGCTCCAGGTTTGCTACAGTAACAATGTTGGGTTGTTAGGCCCTTTGTGTGAAGACACAGCACAGGCTATTCAGTTGCAAGTAGGGCTGTACTCTGCTCTGCCTCCCCACCCAGCCAGCAGATGTCCCAAATCCCTAATTCCTAATCCCTCTAGTGTGACAGTCTGGGAGGAATTCATAAAATGTCACTGTCAGTTACACCCAGTCATGTGACCCAAGACAGGCAACAGACACAAAAGGGCTAAAGGTAGGAAAATGCCAAAATTGTAAAAATTTTATTTTCAAAATTATACTGAAACATCTGACTATACCAATAAAGATAGTTTATCAATGCAATTTTATAGGCACCAAACATAAAGGGTTGACCTGTTCCCATTTGGAAATTACACTTATAAAATGTAATAAAGCAACCCCAATGCTGTCCTATGGTAAAGGCAGGCTTTACAGTAGTAAAAAACAAGCATAAGAGCTTTTCACTACCTGGACATGTTAAATTTAAAAGTACATGTCCTATTTATTTAACTATATTGCACCCTGCTTTCTGTGCTGTCCATGACCTACCCTAAGGGTGATTTATATGTATCAAAAGGGAAGGTTTGGGCCTGGCATAGGGTCTTTTTGCCAGGTTGACAAGGCAGTTTAAAACTGGACATGATCAGATTGTGAAGATGTTTCCAGAAGCCTGCTGTGGGAGTGAGTAGTGCTGGATTGGGTGGTAGATACTGAAGAGTCAGTTAGTGGGTGAATCAATGGGATTTTGTGAGTGGTGAATTGTAGTGTTCACATTAAAGTCATTGAGTGTAATGACAAGGCAGTGAGTATTGCATTAGGTTTAAGACTGCATCAAGTTTATCAATAAGATATCTGATATGTACATATACTGAAGTAAACCTATGCATTATTTATGTGATTTGTAAATGGTGATGTCAGTGTGTCCCTCAGGGGCAGCCTTATGGCTAAGGGTGGAAACAAGTTTAAAGAAAGATATTTAATGATGTGGAAGCCACCTGGGCTCTCACTTGCCCCTGTTCTGCTGACATCTTGGTGCACTCAAACTTATGTTTAGGTGCCTGAAATTTAGTTTTTATTTAACACTGAAATATAGAGGATTTAAGCTTCTTTCCAAATGACATGTGTTTAGTTAGACCTTCTTGATTCATGGGGCAGTATTTTTTAATAGGTTGCTGTCTGCACTGAAAACAGTGGTATGGAGTGATATGGAGTGCCATTACTGAATGAAAGTGGAATTGTTTGAATCAATGAAGTGAAAATGTGCTTAGATTTATAGATCCAGCTTTGGTTTACCATGAAATGCTGCATTTTAGTGCACTGGTAATGGTTCTGTGGGATCTCATGACAAAAATAACTGTGGATGAAACACTCCACCACTGAGTGAAGTACACTAGTGGATTTTTAGAACAATGGAATAACAGAGAATGGTACATCCCAAGACGTTTTGAGAGAGGTACTGAGACAGAATCCCATGGTGTCACAACGTTGGAATAGATATTGGTGCTATACACAGGTCAGAAGGAAAGGGTCATAACACAAGTCCCTGTGGCGCAGAAGTGCCCCCACCCTTTAGGGGCCCCCAATTCCTTCACGGTGCCCTTTCATCCCAAGTACAATCAATATCTGGGAGATATGGAAGACGTGAGGGCCCCTCTTCACATTCTGCAGGGCGGCCCATCATTTTAGATTACACCACTGCAGGTGGAAGATGAATTCCCCAAGTAGAATTTCAAGAAGATTGGGCTCTTATTTATATATAAATAAAAATCATGCTTACCTTTAAGAGCATGGCATCAAAGTTCAAGGTGCTCTGGTTGAATTGTGGGTGCAGTGCAGCTTTTATTACTGAGAACATCTGCGAGGTCGGCTCTTGAAGAAAAAGGTTATGCTTTCCCAGCAGTATGGTCAATCTGTTGATTCTGGAACAGATAAAAAATAGCATTAAGTTTGAGTCTTTTTTCTTCCACCACCAATAACATCTAAAGTCTACGTACGGATAGAAGCAGTGTGCAGCTGTGAGTACCCATTGGGGGTTGATGAGAGTTCCTCCACAGAAGTGGCCGTTAGGGCCCTGGATCGATGCCATGTATTTCACTGAATTCTTTTCCACCTCAAACCCTCCAATAATCTTGGGGTCAGGAAAGACATCTAGAAAAGTGACCAAACAGAACTAAAAAAATAAAGGTTGCAAACCACACACGATCTCAGGAAAAAGTACATTTACACTGTATATATATGTTTATTCACCAAAAAAGGGTGTGTTAGCGCAATCGACTTTATGAGCTCTTCGTTGATGACATCACAGGACTGATCCCTGTCCTACCCAGAGCTACTAATCAACTTCCAACATGCTGTTGAGGTGCTAGACAACAAATAGAAACTATAGAAAGTAAAAAGATATGTATAAAAAGAAGACATTCTCTAGGACAAGGTGCTCGGAAAAGGAAGCAAGCAAAACTGCTACTTCAGAAACTGAAATTTATGGATGTGATTTGACACCATGGGGCAGCCAAGCCGGCTAAGGTGGCGGACGCATTCAGAACAAGCTCCGTCCGCCAGCCCGATTATTCTGAAACAATCTGAGTTGGGGCTCACCTACAACCTAAGCAACATCATTGTGGGGCCTCCTTCTAGCCTGTAGCTCCCAGAGCCATTTATTCACACTCCAGTGGCTGCCAACTGCCTGCATGAACCTCTGCCCTGTTAACTGTGGCTTCATCGTGGCCCTATTCTTGACCTGCAACACACACGCTGGGCCCTGCGACACGTCCTTCTGTGGCCCGCAAGATGAAGGAAGCACTAGTGATCCTGAGCCGGCCCTGGGGGATTCACAGCTTAATCCACCTTATGCCTCCTTTACCTCGCACCTGTGGCTCCTGACGCAATAGAATTTAAGGACTTGTGCGACCCGATGGGGCCTTGAGGATTACGTGAACGGCCCCCTCTTCAACTATACCTGAAGGTCAGTGACCTGCCCTTTTCAGTGCTCTGTGTCCCTCTGGACATGGATCTAGTAATCAGGCAGCGATCCAGGACTTAAAGGCAAGGGTGCAGCACTTAGAGGAGATGGCAGAGGATGCTGAGGAGCTGCTCTCGTAGGAGCAATATTTGCATCCTGGGTCTGCCAGAAGGCATTGTAGGACAAGATTCCCTTTCATAGCTTGAGAAGTGGTTTAAGTCCTTCACCCCAGCATCAGTCATCACATCCTTCCATTCTCTGGAGAGGGCCCACAGGGTCCCAAGCTGACATCCCCCTTCAGGCCCCCTTGCCACGTCTCATGTTAGCAAAGCTATTAAACGTCAGGGATCGAAATGCTATCCTCTAGGCTGCCAGACAAGCTAGTCCGTTGCACGTGAAAGGCAAAACTATCATGCTCTTCCCTTACTACAGGAGCACAGTGTAGCAACATTGAACTGCTTTTATGGAAATCAAGGGATGTCTTTGCCAGCCAGTATTCTTTACTATTGCCAGTTAGACAGAAGATTATCTCCAATAGAACTACCACCTTCTTTACAAACCCTAAGGACACCTGGGACTGGGCAGACCAGCACACTACTGACCTTCCACAACGTCCTAAATCCTCCAACTGAACCTTGCCCCCCTCCGCCTCCACTGATTTTGAGCAGATCATTGCAGACCACAAACAAAACTACAAGCAGCGGCCAATCTGGGCACGAGTGCAGTCTCCACAGATGATGAAACTGGCTTACATATCTTCACTTCCGAAGACGACTCTAATGTCTTTGAAGACACTATCCAGGACTCCCAACCCCTTCCCTTGGTGACCCCAAGACTGTAGATGGCTTAGTCTGAATGCAACCTGTTTTTTGTAAATTTGGTTTATTGCATTCTTTGAAATGCATTTTGCTTTGTAATATTTCTACACTTATAACACACTTACTCCTGTTCTTCACCCTGCATGCATAATGTATTGTGCCAAAAATACCATGGCAAGGGTTCTGCTTAATCTCTCATGATCACATTTGATACACTTTCTTGCTCCCCCATGCCTCTACCATTGCTGAGCTTCAATGTGCCATCCCTAGGGGCTGGTGGGTGGGTGTGGGAGTACCCTGCACCCACTCCTGTTTGCCATTCTACTCAAGAACACTCTTTTGCTCTGACATACTCCTCATTTCATTACACAGGGTGAATATGATGTTCTTTTATTTCCTTTTGCTGCTCCATGCCCCCACCTAAACTTCAGTGAGTGTCTTTCTCTTCATCAAGATTAGTTTGGGCGTATCGCAATTTGCGATAGGCTCTGCATGCAGTTACTCCAAGGTTTTCTACAAACATTTCCTAGTTCCTCTTTCCCTTCTCACATACCTGAGGCCAACAAACGCAACATGGATGGGACGTACGGCCACACCGAGTGCGTCTCCCCTCCTCTCTTTCCCCTTCAAGGACCACCCCGCCACACTTCTCACCACTGCTATGACTTACAGAACGGACATTTGATTCCTTTCCCTCAATGTGCGCGGGATGCACACGACCAGAAAACGATATGCGGTATACTCGTATATTAAACTCTAACAGGCACAAGTAATACTCCTCCAGGAATCCCACAGCACAATTGATGAATTAACCAGACTTCATAAGAGGGGATGAGGTGTTATTCATGCTACTACTTATTCAGCATACCCATGGGGCTCCTTATTTGGGTGAGCCCCCGAGTCCCCTTTCTAGAATCCAATATAACAGTGGACAGGGAAGGCAGATACGTGCTGCTGGAGGGTCATCTGGATGGTTGTCCAGTGCTCATTGGTAGTATTTATGCTCCCAACCTAGAGCAGGGAAATTTGTGGGACACCCTCTCTACTGCCTTAGCCCACAATACCCAAATACCTTGGATCCTAGGCTTTGACTATAACTGTGTACTGGATCCCATTATAAACATATCCGACCCCCCACCAAACTTAAGGCAACCTTTGTATATTAGAGTTAATTGAACATGCCAATGCTTAGTGAATAGAAGTTGTATTATGAGACTAGAATGTGGAATGTAAACTGACTGCAAGAATGTAGAGATTATCAGCTGCTGAGTCTGTTGCTGCCTTCGTCGTAGGTGGCTGGGAAGTTTCATTACATGCTGGAGAATCTAATAAACTTTGTGGATCTACTTGCTTGTGTATAACCTGCTTATAATATGACCAAATACCATATTTCCACAACGAGGATAGGATGAGATGTTTATCTGATCATACATACAGACATATGTTAAAGGACAAGGTTTCTCTGGTAGCATGCAAACCGCATAGTGTTCCTTTAGCCTTGAAACAGGACATGAGGGTAGAACCTGAGATATTAGAAAAGGAAGGGATAATTGTGAAAACTGAAGCCAGTGAGTGGGTGGCATCTGTAGTTATAGCACGCAAGGCCTAAGGGGAATTGCCCTTATGCGTTGACCTAAGAGCCCTAAATAGGGCTGTGGTTGTGGATAAATACCTCCTTCCAAATATATCAGAAATGCTCACGCAGTTGGAGGGAGCGAATATCTTCACAACCTTAGATCTAAAGGCAGCATACAACCAATTTAGATGAGATGAGGACTCCATGGATTTGACGAAATTTAATACTCCTTTTGTGCTGTTTAAGTTTACTAGACTACCTTTTGGCCTTAACTCAGCGCTGCAGTCTTTCAGCTATTAATAGAAGAGGTATTGACTGGAGTTCCTGGTGTGAAAATTTACCAGGATGGTATATTAATTTATGGGTCAAGTCAAAAGGAACGTGATTCTAGACTGACGGTAGTATTAGAAAGATTTAGAATGCGAGGTTTGACTTTGCGTGAGAACACGTGTAGATTCAATCAAAGTGAAATTTACTATTTGGGACATAAGCTGTCAAGTGAAGGGCTGAAGCCCAAATAACATTTGGGCAGCACCACAAATAATCTAGTTGCTCCCAAGAATAAAGAGGAATTGTTAACTTTCCAGGGAATGGCAGAATATTATTATAATAAATGAGTGCCTTCTTTTGCTAGCCGTACACAGAATATGAGGTCCTTGTTGAGAAAAGGAGCGAAGTTTACTTGGTCTCCTCTGTGCAAATCAGAATTCTGTGATGTAAAATCAGCCCTCAATGATGCACCATCTGTGCAAAGCTTTGATGTTAATTACAACAGTAAAATCAGCCCTCAATGATGCACCATCTTTGCAAAGCTTTGATGTTAATTACAACACTATTTTGATCACTGATACCAGTTCGAAGGGGTTGGGGGCAGTATTGAAGCAGGTGACGGTGGAGCAGAGAGAACCGTTATGTTTATTTCAGGAGGCTTGTTGGGACCTGAACAAATTATTCCGTAATTGAAAGTGAAGCCCTCTGAATATATTGGGCAATAAGGACACTGAAGAGATTTCGCTGGGGTGTTGAATTTGAGGTGAGACCAGATCACAAGCCTCTTAGAGAACTGGTCTATAAAAAGAATTTGGATGCTGTGTCAGGACCTATATGCAAGGGGATAATAGCACTGTAGGACTACATATTTAAAGTTGCCTATATCCCTGGAGTAGACAACAAGGTCGCTAATTGCTAGTCTCGGTTGAGTATTAAACAAACAGAGAAGAATATTCATATGGATGAGGAAGCCAAAGATCTTGACACACACATGGTTTGGGAGGTCACTGACGGGGTGGTCAGTGAAGAAGGTGTTTGGAGGAGGATGATGTAATAAAAGAAATAAAGATTCTCATCAGGCCAGGATGGAATTCAAAAAGAGGTGTGAGGCAAGAGAGCTTGAGATTCTGAATCGTAAAGGATGAATTGTCTGAGAGTAAGGGGTTGCTGTGGAGAGGAGCTAAATTGATACCTCTGAGTGAAATTAGAGAAAAACATATACAATTGAGTCACTGAGGACACTTAGGCTATTTGAAAACTAGAAAAAAAATTAGGTTGCATTTTTGGTAGCTGGGGATGGACACACAAATTGAGAGGTGTGCCTGGGAATGCATGGAGTGCTATTCTGGTGATAAGAGTTATATGACGAGAGTACTTCCAATGATGGTGAGAGATATTCCAATGAGAGTGTGGCAGAAAGGAGCTCTGGACATCCTGGGAAAAGGTATTTGCAATACTGGTCAGTATTATGTTTTCGTACTAATGGATAGGTACTCAAGATGTCCAGAAGTTTGCATACATCAAAGTTCAGAAATTAGTAGAGTGGTTACATTTTCCTAAAGACATTTTCAGAATGGAAGGATTTTCAGAATATATATTGATGGATAATGGGGTCCAATTAGTATCTAAGGACATGGAAAAAATTCTTGTCCATGAGAGGATTTAAACCTAAAAAATGTTCTCTTTATCACCCTGAAACGAATGGGATGATAGAGCGATTCAATAGATCGCATCTATACAGATTAGTAAAACCCAGAATAAAGATTGGAAAGAGAATTTGTTACAAAGAGTTGAAGCGTATCAGCTTATTCCACACTCAGTTATGGGTAAATTACCTTTTGAGTTGTGGTGTGGAAGGAAGGCTAACACTACGATAAATCCATTGTTGATGAAGTATGGTAAATTTGAGATAGAAGAAGAGAAAGGGGTGGATTGGCAAACTGTACAACAAAGAAAAGTTTGGAAGAGCAAGCAGAGATTCGAAGTACGCAAGGCCGTTGATCACACCGTGGTGAAAGTTTGGGATGTAGTGAGGGTGAGACTTCGGCAGAAAAGTGGGAGTTAAAAATTCTCTGCACCAAATTGTAGAAATTCTCCCAACTTCGGTTAGGTTGAATGAACTGACTATGGGGCATATTTACAAGAAACTGGTGCATCAATGCCGAAGCACCAGTTTTATAGCGTCGCCCCTTCCCCACTTAACAACACCATCAGTGCGCTGTATTTATAATACGGCGCACCATGGCGCACGTTAGGCCAATAGCGTCAACTTTTTTGATGCCATTGTGGTGCTTTGCTTCACTAGCGTCAGATTTGTTTACGCTTGTGCAGCAAAGTGCAAGGAGGCCCATTGATTAAAATGGGTGTGTCACTTTAATGCCTGCTTTGAGCAGGTGTTAAAAAGTATGCCAAAAATGAAGCAGTAAAATCATGTAGATTTCACTGCGCCATTTTTGCGGGCCTCCTAACACCAGAACGCCCCCCCTTGCATACATTATGCCTGCGTCAGGCATAATGTGGTATAAGGGGTCGCAAAGTGGTGCAATGCATACATTGCACCAGTTTGTAAATATGGCGCTGTGAAAATTGCCTCCTTGAGCCACATTAGTGTGAAAAATGGTGCTAGTATGGTGCAAGGAGGTGCTAGGGCCTTGTAAATCTGGCCCTATGTTTGAACACACAGAATGAGTTTATATTTCTATTCAAGTTTTTATATTATATTTGAGGTAGTTAATTTAGATTAGAATGACTTATTTCTTTCGATTGGCATGATGGATAATCCCTATTGTTTTGTCTGATTTCTTTTAGTTGGGTAATAAAGTCTTTGAAAAAAACAATTATTTATATGTGCTGTATAAAAGGGGAGAGGTGTATAGTATCCTTGTGTATTAGAGTTACTTCAATATCCTAATGCTTAGTGAATAGAATGTGTATAGTGAGACTAGAATGTGGAATGTAAACTGAGAGTGAGAATGTAGAGCTTGTCAGTTGCCTAATCTGTTGCTGATTTCATCGTAGGTGGCTGGAATGCTTCATTAAATCCTGGGAATCTAATAAACTTTGTGAATCTACTTTCTTGTGTATGACCTGCTTATTACATGACAGAATACCACAGCAACTCAGTTTTTCAGCATTAGACCACTCACTGGTCCTTTGTGGATTCCTGGCACACTATGCACTCCACTGAGACTTTACTCATTTCACTCCATCCCTCAAAACCTGTATGTTCCCTTAGATCACTACCATATTACCACTCATGAGGCACTCAGATTACCTTGGATGCATGGTCTCTGACCACAATGCTCATATATTGAATCTGAGATGGTACCGCCCGCCTCTGACACCAACATAGCAATTACATCATGACAGTCTGGAAGGTCCTGTCTTCCAAGCATCTCAAAAATGCACATCCAAAATATCTTTGCTGGAAATCATAACATGGCAAGCACCGGAACAACTGAATGGGATGCCTTCAAGGTAGTGATCAGAAGAGCTTGCAAACAAGAAACAATAGGAGTGCGCAGAACTCTAGAATGGGAGATTGCGGAAGCCGAAAAATACTGGGCTGAACTGGGTAGTCAGACGGACCCCGACTGTACACTTTTTGCAGCCCATCAAGAGGCAAAAACAGCATACACCTCCCTTCTGGAGCGTATTTGACACTATTGACTTTACAGCCAAAGCAGTCAAGGGACACAGGGAAGGGGGCACATAAGGGCTCCCGCTCAACTGGCTCATCTGACAGGACACATCAACAGGCCCTATCACGGGGATCCATCCTTGCCTGAGGGTAATTGAGTGTTCCCAATCTGGAATCCTTTGAGAATTCCGGAATTAGCACTCCCCCATCTACCAGGTCCCCCCAGATGTTACCATGGTCCCAACACAAACTTTTCTTGCAGTCCCCATAGACACAGGTGAGACTCTAGACACCTCTTGATGCCTTAATCATGACCACTGAGGTCACACAGGCTACTCGAGATCTGGCACATATTAAGTCTCCGAGCTTAGATGGGTTATCTCTAGAATTCTATGCTACCTTCTCCCCCATCTTGTGCCTCACAGAAATGTTCAATTCAGCCCTCCAATCTGGAGAACTCCCCCAGTCACTCCATGAATCGCTCCTAATCTCTGTTAGAAAATCAGACCGTGGCCCCACACTACTAGTTTCCTATAGGCCATAGCGATTGTAGGAGTGCAATTAAAAAATCCTAGGAAAATCATTCACCACAGATAATTCCAAGTGAAATCGCAGCTTAAACACAGATTAGAAAGGATTTCTCCTAGGGATGAACACTTTGCAAAACATACACTGTCTTTTTCACATCCAAGATCAAGTTGAGGGCCGCTTCTCCAATGCCGCATGCCTCACACTGGACCTAGAAAAAGCATTCAACACCTTATCCTGACACAACCACTTTGCAGTGCTTGATCACTTAGGCATGGGAAAGCGTTTACTAGCATATACCTGACTGCTATACAAGAACCCGACATCGCGGATATGGCTTGGCCCCCTCATCTCAGACTCATTTACAGTGGGCCGTACCACTTGCCAGGGATGTCCACTCTCAGCCCTGCTCTTTGCGTTAGCAATGGAGCCCTTAGCTATACAATTTTGCAGAGAGGGTCAGACATAGAACATACCCCTCGAGGATCTGGCAAAAATGATCTCACTTTATGCAGATTACCTCTTCATATATCTCTCAGATGTTACATCAGGACTCACCTCCCTTCACACCATATTATCTACCATATTATCTACCTTCACTAAAATCTATGGATTTCGTGTTAACTGGTCCAAGTCGGCAGTCTACCCGCTCACTCCCACTCAACTGGCACTGGAGCTGCGCCTGGGCAGAGCACAGCTCTGTTGGTGACAAGATGCACTCCGTTATCTGGGTGTCAATCTTTAATATGCTCCCTTGGATTTACATGAGGACAACCCCCGCAGAGCCCTTGTGGGCATCTGCTCATGGGTAACCTTTTGGCAATTGCTCCCCCGTGCAACCATTGGCAAAATAGCCCAGTGAAAGATGGTCATTTTGCCATGACTATTGTATTATTTCACCAACCTCCCTGTCATCCCACCACAGTCATTTTTCACCAAACTGGATTACGTCCTTTGCACTTATCTGGGACTCCAAGCATTGCAGTATTGCTATAAAAAAACTGCAACTATTGTAGGACTCAGCAGACTTAGTGCCACCTCATTTGAGGTGCATTTTATTGCTGCATAGCTACAGTGGGCCTCATGCTGGAATGTGGGACAGAACATGCCACCTGTGGAGCTCTGTCATCTGCTACAGTGCGCAATTTCTTTCTTCCTATAGTGTTGCCTCCATTCCCCTGACTCCTGCAGGTGTCTTTGGTGGGAGCCTGCATGCCGTGAGTCCATTGCCTGGCAGGAAATGGAATGGCCTACGCACCAAGGGGCATATTTATACTCTGTTTGCGCCGGAATTGCGTCGTTTTTTTTTACGCAAATCCGACGCAAAGCTAACTCCATATTTATACTTTGGCGTTAGACGCGTCTAGCGCCAAAGATCTTGAAGTTTGCGTCATTTTTTAGCGTGGACACCTACCTTGCGTTAATGATATGCAAGGTAGGCGTTCCCGTCTAAAAAATGACTCCAAGGCATGTGCGCCTTATTTAAACTCCCGTGCAAAAATGACGCACGGGAGTGGGCGGGTCAAAAAAAATGACGTCCAGCCGCTTTTGCGTCATTTTTTAACGCCTGGTCAGGGCAGGCGTTAAGGGACCTGTGGGCTCGGAAGGAGCCCAGAGGTGCCCTCCCATGCCCCCAGGGACACCCCCTGCCACCCTTGCCCACCCCAGGAGGACGCCCAAGGATGGAGGGACCCATCCCAGGGAACTTAAGGTAAGTTCAGGTAAGTATTTTTTTTTTGTTTTTTGTGGCATAGGGGGGCCTGATTTGTGCCCCCCTACATGCCACTATGCCCAATGACCATGCCCAGGGGACATAAGTCCCCTGGGCATGGACATTGGGCAAGGGGGCATGACTCCTGTCTTTGCTAAGACAGGAGTCATGTCAATGGAGGGTGGGAGTCAAAAAAAATGGCGCAAATCGGGTTGAGGCAGATTTTTTGCCTCAGACCGACTTGCCCCATTTTTTGACGCCCAAGCTCCATTTTCCCCTACGCCGGCGCTGCCTGGTGTGGGTAATTTTTTTTTGACGCACACCAGTCAGCTCCGCCGGCTAACGTCATTCCATAAATAAGGCGCCCGCATGGCGCTTTGGAATGGCGTTAGCCGGCGTTAACATTTTTGACGCACAACTGCGTTGGCGCAGTTGTGCATCAAAAATTATAAATATGGCCCCAAATCTTCCACCAGTTGGCCTCCCCAGATTCCCCAATTTCTTCTCTCCAGCAAATCTGTTCACTTGGACGGAGCGCGGATTCCTTACGATCAGTGATCTCTTTAAGGAGGGCCAACTACTTTCCTGTGAACAGTTAATGGCAGATTATGTAATCCCTCTGAATCAGTTTCTTACATACAGACAGCTCCGAAGCACTTTTCCTATTATCTGGGATACATCTTACATGGAACCAAACACCCAACTGCCACCTCATCACCTGGCTTAGCAAGGCGATCCAAGAACTTCTCAATATCTCTCTCACTGTGTTAAAGAATAGATGGGGTGAAGACTTTGGGAGAGTCTTACATGATAAGGAATGGGAACAGGTTTTAGAGCACCCACAACAGGGTTCACTGAACTCTTGCTTAAAAAATATTCAGTTCTTCGTACTGTATACAGCATACCTCATACCTACCCACCTAAACCACTATTAGTCAGATACACAGGTTAGCTGCCACCGCTGCCACGACTCGAATGCTAACCTTAAACACATTTCATAGTTTTGCCCATCACTCCGCTAATACTGGTGCATCATATACACTACATTACAAGGGGTCACAGAAATTACAGACCTACGTGCATGGGAAGCGTTTGCCCTGGGCATCTTTAGGTGGCAAAAGAGACACAGAGGCCCATATTTATACTTTTTTGGGGCCGCATTTGCGCCGCTTTTTGACGCAAAAGTGGCGCAAACTTACAAAATACAATTGTATTTTGTAAGTTTGCGCCACTTTTGTGTCAAAAAATGATGCAAATGCGGCGCTAACAAAGTATAAACATGGGCCAGAGTGCGTTCTCATTTCACAGCTCTAGTGCTTCTTCTCACAGAACTTATGTCCATACTTCACTGTCGCTCTCCAACATCCCCACTGATAGAGCCTTGGTATGGGTAAATGAGTGAGTGGGGACTGCAGAGGAAGAAGCCCTCCAGTGTGAGGAGGCCCAGTGCCTTCACAAGAGACCCATCTCTGCCCAATGGGCTACTCTCCTACTGGAATTCTAGCAAAATGTGCAAAACAATGGCCTACTTCCCTGAGCTTCCCCCAACTGAAACATCACTAGCAATACCCATGTAGAAATTGACTTCCAATACTCTTTTCCCACCCCTATGGCCTACATTCTACTCCACCTCTTCCATTGACACACTCTATCCATACAACCTGGTCCTCAGAGACCCTGCTCAGATTACAGCCCCACCCTCTTTGCTGCAGTCTCATATTCCTATTATTTTCTCTGAGTGTGTTGCTAACACTTGTATCTTCCTCTGTGATATGCCCATCCCTTACCCTTGTGTGCTCTGCCCCCACCAGTTCATAGCACGGTGTTAAGATACATTAAAGTTCTTGTGGACTACTTACACAATGTCTCATGACCCTCTTCTTTGCAATACACCTAATCCCATCCATCTTTTAGCATTACATTGTGTAATTGATTCCTTTATGTATGTTCTTTGAAAATGACAAATCAGAAGGTTTGTGATGCATTGCGTTGCCATTTCATCGCTGTTGCTTTAAAAAAAAAAAATTACAATTATTTGACAAAATGGGGCAGCTCTGTGACGTTGAACACAGATAACCAAGAAGGTCTAAAGGTAGGGGGTCGAAATGTGGTGCAGGTGTGTAACCACTGAAGAGGGGAGGAGCAGTGGCTGAGTTAGGGCTAAGAGGAAAAAGAGGGGGATCTTTAAATAGCACTGCTTAGTTGAAATTATTACGGGCAAGGAAAGGGGTTCCCAAATGTAGGAGTGCTATGGGGGGCCAAATTTGACAAGGTTGAAGGTAAGCGAAACGTGGCAGAGATGGTGAAGGTGCCATCAATGCAGCACATGATAAAGAGGAGTAGGATGAGAAAACATTGATGGAGTGCGAAGTGGGGCATGTCTCTGTTCACTGCCTTGCCTCAGGACACAGGATGAAAACTGGCATAGATGTGGGGGTCGGTAAATAATCCCTATTCCTAAAGATAAAGGCTAAAATTAGATTGCAAGATGACCTCTCCCCATTGACTTAACCAAGAGTAGGTGAGAGGGGGGAGATTTGGGGTTACTCAACCCTTCTCATTTCGCTAAAGGATAAGGAGAAATGCCTCACTTCTCCCCATAATGCTCAAGTGCAGAGGGAAGCTGGTCATTTAATCTCCCCATCTTGACTTGACTAAGCGTGAGAGGAGGATTTTACTCCCACATGTCCCACAAAATGGTGTTGGCCATTGACAAGTGGGTCAGCTGAAACTCACCCCAAAACCCTTTTGCAATTGTCAAGAGGTCGCAAGAGTGGGTGCCAGCTGACCCACCCTCTGTGACTGTAGCAGTCTGTGGGCCATAGACCAGTAGATCCTTACTGAGTGACACATCACTTGCTCCTCTGTGGCCTACAGCAATGAAAGAACAGTGTGCTTCTTTTTGAGCCCCTCTCACCCTTGGTCAAGGTTAGGAGAGGCTGCGGGCTAACACTACTGCTGATCTTAGCCAATGGCAGTGTAATTATGTTTAGGAATGCCTCCCTCACCCTTGGGCAAGGCAGGTGGTGGGATAAGAGCATACACTACTCCTGGTTTGGGCACGGCAGGGACTGGATGCCTCTAATATCCAAGAGGGGTGGGGTTAATAAATCCTGCAGGTGGTGATGGTGGCACTTCTAATGCCCCATAGCATTGTTTGAAACCCTTGTGATGTTTTCAATCTTTTTGAAAGATTTAAAACAAAAGAAAATGAGCCCAGGGATTGAGCGGTGTAAAAGAATCACTCCACTGATCTGCAGACTGGATCTCATAAAAATATATCCCGATGTTTCCCAACATCAGGCAATATTTGAAAAACTTTAGGTTTAGGTTTTATAAAAGACTCCATTCAATTACCACCACTATTAACACCATTACCATCCCTACATCACTTCTTTACTACCTACAACATTTTAACTATCATCATCATCACCATCATTACCACCATGAGCACCATTTACACCACCAACACTACCAGCACAATTACTTCAACCACCACTATTACCATCACCCCCCACCACTATTACCACCACCACCACCACCACCACTGCAACCATCATTACCAACCTCACAATAAACAACACCATCACCATTACCACCATCATTCATATCGCCACCACTGCTACTCTTACCATCATTATCATTATTACTATAACCACCAGGAGGAATAGCACCACATGACTTATCTCCACCACCATTTCATGCATTATATGTTACCACACCCTCATCATACTTCCCTGCCCACCAACTGCATATGCCGACACACCCAACAAACACCACCACAACCTACGCCACCTGTTCACACAACCAACATCATAGGTAAAAACAACCACCATAATATTTGTAAAACAGCCAACATTGTATCTAAACCATCAATCATCAAAACAGACACATATACAGACACACAAATGTAATTTCAATGAAAATCATATGCCAGTGCACCCACTATTGTATGTCTACACATCCAACATGGTGTAAATATCCACTATCATACAGCCACCTAAAAAACACTAGGTGCTAATATCATACATAGACAAATCCAACATCCTATATCAACATCTGCAATATCATATGTCCACACACCACCATCATGAGCAGCACCCTCCATTACACCTCAAACAACCAACATCATTTGGCAACACAACCACAATGATATGTCCTCACAACAAACATAATGCAAAAACACACCCCTTTCATACTCTTACAAGCCCACAATCATAACTCAACACACCCACTACCTTATGTGTACACAAACATCATATCACAACACATTCTATAATATGTTCATACAACAAATATATTCTAACACAAGCAATAACATGTGGCAACATAAAAACCATCAAGCACTGAGACACTCACCAAGATACGCCAACATTTGTGCCATAATACATCTATACAGCCAACATCATATGCCAACAAACCAACAAAAATATGCCAATACACTCACCTTCATTCAATGGTCCAACCACCATCATATAACAAAACACCTGTTATCATACGGCCACGAGACCCTCTTTAAATATATGACTTCACACACACTGTTATATCTGTACAACCACTAGTATATAGCCAAGCATCTCTGATCTGAAAACCACACAGCCACATTCGAACACTCAGACCCATCAACAGACGTTAATAAACCCACCGCAGCCACCATGATACTTCCACATAGCCATCACCTTAAGCCAACACCATTACCATCATGTACTCAAACGCCCACTGTAGTACAGGTACACATCCACCGCAATATACCCACACACTTGCCAACACACTGATCATGAAGAACCCATAGACCCACCATGACGCTGTCAAAACACCTTCCTTTGCTGAAAGCTTCTGTTGAGGCCCCTAAAATAATAAACTGACTACAGGGAGGGACAGAGAGGAAAGAAGATGGCTCTCTCTAGCTAGACTCAGCATATTACCTATGAACGACATCAAAGCTAGAAGACGAAATTAGAAACCACTTGACAGCTGTCTTTGTAATGATGAACAAAAAGAAACCATACCTCATTTACAGGTATCATGCCTGAAGTGTAGGTCTTCAAGAGCAAAGCACCTGGGATAATGTTTAAATGCAGCAGAACAAGAAAATCCTAACCTGTTATAATTTCTATTCTCTAGCTTGATGTATCTAAGGCAAAGGGAGGATGACAGGATTTGGTGAATTAATTGAACTCTGTAGGACACAGAACAACAAGATAATGTTCTTTGGGTGCTGTAAGTGTGCTGTGCGCTTGTCCATGACTCAAGGTTTACTCCTAGGAACTTGAACACTGTGGTGGTTTAATGTCTCTAGGATGGACTGCGATGTTGTGTCCAAAAACACAAAAAGTAGGGGGTTCACCTATAAAGAGGAGCTACACCTAGGGGAATTTTTCTGGTGCTCCTTAACCTCACTAAGCAAGTAAATGGTGAATGGGTGCTGTGAAGGGTCGTGAAGTGATGATGGGGGGGTGTTTCCTTTATGGACTAGGTGGTCTCACACACTATATAGTATCATGCTTCATCATTTGACCACCTAGCCCCACCCAGGTAGAACAATGCCACCTGGGCGGACTCAACCACACCGTTAAAAGAACGGGAGGGAGTGCGTAATTTTTAATTTCTGGAAATTATGGGATCCAGCTGAACTAGGGAAAATATGAAAAACACCTAGGCAGTTACCTGTGTGAAAAGTACACTTTTAATAATGGTGTCTGCTGGTGTGTTAAAAACTAGGATGGGACACCTCTGTGAGAACAAGGACTCACTGGGTCACCTATCTAAAAATAAATGGCCAACATGTTTCTGCCCTCTACAATGAGCCAAGGAAGGTCTAGGGGCATTCTTCAGGGCATAGGATCCGTTAAAGTCATGCATTGCAAAGAAAAACGTCCTACACTCAGTAAAAGTGTGGGTAAAATATAATGAGAATTGATGCGGCCTACCTGAAGCGAGGAACTACCTAGCGTAGGCCTAAGGGAACAGAAACGAAATTAACGTTTTGTGACACACAGCACTGCACAGCAAAACACACTCAGGGGTGACACAGCAAGTGAAAGTCATGCAATGTATAGGTGTATCTACAATGTAAAAACATCTTACCCAAAGTCTAAAGGCTGGTTGCCCCGAAAACTCCAGGAGGGGGAGTGTCCCCTTATAGTCACACACTAAGGAATTGGGAGAAAGGTAGGCCAAAGCGGCAGTGAGTATATACAAGATCAAAATTCTATAGAGAAATCAAGAGTGTCTGGCCGGAGGCTGGACTCACTGTGAGATGCACCAGAGATATAACTCTGCTAGATAGCGTATAAAAGAAGGTGAAGCTTAAACTATTAGTAACTAGCTCAGCAAGTTCATATCAGTCATGGTGCAGCATAGAGAGTGCCTATGGTAAAAGTAAGGTAGGCAATTTACCAAGTACAAGGTAAATATAAAGAAACAGTCTAATCCAAATAACACAAAATGATTATATGACCATACATATGACCCCCGTGGCGGAGAGAGGGCCGCCGGGTTAGAGAATACATAAACAAACAAGCAAACAATGAAGGTCTTATATGTGGCAAGGAAGATGGCCTCCGGGGAAGAAGAAATGTAAAACCGCCACTCACTGCATCAAAGGAGGCGCTCGCTGTGCGCCTAGTCCGTCCCCTCACTGGACCGCTTGTGGTAAGTAGTCCAGAGTGGTGGGGGTATTTAAAGCCCCAAACAATTAAGCCATAACGAGGTACGCGGTGCGCGTTATCGCCTCAGCCAGCCCCGGCCGGATTGCTGCCGGGGTGTGGTTAGGCACCCAGCATCCGCGGGTGCTGAACACGCGACACGCTGGCATGCACGGGAGGCTGGGAAATGTAGTTCTCAGCCTCTAGATTGAAATGATGCACCTCCTCTCGCAGTGGCGAGACAGGAGGGCATACGGGAGAGGTCGAGATTAGGAGGGGGGGAGGAGAGAAGGGAAAGAGGAGGGTGGGAAAAAAGAGGTTGGAAGGGGAGGAGGGTTGGGGAGGGTGGGGGGGGAGAGAGGGCAAATGAAAGAAGAGGAAGATAAAAAAGAAAGAAAAAAGAAAGAAAAAAGGAAAAGGAAGAACAAGAGAAACAGGAAAAAAGTTGAAAAAAGAAGATAAAAAGAGAAAGGAAAGGAAGAACAGAAAAAGAAAAGAAAAAAGAAAGAAGAAAAAAAGAAAAAAAAGAAGGAAAAAAGGAAAAAAGAGAGAAAGGAAAAAAAGGAAAAAGAGAAAAGAGAGTAAAGGACACAGAAGAAGAGAAGGAGTGGAGGGAAGGAGGGAAGGGGGACAATGAAACCGACAGAAGGGGGGGGGAAGGAGAAAAAAGGGAGGGAAGGGGAAGGAGAGGAAAAGAGAGGAAAGATAGAGGAGAGGAAGGGGAAGGAGGAGAGAACAGGGGAGACTGAGGGCAGGGGATGAGAGGACCAAGACAGAGAGACGGGAGCACGGGGGGAAAGAAGAACAGAGGAGGAGGAGAAGGGGAAGGGGGCAAAAAAGAGGAAAGGGGGGATAAGGAACCCAAGAAAGAGAGAAGGGAGAAGAAGAAGAAGTCACGAATGTACCCGGCCAGGAGTAGTTGGTGGTACTATGGTATAAGGATACCCAGAACAAGATGCCTCATTACTAGTGTGTGGCACATGGGTATAGTCATTTGTTAAGTGAGGACCACAGGATGTCGTCATTTAGTCCATTGGTGTCCGTGCGTAGTCTCCAGACCCAGCGTTGTTCAAAGTAAAGTAACTTCTGTGACATGCTGTTAGTTGTGGGCGGCAATTGCTCTAAAATAATCCATTTCAAATCGTCTGGAGAATGATTTTTTGTGACAAAATGACTCGTGAGTTTTGTGGCGCCACGTTTGCACCTGATGGTGCTCCTGTGTTCACAAATACGGGTGCTGACCTTCCTCGTTGTCATTCCGATATATTTGAGCTGTCAGGGGCGCTTGATCATATAGGTTACATTCTTACTGTTACAGTTCGTAAGTGCGTTTAACACCCATGGTGTTTTTAAACTGAGCTCCACCGTGGTAGATTTCTGTGTGAACCTACACACACTGCAGTTGCCACACGGATGGTGGCCAACTGGGGGAGGTAGGTGCCAGAGAGTTAGCTGTTTGTTAGGAGGTTTCATGGTAGGTCTTGTATGGACCACCATATAACGTATATTGGTGGCTCTTTTAAAGGCATGCAGTGGTTGCTGAAACTGGAGGCCACCAGATGTTAAAATTTGCCAATCGTCTCTGATAATCTTCTGGATCTTATTGTGTCAACATCTTGAGGTACAGTGTAATGAGTCAGTGCCATAGAATGCAATGCACTATGGTTGGCTGGATTATGGTAGTGCAGGGCAAAAAGTGTATTTGTGTTGGTGGGGGCCAATCAAATGTGGTAGTGTGTAGTCGTTAGAATACTGCTCAGTGGGACTATATGTATGTATATGACACAGTGCAGAAGAGAATGTTAGTGCCCATGGGTTGGTGTGGGGTGGATTAGTGCCTTTTTGATGCTGTACATTGTGGTGGTTTAGCACTGCAAGGGTGAAATGATTTGTGGTTAACATCCACAGAATTCAGCACCGTGAGTTGGCTTAGTGTCCCTAGAGTAATGT
This sequence comes from Pleurodeles waltl, assembly GCF_031143425.1. Taxonomy (NCBI): domain Eukaryota; kingdom Metazoa; phylum Chordata; class Amphibia; order Caudata; family Salamandridae; genus Pleurodeles; species Pleurodeles waltl. Next base: position 1,115,022,160 of record NC_090445.1, read on the forward strand.
GGGAGCAGTTATTTTCTCATACGAAGCAGAGAACTGTAGTGGATTAGTGTCACCAATGTGCAGTGTGATGTGGTGTGTTAGAATCTGAAATATGCGCTTGAATGCCTATAATCCCTCCACTGATTTCTTACAAAAAAATGACTTGACATCATTAAATTATGCCATTTGTATCTGAAGGGTTGGGATAATGTTTGCTCACAAATGTGTAACCTTTTCTTCAGACCCTGGTGCAGTCCGTGATTATTATGCATCATTCCTCTTGTGTATTCATAGTGTTGCAGGTCCTTAAGCACTACTGCAATTCATTAAAATTAATAAGTACTTCCTTTATATTCCTGATGCTCCATTGGGAGACTGGGCAAAAAAGCCAAGAGTTACTTCAGGATGTGGGGTTAAGTTTGGAACAATATGAGAGTATAATCACACATGATAAAGCCAGATTTCAGTTACTGCACACTTAAAATCTGCAGGAGTTTTTTTAATGTAGGAGTTGTAAGACAATTAAAAACCTCTACATTAAGTTGCTTGGTGCTGTTCTCACAGATAACATCAAGATTCACCAAAACTTACCTGAATCTCAATGTTAACAAGACAGAATTCCTGGTATTTGTTAAGAACACCAATCAATACACAGTGCGAACCTAGCTCAATGCATGAACATTGAGGGCTTAGTACCCCAATTTGTGGTGAATGCTAAGTCACCCTCAACACCAAATTCAACCTCAAAGAACACATTGCCAAAAAACAGAGAAGTATACAAAAAGTGATGAATGTAATGTTTGAATTAATCTAAACTACTGGTAACTACTCAGGCTGCATCTCAGTCCTTTGTTACTTTGCACACCATGTGTTAGAAATTTGGTTTCTGGTTGTCAGAACGTATGCACCCTGATCAAGTCAGGTAGCCCTTGGTGTCACTCTGGGTTCTGGGTTAGAGAGTTGCAGTCTATTCCTTCTCACCCAGGCAAGGAGGGCAGCACGCAGCAAGTCAACACAACCAGGCAGCAGCAGTTTTCCAGAGCATTAGTTCAGCAAAGTGGCAGTCCTTGTAGCAGCACAGCAGTCCCTCTTCATGGCTGGGCATCCAGCGGTCCAGAAGTGTACTGAAGTGGTAGGGTCTGCGGGCAGTTCTTATAACCAGTGGTGCCTTTGAAGGGGGAAAGACTTCAAATAACTCTGTGAAGTGCACTGAAGTCTTCCTCTCCTGCCCTGGGTCCAGACTCACCACGGGGGACAGGACACAGTCTACTCAGGGGTAAGTGTGAGGCTGTGGCAGCTCCTCTATCCCATCCTGTCAGGATGACCCATCAGGGCCCATCACATCACACCTATGCTCCCATCATGTGTTGCTTTCTAGAGGGAACACACAAAGCCCAGCTGTCACCCACCCCAGACAAGTGATCAGAGACAGGCTGCAGGCATACAGGGCTAAGGAAATACCAACTTTCTAAAAGTGGTGTTTTCAAAATTGTAACAATAAATCTGACTTTACTATTATAGAGGATTTATTATTACAATTCAATAGGTTCTAAATATGACAGATACCATCTTTCAATCAAAAAGTATAGCTTATTACATGTAATAAGGAATCACCAACATTATCCTATGAGAGGAGTAGGCCTCATAGTTGTGAAAAGCTAATTTGGGGGGGTTTCAGAACCAGGACATGTAAAACCCATGCTCGGTCCACCCTGAACCAGTCTTGGGTTGCTTGTGTTCCGGTTCTAGGCAATTCAGGCTGAACTGATTGAAGCAGTGTCAAGACTGATTTGCATATAGCTGAGTCCAAAGTGAGGTGAAATGGGGTGCAAAATTTTGATGTATTTCAATACGGCCCAAGTAATAACCAGTGGCTGAGATTAATTTAAGTATTCCATTCCATTCATAATTTTTTCTATACTCTAGTGTGTCCCCCAAGTGGGATGAGTATACTCAGGTGTGGGTCCTATGCACACTGTATCACTGGAACCATGTTAAACCCGCTAATGAGCCCATAGCAAGGGCCAAACGGGTTCTTAGTTACTTGTGTCTGGTTCCTGGAGAACTTGGCTTGGCAGATGCAGCTGAACTGTTCCCACTGGTTCAGTGTCAAGACTGACTGGCAAATAATTGTGGGCCATGGCCGGATGCCATAGTGAATGGACGTAGATCTCTGAGCTCCTGACCTGTGAGCCCCCACCCACTTGCATCCTGTCACTTATACCAGCCTAGGGGCCCCAAAAAACAAGCCCATCAATGCCATAAACCCTGTACAGACGACTGTGGTATGGCTCACTTCTCACTTCTCCCCACACTCTACAGAAATTCCTGCCATTGGCTTGGGAATAGAAGACCTGCAGCAGCTAAGATGGTGCCCGAATATGGCCTTTATGGAATGACATGAAAGTGCTGGAACAGACAAGGTACAAGACAAGCAATTGCCGCGCTCTCTGCCAGACTTGAGTTGTCATACCACCTACTTGGCTTAGCACTTATTGGGGTCAGAAATGGTGCAGTAACCACCCGAGCAAGATCACTTACCTGCTGGCTGTCACTATACATACAGCAGTGTGTGCCACAAGAGACGGCCTTACCTTGTGGAATGCCACCTTGGCTAACAGACAGGCCTGCTCCTACTGGCCATACACTGTACCACGATACCGCCTGATACCCCTTACATAGTGGCTAAAACCTGGCGCACAGCCCTGACGCATGAACGCAACCATTGTCATCAGGTGACAAAGATCCTACCCGTGATGACATTGAGAGGTTGCGGTTCGGTGACACTGATGTAGATGAACTCTGAATCTGATCCCACTCTCAATGTGATTTCCCGCAACTACTACTCCTGGTGAGACACAAGAGAGAGCACTGAGCCAGCTACCCAGCACTAGCAGCAATCCCCCCACATTTGCTGACTCCTCAGGTCCTCCGAGGGGTCGGCCGAAACTCAAGACCACTGGGATACGGCTGTCTCTCACACCAAAAGCACATTGCTAACTGGCCTATTAGCGCTGAGCCTAACCACATGCTACACATCCATACTAATATGATAAGCTGAGGGCTCACAGTACTGGACTGGTGTGGATCTCTTTGCTGCCTGGCTGCGAATTTCTTCCTACCTAACCGGCACAATGGGAAAGCTGACCAAGAAAAGGGAACTGGATGCAGGCCTTCAACTCGTGGAGGGGCTTTCTCCCGGCAAGTTGGGTGGGGACGGACTGACATCTACACAATGGCCCCAGCAGAGCCTTACTCTACAGGACATTCTACAGTCATCACCTCATCCCGAGAGGTGTTAGAAACCAAAATAGACACTTTGGGACCGGAGTTGGGCCTCCTCAGAGATAACCACCCACGCTTCACAGAACTGATCTCAGCAACAGAACGCTTGATAGAGGATGTCCCATCTGAAATGTCTGGAATGCAGATCTGCCTTACAGAATAAGAAGCCAAGGTCCGAACTCTTGAAACCCGAGTGGAGGGTAGTGAAATTAGGTCACGCAGGAACAATGTCAGGGCCATAGGTATTCCGGAGCGAACTGAGAGTAATGACATGTTGGCATTTCTGGAATGTTGGCTGAGGGAAGAGGTGGCGCCAACGGGTTTATCCTCCCTGTACGCCCTTGAATGGGCGCATAGAGTCTCTTCTCGACCACCACTACCAGGAGCCCCACCATGACCGATAGTCCAAGCGCCTGCTACTTTACAGAGACGGCAATCATATCCTGGCGCAGGCTAGAAACAACAACAACTAAATGCTTGCTAACAGTCAGGTCCTGCTCTTTCTTTCTGGACTTCACTAGAGATGTACAAAGACAACTGTTCCCGGAAGGGGTGCAATTCTTTAATACTCCAAAAGATGTGTGGGACCAGTTGGAAGCCCACCCAAGTGCTTGTTCTAGCCAGAGCCCCCTGAGGAGGTGGCACTGGTGCCGAATGCTTAAGAGAGTTCTATGGGGCTCCAGACCCGGCGCCCCATCTGATGAGGAGATCCACCAATGACAACAGAGAGCAGTGGAGGTGGTGGCCGTGCTGGGCAGGGATGAGTTCCGCCACTCTTCCTCTCCCAGTATGGAAGCAGCTGTGGACTCTGACACATCACTCGATGGGAGCTCTGGGGAGTTGGATGCTCCATTACCGCATATTACCCCAAGAACAGCCGATGAGCTAATTTAACAAATTCATCACATGGCTTGTAGACTGATTTGGCGATGAGCTATGGGGGAATCATAGCAAGGGACAACTTCTTAACTTCATGGGGGCCCAGGTTACTAACTCCAGGTGGATATGTCTTTGAACTGTAAAGGTGCAGTGGGGACTGAGCTGGCGTGGAGTTAGATCCTTGCATAAAGTTGGTGTTTTTGTTTTCTGTGGGTACTCCCACGAATGGATGTTGTATGTTTGGATGAGTAGGGTTGAACTGCTTGTCCTGGGGATAGGGAGTTGGGATGATTGTTCTTTAGTTTAGAAAGGGAAATAGTTGTACTGTGCTCTAGAAATCAACGTTGGTTCGGGATGGAGAGGGTTGTCCCCGAGTGTTTGGGGATATATCCCCAACAACATACAGATGTTCTTTGTCACTTCTACTCCTCATGGCATCCACACTGACATATAAAATATTATCCTGGAATATCCAGCGGGCAGGCGGCATTCCATGCTTAAACAACACAAGGTATTATCACACGTAATACAGCAGGGAAGCCAGATTGCACTGCTTCAGGAGACACATATTAACGCCAAAGTAGGACTCACTCTTAAACGTAGATGGAGGGACCAAATGTACTATACTATGTACTCCATATAGGCAAGAGGAGCCCTAACATGGGTCAGAGTAGGGGTCTCGTTCCGATGTACTAGCCAATTGATCGACCCGCAGGGTAAATATATTGTAATAACAGAGAGACTAGGTGGACAGGACAAATCCAGAGGCAGAATATATGGTCCCAACACGGACCAGCAGACATTCTTTCCCACTCTATCCAGAGTCCTAGAACCACACCTTGTTTGGTCCATTACACTTGAAGGAGACTACAATTGTGTTGAGCATCCCCCTTTGCATGACTTCTCGATCCACAGAGAAGCCCATTTGTTCTCTGCCTGGCAGAAAGAATGGGCCTGATCGACTCCTGTTCTCAGCACAGGGAGGAATGGGGATACTCATTCTTTTCACCTCTTTACGACTTCCATGTGTAACCTGACATGATACTAGGCTCCCCAAATGTCCATGAGACGGTGACGCTGACTAAGTACTTAACTATAACGATATTGGACCATAATGCCATCTTGATGGGGCTGCTGTCGACCAGAGAAGACCCTCTATCCCTACATGTGGTCTGTGACCCGAGTCTCTGGAAGACCTGGTGTACTGTGACACCCTAGATGCCAACGTAGATTCTTATTCTGAGGAGAATACTGACACTGCATCCTCATTGTTGATAGAGAGGGAGGCATTTAAGACCGTGATCAGGGGCCACTGTATTTCTGCAGTCAAGGGTGTGAGACAGACTCTCCTCCGCAATATTGAACTTGCGGGGATAGAACTGAGGGCCCTCGAAAGGCAGTGCCCGGATCACCCACAGCTCCAAGCCAAGCTTTTGGAGGCCTGGGTGAAGGTGGCGGTGGAGTGTCTCAGATGCTTCGACTACAAAAGTGACATGATTCGTGCACATGCTGAATGTGACCGAACTGGAGCACTACTAGCATGAATGGCAAATCCAGCTAAACAAGGCTTCATGATTGCCGTATTAACCTCCCCTAATAGAGATAGACTGCAGAGACAGAACAATATTAATGCAGCTTTATGCTCATACTACTCTGCCCTATATCACCGCTCTAACATCATAGGTGCTGAAGCCCTAGATGGCTTCTTAGTGGAGTGACCGTTCCAATGCTGCCGCCACAGGTCGCTGAGAATCTCAGCAAGGAAATCACTTTCCCTGAGATTAGGGCTGCTCTAAAACAGATGGCTCTGAAAAAAAAACTGGGTACTGTTGGTCTCGCTGTGAAGTTTTACTCGTGTTTTGTGGAGTGCATAGCCCCTAAATTAGCAGATCTTTACCTTGCAGCCAAACCCAAAGGTATCCTTCCATTTTCTACAAGGGAAGCCCTCACAGTGCCTCTGTTGAAACCAGGAAAGGAGACCAGGGATTTAACTCTTTACTGCCCTTTATTAATGTTGAACATCAATTATAAAATACTCAGCAGAATCTTGGCCTCTAGATTGCTCCAACATATGTCTACCCTAGTTCTTAGGTTATGATAAGACTAAGGCAGCTATTTTCGTTGTCAATATCAAAAAGGCATTTGATAGCATGGAATGGCTGTACCTTTATGACGTTTTGAAGTGCTTTGGGCTGGAAGATGGGTTTGTGGCCTGGACAAAACTTCTATACACATGCCCCCAAGCACGGGTTTGCACAGGCAGAGTTATCACAAAGAATATTCCGTACAGCGGGGCACGAGCCAGGGGTGCCCCCATTACCCCTTCTTTTTGTGATGGAGCCACTTGCTTGTCATGCCTGGAAGGGTGACTTGTATGTTGGAATACGGCTGGGGGCCAACGACCCTCGTACTGCACTCTATGCCGACAACCTCTTACAGGGGATTGGATCCTCCTGGAACACTCTGGGAATTTATCGGGCCTACGACTCAATTGGTGAAAATCCTGTATATTCCCGGCGATACCTTCGAGAAGACCGAGGCCAAACCTGGGATCTTTGCATTGGGAGCCGCAGTCTTTGTCATATTGGATGGTATGCCTTTATCATAACCTGGAAGATTTGCTGGAGGGCAATGTGGAAAGGCTATCCATGGATTTCGGACTAACATCGATTTTTGGAGGGCACTGCCACTATACATGGCGGGTCCAGGTGCCTAATAAAAATGGTAGCATTGCTGCGCCTGCTCTACTTCTTTATAACTTTACTGATTTTGATCCCACAGTCTTGGTTCAGGGACCTAGACACAATCACCACGGGTTCCCATGGGGGTCGGACTGCAGGAGAGTGGGAGACATGGCCATCCCAGACTTCAAATGGTATTATCTAGCAAGCCACCTGCAGGGGCTGACCCAATGGATAGCCAGACTGCTGTGACCTGACAGAACACTGCACCTGGTACCCCAGACATAAAAAGTCTGGTCGGCGTCCTCCTCTGCCCACGATCCCCATCTGCTGCAGGTACTATGGAGATTTCAGTAGCAGGCCACTGCTGGGATCTTTGCCTCCACAGCACAAGGACTAAACTACACTGCTCCCCTGATATCCCAATGCATTTTCTATTAGCGTTCCCGCATGATGGCGACTGGCAGGGGATATGCGATTGGGTAGCGGTGGGAGTAACCACAGTGGGTGCTTTACATGGAGCGGAGACCCTGTTGCCCTTTGTGAACTTCCACGAATTATATGCTGTGGCCCGGGGACATTTCCTCTTACATAGGGTGGTAACATCCACACTCCATAGGCATTGGAAGCATGGTCTAGTAGAGCCGCCCCACTCTGAGGTCTGCCAATATTTGGTCATCACCTCTGGAACATTTAAGGCAGTCACCTGCCTGTACAGGCGACAGAGGTGTGAGCTGTTGACCCCCTCAACAGTTATTAAATTACACTGGGAGGAAGATCTCTGAAGCCTTATTGCGGACAAGGATTAGGAGCAGACATTGGAGCGCATACTTAGGGTGTCACGCAATGCCCAGTTTAAACTCCTCCATTTTTACATATTACATAGGGCATATCTTTTATCTGGTAAAATTAGCCAATACTTTGGCCACGAAGATGCTAAATGCCCCAGTGTGGAGAGCTCTGAGCTGAGTTTATACATATGTTTTGGCGGTGTAAGTCCCTACTAGAGTACTGGGAAGGGGTTACTAGGACACTGACATTGATCGTTGAGCAAGAGGTTCCCTGTGCTCGGGGCATTGTCTACGTGACTGATTCCCTCACACTACTAAAACAAAAATGACTAGCCAATTCCAGGATTCAGCATTCATTACAGCTAAAAGGGAAATAACCAGATGTTGGGAGTACCCTCAAGGTCCGACCCTTGAAACCTGGAGGCGAGAACTGCTGATGTGGGCAGGATACGAGAGGGTGATCAAACTACAGGAAGACAGGAGAGGACAGGGTCATTGAAGGGGGCAGCAGCGTAGGAGGCCTTGGTGACAGCACTTGACCAGCAGGATTCCCATTAGTCAGAGGACGAAAGTTCTTCTCCCTAAACAAACACTCCTACACACATGGATGCCAGGGGAAATGCATGCGGATACAGCTCAGGGAAATGGGTTAGACTCTGTTGGGTTCCCTTCTTTGAGCAATGACTTGCACTGGGGACACTCTGTCCTTCATAATATGAGCCTCAATAGATAGACCATTAGACTGACAATAGGCACAGAGGGGGTGGCGGGAGGGGAGTTGTACAGTTCTTGCAACGCACTAGACTTTCACTTTCACTGCAGGATAACTGACAGGAGAGAGAAGTGTAATGTGAGGGCTCTTAGAATATTGCCTTTTATAGAATTCAAAACGTTCTCATCCTCAAATTGTCAATATAAGATCTATGGGCCAGATGTATGAATCTGGCCCAGTGCGATTCGGTAATTGCGATTTTTAAGAAATCGCAATTACCGAATCGCAAAGGGCCATGTATCACATTTGCGATTCGGTAATTGCGATTTCTTAAAAATCGCAACTGCAATTACCGAATCGCAAATTGCGATACATGGCCCCATTCGCAGCTATGGGCCTGTTGGCCCATAGCTGCGAATTTTTTGCATTTTCGCAAATTGCGATTTCTGAAACAGAAATCGCAATTTGAGAAAATCAAAGGGGCAGGGTGCTGGGGGCCTAAGGCCCCCTCTCCTGCACCCCAATTTTTTTTTTTACACATGTAAAGGACACACATGCCAAAAGGGCATCTGTGCTTTACATTTCAAATTTAAAAATGCAGTTTTACTGCATTTTTTAATTTTGCACCAGGTTACCACCTGGTTGCTGGACATGGTATTTTGCACTTGCAAAATACCATTCTGCGAAAAATCGCAATTTGCGTTTTTTTGCAGAATTGCTTTGCGACCTGGATTTTGCGAATCGCAAATTGCGATTCGCAAAATCCAGGTCGCAACGCAGAAAATCGCAATTTTTGCGATTTTCGGTATTTGGTCTGCGAATGCATTTGATGCATTGCAGACCCCGATTTTGCACTCGCAAACGGCCCATTTCGCTGTTTGCGAGTGCAAAATCGGATGATACATCTGGCCCTATATGCAGTTTGATATACATTCCTTCCTACTGGCTGACTAGACTACAACTATGTACCTCACTTGAATGTGGTTTGTGCACATATAAAGTAAAATTCGATAACATTTTTTATTGTTTTTAAAAAAAGACTGATTTGTATATGTTTGGGATCAAACTTAGGTGACATGGTGTGCAAAATAACAATGGATTGGGATGTGGCCCAGAGTAATTACCAGTGGCTGAGATTGATTCAAGCATTCCATCCCTCAGTTTTGATGCCCTAAGTGTGTCGGGTATGCCCAGACGTGGGTCCTGTGCTCACTGTGCCACTAGTACCTAGCTATACCTGGCTGATGAGCTCATAGTAAGGGCGAGAATGGTTCTGGGTTGTTTGTATTCTGGTTCAGTGAAGAACTGGTATGGCAGTTTGAGCTGAACTGTTCCCAGGAGAAGCAGGGTCAAGGCTGATTTTCATATAGCTGAGTTTAAACAGAGGTGGCATGGTGGGTGAAAAAAGATAGCTTGGTATGTGGCCCTGAGCGATCCACATTAGCTGAGATTATTTCAAGCATTCCATCTATCACTTTGTTTATTGATGCTGTAAATGTGACAGGTATACCCAGATGTGGGTTTCGTGCTCATTGAGCCACTAAACCCAAGCTATATCTGGCTGATGAGTCTATAATAAGGGTGAAACAAGTCGTGGGTTGCTTTATTCTGGTTCAGGGAGGACCTTGCATGGTAGTTCAGCCTGGACTATTCCCATGAGGAGTAAGGTCAAGGCTGATTTGCATGTCTTTGACCATGTACAGTGCTCCACTGCCTTTTAGCTAGGTTTATGCTATGGAAATATCACATACATACGCACGTTCTAAAAGACACATCTGCAACCACATCTACAACCTTTTCTACAACTACAAATGCTGTTTCAGGTATTTTTAACTGTGACCACCAGACTACACAGCAGAAGCAGTATTGTACTATAGACTAATCGTGGTCCACTGAGGGCTTTCAAATACTGCTGTACTGAAGCGTTGTAGCTTGTGCTGATGGCTGTTCCAAGCACGAGTTCTACGGCTGAGCTGCAGGCGAGGGCTTGTAAGGAGTGGTGAACACGGACAACCAGAGACTAAAATTAAACACTTGGGTCAGTAAAAAATCTCTCAGTGTTACTGTTAAAAAGGCATGTTCCGTTGCTGTAATAAACAGCCACTATCAGACTCCCCTTGGCTTGGTAAGCCACACTTTGCTATAAGTCAAAGGCTACAGGAGATACACCTCCATTGCACCAGGGATGTGCATTCTTCAATGACGCAAAGTAAACGTGTGTGTTTATTTGCCAGTGCGCTTGCAGATGTTAAGGTTGGTGGGAGGCAAACACAGAATTAGCCAAAATAAGTCTAACGGATAGAATGGCATTACTTTCTACACAGTGAGAAGACCTAATCTTCCCTACACAGAGATAAATGGTTATTTTTTTAAGTTCATTTTCCAGTCTTCCCAGGAACACTTTCTTTATACATTGTCTGAGTATTGAACCCTGACTGTCTATTTCTGCCAAAAATACTACGTACTTTGGTGCACAAGACATGGTTACTACCCCTGCTGGAGGAGTAAATGATCAGTCCATTTTTTGGTGATTAAAATTTAAAACAAATATTTTTCAGTGAGGGGGTTCTGCCTTTGTGGAGACAAGTGTTGTTTCTTGTGACTGCGCCCCTACAGCACTCCTAGCAACATATCTAGTGTATTTCTAGCCTTCAGATCCCTGTCTCTAAATACAGCACTGAAGCCCAAGGTTTTTAAGAAAGCACTACACTAAACTTCAACAGCGGCATGAAGGTATATTATACTGACATCAGAAGATCCTAAGACACAAGTGAGTGTTTCTTGTGTAGACCTGGTGCTGATGGTATGGTCTCCTTTATGCACACTGAATGAATGATTTTTCCTTCACAGTTCATTATTAACTGAGATCAAGCATGGGATCACACACTTGCCAGATGTCACTGTAGGTTAATGGGAGTTTAGAAATCCACCACCCCTCTACTTTTTTCCCTCAAATATATTAGTGTGATGTCAAGTTGATGTGTACAGTGTAACTCCTGACCTCACCAATGTTTACTAGCAAATGCTGCCAGGACACAGGAACACTTTTCTTCCGAATATTTGAGTTTACGGTGATACGAAGAGTGGTTTCAACAGCTGCTTCACATCTGAGGAAATGTATACCACACAAGGTATTTTTTGCCCATACTTCGAAAATATTGTTGTTGTTATTAGCCACAACAGACCCTCTGATTTAAAATAACCTAGATAAAGAGACAGTGAACACTCTCAATAGTGACTTTGGAGGCTTGCAGCCCAGGCTGCTGATTCCTAGATGTTCCAAGTTGGCTTTGGATGTTAAAGTACCTCAGACAATTTTTTGTGAGAGAGTGCTGAATACCATGTAAGCAGTGACTGAGATTTTTGCTAACTGTGAACTCTCAAGATTATGACACAAATAAAGCCTTTCTTTGGTCTACAAGGGAACTTTTGTCAGGGATTTCATGTTCTAGCAGTGTCTCAGTGTAGAAATCTTCATAAGTGACAAACCAAGAAGGTAGTGAGGATATAATCCTAAACAAATTGCTTTCAATCAATTTAGGACCATTTTTCTGTACTGCTTCTGTATTCGCAATGCCCCCGTTGTGAGGTTGGAACATCTGTTTACAAGTGTTGCAAAAGCGACATGGATTCTGAACTGCCCTTGGTTATTAAACAATATTTAGGTTTTTGAACAGTCAATTAGAAGCTAAATGACCTTAGCGGAGGGGGGTTGGTTACAACAAAAAAGGACACACATAACTATGTTTACAGAGACATGATTGATCTTTCACATACAGAGAAATCACACAGAAAATGTCTATCACAGTTGCTAATTCTGGAAGGTTCCCATTATGAATCCTCAGTTCATTATTCATTTTCGTCCCATACATTTAGCTTGAGGTCATGTGCCTAATGAGTACCCCTTAAAGGGAAAATGGACTTTAGAATATCTTATAAATAACATTAGCCTGAATACTTCGGAGTAGACAAATAAATATTATCTATTGTTTAGTATCATCACAACCTTGATGTGATTTTGTAGGATTAATGTGTAAACTAAATAAAAATGCAATTTTTATATAAAGAGACTAGGTAGGTGCAATCCTACCGTAAAGTGGAGTTTGTCTATGCAATCCAGGTCATGATATTTTTTTTTTAAATTAGTAACATTAAACGTTGATAGGCAGCTTTGTGGAGCAGAACTTCGCTTTGGAATAAGGAGTTATCTCAGAGTGAAGAGGGAACTTCCTGGAGACTAGCAAAGGAAAATGAATACCTTTTGCTCCAGTCTCGCAACAGAAAGGACAACATATACTGAGAGTGATTTTTACAGGAATCCTGAGGCTGCCTGCATTTATGGATATGTAACGAAATACCTTTCTGTTTTCTCTGCTCATATTGATTGACCTGTATTTCTCTACCACTGAAATAGCCAAGGCAACGCAGGGTCCTTGTGCTGAGTACATGAGAGTTTTACATTGAAGGAACCACACAGAACATAGGTTATTCTGAAACACTGCCCACGTACAAGCGTACTGCCTGCCCCAGTTTGATCCAAAACACAGGGATTCAGAACTATTATTTTAAAGAGAAATGGACTGCCCTTGTGAATTTTGCGGGCACAATATATGCAGAAAACAAAAATAAAGTATTGTCAGTGTGATGGAGACCCGATGATGAGCCTCAAGAGAGAGTTTGTACATGACCAAGTCAATGGTAAGTAGTTCACCAAGTCCTGTTCACTGATCTGTTGAACAGTTCTCTACTGACCTGCTTTTGATTTTTTTACATTTACAGCCAACTAAGCCTCATTTATGCCAGCCGGGGATTCATAAAAGGATTGCTGACAGGCCTGAATGCTAGATATTTCTCTGCCATGCTGAGTTTGGGTACTCCAGTCTCATGGTTACTGTGTGGTGTGTTACCCCACTCTATTGGGCTGCCTCTGAAGACACTTGTATGCATTTATGTTAGCTGTCTATCTAATTTACGCCTGCCAGGGATTCATGAAAGTATTGTTGGCATTGGCAGGCATTAATGCTAGTTACTTTCCTGCTACGATGAGTTTGGGTACTCCAGTCTCATGGTCACTGTGTGGTTTGTTACCCCAAACTGTTAGGCTGCCACTGAAGACACTTGTATGCATTTCTGTTAGCTGCCTACCCTTTGTTCCCCTTCAGGCCCAGGTTTTGCTTTTTTCCCTCACTGCGAATCCTGGTGTAGCTCTGGGTTTTGTGTACTTATATTGAAGCCAAAAAAGATATAATGGGACAGAGAGGAGACCTTTGTGCTCACCGTACTAGTTTGAGGATACCTAAATTGGTTCTCTCTGAGCTACCAAGAAGGTGGGATTTATGTCAAGGAAGAACAAGTTCACTGCATCCATCTGTAGCTTCTGCTCGGCTCAAGAAGACATCTTGCAGCTCTAGATAATCCAGTGATTGGTGAGGCTAGACTGGACTCACATATTTGCAAGTATTATGCAGTGAAACTCACCACCATGGATTTCTATGACACTGCACATATTAGGAGATGCCTCATCACAAGGATACCGGAATATACGCAAGGAAAGATGTAGATAAATTCAGTTTGCTCTATCAGAGTTTTCACATGATTCTCAGCATTTCAGTGGCTAGCTGGCCAGAACCAACTGTGTCAGCTTTGGAATATCACCCTGAGACCAAGATATCACTTCTGCACAACACCCTGGGAAGAAACGGAGAGTCTTGTGTCTTTTAGGATCTACTGGGGTGAGAGAAACCTGATGTATGATCAGAGAGCTGCTGTCCAACCTTCTCAAGAAGAATTGCACTACCTTGGAGAGGTGTTTCTGCCCTTTCTTCCTCAAAATGTTATCTACGAAATATGGTTTCACCTGTTGTGTCAAGACTCAGACTACTGAGGTAAAGCCACAGGAATCTATAGATCAGATGAGTGTCCTTCTGGAGTTTCCTCAAGCTGACGGTAAATTTATGCATCACTCTTATTCTGGCTGTGGACATCCTGTATGGGTGGGGGCACCTGCTGGCACCAGACAAGACTAACCAATCAAGGTGGTCCGATGCTCAAACCACAAGCACTGAACACTCAAGAGCATGACCCACCCAAGGTTACACCTGCAACAGCATCATATGCCATGGAATATATTCACGGAGAACAAGCAAATAACACCAAGAATTACCTGCAAACCATTCTGACATTCGCAAGAAAAACCTGTAACTTTAAGTCATCAACATCTATGAGAACTAGTCTGAGGTCTGTTTCTTTCTATGCATGCTGGTAGCTGGAATTCTCTATTTATGATGGGAAGGGCAGAAGATACCACAATGCAGAATATGAGCTAAAATGTAATTATGTGTTCGAGTGATGTTGGGGTTTCTGCGTCCTATCAGCATTCACAGTATGGTGCTTACATTGTTACAATTGCGCTAATGTAAGCTGCTGGCATTGGTAAAATAGAATGGGAAGACTTTTAATAAACAGTATTAAGCACTGTATCCAGAATCAGAAAAAAATCACCTTGAGCAATGATAGTGCAACAGAGGAGCTTCAGGAGGAACAAGACCAACATCTCTACAGGTACCTGAAATAAAAGAACACATTTTTAGACACGGTCTAAACCCTGGTACCAACTAATGAGCTAATATTTGCTCAACACTTCTTAGAATATGTACCTCTTACTGCATGTTCTTCATCCCGGTCCTTACATCAATGAGTTCAAGTCAAGTAAAAGTACTTATGACCTTTCCTTCCTCAGCTACCTGATAGTTAGGCATGAGAACTTCATGAAGAGGCATTGGGAGCAGTAGAGTTTGTAGGAGGTGGAAGATGAGCACTTGCGAAACATGAGGACATTTTGGAAAGGTGGTGGCTTATGGGGAAGGAGACATTTGAACTCACTGAAGTATGTACCGAGACGAGGAAGGAAGAATCATAGTAATGGTGATGATTACTAGTAAAGGAACCAGACAGTCCCCTCGGCTGTTCAGAAAATAAGCATGCTCTTCTGATTATTTCCCCGGTTATGAAGAGGAAAGTCATTTAATCTAGAGCAAAGCTGTTAGTCTTTGGTTGGCAGTCAGGTTACCCCCTGTCCAAGCAAGGACTCTCACTCTAGCCAAAGTAAAGGAGAATCACCCTCAGTTAACCCCGCTCACCCACTTGGTACCTTGGCACAAGAAGGCAGGCTTAACTTCAGAGTCAAGGTGTAAAGTATTTGTACCAACACACACAGTAACTCAGTGAGAACACTACAAAATGACACAACACAGGTTTACAAAAATAGGTAATATTCATCTAAACACAACAAGACCAGAACGACAAAAATCCACCATACACGAGTCCAGTTATGAATTAAAAAGTAAAGAGCCTTAAATCCTTAGAAAATAGTGCTAACGCTGTTAGCGTGAAAAAGTATCTGGGTTCCGTCAAAATAACACCGCACGGGCGAGTGTGCATCAGAAAAGGCCTGCGATGCGTTGATTTCTCACTTGCAAGCGAGACTCTGCGTTGTTCCTCCTCTGGTCAGGTCAGCGTGCGTTGTTTTTCCTATCTGCAGGAGAGCCATGCGTCGATCCGGACAAGCACCTTGGGTCCGGGCAGGCTTTGCTTTGTTTTCCCACACCCAGCGAGGTTTGCATCAAAAATCCTGCCACACGGTATCAGAAAAACAGTGCTATGTGGGTTGCAACGTTATCAGCCTCCGTCAGCAGGTGTTGCGTGTTGTTTCTCCAGCTGCATGCTTCCATCTTCCAGCCGCGATGCAGGAGGATCGTAGATTTCAGCCGCGAAGCCAGCGGCACGTCATTTCTCAGCAGCGTCTCAGAAGGTGTGTTGAAATTTTCCCCTCACAGTGGTCTGTGCGTGGATTATCAGTCTTGGTCTGCCAGCTTTACCTTCCAAGGCCCCAGGAACTGGATAGGGCACCACTTGGCAGGGCAGGAGAAGTCTTTGATGGCCCTGAGACTTCAACAACAGGAGGCAAGCTCAGGAAAAGCCCTTGGTGATTTCTTCACCAGCAAGAATGCACAACAAAGTCCAGTCTTTTTCCCCTTGCACAGGTGGAAGCAGCAACTGCAGGATAGCTCTACAAAGCACAGTCACAGGCAGGGCAGCAATTCTCCTCAGCTCTTCAGCTCTTCTCCAGACAGAGGTTCTTCTTGATGTCCAGAAGTGATCTACTTTTCAGTTGTTTGGGTGCCCTTCTTATACCCAGTTATGCATTTGAAGTAGGCCTACTTCAAAGGAAAGTCTCTCTTGTTTGTGAAATCCTGCCTTGCCCAGGCCAGGCCCCAGTCACACACCAGGGGGTTTGAGACTGCATTGTGTGAGGGCAGGCACAGCCCTTTCAGGTGTAACCGACCACTCCTCCCCTCCCTCCTAGCACAGATGGCTTATCAGGATATGCTGGCTACACCCCAGCTCCCTTTGTGTCACTGTCTAGAGAGAGGTGCAAACAGCCCAAGTGTCAAACTAACCCAGACAGGGAATCCACAAACAGGCAGAGTCACAGAATGGCTTAAGCAAGAAAATGCCTACTTTGTAAAAGTGGCATTTTCAAACACACAATCTCAAAACCAACTTTACTAAAAGATGTATTTTTAAATTGTGAGTTCAGAGACCCCAAACTCCACATGTCCATCTGCTCCCAAAGGGATTCTACACTTTAATCATATTTAAAGGTAGTACCCATGTTAACCTATGAGAGAGATAGTCCTTGCAACAGTGAAAAACGAAGTTGGCAGTACTTCACTGTCAGGACATTTAATCATATTTAAAGGTAGTACCCATGTTTACCTATTAGAGAGATAGTCCTGGCAACAGTGAAAAACGAAGTTGGCAGTACTTCACTGTCAGGACATTTAAAACTCATTAGTATATGTCCTACCTTAAACATACACTGCACCCTGCCCATGGGGCTACCTAGGGCCTCCCTCAGGGGTGACTTACATGTAAGAAAAGGGAAGGTTTAGGCTTGGCAAGTAGGTACACTTGCCAAGTCGAATTGGCAGTTTAAAACTGCACACACAGACACTGCAGTGGCAGGTCTGAGCCACGTTTACAGGGCTACTAATGTGGGTTGCACAACCAGTGCTGCAGGCCCACTAGTAGCATTTGATTTGCAGGCCCTGGGCAGCTCTATTGCACTGTACTAGGGACATACCAGTAAATCAAATATGTCAATCATGGAAATCCACTTACACATACATCTTACATAGGAATATTTGCACTTTAGCACCGGATAGCAGTGGTAAAGTGACCAGAGTAACAAAAACAACACAAACAGAGTCCAGCATACATCAACAACCTGGGAAACAGAGGCAAAAAGTTAGGGGAGACCACAACAACGATGCCAAGTGTAACAAAGGCAATTTAAAGAGTCTACTAACAGAAGCCACCTTAAGAGCAGTGCCTACACAATATGACTAGCACATCTAAGATAGCTCCGAAATCCTACCTAGAGTTCAGTTTAGGACATGCTCTCACCCATGGAAACAGGAAACTTTGGAGCTTTACTATTGGGCTCCATGGGCTAGCAGAGAGTGACTGATTGACCTTCAGAGTTTCTTAATCATCAAAAGGTGGTAGGATGACAAGAGATGGGAGCTAGCAGCAGGTACAGAGGTTGCTGGGGGTTGGAAGTGGAGGTCAGAGAGGGTCCGAGGGCCAGCTGTATATCTCTAAGAGGCAAAATAGGGATTCAAACACTTGATGATGGCCTCAGAGAGCTGGCTGGTAGAGCCACTGCTGAGTGTTGAAGCACTAGAAGAGGTTCTCGAGAAGTGACACGAGGTGGATCAGAAGGGCTCTAAAGCTGCAAGAGTAAGAGTAAGGACTAGTAAATGGGATTTAAATGGAACTGAGTAGATCTGAGTATCATATAAAGAACACTAAATCTGGCTGAGGATGCCTGAGCGTACCTGAGGGTTGGTTGAGGCTAGTGGAAAGGGTTTTGGGTCACTGTCTGCCACTGAAGCTCCAGAGGACTGAAAGATGGTAGAGAGTTAACATTCTGCATGTTTGATTCAGGGTTTCATAGGGCTCTGCGAGGTTCTGAGCATTGCAGCTTGAGTGTCATTTGGCAACTCTAGGTCCACCTGAGGGAGAATGGTGCTGGCAGAAGCCAACTAATTTATTTTGTGGGTTAGTGGAAGGGGTATGATGGTTGTTTGGGGTTCAGTGAGTGAACCTTAGTATCCACAATGGTTCTCTTTGAGTCACCAGCAATCATCTGAAGGCAATTAGAAGCACTGATGCACACTAATAGAATGGTGGCCATGACGCACTGCAGAGTGGTTGCATCTGAAGGGCAGCAAAAGGGCCAAGATAGAAAGGATCTGAGGCTCTATGTAGGCTCAAAAAGGCACCCAAGAATAGTCTAAAAATGCCTGCAGTTCGACAGCATGGTTTGAAGACCTGAATGGAAAGTTTAGTGGTTCAGAAGAGGGATTTGAGTGCCACTGAGTTTCATTCAACATGGCTTATGGTTCTCTGATGGCAACATGTGATGCAGTGAAGGACTCTGAGGTTGGCGGATAGTCAACTTAAGGGCACCTACTGTCAATTTTGGGGCTATAAGAGTTGGCGTTTTGGGATCTCAGGGCCAGCAGGGCAGGTCTTATCCTTTTAGATGGTCATTTCAGCAAAATAGAATTCTGCTGGTCATTCAATAGGTACATGCCTGATTTCTCTTGGGTGCCTCCACACCACATTCTCTAATGGTGCCCTCAGTCCCAGAAAGATCCAGGATGGACCTGCAAATGTTCCTCCTATGTCTTTGAGTACATTTGGGGTGAAGGGTTACGTCATGTCACCTGCATTTTTCTTTGGTGAGGTGTAATGAAATTGTGCACCCTAAATAAATCTCATTTTGACATCTTTAATGTTAAGTCAAAACACTGACACTACTCTAATAATGATCTCAGTTATCTGTTGCTCAGTTGATTTGCCATAATCAAGTGCTTTTTTAATCATTTGATGACCGCTCAGCCACTCAGGGAGGATAGCGGCCTCTTGTGCTAAGAGTACAGGCTCAAGATCACTAAATTTATATTTTCAAGGCCTGCTGGTATCCATCACAATGCAGAATGAATGTGTTTTAACAGGGACACTGCCAGCCTGGAGGGGGATTACACTGGATCCAGTTGATTGGTATTCCTGCAATATGTACTCACACAACTGCTGCCTCCTTGTCTGTGGCTGATATTTGGGCTGGGCTATGTTGTATTCTGTGTGTTTCGGGTCTAGATCAGGTCCTTCACAAACATTTGACATGCTTTGGGTAACTTACACCCTCAAATGTTTTCAAAGGCTATTTTTATTCAATGGAGTGTACACCGCACATGTGCTAAATCTAGATACGTCGGGGTCTCAGTATGAAGCTATTTTACCCCTGTAGAATTGGTAATGAAAGAGGTGGGACTGGCTAGTCTTTTTTGAACCTGACTCATAAAGTGGCATTAGGAGTGTACAGAACCTTCTTTAGTCCTGGTCAAGTAGTTCACTCATTTTTCTGCTGTATCTTGTGATTCTTCCATGAAGCAGGAGCTCAAGAGAGGGACAAACTGCTGTAATGTGGCATTGGCAGAATACTTGAGGCGCCTTAGCACTAGTATAGTAAACCTATGAACTCTTCATCACCAGATCGCTTTATTTCAAAATGCCCCACATAATACAAGAGGCAGGGGTTTGCACGCACATGCAACAGAAACAGAAACTCTGATTATACTGCAGCTGTACAGCTTTCTCATGAGAAGAGTGTCAAACTCTTTAAATAAAGATGCAAGAACGTAACTTCTACACAGTGAGTTTGCTTAATATGTGTTAATCCAGTATATGTTATATCTATTGGGATTAACACCCCAATAACAGATCAATGACGAATACTATAAAATGAATCGGCTTTATAACCCAAACACTGCCAATCCCACATGCCTAATCAGTAAGCCCAAAGCTCCTATTTTCTCTGTGGCATTATGCTGTTATTGTGCCCACATACATATACAAACATTATAAAAACAATCAACAGAGGACTGTCAGAATATCATACTGAAGGCAAAAACACCAAATCTATTATGCGTAGGTGTACGTTCAGTTCCATCACTCAAAGCATTTATCTAAAAATCTGTTAGCTCAATTGCAAATTTCTAAAGTAGATCTAGAACACTGCATTATTAACAATCCTTGCTTAACTAAAACCTCATACTTAAAAAGCACTGGCAAAGGCAAGAGGTCAGCCGTTGTTGGCCAGCCATTTGGAAATTCTTGTTACGTTCTGTCATTGGTTTTGAAAAACTTTGTTGTTCAGGAAGCTGCTGTGTGATTGACAATCTGAAAAAAAAACCTTGACCAAAATCAAAGATGTTTAATAGCACACACTGCCGTAGTACTCTCTGGCACTGAAGGGAACTACTTTGTGTGTGAATGTGCTCATTGTGAAAGGGCAGCGTACCCTAACTCATAGTGAAGTCAGTTAAAGGATGAAATTCTGCAGATGCACTGCCCTTGATGCACACTTGAGTGGGTTGAAAGAAGGAAAAAAAGAAGGGAGGAAAGAAAGGACAGAAAGAAAAATAAAGGAAAGAACGAAAGTAAACAGGAAAGAACGAAAAAAGGAAAGAGGTAAAGTGCAAGAAAGAACAAAAGAAAGGAGGATAGAAGGGAGGAAAGAAAGAATAAAGAAAAAAATGAAAAAGTAAGGAAGAAAAGAAGAAAAGAAAGAACGAGTAAAAAATGGAAAGAAGGAGTAGGAAACGAAAAAAGGACACAAAGTAGGAAAGACAGTAGAAAACATAAAAGGAAAAAAAGGACAAATAATAAAAAAGGTAAAAAAGAAAAAAGATAGAAAGATGAAGAAAGAAAGTAAGAAAGAATGAAAGGAAGAAAGGAAGAAAGAATAAAGAAAAAAAGGGAGAAAGAAGGAAAGAAAGATGGAAAGAAGGAAGGAAAGAAAGCAAGAGGGAAAGAAAGAAGAACATAAACAAAACAATGAAACAAAGAAGGAAAGAAGGAAATAAAATTAAGAGGAAAGAATGACGGACGGGAAGAAGAAAACAAAGAATAAAAGAAAGAGAAAGAAAGAAAAAATACTTTCATCATTTCTTCGCCTTCTTCACTGAAGTTGATTAGTTTGCAGCCCCCGACCTCCCCACCTGAACCTTGCCCTTGTATTCACTGGGAGCATTTTTATTGTCGTGGGACCCAGTTTATCAAGTCATCAGTTGCAGGGCTAATCCCCACTTTAGCTGTTTAAGCGGGGGTTGCAAGACACCACTGCACAATAGTATGCCTGTTTTGTACCTATCAGCCACAATAAGCTGAGAGAACCCATTCTGTCGTCCACTATGCCTGACCCTGGTCCGATCCCTGCTGCCACACCTTGCCATGGCAGCTGTCCACTTTTAGGTAACTCAGTATGCAAGTCTATCATACAAAAGCTGATCTGTTTGATGGTAACCTGTCAGAAACAATTATCTCTCTCAAATCCCAGATGACGTTTTGGAGGACGCTGCCCCTGTCAATAATGGGCAGGGTGGTACTCGTTAAAATGGTTGTCTTACTCCACCTTTTGTATTACTTCATCAATTTCCCACTATACAACCCTGCTTCCTTTTTTAGATCCTTCGAAGACGATTTGTGCGGATTTATTTGGAATACCTCATGCTGTAGGGTAGCCCTCTCTAAACCGACAGATCAGGGTGGAATGACACTCCCACACTTCGAACACTGCTATCCGGCAGCGCAGTTCTCGTGGATAGGGTGTTGGCTATCATCTGGCTGTCTCTGTCACACTGCTACAACATCCCGCACTTGGACATATTTCACGAGTCTGCGAATATTTCATCCCTGTGTAAAACTCTCTACCCCCTCAACCTCTACTTTTATGCCTTGCCTATCGCTGGCCATTCCCCTCTTGGGGACACCATGGGGTACACACGCAGAATTAACACCTAGGCGTGCAGTGGTAATCCACACCCTGGAGACTTCCATGTCAAAGGCACACTCATTCACCACGACTCCCTAATGGATGACACTAATAACCCCCGCACTTGTCCCACTCCAATTAATGTAACTTTCCATATACATTTATGAACAAATTCACGTTAGCCAAGTGTGTTTGCATCCTATTGTGGGAATACTGGGCCGCAGATTTATTACGTGCATAGACTCTTGCGACACGGCCTTTGACCTCATAACTCACTTTGTTCAGTCATAAATCAAAATGACAGGTCCATAAATTATTACAATGTCATAAATCATTTTTGAGTGCCATACATTGCTTTCGTTATGATTGGAAATCGTAATTTGGAGACAGGTTATAAATCACAGTTGTCAGGTCATACATAAATCATTTCTCCAGGATATAACTTTGCTGCATGACATCATCTCTACTATAAATCAATCAAGTCCTTGTCATTTGCTTGACATAATTCATACACCTATTGTTGTTGAGGCCATCCTCTGCGCTGCTTTTTGGGGTCATCCATTTTTGTTGGTTCTTTACTCTGATCGTGAGGGGGGTAGCCTCTTAGTGCTGTTAGGCTCAACTCGCTACCTTGTCTGTCCATTTTGTGCCCTGCCAACCGGCGGGTCTGGGCCGCGAGTGCCGTGCACCGCTTACTTCCCCATCGGCCTACTTACCCTGCCGTAAGGCATCCCAAGGTAAGTAGCCTTTCTCCGGCACACCGCCCACCGGTGTGCCTCCTTTACGAACCAACGTGCCCCTTATACCGCCGTCCTCTTATCCTCTCAGCCCTGCGACGATGCTGTTCTGGTGTGGGTGGGTGTTTGTATTTCGCGCTCCTGCGCGCTGTCCCTCGTGGCCCACAAAGTGATTTCTGCTTGACCGGCAGAATCTTTTAGTCTTCCCTCCAGACTGGGGGGCGAGGCGGTGTCTTCCCTTTGTTAAGGTTTGTAAATTACTTTTGCCCTTGCTGAGCCCCCATTGGCCCAATGTCCTTGAGGGGCTCCTCCCTCTCCCTTGAGGGAGATGCCGGATGTCCATTGTTGGTTTGCCGCTGAGGCGGCTTTAAACTGTAATTTCCGGGTCCCCGGCGGCGGTTAATGCGCCGGACCCTGATGCCCCCTGCGGGGGCGGCCCTTTGCCATTTACCCCCTGGAACCTTTGTACTCTACAGTTCCCTTAAAACTGCACTGCAGAAAACATGGGGATACTTGATGAATTAATTACCAATGTACCTTAGGTTACAATAACTATATGCGTTTGGCGACAGGAGCCACATGATAGGCTGGCTGGCGGACTCCCTGCAACAACAGACCTCCAGACCACTTGCAGCTCTTCCAGATCGATTGGAAGGTAGACAAAGAGAGACCCTTCACAGACAAAGAATGGTTGGCACTACTAGAAGGTCCTACGCATATCGGGCGCAATACACAATTTCGTTTAATACAATTCTGCCATGTAAAGAGCTTATCTCTCACACCTGACACATTTAATAGATATTACAATCGAAGCAATGCTGTGTGCCTTCATTGCCGCCTGATGGGTGCAGACCTACTGCATATGTTGTGGACATGTTCATGTGTATGACATTACTGGACCACCGTACTGCATCGCGTGTCCCATTACTTAAACCAGTGCATACTGCGGACCTGGGAGGCCTGTATTCTAGGACTTTTCCACACAGACAAGAGGGACAGAGCCACATCCTCTTTCCTTGAATCGGGCCTACTCTTGGCCAAGCGTCTCATCACCCGCAGATGGCGCTCGCCTGACCGGCCAATCTATGAGACGTGGACACAATCACTGGGTATTTGCGCACAAGCAGAGGGAATGGCTCTTCGCTGCGAAGACAATTTAGGCCAGGGCAAATATCCACTTGTGGCTGATTGGGACTTAATTCTGGCTGACCTTCACAGGCCCATATGTACACCATCAGACCACAGACAACGTCATTGTCAGGCGACGCTGTTAACATGCAAGAATCGCCCCATTAACTGATTTGGCAACACACTACAGGGGACTCGCTGGACGTCTCCTTGGCTCCATTGTTTGGTATAACCCAGTACTGCCGATAATGTTAAACTGTTGCAGCCCCCATCATATTGGGGGAGTAACATTGTTACCGTCGTCCCGGCCTTAAACAGAATTGTCTTTGGATTTTATTACCTATGAACTCTCCCTTTCCTTTTCCCTCTCACCCTTTTCTTTCCCTGAATCAGCACCCATCCTCTCTACCCTCGCTTCCATCAATTCCAGCCTTCCAACAGTTTCTTTCTTAATTGCTATTGTTACCATTGGTTTTAAAAGGTTGACTCTATTGTTTCATTAAGGCACGGGGACAATGTAAATACACCTGCGGAAATATTAACTCTGTTACTCATTAACTTGAATTTAAAACTGCGTAATTTGGAAATCTGTCTAATGATCCTTTTTCTACCTCTTGTTTTATTCTACAACATATTGTTATGAATATGTTATTCACATGACTCCATTTTTGTAAGGTGTTTCTCCCTGTTCGTGCATTTCGCATACATGCTTTCCTTTTGTTATCCTTCGGATATTGCGTAGTACGCTGTATGTGATTAAAAGAAATACAAAACCAATACAATAGATTCACACACAAAAAAGAAGCTGAGAGAACCCATTTTGTATACCTTTATCCTTTTTAGCCATTTAGCATTGCACCATTTATTTGGAGTATCAGTCCGTAATTTATAATTGTTTTCACTAGTGGTTCTAAATTTGTACTCTTTAGTTTGAAGGCTTCTATAGTGACAGAGGTATTTAGCAAGCTTCAACTTAATACCTACTTGAGAGCATTCTACGTTCACTAAATATATCAGATGAGGGTATGTGTGACAAGATCATAAAATATTGTGATATGTTTTGGCCTCAAAACATCCCCAACTGGAGAACTAACAGTTGTTTTGTTCAAACACGTTTTATCATTATTTAATAAGCAAAAAAAAGTCATATACAGACAGTAAAAGGAAATGTGAGGAGATATCGCAACATCCGATACATGATAGATAACTCACAAAACATCAAAATGGCAAAGGCAGTTATACAGGCGACTAGCGGAGGAGGCGGGGAGGGGATAAATCCCAAGCCTATGGGCCACACTTTTTTCTCATTTATGTAGGCTCAGGTGTGGATGTGTAGCTTTAAGTGTGTGGGAGGGTAGTAATATTTGTTAGTGGGGTTATGGAGGTTTGCACTTTTGTAGATATATATCTAGGTTGGTCCAAAGTTTCTCGGAGCTATGAGTGCGATTAGGCATGTATAGTGGTGTCAGCACTCCTGGTGTAGCATTGGAGTTCCCACCACTTTTTATAATACATCGTAGTTTTGGATTTCCACTCTGAGAGGATGGTTTTAAAACTCAAGATAGGTAGACGGTCAATGAGTTGTGAGTTGTGTGTGTTACACGATATGGGGTGAGAGTGAGACAATATATCCAGAGCAATCATCAGGATCTCTAAGGTAAGGCAAACATTGAGGGGGTCATTCTGACCCCGGCGGGCGGCGGTTGCCGCCAGCCTGGCGGGAACCGCCATTTGGCCGCACCGCGGTCAAAAGACCGCTGGTGCCATTTCAACTTTCCCGCTGGGCCGGCGGGCGCTACCCAAGGTAGCGCCCGCCGGCCCAGCGGGAAGGAGGCCTGCAACACTGAAGCCGGCTCCGAATGGAGCCTGCGGTGTTGCAGGCGTGCGACGGGTGCAGTTGCAGACAGTGAAAAGAATGCTGGGGCCCTGTTAGGGGACCCCTGCACTGCCCATGCCAGTGGCATGGGCAGTGCAGGGGCCCCCAGGGGCACCTAGACACCCATTACCGCCAGCCTCTTCCTGGCGGTGACAGCCAGTAACAGGCTGGCGGTAAGGGGGTCAGAATGCGGATTCGCCCAGCCGGGGGTAAACCGGCAGGAAACTGCCGGCCCCGGTTTTCTGACCGCGGCTTTACTGCCGCGGTCAGAATGGGCAAGGAAGCACTGCCAGCCTGTTGGCGGTGCTTCCGTCATTCGCGGCCCTGGCGGTCTTTGTCCGCCACGGTCGGAATGACCCCCTGAATGTCTTATGGATCAGACTAGTAATATTTCCGCCACAGAGGAGCTACATGTCTGCATTTGAGTAACATGTGTCCAGATCGCATGGAGTTCCCTCACATCTCCAGCATGTGTTAGATTTAATTAGGCCCATTTTATGGAGTTTGGCCAGCCTCCAGCGTAGTTGGTGGATGGTTCAGCAGCAGGTTTGTGCAAGGGTGGAAGATATTTTCTGTGAGGCCTGTGATTGTAAGATATTTTGCTAGAAGGTTTCCTTTAAGGAGTCGGGGATTGTAGGGATCTGGGAGGAGCATTTTTTCAAAATATGGATACATAGAGCTTTCCTGTTAGATGAGTTTGTATATTTGAACGTTGAATGACCCATTTCCCTGAGGTTGGACAGTATTGGGGAGAGATCGGAAAGATGTGGACGACCAGTTCTTCGGATGGCGTGTTTTGGTCTCAGAAGGTTTTAGAAGTCTATGTTTTGTAGTGCAAATTTGTCTTTAATCACTGAGAAGGGTTGTCTGTCGGGCCTAACTTTTGGATTGTGTTGATACATTTTTGAGCCCAGTGTTCTCAAAACTGTGAGGCTTTAAGTATTTGAATGTGTCTATTGTATCAGAGAGGTGATAGCCATGATTGTATCTTATTCTTCAGGGTTTTATCTAAGTATTTCAGGTTGTGTATCATACTTTTAATTATGGGAAGGGAGTGAGCAATGTTTAGGATGTAGGAGAGGTCTTTTGTTAAGAGGGTAGAAGGGGGTAGAGTGCGTAATAATTGTGATTCTAAATGTACCCATCATGGAGGTCGAAGGCCGTCCCTGCAGAACCACCATGAGTCTTGTGCGACTAAGTAAGCCGTTTGGTACTTTGCAAGGTCTGGTAGGTTCAGGCTCCCTTTCTTTTTTTTTAGCTTGAGTTTTTCTAGAGATATATATGTGCCTTTTTATTACTCCAAATTAATTTGTTTATTAATTTGGCAATCGATTTAAGGAAGGTTTTTTTGTTTTTTGATTAAAGGAAGATCTTGCTAAGACTTAGAGGGAGCATACTTGCTAAAAAGTTAACTAGTGGGACAATAATCACTTTGATGGTTTCTGCTCTTCTCCCCATAATATATGCTTAGCAGACCATTCACTGGAGATGTTTCTTGGTTTTAGTGAGTGTCTTCTCTTCGTTTATAGAGAGGGGATCATATAGATTATTTGCGAACTACATGCCAAGATATTGTATTGTTTTGTTTTACCATTTTATTTCTGGATTGTCCCAGAACAGAAGGGGTACAGTGCTCTTTTAGGGGAAATACATAAGTTTTTTTCTATCTTTAAGCACTATCCAAAAGCCTCAGAGTATTTGGAGATCCCTAGGAGGACTTTGGGATATGGTGTGTTCTGCATCCTCAGTGAAAACTAAGTTTTACATCGTCAGTGTAAGCAGCCATGACTTCCGTGCCTGATAGGAAAGGAATACTATTGATATTGGGGTTGTCTCTCAAGGCTTGTAGGAGAGACTCTATAACAAGTCGAAGTGGCAGGGCTGATAGAGGACAGCCTTGAATGGTTCCTTGTGTGAGCTGTAAGGGGTGTGAGAGGCGGCCATTAACTATACAACACCAAGGTCATGCAAATGAAGTTGGGGCTTAACTTATACTTTGTGGGGTTGCATATAAAAAAAGGCCATGAGACCTTGTCAAAGGCATTTTCTGCGTCCACAGCCATGCGAGCTGTGGGGAGACAAAAGTTTTTGCTCTTTCTATGACATGGCAGAAAAGCCTTATGTTGTCTGCAGCAAGTCTACCAATAAGGAAACCTATTTGTAAATGGTTAATAAACTTCCCTATCACTTTTTCAAGTCTGGAATCGAGGAATTTTGCATTCAATTTGCAGTCAATATTGATGAATGAGATTGGTCAGCAGTTGTAGACATCTAGGTGGTCCTGCCCTGCTTTCAGGATAACGACTATGGTTGCATTAGTTGCTGTACCCAACAGTGCCCCATCTAAGATAAATTGTTCAAGCAGAGATTTGAGTGGGTTAGAGATGGTGTCAGCACATGTTTTATAGAATGGGCCAGTGAACCTGTCAGTTCATGGGGATTTACCGGTTTTTAGGACCTGAACAGCTTCCAGCATTTCATTTATTTCTATTGGTCTCCCTAGAAATTATCTATCTTTATCATCTGTAAAGGGGAGATTGCAAAAGTTGAGATATTTAAGTCAATCCTTCATAAATGTTTCTTTGAGTTATATAAGGAGGAGCAGAAGCCACGGAAGACAACCAGTATCTCACAAGTGGAGGTGCAAGTGTTGCATTTTTATTCTTAATGGCATGAATGGTGGATTTGGCTTTCGTGTATTTTAGATAATTTGCTAGAGCTTCCCCGCCATTGCTTTTCAAGCACATTCTTTCTGCTCTACTGATCTCCACCCACTTTTGGGCTTTCTCACTTAAGTTAATGTTGTATTCATATTGGACCTTACGTAGCACAGGTAGTGAATCTGATCCTTTAGTATTTGGAATGAGTTTTCTATCTTTTTAATCTCAGATTCTAGCTTATGGAGTTTCTCATTGGTGGATTTGTTTTTGGCAGCCATTAAGCTTATGATAAATTTGGTAGGGTGGCCTTTACCACATCCCACCTCGTTACTGAGAAGCTGTCACCAGCTTTGTTATCTGTTAAGAACTTTTTGACTTCCTGTAAGATCTTAGTTTTTGTCATGGGGTCATCAAACAAGGTGTCATTGAATTTCCATTGCTTAGGTGGCTGGTAGTTGTCTCCAATTTCGACTTCAAGTGTGGTGCAGGCATGGTTGCAAACATGTATTGGCTCTATTGTGGGTGAGTCAAATAAAGGAACTAGGGATTTATCAGTTAGTATGTAGTCATTTCCTGACTGCTTGTGGTGTGGGTTAGAGGAGAAGGTAAAGTCATAGTTTTTGTGGTTGTGTAATCTCCAAATGTCAATTAGTTTGTTATTGGGTGTACAGCATTTCATCGGTGTGTGGAACCACTGCTTGTTACTTTGTTTTTGTAAATCATGTCCAGATTGCCGTTGAGAGGCAGATTAAAGTCACCTCCAATAATTATTGGAAAATGCCCGGGGAAATTGTGTATTTTATTGTTCAGATTTTTCCAGAATGCAAATGAGTAGCTAGTCGGGGCACAGATGTTTACGACGTGAAAGTTTTTATTGTTTTTTCTTTGCATTGAGAATTTGCTTGTGTTTGTCGCTATTGTGCGTGCGAGATAATACAGATATCCCTGTGCTTTTGGATACGATAGTGAGTGTTCCATTTTTTTTCTGCCATGCGGGGGAGTAAAAGATGTCTGCAATCCAGATCGCACTGACTTTGGAGCCCATCTTCAAGTCTAATGTAGTTTCTTAGAATAATATAATTTACCCCTTGAGGTGGTGGCAGTAGTGTAGTATCTACTTCGTTTTGATGGGATGATTCAGAGCCTTAATATTTAGTGAAAGTAGTTTAGGTTTCTGGTTATGTTAGAAATTGGGTCTCTAGTTGGCAAAGGTATGTACCCTGGATAAGTATCCTCTAGATAGTTTATTAGGTTTTTGGCCATGGTGATTTTAGATTACTGGCTGCATTTATGTCATTTCGCATCTCTTTCATGATGGATTTAGTTTCTTGAACCAGGTCAAGGAGAGACCTGAGACTTTGGAGGATTAGGTCCATGTTGGCTGCTGAGTGTGCTTTTGACTAGGTAGCTGTCTCAGGGATATGGTGGATCAGATTTGGAGTGTTTCAGGCTTGTCTTAACCTTTCT
This sequence comes from Pleurodeles waltl, assembly GCF_031143425.1. NCBI lineage: Eukaryota > Metazoa > Chordata > Amphibia > Caudata > Salamandridae > Pleurodeles > Pleurodeles waltl. Next base: position 1,115,052,261 of record NC_090445.1, read on the forward strand.
TGCGTCGCTTGGATCTTTACCATCCTTTGGCCTGATTCACAAAGGTAAAGTTGGACCTAAAGTCTAACTTTACTACTTTTGGTATTCACAAAGAGAGTTATGAGTTCTATCTTAACAAATGCGGAGGTTCCCCTCTCATGGCAGAATCTTTACATTCATGGCAAAGTTCTCTATGCTCAAACATCAGGGGACAGATTTAAAGAAAAGTGGAGCAGCGCGGTGCTGAGCCAAAATTGGCAGTGCAGCGCTGCGTCACTTTAGAAACACAGGGATGCACCGTATTTAAGGGAATACAGTGCACCCCTGCATTTCCCCCTGCACTGGTGCTAAATTTAGCTGCCAGTGCCAACGCAGGCATCCTTGCACCATCGTGCAAGAATATCTGTGTTGTGGAGTGTGATTGTTTAGGTGTGGAAGGTGTCCCTTCCTGCACATAAACAATCACTAATAGCGCTTTGGCACTTCTGTGTGTGCTGCACAATGCAGCACACACAGAAGTGCCTAGGCGGCATTTTTAAATGATTGTTTATGTGCAGGAAGGGACACCTTCCGCACATAAACTATCATTTCTGGCATTTTGCTTTTTCTGTGCATGCAGCAAATGCAGCACGCGTAGAAAAAGCAAAAAACGAGGAGAAATAAAAGTATTCCTCCTCGTTGAGCCCTGCTAACGCCACCCATGTGGGTGGTGTTAGATATTGGTGCTGTCTCAGGTTTACGAGATTTCACAAACCTTAGGCAGTGTCAAAATGCCCTGGGTGTTGCTGTTCCACGCCCACAGCAACACCCATTGCATGCCCCTTCCACACACAGTGCTGTGTGGGAAAAGTCTGTATTTACAAGGTGGCGTTAAGCGACATAAAGTGGCACTAAAAGTGACGCTCCTTTGGCGCTAGGGAACTATAAATATGGCCCCAGATTTAAACGTTTCCCCCACCACACCACACACTTGTGTCAGTGCTTATCCCCAACCCCTACCACATACACTGGCAGGCAGGCAAAGGGCTGCTTTCTATGTTTGGGTGGTGCAATTGATTGCACTCATGTGGCAATTCAGCCACCTCGCCACAAAGCACACATCTTCAGAAACAGACACCACTGGCACTCCATGAATGTGCAGTGTGTGTGTAATGCCAGTGGCTGCTTTTCTGATGTGCATGCAGTGTTCCTAGGTAGCACATACAAAAACTACATATTTTGCAGGTCACCTCTTGCCCTGTGGCTTGCAGCAGGAGAATTTAGCAACACGTGGCTTCTGGATTAGTACTCAAGCAACAGGCAAGTCTGTATATGTTTACATTTTTTTTTTTTTTACAAAAATATGGCTCACCCCTGTGTTTCCCATAGCGCTGGAGCTAAATTTAGCTGCCTAGTGCCGAGGCATGCACCCTTGCGCCTAAATTTAGCTGCCAAGTGCCAAGGCAGGCACCCTTGTGCCATAGTGCAAGGCTGCCTGCGTTGCAGGTAATGTTTGTCTATGTGCAGGAAGATGTTCCTTCCTGCACGTATACAATCAGTAATGGCTATTTGTTAATGCTATGTGTGCTGCACAATGCAGCACACACAGAAGTAGCCAACAGTCATTATTTAATGATTTTTTATGAGGAGGAAAGGACACCTTCATGCAAGACAATCTTTAATGGCCGTTTGCTCTTTCTATGTGTGCTGTAGATAGCATCACACATAGAAAAAGCAAAAACAAGGAAAAATGAAAGTATTTCTCCTCGTTGCGCAATGCTAACGTCACTCTTCGGGTGGTGTTAATTTTTGGCGCTGCCTCAGATTTACGTTTTCTTGTAAATCTGGGGCAATGCAAAAAAGCAATGGGTGTTACGTGGGAACGCTCACAGCAACACCCACGCATGCCACTCTGCCACAGAAAACTGCGCACAGGAGGTTCCTGAAGACAGCCTGGCCAACCCTCCGTGCTCAGCTGGAGGAGTTTGATCAGAAGACCTAGTAGGAGCATATACTGTACTATGAGTCTTGTGGTATGATGTGAGTGGTGAAAGAGATGTAACATCATGCTTTTTTTTGTCACCTTTCACCCTTTCTGCGTATAAGGTCTATGTTTCCTTTGAGCAATTGGAATGCAGGTTTCTGAGTGTACCCTGGGAAACATAGTGTTCTAAAATGCAACTGGGTAAATTACGCTTTCAGTTGCATTTTCATGAATAAATGCAATATCATGACTAGTCCACTAAGGACTTTATAACTGTTGTATCCAAAGGGGAAGGAACGACTTGCACAAAGTCTAGTGCTGGAATGTAAGGGTTTGGGGTTTTGGATGCTGTATTGTGTATGCTTTTTGTGAGAAATCTTTCCTGGTTGAATTGTATATTTTTTTAACATGAAATAATGGCAGACTTTGTGATACTTGTCTCTAGCTGTACTAATTCTGCACGTGATTACCAGTGTACAGTACAATTAAAGCAGTCTTGACATGCTAAATGTGGCATTTGCCATGTAGGATGTCTTACGTTGTCAAGGGATATTCCAGTATTTTGATTCACTTCTTTACAAAGGTCTAATCCAATGCTGTACAATTTTTGCATGTATATTGTATTTCAGTATACTATACAACAGATGACATTTGATTTTTAGTGTAAGACTGTTGAGGCTGAACATTGCGGGATAACCCTGGAACCACTTTTAGGTGTGGATCTATCCAGACTGAGTCCCATCTCCACTTGTAAACTTACAGTGGAAGAAAACTGTGTTTCAATGTCAGGAAACTCACATTGCACTAATGCTGAAAGTGAGGGTTAGTAAATACTGAAGAGAATACTGACCAAAATTGAGAAAGATGTTATTGTGTGAGTAGCTACTGGGCATTAAATTGATAATACACAAACATTTGGTCCAGAAAACATATAATTGGTTAGTGAGATCAAAGAAGTACAAAGTCAGCACACGCCTCATGTTGTTCCGAGCTTTGTTATGAATTGTATACCAACTACACAATTGTTTGCCTTCTATTTTAGTGGACCTGCCTGCCCAGGAACAAGGGCAGAATGGGAGTTCCTTGGGGCGTCGGCTGGCACACCCTCTGGATAGCACCAGCAAGGATAAGGAGAGAGACGAAGAAGCAGGCAAGAGTAGTGCACCCACCTGGACCAAGCCAACACCAGCATCTTCAGCCCAGCTGGAGGCTGAGGATACTAATGGGGAAGTGGGGGCACTGAGAGGGACACCAGCAGCCTGGGAAAGAAGAATGTAGCTCTACCCCCGGCCAACCTTGATTTTGAAATGGTGTCTCCAGGACAGGCCACATCACCATATGTGCCTGCCACTGACACCCCCTCCAAATCCTGAGGGCCCCATTTCATTGGTTCCTCCTGCTGCACTCCCTCCACTAGGGAGACATTCACCCCCAACATCCCAATCTCCTCATGTTCAACCCAAACCCCTCCATGTATTGTTACTCCTGTGGCTTCATCCCAGGAAGTGACAGTGGCACGAAGGTTGACCGGAATGTGTCCTCTTGGATCTTACAGGAAGGCAGAGACAAATTCCGTATGTTCCGAGAGGCACATTCCAGAAAAATGGCTAACCTCACTGCCTCTATCACTTTCTTGAGTGCTGCCATATTGTCTGCGTTGGCTCAACGGCCCACCCAAACCACTGTTGTAGTGACTCCCATTGCGTTTTCTCTCTCTGTTTCCCCTGCTACCCCTCATACACCTTATGTTTACCACTTCCGTTGGGGTGTCTGGTCCTGCATTGGCCAGCCAGAATGAGTCCACAGGAGAGGAGGAACTAAACAATCTGGTCAGGGAGGACAGTGAGGATGGTCAGTGACTGGACAGTGTTTGGACAGTGGACTTTTTTTTTTACCCCATATATATAGACTAGTTTCCCTGACGCTTTCTAGAGTGTTCATTTTGCCCATCCCCCTCCAAGTTCCTTTGCCCAATCTACGATAAGATTTTATTTGATTTCCTTTCTCCCTTTCCAATGAACATTTTTTAAACCATTTATTTACTACAATATCTATATTTTTCTGAAACATCTCTACTCATATAAAATCCCACCCAATCAGTCATCATGAGATCCTATTTTCAAAACAATTGCATATATGCCATGCTGGCACTAAAAACTTACTAACGGCAAGAATTAACACATTAGAACTAAAACTTTTTAAAACCCTTAATGCTATACTACATTTACTCAGCCCCATTTCTCGACAAATTTTATAAATCCATTTTGACCGGCGAGAAGAATAGATAGGGCAAAAAAACATAAAGGGCCTCGCCAAGTTGTAACCGCCGTGCGGCCGCCAATGCGGCCGCACTCACACGGTGCCCATTTTGACATCCCTGGTGGGCCGGCGGGTGGAAACCAAGTTTACGCCCGCCGGCCCAGCGGGGATGTGGGCCACAACATGGGAGCCGGCTCCAAACGGAGCCGGCGGTGTTGCGGCCGTGCGACGGGTGCAGTTGCACCCGTCGCGCTTTTCACTGTCTGCATAGCAGACAGTGAAAAGCTGCATGGGGGCCTGTCAGGGGGCCCCATGACTCCCCGTACCGCCAGCCTTTTCAGGCTGGCGGTCTGGGACTCGTAATCCCCTGAGCAGCGCCGCTAGCAGCGCTGCCCAGGCGGATTATCACCGCCGGGGCAAATGTGGCGGAAAACCGCCGGCCCCGGCGGTGTGACTGCGGCGCTACCGCCGCAGTCGTAATGTCCCTGGAAGCACCGCCAGCCTGTTGGCGGTGCTTCCGTCATTTTAGCCCTGGCGGTCTAGTACCACCAGGGTCAAAATGACCCCCTAAGTGTTCAACTGTTTCTGGGGCACCACCACATGCTGGGCATGTGTCGGGAGTAACAGTTGACCCCCAGCTACTCGTCAAAGACATCAAAGGCAGGGTCCAGAAACAAAATCTAGCATATAAACTTTTATCCAGTAAATCAGGAATCATGTCTAAATAAGGTTCGTATGCGGATACCACTTAAAATCAATAAAAAGGTTAGTTAATCGACTGAGAGATTTACGACAAATATAATCATTCCTTACATGAGCCCAGTATACAGATTTCAAAACAGTTTTATGGGATTTCGAGAATTTATGGGGTTCTCCCAGTAATCTCCCAATCTCAAGGTACGGAATCAATTGGACACATGTCTGACCCAAGGAATGTTAGCAGCATTTGGTCTCTTTAATAAATCAAGAAGTGAAATCTTATATATATCCAGTTCAGGGACAGTCCAGATCCTTACCTAATATAATAAAGGTCTTAGAGCTATTAAATCAGCTACTCTATTTAGCCCTAAGTCAAGGAACATTGGGATCAGTGGTGTACTGCAAGGGAACGCAATCAGGGCCCTCGCAAAGTTATTTTCACCCACAGCTAATCTGTGGCAATTGGAGGATCCCCATACCTCCGCACTATAGACAGCAGCTCCCTGCGCCCTGGCCACATAGATCTTTATGGCTGGAGATACAGCTTTTGTAGTCGTGCTCTTATAAAAGCGTAGGATGGATGCTGCTCTATGCTGTAGGAGCCCCACACTTTTGCTAATCTGGTCCTCCCAATGTAATTTACTTGTTAGCCTCATTCCCAGATAGTCTATTGAACTAACCTTACTCAAAGGGGCACCATCCAAATTGATGATGCATTTCTGGCAGGGTCCAGAACTGAACACCATCAATTTTGTTTTACTAAAATTCAACCCCAGACCATAATCCCTACAAAATGAATTAAATCTATTGACGAGAATTTGTAGGCCCATTGGTGTCTTTGAGATAAGAAGTGTGTCATCAGCAAAGAGAAGAAAAGGAATTTTCCAAGCATTCAGGGAAGGGGCATCATTCTGACAAAAAGTCAGGGCCTGTACCACCTCATTAATAAATAGGGTGAACAATAACGGAGCCATCACACAGCCCTGACGACCTCCCCTATGAGTAGGGATTTTTTTAGTAAGCTCACCTTGATTACCCCATCTCATTTGCGCATATGTGTTTTCGTGCAACCGCATGAGTATTTGAATTATATTAATTGGGGTCCCTAATCTGTACAGCACTTCCCACAGTTTTTCCCTTGGGACCAAATCAAAAGTGGATCGCAAGTCTACGAAAACAAGATACAAATGTTGCTTGGCAAGAACTACATATTTCTAATATAGAACAGCCAACCTAAAAACCTGATCTACCGTGCTGTTTTTTTGGCGGAACCCCGTCTGAAGAGAGGAGAGGATCTGATTATGTAATGCCCAACAAATTAGCCTCCCTAGAAGTTGTTTAGCAAAGATTTTTTGTAAGTTATCAATGATGCTAATTGGTCTATAGTTAGTTGGGGAATTTACATTGCCCTTTTTATAGATAGGGATGATTACAGCCCCTTTCCACGTACTCGGAATTTGGCCTCCTGCAGCGATTTTATTAGAAATTAAATTTATGTACCAGGACCATACGACTGGTTCTGATCTATAAAGATCTCCCGGGAGCTTGTCTGGCCCTGGAGCTTTACCTGGTTTAAGGGAATTAATTGCGTCAAGGGTTTCTTCCAAGTAAAAAAAGATGTGATTCTCGAGAGCATTGATACCCTCCCCTAGTGGATCATTACCAGGATTCACATCCTGCAGCGATGAGAGGACCTGATTTCCATCAAGGGAGTCAGATGCCAAGGCATTCCCAGGTATAGCATAAAGACAGGAAAAATGATCCACCCAGCTTTTTGGTTGTATGTAGTTCCTTATACTACTCCTGCCCCCTCTTCTTTTTTTGGACAGCAGTTCCCAAAACAACATATTATTATTTGATTTTGATGCGTCCAATAATTCCTGCCGGATGGAATCATCCCAGGATCTTTTTGCTCGTGATATAACCTCCTTGTATACACATCTGGCTTGTTGTGTCTCCCCCAGGGAACCAGTCATAATTGCTGTTTTTAACCCAGACTTTGCCCTAGAACAGGCTTCATCAAACCATCCATTGTTGACCGAGTTCCCACTCCGGGGTTTGGACCCAGCCTTCTTATAAAAATAACTCTGCATTTTTAAGAACATACTATAATGTATACTGAGAATAGAGATGTCGTTAGCATCCTGTTCTTTGTACGGTGCCAAGCTATCTGTAAAGAATTGGTAAATCCCACGTATCAAATAGGGGTTGGACATCACCTTTGGCCACCCAAGCCTTGTGGACTTATTCTTTAAACATGGGGATGGAACAACTGTGCGATGGTTATTAGATGTCCTCCTGAATACATCTCCAGAGAGAGAGAGAAGCAGGGGATCATGATCACTCTCACATCATGGAACCACCCTCATAGCAAAGGCCATACCCAAAAATAGTCAATAACACTTGTCGACCTGCCTCATTGGAATGTGGGCACAATATTTAAATCAGAGGGCGCACGGCCATTACAGGCCCCGAGGCCATACTTTAATCATAAGGAAGCCAACTGAAAAGCCACACAAGAGCGGGTACAATACCGGTGATTAATTAACTGTGGGCTTTCCCAGAGTTCATCCTCTTCGACCGTTAATCCACTAAGAAGAATAGAGGGTTCGAAAGTGCAGTTAAAATCCCCTGCTATAATTAAAAAGAGATGAAGTTTGTAAAGTATCTAAAAATACAAATAATAATACCAAGGTCTGGGACTCAGAGCCTCGTGAGACAGATCGGGCGTAGACATTAATAAAAATAATAGTAAAATTCTTTTGGAACGAGATTTGCATACCCATTAAATCAACAGAATCAATGTCTAAAGTCTTATAATCGCATTGCAATTTCTTATTTGAGAGGATTAAAAGCCCTCCTTTAGCACGGCCAATCCCCTTCTCCGATGGTTGGGCAGATATAATAAATGAAAGAAACCCATCTGTATTAATTTTACTTTCTGCCCAGGTTTCCTGGAACAAACAGATGTCCTGGTTATTAATAAACGCAGTCCAATCTGGGTCGGCCAATTTCCTATCAAGTCCAGCTAAGTTCCAAGCCATTATTGATAGTCCATAGTTGTCTGACTCTGATCCATGTGTCGGGCAACTGGCCCCCTCCATGTCTTTGCAAGCCCCGGATGGCACTATCCTAATAGTTTCATTCATGTCCAAATCCTCAGAATTTATACCAGTAGGTACTTCCTGAGCAGGAGTTAGTCATACAGGTTTTGGCTGCAAACAAGGGATTTTGACTGTTGCAACGGAATCCCTCTCCGGGAGGTAATTTGAGCATCCTTGAGTAGCAATCAAACAGGCACTATAAGGCTTCAGTGCAAGGCTAATCCCCTCTTCTCATCTCTCTATACTGGTGAGTACGTAAGTCAAAGGCCATAAATTGTTCCACCAATACCTTATCAGGGAGATGAATAGAAATTAGATCAAAGTTTGAATCTGGGGGACTGCATCTTTCTGCTGCAAGAATATCTGAGCGGATAATCAAAAGACAGTTCCATTGGGTGCGTAGCCAATGTGTTACCTTGTTAATCCGGGATTCATGATCCTCAACAGAGCCTGGTGACAACTTTGGGACATCAACCATATAAATGATATTATCTCCACTTTTTGTGCCCACATCTTGGGCCATAGTTGCTAATCTCTAGGATTATTACAAAGAGGAGAATCAATAATGATGGGGGATTTCAGTGATTTATCCATAGGGGAGAGGGATCAACCTCCGTTCCCGCTGTTTTAAAAGTGTCATGCCTCCTTGGTCTTCGCCTGTCTTTAGGAACATCAAGGTGGGCAATGTTGAGTATCAGATTCTCCGTGGGATCCCCACAATTAGATATTCTGTTGGGTCCCCCTCTATTACGGGGGACGCGCTGACTGTGCCGGGAAGCTGCTAAGGGGCAGGAGCCCTTTATTTTGAATTCGCGCTCCCGCCGGAAGCGCTGACTGTGCCGGGAAACTGCTAAGGGGCAGGAGCCCTTTAAATTAAATTCGCGCTCCCGCCGTCGCGGGACGCGCTGACTGTGCCGGGAAGCTGCTAAGGGGCAGGAGCCCTTTATTTTGAATTCGCGCTCCCGCCGGAAGCGCTGACTGTGCCGGGAAACTGCTAAGGGGCAGGAGCCCTTTCAATTAAATTCGCGCTCCCGCCGTCGCGGGACGCGCTGACTGTGCCGGGAAGCAGCTAAGGGGCAGGAGCCCTTTATTTTGAATTCGCGCTCCCGCCGGAAGCGCTGACTGTGCCGGGAAACTGCTAAGGGGCAGGAGCCCTTTAAATTAAATTCGCGCTCCCGCCGTCGCGGGACGCGCTGACTGTGCCGGGAAGCTGCTAAGGGGCAGGAGCCCTTTATTTTGAATTCGCGCTCCCGCCGGAAGCGCTGACTGTGCCGGGAAACTGCTAAGGGGCAGGAGCCCTTTAAATTAAATTCGCGCTCCCGCCGTCGCGGGACGCGCGCGGGCGGCGCCCGGGCGAAGCCCGGGCCAAGGGCGGGCCCGTCCTTGCCCGTCATTGCCAGGAAGAGGCAGGGCAGGGCCACCCCCCTATCATCTATTTAAAGACGTGGTCCAGACAACTAACTTGCGCTAAAGACACCGGCTGGGGGCGGAAGCAGTTTGTCCTGGGTAGGAGCCCTCTAAATTTTCGGAAGTGCACCCCTGAGGTCGGTGATCAGCGGACGAACATATCTTACCCACCCGGACACCCTCCTAATATAGGTGAGCAGTATTCTAGGCCCTCTTGGCGTCTCAGCTTTTCTTAATAAAGTCCCGGTAGAGTAAAAACATAGGGCGGGAAAAGGTGAGGAACAGCACCCACGGAGATAGACTGTCAAACTTTGGGGCTGGACCTAAACATCTTACCAAAACAAGATGGGTAGACGGAAGGGGGGGATGCCTTTGGAAAAAGCCGATAACAACAAGACTCTAGATGGCTTCCTCCAAAAAGCGGTAGGGGCATTAGAAAAAGAAATTGAATTGGTAGAGCGCCGATTGACTGCTCCCCCACTAATGGATGCTCCATCGAAAACCCCACCACAATCTTTTTACACACCAGTTCTCCACCCTGCCCCGCCAACCCCACCTCCAACTACCCAAACTACTCGAATGCCCGTCGCAGAGCCCCTGGACAAAGTCATATATTCTTTAGAAATTTCACAGTCTATGCCAGATAGGCCTGCACCCTCCCCAAAGCACAGCTCAAAGGGCAAAAGGAAACGTGAGGAGGTGAACTTGAAGAATAAACGGGCCCGTGTTTTGAACTCCCCCATTCATGCCGTGCCTACTCGGACCAAGGACTGCACATCTGCCCAAGCTACAAACAGCGGCAGCTTGGACAAAGCTTTCATAACAGATTTTATAAAAGACGAGCTCTCAAAAAAATTATACCCTATAACAACTCGCCTATCAGCTATTGAGGAGAAACTTGACGCTCTCATCAAACTTAATCAGCCAACCACCTCTTCCTCATCGGATCTACAATATTCTCAACAACATTTTCCACCATGCCCTCCAATCAACAGTGCCAGCAGCTCTTCTCTAACACCAAGCACGGTCCACAATCCTCAATTACTTTGCCCTGATTTTTCGCAACAACCAGTGAAGGCTTCTACTGTTAGATTGGCCAATCCCCCTAAAACCTGGCACTCAAAGAGTGACCCCCTCTTCCCAAGGCGGACTGATGAAATTGCTTCCTCCATAAACATGAGCACAAAACTGTACAAGGACTATACCAACCCTCCAGCAGACCGGATGCATAGGGATCTAGGATCCAATATGAGAACTTTACACCTACCACCGGAAGCTTGCCCTTATGTGCTTGTTATCACGAATGTTCCTAAGCTTAAGCCTAATATTCCCGAATCATTTACAGAACTGAAAAATAATGTCATCCACTGGCTACATAGATATGCTAGATTTGCTTTCTATATGATACCCTCAATATTAATGGTGAGGAGGGTGGGTTGGGTGGGTCCACTCAAAAACCCCGGTACAGGGGACTGTATTGTTATTAACTTTGATGCGCCTTCCCTTGTCCAACAGCTTTCCTTGAATGTGGGTCATTCTAACCCTCTAGGGGGAGCAATCTCACTTTGTAGGCTCCAGGCTTTTTACCCTCACAAAGCTGTACCAACTACTAAGGGGGTAACAATGTCACTCAGAGGTCCCACTAGGGTACAGATGCAGCCTGACCCACAGCCGAGATGTAGCCCTTTCTCGCTCTCGCTCTCTGAAAATGATTGACTAAAAGCCAGCACTGAGCACAGCTTACTCCAGCCTCAAGGCTCAAACATTTGGGATAAAAAGTACTCTACAGTCGGAAATAATGAAACTCACGAAATAGAGCAAGGCAACCCTGAGGTCGAACAAACCCCTACTGTAGACGCCAGAGACCCTACACTAATTTCCGTACCTGCTAAGTCAGATCCTTCTAAGTGTTCTGAAATCTGTATTGGGGGTGCAAACAAGGATAGCAAGGCGATTGAGATCAATTTAGCCACAGATTTATTAGACTTCAGTAAACCTGGATTTCCACCACCATTACAGACACTCGAACTGCTCATGTCACCCCCCGATCTAGACGGGGTAAGAAACATTCTGGGCAATACTGTAGTGGAAAACCCAATCATGACTGGTATAGATATGATTGAAAAGGGTATAAAACTTCCCCACGGTACCCCATTTGTAAGAAAGAACCCTGTGGCCGAAACACCCCATGACAAAACGGATGGCCTAGATACCATCCTTAGTTGGAATATTGCAGGGTTGGAGAATAAAATGAACAACCCTGAATGGGGCAAATTCATAGACAAACATAAAATATGTCTTTTTCAAGAAACATGGGCATTGGAGCCCAAATACAGAATTGGTTATAAAAGTTACTGGGTCCCAGCAATTAAGGTGAACTTAGGGAGACCCTCGGGTGGCCTGCTTATATGGCTCAGCTGTTCCCTTAAATGTCGGATTGAAATAATTGACTTGGGCTGCCCTGATTTAATGGGCCTATCAATACCATCTCTGAGTGAGAAACCACTCCTAATAATCAATATATATAATAGGAGCCTGGGCAGCAAACATGAGTCCGACACATTGTAGGAGGCTGGACTGGCTTGTAGTGAGTACCAAGGGGTACTTGCACCTTGCACCAGGCCCAGTTATCCCTTATTAGTGTATAGGGTGTCTAGCAGCTTAGGCTGATAGATAATGGTAGCTTAGCAGAGCAGCTTAGGATGAACTAGGAGACGTGTGAAGCTACTACAGTACCACTTAGTGTCATATGCACAATATCATAAGAAAACACAATACACAGTTATACTAAAAATAAAGGTACTTTATTTTTATGACAATATGCCAAAGTATCTCAGAGTGTACCCTCAGTGAGAGGATAGGAAATATACACAAGATATATATACACAATAGCAAAAATATGCAGTATAGTCTTAGAAAACAGTGCAAACAATGTATAGTTACAATAGGATGCAATGGGGAAACATAGGGATAGGGGCAACACAAACCATATACTCCAAAAGTGGAATGCGAACCACGAATGGACCCCAAACCTATGTGACCCTGTAGAGGGTCGCTGGGACTATTAGGAAATAGTGAGAGTTAGCAAAATAACCCTCCCCAAGACCCTGAAAAGTGAGTGCAAAGTGCACTAAAGTTCCCCTAAGGACAAAGAAGTCGTGTTAGAGGAATAATGCAGGAAAGACACAAACCAGCAATGCAACAACTGTGGCTTTCCAATCTAGGGTACCTGTGGAACAAGGGGACCAAGTCCAAAAGTCACAAGCAAGTCGGAGATGGGCAAATGCCCAGGAAATGCCAGCTGCGGGTGCAAAGAAGCTTCTACTGGACAGAAGAAGCTGAGGTGTCTGCAAGAACGAAAAGGGCTAGAGACTTCCCCTTTGGTGGACGGATCCCTCTCGCCGTGGAGAGTCGTGCAGAAGTGTTTTCCCGCCGAAAGAATGCCAACAAGCCTTGCTAGCTGCAAATCATGCGGTTAACGTTTTTGGACGCTGCTGAGGCCCAGGAGGGACCAGGAGGTCGCAAATTGGACCAGCAGAGAGAGGGGATGTCGAGCAAGACAAGGAGCCCTCTCTAAAGCCGGTAGCACCCGGAGAAGTGCCAGAAACAGGCACTACGAGGATGCGTGAAACAGTGCTCGCTGAAGTTGCACAAAGGAGTCCCACGTCGCCGGAGACCATCTTAGAAAGTCGTGCAATGCAGGTTAGAGTGCCGTGGACCCAGGCTTGGCTGTGCACAAAGGATTTCTGCCGGAAGTGCACAGGGGCCGGAGTAGCTGCAAAGTCGCGGTTCCCAGCAATGCAGCCCAGCGAGGTGAGGCAAGGACTTACCTCCACCAAACTTGGACTGAAGAGTCACTGGACTGTGGGGGTCACTTGGACAGAGTCGCTGGATTCAAGGGACCTCGCTCGTCGTGCTGAGAGGAGACCCAAGGGACTGGTAATGCAGCTTTTAGGTGCCTGCGGTTGCAGGGGGAAGATTCCGTCGACCCACGGGAGATTTCTTCGGAGTTTCTGGTGCAGAGAGGAGGCAGACTACCCCCACAGCATGCACAAGCAGGAAAACAGTCGAGAAGGCGGCAGGATCAGCGTTACAGAGTTGCAGTAGTCGTCTTTGCTACTATGTTACAGGTTTGCAGGCTTCCAGCGCGGTCAGCAGTCGATTCCTTGGCAGAAGGTGAAGAGAGAGATGCAGAGGAACTCGGATGAGCTCTTGCATTCGTTATCTAAAGTTTTCCCAGAGACAGAGACCCTAAATAGCCAGAAAAGAGGGTTTGGCTACCTAGGAGAGAGGATAGGCTACTAACACCTGAAGGAGCCTATCAGAAGGAGTCTCTGACATCACCTGGTGGCACTGGCCACTCAGAGCAGTCCAGTGTGCCAGCAGCACCTCTGTTTCCAAGATGGCAGAGGTCTGGAGCACACTGGAGGAGCTCTGGACACCTCCCAGGGGAGGTGCAGGTCAAGGGAGTGGTCACTCCCCTTTCCTTTGTCCAGTTTCGCGCCAGAGCAGGGCTAAGGGGTCCCCTGAACCGGTGTAGACTGGCTTATGCAGAATTGGGCACCTCTGTGCCCAACAAAGCATTTCCAGAGGCTGGGGGAGGCTACTCCTCCCCTGCCTTCACACCATTTTCCAAAGGGAGAGGGTGTCACACCCTCTCTCAGAGGAAGTTCTTTGTTCTGCCATCCTGGGCCAGGCCTGGCTGGACCCCAGGAGGGCAGATGCCTGTCTGAGGGGTTGGCAGCAGCTGCAGTGAAACCCCAGGAAGGGCAGTTTGGCAGTACCAGGGTCTGTGCTACAGACCACTGGGATCATGGGATTGGGCCAACTATGCCAGGATGGCATAGAGGGGGCAATTCCATGATCATAGACATGTTACATGGCCATATTCGGAGTTACCATTGTGAAGCTACATATAGGTAGTGACCTATATGTAGTGCACGCGTGTAATGGTGTCCCCGCACTCACAAAGTTCAGGAAATTGGCTCTGAACAATGTGGGGGCACCTTGGCTAGTGCCAGGGTGCCCTCACACTAAGTAACTTTGCACCTAACCTTTACCAGGTAAAGGTTAGACATATAGGTGACTTATAAGTTACTTAAGTGCAGTGTAAAATGGCTGTGAAATAACGTGGACGTTATTTCACTCAGGCTGCAGTGGCAGGCCTGTGTAAGAATTGTCAGAGCTCCCTATGGGTGGCAAAAGAAATGCTGCAGCCCATAGGGATCTCCTGGAACCCCAATACCCTGGGTACCTCAGTACCATATACTAGGGAATTATAAGGGTGTTCCAGTAAGCCAATGTAAATTGGTAAAAATGGTCACTAGCCTGTTAGTGACAATTTGGAAAGAAATGAGAGAGCATAACCACTGAGGTTCTGATTAGCAGAGCCTCAGTGAGACAGTTAGTCACTACACAGCTAACACATTCAGGCACACTTATGAGCACTGGGGCCCTGGGTTACCAGGGTCCCAGTGACACATACAACTAAAACAACATATATACAGTGAAAAATGGGGGTAACATGCCAGGCAAGATGGTACTTTCCTACACACATTGACTATTTTGGACAGCTTTCTTTCTTGTAAATCACCTTCCCATTTTATTCTTACTGCTGGAGATTTTAATGTCACTTTTGAACCTTACTCGCTGGCCCAGGAATTATACAAAGATGAAGATGCCCACTGGGGAATCCCTCAATTGGTATCAAGCAAAAGACCAAAAATAAATAGATTAACACACCAGGTTGTGGATATCACACTGGCACATGGCCTGCGGGCCTGTAATGGTCGTTCCCGCTCGGACCCCAATCTTCACCCCACATTCAGGCGCGGGGCACACAAGAGCCAGATAGACTACATTTTGCTTGATATCCGCCTGTGGGGCTATATGGCTGACATGAACATTGTAGAACATGAGGAAAGTGACCACGAACCCTTGATTTTATTCCTTAGGAACTTATTACCCCTACTTGAAGTCGCCTGTTCCAAGACACACGAACAGCTCGCACTCACTAACAATAGACGAAATGTTAGATGGGAATCCCTGAACACCGATACAGCCACCCTGACATCTGCGTATAGGCAGTTGGCTGATCACATGGATCGTATATCTCAGCCTTTAGAAGATAGTGGTGGGCTTATAGCAGCCCACACACAATTTTTTAATTCTCTAAAAAATCTTTTTACTAAAGAGTCTGCAAAAGAAGTTAAAAAGAAGTGTAACGCAAGGTGGTTTAATGCCGCATGCAGGGAAGCACAGCACAAACTGCTGAGAGCTTTAAGAGGAGGCCAGTCAGATCATATAAGGGAAGCCAGGAAAGACTATAAACAGGAACAAGGTAGAGCCCGTAGGATATGGGATGAATCTAGATGGGTTTCCCTCCTGGAGTCTGCCAAATCAAATGACACCTCGAAATTTTGGAAATTGGTGGCTGATGCCAGCGAAGAACTTAATTGCTCGCCTGGTGCCTCAATACTCCCTGCAGAGTGGACAGCTCATTTCTCCCGATTATATTCTGGGATCACTGGTGCTACTTCCAGGGAATTGACCCATATCACGATTACCGAGACACCCAAAATTGAATTTACTCTGGCAGAAACTAAAGCTGCGATTGCGTCATTGAAATGGGGAAAGGCCCCTGGCCTTGATAAAATACCAGGTGATTTATACAAGACAAACCCAGATATATGGGCCCCATATTTGAACCTCATTTCTAATGCGGTAACTGCAGGAGCACCTGTCCCGAGCTCCTGGATGGGAGCAGAGATAGTTCCCATCTTTAAGAAAGGTAACCCCTCTAACCCTGCTAACTACCGCCCAATTTCCTTAATTGACAACTTTCAAAAACTTTTTGCTAAGCAAATTTTGTCCCGTCTAGAAGAATGGATTCTGGAAACTAATGCCATCTCTGATTTGCAAGCAGGGTTCAGGCCAGCAGTTAGCACCATAGATCAGGTGCTAAGATTCCTAACAATAAAATGGAAGACTGTGGAAATAGGAGGGGGCAATCTTTTTGTAGTTTTTATTGATCTTAGAGCTGCGTTCGATTTGGTCCCTAGAAACCAGCTATGGCTGACACTAGCCAATATGGGTGTCCCACACTGCCTTTTGAAACTTATCAGCCGATTACATGAGAATACTTATGCTCAAATCAGGAGCGGCAAGAATGGTGGTCTAACAGAACCAGTGGCTATTGAGAGGGGAGTCAGACAGGGGTGCGTTCTGGCCCCAACTCTTTTTCTTCTATACATAAATAATTGTATTAAGTATTTAGCAAATTGCACGAATGACTCCCCAAAGCTGGCCGGGACCAAAGTTCCATGCTTACTTTATGCAGATGACACTATCCTCCTGTCCAAATCACCCATGGGAATCCAGAATCTGGTTAACCAGTTCGGGGTATTCTGCAGAGATTACGGGTTAGACATAAACCTCAAGAAAACTAAACTCATGATATGTAGTGCCCCGAACAAGAAGCTTAGAGCTAATATAAAGATAGATTCAATCCTTTTGGAGAGGGTAATGGAATATGATTATCTGGGAATCAGACTATCTGATAAGGGCAGCTGGGATGCAGCTATAAGGAAAGGGGCACTAACAATTAGCCAAAGATGTGGAGTGATAGCACGCAAAGCTAGCACTGCAACAAGTCCCCCTCTGACCCTCATCTCCGAAATATATAAAGCTCAAATCCGCGCCGCGGCCCTATATGGAGCAGAACTCTGGGGATCCCACAGACAAATGGTCACTTTTCAAGTCAAAGAAAATAATTTCCTTAGACACATATCCAGACTAGGGAAAGGTACGCCGATGCTCCCCCTAAGACTGGATCTGGGTCTAAACAGTATTAAAGACACAGCATACTTAAGACCACTTCTCTACTGGGTCAGACTATGGATAACGGATGAACTCGAACCTTTCAGGGCAGCAGTTAAATAATTATTGCCACCTTGCTATGGATGGGAAAAAGTACGATGGCTAAGGGAGATGAAAGCGGCTTGGGTTAAACTGAATTTACCCCAGTATTGGGAGAATCCCGAGATGATTCCTGGTAACGCTAAACGCCTGATCAAAGATCGTTACTGGGAAAAGATCTATGAGGAATCTCTCGGCTCAAATGGTTTAGGTCGGCTTACAGCAGAGTTTCTGCTGGTTAAGCACGAACCTCTGCCTGAAAGCTTCCTGGATCTCCCTATACCAGCCCGTGCTCGCTCTTTATTACTCCAGTTCAGATATGGAACATTGGCAGTCAACAGCTTTACGGCCTGTTGGTCGACCAATAGTTCCTTATCTGACAAATGTACAAATTGTCATCTATGCAAGGAAACTTCTGAGCATGTATTATTTTTCTGTCCTCTGTACAAATGCCCTCGAGCGAAGTGGATTACCCCTTTGTGTAAAACACTGCCAACACAAAATCGTAACAGTGTATATAGAATATGCAAATATGATACTTCCATGCTGATAGTGAGTTCTGTTTCTAAATACTTGGCAGCAGCATGGAAAATCCGCAGTAGGATCATTATAGATCTTAATCCACCGGTTGAAGAACAGCACAAAAGTTAGCAAACAAGTACCTGTTATATTAGTCTGAAATTCTAAATAAAACTATCAGTGTGACCTATCGAGGATTAAAGACTGTATCCCCGAGCATGCTGTCTCACGGGTTACCCCAATAGATGTGATCTATAGCTCCTTAGCATATATAATTTCACAAATGATAAGATGCTATTCATTTGATCAATTTATCCAATAGAACTGATTAACTTAGGGCATCATCATTTTCCACTGGTTGATTTCTAACTTTTACTAATAGAAGCTATTGTATGTAGTTTTTTTGTCTCACTTTTTGTATAAACCCTTTTTATAATGGTTTTTATGTTTTTAACAACTGACCAGTATCATTCCAGCATTTAGCGTCTTGTATAGGGTAAGACCCAGAGACTATTTTTGAGAGTTTTGTCTTAATTACTTATGAAACCTTTTATGTAGTTTTATGAACTTTCTTCTTGTTTTAATTGCCAATGTCCTTTTTACATATTTTTATTTTCTATCTCTTTTATTATTATGTAATGTTTTATGACTTCCATCTCTTTGTATGTATGATCACTTTTAACTTTTCAAATGGTCCAAATCTGGACCGAATAAACTATTGATTGATTGATTGATATTATCTCCACTTTTTGTGCCCACATCTTGGGCCATAGTTGCTAATCTCTAGGATTATTACAAAGAGGAGAATCAATAATGATGGGGGATTTCAGTGATTTATCCATAGGGGAGAGGGATCAACCTCCGTTCCCGCTGTTTTAAAAGTGTCATGCCTCCTTGGTCTTCGCCTGTCTTTAGGAACATCAAGGTGGGCAATGTTGAGTATCAGATTCTCCGTGGGATCCCCACAATTAGATATTCTGTTGGGTCCCCGTCTATTACTCATGGGGTTACTTACAAGATCTAGTTGGTGCCTCTCTGCACCAGGTATAGAGACAATTTTTCGCAAGGAGGGAAATTTACTAGTCCCCCTAGAGGGATATTATTAGATGGAAATATTTTAGTCATGAGTGGTATATCATCTCCCCTTTTCTCCACATCACCCTGCTGGCAATTGCACCCACATTGATGGGTCATTGTTTCCTTCATTGGTTTTGTTAATAATATGACCAAGCTCCTAACTTCGTCTACCCTCTGTAGAATAAGAGCCATGTTAATTCCGCTATCTGGTGGTTCCAATCCATTGGAGATTGACGGGGGCTGATCACGGGATTATCGTCAATGACTACTCCTGGCAAGGATTGTCGAGTGCCCATAAATAAATCCCCTTCCTTTACCAATGGATCAAACCGATTGGTGCATAGTATATTTGGAATCATCCCTGACCATGGGACTTAATGGATGGGGAATAGGTATTGCTCCATCAGACAGAATAACCTCCTGACAGAGTAGAGAATTAGGAACACTACAAGATGTTACCTGTGATGGGGATAAATCAGTGTTCCTTGATATAGACTGATTTCTCCATCCTAACAACCTATGTGGGAGAATCCATTATTTGCCTCCCCTTCTTCCTAATAAAGATCTCTGGAATTTTCCCATTTCGGGTCAAGACCTTCTTAGTGGGCAAGCCCCCGGCTGAGTGGATATCAGATTTCAAAATAGCCTCCACTTCCTCGAACAGTAGATCGATTTCATCGGGGGGTTTTGGCCCACATCCAATGGCTGAGATTGCTTATTTCCTAGAGTGTTTTTTCAGTTTTTTGTATCATTTGAAGGCACAGGTAAGTCAGCAGCCTTCCTTTTCCCCATAATAAAAACTAATGATAAAGAGCCAGCCCAAATAAGGAAAAGGACCTCTAGCTCTTACTTGGTGCTTGCTTCTCCAGCCAAAATGGTGAGCCCTGCCCGGCCTCTATTGGGCGATGACGGGCGAAGACAGGCCCGTCTTGGCCCAGTCTTTGCCCAAGCACACGCCCGGGCGCGTCCCGCGAACCATGCAAGGACGCGTCAATTTCTGCAGCAGCAGCCGGAAATCTGGAGCCTGGATGCCTGGGGGATGTAGTCCCGCTCCTGGCCGAAGGAACAAGCAAATACGCGTCCCGCTCGAGGACGTATCAATTTCTGCAGCAGCAGCCGGAAATCTGGAGCCTGGATGCCTGGGGATGTAGTCCCACCCTGGGCCGAAGGAACAAGCAAATACACGTCCCGCGTGAGGACGTGTCAATTTCTGCAGCAGCAGCTGGACATCTGCAGCAGCAGCTGGAAATCTGGAGCCTGGATCCCTGGGGGAAGTAGTCCCACCCCGGGCCGAAGGAACAAGCAAATACGCGTCCTGCGTGAGAACGTGTCAATTTCTGCAGCAGCAGCCGGAAATCTGGAGCCTGGATGCCTGGGAGATGTAGTCCCACCTCTGGCTGAAGAAACAAGCAAATACATGTTCCGGGAGAGGACGCGTCAATTTCTGCAGTAGCAGACGCAAATCTGGAGCCTGGAGGACTGGGGGATGTAGTCCCATCCCAGGCCGTAGGAACAAGCAAATACGTGTCCCGCGCCAGGACGCGTCAATTTCTGCAGCAGCATCCGGAAATCTGGAGCCTGGATGCCTGGGGGATGTAGTCCCACCCGGGCCGAAGGAACAAGCAAATATGCATCCTGCGCGAGGACTTGTCAATTACTGCAGCAGCAGCCGGAACTCTGGAGCCTGGATGCCTGGGGGATGTAGTCCCACCCCGGGCCAAAGGAACAAGCAAATAAATCTCAATCTGCCATCATTTACTGTTACTCAACTCAGTACTGAAATGTGAAAAATATATTTTTATTTACAAATATATGTAGTATAGATTTTACAGTGATCATGGTGGTCCTCTCTTGTGTCTTCGCAATAGTGGTGGTGAGGATCTCTGTGAATAAGTGTGTTTACTGTGTCTGTGCTGAGGTGTGAGTGGGTGTGGTGCATCTGCCTGTACAATTGGTGGGTGTGCCTGTACAGCCGGTGAGGGTGCCTGTACATTTGGTGGGTGTGCCTGTACAGGTGGTGAGGTTGTCTGTACATGTGGAATAGGTGCCTGTAAGGAGGTGAGAGTGCCTGTGCAGTTGGTGGGTGTGTATGTACAGGGTGCCAGGGTCCCTGTATAGGTGGGAGAGGTGCCTTTACAAGTGGGGGAGCTCCCTGTACCCTGGGAGTCAGAGGCCTGCACAGGTGGGCAGGGGGTGACATGCCTGGGCTGGGAGAGGGGCGTGTCTGTGCCAGAGGCACATGTGAGGGAGGTTGCCTGTGTACACGGGGGTGCTTGTTTAGGTTGTGGTAAAGGTGGCTGGGTGGGGTGCGATGCAGGTAGGTGTGTTGGGTCCCCTCCATGTGCTGACCAGGATGGAAGACTTTGAAACAGTTTCAACTTGCCCTCCATCATCTTCATGGCCAAGGCATAGTGTCTTGCACTCTCTTCCCTATAGATTGAAATGTAATTTTGCCTCCTTGACATGTCTTGGCAAGATTTATCAATCCTGTCCAAGCCACAGGTCTGTCTGTCAATCATCCGCGGGATTTCCTGTAGTGAGTTTGAAATGTCAGAGTAGCCCCTATGGCACAAATGCCTCACATCAGCCTGTTATTGGAAAATTTCAGCCTCTCACTTGTCATCTTTCAGCCCCTTCCCCATTGGGATAGCCTCTGATATGATAGCCCAGTCCACCGGCATGAGGAGCGGTGGCACATGGAATGCTGTGGGGAGGAGATTGGTGCTTGGGGAATACTTGCTTCTCACCAGGCGCTTGAGAGAAGGCCGGGGATGCATCGTCATGTGAGAAGTGTGTAGAAGAAGTAACACGTCTAGCTTGGATGTGAGGACTGTAAGTAGTTGAAGGTGGTGTTGGGGTAGGTGAATGTTGTGGCTGCTTGGCTGACTGCTGGGAATGGGCAATCATCAGAGCTGAAGTGGGAATCACAATGTTGGTTGGACCTGATGTAGGCTTCTGTGTTTTGCCCAGTGGGACAACAATGCACTCCCAGTAATCCAGGTCCTCCTCCATGACCAGCACATCATTATTATCTTCCTCCTCATCTTCTTCCTACCCATCTTCCTCTTACTGAGCACTGGTGGCCACTGACTTTGCCGCTCGGAGGAGGATCAGATTCTTTCCTCGGATTGCCTGCAGCCCTCCACTGGTGGATGATTCAGCTTCATCAAGCGACTCATTGTCTTCAGCACCTGAAAGACAGAGGTTGCAATCTACAAAGTATTTTCAATTGTACATCATGTGCTACAACATAAGGGCTGGGTTGGTTATTTTTGCATCTACTTGATGTTCCACATGTGACCTGGTTTGTGTTAACATACATGTGACAGCTCACACTGTGGCACTGAGGTGTTCAAATCAGATGTGCAATGCAAACTTAAACTCACCAGCTCCAACCACAGCTCTGTGTGGTATTGAGATCCCCGGTTATGTCAGCTGCTGAAACTGGCTCCTTGAGCATGTGGCAGAAGATGTGGTCCTTGATTAAGCAGCTTCAGATGAAGTGAGACCGTAATAAATGTCCTGCATGAAAGATATGTGAACATGCAATAGTAACACACCACTGATTATGCTAGGAACATACCACACACAAACATCAGATGCCTAAAACAAGTGGCAATATCTGCTAAAATCCCACTACTTGGGAATCAATAGTTTAAAACATTATGGCCCTCATTACGACCCTGGCGGACGGGGGAGAAGGGGCGGTAATACCGCCAATAGGCCGGCGAAAACAAAAATGGAACTATGACCATGACGGTTACTGCCATGGTCATCCGCCACTTCTCCACTCTGACCGCCAGGGTGGTGACGACCGCTGGGCTGGAGACTTCGGTCTCCAGCCTGGCGGCCGTCACCAGACCGCCGGCGGTATCATGACCCTGCATACCACCATGGATTTTGTGTGGTTTGGAACCACCACGAAATCCATGGCGGTAGGCACTATCAATGCCAGGGAATTCCTTCCCTGGCACTGATAGGGGTGTACAACACCCGTCCCCCACCTCCGAGTCCTCCTCCCCCCACACTCCAAACCTCCCTACTACCCCCCAAAGGTGGTAGTACCCCACCCCGCATATCGACACCCCCCTTCACGCACACAGAAACCACCACCACACATACCCGCACACATACTAACAAACATTCCAGCAGACACACACAGTCATACACGCACACATACATACAGACATACACGCACACATACCCACAAACATACAGACAGACATGCACACATTTCCAAACACACAACACCCCACCACATGCATACACGCACTCACACACCCCCTCTACACACTCACACCCCCATGCACGCACACACCACACAACAGCCCCCCACTCCCCTCCCCTAACGGACGATCACCTTACCTGTTCCGGTGATCCTCCGGGAGGGGACGGGATCCATGGGGGCTGCTCCCCTGCCAGCACCCCGTCACCAGAACACTGCCACACCGAATCTTGGGACGTGATTCGGTGGTCGGTGTTCTGATGACGGGCGGTGGAGGTGGAGCAACCTCCACTTCCCCGCCGACCGCCAGTATGGCTGCTGGCGGCTCTCCGTCTGAAAAAGGACAGAGGGGTGCCAACAGTCATAATACACTGCGTGAAAAACCGCCTGCACTGGCGGTCTTCAGCACAGCGGTACCTCAGCGGTCTTTCCAAAAGACCGCTGAGGTCGAAATGAGGGCCTATATGGCACGTATACCTGACGGACGGATGTTTAGTAGGTCTGACTGCTGCAGCCAGAACGTTTCTCAAATCCCTGGATGAGATACTTTAGAAGACTGAGTATGCCCTGACATCAGCTGTAATGTGCCACACATTTCCATATTTCAATAGAAAGGATGGTGTGAATCATTTTAAATATATATGACATAAGTATAGACTTTCAACCCAGTTGTGGTTAAATATAAGCAATTTGGTACACACTGTATATATTTCAAATAAAATGCATAATTTTCCATTCATTAGCTAGCATGTTGTGAAGTAGCCACGTCTAAGCATATGAAGATAAGTGACAACAATGATATTAGACACACATCATATACATCTCCATCACAAAAGATTCTGGAAATTGTAGTGCAATAGACAAAATGAAACACAATAAGACAATTTGAGATTTGAAGTTAACAATTCCATTGCAAAGGATTCTGGAATGTGTAGTATAATAGGCAAAAGTAGACACAATGAGACAAAATAAGTCTAAATCCTAATGAATATTTGCACAAACTTGAAGTGGCTTACATAGTCACATTTATGGTGTATTTTACACTTTTATCATTTGAATTTAATATTTAAATCATCACATATTCCCTGACACTACATTGGATCATCATTAACCTCATAATCATAATCATAATCCTAATCATCAGGCAGCCCATGCAGCAGGTGGTGGTGCATGGTGGAGAAGACATCCATCTCAAGAGGGGTAATATGGAGATGGGTTCCAGTTTGTCCACCAGAGAGAACTCTGACCACCTCTATCCTGGTGAAGTTCTCTTCACCCGCCTTCTGTAAACCTGCCACTTCTTTCTGATGTTTATGACGGACTGGATATCCTCCCCCAATACACTGACTGCAATAGCCAACGGTTCCCATAAGGCCAATTTCTGTGTTTCACTGCTGATGTATGGAGGTAGACCATGTGTTTTTTGTATTTCCTCACTACAAATGATACGATCATATTGGTATCCTCCTCTATGTAGTTCCTCTTCCTCCTCACAGGTAGCATGGTGCTGGAAAGGCAAAGTGTGGCACAGGCAGGAAATGTGTGGGTGTGGAAAAACCAGAGCCTTGGATGTGTGCTGCTTTTGTATGGTTTGTAGTGCATGGGTTGCATGTGACAATAATTGTCGGCAGGTGGATGCAGATATACTTACTCCACCCTGACTGTGGAGAATTCACCCTGAGGGCAGAATTTCTGCCCCGAGTGCAGAACCTCTTAGTGGTAAAGATATGACTTGTAAGTCCCTTTGTGACTACCAACAGTAGTAAAGTTAGACTTTTGGTCTAACCTCATCTTTGTGAATTGGGCCCTTTATGTCTACAATCAGCCAACTCTGATGTGTTTATCCGTGTTAAGATATGTAGATATTTTAGGATAGTTTGGTTCAATTAGGGGTTTGTTGTATTTGATTGGTATCCAAACATTCAAGCATCCAAGTTGAGAGGTTATTTGTATATCACTTGTAGGGTGAGTTTCGTCCGTGAAACGCTTGTAATCTGGTATAGCCTGAGGTGTGTGGCACTCAAGACTCGTTTGGGGAGTATATCCCTCATCTATGGAGTATATCTCTTCACTCTGAGCTCGGAGTAGCGTTGTCAAGCAGAGAAAGGAGTTGGACATGCTCACTGTTTGACTGCAGAGGGAAGTGAAGGCGCATGGAAAAGTTCTCAGAGCTCCGAAGAAGTGGGATAGTCTTGTGTGGGAGTATACCTCAGTAGTAGAGAGATGCCTATAAAAAAAAACACAGGTTCGTTTTAAACACTCCTATAAACACTACTATGAGGGAGACAAGAGTAGTGGATGTGGATTCCATTACTGTTTGTCGTTGCTTCTCTTGATATTATCCATCTGTTATCTCTTTGTTTATCTCATTTGTCAGGCTTCTCTCCAATAAACTGGCAAGGGTCATGCAGCTGTGGGTTAAAAGGACACTTGACTTCTCGTCGATTGGTGCTCCACCGATGTCACCATCTTGCGGTTGCTGTCTGTGGCTGTTCCGCTGTAAGGGCGTGTATTGGTGCTCTGTTTCAGTAAAACTCATCATTATATAGGCAATACTCTTATAGATGTAGTGGGCAATGTATTGTTCCTTATGGCTGTTCCTGTAGTTAGTTGCTAACAGGCAATTGGCTTCAAGAGAGAGGTCCACAGCAGCGAGCAGAGGGTCACTGTGGGTAGAGGTCATGCTCAAATGGTCGCTTTGCTTACCAAGACATAGTGGGGTTAGGTCTGAATAGCAAGTAGGCACACAAATACAAGCTTGGAGTTCCAACGAGCTCCAACTGCTCAACTTACCCAGGGTATGGATTCGCAGCCACAAGGAAGTGCACTCCAGCTGTCACAGGTTGGGCGGATCCAGTCGGCTCGAGAGAGATGCACTGTCCCTGTGTATGTTATTTCTTGGAGCAGGGTCCCGGTGGCATTGTTGGCAGCCTTGCACCGGGGTGCTCTCTCATCCACTTGGACAGCATATGACGCCGGCCATTGTGGTGTCTGGATGGCGACTGATAGCAATGTGGGCAAGTACGGCATAATAGTGTCTAAACATTTTGCTAACCTGCTCTCTAAGCAACTTTGTTCAGAGTGGTTGCATAGAGTCAGAGATCAATGCAATGATGGTGCTCAAATCCTTGGTGTGTTCATGTGCAGAGATGGAGCTGTGAGCTCAGTCAGCCACCTTGCTCAGAGACCTAACAAGTTTAATCCCAAAGCTCTGCTCTTTAAAACACAGAAACAGAGATCCTTTAGATTCCTGTGTTATTAACATTAACTTCTAGGAGGAACCAGTATACAGTTAATTAAACCTCCTCATCAACACAAGGCACACTAAAGCTCGCAGCCGAATTTTAGCTGGATGTTTTGCCCATGGGTTACAGTAATGTGCACGTAGTTGAATTACACAATTGACCCAATTTGTGAGAGCTCATATCCAAGAATAATCATATTTTAGTCTTAACTCCTTGGTTTTTGGATGTTTACAGCCTGGGTGTTCAATGTGACATAGCCATATAACTCACCCAATTGCCTCTAGAGATGATTCTGGGGTTGATTCAGCAAAACTGTAACATGAATTTTCTTCAACCCCAACTTAGAGGGATTTGCTTCTACAATATGAAAACAGCCAGGCATATTGGGAACAAACAAGTTAAAAATCACTGGGACATAAAGGTAACCTTGCTTTATTCCCCTGTTTGTTTCCACTCTTGCTCCTTGTAGATTAGAGCATGCAATTACTTTACCCCAAGTATCCATATAGAGCCACACTACTAGAGCCAGCAGTTCTCCATCCAAGGCATTACCTCTAAATTCATGTAACAGAAGACCTCTGGATATATGAACACAATTTAAATCCACAACTATACCACACAAATGACTATTATAATGTGCCCTATGTCCTGAAATATTTTGTCATAACCCCAGGGACTATGAAACATTGATCCACTGTACACATAGGCAACCTGAACTCCATTTGGTTATAGGACAAGAATTCCATAGTGACCATTCATGAATCTATGCAGGAACTGATCAATATGGCCATAACTTTCAGACTTCCATCCAACAGGGTTAGCTAGTAGTAATTAGCTAGTTGTCCCCAGGGCCTTTTTATGTATATAGCACATATGTTTGCCACACACCAGGCACACATTAGGATCTTGGCAAAATATTAATCATAAATAGAAATACAAACAATGCTATTGGGATGTTTCCACATCTACATATGTCAGCTAAAAATACATAAAAACACATTATTAGGAACCTGTCTAGACCACCTGCCTTCCCCCTTTTCAAATGACTTAGATTTGCCATGAGTTTTCTTTTCTCAATCACAAACCCTAATCCATTTAGCTGTTTATATTTGTGACAGATACTTACTCAAGGCGACATGCCAAGGCATCCCTGGGTTCGGCACTCACCAGGTGGTGAGGCTGCATATCTCTTAACTGTATTCAGTCCACGTGTAGGTGTTGCCACCACCCAGACCATATCAGCATTTCTGTAATCACACCCAAATGAGTGTTCCACTGACTGCGCTTTTTTCGAAAAATAGAAGACAGATGGGTGGGGGGGCATAAAAGATTGCAAGGAAAGGGAAATGTCAAATTTGGAGTTTTTCCTTGCATACAAAAGTGAACCTTATTCCCAAAGAGGAAGGCCCGGCTAGCCTTGCGTATGGCCTTTTCCAAGATGGTAGATTTTCTACAGAATGTTATTTTTTTAAATTCCCACGCCAAGATGGAGCTAATCTTTTTCTAGTGATGTAATACCCAGTTTAGTATATACATATAACAGATTGTCAGTAATCAACAGTGGAGGCTGTGGTGAAGTGTCTTAGGGGCAGGGAAAGAAGAAAGGCTGGGACTTCTGGGTCACTGAAGGCAGTGTTAGATTTAAATTAAAAAAGAGGCATGGAAAGGGGAAGGTGCCTGCAACTTTCAGTGCTATGCACTGGTGTTTCGCTTGCTGTTACAGTTCATTCACTACTTTCCTCACTCTAGTTATATTCTTCCCCTTAGTTTCTCTTGGTTATCAGATTTCTAGTCTGCGTTTGACTTTGATTCTTGGATCCCATTTTGACTTTGTTGCTTTCGCTGTCCTTTGTCTTTCTAATATTGCTTTCCAGATGTACATTCATCTGGCATAGCATACTTATTTCATCTGCTCCCTCCATGTTGGTTTACGTTCACGTTCACAACAGCCTGCCATTTCAAAGCTGTAAGGAAATGCCTCTTTTTACATGTACACCCCACACTTCTGCGACTGATGCTACTGGTTTTTCCACTTTGAGAGTGCACTGAGGCCTGCTAACCAGTACTCAGTGCCAGTGTTTTAACCCCATACAAATTGCAAGTCAAACTGGATACAATTAATTGGCAAGGGCTAGCTTACTTATAAGCCCCTAGTATATGGCACCCAGGGTAACAAGGGCATGTAACACAGAGTGTTCACTGAGGGCTGCAGCACTGTTTGTGCCACTTTTCGTGTGACCAGGTACAAAATGGCTCCCAACCTGCCACTGCATACTTGAAGGACAGTGTTTTCACAACCAGTTCGACTTTGCCATTTAAGCCAATAAAAAAGACACTCTAGCCCTTAATATTATGTGTAAGTCTCCCCTGTGGAAGGCCTGTAGAGTCCTTTGACAGGGGGCTTTATTTTGTTAAGTAAGACATATATCTTACAATATGTTTCAGCAGGAACACTTCCAATTTGTCGTTTTGCTGTAGATAAAGTTGGTAGCCCCACTGGCATCCCAACCCAGCTAACTTTTGACTGGGACTACTAAACTCTGTCATGTGAGGTATCAAATTGATTGCGGCTATATATGCAACCAGATGCCATGGTCAAAATTAATGTCACTATTCAAGGAAGGCAAGTTTTATAGCCTCACAAAGCATACACACACAGACAGCTTTCTGACCACTTGAGGAGATGTGTTAATGACTCCCAGGCTCAGGAACAGAGTCAGTGTCGCAGCAGCAAGGTGTCATCTCCTCTGCCATAATGGCCACTCAGGGGGGTTAGCCCAAAGGTGTGCTTCAAAGGGGAAACCGCCTTTGATGGGCCGCCTCAGGTGGCCACACCTCTAGGGTGGACTGCCTTGATCCTGACAACCGAGGAAGTGTTGTGCCATCTTGAAGGGGGCAAGATTGTGGCATTCAGGGATAGCCAGATGCTACACATCACAGGAACTTCATCACTAGGTAGGAGGGGACCCAGTAGCTCATTGGCTAATGACTGCATGGTCATCTCAGGACACTTTCCTGGG
The DNA here is from genome assembly GCF_031143425.1 of Pleurodeles waltl. Classification (NCBI taxonomy): domain Eukaryota; kingdom Metazoa; phylum Chordata; class Amphibia; order Caudata; family Salamandridae; genus Pleurodeles; species Pleurodeles waltl. The sequence continues at coordinate 1,115,081,675 of NC_090445.1, forward strand.
ATGAATATGGCAACCCTGGCACGTTGACCCTCAGTACTTGCTGGACAGGGAAGGAGGACAAGAAGACCACTTTGCACCCATTAGAAGCGCCTAAAGAGAGTTTGCCTCTCCGGAGTGACTACACATGCTGCACTTTAACTTAGGGGAGTTTGGACCCTGTTCTGCGTGCCTGATTTTGAGAAATGCTAATTCCCCACCCCAGTCATATAGCACATGCAAATCCTCAAAAAAGCTTGTAAGAAAGACCTGATATAACAAAATTGCTTCAGACTCATTTATGCTTATTTATGTAACCAGGGGCCCTATTAGCAAGCCCATGGGCAGTGCAGGAGTACCCCTGTCAGCACCCTCATAGCGCACTGTCTGCCATGGCCATGAGCCACAATATGGCAGTGGCACACAATCACATACACACACATACACACAGACACTCACACACACAACCCCCCCCCGCCCTCCTCCCCTGTCGGAGCACCCGACTTACCTTCTTGCAGGGGGTCCTCCGGCAGGTGACAGGACGCGGTGCTGCTGTTAGCAGCAGCGTCTCCCAGTAGAACACCGCCAGGCCGTATCACGGGTCATGATCCGGTCTGTGGTGGTCTACTGGCGTGGCGCTGTTGCTGGCAGCAGCGCCACCTTACCGCCGTCCACCACCATGACCATAGCCGGAATAGCGCCGGCCTTCTGGCAGAATTCCAGCTACAGTCATAATATGGCAGCCGCGGCGACGGTGTTTTGCCGGCTGTCGCCTTGGCGGTAGGCGGTCATTTCCGCCAATGTCTTAATGAGGGCCTGGGTGTCCCCATCACACTCGGAATGCACTCTGTCTGCCATGACAGACAGTGCGCATTATGACGGTGCTGACAGGGGGACCCCTGCACTTCCCATGGCATGGGCATGGGCAGGGCAGTGGCTTCCTTTGGCCCCGTCCCTGCCTTTCCGTCGGACTTTTCATGGCTGGTGGACAGGCACGTCATAATCAGCATGGTGGTGCCAAACACGGCATAGCCGTGGCTGACCATGGCTTGCACTGCTGCCAATCCGTTGGGATCTCTGATCCTTGTGGTGGCAGGGGTGTGCTGGCAGTCTGGTCCCCATCATCGTAATGTGGAGGTTGGACTGCCAAAGTTGCGGTGGTCCAACTGCCACTATGGGAACGGGGTCTGTGGTCCGCAGAACTTGTAATTAGGCCCTTAATAGCCCTTTACTTTATTTACGCTTAGTGAATGCCTCACCTGTCTGAGAACAACAGAGAGCCTGTAATCTTCCTGTCATAAAAGACCAAATGGGTGTGAGAGTTTTACCTACGAAGGCAGACAGTGACGTAAAGAGATAGCTCTTCTCTCTCTCTCTCTCTCTCTCTCTCTCCAATTTCCTCTTCTATTCTAAGCAGTATTTAATTCTGCTCTTTGTATTGGCCTCAGTACAGACAGAACAACGTTCTGAGAAGTGGGGCAGATAGTCATAAGAATTTACCAGCCTAGATTTGCAAATCCTTTAGGAGATGGATGTGGCAAAGGATTTGCTCTCTTATTTTTTATTGTGCTCTGAAATGAAGATGACACAGGTTCCCATAAAGTTAAACCACAACCGGCCTCTAACTGCTTTTCTCACTGTCCCCGTGTGAGTTCTCCTCAGGAACCACTGTATGTCATAAGAGGACCTTTAGCGTGTCACTAGCCTCAGCTAGGTAAAGGCATAGACCCAACATATACCTCTATAACACATTTATAGATATACCACATATCTCATATCTTTCCCCGACACTCATACACACAACAACAAAACAAACAAAAAAACCTTGGGACCTGATTTAGAGTTTGGTGGACGGGTTACTCTGTCACAATTGTGACAGATATCCCATCCACTTTATTATGATGTCCATAGCCTATAATGGTACCATAATTCTGCGGACGGGATATCTGTCACATTTGTGAAGGAGTAACTCCCTCCACCAAACTCTAAGGGCCAGATGTATCAAAAAAACGATTTGCATTTTATGAAATCGCTATTTAAGAAATGCAAAATGGTATGTATGATTTTTGCGATTCGGTAATAGAGATTTCTTAAAATTCGCAAATGCTATTACCGAATCGCAAATAGAGAATCCAACCCTATTTGCACCTGTGGGCCTGTTGCGAATGGTTTTGCATTTCCTAAATTGCAAATTCCAGTTAGGAATTCGCAATTCAGGAAATGCAAATCCCAGGGTGCTGGGGCCTAATGCCCCCTCTGCTGCAACCCAAAAATATTTTTACGGACATGTGAAGCACACACATGCCTTAGGGGCATGTGTGCGCTAAATGTCAATTTTAAAAATGCATTTAAAATGCATTTTTAAAATTTGCACATGATTACCACCAAACGTTTGTTTGTGGTAATTGCATTTCCTAAATGCCCAATTCGCATTTAGGAAATGCTTGATACATGTGCTTAAGAAATCGCAAATAAGGATTCCTTATTTTCGATTTCTTATTTAGAGAATCGAATGCGATTCTGTAAATGGGGTCACAATTTTAAGGAATCGCTATTTTTGTGATTCCTTAAAATTGCACTGCGAATGCCTTTTATACATTCTGAAAGGCATTTTTGCATTTGCAAATGGCCGAATTTTGCGATTCGCACCGTTTGCGAATGCAAAATCGCTTGATACATCTGGCCCTAAATCAGGCCCTTAGTCCATAAATCTCCTAAATAATCTCTTTATGAGTGAACTCTTCCTTAACAAACTGCAATGACCACTGGACTGTGGTTTCATAATAGAGTCCCCTTCAACATTGTCCTTATTATTCTCATAAGATTCACCTCTGTCCTTATTCACTTTAGAACCGTAAGACATGTTCCACCACTGACAACTGGAAATTTTAACAGAAATACCATACACTCTCTTCGCTTGTAAGGATTCTCTAAACTTAGACAACCCTTTTCTCAGCAACAAAGGAACTTTGGTGCAAACCCAGTCTCCTGCTCGTACCATTTTCCTTGTAAAGCTCTTGCATGATTGCTGATGTAAACTGTACTCCATTGTATGACAATACCTCAGCTGGGGCACCTTCTCTTTAAAAAACTTCTTTAAAATGTGATAACGGTAGCAGTAGTGGGTTCCACAAAACCCTTCACCCCCAACCATCTGGACAAATGGTCAATCAATAGAAACATATCCTTCCTGTGAACAGGTAAAACATGAAACTGAACCAAAAAGTCAATTGACACTATTTTCCACACCTTATCAGACATCCTGAGATCTGGGACTGAGGTCACAAGATGTTTAGCTCTCAAACAACACTAAACACACTCACACACAACAATGTCCAACTTATGATCCATAAACAGCCAATACATGACCCTGAAAATGTATTTTAGTAGCCATCTTGCCCAAATGTCCTGTATGTGCTATTCCAATAATTCTGTGCCAATAACACCTAGAAGAAATTAACTTCTCACCTCTGGCTAGGATTCCACTATTTAAAGCCAACTCACCTGCAATCTTCCTTAACTGTTGTAAACTCAAAATCAGACTCTTATATATAGGCCAACCATTCAAAACAAATTACATGACCTTTTGTAGCTCATCATTACCAACTATAGCAGTCTGCCACTCATCTAGATTTGCATATAGTACTTGATCTTCAACCTTGCAAATATACAGGGGGTCATTCTGACCTCGGCGGTAAAAGCCGTTTACCGCCGGTCAGAAGACCGCCACAATACCGCGGCGGCCGCGGTCAGCCGCTACGGACATTCTGACCCACAACTGCAAAACCTCCATAAATCCGACCTCCACTGCAGTCCGCCACATCAGCGGCCAGTGGTAAACTGGAGATGACCAAACCTCCACCGCCACGCCAACAGAAATACGCCCATGCCATTATGACCCGCAAATCCACGCGGCGGTCTTTCAAACGCGGTAGTCCATTGGCGGTACACACCGCCGCGGTCATAATACACACACCTTTACAAAACTCTACCACATTGTACAATTTGAAAGACACACACCTGAAACACATACACACACCACTCCCACACACCCATTACAATATAAAACACACACCCACATCACCCACAAACCCCTACTAACAAAAACCAGAGACGAAGGAGAGAGAGACACATTTGAGAAAATAGAGGTACATCACACAGAGGCACACTACACCATCACACGCACCACATAGAAGCACAAAGCACCACACACCAACACACACATCACCACATACACCACCCCACACCTCATACACACCACCCCATGGCACCCCAAAGGCACCCACGCTTTTCGGACCAAGAACTCCGGGTCATGGTGGAGGAAATCATAAGAGTTGAACCCCAGCTCTTCGGCTCACAGGTGCAGCACACCACCATAGCCAGGAAGGCGGAGCTATGGCAGCGGATCGTGGACAGGGTCAACGCGGTGGGACAGCATCCCAGAAATAGGGACGACATCCGCAAACGATGGAACGACCTACGGGGGAAGGTGCGATCGATGGTCTCGCGACACAACATCGCAGTGCAGAAGACTGGCGGGGGACCACCACCCACACCACCCAAATTCACAGCATGGGAGCAAGAGGTACTAAACATCCTGCATCCTGATGGCCTCGCTGGAGTATCCGGAGGAATGGACTCTGGTAAGTACAAGCTCAACTACTTCACCCCCCCCCCAGCATGCTAACCCCCACCCCCACCCTCACCCCCAAACCCCCATCACACATCCTCCCTGACATTGTCTCTCCAGCACAACCCACCCAACACCAACCCCTGCATGCCATCCCCAAACTATGGACACCCATCACCTAAGCATGACCACTGCACATACCCATCCCCCCCCCCACAAAACACCCTCACAACACCTCCCCCAAGGGAATGCCAGCACTGGGGGACAAGGGCACCCATAAAACGCAAGCAAATGCACACACAGAAACAATAACCATACCCTCTCACCCCATGCAGGACCCGAACGACAACACACCGGTCAGGAGGGACCAGAAATGTCCATCCCACCCCCGGAACAGGCACCTAGTGATGACAGCAGCTCTGTCGACCTGGACCCTGATGACCAGCCCGGACCATCGGGGACCTCTGGACAGTCGGTTCCCCTCACCCAGACACAGGCCACTGCAGACCCAACCCCCTCTGGGAACAACAGCACAGCTCCCACCCAGCGGGCCCATGCCTCTGTCTCTAGGACAGGTCAAGCAGCGGTGTGTCTGCCACTACAGGGCACCCAGGCTAACCCACCAACCCAACAACAACAGGGACCTGGGGGCAGTGGTAGTGGGCACACCGTCCAGGGGACAGAGGACCAGGCAAACAGGGCAACTCGGAGGGCTGCTGTGCGACAGGGGGGGGAGGAGAGGCCCAGGGAACCCACTCTCCAAGAGGCCCTCACCACCATCATGGCAGCCTACCACCACTCACAAGAGACGATGGCGACGGTACTGGCCAGGTTCCAGGAGATCCAGGCACAGCAGGAGGAACGCTACATGGGGTTCAGCGAACAACTAACCAACATCTCTAGCGCAATGGGGAGCATAGTCCAGGCCCTGAACTGTATAGACGACACGTTTCGGGACCATGTGGCATCACACAGGGCCCCTGTCACTACCCCGGAACAGGAACAGCCTACCACCTCCGCCGGCACTAGTGGACAGGAGGCCCCACCACAACGACAGGCCACCAGAACCCCACCTCCTGCTGAACAACAACCACCCCGCAAGAGGAGCCTGAGATAAAAAAAATAGACAGAGTAGGATGTCAAGACCCCCGCCAGCATCACATACCCCCTGAAGTCCTCCCACTGTTCCACATTGCCACCCTGTCAAACATTGAACTGCCCCTGATCCATCCTTCCACAGGCATATGGACAATGCACCTGTGAGACTGAGAACTGGACTCCGCCATGGACATTACTCCACCCCCACCCATCACTGTTTTTCTATCATGTACCATCATCGTGCACTAAAAATAAATCACTCATTGCACTGAAATCAATCAGGACTCAGCCTGTCTTATTAACAAATGTATAACACATTACATATCAATTACGTTCTGTTAACTTTGTGATGAACACATACCGAGGTCACTTAGCATTAGTCCATGGGCTAACCAAGCAGAAGTCACGCAGTGGGTCATACAGCACTGAAAAGGGAAGGGAAAATCAAACATCATGTTACATGTTCTGGGGGGAAATAGACAAAGTTGAGATGCAGGAGGCTTTCAGGAAATGTAAAATGGCATGGGTGATTCTTACCTGTGTGCTACTGAAAATAATGTTCTATAACTCTGTCCCTGTTCTCTATGTCGTCCTCTGAGTCTTCCTCCTCTTCACTCTCCGCAGGCTCCACAGCTGCTTCAACACCACCATCTGCACCATCCTCCTGCAGGAAAGGAACCTGACGTCGCAATGCCAGATTGTGAAGCATACAGCAGGCCACGATGATATGGCACACCTTCTTTGGTGAGTACATCAGGGATCCCCCTGTCATATGCAGGCACCTAAACCTGGCCTTCAGGAGCCCAAAGGTCCTTTCTATGATCCTCCTAGTTCGCCCATGGGCCTCATTGTACCGTTCCTCTGCCCTGGTCCGGGGATTCCTCACTGGGGTCAGTAGCCAAGGCAGGTTGGGGTAACCAGAGTCACCTATTAGCCACACACGTTGTCTCTGTAGCTGCTCCATCACATAGGGGATGCTGCTATTTCGCATAACATACGCGTCATGCACTGACCCAGGGAACTTGGCATTTACATGGGAGATGTACTGGTCAGCCAAACAGACCACCTGGACATTCATAGAATGGTAATTTTTCCTATTTCTGTACACCTGCTCATCGTCTCTTGGGGGTACCAAAGCCACATGTGTCCCATCAATGGCACCAATGATGTTGGGGATATGTCCAAGGGCATAGAAATCACCCTTCACTGTAGGCAAATCACCCTCCTCTGGGAAAATGATGTAGCTCCGCATGTATTTCATCAGGGCAGACAACACTCTGCTCAAAATCTTGGAAAACATAGGCTGAGACATTCCAGATGACATGGCCACTGTTGTCTGGAATGAGCCACTTGCCAAAAAATGGAGGACTGACAGAACCTGCACCAGAGCGGGAATCCCTGTGGGTTGGCGGATGGGGGACATCAGGGCTGGCTCCAGCTGGGCACACAGATCATGTATAGTGGCACGGTCAAGTCTGTAGCGTAGTATTATATGGCGTTCTTCCATTGTCGACAGGTCCACCAGCGGACGGTACACGCGAGGATTCCTCCTTCTCATCGCAAGTCCCAGCGGACGGTGCCTAGGAAGGACAACATGGAGCACAGAGTCAGGAAAACCACAGGTACGTTCACACAGCTTGCACAGTTAAAGAATCGCAATGGGTTGAAAGGCGTGTATGTGTGGCAATGCAAGGCCTAGGCCTGTGTGACGCTGTCAAATTTAAGCCATGTGGGCCCTTGAAATGGCGGCTGCCTGACCTGTGAAGTGGGACAATGGGATGTGAGGTCAATGCGCTGGCGTGGCACACCGTGGCGGTAGGCGGTCGAAGACCGCTATACGAAGCCGCATTGGTTAACATTGAAGCCTATGGGTTTCAGGAGCCAATGACGATGTGCGCCGGCGGTCGCGGTACGCACCGCCGCGGTACGCACCGCCGCGGGCGTGACCGCCATTTCCTAGCTGATTGATCACTCGAGACCTGATCATCCACAGGAGAGGACCTATACTGCAAGTGCTGCTGTGACCTCGGTCTGGGAGATACAATGGCTGCTGCGACTGGGGAAAGGGCCCCTGCCTTCACGTCTGAAGAGTTGGAGAAGCTCGTGGATGGGGTCCTCCCCCAGTATGCGCTACTCTACGGTCCTCCAGACCAACAGGTGAGTACACCGGGTGCACATGGAATGGGCTATGCCTGTGTGGATTGGGGTGGATGTAAGTTGGTGGGGTGGGGGGCGAATGAGGAGTGCAATGCACGACAGATGAGAGCATGTGCCATATAGCAAAGTTGGTGGGGGGGGCCAATCACATCTAACATGCAGGTCATTGATGATTGTTTCCTTTCCACCCTGTACATGTCAAATAGGTCAGCGCCCATCAGAAAGTCGACATTTGGCGTGCCATCGCCAAGGAAGTCCGGAACTTGGGGGTCCACAACAGACAGGGCACCCACTGCCGCAAGAGGTGGGAGGACATCCGCCGCGGAACAAGGAAGACAGCAGAATCACTGCTGGGGATGGCCTCCCAACCTAGGAGGGGTGCCAGTCGCACCATGACCCCCCTTATGTCCCGGATCCTGGCGGTGGCCTACCCTGATTTGGATGGGCGCTTTAAGACATCACAGCAGACACAAGGGGGTGAGTATCAGCACATTCTCCTATCTTTCTGCGCAGTGGAGGCGTCTGGGTGGGGGAGGAGGGCTGTGGGTGACATTAGGCCAGGGCGCTTTCTGTAGTGTAGTCCTCTCCCTTAGGCATGGCCCTGTGCCCCCGCCCCCCACCTCTGTAGGGTGCCAAGTACAGCTATCCATGGTCCTGCATCATCCATGTGCGTATTTGTTGTCCATAGACCTGTAGGCCTGGTCACAAGTACTGAGTAGTATACCCCGATTGCGCGGCGTAGTGCATGAGGCTCCTGTGTCTGTCCTCTCCGCCAACGGTGTTGACATTGCATGCACTCAACCTGGTCTTCTTTTTTCTCCCCCCACCCTTTTTCTTCATCTTCTTGTGCATGTGTGCATTAGCATCATCAGGCGGAGGAGATTTGGCATCGGAGCACGAGGGAGCTGCAGGTCACAAGGCCCCGGTGGGCCCAGGAACAGACACCGAGGGCACCAGTGATCCGGAGGGCGAGGGGAGCACCACAACGGGGACCGGTGGTGAGACAAGCGACACAGACACGTCCTCGGATGGGTGCTCCCTAGCGGTGGCGGCAACATCCGTGCCCCCCGCCTCTACAGGTACAGCCGCCACCCAGCGCACCAGCCCCGCCCTCCCAGCAGCCCCTCAGCCTACGCTCCGTGCCCGCTCGCCCAGGAAGGCGCGCGTCTCCTTCGCCCCAGGCACCTCAGCCCCTGCCTCTGTTACCCCTGCTGCCCTCAGTGCGGAGCTCATTGACCTCGTGAGGACGCTCATTGTTGGGCAGACTACCCTTTTGAATGCCATCCAGGGGGTGCAAAGGGAGGTGCAACAGAGCAATGCGTACCTGGAGGGCATTCATTCGGGTCAGGCTGCCCATCAACGAGCGTTCACTGCTCTGGCCTCAGCACTGACGGCAGCCATTGTCCCTGTTTCCAGCCTCCCTCTTCTGACTGCCTCCAGCCTGTCTCTGTCTCCTGTTCCTCAGCCTATCCCATCCACACCATCAGACCAGCCTGCACACACCTCAACACCCAAGAGCAGCTCATCCAGACACAAGCACCACAGATCCCACAAGCACTCACCCAAGCAACACCCAGATGCAGACATTCCAGCAGTCACTACCACCTCTGTGTCCCCCTCCTCCTCGTCTCCCTCCTCCCTCCCTGTGACGTCTACACTCACACCTGCATGCACCCCAACATCAGCCAGTGCTTCCATCACCACCTCACCCTCCACTACAGTCCACACTCGTGCAGTCACCACCCCCACTGCCATTTACACGTCCCCTGTGTCCTCTCCCACTGTGTCTGTCACCCCCTCTTCCAAGACACACAAACGCAGGCAGACACCCACCCAACAGCCATCCACCTCACGACAGCCTACAGCACCAGCACCTTCACCCAATGACAGCACACCTGACTCTCCTACAACCACATCCTCTTCCTCCACTCCCATCACCACTTCTCCTACCCTTTACCTTGGCCCTAAAACACTTTTCCTGGCTAATCTTAACCTCTTTCCCTCCGATAACCTACCCCCTCCATCTGCAAAGAGTCCCAAGAGCACTGCAGCCACCACCAGCCCAGCTTTGAGTGTCACTGTTGTGCATGGGTACTGGAGTCCACCCTTTGCCAGCAGTGACACTTCGATCAGCAGCAAGGACACATCCAGCCCCCCCCCCCGGCAAGAGGACCCGCAAAAACAAGGGCCGCCGTGCGAGGACTGACACGGCTGCCCCCAAGGAGCAATGTGCGCCCACTTCACCAGCCACAACATCTAGGGGAGGCAAGGGCCCGAGAGCCCCATCTAAGGAGCGGAAGGGCAGCAGGAGCGCGGAGCAGGTGGGCCCCACATGTCACATCCCAGCTGTGAAGGAGGACACTAAAGAGCCCAGGACTCCGTCCCCGAAGGGTCCAGAAACGTCACGGTCCGAGGGCGACTGAGCAGGGAGTCCAGCACAGGTCTGGCTCCCTTGACCTACTGGATGAGCACCGCTGAACAGGGCCCCGCCGTGAAGATAGGCACCGCTGAACAGGGCCCGCCGTGCAGAAGAGCACCGCTGAACAGGGCCCCGCCGTGAAGATAGGCACCGCTGAACAGGGCCCGCCGTGCAGAAGAGCACCGCTGAACAGGGCCCCGCCGTGCAGAGGAGCACCGCTGAACAGGGCCCGCCGTGAAGATAGGCACCGCTGAACAGGGCCCGCCGTGCAGAAGAGCACCGCTGAACAGGGCCCCGCCGTGAAGATAGGCACCGCTGAACAGGGCCCCGCCGTGAAGATAGGCACCGCTGAACAGGGCCCCGCCGTGCAGAGGAGCACCGCTGAACAGGGCCCGCCGTGAAGATAGGCACCGCTGAACAGGGCCCGCCGTGCAGAAGAGCACCGCTGAACAGGGCCCCGCCGTGCAGAGGAGCACCGCTGAACAGGGCCCACCGTGCAGAAGAGCACCGCTGAAGAGGGCCCCGCCGTGCAGAGGAGCACCGCTGAACAGGGCCCGCCGTGAAGATAGGCACCGCTGAACAGGGCCCGCCGTGAAGATAAGCACCGCTCCGCTGGGCCCTTCCTGTCAAGCACCGCTCCGCTGGGCACCGCCGTCTCAAGCACCGCTCCGCTGGGCCCTTCCTGTCAAGCACCGCTCCGCTGGGCACCGCCGTCTCAAGCACCGCTCCGCTGGGCCCTTCCTGTCAAGCACCGCTCCGCTGGGCACCGCCGTCTCAAGCACCGCTCCGCTGGGCCCTTCCTGTCAAGCACCGCTCCGCTGGGCCCCGCCGTCTCAAGCACCGCTCCGCTGGGCCCTTCCTGTCAAGCACCGCTCCGCTGGGCACCGCCGTCTCAAGCACCGCTCCGCTGGGCCCTTCCTGTCAAGCACCGCTCCGCTGGGCACCGCCGTCTCAAGCACAGCTCCGCTGGGCCCTTCATCTCAAGCACCGCTCCGCTGGGCACCGCCGTCTCAGGCACCGCTCCGCTGGGCCCTTCCTGTCAAGCACCGCTCCGCTGGGCACCGCCGTCTCAAGCACCGCTCCGCTGGGCCCTTCCTGTCAAGCACCGCTCCGCTGGGCACCGCCGTCTCAAGCACCGCTCCGCTGGGCCCTTCATCTCAAGCACCGCTCCGCTGGGCCCTTCATCTCAGGCACCGCTCCGCTGGGCCCTTCATCTCAAGCACCGCTCCGCTGGGCCCTTCCTGTCAAGCACCGCCCCGCTGGGCCCTTCATCTCAAGCACTGTTTATGGTTCACTGTGCCCACCATGCCTCCTCCTTGACCAGTGGAGACTGTAATCCACCTGATGGACTGTGGCTTTGCACTCCCCTGGATGGTACAGTGGGCAGCCCACCCACTGTAGAGACATTGAGAGACTGTGGCTTTGCACTCCCCTGGATGGTACAGTGGGCAGCCCACCCACTGTAGAGACATTGAGAGACTGTGGCTTTGCACTCCCCTGGATGGTACAGTGGGCATGGTGGCTCCTCGTGGATCTGGCGTCGTGGACTCATGTGGCTGTGGTGCTCCCCCCTTCCCTTCCCCCTGAGGTGCCTGTAGTTTTTACATCGGATGCCCCTGCAGTGTTCTCTCCAAAGGACTCAGGTCTCCTGTGTGGGTTTTGCCCTTGTTTCGCAAAACTTTGGCCCATGGACATGTTCAATTCGTAGGATGTGCAGGACTTGTTACTTCAGTTATACACTGATGTGTATATAATATTTTTCTATGTAAATATTTTTCATGGTTGTACGAGAATTTTCAGGAGCTTTTTTGTACATAAATAATTATTCCAAATTTGATTATGTCATAGCATTTTTTACGGGAGTTTGGGTGGTGTCACTGTGACTTGTTGCTCTGCATTGGTGTGTACATATTGGGGGGGTCACATATGTGTGTGCCCGTAACCTTTCGTCCTCCCCCCTCCCGTGTGTCGTAGGTGCAGTACTCACCGTTGTCGTCTGCGCCGGAGCTCGTACTCGTGGTAGATGAGAAGGTAGACGAGAGCAGGTATGATGTTCAATTCGGGTTCCATGCTGTCCTCCTTCCTCGTAGAGTGCGTAGAGGTGAGCGTTTTCCCGTTCGTAGTCTGTTTCCGCCTTGTTTTTATCGGCGGGGCTCCCGCCCCGGAAAAGGTGGCGGATTGGTGAGTTATGATAGTGTGGGCGGTACATTGTCTGCCGCCTGCCTGTTGGCGGTGACCGCCGCGCTGTTTGTTTGTACCGCCGTGGCGGTCGGAGTGTTAAGTTGGCGGGCTGTGTTGGCGGTTCCCGCCAGGGTCAGAATCCCATTTTTTTGACCGCCAGCCTGTTGGCGGGTTGGCCGCCGCTTTATCACCGACCGCCAGGGTTAGAATGATCCCCACAGTCTTCAATGCTTCCTCCAAAAGATGATCTGAGTGATTATCACCAGAAGGCCTTGAAAAGCAATCACCAGTGCAAGTCTTTCTCCCTGGTGTCTCAACTACCTCAAAACGGAATTCTAACAGTTTCACAGCATGTCTTGCTGTCCTAGCTGTAGATTTCCTATTCTTGATCCTTTGAAGGATATCCACTAATGGCCCGTTTGCAAACAAAACAACCTACCTCATACATATGGTTTAAACGTTTCTACTCCCCAAGTACATGGCAGCATTTCTTTTTCAATTGCAGAGTATCTTGTCTCTACCTCAGGTAATCTTCTGGATTCAAATCCAACAGGTTTTTCTTCGTCTCGATCACACTGGTCTTATGCAGGGGCATGCTTAGTTTTTAATGTCCTATGTACTTTCACATAAGATTGTAGTGCTGGAGCCGAGACAATACTTCTTTTAATGAGCTTGAAATTCTGCTGACACTCGATAGACCAAACAAAATTTGTTTGTTTTTTAAATACATTTCTGAAACATTCTGTCATATTGGAAAAACTGCGCATGAATTTGGAGTAAAACTCACACATTCAAAAAAATTATCTGAGTTGTTCCCTGTCCTTGGGATGAGGAGGATTATGAGCTTTAAAAATACCATCTACCAAACCAAGCATTGGGATTGACTCCTTTGGAAGATAACATGTGGCCTAGATACCCAATTTCATTTACAGCAAATACACATTTATCTTTTTTCAGGGTAACACCGTTGTCGCTCAACCCACCAAGTACACACCATAAGGCAACATCATGCTCTTCCAAGTAATTTGCAAACACTAAAAAGTCATTCTGTAAAACAATCATGTTTTTTATACCATTAAGAATTTTTGTCATAAATCTTCTGGAAAACAGACACAGCGGAGGCCAGCCCAAAAAGCATCCTACAAAACTGGAATGCACCATCAGGTGTCCTAAAAGCTGTCAAATGGTATGATTCATTTGCTGAGGCAACTGGATGGTATGCCCTATTTAAGTCCAATTTTGTAAACCACTTGGCCTCACCTACCACCCACCACTGTGATAAGGTCCTCAATGCATAGAACAGGGGAATTTACCACCCATGTGGCTTCATCCACACTCCTTAAATCAGTACATAAGCATAGTTCCCCGGATCTCTTCTTGGTCAAAAGAACCGATGACAACCATATCGTAGCATCTACCCAGTTGCATTTGAGTTAAAATTTTGGACAGGTCACTTCTCACACTAAAAGGCACATTGTGCCATTTGTGCTTAACAGGAATATATCCTTCGTTCATCCTAAATTCATGCAGAAATGTTTGTTTTCACTGATGCAATGTGAAAATAACCTTCGAAAACTTTGACACCCAATGGACACTTTAAGTGGTAAAAGTACCTCTAACACAGTGCCTGTCTTCCAGAGTTACAGGGTGTGTCTTTCCAAGTAGTATTACAATGTCAAAATCAGCCTTATGCCATCAACTAAGCATATTGATCCTCTTTTTCAACATGCAGGCTTTCCCTTTGATTTCCTTGGTGGAGAAGCCAATAGTATCCCAAAAGTAACCCACCAAATCTATTCTGCTCTCCTTGAAAGATGTAGTTATGACACCAGGGGTAATAATATTTGGTCACTCCAATTCTCATATAACTTGGTAATGTCAATGATAGTGATCTTGGCTCCAGAATTCACCGAAAGAGAAATGGTGCAGCCATTATCCACACATTCCACCAAAGGATCACCGTAACACTAAGGGGCATATTTAAGAGTCCTCAGTGCCACCAGAGCGTCACTTTTCGTGATGCTCTGGTGGTGCTATGCACTGCTCCATATTTACAAGGAGGTGAAATGCCATTTTTTTGTGGCGTTAGGCCTCCTTGTAAATATGGGCCCCTCTGGTGCAGTTTTCTGCATCAGAGGGGCGTGCAATGGGTGTTGCTTGGGTGTTCCACCGCACCACTCATTGCTTTTGACGCTGCCTCAGATTTACAAGTTGTCGTAAAACTGAGGCAGCGCCAAAAACTAACGCCACCCCAGGGGTGGCATTAGCATGGCAAAACAAGGAGGAATGCCTTTATTACTCCTCAGGTTTTTTTCCATGCACGATTGTTTACGTGCAGGAAGGGACACATTCCTGCACATAAACAATCATTCAAAATGGCACTTTGGTGCAGCACACATAAAAGTGCCAAATCGACATTATAGATTGTTTATGTGCAGGGACACCTTCCTGCACATAAACAATCTATCCCCTCAACGCAGACAACCTTACTCTATGGTGCAAGGATGCCTGCGTTGGCGCTAGGCAGCTTAATTCAGCACCAGCACGGGGGGAAAGCAGGGGTGTGCCGTATTCCTCTGTATACGGTGCACCTCTGTGTTTCAAAAGTGGCGCAGCGCGGAACAGCTATTTTTGGCACAGCACCGCGTTGCGCCACTTTTGAATAATCTGAGCCTTAGAACCTAAACTCTCCTTAGTTTCAAATACTTTACCAAAGTGACCCAATTTGGTGCATTTCCATCATTCTTGCAAAAGTGTGGGACAATTTTAAACCCAGAAACATGAAAAGGGGAAACAACGTAAATCACAGTGAGTTTGCATTTCTCACACCCCTGGGCACAGATGTTGAACCTGATTGTTGCTGCTGAAGACAACTAGACTGTTGTCCCCTATTGGAACCATGGTTCACCACAGTCACTTGCTGGACACAACTTTCAAATAATTTGGAAACCTCCGTAGGCGACTCTATGCTTTTGGGTATATTTGAAGCCTTGCTGAATTGTTACACACAAGCAATAGTTTGGAATTCTGGTCCGGATACCAAGCTTTGAAAACCAACAAAATGCATGTGGCTTATTATTTGCATGTCAACCTCTCACACTTCTTGCTCCATCGCACTAATAGGACTCTGCCCCGAGACAAAATAAGAGGCTCTCGGGTCACTTGCGCAGAACACCAAAACGCTTCCTGCATAGGATCACAACAAATACAACACCTTGCAACCAGGCTTAAGTTGTGCTGAGCCAACCTACAACATGTTATGAAGTGCTTTTGTAAATGCTACAAAAGAATAACACAATATATTGTAAATGACCCTCTACCAATACATAGCAAAAACCTAATTGTATTAAAAAACGATATTCCTTTAATTTCCAGCTTTTAAGGGAGAACATGAGCAATCTCCTGTATTTGGGACCAGTAGGAGACGGCCCTTTTATAAGGCACCTACTGAGGTTGAACTCAATCTATTTTAAGCAAACAGGTATATCTACCCTAAACAAGCAGCGCATCATAGGCTGGGGAGTTACTTGGCAAGCTTCTCTCACACACACAGCATTCCTGCACAAACAGCAACTCACACACACAGTCCAGACACAGTGCAGACAGCAGCATTGTGATATACTATGAGCACCGACAGTAAAAAGCAGCGACAGCCTCTGCCACAATGTCAGCTGCTGAAGAGCTGCAGCAGCTGTAGTTTACATCACAAAGCAGCACAATAACAACAGTGCACATTACCCTCACAAGACGCAACACACCAAATATGCACAATCACTGTATGACATATAACACCACCAAAATCCTTTTTTCAAAATATAATGGAAAGGGGGTTTGTAGCAAGCAATGCCATAGCTTCTTAACTTATCTTATCAATAAGAACGTGAAACTACGCCAGTCAAAAATGTTTTGTGATCTGGCCTCTAATTTTCCTGACCATGCCTTAGGAGGTCACTAACCCTTAAGTGCTCTCGTCACGACATGTGGCATTATAGAAAAGTCCAAAATACAGTAAAAAAAAAAACGAGTCCCAAAGAGACTTGCGAAAGAGAAGTGAGCACTCACCGCCAATGGGACATCCCGTAGAATGGAGTCTAGGCTTTTAGCGGGTGGCAAAGGTCTTTACCTAACAGGACGATGACGCGTAAATTCCCCTGAGATGCAGATGAACAGCTCCATTCCAGCCCCCTGACGCACCCAACAAAAGGCGCGGTCTCCGTTAGGACAATCGGTGACCCAATAACGTTGCACCTGTTGCGTTGCGCCCACCTCTCTTCTGAAAAGGTATTTCTCTCGTTTGTTCCTTCTGTAAAGAGTGGGCGTGGGTGGCGTCGCCTAAAAATAACAGAAGTGTTGGCCTGAGTAGAGAACTGGTGCCCAGAGGAACCCCTGAGCGCAGGGAGGGGCGCGAATAAAGCAAAGGGTCGAGGCTTCAATGTGGAAGAAGGCCCGGCTCCAGGATTCTGAAAGCACTGGGCGGGCACTGAGAGGAAATATTGGTTCCATTTAGAATTTGTAAGGGTTATGTCTCCGTTGGGCTTCGTTTTTTGTCGTGTAGAAGCACAAAAAATGACACATTCTAATTAATATTTGACAGTACTGTTTGATTTTAGAAATAAATTAGACAATTGCATTTCCTGGCTTTGTTACTCTAAATACCTCTCAACTCATCTCCATCTGACAGGTGTCTAGTGTTGGTATGGTCTTTTGGTCGCCGATCACTGAAATGGCCAGTGTGTGAGCTATTTTGTTTGGTCCCGTCAGAGGTAGGGTTGCGCACTTCTTTGAGAAAATACTGTCCACTTGTTTTCTTATTGTTATCATGGAACACCGAAGAGCTGGTAAATGGAAAATATTGTGTGTAACATTGGCAGGGTTATTTTGTAATATGACAATTATGACGCTATTTGCTCCGATAATTACTCAGCAGTGATCTAGACAGCCCTCGTGTTCTTGTAATTATTTTATTTATGTGTTTGTTGTTTTACTTTTAAGATTCTGAAGGCAAAAAAAACATAAGATTTCATTGATTTTCCTAGATTTTTTTCCAGCCTGGACTTAAAAATACAGACCAGGCTGGTAAAAAAGGTGTCAACCTTAGTCACGGCCCATGAAACAAAAAATAAAAACTTCCCAATCATTCGCCCTTTCAAGCTGGCCCATCTGGCAGTGCCTGGAAGGCCAGTCCAACGCTGCTGGTGTCACTCTCTTTCCCCTTATATTCAGTCTACAGACACAGCGCCTCTGTAGACTACGAGTCACTCTCTTTTCATACCAAAATCACTCTCCCAAGCTGTTACTCGGTTTTTCATTTAATGGTATCAGACTTTTAAACGTGATTTCAACCTCATTGGAGAGTCAACAGATTGGCAGATATGGCAGGATGTTCGGATCCCATCTGCATTTATTATTACTTATATTGCTCAAAACATGTGCTCCACGCAGCTGATAAAAGTAACTGTATATTATGATCACAAATGTTTACTCAGGACCCGAGAAACATCATTTGCGAGTCTCAAATCAGTAACGAACTGATTTTCAATTACAGAAGAAGCAGAATGATATATAAAACACCACAATAAATGTGTTTTCAAAAATTGCATAGGATACCAGTCGCGGCTGGCGATTTGGCAAAGTGGCGGGCGGGAGGAAGCAAAACAAAAATGAAATAAAAAAAAAATCTAAAAAAATTAAACTTACTTAGTCGCCGCTGCACCACCACTGCACTCCAGGCACAGGCTCACAGCCTGTCCTGTGCCAATCATGATGCAGCTCAGAGCAGCGTTATGATTGCTGGAGCTTATCACTCCCATGGCCCGCCCCTTTAAAAATAAGATGATAATAAACAGTGTTTATTATCTTTTTTTTTCTAAAGGTTTGGAACTCCTGCTACTGCTGGCGGGGGTGGGGGAGGAGTGGGGTGGGGTGAGGGTGACGCTCCTCTGCCGTAATGGAGGAGCCGCCCCTGTAGAGTACCCAATGAACAATGACTCTGAGCAGAGCACCTGCCAAATAACGATTCCCAGATCGCAAGTCACAAAATATATGTGTGAACTTATCTCTGAATAGTATAAAAAACAAAAATACCATTTGAAAAACACCATCATGTGGAAGCAGAGTGTAACCAGGAACATGCCCAGTCAGGGTGGAAATCTCCCTGTGGTACAGTATAGGGAAAATTTCAAAAGGTTATTACACTTGAAAAAGTTAGTAAAATATTTGTATGTTAAATATTAATGTCAAATCATTGTATATATTTATTTAAGTTTAAAACAAAATTAAAAATGCTGAAGCACTATTAACTGAATTTTGATTAAAACTTTAATTAATTTACATACATGTTAAACACAAATTCTTTTTATGAAGTTAAAATTAAAGAATAAATTCTCGCTGTAAAAACATTATTTTTTTATTACGAACAAATTACTATTAAATGTTTAAACGTGTTGCACATAATCAATTAGGAGTTATTTAATTATATTTAATACAAGAATGTTACATTCTTTTTATATAAACACAAGTTAATAAAATGTATGTATGTAAAGAAATATAATTAAATAATAAATATTTACTATTTTCAGATCTTCTTTTAACATTAAATTACAATTATTATATTGTTAACTATTTTAAATATATCAACAGAATTTAACATTATTTTTTATGGGATTTTATTTTAAGTTCTACATCCATTATTTTTGTCTGAAAGGTTGTTGCACTATCACTGGTTGGCCACGTGTTTCTTTTTTTGGGAGTAGTAACTATCACTCGTAAGTTTGGCTTCACCCCTTTTTCATGGGGTGGGGAAATGTAAGACTTCCGTTTTGAGTAACTAAATACTCAGATTTTGTGCATAGTTAAAAGCAGTAAAGTTACTCAAAAGTGTAGGAGTAAATAACACATGTAAAGTACTCACAAGTGTATGTTACCTTTGTGAATAGCCCTGAAAATCTCTAAATGGAAGTCCCCCATGCTGTGCTAAGAAGGATACAAAGACCTGAAGACAAGCTGAGAAAAAGGTAGAGAAGGGAGAGAACTTTCAGTTTGAGAGTTTCACTTATTGGCCAAATTGAGACAGAGGTTTGTGAGAAATTGGGTTGATGGTTGAATGTGGTGGGATCCCCAGTCAAGCCACAGCCACAATCCCTTGCAGGGTGAAGTACAAACAGTCACTAAATAAACCCTTGCTTAACCCTTCGTAGTTTTGCACAAAAATCAGTCTGGCGTAACTTGGAAGCAATGTGTAAAGTATTTGTGCAGCACACAAATAGTAATAAAGCGAAAACATAAAACAAGAAACATTCTAAACCAATTAAAAAGAGTCAATTTTAATAAATAATTTGACACCAAGTCAAAAAATATCCAATGAGTAGATCCGAAGTTATAATTTTTCAACTTTTAAGTGAAATCTTGTGCCTAAAAGAGCAAAGCGCCTACTGTGGACATCTAGTTACGCAAGACCGGATCAAAGTCAAAAGTTAAGCCTGACCATGATGGAGAACAGTCTGGAAACAAGAAGTGGATTGGACCTGGTTATCACTTACCTTTATTTCTTGAAGAAAACTGTCTGAGAAGGTAAAGTTCAGTGGGGCAAGGCTGCAGGAAGTGTCCGAGCAGGGACTGTCGTTGTCAGATGGACTTTAGTCGAAGCCTCAGTGAAGATTTCTACGTTCCAACATAGTTGCCGAAATGGAAGTCCAAGACGTCCAGTGCGTCAAAACAGAGGGCTCTACCCATAGGCAGTTCCACAAAGTCAGTAATCTCTTGGGCGAAGGACTGCTGAAACTGACTTGCTGCTGTGGAGATGAAAGTAGCAAGAGAAGCTACAAACACAATCGTTAGGCGCTGCACCTCAGGCAGAGTTTGAGTAGGTTAGCCCCGGTCTCCTCCTGGTTTACAAAGCACTTTTTCACCAGTTTTGGGGCCTGACCATAAGTTGAGCATTCAGGATGACCAGTCCGCCAAACTTCTGAAGGGGAGGTTGCCGCCATATTGGCTACCTCCCCACTGGGCCTATTATGACTTTCCTGCTGGGCTGATGGGTGGAAACCAAGGTTTCCGCCCATCAGCCCAGCAGGAAAGTGGCCACAGCAGTGTCTCCAACTCACAATAGAGCAGGTGGCAATGCTGCTGCCCACAGGGTGCACCAGCACCCTCACAATGCTCACTGTCTGCCCGGCTGCAGTGCCAATGCAGGTTCATTAAGCCCTTTTGTGTGGAGGCAGGGCACAGGCTATTCAGGTGTAAGTGGGGTTGTGCTCAGCTCCCCCTCATTCCTGCCTGAAGATGGCCCATTCAGGCATATCTAATCCTGTATTACGTGACTGTCTGGAAGGAATTCATAAAGTCTGTCAGTTATATCTGGTTATATGATCCAGGCCAGGCTACAGGCACAAAAGGGCTAAGGGCAGGAAAATGCCAACATTCTAAAAGGGGCATTTTAAAAATTGTAATGAAAAATGTAATTTTACAATTAGAGTTTATGAATGCAATGTCATAGGTACCAAGCATGACATATCTACATGCTTCCAATTAGGAATTACAGCTTATTCAATTTAATAAGGATTCCCCACTGTTATCCTATGGCCGGGTGGGCGTCACAGTAGCTATCTAGAGCCTATCTTAGGTGTTAAAAAAGTAGTAAAATGGGAGTTTAAAATTGACAAGGGGGTTTAAATGCCAAGTTGACATGGCAGTGTAACTGCATTCAGGCTGCAATGGTAGGCCTGGTACATGTTTTTGGAGGTCTACTTAAGGGGGTGGTACAATAAGTGCATCAGGCTCACTACTAGCATTTAATTTAAAGGCCCGGGCATACTGTATACCACTCTATGGTGTGGTATATAAGTAAATTAAATATGCCAATTAGGAATTTCTCAATCAAACCATGTTTAGGGCAGTGAGCACAAGCACTTTAGCACTGGTTAGAAGGGTGTAAAGTGCCCAGAGATCTAAGGCCAACAAAAACTAAATCCAGCAAAAATTGGAGTTAAATAGGCCAATAGTTTGAGTGAAGGCCACCCTAAGACTGATAGATCTAACAGATTTCATGGCAGGAGTAGGATAAATATTCAATTAAATCTAAATATTGTAAAGGAGCCACAGCCTGTGTTTAGGTAGGCATACACATCCTAGCATATACAGGTTCTGTCTTCTCTACATCGTAGCTGTGACAGCTGGTACCTCCCAGGGTGCCCCCTCTAGTTGATTTAGGTCATATCTGAACCATATGTCCGAAGCCTGTGCACTCTGAGATTTTCCAAATTCCCCAGGTGGGTCATTAGGTCACCAGTGTGAAATTCTAAAGGACTGAACAATTTGTACTAGCTATTGTTTGTGTGGATGTTACCCACATTTTTATTTCTTCCACTCAAATAGTGAGCATATCTACAACAACATGAAACAATTTGTGAACATGAAAGTGGTTTGCATTGCAAACAACAGGCATGGCACCCAGGGAGTACACGCAACTCGTATATGTACAGTCACTGTTCCCTTTATTAATGGATTGCAAGAGAAGAGCTGGAAGATGGCAGTTAAGTAAATTACTATCCCAGTGCACACATTCACAGGAACTTTGTAAATTCTTTCATCCACATTGGATGTAATAGTGCATACACGATATGTGAGTAACTCATGACACACTTCCTCTGTGTTCTGGCATACTTGGAACCGAGGAAGAACAAAGTGCACAAGCAGACCAGATCTGTGGTGGAACCAATAGTTCTCATTCTTTAAGAAAGATTTAACTACCTGCATAAAAGAGACTTGAGTACAACCACAGACATGCAGTAAAATCACATCAATACACAACATTGCTGCCAGGAAGGGACTGTCAAATGTACCTGAGAATAACAATTTGCACTATGATGATGATCCTCAAACCTCACCAGCCATGTTGGGGCCAGCAGGAACAGTAGAGCAAGCACATCATTTCCAGGGTCCTATAAATAGAGTCAGAATTAGCTATATGGAGCCAGGCAACTTCTCGTTTGTTGTAGGGTCACTGGTTAGTTTATCACCACCTCTGTTTCTCCCTCTTTTGTTATTTTCATGTTCTGTCATTGGTTCACGTATACTTCTGCATTTTGACTTTCAGCGCTCTGGAGACTTCCTTACCTGTTTACTCTTCTCCGAAGATTGCTATGAATACTTCATGTGCAGTGGTCTGTCAGTATTTACTGTATTTGTTCTCAGGACACCAGGGTGTTTCCTGGTGCTACTGTGGTTCATCCCTGTTCTCTATATTGAAGGATCTGGTTAATCAGTGACTGCACAAGTATGGAATATATGTTGTTTTTGATGGACTAGTTAATGTTGAATGGTTTTAAACTACTTGTTATCTCAGGGAACACTTCAGCCCAGATGTTACCCTGACATTGCCATTAACCAGATGAGTGCTGAAAACCCCGTGCTGGCAGACTGCAGACATACTCTGTCTTCTCTTCTTTCTTTCACCCTGAACCCCCTTTTCCCCATGCAGGGCCTTCTCTTACAGCTATTTACAGTCCTTTCACTTATGGGGTGTCTGTTCTGGAAGACCTTAATAACCTTCTAATACACTGCATCTCTTTGTCTAGCTGCACTAGGGCATTCCTCACAGTTTGCTAGGCCCTCATTCTGGCATGGATTTGAAGATTAATCCAATACAGGCATGCTATACCATTGAATTTAGTGTAGATTTACCATCAGATTATGGTTATACTATTATTTTAGTAATAGGTTCATTCACAAAATTATTCTCATTTTGTTCCTGCTGAAGATTTTCCAACCGCAGCAGATGCTTCTAAACATTTCTTTACAGAATATCATCAATTTGAATTGATTACGATAATATGTAAGATAGTACATGCTATCAAACTGAGTTTAAGGATACAAGTGATGATATATGAGTGTGGATAGGTAAATACAGTACTATAATGATACTAACACATTTTTTTAACTTGTTTATGTAAAATACAACTAAAAAGGATGTTAAAATAAATGTTGCATGGATTATCTCAAATCATCAATTAGATAGCGGAACACAATTTGTATTCCTCTTTTTGAAGTCCTTCTGTAAAAATGTGGATTTTTGAAATTTGTTTATTCTCGAATATCGTCTACAAATAGCTGGCATAACAGAAAAAATTAATCCAGAACTTGAAATATATCTGCAATGTTATATTCAGGCAGAGTTTACTCACAACAATACTGTTCATCTGTCTACCTGTCATTTTCCATTTTTTTCTTTTCAAGGAAACCATCAACTATACATTTCTCATATCCCAGGCAACAATTCTATACACCAACCTATTGAAGAGAAATCAAGTATATTAAACAGCATAACAAAATGAATCTTGGAAAATTTGCAAATGGCTAAAGAAAGACACAGTGGGCAAGCTGATAAGAATAGAAGAGCAGCACAAAATTATCACATAGGTGATGCAGTATGGTTATCAACAAAATATATTCCTCTTTATGGTAAATGAAAATTCCAACCTAGGTTTATTGGCCATTTTTCATTATCAAGGACATCATTCCAGTATCTGCTAAACTGTCATTACCTGAAACAATGAAGATAACATCCTGTCTTCCAGGTATCACTAGTTAAGCCAGTTAAGCAATTAACTAAGGTGTGTTAGCCTCTTTCTCCTATAATACAATGTTCTCATGTGGTATGTGAAGTTCAGTCCCTTCTAGATTTCTGCATTGTGAAGGAAAACTGAGGTATTTACAAGATTGGAATAGGTATGGACCTTAGGAATGATCCTACAAACCTGTGACACAAATACACGTCCCTCAACTAATAAAAAAAAGTCCATGGTTGGAAACCTTTGAAACCTGACCCTGACTGAGGCTGTAGCAGGGTGGTTATTGTCACAAAGGTTAAGAAAGTTATAATGAAACCCTACGTGGTTGTCATTGGGAAATACAAAAATGGTGACGTAAAACATCCTTTAGTTAATTTAGTAATAGGAAGAATCATTTCAGTTATTTGCCAAGTTCAGTTTTCTGTCATGCTCCAAAGGCCCCCGGAAAATAAGGTTGCAAATGAAATAAGTTCAAGAATGCTACAAAGTAATAGTAAACTCTATTTGCAAGTCACATGAAAATACCTTCTCATGAGAACCATGAAGATATTGGCCATCTTGATGACATGGACAAAAAGAGAGAATTCAGTGCAGTACCTTGCGTCCCAAACTGAGTTCTCCTCTGCTTCTGGAGCCACTTTTCTCAATTGCTGACTCTTCATCTGAAGGCCTGCTTCTTGGATAATTCCTTGCAGCCATATCTGGAAATTGTTTTATGTTTATCCATTTATCGGTAGGATTGTGCCATTTGGGATATCTGGTGAAGCCTTATATTGTTCTCGTGGAACATTTAGAGATGTGCTGGAGCAATCGTCTGTTGTTTTTGCAACCTAGAGAGGTTTGTTTTAGAATTTTCTTAAGCACCTCCACCTCAGCTTGACACCTTGGGTTTGTTTTCGCCCAAACTGTGAGTGTTCTGAATCAAGCCAACTGGTCCTAGGTTTTAGACAAGGTTGTTTCTTTGCCCATATTCTCTTTATCATTTACCTTCATGGAATCTGCTTTGTTTGCTAGGAGGTTGAATATGCCAAGGGTGGGTACCACATGTATTCCATCTAAGCTATATGCATATGACATTGTTTTGATGGCATGGGCAGCAAATAGCCTATAGCCAATCATTGATAGCTTTATATTTTTATGGACAGCAGAGATTTGAACTTAGTCAAATCCTTCACAATGACCACAGAGCCTTGACATACCAAGGACCTCATTACGAGTCGACTAGCAGTGGCAGTCATGTACGCTGCAGGTTTGGCGGTCAGACCACCAAAGTGAGAGTTTGGCAGTCGGAGCTCCAAACGACGCCGTCTCCGCCGGGAACAAAGTTACCGACGGGTTGACGGTGGTGCAGGTCGTAATCAGCCAGGGGGGTGCTGAAGCCAGCACTGACCTGCGGATTACAACCTGGTTCCCCACCGGCCTTTTATTGGTGGTTGCACCATCATGAAAAGGCTGACGGAGAACAGGTGTAGGGGGCCACAGGGAGGCCCCTGCACTGCCCATGGACAACTCGCGACGGCCATGATCACCACCATGAGACATGCAGACTTTTGCCCGCCAGACTTGTAAAGAGGCCCTAAATTTATCTCATCTGTACGCTATAGTACAGGGTTTTGGGGCAAATCAAGAGTTTTACAAATTGAAGAGAATAGATTTTGTCCTCATCTTTTGGCACTCCCACCACGTTGACCAAGTTTTTCATGAAACAAAGAGCCTGGTCTACAACTTTTAAAAGACAGAATCAAATTGTTTTCTCTTTTTTTGTGGTCATCAATGTGGACAAATCCTGCAGCCAATCTTAGTCATTTTGTACCAGTATTTATTTATTTGCAGTTTGTAAATAAAATTGCATATATTCAGGAATGTGGAACTTAATAAAATATCTACATGTCCATATGACAGGTTGCTTCTCACTTTCCCCAGCCAGTGGAGTGTAGTCCTTGTGCTGGAGGCTAATCTTAACAAACAAAGGGGCATATTTCCAAGAAAGTGGCGCATCAGCTCTGATGCGCCACTTTTCTAGCGTTGCCCTGCGCCCCCCTGACGTCACCATGGTAGCGATTTATTTACTATACAGCACACTTTGGTGCACGTTAGCACAATAGCGCTATAATTTATTACATATACATAAATCTTGTAAATTTCACTGTGCCATTTTTTTGTGCCTCTCTGCATGAGAACGCCCCCTTGGATACATTATACTTGGCTCAGGTATAATGTGGCACAAGGGATTACAAAGTGGCACAATGCAAATATTGCGCCACTTTGTGAATATGGCACGTGGTGGGGGGTCTCCATAACACCTCCTTATCGTAGAAAAAATAACACTAGGGTGGCGCAAGGAGGCACTAGGGGCTTGTAAATATGCCCCAAATTGTCAGAGAATTTCTAAACTCTAGCTTCTTCACCAAGTCCACTTGGCTGAATCATAAGAACTTGGCAGGGCAGATCTTTCGAAAAATCTTTTTAATTTTCAAGCATCATGTACATAAAGAGATAAAATGTGGGTTAAGAGAACTTTTTGTGACACTCGCAATTTACAGTGTGACTCTCTCGAGCTTTCTAAACCAATGGTCAGTAATTTCCTGGTAACTAATTATCTGTTAAAGGTTGGGGTGCTGTAAAAGATATGACACCATGGGGGTCATTACAACATTGGCTGTAAAAGCCGCTTACCGCCGTGCAGAAGACCGCCAATACACCGCCGCGGAAATCCGCCACAGCTTTTATGACCCACATCTCGGAATCCGCCGAAATTCAGACACCCACACAAGTCCGCCACACCAAAGGTCAGTGATAAACTGGCGAAAACAAAACCTCCACCGTCACGCCAACAGAAACACGCCCATGCTATCACGACCCACAAATCCACGCGGAGGTCTTTCAACCACGGTATTCCATTGGCGGTACACACCGCTGCGCTCAAAATACACACACATCTCCAAAACACTGCCACATTGGACAATTCCAAATACACACACCTGATACACATACAAACACCACTCCCACACACCCAACACAATATAAAACACACACCCACATCACCCACAAACCCCTACGACCAAAAATTATCGACGAAGGCCAGAGAGAGAGCATAGCATAGACAACCCCACCACACAGAGGCACACGACACCATCACCCACACAACATCCACGCACAAAACACCCCACACCACCACACATCACCACACTCATCACCACATACACCACCCCACACATCACCTACACCACCCCATGGCACGGCAAAGACACCCCAGTTTCTCTGAGGAGGAACTCAGGGTCATGGTGGAGGAAATCGTACGGGTAGAGCCACAGCTATTTGGATCACAGGTAGAGCACACCTCCATAGCTAGGAAGATGGAGCTATGGCGAAGAATCATGGACAGGGTCAACGCAGTGGGACAGCACCCAAGAAATCAGGAGGACATCAGGAAGAGGTGGAACGATCTACGGGGGAAGGTGCGTTCCGTGGTCTCCAGGCACAACATCGCGGTACAGCGGACTGGCGGCGGACCCCCACCTCCTCCCCCACAACTAACAACATGGGAGGAGCAGGTCTTGACCATCATGCATCCTGAGGGCCTCAGAGGAGTCGGTGGAGGAATGGACACTGGTAAGTCAAATCTTAACTATCATATCCCCCACCCTACCTGCATGCTATCACACCCCCCCACCTTCACCCCCTCCCTTATCACTCCAACTCCTCACTAATGTACTACTAACACACACCACCCATCCCAACACCAAGCCCTGCATGTCACAACAAAGCATGGTCACCCCTCACTAAAGCATGCCCACAGCACATTCCCATAACACCCCCCCAAACATCATCACACAAGCCCCCACACAGGAATGCTAGCACTGGGGTACACGCTCACACACCCATTGCACACCATGACACACACAGATGCAATAATCATGCTTTTATACCCCTGTAGGACCACTACCCAACGTCACCAGACAGGAGGGTCCAGAGATCTCTACCCCACCCACAGAAGAGGCCCACAGTGATGACAGCAGCTCTGGACAACTGGATCCAGATGACCAGCCCGGACCATCGTGGGCCTCAGGACAGTCGGTTCCCCTCACACAGGCACAGCCCAACACTGACCTTCCACGCTCTGGAAACACCAGCACAGCACCCACCCAGCGGGCCCATACCCCCGTCCCCAGGACACGTCAATCAGCTGTGTGTCCACCACTACAGGGAACCCCGGATAACCCACCACCCCAACAACAACAGGGACCTGGGGGCAGTGGTAGTGGGCACACGGTCCAGGGGACGGAGGCCCAGGAACACAGGGCAGTGCACCTGTGAGACTAATAGACTGGACACCATTTTACCACCCCCTCCAATAATTAGCACTTCAAAAAACACAGTTGAAGCACAAAACAATCTGGAGTCAGTCTGTGATTTTGAAAATGTGTATTAGCAATGACAGTGACAAAATGCGTTTTCAAATGTAATGTCAACATACCTATGTCACACATCACAAGTCCATGAAGGATGCAAGCAGATGACACACGTTGGTAACCACACCTGTGAAACCGTAATGGATATGTACCACTCAGTTACCAAATACTGCTTGAAATAGCCAGACAGGATAAAGGTAGAAGTGTGAAAGTACTTGTAGTAGGAAAGAATGTGTTCTCACCTGTGTGTCACTGGAAATATTGCTGGATGACTGAGTCCCTGTTGTCAATGTCTTCTTCCTCTGCTTCCTCCTCATCACTGTCCACAGGCTCCACAGCTGCCACAACACCGTCATCTGGACCATCCTCCTGCAGAAAAAGGACCTAGCGTCGCAAAGCAAGATTGTGAAGCATACAGCAGGCGATGATGATCTGTCACACCTTCCTTGGTGAGTAGAATAGGGAACCACCTGTCATATGGAGGCACCTGAACCTGGCCTTCAGGAGGCCG
The DNA here is from genome assembly GCF_031143425.1 of Pleurodeles waltl. NCBI lineage: Eukaryota > Metazoa > Chordata > Amphibia > Caudata > Salamandridae > Pleurodeles > Pleurodeles waltl. The sequence goes on from NC_090445.1 coordinate 1,115,110,626, forward strand.
AAGGTGCGTTCGATCACCCTCCTGGTCCGCCCATGGGCCTCATTTTAGCGTTCCTCTGCCCTGGTCCTGGGATTCCTCACTGGGGTCAGTAGCCATGACAGGTTGGGGTAACCAGAGTCCCCTAATAGCCACACCCGGTGCCTCTGGAGTTGACCCATCACATAAGAGATGCTGCTATTCCGCAGGATGTAGGGGTCATGCACAGAGCCAGGGAACATAGCATTTACCTGGGAGATGTACTGGTCTGCCAAACATACCATCTGTACATTCATCCAATGATAACTCTTCCGGTTCCTGTACACCTGTTCACTCCTGTGGGGGGGGGACCAGCGCTACATGGGTCCCATCAATGGCACCTATGATGTTGGGGATATGTCCAAGGGCATAGAAGTCACCTTTAACAGTAGCCAAATCCTCCACCTGAGGGAAAACTATGTAGCTCCTCATGTGTTTCAGCAGGGCAGACAACACTCTGGCAAACACGTTGGAAAACATAGGCTGGGACATCCCTGGTGCCATGGCCACTGTTGTTTGAAAAGACCCACTTGCAAGGAAATGGAGCACTGACAGCACCTGCACTTGAGGGGGGATTCCTGTGGGATGGCAGATTGCTGACATCAGGTCAGGCTCCAACTGGGTACACAGTTCCTGGATTGTGGCACGGTCAAACCTGTAGGTGATGATTAAATGTCGCTCCTCCATTGTCAACAGGTCCACCAGCGGATTCCGCCATCTCCTCACATGTCCCAGCTGACGGTGCCTATGAAGGACATCGGCGACCACAGAGTCAAGCTACTCAGAGGTATGTACCCACAGCTACCCAGAACACGAAACATAATCCAAAAAGTTGTTTGTAAGTGTGTTGAGTCCAGGCCTAGGTATGTGTGACGCAGTTGAAAATGAAGCCATGTGGGCCCCTGAAATGGCGGCTGCCTGACCTGTGAACTGGGACAATGGGATGTGAGGTAACTGCGCTGGCGTTGTACACCGTTGCGGTAGGCGGTCGAAGACTGCTGCGCAGTGCTGCATTGGTTAACATTGGACCCTATGGGTCCCAGGAGCCAATGCCGAAGTGCGCCGGCAGTGATGATACGCACCGCCGCGGACATCACTGCCGCGGACGTGACTGCCATTTTCTATCTGTTGAATCACTCGATACCTGATCTTCGACAGGAGAGGACCTATATTGCAATTGCTGCTGTGACCTCAGTCTGGAAGAGACAATGGCTCGTGCGTCTGGGGAAGGGCCCCTGCCTTCACTGCACAGGAGTTGGAGAAGCTCGTGGACGGGGTCCTCCCCCAGTACACGCTACTCTACGGTCCTCCAGACCATCAGGTGAGTACATAGGGTGCAAGTTGTATGGACTATGCCTGGGTGGAGAGGGCCGGTTGTAAGAAGGAAGGGGGCAGAGTTCTGCGAGCATGAAGGACTGTGAATGCATGTGCCACATGGCAAGGGCAGGGATGTGGGCCACTCACTTCGACGGTGCAGTTGGTAATGACTTCTCTTCTTCCCCTGTACATGTCATGTAGGTCAGCGCCCACCAGAAGAAGGCTATTTGGCGTGCCATCGCCAAGTACGTCCGGACCCTGGGGGTCCACCAGAGACGGAGCACCCACTGTCGGAAAAGATGGGAGGACATTCGCCGCTGGAACAAGAAGACGGCGGAGGCTCAGCTGAGGATGGCCTCCCAACGTGGGAGGGGTGCCCGTCGCACCATGACCCCCCTGATGTTCCGGATCCTGGCGGTGGCCTACCCTGAGTTGGATGGGCGCTTGAGGGCATCACAGCAGACACAAGGGGGTGAGTACAACATCATTCTGCGGAATTTGCGCGCAGTGAAGGTGTCTGGGTGGGGGAGGAGGGCTGTGGGTATCCCTAGGCCAGGGCCAGTTCCGTAGGCTAGGCCCCTCCGTAATGCAGGCCATGTGGCACTCCACCCCACCTCTGTAGAGTTCCAAGTACAGGTATACATGCCCCTGTGTCATCTATGTGTGCTGATGTCCACCATAGCCATGTAGGCCATATCCCAGGAACTGCATCAGTAGAGCCCAACATCGCGGCGTAGTGCAGGGGGCTTCTGTGTCTGTATTGTCCGCCAACGGTAGCGGTAAGCCATGCACTCAACCTGTCTTTCTTCTGTCCTCCCCCCTTTTTGTGCTCTCCCTGTTCTTTTGTGCATCAGCATCATCAGGCGGAGGTACAGTGGCACCGGAGCACGAGGGAGCTGCATCCCACATGGCCATGGAGGGCCACACCACGGACTCTGAATACACCAGTGGGACGGAGGGCGAGGGGAGCTTCACGGCGGTCACCGGATCAGCAACCAGCGACACAGACTCGTCCTCCGATGGGAGCTCCCTTGTGGTGGCGGCAAAATCTGTGCCCCCCACTTCTACAGGTACAGCCGCCACCCCCCCCTACCAGCACCGCCCTCCCAGCAGCCCCTCAGCCTTCGCCCAGTGCCCTCTCACCCAGGAGGGTGGGCATCACCTTCGCCCCAGGCACCTCAGCCCCTGCCCCTGTCACCTCTGCTGCCCTCAGTGAGGAGGCAATTGACCTCCTCAGGTCACTCACTGTTGGGCAGTCTACCATTGTGAATGCCATCCAGGGTGTAGAAAGGGAGTTGTAACACACTAATGCATTCCTTGAGGGCATTCATTCTGGTCAGGCTGCCCATCATCGAACCCTGCAATCTCTGGCCTCAGCACTGATGGCAGCCATTGTCCCTGTCTCTAGCCTCCCCCTCCAACTTCCTCCACCCAGACCCAATCCCCTGTACCTCTGCCTATCCCAGGCACACCATCAGACCAGCCTGCACACACGTCAACACACAAGGGAATCTCAGGCAAACATAGGCTCCACACATCCCACAGGCACTCACACAAGCATCACCCACATACAGACACAGCAACATCCACTGCCTCCAATGTGTCCCCCTCCTCGTCGTCTCCCTCCTCCCTCCCAGTGTTGTCTAGACTCTCACCTGCATGCACTACCACTACAACCACTAGGACCCGTACCAGCACACCCACCACCACACTCCACTCACCTGCACTCACCACCCCCACTACCATTTACACGTCCCCTGTGTCCTCTCCCAGTGTGTCTGTGACGCCCCCTCCCAAAGTACACAAACGCGGGCACACACACACCCAACATCCATCCACCTCACGACAGCCTCCACAACATGCACCTGCACCCAAATCATCAAAGGTTACACCTCCTACAACCACCTCCTCTTCCTCCACTCCCAGACCCCCTCCAGCTACCCATACCAGTGTTCCTAAGAAACTTTTCCTGAGCAACGTTGACCTCTTTCCCACCACTCCCCCCCCTCCAATCCATAGGTCCCGTACTAGCACCTCAGCCAAAACATCTCCGGTACCAGTGGTGCCTGTTAGAGGTATGTGGAGTGCACCGGGCACCAGGGCAGCCAGAGTGACACGGAGCCAAAGCACAGCCAGTCCCCCCCCTGTGAAGCACCAGAAGTTGGACAGTACCCGACGGGATAGGGGGAAGAATCCAGCCAGTAAAGCCGCTCTCAAGGGTCCCGGGGGGAGTGTCGAGTCAGCTGTGATTCCTCCCAAGTTGGGGAAGGGGCAGAAGAAAGTGCCAAAGTCTGGGAAGAGCAGCACGGCGGAGAAGGCCGCCATCATCCCTGCTGCCCAGGAGGCCACCGCCAGCCCGATCGTCACTGGTCAGGAGACCACCGCCAGAGTCAGTGCCCAGGAGGGCAGTCCCATCGTCACTGGTCAGGAGTACACCGCCAGAGTCAGTGCCCAGGAGGGCAGTCCCATCGTCACTGACCAGGAGACCACCGCCAGAGTCAGTGCCCAGGAGGGCCCCGGCAGCCACAGCCCCGCTGGGCAATGAGGGACCGCCATGGCAAACACCGCTGCACAGGTCAGAGACAGCAAAGTCAAGCACCGCTGAACAGGGCAAGCACCGCTGAACAGGGCAAAGACCGCCATGGAAAGTACCGCTGAGCAGGGCAAGCACCGCTGAACAGGGCAAAGACCGCCATGGCAAGCACCGCTGAACAGGGCAAGCACTGTTGAACAGGGCAAGCACCGCCAACTCAAGCATCGCTAGCCCATGTGCGGCAGGGGCAGTGACGGAACTGGGACCGTGACGGGGAGAGTGATGCACCCCAGAACCAGTGGAGAACAGCATCCACTACCTCAATCCTTAACAGGATGAAGCACTCTGGGCACCAGTCCCCCTCCAGAACCAGTGGAGAACAGCATCCACTACCTCAATCCTTAACAGGCTGAAGCACTCTGGGAACCAGTCCCCCTCCAGAACCAGTGGAGACTGTCATCCACTTGAGAGACTGTGGCTTTGCACTCCCCAGGATGGTACAGTGGGCAAACCACCCACTGTAGAGACTTGAGAGACTGTGGCTTTGCACTCCCCAGGATTGAACAGTGGGCAACCCACCCACTGTAGAGACTTGAGAGACTGTGTCTTTGGTCTCCCCAGGATTGAACAGTGGGCAACCCACCCACTGTAGAGACTTGAGAGACAGTGGCTTTGCACTTCCCAGGTTACAACAATGGGCATGGAGCCCCCTCGTGGATCTGGCATAGTGCTGTCATCCGGCTGAGGTGACTCCCCTTCCCTTCCCCCTGAGGTACCTGTTGTATTTCGATCTGATGCCCCTGCAGTGATCTCTCCGTTTTGCTCAGGTATCATGTGTGGGCCTCGCCCATGCATTTTGGGGCCAGTGGTCCACGGACATTGAATGGTGCATACCTGCACTACTAATTGTGATGTATATTTTGTTGAATGTGTATATATATCTGTATATATTTGGTTACTGTATTTTGATACATTACAATGGTTGCACTCATTTCCTTTTGTCTTTGCATTCTTCCGGGGGGTTTTGGGTTGTTACTGTTATGTTTGGATATGCATTGGTGTGTGTGTTGTAGTGGGTGAGGGTCGGGGTGGGGGTGTGGGTGTTGCCTGTGTCTGTCCCTGACTTTTGCCTCCCCTATGTCGTAGGTGCAGCACTCACCATTGTCTTCGGCGCTGGCGTTGATGATGATCGTACAGAAGCAGGAAGACTATCGCAGGGAGTATTTGGAGTTCTGGCTCCATGGTGCCCTCGTTCCTCGTGGAGTGTGTAGAGGTGAGCGTTTTCCCATTGAAATGGCTGTTTCCGCAGTGTTTTTATCCACGGTGAATCCGCCCCGGAAAAGGTGGCGGATTGGTAGGTTGTGATACTGTGGGCTGTACTTTGTCTCCCGCCTGTCTGTTGGCGGTGACCGCCGTGCTGCTTGTCTGTACCGCCGTGGCGGTCGGAGTGTTAAAGTGGCTGTCTTTGTTGGCGGTTTCCGCCACGGTCATAATTCCCTTTTTTTTTCCGACAGCCTGTTTGCGGTCTTACCGCCGCTTTAACACCGTCCGCCAGGGTTGTAATGACCACCCATGTCTTTCAGCTTCAATTTCAGCTCAGACCATATCCACTTTGGGGTCTGTTCACAAACTACATTTTGCAGTATGTATTGTAGTAATACACACGTGCTACAAAATGCTAATCTCAAACCTATGTGTGTAGTTCATGTCTCCAGCGCTCATATTTTTTTTCAGTCATGTAAATATTTAATTTAAAGTAATTTGCAATTTAGATATATATAAAAGATAGTGATGTAATAATTTTAAAATGCAAAAAAGGTGTTAACATATTTTCATTTGAATACAAACATGTACTATCTATATGTTTTTTGTAACATTAAGGTCTAATTATTTCAGACAAGCTAATTAAGCATTATTTCCTATGGGGGTTACATTGAAGTCCATGCCTCCATTATTTTCTATGGAGGGTATCAGGGGTTGGCCATGTGTGGTGTAGCACTTACTGCTTTTTTTGCAGTAATTTACACACTAAGCAAGGCTTCTCTCCCTTTTTTGCGGGGTGAAGACATGCAGGTCTACAGTTTTGAGTAACTTTACACTCAGATTTTGAGAATAGCCAAAAGTGTAAGAATTAATTAATACTTGAAAATTACTCATAAGTATAACTTACCTTTTGGAATAGTCCCAATAATATATTCTGTAAATATTTATAAAACTTGGTTTTCAAATCCAATTCTTAAATTCCATAGATGTCATCAATATAGACTGGCTCTGATTTTTTATTATAAATTAATCAATGAACTTGTACTTGTGGTGATCAGGATCACCCACCTAAAAGGCATAATGTCTGTGGGAGCAACATGTTTCCAGCTAATCCCATAGGAACAACCCTCGGTGCACCATTACAACTCATATTCTGTAGCTTTATCTCAAGGAGATGGTGGTGGTTGGGAGACAAGGAGAGATTGAAGGTTGTCAATGTTGTACCAACTTGGACACTCTGCTGGACTGGGAGTCTGCAGCGTTTTGTAGTGTAGCCATTTTTATGTAGCTTTTGCGCGTTTGCTTCAGGCGGTAGGCCTTTGAGCACTTTGCCTTTGATGCATTTTATTCGTTTGCTTAAAGCATTAGGCCTCAGTGCACTTTGCTCTAGATGCATTTTAATCAGCCTCGTACTGTTATTTTTCAATAGCCAGTTCTGTGGTCCTGTTTTATATTTTTATATCACACTGTTTAGCCTACTTCAGCACTGGAGTTCAATAATACATTCTTGTTCACTCTGTGCTTCAGTCAAGGATACAGTCTGGTACATTGCCGATAGACGTGGTAGGAGTTTAGTCTTTGGTTTGTAGACGATACACATTCTTGCGTAGGGACATTTTGTTACCACATTGACATGTTAGTTATAAAAACACTTCCTTGTCCTAATACATGCAAGAGGGAGATTCCGACCAGGGAACCACAACTAGACGCTGACTGCCCTGTTGCAGATGCTGACCCAGATCACAGGTCTTTGCTCAGTTATGAGGGTTGATGTCTTCCCAGGGAATCTTAAAGGCAAACTTAGAGCTTAACATGCTGTGCTCGAAATAGAACTTAATTAGAGTGAACGTAATCTATTAACACTATGATAGCGTTATTCTTATGTTTCACTCTCCTCGTGACTATTTCAATCCTACTGTGTTGCATGGTTCTGGTTATTGCGGCTCACGCCTTATTATCTAAAATGCAGTCATTTTATTAAACCAATCTATAAAACTTACACTGCCGTTGTCATTTGTATATGAGATCATACTGTATATGAGAGAACCGGTTGGGATCTGAGCGACCACGACTTCCCTGAGAAGTTCTAAAGATGTCATGCACTCGGCTGCCTAATCATCCCTTCCCCTTGGGAGAGATGAGGCACTGCTAGTTAGCCGGAGCAAAACCGGATTGACGGTGACAGGGGTCCTTCTTAGTGGGTCACACTTAGTCCCCCACACCAGGAATGACTCTGCTACCTAGAAATCCAGTAGTCTCATTTAGGATAATGAGAGCCAACGAGACATGGCGCCGCCAACGATTGGTCTGGCTCTAATTTTCAGGCCCGGCTGACTCTCTCGGTCTCATATATATATTGACTCCTCGGTTCCGTTAACGGAGACGTCCGTGGCGCTGAGGACTTCCGCCACCGCAATATAGGTAGATCCTAGTTATAGCGGTTGGTTGTTCAAGCTTGAACTCTGAAAGGAAAACCCCGATATTGGTGTGCCTTCTCTGAACTATAGCTGTTTTCATAATGGCGAATCCCTAGGCAATCCAAATAGCAGTTAATATGCAACAACCGCTCACAGGTCATTTGCTAGCACATGGTCTAACAAACCAGGGGGGTCCAGTCACGTTTGTGGTGGATGCCCATGCAGCCTATAGAACAGAACTTTTTTATTCTTGGGTCACCTTTCCAGCAGTTGATGGGAATTCAAATACATTTCACAATTACACATTTGCGAATGCCCCTGGACAGTACAGGGCATATGCATATTTAGAAATACCTCTATCTTATCAAGAACATAATAATTGCCTTGATGGCGCCCTACCCCACACCATAGCACCTTTTAGGCTAGGTCCACTGAGTAACGATGGTCCTACCTGGCCTTTATTGGCTACATATATTCAACAAATCCAAGATGAATATGGGGCTGCCCCGGCCTTAGATTTGGGGATGCAACTGATGGGCAATTTTGCCACGGTTTCTTCCATAATATTGAGTAATCTAAAAGGGGAGGCAGTGGCACTAGCGGTGCGTATGCGTCTTCGTGACGTCCCGTAACTAGATCAGGAGCGGGATCTGCCGAGAATAATAGCGGAAACATATTCCAGTATAGGTCGTGATAGCCTTGGGGCTCGACCGCAGAAACCACAGTTTCAGGGTAAAGGTAGTAAAGATACTACTAAACAACAGCATCCTGAGGGTAATAAGAAGCGCTGGGAGAAAAAACAACAGACACCTAAAAAGGAAAGGGGAGACTCTCCGAGGCTGGAGACCCCTCAGTCTAAATATAATCTTAGAAATAGGGATAATTTGAAAACGCCTGATAGATATCAATATACTGATACACGCCAATCTCGTTCCTTTCAGGACTCATAGGAAAAGAGAAATGAGAGAGGTGGGTGATCAGAGGGGAGAACAGAGTACGGAGGTTTCTGTAAAAAAGGAAGAGAAACTGATCCAACAAAAACAACAGTTTAAAAAGAAAAAAGTGCCGGCAGTCTCAGTCAGACATGCCACACAGGAAGAGAGTTCTCTTGAAGAACAAGACATGGACTCTGGCACTGTTAGACAGCGCGGCAGAGGTCACAATAGTTCGCTGGAATCTTCTAGAGCACCTGGAAGTGAAAGCAACTGATGACTTCATACAAGTCGAGACTGCAGATATGCGTGTCTCTGATCCCAATAGAGTTTATACAGTCGCTTTACAATTGGAAGGAGACATTGAGCGCACTATAAACGCTATCTTTTGGGATCGTGTAGTCGAGGTATATGACATTTTGCTGGCCGAACAGGATTGGCCCCCTGACTTTGTACGCGACTGTCCAGTTGGGGAGGAGGTTATTACACCTTCGTTCTCACCACTTGTTCCAGGAGAACTCGCGGAGTCCTATAGCATTCAATGGGCTCTGGCACAAGCACCTGCCTTATATAGAAATCATGTGGGGTGGGATAGGGATTCTCCTTATCATGTAATTCCGATTAAGGGCGAAACCTCAGCCACAACCGCAATATCCTATTAAATATGAAGCAAGGGCATCGGTAAGGAACATACTTACACAATTGGAGTACCAGGGAGTTATTGAACCCTGTGTCTCGCCGATGAATAATCCCTTATTCCCTGTAGCTAAACCGGACCATTCTTATAGAATAGTGGTGGACTACAGACATTTGAACGGACATGCACGTGCATATGCTATACAGAATTCACATAGCACAGCACTCATGAATAATATTGTGTGTAAAAAATACAAAACTACTTTAGACATCTCAAATGGTTTCTTCTGCTAGAATATAGCGCCCGAAAGCAGGGATTTTATGAGCTTCAGTGCGTTTGGCTCTCAGAAAAAAAATTGTCGTTTGCCTCAGGGGTATAAGAATAGCCCAGGACTGTTTTCGGCTCGTGTGACTGAAATATTGCACGAACTGGACCCTGAAGCATTGTCATATGTTGATGATATATATCTCACGGATGATGAGTTACTACAACATTTAAGGCGGGTAGCCCTCATTGTTGTGGGATTTGCCGATATTGGCTACAAATTTAACTTCAAAAAGTCGAAAATTGCCTTCCTCAGCGTCATTTTCTTGGGATATGAGCTGTCGAACGAGGGTAAGAGCCTAGCGCCACACTTTTTAGAAAAATGTGCACAATTGCAACCTCCTAATACGATTAAGAAACTCCAGTCGTTGTTGGGATTTCTAAATTTTGGCAGAACTTACATTCCTGATTATGCTACATGTATAAATCCTTTGTACGAGTTGATTCATCCGGATTTCTCGAGTAGGTCTTGGACGATTGAACATACACATACTTTTCTAGACTTGCAAACTGATCTCCTAGCTGCAAAGCATTTACACACACGGGACAATAAGACACATCTGGTCATCAGGGTTATAGCTGTGGCCGTTGGGTTTACGTATGTCACCTTTAATGAAGGTGAGACAGTCCCGATAGGATACAAGTCTCACTTGTATTCTACTGCAGAACAACGTTTTGCACAAACAGAGAAAATTCTCACTGCTGTACAGATGGCTGTGATTAAAGAACGACCTCTTGCCCAGGGCAAACGCATCACAGTCGTTTCCCCGATTCCGGCCCTAGAGGCTCTTACGAAAGCGAGTGTTCCTAATGCGAAAGCATTACACCCGCAATGGATACAATGGACTACGTCTTTGACAGCCACTGATGTAGATTACATTTTTGACCCAAAGCTACAGACACAGGAATTTCTCCAATATGAAATAGAATACACTATTCCCGCTGGCACGTTGCCTATTGATCAATATCAAGTAGTCATGTACACCGATGGCTCTGCGCAGCCTGCGGTGGGAACAAAACACCAATAATCTGCTGCATGTGCAGTGGTGAGCGGCCATATGGAGGGGGAGAAGTTCTGCCCCAACATACTTATACGCAGACATTGGGGGACTGTACGGCACAGTTGGCTGAGCTGAAAGCTCTATTATAGGCCTTGGAACATACGGATCCGACACAGTTTACACTGCTTGTTTGTGATTCCTATTACTGTGTTCAGTCTTTCAATGAATATTTGCATTACTGGAAGTTAAATGGGTTCAGAGATTCAAAGGGTAACACCATAAAACACAGATTGCTGTGGGGGAAGGTAGCGGATCTGAAGTAGACGCTTCCTAATGTCCATGTTGTACATACTCTTGGACACCAGCGCGTTGGAATACACGTTGCTGGAAATACTTTGGCTGATGAAGCCGCAAAATCGGCAGTGGCAGTTGCCACTGTGGCCGCAGTTACTCGTTCGAGTTCCAAACCAGACACGGAGATTTTGGCAGCCATAAAAGCTACGGCTGATGGCACGCCTTATCCTAAGGGATTTCCATCTAAATATCATTACTCATTGGGTGGTATGCTGAACGCTGAAGTTAAGATTCCAGGCGTAGGTGTACACGAAATGCCCAATAAAATAGTGCGACCTCAATTAATTACTGCAGCGCACGAGGGGGTGGCATCTGCACATGCTGGCGTGGCCGCCACGATTTTGCTGTTGCAGGCCCGCTACTGGTGGCCTGGTCTCTATAAAGAGACGAAGCAGTATGTCCTTTGTTGTGACATATGTCAACAAATTAAAGTTTCGACGGCTAAACGCCAGCAGCAGACGCCCCTTCTGATTTCAAATAAACCATTTCAGTGTGTGTACTTGGAACATTGTGGTCTGCTGACACCAGATAGTGCATACAAATATATTTTGGTGGCTGTAGATTCTTGCTCCAGATTTGTGTGGGTGTGGCCACAGCGCTCGGCAAACGCTCAAACTGTTATTAAAGATTTGCGTATCTTTGTCGGTACATATGGAGTTGCAGCTTTCCATTCGGACCAAGGCCCTGCTTTTGCCACTAAGGCATTCAGGGACGCCATGGCTTCGTTGGGGGTCCAGCTCCAGTTCTCGTCTTCATTTCATCCCGAGGGAAATTCTGTCGTGGAGCATTTAAATCGCGATTTAAAGCAATCCTTAACGGCTAGAGTTATAGGTACGGGTCATGGTTGGCTAACCCACCTGTATGGAGTACAGAGAGCACTAAATAACTTGCCTAGAAGGTCCGTGGGGGGTCGTACTTCATATGAGTGCCTGTTCGTAACACTAATGTTTGTTCCAGATCTGGATGGTCCTGGTGTGGAGGCGGCGGAAACGCCTTTTTACGCAAATGATCGTGTCACTGTTTTGCAGGATTTACAACAATTCCGTGAAGATAACTCTTCTGCAAGTGCTGGCTCCACTGGAATTAAGGATGAGCCAGTAACGCCTAATGGTTGGATTCCCAGAGTTGGGGATCTTGTGCGTGAAAAGGTCGCAGTGAAAAAATAATTTGCCCCTTCGTATCGAGCACCAGTCCCTGTACTGGGAATCCACGGAACAAGGACTGTGATTTTACCACCGTTGAAAGGTGCCAAAGAAAATCGCTTTGTCTCCATCGACAATGTCAAGTTACAACATGTGGCCGATTCTGCACAGCAGACCAAGAGGAACGCCCAGTAGTTCCCGAATCCCTCTCACTACTGGGGAAGATGTTCCGCTGCAGGTGGTTTGCACCAACGCTGCTTCCTCTCGGGGCATGGGGAGTGTGGAAGATGATCTTACGATTGTTCTACTGACGTCAAATAATTTGGAATCCATTGCTCAGGTCGCAGTGACTGCTGATGTTACTGAGGGTGTTATCTACAGTGTACCACAGCGAGAGACACCTACTACTCCTTTGTTTTCGGTGGCACCTTTTGCGAGAACTGCCTCCGGATGTTTTAATACCAACGGCGATGGTCTATCAGACTCTTTGTCCTCTTCAACACCTGACCCGGGTCCACGTAAGCTGATGTATTGGCTTAAAGATACTTATTTTGTTTTTCCTTGGAACTATCTGTGGCTTTTTATGACTCTGATGGCTTTTTTTCTGTAGATAGGGTTTGTCGTTACCTTTTTTCTAGTAATACATGGTCATTTTCTTCCTGAGAGATCAGAGGTTGTGCAGGTGGAAGAGGTGTTGAAGCCACATTTTTCATCACATAACGTTCGAAGAGACTTGTCCTTTGTGAACATTTCCGCTGTACCTATTCCGGATGGGATTGTGTGGGATAGAGTAATGTTTGATATATATGGTCCCACTGAGATATTTCAAATACCGTATGTTCTCAAGTTATCAATGAATGATATAGTTATACCAGGCATTGGATCTGATGATTGGGATGTGAAGACAGCTGATTCTATGTTGACAGAATTGCAATATTATACTGTCTATGACAATGAAGATGCTTACCAGTTTAGAGATAATTATGGTGACATGTTTTGTTACAATTATTATAGACACCACTTTATTCATAAGGCCAGTAGCCCTAAAACGATATTTGATTATACGCAATGGGAACATTGCCCTACTCCTCCGCAGGGGAGTTCTAAAACATATTCTGACAAATTTGCATATTTTTCTGGGCATCATCAAACAAGTGCTAAGTCATATTATTTTTAATTAACTCCGCATGCAAATAAGCAAATACTGTTGACTAATACGAAATTCCTGTATTCAAATTCATTTGTTTCCCAACTGTCTATTGAAGGGTATGAATATTGGTCAAAAAATGTTGATTTGAAAAGTGTTTGGGGAACTAAACATTGGCAGACGCAGGGTAGAGAAACATTGTTTAGAGCATGTCTCATTCCTGTCCAAATGATTTTCTTAAATGACACTGTACAACAGACTAGCTGTTTAGGCTTAGCAACAATTAGAGAACTGAATATGCCTGGAATACCTGTCCATTCCAAAATGAAAGATTGACAATATTATATCAATGCCACTTTTGGTGAGCTTACAGAGTGGGTCCAGAATGGTACGTTTAATACTTCATTGACACGTCCAGGCGGGTGGTTATTGTGGCCCGTAGACACGAATGGGTGTCATCAACGTTTTGTCACCTCCTCAGGGGGTTTCAGGACAAGTAGGGCAGACCCTCGCTACATATCACCTGAACATGCTGATATCATTACTACATATAGCGTGGGGAAACTATGTCAACAATGGTTAAAACCATCCACGCTAGATGCAGTTAAAACACATCTCACGCTTCTGTCTAATTATACTGACTTGCAAGATTTGTTGTCAGGCCCGAGAGTGCCCCGGAGAAAACGTTTTTTGTACAAAGTGTACAATGAGTTATGGAAACTTTCCCAACAGGAGGCAGTGGCCCGGTTAAGGCAGATAGATCAGGAAAATTTGAAACAAGCATTGTCTGTTGTGGATAATGGAATACATACCCTGTCCGACCGTATATATACGATTGACAACATTGTTTCCTCTGCTATAGACATTATTAGATCAGATATGTCTTCCTTATATCATGGACAGAGTCAAACGCGGTCCATTATGCAGTTGGGTTGGACACTTCAGACACTGAAGGCGGGTCGCGTTCCGTGGCAGCACATCAGAGCCAGGGAAATATTTTTTTCTTTTAATTTGACACGTCAACAACAGCTGATGGTGAAAAAGAAAGCAACATATGTTATGTTGAATATTGAAAAATTGGAGAGGTTGCCTTTTACTATGGCTGAGATTCCCTCAGCTGAATGGTTAATACACAGGGTTATTAATCTGCCTATTTCCACTTTGCAATTTACTTCTTGTTTGAAACATGTTCCTGTGGGCAGATATGAGAGATTGGGAGACAGTTATATACATGAGGTGTGGGAGCTTCCCTTTTTATACAGATGTCTTAATGGTCTGAGAGAGGTTTTTCTTAGCGGTAGTGAATGCGAAACTTCTGTCAGCCATTCGATGGTTTGTAAGCAGCTGTCCTTGCATGGGGCGTGTAATGCCTCGGTTGCGAACTTGGCTTGCTATCTAAAGGGAGTTCCAGTCCCCGTGATTAAAAACACATTCCAGGTGCTTTCAAACGACAGCTACGTCCTCCTTAACAGTGAAGACTGTTGTGGCATGCGTGCCGGAATAGTTTACGTGGTTTTGGTCACCAAGGCCGTTACTCGCTGCGGAAATGTGTTATTTCCCCCCACTAAATTAAGGGAGGTGGCAGATATCTGGCCTCACATTGCTACTTCCAAGGTGAATTTCGACAAGTTGAGTCGACTAAAGGCTCTATTGTTTCAAATGCATGTGGCCCTTACATCTGCACGCGAGACCTACGCACTTCAGGTGGCAAGGTCATCAGCAGAAATACAGTCCCTGTTAAATACTAACTTTCCGAGCCACTTTGGTGAACTCGTGGGACGTATATTTAATGCGTCCAGCACTGCTGGATTAGCAAATTTTTTCAAAGTCGTGGGTGTTGGTTTTGCTCATACCTTCTCTTCAATATTCGGTTTGATACCTTCGGCTATTCATTCTATTTTCGGAAGCATTTTCTGAGGATTTCCGATTACTTTGGCTTTACTGGCTGGTGTTTTGCTGTTGCTGTTGTTCTTCCGCAATGGCTGTCCCGCCGCGACAAGAGCGAATGTGGGCGCTCCCATCGGTACAGCTGTGTCGCGAACGCATGATGCAGCATTTTGGAGCAACACTCCTGGGACATTTGGAGTGTGACTGGTCCCTGTCATTCAGGCCAGTTTTGGATTGTGTGCAACCCGTGTTTCCGTGCCTTTGGTGCTCATTTGAACATGCACTAGCTATCTGTCTCTCACTGCAGCGCCCCCCAGTGGTTGATGCTGATCTGTTGATGTTCCCGGTCAGGGCTCATTCCCAGGCATGCGCCCTGCGGCTGCGTTTGCTTTGTGAGGCAGTTTACGAGATTCCCTTCCTGGAGGAAGATGATATTAACTCGTTCATGGGCCCTGCACGGGATGCCGCCTTGGATGGTTCTGGGGCTTTGGAACAAACCTGCTCCATGATAGTGTTTGGCGTGGATTTTCCGGTCTTGTCATCTGCCGAAGTGGAGAATATCCTGCTTTCCCTGACTTCCATTTGAATTGGATTTGTTCTAAATTGACATTGTTATATGAATTTGGCTGCCAGGTCACATGCTTACTTTTTAAATTTAGAGTTTCTGTGCTTTGATGTCCTCTGGACTTGTCGAACTGTGTTCTGTAGATTTTTATATATAGGGCATTTTTTATGCTTCGATTAGAACCACTTTTTACTGACAAGGGGAGGGTGTAGTGTAGCCATTTTTATGTAGCTTTTGCGTGTTTGCTTCAGGCGGTAGACCTTTGTGCACTTTGCCCTAGATGCATTTTATTCATTTGCTTAAAGCATTGGGCCTCTGTGCACTTTGCTCTAGATGCATTTTAATCAGCCTCGTACTGTTATTTTTCAATAGCCAGTTCCGTGGTCCTGTTTTATATTTTTATATCACACTGTTTAGCCTACTTCAGCACTGGAGTTCAATAATACATTCTTGTTCACTCTGTGCTTCAGTCAAGGATACAGTCTGGTACATTGCCGATAGACGTGGTAGGAGTGTTAGTCTTTGGATTGTAGACGATACACATTCTTGCGTAGGGACGTTTTGTTACCACATCGACATGTTAGTTATAAAAACACTTCCTTGTCCTAATACATGCAAGAGGGAGATTCCGACCAGGGAACCACAACTAGACGCTGACTGCCCTGTTGCAGATGCTGACCCAGATCACAGGTCTTTGCTCAGGTATGAGGGTTGATGTCTTCCCAGGGAATCTGAAAGGCAAACTTAGAGCTTAACATGCTGTGCTCGAAATAGAACTTAATTAGAGAGAACGTAATCTATTAACACTATGATAGCGTTATTCTTATGTTTCACTCTCCTCGTGACTATTTCAATCCTACTGTGTTGTATGGTTCTGGTTATTGCGGCTCACGCCTTATTATCTAAAATGCAGTCGTTTTATTAAACCAATCTATAAAACTTACACTGCCGTTGTCATTTGTATATGAGATCATACTGTATATGGGAGAGCCGGTTGGGATCTGGGTGACCACGACTTCCCTGAGAAGTTCTAAAGATGTCATGCGCTCGGCTGCCTAATCATCCCTTCCCCTTGGGAGAGATGAGGCACTGCTAGTTAGCCGGAGCAAAACCGGATTGAGTGTGACAGAGGTCCTTCTTAGTGGGTCAGACTTAGTCCCCCACACCAGGAACGACTCTGCTACCTAGAAATCCAGTAGTCTCATTTAGGATAATGAAAGCCAATGCGACAGTTTATTACCCACTAATCTTATGTATTCACTGGGGTCTCTAATAAAACCTGATTTTAAAATACAAACACTATTACATCACTTCAACCTTACATTTCACAGGATTTACTCTTTCTGTGATACAGTCACACAGCATTCTTGTGTCATCAGTAGTTTCAATGGTTTTGTCTCACCATTTTTTGAACAAATACAAGACTTATTTTGCATTCTTGTTGGTTACCACCTCATTCCTCGCATGAGTGGTGATAGTAATCTCTTTATGTCCCTTTAGAAATGCTGACTAGTTTGAGGTATACTTCACTAAAATGCAATTGCGCTTTTTAGCACAGGGATCCTACTTTTATCAAAAGGCTAGAGGAGACATTTTTCCTGTGCCTCTCAAGTAACTGTGACGTGCGGTTTTTGATTGATTCAAACTATAATTTAGAGAGCTAGGCTTTTCATTATCCTACAATTGCCATGATGGAGTTTTAATTAGTGCAAAAATCATTGCATGTCGTTTTTCTCTCTTTCTCAACTAATATAAAATGTTTTTTCTTCCTTGTCCTTTCTTGTTTACCCCATATGGGGCACCGGAGAGCAGTGAAAGGGCATGCGAAGCCATGGCACAGTTGAAAGGTGGGCAGGAGAGCCAATGACCCACTCTTCACAATGATTTCCTGTGACCGATAGGATGGAGAGCCATTTTTTTCGAAGTAAGTAAGTAAGTACGTAAAGCTCTTTTGCAGGAAAAGATTCAGAGAGGTCTCTCTCTCTCTCTCTCTCTCTCTCTCTCTCTCTCTTGCTCTCTCTCTCACTGTCTAGCTCTCTCTCTCTCTTTGGATACTTGAAACTAATCAGAGATGTCTGGATGGGGCACTATGGGCCTGATTCTAACTTTGGAGGACGGTGTTAAACCGTCCCAAAAGTGGCGGATATACCACCTACCGTATTACGAGTCCATTATATCCTATGGAACTCGTAATACGGTAGGTGGTATATCCGCCACTTTTGGGACGGTTTAACACCGTCCTCCAAAGTTAGAATCAGGCCCTATATTTGTTCTACCACACCCAAGATGGCAGCAAAATCTCACAAGATTTTAACTGCATCATTTTTTGGGGTTGGAAAGGCCATCTCCCAGTGGCTGGACTCTAAAATTACACTGAGTTTATTTTTTAAATGATTAAAAAGGCTTGATCAGTGATTCCTCAAATGAGTGAGGGAAGCTGGCATTCAGTGTGTTTAATACTGTGCATGGGGAAGTAAAAGGGTAAAGAGATACATTTTAATAGACAGACAACAATGGGCGCAAGTAGTAGCAGTCGATATAAGTTGTACAACAACCGTGTGCACTTGGTCAGTCGGTTTGTAAGTAATGGCATATGAAGTTTGTTGATTGTACGTGATTATAAAGTCTTCATTTGTTTTATTGTGTATTTCAGAATAAAGTTGGATGTTTTTTGTATATATATCCTTGCAGAATAGCGATGCTAGCTCTGGTCAAAAGAACTAATTTGTTTAATTAGTAGTAGTAGTAAGTTTTATTGCATAGTTACTTAAAACCACTGCATATTGCAAAAAGAAACACATTAAAAACATATCATGCAGCATAACACCCTTAAAAGAAACTTTAAAAGTTTAAAAACAAATTACATTTTTTGACAATCTGAACAGGTCTGGGCAGCATCAATTTTCCCCACCAAGACTTACAGGGGCATGATAAGGCTAGAAAATTAATGGCGAGGATTCACAACGCTGACCATCGCATAATACAGCAAGAGCAACATGAGGTGTCTGAGGATAAGGTGCAAAGCACACATAGCAGGGACTGCAGCGGCCAAAGCCCAAGTACGCAATGCATGTGTGGAAGCAATGGTGTGAGTAGTGGTAAGGATTCATGATGCTGGCTATCACATGAAGTGGCAGGAGTGGTGTCAGGGCTTGAAAAATCTACTCGATCACTCGCTGTGGCGAGTTATATTTTATGAGGCTGAGCTATTTTTAGATTACCAGTGACCCTTCTGGTGAGTGGACAAAGAAGAGGTGTTCGGTTCAGTCAGAAACTGAATTAACTATTAAGATGCCTTTAAATCTTATTCTTGTCACATTTGCTCTGTGTTCAGAGACAGCGGTCAAAAGTCAGTTTGTGTTCTTGCAATGCAAATACATTTCCTTGTGACTGCAGAGTTTCAGGATTTTGTAAGATGAACTGTCTGACTTATGTGAAATGAAAGGCTTTTGGTATCAGGTTTTTCCTAACACCCAACATTTATATAACTAAGTCAACTTTACAAACATTTCAAAATATATTTCAGTAGCTGTGACAGACCATTTTTGTGTACTTCTGTGTGATTAATTTTTTTTTAATAGGATGAAAAAAGTCAGACTTGCTGATGTGCAAAAGATAAATGTTTTCTGAAACCCAATTTTCACAGATTATTGTTAATACATTATGGGGGTCATTACAACCCTGGCAGACGGTGTTAAAGCGGCTTTAAAACCGCCAACAGGCCGGCGGTAAACAAATGGGAATTATGACCGTGGCGGAAACCGCCAACAAAGACAGCCACTTTAACACTCCGACCGCCACGGCGGTACAGACAAACAGCTTGGCGGTCACCGCCAACTGACAGGCGGAGGACAATGTACCGCCCACAGTATCACAACCCACCAATCCGCCACCTTTTCCGGGCGGATTCACCGTGGATAAAAACACGGCGGAAACAGGAATTTCAAAGGGAAAACGCTCACCTCTACACAACCCACGAGGAAGGAGGACACGATGGAACCGGAACTCCAAATCCTCCCTGCGATAGTCTTCCTGCTCCTATACGACCATCAACAACGCCGGCGGCGAAGACAACAGTGAGTACTGCACCTACGACATAGGGGAGGGGGAGGCAAAAGTCAGGGACACACACACGCAACACCCCCACCCGCACCCTCACCCACTACAACACACACACCAATGCATATCCAAACATTACAGTAACAACCCCCAATCCCCCCGGAAGAATGCAAAGACGAAAGGAAATGAGTTCAACCATTGTAATATATCAAAATACAGTAACCAAATATATACAGATAGATATTCACATTCAACAAAATATACATCACGATTAGTAGTGCAGGTAATGCACCATTCATTGTCCATGGACCACTGGGCCCAAAATGCATGGGCGAGGCCCACATCAGATACCTGATCAAAACGGAGAGAACACTGCCAGGGCATCAGATAGAAATACAACAGGCACCTCAGGGGGAAGGGAAGGGGGGGCACCTCAGACGGATGAGTGCACCACGCCAGGTCCACGAGGGGGCTCCATGCCCATTGATGTATCCTGGGGAGTGCAAAGCCACAGTCTCTCAAGTCTCTACAGTGGGTGGGTTGCCCACTGTTCAGTCCTGGGGAGTGCAAAGCCACAGTCTCTCAAGTCTCTTCAGTGGGTGGGTTGCCCACTGTTACATCCTGGGGAGTGCAAAGCCACAGTCTCTCAAGTCTCTACAGTGGGTGGGTTGACCACTGTTACATCATGGGGAGTGCAAAGCCACAGTCTCTCAAGTCTCTACAGTGGGTGGGTTGCCCACTGTTACATCCTGGGGAGTGCAAAGCCACAGTCTCTCAAGTGGATAACAGTCTCCACTGGTTCTGGAGGGGGACTGGTGCCCGGAGCGCTTCATCCTGCCAAGGACTGAGGCAGTGGATGCATGTCTCCACTGGTTCAGGAGGGGGACTGGTGCCCAGAGTGCTTCATCCTGCCAAGGACTGAGGTAGTGGATGCATGTCTCCACTGATTCTGGAGGGGGACTGGTGCCCAGAGTGCTTCATCCTGACAAGGACTGAGGTAGTGGATGCATGTCTCCACTGGTTCTGGAGGGGGACTGGTGCCCAGAGTGCTTCACTCTCCCCGTGACGGTCCCAGTTGCGTCACTGCCCCTGCCGCTCATGGGCTAGCGGTGCTTGAGTTGGTGGTCCTTGCCCTGTTCAGCGGTGCTTGCCATGGCGGTCTCTGCCCTGTTCAGCGGTGCTTGAGTTTGCAGTTTCTGACCTGTTCAGCGGTGCTTGCCCTGTTCAGCGGTGCTTGCCATGGCGGTCTCTGCCCTGTTCAGTGGTGCTTGAGTTTGCAGTTTCTGACCTGTTCAGCGGTGCTTGCCATGGCGGTCTCTGCCCTGTTCAGCGGTGCTTGCCATGGCGGTCTTTGCCCTGATCAGCGGTGCTTGCCATGGTGGTCCTTCATTTCCCAGCTGGGCTGGGGCTGGCGGTCCTTCATTGGGCAGCTGGGCTGCGGCTGCCGGGGCCCTCCTGGGCAGCTGGGCTGTGGCTGGCTGTGGCCTCCTGGCCTCTGACGATCGGGCTACCCTCCTGGGCACTGACTCTGGCGGTGGCCTCCTGGCCACTGACGAGCGGGCTGCCCTCCTGGGCACTGACTCTGGCGATGGCCTCCTGGCCAGTGACGATGGGGCTGGCGGTGGCCTCCTGGGCACTGACTCTGGCGGTGGCCTCCTGGCCAGTGACGATGGGGCTGGCCTCCTGGGCACTGACTCTGCCGGTGGCCTCCTGGCCAGTGACGATGGGGCTGGTGGTGGCCTCCTGGGCAGCAGGGATGATGGCGGTCTTCTCCGCTGTGCTGCTCCTCCTAGACTTTGGCGATTTCTTCTGCCCCTTCCCCACCTTGGGAGGAGTCACAGCTGAGTGGATACTCCCCCCGGGACCCTTGTGAGCGGCTTTGCTGGCTGGAGTCTTCCCCCACTCCCGCAGGGCACTGTCCAACTTCTGGTGCTTCACAGGGGGGGGGTACTGGATGTGCTGTGGCTCTGTGTCACACTGGCTGCCCTGGTGCCCGGTGCACTCCACATACCTCTAACAACAGGCACCACTGGTCCCAGAGATTTTTTGGCTGAGGTGCTAGTACGGGACCTATGAATTGGAGGGGGGGAGGGAAAGAGGTCAAGCTTAGTCAGGAAAAGCTTCTTAGGAACACTGGGACGGGTAGCTGGAGGGGGTCTGGGACTGGAGGAAGAGGAGGTGGTTGTAGGAGGTGTAACTTTTGTATCTTTGGGTTCAGGTGCATGTGCTGGAGGCTGTCGTGAGGTGGATGTATGTTGGGTGGGTGTGTGCCTGCGTTTGTGTACTTTGGGAGGGGGCGTCACAGACACACTGGTAGAGGACACAGGGACGTGTAAATGGTAGTGGGGTGGGGAGTGCAGGTAAGCGTGGTGTGCTGGTGGGTGTGCTGGTGCGGGACCTAGTGGCTGTAGTGGTAGTGCATGCAGGTGAGAGTGTAGACGAGACTGGGAGGGAGGAGGGAGACAACGAGGAGGGGGATACAGTGGAGGCAGTGGATGTTGCTGTGTCTGTATGTGTGTGATGCTTGCGTGAGTGCCTGTGGGATGTGTGGTGCTTATGTTTGCCTGAGCTTCCCTTGGGTGTTGAAGTGTGTGCATGCTGGTCTGATGGTGTGCTTGGGATAGGCTGGGGTACAGGGGATTGGGTCTGGGTGGAGGAAGTTGGAGGGGGGAGGCTAGAGACAGGGACAATGGCTGCCATCAGTGCTGAGGCCAGAGTATGCAGGGTTCGATGAAGGGGTGCCTGACCAGAATGAATGCCCTCCAGGAATGCATTTGTGTGTTGCAATTCCCTTTCTACACCCTGGATGGCATTCAAAATGGTAGACTGCCCAACAGTGAGTGACCTGAGGAGGTCAATGGCCTCCTCACTGAGGGCAGCAGAGGTGACAGGGGCAGGGGCTGAGGTGCCTGGGGTGAAGGTGATGCCCACCCTCCTGGGTGAGCGGGCACGGGGCGAAGGCTGAGGGGCTGCTGGGAGGCCGGTGCTGGTAGGGGTGGTGGCAGATGTACCTGTAGAAGTGGGGGGCACAGATTTTGCCACCACCACAAGGGAGCTCCCTAGTCCGTGTCGCTCGTTGCAGATCCTGTGACCGCCGTGAAGCTCCCCTCGCCTTCCGTCCCACTGGTGTATTCAGAGTCCGTGGTGTGACCCTCCATGGCCAGGTGGTATACAGCTCCCTCATGCTCCGGTGCCACTGTACCTCCGCCTGATGATGCTGATGCACACAAGAACAGGGAGACCACAAAAAGTGGGGGGGATGACAGAAGAAAGACAGGTTGAGTGCATGGCTTACCGCTACAGTTGGCGGACCATACAGACACAGCAGCCCCCTGCACTACGCCGCGCTGTTGGCCTCTACAGATGCAGTTCCTGGGATATGGCCTACATGGCTGTGGTGGACATCTGCACACATAGATGACACAGGGGCATGTTTACCTGTACTTGGCACTCTACAGAGGTGGGGTGGAGTGCCACATGGCCTGCATTACGGAGGGGCCTAGCCTACGGAACTTGTCCTGGCCTAGGGAAACCCACAGCCCTCCTCCCCCACCCAGACACCTTCACTGCGCGCAAAGTCCGCAGAATTATGTTGTACTCACCCCCTTGTGTCTGCTGTGATGCCCTCAAGCGCCCATCCAACTCAGGGTAGGCCACCGCCAGGATCCAGAACATCAGGGGGGTCATGGTTTGACTGGCACCCCTCCCACGTTGGGAGGCCATCCCCAGCTGAGCCTCTGCCATCTTCTTGCTCCAGCGGCGAATGTCCTCCCATCTCTTCCGGCAGTGGGTGCTCCGTCTCTGGTGGACTCCCAGGGTCTGGACGTCCTTGGCGATGGCACGCCAAATATTCACCTTCTGGTGGACGCTGACCTACATGAAATGTACAGGGGAAGAAGAGAAGTCATTAGCAACTGCACCGTCTAAGTGAGTGGCCCACATCCCTAGCCTTGCCATGTGGCACATGCATTCACAGTCCTTCATGCACGCAGTACTGTGGCCCCTTCCTTCTTACAACCAGCCCTCTACACTCAGGCATAGCCCATACAACGTGCTCCCTGTGTACTTACCTGTTGGTCTGGAGGACCGTAGAGTAGCGTGTACTGGGGGAGGACCCCGTCCACGAGCTTCTCCAACTCCTGTGCAGTGAAGGCAGGGGTCCTTTCCCCAGACGCACGAGCCATTGCCTCTTCCAGACCGAGGTCACAGCAGCACTTGCAGTGTAGGTCCTCTCCTGTCGAAGATCAGGTATCGAGTGATTGAACAGATAGAAAATGGCGGTCATGTCCGCGGCGGTGCGTATCATCACCGCCGGCGCACTTCGTCATTGGCTCCTGGGACCCATAGGGTCCAATGTTAACCAACGCAGCATTGCGCCGCGGTCTTCGACTGCCTACCACGACGGTGTACAACGCCAGCGCAGTTACCTCACATCCCATTGTCCCAGTTTAGAGGTCAGGCAGCTGCCATTTCAGGGGCCCACATGGCTTCAATTTCAACTGCGTCACACATACCTAGGCCTAGACTCAACACACATACAGGCAACTTTTTGGATTATGTTTCGTGTTCTGTGTAGACTGTGGGTACATACCTCTGAGTTGTTTGACTCTGTGGTCGCTGTTGTCCTCCCTAGGCACCGTCCGGTGGGACATGTGAGGAGATGGCGGAATCCTCCGGTGTACCGACCGCCGGTGGACCTGTTGACAATGGAGGAGCGACATTTAATCATCACCTACAGGTTTGACCGTGCCACAATCCAGGAACTGTGTACCCAGTTGGAGCCTGACCTGATGTCAGCAATCCGCCATCCCACAGGGATCCCCCCTCAAGTGCAGGTGCTATCAGTGCTCCATTTCCTTGCAAGTGGGTCATTTCAAACAACAGTGGCCATAGCATCAGGGATGTCCCAGCCTATGTTTTCCAACGTGTTGTCCAGAGTGTTGTCTGCCCTGCTGAAACACATGCGGAGCTACATAGTTTTCCCTCAGGTGGAGGATTTGGCTACAGTTAAAGGTGACTTCTATGCCCTTGGACATATCCCTAACATCATAGGTGCCATTGATGGGACCCATGTAGCTCTGATCCCCCCCACAGGAGTGAACAGGTGTACAGGAACCGGAAGAGTTATCATTCGGTGAATGTACAGATGGTATGTTTGGCAGACCAGTACATCTCCCAGGTAAATGCTATGTTCCCTGGCTCTGTGCATGACACCTACATCCTGCGGAATAGCAGCATCCCTTATGTGATGGGTCAACTCCAGAGGCACCGGGTGTGGTTAGTAGGGGACTCTGGTTACCCCAACCTGTCATGGCTACTGACCCCAGTGAGGAATCCCAGGACCAGGGCAGAGGAACGCTACAATGAGGCCCATGGGCGGACCAGGAGGGTGATCGAACGCACCTTCGGCCTCCAGAAGGCCAGGTTCAGGTGCCTCCATATGACAGGTGGTTCCCTATTCTACTCACCAAGGAAGGTGTGCCAGATCATCGTGGCCTGCTGTATGCTTCACAATCTGGCTTTGCGACGACAGGTGCCTTTTCTGCAGGAGGATGGTCCAGATGACGGTGTTGTGGCAGCTGTGGAGCCTGTGGACAGTGATGAGGAGGAAGCAGAGGAAGAAGACATTGACAACAGGGACTCAGTCATCCAGCAATATTTCCAGTGACACATAGGTGAGTACACATTCCTGCCTACTACAAGTACTTTCACACTTCTACCTCTATCCTGTCTGTCGATTTCAACCAGTATATGGTAACTGAGTTGTACATTTCCATTACGGTTTCACAGGTGTGGTTACCAACATGTGTCATCTGCTTAGATTCCTCATGGACTTGAGATGTGTGACATAGGTATGTTGACATTACATTTGAGAACGCATTTTGTCACTGTCATTGCTAATACACATTTTCAAAATCACAGACTGACTCCAGATTGTTTTGTGCTTCAAGGGTGTTTATTGAAGTGCTAAATATTGGAGGGGGGGTGGTAAAATGGTCAGGGGTGATGGTGGAGGAATTTCCATGGCAGAGTCCAGTCTGTTAGTCTCACAGGTGCACTGCCCATATGGGCATAGGAAGTGGAGCAGGGGCAGTTCCAATATGGACAAGGTTACAAAGTGGGACAGTGGGATGACAATCAGGGTGGTCTCATTTCTTGGCGGGGCTCTGTCCTGTTTCTGGATCTCAGAGACCGCTTGCGGGGTGGTTCTCCGTCTGCAGGGGGTGGGGTGCTGGTGTGGTGGTCCTGTGGCGGTGCCTCCTGTCCACTAGTGCCGGCGGAGGTGGTGGGCAGTTCTTCGTCCATGCTAGTGTCAGGGGCCCCTTGGAGTGCCATAGTGTCCCTCCTGGTGTTAAGTATCTCCTTCAGCACCCCTACGATGGTGCCCAGGGCGGAGCTGATGGTTCTGAGTTCCTCCCTGAAGCCCAAATACTGTTCCTCCTGCAGGCGCTGGGTCTCCTGAAACTTGGCCAGTACCGTTGCCAGCGTCTCCTGGGAGTGGTGGTAGGCTCCCATGATGGAGGAGAGGGCCTAGTGGAGAGTGGGTTCCCAAGGCCTGTTCGCCCCCTGTCGCACAGCAGCCCTCCCAGTTCCCCTCTGTTCCTGTGCCTCCGTCCCCTGGACCGTGTGCCCACTACCACTGCCCCAGGTCCCTGTTGTTGTTGGGGTGGTGGGTTATCATGGGTTCCCTGTAGTGGTGGACACACAGCTGATTGACATGTCCTGGGTACGGAGGTATGGGCCCGCTGGGTGGGTGCTGTGCTGGTGTTACCAGAGGGTGGAAGGTCTGTGGTGGCCTGTAACTGGGTGTGGGGAACCGACTGTCCCGAGGCCCACGATGGTCCGGGCTGGTCATCTGGATCCAGTAGGACAGAGCTGCTGTCATCACTGTGGGCCTCTTCTGTGGGTGGGGTAGAGATGTCTGGACCCTCCTGTCTGGTGACGTTGGGTAGTGGTCCTACAGGGGTATAAAAGCATGATTATTGCATCTGTGTGTCTCATGGTGTGGACTGGGTGGGTGAGCGTGTACCCCAGTGCTAGCACTCCTGTGTGGGGGCTTGTGTGATAATGGTTTAGGGGGGTGTTATGGGTATGTGCAGTGGGCATGCTTTAGTGAGTGGTGTCCATGCTTTGTTGTGTCATACAGGGCTTAGGGGTTGGGATGTGTGGTTTGTGTTAGTAGTACATTAGTGAGGACTTGGAGTGATAGGGGTGGGGGTGAGGGTGGGGGTCTGTGATAGCATGCAGGTAGGGTGGGGGATATGAAAGTTAAGATTTGACTTACCAGAGTCCATTCCTCCACCGACTCCTGCGAGGCCCTCAGGATGCATAATAGTCAAGACCTGCTCCTCCCATGTTGTTAGTTGTGGGGGAGGAGGTGGGGGTCCACCCCCAGTCCGCAGTACCGCGATCTTATGCCTGGAGACCACGGAATGCACCTTTCCCCGTAGGTCGTTCCACCTCTTCCTGATGTCCTCCCGATTTCTTGGGTGCTGTCCGACTGCGTTGACCCTGTTGACTATTCTTCGCCTTAGCTTGATCTTCCTAGCTATGGAGGTGTGCTGCACCTGTGATCCAAATAGCTGTGGCTCTACCCGTATGATTTCCTCCACCATGACCCTGAGCTCCTCCTCCGAGAACCTGGGGTGTCTTTGCCGTGCCATGGTGTGGTGTAGGTGACGTGTGGGGTGGTGTATGTGGTGATGAGTGTGGTGATATGTATTGGTGTGTGGTGTTTTGTGCGTGGAAGTAGTGTGGGTGACGGTGTTGTGTGCCTCTGTATGGTGGGGTTGTCTATGCTGTGCTGTCTCTCTGGCCTTCGTCTACATTTTTTGTCGTAAGGGTTTGTGGGTGATGTGGGTGTGTTTTTTATCTAGTATTGTGTGGGAGTGGTGTGTGTATGTGTATCAGGTGTGTGTATTTCTAATTGTCCAATGTGGCGGTGTTTTGGTGATATGTGTGTATTTTGAGCGTGGCGGTGTGTACCGCCAATGGAATACCGCGGTTGAAAGACCGCCGGGTGAATTCGTGGGTCGTGATAGCATGGGTGTGTTTCTGTTGGCGTGACGGTGGAGGTTTGATTTCGCCAGTTTATCACTGACTTTTGGTGTGTCGGACTTGTGTGGGTGTCTGATTTTTTGGCAGATTCCGTGCTGTGGGTCATAATAGCTGTGGCGGAATTCCGCGGCCGCGGCGGTGTGTTGGCGGACTGCTGCACGACGGTAAGCGGCTTTTACCGCCAATGTTGTAATGAGGGCCTATGTAGTTTAATCAGTAAAACTGCAAGTTAGTGGGAAGATTTACTGGCTGTAAATGACAGTGCGCTACCACATCATGCTTTAGTAATTTATTTATTTAAAGTGAGTGTTTAAACGTAAACTGAGAACCACTCCTGCCCTGATGGCAAAGCTATTAGTAAACTAACAGGCAAGTCATGCATGGTTCATATGTACCCTATATGTGGGCTAGATTTATTATACATGGAACAAACGTTTAGTGTATTTAATCAAACAAAAGCAGATTTTTTACAGCAGTAATGCTGAACTCACATATTTGAAGATGTACTCATATGTGAGAATGAAGAAAAAGTAGACTGTAAAATACAATATTTGCCTAGGATCACACAATTTGAGACCCATTTCCGGGTAAAGTACATTGCAGTTAGGCTGACTAGATTATTCAAGCTATTCGACCTGCAGGTCTAGTAATATCTTTATGATTTTTTGAGGCCTGGGTGTGTAATGTGTGAGGAAAAAGTAACTTGTGCAGAGCTCACATGAGAACAGCTTCAGTGCCAGGACCAAAGCGCAACACGCATATAAGTGACATGCACATGGAAGATTTTCACTGCAGACAAATGAAGATCACAAGAAGTGAGGTCAGGACACCCCATGGTCCACCTTTGGCAGTTTCTTGGAGACCTGAATAAGATGTTTTTTTAATCGACAAATCAGTTGGCGATCATTTGGGGCAAAACAGGGCATCACGGCCCGCCTCCCTGCCTCCAGGAGCAAATTCTCTTTTGGTTAAAGAATTTTTTTTTTTTTTTTTTTAGCAAAGATCGTTTGTTTACCTATGTTTATGCAGAATATCCAATACCAAATGTACTTGAGAACATAAGCGATAGAGCTGCTGGAAGCTGCCTTGTGCTGTCTGTCTATTCTTTTCCCAGTTTCCCTTTACCTCTTGGAAACTAAGGGCCTGATTTAGATCTTGGCAAACAGGTTACTCTGTCAAAAACATGACTGTTATTCCATCCGCCGTATTACAATTTTCATAAGATATACTGGAATCGGAATATGGCGGACGGGATATCAGTCATGTTTGTGACGGAGTAGCCCCGTCTGTCAAGATCTAAATCAGGCCATAAGTGCCTAATAATTTCCTCTGTTTCTGTGTTTTAGGAAATCGAGAAGGAGATACATCACCTTTGTGGCTTTTCTGCAAAACCGGTCAGTATTCAACCTTGATAGGTACTAAGGTATTAACAATGGTGTGGAAGTGATTTATTGTCATCAGAATGGAAAGTTCAAGGCTAATGTGTATTCCTCATGCCACAGCTGTTGACCCTGCTATATGAAGAACCTTTCAAAACACAGATTTAATTTAGGAATGACTGAAGGTAGTTATTTACATATAAATGAGTAGTATAGTTCCAGTATTCCCTTGCATCTGTACTAGGGATCTCATTTACATTCCAACTGTAGAAAGTCCCAGAGGGAAATTCAGCATTTGTCCCTAGCTATATTATATGTCATATTAAGGTTAGTGAACTGGAGCACAAAAGGTGAAGCACTTGATAAGATATGTTAAATATCAAAACCTCTGCAGCGCAGGTAGGGCCAAGCTGTAAGAGCAGGTAGAGTGGAAATATCCAGTATTCCCTATCTCATTCCCAGTTCCCAGGGTCTATTGCTAACCAGCACAGTACTCTGTGCATGGTTATCAATTAATTCAAGGAAGCAAAGAGAGTGTCATAATCACAGCAGGTTTTGGCTTGCCAAGTTAGTGCAAATCTGATACTAAGGAGCTGTGGCAATAACTAAAAGCCTAAAATGGATTACGACTCTGACACAAGTGGTGCTAGACTCAGCTGTTTAAAGATTCCGCTGCCAACTTCAGCAGTTGACTTGCAGCCCAAGAGGAGAGGATGTGGGAACCTGATACATCACATCATCCGGGCCCTTTTTGGATTATTCCTAGGAATAATGCAATCTGGTGTCCTTACTCTATTTTGCTTCTTGTCTAGTATGGGGAGGGTGTCATCTACAGACCAGGTCTTAGTGATGAAAGGTTAGTTGGGTCTTTGACCAAACACAAGGTCCTGGTACTATTACTTGCCACAGATTTCACATTGGGGATGACAAGAAGTAGGCATTGATTGAAAGAAGGGCCATATGGTGCAGTGCGAAATAAGGCCAGGTGTTTTCACGCAGGTGAAGGCAGAATTTCCTTGTGTTTGAAGTGGAGGGTAATGACAGTTGTCAGAGGTATGTGAAGGAATAGATTAATGAGAATTGGAGTATGTAAAGGACAATAGCAGGTGTTCTACAGAGAGAGATGTTGGATGGCAAAGTTAGGAGGTGTGGTGTGCGAGGATCCTAGGTGTATAGGAGTTAAAGGATAATAGACCTACTTTGGGCAACTAGGAGGCAAGGTAGAGGTGCGTTATGGGGTTGTGAAAAGGCCAAGCAAAGAGAAATGAAAGCAACTGAGAGTGTGAGAGGTAAAAGGGGAGAACAAAGAAAGAGAGTGCTGAGGCCAAAGGGGGGATCTATAATGAGTGGATGGATTACAGAAGAGTGGTGAGGCTTAGAAATAGGTATTCAGTGGGAGGCAAGGCGGGTTTGGGGAGAGCACTCTGCTAATTTATTTAGAAAATTTCCCAAAAACTAATAAAGATGCCATCTTACTGTGAGTCTGGTGGAATAAAGATCAAGTTCTTCAAGCAGCCACAGAATCTGGAGGAGTCCATATTAAAATGTGTGGAAAAGCAATACACTGTTACTCCTTTCTCACAGTAGAACTGTAATGGGATATGTGGAGTTTTGATAGGGCAATTTTACACTTAGGGTAACTCAGTCATTTGGAGGCTACTGCTGCCTTATATAGCTCAGTTAGATAAAATTAACTTTATAAGCTGAAGTGGTAGAGCCCACTACAGCTACTACTGCATAGAAGACTTTCAGGTGCATAATCATCCGAAAAGTTTGAAATTCAGTGCCTTTGGGATGAGGAAAAGACCCAACAATCAGGGTTCAGTGAACTGCAAGAAGCAAAGGAAGTACTGTTACAGGCTTTATCTGAGAGATCACAGTTAACAACAGTAAACCTGCACTTGCTGTGAAACTCAGGGAAGTGCCTGAATTCACTCTAGCGACTTAGTGAACACCAGAAATCTGGAAGAATCCTATATTTATATAGAGATAATAAGTGGCTTGCACTTATACACAATTCCTTGAGCTATCCACTTGGAAAGAACCTCTCCCAAGACATCAGGAGCCTTATCCTTATCTCACTACCAGAACAACCCCTTTTGAAAAGTTTGCTTAGCAAAAATTTGAAAGAAAGCAAAAAATGGCTTCCAATGCTTCCAGTATAATCAGTTCAGAAACAAAGTTGCTAGTTGCAATAAGTAAATTGGGACAATTACTGACTCTTGTAATGGAATGGATGAACTACCCTCATCCTTAAAGACTTGGTAAAAGCAGGATACCGCAGGAAGTTAGCAAATGTAAGAGTGTAGGTTTCAATAACGTACTCAAAGAGTTGATCCCTGAACTGTCAAACCTCCTAAAGGGATGGAAGGTTCTGATGGTGCCTAAGCTCCCCAGACACAAATGTTAAATGGGTGCCTGGGGCCTTTCTTGCACACATATTTACGGGAAAGAAGGAGGTGACTCAGAACAACTGGCCATTGCTAGAGCACACAGAGACCCTTTTAGCCCTCCAAGGATACAGATATCCTCACATTATCATATGCTTAAGTACTTTGCATCAAGGGGAGAATATTGATCAAGGGCCAATGAAAGGAACAGCTCAGTACTGTTCCAGGACTTTATTTTCCTGTATTCATAGAACATGCTTTTCTTACAGCAAAGCAACAGATGGAGATGCACTTACATTGACGGCTTTAGCTCTGGTGGCACACGGTGACCTCCTTCTAAAGGGATTCCCTCACTACCACCTTCCAACAGTGCCCCTCATCTATCCATAGGCCCTCTCTTACATGAATTTCATTTGTTTCATAGCGCTACACATAGCAGTATGGGGTATCAGAACACTTTACACCACACACACTACACAGAGACAATAAATCATGTGTTAAATTGGTCTATAGGAATTGTTACATAAAACAATTAGGATTACAAGTTGAAAGGAATCATATCATCCATACTAGTAGGCAATGTATTTTAAGAGTGTTTGATCTGGGGAAGTACAAACTCAGGATATAAAACGCACAACAGTGAATTGGTTTGGCTTTACTAATCAGAATGTATTTCTTCCCAAACAAACCCATTTTAGCGACCGTAGGATAATGAAAGACTTGGGAAAAAACATAACATTCTAATCTATACCATAGAATTTCCATACAGCATGTTGCTGACAGTTCATAGGTCACCGTGGTAATTAGGATGGTCACCTATGAACTGTGTTAGACCTGACAGCCTTAGGGTGGTTTTCCCTCCAAATTATTGCCTGCCTCCCTCCATTTTCTGACCTTGTTTTTGCTGGTTTTAGGAATCTGTGCACTTTACTACTGCTAACCAGGGCTGAAGTGCTTGTGTTCTCTCCCCTAAATCAATGTAACATTGGCCCATTACCAATTGGCATATTTAACTTACTTCTAAGTCCCTAGTAAAGTGCACTATATGTGGCCAGGGCCTGTAAATTAACAGTACTAGTCAGTACTAGTGGGCCTGCAGTGCTGATTGTGCCACCCACTTAAGTAGCCCTTTAACCTTGTCTCAAGCCTGCTTTTGCAGAGCCTGTGTGTGCAGTTTTAAATAGCCATGTCAACCTGGCAAATGAAGCTTCTTGCCAGTCCTAAACCTTTCCTTTTTATACATATAAATCACCCCTAAGGCAGGTCCTCTGTGACCCACAAGGCAGGATGCAATGTATTTAAAAGGCAGCATTTTTACTTTTACATTTTACATGCCCTAGTAGTGAAAAACTCCAAAATTCGTTTTTTGCCACTGTAAGTCCTATCTCTCCCATAGGATAACATTGTGATTACCTTATTACATCTTGTAAGTGTAACTCCCGATCTGGAAGAGATAAGTCAAATTTGGTGTTTCTAAACTTCAAAATCACACCTTATGGTGAAGTCGGATTTTAAATAACAGTTCTGAAAATGGCACTTTTAGAAAGTTGAAAATTAACAAAAAAAGCCTTGTCTGACAACAGTTAACTACCTGTTCCATTCTTCAATGAAATCATGAAATCCAATTGGCATGGCCGCTAGTCACTGGTGATAGTGGTCATGCTAATTGGATTTCATGATCTCATTGAAGAATGCACTATGTTGTTAATTGTTGTCAGACAAGGTTTTTGTTTTTAATGTTCAATTTAGAGTGGCCTAATCTTGCTGACTTTAAATAGGCCGACCTCCTTGGTTATTGACTTTTAGTAAGTTGGCATTCTCTTACTTTATCTATTTGGTGCCTACTTCCTGTCTGCATGTTTGGGGTGGGGTAACAGCTGGGCTTGTGCATTCCCTCTAGATAGCCACATACAACGGGAGTGACTGATAAGCCATCAACATCCTGGTAGGCCATCCTGGACTGATTAGGTGGGAAGGGCTGACACATACACTTGAAAGGGCAGAGTCCTGCCACATACAAGGATCTACATCCCTCCTGTAGTGAGTCTGGAGCCAGAACAGGAAGGGAGGGCCTCTGTGCACTTCAAAGACCCTTCTTTAAAGTCTCCCTCACTTCAAAGGTACAGCTTGGTATAAGTACTGGACCTCTAACACCACCAACTCAGTATACTTCTGGATCTGTGAACACTCTGCCAGGGAATAGGACTTTTGTGCTGCCACATGGTCTGCCACTCTGCTGAGTAGCTACTCTGCTGGACTCCTGCTTTGCTGTGCTGACCTGCTATCTACTGCCCTCTGGGAGTGAGAAGTACTGAAACTTCATCTCTCCATCTTAGCACCAAAGTGACTCCAAGGGCTTGCTGGTTTGCCTCCTGTTCTGAAGCCTCAGGGACATCAAAGACTTACCTTCCATCAACAAACAACACCTGGACTGTACTTGCTGTAAGTTTTGTTTGCCAAGTGGTGCCGACCCACTCCAGGGCCCTTAGAAGTAAGTGCGAAGTGCTGCATCTGTCAAAACCTGCACATCACTGCTGGTGCCAGTCAGAACCGATGCACCGCCTGCTGCGAGATTGGGATCGACACACCACTGCTGCTGCAGGAACAGGACTGGCAGATTGCATTTGCAACCAGTGCCTCTCATTTGGAACAGCTGCACCTGAAACCTGGGCATCGCACTCAGACCCATTGAATCACCACTCGTGCTGCAACTAGGATTAAGGTACTGTTCCTCAGTGGCCCTATGTGGTTCCTGTAGCCAGCCTGTGCTCAATTGTGGCTGCCTGAACTCTCAACTTTGTCCCAGTTCAGTGCAACCAGATATCCCAATCGGCACTTAAGGGTTCTAAACGCTACTTGCACATGTAGGGGCTAATTAAGAGTTTTGCGGTCCTGTGACCAGCATGTTGGCGGTCCGACCACCAACAGTCTGGCAGAGCAGACCACCATATTATGTGTTTGGTGGTGTAGCCAACAGAAGACCGACAGTAGTCCACCGCCACCGCAAGACAGCACAGACTGCCGTAGCCTCGTGGAGGCACAAACAGGGCGGCGGAGATTATGGGGCTCATTATGAACCACAGCGGTTCAGGCCGCCATGCCGCCGGTGTTGGACAAGACCGCCACCGGCATGGCAGTCTGAACCGCCATATAATATACTCATGGAGGGCCGCCAGTGGCGGCCCTCCGCCACCACCAGGCTACCGCCAACAGGCAGCCTGATGATGGCGGATTACAATATCCGACAGGGCAGTGCTGCAAGCAGCGAAAGGCTGGGGCCAGGGAAAGGCTGGAGAAAACAGGGTACATTATCCGGAGGGCAGCACTGCCCTCCGGATAATGTACCCTGTTGTCCCCAGCCTTTCCCTGGTGGGTTCCCCTCCCAGGGAAAGGATGGGGAAAGGGGTGCTCCGGGGCCCCTCCTGTGCAGTGCCCCGTCACGAAGGTCACTGCCCGATTTACAGGCAGAGATCTGTGCAACAGGTGCAGCCGCCGCACTGAGGCATTGAATGGCTCCATGCGGAGCCATCGGCAATGTCCCGGCCCTGCATTCTGCTGGGCCGGCGGGTGGAAACAATGTTTCCGACTGCCGGCCCAGCAGAATGTTCATAATGCATCCGGCGGGGTCTTGAGGGGGCTGGCGGTCTATGGAAAGACCGCCAGCATAAACATAGTGGTGTTTACCGCTGTGTTCATAATTCCCTTTATGTTTCTTATGTTTCTTCTGGACCTATTACGAGGTTGCACAACTCCAATGTGACCTCTGTGGTCCAATTACCACTGAGCACCAAGCGGAAAATAACAGTATAAATGGGGACACTCACCTGCAGACAGCCATACACGTCCGGAGCCGCCATGGAACCATTCCTCAACGCCTTGCCACTGCTCCTGCTCACCGAAAGACAACGAAATCACTGACGTGGACGTCAACAGCCATAAGTACCAACACTTACCTTGATTTTTTTCATTCTTAATAAAATTGTATAGCTAGCTACACATCATGGTGAGGGATGACATGGCCAGCACCTACACCTATCATTCTTGACACACACACTCATATACTGCAGCACATACACTCACACATTCACAACACGCACAGTTCAGCTAGCATACACACACACACACTGCACGGCAATAGACGCACAGCTACACAACACTGGGTCAGGGACACCGAAGGCCACACAACATAAACACACACACCCACACACAAACAGCAGCAACAACAACACAACTAATGCACATATGCAGACACATTCCACACACTGACACACAACACTGGCCAGGGACTGGCCACACATACAACACACATATACACACATTTGCTATGGCGCACACACAACACCAACATCAATCAACACTGCACACACATATAGCACAATGGATCAACAATACAATACACAATACACATTGACACAAACATACAAAAGACACAAAGCAAACCCCAACAACAATACCTGCACAGCTGCAATAGGAGCAGCTTGACCATACTTGGGAGGAGGCTGCATTGGGACACATATCACGTTCAACGAGGCCCCAAACAACATGCACACTAGAATTGCCAACATTTGGATCTTAGGGACAACCAATACCAATATCAATTTTCAAAAACAGTCGCACAATGAGGGAAGGCCAACACTACAAAGCACACACATCTCACACTCCATGGGACTCTTCACCAACCAGCTGCTAGGAACACACACCTAAATAGACACATGCACACTCAAATGCAAAGCAAACTACCAGCACTCAACATACTTTAGGATCAGCGCTGACACAAATCTGGGACACACACACCACAAGTACACAATACCTATATCAGAGGACAAGTCATGCACCATACTTGCCCTCATCACACAACACAAAATAAAAACACATACCACAACAAACACACCACAATTCCATGACACCAACATTTCAACTACATACACATAACCATCACACAATACAAACATTAACCTTGGGAGACAACAGCACTGCACAATATCTCACAGACTGCAAAAAACATAACATGGAGCAGGAAGAAGCACAAACACACACAATTACACGCTCAGAAACAATGTCAGCCAGGGGCAATGAAAACCTAGGGAAGGAAATGCAGGACAAAGGTGTAACAAAAACACCAACAACAGGTTGGGTTAATTATAAAACATTATCAATAATGAATAAACAGGTCCAAGGCCATTGGCCAGTCCATTTCACACAGGCCCGTAATTGCACAATCAGGCCCCAAGAGTCGACTCCTGACTGCAAAAGAACCTCCATGGTAGGGCCATCAAGGGGGCAGGCAGGCACCTCAGGCTGGGGGAAGGGATTTGGGTGGGTGTGGCTTGGGTTTTGAGGAGGGTTTGGGCTTGGGAGGGTGGGCCTTCTTTATAGGGGCAGACTTCTTCTCAGCGGGGGAGGGGCATTGGTGCTTTCAGGGGGACAGGGGAGGACTTGGAGGTGGAAAGGATTTCCTTGGGGTGGGAAACGAAACATTAGGGGATGGGACAGGGGGAAGAACAGGGGTGAGGTTATGGTCACAGAGGAACAATTTTTTAGACACACGTAGATAACTGTACTGTGCAGGAAGTTTGGACACAGACCTTGCAATCACTATCGGGAGGATACCAAATTGTTTTACTTTGAAAAACAACATCACTACCCACATCACAGACACGATAAGCATGGCATCTGTCTGTGGAGGAATCCCTGACCCCAAACACATGTCATGCAAATATCACTACAAGTTAATCCCTGATGCATCCATACAGTCGGGGCACTATTCCCAATCAACACACATGTTCTGTGGACCCACAACCATCATACAGAGTACAAATCATCATCAAGTGGATCAACACCCTAACCCTACCTGTCATTTCCATCATGGATTCTACTCTTACACATGACTAACGACACTCTATGAGGCATGAATGTATGTGTCTGACTGCATATGATGGTGACACAGTCCTGTCTGGAGCATCACAGTAAATGGACAACCATTGCAGATGTATCATAACGACAACAGGACCCCATGAACATATATGTGGGAGATTTGAGACATCATGCCATCTGCATGGCTTCCACATGCCTACATCCCATGCATAGATGTATGTCCTATTGGAAATGTAGCACATGCAGACACGTAGGCACAAGGGATGTTGACTACATTGATGACACATCACCCATGACAATGCACATTCCCCACTTACCAAGGGAAAGTACCTTGCTACAGCTGCCAAGACATACTGCTGTGAGTGAGGTGCAATCACCCGATATACAATGGAGAATACTTGCCCCTGGATTGCAGATGTCAAGCTAATAATATCCCCAAACACATGACAGAGGACAGTGGCCCACATGCTACTTACCTTTGGACTATTACATTTGTCATGAGTTATCTGTTGTTTGAAACTTAAAACCACCAGTGTAGTTAAACAATATATGGACACTAAACATAGCACTATGTGCTCCTTGCTGGACATTTATAATGAGGGTTCACCATTGTTTAATCCTAGGTCCCACTCCAAAATGATGAGCACACCAGTTAGGAACACATGGCATGTCTACACCAATTTCATGCCAGAAGATGTGTGACACAGGACACATGCCACATTATCAGGGGGAGCAGTCTGTCCCTCACTCAATCACCTGGCAAAGGGTCATGCATGTATCACATGTATATGTTCTCACCCCCTTGTGGCTGCTGTGCTGCCCTCAAACGCCCATCCAAGGCTGGATACGCCACCGCCAAAATGCAGGCCATTAGGCAGGTCATGGACTGACAGGCACCCCATCCCCTTTGGGAGAACATCCCCGGGGGGGGGGGGGCTCCAAGGTCTTCCGGGCACAGCGTCTCAGGTCCTCCCAACTCTTCCCACAGTTGGTGCCCCGCCGGCTGTAGATCCCCATGGTCCGCACCTTCTTGGCGATGACTCTCCATTTCCCCTGCTTCTGATGGCCGTTGACCTGCATGAATACATAAAAACAAGACAAGAAATCATGTCTACAAGTCCAATGAAAAAATGCAGTCACATACATGTCAGTGTTCCAAGCCTAGAACATCCTGTCTTCACCTTCCTGTCCACATGTGGCACATAACAGTCATTGTACACAGGGAAATTACTGCAAACACTCCCCAGTAGGGTGCACTACACCCTCACAGCTGAGGCCCTCCAATTACCAGTTAATAATACAGTGACTTTTGTTGAACATGACATGATCACACAATATTGATTAGGTTCACGTTAGAACACATCCCACAAAGTGGCAAGTGACAGTTAAACCTCACTGCAAACAATGCACAAAAAGCTACGCTACCTTCAAATATCACACGCTGCCAATAGTCTTGAGATGTAACAACAAGCCTGTTGACAGACCCGTTGTGCTTTAACCACATGGAAAGGAGTGGCATGTGGAGCACCCATCTAGGCAATCCTGACCATGTGTGCACATATGCTGAGACAGATGCATGCACATGCTACTTCAGGGGGTGGGGGTTTCAGTGTCACATCAACCAGTAGGTACACATATGCACATGTGTGCCCCCAGAAACTATGACACTTTAGGAAAATAACTGTCCCAGCATTGTACACGTCCAACTTCAAAACCATAGCCATAGACTCCACTATCATAGCACATTACACAATAGCACAATGCTTGCAGATGTACAAAGTCCTAAATAAAAGGTGCATGCACTGGATACATCACAGCTGTATGATAAAGACAACAGGGCTGGGTGATCAAGGGATGTCATAGCTATGTGACACACATTGTATGAGATGATATGAGCGTATCAGACACATAAAATGATCCTGCCCCTAATGCAAACCCCACAGTAATCAATGGACATTAGCCTAAGAAGTTGCTTATATGCAGAGAGGCATGAATTTACACCATCACATGCTGTCCAGGAAAAAAAGGGAGTGGGCACATTGTCACGTGCAGTGCAAAAGGGAATTGATAACAGGACAAATGTTCAGTTTTGCGGTGAGCAAACATACACAGGCACCCTTCTCAGCAGGCTGAGCAGACAGACCAACACATCACACCATGTCCTACTAATCACGTGCATTAGAGTACATTATGTTGTCCACAGCCATTTTACGACGGGTGCCTATGTCCATATCTAAGGGGCATAGTGAGTTATTACCTGGCTTCAGTGCCAGTCCAACAAGGCCAGATGTGGCCATAGACCTATGTGTAAACAGTGAAAGAGCACAAATGGGTGTCAGCCCACACACATGACATGCCATCAACCCTCCTTCTGTCCTGCAACCGCTTGTTGACTACACTTTACAAAAATGTTCTGGCAAAATATACCTGGGGATGACTGTCATGTTACCTCACCTAGCCATGTTTATCCAGCGCAAGATGAGTCTGGGAACACTGAATTCACACTCACTACATTTTCACATGACTTCAAAGCTTTCACTTGACATGGATACATGGCCATTCAACCAACCATTCATACACACTTACTGCACACAAAAGGGCTTGGGAGACACCTGCTGAGAAACTGGGCTTAAATCCAGGCAGACTAAAGCTGAGATAAGTATTGTTACATGGAAAGTGTGCACATGGTGCACTTACCTGCTCCTCTGGTGCACCACAGAGCTGTCCATACAGGTGTAGGACCTCCTCCACCTGCTTCTCCAGCTCTTCTGATGAGAAGGCAGGGGCCCTATCACCTGTTGGATGCTGCATGATTGCTCCGAGAGGTGGTACACAGCAGCTCAGGTCATGGAGGTCTAGCTGTCAGCATTGCCACGAGTCAAGTGAGAGATTCAACTGAAAATGGGGGAGATGTTTGCCACGTAGACGTTAGTCACCACTGGCAGACACTGCCATTGGCCCAAGACTGCCACAGACAGCAATCGTATCCTCTGGCAGTTTCCGCCACAGTAGCATCTCCCTACCACCATGACGACTTCCATCGGCAGTTAACAATATATCAATATAAATGAGTAGGTCAGGCAGCGGCCATTTTAGAGCCATAGGATGCATTTACACGATAAATGTTGATGTATCACAAATCCAAAAAAAGATGTTCTGAAGAATACTGAGTGCTGGCCTAGTCTGGTCATGTAGGTCAATCCTTTTCCTAACCATATTGATATGTAATTGTGACAGTATGATTGTGACTTTGAATTTTGTGCATTGAATCATAGACAGTTCATCGAGTTAATTGGACATGAGGTTGCTGTCCATACAGCTGATTGGTTCATATATGTATGTGAGGAAGGCGTTAACGTTCTAAGAAGTGCAAAGCTCAGCCCTGGTGTGTTGTGTTTCATGTTCACAGTAAGACATATAGCATGTAACATTTCGTATCAGACATGTAGTATGGAAAATGCAAGGGACACTTGAGTGACTGCCTTTTTTTGCCTTTTGACCCACATAGTTACCCTGGAAGGAGAAGGATCAGACACTCTCCTGTGTATGGTCCACTAGCAGACTTGCAGACCACGGCAGAGAGATTAGTGATTCAGATCTACTGCCTTGATATGCAAACAATCATGGATCTCTGTCGTTAGTTGGAGCCAGATCTGATGCCAACCCTCCGTCATCCAAATAACATACCACCCATAGTATAAGTTGTGTCATTGTTGCACTTGCTGGCCACAGAGTCCTTCCAAAATACAGTGGCCCCATCTGATGGGATGTCCCAGCCAGTGTTGAGTTTGGTGTTGAAGGATGTCCTCTTAACACCTGGACAAATACATCTGGTTTCCCCAATGTAATGATTTTGCCCATGTGAGAGCAGATTACTGTCATTTGGCACACATCCCACATGTTGTTGGAGCCATGATGGTTGTTGACACCAGTGAGGATCCCAACTACGTCAGGGAAAGTCTGCTTCAACAAGGCACATGGAAGAACACGCCGGGTCGTGGAGCGGGCTTTTGGGCTCCTGAAGGCAAGATTCCAGAGCATTGACAAAACAGGTGGAGCCCTCCTCTACTGACCCACAAAAAAGTGTAAGATCATTGTGGCCTGCTGAATGCTCCACAACCTTGCCTTGAAGAGAAATATCCCACGCATTCCTGATGAGGTGGAGCTGGCCACGCCACCTGGCAAGAATCCTGTATTGCCAAGTGGGGATGACAGTGAGGAGGATGAAGGTGGAGCCATTCGGGCAGATCTCATCAATCAGTACTTCACCTGAGTGTACGTATGTGATGTTCTGTGATTACTCAGACTGCATGGGGCACTGTAGGGGTCATGATATGTTGAGAAGGGTATGTCTCTTACCGTGAGGCAGGACGTTTCATTAAATGCATCATACTGTCGAAGTTTGCTGGCTACATCAGACTTGCAGATGTCCCTCTCTTGAACATCTCCTTTAATTTGTGCAGTCATATTGCACTGTCAGTGAAACAACAGAAGTTTGAAATTACTTTTGTGTCTCATGTATGCCCTTGCCTACCTAAACTCCTTGTATTTGACCTTTTCCTTCCAAGTCTCATCACCATTCTATCCTCAAGTGGACATTCCAGAGTTGTGTCACTGTCAAGTGGAAGTGGCTGATCTGACACGTGAATGGGACATGAAATGGATCCAGGTACTGTTTATTACAATGTGGATTGTGTGGGTACCATGCCCAGGCTGCCTGGACAGTGGGAGTGAAGTTACCTGAGCTACAGAATGGACCTATTTGATCTGTTATAGTGGTCCAGTGGTCGCATTTGTGTGGTCATGTTCCCTTGTAACATGTCATTGTGGCCAATCCAAGCATTCTCCCTTCACAGTGTGTTGACAATCAGGGCTCGAAAAATCCACTCGACCACTCGCATTGGTGATTCTTATTCAATCAGGTGGAGGTATTTTTAATACTTAAATGTCCCTTTGGGCAAATTGACACTGAACAGGTGTTCTGATCAGTTGAAAAGATGCCTTTAAATCTTGTTCTTATGTCACATTTGCTATGTGTTCACAGACAGAGGTCATAAGTCCGTTTTTCTTGCAATTAATTTTCCTTCTGTCTGCAGAGTTCCAGGACTTTGTAAGGTGAACAGTGTGACCTGCTGCTTAGAATGTAAAATAAAATGACATAGGGTGTCAGGTTTTCCCTAACACACAACATTTAAATGAATAGGTTAACTGTGC
The DNA here is from genome assembly GCF_031143425.1 of Pleurodeles waltl. Classification (NCBI taxonomy): domain Eukaryota; kingdom Metazoa; phylum Chordata; class Amphibia; order Caudata; family Salamandridae; genus Pleurodeles; species Pleurodeles waltl. The sequence continues at coordinate 1,115,153,134 of NC_090445.1, forward strand.
AAACATTTCAAGATATATTTCAGTAGTTGTGAAAGCCCTTTTTTTATTTTTTTGTGTGATGAAAAAATATTTTAATAGGATGAAACCAAATCAGAATACATTACATGTTGATGTGCAAAGAATGTTTTTTGAAACCCAATTTTAACAGATTGTTAATATACACTACGTAGTTTTATCAGTAAAGCTGCAAGTTAGTGGAGAGGTTTTTGGACATTTCTTGGAAAGTTACTGTGTGTAGATGACAATATGTTACCACATCATGGTTTAGTAATATATTTATTAAAATTGAGTGTTTAAACAAACTGAGAAACACTCCTGCCCTGATGGCAATGTTGTTAGTAAACTAAAAGAAGTCCTAGATTATGTGGGCTAGACCTCATGGGTATGTGGGCTAGATTCTTGTGATGCATGCTGCAACTTTAGTCTACTTAATCAAACAAAAGAGGTTTTTTGTAATGCAGAAATGCTGATCTCACATATTTGAAGGTGCAATCATGTGTGAGAATTAAGAAAAAGATGACTCTGTAAACTATTTGCCTAGGATCACACAATTTGAGACCCGTTTACGGGTCAAGTACATTACAGTTAGGTCAAGTAGATTATTTAAGTTACTCAACCTGCAGGTCTAGTAACATTTTTATGATTTTTCGAGCCCTGACAATGTAGCCTGTGCCACAACACTAACATAGGTGTGTAACATGACAGTAGATGCCTAACCATTGGAATAGGATGGGCCTCAGACTAGGGACCGTTGTACTGTCCTCTATCTGTGTTATGGGGTATGTCAAGTTCGATATACCTGGTTTTGGTATGGGATAATGGTCAAGCTGGGGACAATATCCACCTATCTGTTTGCCTATCCTACGGTAAGGGTCTGACATAGCCCTTTTTTCTATGGTCAGGTGGATAATTGTAGGAAGTTGGCTCTGTATGCACTATTTCAAAGTAAGGAATAGTATGCACAGAGTCCAAGGGTTCCCCTTAGAGGTAAGATAGTAGCAAAAAGAGATAATTCTAATGCTCTATTTTGTGGTAGTGTGGTTGAGCAGTAGGCTTATCAAAGGAGTAGTGTTAAGCATTTGTTGTACATACACAAGCAATAAATGAGGAACACACACTCAAAGACAATTCCAGGCCAATAGGTTTTTGTATAGAAAAATATATTTTCTTAGTTTATTTTAAGAACCACAGGTTCAAGATTTACATGTAATACTTCAAATGAAATGTATTGCAGGTAGGTACTTTAGGAACTTTGAATTAGCAAAATAGCATATACAGTTTTCACATAAATCACATATAGCTATTTTAAAACTAGACACTGCAATTTTCAACAGTTCCTGGGGGGAGTAAGAGTTTGTTAGTTTTTGCAGGTAAGTAAACCACCTACGGGGTTAAAGTTTGGGTCCAAGGAAGCCCACCGTTGGGGGTTCAGAGCAACCCCAAAGTTACCACACCAGCAGCTCAGGGCCGGTCAGGTGCAGAGGTCAAAGTGGTGCCCAAAACGTATAGGCTCCAATGGAGAAGGGGGTGCCCCGGTTCCAGTCTGCCAGCAGATAAGTACCCGCGTCTTCGGAGGGCACCGGGGGGGACACAAGTCCACACAGAAAGTACACCCTCAGCAGCACGGGGGCGGCCGGGTGCAGTGTGCAAACACGCGTCGGGTTTTCGATAGGTTTCAATGGGAGACCAAGGGGTCTCTTCAGCAATGCAGGCAGGCAAGGGGGGGGGGCTCCTCGGGGTAGCCACCACCTGGGCAAGGGAGAGGGCCACCTGGGGGTCGCTCCTGCACTGGAGGTCAGATCCTTCAGGCCCTGGGGGCTGCGGATGCAGAGTCTTTACCAGGCGTCGGATCTTAGAAGCAGGCAGTCGCGGTCAGGGGGAGCCTCGGGATTCCCTCTGCAGGCGTCGCTATGGGGGCTCAGGGGGGGTGTAGTGCTTTCCTCTTATCTAGTTTCTAAGCACTAACATAACACACAAGAAATGCACTTCTGAGGTCAAAGAAGACTTTTATTGTTGTTAATTCTTCCCCAACCACAATTTTTATGTTGACGAATTAGTAGCTTTCAAGCACACGTTAATGCACAGTTTGCAATATACACAGCAGGTTATATTTATAAGATATTGAATGCAAAGCAAAACAAATACTTCACCGTGTGGGAAACTATTTACAGCTTCATCTTTCTAAGGTCTGCAAGCTGATGACCCCTGTCAGCCGCGAGAAAGAGATTCATCTACCCACACGGGATTGCTGGCAGTTGGCGCCTAGCTCCAGCACGAGGTCAGGCAGATCCGAATCTGAATCTCTGCAGCCTGTTACATTCGTTACAAAGGTGTGCCCCCTCCTCTCAGACCTGGGAAAACTGAGCAAGCCTTTTGAAGACTGGCCAGGTCTCCGAGACTACTCCTGTTCCCAAGCTCAAGCGGAGAAAAACAACCCATGTACCCTCTCTTATCAGGTCTAGTCTACTGTGAGAAAAACATCTTGGTTCATCTTGTGCAAAAACACAGCTTGGAAAAATACAGCTTGGATTCTCAACTGCAATGTCTAACTCCACGTTAAAGGCAATGGGCAGCTAACCTAAATATCAAATGCAATGTCTAGTGTCATGTCAAAGCCAATAGGCATCTGAGCTGAATACAAAATGCAATGTCTTATATCATGTCAAAGCCCATAGGCAGCTAAGCTGAATATAAAATGCAATGTCTAATATCATGTCAAAGCCAATAGGCAGCGGAGCTGAATACAAAATGTAATGTATAATATCATGTCAAAGCCAATAGGCAGAATATCTAATAGCATGTCAAAGTCAATAGGCAGCTAAACTGAATACATCATGTCAAAGCCAATAGGAATGCAATGTCAAAGCCAATAGGCGGCTAGACTGGATACAGCATGTCAAAGCCAATAGGCGGCTCAACTGAACAAAACCTACCATGTGCTACTGGTGAACATTGAGCAACTAATATGCGCAGTGGTGAAACACAAAGTCATTGGTCAAAACAAAATTTAACAAATGGCAGTACATTCCGCCCTTTGACCAATGAATTTTTGTTTCACATATCTCTTGTTTCAAACAAAAAACAAAAAAAACATCAGCACAAAAAAAAAACATTATCAGCAAGTCAGCTTTGAATGATCAAAGCAATACCTGTAAAGCAATAGAAGTGGATTAACACATAGATCTCATAACCTTTCACATCAGATACATCTACATAGAAAATACTGGGCAATTTGTACTCTGAATGAGTCTCTAATTCAACAGTGTTAGCAATTTGATGTGGCATGAGTTCTGCTCATGTAAAGGTGCACGGTCCACCTGAAAGGTATGCTGGAAGGTAAGCAAAAGACAGAGTTCCATACGAGAGGGAAAAAAAAAAAACACAGCTTAGTTCCAGTGGAAGAATGCAATCAAACAAGTTGAACTAGAACTGAAGGCTCAGTTTGCGCAAAATGGATCCATGATGCTGGCACTTTACTCAGCCAGGTTCAGGTTGGGGATTCGGTCCCTTCCCCGACCCCACACGCACACACCGGAAGGGGGACCACACAGCACACTCAGGGACAGTGGCGAAACGTGGTAGGATCTGCAAAAGAAACAAGTATGACTTTTCTTGCAAATAACATTTTTCATTTAAACTGCACCCTTCCTCTTTCTTTCCCTGTTTTATAATCAGCAGGACGTTTTTGGGGCCCTTTGTTATATTCACTGCAGGTTCTGGAGGATCACGTGGGGCTTCAACCCACACCTCAGCACAGATGTTTTTATCTGCTGCACCACAGCTTCCCTTTTCTTGCACTGTCAAAAGGGCTGGGGCAGACTCATTCTTTACCAAACCTCCATTCACTGCATTTTTGCCAATTTGGGCCATTCTGTCTCCAATTTGTATGAATGAATCAGATTCTTTTCTAGGTATCAGCATAACTTCGATTTTTCCTTGGTAATTTGCAGCAATCACTCTCCCTAAAACCTGATCAATTTGCCATTTTTGTCCTGGTAACTTTCCTCTCCCCAACTGCTCTGTGACTGCTTGTGGGACAGATTGCTTTTGTGCGTGCTGCACAGTTTTTATCAAATCTAGGGGAATGTGCATCTCTCTCATCTCTGCCCACCTGTAAGTGGCTTTTTCTCTCAGCTGTTCACATTTCTGGGGCACCCACTTAGCCATCCCCACTAAGGCAGAATTCTGGGTGTACACTTCTCTCTCTGAATTTTTCTCATTAACATCTGCAAGGTAATTGAACCAGTTAGGTACAAGCCATGTGGAAAAACAAACTGCTAAAACATTAGCAATGAACCAAGAATCAGTGTAAAAATGACACATCTCACGTAGCTCTTGCTTTAAAATCTGACACACATTATACAACGCTGTTCCTTCTACTGTGTCATAAAGCAACATTTCAGTCAATGAATCATTAGTAAAACAAACATGCTTTTTATCTTCAGTGGACAAGAATTCAAATGGTGCACTCAACTTCATTGGTGACTCTTTTATCTGTGGTACTCTAGCCCTGTCTTGCAAGTACCAGATCCATTGTATGATTCTAGCTAGGGGCACTATTTTCTTTCCTTGTTCTTGAATTACATGTACATAAGTATTTCCTTCTTGCACTGCGCAGAAACCTAAAGTCTGAATTATTTCATTTGCCAAATCACAAGCGCGCAGCTGCATATTATTTTTCACAGTGACCATATACAAAAGTGTTAGGATTTCACTCAAATGAGGGCTATTCTGTTTCCAAAAATCAAACAAGTTAATGAAACTCGGTGTCTCTTCCTTTAAAACCTTTCTTTTTACTTCATTGTCTTAACCCCCTCATTACTGGAATGGGAAAAGAAAGGTTCTTCTAAACCAACATTTTTATAACTTTCAGCATTATTTTGAATTATTGTATCCTGGCTAATTTGCTTATGTAAATTCCTATTTTCATGTTCCAACTTCCTACATTTCTCCTGCATTTCTCTGTAAGCAGATAAAGGTATCCAGACCTTTCTGTCATCATTACTTCCAAAAGGCACATTTTCTTCATATGTACAACAGAAATTATTTCTCAAAGCAGTATCAGGCAGTTTAGCTACACATGCATTTTCAAACATGGTCTGCCGTGCTTCTGTAATTCTCCAAACAGAAAACAATTCACAGTTTTTCCTAGCACCATCGGGCAGTTTAACAACACATGCATTCTCAGACATGGTCTGCCGTGCTACTGTGATTCTCCAAACAACAAAAAAACAATTTCTGTAATTCTCAAAACAACAAAAACTATTACACTTTTAAAGTGTGCACGTAGAAATCCACTAACTCGTCAAACCCCTTAATCAACTCTTAATGATCGACCCCACTCCTGGTACCAATTGTAGTGCTTTCCTCTTATCTAGTTTCTAAGCACTAACATAACACACCAGAAATGCACTTCTGAGGTCAAAGAAGACTTTTATTGTTGTTTATTCTTCCCCAACCACAATTTTTATGTTGACGAATTAGTAGCTTTCAAGCACACGTTAATGCACAGTTTGCAATATACACAGCAGGTTATATTTATAAGATATTGAATGCAAAGCAAAACAAATACTTCACCGTGTGGGAAACTATTTACAGCTTCATCTTTCTAAGGTCTGCAAGCTGATGACCCCTGTCAGCCGCGAGAAAGAGATTCATCTACCCACACGGGATTGCTGGCAGCTGGCGCCTAGCTCCAGCACGAGGTCAGGCAGATCCGAATCTGAATCTCTGCAGCCTGTTACATTAGTTACAAAGGTGTGCCCCCTCCTCTCAGACCTGGGAAAACTGAGCAAGCCTTTTGGAGACTGGCCAGGTCTCCGAGACTACTCCTGTTCCCAAGCTCAAGCGGAGAAAAACAACCCATGTACCCTCTCTTATCAGGTCTAGTCTACTGTGAGAAAAACATCTTGGTTCATCTTGTGCAAAAACACAGCTTGGAAAAATACAGCTTGGATTCTCAACTGCAATGTCTAACTCCACGTTAAAGGCAATGGGCAGCTAACCTAAATATCAAATGCAATGTCTAGTGTCATGTCAAAGCCAATAGGCATCTGAGCTGAATACAAAATGCAATGTCTTATATCATGTCAAAGCCCATAGGCAGCTAAGCTGAATATAAAATGCAATGTCTAATATCATGTCAAAGCCAATAGGCAGCGGAGCTGAATACAAAATGTAATGTATAATATCATGTCAAAGCCAATAGGCAGAATATCTAATAGCATGTCAAAGTCAATAGGCAGCTAAACTGAATACATCATGTCAAAGCCAATAGGAATGCAATGTCAAAGCCAATAGGCGGCTAGACTGGATACAGCATGTCAAAGCCAATAGGCGGCTCAACTGAACAAAACCTACCATGTGCTACTGGTGAACATTGAGCAACTAATATGCGCAGTGGTGAAACACAAAGTCATTGGTCAAAACAAAATTTAACAAATGGCAGTACAGGGGGGCAACTCTGGCTACTCACGGTCTCGCAGTCGCCGCGGAGTCCTCCCTGAAGTGATTGTTCTCCACAAGTCGAGCCGGGGGCGTCGGGTGCAGAGTGTCAAGTCTCACGCTTCCGGCGGGAAACGCAAGTCATTTTAAAGTTGCTCCTTTGTTACAAAGTTGCAGTCTTTGGTGAACAGAGCCACTGTCCTCAGGAGTTCTTGGTCCTTCTAGATGCAGGGCAGTCCTCTGAGGCTTCAGAGGTCGCTGATCCCTGGGGAGAGCGTCGCTGGAGCAGTGTCTTTAGAAGTGGGGAGACAGGCCGGTAGAGCTGGGGCCAAAGCAGTTGGTGTCTCCGTCTTCTCTGCAGGGTTTTTCAGCTTAGCAGTCCTCTTCTTCTTAGGTTGTCGGAATCCTTGAGTTCCTTGGTTCTGGGGAGCCCTTAAATACTAAATTTAAGGTCGTGTTTAGGTCTGGGGGGTTAGTAGCCAATGGCTACTAGCCCTGAGGGTGGGTACACCCTCTTTGTGCCTCCTCCCTGAGGGGAGGGGGGCACATCCCTAATCCTAATGGGGGAATCCTCCATCTGCAAGATGGAGGATTTCTAAAAGTTAGAGTCACCTCAGCTCAGGACACCTTAGGGGCTGTCCTGACTGGCCAGTGACTCCTCCTTGTTTTTCTCATTATCTCCTCCGGCTTTGCCGCTAAAAGTGGGGCCGTGGTCGGAGGGGGCGGGCAACTCCACTAGCTGGAGTGCCCTGTGGTGCTGTAACAAAGGGGGTGAGCCTTTGAGGCTTACCGCCAGGTGTTACAGTTCCTGCAGGGGGAGGTGTGAAGCACCTCCACCCAGTACAGGCTTTGTTACTAGCCACAGAGTGACAAAGGCACTCTCCCCATGTGGCCAGCAACATGTCTGGTGTGTGGCAGGCTGCTAAAACTAGTCAGCCTACACGATAGTCGGTTAAGGTTTCAGGGGGCACCTCTAAGGTGCCCTCTGGGGTGTATGTTACAATAAAATGTACACTGGCATCAGTGTGCATTTATTGTGCTGAGAAGTTTGATACCAAACTTCACAGTTTTCAGTGTAGCCATTAACGTTCTAAGAAGTGCAAAGCTCAGCCCTGGTGTGTTGTGTTTCATGTTCACAGTAAGACATATAGCATGTAACATTTCGTATCAGACATGTAGTATGGAAAATGCAAGGGACACTTGAGTGACTGCCTATTTTTGCCTTTTGACCCACATAGTTACACTGGAAGGAGAAGGATCAGACACCCTCCTGTGTATGATCCACTAGCAGACTTGCAGACCACGGCAGAGAGATTAGTGATTCAGATCTACTGCCTTGATATGCAAACAATCATGGATCTCTGTCGTTAGTTGGAGCCAGATCTGATACCAACCCTCCGTCATCCAAATAACATACCACCCATAGTATAAGTTGTGTCATTGTTGCACTTGCTGGCCACAGAGTCCTTCCAAAATACAGTGGCCCCATCTGATGGGATGTCCCAGCCAGTGTTGAGTTTGGTGTTGAAGGATGTCCTCTTAACACCTGGACAAATACATCTGGTTTCCCCAATGTAATGATTTTGCCCATGTGAGAGCAGATTTCTGTCATTTGGCACACATCCCACATGTTGTTGGAGCCATGATGGTTGTTGACACCAGTGAGGATCCCAACTACGTCAGGGAAAGTCTGCTTCAACAAGGCACATGGAAGAACACGCCGGGTCGTGGAGCGGGCTTTTGGGCTCCTGAAGGCAAGATTCCAGAGCATTGACAAAACAGGTGGAGCCCTCCTCTACTGACCCACAAAAAAGTGTAAGATCATTGTGGCCTGCTGAATGCTCCACAACCTTGCCTTGAAGAGAAATATCCCACGCATTCCTGATGAGGTGGAGCTGGCCACGCCACCTGGCAAGAATCCTGTATTGCCAAGTGGGGATGACAGTGAGGAGGATGAAGGTGGAGCCATTCGGGCAGATCTCATCAATCAGTACTTCACCTGAGTGTAAGTATGTGATGTTCTGTGATTACTCAGACTGCATGGGGCACTGTAGGGGTCATGATATGTTGAGAAGGGTATGTCTCTTACCGTGAGGCAGGACGTTTCATTAAATGCATCATACTGTCGAAGTTTGCTGGCTACATCAGACTTGCAGATGTCCCTCTCTTGAACATCTCCTTTAATTTGTGCAGTCATATTGCACTGTCAGTGAAACAACAGAAGTTTGAAATTACTTTTGTGTCTCATGTATGCCCTTGCCTACCTAAACTCCTTGTATGTGACCTTTTCCTTCCAAGTCTCATCACCATTCTATCCTCAAGTGGACATTCCAGAGTTGTGTCACTGTCAAGTGGAAGTGGCTGATCTGACACGTGAATGGGACATGAAATGGATCCAGGTACTGTTTATTACAATGTGGATTATGTGGGTACCATGCCCAGGCTGCCTGGACAGTGGGAGTGAAGTTACCTGAGCTACAGAATGGACCTATTTGATCTGTTATAGTGGTCCAGTGGTCGCATTTGTGTGGTCATGTTCCCTTGTAACATGTCATTGTGGCCAATCCAAGCATTCTCCCTTCACAGTGTGTTGACAATCAGGGCTCGAAAAATCCACTCGACCACTCGCATTGGTGATTCTTATTCGATCAGGTGGAGGTATTTCTAATACTTAAATGTCCCTTTGGGCAAATTGACACTGAACAGGGGTTCTGATCAGTTGAAAAGATGCCTTTAAATCTTGTTCTTATGTCACATTTGCTATGTGTTCACAGACAGAGGTCAAAAGTCAGTTTTTCTTGCAATTAATTTTCCTTCTGTCTGCAGAGTTCCAGGACTTTGTAAGGTGAACAGTGTGACCTGCTGCTTAGAATGTAAAATAAAATGACATAGGGTGTCAGCTTTTCCCTAACACACAACATTTAAATGAATAGGTCAACTGTGCAAACATTTCAAGATATATTTCAGTAGTTGTGAAAGCCCTTTTTTATTTTTTTGTGTGATGAAAAAATATTTTAATAGGATGAAACCAAATCAGAATACATTACATGTTGATGTGCAAAGAATGTTTTCTGAAACCCAATTTTAACAGATTGTTAATATACACTATATAGTTTTATCAGTAAAGCTGCAAGTTAGTGGAGAGGTTTTTGGACATTTCTTGGAAAGTTACTGTGTGTAGATGACAATATGTTACCACATCATGGTTTAGTAATATATTTATTAAAATTGAGTGTTTAAACAAACTGAGAAACACTCCTGCCCTGATGGCAATGTTGTTAGTAAACTAAAAGAAGTCCTAGATTATGTGGGCTAGACCTCATGGGTATGTGGGCTAGATTCTTGTGATGCATGCTGCAAACTTTAGTCTACTTAATCAAACAAAAGAGGTTTTTTGTACTGCAGAAATGCTGATCTCACATATTTGAAGGTGTAATCATGTGTGAGAATTAAGAAAAAGATGACTCTGTAAACTATTTGCCTAGGATCACACAATTTGAGACCCGTTTACGGGTCAAGTACATTACAGTTAGGTCAAGTAGATTATTTAAGTTACTCGACCTGCAGGTCTAGTAACATTTTTATGATTTTTCGAGCCCTGACAATGTAGCCTGTGCCACAACACTAACATAGGTGTGTAACATGACAGTAGATGCCTAACCATTGGAATGGGATGGGCCTCAGACTAGGGACCGTTGTACTGTCCTCTGTCTGTGTTATGGGGTATGTCAAGTTGGATAGAGCTGGTTTTGGTATGGGATAATGGTAAAACTGGGGACAATATCCACCTATCTGTTTGCTTATCCTACGGTAAGGGTCTGACATAGCCCTTTTTTCTATGGTCAGGTGGATAATTGTAGGAAGTTGGCTCTGTATGCACTATTTCAAAGTAAGGAATAGTATGCACAGAGTCCAAGGGTTCCCCTTAGAGGTAAGATAGTAGCAAAAAGAGATAATTCTAATGCTCTATTTTGTGGTAGTGTGGTTGAGCAGTAGGCTTATCAAAGGAGTAGTGTTAAGCATTTGTTGTACATACACAAGCAATAAATGAGGAACACACACTCAAAGACAATTCCAGGCCAATAGGTTTTTGTATAGAAAAATATATTTTCTTAGTTTATTTTAAGAACCACAGGTTCAAGATTTACATGTAATACTTCAAATGAAAGGTATTGCAGGTAGGTACTTTAGGAACTTTGAATTAGCAAAATAGCATATACAGTTTTCACATAAATCACATATAGCTATTTTAAAACTAGACACTGCAATTTTCAACAGTTCCTGGGGGGAGTAAGAGTTTGTTAGTTTTTGCAGGTAAGTAAACCACCTACGGGGTTAAAGTTTGGGTCCAAGGAAGCCCACCGTTGGGGGTTCAGAGCAACCCCAAAGTTACCACACCAGCAGCTCAGGGCCGGTCAGGTGCAGAGGTCAAAGTGGTGCCCAAAACGTATAGGCTCCAATGGAGAAGGGGGTGCCCCGGTTCCAGTCTGCCAGCAGATAAGTACCCGCGTCTTCGGAGGGCACCGGGGGGGACACAAGTCCACACAGAAAGTACACCCTCAGCAGCACGGGGCGGCCGGGTGCAGTGTGCAAACACGCGTCGGGTTTTCGATAGGTTTCAATGGGAGACCAAGGGGTCTCTTCAGCAATGCAGGCAGGCAAGGGGGGGGGGCTCCTCGGGGTAGCCACCACCTGGGCAAGGGAGAGGGCCACCTGGGGGTCGCTCCTGCACTGGAGGTCAGATCCTTCAGGCCCTGGGGGCTGCGGATGCAGAGTCTTTACCAGGCGTCGGATCTTAGAAGCAGGCAGTCGCGGTCAGGGGGAGCCTCGGGATTCCCTCTGCAGGCGTCGCTATGGGGGCTCAGGGGGGGTGTAGTGCTTTCCTCTTATCTAGTTTCTAAGCACTAACATAACACACAAGAAATGCACTTCTGAGGTCAAAGAAGACTTTTATTGTTGTTAATTCTTCCCCAACCACAATTTTTATGTTGACGAATTAGTAGCTTTCAAGCACACGTTAATGCACAGTTTGCAATATACACAGCAGGTTATATTTATAAGATATTGAATGCAAAGCAAAACAAATACTTCACCGTGTGGGAAACTATTTACAGCTTCATCTTTCTAAGGTCTGCAAGCTGATGACCCCTGTCAGCCGCGAGAAAGAGATTCATCTACCCACACGGGATTGCTGGCAGTTGGCGCCTAGCTCCAGCACGAGGTCAGGCAGATCCGAATCTGAATCTCTGCAGCCTGTTACATTCGTTACAAAGGTGTGCCCCCTCCTCTCAGACCTGGGAAAACTGAGCAAGCCTTTTGAAGACTGGCCAGGTCTCCGAGACTACTCCTGTTCCCAAGCTCAAGCGGAGAAAAACAACCCATGTACCCTCTCTTATCAGGTCTAGTCTACTGTGAGAAAAACATCTTGGTTCATCTTGTGCAAAAACACAGCTTGGAAAAATACAGCTTGGATTCTCAACTGCAATGTCTAACTCCACGTTAAAGGCAATGGGCAGCTAACCTAAATATCAAATGCAATGTCTAGTGTCATGTCAAAGCCAATAGGCATCTGAGCTGAATACAAAATGCAATGTCTTATATCATGTCAAAGCCCATAGGCAGCTAAGCTGAATATAAAATGCAATGTCTAATATCATGTCAAAGCCAATAGGCAGCGGAGCTGAATACAAAATGTAATGTATAATATCATGTCAAAGCCAATAGGCAGAATATCTAATAGCATGTCAAAGTCAATAGGCAGCTAAACTGAATACATCATGTCAAAGCCAATAGGAATGCAATGTCAAAGCCAATAGGCGGCTAGACTGGATACAGCATGTCAAAGCCAATAGGCGGCTCAACTGAACAAAACCTACCATGTGCTACTGGTGAACATTGAGCAACTAATATGCGCAGTGGTGAAACACAAAGTCATTGGTCAAAACAAAATTTAACAAATGGCAGTACATTCCGCCCTTTGACCAATGAATTTTTGTTTCACATATCTCTTGTTTCAAACAAAAAACAAAAAAAACATCAGCACAAAAAAAAAACATTATCAGCAAGTCAGCTTTGAATGATCAAAGCAATACCTGTAAAGCAATAGAAGTGGATTAACACATAGATCTCATAACCTTTCACATCAGATACATCTACATAGAAAATACTGGGCAATTTGTACTCTGAATGAGTCTCTAATTCAACAGTGTTAGCAATTTGATGTGGCATGAGTTCTGCTCATGTAAAGGTGCACGGTCCACCTGAAAGGTATGCTGGAAGGTAAGCAAAAGTCAGAGTTCCATACGAGAGGGAAAAAAAAAAAACACAGCTTAGTTCCAGTGGAAGAATGCAATCAAACAAGTTGAACTAGAACTGAAGGCTCAGTTTGCCCAAAATGGATCCATGATGCTGGCACTTTACTCAGCCAGGTTCAGGTTGGGGATTCGGTCCCTTCCCCGACCCCACACGCACACACCGGAAGGGGGACCACACAGCACACTCAGGGACAGTGGCGAAACGTGGTAGGATCTGCAAAAGAAACAAGTATGACTTTTCTTGCAAATAACATTTTTCATTTAAACTGCACCCTTCCTCTTTCTTTCCCTGTTTTATAATCAGCAGGACGTTTTTGGGGCCCTTTGTTATATTCACTGCAGGTTCTGGAGGATCACGTGGGGCTTCAACCCACACCTCAGCACAGATGTTTTTATCTGCTGCACCACAGCTTCCCTTTTCTTGCACTGTCAAAAGGGCTGGGGCAGACTCATTCTTTACCAAACCTCCATTCACTGCATTTTTGCCAATTTGGGCCATTCTGTCTCCAATTTGTATGAATGAATCAGATTCTTTTCTAGGTATCAGCATAACTTCGATTTTTCCTTGGTAATTTGCAGCAATCACTCTCCCTAAAACCTGATCAATTTGCCATTTTTGTCCTGGTAACTTTCCTCTCCCCAACTGCTCTGTGACTGCTTGTGGGACAGATTGCTTTTGTGCGTGCTGCACAGTTTTTATCAAATCTAGGGGAATGTGCATCTCTCTCATCTCTGCCCACCTGTAAGTGGCTTTTTCTCTCAGCTGTTCACATTTCTGGGGCACCCACTTAGCCATCCCCACTAAGGCAGAATTCTGGGTGTACACTTCTCTCTCTGAATTTTTCTCATTAACATCTGCAAGGTAATTGAACCAGTTAGGTACAAGCCATGTGGAAAAACAAACTGCTAAAACATTAGCAATGAACCAAGAATCAGTGTAAAAATGACACATCTCACGTAGCTCTTGCTTTAAAATCTGACACACATTATACAACGCTGTTCCTTCTACTGTGTCATAAAGCAACATTTCAGTCAATGAATCATTAGTAAAACAAACATGCTTTTTATCTTCAGTGGACAAGAATTCAAATGGTGCACTCAACTTCATTGGTGACTCTTTTATCTGTGGTACTCTAGCCCTGTCTTGCAAGTACCAGATCCATTGTATGATTCTAGCTAGGGGCACTATTTTCTTTCCTTGTTCTTGAATTACATGTACATAAGTATTTCCTTCTTGCACTGCGCAGAAACCTAAAGTCTGAATTATTTCATTTGCCAAATCACAAGCGCGCAGCTGCATATTATTTTTCACAGTGACCATATACAAAAGTGTTAGGATTTCACTCAAATGAGGGCTATTCTGTTTCCAAAAATCAAACAAGTTAATGAAACTCGGTGTCTCTTCCTTTAAAACCTTTCTTTTTACTTCATTGTCTTAACCCCCTCATTACTGGAATGGGAAAAGAAAGGTTCTTCTAAACCAACATTTTTATAACTTTCAGCATTATTTTGAATTATTGTATCCTGGCTAATTTGCTTATGTAAATTCCTATTTTCATGTTCCAACTTCCTACATTTCTCCTGCATTTCTCTGTAAGCAGATAAAGGTATCCAGACCTTTCTGTCATCATTACTTCCAAAAGGCACATTTTCTTCATATGTACAACAGAAATTATTTCTCAAAGCAGTATCAGGCAGTTTAGCTACACATGCATTTTCAAACATGGTCTGCCGTGCTTCTGTAATTCTCCAAACAGAAAACAATTCACAGTTTTTCCTAGCACCATCGGGCAGTTTAACAACACATGCATTCTCAGACATGGTCTGCCGTGCTACTGTGATTCTCCAAACAACAAAAAAACAATTTCTGTAATTCTCAAAACAACAAAAACTATTACACTTTTAAAGTGTGCACGTAGAAATCCACTAACTCGTCAAACCCCTTAATCAACTCTTAATGATCGACCCCACTCCTGGTACCAATTGTAGTGCTTTCCTCTTATCTAGTTTCTAAGCACTAACATAACACACCAGAAATGCACTTCTGAGGTCAAAGAAGACTTTTATTGTTGTTTATTCTTCCCCAACCACAATTTTTATGTTGACGAATTAGTAGCTTTCAAGCACACGTTAATGCACAGTTTGCAATATACACAGCAGGTTATATTTATAAGATATTGAATGCAAAGCAAAACAAATACTTCACCGTGTGGGAAACTATTTACAGCTTCATCTTTCTAAGGTCTGCAAGCTGATGACCCCTGTCAGCCGCGAGAAAGAGATTCATCTACCCACACGGGATTGCTGGCAGCTGGCGCCTAGCTCCAGCACGAGGTCAGGCAGATCCGAATCTGAATCTCTGCAGCCTGTTACATTAGTTACAAAGGTGTGCCCCCTCCTCTCAGACCTGGGAAAACTGAGCAAGCCTTTTGGAGACTGGCCAGGTCTCCGAGACTACTCCTGTTCCCAAGCTCAAGCGGAGAAAAACAACCCATGTACCCTCTCTTATCAGGTCTAGTCTACTGTGAGAAAAACATCTTGGTTCATCTTGTGCAAAAACACAGCTTGGAAAAATACAGCTTGGATTCTCAACTGCAATGTCTAACTCCACGTTAAAGGCAATGGGCAGCTAACCTAAATATCAAATGCAATGTCTAGTGTCATGTCAAAGCCAATAGGCATCTGAGCTGAATACAAAATGCAATGTCTTATATCATGTCAAAGCCCATAGGCAGCTAAGCTGAATATAAAATGCAATGTCTAATATCATGTCAAAGCCAATAGGCAGCGGAGCTGAATACAAAATGTAATGTATAATATCATGTCAAAGCCAATAGGCAGAATATCTAATAGCATGTCAAAGTCAATAGGCAGCTAAACTGAATACATCATGTCAAAGCCAATAGGAATGCAATGTCAAAGCCAATAGGCGGCTAGACTGGATACAGCATGTCAAAGCCAATAGGCGGCTCAACTGAACAAAACCTACCATGTGCTACTGGTGAACATTGAGCAACTAATATGCGCAGTGGTGAAACACAAAGTCATTGGTCAAAACAAAATTTAACAAATGGCAGTACAGGGGGGCAACTCTGGCTACTCACGGTCTCGCAGTCGCCGCGGAGTCCTCCCTGAAGTGATTGTTCTCCACAAGTCGAGCCGGGGGCGTCGGGTGCAGAGTGTCAAGTCTCACGCTTCCGGCGGGAAACGCAAGTCATTTTAAAGTTGCTCCTTTGTTACAAAGTTGCAGTCTTTGGTGAACAGAGCCACTGTCCTCAGGAGTTCTTGGTCCTTCTAGATGCAGGGCAGTCCTCTGAGGCTTCAGAGGTCGCTGATCCCTGGGGAGAGCGTCGCTGGAGCAGTGTCTTTAGAAGTGGGGAGACAGGCCGGTAGAGCTGGGGCCAAAGCAGTTGGTGTCTCCGTCTTCTCTGCAGGGTTTTTCAGCTTAGCAGTCCTCTTCTTCTTAGGTTGTCGGAATCCTTGAGTTCCTTGGTTCTGGGGAGCCCTTAAATACTAAATTTAAGGTCGTGTTTAGGTCTGGGGGGTTAGTAGCCAATGGCTACTAGCCCTGAGGGTGGGTACACCCTCTTTGTGCCTCCTCCCTGAGGGGAGGGGGGCACATCCCTAATCCTAATGGGGGAATCCTCCATCTGCAAGATGGAGGATTTCTAAAAGTTAGAGTCACCTCAGCTCAGGACACCTTAGGGGCTGTCCTGACTGGCCAGTGACTCCTCCTTGTTTTTCTCATTATCTCCTCCGGCTTTGCCGCTAAAAGTGGGGCCGTGGTCGGAGGGGGCGGGCAACTCCACTAGCTGGAGTGCCCTGTGGTGCTGTAACAAAGGGGGTGAGCCTTTGAGGCTTACCGCCAGGTGTTACAGTTCCTGCAGGGGGAGGTGTGAAGCACCTCCACCCAGTACAGGCTTTGTTACTAGCCACAGAGTGACAAAGGCACTCTCCCCATGTGGCCAGCAACATGTCTGGTGTGTGGCAGGCTGCTAAAACTAGTCAGCCTACACGATAGTCGGTTAAGGTTTCAGGGGGCACCTCTAAGGTGCCCTCTGGGGTGTATGTTACAATAAAATGTACACTGGCATCAGTGTGCATTTATTGTGCTGAGAAGTTTGATACCAAACTTCACAGTTTTCAGTGTAGCCATTAACGTTCTAAGAAGTGCAAAGCTCAGCCCTGGTGTGTTGTGTTTCATGTTCACAGTAAGACATATAGCATGTAACATTTCGTATCAGACATGTAGTATGGAAAATGCAAGGGACACTTGAGTGACTGCCTATTTTTGCCTTTTGACCCACATAGTTACACTGGAAGGAGAAGGATCAGACACCCTCCTGTGTATGGTCCACTAGCAGACTTGCAGACCACGGCAGAGAGATTAGTGATTCAGATCTACTGCCTTGATATGCAAACAATCATGGATCTCTGTCGTTAGTTGGAGCCAGATCTGATGCCAACCCTCCGTCATCCAAATAACATACCACCCATAGTATAAGTTGTGTCATTGTTGCACTTGCTGGCCACAGAGTCCTTCCAAAATACAGTGGCCCCATCTGATGGGATGTCCCAGCCAGTGTTGAGTTTGGTGTTGAAGGATGTCCTCTTAACACCTGGACAAATACATCTGGTTTCCCCAATGTAATGATTTTGCCCATGTGAGAGCAGATTTCTGTCATTTGGCACACATCCCACATGTTGTTGGAGCCATGATGGTTGTTGACACCAGTGAGGATCCCAACTACGTCAGGGAAAGTCTGCTTCAACAAGGCACATGGAAGAACACGCCGGGTCGTGGAGCGGGCTTTTGGGCTCCTGAAGGCAAGATTCCAGAGCATTGACAAAACAGGTGGAGCCCTCCTCTACTGACCCACAAAAAAGTGTAAGATCATTGTGGCCTGCTGAATGCTCCACAACCTTGCCTTGAAGAGAAATATCCCACGCATTCCTGATGAGGTGGAGCTGGCCACGCCACCTGGCAAGAATCCTGTATTGCCAAGTGGGGATGACAGTGAGGAGGATGAAGGTGGAGCCATTCGGGCAGATCTCATCAATCAGTACTTCACCTGAGTGTAAGTATGTGATGTTCTGTGATTACTCAGACTGCATGGGGCACTGTAGGGGTCATGATATGTTGAGAAGGGTATGTCTCTTACCGTGAGGCAGGACGTTTCATTAAATGCATCATACTGTCGAAGTTTGCTGGCTACATCAGACTTGCAGATGTCCCTCTCTTGAACATCTCCTTTAATTTGTGCAGTCATATTGCACTGTCAGTGAAACAACAGAAGTTTGAAATTACTTTTGTGTCTCATGTATGCCCTTGCCTACCTAAACTCCTTGTATGTGACCTTTTCCTTCCAAGTCTCATCACCATTCTATCCTCAAGTGGACATTCCAGAGTTGTGTCACTGTCAAGTGGAAGTGGCTGATCTGACACGTGAATGGGACATGAAATGGATCCAGGTACTGTTTATTACAATGTGGATTGTGTGGGTACCATGCCCAGGCTGCCTGGACAGTGGGAGTGAAGTTACCTGAGCTACAGAATGGACCTATTTGATCTGTTATAGTGGTCCAGTGGTCGCATTTGTGTGGTCATGTTCCCTTGTAACATGTCATTGTGGCCAATCCAAGCATTCTCCCTTCACAGTGTGTTGACAATCAGGGCTCGAAAAATCCACTCGACCACTCGCATTGGTGATTCTTATTCGATCAGGTGGAGGTATTTCTAATACTTAAATGTCCCTTTGGGCAAATTGACACTGAACAGGGGTTCTGATCAGTTGAAAAGATGCCTTTAAATCTTGTTCTTATGTCACATTTGCTATGTGTTCACAGACAGAGGTCAAAAGTCAGTTTTTCTTGCAATTAATTTTCCTTCTGTCTGCAGAGTTCCAGGACTTTGTAAGGTGAACAGTGTGACCTGCTGCTTAGAATGTAAAATAAAATGACATAGGGTGTCAGCTTTTCCCTAACACACAACATTTAAATGAATAGGTCAACTGTGCAAACATTTCAAGATATATTTCAGTAGTTGTGAAAGCCCTTTTTTATTTTTTTGTGTGATGAAAAAATATTTTAATAGGATGAAACCAAATCAGAATACATTACATGTTGATGTGCAAAGAATGTTTTCTGAAACCCAATTTTAACAGATTGTTAATATACACTATATAGTTTTATCAGTAAAGCTGCAAGTTAGTGGAGAGGTTTTTGGACATTTCTTGGAAAGTTACTGTGTGTAGATGACAATATGTTACCACATCATGGTTTAGTAATATATTTATTAAAATTGAGTGTTTAAACAAACTGAGAAACACTCCTGCCCTGATGGCAATGTTGTTAGTAAACTAAAAGAAGTCCTAGATTATGTGGGCTAGACCTCATGGGTATGTGGGCTAGATTCTTGTGATGCATGCTGCAAACTTTAGTCTACTTAATCAAACAAAAGAGGTTTTTTGTACTGCAGAAATGCTGATCTCACATATTTGAAGGTGTAATCATGTGTGAGAATTAAGAAAAAGATGACTCTGTAAACTATTTGCCTAGGATCACACAATTTGAGACCCGTTTACGGGTCAAGTACATTACAGTTAGGTCAAGTAGATTATTTAAGTTACTCGACCTGCAGGTCTAGTAACATTTTTATGATTTTTCGAGCCCTGACAATGTAGCCTGTGCCACAACACTAACATAGGTGTGTAACATGACAGTAGATGCCTAACCATTGGAATGGGATGGGCCTCAGACTAGGGACCGTTGTACTGTCCTCTGTCTGTGTTATGGGGTATGTCAAGTTGGATAGAGCTGGTTTTGGTATGGGATAATGGTAAAACTGGGGACAATATCCACCTATCTGTTTGCCTATCCTACGGTAAGGGTCTGACATAGCCCTTTTTTCTATGGTCAGGTGGATAATTGTAGGAAGTTGGCTCTGTATGCACTATTTCAAAGTAAGGAATAGTATGCACAGAGTCCAAGGGTTCCCCTTAGAGGTAAGATAGTAGCAAAAAGAGATAATTCTAATGCTCTATTTTGTGGTAGTGTGGTTGAGCAGTAGGCTTATCAAAGGAGTAGTGTTAAGCATTTGTTGTACATACACAAGCAATAAATGAGGAACACACACTCAAAGACAATTCCAGGCCAATAGGTTTTTGTATAGAAAAATATATTTTCTTAGTTTATTTTAAGAACCACAGGTTCAAGATTTACATGTAATACTTCAAATGAAAGGTATTGCAGGTAGGTACTTTAGGAACTTTGAATTAGCAAAATAGCATATACAGTTTTCACATAAATCACATATAGCTATTTTAAAACTAGACACTGCAATTTTCAACAGTTCCTGGGGGGAGTAAGAGTTTGTTAGTTTTTGCAGGTAAGTAAACCACCTACGGGGTTAAAGTTTGGGTCCAAGGTAGCCCACCGTTGGGGGTTCAGAGCAACCCCAAAGTTACCACACCAGCAGCTCAGGGCCGGTCAGGTGAAGAGGTCAAAGTGGTGCCCAAAACGTATAGGCTCCAATGGAGAAGGGGGTGCCCCGGTTCCAGTCTGCCAGCAGGTAAGTACCCGCGTCTTCGGAGGGCACCGGGGGGGACACAAGTCCACACAGAAAGTACACCCTCAGCAGCACGGGGGCGGCCGGGTGCAGTGTGCAAACACGCGTCGGGTTTTCGATAGGTTTCAATGGGAGACCAAGGGGTCTCTTCAGCAATGCAGGCAGGCAAGGGGGGGGGGGGCTCCTCGGGGTAGCCACCACCTGGGCAAGGGAGAGGGCCACCTGGGGGTCGCTCCTGCACTGGAGGTCAGATCCTTCAGGCCCTGGGGGCTGCGGATGCAGAGTCTTTACCAGGCGTCGGATCTTAGAAGCAGGCAGTCGTGGTCAGGGGGAGCCTCGGGATTCCCTCTGCAGGCGTCGCTGTGGGGGCTCAGGGGGGGCAACTCTGGCTACTCACGGTCTCGCAGTCGCTGGGGAGTCCTCCCTGAAGTGATTGTTCTCCACAAGTCGAGCCGGGGGCGTCGGGTGCAGAGTGTCAAGTCTCACGCTTCCGGCGGGAAACGCAAGTCATTTTAAAGTTGCTCCTTTGTTACAAAGTTGCAGTCATTGGTGAACAGAGCCACTGTCCTCAGGAGTTCTTGGTCCTTCTAGATGCAGGGCAGTCCTCTGAGGCTTCAGAGGTCGCTGATCCCTGGGGAGAGCGTCGCTGGAGCAGTGTCTTTAGAAGTGGGGAGACAGGCCGGTAGAGCTGGGGCCAAAGCAGTTGGTGTCTCCGTCTTCTCTGCAGGGTTTTTCAGCTTAGCAGTCCTCTTCTTCTTAGGTTGTCAGAATCCTTGAGTTCCTTGGTTCTGGGGAGCCCTTAAATACTAAATTTAAGGTTGTGTTTAGGTCTGGGGGGTTAGTAGCCAATGGCTACTAGCCCTGAGGGTGGGTACACCCTCTTTGTGCCTCCTCCCTGAGGGGAGGGGGGCACATCCCTAATCCTAATGGGGGAATCCTCCATCTGCAAGATGGAGGATTTCTAAAAGTTAGAGTCACCTCAGCTCAGGACACCTTAGGGGCTGTCCTGACTGGCCAGTGACTCCTTCTTGTTTTTCTCATTATCTCCTCCGGCTTTGCCGCTAAAAGTGGGGCCGTGGCCGGAGGGGGCGGGCAACTCCACTAGCTGGAGTGCCCTGTGGTGTTGTAACAAAGGGGGTGAGCCTGTTACAGTTCCTGCAGGGGGAGGTGTGAAGCACCTCCACCCAGTACAGGCTTTGTTACTAGCCACAGAGTGACAAAGGCACTCTCCCCATGTGGCCAGCAACATGTCTGGTGTGTGGCAGGCTGCTAAAACTAGTCAGCCTACACGATAGTCGGTTAAGGTTTCAGGGGGCACCTCTAAGGTGCCCTCTGGGGTGTATGTTACAATAAAATGTACACTGGCATCAGTGTGCATTTATTGTGCTGAGAAGTTTGATACCAAACTTCACAGTTTTCAGTGTAGCCATTATGGTGCTGTGGAGTTCGTGCATGGCAGACTCCCAGACCATATACTCTTATGGCTACCCTGCACTTACAATGTCTAAGGTTTTGCTTAGACACTGTAGGGGCACAGTGCTCATGCACTTGTGCCCTCACCTATGGTATAGTGCACCCTGCCTTAGGGCTGTAAGGCCTGCTAGAGGGGTGACTTATCTATACTGCATAGGCAGTGTGAGGTTGGCATGGCACCCTGAGGGGAGTGCCATGTCGACTTAGTCGTTTTGTCCTCACTAGCACACACAAGCTGGCAAGCAGTGTGTCTGTGCTGAGTGAGGGGTCCCCAGGGTGGCATAAGACAAGCTGCATCCCTTAGAGACCTTCCCTGGCATCAGGGCCCTTGGTACCAGGGGTACCAGTTACAAGGGACTTACCTGGATGCCAGGGTGTGCCAATTGTGGAAACAAAAGTACAGGTTAGGGAAAGAACACTGGTGCTGGGGCCAGGTTAGCAGGCCTCAGCACACTTTCAAATCAAAACTTAGCATCAGCAAAGGCGAAAAGTCAGGGGGTAACCATGCCAAGGAGGCATTTCCTTACACAACCCCCCCCCCCCCAAACGAAAGAGGATGAGACTAACCTTTCCCAAGAGAGTCTTCATTTTCTAAGTGGAAGAACCTGGAAAGGCCATCTGCATTGGCATGGGCAGTCCCAGGTCTGTGTTCCACTATAAAGTCCATTCCCTGTAGGGAGATGGACCACCTCAACAGTTTTGGATTTTCACCTTTCATTTGCATCAGCCATCTGAGAGGTCTGTGGTCAGTTTGAACTACAAAGTGAGTACCAAAGAGGTATGGTCTCAGCTTCTTCAGGGACCAAACCACAGCAAAGGCCTCCCTCTCAATGGCACTCCAACGCTGCTCCCTGGGGAGTAACCTCCTGCTAATGAAAGCAAAGGCTGGTCAAGGCCATCTTCATTTGTTTGGGACAAAACTGCCCCTATCCGATGTTCAGAGGCATCTGTCTGCACAATGAACTGCTTGGAGTAATCTGGAGCTTTTAGAACACATTGCTTGTTTCAGGGTGTCAAAGGCCTGTTGGCATTCTACAGTCCAGTTTACTTTCTTGGGTATTTTCTTGGAGGAAAAGTTCTGTGAGGGCTGTCAATATGGATCCATATCCCTTCACAAACCTCCTGTAGTACCCAGTCAAGCCAAGGAATGCCCTGACTTGAGTCTGGGTTTTTGGAGCTGCCTAGTCCAGAATAGTCTGGATCTTAGGCTGGAGTGGCTGAACTTGGCCTCCACCTACAAGGTGTCCCAAGTAAACCACAGTTCCCTGCCCTATCTGGCATTTGAAGCCTTGATGCAGAGGCTTGCTGATTGCAGAGCCTTCAAAACCTTCTTCAGGTGGACCAGGTGATCCTGCCAGCTGGAGCTAAAGACAGCAATATCGTCAAGATAAGCTGCACTAAAGGACTCCAAGCCAGCAAGGACTTGATTCACCAACCTTTGGAAGGTGGCAGGGGCATTCTTTAAACCAAAGGGCATAACAGTAAACTGATAACGCCCATCAGGTGTGGAGAATGCTGTCTTTTCTTTTGCTCCTGGTGCCATTCTGATTTGCCAGTACCCTGCTGTTAAGTCAAAGGTACTTAAGAATTTGGCAGCACCCAATTTGTCAATCAGTTCATCAGCCCTTGGAATGGGATGGGCATCTGTCTTGGTGACAGAATTAAGTCCTCTGTAGTCCACACAAAACCTCCTCTCTCTCTTTCCATCTTTGGTGTGAGGTTTGGGGACTAAGACCACCGGGCTAGCCCAGGGGCTGACAGAGTGCTCAATGACTCCCAATTCCAGCATCTTGTGGACTTCCACTTTGATGCTTTCCTTAACTTGATCACCCTGTCTGAATATTTTGTTTTTGACAGGCATGCTGGCTTCTGTGTCCACATCATGGGTACACAGGTGTGTCTGACCAGGGGTTAGGGAAAAGAGCTAAGCAAACTGTCGCAGGACCTTCCTACAGTCAGATTGCTGTTGGCCAGAGAGGGTGTATGAATATATCACTCCATCTACTGAGCCATCTTTAGGGTCTGTGGAGAGGAGATCAGGGAGAGGTTCACTCTCAGCTTCCTGGTCCTCATCTGTTACCATCAACAGATTCACATCAGCCTTGTCATGGAAGAGCTTAAGGCGGTTCACATGGATCACCCTCTTGGGGGTCCTGCGAGTGCCTAGGTCTACCAGGTAGGTGACCTGACTCTTCTTTTATAGCACTGGGTAAGGGCCACTTCATCTGTCCTGAAGTGCCCTGGGAGCCACAGGCTCCAAAACCCAGACTTTCTGCCCTGGTTGAAATTCAACCATTGCAGCCTTTTGGTCATACCAAAACTTCTGGAGCTGTTGGCTGGCCTCAAGGTTTTTGCTTGCCTTTTCCATGTACTCTGCCAAGTACATAGTCCACTATATCTTGCTTAGGCTCATGAAGAGGTCTCTCCCAGCCTTCTTTCACAAGAGCTAGTGGTCCCCTTACAGGGTGGCCAAACAGAAGTTCAAAGGGTGAAAACCCTACTCCCTTCTGAGGCACCTCTCTGTAAGTGAAAAGCAGACATGGCAAGAGGACATCCCATCTCCCTTTGAGTTTTTCAGGGAGCCACATGATCATGCCTTTCAATGTTTTGTTGAATCTCTCAACAAGACCATTGGTTTGTGGATGGTATGGTGTGGTGAATTTGTAAGTCACCCCACACTCATTCCACATGTGTTTCAGGTATGCTGACATAAAGTTGGTACCTCTGTCAGACACCACCTCTTTAGGAAATCCCACTCTGGTAAAAATACCAATGAGTGCTTTGGCTACTGCAGGGGCAGTAGTCGACCTAAGGGGAATTGCTTCAGGGTATCTAGTAGCATGATCCAATACTACTACTATGTATAGGTTCCCTGAGGCTGTGGGAGATTCAAGTGGACCCACTATGTCCACACCCACTCTTTCAAAGGGGACCCCCACCACTGGAAGTGGAATGAGGGGGGCCTTTGGCACCTGTCTTACCTGTCCTACCACTGGCTTGACAGGTGGCACAGGAGACACAAAACTCCTTGACCTTCTGGGACATGTTGGGCCAATAGAAGTGGTTGACTAGACTCTCCCACGTCTTGGTCTGTCCCAAATGCCCAGCAAGAGGAATATCATGGGCTAAGGTCAGAATGAACTCCCTAAACTCCTTAGGCACTACCACTCTCCTAGTGGCACCAGGTTTGGGATCTCTTGCCTCAGTGTAAAGGAGTCCATCTTCCCAATAGACCCTATGTGTTCCTGTTTTCTTTCCATTGGACTCTTCAGCAGCTTGCTGCCTAAGGCCTTCAAGAGAGGGACAGGTTTCTTGCCCCTTACACAACTGTTCCCTTGAGGATCCCCCTGGGCCTAAGAGCTCAACCTGATAAGGTCCTAACTCCATAGGCTCAGTTCCCTCAGAGGGCAGAACTTCTCCCTGAGAAGAGAGGTTCTCTTTTTCTTGTTGTGTTGCAACTGCTTCCCCAGTTGTCTTTCCTTTTCTCTTGGTAGGCTGGGACCTTTTTCCAGGCTCCAACACTACTTTTTCACCCTGAGCCTTGCACTGTGCCCTTGTCTTGACACACACCAGTTCAGGGATACCCAGCATGGCTGCATGGGTTTTCAGTTCTACCTCAGCCCATGCTGAGGACTCCAGGTCATTTCCAAGCAAACAGTCTACATGGATATTTGAGGAGACCACCACCTGTTTCAGGCCATTGACCCCTCCCCACTCTAAAGTTACCATAGCCATGGGATGAACTTTAGTCTGATTGTCAGCGTTGGTGACTGGATAAGTTTGTCCAGCCAGGTATTGACCAGAGGAAACCAGTTTCTATGTTACCATGGTGACACTGGCACCTGTATCCCTCAGGCCTTCTACACTTGTCCCATTAATTAAGAGCTGCTGCCTGTATTTTTGCATGTTAGGGGGCCAAGCAGCCAGTGTGGCTAAATCCACTCCACCCTCAGAGACTAATGTAGCTTCAGTGTGACACCTGATTTGCTCTGGGCACACTGTTGATCCCACTTGGAGACTGGCCATTCCAGTGTTAGCTGGAGTAGAGTTTGAAGTGGAACCTTTCTTGGGACAGGCCTTGTCTCCAATTTGGTGTCCAGGCTGATTACAGCTACGACACCAGGCCTTTTTGGGATCAAAGTTTTTACCCTTGTACCGAAAATTGGTTTGTGAAGAGGCTCTGGGCCCACCCTCCTGTGCAGGTTTTTGGGGGCCTGTAGAAGACTCTTTACCATTTTTCCCTTTGGATGTCTCAACACTCTTCCCCTGTGGAGGCTTTGTGACCCCTTTCTTTGGTCACCCCCTGTGGAAGTCTTGGTCACCCTAGTCTTGACCCAATGGTCCGCCTTCTTTCCCAATTCTTGGGGAGAAATTGGTCCTAGGTCTACCAGATGCTGATGCAGTTTATCATTTGAACAATTACTTAATAGGTGTTCTTTCACAAATACAATGTACAGCCCATCATAATCATTTACACCACTGCCTTGAATCCAACCATCCAGTGTTTTCACTGAGTAGTCCACAAAATCAACCCAGGTCTGGCTCGAGGATTTTTGAGCCCCCGAACCTAATTCTATACTCCTCAGTGGAGAATCCAAAGCCCTCAATCAGGGTACCCTTCATGAGGTCATAGGATTCTGCATCTTTTCCAGAGCGTGTGAGGAGTCTATCCCTACACTTTCCAGTGAACATTTCCCAAAGGAGAGCACCCCAGTGAGATCTGTTTACCTTTCTGGTTGCACAAGCCCTCTCAAAAGCTGTGAACCATTTGGTGATGTCATCACCATCTTCATATTTAGTTACAATCCCTTTTGGGATTTTCAACACGTCAGGAGAATCTCTAACCCTATATATGTTGCTGCCACCATGGATGGGACCAAAACCCATCTCTTGTCTTTCTCTTTCTATGGCTAGGAGCTGTCTCTCTAAAGCCAATCTTTTGGCCATCCTGGCTAGCAGGAGGTCATCTTCATTGAGGCTATCCTCAGTGATTATAGAGGTGCTGGACCCTCCTGTGAGGGAAGCAGCATCTCTGACTATCACATTTGGAATCAGGGTTGAAGGATCCCTGATTGCCCTAACTAGGACTGGATGGGGGGAATTCTCCTCCAAATCACTAGCTTCCTCCTCTGGGAGGTCATCCTCAGAGGGGTTGGCTTTGGCAAACTCTGCCAACAGCTCCTGGAGCTGTATTTTGGAAGGGTTTATGCCAGCTTTGATATTTTTTAATTTGCAGAGAGAACTTAGCTCCCTCATTCTAAGATGGAGGTAAGGTGTGAGGTCGAGTTCCATCACTCTCTCTTCTGCATTAGACATTATGGGGGTCATTACGAGTAGCCGCCCGCCAAGCGGTAACCGCCGTGCAGTCCACACAGAAAGTACACCCTCAGCAGAACGGGGGCGGCCGGGTGCAGTGTGCAAACACGCGTCGGGTTTTCAATAGGTTTTAATGGGAGACCAAGGGGTCTCTTCAGCGATGCAGGCAGGCAAGGGGGGGGGCCCTCGGGGTAGCCACCACCTGGGCAAGGGAGAGGGCCAAATGGGGGTTGCTCCTGCACTGGAGGTCAGATCCTTCAGGCCCTGGGGGCTGCGGGTGCAGAGTCTTTACCAGGCGCCGGATCTTAGAAGCAGGCAGTCGCGGTCAGGGGGAGCCTCGGGATTCCCTCTGCAGGCGTCGCTGTGAGGGCTCAGGGGGGGGAAACTCTGGCTACTCATGGTCTTGCAGTCGCCGGGGAGTCCTCCCTGAAGTGATTGTTCTCCACAAATCGAGCCGGGGGCGTCGGGTGCAGAGTGTCAAGTCTCACGCTTCCGGCAGGAAACGTAAGTCGTTTTAAAGTTGCTCCTTTGTTACAAAGTTGCAGTCTTTGGTGAACAGAGCCGCTGTCCTTGGAGTTCTTGGTCCTTCTAGATGCAGGGCAGTCCTCAGAGGCTTCAGAGATCGCTGGTCCCTGGGGAGAGCGTCGCTGGAGCAGTGTCTTTAGAAGTGGGGAGACAGGCCGGTAGAGCTGGGGCCAAAGCAGTTGGTGTCTCCGTCTTCTCTGCAGGGTTTTTCAGCTTAGCAGCCCTCTTCTTCTTAGGTTGCAGGAATCTGAGTTCCTTGGTTCTGGGGAGCCCTTAAATACTACATTTAAGGGCGTGTTTAGGTCTGGGGGGTTAGTAGCCAATGGCTACTAGCCCTGAGGGTGGGTACACCCTCTTTGTGCCTCCTCCCTGAGGGGAGGGGGGCATGTCCCTAATCCTATTGGGGGAATCCTCCATCTGCAAGATGGAGGATTTCAAAAAGTTAGAGTCACCTCAGCTCAGGACACCTTAGGGGCTGTCCTGACTGGCCAGTGACTCCTCCTTGTTTTTCTCATTATCTCCTCCGGCCTTGCCGCCAAAAGTGGGGCTGTGGCCGGAGGGGGCGGGCAACTCCACTAGCTGGAGTGCCCTGTGGTATTGCAACAAAGGGGGTGAGCCTTTGAGGCTCACCGCCAGGTGTTACAGTTCCTGCAGGGGTAGGTGTGAAGCACCTCCACCCAGTACAGGCTTTGTTACTAGCCACAGAGTGACAAAGTCACTCTCCCCATGTGGCCAGCAACATGTCTGGTGTGTGGCAGGCTTCTAAAACTAGTCAGCCTACACGGATAGTCGGTTAAGGTTTCAGGGGGAACCTCTAAGGTGCCCTCTGGGGTGTATGATACAATAAAATGTACACTGCCATCAGTGTGCATTTATTGTGCTGAGAAATTTGATACCAAACTTCACAGTTTTCAATGTAGCCATTATGGTGCTGTGGAGTTCGTGCATGATAGACTCCCAGACCATATACTCTTATGGCTACCCTGCACTTACAATGTCTAAGGTTTTGCTTAGACACTGTAGGGGCACAGTGCTCATGCACTTGTGCCCTCACCTATGGTATAGTGCACCCTGCCTTAGGGCTGTAAGGCCTGCTAGAGGGGTGACTTATCTATACTGCATAGGCAGTGTGAGGTTGGCATGGCACCCTGAGGGGAGTGCCATGTCGACTTAGTCGTTTAGTTCTCACTAGCACACACAAGCTGGCAAGCAGTGTGTCTGTGCTGAGTGAGGGGTCCCCAGGGTGGCATAAGACATGCTGCATCCCTTAGAGACCTTCCCTGGCATCAGGGCCTTTGGTACCAGGGGTACCCGTTACAAGGGACTTACCTGGATGCCAGGGTGTGCCAATTGTGGAAACAAAAGTACAGGTTAGGGAAAGAACACTGGTGCTGGGGCCTGGTTAGCAGGCCTCAGCACACTTTCAAATCAAAACTTAGCATCAGCAAAGGCAAAAAGTCAGTGGGTAACCATGCCAAGGAGGCATTTCCTTACAATAATACTTTGGGATATCTATACAAGAGCATCAATGTTTAGTCATTCTTGGTTATGACAGTCCAGAGGTTTATGCAGCCTGTGGGCTGTACAGTGTAAATAAACAGTTTGATGTGACTGATCACTTGTGTTATTGTGTTGGTAGTGATCCTCAGCCTGACACATCCTGTGACATATCCCTCCTTACAGTGACATTCTCATAAGTACCTCATTTGCATCACATGATTTTCACTTTGTACATTCCAAAATATTGCAAGAAACACTTTAAGACATCGTTTGAGTGCTATTTGTGTTTATTTACAGGTGCTTTGAACTCAAATGTGTAATTTAAGGGAACAAAAGTAAAAACAGTGAAGGGATCAGTCATGGTGAATGTTATCATCAGAGTAGCTGCCACAAGATTTGAAGTTCAAAGACCAGTGTCCCACTATCCAGGAAAATGTTAAGTGGTTGAAGAACAGTAAACAGAGTGAATCTGCAGCACATAAAGGAGTTCCATCGGAAAGAGATCACTTCCTGGCAGTGGGTAAGGTCTTGGCATCTGCACCTCCTGGATGTTTGGGTGCGTGTCCCCGCTTCTGACCGGGTGGGGGAGAGGGACGGTGGTTCTTCATCTGCAGAGGCAGGGGTGTCTGAGGCAGGTCCTTCCCCTGGCAAGGCCTCCCATCCACTGGCTGCAACAGATGTTAAAGGGGCTGATGTTAGGGAGCCTGTGGAAGGGGTATGGTGTTGTGCTTCATCCCTGCTCAGGGTGGTGTTGATGTCGCTCTGCACCCCTGTTAGGGAGGCTAAGGTGGCATTGTGGGCCTCCCACTGTTGCAGGATTTCCTGGTGGCAATCCCTCTGCAGCTGAGTTATCTCCCTCAGTTTGTTGAGTACCTGGCCCATCACCCCTTGGGACTATTGTTTGGCTCCCAAGACTTGGGTGATGTTGTCCCGGCCTCCTGCCACTGGCCCACACCATCCCTCCCACGACCCGTATCCTCATGTGCCTGCGCCCTTGGCACATTTTTGCCCCTTCCACTGGGTCCAGGTCCATCATTGTCCGAGTTGCCTAGATGTGACTCAGGTACTTAGACTGGGGGGCACAAAATGGTGGAATCTATCTTGTTATGCCACTGACTAGGATTGTGGTTCATGCTTGGACGGGGTGCATAACTCTGCCAACCAGAGGCCATTTTCTAACAAACTGCAAGTAACAAAAATATCTCTGACAAAAGCAGGAGCTTACAGAGCTATCCACATAAAATATAGTTCTGTGATCTGCATGGTACATGTTCTTTGCAGCAGGCCTCTTAACCCTCTGTGCTACTTTATGACAATTTGTAACTGCCTATAGACAAAACTCCTCTTTCACCAGCAGGTACATTAATCACCAGAGTTACCTTGCCATTTCTATTCTTTTCTGGGAACTTCTTGGGACACAAGGAACTCTGCAGCAGGTGCTTTCAAACCCATAAGTTGTTTATAAACACACCACCCTCGCCCTTGGGTCACCACCAGGTGCTGCTGCATCAGTTACACCACCCTAAATCTGGTCCTTTGCAGTGCCTCTACCCAAATCTAAGTGGCAGTAAACACCTGCTTTCATGATTACCATGTGCAATGTTAAGATTAATATGAAAGGTGCATTGCTGACTTTCATTTAAGTGAAAAAAAGCTAGCCACTTTTCGACAAAAATTACACATGCCCAATAGATGAGAGAATAAGAAAATAGGTCACTTTGCCCCATAATTTGCAAGAAGAATGCAAAGAAACGTATAAAATATATCTTGGCTCGTCAGTTGATCTAAGGGAGTGGCAGTGGATTTTGGGGGCTGTGAGAGGTGATATGGACTAGCTGGATCTTGACCTTTCGTTGAAAGTTAACCTCTGCACATTCAGAGCTTTTCAGGGTGGAGCAGCAGGGACCGCGAAACCTACATTGACTTTTACTACCCTAACATGGGTAGTGAGGGTAGATGAGTGTGTGATTGGAGGATGGTAAGAGGAATAGGTTGTATGGGAGGGAGGAAGATGTTGCCAGGATGTAATTTGTTTTGTTGCTTGCTTACATTACAGTGTAGGATAATGTTTTGTGGCTTCTCTCTGCAAATAAATTGACAAGCTTCCAGGAGAAATGTGGAGTCATATTTGCATAATTAAAGGCTTCACAAGGACGGGTATATTAACACATAAGACACTTCTCATTGAACTGCTCTGTCTCCTCGTAGCTCCACCAGCAAGTGGAGCCCTTTGTTCCTCTAACCTCTGACCTCTGTCAGGAGTTCGAGGCCCTCCTCCACCCGCTGGCCTTTGCCAGCGCCTCATCCCTGGTGTCTAGTGGGGAAGCTCTGCTCCTCTGCTAGGCTGCCCTCTGCCTCTCTTGCCTTGTTTCCTCTTTTGCCTCTTTTTACTCTCTGTGAGCTGTTCCTTTTTGCTTTCTGCATCTATTTCTCTCTTCCGCGTTTTCTCCCCTCACTCCGCTCTCTCTCCACTCTCGCTCCCACCTCTCTCTCCTCTGCCGCTGCTGCCCCTGCAGCCCCGCCCCCTCCTCTCTTTTGCGCTCTATCCCCGATGCTGCTGCCTCCGCGGCCCGTCCTCTTTTTGCGCACCGTTTCCCGCTCCCGCCTCCCAGCTGTCCTCTCCTTCCCCCTCCCTACCTAATGGCAGCCACTGCGCGGCCATGCCAAAAGCGTGCCAAAGGCAAACCCGTCTGCGACCCTCCGCAACCTGACCGCAACCAGCGTCAGGACCCCTGGACCTCCCTCCCGCCACTACTAGGCTCCAGCAGCACTCATCGCCTTTGTCTTTCATTGATTTTGAACATCGGTTGGGCTGTCCTTGTCCACACCATTTACTTCGGTCTTAGCAGCTTACAATGGATCTAGATGATTGTGCACATCACAGAGTGTAGTAAGGTCTGTTTCTTGCTCCCTCCCAGGTGTGTAAACTGCACTGGTAAGTTGACAGACAGCAGCGCAATGTCATGTGGACAGCGACCCAACTGTGAAATTGGAACAAAGTCGCTGAAGCCCAGCTCACCGCCAGCCTCAATGCTACACCCCCCCCAAACCGACGATGATGATGCGAACACCGCTGCACACAACCTCCACGCATGGATCACCAACTATGCCAACTTTCTCGCCCCCCTTAAGATGCCCCACCACAGAAGCACAGCCAAGAAAGCAAACTGGTTCACCCCCGCACTCAAAGAATCAAAACAGGTTTACAGACGTCTGGAGAGGAAGTGGCACACCGACAAGACCCCTGAAAATCATGAAAACTTCAAGATGCCATCAAACATCACCTCCAGCTCATTAGGACCACCAAGAGACTCCCCCTTCAATAACGCATCAATAAAAATGCCCACAACAGCAAGGAACTTTTTTCCATCATCAAAGAGTTCACCAACCCTACCTCCAACTCCATTGACATCCCCCCTCACAAGAACTCTGCAAAAACCTTGTTAACTACTTCCATCGCAAGACCACAAACATTTACGACAGCTTCACCACCCAGGGCCCCCCCGACTCTCACCACAAGCCCGTCGACCGAAGCATCACCATCCCCCCACCCTCCTCCACTGGAACATCATCACCGACACAGAGACCCGTGACATAATGGCAACCATCCACTCAGGAGCTCCCACCGACCCCTGCCCTCACTACACCTTCAACAGAGCCAGCAACATCATCGCACCCAAACTCCGGCATACCATAAACCTCTCCTTCGAATCTGCCACCTTCCCAGAGAGTTGGAAACACGGCGATATCAAACCTCTACTGGAAAAAAAACACAGCCGACCCGACAGACCTAAAGAACTACCAGCCCATCTCCCTGCTCCCCTTTCTGGCCAAAGTCATTGAGAAGGCAGTCAACAAACAACTCACCACTTTCTTGGAAACCAGCAACATCCTGGACCCCTCTCAGTCAGGATTCAGAAGCAACCATAGCACGAGACCGCCCTCCTCGCCGTCACAGACGACATCTGCACCCTCCTTGACCGAGGCAAAACTGTTGCCCTTATCCTCCTGGATCTGTCTGCTGCCTTTGACACAGTCTCTCATGACACACTGTGCACCCACCTCCACGACGCCGGCATCCGAGACTCAGCACTGTGATGGCTCTCCTCGTTCCTCACCGGCAGAACACAGAGGGTCCGACTCCCCCACTTTCTTTCGAAAGCCACCAAGATAAACTGTGGCGTCCCCCAAGGACCCTCTTCAACCTCAACCTCAATATGACCCCTCTAGCCGCCATCAGCAGAAGCCACACACTCAACGTCATTTCCTATGCCGATGACACCCAACTGATAGTCTCCCTCACCAACAACCCGACCACCGCCAAAAACTATTTCCACGAAGGAATGAAAGCAGTCGCCGCCAGGATGAAAGATAGTTGCCTCAAATAGAACACGGACAAAACAGAAGTCCTCATCCTCAGCTCCACACCCTCCGCCTGAAATGACTCCTGGTGGCCCTCTGCACTCGAAAACGGCCCCACCCTCCCCGACAACACCCACAACCTCGGCGTCATCTTTGACTCATCGCTCTCAATGGACTGACAGGTGAGCGCTGTCTCATCGGGCTGCTTCCACACCCTGCGCATATTCAAAAAGATCTACAAATGGATCCCCACAGAAACCAGAAGGACAGTC
The DNA here is from genome assembly GCF_031143425.1 of Pleurodeles waltl. Classification (NCBI taxonomy): domain Eukaryota; kingdom Metazoa; phylum Chordata; class Amphibia; order Caudata; family Salamandridae; genus Pleurodeles; species Pleurodeles waltl. The sequence continues at coordinate 1,115,186,907 of NC_090445.1, forward strand.
ACCCAGGCTCTTGTCAGCAGCCGACTCAACTTCGGCAATGCTCTTCATGGAGAACCAACGCCAAGACCAGGAAAAGATTACAACGCATCCAAAACGCCTCTGTCCGGCTCATCAAGAACACCCCACGACACAACCACACCTCCGCCCTCCTAAGAGACCTAGGCCCGTATTTATACTTTTTTTAGCGCCGCATTTGCGCCGCTTTTTGACGCAAAACGGCGCAAACCTACAAAATACAATGGCATTTTGCAAGTTTGCGCCGTTTTTGCGTCAAAAAACGACGCAAATGCGGCGCAAAAAAAGTATAAATACGGGCCCTACACTGGCTGCCTATCGACAAGAGAATCACCTTTAAGCTCCTGACCCACGCCTACAAGGCCCTACATGACGCCGGTCCAGCCTATCTCAACCACAGACTCTCCTTCTACACTCCTGCCAGACAACTCCGCCCACCAGGCCCTCGCCAATGTCCCCTGCATCCGGAAAACCACAGCCGGAGGAAGATCCTTCTCCCACATCGCCGCCAAGACCTGGAACACCCTCCCCAACCACCTCAGGCAACTCCCCACCCTGTCTTAGTTCAGGAAGGACCTCAAGACCTGGCTCTTCGACTGATCCTTCCTCTCTCCCCCCCTTCTCTCCCCCAGCGCCTTGAGACCCTTACAGATGATTAGTGGCACTATACAAATCCCTGGTTGATTGACTTTTCTATGAAAGCGAGAAACCAAGGATTAATTGAAATGATTAATTAGTGTAAATTAAGGGATCCATAGTAGGGACTAAGGGCCAGATGTAGCAAACGGTTTGCGACTCGCAAACGGCGAAAATCGCTGTTTGCGACTCGCAAACCTGAGTTTGCTATGCAGAAATGCATTTTGCGAGTCGGGACCGACTCGCAAAATGCATTTCAGAGTCGCAAATAGGAAGGGGTGTTCCCTTCCTATTTGCGAGTCGGAGTGGTATGCAACTCCATTTGCGACCGCGTACGCGGTCGCAAATGGAGTCGCAGTTACCATCCACTTGAAGTGGATGGTAACCCACTCGCAAACGGGAAGGGGTCCCCATGGGACCCCTTCCCCTTTGTGACTGGACCCCATATTATTTTTTCAGGGCAGGGAGTGGTCCAAGGGACCACTCTCTGCCCTGAAAAAAACGAAACTAAAGGTTTCGGTTTTTTTTTAAGTGCAGCTCGTTTTCCCTTAGGGAAAACGGGCTACACTTCAAAAAAAAAAAAACTGCTTTATTTAAAAGCAGGTCGCTAACATGGAGGCCTGCTGACGGCAGCAGGCCTCCATGTTAGCGAGTGCCAATACTCGCAATGGGGCCGCAATTTGCGACCCACCTCATGAATATTCATGAGGTGGGTCATTGCGACCCCATTGCGAGTTGCAGTCGGTGTCTGAGACACCGTACTGCATAGCAATTTGCGACTTGCAAATTGCGAGTCGCAGGGACTCGCAATTTGCAAGTCGCAAATTGCATTTTTGCTACATCTGGCCCTAAATCCTTCTTTGACTGAGGATACTTTTATAAGTAAAAGATTTCTTATCCAAGCATTGTCTTCTTATTAAAAAAAAGACGTGCCACGATTGAGGAGGCTACAATCACCCACTGGTAAATGTGAACGTTAAAGCGAAACAGAATTACAGATGCAAGGCAATTCTTTTATGAAGATTTCATGGTCGCTGCTAGAAGTGGAAGAGTGTAGAACCAAGGGGCAACAGCATATATTTTGAATTAAATTCTGACACAGATTATCCATGTATCATATAAGACTGTTTTAAATTGGCATTCAAAGGGACCCGCGTGTACTATAGACAGGCCCACTGAAATTATTAAATGGAAAGACCAAATTATGTGGCAGGGTAGACTAAATTATGCAGCAAGAAAAGGCAAATTATGCGACATAATGTGGCACATTTTGTGATAGTATTACTTCTTTATTTTGTACTATTTACGCTCTCTGTGCAAAGATTTAATCTCATTAGAAGTAGTGTAACAACCAGATACATCGGTAAGCAATTCAACGATTATCTATCCCCCTTTGTGCTGGGCCTTTCACAGCGCCGGAGTGTATTGCCACTTTTTGAAATAACTTTTTATCTGTTTGAGCTAGAAACACATTTTTGTTAAAATCTGGAGATATGAATATGATAGATTATGTGGTAAACGGGGTAAATCTGTAATTATGCGGAAAACAATGTGGCCACAAAATTGCATAATTTCAGTGGCCGTGCCTACAGTGCACGTTGTAACCAGGAACTTAATAAAATGGAAATACTGGTTTTGAGATCCTGGGTAGCATCTTCATTGGATGAGTAGGAGGAAGTGCGCAGTAAAATCCAATTAATTTTTGAGAAACAATAGGTTTCAAGCTAGACTCTTGCTAGGCAAAACTATATGAAGAAACTAGTAAGGTGGGTAAACTGTTGGCGTGGCAAGCAAAAAGCTGAAAGGCTCCAGAAATCTCAGCCACAGAAGATCCGGAGAGCGGGCTAGCATTTGTTTTGAAAGCGTGGGACAGGCCGTTCTTGGAATTTGCAAGGTCATTTTTAAGGAATCACGTCGATCCCATGAAGTCCCAGCAGTGGAATGCTTGAAAAACATTCCTGTAACAGAATTAAACTATTATGATGCAGAGAAACGTAGCGAAAATATAAAATCAACTGCGGAGGAGCCAGAAGGCTGGAACAAAATAGCAAATATAAAATAACAATGCAATAGATCATGAACTGAGGACACATGTCTCATGTACTAAACTAAATTGAGTTTTCTTTCTAGTAAACTGTAGAAATATGTGTCTTTGGGGAAGGGTTTCCTTTTAATGCGGAGCACAGGATGTGTTAGTGTGTTTGTTCCTGATTCCTCAGAGCGTGTACTATGGCTGGCTGCATGATAAACATTCCAATGTATGTTTCCTCTATCATTCCCGCGTGACTGCATGCGGTATGGCTGTTTTTGTATTGCACATCCCAGTGGATTGCTTCCTTTTGCTCCTGGGTGAAAATTCAGTGCAAATACTATGGCTAGTTTTATAATGCCTGTTCCTATAGTTCACTATCTGACACATCTGTGTTGATTGCTCAGGCCTATTCTACAGTTAATTGCATAATGGCCTATCCGCAGCAGTGCCAGAGCACATACTTTGGCTTACTGTATAATGCCCATCGTTGCTTCTGGGTGAAAGTCCAATGCAAGGGCCATGGCTGGTCATATAATGCCTATTCCTATGTGTTGCTCCTCTCCCACGTCTCTGTGGACTCAAGAGAATATCTCATAATGTGTTACATCATTTACACGTGGGCACCTCCTACACACATTACTTAAAGCAGTTTAAAGTGTATGGCACAGACAATCGAAAACTGTTAGGTTGATTCAGGAATGCAGAACTGCATCTTTTATAACAACTTTCTCCTTTACCCATGTGAAGGTGGAGCTATAAGCTTGCTGCAACATAGAGGCATATTCAAGTAAAGTGCTGCCCCACTTTTCTTGCACCCTTAGCACGCCCATAACACCACAATACCTGCGCCATATTTAAAATACAGCCACCATAGCGGTATTTAGGGGACTAGCATCAGAATTTTTTACGCTAGTCTGGAGCTTTGCAGGACTAGCGCCAAAAATGTTGATGCTAATACTGCAAAGCTTATTGAGGCCCATTGTATCCAATGGTGTGCCTCATTTTAACGCATGCTCTAAGGCATTTAAAGTGCATTAAAAAATGACGCAAAGATATCTAACAGATTTCTTTGCACAATTTTTTCAGCCCCACTAATGGGGGAACGCCCCCTTTGCATACATTATGCTTAGCACAGACATAATGTCGCACAAAGGGTTACAAAGTGGCACAATGCATGCATTGCGCCACTTTGTAAATATGGCACAGGGATTTTGGCCTCGTTGGGCCATATTAGCATAATAAAAATGACGCTAATGTGGCACAAGGAGGCACTAAGGGCTCTTAAGTATGCCCTATAGTTTTTGTATTTTTTGTCATACCCACCCTCAACACTTTACACATTTGCCACACTGCACTCACGCATTTTCTATCCATTCATACACACATATCTAATGCTTGAGCACCCTAATCCTCACTCCGTTTGACTTCAAATTTACAAATTGTCATAGTGACTTAAACCAGTAAGAGCTCAACTCTGATCCTTATGTCCAATATCAAAACACTATATAAGCTACAAGAAACACACACACTTCCATCATTAGCACTCACGTGGAGGCAAATGCTAAGTGGCCCTAATGTGTTTGTTGCCTTCTCAGGGGTATGAAGTGTTAAATAAAAACAATTACTGTACAATATGGCAGAGAAAGCTCCCAGCTTGATAGGTTCTGAAGCTGGATATAGGATAGATGCATTCAGTAGTTGCTCCCACATCTCTTGACATTTTAATTACATGCTCAAGAAAGAAATTTGCCCTCGAGGTGGATCCTACGTATGTTTATGAAGCCTAGGACTTAGAGAGGTGCGGCCATATTCTCCCATCATGTTCCTTCATAAAAGGAACATGAGCTACAGGAAGATATAATCCAACAGATTGACCGTTATGGTTACGTGTTTGGTGGGGAGCAAATGAACCTGCTTTATCCATGGTGACCTTTGTTTGCCCAAACTCATTTTTAAGTAGAACATCTTTCTGGAGATAGAAAAAAACATTTTGTGTAATGACTTGGAATTTTGTTTGGATGGTGATGAAATTTATTGGTGTTCCATCCCAGTTAACTACACCCATATGTATCAGAGTTCCGGTTCCGGGGTAGACTAGAGGAGGAGGACTCTCTCCCCAGCGCAGAGGTCCCAGCAGCAATTGTCCATGAGGTGAGGCAGGGTCCGCAGAACAGTGAGAGATTGTTGTTGCTCACTGGCTAGTTTGTCCGACGACTATGAAAGTGATGGGCGGCCCAGGTGTTCTGAAGCTAGGCAGAAATCAAGAGGGGCCACTAGATACAAACTTTCTTTGAATTGACAGCTGTAGGTGGCCTCGATGTGCAGCAAGGCATCCTTCAAGAACATGGGTTGCATCCAAACCTACGCTCCTTCATCAAAGGATGCTAACAGCAGGCAGTCACCTAATGCAGCAGATATGCCTTCCTGGGGTGCCCACTTTGAACGCACAGACATGGAATTATGTGGGCTCAATGTTGTGCATACTTACATTAGGAAGCAGGAAGAAGGGATATTTATTTTCTCCACTGATTTACGTTAAAGTAGAGTATGTAAAAACGTGATAGAATGCTTGAATTAATCTCAGCACTGGTAATTACTCTGGGCTGCATCCCAATGCATTGTTATTTTGCACATCATGCCACCTCAGTTTGGACCAAGTTATATACAAACCAGTCTTCACCCTGCACAAGTGGGAACAGTACAGCCTGAACTGCCAATCCAGGTCCTTCCTGAACTGGAACATAAGCAATCCAGGACCGATTTTACCCTGACAAGGGCTCTATAACCAGGTATAGCTTATTCCATTGGCACAGAGAGCACTGGACCCACGTCTGTGCATACTTGTCCCACTTAGCGTGTTATTTGCAACAAGGTGATAAGTGCTATACGTGAATTAAATTTTGCAGCTGGTATTGCTTAGTTTGCTTATATTCCAGTTCAGGGAGGACATGGCTTGGTAGTGCAGGCAGGACTGATCCCATTGCAGCAGGGACAGGACTGATTTGCTGATGGCTGGACCCAAACTTAGGGGGGATGGGTGGACGAAAAACTATGGATTGGAATGTGGCCCTGAGGGATTGCAAGTAGCTGAGATTACTTCAAGTATTCCATCCATTGCCTTGTTCTTTTTGTATTGAAATGGAGGCCCTTTTAGGCCCTTTTTTGCTTCAAAAATAAGCAGCCTCTCAATTGGGTGTGTTGACATGTGTGGCTATTGGAGATGGGCGCTAGGGGCTGCCTATAGGCTTTCCTGGCCTCCTCTACAAAAGAGGACAGCAACAGTGGCTCACGTTTTGTTGTGTGTATTTAATTTTATTTATTTAGTGAGGCCACTTCAGAGCAGAAGGACATGGAGATCTGGGCCAATCTGCATGGACCATTAGGAAAATACAAAGGCACATGAAGGGAGTGAAAAAAACATTGAGTATGAGGAACAAACTGAGAAAGGATGAACATGGGAAAGGTGGTAAGTGTGAAAAAATAAAAATAAAATTAAGATGTAAAGGTAACTCGAAGGAGAGTGTCAGTAGAAGAGACAAAAAGATGCAGACTCGTAGCAAGAAAAGAGGAAGAGCACCAACAGTAATGGAGTGATGGGCACGTTATACACAGGAGTGATTGGTGGGGAAGTTTTACACAAGAAACATTTTTAAACATTGGGACATCATTTATTTTTTAGCAACTTTTTTCACATATTTAAACACACATTAAGTCACTGTGCCACTGGATTCAAACATGCATGGCTGATGAGAGGTGATACTCTGGTTTGGCAGTTTGGGATGTAATGTTCCCATGGGTAGCAGGGCCAAGACTGATTTGCAAATGGCTGGGTCCAAACTGGGCTGGCATGGTGAGCAAAAGAACAATGGATTTAACCCAAATCTTTGAATGAAGGAGAGTGTTTGAAAAGTTTCAGCACTCTGTCCATCACTCTTTTGTGATGCTAAAGTCACCCTTAGTAGCTAACATATGACCAAATGTGGGTCCCTTCCTCACTGTGCCACTGGATTCAAGCTGGCGTGGTTGATGAGGTTTGATACCCCCAAACGGGTCTCAGGATGCTTGTTTTCGGTACGGGGAGGACCTGCCCTGGCCATTCAGACAGGACTAATCGCATGGGTAGCAGGATCAAGACTGATTTGCATATGGCTGGATCCAAACTGGGATGGCATGGTGAGCAGAAGAACAAAGGATTTAACTCCGATCTGTGACTGCTGGTGAGTGTTTGAAAAATTTCAGCACTCCTTCCATCATCTTTTTGTTTTGCTAAGTCCGCCCTAAATGGCCAGGGGTTGCCCAGATGTGTGCCCCTTGCTTGCTGTGCCACTGGATTCAAGCTAGCCTGGCTGATGAGGGGTGATTATCTGAAACCTGTCCCAGGATGCTTGTATCTGGTCCATGGAGGGCCTGGCCTGGCAGTTAGGCTGGACTGTGCCCATGGGGAGCAGAGTCAAGACTGATTTGCATATGGCTGGGAATAAACTGTAGTGGAATGTTGGACAAAAGAACAATAGATTTAACCCAGATCTGTGACTAGGAGGTCGAGAGGGGTGTTTGAAAAGTTTCAGCACTCTGTCCAAAATCTTTTTTTGTTGCTAAGTTTGTCCACCGTGGCCAGGGTATGCCCAGACGTGGGTCCCTTGCGCACTGTGCCTCTGGATTCAAACTAGCCTGGCTGATGAGGGGTGATACTCTGGAACCGTGCCCAGGATGCTTGTTTCTGTTACAGGGAGGACCAGGCTTGGCAGTTCGGGCTGGAATGTTCCCAGGGGTAGCAGGGGCAAGGCTGATTTGCACATGGCTGGGTCCAAACTGGCATGGCATGGTGAGCAAAATAACAATGGATTTAATCCAGATCTGTGACTGGGGGTAAGAGTTTGAAAAGTTTCAGCTCTCCGTCCATCATCCTATTGTATTGCTAAAGTCACCCTAAGTGGCCAGGGTATGCCCAGGCATGGGTCCCTTGCTCACTGTGCCACTGGATTCATGCTAAGCTGGCCGATGAGTGGTGATACCCCAAAACCTGTCCCTGGATGCTTGTTTCAGGTCTACGGAGGACCTGGCCTGGCAGCTCGGACTAGACTGTTCCCATGGGTAGCAGGATCACGATTAATTTTCATATGGCTGGGTCAAAACTAGGGTGGCATGGTGAGCAAACAGACTATGGATTTAACCCTGATCTGTGACTGGGGTGAGTGTTTGAAAAGTTTCAGCATTCTGCCCATCATCCTCTTGTGTTGCTAAAGTCGCCCTAAGTGGCCAGCCTATTCCCAGATGTAGGTCCCTTACTCGCTGAGCTACAGGATTTAAAGCAGCCTGGCTGAGGAGGGGTGGTACCTCGAAACCGGTTCCAGGATGTGGCCTTCCATCATAGCCTCCAAGGAACAACTATGCAGGTAGCTCCAGTAGCCTGCACAAACATCATTCTGGCATCCTACAGGCAGACCATATCAGCGGACGAGACGGGGGTTGAAAGGGAGGTGCCACAAGGAGGAAGTGTCGATGAGGGGGGGAGGAGCAGAGGACTGGTGGAGTTGATGCGAGCGCCACTGACTAAAGACGGCAGAAGTGGTGAAATCGACACAAAGATTGAGCAGGGAGGAGGCAGCTGATGTACAGATCAGACCGGGACTGGAAAGAGCAACCAGAGCCACACACATATGTCCAGCTATCCAGGGAAGCAGGAGGACACTGCGCCACCTCACGCTGCAACCCAGGAGGGTCGCAGCCTCTGACAAGTTTTGTTGGCTGGGGCCAGCAAACTGTGTAGGTGATGGGAGGGTTTGAAGGGCACAGAAAAGTCTACCACAGCTGATCATGAATGTGCATGTTAAAAAACTCTGAGTGAAGTCACTAGTCTGCAGTAAAGACATTACTTGAGAGTGAAACTCGAGGGATCAGGGAATAGTGGAGCTTATTTATAAGTGGCTTGTGCCGCCGGTGTGTCACATTTTGTGACACACCGGTGACGCAGGCTACAGGCCCATATCTACAAGGCCACACAAAGCCTCTTCGCATTGCTTTTCATGGCCTTCTAGATATGGAGTAAGGCAACACAGCGCAAGTCACTGAGTTCCCTTACTGTGCTATGGTGGGTATTTCCATGCAACACCCATTGATTTTGATGCATCCCTAGATTTACAAGATTTTGTAAACCTGGGAAAGTGTCAAAAGCCTATGCCTCCCAGGGGAGGCATAAGGGAGGCGCAACGAGGAGAAATGTCCTTATTTCGCCTCTTTTTTTCCTCTTTCTATGTGTGCTGCATTCTGCAGCACGCATGGTGAGAGAAAAGCACCGCCAGTGATTGTTTTTGTGCAGGAAGGTGACCCTTCCTGCACAAAAACTATCATTCCTACAACTCAGACCCCTTTGCACAATGGTGCAAGGGTGCCTGCGTTGGTGCATAGCAGCTAATGCATACAGCACATTCCGGCCATTTTAGTTTGAGGCAGGTCAGCGCAGCAAGAATCCTTGCGGTGCTGCCCTGCACCAAAACCTTGTAAATGAAGCCCAGTGAATCCCCACACACACTAATCAGACAAGTGGTGAGGTAAAGAAAGGCACCTACTCCTGGTTACATCTTGCCTGACTAAACCAAGATTCTTTTGTTTGTTTTGAGGCTGCCATTTTCCCTTCCACACTACTCCCTGAGAAGATGGCTAAGGTGGGATACCTGAGGGAACCTAAGATTCTCTGACCCAGAGAAAGAGGAAACCACCACATGGGCAGAGAGAACTCTGAGATTACCACTTGCATATAATAACAATCCTGAAACCTCCCACTATGGTATCAGACTGTCTGGGACTACATGTGTGTGGTGTCAATATTATGTGTTTGGATATATAACATTGTGTGTTTCCTGCAGGTAAGTGTTGTGTCGTGATGGAATGGCAAAGGATCATGTTGTGAATGGAGTGTGTTGTGTAGTGTGGTGTGCAGGTGGACACATACAGGCACAGTACCTCAGTTGTGTGCGGCTGGCTTCCATTCCATAGCCACACGCACAGGACAACGCAGATTGCCTTTCACGATGGACCCCCTCCTTCAGGACACCGTTGCCAGAAGACCAGTACAACTGTGAAACTTAAATATGGTCGGCTGTAGCCCACCAGCCTTATGGCTAAGGAGTATTGATAGCCATCATAGGTGTCCACCGTACCGCTGGCGGGGCAGTAATTACTCAATGGATAAGACTCAGTTTAGGCGATTGGAGGCTCAGCTGCAATACATCTAAATACGGCGGTCGGAATTCTGTCAGCTAGACGGAGTATTTGAAACCTCCACCACGGAGGAACGGCTGGAATTCCGTCAAGAGCTAAATCAGTGCCCTAAGTTTCTAATAAATGAGAGTTATGAAGGCACACTATAAAAAACAAAAAAATAAAAATGTACTTCAAAAATTCTGTTCCACTACTCCATCAGGAAATTATTCAGTGTTAAACAACATCATTCTCAGTTCATGTCTATAAATGGAGGTTCCTCCAAAACAAATCAATATTCTCTCAGATCAATTTCTCTTTTTTTCTGGTACTATCCTTGCCAGATATGCCACTTCAAGAACGGTTTACTTCTTGTTTGTTACTCTTGCTCTTGTTGATCCCTTGCCCTCAGGCCTTTTAGAATCTCTATCATTGAGAGCTGTTATTACTTCAGCTGATTTTTGTCTGTCAACTCTGTGCAATACTTTATCTCTTCTCTCACACTGTAATACAAATCAGCTTGTATCAAACTTACATATTCAGCCAGATTTGTCCACTTGCCCCAGTTTCATCTTCATGTGTTTCATAATTTGCAAAACGTTTGACTGGAGCACCTTGAGATCCTTTTGGGGATTTTGGAGTTTGAGTTTTTGAAGTCTGATTTTCTTCTTTTACTTTTGTTGTTATTTTTCTTCCTGTCCTTGAACTGTTTGTTTTCTTTGTTCTTCTCCTCATCTGGCTCCATCAGCAACAACTTGGTATCAGGCAGTATGACCTTTGCATTGCTTAAGAATCAAACCCTATTTCCGTGGTTTAAACATCTTACTTCATTCCATCTTTTCTTTACATTCCTCTGTACCTCATTCTGCAGTTCACTCTGCAGTTCCCCCAACTCCTTGATCCAAGTAGCGAACTCAAGCATTACTCTGTAAATTAGTGGTTTGAATCACCACTTCTTCATCTGCTATCTTCGTGTGAAATGCTTGGATCCAATGTGGCAAACCTGTACATTTCACAGCAGTATTAGTCACCAAGATCACTTGATATAACCTTTTCATTGAGGTTCCAAACTCTATTTCCTCACATGCTTCCTGAGCACAATCCAGCCTCCAGGCTGTAAGTCATGGCAAGGTTCTTCACTTGCTGAAGCTGTAGCCAAGTCCACCTGATGAGAGGAGAAACAGAGCATGCCACATCAGCCAAATTCTTGCAGTAATACAGAACCAGATCATCAGTAATATTCACAAGTGCAGCTGAAGGAATACCAGGAATACTCATAGCTTGACCCATTAAGAATTCATGAAGAGACAAGCCTGTAGTGTTGGTGGGTGTGCTACTCGTGCTTAACAAAACCAAGAGAAGGGCATCTGGCTATTTCAATGTCCTTGATGTACATAATTTGACTGACTTTGCTTTCAGGATATCAGTGGCCCTCTCTACGATTCCTGATGCTTCTGGATGATCTTCACAATGGAGTTTCTGCTTTTCTTTCAACGTCATGCAAAGGATTCTCAGGACCTCAGTCTTAACATTTGTTCTGTCATTTGATTCTAAAGAGGTTGGCAAATTGAATATAGGTATCAATTCCTTTAGAAAAAAGATTGGTTACAGTGAGAGAATGACATGTACTTGTTGGTTAGGACTCTCCACATCTACTAAACAGACCAACACCAAAATATATCTCAAACCATTGCACATTTAAACAAAATGTATCTTATGAAGAAATCTTCCGATTTCTCATGATTACATTTGTTCTTTTCCCACTGCGAAATTTGCCGGCAGGTAACACACCCTTCTGAAATGTGGATTTAACCAAAATCTTTTAATGATCAACAACATACTGTCACTTCCCACATGTATAGGCTTATGAATGTATATTGCCATCAGCAACAACATGGTATCAGGCAGTATGACCTTTGCATTGCTTAAGAATCAAACCCTATTTCTGTGGTTTGAACATCTTACTTCATTCCATCTTTTCTTTACATTCCTATGTTCACTCTACAGTTCCCTCAACTCCTTGAGTGATTGAAATGACATGATTAAAAAACTATTGACATTTTCCTTTTCATGTTGTGATTTTCATTGGTTCCCAATGTACCAGCCACAAGAGCACATTACTTCACAACTTTGTCTGCAAGATTATTGCTGTTTGAAACCTTATCATCTTCTCTATTGTGTGCAGCACATTGTATAGCAGCAGTTTTCCTTGGGTACTGTAAAGCCTCTAAAAATCCAGAATTCGGGGCCCATTTCTTTTGGGGGTGCAAGCAGATGTTAATAAACCCCGTTGTGACCAAGAATGAAAGAATGAATGAAACCAATTTATGGAGAGCACAGCTACTTTAACGGAGCTACTCTGCTTAAATCAGCCTATCACAGTACTTAAACAAAAAAAGATGAGTCTTTAGTTATTTCCTAGAAGGGACTCACACTAAATAGAAGGCAAAGCGAAACTCATTCCTTGCTTTGCCTGCGAGCACCGATATCACCATACACAACTTAGGAATGTTAACAACCCAAGCCATGGCCAAACGTGGCTGACTGAAGAGTTGTAGAGGTGGTATAAATAAGTATTCTCCCGATCAGGTAGCTCAGGCCCTAGTTGTAGAAGCCTCAAACAAAAGTTAAGCACTAAACAGAATCCTTTTCTTTATAGGTAGTCAATGCAAAACACTCAACTAAGATGAAACAGAGCGGGAGATTTAAAAAACATTTTGCGCTGGGCTAGCATCACAAAAGTGACGCTAACCAGCACAAAATGTTTTTTTTCTCATTTACTTTTTAGCGCAAAACTTAGGTGGTCATTTGGAACATGGCGGTAATGACCGCACCACTGGCGGTGGCGGCAAAGCAGCCAGTTCACTACTACCCACCGCCAGGCCTGAATCAACCGCCGGGGCGACAGTAGCCACTTCCGACCTGGTGGTGGAGGCCTAGATTGCCGGTGGGATGAGCATCCCGTTTCCACCAGGGATGTCCTGGCCTGGAGGAAAGCATACTGGTGGCAGGAATACTAATTTCTGTCACCAGTATGTGTCACGCTAGCACCCCCCCCCCACTGCCACAACCCCCAAATACCCCCCGAAGACCCTGGACACCCTCCCACCCCCTAAACCCCAAAATCCTCCACCATACCCCTCCTCCTGATCAACCTGTAAGCCTTCTCCAAATCCCCCCTCACCATCCCCACCCCCCACCTCCGTTTAGGCTCCCAACACCCAAATACACATGCACACATACACAGCCATACACGTATTCATACATGCAGACACACATCCCCCCTTCACAAACACACATGCACATCCCAATGCACGTATTCAATCACTCAACACACACCCCCCTCCCACCCTTCCCTGTCGGGCTGCACTTACCTGTTCTGTAGCAGTGCTCGGGAGGGAACAGGCTCCTAGGATGCTGCTCCACCAGCATTGCCACGTCTCCATACACCGCCATGCCTATGACTGAATCATTATAGGTGTGGCGGTGTCTGGACTGACTTGGTGGTGAGGGTTGAGCAGCATCCACCCCACCAACAACCGCCAGCATGGAGCATGGCGGCCCTCACCGCAATCAATGGCGGTGAGCCTCCAGGTGTCATAATATGGCAGGATGCCTGCCACCAGTGGGGCATGCCGCTATTATCATAGTGACCGCCTTAGTTTGTGCTGGAAATTACCCTAAAAGTAACACAAAGCAGCATGAAGAACTGCTTTGTGTTAGTTAGCTCAGAGGTTACATGGGTGGTACATGGGCATTCCCATTTAACCACTCATTCCTTTTGACGCAAAACTGTATCTACAAACAGTAGTAGGCAGGGTTTCATGCCAAAAGTTATCGTCATTTAAAAGCAAGCATTAAAAGGAGAGTAAGCAGTTCATATTTGGTGTCATTCGAATTGTGGTGAAAAGTACTATTAAATGGTAAGGTCCATTTTTTTATAACAATTTTAAAAATGCCACTTTTAAAAAGTTGCCATTTTCTGCCCTTTTTTGCCTGTAGCCTGGTCTAGGTCACATGACTGGGTGTAACTGACAGTCTTTGTGAATTCATTGAAAACAGTCACACAATAGCGTAATCAGGTGTGCCTGAACGGGCCATCTGCTGACAGGTTGAGGGCGGAGCTGGGCATAGCGGCACGTACAACTGAATAGCCTGTGTTCTGCCTTCACACAAAGGACCTAACAACCCCACATTGTCACTGTAGCCAACTTGGAGCCAGGGTAGGGTAGGCAGGAAGTTCCATAAATCTCAAAGCACTGTCCAGAATCTTTTCGCACCTTTCAGAACCAGGACACAAGGGTTTAAAAAGGGGAACTCAGGCACCAACTCTTCAGTAGACTTCTGGACCTGTGGATACTCTGCCAGGATGAAGGACCTCTGTGCTGCTGAAGGACTGCTAATCTGCTGCACCTCATCCTGCTGGACTACTGCCTTGCTGTGCTTATGCTTTTCTGTGATGACCTGCTGCCCTTCTGCCTGGGTGAGAAAGACTGGACCGCCAACTTTTGAATCCAAAACCCCAGAGTGACTCCAAGGCCTAGTTGGCTGGCATCCTGACTTGAGCCTCAGGGACAGAAGGCTCCAACAAACCTGCACTTGGACTCTACCATCTGTGAGTCTCCCCTGCCATCACTACCACAGCCCACATTGCCTTTGAAACCGCTGCTGCACGATGCTTCTTTGGCCAGGCTTTCACATGCCTCATCAGTGGCAGCCTTGAGGACAACTATGGACTCCGTATTAGAGCTTAACAGCTCCTAGGAACCAATGCATTGCCTCAACTGCCCAATGCATCCCTGACTCCAGACTTCACATCGCAAATCCTTGTGGATGAAATATTTCATGATGATGCAACTGGACCTCCCTTTACATCTTTGCCACAAATTAGAACCAATACATCACTTTGGCTGTGCAATGCTTCTCAGTGTGGATCCTAGCATTGCTTTGCAAACCAGTTTTGAAGATCCTGAGCTAAGCCTATCTGCTCTGTGCAAAGCTACTGGCATGGTGAGCACAGGTTAATTTGGGGTTTGCTTGTGGCTTCACCCTGAGAAGGATTGTGGTTGCTTCTTGAGAAGGGTTTCACCCCCTCAACAAATCACTCAATTTCTTACAATATTGAACAAGGTAGGGGTCAAGAAATAGCCTTGTGACACTCCAGAAGTGATCCTCTTCAACGTTTACAAGTGGGGGGGCAACCAGATCTCTTGTGTACTACTTTCAAGGAAGGACCATGCAAAACCCCCAATACCAATATCAGCCAACCTCTGCAGGAGCACTGAGTGAGATACCATGTCAAAGGCCACAGATAAATCAAGCATGATAACGATGGCACTTTTCCCCTCATCCAGCACAAAATAATGATTTCAATTACTTCTAGGAGGGCATATTTTGTGCTACGTTGAGGTCAGGGGTTATAAAGAAGCGTATTGGTTTTGAAATCATGAGATAGGTGGATGTTAATTAGGGGTGAGCAGAAGTTACTTACTTTCACTCTGCAGAATTTGGCAGAGTTACTTAAAAACTCAAGGAGATTCCATGGAGTTCCCACCAATGAGCAGACAATATGCAGCACACACTGCTCAGACTGCAATTTAGCACCAGTACTGTGAGCAGTGCTGAAAAATCAGCACAAATGGCACCACGCATTGCTCAAGAGCATGCAGCCCTTCAAGTTGATTTTTCTGTCACTCAAGTAGAAATTCTAATTGAGCAGTGGCAAATTTACTCAAGAGACAGCCCTCAGATTGGGACCACTCGCAACCCCTCGAGACCGCCTGTGTTAGAAAATCGCGTTTTCTGGAGTCTTTCGGAAGAAAAGTTCCACCATGCGGTGATTAGCGGAATTAGGCTGGATCTTCATGTTAAAGAGTAGTGCACAGTGACCAAAAGGCTGCCAATTCTGTGGGTGGGACTAAGCATTCTGCCTACCCCTTGTGGTAACCACTTTCTTGAATATTTGGTCACCACAAGTAGAAATTAAGTAAGCTGGAAATTAGATAGAATACATGGATGAGCATGCAGCCTTTTTAAAGAGGAATTACTCCAGCCCTTTTCCAACAAACAGGGCAGATGCTGCCTCCAAAGAGCAATTGAGGAGCTCAGTTAGGACTGGAGCAATTGACGTGGCAACCAGCCTAAATAGGGATGGAGGAACTAAGGGTGAGCCCAATCAACACTACAATGGGGCTGCTTGTGTGTGAAATAGGTCCAAAGTTGTTTAACAATCATGTCATAGTCGTCTTAGAGCAAGAGTTGGGAGTTTCCCATAGATCACAGGCGCCAGTTGACATGTCCAGGTCATCGTAGATTCTCAGCATCGCCTCCTAAAAAAGGGAGAATAATTGCTCACACCAGCCGTTAGAGGTCTTAAAAGGCAGGTTGCAAAGGAATAGCAGCAAACATGATTTTACAACTTTCAAATTTTCCATGGATTTTCAGCAGCTTCAATATGGGTTGTGTACAAAAAGTGCTTGGCATGATTGAAAGCTATATGGAGTTATTTTAATGCTTGTTTGTAGCATAGTCTGCAGTTTGTCCTGCCACTGTTGCTCTAGATGTTTGCATTGTTTTTCAAAAACTAAAAGATCTTTTTTTTATTGTTCCTTTTTTTGCCAGTTCACAGATACAATTAAGTTAAATCACAGAGAATAGGCCAGAGCAACGATCGGGCAGATAAGATAGCCTCCACGTTTCATACACAGCATGTCCATAGCAAAAGCAGAGAGAGCGAGGGGGACGAAGGGTAAGGAAGAAAGTTGAGAAGAGAGAGAAAAACATTTGATTGATGACATGATCAGAATATTCATTCGCTAAACTAAAACTCCCCCTTCAGAAAGCCATTAAAACAGCAGGCAGAATGCCCACTACCGACTGACTTAAACCTCTGCTAACCACCTGGCAACTGGATCCCAGGTCAATTCACCCCAACAGCAGCTTCTGAGCCCCTTGAGTCTATATATACTTGACTCCATATTGTGTGTTGCCAAAAATCTAGACCTCCACATGGAGAAGGTTGGGGGTTCAGATTTTAGCCAGTCGGTGGCAATGCAGAAACGTGTTACCATCCATGTTGTCTACCAAACCAAGAAGCAGCATTTGGGAAATCCAACCGCAACTGTTGCCCGAGCAAACCAGTCAGAAACTCTGCGATAGACTGCATAAGGGGATCAAGTTTAGGACAAGCAAAAAACATGTGGTCAACACTAGCCCTTTCTGCACCACAATGTCCATTTAACCAACCTGGCAGGAGTAAAGTATAGATCAAAAATAGTTTTAAAATGCTGTCTCCTTAGACTCACAGTAAGTAAAACACTATCACAAAGAGCCAGCGACTTCTGGATCACCACATTGTCCTTGCCGAGTCTAGCACCCTATTTAATATTCTGTGCTTCTAAATTGTCCTCCAGCATCTGCACCAACAAATCATAAAGTCATCCAATCTTCTGCTTGAGCCTGACCGACTCAATAAGCGGACTCTTAACCATACCCTTCATCACTGTGCTAATCTCGGATTTGCAAGTATGTAAAGAAGACTCCTTTCGACAGGTCACACAACTCCTGTAAGTCTAAAAAAAGAACAAGCTTGAACACTGTAACATAAATCCCCTATCAATAAGAGCCCTTTCTGCCTCCACTTCTTCATTACAGAACCTTGGAAGGTAGAAGAAAATATGTCCGATGCAGACGTAGGTGTGTAACAATTAATGTTCCTGAGAGCTAACCTCCGTTATAGCTGACTCCATACTTTATGGGCAGCCTTCAAATCCTTAAAGTGTGTTTTTTATAGTACGTGGATTTCAAGATCTTCAGAAAACCTGCCCTCGATTCCTCCCCCATCATCATTTCGTATATAATTGGGGCGTCTGCCATGCTTAGCCCAATGGTGACCCCCGTTATCAATATGGCCATGTGTTTCAGTATGCAGGCTCTGTAGTTGGGACTGCCCACCCTCTCACCACTTGGCAAGGTCATATGTTTGCCAGCTCTCCTTGGTTTTTTACAGCCCCACATAAAACTAAGGCATAGTGACTGCAGCTTCCTGAGCCATCTTTACCAATCTCTAAGGGGATGACCCGAAATAGAGCACCTTTTGCAACAAAAAAACATCATGATCACATTGCTCCTGCCTACAAGTGAGATGTAGGTGGTCTATTCTTTAAAGTTCCTGTCTCACTTTATCCAGTATAAGGGCATAAATATCTCTGCCAGATGATCGATTGTGGCTGTAATTCTTATCCCCAAGTAATCTCCTTCAGGGATGACCTGCTGGTCTCTAAAGCCCAGAGTCCGTGCAAATGCCCTACCTCTTGGTGGCATTTAGTTTATACACTGAACACACCCCAAACTGTTTAACAAGGTTCTCAATTTCAGTAACAGCCACCCCCGGATCAATGGAGACTACCACTACATCATCAGTGGATACAAATACTTTATAGTCTATAGAATGTTGCGTTACAGGTTTGATACCCAAGTTCTGTACTAGTTTGGCAATAAAGGGTCAATGTAGAGAGCAAAAAGCAGGGGTGAGCAGGGTCATTCCCTGCCTTGTTCCTCTAGCAATCTGTATCTCCTCTGACTCCAAACCTGTGATGTGTAGTTTGACTGCAGGGTTTCTATATAGTGTCCTAATGGCCCCTATAAATCCTCCCCCAAAACCCTTGTATTCCGTCATCAATCAAAGGAACTGCTGTGTCACACGGTCAAAAGCTTTCTCAGCATCTATTAAAAACGAACCCAGGGTGGTTTCATGGGCGGCAGCAATATCAAATAATGGAATCACCCTCATGATATGATCGACTGTTCCTCTACCGGGAATGAACCCATGCTGTCTGTCTGAGACTAATGGGGAAAATACTCTACCCAGTCTAGACACGAGGACCTTTGCATAAATCTTCCCATCAGTATTAATTAGGGATATAGATCCATGCAACAGAGGCAATTTATATTTCTTCTTAAAGATTACTATATTCGCACACCCCCAGGAGGCTGGGGCATCACCCTGCTGTACACCTCGGAACAGTTGGAGTATTTCCTGTAGAAGTTCCAAGTGAAACGTTTTATAGAATTCCAGTGGTAGAGTATCAGGGCCAGCAGCTTTCCCCACAGACAATGACTCTATGGCCACCAAAATTTCCTCAGATGTGATGGGTGAGTCCAGCCAATCCTGATCTTCCTCGCTCAACCTACCTCTATCTGTCCCCTGAAGATACTCCCCAAACATAACAGTTGAGGGATCTGTCTCCTCCAAGTAAAGAGCTTGGTAGTAATCTCGGAAGGTCCTAACAATTCCTGGTAAGTCTTCTTTAATTTAATATTGCCCCTAGGTCCATAATTGCTGATATCAAGCCAGCGCCTCGTTCTGCCTACTCCGCATCACAAGCAATCTCCCAGTAGATTCCCCATATTCATAACACTGTGCCCTGTATACTTGATACTTCCGTGCAATTTCCCCTTTAAAGCCTTGGTTGATTTTAGCTATACATATAGCTATCTGTGACTGAGTTTCACAGGTGACGCGTGCTTCTGACAACTCCCTGGTTAACACTTCCTCTGCCAGAACCAGCTGCCTATAAAGATTCTGCAAATCTCTATTTCTTCTTTTGATTATGCAAGCTCAGACTCAGGGTCTCTCCCCTTATCCCCACCTTCAGGGCATCCCACATGACCGCCAAAGAGGCTGTACCTCTATTAATTACCAAGAACTCCCTCAGCCAATGAAGCATATGTTCTATATAAGACTCATCAAACAATGAGCAAGATGACGGCCACATGATCACGACTGTTGGTGGCTCCCTGACTCAGGCCCGAGTGTTGTTGTGGTGTGGACTCCCCCTCCGCCAGTCCTGAGAGATGTGACCGGTAGTATGTTTGATTGAGTATGGGGACCATGGTGTCCAAATCAGCAGCACACAGGCGGATCCGGTGAGAGGCTCACTGCGGCACCCTGAGCCTCCCTCTCCGCTTGTTCATCAGGAAGGAGGGTTGGCTCTCTACTCCTTGGCTGAGTGTGATGCCTCCTAAACCTGAGAGAAGAGCGAAGGCTAACCGGCTCGCTTCATCAGAGAATGATGGGATGAGCTACCCCGCCCTAGCTCTAGGGAGCGAAGGTGGACTGGCGTCCATCCAATACCGGTGGAGTAAAAATATCTGCTATAGTATAATTCCTCACGTCGCCTCTCCGGGAAACAGACTCTACGGAGGGCTTACACTCTGAGTCTGTAGCTGTTTATAACTGTGCAGAGGATCGTGATGAGTGCAGAGAGGGCAATGAAGGATACACCATCGGATTGCTTGGGGGAACCTTGGGGAGGAAGAGGGGAAATGGGCATTGCCATTATTCTGCTCTGAGCGGGCAGACAGTGACTTGCAGCAAAATGGGTCTATGAGGCGAAACAACAGTACTGAGGCACAGGTGGATGTGGATTCGTATAAGGGCATTGGCCAACATCCCCTAAATGTCGCAATGAATGGAGTGCCTAACTGTGATAAGCAGCCCCCTTGGTTAGCGCTGACTGATTCAGGTGAAAGAGGAGGGATCAAAACAGAGGCTGGGGAGATGTTTTTCTCCTTCTGGACATCTCAAGCTGGTCGGAGAAGAAGGAATTGTCGGACTTGGCTAAATCCAGTGGTGGTGGGGGAGTCAGCAAACCCCAAGGCCTCATGATCCATTAAAAGGCCAGTTGGTACAGGCACGGTCAGAAGGAAAAAAGAAAGGGAGGGAGACAATAGAGATCGAGGGGCTTCTGGAGTCAAGGATCTGCTCTGGAACTATTCAGCGGCACCAGTCTATTGGGCTACTGACTCGGGTAGCACACTGGAGAGTGAAATGGACAGTGAAGCCTTGGATGAGATCTCAGTAGGTACTATTTATCAAAGTATTATGGCACACAGAGATGAAACCAGGACTGAGAGCTGGAAAACTCAAGCCGCTTGCCGTAAAATGCAACTGGTGGGTGGCCAAATCCTGCTCTAAATTCAAAGAACAGACTGGCGAGTCAGAAAATCGTATCTCCACCATGGAAGATGATCTTTCAGCTCATAAGGAAACATCTAGTTTGCTAAAAGCACAAGTAGAGGAAACGCAATGGAAACTTGAAGATTTCGAGAACAGATTGAGACACAATAATCTCCAATTGTTAGGCATTTTGGAAGGAGCTGAGGGATCCGATGTTCGAGGGTTTGTGGTGGAGCTGCTCAAGGAAGCCTTCCCAGAGACCTAGCATTGGGCTTGGAAGGTCAGAATCCAAAGAGCGCACAGGTTCCCATTTATACAGAGGTCCAGAACAGGTCGTGAAAGGGACCGACACAGAGCCATACTCATCAACCTGAGCAACTTTCTGCTACGTGAGCAACTTTCTGCTGCAACAATGCTGGCCAACCAGATCGAAAGAGATTGGCTTAGGGTCAGTAGTTTTTTGTCAGGCCTGACTATTGTCAAATAACAGTTGAATAGAGGTGGCGTCTGCATCAATTGATTGCAGCTTTTCATGCTCTATCAATATTTGCGGGCTCCATGACAAAGAGAAGAGGCAGAGAACTGGATTAGGGCTTTAGGCTAAGCGCCCAGACATTGTTTGTATTCAGGAGATCCACATTCCCTGGGGGAGGAATCAGGTACTCAAGGACTTGGGTTTTCCCTTATTGGCTTGTTCTGAGAAGGGGATTACATTTAGACGGGTAGAAATTCTTGCCAAAAGCTCTCTCTGTTCATCTGGGCATTCATTAGCATACAAGTTGGGTCAAAGGGCTGTTGTGGAGTGTGAAGTGGACTCTGCTCAGTTCACCCTGTGTAAGGTCTATGAGTCTAATATCGATGAGTCTGCGGTCTTGGATACACTAAGGGGCAGATTT
This sequence comes from Pleurodeles waltl, assembly GCF_031143425.1. Taxonomy (NCBI): domain Eukaryota; kingdom Metazoa; phylum Chordata; class Amphibia; order Caudata; family Salamandridae; genus Pleurodeles; species Pleurodeles waltl. The sequence continues at coordinate 1,115,208,646 of NC_090445.1, forward strand.
ATGAAATGTGGCCCTGCACGTAGTGCAGCACCACTTTTCTTGCGCCCCTTAGCACCCCTCTAACGCCACCATGTGTATGCTGTATTTAAAATACAGCACACCATGGCGTAGTTAGGGGTACTAGCATCATAATGTGTCATGCTAGTCTGGCAATTTGCAGAAAAAATTGACACTAATCCTGCAAAGCACCCAGAGGCCCACTGAACCCAATGGAAGCTTCCAATTAAAAGTGCCGAAAAAATGGGGCAAGGAAATCTCTTCGAATTATTGTCCCCCCTAGCGGGGGAAGGCCCCTTTTGCATAAAATATGCCTGGTGCAGGCATAATGTAGCGCAAAGGGTTTGTAATTATGGTGCAGCATTTTTGGCCTTCAAACGTCACATCATCATAAAAGAATGTCCCTAATGTTGCATTAGAATGGTGCAAAGCCCTCTTAAATCTGGGCCTAAATTGTGTGCTGTCTCAATAGCCCTTACCGTTGGTTGTGTGCGGGGATTTTAACATTCACTTGGGGGTCAACAGCGAGTCTGTTACAGGTCAGGGTTATGTTGGGAGAAAGCCAGAAACATTTAGAGCCCTAGGGAGATTGGTGGCTGTGGGAACCAACATAGAAAAATTCTCCCGAACACTATCAGACCACAGTCCCTTAGTTCTTGAAATCCCATTAGTGTGACTCTGCATGCCCCAGTGGGTCTTTACTTTTAATAATAAAAAGATCTGAGGAAAACCGGGTGCCAGAATGACCTCTGGGATTAGACAAAGTTTGCTTGGTATGGACAAATATGACATAGCGTTATCCTTCAGATTTTTGGAAAGAAATTGTTGAGAGGACCTCAGAAAAGAATGCATATCAGCTTTGTTAACTTTACTCCAGAGCTTCACCTCCATTAAGCCCTGGGAGTCTTGTTGAAATTTCCTTGACTGCATCCCATTTCAAGGGGATAAAAACAATTATCTTACTATAGCAGAGACGGGGAGCCATAAGGCATAAAGGGAGATTAGAAAAGATAAGGTTGAATGTGTGAAAGGAAAGGAACTACAATGAAACTCCCTATGGATGACAACCTCAATCCCTGCCCCTTTTTTGTCCATCCAATCCCTTTTATAAATATTACATTCCTGTGGGATAGCTTGGCAAATATCAGGTCCTTGACACTGGCTGTAGCTAAATTTCTGTTAAAAAAGGGCAACTGAATTTGCATCCACAAGCAACTGTGCAATTGAAAGGGTGTGCCTGGGCATAGACCGCATATTCTCCCTTGCTGCTTAAAATACTAAGGTGGTCATTACAACCCTGGCGGACGGTGTTAAAGCTGTGGTAATACCGCAAACAGGCCGGTGGACAAAAAAAGGGAATTATGACCCAGGCGGAAACCGCCAACAAAGACAGCCACTTTAACACACCGCCCGCCACGGCGGTACATACAAGCAGCGCGGCGGTCACCGCCAACAGACAGGCGGAAGACAATGTACCCCCCATAGTATCACAACCCGCCACCTTTTCCGGGGCGGATACACCGTGGATAAAAAAATGGCGGAACAGTTGCTGCAATGGGAAAACGCTCACCTGAACACATCCCACGAGGAAAGAGGACTCCATGGAGCCGGAACTCCAAATACTCCCTGCGCTTGTCTTTCTGCTCCTCTACGACCACCATTTACGTAGGCGCCGAAGACAACGGTGAGTACTGCACCTACGACATGGGGGAGGCAAAAGTTAGGGGGACAACCACGAAACACCTCCACCCCCACCCTCGCATATTACAACGTACACACCAATGCATCCACAAAATTCACAGTAACAACCCACAATCCCCCCGGGAAGAATGAAAAGACAAAGCGAAATCCGTTCAAACATTGTAATGTTGCAAAATACATGTCTTGCAAAAATATACAGATATATACGAAAATCAGGCAGAAATATATACATTAGGAGAAGTAGTTCAGCTATGTACATAACAATGTCCGTGCACCAACAGTCCAAAAATGCATGGGCGAGGCTCACAAAAGATACCTGACCACAATCAGAGAGGACACTGCCGGGGCATCAGATAGAAATACTACAGGCACCTCAGGGGGAAGGGAAAGGGGGGCACCTCAGCCGAATGACTACAAAGCCAGATCAACAACGGGGCTCCATGCCCACTGTGCCATCCTGGGGAGTGCAAAACCACAGTCTCTCAAGTCCCTACAGTGGGTGGCTTGCCCACTGTGCCATCCTGGGGAGTGCAAAGCCACAGTCTCTCAAGTCTCACAAGTGGGTGGCTTGCCCACTGTTCAATCCTGGGAAGTGCAAAGCCACAGTCTCTCAAGTCTCACAAGTGGGTGGCTTGCCCACTGTTCCATCCTGGGGAGTGCCAAGCCTCAATTTCACAAGTAGATAACATCGGCCAGTGGCTCGTGATGGGGACTGGTGCCCAGACTGGATTAGTGTCCCCGTGAAAGTTCCTGTCCTGTCACTGTCCCAGCTGCACATGGGATAAGGATGCTTGATGTGGCGGTCTATTCATTCTTACCCGGTGCATGCCCTGTTCAGCGGTGCTTTGCCATGGCGGTTCTGGACTGTTCAGCGGTCTTCACCATGGCGGTTCTGGACTGTTCAGCAGTGCTTTGCCATGGCGGTGCTTGCCCTGTTCAGCGGTCTTCACCATGGCGGTCTTTGCCCTGTTCAGCGGTGCTTTGCCATGGCGGTTCTGGAGTGTTCAGCGGTGCTTTGCCATGGCGGTTCTGGTACGGACATTGGTGTGTGGCATGATGTTCCCTAGACTGGGCATTGGTGTGTGGCATGACTTTCCCTAGACTGGGCATTGGTGTGTGGCATAACGTTCCCTCATAGCCCACCTGGGCTGTGGCAGCCGGGGCCCTCCTGGGCACTGACTTCGGCGGTGGCGGTGGTCCCCTGACCAGTGACGATACTTGGGCCCTCCTGGGCTATGACTCCGGCGGTGGTCCCCTGACCAGTGACGATACTTGGGCCCTCCTGGGCTATGACTCCGGCGGTGGTCTCCTGACCAGTGACGATACTTGGGCCCTCCTGGGCTATGACTCCGGCGGTGGTCTCCTGACCAGTGACGATACTTGGGCCCTCCTGGGCTATGACTCCGGCGGTGGTCTGCTGACCAGTGACGATACTTGGGCCCTCTTGGGCTATGACTCCGGCGGTGGTCTCCTGACCAGTGACGATACTTGGGCCCTCTTGGGCTATGACTCCGGCGGTGGTCTCCTGACTAGTGATGATACTTGGGCCCTCCTGGGCAATGACTCCGGCGGTGGCTGCCCGACCAGTGACGACGGTGCTGGCAGTTGTGTCTCGACCGCCGGGAATGATGCCGCCCTTCTCCGCCGTAATACTCACAACAGGCTGGGCAGACTTCCTTCCTCTGGCCCTTCCCCACCTTTGGTGGAGTCACAGCTAACTCTCCAATCCCCTTGGAGCCCATGTGAGTTGTTTTCCCACCAGGAGTCTTCACACGGTCCCGTCGTCCACTCTCCAATGTCAGGGCCTTTACAGGGGGTGGGCTGCCAGTGCCTTGGCTCCGGGTCACACTGCTTGCCCTGGTGGTCGGTACACTCCACAAACCTTGAACAGGCACCACTGGTATTGGAGGCTTTTTGGCTGAGGCGCTACGATGGGAGTGATGAATTGGAGGGGGGGTGGGGGCAAAAAGGTCAACTTTACAGAGGGACAGTTTCTGACAAACACTAAGATGGGTAGTTGGAGGGGGTCTGGGAGTGGAGGAAGAGGAAGTGGTTGTAGGAGGTGCCACTTTAGGTGTTTTGGGTGCAGGTGCAGGTACTGGAGGCTGTCGTGAGGTGGATGGATGTTGGGTGTGTGATTGCTGGCGTTTGTGTACTTTGGGAGGGGGCGCCACAGACACACTGGGAGAGGACACAGGGGACGTGTAAATGGCAGTGGAGGTGGTGAGTGCAGGTGAGCGGCTTGGGGTGCTGGGTGTCCTTGTGCGAATCATGGTGCCTGTAGATGTGGTGCATGCAGGTGTGTGTGTAGACGAGACTGGGAGGGAGGAGGGAGAAGAGGAGGAGGGGGACACGGTAGAGGCAGTGGATGTTGCTGTGTCTGTATGTGGGTGAGGCTTGCGTGAGTGCCTGTGGGTTGTGTGGTGCCTATGTTTGCTTGAGCTACTTGTGTGTGCTGACTTGTGTGCATGCTGGTCTGTAGGTGTGCTTGGGATGGGCTGGGGTACAGGGGATTGGGTCTGGGTGGAGGAGGTTGGCGGGGGAGGCTAGACACAGGGACAATGGCTGCCATCAGTGCTGAGGCCAGAGATTGCAGGGTTCACTGAAGGACAGCCTGACCAGAATGAATGCACTCCAGGAATGCATTACCGTGTTGCAACTCCCTTTCTACACCCTGGATGGCATTCACAATGGTAGACTGCCCAACAGTGAGTGACCTGAGGAGGTCAATGGCCTCCTCACTGAGGGCAGCAGGGGTGACTGGGGCAGGGCCTGAGGTGCCTGGGCGAAGGTGATGCCCACCCTCCTGGGTGAGCGGGCACGGGGCGAATGCTGAGGGGCTGCTGGGAGGGCGGTACTGGTAGGGGAGGTGGCGGCTGTACCTGTAGAAGTGGGGCGCACAGATGGTGCCGCCACCACAAGGGAGCCCCCATCGGCGGACGAGTCCGTGTCACTGGTTGGTGATCTGGTGGCCGACGTAAAGCTCCCCTCGCCCTCCGTCTCACTGGTGCATTCTGAGTCCGTGGTGTGGCCCTCCATGGCCATGTGGGATGCAGCTCCCTCGTGCTCCGGTGCCACTGTAACTCCTCTTGATGATGCTGATGTACAAAAGAACAGGGAGAGCAGAAAAAAGGGGGGGGGACAGAAGAAAGACAGGTTGAGTGCATGGCATACCGCTACCGTTGGCGGACAAGACAGACACAGCAGCCCCCTGCATTACGCCGTGCTCCTGCCCTCTGCATATGCAATTTCTGGGATATGGCCTACATGGCAATGGTGGACATCTGCACACATGGATGCCACAGGGGCAACTATACCTGTACTTGGCACTCTACTGAGGTGGGGTAGAGTGCCACATGGGCTGCATTACAGAGGGGCCTAGTCTTCGTGTTTCTGGCTGGCCTAGGTACACCCACAGGCCTCCTCCCCCACCCAGACCCCTCTAATGCGCGCAAAGTCCGCAGAATGAGGTTGTACTCACCCCCTTGTGTCTGCTGTGATGCCCTCAAGCGCCCATCCAACTCCGGGTAGGCCACCGCCAGGATCCGGAACATCAGGGGGGTCATGGTGCGACGGGCACCCCTCCCACGTTGGGAGGCCATCCCCAGCTGAGCCTCCACCGTCTTCTTGCTGCAGCGGCGAATGTCCTCCCATCTTTTCCGGCAGTGGGTGCCCCGTCTCTGGTGGGCCCCCAGGGTCCGGACCTCCTTGGCGATGGCACGCCAAATGTCCCTCTTCTGGTGGGCGCTGACCTACATGACATGCACAAGGGAAGAGGAACAGTCATTACCAACTGCACCGTCGATGTGAGTGGCCCCCTCCCTACTCTGGCCATGTGGCCCATTCATTCACATGCATTAATGTTCTATGAACTCTGCCCCCTTCCCTCTTCCAATCAGCCCTCTCCACCCAGGCCTAGCCCATACAACGTGCTTCCTGTGTACTAACCTGTTGGTCTGGAGGACCGTAGAGTAGCGTGTACTGGGGGAGGACCCCGTCTACCAGTTTCTCCAACTCCTGAGCAGTGAAGGCAGGGGCCCTTTCCCCAGACGCAGCAGCCATCGTCGCTTCCAGACCGAGGTCACAGCAGCACTTGCAGTGTAGGTCCTCTCCTGTCGAAGGTCAGGTATCTAGTGATTGAACAGATATAAAATGGCGGTGATGTCCACGGCGGTGCGCATCATCACCGCCGGCGCACCTGTTCATTGGCTCCTGGGACCCATACGGTCCTATGTTAAACAATGCAGCATTGCGCCGTGGTCTACGACCGCCTACCGCGACGGTGTGCAACGCCAGCGCTGTTACCCCACAATCCCATTGTCCCACTTTAGAGGTCAGGCAGCCGCCATTTCAGGGGTCCACATGGCTTCATTTACCTCTGCGTCACACATAGCTAGGCCTACACTCAACACACATACAGGAAGGGTTTTGTGATTGGTGTAGTCTTGTATGTAACTGTGGGTACATACCTGGATGAAAAATGACTGATTCGTCGCTGTTGTCCTTCGTAGGCACCTTCAGCTGGGACATGTGAGAAGATGGCGGAATCCTCCGGTGTACCGACCGCTGGTGGACCTGTTGACAATGGAAGAGCGACATGTCATCGTCACATACCGGTTTGACCGTGCCACAATCCAGGAAGTATGTACCCAGTTGGAGCCAGACCTGATGTCACCAATCCGCCATCCGACTGGAATACCCCCTGACGTGCAGGTGCTGTCAGTGCTTCATTTCCTTGCAAGTGGGTCATTCCAGACAACAGTGGCCATGGCATCAGGGATGTCCCAGCCTATGTTTTCCAACGTTTTGTCCAGAGTGTTGTCTGCCCTGCTTAAACACGTAAGGAGATACATCATTTTCCCTGAGGTGGAAGATTTGCCTACAGTTAAAGGTGACTTCTATGCCCTTGGACATATCCCCAACGTCATAGGTGCCATTGATGGGACCCATGTAGCTCTGGTCCCCCCCACAGGAGTGAACAGGTGTACAGGAACAGGAAGAGTTATCATTCTATGAATGTTCAGATGGTCTGTTTGGCAGACCAGTACATCTCCCAGGTAAATGCTATGTTCCCTGGCTCAGTGCATGACGCCTACATCCTGCGGAATAGCAGCATCCCTGATATGATGGCTCAACTCCAGAGGCACCGTGTATGGCTATTGGGGGACTCTGGTTACCCCAACCTGTCATGGCTACTGACCCCAGTGAGGAATCCCAGGACCATGGCAGAGGAACGGTACAATGAGGCCCATGGGCGGACTAGGAGGGTGATCGAACGCACCTTCGGCCTCCTGAAGGCCAGGTTCAGGTGCCTCCATATGACAGGTGGTTCCCTATTCTACTCACCGAAGAAGGTGTGCGAGATCATCATCGCCTGCTCGATGCTTCATAATTTGGCTTTGCAATGCCAGGTGCCTTTTCTGCAGGAGGATGGTCCAGATGACGGTGTTGTAGCAGCTGTGGAGCCTGTGGAGCCTGTGGACAGTGATGAGGAGGAAGCTGAGGAAGAAGACAACGACAACAGGGAGTCAGTCATACAGCAATATTTCCAGTGAGACACAGGTGAGAACATTTTCATTTTTACCATTACATTAACTTTCACACGTCTACCTCTATCCTGTCTGTCGATTTCAACCAGTATTTGGTAACTGAGTTGTACCTTTCCATTACGGTTTCACAGGTGTGGTTACCAACGTGTGTCATCTGCTTGCATCCTTCAAGGACTTGTGATGTGTGACATAGGTATGTTGGCTTTACAATGAGAAACGCATTATGACTCTGTCATTGATAATGCATATTTACAAATCACAGACTGACTCCAGATTGTTTTGTGTTTCAAGGGTGTTTATTGAAGTGCTCAGAAATGGGAGGGGGTTGTAAAATCAGAATGGGTGATGGCGGAGGAATGTCCATGGCAGAGTCCAGTCTATTAGTCTCACAGGAGCACTGCCCATCTGGGCATAGGAACTGGAGCTGGGGCAGTTTAAGTATGGACAGGGTAACAAAGTGGGACAGTGGGAGGACAATCAGGGTGGTCTCATTTCCTGGCGGGGGTCTTGCCATCTTGCTCTGTCCTGTTCCTGGATCTCAGGGACCGCTTGCGTGGTGGCTGTCCGTCTGCAGGGGGTGGGGTGCTGGTGTGGTGGTCCTGTGGCGGGGCATCCTGTCCACTAGCGCCAGCGGAGGTGGTGGGCATTTCATCGCCCTGGCTAGTGTCAGGGGCCTCTTGGAGTGCCATGGTGTCCCTCAAGGTCTGCTGTATGTCCTTCAGCACCCCTACAATGGTGCCCAGGGCGGAGCTGATGGTCCTGACCTCCTCCCTGAACCCCAAATACTGTTCCTCCTGCAGGCGCAGGGTCTCCTGCAACTTGTCCAGGACCGTCACCATCGTCTCCTGGGAGTAGTGGTATGCTCCCATGATGGAGGATAGGGCCTCGTGGAGAGTGGGTTCCCTTGGCCTGTCCGCCCCCTGTCGCACAGCAGCCCTCCCAGTTCCCCTGTGTTCCTGGGCCTCCGTCCCCTGGACCGTGTGCCCACTACCACTGCCCCCAGGTCCCTGCTGTTGTTGGGGTGGTGGGTTACCCTGGGTTCCCTGTAGTGGTGGACACACCACTGATTGACCTGTCCTGGGTACGGAGGTTTGGGCCCGCTGGGTGGGTGCAGTGCTGGTGTTACCAGAGGGTGGAAGGTCAGTGTTGGGCTGTGCCTGTGCAAGGGGAACCGACTGTCCCGAGGCCCACGATGGTCCGGGCTGGTCATCAGGATCCAGTAGGGCAGAGCTGCTATCGTCACTGTGGGCCTCTTCTGGGGGTGGAGTGGTGTTGTCTGGACCCTCTGGTGTGGTGACGGTCCTTCGGGTTCCTACAGGGGCATAAAAGCATGATTAATGCATTTGTGTGTGTGATGGTGTGCAATGGGTGGGTGTGTGTGTACCCCAGTGCAGGCATTCCTGTGTGGGGGCTTGTGTAATGATGGTTGAGGGGTGTTATGGGTATGTGCAGTGGGCATGCTTTAGTGCTGGGGGTCCATGCTTAGTTGTGTCATGCAGGGCTTGGTGTTGGGATGGGTGGTTTGTGTTATTAGTACATTAGTGAGGATTTTGGGTGATAGGGTCGGGGATGAGGGTGGGGGTGTGTGATAGCATGCAGGTAGGGTGGGGGATATGATAGTTAAGATTTGACTTACCAGTGTCCCATCCTCCACCGACTCCTCCGAGGCCCTCTGGATGCATGATGGTCAAGACTTGCTCCTCCCATGTTGTTAGTTGTGGGGGAGGAGGTGGGGGTCTGCCGCCAGTCCGCTGAACCGCGATGTTGTGCCTGGAGACCGTTGAACACACCTTCCCCCGTAGGTCGTTCCACCTCTTCCTGATGTCCTCCCTATTTCTTGGGTGCTGTCCCACAGCGTTGACCCTGTCCACGATTCTTCGCCATAGCTCCATCTTCCTGGCTATGGAGGTGTGCTGTACCTGTGAGCCAAATAGCTGTGGCTCTACCCAGATGATTTCCTCCACCATGACCCTGAGCTCCTCCTCGGAAAAGCGGGGGTGTCTTTGGCGTGACATGGGGTGGTGTGTGTGATGTGTGGGGCGGTGTGAGTGTTGATGTGTAGTGGTGTGTGGTGTTTTGTGCATGGATGTGGTGTGGGTGATGGTGTTGTGTGCCTCTGTATGGTGGTGTTGTCTTGGCTGTGCTGTCTCTCTGGCCTTCGTCCGTGAATTGTGGTCGTGGGGGTTTGTGGGTGATGTGGGTGTGTGTTTTATATTGAGTTGGGTGTGTGGGAGTGGTGTTTGTATGTGTATCAGGTGTGTGTATTTTGAATTGTCCAATGTGGCGGTGTTTTGGAGATGTGTGTGTATTTTGAGCACGGCGGTGCATACCGCCAATGGAATACCGCGTTTGAAAGACCGCCATGTGGATTCGTGGGTCGTAATAGCATGGGCGTGTTTCTGTTGGCGTGGAGGTGGAGGTTTTGTTTTCCCCACTTTAACACTGACCTTTGGTGTGGCGGAGTTGTGTGGGTGTCTGAATTTCGGCGGATTCCGAGATGTGTGTCATAAGAGCTGTGGCGGACTACCGCCGCCGCAGCGGTGTATTGGCGGTCTTCTGCACGGCGGTAAGCGCCTTTTACCGCCAATGTTGTAATTACCCCCTAAGGGTGTTATTACAACTTTGGAGGAGGTGTTAATCCGTCCCAAAAGTGACAGTAAAGTGACGGATATACCACCAGCCGTATTACGAGTCCATTATATCCTATGGAACTCGTAATACGGCTGGCGGTATATCCGTCACTTTTGGGATGGATTAACACCTCCTCCAAAGTTGTAATAACCCCCTAAATGGTGAGCCAACCTCTGTATCGAGGGGGCAGATGAATTAGTGGCATAGACCAAGGAAAATGAAACTGGTGGCAGAACCAACTTACACAATGCACAAAACTGAGATGCCTGGGCATCACCTGCCAGACTTCTCTTACATCCATTTACAGAAGGGTGAAAGGCTCAGAGCTCAACCCTTGAGAATTGGCGTTGAGAAGCGAAAGCTGGGCAAAACCGGCATAGGGGCTGGCGCTGGACATGGATCAAGTGCAGGAGGGACAGATGAGCTTGCCTTTGCTGCGTCTGTGTCACTCCTGCGGCACATCTGTGCCATAGCCCTCATTAATTAGGCCGCAAAATGACCAGAGATGAACATCTAGAGTGCACCGTAGCCTACATGGCTCCACTCTATGCCCTGCTCAGCCTAGAAAGAACTTTCTGGCCTCAGCACCGTCGGCAGAATCGAGTAGCGGACCAGGGAGCAGAACCACAAAGACATATAAGCAGCAAAAGTACCCACTCCGTTGCTGAATATAAGTGCCTAAGTAGTGCCACAAATCACTATCTCAAAGCTAATGTATTAAAATAATAATATAATTGTACAAAATTGTGGACCACTCCAAAAACATACTGGCTATTGGTATAGATTGTGACATTGAGTCCATTGTCTACACAGCAAGCAATTGCAAATGCAAACAATTCTGTCTTGTGCTGAAGTTGCATTACCAAGGATGATGCTTCCACAATATGTGCCATTGTGTAAAATGCATATGCTGCTTGAAAACCTACATAATGGTCTTTGAGACAAGAACCATCCACAAATGAAATCAAATCATCTGAGTCAAGTTGTACACCTTGAATATATGGTCTTAGTTTGCTGCACAGTTCTGTCACATCAATACAGTTGGGGTAACTCTCATAAATGTCTTCATCAGACTACCCACTTGGCAGTGGAAAAAAGTCCTGCAGAACTTAGGATATTTTATTGTGTAATTACAAAATTGTCTGTTGCCAGAATAATCTGCTTATAGTCAAGTGAATCTCCTTAAGATTCTGAGGGGAATATTTACACTTTTTGATGTAAAACTGCACTAACGCAGTTTTGCATCAAAAGGTTTAGCACCTGCTTGCATCATTCCTGAGTGCCAGCTGGGCGCTATATTTATGGAATGGCGCAAACTGGTGCAAAGGGTGGGCCATGAGGTTAGCACCATTTCTTAGATGGGCACGCCTACCTTGCATCTCATTGATGCAAGGTAGCTTCACGCACCTAGAAAATGGTGCAAACTCCAATATTTTGACGTTAGACATGTCTAACGTCAAAATATAAATATGGAGTTAGTTTTGCGCTGAATTTGTGTAAAACAATTACGCAAATTCAGAGCAAATGGAGTATAAATAAGTTTACGAGTCTGCAACATCTCAGCTGAATATGGAACCAGTACAATAAGCGTGTGCCCCATCACAATTGTCTCACTTTTATACAATTGCCAACAAAGTAGTGCAGTACTCTTCATGCACCCTGGAAACTGCAGACTGCATCTAGTGTACCCAAAAAATATGCTGTGGTACTTTTAACCCTCTTGTTCTGCTGTATGAGACTTGAAAGTGCCCTTCCTTCGCTTTCATCTCAAGATTAATGAAAATATTGTTCATAACTGGAGCTTCATAGATAAGGGATGCTACACAAGCTGTGTCTGACCTCCGGATAGGCTTTATTTCCCTAGGGAACCAGATCCCTCACATCACTGTGAGCCAGCCTCAGTAAAGGCTTTGCAATCAGGGGAATGTTTGGAATCCACTGATGACAATAGCCAACCATCCTTACAAACATCTTCATTTCTCTCAGTGTTGTGGGTGGGCTCATTACCAGGATCGCAGAAATGCTTTCTTTGGTTTGGACACTTTTGTTGACTCCTTTCTCAATTTGGTGTCCCAAATAAATCACTTTTTCCACAATACTGTAATTTTGCAGGGTATACTCTATGCCAAATCTCCGCTAAGTGGTTCAGCACAGTATTGATCAAAACTACAGCCCTCTCTCTTTTTAGCTGCGACCAGCATGTCTTTCATATATTGGACTAAAACTGAGTCGCAAGGCAAATTTAGACTTTCCAGATCATTCTTTTGGTTTTGGGAGAAAATTGAAGGACTTGCTGTATAATCTTGTAGGAATTTACACCAAACCGGAATGTGGGGATTATGGAATCTGAACACGAAACGTTATTAACAATCCTTATCAGGAGGGATTAAGAAAAATGCTTGACACAAATCTATCACCATAAACCACTGGGTTTCTGCAGGAATCTTTAACAATAATACTGCAAGATTGGGAACTAGAAGGCAAATAAGAATTACTGCATCATTAATTTTGTGCAGGTATCTTAACCTCCATTTTCTACTAGGTTCCTTTATTCGCTCAATGCAAGTTACATGGGCTACCTAACAATCCTTTTAGAATGCCCTACTAAATAATTGTATTAATAGTAGGTAGGATACCATCCTTTGCTTGGTGAGTAAGCTAGTATTAAGGAGTAGACGTATACACTGCTTTCAGTTTTGCAGTGATCTGCCATGCTTCTGCACTACTGATCAATCCTATTTTTTTTCCTGAAAAATCTCAAACCTCCTTATTCTAAATATATCTTAAATCTGTCGGTAAGTCTTTTATTGTAACAACCGAATACATTAACTCTTGAGATTTTTTTTTTAATTTAGGGGCATAGTTAAGGTGCACTTTCCTTGCAGCCCTTAGTGTCCCCCTACCGCCACCATGTGTGCGCCAGATCTAAGTTACGGTGCACCATGGCGCAGGGTAGGGGAGCAATAACATCATTTTTATTGACGCCATTGATGTACTCTGCAGGAGTAGTGCCAAAATATTGGCGCTACTCCTGCAGAGTACATAGCGGCCCATTATAAATAATGGAAGCCCCCTTTTAATGCCTGCGTAGAGCAGGCATTAAAAGTGTAGTAAAACATGACGCATTTCCTTGCACCATTTTTTCGACACCCCTAACGGGGGAAAGCCCCCTTTTGCATACATTATGCCTGGCACAGGCATAATGTAGCGCAAAGGGTTACAAAGTGGCAAAATTCATGCATTGTGCCACTTTGTAACTATGGCACAAGGAGTTTTGTCTTGAGCCACATTAGCGTAAAAATGAATTACACTAATGTGGCGCAAGGTGCTTATAAATATGACCCTCATTGTCTACATGGTTCATCTGAATACCAAACCTACCCGGTGAAAGTAAAAATTACACATTTCAGTTTACAGAGTAAGTCTCATTGTAACAAATTACCTGAACTTGTCTATTGATTATGAAGAATTTGTGGTTATCCATGATTGAACCATTTTTTTCCAGGTCATTAGCTGATAACCTATTAGTCACTTGTGTATTTGAAATGCTTACAACTAGGACTTTTATTACTGAAAGAATTAATTTGGGAACCTCCAACGGTCGAGCTGAGGAGTGGATAGCAACTATATGAATCGAAAATGACACTGGATGGCCATCACTTCTCCTTCCATAACAGGGTCACTCTGATGTACCTTGATGCTTGTACAACATATGCAATCCTCCTCCTTTCTCAGGCACCGTCATTGTGCTGGACTTGGTCCTGCAGCAACTCCAAGCATACTGGCAAATTGTGGGAAATTATCATTAATCACTGACGTTTTTTACTGAAATCTTATCGTCTGTTTGAAACCCTGCATTTTATTGTGCATAAGAAGTTGCATTACCAGAGGTGAAGAAACATTCAAACTAAACTGCCTGGCATTCTGCAGTTTGTGCACACCGGCCGGTAAATTCACTGGACCATCTTATTTTGTGACATCTGCTACATTTGGGAAGATTTGCAGCTCATTTTGAAACCTATTTGGATCAAATGTACAATCCTGTTTCCAGATGGCATGGACCATTTCTTATCTATATATTATTAATATTTTGGTTGGGCATGTTGTTAGTAAAGCTGCTACCTCTGCCACGAGTACCACCATTTCCACCTAGCAAAAATTAAACTCCATTGCATTAATGCATTAATGCCTTGCACATCAGCACGAGAGAAGGCATATTTTGAGGGGCTTCTGTCTGTGGTTCTTCTGGTCCCAGTATTACAGGCCGCAAATCTTGAGGCACAACAATTGAATATAAATCATCTAAATATGTCCAGAGCACTTCAACTTCAGCATGTGGTCTTCAAATCTGCATCAGTCTCACATAATATGCAAGCATAAATTCAGTTAGGTCGTTCACCGAGTTGCTCTTATAACGTTTGACCAATTTATTTATATGGAGAGCCTTTGTTTTCGAAGGCTCAATATTCTGCTTATTTCCCTCTTAGCAACTGGAGAATGCTTATTCTGATGGGCTTCTGTCTGTGGTTCTTCTGTTGGCCACCATGCTGCTGTTGTACACTCAGTCCACAAATCTTGAGGAACAACAATTGAAAATAAAGCATTAACATCTTCCCACAGCACTTTTGAAATGATCACAATTGTTTCCACCTCTATAACCCACTTCTGGGGTTCCTCTCTACATTTTGAGAGATTCTTTGTAAATGCTTAGAGATCACTCCTTGTCCTATGACAATATGCTTCCTTCCCTGCACTTCTCTCAACAGAGACCCTTTTTCAACCGCTACTTCATGGTCAGAATCACTGACACTCACATTGTGCTTTTTACTATTTTTCAACACTTCAAGCTCATTCACGGTTCCATCTATTCTTTCTGATACCTTGTCATATCTTCCCATTTTGTAATTGTCTTCAGTAAATCCATGACAATATCTTGCACCACTTTGGAATTCTCATTTGTTAATTCATTTGCAGAGATCCCTTTCTTACATGACTTGCCAATTTTCTTTTGCCTGAAATCTACTTTAAGCTCTTCAGCCAATTCTTGATGTTTCTCAAACGCTGGATGAACACTTTTTGTTGCTTTCCCAACCATCTATGCTGATGTATGCTTATTCATTTTTTATTATCTTTTAAATGTTTGTATTCATCAATTTCCATCTCTGCCATTATTTACAAAGCTCTCCTCAGTTTAGAAGTGTCAGTCTCCACCACTTTCTCCCCACTACTTGAAGATGATTTAAGCATTGTCTCATCTCTCCTGACACTCTGGTCTCCTGTTCCTATCTCCTCCGCTTATGCTTGCATAAAAGCCTTGTAGAGAAGTCGTCTTGCTTTAATAAAAAAAAATGTGCCCATACACACTTCCGCACCTTTAGAGTTATTCTCATTCTTTTCTGTCCCTTTCCTGTTCTCATTTTTGTCTTCTTATCTTTCCTTTTTGTCTGTTTCATCAGTCATCTCAGGGAAAGGGCCCATAGTTTCTAGTAATTCCTGCTTTAATGCATTCTTCCGTAAACATAATCTGACATCCATTGAACATTTGGCAGCCTTACCAATTTTTTATTTTAACATTTTCTTATGTGCTGTCTCCTTCACCATGTTGTCACACTCATTTAAAACCTCACACTGCAGGTCAGGTCAGAAGAGCCTTATCAAAGACGGCATGCCTCAAATGCTCAATCCTTTTCACTTAATGTATCTAACACAGGAAATTGTACCTACTTATTGTCAACAGTACTTTTCTCTCATTCTTTGAGCCATAAACATGTATGTAACTCATGGTCGATAAATATCTTAGTGGCGGGGTAACAATCAATGGTGGAGAATCTACTTCAAATGCAAGAATCACAGACTTGTTCAAACGCACACTCATGGTAATGTTAACCTTATAATACACAATATTAATACAATCAATCACATTACAATTTCAGAATGACTTAAAATGCAATACGCAAATGAAAAATAACTCACAAAAATAATAACTCACAATACAAAATACTAATACAAGTAATCACAATGCAATTTCAAAATGACTTGAAATGCAATAAGTAAACCCAAAAAAATAACTTTGTCTACCTGCCAGGGTGCTGGACAGAAATCAAAATCACAGAAAAGGGTAACACTCAGCCCTTAAGGTGCCTTCAAGCCTACCTAGTTAGGTCCCCTTTGAGTTAGTGTGTCTTTTCCTGTGCACAAATAAATAAAAAAACACTACTCAGAGTAGTTCACACAGAACTAGACTATTAAGGTTCTTACAAGACTTTAACCTATGGGAGTTTAACCAAACACATGTAATGCGTCGCTCCTTTTCAATAGACAACCTTAATATTTTATCTTGAGACCTTGGATTTACATAAATCTGCAAACCTCACACATAAATCCAGAAACCTTTGCACATTACGCAATATTTCTTCATCAATAAATACATTTGAATAAACTTCAGTAATTTGCGCAAAACATTACAGTTCAATTCGGTTTTCAATATATGCGCAACATGAAAAAAACACCATTGGCATAACACCACTATGCGATTTTCACACATCGCAAAACAATGAACTCGTTACAAGTCACACGTTGCAAGACAAAATGAGTACTTTGTCACAATATCCATAAGAAAACTTACCACACAAAAAAACTTGCTCCTCAAAAGATTGTTTGTTACTTACATAATGCAGCTCCCGACAGCCTCAGCTGGTCAGGTGCATCCACATAATCTATGCAAATTCAAAATTCCCTAACTCTGACAATTTTTGAAGTGCACAATTTTTATTAAACTTTACACCTAAACTTGTACCAATTTTACACCAATTAATTCTAAAAGAACCAATATGCAGGGTTGGGGTGTGCGAGTCCAAAAGAATGAGGGTCCAACGCAAATAAAGAAAACCATCCCAAGACAGTATTCAAAGTCAACCAAATAATAGTGTATTCAAAATTGAGACTCAATACAGAAAGCAAAGAGATAGTAGCTTCAATCAACATCAAGATAATTCATATGTCAAGCGAAAATCTAAGTGTACGGTCAAATAACAGACTGCCATAGAGTCTGCCTTTGAGGGATCAAGAAAAAGGTCTGGCACATATCCCATAAAAGACACATTTTAAAAGATCAGGAGAGTAGAAAAACAAGCTTTCAGCGTGTTATGAAGTGGCATCATAGGGTTGAACAAATAAAGTTACATAACTTAAACCAATCAACATCGTAGAAATTGTGTCAGCAAAACATTCTATTCTAGGGACTAACCAAAATATTAAATAATATTGATCCCTCTACCCCAAAGGGAAATGACATTGCACGACTGAACAATAAACCATTTAAAATTAATAAGCCAACAGTGTGTTTGAAGGCAGCAACAGCCTTGATTACTGCAACATTACGAGAACATCTCCAGTATAGCTTCTTTCGAAACACAAATTAGACATAGTACAAGACGCTGCACCACTAAATGAAACCTCCTTTCTGCTATTTTCTGTTTATGGAAACTCAGCAGACCTCTTAAACCTGAAGATTAAAACTTAATTTATGTCTATATTTGCAAAGTGCATGTTTGTACAGGCATACTGAGGCCCCCTTATATTTCAACTGGAGGCCTTGTTTTTCTAACTTAAACATGCACATTAGACATTAGATTTTTAAAAACTCTTTCTCATTGTCAAGTAATAATGGTGTGAGGAGCAACAATGGTGACTAAAGGGTGAGTAAGGGTACCCAGAGATTGTGCTTGTTGCTGTAATAAGGATCACAGCGTGAATGCAAAGTTTCTCCCTTGTGGAAGTCTGACTGCAGGAAGTGCAGAGCTAGGGAACATTTGGCTGATGAATTTCGCTCATTTAACAGTGGGGAATAAAGTGTAAGTATGTGACATAGTATGTGAAAGGATCTGATGCTGCCAGTGACTGGTAGTGATGCTAGGATACATGTTTGTGGTATTATTTAAATTACATTGTGTAAAGGTTGTTTTATTTTCATTATTCGGTGGATACACTTATAATAAAGTTGACACTTTGTGTGACTTTAAAGACAAAAGGCCATATTTACAAGAAATGACACATTGCTGCCTTGCAGCAGCGAAGCGCCACAATAATTTCTGATGCACAGGAATCCGTTATGATGCCATGGATGTGCTGCATTTAAAATATGGGGCACCATGACGCAAAGACCTAAGGTGCACCAGAAATTCTGATGCATCTGTGGGAACTTTGCCGGAACAGTTCCTCCCCAAAAGCAGCAAATCACTGAAGTTCACCACACAACTGAAGCAACTCCAGCAATGCGTCAAAATTTAGAGGTGCTGCGTTAGTTTGAAATGGCACTAGTATCCTAATTTGTTAGGACCAATGTAAAAGACTGTAAAATGGTGGAATATCACCGTCTACACTTTTACATTCATCCTGGATGTAAAAGCGTATGCATGCAGTATGTCTCTGTGTCACATTATAGTGGGCATAGTGTACTTATGTGTATTTTAAGACCTGAGTATGACTGACATAGTGAGTGACAGTGTGATGTAAGTGAATACAAGTCTAGTTGGAATGTTGAGTGGAAATGCATGTATTACCTCCTCATGTGTGTACTTATCTGTTGTCCTTTAGGAGAATGCAGATCTGGATTTGGTAACCCCTTCTTCCATGTATACGTGACTCACCTACTGGTGGCTCTGGTTCCCTTTGAGTGAGGGGGGGGGATCTCTGGTACTCTGAAAGTACCTGTGAGCCCTGCCATGCCTGTAGATTGTCTGTTAGGCAGTGATCTTGAGCATACTGCCTGGAAGGAGGTAGAGCTCAGATCACACCTGGAGATGTTAGGTTTGCCTGAGTGGGTCTGCATGACCACACGGTCCATGGCTGCCCAGGAAGGGAGTCAAGGGCGTCTGGAGCCTGGAACAATGGCCCAGACAACTGCAAAGAGAAAGGCCAAGAGGTGCGGGAAACCCACCTCAGATGTTCCCGCGGTGGTGGACGGGGCCCCTGAGGAGGAGGAGGCCCCTGAGCCAACTGGAGAGGACATAGCAAACCTGGGCAACCTACCTGAACTTGCTGGCTGGCAAGTAGAGGGTGGGACAACCAGGGCAGAATTGTGCAAGGCGCAGAAGGAATGCCACACCCTTGAGGGCAACAGGCCACAGCCCAAGCAGCAAATGATGCCTCTGGCACTCACCATATTTACTGGGAGAATGATCTCCTTTACAGTGAGCCTAGGGTTCCGGGCCCTGCGGCAGCACGTGTGCTGGTGGTACCCGGTGTTACCAAGCCTTCCTACTGGGTCTGGCTCACGACATTCCCCTGGCAGGACATCTGGGCCAAGACAAGACCTTTAACAGGCTTGTCACCCACTTCCATTGGCCCAGAATGAAGTTAGCCTCAGATAATTTCTGAAGAGCTTGCACCACCTGCCAGGCTAGTGGGAAGACAGGGAAAAAGCTTAAAGCTCCCCTGGTCCCACTCCCCGTCGTTGGCACCCCCTTTGAACGGTTGGGCATCGACATTGTTGGACCCTTGGACCCCAAAACAGCCTTGAGCAACAAGTTTATCCTGGTTTTGGTGGACCATGCCACCCGCTATCCAGAGACAATCCCTCTGAGAACAGTGACTGCACCGGTGGTGACCAGAGCCCTGCTGGGAATATTGACTTGTGTGGGATTCCTTAAGGAAGTTGTGTCTGACAGGGGCACAAACTTAATGTCTGCGTACATGAAGACCATGTGGGACGAGTGTGGGGTGACCTACTGGTTTACCACCCCTTATCATCCTCAATCCAATGGGCATATTGAGAGATTAAACAAGACCCTGAAAGGCATGATTAGTGGCTTGACTGAAGCCATGAGGCATAAGTGGGACGTCCTCTTATCATGCCTGTTGTTTGCTTACAGGGAGGTACCCCAGAAAGGGGTGGGGTTCAGCCCCTTTGAACTACTCTATGGTCACCCTGTCAGGGGACCACTGAGCATAGTTAAAGAAGCCTGGGAGAAAGCTCCCAAGACACCTCCCCAGGATGTGGTCAGCTACATGCTGGCCCTCCGCAACCAAACCCAACTCTTCTGGAAGCAGGCCAAGAGTACCCTCGAGGCCAGTCAAGAGGTGATGAAGGAATAGAATGACCGGAAGGCCACTCTGGTTTTGTTCTCACCTGGGGACAAGGTTTGGGTGATGGAGTCAGTAGAGCCCAGGGCTCTCCAGTGCCAGCGGACTGGCCCCTTTGAGATTAAGGAGCATAAGGGAGAGGCCACTTACCTAGTCAAGACCCCTAGGCACCCCCTAAGGGTCCTCCATCACAACAGACTCAAACCTCACTTTGAGAGGTCTGAGGTCAGTATTCTCCTGGTCACAGATGAGGGCATGGAAGAGGAGAGTGAACCTCTCCACGACCTCCTCTCTGCCAAGGAAGGTGATGGGTCAGTGGAGGGTGTCATTCTCTCTGGCTCCCTGACTCTAGACTAGAGAGGAGACTGCTATGAGTTGTTAGAGCAGTTCTCTTCCCTATTTTCCTTTACTCCTGGACTTACCAATCTATGTGTCCATGATATTGACCCGGGAGACAGTCCGCCTATGAAGAATAAAATTTACAGGTTGTCGGATAAGGTAAAGGCCAGCATCAAGGAGGAGGTCTCCAAGATGCTGACCTTAGGGGTTATTGAGAAATCCAGCAGTCCCTGGATCAGCCCTGTGAGGCTGGTTCCTAAGGCTGCTGCCCCCAATGCGAAGCCAGAACTCCGGTTCTGTGTGGACTACTGGGGTCTCAACTCAGTCACACGGACGGACCCTCATCCCATCCCTCAAGCTGATGAGCTTGTTAACAGGCTAGGCGCTGCCAAGTTCCTGAGTACGGTTGATCTTACATCAGGGTACTGGCAGATCGCTCTAACTGAGGGGGCTAAAGGGAAATCTTCATTTTCTACACCTGATGGCCATTACCAGTTCCGGGTGATGCCTTTTGGGTTGAAAAATGGCCCGCTACCTTTCAACGGTTGGTTAACGGGGTCCTAGCTGGCAAGGATGCCTACTGCGCAGCCTACCTAGATGACATAGCTGTCTATAGTTCCAGCAGGGAGGAACACCTGCTCCACCTCAAGGAGGTGCTTCAGGCTCTGCAACAGGCAGACCTGACCATCAAGGCTAGTAAGTGCCAGATTGGGCAGGGTTCTGTGGTGTACTTGGGACACCTAGTAGGTGGTGGCAAGGTGCAGCCACTCCAGGCCAAGATTGAGACTATCAAGTCCCGGCAGCCGCCTAGAACACAGACTGAAGTGAGAGCCTTTTTAGGCCTCACTTGATACTACCGCAGATTTGTTGAGGGCTATGGTACGATTGTGTCACCCTTGACAGAACTTACTTCCAAAAAGCAACCTAGGTTGGTGAATTGGACAGAGGCTTGTCAGAAAGCCTTTGATTCACTGAAGGAAGCCATGTGCACGGCCCCCGTGCTCAAGGCCCCTGACTACTCCCAGGAATTTATTGTGCAGACAGACGCTTCAGAGAATGGCATAGGGGCTGTTCTAGCACAGCTAAATGAGGAGGGCTCAGACCAACCAGTAGTCTTTATTAGCAGAAGACTATTACCACGGGAACAGAGGTGGAGTGCTATTGAGAGAGAAGCATTTCCTGTGGTTAGGGCACTGAAGAAGCTGAGACCATACCTGTTTGGGACTCACTTCCGGGTTCAGACAGACCACAGGCCCCTCAGATGGCTCATGCAGTTGAGGGGTAAGAATCCTAAACTCTTGAGGTGGTCCATTTCCCTACAGGGGATGTACTTTACGGTGGAGCATCGCCAGGGGATTGACCACACCAACGCTGATGGTCTTTCGAGATACTTCCGCCTTAGTGATGAGAGCTTCCATGAGGTTGGGTAGCTCTCCCCACTTTCAGCTGGGGGACACACATGTTAGACCTGGCAGCCCTAAGGTGGTCACCCCTAACTTTTTGCCTGCCTCCCTCCACTTTTTTGACACTTTTTTTTCTGCTTTTAAGACTCTGCACACTTTACCACTGCTAACCAGTGCTAAAGTGCATATGATCTCTCCCTTTAAACATGGTAACATTGGATCATACCCAATTGGACTATTTAATTTACTTATAAGTCCCTAGTAGAGTGTACTATGTGTGCCCTGGGCCTGTAGATTAAATGCTACTAGTGGGACTGCAGCACAGATTGTGCCAACCACTTAAGTAGGCCCTTAACCTTGTCTTAGGCCTGCCATTGCAAGGCCTGTGTGTGCAGTTTCACTGCCAATTCGACTTGGCAGTTAAAAGTACTTGCCAAGCCTAAAACTCCCATTTTCTACATATGTGACACCCTTAAGGTATGCCCTAGGTAACCCATAGGGCAGGGTGCTGTGTAGGCAAAAGGCAGGACATGTACCTAGGGAGTTTACATGCCCTGGTAGTGTAAAACTCCTAAATTCGTTTTTACACTGTTGTGAGGCCTGCTCCCTTCATAGGCTAACATTGGGGCTGCCCTCATACATTGTTTGAGTGGTATCTGCTGATCTGAAAGGAGTAGGAAGGTCATATTTAGTATGGCCAGAATGGTGATATTAAATCCTACTGACTAGTGAAGTTGGATTTAATATTACTATTTTAGAAATGCCACTTTTAGAAAGTGGGCATTTCTCTGCACTTCAATCTTTCTGTGCCTTACAATCCACGTCTGGCTGGGTTTAGTTGACAGCTCCTTGTGCAATCACTCAGACACACCTTAAACACAGCATACTCAGCCTCACATGCATACATCTGCATTTTGAATAGGTCTTCCTGGGCTGGGAGGGTGGAGGGCCTGCTCTCACACAAAGGACTGACACGCCCCCTACTGAAACCCTGGCAGACAGGATTGAACTGAAAGGGGACCTGGTGCACTTCTAAGCCACTCTTTGAAGTCTCCCCCACTTCAAAGGCACATTTGGTTATATAAACAGGGCCTCTGCCCCCTTCCAACTTAGACACTTCCTGGAGAAGAAACTTATAACCAGAACCTGCATCCTGCCAAGAAGAGCTGCCTGGCTGCCCAAAGGACTCACCTGACTGCTCTCTGTGAAGGACTTCTGTCTTGCTCTCCAAGAGCTTGGATAGAGCTTGTCTCCTGTTCCCTGAAGACTCAGGACAAAAAAGACTTCATCTCTTCAAGAAGGACTCCTTGTGCAGCGAAATTCGACACACAGCCTGCCAGAAACGATGCACATCCTGCACCGCGGTGAAACTTTCACCCCACGCCGAACCAGAATGACACAGCACGACTTTGCAACAAGAAGATCGACGCAGTGCCAGCGTAGCAACTGGAAATTAGACGCACGGCCCACTGGATCGACGCATAGCTGAGCCAGAATGACGCAGCCCGACTTCCAGAGAGGAATCGACACAGCACCTGCCGTGCGGTAGAAAATTAGACGCAACGCCCACCGGATTGACGCAGCTCTTGTGACTTCATTCTGCCAGCACAGGAAATCCATGCACCGTCCCTAGGGCATCTGAAATCCCCACAACCCGAAGAGGATCCACGACCGAGCGCCAGAAATTATCACACAGCCGGCCCTGCGTGGAAACGAAACAATGCATTGCTGTGTGCAGCCTGAGAAATCAATGCACACCCCTTTGTTTCCACGCTCCTCCTCCTCTGCGGCCCTTTGCGGAGATTTTTCACGCGAACCAGGTACTTTGTGCGTGAAAGAGACTTTGTTTGCTTCTAAAAGACTTAAGAGACTGTATATCACTTTTCAGTGATATTTCTACATTTACTTATTGCATCTTTGATCGTTTTGACCTGCATTTATCCAGATAAATCTTCTATATTTTTCTAAACACTGTGTGGTGTATTTTTGTGGTGATATATTGTGCTATTGTATGATTTATTGCACAAATACTTTACACATTGCCTTCTAAGTTAAGCCTGACTGCTCAGGGGCCAAGCTACCTGAGAGTGGGCACCGGATAATTTGGACTGTGTATGACTTACCCTGACTAGAGTGAGGGTCCTTGCTTAGACAGGGGGTAACCTGACTGCCAACCAAATATCACATTTCTAACACATTTGTAAAAGTTGATGGATCACAAAAAAAAAGCAGAACACGTGATTATGGTGATTTATTTGCATGTGCAAGTTTTGTTTCCAATGATGTACAATGGTCTCCATCACCACCGGCACCTGCTGTGCCAGCTCCCGCTGGACTCCTACTGCTGTCTTCTGAAAGGTAATGTCTGGGCCTTCAGAGTCCAGGGCTGTGGCAAGACTGGTCAGTGCTGTGTGTTGGCAGTTGGGTGGTGCATGTGGAGACCCCACAGCACTGTGTATCCTTTGAATGAATATGGTGTCTGGAAGGAAGCCAGGACATCCTGGAGAGTGTTAGCATTGATGGCCGGCAGCTGGTTATCCATATCTTCTGTAAAATCCAAGCATATTATTTTTTTGACTTCTACTCCAGTGGTCGATAGTGATAGGTCGTACTTAACAATCCAAGGTGAGACACTTTGCATACCTTATCCTGGCGTATTTGTTATGTGCCCCTCTCACACCTGACACCGCATGTAGTAGGCGTTCTATGTGTATATTTGTGATCTTCCCATGCAACACGTGACTCACACAGCTTCTGATGCCTTTGAAAAGATTTTCACATCTAGATTTGGTTAAGTGTAGTACAAGAACTCAGAGTGGTGTGGGAGTGACAAGTGGGAGTGTGACAAGTTCTTATTTCTACAGATTGTAGTTGCTTATTGTGTGTTGCATTGTGCATCACACATAGGGCAAACTTGCAATGTATTTGGTGCATTGATCCCACACTACCATTTCCCCTGCAGGCCCCTTGCCCCAGCAACCGACACCATGGAAGCACATTATTTACATTACTGGCCACCATGGCGGACATTTCCAAAGTAGTCCAATTAGTTTTGTCACTATAGTGGTGCTTTACTGTAGTGGCACCATGAATGACACTAGTGCAGCAAAGCACAGGTAGGTCCATTGCTTACAATGCTTGTGTCACTGTGACATATGCCTTTGACGAGCCTCACAGATGAGGTTATCAGATAGCATAGTGAGACCTTTATGGACTGTCTGCCCCATTTGTTCTTCCCTCCTTGCATACATTATATCTGGCACACGCATATTGTGGTGGGAGGATGTACAGCGTGGATCTATGCATGCATTGTGTGACTTTTTTAATGTAGCACAAGGGGAATGGGCATCTTGAATCCACATTGGCATCAATTGGTATGATGCTAATGTTGCATTATGGGCATGTAAAATTGTCCCCTACTGCGACAATGAGACCACTTGCAGCTGTTGTTATGCATGAAGGTGTCCCTTTGTGCACCACACCAACCATTCCCACTACACAGGTAACTTTGCTACATGGTGAAATGGAAGCTAGTTGTACAGTAGCACAGATGAAGATCACAGACTTGCCCCATATGTTGAATATGTTCATTTTTGTGCTAATTCCCAATAGTGCATGGAGATGTGTGGCCGTTCTTGTTGGGCCACCCTGTGCAACACATGTAGGAGATGTTGCCCACTGAGTGTTACACATTGGCAGGTGGATCAGTGGCAACAGTGAAGGGATTGCTGTGAGGAATGAGAAATGGTCAGTGCACATAGGGGGAAGGTGTGGGTGCATTAGAAGTGTTTGGCCATTACGTGTCCCCATGCAATCCTTTTGCATATATTCATTGTATCTTATGTGCCTCCCCTTCTGCCATTTGTTAGTTACCAGATTGTCCCACACTGCAACTTACCGTGCATTTGTGGTAGGTCTTGGAAGTCTGTGCTGTCCTGAGATTCCGGTGACCAGCTCCTCTGGGATGACCGCTGCCAGCATCTCCTCCAGGTCATCCAGGTCCTCCTGGGGTGTGGAACTTCCACCTCCATTCTGCAGTGCTGCCTCTCAGTTCCTGGCCAGTTTCTTTTAGTTCTGCGTTTACAATCATGCCAGCACTTCTTACAGTAAGTGACAGTCCTCTTCACCTCTGCCACAATGTTGACTTTATCTACTATTGCCTGCCATATAGCCTCCTTCCTACCTATTGGCAATTTGGAGGTGACAAAGGGCTGGTGTTGGTGCTCCATCACCTCTCTGACCAAGATGTTATTCTCCCCCTTCTCCTGTAATGTGGTTTGTCCATCCTTTCCTGTTCTGGGGGATTGGGGTCTCTCTGGGGTCTTTCCTGGCCAGCATTGTCCATCTTAGGTCCTGGTGGCTTGTTTAGCAACCTTGCTGACTTTTTTTATTTTACACTAATGCTGCAAAAATGGCGCTAACGTGATTAGCTTAAAAAAAATGCCCCTAATTATTCTAATGCCACTTTTGCAGGAATAGCATCATTTCTCTTTACTGCGTGTCGCAATGGTTAGTGTACTTTTTTTTACGCTAACCTGTCATTTGCGCCATGGTGCGTCGTTTTCTAAATACGGCACATGGATGGCTCAAGGGAATGTCGTTAAGTGGCTGTATTTTTTTTCTTAAATTTGGGCCTATGGTGGTCATTCTGACCTCGGCGGTAAAAGGCGCCTACCGCCGGTCAGAAATCCTCCATAATCCCGCCGCGGTCGCGGAAACCCGCCACGGTCATTCTGACCCGCAGAAGGCAAACCTCCGAAAATCCGACCGCCACAACAGACCGCCAGACCAGCGGTCGGCGGAAAGGTGGAGGTGACCAAACCTCCACCGCCACGCCAACAGAAATACGCCCATGCCATTACGACCCACGAATCCACGCGGCGGTCATTCAAACGCGGTATTCCATTGGCGGGACACACCGGCGCGGTCAGAATACACACAAACGAACAAAACTCACCCACATTGGACGATTTGAATCCCACACACCTGATACACATACACACACCACTCCCACACACACAATACAATATAAAACACCCACCCACATCACCCACAAACCCCTACGCTTAAAAATTCGTAAAGAAGACAAGAGCGAGACACCAGCATCCAAAACATAACAGCCACAGCCACTCAACACCATCACCCACACACTATCCACACACAAAACAACACACACCACCACACTCAACTCACTTAAATACACATACTCCACCCCACACATCATACACACCACCCCATGGCACCCCAAAGACAACCCCGCTTCACAGACGAAGAACTCAGGGTCATGGTGGAGGAAATCGTTCGTGTAGAGCCCCAGCTGTTCGGCACACAGATACAATAAACCAGCATTGCCCGGAGGACGGAGCTATGGCAGAGGATTGTCGACAGGGTGAACGCAGTGGGACAGCACCCCAGAAATCGGGAAGACATCAGGAAGCGATGGAACGACCTACGGGGGAAGGTGCGTTCCATGGTATCCAGGCACAACATCGCCGTGCAGAAGACTGGCGGAGGACCCCCACCTCAACCCCCACAATTCACATCATGGGAGGAGGAAGTCTTGAACATCCTGCATCCTGACGGCCTCGCAGGAGTCGGCGGAGGAATGGATACTGGTAAGTTGAAGCTTCAATACTGCTTCCCCCCCACCTGCATGCCAAATCAGACCCCAACCCTCACCCCCATCCTCGAACCCCACCCTCACCCCCACCCCCATCCTCACCCCCACCCTCACCCCCACCACCATCCTCACCCCCACCACCATCCTCACCCCCACCCCCAGCACACCTATTCCCCGCCAATGTCTCACCATCACAACCCACACATCCCAAAACCTAGGCCTGCATGCGTCCACTAAGCATGGACACCCATCACCAAAGCATGCCCAATGCATATACACATCCCCCCCACAAGCCACCCTCACCAAAGCCCCCACACACGAATGCCAGCACTTGGGGACACGGGAACCCACAGATACACCCATATGCCACACATTGAAACTATAACCATACCTCTATACCCCTTCAGGACCCGACCGTCAACACACCGCGGCGGAGGGGCCAGAATTATCCACACCCCCCACCCAAGAGGCCGTCAGCGATGACAGCAGCTCTGTCGATCTGGACACCGATGACCAGCCCGGACCATCGGGGACCTCTGGACAGTCGGTTCCCCTCACACAGGCACAGGCCACTATAGACCCTAACCCCTCTGGGAACACCAGCACAGCTCCCACCCAGCGGGCCCATGCCTCTGTCTCCAGGGCGCGTCAATCTGCGGTGTGTCTACCACTACAGGGCACCCAGGATAACCCACCACCCCAACAACAACAGGGACCTGGGGGCAGTGGTAGTGGGCACACCGGCCAGGGGGCAGAGGCCCAGGGAAACAGGGCAACTCGGCGGGCAGCTGTGCGACAGGGGGGGGAGGAGAGGCCCAGGGAACCCACTCTCCACGAGGTCCTCACCACCATCATGGGAGCATACAACCGCTCCCAGGAGACGATGGCGACGGTACTGGCCCGGTTCCAGGAGATCCAGGTGCTGCAGGAGGAACACTATCGGGGGTACAGGGAGGACATCAGAGCCATCAACACCACCCTGGTTACCATGGTAGGGCTGCTGCAGGACCTCGTAAACAGCAGGGCGAACACTGAACAACACCCAAGGGCCCCTGCCACTAGCCTGGACCAAGAACAGCCATCCACCTCCGCCGGCGCTAGTGGACAGGAGGCCCCCGCACAGCAGCAGCCCACCAGACCCCCACCTCCTGCAGGAGAAGAACCACCCCGCAAGAGGGCCCTGAGATCTCGCAAGACAGAGTAGGATGTCAAGACCCCCGCCAGCAATGGATACCACCTGATGTCATCCCACTGTCCCACATTGTCACCCTGTCCATCCTCGAACTGCCCATGCTCCATCTCTTCACAGGCCTCTGGACAATGCACCTGTGTGACTGTTACTCTGGACTCTGCCATGGACATTCCTTCACCATAGCCCCCACCCACTTGAAACCACCCATCCCATTTTGAGCACTTCAATAAACACCTATTTTGCACCAAAATATCAGGAGTCTGGCTGTGATTTCAATAGATTGTAATTGACATGACAGTGCAAATATGTCCTTGTACATGGTGAAGTCAACAAACAGCTGCCACAAAGCTGTAGTCCATGGGGAAACGAAGCACAGGACTCGTAGTGGGGACCCCAGATCTGAAATAGGGAGGGAAAAGCCAAAACTCAGTCATCATACACTGGGGCAAATAAACAGGCAGCAGAGATGCTGCAGAGTAGTTAACATTTACTAAATTATCTTTGAAATGTTACCTGTGTCCTATTGGAAGTACTGTTCAATGATTCTGTCCCTGTTGTCTGTTTCAGCCCCGTCGTCTTCCTCCTCGTCACTCTCCTCAGGTTCCACCGCTGCCACAACACCACCGTCTCGACCATCCTCCTGCAGGAAAGGCACCTGGCGGCGCAAAGCCAGGTTGTGAAGCATGCAGCAGGCCACGATGATGTGACACACCTTCTTAGGTGAGTACATTAGGGATCCACCGGTCATATGCAGGCAGCGAAACCTGGCCTTTAGGAGGCCAAAGGTGCGTTCGATCACCCTCCTAGTACGCCCATGGGCCTCATTGTACCGTTCCTCTGCCCTGGTCCGGGGATTCCTTACTGGGGTCAGTAGCCACGACAGGTTGGGGTACCCAGAGTCCCCCACTAGCCATACACGGTGTCTCTGTAGCTGTTCCATCACGTAAGGGATGCTGCTATTCCTGAGGATGTAGGCGTCATGCACTGACCCTGGGAATTTGGCATTTACATGCGAGATGTACTGGTCAGCCAAACACACCACCTGGATGTTCATTGAATGGTAACTTTTTCTGTTCCTGTACACCTGCTCCCTGTCTCTTGGGGGAACCAAAGCCACATGGGTCCCATCAATGGCACCAATTACGTTGGGAATATGTCCAAGGGCGTAGAAATCACCCTTCACTGTAGCCAATTCGCCCACCTCAGGGAAAATGATGTAGTTCCTCACGGATTTCATCAGGGCAGACAACACTCTGGATAACACCTTTGAAAACATGGGCTGAGACATCCCGGAAGCAATTCCCACGGTTGTCTGAAATGACCCACTTGCCAAGAAATGTAGTACTGACATGACCTGCACCAGAGGGGGAATCCCTGTGGGTTGGCGGATGGGGGACATCAGGTCGGGCTCCAGCTGGGCACACAGTTCATGGATAGTGGCACGGTTAAGACGGTAGGTCAGGATAATGTGGCGTTCTTCCATTGTCGACAGGTCCACCAGCGGTCGGTACACGGGAGGATTCATCCGTCTCCTCGCCCAACCCAGCGGACGGTGCCTAGGAAGGACAACATGGAGCACACAGTCAGGCAACCCACAGGTACGTACTCACAGCTAGCACAGTATACGATTCTCTATGCAGTGAATGGCGTGTCTGAGTGGCTATGCAAGGCCTAGGCCTGTGTGACGCAGTTGAAATTGAGCCATGTGGGCCCTGGAAATGGCGGCTGCCTGACCTGTGAAGTGTGACAATGGGATGTGAGGTCAATGCGCTGGCGTGGCACACCGCGGCGGGCGGCGGGCGAAGACCGCGGCGCGAAGCCGCATTGGTTAACATTGAAGCCTATGGGTTTCAGGAGCCAATGGCGAAGGGCGCCGGCGGTGGCGGGACGCACCGCCGCGGTACGCACCGCCGCGGACGTGACCGCCATTTTCTATCTACTTATCCACTTGCGACTTGAACTTTCACAGGAGAGGACCTATACTGCAAGTGTTGCTGTGACCTCGGTCTGGAAGGGACAATGGCTGCTGCGACTGGGGAAAGGGCCCCTGCCTTCACTGGAGAGGAGTTGGAGAAACTTGTGGATGGGGTCCTCCCCCAGTATGCGCTACTCTACGGTCCTCCAGACCAACAAGTGAGTTTAATTCAATCTGGATTTGGGGCCACTGGCTGGCTTGGGGGCCTGGCGGGGATGGGGGGCATGTTGGGGCTGGCGGGGGGCCTGGCGGGGATGGGGGGCATGTTGGGCATGGCGGGGGGCCTGGCGGGGGGCCTGGCGGGGATGGGGGGCGTTGGGCCACTGGAAAGGAAAATGCTGAGTAACTTGAACGTGGTATTTCTCCCTCCCTGTACGTGTCACATAGGTCCGCGCCCATGAGAAGATCGGGATTTGGCGTGCCATTGCCAAGGAAGTCCGGGCCCTGGGGGTCCACCATCGACGGGGCACCCACTGCCGCAAGAGGTGGGAGGACATCCGCCGCGGGACCAAGAAGACCGCCGAGTCTCTGCTGGGGATGGCCTCCCAACGTAGGCGGGGCGCCTGCCGTCAACTGAGCCCCCTGATGTTCCGGATCCTGGCGGTGGCCTACCCTGATTTGGATGGGCGCGTGAGGGCAGCACAGCAGACACAAGGGGGTGAGTACAAGCATTATCTACTCTGTTGTCGCGCAGTGGAGGTGTCTGGGTGGGGGAGGAGGGCTGGGGGTCCCCCTAGGCCAGGGCGGTATCTGTAGGCTGGGCACCCCCGTAAGCCCCTGTGTCCCCAGCCACCACCCTCAGTAGTTTGTCAGTACAGCCATCCCTGGGCCGTGTCATCCATGGGTGCAGTTGTCAACTCTAGGCGTGTAGGGCATGTTCCACGGAATGCGTAGCGTACCCCAAGTGCGCAACTTAGTGCAGGGGGCATCTGTGTCTGTCATGTCCGCTAACTGTACCGGAGATCCATGTACTCAATATCCCTTTATTTCTCTCTCCCCCCCCCTTTTTGTTTGTCTTTCTGTGCTTGTGTGCATCAGCATCATCAGGCGGAGGAGAAGTGGCATCGGGGCAGGAGGGAGCTGCATCTCACATGGCCCAGGAGGGCCATGCCACAGAGTCAGACTGGACCAGTGAGACGGAGGGCGAGGGGAGCTCCACGACGGGGACGACTGGAGCCTGCAGCGACACGGACACGTCCTCGGAAGGGGGCTCCCTTGCGGGGGTGGCACCATCCGTGCCCCCCGCCATTACAGGTACAGCCGCCACCCAGCGCACCATCTCCGCCCTCCCAGCAGCCCCTCCGCGTTCGCCCCGTGCCCGCTCTGGCAGGAAGCCGGGCATCTCCTTCGCCCCAGGCACCTCAGGCCCTGCCCCTGTTACCCCCGCTGCCCTCAGTGAGGAGGTCATTGACCTCCTCCGAACGCTCATTGTTGGGCAGACTACCCTTTTGAATGCCATCCAGGGGGTGGAGAGGGAGGTTCATCGCAGCAATGCGTACCTGGAGGGCATTCATTCGGGTCAGGCTGCCCATCAGCGATCGTTCCAGGCTCTGGCCTCAGCACTGACGGCAGCCATTGTCCCTGTCTCCTGCCTGCCTCTACTAACTCCCTCCTCCCAGTCTCCTGTTCCTCTGCCTGTCCCACCCACACCATCAGACCAGCCTGCACACACCTCAACACCCAAGAGAAGCTCATCCAAACATAAGCACCACAGATCACGCAGACATTCACACACGCAACATTCCGATGCAGACATGCCAACAGTCACTACCACCTCTGTGACCCCCACCTCCTCGTCTCCCTCCTCCCTCCCTGTGACGTCTACACTCACACCTCCATTCACCTCACCATCAGCCAGTGTTTCCATCACCAGCACACCCTCCACTCCAGTCCGCACACGTGCAGTCACCACCCCCACTGCCATTTACACGTCCCCTGTGTCCTCTCCCACTGTGTCTGTCACCCCCTCTTCCACACCACACAAACGCAGCCACCCACCCACCCAACAGCCATCCACCTCATGACAGCCTATCCCTCCTGCACCTGCACCCAAAGACAGCAAACGTGACTCACCTACAACCACATCCTCTCCCTCCACTCCCATTCCCACTGTACCTACCACTCTCCATTGTCCCAAGAAGCTCTTCCTCGCCACTACTAACTTCTTTCCTGACCCTGAGCCCCCCCCTCCTTCTCGTCGGGGTAAGAAGAGCACCTCAGCCACCACCAGCCCTGCAGCCCCCTTGACAAGGGTGCAGGGGTATTGGAGCCCGCCAGCCCGCATGTCTGGATCTTCGCCCAGCAGCAAGGGGACAGCCAGCCCACCCCCTGGGAAGAGGAGCAGAAGGCGGAAGGGGCGCCGCAGGAGCCCGCCTTCTACATCCCCCCCGGACACCACCCAGAGACAGTCACCAGCCACAGCTCCAAAGGGAGGAAAGGGCCACAGGCCGACGACTAAGGAGGGCAAGGGCAGCAAGTTGGAGAGGTCAGGCAGCAGGCCTGCTGCCCAGGAGGAGCCCACAACCCCCATAGCCGCTGCCCCGGGAGGAACCGGCACAGCTGCCCCGGGAGAGCCCACCAGCCCCATAGCCGCTGCCCAGGGAGGACCCAGCCCAGCTGGCCAGGAGGGCCCCACCACCCACAGCCCAGGTGGGCAGTGAAGGAGCACCATCCCCGCTGCCCAGGAGGGCACCACCAGGCATTTAGCAGTTGGCCATAGACCGTCCGCCGTCTCAAGAACCGCTGAACTGGGCCCTTCAAGGCAAGAACCGCTGAACTGGGCCCTTCAAGGCAAGAACCGCTGAACTGGGCCCCGCCGTCTCAAGAACCGCTGAACTGGGCCCCGCCGTCTCAAGAACCGCTGAACTGGGCACCGCCGTCTCAAGAACCGCTGAACTGGGCCCTTCAAGGCAAGAACCGCTGAACTGGGCCCTTCAAGGCAAGAACCGCTGAACTGGGCCCCGCCGTCTCAAGAAACGCTGAACTGGGCCCCGCCGTCTCAAGAACCGCTGAACTGGGCCCTTCAGGGCAAGAACCGCTGGCCCTTTGGCAGACGTGGCAGGGCAGGATCTATCTCGGGCAGGGCTGCAGGATGTCCTCTGGCCAACTTGCCTCCTCCAGTGGCAGTGGGGTCTGTTATGGACTGTATGGACTGTGGCTTTGCTCTCCCCAGGATGGCCCAGTGGGCAGGCCACCCACTGTATGGACTGTTTGGACTGTGGCTTTGCTCTCCCCAGGATGGCCCAGTGGGCAGGCCACCCACTGTATGGACTGTATGGACTGTGGCTTTGCTCTCCCCAGGATGGCCCAGTGGGCAGGCCACCCACTGTATGGACTGTATGGACTGTGGCTTTGCTCTCCCCAGGATGGCCCAGTGGGCAGGCCACCCACTGTATGGACTGTATGGACTGTGGCTTTGCTCTCCCCAGGATGGCCCAGTGGGCAGGCCACCCACTGTATGGACTGTTTGGACTGTGGCTTTGCTCTCCCCAGGATGGCCCAGTGGGCAGGCCACCCACTGTATGGACTGTATGGACTGTGGCTTTGCTCTCCCCAGGATGGCCCAGTGGGCAGGCCACCCACTGTATGGACTGTTTGGACTGTGGCTTTGCTCTCCCCAGGATGGCCCAGTGGGCAGGCCACCCACTGTATGGACTGTATGGACTGTGGCTTTGCTCTCCCCAGGATGGCCCAGTGGGCAGGCCACCCACTGTATGGACTGTATGGACTGTGGCTTTGCTCTCCCCAGGATGGCCCAGTGGGCAGGCCACCCACTGTATGGACTGTATGGACTGTGGCTTTGCTCTCCCCAGGATGGCCCAGTGGGCAGGCCACCCACTGTATGGACTGTATGGACTGTGGCTTTGCTCTCCCCAGGATGGCCTAGTGGGCAGGCCACCCACTGTATGGACTGTATGGACTGTGGCTTTGCTCTCCCCAGGATGGCCCAGTGGTCATGGAGTCCCCTCGTGGATCTGGCGTCGTGTACTCAAGTGGCTGAGGTGCCCCCCCTTCCCTTCCCCCTGAGGTGCCTGTCCTATTTTCTTTCTGATGCCCCTGCAGTGTTCTCTCCGTGGAGTTCTTGTCGTGGGACTGGGCCTTGCCCCTTTGCACAGGACCCCTGTGATCCACGGACAGTGGTTGGACTACATTTAGTAGCTGTATATATTTTGTACATAGTTTATTTATTTTTTGGGATTAATGGCGTACATATTTCAATATATCTGCCCGTTTATGATCTCTTCTTTTGGTCTTTGCATTATTTCGGACGGGGGTGGTTTGTGGGTTGTGACAGTGATCTGTGGGAATGCATTGATGTGTGTGTTGTAGTGGGTGTGGGTGGGTGGGTGTGTGCCGGTAATCTTTTCCCTCCCCTGTGTCGTAGGTGCAGTACTCACCGATGTCTTCCGCGCCGCCGGGCGTGCTCCTGGTATATGAGGAGGAATAGGAGTGCGGGGATGACCTGTAACTCTGGCTCCATACTGCCGGAATCTCGCGTGGAGTGCGTAGAGGTGAGCGTTTTCCCGTTCGTAGTCTGTTTCTGCCGTGTTCTTATCGGCGGTGCTCCCGCCCCGGAAAAGGTGGCAGATTGGTGGGTCGTAATAGGGTGGGCGGTACTTTGTCTGCCGCCGGGCTGTTGGCGGGAACCGCCGCGCTGTTTGTTTGTACCGCTGTGGCGGTCGGAGTGTTAAGTTGGCGGGCTGTGTTGGCGGTTCCCGCCAGGGTCAGAATTGCATATTTTAGACTGCCGGCCTGTTGGCGGCTTGGCCGCCGCTTTATCACCGACCGCCAGGGTCAGAATGAGGGCCTATATGTCTGAAGGACATTTTGAGAAAAAGGAGGTGTGGTTGAAAATGTGCACTATATTCAGCTGGATGGTAGGAGTAAGGTTCACACTAAAGATCTGAATGTTAAAGTTGTGGAGTAAGTACCGTTTGTTGAATGGTAAAATATGTCCGAATATGTGTCAATCTTGGAACATGTGTAACATAAGAAGGTATTTTTTTAAGTGTGCAATAATGGAGGGACTCTGTGTTATTAGTGGGGAATAGAGGCTGTATGAAGTATCTTCCTCAAGGAATGAAGATAATTGTGAAAGTTTTGAATTTGTCCACCACCAGAAGTATTCTTATTATGGCATTAGGCAAGAGCAAAGAATTTCTTCTGCAAAAAACAGGGCAGCTGTCATTTGTTTCACCTTGTGTGGAGTGTGTACCAAGATATTCCTCAAGGGTTACATTTACCGTAAAAAGTGCTAAAGTCCTTCCATCTTTTTGAACGGTGCCTGCAATTTGCAGTGGTTATGGCTTAACTGTGTTGATTGATGCTATGTCTATTTCTGATTGCGGTCTGGCAAAGCCAGAAGTGTGTATTGGATATTCAGGATGAAGGGGCCCATATCCTTTATGCGTTGTATTAATGAAAGGCATGAGGATGACCGCAGGTTCGGGTTCCCTATTTACGTCAGTTAGAGTGGAGAATGGTCTAAACTTCTGAATGCCACCTTGAAGTCAAGGCTGGGGCAATATGCATGTGGAAGGACACCAACAGAAGTCTTACTGGAAATGAAGTAATTCTTGAAGTTAAGAACAATAAACACTTTGGATTTGTGTATGTAGCAAAGGATGGATAACACTTGCTCAGGGGATGCATAATGGCTGCTAAAAATACGTTTGAATCTGGACCATATTAATGACTGCTATCCTTGTATGTCCATGCATTGCAACACATTACATGCATGTGTTGTGACAAGCTGCCAGCAATTTTGGATGTTTTACTTTACTGTTCCAATATGGCCAATGACCATTTGAGAAGGCTGAAATAAAAAAATAAAAAAATGAACGAAATGTAAAAACTGAAGAAAGTGGCTCAGTAGCACATTCCAGTTGCCCTTCCTTTCCTTCAGTAAACAAAATATGAAACCAGGGTGGGTGCAGAACAACAAAGGAGCAGCGAGGAACTACACAGAGAGAGCAAGCATGAGACGGGGCTCTTGAGGTCTAAAAACAGTGTACGAATGAAAGTACTTTATTGCGGTGTTTCCATATATATAGTGCCACGGCCTAATAGCTACACTGATGGACAACGCAATGTTTAAAACCAACTGTACCATAGTAGCTATGCAAAATTACCATCTTTTGCACGGTATTTCCCCAGGTATTTTTGCTTTCACTATCCTATTTTGGTTGAACCTGTTTTTGTTGGCCATAGTACTCTGCACTTTACTCAAGTTAATCAGTGGTAAAGTGCTTGTGCTCTCCCCTTCAACATGGCGAAATTAGCATACCCTAAATTTGCACATTTAGTTTACTTCTAAGTGCCTAGGATATGTTACTATGTGTAGATAGGACCTGTAAATTAAATGTTACAAGTGGGCAGTAGCACTCATTGTGTCATCCACTAAAGTAGAACTGTAAAACATGACTTGGGCTTTACATTGCTGCCTGTGTGCATAGTTTAAAAATACCCATTTCCACCTGGCAAACTAAACATTTTGCAAGGCCAAAGCCATTGTTTCTAATAAATATGTCACCCCTAAGGTAGGCCTGAAATGCTCATATGGCAGAGTACATGGTGTTTAAAAAATAGGACATGCATACTTAGGTTTTACATGTCCTTGAAGAGAAACACCTTCAAAGTTGTTTTTCACTGCACCAATGATAGCTTTCCCATTGAAAAGCACTGAGTTACATTATAATACCTTATAATACATAACTTTATTGAAGGACTCATTGGAATAGGAATTTAAAATCTGATGGTAAAGTTGGATTTTAAATTACTGTTTTCAAAATGTCACTTTTAGAAAGGTGACCTTTGCCTGTCTAAGCCAAATATGCCTTTCTGGCAATGTCTATGGTCCCCTGACTGTTAATGGCTTTCCTGTGGTGGAATGTGTATTCCTCCCAGGCGGTGGACAGAGAGACTTGGGTGTTGGGAAGCGTGATCCTCTCATGAGCAGAATGGGCTGGGGAGTTGTAACCAGTCCCTCCCCTTAGCTTCAAAAGATAATCTAAGTTGTGTACCCAACCTGTTCCTGAGTTCACAAAAAACCTACCCCGTCCCTGGAAAATGCCGCTCACACCAGGCCTGTCTGCCCTTTATTTTACAAGCCAGACTGGAGCCAAGCCCAGGCAAAAGGAAAGAACTGATCAGAGCCAGTTTTAGGGTTAGACATACGGGTGTGCACCCACCCACAGGCTGGCACTAGTTATAAAAGAGACATTCCCAGGACCAGAAATCAGAACACCTCTGAACCTGCGAAGATTGATGTCTGAGGAAGGAATACTGGACATGGCTTCCTTTAATCTAGGACCCCAGAAGTAATTTTAAGTGTCAGTTGGTAGGACTATTGTTTGAGCTACAGGGACACAAAAAGCTTTTGGAGGCTTTTCTTGCTTCCCAGCTGACCAGACCCAACTGGACCTGAGTCCCAAGTGCTGTCCTCAAGATCCTGGGACCTTGGCTGGAGTCCGAGACTACTTCCCCTTTGTTAGAAGTTGGGTTTCTGGTTGGTAGAGGTATGCAGCCTGTCCAAGCAGGATCCACAGTCCTAGCCAGGGTAGGCCACAAAAACACACTAAAGTAATGTTTTCTTACTCCCTTGAAAGTTTAACACAGAGCTGTCAGGCTTAACTTAAGAGGCAATGGGTTAGGTATTTGTGCAATACTTCAAACAGTAAAACAGGGAAAACAGAACACAAAAAATACTGTTCCTGGTAAGAAAAATAGAGCTCAATTTAATGAACAAAACAAGACCAAAATGATACCGTTCCAATAAGAAGAATTCGAGATGTGAATTTTTAAAGAATAAACTAATTGTAGTGCTTAAAAGCATACCTGTCAACCGGGGCTATCTGGTGAGGATAGACCGGGTCAAATCTCAAAAGTCAGGCTTAGGTGATGGAGGGCGGATTGGTTACAGGGACCAGCCTTGGCTTGCTGAAACAGTACCTTGGTTCACAGTTGCATTGATGTCAAGAACAAGATGCGGGGAGGAAAAGAGATGATGCATCATCATTGATTCATGGGATTCCAGCAATGTGTGGGTTCTGAGCCATGCGAAGTCGAAGATGCATTGGAACTGGAGATGATGTAGTGCGCCAACATCGATGTGATGTCCTCTATCCATACAAGAGTTGTAATGCGTCACATTGATGGAGATGCGTGGTTCCAGGCGGCACAACAGCATTGATGCATGGGTTCTGGACTGAAACAGCACTGTATACCCACTTCCAAAGGCCCAGGACTGGATTGGCACCACTTGGCTGGGGAAGACTTACAGAGGAAAGACAGAGTCCAGGTGCTGTAGGTGATAATTTTGAAGTCTTTTGTGTCCTTGAGAGTTCAGAAGAACAGGCATCAATCTAGCAAGTCCTTGGAATCACTCTGATTCTGGGTTCAAGTGTTGTGGGTCCAGTCCTTCCCACCAAGGCAAGGAGGGAAGCAGGTAGCAGGTCAGTGCAGCAATAAAGCCATTCTTCCAGAGCAGCAGTCCAGCAGAGTAGCAGCCCTTGTAGCAGCATAGCAGTCCTTCCTCTTGGCATGGCAGTGGATTCACAGGTCCAGAAGTGTACTGAGTTGGTAGGGTCATAAGTCCAGTTCTTTGGTGGAGACTTCAGAGAAGGGCTTGAAGTGCACAAAGGTCCTCCCTTCTTGCCCTGGCTCCAGACTCACTCCAGGAAGTTAAGCAGTCCTTTGTGCGGGGTCAGGTCATAACCTATTCAGGTGTAAGTGTGAGGCAGTGTCCAACTCCTCCCTCCCATCCTGCCAGGATGGCCCATCTCGATGTTGATGGTCCATCCGCCACACCTATGCTCCCTTTGTGTGTGACTGTCTATAGGGAATACACAAACCCAGCTGTCACCCCACCTCAGACTTGTTTTGGAGACAGGCTGCAGGTACACAGGGCTAAATGCAGGAAAATGTCAACTTTCTAAAATAACATTTTCAAAATTCTAACAATAAATTCGACTTTACTATTAAACAGGATTCATTAAAATTCCACAGGTACTAAACATGAAAGGTCTACCTCTTCCCAATCAGGAATTACAGTGTATTAAATTAAATAAGGAAACCCCAATGTTATCCTATGGGAAGGGCAGACCTCACAGTAGTGAGAAAGAAAATGGATAGTTTTTCAGTACCAGGACATATAAAACATAAAAGTGTATGCCCTGCCTTTTAATTAAATAGCACCCTGCCCTATTGGCTACCTGGGGACTAATA
Organism: Pleurodeles waltl; assembly: GCF_031143425.1. NCBI lineage: Eukaryota > Metazoa > Chordata > Amphibia > Caudata > Salamandridae > Pleurodeles > Pleurodeles waltl. The sequence goes on from NC_090445.1 coordinate 1,115,248,361, forward strand.
TAGGGGTGACTTATATATAATAAAAGGGGAGTTTAAGGCTTTTCAAGGGGTTTTAAATGCTAAGTTGACATGACAGTCTAACACTGCATTCAGACTGCAATTGCAAGTCTAGGGCTTGTTTTAAAGTGCTACTTAAGTGGGTGGCACAAGCAATGCTGTAGGCCCACTAGCTGCATTTCATTTACTGGCCCTGGACATATGTAGTACACTTTACCCAGGACTTTTAAGTAAATGAAATATGCCAATTAGGTTTGTACCAATCAAACCATATTTAGAGAGATATCACATGCATGTTAGCACTGGTCAACAGTGATAAGGTGCTCAGAGACCTAAGGCCAAAAAAAAAATCAGTAAAAATGTGAGGCAAGCAGAAAAAAACTTTGGAGGAAGACCACCCTAAGGCTGTCAGGTCTAACACCCTAATTGACTGAAGTTTTTATCAGCTCAGATGCAGAATGTCGCAGAGTGACTCAGGGCCTGGCATTGCAGGGTTGTGAATCTCCTAATCGGTGGCTTCACTGGATTCAATTCATAGCTTTGCATCGCAGCACTGCGCAGCTCATGATCGGTGCCTTCACTGCATCTGACACAGAGCAAAGCAGTGCCTTACACCCCATCACTGTGCAGCACCTGAACCAGTGGCAGCATTGGATCCAATGCAGAGTGATGAAGAGCCTTGCATCGTAGTTCTGTGCAAGCCCCGCACCGGGATCAGGAGGTGTTTCACTGTGGCCCAAACCTGGTCCCACACCTGGCTTGTGTTACATCGTGTTCAGCCTGAACTTTGACTTGGTACTGGTTCAATATGACCAGATTTCCGCAGTGCCTGCTTTATGTCTTTTGCTCTATTTTCACCTTAAACTTTAAAAACTCATAACTCTGGTTTTACTAATAGGATTTTTGTCATTTTGATGTTAATTTATTTATTCTAATCTTCTTGTGTGGTGTTTTCACTTATTTACTGTTTTAGTGCTGTGTAAATGTGTTACACACCATACCTAAGTTAAGCCAGCCTGCTTTGTGCCAAGCTACCTGAGGGTTAAGCACAGGTAATTATTGACATTGTGGAGCTGTTAACGCGTCCCTCTATGATTAATTTATGCACATTGAGACTCGTTTTAGGCCAATGAATCTTTTGACCCTGATTGAAGACACCTTAGGACGAGATAGCTAATCAACATGTCAATCAATACGTCAATAATGTCATCAATATTTACTATAACAATGCAATTCACTTTAGTCAAAGACATTAATAAAACTCAGACACCACCATGACCTTTCAGTCATGAATAACCACACCAGTTTAGTAAGATTTAGTGATATTTATTCCCTATTGATTACAATTCTAATAGCAGGTGTATTACTCTCAATAGCAAAAAGCTCATCAACATTGTCATAATTTGGCAACTCGAATAAGACTTCATCAAAGCAAGAATCACAATTATTAGAACATAACACGGCGTCAACATAGGTTATCCCTCAGCAGAGTATCATTAACGCGTCAGTTCAACAAAGCATAGATTCAGCCATTTGTCTATTTGCGTCAGTCTAATGAACCCCTCTCCTAACCACTGATTAGCATTAGCATGTTGGGCTTCATGCAAAACAATTTAGAAACACCAATTTGGAAAACATCTAGCTATGGTCTCTGTCAAAAGATAGCAGTTGGTACCTAGAAAGGAAAAGCAAACAGACAATTACAATTTAATTGTCATAGTTACCCTCCACTTGGGTCATCACTCAGGTTCGGTCTTCGTCTTCAGGACATCAGTCGATTCGCCATCAGTCAGGAACTCAGCTCAGCAGGAAAGGGCAAAAGGGTACTTCCCTCATAAGGAAGTAAAGTATAAAGGGGCAATCTAAGGGCAAGGATGGTTCTAAGTAAAGTCAGCAAGTCACCAAGCAGAGTGACAGAGTTTCTGGATCATATCAATAGCATTTCCCTAACCAATCTAAGTGACTCCCCGTGTCATAGGTTTTTATCCCTTTTTTGTTGTACATTCCCCTAAATTCTAATTGGCTAAGGGGTTGCACCCCACTATCTCTACCTAATTAACTTCAAATTAGGTCATCGAATTTGTCACCCCATAACAGTTCTCATGCATTTTATTGGTCCTTATGATTGACGTCTTCAGGGGGTAGAATGTCCGGTATGATTTCATCCTCTCCGTGGTCTTTTGCAGATCTTCTGTCAGTAGCTCAATTGTCTGTACCGGTTTAGGCGACCTTGTACCTACGGATAATCTACGCTGTTGCATTTAGCTAAAATGTTTCTACAGGCAGGATGAATTTCATGAGAACGGATCTACGACAGTTACATTCAGCTTCCAGTTTGAAGAAAACAAGAGTTCATGTCCTTTAGCAAGTCAGCACAGTGCACGTTAGAAAAATACATTTAAAATGAGACTCAGGCAGCTGGGCCTCGACTCATGCTAACTAAGGCCTAATGATTTATTAGCAAAAATCTAACATATACCCTATCAGTATTAGTTCAAAATCACATTTTAGTAAACATTTCAGAATTATTAATCAGTTTTATTAGTCCCTGTATATATTGGTGGCCACTTCCCGTGGGCACATTTCAAACACATGTTTTAGCAAAACATGTTAATACATTTTCTAGGCAACATTATTATACATTAGTTCATAAGCATTTCATATTAATATTGATTATATAAGCTACGCTCTCTCAGTCCCTCCGCTGATGATGCTCGTCATCACACAAACCTTTCCCTTTCAACCTCTCACTTTCCTCATAACTCTCATCTCAACATCTTGTCCCTTGTGTGAGCTTTCCCAAATTTCGTAAAAAATGTTCTCCCTTTCATTTTCTTCATTTGTTTTGCTTCGTTTTGTCAAATTTCTTTTAACTCTTTCATTAATTTTGCATGATAACGACAATCCTAATAGACAAATCAGGACAATCAATAGACCCCCTAATATATTTGCAAGAACCCCATTCCAAATATCACTAAACCAATTCCCTACTCTGGTAATTCCTTTCCCAACCTTTTCCCAAACTCCAGATTCCTTCAAGTCTTTCAAATCTGCACTATCTCTTGTTAGGTTAGTAAGCATACTTCTAATCTTTTTACTATTGTCAGGTATGAACGCACAACAATGGCGCTCGTTAAGCATCTTACAGACTCCGCCACTCTTTGCTAAAAGAATGTCTAAAGCAAGCCGGTTTTGAAGAGTCATAGCTCTTTCCGCAGCAAGTTCAGTATCCATCAGGAGACTAGCCCCTGTGAAGTTTGTCAGCATGTTATCCAGAATAGTAGAAACTTTCAAATCTTTATGGAGTTTAAGATAACCCCTACCGAAGGAATTATGGCTCCAAATATTTCACCAACGACAGCAGCCACTGTCTCTCTCTTTTGTCTATCATGATGTAATTCAGACATTTTAGGAATTTGCATTAAGTCATCAATCTGGTAAATCTTTGGGAAAACTATTCCCAAATAACATGTCCCATACCATCCCTTAGGGAGACGGTAATAAGCATTAAGTCCACATATATAATAGATCCCAGGGATCGCTGGATCCTGTCCATTTAACATGAACGTCCACTTACTCTGAAACAAAAACACATGCCTGCACTCACTCGTTCTCACAAATAAAGTGTCATGCTCAGATTTCGGCTTATATATACAAAGCCTACCTACATGTAATGCGTCTATAGCTAATTTGCCCTGTGTATTTATTGCATATGTGAGTTTTTCTAACTCTATTTCTAGCCTTTCTTTCAGTGCTTTGCATCTATCATCAGTGTGATCTAAGAAACTCTTTTCTATGGGTGTTAATACGCAGGTTAGGTTATTGCGGTGCCCATAAGCTATCCCAAATGTCAGTGTCAGCTCAAAGAAACCCCTAACTATTTTTATGCTGTGCTCTTTAGCTAATTTATTTAGGAATTCAATCACAGGCACAAAGGAAAACACTACGTCTAAGTTAGAGTAAAAATATTGCACATGTTCTTGATTATAGAATCTGGTTAATAGCAAACTACAACTAATTCCATATGTGAGGGGCAGACTATGATAAGTTACCCCTTCTTGAACTGAGGAAGGAATCTTTCTGTACACATAACAATTTCTCGCTTCCATTGTGTCAACATACTTATTCAGCAAGCGATAGAAGACATTAGTAGAGAGATCCCCTTTTGGATTAGTTCCTGCATGTAAGTATTTTGCATCCTGCTCAAATTTCTCCCATGGTGTTAGTGTAGCAGTCTCAGAATTTGAAGCATTGTTATTCACTTTCTTATCCACTACTGGCATTCCCACAATCACACCTATAATTATTATTGCGCATATAATACCTATTATAGCACTCAACCAACCACACATCCTGCCCTTCTTACTATTACTCTTAGTGTAACCCATGATCTGTTAAGAATCAGATAGCAGAATAATACAAAACAAACAATCAAATTGAGGATGATATTAAAACTCTTTTTTTTTTTCAAATGCAAAGTCTCTTTCTTTCAGCAAGTATTTACAGCGTTTCACTCACTCCGGGAACCTTTTGTCAAATCAGGTTAAGCAGCTTGTCATAATCGGTTTTTCAAAGGCAATTCAGGTGAATAGTGTCACATCCGGTAATTTATCAGTCTCTTTTCTCAGCTTTTCAGCTTTTAATTTCAATTTCAATTTCAAATTCAACATAGTCTCTTTCTAAAGTTGAAGTCAGGTGCTGTAGTATTGACGTGGAACCTCCCGATCAAAACAGAACACCAAGAATTCTTGTTGCCTTTCAGCTGATGTTGCATACACCCATTCAGGACCTGTGTACCCTCTGTTTGCAACTCTCTTTCTTTTTAGTCTGCGTTCACTCTGCAACTCTCCTTCACTGAGATCCTCTTTTCTGGTTGTATCGATTTTTTCCTCTATTGTGTCACAAGGGACCACTTTCTCTCCTGCAGCTTGTAGCTTCGGCCAGTTATCTCCTTTATGTGTTTTCTTACTGCTTGGCCTTTCAGGACGTTGAACAGCACCCTCCTCTTGTGCTATGGTGTTTTCTCTTGATGGACCTGCAAGCAGCTCAGGAGGAGTCAGGACACTTTGTCTTCCCTCTGACCCTTCTCCTTCGTCTTCAGGGTCTGTTACAAGCTCGAGTTCAACCCCAAATCCGTCTGCTTCTGGGAGAACCTCTCTTTGACTCGGTTCCCCTGCTGCCTCCCCTGAGATAGGCTCACTGTCACCTCTCTCTAACTCGTTTACTGTTTGAGGGATTAAGCCGTCCTCAGCCGGCTCTTCTTCAGTCTCAGTTCCCCATTTGAATACTCTCCGGCCCTGAGACTTCCTTTTCTGCAGCTGTTGTTTTGGACACTTCTAGTTCCTCATCAGTTGGGCACGTCACCTTCTTTGTGTGACTGGCATGTATCCAGTTTGGGACGCCTGCACATTTCACAGCTGTGGTTGTTTTCAGTATTACTTGATATGGCCCCTTCCAACGCGGCTCCAAACACGACTTTCTCACGTGCTTCTTGACAACGACCCAGTCACCGGACTTCAGAGTGTGAGCTGGATCACTTCTCGGTGGCAGTGTAGTGGCCTCCACCTGGTGAGAAAAAGAGCGGACCACATCAGCCAGACCCTTGCAGTAGTCCAACACCATATCATCTGTGTTATTCACAAGAGCATTTGTAGGTACTGCGGGCAACCTCATAGCTCGACCCATCAGAATTTCATGGGGAGATAGTCCTGTCTTCTTGCCAGGTGTGTTTCTCATTGACATCAGCACTAAGGGAAATGCGTCTGGCCATTTCATATTGGTAGCTGCACACATTTTTGCCATTCTTGACTTCAAGGTACCATTCATTTGCTTCACTAGTCCTGATGCTTCAGGGCGATAGCTACAGTGCAACTTCTGCTCAATGTTCAGTGCGGCACACAAGAGCTTAATCACCTCATTGTCGAAGTGTCTTCCCCTATCTGATTCTAAAGAGATCGGGAATCCGAAATGTGGTATTAACTCCCTAAGCAAAAGCTTTGCTACTGTGAGACTGTCTTTCCTACGTGTAGGGTATGCCTCAATCCAATGACTGAAAACACACACAATCACCAACACGTACTTCAAGCCTCCACACACAGGCATCTCAATGAAATCCATCTGCTTCTTGCTAAATGGACCTCCAGCTCTCCCTATGTGGCTCAAAGTCACCACAGTTCCTTTCCCCGCATTCATCTGCTGACAGATGATGCACCTGTGGCAGATAACCTCTGCAGCTTGTCTGAATTTCGGATTGAACCAATCGATTTTGAACAACCTGATCATTGCGTCTCTCCCTAGATGTGCTTGACCATGGTAAAACCTCGCAAACTGTGACAAAAGACTGTTTGGCAAAACCATTTTCCCCTCCTCTGAAACCCACAAGTCATCAGATCTCTGTACACATTGCATTCTCTGCCAGGAGTGTTTCTCCTCTCTGCTGGCACGTCCCTGCAGTGCTTTCAGCTTGTCTAATGTGTCAACCACCCTAATTGCAAAGTTTAAGCATGTTTCATTTTTTGTTTCAGGTAACAATTCCCACTGATCCTTGAACGATATAAAGTTCAATGCGCAAAACCTTGCGACTTGATCTGCATAACCGTTTCCCATTGACACAAAGTCTTGTGACTTAACATGAGCATTGCATTTCACCACGGCAATTTCAAGAGGTAACTGAATCGCATGCAACAAATCCTTAATTCTTTTGCCATTTTTCACTGGTGAACCAGAAGAGGTCATGAATCCCCTCTGTGACCATAACTGGCCAAAATTATGCACAATTCCAAATCCGTATCTGCTGTCAGTATAGATAGTTACTTTCCAATTTTCAGCTGCGTGGCATGCCTTTGTAAGGGCAATTAGTTCAGCCACTTGTGCAGAGTATACTCTTTCGAGCCAGGAAGCTTCTAAAATACCAGTGAGTGTACACATGGCATATCGAGCTCTCAGTACTCCAATTGAGTCTCTTAAGCATGAACCATCAACAAACATGATCTAATGATTTTCCTCTAACTGAGTATCTTTAATGTCAGGTCTTGGTTTGGTGCATAGTTCTGTTACCTCAAGACAATCATGATCTACTTCCTCTGTATCATTAATGTCTGCATTTTCAATAGGAAGTAAAGCTGCCGGGTTCAATACAGTGCATCTCTTGAGAGACACATTCGGAGACCCCAGTATAATGGTCTCGTACTTTGTAAGGCGGGAATTTGTCATGTGCTGTGTCTTAGTTCGGGTTAACAGAATTTCAACTGAATTTGGAACCATTACTGTTAAGGGATGTCCCATCACTATGCCTTCACACTGTGTGAGGCTTTGACCAACTGCTGCAACTGCACGCAAACAACCTGGTAAGGCTGCTGCGACTGGGTCCAAGGTAACTGAAAAATATGCTACTGGGCGGTTTGCACCTCCATGGACCTGTGTTAGGACAGACAAAGAACAAGCATCATGTTAATGACGAAACAGTAGAAAAGGCTTCGTGTAATCAAGCATACCTAAAGCTGGTGCCCTGCACATACACTCTCTCAACTCCATGAATGCCTCCATTTTTTTCTTGGACATGATTATGGTACTCGGGTCATCCTGGACTTCCTTGCCTGTCAGCTTCACCAATGATTTAGAGATAATCGAGAAGTTGGGAATCCACCGACGACAGTAGCCCACCATTCGCCAAAAAATCCTGACATCTCTCTTGTTTGCCGGGGATTCATCTGCAATATGGCTGTCACTCTCTCTTTGGATATTCTCCTGGACCCTTTCTCAATCAGGTGACCTAACTACTTCACCTCGTTCTGACAGTACTGCAGCTTCTTTGGGGACACTTTATGTCCGTTCTTTCCCAAGTGATTCAGTAAGGCAATTGTGTCATACCTGCAGTCATATTTTGTCCTGGACGCAATCAACAAGTCATCAGTATACTGCACTAGTGTCGAACTGAAAGGTAACTCTAATGCCTCCAAATCCTTCTTCAATATCTGATTGAAGATGGAAGGTGATTCAGAGAACCCTTGAGGAATTCTGCACCAACTGTACTCCTTATCCAGGAATTTGAAACTGAAGAGAAACTGGCTATCCTCATGAAGAGGTACCGAGAAGAACGCTTGTGACAGATCCACAACTGTGAACCACTCTGCATCACACGGAACTTGAAACATGATCACTGCTGGACTTGGCACTATGGGGCAACACTTCACCACAATCTTGTTTATTTTCCTTAAGTCCTGCACAATTCGAACCTTCCCACAAGGCTTTTTCAGACCCATTATTGATGAATTACCCGGGCTACTCAGCACTTCTTTCAATACTCCATCTTTCACAAAGTCCGCAATTATCTGTGCTACCTGGAGGAGAACATCTTGTGCCATGTGGTACTGTGGTATCTGTGGGAACACTGCATTTGGCTTTACCTTCACTTTAACCGGTTCTACTCCTTTTATCAGTCCCACTTCTTTTCCTGTCAGGTCCCACACTTTCTCTGTCACTGTTTCCTGTAACTCAGCTGGTAAGTCAGTCACTGTAAACATCAGGAATAAGGTTATCAAAGGGTATGCCTGATTTGCGGTCTCTAGTTCTATAAGCGGATCATCGTCCCTTTCATCATCACTGTTTGTCTGCACCTCAATCCCTTCATTAGAACAGGTGATTGAACACCTCATCTTGCACAGTAAGGGCCAGATGTAGCAAACTTTTGCGAGTCGCAAATGCCCCGAATCGCTATTTGCAACTCCGCAAAATCGGAAATGGGATGCAAAAATCCCATTTCCGACTCGCAAAAAGCGATGCGAGCCGTTACCGACTTGCAAAATTTGCGACCCCATTTTGCGACCCGCAAATAGGAAGTCGCAATTTGCGAGTCGCAAACCATATGCAATAGCAACTCGCAAATTGCGACTAGTCGCAAAAAGCCCAGTTTGCATGTCCAATTTACCACTAATTCAGAGCACGTGGTAACCATTACCAAAGTATAAAAGGAGACCCAGAAGGCATCTGGGTTACTCAAGATGGCGGAGATATACCTGATAGGAGTGAGGAGGAGAGCCCACGCAGCCCAGCAGAGGAGGAGGAGGAGCCAGAGACAGGAAAAGATTTACAGAACAAGGCAGACACTCTTCCAGCAAACTGAGGAGGAAATATATGATAAATACAGACTTAGCAGCGCAGCTATACTAGATTTAATAGATTTACTCAAACCACAGCTAGAACGCCAGACTGTGCGCGGCTGCGCCATCCCTACGCATGTGCAAGTACTATGCTGACTGCACCTCTTGGCCTAGGGGAGCTATCAGGGGGTCATTGCTGTGGCAGGTGGGGTATCCAAAGTGCAATATCAAGGTTCCTCAGGGCATTCCTAGATGCCTTACTCACACACGTGTCCCGATACATATACCTACTCAGGAATGAGGCAGAAATTAACAGCACCAAGTTGGACTTTTACCGGATTGCAAACTTTCCCCATGTCATAGGGTGTGTAAATGGGACACATATTCAAATATGCCCCCCTGCAAACCTGGAATATCTGTTCCGCAATAGAAAGTGTACCCACTCACTCAATATTCAGGTTGTTTGTGACGCCCATTATGTCATCACTGACATGGTAGCTAAATTTCCAGGCAGTACTCATGACTCCTACATTTTTAGGCACAGTGGGATACACCAACGCCTGGAACGTGGGGAGTTTGGAGACGGATACCTACTAGGTAGAGCTGCATACACCTTGTAGACATGCACACAGTTGTGCACACCAACCAGGACTTTCTAACAGTGTACTTTTTGTGCCCAACAGGTGACAGTGCATATGCACTACGGCCATGGATACTGACTCCGTACTTAACACCCAGCAATGAATGTGAGAGGCGATACAACAGTGCACATAAGAGGACCAGGAACTTGATTGAAAGAACCTTTGGATTGCTGAAAGTACGGTTCAGGTGCCCTCCAGTATACCCCCATAACGGCATTCAAAATAGTTGTCGCATGCGCTATCCTGCACAACATTGCCACCCGACGTGGGCTACCACTCACCCCTGCAGACCCAGATTCTGAGGATGAAGAGCAAGAGCAACCACATCGCCATCATGGGGATAGGAGCATCGCAAATCAAGGCAGACTGAGACGGGAACACATTGCAACCCAATACTTTGGAAGGTATGTGCCAACTTCTACCATACTCACCAATAGAACAAACACTCCATGTGTTAAGTGTAACAAACAAATTATTTAATATTTGCAAACACCAAACTATATACAAGGAAAAACTGTTGAGGGACTTCAAAAAGTCCACCTGGCATGGGACACATTGCCATCATGTGCCCCAACATCAGGGACAGTGGTTAGTTCACAGCCTACGGCGGCCTCTGCCAGCCTGGCTGGTACCAGGTTGCTCAGCAGTGCTCTGCCTCGTACTCCCACTCCGTAGCACCTTGGTGTCACCAGCAGAGACACTGCTGACAGTGGAGCCCTCCTCACTGTCTTGTGGGGTGTCCCCTGTACCCCTGGACACCTGCCGTGACTCCATGAGGTCTATCACATGGGTGATCCGGCCCAGGCCCCTTGCCACATCACCCGCAAAGTGGCCCATTTCAACCTGGAGGCTGACTGTTCTCCTTGACAGCCCAGTTGTGTTCACTGCCAGTCTGCAATAGAGGAGGCCATCCTGTCCAGCCTTTGGAGCAGCTGGCGGTCCCTGCGCCGCGCACCCTCACTCTGCGTAAGCAGTCCAGCCACCAGTTCGCGCATTGACAGGGCTAGGTCACCTGTGTTGTTGCCAATGACCTCCAGTTGTGCATGAACCTGCTGCATGCTGTTTGCATGGTTCCTTTCGAAGCGCTGCAGAACCCCACTAAAACTGTTGATTCTGCAGGCGCTGACCCCGTAGCAGTTGTGCCTCCGTCGGTGTTGTGGATGGAAGCCCTGACTCTGCCTGCTGCCCTGCTCTCCTCATCCTGCGTCACCTGCGCAGCGGTGGAGGCCCTGTGATGTGTGATGTGGCACTCCGGCTTGTTACTGGTGCAGGCTCCAAGACCACTGTTGCAGCGGGTGTTGCCATAGAGGGGATGGTGTTGGGGGTGCAGGTGGGAGTGGTGGCTGCTCCTGTTGTCTCCTCATGGGGCTGGCTGACCATTGGCACCTGGCTGCTTTGGCTGGTGGTGGTGTCTTGTGGGAGACCTGTGGGACATGGGGAAAACACTGTCAGTGTCTACTATCTGTAGCACACTTCCTAATAAACATTTGCCTATTAACTGCCTACTTGACTACATTGCCCATAATGCATCATTCTGGTATTTGCTACTCTGAAATGGAGCTATCTTGGTTGTGCATGCCCCTGTGTACATGGTGGGTGGGGGTATGGCATTGATGGGGGTACAGGCATATCACATGGTACTCACTGGTTGATGTTCCGGGCTCAGAGGTGTCCAGTTCTCCAAATCCAGTTACTGACTCCGGCTCCAGGGTCTCCTCCACCCTTTCCTCCAGGGGTGTGGGTGGTGGTATGGAAGATGGTCCCCCTCCTGTGCCTCTCATCTCCCGGAGCCTTTCTGACACCCTCTCCTTGGTCCGGGAGCGGAGGTCGTACCACCTCTTCTTTAGTTCATCCACACTCCTGTGGCTGACCCCCATGGAGTTTACCTTCTCCTGGATTTCCTGCCAAATTCGTTTTTTGGCAGAGTCTGGCACATTGAGGGCTGCCTTCCCAAAGAGCTCATCATGGTGCTGACAGCACTCCTCTGTGAGCACCTCCAGCTCCTTCTCTGCAAACTTCAGCTTTCTCTTCCTGGGAGTGTCAGCCATGGTTGCTGTTGCTCTGTTAGCTGTGCTGCAGTTAAAAAGGGTGTGGTCCTCCCTCCTCCCAGGTGTATTTGTAAACTTCCTGGCTGTGATGTCATCATCATGTGCCAGGAAGTGTTTTCCTGAGTGTTCTGGAGTGGTTTCTGGAGTGTTCTGCAGCACCTGCTTTAAATTTTCAGCACAGTCGCAATTTGCGTCACCCACTCGCAAATTGCGAGTTCGTTTTTTGCGCGGTCGCAAAAAGCGACCTCGCAAACAGCGGACTCGCTATCTGCGGTGCGACTCTGGGTGCGAGTCGCAATTTGTCTGCGCAAATTCTACCTGCATTCCAGTTAGCGACACGCAAATTGCGAGTCGCACATGCTCGCAAATTGCGAGTCGCTAATTTTTTTGTACCTACATCTGGCCCAAAGTCTCTTCCCAGTAGGGATACGGGACTTGAATCACAGACTACAAATTTATGTAATCCCTGGAAGTTTCCAATCTCAACTTGGACCGGGTCTGTAATCGGATTTGTCAGGAACTGATTTGCTACTCCTACCACCCTTATGGTACGTCCTGAAAGTGGCAATTCTGGAACCTCTGCACTTCTGACTGTAGAGCGTGTAGCTCCTGTGTCAACCAGGAATAAAACCTTGTGACCCATCACCTTTCCTTCTACATAGGGACCCCTCTGATCTACTTCTAAGGATGCTGCAAGCCTGCACTCTTCACTATCTGAACAATCATCCGACCATTCATCGTTTATTCCATCCTCACCACGCAATGGGAACTGCTGTACTGTGTTATTTTGACTCATCTTTTGGCCTGTGACCTGTAGAGGAAGCATCACCTGTTGCTGTCCCATTGGAGCTAAAGGCATCATTTGCTGTCTAGGTACCATGGGAATCTGCTGTTGCACCTGTTGCATTTGTGCTGGTTGGACACGCGGCATTTGCATCTGTTGCATGGGCTGTAAACCCTGCATCTGAACCATGTTATTCTGGAAGTTCTGATTTTGTCCCCTCAATTTTGGACCTCGCACATTTTGAAATGTACCGACATCATTGCTTTGTTGAACGACACCATCCTGCACCACCATCGGGCATTCCCGCTTCCAATGCCCCACGCCCCTACACGCGTAACATGGTGACACCTTTTTCATCCCCTGCACATCATTTTGAACCACAACAGTATTCAAGTCTGGACTGCGGTTGACAAAACCTCGACCTCTTGGCTGTGTCTGAAACATGCCATTTCCCTGCAGTTGCTGCTGTATTACCTGCTGTACTCTATTTCCCTGCCTTAATTTGCAGCACCATCATTTTCTCCTTCAATTTTCTCTGCTTCAACTCAATCTTGTCACTACAGTATTTCGCATACTGCAACACCTCATCAATCGGCTTTGCTTGCCAACAGATCAAATGATTCTTAATCATCTGGGTAATCTCTGGTCTCAACCCTTCAACAAACCTGAACACAAGATAATTCATGTCTTTCGGTTCAATGGTCTCAGTGCCACTGTAATGTTTCAACGCCTTCAACAACCTCTCATAATAAGCATGCATCGACTCTTTAGCCTCCTGTGAGGTTCGATTGATTTTCTGCCAGTCACTTTCGGCGACACTTTCTGCTTCAAAAATTCAATCACTTTATGGTAATATCTCATCACATCTTGTGATGGTGCTCCTGTAACCTTATCCCTTGCCGGCTCTTCTGTCTGCCAGTCCAAACCTCTCTTGCACTCAAGCCATAAGTCGGGTGGCACAATAATCCCAAACAAGGTATTCAAGGCCTCCCAGAGACACTTCACAAGTTTCACAAACCTGTCCGTTTGCTGATACCACTCTATCGGCTTCTCCCTCAACCTGGGATAATAATTTGTAAATGACAAAATGTCACCTCTAGACCACGGTACATGGACTAGAACACCTCAAGCTGTTTCCCTCATTGGTAACATACTTATTGTCCCTGTGTCCGGTGCAGCTTTAGCCTGCTTCAGTTCCGGACCATCACCTTTCTCCTTATCTCTTTTCTTTGCCCATCTGCCTTCCCACTTTTCTAAGGCTCCCCAGATTTGTGCACTTTGCAGAAGTTCTTTAAGATGCGCTTTCATTCCGGTAGACCTCATGTGATCAAAATCTTTAGAGTCGAAGTCTAATCTGTAACTTCTTTTCAAAGGTTTAGTATTATCAATGTCTATGTCATATTTGTCTGCCAGGTTCACCAACCTCTGATGCACCTTGCCCACTTCTTTAGTGATTTTGGGGCACAAATACCTCAATTCTGCCTCTGTGTATGGCTCTAATCTGTTCACCCCCATTGTCCCTTCCACTAATTCTGCAGCTTCTACACCCAGTTTTACAAAGTTTAAGTATTCGTCTCTTTCTGACCTCTTTGTGGTCACTGCAGTAGTTGGTGAAGCGTGGATATTTCCTAACCACTCATTCAGTTGTTACACGGAAAAGCCTTGCAACGAAATGTTTCCTGACTGCATCAATGGCGCCTCTGATGTATCTGCACTCATTGTCTGTGGGGCTAACACACTTAACCCTGCTGGCCTCATTGCCTCTAAAGGAGCCCCAATCGGACTAAGGTCTAGTAAGGACCTGAGCCCTTCTGCTGCTTGTTCTCTTGGTGTCATTAACTGGGGAGTTCCTGTGAACCCTCCTCTTATTGCCTCTTGGGTCATTATTCCCTGATCACATACGTCAAGCTTACCCTGCGCATACAGCGGTACTGGTGGACCAACAATAATTGACAATGATATAGCAGCTGGGGTCTGACCAGGTCCCAAACCCTGTGGAGCACTAACACCCAAAGCTTGACTCACTGTGGCTGCGGCAGGCACTGACTGCGGTTTTGCAACTGGATTGTAACACGGAACCATCTGTTGCTGTGGTTGGGGCAGCAATTGTGGAGTTGGCTCGATCTGCACTAGCTTTGATCTCGTGTATATCGGATCAGGCGGCACCATCAGACTCATATTTGTCTCTAGTACTAGGACGTCTGAATAAATCCTCTGTATCGGCAGAGGTTGCAACTGTATCTGCGTATCCGGTGCAGTGGGTACACTGACACCATTCTGTATCAAAACTGTATCACTGGTGTGTACTGTACTCAAGACACCCTTACTCTGTGCCAGATTCTCAGGACCCGCACTAGTGCTTGGAGCAGTGTCATTTATTGCATATGGTGGCGGGCGATCATGTAACAACTGATTAAGAAACTCCTCATCGTCTGAGTCATCTTCATCTACCCAAGACCTCTGTGTCTCCTTTGGCTTGCTAGAGCCCTTGTCTGTCTTATAGGTGGCTTTCTTTCCCTGTGTCTCATCTTCCTGCGTTATTGCCGGAAACAATTTGAGTCCGTCAACTATTCCTCTTCTCCACATTCTGCTCTCATTGTCCCACCTAGCCTCAGCTAAAGTCTTTTATGTCCTTTTTATTCTCCTTTCAAGTCTTTGGTGTCTTTGTCGTATGGCCATTAAATCCCAGATTGCTAATGCCTCATACTGAGCTGGCCTCGGAGGTGGCTTTTGTACACTTAGCATCCACCTCAAGTTCTCTAAAATTCTTGTATTAAACGTTCCATGCTCTGGAAACGCTAAACATCCCTCCTTTTCTGTCAATTTGTGCCACTGCTTCATCCAAAGACATGGCGCTACACCCTTCTCCTCCATTACAATATAAGCTGGAGTACCTTCAGGCGGTGTAGGCTCCCCGTCACTCGCCATAATATATGTATCTCCCCTCAAAGCACTCTTTAATGCCTTGAAAAACTTCATTTTTGCGTCTTTCATTTTGCTTAGAATCTAATCAGGAAGTGACTTTAATTCCCAGAATACTCTTCACCCATCTTTCTCAACCTATTGCCTCTCATGGACGGCTGCCAATCTGTGCGCGACCCCTCTAGACAACTGACCTATCCCAGCGTGGCACCACTGACGTCACACTCACACACACTATGGCTGACAAAGTCTTGCGGCTTGTCCTCCTCACACTAGATCCACACCAAACTAATGCAAAATATTGCAAGCACCTTTAACCACAAAACCCCAAATTTGCCGGTTTACTACAGGAAGGGTAACACATTCGCTTCAGAACTTTACAGAGATTTCACTTGAAGCCTCAGCCGCTACTCTCTCCTTCTCAGCTCCCGCATACGCAAGAAGAATTCGACCCGCAAATCCTTACTCTCGACTTGTCAATGGTTTGTCCTAGTACACCTTAGAACTTGCTAAATCTCCATCGAAGGTTTCACTCACACAATTTGACTTACACCCGACTTGTCAACCACACCCGATTGACCTATTAAACTGCACAAGTGTCTCCTACACTTGTCAATATACTCCGGAGTCTTAGACCACAACGGGTCTGTACATCACCAACAACCACGTGGATAATTTTTTAGCACAAAGCACAACACTCACATGAAGTACGCCGACTTCCCTACTCTCATACTGCGGAGTACACCAACTCCTACTAAAACAACATTATCTGGCCTAAACACATATAACCTTCCCAAAACACCTGCAATATGGATAAGCTGAGCAAGCGCAAATTCTACACCACACATGCTAAAACGCCAAGAACATACCCAACTCACTTAGGCAGGCTCCGAGATTCCGGGAAAGTCATGGGGAATTTAGAAACACATCATACCTCCAGTTTGCATTATCTCGAAAAACAAAATTAAACAATGATTCTCCGTCCTAGGGCCCCCAAAGGGCCAAACCGTCGCTCTCCTACCAGAACTGTTAACGCGTCCCTCTATGATTAATTTATGCACATTGAGACTCGTTTTAGGCCAATGAATCTTTTGACCCTGATTGAAGACACCTTAGGACGAGATAGCTAATCAACATGTCAATCAATACGTCAATAATGTCATCAATATTTACTATAACAATGCAATTCACTTTAGTCAAAGACATTAATAAAACTCAGACACCACCATGACCTTTCAGTCATGAATAACCACACTAGTTTAGTAAGATTTTGATGATATTTATTCCCTATTGATTACAATTCTAATAGCAGGTGTATTAATCTCAACAGCAAAAAGCTCATCAACATTGTCATAATTTGGCAACTCGAATAAGACTTCATCAAAGCAAGAATCCAATTATTAGAACATAACACGGCGTCAACATAGGTTATTCCTCAGCAGAGTATCATTAACGCGTCAGTTCAACAAAGCATAGATTCAGTCATTTGTCTATTTGCATCAGTCAAATGAACCCCTCTCCTTACCACTGATTAGCATTAGCATGTTGGGCTTCATGCAAAACAATTTAGAAACACCAATTTGGAAAACATCTAGCTATGGTCTCTGTCAAAAGATAGCAGTTGGTACCTAGAAAGGAAAAGCAAACAGACAATTACAATTTCATTGTCATAGTTACCCTCCACTTGGGTCAGCACTCAGGTATGGTCTTCGTCTTCAGGACATCAGTCGATTCGCCATCAGTCAAGCACTCAGCTCAGCAGGAAAGTGCGAAAGGGTACTTCCCTCACAAGGAAGTAAAGTATAAAGGGGCAATCTAAGGGCAAGGATGGTTCTAAGTAAAGTCAGCAAGTTACCAAGCAGAGTGACAGAGTTTCTGGATCATATCAATAGCATTTCCCTAACCAATCTAAGTGACTCCCCATGTCATAGGTTTTTATCCCTTTTTCGTAGTACATTCCCCTAAAATCTACTTGGCTAAGGGGTTGCACCCCACTATCTCTACCCAATTAACTTCAAATTAGGTCATCAAATTTGTCACCCCATAACAGTTCTCATGCATTTTATTGGTCCTTATGATTGACGTCTTCAGGGGGTAGAATGTCCGGTATGATTTCATCCTCTCGTGGTCTTTTGCACATCTTCTGTCAGTAGCTCCATTGTCTGTACCGGTTTAAGCGACCTTGTACCTACAGATAATCTACACTGTTGCATTTAGCTAAAATGTTTCTACAGGCAGCATGAATTTTATGAGAACTGATCTACGACAGTTACATTCAGCTTCTAGTTTGAAGAAAACAAGAGTTCATGTCCTTTAGCAAGTCAGCACAGTGCATGTTAGAAAAATACATTTAATATGAGAGTCAGACAGCTAGGCCTTGACTCATGCTAACTAAGGCCTAATGATTTATTAGCAAAAATCTAACATATACCCTATCAGTATTAGTTCAAAATCACATTTTAGTAAAAATTTCATAATCATTAATCAGTTTTATTAGTCCCCGTATATATTGATGGCCACTCCCCGTGGGCACATTTCAAACGCATGTTTTAGCAAAACATGTTAATACATTTTCTAGGCAACATTATTATACATTAGTTCATAAGCATTTCATATTAATATTGAGTATATAAGCTACGCTCTCTCATTACCATGAGATGGATCGTGACTAACCGCTCCAGCAAATAACAGAATTTCTTACACTAGCCATTCCCTGAATAGGTTTGTCCAAAAGCCCCTCTTGCATAAGTATATGTAGACATGTCTGTGTGTTTATGTGATGGCATTAACATTACGACAGTTGTAGTTGCACGTATGTGAAATGTAAATAGAGAAAGTTGAGAATGGAAGTCACTGGTGGGTCTGTCATCTAAGGGTAACAGGATACTGAGAATGTGTTTGAATCTTTCTGATGTAAGAGCTAACATTTAGGTAGATCAGTATCCTGTTCTCAACAGTACAGGGATTTTGGCATTGTTGAAGGGTGCAACAGTGTTCTCTACAAGTCATTTGCATACTATCAATTGAGATTAGTAAATATCCTCTCAGTTCGACTTTCTGACACCAGAGGGATTTTATTGATTTAAAAAGAAACCTATGTACAGTGTTAGCATCTGAGCTTTTCAGTGTACCATGCATGAGCTTTTAACGGGGGCCCTTAATTTTATATCTGACGTGGCATTCTAGTGTATGTCTACAACTGTTTGGCAGGAGTGTTTGTTGAACGTTTCTTAAGGCATGACTGAGTACTGGAAAAAGTGCTGAATATGTTGAATTAGAAGGAATGAGATTTCCCCAAGTGTGGTGTAGCTCGAAAGAATTGCTTAGAGAGAGCTTTGAAAGGTGCACCTTTTCCCCTTGAACAAAATCCTTCTTTGGTTTACCTTGGGAGAAGTAGATTTGTATGTCAGGTTGCAGAAGAGAGAAGGGTAAGAAGTATTGCTGGCTTTTGCATCCAAACCTTAAGGTACATAGTTATAGTATGTGAAGCTTTGCTATGCCAATGAGATGCCCATCATTTTAGAGCAAAAGAGAATGGAATTTATAGTGCATACTGACGACAAGCATTTAATTGAATTGTTTACCACGAAGAAAGCTGGGTGTGCCATGTCCAAAGTGTGTAAGTGGCAATACAAATGACAGGACTATAGTTAAAGGACACAGTGTGTGCCAAAAGTACACAGAGCAATAGTTGATTAACTTTCCTGGTTGCAGGTGCACAACGTTGACAGAGCAGAGAGTTTAGATTGAAAGGAGTGTGTTGTGAGTTTGCACTGAATGAAACAAGAAGTGAGAGGGCGTGGAAGCAAGAAGTCAAAGATGACGACATTTGGAACAAGAACTTCAAAGAAATTTGACCTAAGAATGAGATAGTTGATTTTGAGGAAGGAGACTGTTGTCACATGGCACTTGAAGTGACCCTAATTATTGGAGTAGTTAGGTGATTGGAATTGAGGTGTTGCCAATGACATTACAGAGATGAGAACTGGCCCTGGTGCCTGAAGGACATATAAACATGATGGCTATCAAGATCGTGATAATGAGGTACTTATGGCGACCATTGTTGGCTAGGTAGTTCAATATTTTGTTAGAGATTATGTTCCCTTCAGTGGAAGTGGCAAGTTGTCAGTTACTGTTCCATGTCTACTTAATCTTGTTGAAGTACTTTAATAAATGTGAAGCGAATGACCAGATGTGCGGGCCAGTCTATATTGGAAATTAATATTCCCGGCGTGCATTCTGAGATATTTACCTTCATCATAGACTTTGAGATAATGCATATGTTATCAGTTGCCATACCATCAAAGAACTGGACTGTACGCAATGAAGAATGCACTTGAATTTGGTTTGCACCCATCAGTTGTAGCTGGCAGCTTACTTATCTTTTAGCATAGCATCATACGGTACAACTAAGACATAAATGTTGACCCTTTAGGCCAGAATGTCAGGTAACTTTGTACTTAGTATAGTGCCTGTGCATCATTGGAAAGGAATGATTGGACAGGCCATGACATACTGCTGCTATTTTACACTGGAGAGAGGCGTATGCAGTAGGCCTGAGGAAGAAACCTGTTGCTACTGCAAATTGAGTAGATGGAGGTAGGTTGTCATGTGGCAGAATCTGCAGTGTAATTCAAAACCTGTGAGGCATAGCTGATTGAGAATATTGTGAGGGCCTGTTGCCTGCTAGAAGCGCCCTACTGAGACTGGAGTTCCTTCACCTTCTATGTGTGGAAAGCCATCAATACAAATGCTTTCTAGGTTTTCCCTGTGAGATAACCCCTTGTGCCCATATCCCATTGGAGACTCAAATGTAAGGAGCAGCTCAAGAGACCTCCAGATGAAACAGTAATTTTTTTGGGGGCTACTCAGGTGTTCTTTCATTTTGGCCTCTGTTCACCACACTCACATGAAGTACGCCGACTTCCCTACTCTCATACTGTGGAGTACACCCACTCCTACTAAAACAACATTATCTGGCCTAAACACCTATAACCTTCACAGAACACCTGCAATATGGATAAGCTGAGCAAGCGCAAATTCTACACCACACATGCTAAAACGCCGAGAACATACCCAACTCACTTAGGCAGGCTCCGAGATTCCGGGAAAGTCATGGGGAATTTAGAAACACATCATACCTCCAGTTTGCATTATCTCGAAAAACAAAATTAAACAATGATTCTCCGTCCTAGGGCCCCCAAAGGGCCAAACCGTCGCTCTCCTACCAGAACTGTTAATGCGTCCCTCTATGATTAATTTATGCACATTGAGACTCGTTTTAGGCCAATGAATCTTTTGACCCTGATTGAAGACACCTTAGGACGAGATAGCTAATCAACATGTCAATCAATACGTCAATAATGTCATCAATATTTACTATAACAATGCAATTCACTTTAGTCAAAGACATTAATAAAACTCAGACACCACCATGACCTTTCAGTCATGAATAACCACACTAGTTTAGTAAGATTTAGATGATATTTATTCCCTATTGATTACAATTCTAATAGCAGGTGTATTAATCTCAACAGCAAAAAGCTCATCAACATTGTCATAATTTGGCAACTCGAATAAGACTTCATCAAAGCAAGAATCCAATTATTAGAACATAACACGGCGTCAACATAGGTTATCCCTCAGCAGAGTATCATTAACGCGTCAGTTCAACAAAGCATAGATTCAGTCATTTGTCTATTTGCGTCAGTCTAATGAACCCCTCTCCTTACCACTGATTAGCATTAGCATGTTGGGCTTCATGCAAAACAATTTAGAAACACCAATTTGGAAAACATCTAGCTATGGTCTCCGTCAAAAGATAGCAGTTGGTACCTAGAAAGGAAAAGCAAACAGACAATTACAATTTCATTGTCATAGTTACCCTCCACTTGGGTCAGCACTCAGGTTCGGTCTTCGTCTTCAGGACATCAGTCGATTCGCCATCAGTCAGGCACTCAGCTCAGCAGGAAAGTGTGAAAGGGTACTTCCCTCATAAGGAAGTAAAGTATAAAGGGGCAATCTAAGGGCAAGGATGGTTCTAAGTAAAGTCAGCAAGTTACCAAGCAGAGTGACAGAGTTTCTGGATCATATCAATAGCATTTCCCTAACCAATCTAAGTGACTCCCCATGTAATAGGTTTTTATCCCTTTTTCGTAGTACATTCCCCTAAAATCTACTTGGCTAAGGGATTGCACCCCACTATCTCTACCCAATTAACTTCAAATTAGGTCATCAAATTTGTCACCCCATAACAGTTCTCATGCATTTTATTGGTCCTTATGATTGACGTCTTCAGGGGGTAGAATGTCCAGTATGATTTCATCCTCTCGTGGTCTTTTGCACATCTTCTGTCAGTAGCTCCATTGTCTGTACTGGTTTAAGCGACCTTGTATCCACGGATAATCTACACTGTTGCATTTAGCTAAAATGTTTCTACAGGCAGGAAGAGTTCATGTCCTTTAGCAAGTCAGCACAGTGCACGTTAGAAAAATACATTTAATATGAGAGTCAGACAGCTAGACCTCAACTCATGCTAACTAAGGCCTAATGATTTATTAGCAAAAATCTAACATATACCCTATCAGTATTAGTTCAAAATCACATTTTAGTAAACATTTCATAATCATTAATCAGTTTTATTAGTCCCCGTATATATTGATGGCCACTCCCCGTGGGCACATTTCAAACGCATGTTTTAGCAAAACATGTTAATACATTTTCTAGGCAACATTATTATACCTTAGTTCATAAGCATTTCATATTAATATTGAGTATATAAGCTACGCTCTCTCATTACCATGAGAAGGATCGTGACTCACCGCTCCAGCAAATAACAGAATTTCTTACACTAGCTATTCCCTGAATAGGTTTGTCCAAAAGCCCCTCTTGCATAAGTATACAGTATGTAGACATGTCTGTGTGTTTATGTGATGGCATTAACATTACGACAGTTGTAGTTGCACGTATGTGAAATGTAAATAGAGAAAGTTGAGAATGGAAGTCACTGGTGGGTCTGTCATATAAGGGTAATAGGATACTGAGAATGTGTTTGAATCTTTCTGATGTAAGAGCTAACATTTAGGTAGATCAGTATCCTGTTCTCAACAGTACAGGGATTTTGGCATTGTTGAAGGGTGCAACAGTGTTCTCTACAAGTCATTTGCATACTATCAATTGAGATTAGTAAATATCCTCTCAGTTCGACTTTCTGACACCAGAGGGATTTTATCGATTTAAAAAGAAACCTATGTACAGTGTTAGCATCTGAGCTTTACAGTGTACCATGCATGAGCTGTTAACGGGGGCCCTTAATTTTACATCTGACGTGGCATTCTAGTGTATGTCTACAACTGTTTGGCAGGAGTGTTTGTTGAACGTTTCTTAAGGCATGACTGAGTACTGGAAAAAGTGCTGAATATGTTGAATTAGAAGGAATGAGATTTCCCCAAGTGTGGTGTAGCTCGAAAGAATTGCTTAAAGAGAGAGCTTTGAAAGGTGCACCTTTTCCCCTTGAACAAAATCCTTCTTTGGTTTAACTTGGGAGAAGGAGATTTGTACGTCAGGTTGCAGAAGAGAGAAGGGTAAGAAGTATTGCTGGCTTTTGCATCCAAACCTTAAGGTACATAGTTATAGTATGTGAAGCTTTGCTATGCCAATGAGATGCCCATCATTTTAGAGCAAAAGAGAATGGAATTTATAGTGCATACGGACGACAAGCATTTAATTGAATTGTTTACCACGAAGAAAGCTGGGTGTGCCATGTCCAAAGTGTGTAAGTGGCAATACAAATGACAAGACTATAGTTAAAGGACACAGTGTGTGCCAAAAGTACACAGAGCAATAGCTGATTAACTTTCCTGGTTGCAGGTGCACAACGTTGACAGAGCAGAGTTTAGATTGAAAGGAGTGTGTTGTGAGTTTGCACTGAATGAAACAAGAAGTGAGAGGGCGTGGAAGCAAGAAGTCAAAGATGACGACATTTGGAACAAGAACTTCAAAGAAATTTGACCTAAGAATGAGACAGCTGATTTTGAGGAAGGAGACTGTTGTCACATGGCACTTGAAGAGACCCTAATTATTGGAGTAGTTAGGTGATTGGAATTGAGGTGTTGCCAATGACATTACAGAGATGAGAACTGGCCCTGGTGCCTGAAGGACATATAAACATGATGGCTATCAAGATCGTGATCATGGAGTACTTATGGCGATCATTGTTGGCTAGGTAGTTCAATATTTTGTTAGAGATTATGGGGGTCATTACAACCCTGGCGGACGGTGTTAAAGCGGCGGTAAGACCGCCAACAGGCTGGCGGTCTTTTTTTCAGGATTATGAACATGGCGGTTACCGCCATGGCCATCCGCCGCTTTCCCGTTCCGCCCGCCAGGGCAGAGACCTGGGTCTCCAGCCCGGCGGCCGTGACAATACCGCCGCCGGTATTGTGACCCGGCTTACCGCCGTGGATTTCCAGCGGTAGGAACCGCCATGAAATCCATGGCGGTAAGCACTATCAGTGCCAGGGAATTCTTTCCCTGGCACTGATAGGGGTCTCCCCCACCCCCACCCGACTCCCTCCTCCACACCCCCACCACGCCTGCCACCCCCCAAAGGTGGCAGGGCCCCCCTCCCCACCCCGACCCCCAACTTACCATTACTGACACACATCCGACACGCACGCAGGCACCACCAACACACATACAGGCAAACACACCGGCATACATGCCAACATCCACACACACAGTCAGACACGTACACCCACATTCACACATTCACGCACACATCCATACAGACATACATACAGACATACACGCACACATTTTCGAAACACGCATCACCCCCTCAAGCATACACGCACTCACACACCCCCCCTACATACACAGACGCACACCCCCATGCACCCACACAGCACCCCCCACCCCCCTCCCCTAACGGACGATCGACTTACCTGTTCCGTCGATCCTCCAGGAGGGGACGGGAGCCATGGGGGCAGCTCTGCCAACACCACACCGCCAACAGAACACCGCCGCGCAGAATCACATGACGTGATTAGCTCGGTGGTGTTCTGTTGGCGTGGCGGTGGAGGTGGAGCAACATCCACATCCCCGCCGCCCGCAAGTATGGCTGTTGGCGGCTCTCCGTCGGAAAAACGACGGAGGGCAGCCAACGGTCATAATACGCCACGCGGCAAACCGCCACTATTGGCAGTCTTCCGCACGGCGGTCCCTCGGCGGTCTTCTTAAAAGACCGCCGAGGTTGTAATGACCACCAGAGTTCCCTTCAGTGGAAGTGGCAAGTTGTCAGTTACTGTTCCATGTCTACTTAATCTTGTTGAAGTACTTTAATAAATGTGAAGCGAATGACCAGATTTGCGGGCCAGTCTATGTTGGAAATTAATATTCAAGGCGTGCATTCTGAGATATTTACCTTCATCATAGACTTTGAGATAATGCATATGTTATGATTTGCCATACCATCAAAGAACTGGACTGTACGCAATGAAGAATGCACTTGAATTTGGTTTGCACCCATCAGTTGTAGCTGGCAGCTTACTTATCTTTTAGCATAGCATCATACGGTACAACTAAGACATAAATGTTGACCCTTTAGGCCAGAATGTCAGGTAACTTTTTACTTAGTATAGTGCCTGTGCATCATTGGAAAGGAATGATTGGACAGGCCATGACATACTGCTGCTATTTTACATTGGAGAGAGGCGTATGCAGTAGGCCTGAGGAAGAAACCTGTTGCTACTGCAAATTGAGTAGATGGAGGTAGGTTGTCATGTGGCAGAATCTGCAGTGTAATTCAAAACCTGTGAGGCATAGCTGATTGAGAATATTGTGAGGGCCTGTTGCCTGCTAGAAGCGCCCTACTGAGACTGGAGTTCCTTCACCTTCTATGTGTGGAAAGCCATCAATACAAATGCTTTCTAGGTTTTCCCTGTGAGATATCCCCTTGTGCCCATATCCCATTGGAGACTCAAATGTAAGGAGCAGCTCAAGAGACCTCCAGATGAAACAGTAATTTTTTGGGGGGCTACTCAGGTGTTCTTTCATTTTGGCCTCTGTTCTACTCCTATATGAGGCTGAGCACCTCCCCTAAGCCTTCCCATGCCACCACTACTGTGGCCCACGCATAACAGTCCAAATTACCTCGTTTCAATGCAAATTGAATAGAATTTCTTGCAATTCCGCACCTCATTTGATCGTTACTGTACCTTAATGCTTGAACATAGTCTCTGCTGTGCGCTGAATGCTCAGTACAATACTACAGCAGGGACTAGCATGGTGTTAAAAAATCCCTAGGCTGTATGCACAAGGAGTGTTTTAAAGATAGTATGGGCCAGATTTACAAGGCCCTATTGCCACCGAAGCGTCACTTGTAGTGATGCTCCGGCGGTGCTATGCACTTTTTGTGGCTTAATGCCACTTTGTAAATACGGCCCCTTCACACACAGCACTTTGTGTGCAATGGGTGTTGCTGTGGGTGTGCCACAGCAACACCCATTGCATTCTGATGCTGCCCCAGATTTATGAGTTTTCGTAAACCTGAGGCAGCACCAAAAAACTAACGCCACCACAGGGGTGGCATTAGCATGGTGGAACGAGGAGAAATGCTTTCATTTCTCCTCGTTTTTTGCTTTTTTCATGTGTGTTGAAAAATGCAGCACAAATAAAAAGAGCAAAAGGCCATTAAAGATTGTTTTTGTGTAGGAAGGTGTCCATTCCTGCACAAAAACAATCTCCCCTACTTTGCAACCATTCTTGCACCATGGTGCAAGGTTGGCTGCATTGATGCTCAACAGCAAATTTAGCACTGGAGCAGGGGGCAACACAGGGGTGCGCAGTATACTGTTAGATACAGCGCATCCCTGCATTTTGAGAATGACAGAGCGTGGCGCTGGCAAATTTGGTGAAGCGTTACGCACCATTATTTTCTCTTAATTCTGGGCCTATGCTCCTTGCATTAGGCATAGATCATGCTAGCTACACGCTACTGCATTTACTCTAATATTGACATTTTAAAAAGAACTGACAATTACTGATCGTTCCAAATATTGAAGTTTATTGTTTCTGTTGTAGATGTAGATGGTGGCGATAGTGCTATGGAAGTAGTCTGAGAGGGTATTGCAGAGTTCTTGGAAGGGGTGGATGGCGTTCTCTGCAGCTGCTGGGTTGGAGTATTCGTTGACTATTTTGTACAGTTCTTTTATGCCATTGGATGCCAAGTCAATGCAGGTCGCGATGGCTGCTCTCTTGGCCTCCTTGAGTTGTTGGTGGTATTTGCTGAGGGCTGCTTTATAGGCTGTTCTATCATAGGGATTCCTGGTGGCTCGCCATTGTTTCTCTTGTTTGTAGCAGCTGCGCTTGGTGGCTCTTAACTCCGGAGTGTACCAGCTGTAGTTTGTAGATATTTTGTTAGTTCTGGCAGGTTTCAGCAGGGCAACTGAGTCGGCGCATTCAATGATCAAGGAGGAGAAGTTCAGGATGGCCTGGTTGAGGTCAGATGAGATCTTGGATTTCGATGAGCTGAGGGCCTGCGTCCATGGTGATTCAGTTACTCTGCTCCAGTTGAGGTAGTGGGCTCTGTGGGCCCTGGTAGTGGTGTGTTGGACATTGCGATGGTGAAGTGGATGATACTCAGACCAGGAGAGTGTTTGCAGATGGATCGGGCGTTGAGCAGGAGACACCAAAGAGGTTCCTGGTTGACCGCGGCCTTCCTGGAGGGGGCAGGGGGTGGCGCTGGGTCCTGTATGGGGTGTGGTCTTGGTGCTGTAGGAGAAGCATCAGGTTTTGGCAGGTGGAGGGTTCTTTGGTAGCATAAGGGGATGTGATGCAGCAGTTGATGAGGCATCCAGAATTCGTGGCTCTGAGCTCCTCATGGTGTAGTGATGGGTGCCTGGAGGGCCAGGGTACTTGGTGTTGGGTGCAGTCCAGGCACGGACAGGTGCAGACGAGCTTGCTTTTGGCACGCTGGTGGAGCGGTCACATGGCGGCCTCCATTAAGTAGGTCTGGGGGAGGGTGGGGTGCTAGGTGGTGGGAGGCGGGAAACTGCGGTAGGAGGGGAATGAGGAAGAGAGGAAACAACCAGAAAAGAGAGGGGGAATGTAGAGAACGACCAGAAAAGAGTAAAAGTGGAGCAAAAACGAGTAGGACAGAAAGGGAAAAAGGTGCTGAGAATGAGCAGAAAAGAGGGAAAAATGGAGCAAAACCGAGCAGAACAGAGGGGAAAAGGTGCAGAGAACGAGCAAAAGAGAGTAAAAACAGAGAAAAAACGAGCAGAACAGAGGGAAAAAGGAGCAGACAAGCAAGCAGAAACCAGGCAGCAGAGGGTGGCAGTGGTCAAGCTAGACAGGAGACTGTCACTGGGGAGTTGGCACAAGGACCTGCAACAAATTTGACCCCAAAACCACGTTCTCCAACCTCAGATCTCTCGATCCACCCTGTGCACACCTGCAGCACAATCTCCATGTGGGCATCGCTTACCACTCAATCCACCTCAGCCATCATGTCATCCACTCACTACAGGGCATCCACCAACCCATGTGCCCACCACCTGTTCAAACTCAAAACCAACCTCATCAGCACAGAACTCACCAGCAACCTCAACACCTTCATCACCTCAGCATTGTTTCCAGGGAAATGGAAACATGCAGAAATTAAACCCCTCATGAAAAAACCCTCTGCCGACCTCAACAAACTCAAGAATTACCGGCTCACCTCTCTACTCCCCTGCGCGGCCAAACTACTCGAGAAGGCAATCAATCAGCAGCTCACAAGCTACCTGGACAACAACAACCTACTGGGCACGTCCCAATAAGACATTTGCTCCAACCACAGCACCCAGACTGCATGCATCGCCGCTACTGATGCCAACAAAGCACTCCTCGACCACAGGGAAACCTCCGCCCTGATTGTCCTTGACATATCAGCAGCATTCAAAACTGTCTTCCACCACACTCTCATTAACAGACTCCACAGCATCGGAATACAAAACAACATCCTCAAATGTATTGCCTCCTTCCTGACATGACGCACTCAGAGTGTCCGACTTGCCCCTTTTACCTCTGCACCCAAGAGCATCATTTGTGGCATACCCCAAGGTTCATTCCTCAGCCCCACTTTGTTCAATACCTACATGACCCCATGGCCAACATAGTTAGATCACACAGATTCAATGTCATCTTCTATGCAGATGATACTTAACTGATCTTTTCACTGACTGAAGACCCCTCCACCACCAGAACCAGTTCTGCAAGGCCATGACTACTGTAGCTGACTGGATGAAAACTAACTGCCTGAAGCTTAACTCCGACAAGATGGAAGTCCTGATATTCGGGAGAAACACCTCTATTTGGGACCATTGCTGGTTGTTAGTGGAACTCGGACCCACTCCTTCCGACCACGACCTTGGCATCATCCTCAACAGGGAGCTGACCATGAGGTGTCTGATCAACACAGTCTCCTCCTGCTGCTTCCACACCCTCCGCCTGCTCCAAGGAATCTTCAGATTGATCACAGCCAACATCAGGAAAACAGTCACCCAGCCCCTCTTCACCAGCTGCCTCTACTACAATAACTCTCTTTACGCTGGCATGTCCTCCCATCTCCTAAAGAGACTCCAGACAATGCAGAACACCATCACCAGAATCATCCTGTACCTTCCAAGGTGCACCCACATCACCCCCCACCTCAGATACCTCCACTGGTTCCCCGTCCAGAAGAGATGCCATTTCAAGCTCCTCACACATGCATACAAAGCCCTACAAGATCAAGAACCAGACTATATCAACCACCATCTACACTGCCACCAACCCACCAGCCATCTTTTAGTTGCTCCTCAATCAACTTATAGTGAGCTGATATCCAATTAGCGCACAGTGGCAGGTAGCAGACTGTTTTGCTCCACAAGTTAGATTCAAACATGACGGAACATGGTAAATTTTCTAACCACTGGTTTTCATACCATAACCACACAAAGGGCCTGATTTAGAGTTTGGTGGATGAGTTACTCTATTAGAAACATAAGTGTTATACCGTCCACTATATTACAAGTGACATTGGATATAATACACTTGTAATACAGCGCATGAGATACCATCATGTATGTGACAGAGTAACCTGCCGAACTCTAAATGAGGCCCATAGTGTTTGAGTCTCTGAGATGGCACTGGATGGTTGCCCCGCTGACTTTCTTTGATTGAGGTGGCTTCAGAATGCCCTTTTGTTTCCACTTGGGGTCACTTAGCGTGTCTCACAGACTAATGCTTTGTGGTGGATTCCTTGGCAGAGAATGTCTTTGACTCCACTCCCACACATCGTTTTTTCTGCCTGTCTCCTAATTGTTTCTAGAGAATTGCATGTCTACTTGTGTTGCTGTGACTTTGATCACTGTATTCAATTAAATGGTTTGAATAACTATTTCAGAGCCTCTCTGAGTGGTAATCATAGTGCTTCTTCAACCCATGACTTTCCAAGTTCCTTTTCAGATGATGGATTTTCGAAACTTCAGGCCTAGATGGGGATCTTGTATCAGGGATGTGGTGTCCTTCTTGGAGGGTAATGGGTGGAGGGTTTGGCCAGCCAGGCATTCTCTTGACATTCCTCTATATTTAGCAAAGATGGATCTCACTTAGGGGCAGTGGGGATTGTGTTGCCGAGGGGCTTTCCCAGTGGCAGCCGGCAGCTTTAGGAGGGAGGGGGGCGGGCGGGATTCACACACACACTCATTCTTTCAGACACAGACATGCACACATGCACGCACATCCATTAAAAACACTCATACCATTCAAACATGCACGCACGCACCAAACATTCATTTTAAAAGATCGCACCCACTCATTCTTTCACACGCACGCAAGCACGCACATCCATAAACAACACTCATAACACTCAAACATGCCCACGCGAACCAAACATTCAATTTAAAATATCACACATACACACACACACACACACACACACTTTCCTTCGGCCTCCAGGTCCCAGGAGGGTTGGGACTGCTGCCAAGGTCAGCCAATGATGGAAGGCAGCAGTCCCAGCCTCGTCACAGAGTGGGATGGGGTCAGTGAGACTGCTGACCCCACCCCACTCTGTGACGAAGTGTCATGGATTGACACCCGCCCTGGGCACTTCAGGGCTTAAACCTGAAGCACCCAGGGAGAGTGTCAATTGGTGACGCTTTCCTCGTCACCCAGGGGAGGGCCTCCGGGGACCTTTGCTGAGCCGAGAAGGTCACGCCCACAGGAGCTGTGACCTACTCAGCCCAGGAAAGTTCATCTCAGGCAGCCAGGAGTGTGCGCAAATCGTGCATGTCTGCTCCTGGCTGCCTGAGCTGAACATGGAGAGTGTCTGTCAGGCTGACCTTTGTTCAGGCTGACAGACACTCTTCATGACGGGCAAAAATGTTATCATAACGCTCTCCATCTCTGCACTGGCCTGAGGAAGCAGGCGTGATCCTCTGGTGTAAGGTTACAAATTTCTTGAAGAATGCTTAGAAATTGTGACTCTAGAAAGGGGACCAATTGTCTGTCTTCAGTTTTCCTGCTATTACTTAAACTGTATTCATTTTCTCAAGCCCACGCTTGGTGTTCTAGCTCACTGCAACTCAGATGTTTGTGTTTATTAAGTTGCATTTCCACGACTATGTGCCAGGACATCATCATGCACTCATCCAAACTATAATGTCTTCTGTTGACACTGCCTGGGGCAAGCGGAGTGAACAATGAGATGTAGATGTTTCTTGGTGTCAGTGTTGTGTTGACTTGACTTAACATTGTGTACGGCCAGATGCCTAAAGAGGTATACGGCGGGGTTCTCAACTTGTGGCTTTAAGGGTAAGGTGAAATGGTATTTTTGTATCTACCTTCTCTATACGCGAGGGACGATGATGTGATGTGCCTAGAAACAGGTAAACTAAAGGTTTGTTATTCATTATTACTTTGAATTCATGACCATAGAGACGCAAGTGGAAGAGTATGTACTCCCATTTAATTGCCTGTGCTTCCCTTTTGCTTGGTAAATATCAAACATCAGTTTGTGTTAGAGCTCTGCCAGCAAAGTCAGTCGTTCGTTAGCTTTATTTCGGTAAAAATAAATACCATAAAAGCACACCACAATTCACAGTTTCATAGTTTTACAAGACAACAAGCTGTGTATAAAAAGCTTCAGACATAAAAATTTGAACTGCATAAAAAATATTAAACGTAAGATTTTCCCTCTGAAAATTCATACCGTATTATAGGATCGTGTAAAAATACAAGATTTTGCATGATAGGTATCAAGAATCAAATGCAAGCCTAACCAGACATATCACATAAAACAGAACATTTCTATTTAAAAATATAGAAATATCTAAGCATAAAAATACTTTAGACAATGAAAAGTGATAAGTGCACACATTCAAATTCACGAATGGGTTCATCAATAGCCATTCCCCACGTCTATTGTTAAGTTTTCCTCTATTCTTTTAAGCGTGTTCAGTCTACAGTGCCAAATTGAATCTCAATATTTTGCCTAGACAACAAGCCACTAAAACAGATGGATCAGATTTAAAAATTCTCAAAGCCAGTGGGCAGTTCTTAAAACCCATTTTCCTACACAAAGGAATAATCCAACGAACTCTCTGTTTATGGTATGCAGGACATTGGAAGAGGACATGGGTTATGGATTCTTCCCTGGCACAGCCCATCGGGCACATCTTTGAAGTGCAACTAGTGTTGGTCCATTTATGTGTTAGGATGCGCAAAGGGAGAGAGCCTATCCTAAATCTAATATACAATGCGCGTGCACGTGGAGAGAGTACTATGTCCATATATTGTGCGGATTCATAATGGCATTTAATTTGTAGGAAACTGCCCGTCATGGAGGATAATTAAACAACAGACAATTGTGAAAGTTGGACATGGAGCCAAAATGCATCCTTTAGTGTCTGTATTGCATTTTTTGGAATAGATGGCGGATCCTTCCAATAAGACCCCAAGCCAAGTAGTGTGAAGGTCCGTTCTACATACGCACACCACTTGATTTTTTAACTAGTATTATTGGCCATCAGGTTGACTAGCCCACATCTATAGGGAATAAGAGAGTCTAATGACCATAGGCGAATCCAAAACAACAAAGGCCTGAGAACAGCGATCTGGCTAATAGGAGGCAGGTTTAGATCCATTCGAATAGGGAGCAATGGGGTGCTGGAAGGAACTCTTAACAATGACCTTAAAAAAGAGTTTTCCACCTTTGTCAGATCGTCTAAATGATAGTGGCCCCACAGTTCGGCTCCATAGGCCCCCCCTTGCTTGTGATTTGTAAATTTCAATAGCGGGAGTCATGACAAAGCTAGGAGATCTAGCTGCAAATCTTACGATAACACTCGCCCGTTGTTTCAAGCGGAAGTTTGCTTTCTGAAGATGAGAACACCACTTGTGCAAGTCTTCTAGTTTCAGGCCTAGGTAATCGAAATCGCCAACTCTTTCCAACGCGGCGCCCTCTAAGTAAATGGGTCGCCGCATCCTGCCTTTTTTGTCCCCAAACACCATACACTTAGTTTTTAGTCAATTAATTTCCAGGCCATGGTCGTTACAGAAGTCCATGAACCTCGAAAGCAGGGTTGAAAGACCTGTGGCTGTTTGGGATATCAACAAGGTGTCATCAGCAAATAGGAGGCAGGGGATCTTCTGCCCTCCTAATTTGGGGGCATCGTTGGAACACTCCATGAGATAAGGAATGCATGCATTTATGAAAAGAAGAAATAGGGTAGGGGGCGAGTACACAGCCTTGTCTCACACCACGAGCAGTAGGGAATTGTTCAGTTAATTCACCTTGCCGACCCCATCTAATTCTACCATAATTACCAGTATATAGATCTCTGATGATATTTAAAATAGAACAGGGACTCCCATTTTAGACAAGACCTCCCACAATTTATTGCGGGGTACTAAATCGAAAGCTGATTTTAGGTCAACAAATGCTACGAAGAGATGTCCACATCAACAACTTTCCATTTAATAGAAATGAAGCGGAATATCTGGTCTATTGTACTGATTTTTTCTCTGAAGCCCGCTTGGAGGTGGTTTAGGATTTGATTTTCCACTATCCATTTGCTCAGCCTGCTCATCAATTGATGGCAAAATATTTTTTGAAGATTGTCGAGAAGGCTGATGGGTCTATAATTTCCCGGGGAATTCCTCTCTCCTTTCTTATAAATAGGCACAATGATTGCCTCTTTCCATGAGTCAGGGTAGGATCTAGTAGTCAAAATGGCGTTAGAAAGCCTGTTAATGTACGGACTCCAGGTGTTCTGGTCCGCTTTAAACATATCAGAAGGGATCTTGTCCAACCCTGGGGCCTTCGCTGCTTTTTGAGCAGTGATGGCCAGTGCAGTTTCATTCAATGTGAAGGGAGGCAAGGAGGACGTGGGCGAGTGAGATGTTATCATCTCTCCCAAGCTTGGTGCATCACAGGCCAGTGGGGAGCCATACAGTTCCTTGAAATGGGAAAGCCAGGCATCAGGGGTAATATGAGACTCCAGATAGGGTGCTCGGTTCTGATCATTACGAGAGACCAGAAGCCAGAACCGTTTGGAGTCATGAGCCCTATCTGCCTCAAATAGGTCACTCCAAAGCCCTTCTTCATACTCATGTTTGCTCTTATTGCATATAGAAGCATAATGGCGTCTAGCATTGATAATACCTAGTCTGTCCTTTGTCCTTAACACACTAACCAGGGTATTTTTGGCCTCTCTACACCTCTTGTTAAACCATTTAGAGCAGGGTTGGGCACAAGAGTTAGTCAATGGCCTTGGGCATTTGGAAAACAACTCTTTCAGGGTAGCGAAGAGGTCCAAATGGAGAGACATAACTTCGGTTGGAGCAAAAATAAGGCTATCATCAAATAACTGTTGGGAAGAAATTAAAGCACACAGTATTTCTCAGAGCTTTGTCGATGTCTCAAAGGAGTCCCATCTTACCGTGCGCCTATTGCTAGACAACTCCATGACAACAGAAGGAGCAGGAGTAAATACAGCTCCTGCTAAAAGAGATCTCTTATACGTAATCTGTAGAGGGGCGTGATTACCCACTTCCACATCTAATATGTAGTGCCAAATCTTAAATCAAAGAAAATGTAATCCAGTTTATTGCTATATAGACCCCTAAAGAAAGTTGGTCTGGCGGGAATGTCAGCTGGAAAACGGCCATTGCCAAGACGGAGACCATGTGATATCATAAGGTCTGTTCTCTGCGTAGCCCTAACACAAGGTTTATATACATTTTGTTGGGTGGAATAAGGAGGAATGTTCCATACACTATCTTCAGGCTGCATAACCTCTATGAGGTCTGGATTAAATTCAAGTTGGACATTAAAATCCCCTGCTATTATAATATGATATTTAAGACGGAGGTCCGGAATTAGAGTATTCAATAGCTCGATAATAGTAGAGCGATGGTTAGAGGGTCCCGGCCTGCTGTAAATATTTATACAGAGAACAGGGGAGCCTGAGATTGGTTGGATGGCAATAGCCAAAATATCATAGGAATCCACATATATCTCCTTTATTCCTCCCACCTCTGTCGATTTTACCCAGGTACATAAGCCCCCTACTGCCCTACCTGCTAAAGATGGCTGGGCTGGTTTAAAAAAGGAACTAAACCCCTGTCTATATGTGCAGTGTTTGGCCCAAGTTTCCTGGAACATACAGACATTGAAGTTTTCGACAAATGCCCCCCACTCAGTGTCAACAAGTTTGCCATTAGTGCCAGCCACGTTCCAGGACAAAGGTTTTGCTGGTGTCTGGGCAGTGGAGCAGCTTGATTTCATGAGAGTGTCGTCTGGAAGGTGGCTGTGAATAAGCTTCTCCATGAGCGGATTTGTAAAATTATTAATGTTATCAGATTGTAAATCCGGAGGAGGGACGACACCTGGACTAGGCAAATAGAGTGAAGAACCTATAGCCGATAGATCTGGGCTAAGAATGGAGACGCAAGGATTAGTGAAATATAGTCAATCAATGTCAGAAGTAGCCCCCTGGAAATCGAGATCACGTACTGAAGTCAGTCGGTGCCTATGTGTCCAATTGATTTTCCAAACGTACTGGTCATTGACCACCAGCTATTTTTCATTTTGGGAGTCCTAGGTATTTTATGGTGGCATTCTGCAGTAGCGCTGTGTTTATGCTTTAAACTACATTGTGGTATTTCACCGACCTTTCCTGCATCATTAGTGCCTCATAGCATTCATATAAGACTTTTATCACAGTGGCCAAATTTAGTATGATGAGGCTAAACTATCTTGGCATATTCAGAAATCGGAGATATTTGCAAGGCTGACACATTTTTGATAGCATACGATTTCTTAAAGTATACGCTGATGTCTTCTTTTGAAAACACATATCAGAGGGCATGGACTAATTAGGCCACAGATTGTGGGGATTATGTGATGCTCCCTTTAAAATTATTTGTTGGAGATACTCATTTGGAGGCACATTCTCCTGGCTCTTTTGGTTTCACTGTAACTTTGATGAGAGAAACCCAAGGGGTGGGCCAGACACTTTTTTGATCGCATCTACTCTGTTCACTTTTTCCAGCTCCTGTTCTATCAGCAGTAACAGGTGGAATGGGATTCTCCTGAGCCTCAACACTGTTTATCCGATGGTTCTGTCTATATGCAGGTTCAAGTTTTTGACTTGAGATAACCTTGTCCATGAGAAGGTCATAAATGCTGCACTCACTGACAACCTTGGTGAAGTAGATCAACCTAGGGTCTTCAGTTGTCTTGATGCTTAAAAGCATTCCTGATTCTTTCTCTGTCACTGAAAATTGTACTTTAAGTGTTGCCTCCCTGTGACTTATTTGCCTTGAAAATGTTGCGCTATTTGCACCAGTCCATTGCACACAAATATTCTTGTTTTGGTGGGTAGTATCTTTCGCCTGGGTTCAAATTCCATAAATTGGGCTTTGTCCAATTGCATTGACCGAGGCACTTGAGTTAATGAGTGCTATTAGGAAGAGTCCTTTTATTTGCACTTCACATTTGGGCTGCGTTTGATGAGCTATTGTTATAGAAGATAAAGAATACCTCTTGCCTTTGTCTTTTTATGTCACTGCTGTTCGCAAAGTTGGGCATGTTTTAAAGTTTACGTGATCTCACTGGAATGAGCTTAACAACTAGCTTCAGTCAACTATTCCAGAGGATTAATTTTCTGATCACTGACAATCGGCACCCTTGTATCTTATTGGCCTTCACCTCTTTGATTGGGTCATTATCAGTGACCATACTGGCCATTTCACTAAGGCATGCATTAAAACAGTTTATTGACTCACCTTTCTTTTGTCAAGCCAGGCACACTTTCTTTTTCCCATATTCTGTGCTGAGTTGGGGGTCAAATTCTGTGTTCAAGGCTGCCACCACTCTGTTGTAATTTTCTTTATTGACACTTTTGGGGAGGTTCTCAAAGAGCGTAAAGATTTCATCCATGATGAAGTGTAGGATCTGCGATCTCTTTATAGTGCCATATGTTTCTGGGGTGGCACAAAAGTAGTGTTCAGTTTGCTCACCCAGGTTTTTCATCTCAGTGCTGCAGATGTTGGACCTGCAACTTTGCGGAATAGCGGAGAGACCCAAAGTGAGGTGGTGATGTTTTGAAAGTCAGACCTACAGGCTGTATGAGCTTATAGTTGTACGGCACTCGTTATGCATTGCCCCGGCCACTAGTAACGTTCTGAGCACCATCAGCCATGAGTTTGCTATGCATGGCATCATCTGTTGCATGTGTGTGGTTTTCATAATCTTAGACTTCAGCCCATGACTTGTAACTCAGAATGAGCATGTATGGTCGTGTTTGCTGTAGTTCTGATGTGCTGCTGGGTTGATGGCCTTACGGTGGCGCTGATACTTTTCCACTGCATAGCATGGTGCTAATACTCCCATCAAAAAACACAACTCAGTTACACAGTTTGCATTTGTTTTTTCCTTTCAAAGTCTCTTTTTTATTTATATTTCATCCTTTTCATATTTTTGGGGTGTTTTTGTGGGCAATGTACATTCAAGCCTTTTGAGTAAAGTGGTGTAGATTGCAGTGGCATAGAGTGGAGTGGCACAGGGTGGAGTGGCACAGGGTGGAGTGGCACAGAGTGGAGTGCAGTGGCATAGAGCGTAGTGGCATAGAGTAGATTGAGAGGAGAGTGCAGTGGTACAGGGTAGAGTGGAGTGCTGCAGGGTAGAATGCAGAGGTGTAGAGTAGAGTGGCATACAGTGCAGTGGCATGGAGTACAGTGGTGCAGAGTAGATCAGTGTGGCATAGAGTGGAGTGATGTGGAGTAGAGTGGCATAGAGTGGAGTGGTGTAGAGTGCACTGGCTAGGGTGCAGTAGAGTGACATAGAGTGAATGGTGCAGGGCAGAGTGCAGAGTGCAGTGGCATAGAGTTCAGTGGTGTAGAGTAGCATGGAGTTAAGTGGTGGAGAGAGCAGTCTTGCAGAGTGCAGTAGTATAGAGTATTGTCTTGCAGAGTGCAGTGGTGTGGAGTGCAGTGGTGTAGAGTGCAGTGGTATAGAGTACAGCAGCGTAGAGTGTTTCTGAGTAGAGTGCTGTTTGTAGTAATGGCGCACGGTACGGTTGTGCAGAGTAGAACAGGGTGGCTTAGAGTGCAATGGTGAAGAGTGGTGTAGCATGCAGTGGCGTAGAGTGCAGTGGCAGAGAGTGTTGCAGATTAGAGTATTGTGGTGAAGAGTGCATTGGTTTTGAGTAAAGTGGTATAGAGTACATTGGTGTACAGTGAAGTGATTTAGAGTAGAGTGGTATAGAGCACAGTAGCACAAAGTAGAGCGGTGCTGAGTAGAGTAGAGTGGCATAGTGTGGCACGATGTAGATTCCAATGGTGTTGAGTGAAGTGGCATACAGTACAGTTTTGCAGAGCAGATTAGAGTGGCGTAAGGTGTAATGGTGTAAAGTGGGGTAGTGTGCAGAGTAGATTGCCTCAGTGTAGAATGAAGTGGCATAAAGTAGAGTGGTGCACAGTAGAGTGGAGTGGCCTAGACTGGAGTAGTGTAGAGTGTAATGGTGAAGAGTGCAGTGGTGAAGTGTCATATGGTGCAATAGTGTGGAGTAGAGTGGCATGGTGTGCATTGGTGAAGAGTGCAGTGGCTTAGAGCAGTGCGAAGTAAAGTGGTATACAGAGCAGTGGCGTAGAGTGCAGTGATGTAGAGTAGAATAGAGAGGCATACAGTGCAGTGGCAGAGAGTGTATTGGTTTTGAGTACAGGGCATGGGTGTAGAGTTCAGTGGAATGGAGTACAGCATTGTAGAATAGAGTATAGTGGTGTAGAGTGCAGTGGCTTGGAGTGTTGTGTTTTGAGTAAAGTGATGTATAGTGCATTGACATAGAGTGCAGTGGTGTAAAGTGCAGAGTAGTAGAGTGATGAAGAGCGGAGTGGCGCAGGCTAGATTGCTGAGGCATGAAGTGGCATATAGTGGAATAGCGCAGAGTGGAATAGAATGCCGTTGAATGCAGTGGCACAGTGTAGATTGTTTCAGAGTAGAGTGAAGTGGCGTAGAGTGTAGTGGAATAGAGTAAAGTTCTGTAGAGTGGAGTGGTGCATGATCGACTAGAGTAGCTAAGAGTGGATTGTCATAAACTGCAGTGGTGCAGAGTAGAGCGATGCAGAGTGGAGTGTTGTAGAACATACTGGCGTACATTGCACTGGTGTAGACTGCTATAGAGTGATGTAGAGTAGAGTAGAGTGTGGTGGCATGGAGTGCAATGCTGCAGAGTACAGTGGCATAAAGTTGAGTCGCAGACAGTAAAATGTCGCAGAGTATGATGGCATGGCGTAGA
This sequence comes from Pleurodeles waltl, assembly GCF_031143425.1. NCBI lineage: Eukaryota > Metazoa > Chordata > Amphibia > Caudata > Salamandridae > Pleurodeles > Pleurodeles waltl. Next base: position 1,115,287,676 of record NC_090445.1, read on the forward strand.
GTGTAATAGTGCAGAGTGGAGGAGTGTGGGGCTGAGTGCAGTGACGTAGACTGGACTGATGCAGAGCCTAGTGGCGTAGAGGGCAGTGGCATAGAGTAGAGGGGTGTAGAGTTCAGTACCAGAGAGTGTAGTGATGCAGAGTAGAGTGCAGTGGTGTATAGCAAAGTGGCATAGAGATTATTGACATAGAGTGGTGTAGAGTGGTGAAGAGTAGAGTGGCACAGAGAGCAGTGGCATAAAGTGGTGCAGAGTAGAACAGAGTGGCATAGAGTGCAGTGACGTAGAGTACAATGGTGAAAAGTGCAGTGACGTAGAGTGTTGCTGAGAATAGTGGCATTAAGTTCAGTGGTGAGAAGTAGATTGGTGTAGAGTGCTTAGGTTTTGAGTAAAGTGGTGTAGAGGACACTGTCTTAGAGTACAGTGGATACAAATGAGTGTGGTGGACTTGAGGAGAGTGGTACAGAGTACAGAACAGTAGAGTGGGGCAGTGTGGAGTGGTGCAGCGTATATTGCAGTGATGCACATTGCAGTGGCAGAGAGTGCAGTAGCGCAGAGTAGACTGTTACAGAGTAGAGTGAAGTGGCATAGACTGGAATGATACATGGTAGAGTGAAGTGGTGCAGAGTAGGATGGCATAGAGTGCAGAGTAGATTAGATTGGCCTGGAGTAGATTGGCATAGAGTGCACTGGTGTATAGGTTGGCGTAGAGTGCAGTGTTGCAGAGTGGAGTGACATAGAGTAGAGCGGCATAGAGTGAAGTGGTGCAGGGCAGAGTGGAGTGGCATAGACTGGAGTGGTGTAGAGTACAGTGGCGAAGAGTGCAGTGGAACATAGTAGAGCAGATTGGAGTAGAGTGCATTGGCATAAAGTATAGTGACATAGAGTAGAGAGGCATATAGTGGTGGGTTCAGAGTAGAGCGCTGTGACGCAGTGTGGAGTGGTGTTGTGTGTAGTGGTGCAGAGTAGAGTGCATTGGTGAGGAATGGTGCAAAGAAGAGTATAGTGGTGTAAAGTGGAGTGTGCATAGTGAGGTACTGCCATTACAGACAACACGTCTTCAATTGAAATAACCATTACATGTGCACAGACATACAGTTTTACTGATAAAAATATACAGCACACAAACAATAATGTGTAGAAATGTCCTCACCTAGAGTGTTGATTTGTTTTGATCATATTCAAATATTTATTTCCACCACACTTCAAAATTACCGCTAATAGCCAATATGATTGTTAGATAAATCCTCTCACCTTGACTCAGAGAAGGAAAAGTAAAAACCAAGCTCTCTTGGAAGACAGAGCCTAATATTGACCTCTATCGTTGAATGCACAATATGTAAAGGCCTGTTTAGTGAAAGGGATCATTTGGAAGGATAATGTAAATAAGGTATATGCCACGGAAGGGACAAATTCAAGCTGGACAGCCTAAAACAAAGCCAGCATATAGAATGCAAGATAATGTGATATACAAACCACAAAGCCAATGATAAGCAGTGAGCAGAAGGCATTCCCAGGGAACCTTTCCCAATGTCCCCAAGATGTCGCTAGCAAACCAGAGAACTGCTCTTTCTCGTAGGCTTAGACCTAAAAAAAGAGCAGGACTGGAACATAAAAGACAACAAAAACATGGGTTGCTGCTGACAGAAACAACATCTGAAGCTTTCTCTTTTTCATTGACATAGTTTGTGTAATCTAAGTAGCAGAGCAGCCTTTCATTGTTTCTGAGTAGTGAAATGTACATATCAATGCCCAAAAGCTGCATTTTAAAGAAAGAAGAACAGGGTGTACTGAATGCACAACTGAAAAAGGCGCACCACCCTATCATGACACAGATACTGGTGTAACCCAGAATTTCCAAAATCTGCTTATCGACTGTGTAGTAAACTATGCTCACCTTTTTAGGTGGAGCGCGCAAGCATTTTGACCTGTTGTAAGTATTGTGGGCTTTTAACCAGGCCCATGTCACGCCCTCACTTTCACTCGTTCGTGGGCTTGCCCTTAAAAAATCACTTGATGTTATTAATATTGCTTATGTTTCTTTTTGTCACGGCTTGAGGACTGCCCTCGTTACATGGATTATTGCACGATTGCAATATACTTCAGCATGGGCAAACAATTTTTTTTGTTTCTCCCCTTTGTGCTGCATGGTGGCCATGGTGCTCACATCGCAAACAGGCACAACAGCATGAACTCGATTGGCGATATTGAGGTGCTGGTCACATTGTTCACAGTTACCTAATCAGAGTCATTTCTTACGGCTCTCCTCATAAAACACTTGAAAGTAGTAAATGCTTTACATAAAACAGAAATACACCAAGCGAAAGCAGCTCTCCCGGCACAGTGGGGAAGCCGAAACTACAATATTCCCTGCACACTGGAAAACTCGACCCCTAATGCTTTGCAAGCATTCTTTTTTACAACATTTTTGCCCATAACTCAGCCTGTGATGGTCCTAGGACAACAGGACCTCCACCAAAACGTTCAGCACAATGCACTTCTCCTGTCTAGGTCATCTTTGGGTCACCACACTACGCTATTGGGGACACCAAAATAATAACTCCTCCCATCATTTAGTGTCCTTTTAAGCATTCTCATCGTTGAAACTTTTGTTTTCGGTTGGGAATAGCTTGTGTTTCAAGGGCCTTCTTTGTATTATCATTGCTATAGGTTTGTGTTAGAAATGGGGTCTTTGGTTGGCAGTCACGTTACCCCCTGTCCAAGCAAGGACCCTCACTCTAGTCAGGGTAAATCACACATAATCCAAATTATCCTGTGCCCACCCTCTGGTAGCCTGGCACTGAGCAGTCAGGCTTAATTTAGAAGGCAATGTGGAAAGTATTTGTGCAATAAATCATACAATAACACAGCATAACACCACAAAAATACACCACACAGTGTTTAGAAACATATTTAATATTTATCTGATAGTATATGTTGAGATATCTCAGAAAAAGTGATATAAAGGCACATATTTATACTTTTTCAGCGCTGCATCTGCGTAATTTTTTTACGCAAAGGCGGCGCAAATGTACAAAATACAATTGTATTTTGTAAGTTTGCGCCGCTTTTGCGTCAAAAAGCAGCTCAAATGAGGCACTAAAAAAGTATAAATATGGGCCAAAGTGTCTTTAGTCTTTTAAAAGCAATAAGTGCCTCTTTCAAGCACAAAGTACCTGGCTTGCATTCACAATCTACCTGAGGAACCGCAGAGGAGGAAGTGCGTGGAAAACAAGGAGGTGTGTGTAAATTTCTCAGGCCGCACACAGCGATGTGTCGTTTAGTTTTCACCCAGGGACGGCTGTGCATCGATTTCCGGCCATCGGTCGTGGATCCTCTTCGGGTTGCGGGGTTTTCAGACGCCCCGGGGATGATGTGTGGATTTCTGGCGCTGACAGGATGAAGTCACAGGGGCTGCGTCGATCCGGTGGGCATTGAGTGGAAATTTCTACCGCACTGCAGGCGCTGCGTCGATTCCTCTCTGGAAGTTGGGCTGCGTCATTCCAGCTCGGCTGTACATCGATCCAGGGGGCCATGCGGCGAATTTCCGGTCGTTACGCTGGTGCTGCATCGATCTCCTTGTTGCGAAGTTGGGCTGTGACGTTCCGGCTCAGCATGTGGTGAATTTTTCACCACGGTGCAGGCTGTGCGTCGTTTTTGGCAGGCTGTGTGTTGATTTTCACCGCACAATGAGTCCTTCTTGTAGAGATGAAGGCATTTTGGTCCTGAGACTTCTGGGAACAGGAAGCAAGCTCTATCCAAGCCCTTGGAGAGCACTTCTCAGCACAGCCAAAGAGCAGCAAGGCAGCAGGGCAACAGCAAGGCAGCAGTCCTTCACAGAAAGCAGTCAAGTGAGTCCTGTGGGCAGCGAGGCAGTTCTTCTGGGCAGGTTGCAGATTCCGGTTCAGGTTCTCTTCTCCAGGAAGTGTCTGAGTTTGTAGGGGCAGAGGCCCTGTTTAAATACCCAAATGTGCCTTTGAAGTGGGTGAGACTTCAAAGAGTGGCTTAAAAGTGCACAAGGTCCCCTTTCAGTTCAATCCTGTCTGCCAGGGTCCCAGTAGGGGGTGTGGCAGTCCTTTGTGTGAGGGCAGGCTACTGTCCTTTGACATGCAAGTGTAAGGCCTTCCACCTTCCCAGCCCAAGAAGACCCATTCGAAATGCAGATGTATGCAAGTGAGGCTGAGTATCCTGTGTTTGGGGTGTGTCTGAGTGAATGCACAAGGGAGCTGTCAACTGAACCCAGCCAGATGTGGATTGTAAGGCACAGAAGAATTTATTGGCAGAGAAATGCTCACTTTCTAAAAGTGGCATTTCTAAAATAGTAATATTAAATCCAACTTCACCAGTCAGCAGGATTTTGTATCACCATTCTGGCCATACTAAATATGACCTTCCTTCTCCTTTCAGATCAGCAGATACCACTCAAACAGTATATGAGGGTAGCCCCAATGTTAGCCTAAGAAGGGAACAGGCCTCACAGCAGTGTAAAACGAATTTAGGAGTTTTACACTACCAGGACATGTAAATTACCTAGGTACATGTCCTGCCTTTTGCCTACACAGCACCCTGCCCTATGGGTTACCTAGGGCACACCTTAGGGGTGACTTATATGTAGAAAAAGGGGAGTTTTAGGCTTGGCAAGTACTTTTAAATGCCAAGTCGAACTGGCAGTGAAACTGCACACACAGGCCTTGCAATGGCAGGCCTGAGACAAGTTAAAGGAGCTACTTAAGTGAGTGGCACAATCAGTGCTGCAGGCTCACTAGTAGCATTTAATCTACAGGCCCGAGGCACACATAGTGCACTTTACTAGGGGCTTATAAGTAAATTAAATAATTCAATTGGGTATGATCCATATCATGTTTAAAGGGAGAGAGCATATGCACTTTAGCACTAGTTAGCAGTGGTAAAGTGCGCAGAGTCTTAAAACCAGAAAAAACTGAATCTAAAAAGTGGAGGGAGGTAGGTAAAAAGTCAGAGGTGACCACCCTAAGGCTGTCAGGTCTAACAGTTTGTTACACCTGAAAATATGTAATGCACTATGTTCTCTAGGGGCTACATATGTTGTTATTCTGCATAATTTATTGCCATTTACTTTTTGTATTATTTATTGAAATTTTATTTTTGTGTGGTTGTGCCCTCTAGGGACTAACTATATGGTTACATGACAATGTTTTTTACATATGCTGTTTTTATTTTGGTGCCCTCAAGGGCTGTTCTTAGCATTACAACATATTAAAATATTTGTGGCACGGACACTTGCCACAAATGAAGGGCATTACATTTACAAAACATTTTTGCTTTCAACTCAGCCTGTTTTGGTCCTAGGACAATGGGACCACCTTCAAAACATTGATCATAATGTGCTCTTCCTGTCTACATCATCTCTGAGTCCCCACACTATGCTAGTGGGGATTCCAAAATAATAACCCTTCCCACCGTTCAATGTCTTTTAAGCTTTCTTCTGGCTAGAACTTTTGTTTTATAGCTAGGAGAATTTTTGTGTTAAAGGCCTTCTTTGTAAAATCATTAAAATAGACCTGCTAGTCCTAAAAATGCTTCCAGGGGTTATGTATATGGCTACAATGCATTACTTTCTCCTGTTTTTCTCATGGGGCTATGCCCTCAAGGGGCTAACAATATGGTTATATGACCATGTTTTTTTTAAATGATATTTTTATATGGTGCTCTCTATGGGCTGTTCTGAGCATTTCAGTCAGATGCCAAAAGTTTATTTCTTATTACACTATGACTGTTTGAACACTCTTGATATGTTTGGGTGACCCTTGTAGTTAATTTCTCCTCTGTGGCTGTCTTGTGTCTTTTTGGGGGGAAGTGTGTTAGCCAGCCAGCAACTCTGATGATAGGGTGGTGAAAATGGTATTCTATAGGAATTAGCATGGCAGATTTAAATTAGGATGTTAAATGGCAAAATGGTCATGTTTTTCTGCATACAGAGGAAGAAGGTAAATGGAAGTGATTTAGTTATATGCAGGGCCACTGGAATTATATGGCAGGTAAAGATGAAATTATGAGGCAGGGTTGACCAATTTATGAAGCAAGGAAAGTCCAGTTACGCATTTACAATGCCAGTAGCTCTAACTCAAGCAAATACGAGACCTATTGCATTTAAATGCTTGTTAGAGGGTGGTTTTACCCACAGCGCTCTGAAGGTATGCATGGGCAATTTCAGACAGATACTCCTGGTAGCCACAAGTTGGATGCAGTCCTGACTTCCCCAGTGGGGTTCCCCAAAAGCCTCTAAATGGCAAATGCAGAGATATCTGGTGCAGAACAAGGTTGCAAATCCCTATCATGGCTCCATGATGTAAGGCAGTGAACCCTGCAGATCTCCAGAAGCAGGAAATGGAACAAAAGCATGTATCAGATTAATTGACTATACTCTGTTTTGCATGTAGCAGTACCTAAACTGAGACAGGTGTTTAGCATTAAAAAATAAGAACCATGCTGTCCTTTCAGTAATACCAAAATGCAAACAGCACACGTTGCTGTATATGCTCCGGCACGTTATATTGTGATTCCGTGGGATGTAACTGCTGGAGGACATTCTGGGCTGAACTTAAGTTCTACGAGAGGGTTCGGTTCAATGAGAGGGATTAGCAAACACTAATATCCTTTTATTCATGTGTGCATACTAAACTCAGAGCATCCCCTCTCCTTTATTCTTGAACTGGCAGACTAGATTCAGTAGGTGATCTATGTAGGGAATTAGTGTCCCTGAGGCAGGTCTTGTACAAATAAATCTCCTTTTTAAAATACAGAATAGATAGGACACCTGGTGACACAGAATGGCCTTGTCAAAGTACCTGTATGTGATCCTCAGCAATGCTGTTTGTGGTTGAGATGTGCACAGTATGTAGCCTGATGACCGGTGCAAGAACTCCTGATTATCTGATAAAGGGGTAGGTGGGTGTTTTTCCATGCAACAATATATAGCCAACCAGGAAAGCTGTCATTATTGTTTGATTAATTTATTAAAGTATCACAAGATACAGGTCCACTACAATGAATACATCACATAACAAGAGCCATGAAAGGGCACGATTCTGAGAGTCAAGATCATTGGTTCATGATGAGAGAGAAAGATATTAATCAGAGATCATAGAGAAAGGACAATAAAGAAAATTAGGACCAGGAGGAGAGCAGTATGTGTGTGTGATGGAGAAAAGGACAGATCACTGTAACCAAGTGAAAGAAGAGCAGAGAGGAGTCATGAAAAGGCTGAGTGTAAGTAAGGTACTCCGTGAAGTTTGCAATGGCTATTCTTGTGTGGGTGCTTAGACTAGCCTATACATCTATTCTGTGTGTGATCAGGTCTCTTTTGTTGCAACCGAGCGGTCTGCTCAGACAGTTGGCACAGCTGGGAAGTTCTTGTCTGAGCAGAGAGAAAGAGAGAGAGAGAAACAGAGAAAATATGGGTGTGTACCTATACCTTGTAGAGCTTTACATTTACCTTCGGCTTATATTTACTGCTTGAAAATTTCACCTAGTTATTATAACAAGAAGCGTGCAAAGAACTCGCTTGTCCACACATTGCAACATGCTGTGCATTCTTTTCTAACTATTGGAAAGCTGAAGTGAAAAAGGGAGAGCTCCCAAGGTGAGATCACAGAAAGCAATTATTGCAGAAAACAGATGGATATTGAGGCAGAGGGATCAGTCAGAGAAACAGAGTGGTTTGCAGTATGAAGAATGAAATCAGAAGTGAGAGAGCTCAAATTGGAAAGAGAAGCCATGAGCGTAACCATCGCCAGGAGGGATGCCATATTTGAGCCAGAATGAAGGGGAGTTCAGAGGCGATAAAGGCATTATTTTGCACGTCATAGACTGTAATTTATCAGCCTGATTGGGTAGGATGTCTGTATTCTTCTTATCCAGTTCCCAACTCTTACGTTTTTTATCCACAAGTTTTATCATGATCTGGTTTCATTTGTTCGCCAGAATGTTGTCTATCCATGTACGAATATTGGCTACTTTGGTATAGACTCCGGGAAACTGTGTCGCACAGCTGTAGCCCCAAGACGTAATTCCTTGCAACCTCCCGCTGCATATGAAGGGTCCACCTGAATCTCCCTAGGCAAAAAGAAGATACATCATGAGAAGGAGGGTGACAAGAGGAAAAACGGTGACCCAAATGTAAGAAGGGCCTAGCGCCACATTAGTGTCAATTTTAAAAAATGCTGCACCAAATTTACAAAGTGTTGCAATGCAGGCATTGAACCACTTTGTAAATCCTTGATACAAATTATGCCTGCACCAGGCATAATGTATGCGAGGGGCGTGTCTCCATTAGGAGGCCCAACAACATGGCACAGTGGAATCTATAAGATTCCACTGCGCCATTTTTCTCGTCATGTTTAACGCCTGCTTAGTGCAGGGGTCAAATTGAGGCACACCATTGTTTATAATGGGCCTCTATGTACTTTACAGGATTAGCACCAATATTTTTGGCACTAATTCTGAAAAGTACCACAATAGCGTGAGAAATTGTTATTCTATTGATCCTAACGTGCGCCGCATCATTAATATGACACACACATGGGGGCGTTAGGGGGGACGCAATCGGGCGCAAGAAAAGTGGCGTTTCATGTAATGAAGTGCCAATTTTCTTAAATCTGGGCTAAAGAATCATGTATTGAGAATGTCCTACCTTGCAGGTGTCCTTGCCCTCCACACCAGCGCAGATCATGTTTGCAGTTATTGCCCCTCTGTACTTAGAGTTGCATTGGGTCTGATTTACTACAGGAATATCAACTCCTTGAAGCAGATCTGAAAGCGCAAATCCATTGGTCTTTGTTACGCCCCATCCATAGGCTGTGCAGAGGGAGACACTGAATGTGCCTCCCTGGCTGGGCAATGTCACTGGCTTCACAGCAACCGTCAAAGCCGCTTTAACTTTAAGCTACAGAGAGAAGAACCAGAATATAAGTATTTGAAGGGGTTGCAAAAAAGGCTGCATGAAGACAACACTACTATGAGGAATGGGGCAGACCGGAGTGTGTAGCAAGAGACACATACCAGCATCCAGCAAGGGGAACACTTGCATGTCTCATGGGACAAAAATCAATGATCTGTACAGAATAAATAACAACACATTAAGACACATTGTAGGCACCACCATATAGCATGAGGCCGATATAGATAAGAGTATGAGAAAATTACCAGTATATAGCATGAGAGAAACACCAACATACGGCACAGAAAAACACACACATATTGCATGGGGCACACATCTGCTTTCAGCAGGGAGCATGCACATCAGCATGGCATTAACAACGTATACCAATGTGAAAACACACCTTGCATAAGTAAGAGATAGAAAGGAGCACACAAGTTGTATAGTTCTAGGTATTCATGTCACAGACAAATGCAATTAGGCTCATACGGTAAAGTGCTGCTTCCTATCCTTATGGGGGCACAAACTGCAGAAAATCATGGAAGGTTTACTGTACTATATTGTGCCTGATGGCTCATACCGCCTACTCTCCCTGTTCTCACTAGGTTTTGAGCAGGCCAGGAATGGAGCCCCGTACAGAAATGTCACAGACACACGGACTGCAGTGCCAAACACTTTTGTTGAGGAAACATCGAACTGGTGCATGTTACATTGTCACTGAGACAAATATAAAATCTCCCTCTTGGGCAATGAAGCTCGAACCTGACATACCTGTGCCAATTCCAGAGCAGACATATATACTCTCAAAGTAAGAGTTTCACCTACACCTACTTGGATGGATATTGGGAATGTAGTTTACCGTCTTGGCCCCCTTATTTGTTCTAATAAGTCCATGCCAGTTATCCTGACTTTAATCTAGCAACTTCTGGGTTGAGCACTTCTGTGGCTGTAGGTACAACATGACAGTTAATTATGTGTCCCTAACGAGGAAAACAATTGAAATATGAGGTATCATGACTCTTCGTGTGGAATGTCGTCAAGGCAATGTATCAGACTTTTTTTAGGCCTGCGTTCCACACCTTCCTATGATTTGCACTCTAATGTAACCTCCCTAATAACAACAGGGTTGGTATGATAGCTGTAAAAAACGCATAGCATGAAGGACTAGGTAATGAAGTTTTATTTTAATATTTGTTACTGATGGCCTTGCAAATCTTTTAAGACAGGGAAACTACTCTGTTGCAATGGTGTCAAAGTCTCTGCCAGGAAGCAAGTGAAACTTGTATTCCCCCTGTAGTAGTAATCCACATAAACTAGTCACTCTGAAATTGCTGATTTTAATTTGCTTCCTCTAGAGGTCAAGATTTAACTATATGGAATTCAATATATTTAACCATTAGCATATCCGAGGCCATCTTCCTTAATTTGTTGATAATGTTGCTCATCAGAGTGGAAACATCTGGTATCATCTGTTCTCAGCGGAAAGGGCCATACTGAGATTCATATAGATCCAGTATTTTACACTGAAGCCCAGATAGGTAGCCTGTTGATCAGTTTCTTGTCCAGGTCTCTTAGTATTTCTCTTTGACAGTATGGTGAAGTTAAAACTGCCTGCTTCAGAGGATAATCTTACCTATTGGCAGTTCTCTATAGCGTTGCCTACACTCAAATTGTGACAGTGCTCTTCACATCAAGCTATGTTACCAGTTACTGCACAGATAATGGCAAATAAAGCTAGGGAAGATAAAATATCATCCAATAAATGCAAGCTACATAGCTTGCAAACACTGCGCGCATGTCAACGTGTAGCAAACAGTGAAAACTTTACCTGCAGATCAAAATTAATTATTTACATGAGATACTTCGGCCCAAATTTAAGAAAAGTGGCGCTGCATCCATTTCTGAGCCACTTTTCTTGCACCCCTTAGCGCCCCCCTACCGCCACTATGTGTGCACCGTATTTGATATACAGCTCACCATGGACCAGGGTTGGGGCAATAGCATCAACATTTTTGATGCTATTGGTGTACTGGTATTAATCCTTCAGGCCCATATTTATACTTTTTGACGCTAAACTGCGCTAACGCAGTTTAGCGTCAAAATATTTTGCGCCGTCTAACGCCATTCTGAAGCGCCATGCGGGCGCCGTATTTATGGAATGGCGTTAGACGGCGCAATCAGACCGGCGCTGCCTGGTGTGCGTGGAAAAAAAACACGTAGACCAGGCAGCGCCGGCGTTGGGAAAAAATGACGTTAGGGCGTCTTAAAATGGCGCAAGTCCGGTTGACGCTAAAAAATCGTCTTAACCCGACTTGCGCCATTTTTTTTCGACGCCCATCCCCCATCAACATGACTCCTATCATTGTAAAGATAGGAGTCATGCCCCCTTGCCCAATGGCCATGCCCAGGGGACTTATGTCCCCTGGGCATGGTCATTGGGCATAGTGGCATGTAGGGGGGCACAAATCAGGCCCCCCTATGCCACAAAAATTAAAAAAAAAAATACTTACCTGAACTTACCTTAATGTCCATGGGATGGGGTGGAGAAGTGTGGCTCAATGGTTAGAGCGGCAGACCCTGAAGCAGAGATCTGGCTCAAGACCAGGGTTCAAGTCCCGCTTCGGCAGGTCTTGGGCTCAATTCCCCTTGACCAGATAATTCTCGCCTCGGTGCCTAATCTAATTCATGGGTCCCACTCTGCAACTCTGGGCAATAGCTTGCTTAATCTCCACAACGGCCCCAACAGCGCTTGGATGCCTGGCTTCACCCTCAGGAGTTGGCACCTCATAGGGAACAAGCCAGGAGGGGTTCCAAAGCGGTATGAGTACAGCGCCTTGAGACCCTAACGGGTGAGTAGTGCGCTATACAAGTGCTAATTTACATTTACATGGGTCCCTCCGTCCTTGGGTGTCCTCCTGGGGTGGGCAAGGGTGGCAGGGGGGGTCCCTGGGGGCAGGGGAGGGCACTCTGGGCTCATTTTGAGCCCACTTGTCCCTTAACGCCATCCCTGACCCAGGCGTTAAAAAGCGGCGCAAATGCGCCGTTTTTGGCCACGCCCACTCCCGGGCGTCTCTTTTGCCCGGGAGTATAAATACCACGTAAAGGCCTGGGAGTCATTTTTTAAGACGGGAACGCCTCCCTTGCATATCATTAACGCAAGGAAGGGGTTCACGCTAAAAAATGACGCACACTCCGGGCACTTTGGCGCCCGAAGCGTCTAACGCCAGAGTATAAATATGGCGTTAGTTGGCGTTAGTTCTGCGTCGAATTTGCGTCGAAAAAAACGACGCAAATTCGGCGCAACCAGAGTATAAATATGGCCCTCAGTGTACCTAGGGCCCAAATGAAAACAATGGTTATGCCTCCTTTTAATGCCTGCTCTGTGCAGGCATTTAAAATAGAGGCTATAAATGGCACAGTGGTAGCACTAAGATTCCACTGCGCCATTTTTGCAGTCCTCCTAATGGGGGAGCGCCCCCCTGCAAACATTATGCCTGGCGCAAGCATAATGTGACGCAAGGGATTACAAAGTGGAGCAATGCATGCATTGCGCCACTTTGTAAGCATGGCGCAGTGAATTTGACCTCATTGGAACACATCAGCATCATAAACAAATTACACTAATATGACATAAGGAGGAGCTAGGCCTCTTAAAGCTGGGCCTGGATATTTCAGAATGCATAGAGTGCACCGTTGATTTAGTGTGGTAATTACCTATGTTTAAAAATGTATTTTAAACATTTTTTCAGAATGTTCTAATAAACATTATAAGATTTTCCTGGTTCCGCCAAGTGGATATTTGACTAATTTCAAGCAAATAAACCATTGCTGAGAATTATGGTTTTGCAATTTACGTTTCCCATTTACTTCAAAAGGCTTCTCTTCTGTAATACAGTCCCTATCGTACATGGGTTGTATCACTCTAGAACAACCTTCACAAAACACTGGGCTGCATGTCGCAAATAAAAGTAAATGCGCTTCTAGTGACATGGTTGCTGTCTAAAGGTAGCCGGCGATCAATAACCTGATTGGTGAATAAAAGTGTCAGCGACCTGACACAAAGTTTCCTTTTCTTGACTAAACACAGTGTTGCAAGGCTATTAGCAAAAAAGTTACTTTCAGGCAGTTATTTTCACGTTTAATTGTCTTGTGTCTTGTAGAGACTCAGTAGAGGTCAAAAACCATATATTGTGCCGCACAGACACATCGATTTGCCCCAAAAAAGCAGAGAGAAAGTACCAAACTAAGCAGTTATCTGACATTTTCCAAATGCCTATTTGTTTCTCCAACCAGCGTGGTTATTTATCTATAAATGTGGGTAGCTATTTTTTCAAGCGAGAATATATTGTTGTTTAACTTTATGCATTCTTTGGTGTAGGAACAAATCATATTTAAACAAAAGACTTAACCGGGTGCTTTTACAAGTGTAGGTGCCACCAGCATCTCGATTCAGACTGACTTATCCACACCACAACATTCAAGTCCAGAAAAACTTCAGGTGCACTCATCCAACTAGCCAATCGGATGTGCATCCCGTAAACCCAGGTAGCCAGCCCCTGCACAATCATTCTATAAATCAGCTGCCCTTTGCAAGGGTAGCCTGTTGTTATCCCTCCCTTGCCAGAACTTGGGTAGAACTGCCACCTAAAGGACTGAACACCTCCTATGACCCTATTGGAGAATACTCCAGGAAATTGACTCTGTGGGTATGAACTGAGATCAGGGGTGCTTCGTCCCATTGTTAGACACAAGTCGACAGCAAGAGCCGGGTTTACCAATCTCTGAACACCAGAGATGTGCATGTCAAGCTCATCCAGTCCTGTTTTACCTATCGTAGTTCGTATCTGTATCGAAAAAAAAACAATAATACAAGTACCAGAATTGAATGCACTTGTATCACTTTAATCTATACCCACAGACGTGTTGCCTACATGTGCTGGATATGCGCGTGTGTTACCAGACCCATCCAATGCCTTCTCCACAAAACTGCAGCTTATGATATTTCTTTTAAACCATCAAAGCAATTAATTAAGCTTCTCTTCTTTAAACTTCGTGCTGTCTTCCTCAGCTCAAAGCCCTGATAAAGTTCAATTGAATGAAAGTATTACCTCCACGAAACTATGATTGGTTAATTACAGAATTATAATAAAGAAGAAATCAAGCCTTAAGTCTTAAAATTAAAGTTCACTTAAAAATAGCCCAAAAAGGGTCGAAAAAAGCATCTAACAAGACTACAAATGCACACCCACCTTAATTCGAAAGAACCGCCAAGGGCGTTAATTCACCAAATTGCCAAGGGTAGCAGAAGTAACACGTCTTTTAACTACAATGACTTAACAGGAAGTGATGTCATAGTACCTTTGACTTGCTGTAACACTCCCCTCAGCTGTCCAATTCGCAACTGTCTTTTTTATTACCTCTTGTCTCTTTCTCACACGGAATGCTGAACATTGTCAAACATTCACCCCCAGTACAGTGATCTGGGCCTAAATCCATCGTTTTTTTGCTGCCCATGTCATTCCAGTTTGGACCCAGCCATATGCAAATCAGTCTTGACCCTGTTCCCCATGAGAACAGTCCAGCCCAAACTGCTAGGCCAGGTCTTCCCTGGACTGGAAACAAGCATCCTGGGACCGGTTTCGGGGTTTCACCCCTCATCAGCCAGGCTAGCTTGAATCCAGTGGCATGGGAAGCACAGGACCCACGTCTGGGCATACCCTTCCCACTTAGGGCGACAAAGCAAAAACAACAAGTGATGGACGGAATGCTGAACATTGTCAAACATTCACCCCCAGTACAGTGATCTGGGCCAAAATCCATCGTTTTTGTGCTGCCCATGCCATTCCAGTTTGGACCCAGCCATATGCAAATCAGTCTTGACCCTGTTCCCCATGAGAACAGTCCAGCCCGAACTGCTAGGCCAGGTCTTCCCTGGACTGGAAACAAGCATCCTGGGACCGGTTTCAGGGTTTCACCCCTCATCAGCCAGGCTAGCTTGAATCCAGTGGCATTGGAAGCACGGGACCCACGTCTGGGCATACCCTTCACACTCAGGGCGAGAAAGCAAAAACAACAAGTGATGGACGGAATGCTGAACATTGTCAAACATTGACTCCCAGTACAGTGATCGGGCCTAAACCAATCGTTTGTTTGCTGCCCATGCCATTCCAGTTTGGACCCAGCCATATGCAAATCAGTCTTGACCCTGTTCCCCATGAGAACAGTCCAGCCCGAACTGCTAGGCCAGGTCTTCCCTGGACTGGAAACAAGCATCCTGGGACCGGTTTCGGGATTTCACCCCTCATCAGCCAGGCTAGCTTGAATCCAGTGGCATGGGAAGCTCTTTCTCACACCTCCTGCCCTCTATGTCTAAGGTGTCTTCCTCACAGAGCTCCTTATAATAGCTCACGCCTCAGTTTCTCATCTGTTCTATCTCTTGTTCACATCTTTCACCTTCACATCTATATCTCCCATATCTCTTACTATTTTACCTGTCTCTTTCGTGCTGATCTCTAAGTATGAGCCCCTCCCTCTTATTTTTTTAATTCTTCGTCTGTGTCTCCTTCTAAACTGTATGGAGACTCAGTATCTCAATCCCTTCTGTCACTTTAGCAACACACTCTCAATTGTCTCCATTCTTTCAGCTGTCACTGTCTCACCTTCCCACATTCCTCCTTCTCTTAGTTGTCTCCTAATCTGTCTCTTAATCGTGTCTCTCTGTTACACCCATGTTCCCTTCTTTGAGGGCTATCTCGCTGTAGTTTTCTCTGTTACCGATCTTAACCACCTCCCAACTACTGCCTCTCCTCCGCTCTGCACAGAAGATTTATAAGTAGTCTCTAATTTGTAACCCCACTCTTTCTCATCTGCCTCGTTATCACCTGCCTTGCCTGTCTACCTCTGAGCTGTCGTCTTTTACAACTCTCACCATCATCCATCCATCTCTTAGTTGTCTATCACCAGCCATCTTTGGATTACTTGTCTCACACCTGCCTCTCTCTCGCTTTCTTATCTGTTTCTATCTATATCACATCCTTCATACTGTCACTCTATCTATCTATCTATCTATCTATCTATCTATCTATCTATCTATCTATCTATCTATCTATCTATCTATCTATCTATCTATCTATCTATCTATCTATCTAGCTATCTGTCTGTGTATTACCCTTTCACATCTGTCTGTATCTCTGTCACACCTGTCACTTCTCTTTGACGTCTTTTTCACCCCTTGTCTCACACACACCACCACTTTTGGCACTCAGGGCCAGATGTAGGTAGCATTTTGCATGGCGCAAACTGCAAAAATCGCAGTTTGTGCCATGCAAAATGCGCATCGAGATGCTCATTCCCATTTTGCGAATCGGTACCGACTCGCAAAATGGGAATGCGGCTCGCAAATAGGAAGGGGTGTCCCCTTCCTCTTTGCGACTCGCACCGCAATGCTATATTGTTTTGTGACCGCGAACGCCGTCGCAAAGCAATTCGCAGTTACCACCAGTGTCACACTGGTGGTAACCCATTCGCAAAAGGGAAGGGGTCCCGTTGGGACCCCTTCCCCTTTGTGAATGTTGCCACAAATGTTTTTTCAGAGCAGGCAGCCTACTCTAAAAAAATGAAACCAAATGGTTTCGGATTTTTTTTGTATTGCAACTCGTTTTCCTTTAAGGAAAACGGGCTGCAATAAAAAAAAAAAAAAACTGCTTTATTTAAAAAGCAGTCACAGACATGGAGGTCTGCTGTCTCCAGCTCGCCACCATCCCTGTGAGTGCAGAGAATCGCAATGGGGTCACAAAATGCGACCCACCTCATTAATATTAATGAGGTGGGTCTTTGCGACCCCATTGCGATTCGCAGACGGTGTCTGAGACACCGTTCTGCATCCGATTTTGCGATTCGGAAATTGCGAGTCACTTTGTATTGTCCTCAACCTGCTCTTTGTTTAGTGTTTTCGTTGTTTTCCACCCCTTTCCTTTGAACGTTCTTCCCGTCTACCCCCTGTTATTCTCCTATGTCTCCTGCTTTTCTTGCTCCAATATTTAATTTGTGCTAGTTGTTTCCGGTGCTGAGCAACCGGCACTTATTTTTGAGGGCCGGGGCTTATTCTTCTGCCTCAAGCATTTGTTGAGAGCAATAGACACATATGGGAAAGACGGAGGAAGGGAAAAATGGAAAAGCGTCACAAAGGGAGATAGCAGAAAGCTGCAAGATTGAGCTGAAGGGGCAGAGAGTGGCTATAAATGGACTGAAGAGACCTGAGGTGGCTTCAGGATTACGCTGCCTCAGTATTCCGTGATCACACATTTAATTGCAGTAGCTGTGGGTTTAAGAGGAGGGCTTTGGGCACTGGCACGTTTTTATTTACAAATTAAGTGCTGTCTTGCTCCCTCTAAATGCTCTTGGGCAGCAGAAGACACAGACCTTTATACTAGTGTCTACTTGAAACAGTGGCTAATTGTTTCACAAGATTATTACTTTTCTGTGAGACCGGAAGTCACAAGCAATGTGATAGGGGTCGCAGAAGGAAAGCCAGGGGTCGTAGCTGCAACCCCTGGCGACCCCCAAGTGACGTCTTTGTTATTGGCTACTTAGTGTAACGCATAAGAAGCCACACAATTATATGTACAGCGATGAAATAAATAAAAAAACAAACCTTTAAAAGCAAATAGATCAGATTGTAATGGCTAAAGCATTCAGACACAGGCACGCATAAATGTGCACTAAATACTTGTGCCACGTCACTGGAGTCTTCCTCTCTTTATTCCTTCTGCATCCTATTTTTTCCACAAGGTTCCAGTACTCCTTGGGTGAAGCACTGCAGGCTTAGGGTATAATAAACAGGACAGACGTTTGAGGTAATTATGATCTAGACTACCATCTTTTATGCTGAAATTGTGCTGTTTGATCTAAATCCCTAAGGGCTGTGTGGCTGAATGGGGAAATGGGGTAGTGGAGGAGTATGAGCACATTGTGGCTGAGTCAGTGGAGATGGTAGGAATACTATCAGTGTTAACTTCATCCTCTAAGGTAGAAACTTTTAGGGCCTTTAATAGGGAGGTTGAGATACAGGAATTGGCCTTCCTGTTTTCTTACAGGGTGATATGTAGCTCATACACCTCTTAATTTGAGCTGGTGGCTTCCGGTCCACAACACCTGCACTTGATTGTCAAAACCGGCCCATATGACAGTCTGCCACACGGTGGCAGTAGTTGTCTAATATAAAGATGAGCACAACAACAGGTACCTATCAATTCAATATACATTAAAAATGATACCTACTAGCAAGCCATTCTTATAGCTATGAAGACGTGGAATAATCTGAATTGTCACATTTGAACGAGTATGATGGTTAGTAGCTGTGGTGGTTCAGGCATCAACAGTGCTGGCAGGGGCACAGGGTTGTGCAAGCTGCAGTGGCCTTCTGACAAGAACCCTGGCACTAACCTTTTTACAAAATAATCACTGGGCTCACATATCTGGTATCCTGAGATAGTAGTTTTTACCAAATATGTTTTTTTATGGTGTGTTTGAGTTTAAGGGGCCTCATTACTTGAGCCCCAAGAGATAACAGTACTGGGGCTCTGGTTAATTCAAGGGAAGGAGAATTACAATGAATTCTGGATTGTACTCTGAGAATCCCTAATGACTACTTACAGAAGTGCCATGAAGTTGAACCTTATGTTCAGATTTCAACTGTGGTTAGAATGGAACCCTATCTAACTTGGTTCTCAAGTCCAATTATATGTTCCCTTTTAACTCTATTTAGATTAAATCTAATTCAATATAAAGTGGCTTTCCCTAAACAATGCATTCGGTAAAAAAGAGTTACCACCCTGCCCTTGTAATGCTAGATCTAAGCAGAGTACTTGTCACTTTTTTTATTCTGTACACTCTACATCACTCCTAGATACACTTTCATATTGGATCTTTTAAGTACACTAAAGTTCACACATCATAAGGATGCTATGACCTTATATCCAAAATTTGTCAGAAATCCAAATTTGTTATCCTGTGTTAAATTTAATTAGATCTGCTATTGCTATCAGGAAACAATATGATATAATTCCATAGCAGATTAATATGGAATCAGGCATGGTCTCAAAGCGCATCCTTGATATTGATGAAACTGAGCTTTGCTATTTTCTTTTTTTTTTTTAAACGTTAAATATTTTTATACTGTTTTTATAATTCAGACCAAAGTCTCTGTATCATAAGGTTGCCAAGACTCCACAAACATTTCAAGGGTATACATTTTTTATTCTCATTATTCTGTTTTAAGTTTTATTAGACTTGCCGCTCCAGTAGAAACTAATATGTTTTGGCCCACATGGAAATGTAACTACTTTTGACATTGGGTCATGCTGCTGAATTGCCTTGTTCCCTAAAAGATATTTTGCATATTTATCTTTTAATGTATCTAAATTTTAATCTTTACGAATCTTCTGTGCATTTATGGCATTTGCCGAATAAAGAATTTGGACTGACTGACTGACTTACTGAAGAAATCTGTAATTCTGTGTTTAATTTTCCTGATTGTTTCTCATTTTTTCCTTAGACTTTCAACTAGAGATTTTGGCTGCTTTCAGTAGTCAAAATCTCTGGGTGAAACTATATAATGCTGAGGCTTGGAAAAACTGCCCCCTTTAGAATTAAAAGGAACCTTGTGATGAGGCCATGAGAAGACTAGGTACAGTGTATCAATCCAGCAAGATCTGTCCCAAAACCAGTTTGAGAATATGGTACAGAGTGGTATTGATACAGGTGTCCTGGAGACCAATATAATGTGCCGTTAGTAATGAGATCACATGGCAAACGTGTGGCTTAATATTCTAGAGCAGCAGTTTAATTATTGGAAAGTCTCAATATGCAGGATTCACAGGAAGCCCTGGAAAGTGTGGGAACACTTCAAATATTTCTCTGACCCACTCCTGCACTGTACATGATTTACACCGGGTAAAGGCAGGGGTATATTCTTTTCAAGAATGAAAATGGAACATCTCCCTAAATTGGTGAAGGCGCAGTTAAAGTACTTTCTCCATAGAGAAAAAAAAATCCGTGCACATGTAAATGCATATAACTGTGCACGTGGAATTGCTTCAGAATCTGAGGGATGGCAATTTACAAACGTGTGTAAAATGGGACAATTCTTTGCATTTATATTTGAATAGTTCAAATTCTTCATCCATGCAAGATCAGAAAACTTCAAGTGCAGATTTACGGCTATTTCTGTGAAGCAATCACGTGGTGCTGTTTTCATCATTGCTCATGAAGCTGCCTCATTACAGCAACGATGGATGATTGGGACTACATACTAGACTGAAATTACAGTTACAAGAAAGTATGGGATCTTGCACGCTAATATGAAGGAATTTACTTTGAAATGTCCCATCAATACTCACAAGTGTCTGCTTGCGAATTGTATTGTGGGAGCTCAACAATTTCTATATGTGACTGTCTATCTGTCCAGATATCAGATCAACCGAGGGTGACTAAGATACACAGGCTTACACTACTC
This sequence comes from Pleurodeles waltl, assembly GCF_031143425.1. NCBI lineage: Eukaryota > Metazoa > Chordata > Amphibia > Caudata > Salamandridae > Pleurodeles > Pleurodeles waltl. Next base: position 1,115,308,105 of record NC_090445.1, read on the forward strand.
ACACTTTTAATAATAGTGAGGGAGTACTTAACTTTTGCAATTATGTTATCCGCAATTAATGTGACTGAGTTACTAAGGCTTGCTGCAGCGGTACTGGGACATTGATGATGACTATTAATTTAAAGTATACTCTGTTAAACGTTCATTGACATACCTATGTTACCACTTTTTGTGCAGTTCCTATTGACACTGTTTTGATGGTTTTATGGTAAAATATTGTGGACATAACGGGCCGTATTTATACTCCGTTTGCGCCGAATTTGCGTCGTTTTTTTAGACGCAAATTAGACGCTAAACTAACGCCAACTAACGCCATATTTATACTATGGCGTTAGAGGCGAATAGCGCCAAAGTTCCCGGAATGTGCGTCATTTTTTAGCGTGAACCCCTTCCTTGCGTTAATGATATGCAAGGGAGGCGTTCCCGTCTAAAAAATGACTCCCAGGCCTTTACGTGGTATTTATACTCCCGGGCAAAAGAGACGCCCGGGAGTGGGCGTGGCTAAAAACGGCGCATTTGCGCCGCTTTTTAACGCCTGGGTCAGGCATGGCGTTAAGTGAAAAAGTGGGCTCAAAATGAGCCCAGAGTGCCCTCCCCTGCCCCCAGGGACCCCCCCTGCCACCCTTGCCCACCCCAGGAGGACACCCAAGGCTGGAGGGACCCACCCCAGGGACATTCAGGTAAGTTCAGGTAAGTATTTTTTTATTTTTTTTTAATAATTTTCTTTGGCATAGGGGGGCCTGATTTGTGCCCCCCTACATGCCACTATGCCCAATGACCATGCCCAGGGGACAGAAGTCCCCTGGGCATGGCCATTGGGCAAGGGGGCATGACTCCTATCTTTACAATGATAGGAGTCATGTTGATGGGGGATGGGCGTCGAAAATAAATGGCGCAAGTCGGGTTACGACGATTTTTTCGACGTAACCTGACTTGCCCCATTTTAAGACGCCCATGCGCCATTTTCCCCCTACGCCGGCGCTGCCTGGTGTACGTGGTTTTTCTCGCGCACACCAGGCAGCGCCGGTCTGCTTGCGCCGGCTAACGCCATTCAATAAATACGGCGCCCGCATGGCGCTTCAGAATGGCGTTAGCCGGCGCAAAACTTTTTGACGCTAAACTGCGTTAGCGCAGTTTAGCGTCAAAAAGTATAAATATGGGCCAACGTTTGTGCTGCAAAAATATTGTAGCCCAAATATCAACTTCTAAGGAAAGTATATATAAGTTAGTATAGACATAATGTTCTGAACTCCCCATCTCTGGACCATGAAGCTATATATTTCATCAAGGTACATAGGTTTAGAGTGAAGTGTAGTAAACTTATACTTACTCTGGTAGTATTTGGTCATTCATATTTTTGATACACCATTTTTTATAGCTCAATAGTTTTTGCATCATATACTGGTGCAACATAAGTTTTAGTAAGGTACCAAAGGAATCACTGATGGTACTGGTGCTTATGGTACCTGAGTTATTAAGTGCTCCTGTAGCTGACGTGGTACTAGTTGTGACTCAGTAGTCATGCAAGTCATACTAGTTTTTAATTCTGATGTATGGGAGATATTCTTTGCATGTACACTTTCTTATTTTAAACTTAACAATATTTCACTTTCTTGACCAGTACTAGTAATAAGCTAATCCTTTGGAATTGTTCAGTTCTTACCTACAAGCAGCGTTTAACTTTTAAGTGTCTGTTGTTGAAGACCAATTGTGTACAATACCAATACTTAGAGTGGGTTTTGGGTCATCCCATTGCTTAGAATTTTTGAGCATCTTGGCAGTCTTAATTTCTTGCTTCTTATTTTATGGATTTTCTTCCTCTTTTTGTGTTTACCCATCCCCTGGAGCATAGTTATTTTTACCATACTTTGGATTTTATGACTTGTGCATTTCAACTACTCATATCAAGGAACTACCTTTTTCTGTTTCTTTGAGTACTCCATGGCAATGTATATGCTTTCTTGGTCTCTCGCATATCCTCATACCCTCAGTCCTGTATGCTTTCGTTGTTGCTCCCCTTCGTTCTCAACTTATCTGTAAAAGTACAGTTTTAGCTATATTCTTGTGTGGTTTGACGAAAGAGCAGACTTACCTTGGTTGATCTCCTGCCTTCCACTTGTTGCATTAAATCTCATGCTTACTGACATAACGACAGCCCTTATGGTGATGGCAGGCTACTGTGCTAACCCAGCCTGCTTTTGAGGATATGGTGTAAATAGAGGGACTTTAAAGTTGCCTCTTCTTCTCTAGGCCTATAATGCTAGAACAGCAAAGGGTAGGAGCATTGTTTTCTAGTTCCTAGACAAGTGGAAATTAAGAAGCAAGGATGTGCCTTTAAATTCTCACACGTTCTCTGACAGCTGTTATGGTCTTTTAAGTACCTGCACCTAATCTTCTTTATGCTGGATCATGTACATCAGGCTTTTGAAAAGTATGTTCTGAGTTTCCTATATGAAATTTTAAAAATAATGCATGCCATTCATAACGATTTAAAAATAATGAATTCAATGTTCAGTATTGAGACACTATAAGATCGGTGTGGGCTTTTTTCTACAGTATTTTGATTTTTCCCCCTTTTACTTAACACACAACTGAAAAGCTAGGAGTACACATTTGTAATATATTGGCTTTGCTAGAGCTTGTTTATTTTATTAAGCGCAAAAAAATACTCTGACCCCATCGCTAGGCACATATCTTGACTTTTCAAACTGTAGTGACAGTCCTATGGCATTGAAATGCCTATCCCATTTCAACATTCTGTTGACATCTTTTTTGTGTGGAGGGGCGCACTCCCCCTGCACACAATAAGGGGAGCCATCTAAAAAAGTGCAGCTGACAGGAGAGAAACATGGACAAATAGCCAGCATAGACCGCTCTCCATGCACTACCAAATGATCATTTTAATTGTCCTGCACTTCAGTGTTGTGATGCGCTGTACAATGAGCGGATGTTGTTGTGTAGCATTATGTGTCACTCCTCTACATGATACACTACAAAACAACCCCTATTGAACTTAAAGCACTATTATAAATTTTGGATGGTTAGAGCTCAAAATCTTTAATGAAGATGAATGAAGAGTTTATTCTCATACAAGTATTGACAATGTCTTTTATACAATAATACGAGTAAATGCATTTTTACGCTTCATATACTTCTTTTAATGGTAATCACCTAATAGAAACAGAAACAAAAGTTACTGAAGAAGAGTAGAGTGTAAAAGAAAGACATGCAAATGTCTTATCTTGTAGTTTGAAAGCAGTTGCGTCACAGTTGTTAGCACCATTGGCCGTGATCAGGTGACAGAGCTGCCAGCCTGTTTGAAGCAAAAATATGTGCAGACAGACTGAAGCGAGATTGTGCCTAGTTGTTATATGTTAAAGCTGCACAACTGCAGTGGAGGTTTGATCTGGATTGTGTAAACAGCAGCCTCAAATCCACAAATCTCTCTTGCTCTCATCCATGTGGTCGTTGAGACATTGTGGCATCGGGCAACATTACGAGATAGTAATGGATGGCTGTTGTATATTTCTTGGAGCATTACATACATATATCCTAGTTCCTGCTGGGGGATGGTATTTGTTTCAAGCGCTACGTTCTGAAGAAGTCTGTGAGTCTACTCTTTTCTTATACACTGAATCTTCGCTGTTTGTAGTGTTACTTTAAACTGCAAACAATCTAATGAACATCACATATTATCTCCAGTGCAGCTGACAGGAGAGAAACATGCACTAATCGCCAATGCACTACCAAATGATCATTTTAATTGTCCTGGACTTTAATGTCATGATGCACGGTACAGTGAGTGCATGTTGTCGTGTGACGTTAATTGTCGTGCCCCAGTATGCGACAATATAACAATCTCTATTGAACCTAAAGCACTAGTGAGCATTTTGGATGGCTAGAGTTCAAATTCTGTCATGAAGATGACTGAATAGTTTAGTGTAATACAATTATTGACAATGGTGTCTATGTAGTAATCCAAGTATATTTGTTTTTAAGTTCAATATGCTTCTTTTAATTGTAATCACCAAACAGAAACAAAATCAAAAGTGTCTTAGTAGGCCATGGATATTCCTCATATTATATTTGTTATATATACAGATAAAGATCCGACATTATAGTTTACGTGATCTCTGGATAATTAATACACAATAATTGTTTGATTTGGAATAGTTGGTTGTTGTCTATAGACACCAGGGTTGTTATTCCAGATTGAAAGGACAGACTTCGTAAGATTTTGGAACATAGAATATTTTCAAGATTTAGGAAAATAGAATATGTTGGGCTTACTGTCCATTGATTTTTGTTTTCAGGGGTCATACATTAAGGCCTGGAGGGCCTGAACATTTATATATTTCACCTGTACGAGTTTTAATTTAGTCTCTTCACTTTGATTTAGATTTCGGTAAGTCCCAACTGAGGTAGCATGGTGTTCAAAATAAAGATTGACTGGGATGCGTTCTGAGTAATTACCAGTAGCTGAGATTATTTCAACCATTCTACCCATCACTTTTTGTATTCTTCAGTATGATGCCCTAAGTGCAACAGCTATATCAAGACATGGGTCCTGTGCTCACTGTGTCACTGGAATCAAGATACACCGGGCTGCATTGCCCCAATCAGAGCAAAACCAGTCTTAGATTCCATGTGTTCAGAGAGTACCTGACTGGGCACTTTAGACTGAACTGTCCCTATTGGAACAGGGTTCAAGATTTGCTTGTAGCTGTGTCTAAACTGAGGTGCCTTGGTATGCAAAATAACAATAGATTGGGATGCAACCCGAGTAATTACCAGTGGCTGAGATTAATTCAAGCATTCCATCCATCACATTTTGCCTACTTTAGTGTGACTCTGTGAATGCAATAGGTATGCCCAGATGTAGGTCCATGTTCACTGTGCCATGGAACAACACTACACCTGGCTTAAGAGCCCAAATCAGGGCAAAACCAGTCTTGGGTTGCTTGTGTTCTCGTTCAAGGAGGACCTGGCCTGGCAGGTTGGGCTGGACTGTTCGTACTGGAACAAGGTCAAGATTGATTTGCATATGGCTGGATTTAAGTGAGGTGGCATGGTGTGCAAAATAATTAAGGACTGGGATGCAACCCGAGCAATTACCATTGGCTGAGATTTATTCAAGCATTCAACCTATCACTGTTCAGTAAACTTCAGTGCGATTGCCCTAACTTAGGAGGGTATGCCCAGATATGAAATCTGTGCTCATTATGACACTAGAACAAAACTACACCTGACTGAAGTGTCCCACATAGGGCAAAACCAGCTTTGACTTGCTGATGTTCCAGTTTATGGAGTACCTTGCCTGGCAGTTCAGACTGGACTGTTCCCATTGGTGCACAGTGAAGGCAGTCGCATATGACTGGGTCCAAACTGAGGTGACATGTTTTGCAAAATAGTGATGGACTGGGAAGTGGACTCAAGTAATTACTAGTGGCTAAGATTATTTCAAGTATTCCACCTATCATTTTTTGTATACTTATAGTCTGACTATCTGATGGTTGGTAAGAGTAATGAAAGCTAGGGGCACACTAGGTGGCCTTTTCATACATGTTTGACATAAGCTACCTAAATAAACAATAACACTTTCTATATGCCTCGTTACTTATTGGTGGTTGCACGAGTACTTTCCTTTTTGTTTTTAGACTGTCTAATGTCAACTATTACTCATTAAGGTTAAAGTCCCTATTTTTACTTCCATTTTAGGTGCATTGGAAGATGACATAAGTCCTGATGAGACGCACCAGTCCATTAATGTGTGGAAAGGTTGACAACACACCCGCGGTTGCATATTGATTTATTTAGTTGGAATACCCTGGGAAACTGCTGACTGGATTCTTGATGACTAGACACATTATAACAATCTTGTTTTTGTTTTTATTGTGATTGTATATATTTGTATACTTTTGGAGCAGTGCGTTATTTGCACTATTATCAATTTGTATATTGCACCTGTGCATTTCAAATGAGAATATATTTATGCAAAGTAAAAAAAAAACAATCTCACAGTACATTTGGCTTTAGTAATTAAATGCTCGTCACATTTGAGGTGATTGAACCTATTACGTTAAATCTATCTCACAAAGTAATCAGATAAATGTTATGCATAATCAAATTCACGTTAGGCATGTATCATGGTAATATGAGGGGGTAGAACACCTTTGGGGATCTGCAGGAATATGCTCCATGATTGGAATAGGTCTTTCTAAGAAAGAGTGTATGATCTTTATGACATATATTTTCAGAAATAATGTCGATCAAATGTGGCTGGGAGTGCAAGGGTCTTCAAATATTTCCACTATTTAAAGTTTTGTGATACCCTTGGGAAACTATTTCAGCATAAACACTGCTGTGGTTCCTTGACTGATTAGCTGATCCAATTATTCACAAATGTTAATGTTTTAAATTAGATTGGCAAGAATGACCTGTGGTATCCTCCTTTCTGGGACAATTATGGTGTTGGGATATCACTTTTGGAGACTTGCCCTGAGTGGTGCCTTGATTCCCTTAGTAATAATGTAATTGTACTTAATTTGACTTTTGACATGCAATTATTTACTAGAATGATCGTGGCTTAAAAGTCAGATTAGATGCAACCAAGTGTACATCACTTAAAAGGTGACTAAAGTTCCAATGAATATTCCCAGTTATGTGAAAATGATAGCTGTTGTTAATTTTGTATTCTGAAATCTAGCACTAGTTATCTGGAGAGAGGTAGTGTTTGCAAACACATCCAAACCCTTTTCCGATTTAACAATCATAGCAGTAGTAAGAAAGTAACTTTTGATTCCCTTAAACCTAGCCTGCATGGTAGGTTCATTATACTGGGACACAATCAAGTACTGTGTGAAGCAAGTGGTTTTCTAAGCCTTCAACATTTTTCTCATTTTTTAAGTTTTGTATTAGAAAGGGCATATAAAGGTGTTGTTTCTTCTGCAGATAAAACCACCAGTAATAAGGGGTTGCAGTTTCCCTCAAGTGCATGTGTGTCTAAACACTCAACTGAGGCTGATTTGAAACATTGTGATTCATAAACAGGGGGTCATGTGGTTGATTGTGTTTCATTATTGTCTCTTTGAACATTGGCATTAGGTGGGTTGAATTCTACCACAACTCTTTTCCTTTCATCATGCGTAGCTAGAGTTATTTCGCCTAAGAGGACAGTGTAAGTAATATCAGCATGTAACTATATTTAAGACTTCCGAGCAGCGATTTGCTCCTTTGGCAGTGTTTAACTGGTCGGGGAGCAATTTAAGTGTAGCATCAAATGATGTTACTGATCCTTCAAGCTTGTGTATGATAACCTCCTGAGCCTCCTGCTAAGGGTGCAGACAGTGTCATCTAATGTTCGACATATAGTTCCCATTAGTGAAGGAATCAGTTGGACTGATAGGGTATTTGATGAGTGTATCTGAAATCAGAAAGCTAATGGGCATCTGATATGGTTAAAGGTTTCACTACCTAGATCTGATGAAGCAATTATTATCAGCAATCTTGTCTAAATTGAAACAAAATAGGAGTTTGTACACATCCACTTTACAAACAGAATAGTCACCAGTATGCCAAATATCAGAGCAGGGAAAAGTTAGTATCTCAGGATGATTATTATCATGGTTAAGAGCACAGGTTTGAGTGCCGGTCGAATTCAAATGGCTCCATCTTCATGATCAACATCAATGGTGGCATCTTCACAAACTGGTTCCGTTACTATCAATGGAACTGTGTGCGGTTTCAAGATTGGGACTGAAGGTGAAAGAGGAGGATGATGTAAAAAGATAAAGAGGAGGCTTATGTATAGCAAGCAAATCATCTTTTCTCAAATGGAAATGTTCAGTGAGGCTCTTAAAATAATCAATAATCACATTTTTCTATCCAGGTTAGCAGGCAACATAGTTTTGGAATCCTCCACAGCGTCACACTGAAGCTGCACCACTTTACATCTGTATATTGTATTCAGCATCTTTAATATATATTGGTCTGGTACTTATGACATTTAACAAGTAAAAAGGTCAATAAAACAATACCTCATTTTATCCCCTGTTTCATGACCCAATGGCCATCATAACACACATCACACTGTGGTGTTGGGGCGAACAGGTCGTCAGCATTCAAATAAGGGCATTCACACACACTCCATACTGCGTTGCACTCTTAGAACTCTGTGTCCCTGACATTCCGCCTTCTATTAAATTTTGACATGTCACCTCTGTCTAACACCATACATTAGTCTCCACTGAGTGTCAGCCCACCGCTGGGCATTGGTTGTGATGAAAGACATGGATCCAGGATACCAAGCCCTCCATTCTGTGGGCCGGTTTGTCAGTGTTCAAAAGTGTTTTCAATGCAAATTGCTTTTTGCTCCCACCACAAAAGCTTAAAAAGTAATGATATATAAAATAAAATATACAAACAGGGTTTCTCCCTTTATGCTCTGAGTGAATTGGACAGCTCTTACTCGTTGACTCTCCCCACTCTGCAACACTTCTGTAAAATACTCAAAAGCTAGGTCATCTCCTCATACCTGCCTTCAGCAAATTGTCTCAAGTCTTACATGTGCCTGTTAGCCTTTTTTGGAGAGGAAATTAATGTGAAGAAATTGCGCTACATCAGACACTGGTAGAAAACAATATAAAATCACATGTGGTGAAAGAGCAGTATAGGACTAGACTTTGTGTTGATGCCAGAGAGATGATGCGTTCACTTGAAAACAGAATGCTTGACCAGCAAGGTCATAGTTAAAGAAAAATCTGTGTTTGTGACCCCGAAGGAGTGTATAGTTTTAAAGCACACAGGCACGTATTTGGTTGTTTCAGTAAAGTACAAAACGTGATTGAAGAACGGGAGCAGGAGATTGAATTAGCCTATGGTATGCAAAAACTGATAAGAGATCTTGGAGGCAGACTAATAAAGAACACACACAAATACACATGCATTCAAGAGTAGTGAATGGTTAGTTGGTTACGCATTGTTAGAACTGCAATATAAATATGTGAGAAATATATTAAAGGTCTAAAGGGTCACCGGGGATGTGATTTTGCAACACATTTGTAATTGCTAAACTTATTGATTAACCTTTTGTAATTGTTGGTAGTGCTATATAAGTGGCTGTCTGTGAAGCAGCAAACTGAGACCAGCTGTCTACCTGTGTGACAATAGTACTCTCCTTGCTGTGGCAGTAAAAAGCTGTGTTTTACTTTGCCAAGAGGAGTCCTGTCTTTTTTATCTTAAGTTTCCCCACAACACCTTTCTCTTTCTCTTCAATTACCCTCTCACTTCACCAAATGTGAGGTGGCGTTCACTTATGTATGTGTAAACTGTGATATTTAAATGGTCTTGCGTGCTTTCTGTATCCTAGCGTCATATGGTACATAACCTAGTATCCAATTATTTCTAAAGCCATTCCTTCTCCTCTAGGAGGGTTGTATGAAGTCTCGGGATAGAGATCAGTAGGTTTTTCACACTTAAGAGTGTTGGAGCTATATCAGTGTCTTGAGTGATGTGCATTGGTAGAGGTGCATTCACAAAGGGGGATTAGTCTTGATAAAGTCAAATCTGTGCTTACTTTTAAGAGCATGGCATCATAATTCAGTGAGGTCTGATTGTATTGAGGGTGCAGTGCAACATCTACCACAGAAAATGTTTGCACAGTGGGTCCGGGAAGACTGAGGTTGTACAATCCAAGTACGATCGTCAGTTGGTTGATTCTGGAACAAAAAACAAGAGACATTAATTTGAAGTCTTTTTACATTTTATCGAAAGGTTAGACTAATGTGTGGAAACATACGGGTAGAAGCAGTGTGCAGCTGTGAGAACCCACTGTTGGCTTACAAGGGCTCCTCCACAGAAGTGTCCTGATGGGCTTTGGACTGATGCCATGTATGTCACTGAATTCTTTGCAACCACATACCCTCCAATAATTCTGTCTTCGACATTGTCTCCTAGAGAAAAGATAACGGAACAATGACTAAAAATAGAAGCCAAACATGCAGTCCTTGTACATAGTAAATAGATAACAAAGGTGCCCTATTTGTTTTGCGATTGCATCCAAATTGCAGACAATTTGTTAGTGCTTACTCCCTAGTGCTGCTGGACAAACAAAAATTGGCAAAACCAAACTTTTTGTCACTTGTACAGCTTTTACAAATCGGATCCACGTGCTATACAAAGTTAGAGTTATCAAGCCATTTGTTGATTGGGGAATATTAGGAAAAGGCAGCAAGGAGTGGGCACAAAAATACCTGGGCAATTAGAAAGCAGTGATGCTGTTTAAAGCAAATAAGCGTTCATTTCTTTTGAAAAGGCAGTGATAATAGATCAGTGATTGTCTGACGAGCTGGAGAGGTCAATCTTGCTGAAAACTTTTTCATCCTATGGAACACTTTCTCACAAGCACGAGGCAACACTCATAAACTTTTCATTTCTGAATGAGCGCCTTAAACACTGTTAAAAGAACTGTTTTAAATACTTGCTTGGAATAACAAGTACGAGCTTTAATCTTTCCCAAGGGGGACAACTAAGACAATATCAAATTACCACTGTATAAACTTAATTTGATGATCTAGAGATCAGGGTGAACAGTAAGGCTATAAAGTTTTCTCCCTGCAATTTTTCAAACCATTTATGTAAGAACGTATTTAATTTTATGAAGGTTTTTACTACCCATGATAGTCAACAAAACATATATCAAACACACAAGAGTTGGAGGAAAGTATGCTTCCAAGCAGTCTAAACCACTGGTAATAACTCTGACTACCATTCCAAATCATCATTTTTCACCCACTGTGCTACTCTAGATAGTGGAGAACTGTTTGCAGATGAGTATGGGCAATGAAGTGACCCTGCCAGTCCACCCTGAACACTGGCAACCCCATACAGCTTTTGACCGTATTAGACCTCGTATTTGAATTACAGCTTTTATCCTTTATCACAGTGAGAAAGGGGCCCCAAGTCTGAGTATACAGTCTAGAGTGGAAAAGGGGCAGAAGACATGGGCTAGAATGCTACTCAGAGTGATTGGCAGTGTTTTACACTATTTGCAAGTAGTCCTTCCATCACCGTCTGTGTGTTTGATGACAAAACAAACATACACACTGTAAAGCATTTCAAATCACATTTAAAAGCATTAATATGTAATATACCATTAAGCAAGACATTTTTCACAGCTCTAAAAGCGGAGTACAATTTAAATACCTATAACTATCAGCAGTTGTTTGTCGGAATACTTTATACAAAAATATCATCCAACAAAAATATCATGGCCAGGATATCGACAACACCATAACATAATGAATGCATGTAAATACAGCTACATATTAGGTGTCTAAGTGTGATGTAATCTCTCAAATGCCTGTGATATCCCATCCACTTGTTGGCATAATTGATTCTCATTACTGGCATCTATCATGCCTGCAATAATGGTGCAATCTATATCAACCATGGAGTAAGCATTTAATCTGTGACATTTGGGTGGAAGTAAACGTGCCCTCCTGTTCTATCAAGACTCATCAATAGTCCAAGGATTGTAATTAGTTAGACGCGTCTCTGATCCATCCACCTTGCCATGAATGAATAACGACTTTGAATACCTGGAAATTATGGGGAAATTGGGAACTGGGAAAAGTCACACCCCCTGCGACAACAGACTTCCTGCTAGTATCAATGAAATTTATCAACTGCAGTTTAAGAATTGTGTAGGACTGTCTGTCTTCAACCAGTTTTATATGTAGTGTAAATATGCCTATTGTAATTATGATTTTTAGGAGATAAGGGTGTTGCAGCACTATTCTAAATGCAAACCTCCAATGGTCTTGTAAGTTAGGAAGCAGTAGTAGTTTCCAAGAATCCAAAGCCTTGACAAATCAGAAGAGTGCCTGTACCAGTATTATCATCCAGTCAGTTATCAGACAACAAAAAAAACTATTCACAGTCTTTCTGAATTCTGTTTTCAAAATGTTCAATGATACGATCTACTAGCAAATACCAGCAGTGCAGTTCTTCCTAAGACTCAACATGACAGCAACTACAAATTTTCAGAAAGCTTTCAATTTCACAAATTCCGTTGTTGAGACACTTAATAAATATCAAAGCAAACATCTGCACTCAAAATTGGCATCTCTAAGTACAATCAAAATGTATGGTATATTTCAGTTGCCATTCAAGACATACAAGAATAGAAAACATTATAAGAGTGCATCTACCAGGTTGTATAAGGACTACTTCATATTCCTAACTTCTCTAAATCGTAGCTATCTCAGGTTAGGTTAACGCTATGTTGAAATACCACCCTATGAGATCGTTAAAGCCGAGCGCAATGGAGCATGGGTCAGATACAGGGGTCATGTTTGTTCCACTGAAAAATGTACCTTATCACTTTGTTGTTTTTTCTATGGAAAAATCTTGTGAAGGCGGTTGCTGGTGGGTTGCTGGTGGGTTGGGCTGCAGGTTAAGTTCCAAGAAGGGCCTGTAATTGTTAACCAGCTACAGGATTTAGGTCGGAGCCTTGGCATTGGCAGGAGGTTTGAGGGTTGTGTTGGTAATGGCGGTAAAGTTCCAAGCATGCAAAGCCTGAAGTCTGTGCCCAGGAAGCAATTGTTGGTAGTCGACTACTTCTTGGCATCAGCCTCAGTGAAACCCCTTTGGGCTTGGTTTTTTAAACTTCTTTCAGGCGGCAAACCAGTAAGTTTGATCTGATTGGTAATTCAACATCAGTGGCTGTGGCCCATTGGTAGCATCTGCCTCTTTTTGCAAAACGTTTGAAAAAAGTTTCTAAGTATCCAGTCTTGCGATTTTTGAGGGGAAGGAGTAAACTCTAAAGTTAAGCAAGAGTCCGGGATTTTGAGGGCACCACTTGGAGGTTGGGACTCAATCTCTGGGAAGCAACCAGCAGCAGCCAGGGCAGATGTTGCTGGAACTGGGCAGCTGGGCTCAGCAGAACTTTGGGCTTCTTTCTGCTTTTGTCTTTCTGGAGCTTAACAGGAGGCTAGCCAGCCTTGGAGTTCATTCTTCTGTCCTGGGTTCAAGTGGGAGCAGGTCCACAACCCTTGGTGTTTCTCTCCACAGGTTACAGTAAGTGCAGTGCTCTTTCTGAAGACAGTGTTCAGCAGGCTTAGCTCTTCTTCTGTTTTCCTCAGGTCCAGGAGTGTTCTGAGAAGAGTATCCGGGAGTTCCACTTGCATGCCAGCCTCTAGCCAGTCAGTTAAGGTGACTCCCTGGTCTATTGGGAAAATGTACTCAATGCAACTGTACCCCAAATAGAGCTCTGGACACACCTCTGAGGTGTGTCCAGGGAAATGAGACCCCCCCCCTAATGGAAACCAGTTCTGGAGCAAGTTTTCCCCCACTGGGATTTGTTCCACTCTGTCTACTTAGACTATGGAGGGGGCAGACCTAAGTGTGAGCTGCAATTGCTGTGATAGAGGGATGCCCTTTTGAAGATTGTGCAGTTGGTGGGCTCAGCCAAGGCCCTTTTGCTCCCTTTCCTAGGAGAAATTCACACCTCGTAGCAGGCTACCAGAGGTTTTCCTAAAAGTGGCGTTTTCAAAAGAGTAATTTAAAATCCAACTTTACCAACAGATTGGATTATAAATTATTAATAAATTGAGTCCTTGAACCATGCCATTCCCCATTTGAAGTTATGGATTATAATCTGTCATAATGTAACCCAGTGCTTTTCTATGGGAGAGCCAACCTTGCCTGCCAGGACATGTAATACTTTGTAAATACCATGCATCCTGCCTTATAGGCATTTAGGGCTTACTTTAGGGGTGACTTATAAATATTCAGTCAGTCATTCAATACTCGTTTTTCAGCAACTTGCCATAAAAGAACAAACCACAGCATAAAAAGTCATATTTATTTAGATGAAAGGTTGCTAAAAGGTGTATACACACAATAAAAACGTATAGGTTAAAACAAGGTATTACCTCCAACCACTGCTATGCGCAACATACAGTTTGTAAAATGCAGGCAAGCTTAGAATAGCTCAAGCTACAGGAGTGGGCCATCTTTGAGTAAATTAGCTGATTGCAAATAACAGTGTATACGATTATTCTGTCCGTCACAAAGTGGTTCTGCCGTGTTGGCCAAGGTGGCATGGTTCATAGAAATACACTTTTGCCTTATTTGCCACATTAAAAGTAAAAACCTTGAGATGGTAAGTATCATTATTTTGCTCCTGTCAGACGTCAATATTCGGTGAGCTTCCTTATGCTGACCAATTTCCAAATTCATGCAAACAGGAATTATCCACCTAGCCCTAGCGCTACTGTAGGCTGCTCAGTAAAAAAAACACATGTGCCACTGATTCCGACTCAGACCCACATACCGGACAAGCACACCCTAAGCCTTCGGAGTGTCCACCCCAGTTGGCAGTAAAGGAACGCAATGGCAGGGTCCCATACCTGCACTGAATATACAACTTCCGGGACTGGGTAGGTTGTACTTTATTTAGGAACTGCTCAGCTTGAAAGGTGTCCTTGAACTGCAAGAAGGAATCTGTCAGGGTACCTGGGGCTGGCCTATTGACATATTGACAGGGGTGTTCAAATCGTACTGTTTAATACTCCTCTTAAGGGCTATTTTGGAAGTAAGTAGGCAGGTCCTTCTCCTGGGATCAACCCATAGCCTTTCGTTCACTGCCTTTCTCAGGGTCTCTCTGAACTCGGGGGACTGAGTATCTCCTCGAGCTCCTGTCTATATCAGTACAACTCAGGGGTAGCCCACACTCTTCTCCAGTACATAATTGGTTTGGCGGCAATCTCCTCAGATACCAGACTGAGCCCCACATCCATCATTAGGGGAAGCAGCAGGGTGCTGACTGGGAGGCTCAGCAACTGCCTGAAGAATCGATTTTCTGAGAACACAAATGTGCAGGCATTCTTTTTGCCCCTGAACTCGGCACCATATAGCACTGTGCCTAGTGCTTGACGTGTGTGGTTGTAGCGCAGGGGAAATTGGTTTAAAGAATTAACCTGATGGACTTTCACTACACCCCCAATATGTTGCTCCAACCTAAATCTACATTTGGAAATGTGAGCTGCCCAGTCCATTTGTTCATTAAGGTTGATTCCAAGATATTCAAAGGTGTGTACCCGTTCAAAGGAACTCCATCGAAGGATGGGTTAGGACGCGTTGTACGGCAGGGGTTAAGGACCATGTATGTTGTTTTTGCTAAATTTATTTCCAGCCCCCTCTGACTTCAGAAAGTGATAAATTCATCCAAAGTCCTTTGGATCCCCAAGGGCGACTTGGACAGGAGGGAAGTGTCATTGGTCATTATCAAATGTCTAAAATATATGTGTGTCAAGGAAAGATGCTAACAGGCCGAAAATAGTAATTCATTCCTTATCCCATCCACTGATTAAGACCCAAAACCAAAACCATCCCTCTCCTGCTGCTGACCAGTATGATGCATATAGAGCTGCCTGTAAGATACCTAGAAAAAAATTATAACGTTAGCAACGTTTATTCACAAAAAATGTTTTTAAAAGTAAAAGGAAAGAGCCTGTACATTCTTTGAATGGATCTCTAGCAGAGATTGTTAAAAGATAACAACATTAACATAAACAATAGAGTGCAGCAACAACCTACTAGATGGAGGAAAGTTTCTTATTGTAGAAAAAACTACAGGTAGATCATGTAAATCCAGTAATTAGGGCAGTCAGTAGTATGCACCGCTGCTTTAAATCAACTTGGGTATAGATTTCTTGCATTAAAAAGACCTACGTCAGAGCCTTTAAGGATCTGAAATCAAGCCCCGGTGTATAGGGTAATTGTAGGATGCTGGCTCTGTATATACTATAATAAAATGTGATATAGTGTGAACAGAGTCCAAGGGTTCTCCAGAGGCTTGACAGAGGCAATAATATATAATACTAATGCTCTATTTGTGGTAGTGTAGTCAAGCATTTAGGCTTATCAGAGGGTAGTGTTAAGCATTCATTGTACACACACAAGCAATAGAAAAAAACCTCACACTCAATGACTTAACTCCAGACCAACAGGATTTTATATAGAAAAATAACTTTTTGTTACTTTATTACTCGGAACATAAGGCTCAGTTCAGAAGTAAATACTGTTGCAGGTAGGTCCTTAGCATAGACATCAATGTAACTTTGTTTCACTTTAGTCAAGTATACAGTTTTGAAGAAAACAGAGAATATCTATTTTACAGCTGGACACTGCATTTTCAGAACAGTTCCTTGGGGAAGAAAATAAACTACAGTTTTAGAGGTAAGTACACAATTTACAGTTCTAGTCTACGGGTTATAGGTAGTCCACCATTGGGGGTTCATGTCAACCCCAAACACTCACCACCAGCAGCACGGGGCCAGCCAGGTGCAGAGGTCAAAGTTGAGCAATTTCAAACTGGGCTCCTATGGAGACAAGGGGTACTCGGAATTCAGTCTGCCAGCAGGTAAGTACCAGCGGCTCAGAGGGCAGACCAGGAGGGATTAGAGGAGCACTGGAGGGGTGCCAAGTAGGCACCAATTGCAAACCCTCATCGGCAATGGGGCATTGGGTTTCCAATGAAACTCTATGAGGGGACCCCGGGGGTCACTCAGGCGCTGCAGGAGAGGTCCGGGGGGGGGGGGGTGTCTTGGGTACACCACCGGTCGGACAGGGAAGATCGTCGCTGCACTGGGTGTCAATTTCTCCAAGGTCTGGGGGCTGCGGGTGCAGTGGGTCCTTCGGCGTCAGTTATGTTCGTACAGGGCAGTCGCGGTTAGGAGGGTCCTCGGGATTCCCTCTGCAGGCGTCGTCATGGAGGGGTGGAGAGGTTAACCCAGGGTGGGCACTTGGTCGCTGTTACCTGCGGGTCCTCTCTGGTCAGTTGGGCTCGGGCCGTGGGCGTCGGAAACAGAGTGGTTAGGACTCATGCTTCTGGAGTGAGGTGGGATTCCTTCAGAAGAGGTTTCTTCTTTTGTTCTTCTTTGGACAGGGCCACTGTCCACAGGAGTTCTTGATCTTCTGTGATGCAGACAGTCCTCTGGAGGTTTTTCAGAGGTCGCTGAACCTGCAGGACATGTTGCTTTTCTTCTGCAGGTTCTTTGAAAAAAAAGAGACAGGCCGGTAGGGCTGGGATCAAGTCAGCTGTTGTCTCCTTTCCTTCTCTGCTAGGGTTTCCGCTAAGCAGAAGCCTTCTTCTTCTTGTGAGGTCATCAGGAATCTGACTAGCTTGGTTCAGGCATCCCTAAAATACAAGTTTTAGGGGTGTTTTTAGGGGTCAGAGGGCAGTAGCCAATGGCTACTGTCCCTTAGGGTGGCTACACCGTCTTTGTGATCACTCCTTTTGGGGAGGGGAGCACATTCCTGTCCCTATTGGTCCATGTCCTCCGAACCAAGATGGAGGATTCTGCAAGGAGGGGTCACTTCAGTACTAGACACCTTAGGGGTGTTCCTGGCTGAGGTGGTGACTCCTCCTTGTTTTTCCTTATTATCCCTCTGAACTTGCCGCCAAAAGTGGGGTTTTGTCCGGGGGCTGGGCATCTCCACTAGCTGGAGTGCCCTGGGGCATTGTAACACAAAACCTGAGCCTTTGAGGCTCACCGCTAGGTGTTACACTTCCTGCAGAAGGGAGGTGTGAAGCACCTCCATCCAGTGCAGGCTTTGTTTCTGGTCTCAGAGAGCACAAAGGCTCTCACCCCAGGAGGCCGGAAAAGTGTCTGTAGTGGCAGGCTGGCATAGACCAGTCAGTCCTACACTAGAGGATTGGGTAAAATACAGGGGGCATCTCTAAGATGCCCTCTGTGTCCAGTTTGTAATATATCCAACACTGGCATCAGTGTGGGTTAATTATTCTGAGAAGTTTGATACCAAACCTCTCAGTATTCAGTGTAGCCATTATGGAACTGTGGAGTTCGTTTTAACAAATTCCCAGACCATATACTTAATATGGCCACACTTTACTTACAATGTTGAAGAATGGACTTAGAACCTGTAGGGGCATATTGATCATGCAGCTATTCCCTCACCTGTGGTATAGTGCACCCTGCCTTAGGGCTTTAAGGCCTGCTAGAGGGGTGACTTACCTATGCCACAGGCAGTGTTTTGTGTACGTGGCACCCTGAGGGGGATGCCATGTTGACCTTGCCTTTTTCTCCCCACCAACACACACAATCTGCAATGGCAGTGTGCATGTGTTAGGTGAGGGGTCCCTTAGGGTGGCACAACACATGCTGCAGCCCTTAGGGACCTTCCCTGGTCACAGGGCCCTTGGTACCACTTGTGCCGTTTACAAGGGACTTCTCTGTGTGCCAGGGGTGTGCCACTTGTGGAAACAGTGGTAAATTTTTAGTGAAAGAATACTGGTGCTGGGGCCTGGTTAGCAGGGTCCCAGCACACTCTCAGTCAAGTCAGCATCAATATCAGGCAAAAGGTGTGTGTGGGCTAACTGCAACAAGGGCCATTTTCCTACAGTAATGAAATCAATGTTCTCAGAAGAGACAAACAAATGTTGAAAGCAACCAGTTTACCCCTTATTACCAGGCTCTTTCCCTAATCAAAGGCTATAGCGAAATTGGTAATAGTGGTATAAACTGGCTCCTGTCTGTCTGATGTTTACTCAGAACCCCTTGAAATACCGTTCATCCAAAAATGAAGACTGTGCTTGGGAGTATGACTGATCAAGTGGGAGAATGTGCCTTTCATCTGCCCTTCATTGGAGGCAGTTTTGGCAAACACCTTTCCAGAAACATGGAGAAAGCCAGTCTTTTGATATATTCTTTGGATCTGTTGCCGTAACGTAGGCATCTTATTGAAAAAGAAGGAATCCTCAAAATTATGCCCCAGAATTTTCCTTAGAGTAATGTGAATTTTATTCACTTTCAATCAGCTTGCACGGTGCAAGCTCATCCTCTTATCCCTTTGTTATTCCTCCTATGCAGCACACTCGACTTTGACTTCTACCCTTATCTTTGCTAAATTACAGCAGAACTTTTCTGGCTCTGCCGAATCAGCACCTAGAATCACTGGTAGACAGCGTCCAGGGGTCTGTGATGGGGTGTCCAGGATAAGGGGGCGTGGACTCCGTTGGTGCATGGGGAAGTTCGTAGTCTACCTCCTCTGCACAGAGGCTACATGATGTGGACCCTCCGGCAGAGGTAATGGGTTTTCTCTCACTGTTAACCTTCCTCTCTTTTAATCTTTTACTCTTTCAAGCTCTAGTGTTAGCAAGCTCTTTTTATTTCACTAACTTTATTATACATACACTATATTTTCTTATAGGGGCTTTCAGCCATCCTTCTTCATCCATTAATCTGTTGTTGTGTCATTGAAATTGTATTCCACCCATTATAGCATAAAGTGTGGGGTATTCAGCCTTGCCACTTCACCTATTGGATAACTTTAGTTTGAATGAAAGTACTGTATTCTTTCAAAAGAGCATATCCACACACAAAGTAGTTCTCTGCAGTACCGTGGACTATTACGGCAATGTGCTCGTGTTTTTTCTGAAATGACAAACTACACTTGTATTTAGCAAATGTTTATGTTTAAACTAGTGAGTGCCCAACAGCTCCCCGTCAATAAAGTTTTACAAACTACAACAAAAGAAAACAAGCATTGAAAAAGCACAAAAGTCTTGCAGCCAATGCCAGACTGATTAGCTTTGCTAATATTTGTTCATTTTTGGCTTCACAGTTCAGCTTTCCCAGACCTTATGTGATGAAGAGCAAAAGAAGGTCTTAAGATGGAAGGGCTCTGACATGTGGTAATCTTCTCTCCTTCAGCACCTCATTGTGTAGATCTTGTGGACTTTTGCTGAAACAGAGTGCTTTCATTGCATGCTATGTCTTGTTGGAACGCTTATGCTCGATAGAGAAGGCCAGAGTTGATTATGGTGACAAGTCAGTGATGCCATATGACAGATGGCATAGTGTTAATGTTTATATTATAAAAATGTATGACAAATGTAGTAGGCCTAACTTACTTATTGTTAAAAACATAAGATAAACCTGTAGGTTTTTCAGAGTGGATTGTGTATTATGTTAAAGTGTCTAGGCAAATATTTTGTTACATAGAATCTCACAGATTACTATTTTAGGCAAGGGTTGTGGTTTGGTTATTCTCTTTGACAAACTCCTGAGTAGAAGATTCCACTGTAAAAAAAAAACTTGCTAGCCCACATTTGGAGGGTTTGTCTATTATTTTGCCAACAGACATTTAGTACGCATTTGTAATTGTATGACTAAGGGCCAGATGTAGGTAAAACCGACATTGCGACTCGCAAATTGCGAGTCGCAATGCCGGATGCAGGATGGTGTCCCTGACACCATCTGCGAATCGCAAGGTGGTTGCAAAGACCCACCTCATTAATATTAATGAGGTGGGTCGCAATTTGCGACCCCTCCTGCGATTCACAGCACTCACAGGGATGGTGGCCTGCTGGAGACAGCAGACCACCATGTCTGTGACTTCTTTTTAATAAAGCAGTTTTTTTTTTTGTATTGCAACACAAATGAAAAAATGAAACGTTTGTGTTTCATTTTTTCAGAGCAGGCAGTGGTTCACAGGACCACTGCCTGCTCTGAAAAAAAAAATTCAGAGCCATTCACAAAGGGGAAGGGGTCCCCTGGGCACCCCTTACCTTTTGCGAATGGGTTGGCACCCATTTGAACTGGGTGCTAACTGCGAATTGCTTTGCGACCGCGTTCGTGGTCACAAAGTAATTCTACATTGCGATGCGAATCGCAAATAGGAAGGGGAACACCCCTTCCTATTTGCGAGTCGCATTCCCATTTTGCGAGTTGGTAACCAGGTTACCGACTCGCAAAATGGGAATGAGCATCGTGATGTGCTTTTGCATGGCGCAAACAGTGAAATTACCTGTTTCACCATGCAAAACGCGTGCTACATCTGGCCCTAAATGTGCTATGGCTATTCTGACAAACGAATGAAGATGGCTACAGACCTGAATGGTATGTTTGGAAAAGTTATGTCTGATGCTCTAGTCTGGTTTAAATTTGATATACAGTGCATTTCAAGGCAGATTTTGATATGGAACAGATAGCATATTTAAGCATATAATGATGTATACAGTGAGGTCTGGTCAGATCCATAGTTAAAAGTACCTGTTTTGAGGGTCATGGCCCCAATTTCAACAATAATATTATAGGGGGTCTTGGACATCGTGGTGTCATATTTATAACTTGCAATATTTATTTAGAAAATAGTACAACACAGTATTTTAAAAAATCACATTATGTTTTGCCAATATTCTCAAATATTCTCAAATTATTGGTATTATTCTACGACAACTAATATTTCAGAAAATTACCAGAAGATGGTGCCTTTTTTAAGCACAGCAGAAGTGGCACATGTGCATACTTTTTATTGTGGGTGTGAAGGTATTTTTCCCCTAACAATGATCAATGGTGTGTTTTAATGTACCTTAGTTCAATAACATTGATGAAAATCGAATGGGATTTAAATACAGTGTCGTACTATTTCATGAGTTCTCTATAAAAGAATTGCAAATGTTGGAGTTGCAATCACATTGGATCAGAAATATTATTCAGACCAGGTTAGAATTCAAATACAAACTTTCTCAGGGTTAGATAATTCCACTACCAAAGACAATTGGAAGATGTTTCTCAAAGTGTTGATTGTATGCACATTTCACCATATGTCTCAATAGAAAGTGGATGGTTGTATAAATGTTAATAAACATGAAGCATACTCACACAAGTGCAAAGAAATAGAATCTACGGCACACACGGATATGGCCATATTGGTACATAATTTAGCATCCTAGTACATAATCAGGTCAGGAAGAGCTGCATATTGCTCCTGCAGGCCAGGCAATGGTACGCTAAACGGCATCCAGGGCTGGCTTTAGGGTGATACGATGGGTTCAGCCGCACCTGGTGCTGTACTCGAGGGAGGGGCAGGGGGTGGCCCTGTGTTATAAGTAACTTGCTTTCAAAGCACCTGCTGCAGACTATGCTGTGTGTCCAGAAGTTTTAGGGCAAAAATAAAAATGTCAAGACAACTCTGGTGATTAATGCTCCTGCTGGAGTAGGATGAGTGATTTTTCTAATGGCAGGTTAGACTCATCATAAAGTAGTGCAGAGGGTTAATGTGGCTGCTGCACAGAACTTGTACCCTGATGATCACAGAACTGTGTTTTATGTGGATAGCTCAGTGGATTATTGCTTTTGTCACAGGGATACTTTCGTTACTTGCAGTTCATACGTTACAGTCGTAATATAGCACAGTGACATATGAACTGTCATCAAAAAGCTGCATAGTATAGGTTAAAACAATATTTTTTTTCTCCACTCTTTCATTATCCTGATATTGCTAAAAAAAGTTTGTTTGGTTAGAAATATAGCCTCACTACGAAAGTCAACCCAAACCACTGCGGTACTTTTTAAATCCTGAGTTTGTGCTTCTCTGGACAAAACCCTCTTAAGATATACTTCCTAATGGTATAAATGACATATGAGTCCTACACCTTCTAATCTTCTCTGTCTTATGTAACTTTTCTATGGGCTAATGTACACACATGTTATTCATTGTCTCTGTATAACGTGTGTCATGTAAAGTGCTCTGACACCCTGCACTGGTATGAGTAGCGATATAAAACAAATGAAATCCATGTGAGAGACGGGCTTTGGGGAAATGAGGATCACTTCTGGAGGGTGGTAGTGAGGGATTCAGTGGAGAAGGAGGGCACTGAGGGCGTCAGAACAGATTTTTGCACCAGGTGCCACCAGCGCTACAGCCTGCCCTAACGGCAGCAGGATGCCCAACAGTACGGTTTGTAGTGTTGGGTAGCGTGGAGTAGGAAATGAGCTCTCAGTCATTCACTAGAGATCAGTCAGAGCTGCCAGTATGATCTGGGGGTGTGATAAAGAAGGGTAAAAAAGGATCAGAAGGAGAATACAGTATCACAAGTGCCCAATGCCATAGACTCATGTGGTTTCTACTCCTTCACTACCATGGCTGCCAAGCTTCATCCGGTGAAGGCTGGATTTACAAATTACATTACGTATGGCTCTGGGCAAAGCGGTATCCTGTTTTGGCACAGTCAGAATATTGGATACCTTTAGCTTCTTCCTGCTGAGCAAGCTATTTCTGAAGATAAGCACTCTAAGAGTTTTACTAGGATGCTTGTTCAGCATTAATCCAAAGCATAACATTTGTTGGGGTCCTCATGCTAGCTCCTCAAAGTCACTAAATAATGCTTTTTGAGGAGAGAACTTTGCTTCTATAGTTGTTGCTCTGGTCTCTGTGATGTACTGATCAGTTGTTCCCATCACTTGCCCACCTCCAGCTACCAGCACTGCCATTTGTTCAACATCCATTGCCAAGACAGTGACTGCAAAATCACCTTTCCGCTGCAAAAAGCACACAGGTATTGGGCTGGAGTGGTGGCTCCAGCTGTGCAATCTCTGCTTCATTTTGTTCTTGTATCTTCATAGTTAACTGAGATCTTGGTCGCTGGAAAAGGGAGACTAAAGGCCTGATTTATAAGTTGGCAGTACAACCAACATAATGGCCTGTTGGGCCGGATTTACATGTGGGTGGACCATAGGCTTAATCATGGCACAGATTACTGCATCTATATTGTGTTTAAACCCCTCCAACGGACCTGTGGAGCAAGGGCTGTCGAAGGTAAACCTCTTGTTCAGCCAACCTAATTTAGCTGGGCGGAATTTGAGGTCAATGTTTACTGCTCGGCACCGCAAGAAAAACCCTGGCATTGAGGGGTAGTGAAAACTGTAAAAGCTCCACTTGCCATGGAATAAGACTCCCAAAAAGAAAATCTTGCTTTAAACCAAACTGCAAAAAGCACTGACAGGAACAACCGTGATGGGTGCTGGCAAAGCTTTTAGAAATAATTGCACGTTTGGTGGGCATTTTCAAATTTGGCACCTCTGTCAGGCCAACAGAGGAACTTACTGTGCCACCCTTTTTGGAGAAACAGACCGACCACCAGATTAGAAATCTACCCATATGTCTTCCGGAAGTTCTGTAGAATAAAAATGAAGGTGGGCAGAAGGGAATGTGTGACCCAGAGTAAATGGCAGTGCAGTTACATTAATGGACAGTGGACAATATGATGTTGCGATGCATGGTGCGATGGATATCTACATTGAACAGCCAACTTTGACTTGATGTGCTTATTTAAACTTTTTACCACATGTGACTATAAATGTGGGCATTATATGGAACTGTCAACGTGACCAGCATACTTACCATGAAACAGCACAGTTTTTCATATTTATTGCATGTTTAATGTTGGGCTGCACTAATTTGGTGATGCACAAATTTTGAATGCACTTGGCATTAAAATGTGGACGATGTTCATGACCACATTGGGCAATATCAGATTTACTTTGACATGAATACGGGTGTTTGTATCTGCTAGAGTGAAGTTTTACTCTTTGCCTAGTTGTTTTATCTGCTTTTTATAAGGTTATTTCCTGCCGCAGCACTTTCTGTGACATCGACTGATCGAAACTCTTGCTCAGCATGATTTAATTGAACCTGTGAGTGGTGAAATAGATTGTCATTTAATCTGATTATTTGCTGTATTTTTGTTGTTATGTCCCCCAATGCCCTCTCCATGAATAGAAATCTATATTACTTCTCATTACAGGAAACAAATGCAACACAATTTATTCCCAGAGAGCAGATTCACCCTCTGACAATGGTGGAACAATTTATGGAAACATTCTTTGTGCTAAAATTATGGAGTAGGCACATTGGTTCAACTTAACCTACTCATACCGTGTAAAGTGTTTTAAAAAAGTATTTTTTGTCTTTTAAATATTGGTGAAAAGCCTGAATTTAGTCAAATAGTACTTTTGATTCAGTTAATAAATGTTTGGAGTAAAGATCTGCCAAGAAAAAAGCACAAACATATAGTTGAATGTACAGAAAAAAGTGAGAAGCATATGAGATTCACAAATTTGCACACAACTTGATTTCCTACTGGGAATGATGAGGGCGACCTCCCAGCAGCTGGTCCTTGTGCAGGAGGTCCATAAGATCGAGGTGCGGGGTATTCCTATATTCTACAATTAAGAGAGTATCCCAGAACGGATGGCATGTGTGCAACTTTCATGGTGTTGTTGAACAATGGGGAGAGAAGGAAAATACATTCTGGTTAAAGCACAGAGGAAGATGTATATCACCTTTAAATAATTTGGTGTTGCCAGATGTTAGTCAGACAACGGAGAAGATGAGAAAACTACTGAGCCATTAAGAGGACAATCATAAGCATTGGCCTAGGAGCTAGAGCTAGGATTGTGATCCCATAATGCCAGCTGTACAGCTACTAAGAGAGAGAAGCATTAACTGTTCTGGAACACTAGGGTGGCCCACAGTTTCTGGAAAACTGACAGCAATTCCCAACAGAAGCTGAGCAGGAGATGCCTGCAGACAAAGAAGGGTTTAGGATATTAGTGCTGAAATGAGAGGTTGTTCTGATGGCGTGTGCTCAGGAAGACTCCCCAGTGGCCATGGTGACTTTGTTCAAAGTTTTACTTGGCCCATGTTGATGTTTGGGTTTCTTTTGTTTTTCTTGTGAGCGCTTCAGTAGTTTGCAGCACAGGGGAGGGGTGCCATTTTTGTGAAAGGAAGAATGCAAGGTAGAAGTGGTGCTGTGGGCACAATAAAACCTGAAGCCCTGGAGTTGGCAAGAGCAGATTTTAGAGAAATATGGACAAGAAAAGGGATACATAAGCTGATTGTCCCACAATGGCCAGGACTGAGGACAATCAATGTGTAATTTATATGCTTGCAATGTACAGGGCAACAGTTAGTTGTTACTATAATCCGTTTCCTTTGTCTAACTATTAAACATTATTTCTACAAAGTGTAGTCACCTTCAACAATGATGAGCAAGCAGAGGAGCTGCAGAAGCCACTGTACGAACATCTCACCAAGTACCTAAAACAAGAAAGAAAAAATCACTTACGAGGTGAAAAACTCCTGCCCTCTCTTTTGTAGGCAACACAATTGACAAAACGTGACTATTTTCACCACTCTCTCCCAATATAATGTGCTGCTATTTACCAGCTTCTGACTTCGAGGATGTTACAAGTCTAGAGAGTGACAGGTATTTTCTCTCATCGACAAATGTAGCTCTGGCAAGAATATATGTAATACAAAGTCAATCTGTGTATAGAAGAGATGATGCCATTATTGCAAGTCACACTGAGCTGTAAAGCGTAATTTTTAAAGCGCTTCTGCATTTCAACATGATATTTTACCCCATAATAACTGAGAACTAAAACAAACATATATATATATATATATATATATATATATATAAAGAACGTGGAATCTTTACATCACTTTTTCAAAAAAAATTGGGATGTTCTTCTGAAATATCTCCCATTCTCTTTACTTTCAAGTGGGAGCGACCCATCGCTATTCCCTTTGTTCCTTTCTAACCTGATCTTTTTTTTGTTTTTGTATTGCTTCATTTGAGATTTTTTGTAGAAATTGCATGTTCCTTTAATGTAAGGCACTTGCACCACTATTTTCTAACATATTTTATTCTATACATTGCTTTATAGGCTTTGGGTCAGCATCCTTTTTAGGTCGAAATCAACCAGATGGTGCAACTGGTTGCTAAATTCTTCTTGGGGACCTTCTGAAAGCCAATGTAGGAATACATTCATCCCTTTGTTTACTTTTGGCTTTGTGGTTTGTATCGCGCATTTGCTTGCTGGATTTATTTGTTTTAGGCTGTCCAGCATGTCTTTGTCCCTCTCGTGGAACATAGCCTGTTTACTGCATTCTTCCACAAGTTCTTGTTGTCTGTAAACAGGACTTTAATTTGTGTTCTTATTTTGTCACCTTTGCTGCGCATTTTAAGACAGAGGTCAAATGTCAGGCTCTGGCTTCCGATGGAGCTTGGTGTTTGTTTTTTTTCCCTTACTTCAAAGAAAGAGGATAAACCTGACAATCTGGGGGTATGAAATCCAAGGTTTTTTTTCTAGCTCACAACAGAATAGAAATGTCTGTAAATGAACTGTGGAAAGATATCAGAATGTATCAGAATTAGGAAAGCATAAATAAAGCACATTTTTATAATGCTGTAGTGTGGTGGAAACTGATATTTTGATATGATCAAAGCAAACACTAGATTATGCCATTTCTAGCCATTATTGTTTGTGTGCTGTGTAGTTTTATCAGTAAAACTGTATGTCTGTGCAAATGTAATAGTCATTTCAATTGAAAATGTGTTGTGTTTAATGTCATTGCATTACCACACCAAATATACTCCACTCTATGCCTCTCCTCTCTATAACACTCTACTGCACTCTATGCAACTCTACTCAACTCCACTCTATGCCACTCTACCCCACTCAACTCGAAGACACTCTATGCCACTCCACTCTATGACACTCCACAACACTATATGCCAGTGGCTCCAAATCTGTGGACTGGGGTCACTAGGGGTCCGTGAAGCATCCTCAGGAGGTCTGCATGTGGTTAGAACATTAAATAATATTAACAGACTAGGTCCCCAACTTTCAGTAATGACACAGTGGGGGTTCCCAAGATTCCAATAATGATTCAGTGGGGGTCCCCGGGTTCCAGTAATGATAAAGTGGGGGTCCACAGAAGTGAAAATGTTGGGAACCACTGCTCTATGCCACTCTTTGTTGTGCTGCTCTACACCACTCTACTGCAAACCACTCTACTGCACTATAAACCACTTTACTCTGCTCACTCTAGGCCACTGTACTCCACGCTATGCCATTCTACTCCACTGTATGCCTCTCTTTTCTACTTTGTACCACTCTACCCATGCTACTCCACTCTACTTGACCACACTCTAGTACACAACACTCTATGCCACTCCACAACGCACTACTCTACTCCACTCTACAACACCCACTCTAGTCTACTCTATGACACTCATCAACACTCTTCCCCAATTAACTCTGTGACACTCCAAACAACTCTATGATACACCACTCTAAGCCACTCTAGGACACTCTAATCCAATCTACAGCACTTCACTTTAGGACAATCCACTCAACGACACTACAGTCTATCCCACCCCACCAGTCCACTCCATTCCACTCCATTCTACAACACTCTATGACACCCTGCTCTACTGTATGCCACTTGTCTCTACAGCACTCAACTCAACTCCACTTCATTCTAAGAAACTCTATGACACTCTATTCCACTCCATTCTATGACACTCTATGCTACTTCTCTCTGGACTCCTCTACTCTTCTCTTTGCCACTCCTCTATACACCTCTCCATTCTACTCCACTCTATGACACTCCACACCACTCCATGACACTCTCTGCCATTCCACTCTGCACCACTTCATGACACTTTATGCCACTCTGAACCACTTTACTCTACTACACATCAAACCATTTTACACTACTGTACGCTGCACCACTCCACTCCATTCTACTCCATTCTGAGGCACTCCACTTTACTCCACTCAAGTTCACTTTCCTCCAGTCTACAACACTTTACTTCACTCTTTTCTGAGCCACTCTACGACACTCCACTCTACACCACTCCATTCTATGTCAGTCCATTCTATGACACCCACCTCCACTCCACTCTAATCCATTTTATTTCACTCTACCCCACTCAACTTTAGACACTCCACACCCCTATATGCTCCTCCATGCCACTTGGCTCTAGGCCACTACACTCCACTCTATGGCACTCCATGCTATGCCACTCACTCTATGACTCTGGTCCACTCTACACTACTCCACTATAGGCCACTTCACTCTATGCCACTCCACTCTATGACAATCCACTCCTACAACACTCCACTCCTACAACACTCCACTCTACAACAATCATTGTCAATCCACTCTATGCCACTTTCCACCACTCTATGACACTTTACTCCACTCTACATTATGCCACTCCACTCTTCTCTACAATACTTTACTCCATTCTACACCTGTCCACTCTTATCTCCTCCACACTACGCCACTCCACACTGACACTCCACCCTTCTCTGTGACACACTATATTACTTTACTCCACTCTATACCACTCCATTCTATGCCACCCACTCTATGACACTATGCCACTCCATTATGTGCCACTCTACTTCCTTCTACTCTCTTCTGTGCCCATCCACTCTACGCTACTCTACACCACTTTAGTCTACACCACTCTGCTCTACTCCATTCTATACAACTTTACTCCACTCTATTCCACGAACCTCCACTCTACTCCACAATACTCCAAGACACCCCACTCCACTCCTCTGCACTGTACAGCACTCCACTCTACTCTACTCTACAACACACCACTCTACTCCACTTTACTCCAAGACACGTTACTCCACTCCTCTCCACTGTACAGCACTCCACTCTACTCTACTCCACAACACACTACTCTACTCCCTGACACTCCACTCTACTCCAATAAACTCCACTCTGCGACACTCTGCTTAACAGCATTTCACTCTATAACACTCCGCCTTATCGCACTGTACAGCATTCCACTCCATGGTACTCCATGACACCCAATGCTAATCCACTCTATGACACTCTACTCCAATCTACAACAATCCACTCTATGACACTCCATGACACTCTCCTCTACACCACAAACTTTAAGCCATGCCAAATAGCAGCCATGCTGGTGTACAACATGGCTAAAACTCATTGGCAAAGTCACTAGCTCTTCCATAGGTGAGAGCTATTCGTTTCGCCAATGCTCGTTCCACTGGCTTCTTTTGCCTTGGAAACATCAGCCATTAACTTGTGGCATTGTCAATCACATCTTGGTTCAGCCCACTGGAGTATTTGGATGTCACAGTTTGCTATTAGCTCAATAACTGTGTTCTTCTGCTTCCACAGGAATGCATCATGGAGTATTTTACAGACTACCACAGGACTGTGCAAGGGGAGCAAGTGCTGACATGAGCATCTAGAAGACAGATACTCCAGAAAAAAATGTTTGCTTTATTTTCTATAGCATCCATTTTTCAGATGCTTTTGTCAGCATTTGCTATCCAGTGCTGCTGCACCCCTCGCTAAACGATTGTGAACATGGAAGCACACAGCAGAAGGAGGGATCATCTACTTATCGCTTAATGATTCTCTAAGGTAAGAAGCCAGTGCCTAACACATGCTTCCCATTTCTCTGCTATCACTGGCCGTGGATTAGCTAAGTTTAGGTGCTGTTTGATCTTTGGTACAGTGTGCTAAGCCTTTGTACTCACTCTTATTTGCATCTGATTAATGGGATTTTCACAGTGTCACATCATGTTAACCACATCTTATGATGCCACTTCAAATGACCCCACATCCAGGGTTGTGGCTTAAGTCCCCCTTCATCACTTTACCCCCTCCCTTGGCCCCTGGATAAATGGCTGGCACAAACACACAAAGACTGACAGTGACAGTGTTAGACCTGGAAGCTCTTGGCATAGTTTCCCTGTACTTTCTTTTGCTTCTAAACTCCTGATTTTGGATCCTCTGCTGTAATTTGTATGTCTGGGTCCAACCTTGGTGGCATGGTGAGCAAAAGAACGATGGATTAAAACCAGATCCATGACTGGGGGTGAGTGTTTGAAAAGTTTGAGCACTCTGTCCATCATCCTTTTGTGTTGCTAAAGTTGCCCTAAGTGGGAAGGGTATGCCCACACGTGGGTCCCGTACTCACTGTACCACTTGATTCAAGCTAACCTGGCTGATGAAGGGTGATACCCTGAAACAGATCCTAAGATGCTTGTTTCCTGTCCAGAGAGGACCTGGCCTGGCAGTTCAGGCTGGACTGTTCCCATGTTCCCAACAGGGTCAAGACTGATTTGCATATGGCTGGGTCCAAAATGGGGTTGCATGGTGAGCATAGGAACGATGGATTAAACCCAGATCCATGACTAGGGTTGAGTATATGAAAAGTTTCAGCACTCCATCCATCATCCTCTTTTGTTACTTTTAGAAAGTGGGCATTTTTTTTTGCTTAACCATTCTGTGTCTCTGCATGACTGCTGAGCACATGCCTGGGTCAGACTGACAGTTGGGCTAAAACCACACAGCCATTGATTTCTATGCATTAAGGCTCTTTTTACATTTAAAACTCATCTTTGCTTGTGTATGTTGGATTTTTGTCATTTTGATCTAGTTTGATTTAGACAATTATTGGCTATTTTTCTAAACTGGTGTGGAGGCCTTTTGTGGTGTTTTCACTGTGTTACTGTGTGTGTTGGTACAAATACTTTACACATTGCCTCTGAGATAAGCCTGACTGCTTGTGCCAAGCTACCAAGGGTTGAGGAGGGGTTATCTGAGCTGTGTATCTCCTTTACCCTGACTAGAGTGAGGGTCCCTACTTGGACAGGGTGCAAACTGACTGCCAACTAGAGACCCCATTTCTAACTGACAGGCAGACACACAAACCCTCGCCCCACATGTTGATCAGGGTACATGAAGATGGACATGGGTGGACATGAATGGAAAGCTTCCTTCTGTTGTCTGTTTAGGTTCTTCCAGCGATTAGCGAGACACTCTACTGAGTGCCAAACGTTGTTGTCACCATGTGCTGCTCCATTATTATCAGTGTGCAAAATCACTGTATGTCATCACAAACACGTTGAATGTTGCTACTTTTTTTAACCCTTCTAGAGCTATACACTTCAAGAGCACAGGAAAGAGATGTTTATTGACCATGTTTACTGAGGGACATGCTCACCTACTTCCCCTTTATATCTAAGTTGTAGGTTTAGCAAAGTGTTAAAGAGTGTTCAACGGATTTAAAAAAACACGGATACTTTGACTCTTGTAAACACACACACAAGGAGAAAATAGAGAATGTACTCACCTTTTAACATGAATAGATGTTTCTATATATGGTGCATTTGTACAAAGTGCTTTACATGATCCATTTTTGGTGCCATTATTACCAAATCAAAACGGGACGATTGAGATGCTTAGATGCACATGTAAGAATTTTAACCTGTAAACTACAATTCAAACAGAGACCACAGCTATGAGATTCTTACTGAGTACCAAGCTTTATTAAAACTAAGGGTGTGCGAAATAGCATTTTTTCAATTAAATTTAAAAACTTCCATGAAAGTTTCTCAAATGTATACTTTTAGTGCAAAATGTGCTGTGTCTGTATCTCGTATAACGTTTTTTGGCAACACCATAACTTGCTGAAAAATATCTTATCAGCAGGAGAATAATTCTATCAGAAATTATCTATCAGTGAGCAATGTTTTCCATAAACCAGTATTCACATGGTAAAATATATGAACAATTGCACATTGCGGAATTTGATTACATTTCGAGTGATGTGAAATTTCGAGAGCTGTCAGTTTTGCTTGAAGAATTCAAATGTGACTTTGACCTCATTGTAACATACATGCATGGCTTCTTTAAGAAGATCCATTTGCAACATCAAACATAACCGTTATTTGCAATGCAATAAGTCGCACGTTTGCTCGAGTTAGAGCTATTAGTGTTGTAAATTTCTAACTGGAACTTTCTTGCCACACAAACTGAAAATACAAAAGTTGACATAAGCTAGCCGATTCAAAGTGCCGCCGTGAGTGCGAAGGATAGGGACAAAAGGAAAAAGAAGTGTGCTCGCAGGCAAAGCACCAAACTAGCGTAAAACATTTGACACCAGTTTCCTAACTACCGCCATGGTGCGCCGTATCTTAGATACACGACCACATGGTGGTGTGAGGGAAGCACTAAGAGGCGCTAGAATAGTGGTGCTAAATTGGATGAAGCACCATTTTTCTTAAATCAAACCCCATATATTTCATGGGGTCATACCAGGGCTCACTTATAAGGTGCATTTTGAAAAAGGGGGTTAAACCTTTTGGATGGTTGTGCTAAACATTTTGCACTAGTAATTTTGCTATGCAAATGGAAAGAATTAGCAGCGGACCAACACTTAAGTCAAATTGAGAAAATCAGTTATTACCATGGTGGCAACAGGATGAGTAACAAAATTTGTCCTGCAAAAAATGTTCAAACAGATCCTACTCCTTCTTTTTCTCACTCAATCATTCTCTTTTCGTCCATGCATTCTCTCTTTCTCAATCTCATCTTTTTCACTCTTCTCTTTCCCTGATCGCTTTCTTGACACCTTCCCACTCGCTTCCTCTCTCTCTTGATGCATCCACCTGCCTGCCTCAATTAACCTCGAACAGCCCGGTAAAGTGGCAGATGCAATATGGGCGGCCTTAGGCTGTCAAAACCAGTCTTGAAGGGCTCCAGCCCCTTGGAAAATGCCCAGAGGAATAAAAGGCCTATCCGGCCCCGGTGGCAAGGTCAGGCATTAAATTGAGGCCGGAGAGTCCTTTCGCCAACCTTGTTAAATGATTTACCAGGCAAATGAATGCATTCCCCCTAAGGCACAGTGCACCCCAGTGCTTGCTCTATGCTGATGTTTTGATTATTATTGACCAAAACGCTGCAATGATTTTCTGTTCGAACCAAGGAGTCCATAAGAGGTGGTTTAGTAACACTGGCTCAAAGGAGGCAGAAAGAGGCCATCTGAATGTGTCAGGTGCTTTTGAAAAGACACTCACTACCTCTTATTGTGAATTCACATTATTAGACTTTAGCCATTAGGATCAGCTATTCCATATGATGGCAACTGCATATCTAGCTCACAAGCATTGGCTTGTAGTATCAGTGAGCTCTGTATAGTATTTCAACTCTAAGACTCATGAACAGTGGTAAGGAGCGTTGCATTCTGGCCCTGCGTTATGTTGATAGGGCAAGATAGAAACACTGGGCTCTGCTGTGCTCCTCCTAGAGCAGCACAGTGCCAGAACTTGTCATGCTCTCAGTGTCCTTTCCCAGGCCTGTCGAAGCTATCGTGGGGCCAAAGTCAAAACCTTTATGTGGGGCCCTACTCTGGTGTTATTCCAAGGACCATCTCATAAATAAAAAAAAGTTCAATGGGGAAAGAGAGATCACAGTATTTGTCACCACCTAGTGGTGCGTCTGCATAAACTGCCTCTTAAACACACAGGCAAGAACTGCCCGTTTATTATTGAAATACAGTTCATATACAAGAGCATTGAGCTTAGGGCCCTG
Organism: Pleurodeles waltl; assembly: GCF_031143425.1. NCBI lineage: Eukaryota > Metazoa > Chordata > Amphibia > Caudata > Salamandridae > Pleurodeles > Pleurodeles waltl. The sequence continues at coordinate 1,115,342,143 of NC_090445.1, forward strand.
AAAGGCAGGGGCCACGGGGAAACATCCCTGGCTGCCCTACCATTGTGACAGCACTATCTCTTCCTTGCTTCCTCCGCCCTTGTCAGTTTTAGCTCTTTGCATCTATAAAGTCAGCTGGCTGATGCATAGGATCCGGTCCCGGAAGTTCAGGGGCCATATGGAAACAAAGAAAAACTCCATTAGACAATCTTCAAAGTCCAAACCACCGGGGTTTATTCAAAATGTAAGAATCATTAAAGACATCAAAACGTGGTTAGTCAGTTTAGTCAGCACCAATACAGTTCCTAAATCAAGAGAAAATTCTAATTATAAAGTCAGATATCTGTCTGACATGGTGACTGCCTCTAGAGAAGTGAGGGAAAAGCCGCTAAGCATAAATCACATAAACAGACTATCGTGGAGTCTGCCTTCAAAGAAACGAGCGAAAGACCTGGTACACCTCCCACAAAAGGCATATTTCATAGTTTCAGGGGAGTAATAATAATACTCTTGACATAACGTGAGACGGTATCATAGAGCTGAACTAATAAAGTTACGTGACATAAACCAATGAACACTGCAGATTTTGTGTTGCATAAAACAGACTAACCTAGGGACCACCCAAATTATTAATAATGAATGATCTCCTTTCGATACGTACAAGGGAAAGAACATTGCACCATTTCACAATAAGCCATACAAAATGAACGGGCAATACAGTTGTGACTCCAGGTAGCACTACCCTGGTTATTGCAACATACAAGAACATCTCTAACATGGCTTCCTCCGAAGGTATACAGCTTGTTACAAAATGAGAATACAACGTAATGAAATGAATACCATTTCAACTATTTTATTATACGGAAAAACACAGAAGAGGATAGGAAACGTGCATATAGGAAACAGAAATCCACACTTATTCAGCTGTCAGTACAAAGAGACACAGGCTTAATAAATGTATTTTGCGGTCTAGTTACGCCAACGTTAACAATAACTCCTTTGCGGTAGCTAACGATGTTTCTATTTTTACCTAAAAAATGCCACTGCAAATAGTTACTTAACCACTAAAAGTCAATGGGGCTATGCCGTTATAGAACCAGTAGATGGCAATGTTTACCAATGATGTGCTATTCAGCCGAAGTTCAAATCATTTATAGAAGCAACACGATTTTCATCAATGCATCGACAAGCTGTCCCTTGTGCATTAGGTGCAGCTTCCAGGCGTGGGTCATGTCTGCATACACATGTTGGGTTCAGCAGATTTCGTTGCATAGATGTTGTCAGTGACCTTGGGAAGCGAATATAATCAAACGAACTTGCTTTACAGCTAACTGTGATTTTGCTTCTATGGCACGATAATACCTATTACAGATGCTTGGCCCCTTTAAAGGGCTAGCTCGCTGGATTCTAAACAACAAACTAATACAAGCTACCCTATAACAAATCACCCTTACACATGTTTAGCTTTAAAGGTACCTCCTTTCCCTTTTACCCAAATACTCTAGGGTTAATAACTTGACCTGTTTCCAGGGCATACCAGTCACAGTGCATAATTTGTAAATAAATAGATATAAAAAAAAATAAATGAGTAGAGGAGTGATAAGTTTTTCTTAAGAGTCAACGGCCAGCACTGCTAAATGCCACGGTTGATGAAATCCAAGGTTACCAAGTTTTTTTGATTCCTCTTCATGCTTCTTTTTTCACACACACTTTACTTCCAGTCTATTCTACTCACAATTCGGTTACAGTGCTAAGACGAAGATAAGTCTTGGTCCCTAAAAATGAGTGTTTAACAATTGTAAAGCCTCTGATCAATGATATCTTAAGGATTTTGTGGGCCCCCAGGCAATATATATTTGGGGTCCACCCATTTGGAACTACTTTGAAGTTATTACCCCTTTTCGGTTCATTCAAGCTCGCACTATGCTAAAATAACTTAATTATATGTTAAACTTTCAGAAAATGGGACATTCAAAAGGAGCCAAAAGCCCAAGCTATTTGCAGAGGTGAAGAAAAGGGACTGAGGCAGAATGAGAGAAAGGCGAGACAGTGAACTAAATCTTGAGGTAAATTGAGATATTAAATAGAAAGAGAGCCTTATGGTCTTGTGGTTCGGAGAAAGGTAAGGTAATGAGGGAGATGTGTGAGAAAGAGAGAATGAGAAAGGTGCGTGGGAGGGATGAGGAAGGGGTAGGCAGAGGTGTAATGTAGTTGAGGCATGGATTGAGAGAGCAGTGAGGTAAATATAGAGATGGGATTATGTGAGAAGATAAGCAACTGGAGATACAGGGAAGTCAGATGGAAAAAGAGCAGTGAGATGGGGGGATGAGTTACAGAGAGAGTTGAGTAAAGAAAGAGTACTGAAAGACGTAGATAGACTGACAAAGAAGCACAGCCATGAGAGAGCGGTAGAGAGCAATGAAGATGAGTGAGTTATATTTGGTCTATTGAGAGAGGTGTGTGGTCGGCCAGGATGAGTCAAAAAGAGATGAGATTGAGAGAGAGGATGTAGGCACATAGAACTGTATAGAAAGAGAGAGAGAGAGGAGTAAGGTATCAGAAGTGAGGTTAAAAATGAGAGAAATGATGAAAAATAAAATTTCAATGTTTCAATGTATTTCACACCTACTCTCTGAGAGTGTGATGAATAAGGCTGGTCAGGCCAATCATGAAAATTTAAGTGTAGACTTATCAACACTTTGAGCCAGTGCAGAGTGACCAAAAGTGATACAAACCGGCACCAAGTGTGATTTGGGATTGCCTTTCCATTTGAAAGATTGTTTTGCAGTAAAAGGTTGCTTAAAGGTAATGAAAGCAGTGCTGCCTCCTACTTTGAGTGAAGGAGGCATCCCAAGGCTGGCACATGGGCTTTGACGTTTTACCATCCATTTTGTAAGCAAAACTTTATCTACTAACATTTGTAGAGAGGGATTTGTACCTCTTTAAAGCAGATGCAAACTTAGGAAAAAGGTTTTTATCTCTCTCTATTTGCATGTGTGCTGTACAGTACAGCACATATACAAAGTCAGAAAAGTTTTAGAGTTAATCATAGTTTTAGATTTACTAAAAATGGAAAGGAGTAACAAAAAGTATTGTGCTATGTTGCATGAGCAGGAAAGAGTATGACAGCACCATGGGGCATATTTATACTCCGTTTGCGCCGAAATTGCGTCGTTTTTTTTTACGCAATTTCGACGCAAAACTAACGCAAACTAACGCCATATTTATACTATGGCGTTAGAGGCGAATAGCGCCAAAGTTCCCGGAATGTGCGTCATTTTTTAGCGTGAACCCCTTCCTTGCGTTAATGATATGCAAGGGAGGCGTTCCCGTCTAAAAAATGACTCCCAGGCCTTTACGTGGTATTTATACTCCCGGGCAAAAGAGACGCCCGGGAGTGGGCGTTGCTAAAAACGGCGCATTTGCGCCACTTTTTAACACCTGGGTCAGGCATGGCGTTAAGGGACAAGTGGGCTCAAAATGAGCCCAGAGTGCCCTCCCCTGCCCCCAGGGACCCCCCCTGCCACCCTTGCCCACCCCAGGAGGACACCCAAGGCTGGACGGACCCACCCCAGGGACATTCAGGTGAGTATTTTTTTTATTTTTTTTTAATAATTTTTGGTGGCATAGGGGGCCTGATTTGTGCCCCCCTACATGCCACTATGCCCAATGACCATGCCCAGGGGACAGAAGTCCCCTGGGCATGGCCATTGGGCAAGGGGGCATGACTCCTATCTTTACAATGATAGGAGTCATGTTGATGGGGGATGGGCGTCGAAAATAAATGGCGCAAGTCGGGTTACGACGATTTTTTCGACGTAACCTGACTTGCCCCATTTTAAGACGCCCATGCGCCATTTTCCCCCTACGCCGGCGCTGCCTGGTGTACGTGGTTTTTCTCGCGCACACCAGGCAGCGCCGGTCTGCTTGCGCCGGCTAACGCCATTCAATAAATACGGCGCCCGCATGGCGCTGCAGAATGGCGTTAGCCGGCGCAAAACTTTTTGACGCTAAACTGCGTTAGCGCAGTTTAGCGTCAAAAAGTATAAATATGGGCCCATATCTTTTAAGATTTGGCGCCGTCATGCTCGCTTCCTAACACTGATACAAAATCAGAGCCCCTAGCCCAACACACGCACACATCTTTGTACCATAGTGCAAACGTGTTTGAGTAATGTATCGCATAGTTTTTTTTGGTTTTTTTTTTTTTTTTTTTTTTTTACTGAAGGGGTATCATAGTAGAAATTGCCATGATTAGTTAAAGGTTAAAATGTTCTCCACTTTGTGCGTGTGATGTTCAGTAGAGCACACATGGAAAGTTGGAAGACTGGAGGAATAAAAACATTTCTCGTCTCAAAAGGCATTATTTTTGGTACAAACCCCTATATATTCGTGTCTGCAGATAGAGCTTTGCACCAAAAAACATGGCTCATTGCGTGGGAACACCCATGAATCATCCCTTGAACACCCCTTCATGTGCAGCAATTCAAAGCAGTACTGCTTTGCTCTACATGCTGGCAAATTTCCAGCGAAAAAGTAAGTTTTGTGCTACAAAGTATATTCCAAATAAATATTTTGCATTGATTTGTTTCATTTTTGTGATGCAAACCAAGCACAACATGTCAGCAGATCTGCCTCATAGTGCTTTGACTGGTAGTCAACCCTTCCAGAACAAATACTAGACTCATGAACATAGCTTTGTGTTGTGATGCAAAGGATTTTGCATGAGGCAAGCTAGCCAAATCATGTGATAGCAGTTGGGGTAAGGGCTGCAGCTATCCCGCTCTCTTCCTTTCACACAGCACAGGAACCTCAGTGCACTGTGTTGCAAGAAATAATTGTAAATTTGAGCCCATGTTTCTGCTTTGCATGTTCAGTTATCATATTAGGAAAATAAGCTGTTCTTTTATGAGTATGATCATGAATATCAGGCCTAAATTGCCCAGGGCTGCACATCAATTATCATGGCCTCTCCAGCCCGCACTTTTCCAAGTCTTCATATGGTGGGGTGGGGTCAGTAAGGTGGAGGCTGCACACATCACGGACCCCACCTCAACCTTTTTCTAGTTGGGAACAGGTGGCGTTACACAGAAGCATCCTGACCAGGTCGAGGAGGTACCAAGGCTGAATGGTTGAGGTACAGCTTGCGGGAGAACCAGCTCAGAGACCGGAGTAGAGCTGCGAGTGGCTGTAGAGTTTGCCTGCTCCATTTCGCGCCAGTTGATGGCAGTGAGGAGAACACATTTATCCCTCTGACCTAGACCCCCGCATCAGACAGTCATACAACTTCAGTCCAGTAACTAAAGATCTCTAGGTAAAAGATGATAGTGTAACATAGACATTAATTTTACAATATGTGGCTGCATACAAACACCAGCAATCCTATTCACCAACCAATTTTAATATGACGTGCACCACATGCAGGTATGATGTTTTCATATTCTCACCATGTTACAGTACAGTATTAAATTACATTTCTTCTTGAATCCTGGCCTTGTTGTTACGGAGACATTTGCAGTTCGCCAGTCATGGCTCGCTCTGACTAAAAGGGGTGGGGCAGCACGCGTGGGGGGAGGGAGGAGAAGAATTAAATTAAAAATAATAATAAAAAAAAACTTACCTGCGCTCCCGCGCCACTCCTCTGCCTCATCCCGTCTCTCACTGCATGCAGGCGCAGGCTCCCAGCCTGACCTGCGACCAATGCTGACGCTGCTCAGAACAGCATCAGGATTGGCTGGGAGCGCCCAGCCAAGGCTGTCCCAGGCAGACTGGGAGCCTGTGCAGGCGCTCTCCAGGCCAGAGAGAGCCCTGTGCGCTTGTGTGTTTGGCCAGCCCTAGATGGCTGGCCAAGCACACATGCGCTCTGAGGGGGAGTGTTCGTCACCCCCGTGGCCCGCCCCTTTCACCCAAAAAAATGATCATAAACACAGTTTATGATCGTTTTTATGGGAAAAGGTTTGCAGCTGCTGCAGCTGGTGGGGGGCGATGCTACTCCACCCATATGGAGGCGCCGCCCCTGCAGTTTGCCCCATTGTTGCTTAGAGTGGTACTAAGAAAAACTGTATGCAATGTTTCCTACCGCACATCGCAGTTTGTAATAATTGTAAATAAGAGTTGATATTGTTAACTATTTAAATAGTACTGTACACAAATAGGAGATTCGTCTTGATTTATTTAAAGGAATCTTCATTTCTGAATGTGTCTGAAAGCAATGGTGAATTAATGGGTCGCTATATATTTAAAATTACAAAACCCTACAACACTCCAGATGTATAAGATGAAATTCAAACTGAAATGCTTCAGCCTATAAAAGTGTCAGTATTTAGTTCTGGACTGCCATACTCTCATTTTCACAGAGCTTGATACCGCGGTTTGCCTTTCCCGGTGCTGGAAATAATCAGCATCACTGTTACGACCAGTTGATTGTGAGTTATCTCCAGTTGAACTCAAAAAGATGAAGAACTGATTTGGCTCTGCCAAGATTCGACCTTATACCTTTCTGGTCCAAAATCTTGGTGAAAACTGGAGTTCTAAATACTCCATGTTTAAAGCTGTACTAGACACTGTTATATTTCTTTCCCGAGATAGAGATGCTTCCACCTTTTGGCCCAAACTGTTCAAACAAGCTGTAAGTCCACGCTAGAACCACCAATTAACAAATCACTATGGTGTGGCAATGCATTCTGATGGCTAAAATGTGGTGACTGACTTTGGAACTTCAGCCTTGGGTTTTAAACCTGGTGTCTGCATGCAACATTTATGTGATTATGGTTAAATCTCTTACCCTTCAGTATACATATAATTGAAAATATGTTAAATATAGCACAGTTCAAATGTGCAAATTCCACCTTCATGCACTCAATTTTAATGCTGCTAGTTTGACACTGCCTAGGAGTGCTTCAAAACAATATAAATGTTTCTAAAGTGTGCATGTAACACAACTGGTTTGTGTTGGTTCTACTTTCGAATGTCCGTTCTGGGATGCTCTTTCAACACAACCTGTGATAGGAGGGGGCAGGCCTTAAAAAATGGCGCCCAGCCTAATTTGCGCCGTTTTTTAACACCTGGGTGAGGGCAGGCGTTAAGGGACCTGTGGGCTCATTTCCATGGTCTCTGACCATGGGAGCAGTCCAAAGGTGCCCTTCCCTACTCCCAGGGACACCCCCTGCCACCCTCACCCACCGCTGGAGGACACCCATGGATGGGGGGACCCATCCCAGGTAAGTAGAGGTAAGTATTTTATTTTTTTTAAGTGGCATGGGGGGGCCTAGCTTGGGCCCCCCTGTTAGCCCCCCCCACATGCCACTGTGCCCAATGACCATGCCCAGGGGACAGAAGTCCCCTGGGCATGGCCATTGGGCAGGTGGGCATGACTCCTGTCTTTCCTAAGAAAGGAGTCATTTCAATGGGGCAATGCGTCAGAAAATGGAGCAAGTCCGGTTAGAGCCATGATTTTTTACTCTAACCCGACTTGCACCATTTTTTGACAGACAACCCCCATCTTTCCCCTAGCCTGCGTTGCCCCGTTAGAGTCATTTTATTTTACTCTAACTAGGCCGCAGTGCTGGCTAACATCAAACCATAAAAAAAGGCGCCCGCCTGGCGCGTTGGAATGGCGTTAACGGCTGTAAATATATAAAAGTATACATATGGGCCATTGTTTTTAAAGTCATCATACATCGCATGTTAAAATATCAGTCGACCCCACCAGTACCTAACCACCAAACCCGCCCCCAGAAAGTGTTCCCTGCCACGTAATATTTAATTCATACTAATTTGAACAAGCTAGCCCCAGCATCCCTAAATTATTCTTCATCTGAAACACAGAGTGAGGTTACTTTAAGTACTGGCGACCATTAACAAAACCAAAGAGCCTTTCATCTAATTGCACTGACACACCTGTACTAGAAATACTAAACTCCACATGATTAATAGAGATTACAGACCTTTATGATGACGATTGAGGATGTTTTGCCTCCATTGCACCCTGTACCTAAAGAATGCCTGTTCTCCTGATGAAAAGCTAATATATTTGCAGTAAAGCACTTCATACAATAGCTCCCTGGAGAAGTTTATTTTGAACTTTGTTCCTACAATTAGTTTACAGCATTGTGATTTCTTCCACTTAGAGGTTTTGGTACATATCTGGTAATCAGGTTAAGAAGAACTGCTGTTAACCACTCTGCCACACCGAGTATGGAATGAAGCATAAACTGATGGGTCCGGGGCTACTCTCAATACAAATGTACCTCTAGCAACTTGTGTGCCACAGGAGCCACGCATAATGAGCCTCGCAGATTCAACAATGCTGCTCCCATCCCTGTAGAGGAATGATTAAAGGATGATGAGATTGGCAGGGTGGGAAAACCCTACACGGGCGCTCTACTTGTATGCTACAGCGACCACCCCAGGTGCATGAATTTCCAAAGAGACCATCAGGGTGGAGAGGTACACCCAGATGAAACCAGAATTATAGCCCCCCCCATGGAATAAATCGCAGGGAGGTGCAACATTAATTTTCCAAGGGAGTGAAGATATCCTAAGCCAAAGTAATATTTTAAAATTACCATCCCCACTACCCAGTATGGATAGGATTGCGTCAAAAGAGGTTGAATGCAACGCCTTTATTCCTGGTACGCACAACGACCCAAGAAAAGCCACTAAGGTGCAGTTTAGCCATTGAGACATTGCAAGAAAGTTTGAGGAGCAGGCAAATGTGTTGTCTCAATGGGGTATTGTAATCAGAAAACCGTCTCCCCCAAAATACCCTTGCACCTTTGCCAAAACTGGTCCCAGGTTGCCTCAGAAGGTCTCTGTTCTCCTTTGCTCAACAGGTCCAGAAAACAAAAGTTTAGGTACGGAGCCAATTTTGATCATAAAGGATTTCCCAAATAATGCAGGGGCATACTAGATGGCACACAATCCGAACTGAATAGCCCCTGGGAACCACAGAAGCCTGATCCCCAAAAAATCTCTGCCAAAACACCTAAAAAATATGCAGTTCTGCTCCTGGAATATCCGGGCTCAAGAACTTTGTCTACTAACATTGGCCCTCATTATTGTAACTGCTGCGCGGCCGCCTTCTGCGGTGGCCATTTCAACATCCCCGCTGGGTCGGCGGGCGGAAACCGAGTTTCTGCCAGCCGGAGCAGCGGGGATGTCGGCCGCAACACGGGAGCCGGCTCCAAATGGAGCCAGCGGTGTAGCGGCGATGGGTGCAGTTGCACCCGTCGCGCTTTTCACTGTCTGCTATGCAGACAGTGAAGGGGGCCCCACGACTCCCCTTTCCGCCAGCCTTTTCATGGCGGTTCCTACCGCCATGAAAAGGATGGCGGGAGGGGGACTCGCAATCCCCTGGGCAGAGCTGTAAGCCGTGCTGCCCTGGAGGATTACAACCCCAGGGACCAACGTGGCGGTAAACCTCCGGTCCCGGCGGTGCGACCGCGGCGCTTCCTCTGCGGTCATAATTCCATGGATTGCACCGCCAGCCTGGTGGCGGTGCATCCAACGAAACAGCCCTGGCTGTCTTTGACCGCCAGGGTTGTAATGAGGGCCATTGACTTAACTAAGGACATTAGAAACTACAACATAATTTGCCTTCAAGAAACAATTAGCTGAAATAGCATGGCCTTGAATTCCTTGCACCAGCTTGCACCAGCTGAACCATTCCCCCAATGGTGCTCTCCTCCCAGGTTGGGATTCAATTCTTATTCGGAAATTCTTTTCAGCAAATGTAGTGGCCTCGGAGCTTACATATTCATAAAACTGGTATCACCCACCAAAAAAAAATCCCTTAGAGAAAAGTCACTAATCATCAGAGGGTGCGTCTACATCAATCCAAAACAACCAAAGAAAAGAACTGCAGTGGGTGAAGCCATAAAACTCATTAAAGCTTTAAGACAGCAATAGCTGGAGGCCATGTGGCTACTCGCAGGAGACTTCAACAAGTCCCTTTAAAAATTAGTGGAGCCCACGATTTGGGTGCAAGAGGAAGATGCAGCACAGCTCATTCCTAAAATCACTCTCGGTAAAATCAAAGACACTGCAGGGAAGAGGTTTGCTACCCTCCTCAATCAATTAGGTCATAAAACCTTAAATAGCAGAAGCACCCTAGACAATCCACCAGCACGCACATTCATCTCACAAAATAGTTCATCATTAATGGAATACATATCCTCTCAGAACTTTAAACAAGTCAGCTGCTTTCAAGTGATCCCTGGCCTATTTACCGATCACGCAATGTAAGTCTGCTCTCTCTCTATGAACACGTCCAGGTGGCTCCTGGTTGAGGTAATAAGATGTCAGCTGTCTCTGTAGAATTAAATGTACCTCTGACTTATCAGCTGAAAAAGTAGGAACTAAAGAAACTCCTCAAGGCACACACAGAGTCTAACCTTGGGAGTGTCAGTCACTCTAATGTATGTATCGAATGCAACTTTGTCTCTAGTTTACCTTGAGAGTATGTTTGAATTCCAATCTATGTATAGAGAACAACTTTATTTCTAGTATGCCTTGGGAGTGTCGCTGACTCCAATCCCTATATCGAGTATAATCTTAGGAATGCCCGTAACTCTAATCTATGTTCTGAGTTTACTCCGGTAGTGTCAGAGGCCCCAATCAGCATTCCAAGTTTTTCCTCAAGAGTCTCAGAAGATTCTCATCCAAGAATCTGGTTATTCTGCTCTTATTCTGTGATTTTGAAGAAACCTGTAAGTGCTGGTTATCAAAGCAGTGCATTGTAAATTGTGTAGAGGCTTGTTGATGTATTAATGGTAATTGCCTTTTCTTGTTGTCCCAGAGTTTTGCATATTCACAAAACCTGAGGTGCTGTTCATTAAATGTATCCGTCCGAGTCCAAGAAGGTCTGCGGAATGACGCTTTCTGTATGCAGTGTAGTATTGGCATTGAGCAGACCCTGTACCCCTGTACCGCAATTTTTTTTTCTTATTTTGTCCCTTGTCCCCTTCCCCCTCTGGAAGCTGGCGGATCGAGGTGAACCACCCTGGGTCCTGCGTCTTCCTGAAAGGGAGTGGAGGTCCAGCATCTGCTCCAGTGTCGTCTCTGTGGTTGAAACCAGGTGAGTGTGTGATAGAAGGCCAAACCAAGCACTTTTGACTGCTCGGACAGCATCCTGAAAGTTTTAGATCTAGGCATGGCCTTAGTGAATGTGCAGCCTGTTTTTCACTCTGGTGAATTAACAAAAATCAAATAAAAGCCTTCATTAACGGAAGCATTCATCCTGTCCTTGTCATAGTTACTTAAACATAATGGCTCGGCTTTACATGATCATGAAAATCTTAAAGAGACAATGCTTTGTCTCCTGGATACGCATGCCCTTGTTCAGACCACTGATATTGAGTTACTAAATTATCATCAGGACAGGAAGAACCTCCTTACCTACATTACTGCTTTCAGTAAACTAGTCATGGGATTCCAGTGGTCTGTTGAAACAAAAATGTTTCCTTGTTGTTGGAAATTGAGTAGTGAGTTAAAGATGTCCTTGACACACCTTGCAAATGTACCCTCAGACTGTTCCCAGTTCATTGATTCAGTTGTGAGGTTTGATCATAAGTTAACAGAAAGTAGAAAAAAAATTAAACTGTGTCTTTACTGCTTTGAGGCAGAGCATTCTACACAACAGTGTACTGCCAAACCGAAGAGAATTCGGGGGGTTAGTGCTTTGACTTCAGACATGATACCTAAAAGACTTGAGTACCCAGCTGACACGATTCTTGACCTGGACCATCTAATATATCTGCTACCTCACATAAGGTTCCGCAGCCTATAATGATACCAGTCACCCTGATCATTTCACCCCAACAGACACTGGGGTTGTCTATGGCCACTGATTCTGGGTCCCCAGGTAATTTTCTAGATTTAACCTTATCCAGCTTAGTGCATGTTCCAGAGGTTAATGACGAGCGACCCTGAGCAAGGTAAACCTCTACATGGTTTAGAGCTTCCTTCTGGCATGATTGTATACCAAACTATTCTCTTATTGTTAGTATGTGAGAAATGACACACAGACACTTTGACTTTTGATCTCATTTACATTCCTACCTTTGGCACTATTTTAGGAATTCCTTGGCTTCAGCTGCACAATCTTACCATTGACTAGTCTCTCCATCTTGTCACCATTAAAACTTATTAATGTCAAACTTATTGCTATGATAACATGCTGTGAGGCCTGTCTCTCTTGGCATGGGCAACTCTTACACTTGATTTTGTGACTCCACAGTTAGGGAGTAACCCTAACCTTCAAGATTCCTATGATGAACAAAGTATACAACTACGTCCTCATAAGGAATCTAGTTGCTGCATAGCTTTTGCACCAGGTGCAACTCTTCCCCATTGCCTAGTTTACGCTTCTTCAGGACCCAAGACAAAATATTTCCTTTTTGCCAAATTGGGCAAAAGTACATTTCATGAATTCTCAGAACCTATCTTGTCATCTGAGGTTGTGACCATGGATAAAAAAAAGAGACACTAGTTTTTAGACCTTTAGGCCCCATGCAGCCTTATCTTGGTGAGTGCCTCAGAGGTTAACTGTTGGAAGGGTTCCTTCACAATGCATTAGTACAACAGGATATGTGCCTCCAGTTTTAAAGAGGATATTGCTGGCGGGACAAAGTCATATTAGTCAGGACACTCAGAATCCTATTTCATTGAGCACTGCCCACACTGAACACAATGAAAGTCGCAGGGGCCAAAGATATTTTTTGGGTAGAGTTAGGCAGAGCAGGAGTAGGGATGAAATCGACCCTTGGGTAACTGAGATGATCCTGTACACCAGCAGTTCCCTTGTCATGATACCGCCCTATTTTCTCCCACAAAAGAACTAAGACAAGAAGCCTTGATCAGGTGTCCTGACATTCAATTAGTAGAGCTACTAAAAATCCAAGAGATCTTAATCGATTGTCAATCATGGTTTGAGTGGTTCACATTGTCTAAGGATGTGCATGACTGAGTTCAAACTAGCCCAAAATGCTTTCAAGACAAGATGTTCCACTTCGCCCCTCCAGACAATTCAAGGGTCTTGCCCATAACTTCTTATCCCTGGCATGCCATCAGCATGGAGCTTATTACTGACCTTCCTAACTCCAATGACTATACAATAAATTTGGTAGTAATTGATCAAACCTCCAACATGACGCATTTTGTTGCGCTTAAAGATATGCCTACTGCCAAAATTCTTGCTATGCAGGTTATTCAAAAAATAATTCCGTTGCATGGGTTCCCTTTTTTCATTGTGCCTAATAAGGGTCCAGTGTTTGCTTCAAAATTCTAGCCCTGTCTGTGCATTTCATTGGAAAATGAAGCCCAAACTATCGTCTGCCTCTCCCCCATACGTTGATGGACAGACTGAGTGGGTAAATCAGGTTTTGGAGCATGTACAGCGATGTCTTGTAACCAATACTCCCAATTGTTGGGAGTCCTTGTTACCATTTGCTAAATTTGCCTACAATATTACCCTACTTCAACCACAGAGGTCTCCCCCTTATGTTGTGGAACTGGCATACATCCTTGTATGATACCCAAAAACTTTGTAATAACCTTTGAAAATGTACCTGCCATTCAAGACTAAAACACCATTCTGATTCCCAGCAAGAGGTGCAGCAACACTTGCAACAGGTTTGAGAGAACCTTGAGAAAAAAACTAATAAGCACCTTCAACAGCCACCAAAGTGGAGATCAGGTTTCGCTTGTCAAAAGAAACTTAAGCCTCCATGGTGTTTCTAAAGTGCAGCTTCGTTCTTTGGCCCCCGTTTCGATTGAAAAAGTTATTCATTTTATGACAGTTCAGCTCCAACTACCAGATGATTTACCTATTCACCCTGTATTTCATGTTTCTCTCCTCAAACTCTATCATGTCCAACCCCAGCTATTCCTCCTCCGCTACCTGTAACCCTGGGTGGTCAGTTAGACTTTGAGGTCTCAAGTTATTCTGGGTTCATGATGTGCTCAGGGTTGCTTGTTTTATTTAATTGCATGGAAAAGGTTTGGTTCAAGGCCAACCAGCTAGTAATGTTCATGCCCCTTGCCTGGTTTGATCATTCCATGCCTGCCACCCTCACAAACCATGCCTGGTGGGTCGTTTTTGTAGGGGGGGACTGTCACAACTCCAACTTGTGACCTATGTGCGGTGGGTATTACTCGCTAGCCTCATGTCTTTCATTCCCCTGCAGCACCTTTCAGCCTCAAAAGTATTTTATGGCTCCCCCTCCCAGGAAGCCTGAGACAATGACCCTCTGTTCTGTTGCAAAGCACATTTAGTCTAGTTTGCACCTGCAGTTATCACATGCCTATTTAGCATAGTCACTTTTCCACTGTGAACAATTGAATTGTACCATCATGCACTTAGGGTTCCACTGTACTTGTTACTGTTGTCAATTACCATTTGCACCTACTACCTGAAACCTCATATCGGTTGTATGTAACACATGATTTTCCCCAGGTTCATTGGAAGATTCCATGCTTCCATGTGGGATAGTTGCCTTTCTGGAACACTCTTGGCTTCCTGTATAAACACCCCTTGCAACCTGCATTGGGGCTTGGCCTCGTACCCGTCCTGCATAAGAAACATCTGTGCATTTACCTCCTGAGCTGCCCGTATCTTCCTCCTTTCCTGTCCAATGCAGGCTTTTGTACCTATACTCCCAAGTTGCCCGGACCTTCAGTGCTCTAGTCCTGCACTAGCCTCGCCCCTGCACTTAACTTCTGAGCCGCCCAGAACTCACAGCGCTCTAGTCTTCCGAGCCTTTGTGATGATGCTGTGATCCTGACGTCTGGGGTTTCTAGTGCCTTCCTTGATGAGCTGCGATTCCTCCTTCTTTTGAGCTTCTTGCATCAAGCCTCCTGCCATCTTCAGATTCTAGTAAAGCACTAAATAAGGCTAAGTACTTTCCTACAGGTTAGTGCACACTAATCCTTTATAGTAGTAGCAGGCCCATCTGTAGGCCTCTTCAAAACTCTAGACTTTGCTCCAGTTCCTCCTCGTAAGTGCGCCGTGCTTTTGTTTGCTCCGGACCCTTTCTGCAAACCTTGGTGCATGAACTGTATTTCTCATGGAGTAGACACTGAATTCTGAATTAACCTTGTAAAGCCAAACTTATGTACCGAGTGTAACTTAGTTTCTAGTATATGTGAGGAGTGTCCCTGACTCCAAACCCATGGTTCGAGCACAACCTTGAGAGCATCTATCTCGAGCCTCGTGACACATATACCCTTATTCCGACTATAACCTTGTTCTGAGTATAACATTGTTCTGAGAGTAACTTATGTACTAAGTGTAACCTTAGGAACGTCAGTAACTCCAGTGTACCTAATGTGTGTAACCTAGTTCCGAGTCTAACCTTGTCTCTAGCAAACCTTGAGAGTTTGTTTGAACTCCAACCTATGTACTGAGAGCAACTTTTTTTTCTAGTATGCCTTGGGAGTGTCCTCGTTTCCAATCCATGTATTGAGTATAACCTTGGGTGTGCCAGTAACCCTAATCTATGTTCTGAGTTTACCCCAGGAGTGTCATAGGCTCCAATCAGTATTCCAAGTTTTTCCTCAAGAGTCTCAGAAGATTCTCTTCAAAGAATCTGGCTATTCTGCTCCTATGCTGTGATTTTAAAGAAGCCTGTAAGTGTTGGTTATTGAAGCAGTGCATTGTAAATTGTGTATAGGCATGTTGATGTATTGATGGTAAATGCCTCCTGTTTTTCTCAGAGTATTGTGCCTTCATGAAACCTGAGGTGCTGTCCCATAAACGTCTGCCTTTGCAGAACAGGAAGGACACATTCTGTATGCAGTGTGGTATTAGTGCTGAGCAGAACCTGTACTGCAAGTTTTTTTTCTTAATTTCCCCTCTGGAAGTAAGCGGATCTAGGTGTACCTTTCGGAGACCTGCATCTTACTGAGAGGGAGTGGACGTCCAGCATTGGCTCCTTTTTTTTCCCCGCAGTTGGAACCAGGTCAGTGTTTGACACTGCTAATAGAGTGACACAAAAGATATAGACAACACAGATGTATATTGGCTCCAATATTGTTTACCTGTTATTTGACTGACCTTAACAATGCCCTACCTGGTGTAAACATATTTCCACCTAAACTTGCGGGCTCTCATCTACCATTTTTGCAATATGTAGATGATACAATTGTATTTGATCACACTGTGGGTGGTCCTCAAAGATCGTTGAATGACTTGTCTCTGTATTGTAATGAAAGCAAGATCTCTATCAATGCCTCAAGGACAAAAATAATAGTGTTCCCGAGGAAGAAGGTTAAGAATACTAAATTCACTTTGGATCAGAAGTATGTTGAGCAGGTGCCCAGCTTTAAATACCTTGGTGTCTACTTTAATCAGTGTGACTCTCACCATGCGCAGCTTGATGCGATAAAAGATAAGTCGGTCACAATGATTATCAGCTTTCAGAAATTGCTCAAACAAGTGAGCGGGCCTAATCTGTCTGCAATTTGTTGTGTCATTGACTCCAAATGTATTTCAACATTGTCATACGGCTCCTTAATCTTTAAAGACAGTCTTTTCCCCTGGATGAGCAAGTTCCAGTGCCACTGTTATAGAAAACTATTCCAGCTTCCGGGTGCCACTCGGTCATCACAAACTCACCTAGAATTCAGCTTAAGCAAGTAGGTGACCTTGGGGAAAACCAGGTTCTTAAATTATTAAATCAAACTTAAGGCTGCCCCCCCTGACATGCTGAGGGAGCTGATAAGGTCAGTATGCAGAACTGTAAGCTTGCATTGAAAGCATATACAACAAACTCAATTAACACTGCGGGCATTCAAGAAATCATTGATCTGAACATTCCACCAAAATTATGCACCAAGGTGCATAAAAAAAATGCAAGGCTTAAGCCCACTGATGACGTTCAACAGGACCTACAAGCAAAGGCCCATGCAAATCTGAGTATTTCCCTCTATCAGTTCAATGAGTAGGCTGCCCGTTTATTTTGTCCCATGAGTCTCAAGCTGAAAAAAGACCTAATCAGGGTAAGAGGCGGCATAATACCCCCAAAAGCCTATAAATATGAACAACTGAAAGGGTCAAAGGCCTTGAACTGTAGGCCGTTTAACTATGAACTCGAATCATTGTTGCATATAGTTTGTGTGAGTAACAAATCAAAGGCCTTTGTCGCAGGGAGTCTGCATTTGCAGAACTGTGCCTTGGGACAACAGAACGTCAGAATGCAGGGCCTGCGCCTCTTCTGCCAAGTTAGTACTGTCATACCAAAATACCTGACTGAGTTACAGTGCCTTGCTTGCCCTCCTAATTTTTCAGAGGGCAAGTAACCCACGAAACACAACACTCTAGCCTCCTTTCAGGGAACAGTGAAAAAACAGGTCAATCCTTTTCGTACATTATCCCTGTCATACATATCCAGAGCAACAATAAAAAGACACAATGAAAGTACAGAATATATTTATTGCAACAAATGTAGTCTATTATGAAGTAAATTCAATGTGATTACAATGCCAGCAATAATTATAAAAATCATAATATCAGTTAGAACACTGTATAACACAAATGGCACCACCAAAATTGCAAATCTAGTCGCCTGAGCCCACCCTGTAATTGTATGTGCAGGAAGAATATTATTATTATTTGTGATCTCTGGGAGTTGAGAACCCCATACCTATGTTTGCATAGTCAAGCAGTCCTCAAAGGGGAATGTAAACCCAGTTTATACAGGCTGCGTGCCTCGAGAGGCATATGTTCCACAGATGAGTCAGCTCTGCTAGAATCCTTCTCTCGAAAAATAAACAGTATGGGACCTAATTAATAACCTTAGCCTGATACAGTGACAAGCTACTGTATTATGTCTTTTAGAACCTGGGAACATTTGCTGGATGGACAGAAACCAACACCTGGCACTTGTTGTGCCCACTGAGCAATAGGAGAATGTACAGAGAGAATCCCAGGCATGTTGCTGCACAATTGACATTATAGTATGTTTCAAAACAATGGCACAAAAGAAAAAAAATACAATGCAGGACAGTGCAATGAAATGACATTGTGATTTCTAGAGTGCTCAGACATGAGGCATAACTATAGTGAATCCATGAAGCGGCCTCATGACACCCTTCTATGGACGGACCAGCAATTTAATAAACTAACAAAATAAGAACAAATTTATGAGCCAAGCAAACCCAACGCAATAATAAAAGCGTAATGTAACAAAAATTATAAAAACTATTTACAAAAGGGCTCTCTTCCACTAAGTCAATGGTTAGTGAATCCAGGACATATTCCAGCTTCGTAGATGATTGCTGTACAGCCCAATTCAGTATCTCAAGAGAACAGCTATGATCCTCATTATCAGCTGATGCTGAGGAAATGGCTGGTTGTGCTGCCTCCATGTTATGTAAGTCTGGGGTGGGTAATCCTAGTGCCGATGCATCCGTCACCCCAGTGGGAAGAGACTCATACCTAGCATCTTGACACAAGCGCAAGCTCATTTGACAACTTCGGAAATGGGTCTTTACTGGACTCATCAACCAATTTATGTCCACAGGAACAGGAGATTGCAGAGCAAGGCAGATATCCGGTGCCCATTCAAATGGACACTACAAGCAGTGGAACATGGGTTTAACGCAGATAACCCAGGCTGGTTGGAATGACAGTGACCAGTCCAAGTCTACTTTCTGGAGTAACAGGGCTCCAAGCCACTAGGTCATGCACCTATGGCACTACTGTATTTTTGACAGGTCTAACATTAGCACGCTTTGGGCTGGCACATCCATTGCAGTGTAACACAAATAGGACCAAAATGTCAAACGAGGAATAACACCAAGGGAATGCCTTCAAAAATATTGGAAAACAACAGTATAATTCAAAAAATATGCTGGAAGGTACTGACCAAGCCAGTGTCTATGTTTTTAAAGAAATTTGCTATGCCGCAGTATTGGACGCAATAAAGATGCGTTTTACTATCTTTCTGAAATGTAATGAGAGGTTTGTACAGAAAATGTAATGTACCTCTTTTTTTAAACAATAAGGCTTTGAGTCTGCTTATCTTATTGAAATCTGGCTTCAAAGTTGTAATGGAAGGCCATAACGAACTATCAAGAACCGCATGTGTGGGAGGTAAAAGGACATTATTACAACAGTTGAAAAGTTGGGAAACTGAAAGAACACAGGGGATCCCAGCTTTCATTACGCAGTAGTGCTAGTCATTTAAAATGTAATAGCTACCACTGGACAGAACAATAAGAGTGGTTAAAATTGTGGGAACAGGAACTTCTTTCCAAAAACAGACCAAATTTGAAACAGACACATTACAGGAGCCGTGAATGGTAACATGTTTGCACACAAGTGAGTGGCCAACAGAGGAGTCACACTCCTTTCCAGTAAGGAACATTTCCCGACCCACCCGTTCACAATAATATTCAGAGGGGAACAACCATACCTCCTGGATAAATCTCCCTCCCAGGGCCTCATATCTACCCATGGGGAAATATTTCATGCAAGAAGTGAACTGCAATGTTGAAATAGGGAACAGTGTTACTCCATGTATTAGCCAAACTGCAGACGGTGTTTCTGCAATGGTAAAGGGTAGCTTGTCTAACTTCTCAACATGTAACATTGTGTGTGTAGTGTCTTTTTGAGCCACGAGTCTTGTTTACAGGTCAGATTAAATGGCAGAAATAGGTGACTCAAATTAACCCCTTAGCTGCTGGGCCTTTTCCCCCCCAGTGCTGAGCACTTTTTTGGCTATTTGGGGTAGTTCGCGCTTAGGGCTTCATAACTTTTTGTCCACATAAGCTAACCACGCCAAATTTGCGTCCTTTTTTTCCAACATCCTAGGGATTCTAATGGTACCCAGAGTTTGTGGTTTACCCTGGAGGAGACCAAGAAAATAGCCAAAATACAGTGAAAATTTAGTTTTTTCCAAAAAAATGGGAAAAAAGGGCCGCCGAAGAAGGCTTGTGGTTTTTTCCCTGAAAATGCCATCAACAAAGGGTTTCTGGTGCTGAAATCACTATCTCCCCACCTTTCAGGAACGGGCAGACTTGAATCAGAAAACCACATTTTCCAACACAAATTTGGCATTTTACTGGGACATACCCCATTTTTACTATTTTTGGTGCTTTCAACCTCCTTCCAGTTAGTGACAGGAATGGGTGTGAAACCAATGCTGGATCCCGGAAAGCTAAACATTTCTGAAAACTAGACAAAATTCTGAATTCAGCAAGGGGTCATTTGTGTAGATCCTACAAGGTTTTCCTACAGAAAATAACAGCTGAAATAAAAAAATATTGAAATTGAGCTGAAAACAACAGCCATTTTTCTTTATGTTTTACTCTGTAACATTTTCCTGCGATGTCAGATTTCTGAAAGCAATATACCGTTTTGTCTGCTGGACTCTTCTGGTTGCGGGGATATAAAGGGCTTATAGGTTCATCAAGAACCCTAGGTACCCAGAGCCAATAAATGAGGTGCACCCTGCAGTTGGTTTTCATTCTATACTGGGTATACAGCAATTCATTTGCTGAAATATGAGGAGTGAAAAAGAGGTATCAAGAAAACCTTTGCATTTCCAAAATGGGATCAAGATAAGGTTTTGAGGAGCAGTGGTTATTTGCACATCTTTGAATTCCGAGGTGCCCATACTAGCATGTGAATTGCAGGGCATTTCTCAAATAGACGTCTTTTTTACACACTCTCTTATATTTGGAAGGAAAAAATGTAGAGAAAGATAAGGGGCAATAACACTTGTTTTGCTATTCTATGTTCCCCCAAGTCTCCCGAAAAAAATGATACCTCACTTGTGTGGGTAGGCCTAGCGCCCGCGACAGGAAATGCCCCAAAACACAACGTGGACACATCCCATTTTTTCACAAAATACAGAGCTGTTTTTTTGCAAAGTGCCTACCTGTGGATTATGGCCTCTAGCTCAGCCGGCACATAGGGAAACCTACCAAACCTGTACATTTTTGAAAACTAGAGACCTAGGGGAATCCAAGATGGGGTGACTCGCGGGGCTCTGACCAGGTTCTGTTACCCAGAATCCTTTGCAAACCTCAAAAAGTGGCTAAAAAAACAAGTTTTCCTCACATTTCGGTGACAGAAAGTTCTGGAATCTGAGAGGAGCCTCAAATTTCCTTCCACCCAGCGTCCCCCCAAGTCTCCCGATAAAAATGATACCTCACTTGTGTGGGTAGGCCTAGCGCCCGCGACAGGAAATGCCCCAAAACACAACGTGGACACATCACAGAAAACAGAGCTGTTTTTTGCAAAGTGCCTACCTGTAGATTTTGGCCTCTAGCTCAGCCGGCACCTAGGGAAACCTACCAAACCTGTACATTTTTGAAAACTAGAGACCTAGGGGAATCCAAGATGGGGTGACTCGCGGGGCTCTGACCAGGTTCTGTTACCCAGAATCCTTTGCAAACCTCAAAAAGTGACTAAAAAAACAAGTTTTCCTCACATTTCGGTGACAGAAAGTTCTGGAATAGGAGAGGAGCCTCAAATTTCCTTCCACCCAGCGTCCCCCCAAGTCTCCCGATAAAAATGATACCTCACTTGTGTGGGTAGGCCTAGCGCCCGCGACAGGAAATGCCCCAAAACACAACGTGGACACATCACAGAAAACAGAGCTGTTTTTTGCAAAGTGCCTACCTGTAGATTTTGGCCTCTAGCTCAGCCGGCACCTAGGGAAACCTACCAAACCTGTACATTTTTGAAAACTAGAGACCTAGGGGAATCCAAGATGGGGTGACTCGCGGGGCTCTGACCAGGTTCTGTTACCCAGAATCCTTTGCAAACCTCAAAAAGTGGCTAAAAAAACAAGTTTTCCTCACATTTCGGTGACAGAAAGTTCTGGAATCGGAGAGGAGCCTCAAATTTCCTTCCACCCAGCGTCCCCCCAAGTCTCCCGATAAAAATGATACCTCACTTGTGTGGGTAGGCCTAGCGCCCGCGACAGGAAATGCCCCAAAACACAACGTGGACACATCACAGAAAACAGAGCTGTTTTTTGCAAAGTGCCTACCTGTAGATTTTGGCCTCTAGCTCAGCCGGCACCTAGGGAAACCTACCAAACCTGTACATTTCTGAAAACTAGAGACCTAGGGGAATCCAAGATGGGGTGACTCGCGGGGCTCGGACCAGGTTCTGTTACCCAGAATCCTTTGCAAACCTCAAAAAGTGGCTAAAAAAACAAGTTTTCCTCACATTTCGGTGACAGAAAGTTCTGGAATCTGAGAGGAGCCTCAAATTTCCTTCCACCCAGCGTCCCCCCAAGTCTCCCGATAAAAATGATACCTCACTTGTGAGGGTAGGCCTAGCGGCCGCGACAGGAAATGCCCCAAAACACAACGTGGACACATCACAGAAAACAGAGCTGTTTTTTGCAAAGTGCCTACCTGTAGATTTTGGCCTCTAGCTCAGCCGGCACCTAGGGAAACCTACCAAACCTGTGCATTTCTGAAAACTAGAGACCTAGGGGAATCCAAGGAGGGGTGACTTGCGGGGCTCGGACCAGGTTCTGTTACCCAGAATCCTTTGCAAACCTCAAAAAGTGGCTAAAAAAACAAGTTTTCCTCACATTTCGGTGACAGAAAGTTCTGGAATCTGAGAGGAGCCTCAAATTTCCTTCCACCCAGCGTCCCCCCAAGTCTCCCGATAAAAATGATACCTCACTTGTGTGGGTAGGCCTAGCGCCCGCGACAGGAAATGCCCCAAAACACAACGTGGACACATCACAGAAAACAGAGCTGTTTTTTGCAAAGTGCCTACCTGTAGATTTTGGCCTCTAGCTCAGCCGGCACCTAGGGAAACCTACCAAACCTGTGCATTTCTGAAAACTAGAGACCTAGAGGAATCCAAGGAGGGGTGACTTGCGGGGCTCGGACCAGGTTCTGTTACCCAGAATCCTTTGCAAACCTCAAAAAGTGGCTAAAAAAACAAGTTTTCCTCACATTTCGGTGACAGAAAGTTCTGGAATCTGAGAGGAGCCACAAATTTCCTTCCACCCAGCGTTCCCCCAAGCCTCCCGATAAAAATGATACCTCACTTGTGTGGTTAGGCCTGGTGCCTGCGACAGGAATAGATCACACAACGGTCAATGTTGGTCCTTACGTGAGGCAGCTGTTGACCCTGGGGTGATCCATTCCTGACACAGACACTAGGTGTAGGCACTCAAGTGGGGTAGTGTTTTTATCAGGACAGGTGAGGAGTCACTGGGTGGTAGGAATATTGTGGATCCCAGCATATTCCTGTAGTTTGTGTGACAGAAATGCGAGAAAAATTGAGTTTTTTTTCAACATTTCAGCTTTGCAGGGTATTCTGGGTAAGAAAACTTTGGGGAAGCCACACAAGTCACACCTCTGTGGACTCCCCCGAATGTCTAGTTTCCAGAAATGTTTGGGTTTAGTGTGTTTCTCTATATGGCTGCCGAATCCAGGACCAAAAACACAGGTGCCTGCCTTACAAAACCAGTTTGTTTTGCCATGGATAATTTTGATGTCTCCACAATATGATTTGGGTGGTGGAATTTGGGGCTGAACTAAATTGGGGAGCTCCCAAGAGAGCACTCTCTCTCTGCTTGCCGCCGCATTCACCTGCTCTCTGGGTTGACCTAACCCACTATTACCCAGTTGCACAAACAGCTTGCGAAGGGACAGCAGGACTGTCCTCATCACCTCCCTCATAATGTACTGGAAGAGGAGTTATCGAATGGGACTCCTCTGACTGAAAAATCACTCCCAGAGTCTGCGCCATTGTCCTATCCCTCAGATGCTGTCTCAGTATCTGATGTCTCAGTCTCTGATCCTATGTCAGAGCGGTCCTCTATAACCCGAGTGTAGGCAGCAGTCATCCATCAAGATGCCATCTCTGCTATTGGCTAAACTGTTGCTCTAAAACACTAGCCTACGTAGACAGTCACAAAATCGATGGTGTGTGAGATACGTGCAACAGTAGAGGCCACCTTACCTGCGCTTCTTCCCTCAATCAGCACGTACTTTCAAGACACTCAAAAAACACCTTGTCACATACCATTCGTCACAGTCTTTAGCACCTCCTGCGCCCAGTCCAACAATCATTATTGGTGCTCCCACTCCCTCCTCCTCGGATTCCCTCATTACCACCCAGCAAAAGTGCCCTTCATCTCTCCATAGACTTTGCTAATGTACTCAGCTATTTACATAAAATACAGATTTGCTCTTTGCAGTAGGCATATAAACCTTCTGCGCTTCTTTATGGCACTAAAACTGCCACTAGACAAGTCGGACCCTTTTCCCCCCAGGGAAACCACACACATATTGACAAAAGTGATATATATATGACAGCCAATCACCTGAAACTCAACTCAAGCAAAACCGAAATAATCCTCTTTGGCCCACACAAAAACACCTGGGACCCCTCATGGTGGCCCACCACGCTAGGCCCTGCACCCACCCCCGCCAATCACGCACGCAACCTCAGCATCATCCTAGACTCCTCCCTCTCGATGACCCAACAAATCAACGCTCTCACCTCCTCATGCTTCAACATACTCCGTATACTGAAAAACATTCAAATGGATCCCCACAGAGACCAGAAAAACTGTCACTCACGCACACATCAGCAGCAGGCTTGATTACGGAAACGCCCTCTACGCCGGCACCACTCTAAAACTCAAGCGCAAACTACACGCATCTAGAACTCAGCAGCACGACTCATCCTCGACCTCCGCCGACACGAACACATCTCTCCACACCTCAAATCCCTCCACTGGCTCCCCATTGACAAAAGGATCACCTTCAAGATCCTCATCCTCGCACACAAATCACTCCACAACACAGGCCCTGCCTACCTCAACGAGAGTCACCTTCCACACCCCCACACGAAACGTCCGCTCAGCTGACCTCTCTCTCGCCTCTGTCCCCCGCATCAAACACACCACCACCGGGGGCAGATCCTTCTCCTACCTTGCACCCAAAACCTGGAACGCCCTCATAACCCACCTTCGCAAGACCCAAAACCTACTTCTTTTCAGGAAGGGCCTCAAAACCTGGCTTTTCGAACAGTGAACCTCCCAGCCCCTTTCCCTCCCCCCACCCCCCCCAAGCGCCTTGAGACCCTCACAGGTGAGTAGCACACTTTATAAATCTCTTTGGTATATATAGATCTACCTCTATATATATATATATATCTATGTACATAGATATATCTATAGATATATCCATGTACATAGATATATCTATCTACATAGATATATAAATATAGATCTATATATAGATCTATTTTTTTTAGTTGTTGTATGGTTTCCTTGGGGGCCAAAATGGCCCCCAGGGCAACCCTACAACATCTAAAAAAAAAAATGCCCCCACAGGGGGTCACCCTGCCCACGGGCGACCCCCTGTCATTTTTTTTTTTTTTTTTATTATTTAAAAAAAAACAAAAAACAATCCCCTGGGGGGGTGGGGGGGCGCGATCGCGCCCCCCCCCCCCCCCAGGGGGCACCTACTTTTTTTTTTTATTAATTATGCCCCCGGGGGGGGCGGCCCGTTTTCCGAGGGGGCCGCCCCCCCAAAGTGAAATCCCTGGCGTCTAGTGGTGTTTCCTGGCCCCCGATCGCAGCTGTGCTGCAATCGGGGGCCAGGAAACACTTTGAGAAGGCCTCGTAAGAAAGGGGAGACTCTCCCCCTTTCTTACGAGGCCTTCTCAAACTGTTTCTGGCCCCCGATCGCAGCTGTGCTGCGATCGGGGGCCAGAAACAGTTTGAGAAGGCCTCGTAAGAAAGGGGAGAGTCTCCCCTTTCTTACGAGGCCTTTTCAAAGTGTTTCCTGGCCCCCCGATCGCAGCTGTGCTGCGATCGGGGGGCCAGGAAACCTGAAAGTGTTTCCTGGCCCCCGATCGCAGCGCAGCTGCGACCGGGTGGCCAGGAAACACTTTCAGGAAGGCCTCGTAAGAAAGGGGAGTGTCTCCCCTTTCTTACGAGGCCTTCCTGAAAGTGTTTCCTGGCCCCCGATCGCAGTGCTGCGATCGGGGGCCAGGAAACACTTTCAGGAAGGCCTCGTAAGAAAGGGGAGACACTCCCCTTTCTTACGAGGCCTTCCCGAACGTGAGAAAGGCCGTTTTCCCCATCAAAGCAGGAAGCGGCCGCAACGCTGCTTCCTGCTTTGATGGGGAAAACACCTTTGCAACGTCAGCGCGCCGCGAGGCGCGCTGACGTCACAAAGGGGCGGGTGGTGGGGCGGGGGGAGACACGGAAGCTTCCGTGTCTCCCGGGGGGGGGGTTTAAAAAAAATAATAAATCCTCGGGTGCGACGCACCCGAGGATTTATTGATACCCTTCCTGGTGTCGGCCACTGGTCGTGACCCGCACCAGGGAGGGTGTGTGGGCGTCGGCCAGTGGCCGACGCCCGCACCTAACAGGTTAAGGTATAACCAAGGTACGCAGCCATTTTTAAGGACCTGTAGTGTCCAGCTAAATTGCATAATTCATCTAAGCTGACTTTGCCCATGGTACAATATAGACATATCATTTTGCATGATATCAATGACATTTGACACATTATTCAAACTGTAAGTTCTAAAAGACATTGGCCCTCATTACAACCCTGGTGGTCAAAGACCCCCAGGGCTGTTTCGTCAGATGCACCGCCAACAGGATGGCGGTGCAATCCATAGAATTACGACGCACCGCTGAGACCGGCGTTTTATCGCCACGTTGGTCCCAGGGGTTGTAATCCTCCAGGGCAGCGCTGCACAGGGGATTACGAGTCCCCTCCCGCCAGCCTTTTCATGGCGGTAGGAACCGCCATGAAAAGGCTGGCAGAAAGGGGAGTCGCAGGGCCCCCTGCTATGGCTCCATGGAGCTTTTCACTGTCTGCCTAGCAGACAGTGAAAAGCGCGACGGGTGCAACTGCACCCGTCACACCACGGCAACACCGCCAGCTCCATTTGGCACCGGCTCCTGTGTTGCAGCTGACAGCCCCGCTGGGCCGGCTGGCGCAAACTCGGTTTCCACCCGCCGGCCCAGCGGGGATGTTGAAATGGCCACCGTGGAAGTGCAGCCGCATTGGCGGCCGTGTGGCGGTTACAACTTGTAATGAGGGCCATTGTGTTAATGTTATTATGAACAACAACACATACTTTATCCAAATTATCTTGATCAATTTGTCTTAAACGTGCAAGGCTTGCATCTGCAACAGTTTCCAAATTTCATTATAAGTTGCAGAAATACATTTTTCTGAATGTGAAGACCCAGGGCCCAACAAGAAATCAGAGGTTCATGTCCTCCGATAAGAGAGAAAGATGTAGTTTTACTACAGACAATGTGGAATGACCTAACCATTGTTGACATGACTTCCCCACTGAATATGTGGTGACCATGCCCCAGTGTTGAGATCGGGGAATAACGAGGGTCTGGCCTGCTTGGCTTGAACCCCAATGAGGAATTCAAAGAACGAGCATGATGACCATTTGTGTCCTGTGGCCATAATAACCACCCATTTGGACTTGCAAGTGTAGAGTTAAATGTATCACTTTGGACCATTTCATTGAGCTGTTCTTTAGTGTAATTCAAAATATTCTGCCAATTGTCAAAGAGGGCAATAGAGGGAATATTGGGGCCATTCATTTCCTTTATTTTTGTGAATCCCAGACATGTAGGGCGCCCACCACCGCCCGCCAAGGTTTAACCACCGTGTGGCCGCCAATGCGGCTGCACTCCCGCTGGCCCCATTTTGACATCCCCGCTGGGCCGGTGGGGATGTCGGCAGCAACATGGGAGCCGGCTCCTAATGGAGCTGGCGGTGTTGCGGCTGTGCGATGGGTGCAACTACACCCGTCGCGCTTTTCACTGTCTGCTATGCAGACAGTGAAAAGCAGTGTGGGGCTGTGCCTGAGGGCCCCTGCACTGCCCATGCCAATTGCATGGGCAGTGCAGGGGCCCCCAGGGGCCCCACGACTCCCCTTCCTGCCAGCCTTTCCATGGCGGACAGGCTGGCGGGAAGGGGACTCGTAATCCCCTGGGCTTCCGCCGTGGTCGTAATCCACAAGATTGTACCGCCAGCCTGTTGGGGATACAATCTCCAAAACCGCCAGGGTTGTAATGAGGCCAGTAGTCTGTTGAACTGTATGATTCAAAAAAATCATTTGTGTAGGTATGAAATAGGCTCTAAACAAAGAGTCTGTTCCCTGAAACTCCTAGGGATTGGTTCCCCAAATAGATTTCATATCTATGGTTTCTTTACAATACTCATATCCCTGTACAGCTAATGGATTAACAAAGGTGTCTGGGTATATGAGTTTGGTTTTTGTCAGCATGTATTTCTTTGTTGTTGTGGGGACTAATTTAAAATAAAAGGATGTCGGGTCTGCTATATTGTGACTGTAAAGATATGTAAATGTAGCTTTGTATTTTGGAGAACTGCCCTGTGGGGGAGTTGGACAATGTTCCCACTGTGTATAATTGAAAATTGTATGCTTAAAGTTAGCTCTATGTAAATAGTGATATACATAATGGTGGTAACAGAACAGGTCTCCGTAATTGGCTGAATTTAAATTCAGATCCTATTTTTCGAAGACAGTATAGTATTCTAACTCAGACAACATTGTATTAGCAGTATCAATATCCCAACTATCAGATATTGATACTATCAGTAAACTTTATCCCAACTAACTCAGG
This sequence comes from Pleurodeles waltl, assembly GCF_031143425.1. Classification (NCBI taxonomy): domain Eukaryota; kingdom Metazoa; phylum Chordata; class Amphibia; order Caudata; family Salamandridae; genus Pleurodeles; species Pleurodeles waltl. The sequence goes on from NC_090445.1 coordinate 1,115,370,750, forward strand.
TACAATGACGTCACCCATGGCTATTTTGAATAGATATGGAATTTTGGAAATCTTGGTGGGGCCAAAGACATCGAAGGCAACTTTATCCCAAACAATTCCATCCGTTACCAGCACAGCTGAAATGTTCACACGGGACAAGTCTCTTGTCAGTCTGTGGGAAGAAGAATGAGGCCTTAACACCTCCTCAGCCACTTCTGTGGCTGAATATTTTGGGAGATAGTGACCGTTGATTAACAAGAAAAAGACAGTCACAAATCCAATCAAAACAAAACACGCATTGGCAAAGGCAATAGGTTTTGCCATTGTTTTTTCTTCTGCATTCTTTTACTAACTTGATTATAAATATTAGAAAAATGTTATAATAATGTTTGTTATAAATTTGATAAACCATTAATAGTTGTTTATGTTGCGATGTATGTTGAAATAGTAGCCCAGGGTTCCAAACTCGTAATTTGTACCTTATTTAAAATATCATTGTATTCGAGTATAATAATGTCTAGTGCCACTGCACCTGCATCACAATTCAAATCATGCCCCTTTTAACTGCAAGGTAACCACACTTGTGACTGCTTGTTTGGAAGTAAAACTAGGTAATAATTTGTGTTTAATGGGGTGCCCAGGGCTATTGGGCACGGTGCCACTGCACCTTCTGCACCATTCAAATCATGACACTATTACTTGCAAGGTAACTGCACTTGTGAGTGCCTGTTTAGTAGTAAAATATAGCAATATTTGGTGTTTGGAGGAGTTCTGACAACTTTTAGGCCCATTGTCACTCTGTAAACTATTTGAGTTGGCCCGCTAGGTAATATAATTCCATGTCTTGGGCATTTAGTCCCCCCTCTGTCGAAGGGCGTTGCAACCTGTTCAAAGTTACTCTGTGTCTACCCTCCCCTAGATGTGGTCTATTAGTATTGTGTTCAGTTCCTGAAAAAAGGATTTCGGAAGAAAGATTTGTAGAGTTATAAATAAATAAAGCGGCCTCCGCAAAGCCACCATTTTAGCTACTGCAATGCGGCCTGCCACAGACAGCAGGAGCGTTCCCCAGAACATCACATCTCCTGTGAGCCTCCTGATCGCTGCACCCATATTCCCTTCCTGTAGGTGACTTGTGTCATGATCGATTTGTACTCCAAGATACCGGAATGTGTTTTCCTCCCACTTTAAACCCTGTAAATCGCATGATGGGGGTGTATGACGTTGTATTGGGAAGGGGAGAGATTTTTGCCAATTTATTTGGAGGCCTGATTTTGCCTCAAAGCCTTTGAGTAGTGAGATAGCACCCTGTATGTCTGAGTCTGCATTTCTGAGGAAAAGGATCATACCATCTGCATATAGTGCTATTTTATGTGATTGCCCATGTAGTGTTAGTCCGTCATAGTGATTTCCCACTCTGCCTGCGTGTGCTAATGGTTCCACTGCTATTGCAAACAGAAAGGGGATAGGGGGCAACCCTGTCTTGTGCCTCTGGCCTCTATATATGACTCGGAAATTGTTTTATTTGTCTTGACACGGGCAGTAGGTTCAGCATACAGTAGTCTGGTCCATCTGATGAAACCTTGTCACAATCACATCTTTTCCATAGCTCCATATAAATAGTCCCTTTGTAGAATATTGAATGCTTTTTCTATATCGATTGCTAATAACACTGCTCCGTCTGTCTCCAGGTGTTGGGGATATAGGAGGGATGCAAGGCGTCTAATGTTGGTGGCCGTGTTACGGTTTGGGATAAAGCCTGTTTTGTCCAGATGTATCAATTGTGGCATGTGTGGGAGGAGGGGTGTAGCCAGAATCTTACTTAGGATTTTGTAATCCATATTCAACATGGACAAGGGGCGATATGACTGTGCCGCTGTAGATGGTTTGCCCGGTTTAAGTAAAGGTATCACTAAGGCCTCTATTGTCATAGGGTTCAATACCTGGCATAGAATTCAGCTGGAAGGCCATCTGCACCAGGTACTTTACCCCTGGCCATCGCTTTGATAGCCGTTATAATTTCGAAAATGGTGATCAGCCCTCCCAGATTATGCCCATCTTCCCCTTGGAGATGTGGAAGGTTTACAATTTGAAAGAGCTGCCGGCGCATGGAAGGAAGGTCAGCTCAAGGCGGCGCATAGAGGAAGGTGTAATACTCAGCAAACCTATCATTAATATCAGCTTGGCGAACCAGTCGTTCACCATTCGCAGTGTCTGGCTTTGGTATCAGGGAGTTGCGGGGGTCGGGTTCAACAACCATGCTAACAAAGTTCCAGCTCTGTCCGTTTCAGTGTGTGCTCATGCTCTGTAAGATTTATAGTCAAACCAACGCAGTTTCTCAGCAGCTGTTGCAGCTGGTCTCTCACATTCCAGCATACGAGGAGTCTTTTCCTTGTCCTCCAGCTCCCAAAGCAGCGCACGCCTCACCACTACTACTTCTGCTAATCACTAAAGGCTTCCTATTCTGATGCCCAAGAGGACTACTACTTCTGCTAATCACTAAAGGCTTCCTATTCTGTTGCCCAAGAGGAAGTGGATATTGCATTCTCTGAAAAATAGCCCTTTATGGCCTCTCCGATAGTCTGGTGAAATACTATATAATCTAGATTTTCTACTTTTAGTTGCCAAGTTGTTATATGAGGGCACTCTCTGTGCCACGCCAACAATAAAAGCAGAGGGTTGTGGCAAGACAGGAACTGCATAAGTACTCCGATGATGACAGGCGTGGCCACAAAGGCATCCACCCTAACATGAAGGTCATGTGCCCCTGAGAAAAAGGAGTAGTCCCCCTCCCCGAGGTGCATTTCTCTACAGGAGTCCAATAAGCCCCAATTATTTTGCCAGTTTCGGAATGATTTGGCTGCCGTATTACTGGCGAGTTATTCAGGGGAAGGTGTGATCTGTTGAGACCAGTGTCTGATGCACAATTGTAGTCCCCCCAGTACTATTGTTTGTGTCAGAAATGAGGCTTTAATCCCTGATAGTTTGTTGAGGAAAGTGCCTTGTTCGTGGTTGGGTGCATATATTCCTGCTATTGTGAGGTCTTGGCCTGCCAACAGTCGGGACACTAGGACATATCGCCCATCTGGGTCAATCAGTTCTGTCGTAGCCTTAAAGTACTCCTGGGCGTGCCCATATCAAAACCCCCCTAACAAATGCACAATAAGTTGTAGCATATAGTTGGCCCCAACATCGCCTCTTGAGCGCATCATGCTCTTGGACTGTAATATGAGTCTCCTGAATCAATGCTCTGTGTATCCCTCTCCTCTTTAGATATGAGTGTACTTTATATCTTTTTGCCATGCCATAAAGTCCCCTTACGTTCCAGCTTATAAAATCATAAGTTACAGAGGATGCCATGAGGGAAGTGGAATATAGGGCCAGTGACACCTAGGGCGGGCTGAGAATACCTTTGTCTCGGTCTACATGCGGTTGAGGCATTTAGAAGCAGCAGTGAGTGCATAGACACAAGTGCAAAACCTTTCTCAACTTTCACAACTTTAACACAACTTACCCAACTTCTCTTCCCCAGGACAAGGAAGGTTAACTTCCCCATCCAAACCAGTACACATAACAATAACATTAGTGCTCTTGTAAGCACACAATCGAGAACTAATGGGGGGAAAGCTCTTTGTTCAGGCCCTCCCAGCATTCCATCACAACAGTTTCATTAGAGATACAATTGCTACATTTTTCCTGCCCACCCTTTCTAAGCGAACCCCAGATTCAATAACATTGAAATTATCATTTTGCTAGCTTAGGCGAGGCTCACTGCTATGTCTTTTAGTAGGTTTTTAAACTAGTGGGAAGTTAGTGTGACAGGGTATCTTATTCAAAGTTTATACTTTCATCTGTCTCTGCATGCTATTAATGCCATTGATATTGGAGTGTCTTCTCCTCAGACACTCTTGCTACAGCTCCCGGAGCCACCACCGGCATCCGGTCTTCAGAGTCATTGGAAAAAATTGAGTCTGTGGCATTGTCTGATGCATTGCTCATTCTCTGGGAAAGGGATTGGCTAAGTGCACCCGGTGCTGCCACTACCTCCATCGGCCATACGCTCTTGCAACACTTGGCTGTGGGTTGGGAGTGCATTAATCTTCTCCTTTGCCACTCTCCGTTCTGTCTTTTTGCGCTTCGGGTTCGGTTTATCTGGATCTATGGAAGCTCTCATAGGGGTTGAATTCAGCCACTGCCAAAGCTAGTGGGGGGTTGTGAAAAATAGTGTCTTGCTATCATGTGTTATTCAGAGTTTTTCTTGAAATAACAAGGCATGTTGTATTCCCATTGATCTCAGTTTCTTTTTTGCCTCTGTGTTGGAGGCTCTCTGTTTCTGGACTTTCTTTGTAAAGTCTGGAAAAATCATTACATGGCTATTTTCTACCAGGATTTCAGTTTTCTTTTGTGCTTGGGATAAAATATAATCTCAGTCCTTAAAGTTTAAGAGTTTGGCTATGACCGGCCGGGGAGGTGCGTCCGGCGGTGGCGGCCCAGACGGCACTCTGTGGGCACGTTTGAGTGCGTAGTATGGGGATAGATGCTCATGTGCAATGTTGTCATGGATCCACTGCTCCAGAAAGTCAGTCATGTCTGCTCTCGTTCCCTCAATTCTTTCCAGAAGGCCGTTAATTCTAATATTGTTCCTCTTAGAACTATTTTCTGAATCTCCTGCTTGAGCTTAAAGCGATTTTATTTTGCCTTCCAGTGCATTCACGCATTCTCTGATTTGGTGGACCTTCCATAGTTCACTCTCCAGGGTGCATTCTGTGGAGAAGACGTGGTCTGCTAGCCTTTTGTGTTCATCCCGAAGTATCCCCTGCTCTGTCGCTATTGTATCAATTTTAAGTTCTAGTGCCTCACGAGAGGCCGCTATGGCCTGCAGTATGGTGTCCAATTTTGTTTCTGATGCTTGATCTGCGCAAGTGTGTGATGTGGGGATTGCAGCTGTGGAGCACGGCAAGCGCAGTCATCTTGGACCCCCCTGCTCTATGCCCTCCTTCTTCCTCTGTGCTTTGCCTAAGATGTAGGGGAGAGTGGGGTGCTGTAGCACTACAGTACATCGAATTAGGTTTGGTGGGCGGCGCTCTTCGATGTGCGCTATATCTTTCCCAGTCCTATCTGACCTGAGCCCATCCTCTCGGGGTGGCATCCCTCTGCTCCAGCTCAGGGTGCAGCAGCGACCAAGGTGGAGAAGCCTTTGAGAACAGTGGGTCCGCTGGGCAACAGTTGTGTGGTAGTTCTGTGGCGCTCTGCACTTCCCGTCATCCAGCCAGCTCCACTTCTCCAGTGTCGCTGTCCCCCCAACCCTTGGCTAGGTTTAAGCCTGGGGAGATGCGGGCAGCCAGGGCTCGGGGGTCACCGTTGCACAAGGGCTGCGCTGATGGACACCACCATTTTGTATACAGATCACAGCAGGGCCCTTTGGGCACATTGGGCTTCCAAGCTCATATTGTGAGCTATTTGGGATCGGAGCTGCATCGCCACCTCGGCGAACTCATAGGTGGCCCTTCTCCGGCCTTTCAGGAACCGCAGCGCTGGGCAGGAAAGCAGTTTTTGTTGTTAACTGCAGAGGTCTGCCGGGAGAGCCGCCATTCCAGTGCTACTCCATTTGCTTCAGGCCACGCCCCTAGCAGTAATCTGTGTTTAGAGGCATTCTGAGACTTTGTGGCACTGTTGCCAATGCACCTGCTGCACCATTAAACCTTGATTCTAGTGCCTGCAAAATAACTGCACCTGTGACTGCCTGTTTAGTAGTAAAATATTGCAATATTTGGTGCTTAGAGGAGTTAAGATACATTTTGGCTCCAGTGCCACTGCATCTGATGTACCATTCAAATAATTACCCTATTGCCTGCAAGATAACTGCACTTGTGAATGCCTGTTTAGTAGTAAAATATAGCAATATTTGGTGTTTAGAGGGGTTCCAAGAGCATTTGGCCCCGGTGTCACTGCACCTGCTTCATCACTAAAATCGTGAACCTAGCGCCTGCTAGATAACTGCACTTGAGGCTGCCTGTTTAGTAGTACAATTTAGCAATAATCTGTGTTTAGAAGGGTTCTGACACCTTGCGGCACTGGTGCCACTGCGCCGTTAAAACCATGAACGTAGTGACTGCAAGATAACTGCCCTTGTGACTGCTGGTTTAGTTGTAAAATATAGCAATATTAAGTGTTTAGTGGGGTGCCTAGAGCTTTTGTTCCCGGTGCCACTGCACCTGCTGCACCATTGAAATCATGACCCTATTGCCTGCTAGATAACTGCACTTGTGACAGCCTGTTTAGTAGTCAAATTTAGCAATAATCTGTGTTTAGAGGGGTTCTGACACGCTGTAGCCCCATTCCCATTGCACCTGCTGCACCATTCAAATCAGGCCCCTAATGCCTTCAGGGTAACTGCATGTGTGACTGCCTGCTTCGTAGTAAAATATAGCAATATCTGGTGCTTAGAAGAATTCTGACAACGTTTGACCCTGGTGCCACTGAATCTGCTGAACCATTCAAATCATGACCCTAGTGACTACAAGAATATTGCACTTGTGACTGCCTGTTAATAAGTCCCTTTAAATATTTTTTTTTTGTAACATAAGACTTCGCAGGCAAAATCTAAAAAATAATCAAGGCTAGGATAATTCAAACGTATATCTAAGGTGGAACTAAATAAGTATGTTTTAGCTATGAAAAAACCCCACAAACTTTCATAGGCAGAGTCTCTGAGATGGTGGAAGAGTCAAAAGAGTGTGATGAAAAGTCACCCTTACCCACAAAATAACCAGAACTAGTCAGGTAGTAACTGAGAACAGGTAGAGTCACTCAGGGGTTGATCTATAGAAGCCAAATTATCAACATAGGATATTGCAGGAAGTACAGTACTCATGATTGTATTATGATTGATATTTGCAGAGGACGTTGGAAGTAACAAATGTGATTCTGGAACTCTCCCCCAGCTGGGGAGAAACAGCTTTGGTAGTGCTCCAATGCTGCAGAGGAATTTCCTGTACGGTAGCAACAGGAGTTGGGAAACTACCAAGGACTCCTTGTGGCCTACTATTTAGTATTGCCACATAATGTAATTTGACATGTTCAATGGAGACAAAACTATTGCCTTTGGAATCAGCAAGCGGTGGCAAAATTACAGTTCTTATCCCTTGTATGCCAAGGACTGTGACAGGAGAACGGTATGCTGGGCCGAGCCCCGTCTTCATCATGACCTTCTCTCTGACAAGGTCCCTGATTTGTGGAATCCAGCTGGGATGCTCTGGTTTCTCCTTGATTCCAGCAGAGGCACATGTCTTCAACTGGTCGCTTGCGTGCAAGTCACAGAAGTGTTGCAACTCCTGTAAGACATTACAACACTCATTTCCATCAAAGAGCGTGGCAGCCACCACATTGCCTGGACCATCAAGGTCTGGAACATACATATCTATGCCAAAGAGGAACTGGTATAGAGTCCACCCCCAGAGATTGTTTTGGGAGATTATTAAGTGTGTGTTGGACCCCACTGAGGCCGTGGCTCCAACTAGGGCCTAAGCCTGAAACCCTAGCTGCCAAGAAGTACTTGAAGTCAAGCTTCATTCTATCCACAACATTGTTGCTCTCAGGCCTCAATGGTGAAGAATAATGCACCTTTACCCCTAACAAAGCAATGGAGTCCCTGACCAGCTCGGAAGTGAAATCAGGGCCCTGGTACAAGTGGAAAATACTGCATGCCTAAGTCCTAACAATGACTTGCAAATCTTTAATGACAGTTTGAGCATCAGCCGAACACTGTGGCCACACACAGAGCAATCTAGAGCAAGAATCGCCTGCAAGAAGGATACCTTTAAATGCACCATCCAAATTAAGAGGACTAGCTTTTTCCAAATAAATGTAGCCTAAAGGCTTGTTAGAAATGAACAGATATGTCTGCAGTGGGCGTGCTACTGTTGAGCACTTAATTTGTTGACAGATGTCACAGCAAAGGGGCTTATTTAATGGCCTGTGTGTATAAGCCATGCCACCAGTAACGCTGCTTTACCAGTGAAATTGTAACTGACACACCAGCGTGATCAGAAGCAATACCTTCATGGGCAGCTTTTACTAAAGCTAGCCTGCCAGTCACCAACTCCAGGGAGTGTAACATAGGGTATGTTATTTGTGCGTTAAACTGTTATGTATATTTAGCCGGAAAGCCTGAGGTAAGGGAGTGCCATTGCCTCTAGCATTTATGGCTGCCTGAATATCTTTGTCAATGCGTGTTTGTGAACATGTAATTGCAGCTACAGCAGTAGTTGCAACCGCCGAATTGGCCACTACATCAGCTAATGAATTACATACAGCATGTGTTTCCACACCTTGATGACCCAATGTATGTACAACATGAGTCTGTGGCAACCTGTCTTTGATGTCCGCCACCTTTACCCAAAGCATCTTGTGCTTTGTAGTGTTACCTTTAGAGTCTTTTAAACCATTCTGACGGCAAAAATGCCGATTGTCATTAAAGGACTGAACACAGTATTACGAATCACACACTATGAGTGTAGGGAAGTCAGGATTCGTGCCAAAATCAGAGCTTTCAACTCAGGTAACTAAGCAGTACAGTCCCCTAGGGATTGTGTGTGAGTTTTCTGGGGTTTCTATTTACCATCAAACATAAAACCATGAATGTAGGCGCACGCCCCTGAATACTGGTGGTTGGTTCCTATAGCAGGTTGAGCTGAACCATCAGTATTAAATATAAATGTATATTTTTTAAGAGGCAAAATGTTAGTGGGCATGTGGTAAACATTTTCATATTGCAAAAGTTCTTGTGTTTGCAGAGACGGTCAAAGACAAAGGCCCTCATTATAACATTGGCGGTAAATAACACCTACTGCCGCAGTGACGGCTGCCAACATACCGCCACCGCAGCTACCATCCGTCCGCCATATTGTAAGCACTGCCTGATTTCCGCCACAATAAGGGTGGAAATCCGGCAGTGCTCATGCTGGCTGACATTGGTAAGCTGGCACTGCTGCCAAGTGCTGCCCAGCCAGCAGGACGCCGCCAGCCATATTTTCATCAGAAATATGGCCTGGCGGTGTTCTGCTGGCGGGGTGCTGCTGGAGGTAGCAGTGCCCCTTCCTGTCCCCTGCCGGATGACCTCCTCGCCGGACAAGGTAAGTCAGGTGTCAGTCAGGGGAGGAGGGTGGGAGGGTGGGGGGTGTTGTGTGTGTGTCTCAGTTGGTGCATGAATGTGTGAGTGAATGCTTCTGTGTGTGCTGTGTTGTTTGCGTGTGAGTGAGTGAGTGCGTGTCTGCATGTCAGTGTGATTGTGTAAGAATATGTGTGAGTATGTCTGGAAGTATGAGTGTATGAATGCGTGTGTGCAGTGTGTGTATGAATGTGTGTATGGCACTGTGTATGAATGCGTGTATGCAGTGTGTGTATGAACGTGTGTATGGCAGTGTGTGTATGAATGCATGTATGCAGTGTGTGTATGATTAAATGTATGGCAGTGTGTATGAATGCGTGTTTGCAGTGTGTGTGTGAATGTGTATGGCAGTGTGTGTATGAATGAGTGTATGCAGTGTGTGTATGAATGCATGTATGCAGAGTGTGTATGAATGTGTGTATGGCAGTGTGTGTATGAATGTGTGTATGCAGTGTGTGTATGATTACGTGTATGGCATTGTGTATGAATGCATGTATGAATGTGTGGCGCGTGTGGGAGTCTGTGTGCATGTATGTGGGGAGGGGGTGTGGGGTGAGGTGTGCTGTGACTAGTGGGGGTGGGGGGTGATGTGTGCGTGTGTGGCTGTGTGGGGTGGGGTCAGTTGTGTGGTGTGTGCATGTCTGCGGGTATGTGCGTGTATGGGTTGGGAGTGTATCGGAGGAGGTGGAGGGATGAGGGAGTAGATCGGAGGGGGTGAGGATGTTAGTTTGTGTATCGGGCGGGGTGGTTAGTGTGTGTAGGGATGGAGGGGGGTTGGGGGGCATCAGGTGAGTGTTGGGGGGTTGGGGGAGCTGCCTACTGGTGACAGGAAAGGGATTCCTTGTCACCGGTAGGGCCTACCGCCATGGTTTTCATGGCGTTGCTAACGCCACAAAAACCTTGGTGGTAGGCCGGCTCATAATGCCATTGGTGGTACTATGTTGGCCGCCGGGCTGGGCTCATACCTCCATGGCCATATGAGTGGAGAAGTTGCGGGTTGGCTGCAGCCAACCTGCCAGTCTCATAATATGGCGGTATGTACCGCTAGCCTGTTGGCGGTACTTCCGCCAATTAACCCTGACCGCCAGGGTCATAATGATGGCCAAAGTCTGCATCCGTGGCTTTTAAGGATGTTGCCCACTGAATCCATCTAGGATGCAGGGCTTCAGCATTTAGAAAGCCAGCTTTTGAGCAGCCTCTAAGGCTGGAATTGATGTAACGACAATCGTGTATTTTCCCTGTGCAAGATGCCATCCCTTTAGGATGGCCATCTGCATGGAAGTCAGAATTTTCTCAGTGGAAGAAAAAAGCATTTCCATCTAGGAATTTAGGTGCAATGTATATGCAATCAGCACTGTTTCACCTTTGCTGTAAGTAAACCCAAAGGTTTGTGGTATTTACATTTGTACACTTGTATGTAAACATTGTGTAGCAAGTAAGTCAGATTGTAGTAATCTGAGTATGTCAATGTGCTCAGGTGTCCAATGTGAACTGGGAAAGTCAGGATGTTTTAATTTTTACAATGGAGTTATGAGTTGAGCATAGTCAAGAATATATGTCCTTCCAAAATTAAGGAAACCCAAGACTGATTGCAGTTTCTGAAGAGTATTATGTGGTTGTAGGAGTGCACACTTCTCTAAGAACTGAGGTTCAAGGCTGTTGCCTTTGTTTGTGAGTTGATATCCTAAGAATATGACACTGAAGAATGCAATGAGAGATTTCTTAAAATTAAATTTGTAGCCAATGGCAGCAAACCTAACAATAACGTGGTCTACTCTGGCTAAGTGTGTGGCCAACTCATTGTCTGTTAGATAGATACGTTCTACATACGACAGTGCACCTGGGCCAACATCACGAAGACTTGACACTATATGGCCAGCAAACAGTCCTGAACTGTTCTTGCACCCCATGGCCAGGTGTGCAAAGAGATGCTGGAAGTCAAGCGCAGAAAAGGCATTTCAGTCCCTACTCCCGGGTGCTAGTTTTTGACTGAAATAAACATTGGAAATATCCATAGTTGTCTTGTACTTTTTACAGACAATATTCTTAATAAATGCCATACTCAGTGTTTTGTATTACAAAAGTGTATGTATGACTATTCAAATGTCCATAGTCTAAGACTATTCTATAGGAATGATCTGGTTTCAAAACAGGAAAAAGTGGATTGTTCATTTGGGAGATACAGGGTTCAGTTACTCCCTGGTACTCTAACTGGGATAGGATGTCCCTAACTGGTTCTTTACCATCCCATTTATTAGGATATTGTGGTTGTGCTTTCAGCCTGGACCTTGAGGGTATGATATGATAAGGAGAGTCCTTATCCCAGCCTACATGATTGCAGGGCTTGCGCAAGAGCCCATTTCGCTGCATAAGCCTGTTGGATTTCCTCAGGGACAAGGGCAGAGAAGGAAGGAAGGATTACTATTTCACTCTGAAGGGAAGGGTTGACAAACTCTGGAGGCCAATTGACCTCTGTTAGGAGAATGTCATGGGGGAATGTTAGATTATTCCAAAATATTACATAAATAGTGCGTGGTATGTCATCTTCAATTGGGATATCTAAATCGTATAGCTGATCTGGAGGGGCCTATCCGTGGTCTCAACTGTCACATTTTGATCAGTTGCTTTCACTGCCAGAAACTCCTGGAGAGTCCAGCACACTATGGTGACCTCTGCCATGCTGTCAAGGAGAATCACCACCCAGTTCACGTTCAGGAGAAGGGTTCTCAGGATTTGGGGCATGTTTTGCGGTTATGGCTGCAACCTTTTTCTTTTGAAATTGTAGTTTGAACTCAGGAGGTTTTTCCTCCTACTTGATTTTCACGTCAGATGAGCATTGAGAGTCATTTCTCTGTTTCACATAGTCTTCTCATCTGCAGTCAGAACTCCCTTGTCTCTCTTATTGTGTGTCAGATAAGTCCTGGAAGGAACGAGAAAGACCAGTGTCAGACAGCTGACATCTCTCAGGGGGCTTAAGTTGTGTGCAATCATGCAAATTATATTTTCTCTCAGAGGTCTCCGATGGAGGAGAATCGCCTCAAGATTTAGCCTTTTCTTTAGACTTTGATTTGTCCCATTTTTTTTAACACACTCTTGGTTCTGTTTGGCAGTGTCCTCGCTTACCCTAGGTTTGCCAAGTTTTGGTTTAGGTGTGCTGGTCCCTTAATCATTGCGACCCAGTGAAGTATAAACTTAGCTATAATTGTCGTTAGCTCACGTTCCCAGTTGGCAGCAGCTACCACGGTGAACTCCTGAGGTATAGCTAGAAATGCAGCTTCACTTCTGATGATGGAATGGAATCATCTCATCAACAGGAAATTTTCCCATTAATTTCATACCCAAATCTCGGGCCAGACCCGCCCCATACTCATCCTTCACTTGCTTCAGGACAACAGGTAACACCACCAAAGATGATGTGCCGTTAGTCAGGGTTTAGACAGCTGCAAAGACTGTACCCCATGTGAGACAGTGCATTATCTGGGTTACCGTGTGGTAAGCACACAGTTAATATTCTATGCTTGTCCTGTGGTCCCATAAGGGGAACACAGCCTCAACTTGGTCTGTTTTTTGGCAGTCCAAAAAAGAATTCCTCACAAACTGTGATACTGTACCCATAATTGTTTGATAATCACAGGACAAGTTATTGGATCAGCAGACAACTGTGGTACACCCACCACTGTCACTCACACAGGAGCAGCCTGACAAATTGAGCAAGATGTGGGTGGAGTCAACTAGGATAGTATGCAACTGTTGAAGTTCAGCAACAATCAAGTGATGTAAATCAGGATAAGGTGTATAACCAGCTAAGGCTGGCCAAGTGGTCCTTCATTACTAAGGGGTCCCAAGCGTACTGGGGCAAGTACATGTTCTAGGGCATCTTAGAACCAATTTGTATGTTCCCAATATGTAAGTGGTGTTTCTAAGAGTGCATATGCTCTGTATGCATTAGGAGGTGCACTATTAGTGTATTCATGAAAATGATTTGTATTTGCATCCACAGCCGGAAAGTTGACCCAAGACTGAAAAACTTCCATTCTGAAAGCAATGAGTGCCTCATCAACAAAAATTAAATCATCACCCGCACTAGTGAAGCAGTGAAATGTTAAATGTGCATGAACAGCTGGTTTGGAGTTTACTGCAATGGTAACTCTTTGTGCCAGATTCGCCAGTTTAAAAACAGAAGTGGTAACAAAGCGGTAACACCTAAAATGGAGAAATCCTTTTAAAAGTCTGAGCTCAAACAACCAACTGTTTAAAAAAATACTGTGGAAGATAAATCCCACACACCACAGACGTCTTCATTTTAAATGAGAGGGTACTGTGGATACTGAGGAGTACTACTCCGGTGACCCATTATATAAGTACCAGACACATCGTTGGTAGCGCCATGCTGCAGGAAGTCTAATTTTGCAAACTGTGCCTTGGAACAAGAAAACATCAGGATGCAGGGGCTGCACCACTTCTGCCAATTCTGTACTGTCATACCAAAATATCTGACTAGCTCACAGTGCCTTACTTGCCCTCCTAACCTTACAGAGTGACAAGTAATTACAACAACCAAAAAGGCACAACACTCTGACCCCTTTTCAGGGAAGAGTGGAAAACCAGGTCAGTCCTTTTCATACATTATCTCAGTCATACATATCCATAGCAACAATAAACAAGCATTGGCATAGCCAATAGGTCTTGCCTTTGGGACATTGTAAGTGTTTAGCTGGAGCTAGTGGCTTTGCCAGTGTCTTTAAGCTATGTTGTGGAGCATTGTGGCTGCTATGCAGCATGTTAAAAAGTTATAATAAAAAAGTGTTGTAAACATTTTTGTTACCTTATGTATATCCAAGAAGACATAATGCACAACTGAATGACCTTATTTAAAAAAGAATTAACATAAATAATGACTTCTACTTTTTTTGTTCTTGCAATTCTGGCATCTTCATCCTGCCTCCTCTAATGCTTGCTCGTTATTGCTTTTTGGTTGGGAAATAGTACCTGAATTACAACACGAGCGGTGGATAGACACCAGAGGAGAATCAACAGATGCCAGATTCCGAGGGCAGACTGAGGTAGTGCTGAGTGACGCTGAGGAGGTGGTGTTCTGATGCAGAGGTGATGCTCAGGTGATGCTGAGGGATACTATGGGGGTGCTTAGTGATGCTGAAGTGGTGCTGAGTCATCCTGTGGTGGTGGTGTTGCACTGGTGCTCAGGTGGTGCAGAGTGATGCTCAGTTGCTGCTGTGTAGAGGTGATGCTGCACTGATGCTGAGGTGTGCTGTGCTGATGCTGAAGTGGTGCTAAGGTGGTGCTGTACTGATGCTAAGGTGGTGATGTGCTGATTCTGAGATGGTGCTGCGCTGATGCTGAGGTGGTGCTGTGCTGACGCTGAGGTGGTGTTGCGTTTATGGTATGGTGGGGCTGCACTGGTGCTGAGTTGGTGAGGCACTGGTGGTGGAACACTGTTGCAGATGAGGTGTTTTGCTGAAGCTGCGATGGTGCTGTGGTGATGTTGAGAAGATGCTACGCTGGTGCTGAGATGGTGCTGAGTGATACTGTGCTGGTGCTGAGCGATGCTGTTTATGTTGCTGAGTTATGCTGCGGTGGTGGTGCGGCTTTGGTACTCAGGTGGTGCTAAGTGATGCTGAGTTGGTGCTGAGGTGATGCTGTGCTGATGTGGTGCTGCAATGATTCTGAAGTGGTGCTGTATTGTTGCTGAGTTCCTGCTGAGGTGAGGCTGCGCTGGTGCTAAGGTGGGGCTACGATGGTGCACTGATGTGTAGGTGGTGCAGTGCTGATGGTGAGATGGTGCTGTTATCGTTGAGGTGGTGGTGCACTGGTGCTGAAGTGGTGCTGCACTGGTGGTGCATTGATAAGGAGTTGGTGCTGTGCTGATTGTGAGATGGTGCTGTGCTGATCCTAGGGTGGTACAGTGGTGGTGCTCTTGTGATGCTGAGAGATGCTGGGGAGCTGCAGAGTGATGCTGTGGTGGTGCTGAGTGATACTGTGGTGGTGCTGAGTCATGCTGAGGTTTTGGTGCTACGCTGGTGCTCAGGTGGTGCTGAGTCATGCTGAGTTGGTGCCGCTCAGAGATGATGTTGCGCTTGTTCTGAGGTGGTTCTGCACTGATGTTGAAGTTGTGCTGCATTGGTGCTAAGTTGTTGCTGAGGTGGGGCTGTGCTGGTGCTGAATTGGGGCTGAGCTGGTCGTGGTGCACTGATGTGGAGGTGGTAATGTGCTGATGCTGAGATGGGGCTGTGCTGATGTTGAGGTGGTGCTGCGCTGGTGTTGAAGTGGTGCTGTGCTGGTACTGAGGTGGTTGTGTGCTGGTGCTGCTCTGATGCTGAGTTGATGCTGTGGAGGTGGTGGTGCACTGATGAGGAGGTGGTGCTGTGCTGAGATGTTGCTGACTGATGCTGAGGTGGTGCTGATTGTTGCTGTGGTAATGCTGAGTCATGTTGAGGTGGTGCTCAGACATGCTGAGGTGGTATCCTCAGACTGATTCATGAAAGCAGTGAAACTGTGTCAAACAGAGTATGGTATGGAAGATTAGTGGCCTCAAATGAACTTAGAAAAGCTACACTCTTCCAATTAAATTTACAATTAAATCTAGACTTGTTTGACTGACTCAAGGACTCAATGGAGGTCCCCAGATTCCAATAATGATTCAGTAGGGGTCTCCAGGTTCCAGTAATGATTATGTGTAGGTCCACAGAAGTCGAAAAGGATAAGAACCAATGTTCTAAAAGGTAGTAACATTCAAGTTTGACTTGAAAGTGCAATAATGTTGCCTGGCCTAATGTGATCACCAGAAAATAGCTTTAAGAAGCACAACTGTGAGGTAGAGCTGATTCAGCACCATTCACATGTTGTTTTGACGCTGCACACACTAGTGACTGGGTGTTAAAAATGGGGATTCTGGTTGGCTAGGGTATGCACCTAAGCCAGACAGAACCAACCCACTCTAGTAAGGGCAAGGGAGTTACACGTCCAAGATAATCCCTGCTCACCCACTTGGTAGCTTGGCACAAGCAGTCAGAGGCAATGTGTAAAGCATTTGCACAACACACAACACACGTAACGCACTATCCCGACCACAAAGGAACCACAACACCAAGTTATATATAAACAAACTGTATTGCACGCAACATTATTATTAGACCAAACACAACATGTCAGTAATACCCTGCTGCCCCAGCAGTTGTCTGAATGTTACACAATAGTTACTCTGCAGAAACCAGCAGTAGTCACACATAACACATAGGTTACCTATTATTTTGCAACCTTCTCACTTGTATAGCACACTACTCACCTGTTAGGGTCTCAAGGCGCTGTACGCATACCGCTGTGGAACCCCTCCTGGCTTTTTCCTGTGAGGCGCCCACTCCTGGGTACCCCCAGGGTGAAGCCAGGCATCCAAGCACTGTCAGGGTCGTTGTGGAGATTAAGCAAGCTATTGCCCAGAGTTACAGAGTGGGGCCCATTAATTAGATTAGGCACCGAGGCAAGAATTATATGGTCCGAGAGAATTGAGCCCAAGACCCGCCAAGGTGGGAGTTGAACCCTGGTCCCAGGCCAGATCTCTGCATCAGGGTCTGCCGCTCTAACCATTGTGCCACACTTCTCCACTCCATGTAAAGAATAGTCAGGAATCACATCACTAAAGAAATGCACTTGTCATCAAAATATCATAAATGCCCATACCAGGAACATTATAAAACATATTGCAAGTTATAAAAACATATCAGCATGACATGCCCATAAAAGGAACATCAGCAAATATATGTCACATCATACAAGAAAAACAGGTTAACATACTGGTCAATAATGTCTATACCAGGAACATTCAGAAAACATATGTCCATTAAAGGTACCTGCTTTCATGATGAAAAGGCACCTCTAGTGCCATGAAGAACAACAAAGGGGGCCCCTGGTGCTCCTCCGTGCCAAACGGGGGCCTTTCAGTAAATTGGAGGAAGGGGGGCAGCACGTGCCCCCTCTGATGTTTAAATTGGGCCCCTCCTGGGGCCAGCAATCTCTGGGGACCCCTGGACCACGACTGGCCCTCTTGAGGGGGGGCCAAAGCCAGCAACAACAATTGGGGCCAAAATGAAGGACCACGCAGTGCTGGGGGCCTCTGGCGAGGTTTTCATCCTGCCCGTGTCCTTCAAATGGGTCTCCGATGGGGCAGGAGGAGCCTCCGATGGGGCTTCCTTCCCTGCCCGCCTCCTTCCAGACAACAGTCAGGCACACCCGGCCCGCAGCGGTGAGCAGGTACCAAAGTGGGTGCCTGCTTGTTCCCCGGGGGCGCTCCTCGGAACGTGCTTCTCCCGGGGGGCACGGTAGGAGCGCGATCACTCCTTTCTTTACTTTGGTGGTGCCCCAGTGGTCCCAGGGGCAGCGCGTCTCCGGCATGCTTGAAATTGATGACGCCCGGGTTGCGGCGGTGGATTCTTGGTATCGGAAAAGCGCTTTCAAATCGCAATTGACCCAAAACAAAAGCGCTCTGCAAGCGCTATGATGCCATTAAACAGAGCACCCTCAAAATGCTGGGGCATGAAGAGAAGCACTCTCCTAAGCGCTTCAACAGAGGATGGCAGGGGTCAGGGGCCACAGCACCCTGCTCCTGGGGGACTCAGTAGATGGAGCACAGGGCGACAGGGCCCATCAGCAGTCCAGCACAAAGGGTTTGCAGGCAGTGGCAGTTCCTCCAAGTGACCAGGCAGGTCACAGGTCAGCAAAGCAGCAGCAGTCCCAGGTGGTTCCTGGTGAGTCCCTCCAGCAGCATTCTGTGTCCGGTTACAAGTAAGTTCAGTTCCAAAAGAGTCTCTAAATTGTGGGGAAAAATCCCCTGTACTTATACTCAGTTTTGCAAAGTTTCACAAAGAAGGGGAGAGGAGGTTCCAACCAGTTACAACTGGCTCTGGTAGTGCCCCCACTCTCCTCCAGCACAGGCTCAAATATCAGTTGGAGGTAAACAACCCTTCTGTGTGAGGTCAGGGCACAGCCTTTACAGATGCATGTCTGCCCCGCCTCCCCCTTCTCTCAGCCCAGGAAGACTATACAAAATGCAGATGTACTTCTGTGACACCTCCACCCTCCCTGTGTACAGGCTGTCTGAATAGTATGCACAAAGCCCAACTGTCACTGTACTCAGACGTGGATTGAAGTCAAGCTGCAAAACACTAGAATCATAAGCACAAAGAAATGCTCACTTTCTACAAGTGGCATTTCTGTAATAGTAATAAAAAATCTACTTACACCATAGCAGCATTTCTCACTTCCATTACAACCATACCAAACATGCTTATGCTACCCCTCATAAATCAAACAATACCCCTAGACATAAGGCAGAGGGTATTGTTTCCAAAATAATCCTCTGAGAAGGCAGCACTCACAGCAGTGAGAAACCAAATACTGTTTGTCACTACCAGGACAGGCCACGCTACTAGGCACATGTCCTGCCTTCTACATACATAGCACCCTACCCCTAGAGCTAGGTAGGACCTTAGGGGTGACTTACATGTAGTAAAAGGGGATTTCTGGACCTGGCAAGTACATTTAGATACACAAAAGGATGACAGAAGAGTGCTGAACAATGCAAACACTCACCCCCAGTCACAGATCTGGGTTTAATCCATTGTTCTTTTGCTCACAATGCCACCCCAGTTTGGAACCAGCCATATGCAAATCAGTCTAGACTCTGTCCCTCATGGGAACAGTCCAGCCCCAACTGCCAAGCCAGGTCCTCCCTGGACCGGAAACAAGCATTCTGGGACCGGTTTCAGGGTATCACCTTCATCAGCCAGGCTAGCTTGAATCAGTGGCACAGTGAGCAAGGCACCCACATCTGAGCATACCCTTCCCACTTAGGGCAACTTTAGCAACACAAAAGGATGATGGACAGAGTGCTGAACAACGCAAACACTAACCCCCAGTCACAAATCTGGGTTTAACCCATCGTTCTTTTGCTCACTATGCCATTACAGCTCAGATCCAGCCATATGCAAATCAGTCTTGACCCTGTTCCTCATGGGAGCTGTCCAGTCAGAACTGCCAGGCCAGGTCCTCCCTGGAGCAGAAATTAGCATCCTAGGACCAGTTTCAGGGTATCACCCTTCATCAGCCAGGCTAGCTTGAATCCTGTGGCACAGTGAGCAAGGGACTCACATGCTCTGATGTTGATTTCATCTATTTCCGTGGTACTTAATACCTTGATCACTGTTCATAAATCATAGCAAATGCAGGAGGTTGACTTTAGTAAATGAACTAAAAATATCCGTTTGCTGGGTTTGACTCTAATAGCTAGGAATAGAACAAGTTTGCGCTGTATAAAACATGAGCACCAAAGGGAGAGACAAATGAAAAGTAGTTCACCCACGCTGAAGTGTGTTGGCAATCGTGCAACAATCCATGTAACAGGGGCAGTCTGCAAGGCATGACGAAAACAGCCTGAAGGCGAGGCAAATGTAAAGCATTTACAAATGACAACAAGTGATTTTTGAAAGGCAAGTCCAAGAATGAATGAAAGTGAGTTGGGCGTGGTTAAAAGCCCACAACTCTTACAACAGGTCAAAGCGCTTGCGCGTTTCGACCTAAAAAGACATAATGAAAGTACACTATATATTTATTGCAACTAACGTAGTCTAATATGAAGGAAATTATATGCGATTACAATATTGGTAATAACTATAACTATAAAAGTCATAATAGCAGTTAGAAAACTGTATAACACAAACAGCACCACCATATTGTAAATTTAGTGTCCTGAGCCTACCCTGTAATTGTATGCGCAGAAAGACTATTATTATTATTTGTGATCTCGGGGAGCGGAGAACCCCATACCTCTGTTTGTGTAGTGAAGCGGTCCCCATGGGGGGGTGTAATCCCAGTTTACATGGGCTGCATGCCCCGAAGGATATCTGTTTCACAGATGAGTCAGCTGTGTGAGAATCCTCCTCTCTAAAAAATAAACACTATGGGACCTAATTTATAAGGTTAGCTTGATACAGTGAAAGCTACTGTGTTATGTCGAGAAGAGCCTCAGAACAATTGCTGGAGGACAGAAAACAACACCTGACACTTGTTGTGCCCACTGAGCAGTCAGAGAATGTACAGACAGAATCCCATGAAAGTGGCTGCACAAGTGACATTACAGTGTGTTTCAAAACAATAACACAAAAGAAAAAATGTACAGTGTACAACAGAGCAAAGCAAAGACATCATGATTTCTAGAGTGCTAATAAATAGGGCATAACTATGGTGAGTCCATGAATTGGTATAATGCCAACTTAAGACACTATTGGTTAACTCCAGTATTTAAAAAGCAATAGCAACGTCTCTAAGTGAGTCAAATGTCCAATTAACCACTGGATTTTCGAAATTCCTGAATGAGGCCTATAGCGTTATGAATAAGAATGCCCTGTCTACATAGAATTTTTAACTCACGGAAGACTGTGGTTTTAGCGGTTTGTCTGTGCTGTAGTGTAAGTCCAACATTTAACTCTCATGGTTCCCTGAATAAAGGTGCAAGCAAAATAATAGGAAATTCTGCTGTGACAGCCTTAGCCAGCACAATGCACTTTGCGCTTTTACAATACAAAGTTGTTGGATTATTTTGCACTTTGAATACATTTTTGGATGAAGTGTTTAATATGTCTAAATTTAAGAATAAAGCTTGTGTTTATCTTGCTCTAGCTAGCCCTATGCACTTTATGCTTTTAAATTGTGAAAAATTATGGGACCATTTCTGTAAAATGAATTAACTTTAGATGAAGTGTTTATTATGTCTCATTTTAAGAATGAGGCTTGCGATTACCTTGTTTCTTTTTATGTCAAAATTGTTATGAGTTTAAATAATTAAACAACAACATTTACTTTACTTACTCTTTTTGTGGAAGTTTCCATTACTCAGATTTCAGAAATATATTCCCTAAAGACTTTGGCCCTCATTATTACTTTGGCGGTCTTTTCCCAAGTCCGCCAAAGCCACGGTTGCCAGAAGACCACCAGTGCTGTCAGTCTTCCGGCTACCATATTACGAGTACTGATTTCTGCCAAAATTGGGCGGATATCCTTCAGTAGTTGTGCTGGCAGTCGGAGGCGCAGAGGCGGTTCCACCGCTGGCCCTGCCCCACCAAAAAGGACCCCGGCCCTGCCCCACCCTGCATAACTCAACAATTTAATCTGCTTCCACTCACCTTCTAGATACTACAGCTCGTCCAGGCTCCTAATTGCACAAATCTCACACATAGCAAAAACCAGATCTGGTGGTTGAGCCTTCCCCTGCATCACTCCTAAAGTGTAGGATGACCTGCTGCTACACATAAGAGCCTCCTCATCAGAAGAAGCTGAAGACCTGGCTTTTCGAGCAGGCTGTAAGTATGCCTAGACTCAAAACTGTTCAGCGCCAGAAAACCCTCCGGGGCGATACTGCGCTCTGCAAACCTGCATAACATCCAAGCAAATGAGAATGGAGTTGACGTTTCCGTGTGGTCTCTCCTCCCTGGAATCCTGGATAGGGGCAAATCTTCTGTCCATGGTTTCACCCCATTTTAGCAACAACTTTTTAATCCTCCCTTGAAATGTGGTTGGTTTACTCACAGAGAAGAGCAAGGTGACATCACTGGTGAAATCGAAGGCAGCCGTTATCTGCATTCGAGAGGCATGGGATTTTAATTACTTTAATTGGGATAATAAGTACATGAACAACACCACCAAAGGAAAATGAAAAAGAGGTCATGCAAGCTGTGGGATTGCTTGTCTCCATTTTGTACACTATAACTGGAATTGTACTATTTGCAGGCAGTCTAATAACTCTGTGCAGTGATTTAGGTTTGATCCAACAGTTTCTCCATCGTTTTTCTGTCTACACTTTTTGATTTGATAATCAAATCTGTCAAGGAACAACAAGCAACACAAATTGTAATTGGCAGGATGTTAGATCTTGGTGCGCCGATCGTGCTTTTTCGTGCTTTTTTCGATCGTGCTGTTTGTTGTTCAGTGTAAATCCGTTCATTAGTTTTAGAGTTATTAAATGAAAAATAAATACACATATCTGGGTGAAGCCTAAGCACAGATCTCATGGTCAAATCTGATTGGCTGTCAGCACTTCAACCAGGAAGTGCTGGCAGCCGTCTTGGGACCAATAGCCATGCTAGCACCCCACTGAAATGCATTGTAGTGAATGGCAGGTTTTGAGGGTCACAAAAAGAAGAACATATAAAAGGTGATAGCAGATTTTGGTTACAATCTAAATAATTTGTTGATGGTACTATTCTAATTTTAGGAATTGTGGTGTGTTCTAAGGTGATCTTACTCTGTGAAAAAATACCTTCTGCTGGGATTTCATGAAGCATGCTCGAGTGAAAACAGTTTTCTCATGATTTTGCCATAAAGGTAAAGGAAGGTGCTCCAGCAGCTAAAATGAGTGCATATTTTCTGGAAATCCACACTATCTTTTGCAACCATGAGAATGAAATCTGACTTTCTCATGGCATTTATTGACCTTTCAAGTGCTTTTGATCTGGTAAATAGAGGGAAACTTTGGAAAATTATAGAAACCTTGGGGATTGATTTGAACCTGTTGGAGTTCATAAAGCGTTTGTATACAGATTTAAAGGTCTCAGTTCAGTTTGGATTGCATGGTGAGAGAACCTCCCCTATTATATCAAGACAAGGAGTAAGGCAAGGGTGTAGTTTAGCCCCAACTTTTATTTTTGATATATATCAATGGGCTCTATGACTTTTTAATAAAATATAGAAAGGATTTCCCTAAGATGGGACAGAGACAGCTCCTAGTTTTACTACACTCAGGCGATGCTGTATTAATTGCACGTACAGCTAACGGTCCTCAAGGCCTGTTGGATAATTTTTTAACTTTTATGCAGGACCTTGATTTGAAAGTAAATTCCTCAAAGACGTTCGTAATGGTGTGTGGCCTCCAAAATATGAGGTCTTAATAATTAACTATGGGAGGTAAGATTATTAATAAACTGAAAGACTTTTGTTATTTAGGTATGCATGTGAGTTCCTCTATGTCATGGAACATCCATCTCAAATTTAAGACCCAGCAACTGGTGAGAAATATAGAAGCGATATTTCGCCTTGCCTGTAAATTGGGACACAGACCAATATCTCAGATTATTACGCTCTATAAAGCCAAGTGTGTGTCAGCAGCTACATATGGGGCAGGCTTATGGGGGTATGTTAAAATAGACTTGCTTCAACGTGTTGAGAACAAATTTGCCCACAGACTATTGTTTGTACCCAAGAATGCAGCAAATATCATCTGCCATGAGGAACTGGGTTTACGACATGTAGAGGATTTGATTGCTGTCGCCCCACTTCTGCTGTGGCTTAGATGCTGGAGAACCCCTGCTGCTAGCTTGGTTCAAGACTGTATGACTGACTGTTTACAACTGGCCAAATCAAATAGAATCCCTTGGCTCTCATATTTGCAAAAATCTATTCAAAATTTGGGGCTCAAGAACATGTTCACAGACCCAGAGTCTTTGCCAATAAATGCCAAGGAGGTGGTGAAACAACAGCATATTGAATACACCCTGAGCCTTAGATTTCATAGTGCCCTGAAACTGCAACCTTTTGAACCTTATGTCCAGATTTCAAGCATGGCTACTATGGAACCCTATTTAACTTGGTTCTCGAGTCCATTAATATGCCCCTTTCTAACTTCATTTAAGTTAAATTTAATTCTCTATAGATGGGCCTTCCCTAAACAATGCATTTGGCAAAAAGAGCTTCCACCTTGTCTCTGTGATTCCAGATCTAAGCAGAGCACATGTCACTTTTTACTATTTTGCACACTTTCTACTACCCCTAGATATGCTTTTATATTGCCCCTTTTACATAAATTAAAGTTTATACATTACAAGGATGCTATGACTCATGTTCAAAAACTGCCAGAAATTCAAATCTGTTATGCTGTAATAAATTTTATTAGATCTGCTATTGCTATCAGGAAACAACATGAATTTGTTGATACAGCTGTACAATAGTTTTAATTTGGAAACGGATTTGATTTTAAAATGAATTCGTGATCTCTGATATAAGTGAGCACCAGTCACTTTATTCTGCATACTTTTAATGTTCTTAAACAATTTTATACTGTTTTTATCATTTAGTTAAATGCGTCACATTATAAGGCTGCTATGACCGCATAAAATCGAAGGGTACCAAATGTATTATTCTGTTATTTGCTGATATGGTAGTGTATTTAGATGTGGGTTATGCTGCTGAAATTTTTTGTAAACGATGCTTTGTATATTTTTTAATGTATTTAAATTTTTGATCTGTATAAAATGGTTTGTGCTTTTATGGGATTTTGGCGAATAAAGAATTTTGACTGACTGACTGACAGTAAAGAATACACTTCTAACAGGAGCAGCCTGTCAGTTGATTCCCTTGTGTTCTACTTTAGCCTCCTGGAGTGCTCTAAAGAACAAGTAGAGCTCTAATAGTTTTACTTATGAGAAAAGTGTGGCACACCGAAAGCCATCTTGATTGAATCAAACTGGTAAAACTTAAAACATGTAATTTAGAAAGGAGCAAAATGAAGGGGTTCATTTTATCATGGAAATTGCGGTTAGTGCTGTAGAAATCAAAATTAGGACATGTTTCAAGTGAGTTCCCAAATATATTGCTCTTGCATTTCATTGAAACATTCTGACATGCAGACTGAAACATGCACTTTCAACACCAGCAGCAGACTGCCGGTTAACTCCCTGGAGGTCAGCATCTTCTCTAAAGAGTTCTAATGTGCAACTAGAGTCCTATCATTCTAAATTGATGCCAAAAATGTGGCATGTCTGAACGCCATCTTGATGGAATCAAAGTGCAAAACTGAAATCATTTTCTGCTGAGGAAAATATAGTAAATGAGGACATTAGGGAAGTTCATAACAAATAAGTCTCCTAAGATGGCCACCGGAGGAAAAAAGAGCCCAAATGTAGTACAAATATCACCCAAGTGTAGCCCAATGACAGAACACTTAATTATTTTTGGCTTCTTTTTTTGCAGTTTTATTTAGTGTAGACTTGACCCAAAGGTATTGGAGTGCTTTACGTGAGCATCAGTTACATTACACAAGGACACATTCATTGTGTTTTTAGGTTTGGGGAGATTAAGTGATTTGCCCAAAATCACAGGATGTGGAGCTGATGCCGAAACTCAAACGTGGTTCCCCAGTTGCAAAAGTGTTCAGCTCTGGCCATAACGCTGCATTCTCTCCCCTAAGTATAACAAATAATCAAGTGACCACCTGGATAAAGAAACATTAAGATAGCAAATAATTTAAAAGTGCTTTGTGTGTATTTTAGAACTCAGAAAATATGTCCTCATTTTAGTTTTTCACAGCACTAACCATCATTTTTATAGGAATAAGTCCTTCTCATTTTTATACTTTCTAAAAGAAAAGCTTTAGGTATTACAGCTTTGGTTACATCAAGATGATGTCAGGTGTTCCACACTTTTGCAATAAATATAGAATGCGAATTATCTAGTTGTTCTTTAGAATACTGTGGGGAGGCAGAGGTCAGGGGCATAGACTTGGATAATTGAGGGCAGGGAGGAGGGTGCAGAGGGCAAGCAACATGGTGACCATGTTGGGCAGGCGCAAGGGGCAGTGGCAGCACAATGGATTATAGCGAGCAGGGGAAAAGAAGGCAGGGACAACAAACCAACCATGCAAGCCAGACAAGCAAGGCTGTGGCAATATAACAGATCACTGAGGGCAGAAGGAAGAAGCAGGAGCAGTACAGCCATGCATGTCAACAGACCCAATTCAGACAGGAGACTTGCGATGTCTTTAAGCCCAAAAGGGCTTTATTTTATCTGCACCCTGCCTAAAATATCCTCTTCTTCCACGTACATCAATGGGGAAATCAATTTCCCAGGTTTTTTGTTTCAAAGTCTCCCTCTTACCAAGTTTAAAGTGTTGACAAGTGTGGTCCATTGGAGGAATGGGGAAGGGACAAGGAATCAGATAACAGAGAGCAGGAGGAAGATAGGCAGGGGCATCAAACTGAATTTACAAGGCAAGTGGCAGGTGTTGCAGCAGCGTAATACACCACACAGGGCAAGGGGGACGGTAGTGCAGCACACTGGTCCAGGGAAAGCAAGAGGAAGGGGACTGGACCATGCAGATGCACATACACAACAGACAGCAGAGGGGAAAGAGACAAGTGCAACAAGCTGACCATACTGGACAGACAAGGGGAAATTTGCAGCATAACGCTCCATGAAGGGCAGGAGGGAGGTGGCAGTGACAGCACATTAGACCATGTAGGGCAAAAGAGTGGGGTTTGGTGCATGTACTCAGACAAAGGAGGAGGTGGATGTGGCAGCAAGCTAACTGTTCAGGGCAGGCAGGAAGGGCAGTGGCAGACCAATGGCCACACAGTGCTGCCATGAGGGAACAGGGGCCTTGACTTGGACAATGGATGGGAAGGAGGAGGAGGGGCAGGAGCACCAAGCTTGGATGGAGGCAGCACATGCCAGGCCCTGTATCAAACCCTGCCCCTCCATGCACTATGATGGGCATACTTAACATTAAAAAAAAAACTAGAAATTCACTGAAAAAACAAAGGTTACAGGCACATTACAATTAGGAAATAGAATATACGAACTTATAAATTCACTAAAAAACAAGAGGGTACACAGACGTTATAGTTAGGTTCAGATTTTATACACACAAAACCATAGATATTCAGCTGTTATATATAGAGTTATTTCAAGTAACTATAACTTGTGCCCTAAGGTAACTATAACTCGTGCCCTCGCCATTCACTGCTAATTACCCCAGATATTACATCACTCATTACATCTTCTATGACATCATTGATAATATCGCTGTAACATTTCCAGTAAAAATATTGTTGGGAAACTGTACTTGGCAAGAGTGCCCCTGTTTTGGGGCGCAAAAGGAAGACGAAAGCGAACTAGAAGTCTGTTGGTCATCATTCATCCTGCAGTAACGTCTTTTGCCATAATTTTTAGGATCTCACCCATAGTACTGCTCAATGCTAGAGTATCTGACACCCAGGCTTTATAGTCTTGATTCTATCCTATACCCATTTCTTCCATTGCCCTTCACATTCTGTCTCTTTATCTCACTTTTACAGGTCCTTTTTTTATCCTTGCTTTCTCCCTCTATTACTTTTTTCAGTCTTGGTATTTTCTCCTTGATTTTCTATTTCTTACTTTCAATTTCTCACTTGTGTTCAAATTCTGGTGATGAACAAATGGTGATGGCCACCAAAACAGAGTTCTACTTCCCACCGCTCACATCCACAGCACACGTTACTGTGGTCTGAATTGTCTGACGGGGTAAAAAGCTTCCTCAACCAATCAGATTATTCTATTTTTTAGTTTACAGTACCTTGGGAGTTCGCAGGACTCATCCGGGCATATCTATTTTTTTCAACCCCTTTGTGACCACTCTGAGCACCTCTTTAAAATGAAATTTCTCAAAAATGGATACACAGATTTACACCAAATAATGAAAATCATACTATCGGGGTAAAGTTCTAACTTTCGGCCAAATTTGGTTTAATTCCATTCGGCTATTTTTACTGTATTGTTCCAAAACCTTCCTGTGCAAATTGAAATGAGAAAATTATGTTTTGTACCCTCAACACCCACTTGACAGCTCGCCTTAAAACTTTTCAGGAAGGAGCTGAGGTGGGTGAGCATTTTTTACTTCATGAAGCTTTGTCAAACAACACCAAAGTTATTAGCAAAACAAAAAGAACTTTTCCTAAGGAAGCTCTGATCTGACTATAGCTACACAGTGGGACACACACAAAGTACTGTTACAGGTAGGTGTTGAAAGAGATAAGAGCTAACGTTTAAAAAAGGAAAACCATTGAAGTTCATGTTATCATTATTGAACTAACTGTAACTTGTACCCATTCATGCACTGCTTATTAACTCACATATTATATCACTCATGACATGCCAAACAACATTATTGATGACATCATTGATGAAATCTCAGGCCCTGCACCCATTCATCTATGGGCGGCCACCCCACTCTGTACCTCACAATGCACAGCTCTCTACCCCCACCATACACAGACCTTTTTTGTATATTGTTTTTAGGTGAAAGCCTACCACACAGCACAGCTGTCTAGTTCGCTAAAGATATCTTGGGGACATTCAGAAAGCTTCCCTGAAAAGGCATTACACCTGTTGCTTACCACTGGCTATGTGGTTGGTAACTCCATTTTCTGGCTTTCTATTTGCTGCCTTTATTTGTTATAGACTCTCCAGGATGAGTGCTCCTTTTTGTAAATAGGTCTGTAAATCTTTTTCTTATCTTTTTGCATGTGCAGTGCATTTAAAGACAGAGGTCAAATATCAGGCTCTATCTTCTGACATCAAAGTGTGAACATTTATGTGACAATACTGCTGGATAATGGGTGTAGGACATGTTTTTTTTCCTAGCACACAAAAACCCTTATATTAACCTTGCAAGTATATCAGAATATATCGGAATTAGAAATGCACAAATGAAACACATAGGGGGTCATTCTGACCCTGGCGGTCTTTGACCGCCAGGGCGGAGGACCGCGGGAGCACCGCCGACAAGCCGGCGGTGCTTCAATGGGGATTCCGACCGCGGCGGTAAAGCCGCGGTCGGACCGGCACCACTGGCGGGGTCCCGCCAGTGTACCGCGGCCCCATTGAATCCTCCGCGGCGGCGCAGCTTGCTGCACCGCCGCGGGGATTCTGACCCCCCCTACCGCCATCCAGATCCCGGCGGTCGGACCGCCGAGATCCGGATGGCGGTAGGGGGGGTCGCGGGGCCCCTGGGGGCCCCTGCAGTGCCCATGCCACTGGCATGGGCATTGCAGGGGCCCCCGTAAGAGGGCCCCTAAATGTATTTCACTGTCTGCTGCGCAGACAGTGAAATACGCGACGGGTGCAACTGCACCCGTCGCACAGCTTCCACTCCGCCGGCTCGATTCCGAGCCGGCTTCATCGTGGAAGCCTCTTTCCCGCTGGGCTGGCTGGCGGTCTGAAGGCGACCGCCAGCCAGCCCAGCGGGAAAGTCAGAATTACCGCCGCGGTCTTTCGACCGCGGAACGGTAACTTGACGGCGGGACTTTGGCGGTCGGCCTCCGCCGCCCGCCAAGGTCAGAATGAGGGCCATATTTTGTTAATTTGAAAGTGTGTTGAAAACAAATACTTTAACAAGTTCAAAACCAGCCAATACACTAGATTGTTAGAGTGCTGCATAGTTTTATTAGTAAAACTGTATGTCTGTGCAAATGTAATAAAATGTAATGGTCATTTCAAATGAAAATGGGTTGTCTGTAATGGCAGTGTGCCACCACACCATAAACACTGCACTATGCGCCACTCCACTCTACTCTGCATCACTCCATGTCACCGCAGTCTACTCTGCACCGCTCCACTTTACACCACTCCACTGCACTCTGCGCCACTGCACTCTGCTCTCCTCTGCACCAGCCCATGCTACTGCACCCTATAACACTATACTCTGCAATCTGTAATCTTTGCCAATGCACCCTACACCACTCTACTCTACACCACTACACTCTATACCAACCCAGCCTAGGCCACTCCAGTCTACTCTGTAGAACTCCACTCTTCGCTACTCCTCTCTGCAACACTACATTCTAAGCCAGTGCACTTTATGCCAATACAGTCTATGCCACTGTACTGTGTAACACTCTACGCCCCTGCAATCTATGCCAATCCACTATACACCACTCTAATCTACTTGGTACTATTCCACTCTGTTCCACTGAACTCTACACCATTTTATTCTATACCTTTACACTCTATGCCACTGCAATCCACCCTGCACCACTCCACTCTACACCACTTTACTTTGAAACAATCTACTCTACTCTACTTCACTGAACTCTAGGCTACTCTTCTCCACTCTGTGCCAGTCCACTCACTACACTGCACTCCACACCACTCTACTCTAAACCACTGCATTCTATGTCACTGAACTCTACACCACTGCACTCTATGTATTTGCATTGTACTCTGCACCACTGCTCTCTAATACACTCTTCTCTGCACCGCTGCATTCTCTGCCACACTTCTCAACCATGCTGCACACTATGCCACTCTACTCTGCACTACTGCACTCTGTACCAATGCAATCAATGCCACTCTACTCTGCATCACTGCACTCCATGCAACTGCATTCTGAATCACTCTACACCACTCTACTTTGCACCGCTCTACGCCATTGCACTCTATGTTAATCTATGCCACTCTACTCTGCTCCACTGCACTCTATGCCACTGTACTCTATGCCACTTCACTCCTCCACTATACTCTGCACCACTCCACTCTGTATCACTGCACTCTACTATGCACCGCTCTAATCTATGCCACCTCATTCTACAATGCTGCATTGTATGCCACTGAATTCTATGCTGCTTCAATCTATGCCACTGCTCTCTGCAACACTTGGTCAATGCACTCTACACCATTAAACTCTACACCATGCACTGCACTCTACTCTGCAACACTCTACTCTACACCACTGCACTTTACATCACGGCACACTACTCTGCACCACTGAGCTCAAAGCCACTGTACTCTACCCCACTCTAATCAACACCATCCAACTCCACCATTGCACTCTCTGCCAGTACACTCTACGTCACTCTATACAACACTCTACTCTGCAATGCTGCACTCTACACCACTCTACTCACACTACTGTGTTCTATGCCAATGCACTCTATGCCAGTGCACTCTACACCACTTTGCTCTGTAGTACTCCACTCTACACCACTGCACTTTGCAGCACTTACTGTACGCACTCTACTGTGCACTCTATAGTACTATATTCTACTCTGAACCACTCCATGCCATGTCATTTATCTCACTCTATTTTACTTTGCACCACTGCACTCTACTATGCAACTCTCTAATCTATGGCACTGAATTCTTCAACACTGTATTGAATGCTGCTGAAATATATACCACTGCAGTCTACACCATGGCACTCTACACCACTATATTCTGCAACACTCTGCACTAATGGACTCTACAGAAGTCCACTGCACTCTATGCCACTGCACTGCACGACTCCGCTTTATGCTACTCCAGTAAACAACACTCTATACCACTCCACTCTATGGCACTCTACTCCACTCTTCGCCATTCCACTCTATGACACTCTATGCCTCTCTCCTATACACCACCAACTTTTAGCCAAGCCGAACAGCAAACACGCTGGTGTACAACATGCCTAAAACACATTGCCAAAACCAATAGCTCTTGCACAGGCTAGACCTTTTGCTTTTACCAATGCTTCTTTGGTTCTGCTGTTCACAAATAGGAATGGTGGTCCAAGGGCAAGCCTAAAAATTTTGAAAATTAATTGTGGAAACATTACTTAACATATGTAACACTTATCATGGTGAATTATTTCACGTGTCATGGAGATTTTAACACATTTTCTACAAATAACCTTTAAAAAAATAAACACATTTTGTACTGTTTTTACTATTTTGTGTAACAGGCCAAACTGTTTTTGCCTTCTGCAGTCTCATCTTTCACATTTTAAAAGTTGAAAAAAAAATATTTTTTCTCTTCCTCTAATGTAAATACATCAAAAATCAGAGTATGTTCTGTTGTAAATATTTACAGCAGAACAAATGTGAAAAAAATCTGCTAATGGTTTTACCTTATTTTTTCAACTGTGCGAGGTTTCTCTATCATCATATGAGCTTCCTCTATCAGATAAAAATACCGGTCTCTTCCTAGATCTCCTGAACTTATGGGTATTTCAGGATGACCCCCTCGACCCCCCAAAAACTTTCTGCGGCTCTGTACAGCAGTCATAGCATCGAGAGAAAGGTGTGGATTTACCAGGACTGAGGCCTATGTGACAGGGCTTCAATTATTGAGAAGATGGGTGCCCAGGGTGTTTAAACGGAAGGCAAACTCAAAGAATCATTATTTCCACTGGTGTCATTCCCATGGTGAAGCATTGCCAGGTTAAAACGAATACCAAGGGCTTGAGAGAGTTTACACACTTGTCAGACGTCTGCTTTGCCGTTGACAAAGTAGAAGCACAAATTAGACCGTCATTCATGTAGGGTCAGATTAAAATGGCTTCCCAATGAAGTGTATTCAACAGTGGTACGAAGAGCTCTCTGGGATCAGAGGCTTGACTGAACAATCTAGAGTAGAGTTTCGATTTTCCTCATGAACATCAGGAACATGGGGATAAATAGAAATGTGCATATGTGCATCCTGTACCAATGGTGCCATCAGGAAGCCTTCTGGTTGAAGGTGCTGAGTTTATACCTTGGGTTCAACATTTTCAAAGTCTTCCTTGGGAAAACACAATTTGCTCCTCTCAAATTCAGGACTGGGAGGAAATCCCTTTTAGCAAAAGGGGAAGTATGTAGAGTCCTTGTTCACATACTGGGGCTGAAACTAATACTGCTGATGAGATTCCTACCAGGGCCTGGCTCCCCTGTCTAAGAGCCAAGAGTTTACGATGGCAGTGAGGCTTTGTGTTCGCCTGTGTGCGATAAACTAGGAGAGAAGGGAACTGCAACAATTCAGAACATTTTTCAGCACCTTGGAATTCATGGTAGATGTTTTCCATTGGCAAGCAAATGTGAGATGGCATTCTTCCACTGCTACTGTCAGAGGTGCCGGGATGAGTGTGGGTTAAGTTTCTAAGGATATTCTAAGTAGTATATCCTTGGCGTGTAATGATGAGTAGCTTCTAACTTCTGCCCTAGAACAAGTATTCAAAATTAAGATCGTAATATTTTAGTTAAGGGATTTTTCGGCTTCTCCTTTAGGGGGTTCCACGTTTCTTAAAAAGTTATTTACTTTAAATTTCAAGAAATTATACGTTGATAATTCTGAAGATAATTAATTGGAGATTAGGAATAATATCAAAGAGGCAAAATATGTTTTTCTTTAAGTAAAGTCGAGAAAATAAAGCTAAGGTCTAAAAATATTAAAAACTGTCCTTCACACATCTGTTTTTCAGCGGGTAAGTATAGCTTAAGAGGAAGTAAATAGAACAAAACTCATGTTGTATTGTTTGCGGTTGGAGTATTGTTTTGTTTTTTGATAGTCTGAAGCTGGCATGTGTTTGAGAGCCTACAATTTGAAAAGGACACAGTGACTCTTTCGAGCTTAATACTTTGAATGACCAAAAGCTTTCAACCTAATGCGTTGGACGATAGAGGTTCCGAGTTGGTAATTGTGGAATACACTATTCAACAAAAACATTGCACCACAACATTGCACTGGGAAATGCCACATGGACGTCATTTAGGTGTCGCCAGGGGTCGCAGCTGTGACCCTTGGCTTGCCCTTTGTTACCCCTGGCTTGCCCTTTGTTACCCCTTGCACTGCCTTTGCGACCCCCTGACCTCAGATATGGCAAATTTAGTGCCAAGAACAAAGTGGCAGCTCGTCCTTATGGAGGTCAGTTGGGACTCCACTCTTTGTTTTCTGTCAAATGTTCATGACACTTATAGTGAATAACAATATATTGTACACATAAAATATATCGTGTAGATACAATTGAGATACCATTCACCCGACACCACTGCATCCCCGTCTTAGCCAGGTCCTCCCATGATGCCCCAAGTTCTCAACATTGTTTGCTCCCGTGCTCCTACCCCTATCCCCCCCACAAAAAAGGACGAAAATAAGCGCTCCCCCTCGTAATCTTGTTGTAACTCACAGAGACAGTCTCTGCACAACTAGATCGTTTTACTCTAGAAACTAAAACAAAGCAAAAGGAAAGTATATGCTTGCGAGAGGGACAAGAAGTGAGTACTCACCGCCGACGGAACAGCCCGTGGAATGGGAGCTTGGGCGGTCAAAAATATCTCACCGGGACAGGGCGGAGATGCACGCACGGGCCCTCCTGCCGTGGGCTGCTCTAGTCACCTCTCTCCTCCTAGACAATCAGTGACCTAATAACGCTGCGCTTCCTGCATTGTGAACGCCTCCTCGTGAAAAGGACATTCTCTGCCCTTTGTGTAGGACGTAAGGTGAAGGCATGGGTGGAGTCAACCAGAGAAATCACAGGTCGATGTGGACAGAGGACCGGCCCCCTGGCGTACCTCAGCGGCCCGAGAGATGCCCATGAACTTAATCCGAAGTGCTGTGATTTCAGCGCAGTGGCAGCTTTGAAGGACTATCGCTTCCTCTTGCTCTGCACTTCTACTTAGCGACAAATTCACCAACTTCAGAATGCAAGTTCACGTCATAATGTGCCCCCCATGAAACCAGGATCAAGGCTCCCATTAGGTCAAGTTGGGGACTCCTCAACTAAGGATTCATTTTCACACCAACACCATTTGTAAAGCACAAAATTATATAAACTACGAGTTATAAACTATGCAAGCAACACGTCACAGATTATCTGGGGATACAAAAAAACCCTCCCCCCAAAGATGGAGGTCACCTCATCACTAGGCATTGCCGGCCTGGCTTTAGTTTAGAACTGGCAACAGGCTTTGACGTCTATAGCTCTGCAAATATATAAGGAATGTTTAAAGAAAACTTGTGTGAAGATTCAAGAACGAATAAGGCACCATAGATTTAAGAGCCCTGTGGTCTTTCTCCCGTGCCATATTTACAAAGTGGCGCAATGCATGCATTGCTCCACTTTGTAATCCCTTGCGCCACATTATGCCTGCACCAGGCATAATGTATGCTAGGGGTGCGTTCCCCCATTAGTAGGGCCGAACAAATGTCGCAGTGAAATGTAAAAGATTTCACTGCGCCATTTTTTCTGTAATTTTAAATTCCTGGTCAGAGCAGGTGTTTAAATGAAGCCCCTGTTTAAATCAATGGGCCTCCTTGCACTTTGCTACACTAGCGTCAACATTTTTGATGCTAGTGTAGCAAAGCACCACAAGGGGGTCAAAACATTTGTGTTAGACCTGACATGCCTTAGGGTGGTCACCCCTAACTTTTTGCCTGCCTCCCTCCACTTTTTGGACCCTGTTTTGCTGGCTTTTAGACTCTGTGCACTTTACCACTGCTAACCAGTGCTAAAGTGCGTATGCTCTCTCCCTTGTTAAACATGGTAACTTTGGATCATACCTGATTGGACTATTTAATCTACTTATAAGTCCCTAGTAATGTGCACTACATGTGCCTAGGGCCTGTAGATTAAATGCTACTAGTGGACCTGCAGCACTGGTTATGCCACCCACTTAAGTAGCCCCCTTAACCTTGTCTCAGGCTTGCCATTGCAAGGCCTGTGTGTGCAGTTTCACTGCCACCTTCACTTGGTATTTAAAAGTACTTGCCAAGCCTAGGACTCCCCTTTTTCTACATATAAGTCACCCTTAATGTTTGCCCTAGGTAACCCCTAGAGCAGGGGGCTGTGTAGGTAAAAGGCAGGACATGTACCTGTGTAGTTATATGTCCTGGTAGTGTAAAACTCCTAAATTCGTTTTTACACTACTGTGAGGCCTGCTCCCTTCATAGGCTAACATTGGGGCTGCCCTCATACACTGTTGAAGTGGCAGCTGCTGATCTGAAAGGAGCAGGAAGGTCATATTTAGTATGGCCAGAATGGTAATACAAAATCCTGCGGACTGGTGAAGTCGGATTTGATATTACTATTCTAGAAATGCCACTTTTAGAAAGTGAGCATTTCTTTGCACTTAAATCTTTCTGTGCCTTACAATCCACGTCTGGCTGGGCTTGGTTGACAACTCCTTGTGCATTCACTCAGACACACCCCAAACACAGGGTACTCAGCCTCACTTGCATACATCTGCATTTTGAATGGGTCTTCCTGAGCTGGGAGGGTGGAGGGCCTGCTCTCACACAAAGGACTGCCACACCCCCTACTGGGACCCTGGCAGACAGGATTGAACTGAAAGGGGACCTGGTGCACTTCTTAGCCACTCTTTGAAGTCTCCCCCACTTCAAAGGCACATTTGGGTATAAAACAGGGCCTCTGCCCTACCTCATCAGACACTTGCTGGAGAAGAAACCTGAACCAGAAACTACATCCTGCCAAGAAGAACTGCCTGGCTGCTCAAAGGACTCACCTGTCTGCTTTCTACAAAGGACTGCTGCCTTGCTGTTGGCCTGCTGCCTTGATGAACTCTTGTCTGGCTGTGAAAGTGCTCTCCAAGGGCTTGGATAGAGCTTGCCTCCTGTTCCCTGAAGTCTCAGGACCAAAAAGACTTCTCTTTTTCACTTGGACGCTCCGTGCGCCGAAAATTTCGACGCACAGCTTGTGCCGCGGCGAGAAAAACGCCCCACACCGACGCTGATCGACGCGACGCTCTCGGGACGACCGGAAATTCGACGCACGGCTTCGCAAGGACAACGCCGCCCGAACTCTAGAGGAGAAATCGACTCGACGCCTGCCGTGAGATCGTAATTTCAACACGCAGCCCCGCAGACCGACGCGCAGCCGGAAAACAAGCAGGAAAATCCACGCACAGACCCGGGACATCTGGTAATCCCCACGATCCACAGAAAGAGACTGTCTGCGCGCCGGAAAACGACGCCGACTTCCCCGCGTGGAAAATAACGACGCAAGTCCGTGTGTGCTGGGGAGAAATCGACGCACACACCCTTTTTCCACGCACCTCTTCTTTTGTGGCCCCCTGAGGAGATTTTTCCACTCCAAACCAGGTACTTGTGCTTGAAAGAGACTTTGTTCATATTTTAAAGACTTAAGACACTTTATATCACTTTTCAGTGATATCTCTACAATTTCACATTGCAACTTTATTCTTTTTGACCTACAATTATCCTGATAAATATTATATATTTTTCTAAACACTGTGTGGTGTATTTTTGTGGTGCTATATGGTGGTATTGTGTGATTTATTGCACAAATACTTTACACATTGCCTTCTAAGTTAAGCCTGACTGCTCGTGCCAAGCTACCAGAGGGTGGGCACAGGATAATCTTGGATTGTGTGTGACTTACCCTGACTAGAGTGAGGGCTTTTGCTTGGACAGAGGGTAACCTGACTGCCAACCCAAAAAAAACCCATTTCTAACAATTTGGCACTATTGTTCTATTACCGCCATGGTGCGCCGTATCTCAAATATGGCACACACATGGTGGCGTCAAGGGGGTGCAAGAAAAGTGGCACTATATTGGATACAGTGCCACTTTTCTTAAATTTGGCCATTAGTATCTTGTTTGAAATACATGCATGATAAGGGCAATATAGCGTGCTTATTCAATCAATCAATATTTGTAAAGCGTGGCTACTCACCCGTGAGGGTCTCAAGATACTGGGGGGAGGAGGCTCATCAGAAGAGCCACCAGGGTTCCTGGTGCTGGGCGCGGTCTAGGCATGAACAGGCACAGATCAGGATGCCTTTGGTGCCCCAGTGGCACACCAGCAGCTTGGCCGTGCTGCGGCCACCATTAAGAGGGTGGGGGCGGGGGGAGTGGTTAGCTGGGAGTGCGAGAAAGGTGCTTTGCGGGGGAGGAGGCAGAGGAAGAGGGGAGAAAGGAAAAAGGGGTAGAGGAAAAACAAGGAATGATAGAAGAAAAAGGCAGAAAAGGCAAGATTGAGGGGAGCGACGGAGAGTAAGAAAAAGAAAAGTAAATACTTACTTGTGATGGCCACTAGACCACCAGGGATGAGGCACAGGGGCGAGCCTGTGGGTGGAGGAGGGCCTCAAACTGAGAGTCAGGAGACTCTCAGGGCCATATTTATACTTTTTGACGCAAAACTGCGGTGGTGCAGTTTCGCGTCAAAAATATTACTGCCGGCTAACGTAATTTCTGTGCACCGTGCGGGTGTCAAATTTATACTTTGACGCCCGGCGGCGCAAACCACAGTTGTAAGTCATTTCTTTTGACGCACATCACAGCGTCAAGTCGTAAAGCAAAACGATGTTAACGCGGCGGAAATGACTGTGGGTCAATTTACGACACCGCACACTGGATATGCAGCGTTGTTTGACGCAATAGCGTCAAAATTCCCAGCAAACACAGCCATTTCAGCAGAGGAGAGCCAAAATGGATCCCAGATGCCTGTACAGACCCCAGGAAGATGAAAACAGACCAGGAACCAGTCGGGAGGACCCACAGAAGACCCAGGACCATTTTAAGAAGAAAAGAAAGTGTCACTTCAGAGCAGAGGAATAGGAAATTCTGGTTAAAGAGGTGACAGAACACCAGCACCAACTGTTTGTCACCTTAAAGTTGCTAATCAGTAGGAGAGAGGCAATATGGCAACAAATTGTTGACAAGATTAACAGTGTGGCAGAAGTACGCAGAACAGTCATTGAGTGCAAGAAACGCTGGCATGACTGCGATCGCAGGACAAAGGAAAAGATGTCCAGGAACAGGAAGGCAGCACTGCAGACTGGAGGTGGGAGTCCAGCACACCAGGAGGCCCTGGGCCACATGGAGGAGATGGTCGCAGCCGTCATCCCTGAGGAGATCCTCACAGGGATTCAAGGACAGGACAGCGCAGACTACCAGGAGACAACGCACATGCAGGGTAAGTCGCATGGGGAATTAAAAAGCACTAATGTCAAATGTAAACAGGGGGGATACCGACCACAAAATGCATGGAAGTCATCATATACATGGAGTGGCATGGGTAAAGGGGTATGGCATGGGGGCATGGCCTGCACAGGGAGAAGCTGGGAACACCATTACACTACACCAACAACAGTCCCATGGGGGCATGCAACCATGCCAACGATGGAGCAAAGGTAAAGCCACGCCAGGAGGGAAGGGCACAACGTCAAAACTGACATCCGTTACCCGTCAGCCACTATACCCCCTACATTAACGAGGGCCAAATTAACAACCTCTAGCCATACCGACAACTGGAATGTAACAGTAACAACAGTTGCCATTACCACCTCCGCTCTGTGTGCAGCTCAAGTACCCAATGGCAGTAATGTCCCCATGGATCATACATACCTAAATTAGTGGGTTGAGGATGACAACTTTAACAATCCCCTGAAACAAGACAAAGGCTCCAGTCCTGTAAAATGTGAATGCCCATAGTTGCCGCAAACATCAGCCAATGTCATCAACATTAGGAGCTACACAGCACTAAGGACACACCCATGCTGCATATGCCAGGGTCCATCCGGTGTCTGGGTCACAATGCAACATCCCAAATGTCATACTGCTCAGACAACAGCATTGAGGGGGAGGACACATGTAACTGATCACTGACATACACCTGCACAATCAGAGGAGGAAATAGGACACTCTACGACTATCATGGCAATCCAATGTACCACACATTCCCCAAGATCAGCTGTACACATTACCAATGCTAACATCCAGATCGTGCCATAACAATGCTATGAATAGGATACGCTACATGTCAACTACATATAAGTGGATGTGAAAGATCAGAGACTGGGGCAGGTCCAGATTGCTAAGTGTGCTGCTAGTGCCATCAGAGCACCCACAGCCAGTGAAAGGCCTCGCCATTAGAATGGATGTAGACGGAAGCTTGAGTAGGACAAGAAGGTGGCAATTCACTATTTGGCCTAAAACAACACTAGAGGAGATGATGCCGACAAGTCCAATAACTTAATACAATACATGTGACATGCAGGTGGGCCATAGGCCTGGAAGAATGCCCATCTGAAAGACTGGAGCAATGAAGAGGAAACAAGATCACAGTGAGAATTCATCACAAGGCAGGCATGTCACATCACCAATGCCACAACACAGATACACTAATTGTACCCTATTTCATTGCAGAGGATGATGGATCTCCTGCGGATATGCCTGTCCAGGAATACCCTGATGACATGGATGACGAGCTGACAAACATCACCCAGCAGACCCTCCAAGATGTCCTTGGAACCCTCCAGACCCCACCTTCTGTCACAAGGAGGAGCTCAGAACAAGCAGCCATCACAGAGGACCCACCCACAACACCAATTGTAAAACCTGCCAGCTCCAATACAGCTGAGGACTCAGACGACTCAGGCACCAGCTTTGAGAGAACTGTAGTCGGAGTACAGCGGGAGCTGGCCAAGGCATTTCGGGCGGGGATGCAAACTATGGCAGCCAGCCTAGAGGGGGTGTGTTCGTGCATGATGTCATCTGCAGATCAGACAGCAGCCATGCAAGCCCTGCAAGGACTACAACAAACTGTCAAGGAATTCACCACTGTAGTAAGGGAGTTGCCACAACACCTCGCACCCCAAACCTTCCACTGCATGCACGAATGCTATCGTGACCCCCCTTAGGGCCGACCTGGCTGCCTACCATCGTGATGTGGCTGCTATTCTTAAGACTCATCGGATCCTCCTTGCAGCAGTACTGCCCTTAAGACCTTCACAGGTAGCAGCCACCGGTATGTCTGACTCCATGTCTTCTAACACTGAGGTGTGTGTTGTCCCTTCACAACCACCACCACCAAGAACAGAGGAGGCAACACACACATCATAAGAAGAAGACATGGAACAGATCACCTTCACACGGAAAAGTACCCAGAAACACTAGTCCCTGCCACATGGCCAACTATTACCAAGGTCCAGCGCTTTGTAACATGACAGTCTTACAACAAATGTACTGAATGACTGTTCTGCAAACCACTGTTTATCTTGTCATCCTGCCCAGTTATTGTCTCTCACTTATTCATTGGAAAATCCTGTCCCTCTGCACTGTTTGACACATCACCCCAGCATGTCAAATGCATTCTCCTTTAGCACTTGTGTAGGATCACAATGGAAGATGTCACTATAATGGACTCACAATCATGGACAATGTACATATAGCACTTTTCAATAAATAGCACTTCCACAACCACTTTGTCTCTGTGTAATGTGACACATCAACTGTGCAGTAGATAACTGAAATGTGCCTCTTGTCAAATTACGTAGCTTGTCAATACAACTGTCCTGAAATTATGTAGTCAGATAACTTTGCACAGTGGCCTGGACTGCATCATACTCTGCCCTTCCTGAGGGTAATATCTGATGAAAAGAGAAACCATACACCATCATGCTGTGCTGGACAGAATAATGCTTCCTCAAGGGATATCTAAGCCATCAAATAGTGGCAGCAAAATGTTGTCACCATGCAAACCTAACACACATAACAGTGCCCATTATTATAAGCAAACACTCAAAAAACTGCGTGAATGAAGGTGTCTGAGTTTCCATCCAAATAAGTAATCATGCTGAACAGTGTCACAAATAATGTCTGTGAGTCATGAAGACGATACTAAAAGAGTGCTTACGACCACTCACCTTATAAGGGTTTCCTTGAACATCACACTGCAGTCAGACCTAAAACAGTTCCCCCAATACCAAATCTGGAAGCACTGTTTGTGACTTTGAAAACATACTTATTGAAAAAACACGTTGGGATCCATATTAACTGTGATTGGTGGTTGCAATGAATCTTTGCAAGGTAGCTCTGGGGTAGCTGCCAATCTTACAGCTCAGTTGGGATTTTTTCATAGCATAGGACACAAATGTAATAGAACAAAATTCATGTACACTTATGCCAAGGCCCTGATCAACAATCATTTAACACATATTGTAAAGGGTTCTCTATATATTTATTAAATGGTAATAACAGAAGAGGAAACTCGGGGAGAAGTCTTACCTACCCTAATCTACCCTAACTACTCATTACCCACAACTGTCCCTAACTAACCTAAGCTAAACTTACTTGTAACGAAACGTTCTAAACATCACCCCCCACCCCCCTTATGAGACGGGACACATGGAG
Source organism: Pleurodeles waltl (assembly GCF_031143425.1). Taxonomy (NCBI): domain Eukaryota; kingdom Metazoa; phylum Chordata; class Amphibia; order Caudata; family Salamandridae; genus Pleurodeles; species Pleurodeles waltl. Next base: position 1,115,412,608 of record NC_090445.1, read on the forward strand.
GACAACAGATACTAACCTAAACACATACTATCCTATACTAAACAAATATAGGGGGTCATTACAACCCTGGTGGACGGTGTTAAAGCGGCGGTAAGACCGCCAACAGGCCGGCTGTCTTTTTTTTAAAATTATGACCATGGCGGTTACCGCCATGGTCATCCGCTGCTTCTCCGTTCCGCCCGCCAGGGCGGAGGCGATCGCTGGGCTGGAGACCTGGGTCTCCAGCCCGACGGCCGTGACAATACCGCCGCTGGTATTTTGACCCGGCTTACTGACGTGGATTTCCAGCGGTAGGAACCGCCATGAAATCCATGGCGGTAAGCACTATCAGTGCCAGGGAATTCCTTCCCTGGCACTGATAGGGGTCTCCGTCACCCCCCCACCCCGACTCCCTCCCCTACACCCCCCACCACCCCTGCCACCCCCCAAAGGTGGCAGGACCCACCTCCCTACCCCGACCCCTGACATTACCTTACACGTACACTCCCGACACGCATGCAGGCACCACCAACACAAATACACGCACACACACCGACATACATGCCAACATCCACACACACAGTCAGACACCCACACCCACATTCAAACATACACGCGCACATCCATACAGACATACCTACAGACATACATGCACTCATTCCCAAAACACGCAACACCCCTGCAAGCATACACGCACTCACACACCCCCTCTACATACACCCACGCACACCCACATTCACCCACACAACACCCCCCCACCCTCCTCCCCTAACGGACGATCGACTTACCTGTTCCGTCGATCCTCCGGGCGGGAACGGGAGCCATGGGGGCAGCTCCGCCGACACAACACCGCCAACAGAACACCGCCGCGCAGAATCACAGGACGTGATTCGCTGGGCGGTGTTCTGTTGGCGTGGCGGTGGAGGTGGAGCAACCGCCACTTCCCCGCCGCCCGTCACTATGGCTGTTGGCGACTCTCCGTCGGAAAAACAACGTAGAGCTGCCAACAGTCATAATACGCCGAGCGGAAAACCGCCACCACTGGCAGTCTTCAGCAGGGCGGACCCTCGGCGGTCTTGTAAAAAGACCGCAGAGGTTGTAATGACCCCCATATATGTTTTTGTATTTTTGGATATTTTTTAATTCTTTTTTTTTTTTTGTAAACACACAAGAACCCCAACATAGCCCCCCACCCACCTACCCACACACTCAAAAAGAAAAAATAGAAATAATCAGGACCCCCATCCCCCACCCACTAACACTAACTAAACTATCAGCCTATACTAACCTAACACTAAGCCCCCTGAGCCCACTAAGTATAAGAACAAGGAAAGAGGAGGGAGGGGAGGGAATCATGTCCATTTAAAAAGTCTAGAGGTTGGCCCTCCGGAGGGTCCGCTTTATGGACCGCACACGCCTGTTCATATGGCAAACATCCCGCCTCAGGTGACTAATTTTCCGTGGGACATGGTCCATTTTGTGTTACATTTCCTGAAAAGCTGCAGGGTCAACTGTAGCAGCTGGGGCGGTCTGGGTACCAGCTGAGGACGTGTGTGGGCGTGTAGAGTCTATGCCTGTGGGCTGCCCTGAAGGTGTTCCACTGCTAGGGCCTGGAGCAACTGCAGACATTGTTGGGACAACAGTCCCAGCTGTGGGTGGTGCCACCTGGGTGGAAGTGGTGATTGTGCTGGTGGTGGCTGTGGTGGGCAAAGTAGGGCCTCCCTGTGGGAAAGCCCTCCATGCTCCGGAGGCCCGTGCGTTCCTGTATCTTCGGGCCATCCGTCTGAACCCCGACTCTACCAGCAGGATATGCTGGTAACGCATTGCCCGCCTCTGGAACTCACGGACCTGGATGGGTGTCATGTTAGCAGCTGTGAAGACAAAGGCAAAACATTTACATTAGGAACTGTATTGTGTGAAATGGCACAAGAAGTAAAACAGATAGTACATCTACTGTACTTGTAAGAGCTCATATCATCATACAGATCATTGAATGTCTCAGAGGAAGTACATGGCAGGCCAGCCTACAAAGGTCATACCACACATAGCACATCCAAACCCTACAAGATGGGTAACAACTGGCATTAATTTGGCATCAGAGTTCTGACAGTTGTCAGCTAACAATCATGCAGCACATCCTGCGCCAATGCCAGGGCTACAAATGTCAGTATACGGGATAGAAATCTAGGGCCACATGATCTGCACGTTGTAAATGGATATATGAGTGTGTATACTAGGTTCAGACAAGTGATTCACTGATTTCCATGTCTGTGTAACATACTTGTATCATCAGTCCTGGGTACACTATTCACAAACCCATGCCTGTGTTTGAGGGTGGGGGGGGGGGGGTGGATAAACAACTAACAATTTCAAACAACATGGACACCCAGGAAGCTATAGAAAGCTGGACATGTGTTTGGCTCTACACACACACCACAGGTAAGGTCTATCAACAAATAGGAGACAGCAAACCCTTGACCAATTCCAGCGCCACACATGTCTGGAGATGCAGACCTTTGTCCACATCATATACTTCCAGTAAGGCATGACTGACAACAGACACATAGTTGCAAGAACACCCATGGTCATGATTTGCATGCACACCTAGGCCATTGCACTCAAGTGCCACATACTTGTAACACTACGAGTGGAGCTACATGCTGCTAGGAAGTTCACCCTACAGTTTCATAAGTACTTTGGTGAATAGGGAAGCAGAAGTCTGTGGGTAAGCATTTTGCAGCCCCATTCTGGGAGAATGTGGGTCTGATAGGCTGACTAAATCTGAGATTAGTTCCAGTGCGACTCTTGTTGATACAAGTGCTATCCACATGACTCACCCCAGTTCACATTGGGGGGCCTACAGGAATGACCTAGAATCCCTAGATAAGACAATAGGATAAGCATTGGCAAACTCCAAAATGCCTAGAAAATGAAATCCCACTCATGGAACAAGACAAATGATGGGCCAGTGCATCATACCTTGCTATGTGTTCAACACACAGGAGTCCATCACACATCACCAGCAAACACAACACATAACAGACATATCAACACTTACTGGAGTTGTCAGGGTCCTCAAATGAAGCCACCTCGCCCACAGTGTAGGGTGCCGGTCCACCTGTAAGGCATGGAAGGAAGAAATGTGCTCAAAATCTGTGCACTGATCAACAATTCCAAAGACATAAACTATGTGTAAGATGACATAAGTAATTAAAGCCACTCAGACATGATGATACTGCATCCGATATAGTACGGCTAACATGTACATAGCATGGGTCTCCTGTGACAATTACACACATATCTGCACACATGCATTGGCCCTAACTATCATGTAGTGGCAAACATGCTCCTTCATTAGTGAACAGACATAACAATGGCGTGTATTCGTCTCATCATGTGCATCCAAGAGAGACATCCAAAGCCTGGTTACTTGAGGACTGCATTACCAATCAAACAGCCTATGTGGCCATGACACATTTATGACACATAGGTACAATGTACAGAGGGGCAGGGACTTTTGTAAGCCCTCATGTTGTTACAGTTTCTTCATTTGATGTGGCCCAGCTATGGTGATTTTCACGAACCATAGAGATATGAGCCTATGTACATACCTTTGGCCTGCCATCCCTAAATAAAAGGTGGAACACCAAACACCAAATACCAGTGTAAGGTGTTAGCTGAGGGCACCTTACACCTTTTCCCTATGTTTCCAAATCCAGATCTGACATGTATCCAAACTGATGAAGGACCACAATAATCCCTAACAGTTATAGAACTTCCAAAAACGCTTTCCTTACACACTCACCAGACACACATGAGATATATGTCTGGGCCACATTGCTATCATCAATTGACGTGAAGCCAGCACTCAATTTCTGCATCATGTAGTGTTTAGAAAGTCAGTCTAGCTATTGCATCAACAAAGGTTGCCAATATTTTGGAAAATCTATACTTCACTGCCAAATGTGACCTATATGGACATGATTGGCTCCTAATTTGTGTTGCTGTCTGACACAAAGGGGGCACCAAATTACATTAAGCAAAAGAATTCTGTAAGTTTGCAGAGCACGTGCTTTCTGACAGCTAGCAATTGTGGTCCTTCACGTAGTCCATCAATGACCCTGTATGTTTCCAAAGCATTCCACACAGTCAGCAACTTAGCTGGCAGATAATGTACAAATCATCTGATGTCACTACAGAGCTTTTAATAGTGCACATTTACATGATTTGTACTCACCAACAGGGCCACCAATCACTATTTCCAGGTGGTCCATCAGATCTTGCTCCCTGGTGATGAGGTCAGACCAGCGGTGCTTCAGCTGGTGGTCATTCCTCTGGCTCCCATGCACGCACTGCAAGTGATGAAGGACCTTTCCCCACCGGATTTGTCGCGCCTTGGTGTGATACCCCTGTATCACCCTGCCCCCTGCCTCGATCATCAGTGGGAGGAAGTGGCACACCAGCCATATAAACCCCCCAAGCTCCTCCTCACCGATCCTGCCAAGACATGGCCTACCCAACATCTTAGCACCGAAAAGGGGAATAGGGGATAAAGAAGAAAAAAGGTGAAAAGGGGGAAAGTAGAAGTAAAAAAAAGTAAACTTAACAACTAAAAGAGCCCAACTATCCCCAAACTAGCACTACCCACAACAGACTCCCACAAACAACAAAGACAATACAATACTGGACAATTGTACACAAAACACACTCAGACAGTATACAACAACAATATTTATTTCACAAACTAACAAGTAATGGAGCACACAGGAGACAAAAGCACAATTTCACTGGACAAAACTCAGAACACAGCCACACAGTCTAGAAGAATCACAGACTGCAAAGTGAAAGTGAAAGTCCACCTACTGTACATAATCTGTAAACAGGATATCCTATTACATCACTTCCTGCATAAAATGGCCGCCGTTTTTATCGTTATGCGTCAAATGTTTTACGCATACAGTATGTGCGTCATTTTTTCGACGCACAGGAGTAAAAATTAGGCCCGATCCATGTATTTGTAAATAGTCTTAACACTTAACCAATTTTCAGGGCATTAGGTGTCGTTTTTCAGGCATAAGCGTCATTTTTTGACTCATATGCGTCAAAAATTCAGGGCATGAACTGGTTTTGAGTATTTTTTCCATTTTAATGTAATGTTACATTTGGGACACAACTAAGATAGGCTGATTACACCCACTTTGGTGTTGATGGTGTATGTTCACATGTGAGACATCATATTGCTGCAGACCATGACCCGCTACTTCCTTAACAGGATTTTCACGCTTGGCTGACGCACTAGATGGCCATATGTGTGGCCTACATATATGTATTGCACAATTTGGACATGTTTGGCATCAGGAGAGGATAGCAAGGTGACACACATGAGTATAATACGTCAATGCTTATGGCTCAATGTGTGTGCAGTTGCTACTAATGTATTAGTCAACCCAGTTTGTGTGCATCGCAAGATGCATTATTGCAAATATGCTTGTATGAATGTGAAGTCAATGTGTCCAAACCTTAGATGCAAGTCATTGTGGAAATGAGAGAGGACATGTGCTAGTCATACATGTAGCAACATCTGTTGTGTGCACTTCCAAGATTTTGGGTAACGTAGACACCACAAATGACAAAGCATGCACCGGATAGATGGCTGAAGCTTGTTCATGTCAATGGTCCACAAGTTGGCCATCCCATGTCCTAGAAATTTGGTAACTGCTTCCTAGGCACTTGTTGGTGAACCCACAGTGAGTCAGGCACATGCATAGACGAAGTGGGTACCATGTTATTGGCACAGACAGCCAAAGGTGAACCACAAATTTAATATGACGCCACAGTTGTGGTCATATGACGGAGCCACAACTCTCCAGTGGCAGTGGTGGACCAGCAGACGAGGCAGCACGTGTCCACATATTTCCAGTGATCAACTGCACAGAGGTGTCTTTTTTATGTGTGTGGTCCAATGTTGATCCTGTATATTTTTAGGGGTCTATGTTGTCACAGTTACGTGCAGGTCTCATCATGAGTCAGTGGCAGCTATTCCTGTATCTACTGAGTAACCTTCGGAGATCAATGTGAGTAAAGTGGATAAGGACATGAGAACCTACATGGTTATGGTCCCACCCTGTCACTGAAGACGTATAATGAGACTGTCAACAGGGCAACCTTGGTGGGCTGAGTGAGATGATGTCTCAGGTGTCATGCTCTGGCAGGTGTCATTACAACATTTGTACACAGGTTGGCCTGTGAACTTCCCACTGCATCTGGGAACATCATAGCCTCTGTGTTGATTAATGTCGCAGCTTTTCAGCATGCACAGCCCATCAATATGTTGTGAGCAATGTGATTCAGCGTGTGAACTGTCAGGGTCCTAATATGTGTGGACTTTTCATGCACATTATCAGAGGTAGCTGGTTGTGCTGGAGGCACCATACCCAATCCCTGCATACGGCCCTGGTACACTGTCACACTTTGTTGTTCATGCATACATGAGACCCAGACAAGGGATGGGCCATGATTTTGGTATTCAAAGACAATTTTACTAATATAGTACAATTAAAAAGCAGATGAAGCTATTCAATGTATTTGGGTATGCATTGATGAAGCACATGCCAAAATACCCTCTGAGGAATGAGTAGTTTACTAACTCAAGTGTAGTACATATGTAGCCACAAGGAACCTTTAGGGTAATGCACAGACAGGTGCCAGTCAGGCTGGCAGGATGCAGGGTCAATCTGGATCCAGCAATTTCACAAGGTACATAATCAGTGGTCTGACTAAGACTGGGTGGAGGAAGAACAAGACAGTTGACATGGAAAAGTGTGTATGTCCTGTGTTTTTGAAGGTGACACATAAACCCAAGGGCTGTGTTACACGGCTTAATTAGTAGCAATGCATAACAGTGTATTTGACAAAATGGAAACTTCTATGCTGTTCCAGGCATCAGCAGGGGCAGTGCATGTTCAAATGGGTGGTGTGCATGGAGGTGATCACAGGTGTGTGCTGCATCAGTTTCTCACAAGTCCTGTATGTGAGATTTGAATTCAAATCACCAACAGCACCTTTCACACGGGAAGCAATCTACAGGTGTTAACAGGGCTTAGAAACTACAAGCAGGTGTATTAATTGACCTGACATCCATGCAGTCGGATGTACTATGACAAAGGCATAACATAGGAAAGGGTGTAGCACACAGGATTAGTATTGTCTGTCTGTGTGTGTAGAGGAGGGAATATCGGGGTACACATATTACCATTCCAGGGACCTCTTCTGACAGGTGGGTTGTGACCAGGAGCACGGGTGTGTCAGGAGTTAGGAAATGGGCTGACATGCACATGGAATGTCATGTGCGCAAAGCTTGTCATAGGTGTGGCACATGTGCTGTCTATGTTCTGCTTATATGGAACTCTAGTCACAGATAGCCCTTGCAAAGATCGGTGCAGTTGGACTTACTGCTGTCAAGGGTCTGGTCATACAATCCTGTTACCAATTCAAGAGCACATCAACTGCCTCATGTATGAGGCTTGTTTTTCCCTTATTGACGGATGGTGTCTTAGTTGTGTGCCATATGCTGCGAAGAACCATGTTGCCAACATGTATGTTCGAAATAGGTGTGGTCCTCTGCTATTGCCCTTCAAAGGTGAAATGTACAGGATATATGTAATTTACAGTGTGTCTGTATGTGACTGTTGTATGATACGCATCACAATTGCTCTGGGATATTCTGTGTCCTGATTGGTATACCAGCAATGCTCCATGAGGCTACACTCTTATTCTGATAGTTAGAGATAAAGATGAGCAAAAATGATTACCCAGACCATGATATGGTGGTTATTATCGGTGTTTATTTACATTAGTTAATACAGTGGTGATGGTGATTAGTTTTAAAATAAATTGTTCATGATATGTTGGCGCCTACGCACTCCAGCAGCCGTGTTTTGTTGTTCCCCCTTATGTTGCAGGCCACCATTCTCCTCTTCCTACTCTTCAGGCATGTGTGGCTCTGGTTCCAAGAGGGGAATGTTCCTTCTTATGCAAATGATGTGTAGAATGGCACATGTTAGAATAATCTTACAGACCATTTCAGGCAAATATAGGAGGCTACCACCAGTGATGTCGAGGCACCTGAATCTTGACTTGAGGATGCCGAAGGTCCTCTCGACTATGCTGCGTGTCATCCTATGTGCGCCATTGAAGGCACGCTCTGCTGCAGTGCTTGGATTGCCAAATGGTGTCATTATCCATGGCTGGAACCCATTCCCCTGATCAGCTGAAAAAGAAAATGAATGGGATCATGTTGATGTAGCTTGCCCCATTGAAATCACCTTGCATGGCAGTAGTTGTCTTGTGTTGTCTGTGACTCTTTTGTATTATAGTGTTCCTTCTTAGTCTTGTAGGATGTAATATCTGCATTGTGTTGTTTCCTTGGCTGAACGAATCTTTGGCTGCTGACCGGTTGTCAGCAGTATGTTTTGGGATTTGCAGTACAGTGTGCACTCCCTAACATTGTGACTTGTGATACAGGTGTCCCTGTGTTTTCACTGGGGGTGAGATGATAGTTCCATACAGAGATTAATTGTGACAGTGTTGTTAACACGTTCACATCAATGTACCCTGGACATCCCATACCTTTAGACTTGTGCAATGGATTAATTTAAACATCAGTGAGATGCTTACATTTTGCAAGCTGACAATTAGGCAAACCACTCCAAACGTTGTGATCATTGACGTCTTAACATTAGACTGTACACTAATTTCAGATGTGTGACAGGTTCAATGCAGACCTATGAAACATGGCTAGCGATGTCACGACCTCAGTGTGTTCCTGTCGACATGTTGCTGTCGTGGTGTATGTGTTGTGTGTCCTATAGGGTTGCTGTGCAGTGTGTATATAAGTAGGTTTCTGTACTTACCAACAAGTAGTCCATTGCCATACCGTCCATCCTGGAAGTGCTGATTGATGGTAGAGTGATGGAAGATTAATGAGTCATGGACACTCCCAAGATATTTTGCCACGATGTTGGTGATCAATCCTTGGTGATCAACAATGGCCTGCACATTGATTGAATGTGTGTGCTTCCTGTTGTGGTAGAGGTGTTCAGTTGCAGCAGGTGGCACAAGGCGTACATGTGTGCAGTCGATGGTACCAAGGACGTGTGGGAAGCCACTAATGAGGTAAAACCCCTGTTTTGTCTCCTGCTGCTTCTGCAGTGTGTTTGGGAAGCGGATGTGGCAGGGTGTGAGTCCAATGATGGCATCCAGTACTTTGGGCAAAAAGGCAGAAAATGATGGCTGTGATATTCTGACAACCAGGGCACCAGTTGTTTGAAAAAAGCCACTTGCCAGCATGTGAAGTACAGCTAGCAGCTTGGTTTCTGTTGGGATGGTGCTGGGTGTCAGCAAGGTGGGTGCCAACTGTGGCTCTATGTTTCGCAGCAGCTGCTGAATGGCCTGCCAGTTCAACCTGTACCTCTGGATGATGTCATGTTCCCTGAGGACATGAAGGGTTGTTCTGGTGCAGAATATTCTCTCCTGCCTTCTGCGCTGCCTTTGGGGTCCCTGCTGGTGTTGTGGTAGCTGCTGTTGTTGCTGGGCTCTGCATCTGCGTGCACGCTGGATGAGAAGCACCTCCATGTCTCCCTTTTGCTGCTCTGCTGTTGCTTCTGTGTGTTCTGATTAAATACAGGTGTGTTTGCCCCATTTTAACGCCTGCCCTGACCCAGGCGTTAATTTTTTACGCAAATCAGGTTGTGCGTCATTTTCCGGCTCCGCCTCCCGGCCGTGCGGGATTTTTGCCCGGAAGCATAAATACGACGCACAGCCGTTTAACTCATTTTTTGGACGGGAACGCCTACCTTGCATATGATTAACACAAGGCGGGTTGCCGCATCCCAAAAATGACGCACATGGTGGGATTTTGACGTTCACGGGCTCGGGCGTCAAAGTTTAAATATGGAGCAAGGTTTGCGCTGAATGTGCGTCTCGGCGCAGACAGAGTATAAATATGCCCCTTAGTTCATCCCAGCAAAGGCAGAGGCAGCAGCAGCCAGAGGAGCTGGTGAGGGTAGCAGACGCTGACCAGGAGGTAAGTGCAGTTGCCCCCTCACAGCACTGCGGCTGCCATTAAGAAGGGGAGGGGGTCAGCTGGGAAACGGAGGGCGGGAAAGGTGCTTCGTGGGGGGCAGAGGAAGAAAAAAGGGACAGAAAAAACATGAGGGATGATAGAAGAAAAAGGCAGAAAAGGCAAGAGTGAAAGAGCGACAAAGAGAAAGAAAAAGAAAAGGCAATGCTTACTTGTGATGGCCTCTAGACCACCAGGGATGAGGTGCAGGGGCAAGCCTGCGGGTGGAGAAGGGCCTCGAACTAAGAGTCAGGAGACTCTCAGTTCGTCCCAGCACAGGAAGAGGCAGCAGCAGCAGTCAGAGGAGCTGGGGAGGGCAGCAGATGCTGACCAGGAGGTCAGTGCAGCTGCGCTCTCACAACGCTGCGGCCGCCATTAAGAAGGGGAAAGGGTGGGGGAGCGGGCAGCTGGGAGGCGGAGGGGCAGGAGAGGTGTTTCACGGGGATGGGGGGCGGGGGAAGATGGGAGAAAGGAAAAAGGGATAGAGAAAAAAATGAGGGATGATAAAAGAAAAATGCAGAAAAGTCAAGAGTGAAAGACCGACAGAGAGAAAGAAAAATAAAAGGAAATACTTACTTGTGATGACCGCTGGACCACCAGGGATGAGGTGCAGGGAAGAGCTTGCGGGTGGAGGAGGAGACTCTCAGTTCGTCCCAGCAGAGGCAGCAGCAGCCAGAGGAGCTGGGGAGGGCAGCAGACGCTCACCAGTAGGTCAGTGCAGCTTATTTAATTAATGGGTCACATGTATCCAGCTGCCTTGGTGTAAAGCAAACTGTTGGAGCTCATGCAGAATGTGGTGAGGGGCTGTTAGCCCATACTCCACGGATATTCATAGGCCTTAGGCGGAATAGCAATGTCTGGTTGGAGTATGCCCGCTTGCAGGGGACTACACTGCATCCAGGTGCTTGTGTTTGTGTATAGTTATACCACCAATGACTATATTGCTTCCAAACTCATTGTCACTCATTTTGTCAACCTTGATCGCATGTGTCTAATGTATAATTGTATTAGTACAATGTAATTAACATACAGTGAAAGCAATATATTCTGTTGGAAGAAAAACATTCTTAAGCCAACTTTAGATAATGCAGGCCTCAATTCCGAAATGACTGGTGCGTTTTGCACCCATTATTTCAGCATATAATTATTTTCTTGTTCCTGTCTCACTCTGAGCGCAGACAATTCATGCACAAGCAACTTGGAAAACATTGATTCAAGATGTTTGCCAATTTCCCTTGAAAAAAAATAAATTCTTTCTTTAGGACTCTTTAGCACACTATCCTGGTGGGAGCAATTGTTTTAAAGGCCTCACCTTTTGCGATCATAGTGTGACTCTCATGATAAAATGTCCTCAATATTTCTGCTAACTTTTGAGGCAGTGCTTAATTTGTGAGAGAATGAGTGCCGGTGTCCAAACCCTCCTCAGAAGCACGTGGCCTGCACAATTAAATAGCGGTGCTCCAAATATGAAGGCTAGTAGTCTTGAAGTCACCTTATTCTGCTTTAATTCACTACCAGATATTCTCTGTCCCTTTGTCTCACTCTTGCAGGTTCCTGATTAATCCCTTTTGGGTGGTTTTTTCTGTCTTTTACTTCTTCCTTCTTTCCAGTTTGTTAATTATTCCATTGATAGCTCTCTGTAAATGTCCGATGAGGAAAGATACGTTCTGGTCCCCAAAAATGAGTATGGTAGGCCCACCGGCAGCCACTGGCTCAAATAGGTACTGTATTGAGGCGCTTGAGGGGCACTTCCATGGGAAATGCATTAACTGAATCTGTGAAATAGCCTGAACAACGTGGCTTCAGAACCTGTATGGTTTGTTCTTTAACCTGATTGGTCCAATTTGTGTGATTCTTGTACAATTGTATTCATGTATAATATTTACTGTATTTTGTATTATAAAATACTCCTAATGCTAATCCTATTCCTGAGGTTTGTGGCTTCCCTGGTCTTCAGGAGGCAATACTATTTTGATCTGACCTCTTATTTATGACTTATTTTAACTTAGTTGAACTGGATTTTTTTCTGCTATTTTATTAACTGCATTTTATTCACAGCATAATACTATTTCTTGATTTAAATAATTAATTAACATACTTCTAACCATTCAATTTTGCCTTCTGTAATGATTTAAACCAAACCTTTATGGTTTCATTTACAAATTTTGGACTCGTTTTCATTGTAAAGCCTAATGTGCTTTGCAGTTTGCATTGTAATTGAGTTGACCAGGTCCAGTTGCGGAACAACAAAATCCCTGAGACATTAAAACCGTCCAGGTCAGTCAAAAGCAGATAATTATTAGAAACTGGACCTGGATGGTTTGAGCCTAGTTCTGAAGAGTTTGTAACTGTATCTCGATGCTCCAGCTAACTAGATCTAAAACTAAATTGTTCGAATTCGTTCTGTACTGCCGAATTCAATTCTTCCCATGTGGATTTACAACAGTGTTCACGTGTTCCTGAAGCTGACCCATGAATTAAGGAGAAGAGGGTATAAATAGGGCAATTTGCCATTGTAGAGAATGTCATTGTTATTGTGTAACTTGTAATTTGGATTTCTGGAGTCATGAGAAATATATGCAGTTTGTGTGCACTTTAGTTATGTAGCTTTGATTGGCGGGTTAGTAAGAGCTTTGGTTATAGTGATTTTGATGTTTTTGATTTCACTTTTAAATTGTGCCTACTAATTGGGTCCAAGAGGGCTGTGTGTGGTGTGTGTACAAGTGCATACAATGACATTTTCGGTTTTCATTCATGTTTATTGAATGTGCTTATCATTATTATTAAGTTAATTATTTAAAATTGTGGTTTAAATTATTGGACTTTGGGATATAAACTTATTGAAACTTGTCTACTAAAGTTGAGTTGTGAATGCATATTAATCTAGATTGGTGATTGTTTATTCTTTGGTGTGCAGGGGTAAACACATTGCGCAAGAGTCGAGAACATACTTTCCTTGTGCAAGTTCTTAAAGGAGAGATCTGACTTTCCCCTAGTCTTTGTAGATAATGTGACAAGAATTGTTAATCGTTTAATTGTTTCAAGCGTGTCAAACTCTCACATCATGGTGAAGTCACACTCCGATATGTTAGTTGATCACGGTTTGATGTGTGAACATGCATTTTGGTTGGTTAACTGTTGAACTGGACGCATTTCAATTTGTTGATTGTGTTGTGATTAGTGCTGTGGTTAGCTGATTAAGGGCATAATTTGGTTATTGGCGAAGGAAATACTCCATCACAAACGTGATGGATATCCTGTCCGCTGTATTACAATTCCCATAGGAGATAATGGGATTTTAATACAGCAGACGGGATATCTGTCACATTTGTGACAGAGTATTTCCCTCCTCCAAAACCTAAATCAGGCCCTATGCCATTTGCTGTTGCACCAGTATTGGTTATTTATTACAGAGTACTGTTTGTGATTGGTAGGTTGTTGTTTTTCATAGCACATGATTGATCAGAGCGAGTTCAGCACAGGAAAATGGGAATCATGCTTAAGATACCTTCCATTGCCATTTGTAATGGAGAGAAAATGCCACCCAAGGCACAACTGTCTATGACATGGCACTCAACAAGGGTTTTACACACTAATTTCTGGGTTAGAAATTGGAACAGGATCACTTCTGATGACAAGAACGTGCAATTCCCCGAATGGTACCTTTAACGTGTGACAGCTTGAGAATCTGAGAAGAGTAATATATGAAATGAAACCTCAACACAGACCTACCAACTGTGAGGCACTGAATGCGTGGGAGCATGTTGTACATGAGAAATAACACAAAAGAGTGAAGACTCCAGTCCGACACAGTGTCAGTAATTGGTTGGATGCACAATGGAATTAGAAACAGTGCGCATGACGTGAAGGTGTAATTAAAAGTGTATGTATTTATCCTGCAATCGTGATGGGGAATGAGGATACAAAAGCCAAGCTAGAGAGTAAGATTCAAGATAAGCAAAGAGAAAGAGAGAGGCACAGGGTCTGATGAGTAATAAGAAGACGGATTCTTGGGATTCTAGGATGGTTTAATAAGTTGTGGTCCGCCTCAATATTATGTTGCTGCAACTCTTAGAACGGGAAGACCAAGAGCTGGTGAAAGTAAAGGTACAAGTGCATCCTGTACACCGCGTGCACCAGAAGAAGTACTTACTGATGCAACTTTCGTAGCTGCTGTTTCCATTATTGTAGTCACAGAATGGCAGCCTCTCCACAGAGAGTCAATGGGCAAAGAAATTAACATGTAACTAAACACAGAATTTGAAGAGATGTTGAGGGGGGATGATTGGCATAGAGAAACTGAATCAGTAAAATGAGGCTGCGTTGAGTTATTTGAGCAAAGAAGCTGTAACACAGGCTTGAGAGACACACATGAAATTGGTAAGCCTGGCTTACGAGTATAAGGTTGATTTAAATTACAACAAAAACCTGTGAATGAATTTCAGAATGGAAATGAGTGATGAAGTAATACAAAAATGAGATTACCAAGTCTCAGCGTGCTCCTTGAGGACTTGATAAGTGGCTCAAAAGAAAGATGAGAATAAAAAGGATCGATGGGCATGAAAAGAAAGGGTTTAGGTGAAGAAAAGGAAAAAGCCTACAGGTAAAGCTGAGAAGACGAATAGTGCAGGACTAGACTGAAACTAAGTTTCATTTTAGAGAAGTGTCTGGTGAAACGTACTTGCATGTGCATTGGACCGGGGATGTGTGGGTGGGGGCCCATGGGGGTAGCGCTAGCGCTCCCCCCGGTTCCCGGGTGCAGGACGAGGTGATCTCGTCCAAGGCACCCAGGAACTGGTGCCTTGGACGAGATCACCTCGTCCAAGGCACCCCACGCGTTAAACAACACCCGTTCTGATTGGAAATTTGGTTATTATAGGGAAGGGCTGCTTAGGTGAGGTTTCAAAATTTGAAATAATGGATAGAGTGAAATTAGCCGAGGAACTGTTTGAAAACTTAGCACGAGGCGGTACAATTTCAGTTACAATGACAAATGTCAATCGTTCTCATAATGAAGGTCTGAAAAGTAAGTTTATGAGATTAGAAAAACTTAAAAAGAACGAACTATCAAAATGGTGGGATGGAGGAACATTAAAACAATATGTGAAACTAAACTGCATTCCACTGGGTTTAAGATCCCAGATTTTCCCAACCTATGACGATCTTGGTACAGACTTATTGACTCTTTGGGATAAGGAATTAACTTCAAGCTCTTTAAGACTGATGGAGATCCTCATTATTAATTCAGAGAGAAAGGTATCTAGTTTACAATCAGAAATTGCTACTCATGAAGTTGAGATAAGGAGTTGAATCTCCCTGAAGCTACTGAAAAAAATTATAAGATTTTGAATGATAGTCTACAAAAGTTTCAAGAGGAAGTCACACAGAGGAAGGCAAGAAAGCTAAAAAGAGATGAAAGAGATTACCAGTGGGGTAGGGTTTTTACTTTTTCCAGAAAGTATGACCATTTGGTTCAGCTTAACATGTCTAGACAGGGTTCACAGTCATCTGTTGCTTCTGGCTCTACCTCCAGGAGTGTATCAGGGTCTAGTGATAGTGACACCGAAGGTGGAGTGGGCATGTCTCAATGCACATCTGACAATAGTGGTGTTTTTTTACAGGAGTTAATGAGGATCAAGCAGAACAATCGCAATCAAAACAAAAAGAGATTAAACACAGGAAGACTAGAAGGGGAAGGAGAGGGCGTAAATGCAAAAGAAAAAGCAGGCATGAAGACGAGATCATGGGACAAACGAGTTTGATTCAGAATCAACTGCAATCAATAAATGTTGTTAATCTATCAGACATGAATCTTTCGAGTGGAATGAAATCACTCTTAGAGAAAGGATTACATTTTT
The DNA here is from genome assembly GCF_031143425.1 of Pleurodeles waltl. Lineage (NCBI taxonomy): Eukaryota > Metazoa > Chordata > Amphibia > Caudata > Salamandridae > Pleurodeles > Pleurodeles waltl. The sequence goes on from NC_090445.1 coordinate 1,115,428,565, forward strand.
GCCCCACGAGTCAAGGTGATCTATGCAGATCCAAGATAGACTTATATAAGTTCATACGCAGATTAAAATTGAAAAAGTATTTTATACTGAATCCTATGGAAACAGAGAGGACGGACGGTCCTGCACAAGGCTTAGACCTAAATGCCTTAAAGATTAAAGATATTTATGACACTGCAACACTGCTATCCATTTCTGAACATGAGGAGATTCCAATTATTTTTTCTCAAGTGTTGGAGGATTTGAGTATAATACATGACACCAGTGTTAGGAGTGGTCTTAGAAAAAAGTCTTCGTGGGTCCCTAGGTTCATAGGTAACAATAAGTTGGATACCTTTTTTGATTTAGTGTGTAGGGACCTAGATACACACATTTTCAAAGCATAACCATTCAACATTACCTCCAATTTGAGCTAAGTTGAAAGACGAGCTCTGAAGGAACTTAAACAAAATGATCATATCATGATCAGGCAAGCAGATAAGGGGGGCAATGTTGTGATAATGAATAAATCAGACTATGAAAATGAAATTCTTGCACAATTAGATGATGTTCAATGTTATGAAAAACTAACATATAACCTGATACCTAGGCTGTGTAATATGATCCAGAGGAAATTGACACATTGGCATCAGCTCAAACTATTAAATAAAGATGAATACCAATATCTTTTGGTTGAACACCCTAGATTTCCTTGTCTATATACTTTGCCAAAAATACACAAGAGGTTTCCCTTTCCACCGGGGAGACCCATAATTTCAGGCATGCAGGACCCACCGAAAAAATGTCAGAATATGTGAATGTGTTCCTTCAACCTATTGTCATTAATCTCCCTTCGTATATCAATGATACAACTCATATCCTGAGTATATTGAGTGATATTGAATGGGATACTAATATGTTATTGGTCACCTTGGATGTAGTTTCACTTTATACATGCATAAGACATGAATTGGGTCTACAAGCGGTGGAATTGTTCCTTAATAGAAAATCTGCTACTCTTTGGGAACATACGAGGATGATTTTGGAAATGACTCATCTAATACTCAACAATAATTTTTTCCTTTCCAAAAAAGACTGTCTCCAGCAGGCCACCATCCCTGTGAGTGCAGGGAATCTCAATGGGGTTGCAAAATGCGACCCAGCTCATTAATATTAATGAGGTGGGTCTTTGCGACCCCATTGAGATTCGCAGACGGTGTCTGAGACACCGTTCTGCATCTGATTTTGCGAATTGGAAATTGCGGGTCGCACGACTTGCAATTTCCGATTCGCAAAATTGGATTTTGCTACATCTGGCCCTTGGTGTCTTAAGTGGATAACCTTCATACAAGAACAGTCTTTTAGTATAAGGTAGTGTCCAAGGATATGATTCAATAGGGGAAGTCAGATGATATAACATGTATTTGTTTCTCTTTGTATCTAATGATTGAACTAGTATGTCAACACATTGTGATATTACACATTCAAGAAATAATGTTATTTTGCAAATATATGTCAACAACATATGTATGTAGGTCAGAAAATAATGTCTTTGGTATCATTTATGATGTACAAATGCCCATGTTAATTGCTTGGTGGGTCACATTTTGGTTGTAATATGTTTAATCCACTATGGATTCGATTAATCATCAATTTATATAACTGAACACTAAAATTAATATTACAGGGGCGATTAGCACTTTCTATATTCATTAATATTAATTTAATTTTCCTTCTTTCCTTTTCCTTTTTTTTCTGCTGTTTTTGATCAGGTTATTTTTTGTAATTTTGTCTAAGTGTTGTTGGATGCATTTTGGGTGAATATCAGACCCTCATCAAATGGCAACAGTCATTTACTGTCAAGAATAGAACATTGTTTTTAATAACAATAAGTCGTCTTTGTCAGGTATTCACAGGTGTTTACCCAGTATCTTATCTATTTCTTTATTAACAACGTGCAATCGAACGTGCTGAATATTCTTTCCGAAATGGCCGCGTTTCATATGTATCAGTCCCATTTCTATTTCACTGTGTTTTTCACATGCCATGATAGGCATTGTGTTGGTTATAAAATGGCCTTGTTCCGTATGGTTTCATCCCATTTCTATTTCACAGTTTTTTTATATGCCATGTTAAGCATTGTGTTGATTACAGAGGCGCGTACATAGTCCTTCCTTCATTACCTTAGTTGAGATGATAAACTCGCTATGGGACACGTTTTCGTTTGCGTACTCGCGAACAGTGTGAATGTCGGTCCAACTATAGCATGCTCGATATCCTTTCACAGGTGGGTTTTATTGGTTAGTTCTGTTATTGGCCATTCTGTTATTAACGCTAAGACCTTGGCTACAGTTCTGTAATGCCATTTATTTATTATTCAAGGAGTTATACAATTGGAAGCATTACTATGTATTCACTACATTTATTGTTTAGCAGATTGGGGAGGTGACTTTGGAGACGAGCCCCTTCAATAACTCTTAAATTAAATGAGGATTCATGTTTATACCCTCCTAAGTATTGTGACTCGCGGAGGATTTGCCTTACAGGTAAATGCCATATAGGTACTTTGAATCTTACAATAGTTTTATTTTTACATGGTAGCTGGCAGGGACTGTAGCCATCAGGAATCGGAATATTTTCTAATATTTTCTAGTATTTCTCTGTATTATCGCATAAACTTTTTTGTTCTGTCATATCACGGAGACACGTTTGGACGTTCATTAATTGGTTTTATGTTGGGAGTTTCTGCAGTTTGGGTCTAACTCAGTGATATTATCAGAGGCATGCATACTATAGCATGCTTTTTACTTTTTACCACTTGCCACACTACTAACTCACATTTGTCCATCCCACGTCTTTTGGTATGGTGACGGGCCCATACAAAAAACATATATTATTTGTTACTTGATGATCAATCTAATCTCCTTACGTGGTATATTTTGATAACAATTTCAGCCCTGATAAAGTCGATGGGGTTTCCCCTGGACGAAACACGTGTTGGCTGTGGGGTTTGATTGGAACAAGAAGTATCAAGACTGACTCATGGCTGTGTTGCAGAGTAACTGAAAGGATTGCATTTGGACACTAATATTAAAGTTCGGCTGCGGGGTTTGATTGGAACAAGAAGTATCAAGACTATGAATCATGGCTGTTTTGCAGAGTAACTGAAAGGATTGCATTTGGACACTAGTATTAAAGTTCAAGATTTTTGGAACTGCATTGGAGACTGCCTCGCCTCTTCAGTTATTTGGTTCATATTTAACACCATTCTAAGGACACATAACAAGGTGCTCTTTTTCAGAGGACAATTATAGTGACACTAGCAGATTCGAATTTCTGTAATCATTGTTATGTATGTGTTTACTTAATGAGTGCCTCTTATCTGTCTATTCACTCTAATTTTAGGGAAACCATAAGTGTAACTGGGTATTTCCTTGTGTGTTTACTGATAAGGGACTAATAAGGTCACAATATCCCGATTTCCAAAACAACAAGTACAGGTAGAGTGATCTAAAGTCCTGAGGAAGGCCGACCCACTCACGGGGGTGATGTTGAATGACCGAAACATGTTGAAAAGTGAACAGATAACAGGGATGATGGGATACTAATTTCCCTTTTTCATCACTGTGATATAACTTTTAATCCTGTCCAGGGAGTCCATGAGTAAAAGTTTGTATAGGAACCCCATGAGATGATTTGATCAATTCTCTGTGTGTGTTCTGCAGAGTAGATCCCTAGATATGTGTGTTATAATGTCTTCCCTCATTTCCTATTCTCCATCCCTGATGGTGGCCAGCACAGGGATGTTATAACAATCCCTATGATGAAGCATGCCATGAATAGTGGGTGAGAGCAGTTTTTAAGAACCTAGCATTATCTCCAAATGAGTGATATTCTGTAAATTTTATGAGTATCATTTGTTCCTCCTTTTCCTATCATTTGTTCCTCCTTTTCGTATGTTGTATGTGTATAGATTTGAGTAATCCAGCCTCGATGTGATTAGAGCCTGTGTCACAAATATATGTGTGTTAGCTGGTGAGAGTTTAAAGATTTTCCTTAGTGATTTAAAAAAAGAAGAACAAATACCAACCGTGGCTTTAACATGAGTTATGACAGAAAGAGGGGTATCAATTCTAACTCCCATGTTCTTGGCGACTGCAGTTGTGGCTGTGGGAGTTCCCAGCTCAGATGGCCAGATGTGTGCTGTGTCCAGTGGTGATTAAGTGATGAAGACTAGAATCTCGGCCTTGCCTGAGTTCAAGCAAAGACAACTCTTAAACATCCATTCTACCTCAGCCCAAAGGTAGCTTTGAAACATGGCAATGACAGAATTATCCAAGTCGTTGAAGACAAACATCAATGAGTGACGTCAGCATATGACACAACATTGAAACTCCAAGCTTGTGCCAGAGCAGCCAGACAGGCCTCATAGATTTTAAATGTCGTGGGGCTGAGGGCCGACCCTTGTGGGATTCCACAGTTTACCTCCTTGAATGGGGATGTCTAGAGGGGAAGATAGCCTAGCTGTCTGTCCTAAAGAAAGGATTTTTCCCACCTACAGGCCATGCCAGTTATGTCTACCACTTCCAGTCATAACAATAGAATGTCATGTGAGACGGTTTCAAAAGTGGCTGATAGATCCAGCAAAACTATACTTATTTTATTGCTAGTGTCTAACTAGGTTTTAATGAAGCCCTTTTTTTCTAAGAGAGCTGATTCTGTGTGGAAACTAGCCCAGAAACAAGACTGAGATGGACTCAAGCAGTTGTTGACTACAATAAAATTAGTGATTTGTACATTGGCACAAGATTCTAAAATCCTAAATGTCACCAGTCGTAGGGAGATGGGTCTATAGTTGTTTGGATTTGATGGGTCCAAATTTGTCTTTTTCAGTAGGGGGAGCACCATAGCCTTTCTCCAATTTAACAGTACCATGCCAGGTTCTAGGGAAAGTTAGAGCAGTTTTTTGGTTTGAGGATTGAGAGAATTAATTTAATTACACCTTAGATTTTTGTGGAGGACAGACATCTAGTGGGTAACCAGATCTAGATCGTTGACTAATTCATTCTGAGCTTTTTAAGGATGACCTGTCAAAAGTGATGAGCTGTGGCCGAGTACCCTGGTATCTTAGAGGAAATCCAAATGAATCTGATTATGTTTAAATTTGGAATAGATTTTGGACTCTTTATCTTGAAAAATACAAGACAAAATATCAGCAAATTCTTCGGAGGTGGGGGTTGACTGTTTGCATGATTTCAGGTTCATGAAATAATCTATAAATAGAATTAGTACACTGTTCCAATGGATCTACATGCAGGGAAAAGAAGTGTCAGTATTAACAGGAGAGCCCTCAAGCATCGACTAGGACACTAAGCATCATCATTGGGCAGTCTCCTCGTCAGACCAGCACTGCAATGTCTGGCGGACCACCCCACATATGGTGGTGGTTCTCAACCGGAGATGGCATAGCAGATCCAATAAGGTCCTCAGTAAGTACTGACAACAAAGAAAGAAAGGAAAGTGAAAAATAGGTTAAAATTGGCTCTGAGCCTCCGGCATCATGATTTAATCACTCAAAATAAGGATCCGGCCAAGATTTTAAAAAAATAAAGGAGTTTGTGCGGGGAATAATGCCCCACTGTACTCCAAGGGAAGGAAAGAAGGTGGTGTACCTAGTCCTAACACAGTGTGGTCAACATGTTTCGCGCCTCTGTGGTAAAAAAATTATTCTATGGCGCTTCATCAGGGCCGTGAACTACTACTTCTCCTATTAATATCAAAAGGTAAGTGCTAGAAGGTCACTTACTGAACGCAGACTATTTGTCACCGTCAATTGGTCAGTAGGTCGCCCTGCATGAAAATAAAAACAAAGACGTACATTGGTGTCTATAACGTGAAAAATTTAAAGAATGTGATAAACGTAATTACCCCGAAACAAAGTGTGGCACAATGGACATGACACAGAAGGCTTACCATCCCATGTAGAGAAAGGGCATCATAGGGACACGCAAGCCTCAAACCAAAGCAGAGTTCACTAAGTGTGAAAAAATAACATTAAAGTGCATTGGCAGAATGAGTAATCTAAAATGGCGCGTAAAAATATATACCATGTACACACAGTCACTAAGTTGAGCTTCCATGTATATTCCAAGTCTAAAGGTGTTAAACATGCTGTCACTAGAAATGGAAATATAAAAATGCAAGAAATCACCATACTCAACGAACAACTTAAATAGTTGGAACATGTCAGATAATCAGTGTTTGTGTTAATCAAATGGAAAAATATATATTTGAGTAGTCACCACATCGTCAATAAATGCCAAAAAACACTTAACTCAAAACTTCTAAGTCCAAACAACCGGTTGTTATTAGGAGATCGAATTACTGCATAGTCAGCCAACAATGGAGCTAACAACACTCGTAACTAAGTTTGCACAAACTTGTACAGGGAGAGCGAGATTTTTTTAAATTAATGCGCGCGCTGGCACAAGCGTCATAGGAGGTCAAAATCGAGACTTAAGGCATAGCAACCCAATTAGGAGAAAGCGCGGTTTTCAAAGACTGTGCGCTAAGAAGAGACAAAGCAACAGCGGCATGGAGGACTTACTTCTGTCTTCCTATAGTACGGCATTCACATCCTACCCTAGGTTGCGTGCCTGGAAAGAAAGGCACAGCGTGCTGGGGAGGTCATAAGTAGTCGGCAGACGTGCCGAACCCAGAACCCACCGTTGTCCGTCGTTGGCAATAAAAACCAAAAACGGACTCAATATCAAGTGAAAAAAACATGTAAAAACGCGGGCCATCTTGGTAGTCCTGGCTATTTAATGAGTCCATAGTAAAAAAGTGGAGGTCACCTAAATCAGGTGGGTTAAAAACTAAAGGATTGGGTGGTAAACCCTGATAATGGAAAAAAGTGACAATGAATGTAAGAACCACCTGCAACTCATGTGGTTAATAACAAACTGTGAAGGTGTTATAAATAATTACTTAAGATTAATCAGCACTGTTCGTAGGGAATGTGAAACATGTCCCAGAAAAAAAAAAAAAAAAATCTTAAAGAGTATAAAGGGCATGATCCTGTAAACTGTATGAGTAGTGTGGAAGCAAACGTACATTGGCCCGCATAACACAAGGTTGCAACAATTAAGGAGTAACAGACCAATACAGAGGCAAATATGTTATGTACAATCAAGGGTGATAGGGTACACCATGGGATCTCATCATTGAGACCCTCACTAGATGTCCTGAGATTGAAAATCCAATGTTGTTCAGTTCGGAATAGATACTTAGGGTCATTGTCATTGTATTTGGGTACCTGTAAGACTATCCACCACAAATCGTCAGGGCCATGGTTAGCTTCCAAAAAATGCAAACTCAATTTAGTGGTAATACGAGAACATCTGATGTTGCTGCGATGTTCATTAATTCTCTGTTTCACAGGTCTGGTTGTCATGCCAACATATTGCAAATTACAGGGGCTGGTAATCATATAAATACAGTGTCGAGTATTGCAGTTTGTATGTCTGGTCAGACGCCAAGTACCGACATATTTCAAGTCCAATTTGTCAACCCGTTTGGTCAAGGGGCAGACATTACAAGAGCCACAAGGATAATGTCCAGTGACCGGAGGTAGATTCCATAGGGTGGACTGGTTTTCCGTATCACCTTGTCTACGTGGACGTGTGTGGACAACTAGATCTCTGATGTTCTGGATCTTTTGAAAGCAAAAAGTGGTCTCGGGATCTGCGTGCCCCCACTTTGTAAAATGTTCCAACATTTGTTAATTAGCTTTTTGACGGTGTTAGACAGAGGATACACACGTTAAACGAACTTCCACTTCCCTCATAGCAGGTGCTAAAAGAGCTTCCCTGTGATTGTTCCGAGCCCTCTTATAGGCCGGGTTGACAATCTTCTTAGGATAATGGCGATTGTGTAGTTTAAGTTTCATCTCCAGAGCCTGAGCGTCAAATGATTGAACTGAGGTGCAGTTGTGACATAGCGTCAAAAATTGTCCAACCGGGAGATTATCACATAGGGCCTTTGGGTGATGGCTATTGTACAAAAGCAAACTGTTCCGATCGTTGCTCTTATGGTAGGTATCAGTGACAAGTTTACCGTCAACAATTCCAATCATTAAGTCCAAAAAAAGGAACTTGAGTGGTGGAAGTGTGAGCAGTAAATCTAAAAAAAATCCAAAGTATTGATCCAGTTTGTAAAGAGGTCAATAGTCTGAGTGGGTCCTTGCCAGATAATAAGAATGTCGTCTATATATCTACGCCACAATTTGATGTTATCAAAAAAGGGATTGGATGTCGGTAAAATGAAAAATTTTTCAAAATGGTACATGTATAAACATGCCAAACTTGGAGCGAATGTACTGCCCATAGACATGAAATAATCTACAATTGTAAATATAGTCCTGGGGCAAATTGTTTGGCAAACATATAGGCTTTTGCTTTCCTGATGTTTTTCCTAAATTGTTTCAGAGTGGACTTATAAATAAGTTTACCCCCTGCTGAGAAATTATGTTACTATTTCATCTCCAGCTTTTTGCATTTACTTTTGTCTTCCTTCAGTTCTGCAGACAACTAAGGCGAAGAGGGCGATACTTTTTCCGCATTGCATTGTTAAAGGCACAATTATGTCAAACTTAATGTTTACATCTAATTCAAAAGTTGTTGTTGCAGTACTAATGTGTTGTGGGTAAACTAGCACATCCAAGAGCTCGATTACAGCAAGATGCTGTTGCTTGCAACATTGAGACTTGTTTGGGTATAATAATTGCATCCTTAAATATCAAGTTTGCAATAACCAATGCTTGTTAAATGTCTCATTTATTATGACCAATGCTTGTTGATTATGCACATTGTATTCCACCTGCGCCAACTGTAACTGCCAAATCATGTGCTCTTCACAATGTGATCTGTATTTAACATGTGCCACAATCAGGAGAATAATTGCTCACATCCTTCACAAGCAACCAACTGCCTTTCCACATGCTCCAACTGTAACTGCCAAAACATGTGCTCTTCACAATGTGATCTGTATTGAACATGTGCCATGATCAGGAGGATAATTGCTTATTTCCTTAACAAGCAACAAGCAATCAACTGCCAAAAGGCACATTTGCACATTTGATTATTTAAGGATGCTTGTGAGTCTGAGGGCTTGCTTGGCTTCGTACCTAGTGCCCCGCTCACCTGTCTCCAGTCAAGTCAAGTTCCTTCTCCTCCAGCGTGCCTTGAGTCGAGTTCCAGTGCAAGTCAAGTTCCTTGTCCTCCAGCCTGCCTCCAGTGGAGTTCCAGTGTTTCTCATTCTCCGACCAGCTTCCAGTCGAATCCAGCATTTCTCGTCCTCCGGACAGCCTCCACAGTCGAGTTCCGATGATCCTCGCCCTCCAGTTGTCTTCCTGCAGAGACCCAGTTCTCCTCTTCCGTCTTCTGCCAATGATCCTGTATTTCCTGTAAAAGAGAGAAAATAAGAAAGGTGAAAAAACCCAATTTGTGTTCTTCTGAAGTTTTAAAGCAAGTAACTTCACTTCAAGGTAAAGAAAGAGTAATCGCTTCATGTGCGCAGCACTAAAATCAATGAAAGATAACAGAGCTCTGCCTTTCGAATAATTTGTGACAAGAAGCGTGATTCATCATTTGGGTGGGAATCCAAGATACCGCTACACAGACCGCTACACAGATATTAGGGAAAGACATGTTTGCTGTAACAAACGCCCGCCTGAGAATTAGGAGATTGGAAATAGAGCAAGTTTATCAAAACTATTATTGGCAAGAGATTACTCTAGAAAACAAAGAAGCGCTTTAGTCGATTTGATTATTTTTGAGTTTGGACACTGTTTAAGAGAGTCCGTTAAAGTATTGTAAAAAGAGGAAGAGACTTGTTCAGCCTTATAGAAATGTGTGTAAAGAACGCACTACGTGGCAACAATCACTGACATTATGCAATGTATAATTCCGCAATAGTTTATTCAAGTTCAATGTATTAACAAAGTAATTCTTTTGCAGCTCAGAGTCCTAAAAATCAAGAACCCAGTAGTTTGAAAAATCAGGAGCCCTGACGCCCAACCTGCGTCCAGGGTCCAGCAGTCCAATTCTGCAGGCCACAAAGCACAAGCTGGTATTTTCTCTTTTTATTTTCCCAGACCTCATTCCCTTGAGGACTAGCGAGAGGGCAATGTACTCTTCATCGCAGTCATGTTAGTCCTCACCAGGATTAGGGAATTGTCATCACTCCATCGGTTTGCCTGGAATTCAGGTGAGTGGCTCGCACAGAACATAATGTCAACAGACTGTTCTACCTTGACTTGAGAGCAGACTGAACTCAGTACTGTGTCCGCGACCGCACTTCAAGAAAGATACAGCTCTGTCTTATTAACTTTAACAGCCTGGATGAGGGAAGTTTAAAATGAAAAGGAAAAAAATAGTGGTCCGACCAGGCTAGGGGTGCTATTTTTTCTATTTCTAGTAAAGCCAGGTTGGAGAAGATGACACCTAGGATGTGGCCACCAACATGTGTGGGTCCAACAACTTTTAGGATTAGTTTGAAGTCAGACTATGCTTCAATTAAGTGTTCCCTGTTTTGAATGATGGGTTGTTGAGATGAATAATAAAGTCACTGAGGACCATAAAATTTGAATATTGTAAGAATAATGGCATAAGAGCATTGGCTAGTAGCGGGCAGAACTGTGAGTCAGCCTTAGAGGGCGATAGTCAAGAATTCCAGAGAGGGAAAGTTATTCAAGATTTTTATAGAAAGAGCAATGGCTTCAGCTCTTTCCTGTAGATCTATCTGTTGGGCTGAACAGAGACATTGGGGTGATAGACAATAGCAACCCTGCCACTCACTGTTTTAGTTCTGTCTAGATGCAAAATAGAGTAACCATTGACAATGGCTGATTCCAGGTCTGGACTGGAACTTTTATTCAGCCATGTTTTGGTGAGAAAGATAATGTCCCAGTGGTTATCATGTAGAACGTTCCAAAGCTCAGTTTTATGTCTGGAGAGAAAACAAACATTAATTAGGCATGCATTTACAGCCCTATTACTGTGTGAGATGATTGTATGAGTCAAAGACTAGTCAGGGATTATTCTATCATCTCTCGTTTGAGGTGTCCTGGTATTTATCATGTCAGAAAGTCTTTATGGACCATATAAAGTTTGTGAGAGTGTTCAATGCCTGTGAAATACGCAGTCAATAACCACTGTTAAAGCATGAGAACAAGCTATTATTATCTGTACCACACGCAAGCTGATTATTACATCTGGGTGGCTCAAGATTGAGAAGGAAAGACTTACTGTAGGCCTGTCATAAAGTAGATTTAGGGAAAAAATGGCCTGGCAGCTGGTGCTGGCCGCGATCCAGACTTGGACCTGCACAGACAGACTTGCCTTTGGTGCATTGGTTGTGGGCCCGCTGCACATGTCCACTGTGAGCTCGAGCTCCTATCATGTTTAAGTAGGGAGCAGAAGTTTGTTATAGGAATGCCACCCCGCCCACACTCATCAATCAGAGCAGAAGAACAGTGGTTGCGGTCAAAACTGAACTGCCACCATCACAGTGTCAGATTCAACTATATAAGCACAAACAACATGTGCAAAAACACAATTAACTTTAAATAGCCCCCATCATTAAAAATATCTCAACAAAAACACTGGAACACAGTGCACTATATTATGAATCAACCATGTGGCTTGCCAGTTACACAAAATTATTTGAAAATAAATGAAAATGCAAATGGGTTTGGTGAATGACTGTGATATTGGATAGATGGTTGTCACACAAAGAATTTACTGTATAGTGTTTCGGCCTCTTATTTTGTCCAACCACAAGTTTTGATAATATGCATGTTATATTGATGTTTTTTATTAATAAGGAAAGAATTTGAAGAAATTGCATTTTTATAACAGAATACAATATTATGTGATGATGTTCAATCTAATTTACCCATTAGTTCTGATCTGATTGTTGGAGATGTAGAGAGGTTTATAACTCACCACAAACTTGAATGTAGTGAAGCCTTTGAGGACATCATCAAGAATGTTATGGGTGTAGGGGCGTGGCTAGTCAGCACCGAAGATGCCTGCATATTAATGACTCTCTGGCCGCCGCAAACCTGAAACCCCTGGAAATCCATCACTAATCCTGCACAGAGGGAGTGGAAAACTGTTATCGCAGGGTCGGACTGCGCTGGAGAGGTGAGCACGACCACAACGGCCTAACCACAGGCAGAGACCTGGAGCAGCTCTCTGGTCTAGAGGTCTGCGGGGCCTGGGAGACGGCCCAGAGACTGATCGAGGTGAGCAGGTGTGTGTGGCATTTAGCTGCAAGGAAAGCCCGGAGGCAGAGGAGTTGTGTGGGACTGCAGCGGGCCGAGTGTGGAGAGAAGGCCGCGGGGCCAGAAGAAGTGGTGAGCCCAGCTGAGAGTGGAAGGTTTCCCACCTCGGTCAAGCCCCCCACCCCCCTACCTCCCTGGAATGAGATCCACTAACTACGAGGCCCTGGAAGATCGGTAATGACTGCTGGCAACCAGAGGATATTGCGCGGCAGACGGCAAACGGTGGAGGACACTAAAGGATCGCTGCGAGGAGAGTGGGAGTGGCGGCCTGGGAGTCAGCGGGCGAAAGGGGTGAGCGAGGCATAGCGAGCGGTGCAAGGCCACAGGGGCCCTGTGAGGAGAGACGGTCCAGAGGATGCGGGCTGGAGTGGCAAGGTGGCCCCAGTGAACCGGAAAACTTGAGGACTGAGGGGTGAGAACTGGTGAGAGATAGGGAGGGTCGGCAGGGAAGTCACTGGGGTCCCCCTAGGGGCCATGTGTGGCCTGAGCCCATATGGACAAACTCTAAAGACAGAGACTACAGACTCCATTGGAGGGTCCCCCCTGCAGAGAGCTGTGCTGAATAAGGCCAGAAACAGAACACAAGGCCTACCACTGGGTGAAAGCTGAAGTGGCCTTGGTAATCAACAACCCGTGAAAAGCCTATGTTCAGAAATCGAGGCCCACGCCACACACAGCCGCATAATGTCGCCAAATATGCAGTTCCGTGAATGGCAATGAAAGAGGTGCCTTCTGGGCCGGAACCTGCCTTCTCGGACCTGCTGCAACACACATTGCCCACACTGTGAGACATTATGACGGCCATTCAGAGTGTCAAGGACACCTTGGTGCCAAAGGTGTACACAGTAACACTGGAAGTGAACCTCATCAAGGCAGACCTAAAAAAAGTCACAGGAAAATTAACCATGGCTGAATGTCAGATCTCAGGCCTACAGTCTGTCACAAGACACCTGGAGGAACAAGTACAGAGTCTCACGAAGCAAACCACGGCCCTCACAACCCGCCTCGAAGATCAGAAGGGCAGGGCGAGACAAAACAATATTCAAATAGAGGGGGTGCACGAGGGGGGACGAGGACCATATCGTTGATCTGTTTGTGGAAGGCCTGGTGACAAATAAGCTACAGCCAAAGAGACTCTCCAAATTTTTTCTCAGTGGAGAGAACGCACAGGTCCCCGGTTCCCCAGCCACACCCGAGGGACCCTCCTAGAACAATCATAGCCCCAATATTCAGTTATAGAAATCATGATGCTATCCTACAGGTGGCCCGCACACATGAAGGGCCTCGTATTAAAAATGTAATGGTGCGCATCTTTCCTGACTTTATTATACAAGTGCAGAAACAAAATAAGTGCTTTGATGATGTTAAATGAGCCATGCAAGAAAAAGAGATGAAGTACATGATGTTATTCCTGGCAAAACTAAAGGGTTATCGCGGAGGGGAAGACATGGTTGTTTAACGCACCGGAAGAAGTGTGGGACTGGCTCAACGGATGGAGGGTGCAAAGGAAGAAACAAGGGACCTGCAGAATATCACCAGGTCCTCAGCAGGGTTGAAGCAGCCGACGACTCTCGGGCGAGAGCTGCCTATTAAGGAATGCACAAACTTCAAAAGCACCATGAGACTTGACATGATCCAGAGTATGCCAACTGGAGGGGTTTGGTGATTGTTGAGGCCCTACTGCATGAATAGTGGAGAATTCCTGATAGAAAGCAGGCATTGGGGGACATTGAACTAAGGCATATTCAGCCACCCGTACAGCACGGCGACATGGACATGTCATGCCCCCCACCTGTAAACTGGGGAGGTGGGTGGTTCACAACTCACAAAACAGGGTGGGGGGAAGTTAGCGGGAAATTTGAACTGTTTTTTGTTAAGTGTTACAGTTTGTTGAGCTATGTAGTTGATTGCTCAGGTAAATTATGGGACGATATGGTGATGCAAGTTGTGGCAAATCATCAGTACCAGGCCTTTTTCCAACGGAGCAGAGGTGCTATGAATCCGTCCTTTCCAGTGAAACCCCTCAGTTTACTCTACGGCAATGCCACGTAGATTATGTATATGATCCTGGAATGTAAATGGTCTGGGAAATAAGATAAAACGTACGTTAATCCTCCAATATCTCAGGAAACACTCCCCAGGCTTGGTGCTACTCCAACCGATGCATCTCCAAGGCACCACATGCAAGGCCTTGGATAGATTTGGGTACAAACTACTTGCCCACGCAGGATACACAAGAAGTTCTGGAGGAGTGGGGATATTGGTTAAGAATTCAACCCCCTTTAAGGCTCAACGCATTTAGCATGACAATCTCAGGAGGTAAATAATACTATCTGGCGTGTGGGAGGGGGAAGCTATGAATGTTGGGTCTGTATATGTTCCTCCCTGCCTACATTCGTCGATATTTCCTGAGCTGAGTGCGACCCTGCTGGGCATTCCGTACGGGACCCTGATCTTGGGGGGAGATAAGAATGCCATCATGGACCCAAAACTAGATACACTCTCTGGGGCTCTGGCGGGGGGTGACACCAGGGCGCTGAGTACATTTGTAGATGTCACGTGAGTGTTGTTGATTTGCTGTCATGGCAACGTCACAATGACATCACTGACGTCCTAGTAGACTGGTGGCGGCCATCTTAGAGAGTTGGGACAACTCTCTTTAAATTAGATACGGCCCACAACGAACTGCTCACCACTGCATGTACTCCGTTTGTACCGGCCATCTTAGAGAGTTGGGAGAACTCTCTTTAAATTAGATACTGCCCACGACGAACTGCTCACCACTGCACGTACCACATTTGTACCTATGTTCTCTACGAGTGCCTTCCACAGTGATAGGCACACCTGAACCCTGCTG
This sequence comes from Pleurodeles waltl, assembly GCF_031143425.1. Lineage (NCBI taxonomy): Eukaryota > Metazoa > Chordata > Amphibia > Caudata > Salamandridae > Pleurodeles > Pleurodeles waltl. Next base: position 1,115,443,744 of record NC_090445.1, read on the forward strand.
TTTGCTACATTGTTTCTATCCTGACAAATACCTAGAGGAACTTTAATTTTCTGTTTTTCTTTCTGGTTTCTTCTAAGCATACCTTCATACCAAATTTGTGTTTTATTAGAACTTGGGCACGGATTCACACAATGGATATGTCAACCGCTGCTGTGCACTCTCCACCTCTGTTTTTGGTGCAACCTGGGAATCCGCCAATACTTTAGGAGGAGTGGATAGACATATTTGATAATTATCTTGAAGCCTTAGATGGGTTAGGATTCTCGGCCAGTAGGAAAAATGCTATCCTACTTAGTTCCTTAGGCAATGAAGGTCAGCATGTTTTCAAGTACTTGCCTAAGGCTGTTGATCTGTCTGGCCAACCCATTGATGATGTATTTTTGGAAGCGAGGCTGATCTAGAATTAAGGTTTGCCAAGACTGAGAATGTAGTCATGCAAAGATTTAAGTTTTACACACAACCTCAAAGGGAAGGTGAATCTGTGGACGAGTTTGTCACTCGTTTAAGAGACCTTTCTGTTAAATGCAGATGTGGGGCGATGATGGAGGAGTTGATTCGGGACCAGCTCATAGTATAGTGTAGGAGCAAGAAAATGCAGGAAAGATTGTGGGCAGCGAAGGATCCCAAGCTGAAGGATGCTATAGAAATTGCGAAGGTGGTGGAGGAGTCAGAGTTTTGTATGCAACAAATGGAGAGGAGAGAAGTTAAGGCTTCTGAAGGTGTATCTTCTGTTCAGGGTGATGTGGCTGTGACAAGTAAATCGTCCTGGGAAAGGCTTAGAGGATCTAAAAACGGGAAGTGCAACAAGTGTGGGAGCAGGTATCATGCTTCTGAGTCCAAGAATTGCTTTGCCCTAGGGAAAGAGTGTCGAAGGTGCGGGCGCAAAGGGCATTTTGCGAGAGTTTGTAGGGAAAAGGAGCATTCAAAAGGGAAGGTCGCCATGGTTGGTGATGCCCCAGGCGATGCGTCCGTAGGTGACAAGTTCGGAAGGGTGTTGTGTGTTTCTGGGTTGGATGAGGCAGGGGTGAGAGCGGAAAGGATGCAGAGACCTAAGGCAGAATTTACTGTAAAGAATGTGTCCTTAGAACTGATGGTGGATTCCGGTTCCTTATATACAATAATTCCTAAGGATTTATTTCTCCAAAAGTGGCCTTCAACCAGACTATTGCCAAAGGACATCAATCCTGGCAGGTATCAGCGTGAACAGACAGACATCATAGGATATATGCTCACTGAAATAGGGTTCAAGGGGAGAACGGTTTTAGGCAAAGTGTATGTGGCATAGTCATCAATCCGTGTGCCCCTAGTCAGGTAGCTGTAATCGAAGATGTTTCTCTTGCTGGTATATTGAATGGGGCTAAAGGGGTATTCAGAGAGGAGGTGGGAGAGTTGAAAGGCTATGCTCACGAGATTAAGTTGAAGTCCAGTGCTGTTCCTGTGCAGCACAAGGTTAGGAAGGTTCCAGTCTTGGTAAGAGAGGGTGTAAAAGAGCTCTTGAATGAAATGTTAGACAGTGGGGTAATTGAACCAGTGGAGGCCTCAGCATGGTTGTCGCCTGTAGTGATTTCTAAGAAGAGAGATGGCAACCTGAGGTTCTGTGTAGATTTGAGAGGGTTAAACCAGAATATTGTTACAGACAATTTACCCCAGCCAAACATTAATGAATTGGTTTTATTAATGAAGGATGCTAAATATTTTTCAAAATTGGATTTGAAGCACGCATACCATCAGATTAGACTTCATCCTGGTTCTAAGGCTCTCACTGCTTTCATCACCATGGAAGGCACATTTCAGTTCACTCGGATGCCGTTCGGTCTGACGTCTGCCGCTTGCGTTTTCCAGAGGATGATAAACCAAATTTTCAGAGGGTTGGACAATATACTGTTTTTCCAAGATGACATTCTAGTATTTGACGAAACTGTTGAGAACCATAATGTAACTCTGAAGATGTTGCTGGGCAGATTGTTGCAATCTGGTTTGACTTTGCATCATGAAAAATGTCAATTCTTGATGACGGATGTGGAGTATCCTGGTCACTCACTGTCACAAGATGGTGTTAAGACAAAGAAAGACTTGTTAGAGGCAATTAGGTCGGCTCCAGCTCCCAAAGACAAGGACCAACTGCGATCTTTTTGGGGATTATTTGAGTACTATTCCAAATTTGTCAAGAACTTCGCTAGCAAGACAGAATGCCTAAAAGTACTTTTGCGCAAAGGGGCTAGTTTTGTCTGGGGAGAAGAGCAATGCCACTGTTTTCAGTTGATTAAGGATGATGTATGCAATGCTGGCATTCTAGTACCTTTTGACACGAAGAGAAGAACAATCATCACAGTGGATGCAAGCGCTGTGGGCATTGGGGCTGTCTTGTCTCAAATGCATAGGTCTGTGGAGAAGACGTTTGCCTTTGCTTCACGGACTTTGACTACTGCTGAGAGACATTATGCTGTTATTGAGCGCGAAACTCTGACTGCGGCATGGGGTGTGGAGTATTTTTGCATGTATATATGGGGTAGTACCATCACATTGCGTTCTGATCATAAACCATTGCTAAAGATTTTGTCACCAGGTGGGACTGGTAAAGGGTCAGCGAGACTGGGTAGGTTGGCTTCCTGTTTGCAAGAACTTAATTACAAGATTGAGTACATTCCTGGTTGGAAGAATGTGCAAGCAGACTGTCTTTCTTGTCTGGCTCTTGAGTGGCAGACAGTAGATGGAGACAATGTATTAGAGCATGAACAAGAGGGAGCTGTTGCGTCTGTGGGTGAGATTCTGCATTGGTGTAAAGGAGCAGTGAAAGAAACCAACTGGGATTTGGCTATGAAAGCAGAGTACTCTCCCGGCATCTCTACGGCCTTTCAATAAGGTGGTTGATGAGCTTTCTGAAGTTTATGGTCGAATGATCCTGCGGGGTGAAATGGTTGTTTCGCCTGTGGGGGTGCGCAAACACTTGTTTGATATTGCACATGACGGTCATCTTGGTCAAACGATTACCAAGAGAAGGTTGAGAATTGTGGTGGCCTGGCATGGATGATGATGTGGTGAGATGGGTAGAAAGATGTTCTGAGTGCATTCGGAGCGAGAAACGGTTGAAAGTGGGAGAGCAGTCTGTTAGTGGTAACATAACTGATCCTGGCAAACCTTGGCATAGTGTTTGCCTGGACTTTATTGGACCTTTGTCTGGCATCAGCAGAGGAAGGAATTTTGCATTGGTTATGGTGAATGTGTACTCCAAATGGCTTATTGTTAAGTTTATGGGAGAGGTTACAACGTCTGCTACCGTAAGTGTGCTGAGAGAAGTTTTCGCTGAGGAGGGATTTCCATTGGTGTTGATTACCGATAATGGTACGCAATTAACGTCTGTGGAGATGAAAGGGTTTTTAGACTTGTGTGGCATAAGGCACACCCGTGCAGCGTTATACAATCCTCGTGCTAATGGTATTGTGGAACAAGCTAATTGCATGATTAAGGGTGGTCTGCAATTGGCTGTGGTCAATGATTTGGATGCTGGTTTGGTGATCTCAGAATTGGTGTGGGGATATCGAACCACAGAAAACACAACGTCGGGCAGAGTACCGTTTGTTGGCATGATAGGTAGGAAACCTGTCAGCAAACTCAGACCTTCATGGATGGAGAGATTGTTGGGAGGTGGCGGCGCATTCAATGGAGACCCGGCCAATGAGACAGGGGATGATAATGTGAGAATTAAACCAGGTGATTGGGTAAAAATCAAATCTGGTAGAATAAGACAGGGACTTAGCAAATTCCTAGGTCCGTTTAGAATTCATCAAGTTCACAGGTGGCATGTCTTGCTTGAAAATAGTCAACGTTGGAATTTCAGGCGTGTTGCAAAATTTTCTTCTGCATTGGATGTTGGGTGTGCAAGGATGGGTGATGATTGTAGTGGTTATATGTTGATGAAAGATGAAGATGTGACTGGTCCTTGTGGTGGCGAGAGGGAACAGTTTGGTGGTGAAAGTGGTGATGCCACGGTTGGCAGAAGTGAGGTGATTACTGATGCTCCTAATACCTGTTCAGATTCCATGGGAGCTTCTACTTGTGTTCCAAGTATTGTGTCACCTAGAACTGCTGGGTTTCCTAGGACCACTAGATTTAGGAGACCTCCAGTGTTCTTGAATGACTATGTAACATAAAGCAAATTGCTAGGGTAATTACTCTGTGTATAGATTTTCTTTTGTTTTTACCTTTTTATCTCTTATTTTGTAATAGTTCTTTCCTGTTATTTATTTGAGGTTCTTTTTGTGGGTGTCAACGGTGGGGAATGTGTTATGATGTGGCTCACGGCTGGAAGTGTGATTCTCTAGCCGCAAGCCTAGAATGTTAGCGATGGTTCTTCCTCCTGGCAGTTGCTTGCTGACAGGGGAAGAAGACACCCCGTTTGAGGAGAGCTTGGCAAATAAACCTTACCTGCCTTACTACGACGCTGCCTCTCGCCTTCATTACACCTACCCCTGGAGTACACACATGGATGGGGGGACCCATCCCAGGTAAGTACAGATAAGTTGAGGTAAGTATATTTAAAAAAAAAATAATAAAGTGGCATGGGGGGCCTAATTTGGACCCCCCACATGCCACTGTGCCCAATGGCCATGCCCAGGGGACAAAAGTCCCCTGGGCATGGCCATTGGGCAAGGGGGCATGACTCCTGTCTTTGCTAGGACAGGAGTCATTTCCATAGGGGTTGTGCGTCAAAAAATGGCGCAAGTCCAGTTTGAGCCATGACTTTTGACTCAAACCTGACTTGCACCATTTTTCGACGCACAACCCCCATTTTTCCCTACTCCGGCTAACGTTAATCCTTAAATAAGTCGCTCGCCTGGCACGTAGGAATGGTGTTAGCCGGTGGTGCATTTTTTGACGCAAACCAGCACCTGCGCTGGTTTGCGTCAGAAAGTATAAACATGGGCCTTAATCTTTCGTCAGTATTCAAGAGAACATTGAAGAACTTTCCACATACCATGGTTAGATTCTAAACCATATGAGAATTGTATTCAAAAATTTAAATGCCATAAGGAACTGTGAATCCTAATGTAACAGATTTGATAAGAATGCTTGGCATACGTAAATGACTGTAAACCATTCTGCTTCTGATAGAATTTAAAAAGATATCACTGCTGGATTCTGTACCGTTAGGCAACAAGGAACAATAATTTTGTCTGCCTTTTAGAGATCCTGTACGATTCTCCATTTGCCATTCAGCTTTTTATTTCCCATCACTGGAGAATAGCAAGAGCTATGAAGCACTTCTTGGAGAAATCCCTGTTTGACCATTTTATCAATCAATGTTTTCATTCTTTCTTCAGCTGGTCTTGTAAGTTTGTTCTGCCTAGTTCTAGGAAATATTGCATTGGTTTAAATTTGATCTTCACTGGTTCTGTGCTTTTAATCAATACAATCTTCTAGTGTAATCCCATACATACCCCTTTTGTGACAGTGTGTCTTAAATCAGAGGTAGATCGTCTTTTGTGCAACTCAACTCTCAAATCTTCCGAACTGATTTCAAAAACAGAATCCTCATCTTGTGTTTCAATTGAAGCACCATCTGTTGTTGAACATATTACACAATCCATTTTACAAAGGAGATGTCGTCTGAGTGAATTCACAGGGCTCTAATCATATAATATAAACTGAAGTTTATTTTTCATCTGGCCAATTTTAACTGGAACATCTGCTGTAACCTGATTAAGAATTTTTTTATTGCTTATTCCTACCGCATGGACTTCTCAACCCTAGTGGGTTAGGTTTCGGACTTGCACAGAAGGAACTGTAGAGTGAGTACTCCCAGTATCACTCAGTAATGAAAAGGGAAGGACCATGAATTTCTCCATCAATATATGGGGCACTCTAGTCTACCTCCACTCCTTGTCCAAGCAAGCAGTGCTCCTTCCCCCTCAGTCACCATCATTGAGAACTACTTGCTGCTATATCATCATCAAAAATCATAGGCCCTCATTATGACCTTGGCGGGCGGCTGAAGCCACGCAACAAGATCTGACCGCCGGGCGGCCGCCAATGCAGCCGCACTCCCGCCGCGGTCATTCTGAAACCCGTGGGGATCGCGGCCGCAACACGGGAGCCAGCTCCAAATGGAGCCGGCTTTGTAGCGGCCGTGCGACGGGTACAGTTGCACCCGTCGCGCCTTTCACTGTCTGCATAGCAGACAGTGAAAAGCTGCATGGGGCCCTGTCAGGGGGCCCCTGCACTGCCCATGCCCCAGGGGACCCGCGACTCCCCGTACCGCAAGCCTTTTCCTGGCGGTTCAAACTGCCAGGAACAGGCTGGCGGTCGGGGACTCGTAATCCCCTGGGCAGCACTGCAAGCAGCGCTGCCCAGGCGGATTATCACAGCCGGGTCAAATGTAGCGGGAAACCGCCTGCCCCGGTGGTGCGACCGCGGCGGTTCCGCCACGGTCAAAATACCCAGGATTGCACCGGCAGCCTGTTGGCGGTGCAATCGCCGAAACAGCCCTGGCGGTCTCTGACCGCAAGGGTTGTAATGACCCCCATAGTGTTTTATTGGTACCCAGCATTATATAGCTGTGAGAGGGAGTGGCAAAAAAGTGGCTTCAGAGGCTTGTTTGTTCAGCAAATTTTGTCTTTTTATTAATGGAGTTTAGCATCGGATGGGTTACAGATGTCTTGAACCCCAAACCTATAGAAAAAATAAAGCAGTATGGCAAAGTTCTAGAATATAAGGGGAGGAATACTTTGTCTTTCTAGTCTTGAATGGCGAAGTGATAATCTTCTTTTCTTCTACCGAGTTCTTGAGGTGGGATGTTGCCGCCAGCCCCCTCAAAATATAGGAGCAATGTGGTGAGTATTGTATACAATTTTATTCCTATTTTTCTCCTGTCACCCAATCACCTGTATTTTCCTAAATTGGGCTCTTTTTTTTGTCTTTCTTTTTATTTTCTCAAGGGTAGCTGACTTGTACCTACTCCCTGGACCACAGGGAGTGCTGAGGACCATCAAAGAGGCTATCAGGTAAGTCTATTGGGATCTAAAAAGAGCATGGGTTTTCTGAGCCTGTTCTACTATCAGGTGTTATCAGAGAAAGAAAAAAAACATACAAACAAAAAATCAGGGTTGGGGTAAGGGGTTCCATGCTATTACTGCTTGCCAACTTTGCCAAAAGTAGAGATCCCAACACTTTCAATCCTGTCAATGACAGTGCTCTCACTTCTCACAGTTGCTCCTGTAATGGTGCTCCCCTGCTCACAATAGTTTCCTCATAACAGTGTTCCACTCATAATAGCGCTGCCCTTGTTATAGTGCTCCCCTGCTCGGCACTCACTGCACTAGACACAGCTCTCCTGAGCTGCGGCAGGCTGCTGTGACTTGTCTGGCGCCTCCACCACTCTGTCTCATACCAAATCTCAGGTGCCTCCTCCGACAAGCTGCTAGCCCGTGGATCCTTCTCCTCCTCGTCTTCAGGGCTGGACTGTGCATTTTCCTGCTTTCCACTCTCGTCCTCCCAGGCACCGTCCTCTCCGGGTTCTGTGTCGGCATCTTCTGCTCCTCCACTCCTTCAGGAAGTTTGTTCTTCTCTTATTGTTCCATCCTCCTCATGTTCCTCAATTTGGGCCCCAGAACCATCCTCCTGTCGAGAGAAGTCCTCAGACCAGGAAGGGTTCTTGCACTCCACCTTTCCATTAATTGTGTGTTTTTTTCCTTTCAGATTCTGTTTCCCACGACGAAGTATGCAACGAAAGGAAGGACTATGGACCCGTTTTACAGGTAAGGAGATGGGCAGAGAGGGGGATCCACCATAATGGCATTTTATTTCTCATTTTTTGTTGCATCACCAAGGCTGTTGGCATGGACATTCAAAATAAATTCTGATTCTTCAATTTTGTACTGAATCCTGCATACTCGTCATTATATCACTTCTGTCTGTTTTTTTTATTTGATATGATAGGATTTTGTCTACATTTCATCTTCCAGTGTGCAATCCTCCCACAACAATAACATGCTGTATTCATTTTTTAAATTTCAACATGTACTTTAATCCCATTCATGTCAATTTCTTTACTTCCTTGTTTTCCGTTGAATATGATTACTAATCTCTGACCTCAATTCATTTATAAAAACAGAAACAAAACCACTGACTCCATCTTTCTCTGCATTTTTGACTCTGCTATGTGACTTGTGAACATGAATCAACCTTTCATAATAGGGTTGCAGTGATTCTTTGGGTTCCTCTGTCATTCTCAAAATCTTTGTAATCCTTTCAAGAACTTGCTTTTTCTAATATTCAATCTCAGCCTTATGTTTGCCTGAAATCTCGACTGCTGCCACATTGTTAGGACCAAGTCTAGTAGGCTCTTGTGTAGATCACTCAGTAATAACCTCACAATCCAACCACAGGTCTCTAGGAACTATAATCTGAAACAACATATTTAAATCAGATCAAATCAAAATTGAATAACATCAAGGAATTGTGTGTCAACCTATGTATTTCCGCATGCCACTTTGCTTCATCTTCTCCCAATTTTGAAAAATCATGCGTTAAAGCATACTGATGAGCCCTTGTACACAAATTTGTCCTTAATTCTAAATCACTTGTAATATTTGTTGCCTTTCTCTCCATCCCCTTCATTTTTTTTATTAGTTGTCCTTTTCTTCCATTTCTCCCAATGTTTCTTCAAATCATTCCAATCCTGCATTTCGCAACCCAATCTTTAATACGGGCACTTAAAGTAATAAGGGCCATTTCTTTGTTCTCATCATGCCTCATATACATTTTATAATTTTATTTTGCATTTTACATTTTGATAATGTAATTGTGGCAGTATTTTCTGTTGGGGCACTTGCTACAACACCAAAAGCTTTTATTATTTCTATAGCTCCTCCAGCATACTTCTCAACCCCTACAGAAGTCTGGGTTGCCTACATTAATCTGTCAGTATATGGAGGATGGCTTGAATTAAACAGCACACTTAGGATTTGATCATCTCCATCATCTAACTCTGCATAGTCATTTTTATTTTTCTCTTTATCCTTTAAGTAAATATAACAGAAAAGGTCTTTGCACTTTTGATCATATCCTCCCTCCAACTCTTCAATTAGCAATTCAATTTACTTTCTAACAGCTCCTGAATGACTTCTTTATAGTCCTATCTTTCTTTCCCTTCTCGTTCTCTGTCACCATGTGATCCCATTTATTAAGCACCTCAAACTGTGTAGTTCCAGGTACGAGCCTCATATCATACATGATCTGAAAGTCTAACTTTTTAATATTAAAGGTGGCCTCTTATGGAAACTTCAAAATCTCATTGTGTGTTTTGCATTTATCCCAGTCAGAGATGCAGGTGCATGTGTAATTCTGACCTCAAATTTAATTTTATGTGCTGGCATGCTTTCACTCACCAATTTCTGACCTTCTCTAGGTATGTTATCCTTAGATTTGGGCTTTGTGAACCCACAGCCCATGATTTACACCTCAACAAACTCACAACAAACTCGAAATACCAATGAAACACTTTTAAAAAAACGTAGCGACCAACAGCCAATAACAGAGTGGCCTGTCAAAGGTCAACCAATCACAACGTGGCTATGACTGCGATCAGTCAGAGCACAGCTTTGTGATGACATCTCACAAATACCAGTGCACCTGCCTGGCTAAGCAACCAATCACATTGTGACGTTATGCGTGAACAAGAAAACAATCACACAAACACATTAAACTACTTAAAACAAATAAACATTTTATCTGTTTACCCTGAAAAGAAATACAAATAAAAGCAAGTATATTAAGCAAAACAACTCATTGCAAACAATAGAAATTCAAATGCAAGCAAAATGAGAAAATCAAAGTATAAGACAAGAATGAATGACAGAACGGGCCATAGGACCTTCAAATGTTCTTGCTCGGCAATCTCTGACCACCAGAAATCTGCCTCCAAGTCAAAGTACTCCACTGTGCACTTAGGATAAGCACAAAAACTCAAGCTAAACTTTCAATCTTGAAAAGAAAATTGTTAATTCAGAGTCCCTATAGATGTGTATGTGGCACCTCACTCTACACACCACATTACAGACAAATAATCACTCCTGAGATCTTGTATTTACAACAAATCTGATTACCAACTCAATTCAATCTAATAACAAAATATTCTTCAAACGAGATTACAAATACAAATAATCAAAACAGTTACAAATCCACCAATTGGACCCACAAATATCATCACCTATCCATACAACTCAATGGAGAAACAGAAATCCATCATCACAAACGCATACCTAAAGAAACATCCACACATTCACAAACTCAGTCTCTCCTTATTCATACATAATTAATTTAGTAACGTACAGCCAATATAGCAAGTCACTTCCCAAGAGGATCTGACACTAGAAAAGTTCCTAAATTTCCGAAACCTCTTTTCTGTTTTGCCCTAAGCAGTAAGAGCTCAGAAACAAGGTGGTGATGGTTGCCAACAGAGACATAGTAAATAATTGGAATTTTCAACATCCCCCGGCACTGGCTGAGCGGAGATCCTGTATGGACTGATGTGCTGATCCACTTTGTCAGGAGTTGTCCACAGAAGTTTCACAAGATCTGGGGCAACGCAGGAAATATTATGATTTGTCAAATTTGCTGGAGGCTCCGTCCTCGCGGGGATGTGATCCTTTGTGATTCAATGGGAACTTGGGGGTTGTGTGATATCGACTGTAGAACATTTTTCAGTTTTTGTTTTGTTGATGTAATTCATCTTCCAAAAACCAAATCAAATTTGTTTATAAAAAAAAAGTGCCTAGAAACTACAAAAAACCCTTATGGGCCTCATAAAGGGGAGGTGCTCTTATGTTAACCATTGTAACTCAAATATTTAGCAGAGTAGGATTCAAAATAGGAACTGGGAACTTTCAAGAACTGAGGTCTAGATCAGTGTTAGAAATGGGGTCTCTAGTTAGCAGTGGTTTGCACCCTGTCCAGTAGGGACCATCACTCCAGTCAGGGTAAGGGAGTCACACAGCTAAGATAACCCTTGCTTACCCCCTTGGTAGCTTAGCTCAAGCAGTTAGGCTTATCTCAGAGGCAAAGTGTAAAGTATTTGTATACACACACACACACACACACACACACACACTAAGTAACACAGTGAAAACACTACAGGGACACTACAGGGACTCCACACCAGTTTAGAAAAATAGCCAATATTTAGCTGAATAACACAAGACCAAAATGATAAAAATCCAACAACAACAAGGTTTCAATCCATAGATATCAATGTTTGTATCTTTTTAACAAACAGTACCTGGGATGCGTGAAAAACAAAGACGATGCGGACTGCAGAAGAGGTGAGGCACCGGAAAAACAGGGCTATTCTTCAGTTCTTTAGTGTGCAAAGGGTGGTGATATATCGGTTCCCAACTGGCAGGGGAGGTGATTCGTCGATTCTCTCCTCGCATGTGAGGCAAATCGTTGGTTCCTTACTGGCAAGGGAGGTGATTCGTCAGTTCCTTACTAGCAGGGTAGATGATGCGTTGGATCTCTCCTCGCAGGAGGGATCATGTGTTGGTTGGTTTCCAGTCACGCAGCCTCGGTTCCTTGTTGAGGTCGGCTGGGGGGGTCGATGTGAAAGTGATGCCCAGGGACAATGCAGGGGAAAATCCAGATGCTGTGTTGTTGAAGCCATGGTAGAACAGGCGCTGCATCAGATCTACAAGTGCTGCATTGATCCTTCCAACACAAAACAAGTGCTGCATTGATTCTTCTGCTGCAAGCCAGGCAGTGCATCGATTTTCAGCTGCAGCATGTCGATGCATGGATTTTCTTCCTCAGGACAACAGTTTCCACTTTCAGGGTCCCAGTGGCTGAAAGTGGCACCACTTGGCAAGTCAGGATTCTCAGCAGAAGAGTACAGGCACTGGTAGATCAAGTCTTTGATGTCCCTTAAATTTCTAACAGGAGGCAAGCTCAGTTCAAGCTCTTAGAGAACCTTGGGAAGCAGGATGTAGAAAGCACAAACTCCAGTCCTTTCACTCCCTGGACAAAAAAGCAAGCAGCAGGCCAGCACAACAAAGCAACAGGCAGAGTGGCAGTCTCTCCTACAACATCCAGCTCTTCTTCCTGGCAGAATGTCCTCAGTCCAGAAGTGTTTGAAAGTTGAGGTCTAAGAGGTTCAATACTTATACTCATTTCTGCCTTTGAAGTAGGAAAACTTAAAGGAAAGTCTTTGCAGTGCACAAGACCCTGCCTTTCCTGCCCCGGGACCAGACACACTCTGGGGGGGTGGGGTGTGGGGGGGGGGTGTTGGAGATGGCTTTGTGTAAGGACAGGCACAGCCCTATTCAGGTGCAAGTGTCAGCTCCTCCCAACACTCTAGTCCAGAAAGACCCATCAGGATAGGCAGGGCACACCTCACCTCCCTTTGTGTGACTGTCTAGAGTGAATTCACAAATGGCCCATGTGTCATCCTGACCCAGAAATATATTTCACAACCTGGCAGAGACACAGAATGGTTAGGCAAGAAAATGCCCACTTTCTAAAAGTGGCATTTTCAAACTTACAATTTAAAAACCAACTTCACCAAAAAATGTATTTTTAAATTGTGAGTTCACAGACCCCAAACTCTATATTTCTATCTACTCTCAATGGGAAATTACACTTACAAATATTTTAAACCAATCCCTATGTTCCCCTTGGGGAGATATAGGGCCAGATGTAGGTAGGTTTCATTTTGCGAGTTGCAAATTGCGAGTACTAGCGACTCACAATTTGCAACTCGCAAAATGAAATGCAGAAAGGTGTCTCAGACACCTTCTTCGACACGCTATGGAGTTGCAAAGACCCACCTCATGAATATTAATGAGGTGGGTCGCAGTTTGTGACCACATAGCGAGTCTAGGCACTCACAGGGATGGTGGCCTGCTGGAGACAGCAGACCACCATGTCTGTGACTGCTTTTAAATAAAGCAGTTTTTTTTTTCTTTTTGCAGCCCGTTTTCCTTAAAGGAAAACGGGCTGCAAAAAGAAAAAATACCAAAACAATTTAGTTACGTTTTTTTCAGAGTAGGCAGTGGTCCATAGGGGACCCCTTCCCTTTTGCGAATGAGTTACCATCCACTTCAAGTGGATGGTAACTGCTTTCGCGGTCACAAAGCAACTCAACATTGAGATGCGGTCGCAAATAGGAAGGGAACACCCCTTCCTATTTGCGAGTCGGAATCATATTTTGCGAGTCGGTACCGACTCGCAAAATGTGACTCTGCATCGCGTAAGGCCTTTTGCGCCTCGCAAACTGTGTTTTTCGCCATTTGCGAGGCGCAAAAGGCTTCCTACATCTGGCCCATAGTCCTTGCAATAGTGAACAGTGAATTTAGCAGTATTTCACTATCATGACATGTGAACAGGACAAGTACGTGTCGTATCTTTTAAATACACTGCACCCTGTGTATGGGGCTGCCTTCAGGATGGCTTACATGTAGTAAAAGGTAAGGTTTGGGCTTTGGTAAGTGGGTCTACTTGCCAGGTCGAACTGTCAGTTTAAAAATACACAGACAGACACTGCAGTGGCAGGTCTGAGACATGTTTACAGGGCTACTCATGTGGGTGGCACAATCAGTGCTGCAGGCCCACTAGTAGTATTTGATTTACAGGCCCTGGGCACACATAGTGCACTTTACGAGGGACTTACTGTTATGTGTGAGCCACTCACCTGAATTCCAGGCATTTCAATGGGGCAATGACAATTCCCCAATCCAGGTGACAAGCATCGCTTCAAGGGTAAGGGGGGTTTCAAAAGGGAAAAAGAGAAAATACCAGCTTTTGCTTCGCGGACTGCAGAGTCGGAATGCCGAACCCTGGACTGTGTGTCATGTTGGGCACAGGACTTCTGATTTCTCAAAATACTGACTTCTTGGTTTTTAGGATTCTGGGCTGCAAAAGAATTACTTGAACTTGCATAAAACATTGTACATTCTATACTTTCAGTTATTGTTGGCACATTGTGCATACGTTTCTATAAGGCTGAACAAGTCTCTTTCTCTTTTGATAATACTTTCAGAGTCTCTAAAGTTTTGTCCAAACTCCAAAACAATCAAATTGACTAAAGCGTTTCTTTGTGTTCCGGCATAATCTCTTGCCAATGATAGTTTCATAAACTTGATCTATTTTCAATCTCCTAATTCTCAGGGGAGCACTTGTTACAGGGAATAGGTCTTATATGTCTTGTCTGTTTAGCAGAATCTTGGACTCCTACCCAAAAGATATATCATGTTAGTTCTTATAGTCATAAATTAAAAATATTTAAAAGCCAAGCCAGAGCTCTGTTTTGTTTAATTTAGGCGATTAATTTTTCTTTACCTTGCAATGAAGTTACTTGCTTGAAAATTTCAGAAGAACCCAAATTGGGTTTTTTCACATTTCTTATTTTCTCTCTTTTACAGAAAAATGCATGATCGCCGGCAGAAAACGGAAGAGGAGAGCCATGCATTTGCAGAAAGCTGACTGGAGGGTGAAGATCTTCAGCACTAGACTGGAGGCTGTCCGGAGGACAAAAAATACCCAAACTCGACTGGAAGCTGGTCTAAGAACAAGGAACACTGGAACTCGACTGGAGGCAGGCTAAAGAACAATGGGCTTGACATGCACTGGAACTCGACTGGAGGCAGGCTGGAGGTCAAGGAACTTGACTTGACTCGAAACAGGTGAGCAGAGCAATAGGTACAAAGCCAAACAAGGCCTCAAACTCCCAAGCATCCCTAAATAATCAAATGTGCACATGTGCCTTTTGGCAGTTGATTGCTTGTTCAGGAAATTAGCAATTATCCTCCTGGTTATGGCACATGTTCATTACAGATCACATTGTGAAGAGCACCTGTTTTATCAGTTACAGCTGGAGCAGGTGAAATACAATGTGCATAATTAATAAGCATTGGTTACAATAAATGAAACATTTAACAAGCATTGGTTATTTCAAACTTGATATTCAAGGATGTAATGAATACTCCCAAATAAGTTTGAATTTTGTAAGCAACAGCATCTCACTGTATTTGAGCTCTTGGATGTGCTAGTGTACCCACAACACTTACTGGTACATAGGGTATTCAAATCATGGATAAACTAATTACCAATGCAATTTAGACAGAGAACACTTGCAGTTTAGCACTGGTCAGCAGTGGTAAAGTGCACAGAGTCCTAAAGCCAGCAAAAATGTACTTCAGCACAGGATTAAAAACAGGAGGTCAGAAGCCAAAAAGACAGGGGAAATCAGGCCAAGAGCTGACAGGTCTAACACATGTCCCCCCCAGCTGAAAGTGGGGAGAAATACCCAACTTCATGGGAGTTCTCATCACTAAGGCAGAAGAACCCGGAGAGACCATCAGCATTTGGCACGTTCTTTGCCAGGGTGGTATTCCAATGTAAAGTCCATTCCCTACAGGGAGATGGACCACCTCAATAGTTTAGGATTTTCACCCCTAATCTGCATTAACCATCTGAGGGGCATGTGGTCTGTCTGAACCTGGAACTGAGTTCCAAACAAGTAAGGTCTTAACTTCTTCAGTGCCCAGACCACAGGAAAAGCTTCCCTTTCTAGTGCGCTCCACCTCTGTTCCTGGGAAAGTACTCTTGTACTGATGAAGACTACAAGCTGATCAAGGCCCATTTAGCTGTGAGAGCACGGCTCCCACACTATTCTCTGAGGCATCTGTCTGAACTACAGATTCCTTTGAAAAGTCAGGAGCCTTGAGCGTGGGTGCTGGGCACATGGCCTCCATCAAGGTTTCAAAAGCAGTCTGGCACGCCTCTGTCCAGACCATCTGATGGGCCTGCTTCCAGGAAGTCCGCTCTGTCAAGGTGGAAACAATGGTGCCATACCCCTTGATGAATCTTCTTTAGTATCCGGTGAGGCCTTAAAAGGCTCTCACCTCTGTGTGGGTCTTTGGGGATTCCCAAGTCAGAATAGTATCAATCAGGCTTGGCACCACCAGGCAGTTCCCTACCTGGTGTCCCAAGTACACCACAGACTCCTGCCCTATCTGGCACTTTCTGGCCGTGATTTCTGTCCTGCACTCTGCAGAGCGCTCAACATTTCTGGGAGGTGGTATAAGTGGTTCTCGCAGCTAGAGCTAAAGATCACAATGTTATCTAGGTAGGTGGCAGTGAAATTCTCCAATCCTGCCAGGACCTGTTTGACCAGCCTCTGTAATGTGGCAGGGGTGTTGTTTAACTCAAAGAGCATAACATGGAACTGGTAATGCCCCTCTGGTGTTGAGAACACCGACCTCTCTTTGGCCTTCTCGGTTAAGGCAATCTGCCAGTACCCAGATGTTAGATCAAACATGCTGAGGAACTTGGCAGCGCCCAACCGGTCAATGAGCTTGTCAGCTCATGGGATAGGGTGCATGTCAGTCTTGGTGATGAAATTCAGCCCCCAGCTGTCAACATAGAACCTTAGTTCAGGTGTGACACTTGGTAGGACAGCCTTGGGAACCAGAACCACTGGGCTAGACCAAGGACTGTTGGAGTGGTCAATCACCCCTAACTCCAGCATCTTAGAGACTTCCACCTTGATGCTGTTTCTCACTCTGTCAGTCACCCTGTAAGACTTGTGCTTGACAGGTAGGCTGTCCCCAGTGTTGATGTCGTGGGTACATCATTAGGCGACCCCAGCGGTGAGTGAGAACAGGGAGGCAAACTGTCTCAGCAACTGGCACAGACCCTCTGCTGTTCTAGGATCAGAGTAGGAGAGAGTTTCATGCCCTCTATTGACTCATCCTGCTGTCTGGCAGACAGGAGGTTGGGGAGAGGCTCACTCTCCTCTTCCACCCCATCATCCATGACCAAGAGCATTGTCAACTCAGATCTCTCAAAACGTGGCTTGAGGCGGTGCACGTGCTGGACCCTCAAAGGGTTCCTAGGAGTTTGCATGTCCACCAGGTAGGTAACATTGCTCTTGCACTCCTTCACCTCAAAAGGCCCAGACTAATGATCTTGGAGAGCATGGGGCTCTACCGGGGCCATCACCCACTCCTTCTGGCCAGGTTGAAACTCAACCAGAGTCGTATTCTGATTTTACAACATTTAATGTCCTCCTGGCTAACTTCCAGATTCTCCTGGGTATGTTTCTGGAAGAGGGCTGTCTGGTTCCTGAAGGCCAGGATGCAACTGAATACATCCAGAGGTGGCTTCTTAGGAGCTTTCTCCAAACCCTCTTTCACCAAGCTGAGTGGCCCTCTCACAGGGTGCCCATACAGAAATTCAAAAGGGCTGAAGCGAACCCCTTTCTGCGGTACCTCCCTGTAAGCAAATAACAGGCATCGTAACAGGATGTCCCACTTACACCTCATGGGTTCTGAGAACCCCATTATCAAGCCTTTCAGGGTATGGTTGAACCTTTCAACCAACCCATTGCATTGGGGGTGATAAGGCATGGTGAAGTTGTAGTTAACACAACATGCCTTTCACATGGGGTTCATGTACAACAACATGAAACTGGAACCCTGTTTAGAGACCACCTCATTGGTGAAACCCACATGGGTAAAGATCCCCATAAGTGCCCTGTCCACAGTGGGTGCAGTCACTGTCCTTAGAGGGATAGCTTCCGGATATTGGGTGGCATGGTCCACCTAGACCAGGATAAAACTGTTGCCCATGCATAGGGGGCATTGGTTTACACTCTGTCCAAATCGGGACCCTCACTCTAGTGAGGGTAAGGGTGTCAAACTGCTAAAAAAAAAACTGTTGATCCCTTTGGCAGATTGCCTCAAGCAGTCAGGCTTATCTCAGAGGCAATGTGTAAAGTACTTGTACACACACACACACACACACACACTCAGTAACACAGTGAAAACACTAGAAAAGGACTCCACACCAGTTTAGAAAAAGAGCCAATATTTATCTGAACAAAACGATGTAAATCCAACATACACAATTAAAGATATCACCTTTTAAAAGTTTTGATGAGTCTTAATCCATGGGAATCAATGGTTGTATCTTTTTAACACACAGTGCCTGGGGTGCATCAAATTACTAAGACGATGTGGGCTGCAGAGGAGGTGAGGCACAGGAAAAACAAGGCAATGCATCAGTGCCTTACTCGAAGGAGAGGTGATGCGTTGATTCTCTCCTCACAGGAGAGGCAATACTTGGGTTTCTTACTGGCAGGGGAGGTGATGCGTTGGTTCCTTACTGTCAGGGGAGGTGATGCATTGGTCCTCTCCTTTCAGGAGAAGTGATGCATCAGTTTCCGGTCACACAGCCTTGGTTCCTTACTGCGATATGGGGTTAATGAGGAAGTTATGCCCGGGGAGATGCTGAAGAAAATCCAGGTGAGCTGTGATGGAGCCGCAGTTGAACAGGCTCTGTGTCAGTAATTACTACAGGCCCTATATTGATTCTTCCACCCAAAGACAGGTGCTGTGTCAGTTCTTCTGCCACAAGCCAGGTGTTGTGTTGATTTTCAGCTGTGGTGCATCGATGAATGAATTGTCTTCCTTAGGACACCAGTTTCCACTTCTAAGGGCCCAAGGATTGGATTTGGCACCACTTGGCAAGTCAGGACTCTCAGCAGAAGAGTCCAGGCACTGGCAGATGACGTTTTTGATGTCCCTGAGACTTCTAACAGGAGGCAAGGTCAGTTCAAGCTCTTGGAGAACTTTGGAAATGAAGAAATCAAAGTCCAGTCCTTACACTCCCAGGACAGAAGCAGCAAGTAGCAGGCTAGCACAACAAAGCAACAGGCAGAGTGGCAGTCCTTCCTGCAGCATCCAGCTCTTCTTCCTGACACATGTCCGCAATCCAGAAGTGTTCTAAAATTGTGGTCTCAGAGGACTAATACTTATGCAAATTTTTACCTTTGAAGTAGGCAAACTTCAAAGTAAAGTCTTTGCAGTGTACAAGACCCTGCCTTCCCTGCCCTAGGCCCAGACACACTCCGGTGGGGGTTGAGACTGCTTTGTGTAAGGGCAGGCATAGCCCTATTCAGGTGCAAGTGTCAGCTCCTCCCACCACTCTAGCCTAGGAAGACCCATCAGAATATGCAAGGCATACCTCAGCTCCCTTTGTGTGACTGTCTAGAGCTAACTGTCATTCGGACCCAGACATGTATTCCACAACCTAGCAGAGGCACAGAATGGTTAAGCAAGAAAATGCCCAATTTCTAAAAGTGACATTTTCAAACTTACAATTTAAAAACAAACTTCACCAAAAGATGTATTTTTAAATTGTGACCTCAGAGACCTTAAACTTCATATCTCTATCGACTCCCAATTGGAAATTACACTTAAAAGATATTTCAAGGCAATCCCCCTGTAGCCCTATGGGAGAGATAGTCCTTGCTATGGTGAAAACTGAATTTAGCAGTATTTCACTATCAGTACATGTAAACCACACCAATACATGTTCTACCTTTCAAATACACTGCACCTTGCCCATGGGGCTGGCTTGGGCCAACATTAGGGGTGACTTACATGTAGTAAAAATAAAGGTTTGGGGCTGGCAAGGGGGTGCACTTGCAAGGTCGAACTGGTGGTTTAAAACTGCACACACAGACACTGCAGTGGCAGGTCTGAGACATGTTTATTGGGCACTCATGTGGGTGGCACAGTCAGTGCTGCAGGTCCACTAGTGCCATTTTATTCACAGGCCCTGGGCACACACAATGCACTTTACTAGGGACTTGCTGGTAAATCAAATATGCTAATGATAGGTAAACCAATTACCAATACAATTTAAACAGAGAGCACTTACAGTTTAGCACTAGTCAGCATTGGTAAATTGCCCAGAGCTTAAAGCCAGCAAAAAACGAAATTCAGCACAGGATCAAAAACAGGAGGTCAGAAGCCAAAAAGACCAGGGAAAGCATGCCAAGAGCTGACAGGCCTAACAATCAGAAATAGGTTTAAAAGATCAAATACAGAATTATTGAGTAAATGATACAGAATAAATGCATTGCTTGCCATTACGTCTCGGATACAAAATGCAGAATCATAAAATCATAATAAAATCCCTATTTAGACATTTAAATCTCTCTGGAGTCTAAATGTCAAACTCATTAAGAGTGCTAACAGCATAATAAGTGAGAAAAAGAAAGTCTGAAGACAATTGGACAGAGTTCCGGGAGAAAATGAGAAATCCCACCAAACCTTCAAAACCCCGGGTTTTATACACAGACGAATCATCATTGTTAGATCTCATTTGCAAATCAAAAACAACTTCATATTAATTAAATCATGTTAGTACTAACCCATTTCTTAAGGTAAGTGAAATCTTCCGCTCTCTTCCTCATCAACTGCTACATTCTACACAGGTAAGTTAGATAACAGCCTTTTGTAGTATGTCTGTAGCGTGATTAGTACTATTGTAGTACTACCAAGCATACTACGAAATATTATATGTCAATAGGCCTCAGACTATCCCTGACATTCATGCGACCTTGTTGTTTCAACCCATCACTCTTCTAGATGTTATCCTATTTGTTTCTGTGCTTCCCAGCCACTTTTCAGCAAGTATCAGCTTTCTAAAGCAAGTTTGGACTTGTCATTTATAGCCTTCATTACTCTACATATAAAAATGCTGGCTGTTGTTACTTATGTCTTAATGTCCCTACACTTATGATATGTCCATAAATGTATGATATACATATGCATATATAAAACAAATGATTATCCATCTCTAATCTATTTACATCAATATAATCTGTATAGGTTCTTTCTCATTTTATATTTTACCTGTCTTAAATGAATTAACCTAATTAGTTATGCTTCTGATCACATAATTTTGTCATCACAGATGAAGTTAATATTTTTTTCTTGTCACTGAAGTCTCAATTCATCATTAGTTTGCATCTCCTTTGTAGGTGCATGTCAATTAGTATCTTACATTTGTACATTTCACTTATTTCTCATGATTAATTGATTTAATTCATTCTGCTCTATAAAATGAATTGCTTTGTTATGAATCTATAGGTTAAATGATATCCTCAGAAATATATATAGATATAATATATATATATATATATATATATATATATATATATATATATATATATATATATATATATATGTATAACTCTTTTGTCTACATTCCGTTCTTATGCTCATCTCTGCTCTGGTAGGTTTTTAATAGTTATTTTCTACACCCAATTGTCCAATTGAAATTCTGTATGTGTGCTTGTGTATGTGAATGTAGGCAGCCAACCCTAATATAATGTTCAGCTATTCACACATATCTTCAAACATTTTTGTTATGCTTCTTATTTCATAATTTCCATTGAGAGATGTTATACATATAAATGCTATTCTGTTTCTTAGGTATCTACTTCATACATGCGGAAAGATGGCTAGGGTCCTATTAAAGTTGTTGTATTTATTTTTTTGAAAATTACAAATTTGATTAAAAGTAATTCCTTTAGGTTTACGAATTTGGAATGGCTCTTGTGCCTTTGTGAAGAACACAGATTTCAAAGAAAAATGGACCCTGATAGCTTATAAGTGTTCAAGAGGTTTAATGCTTTTAGGTAGCAGAAACAGCTACAGAAATGATGATAGGGGTTGCTTTTACTTATTCCAGGTAGGCTTGAACGGTAATTTACTTGTCCAAAGCTGTAATACTGTGCCTGGAGTGGTAAATGGCTTTTGTCATTTAACAGCTCTGCAAGGTTGACACTCTGTCAAACCTATGTTTAAAGACTTTGCTGTACAAATGGCAAAATACTTTGTCCCTATCTAGCTTGGCGTGGATAGCACTGTGTTGATCCTATGCTTAAAGACTTTGCTAGATAAACAGACATTTGAGGTGAGCAAATCTAGAGTGTCGCTGGTGTTGCAGGGTGCTCCTTACTGGAGCTGCTCTCCACCTAAACTTGTGAACTACCAATAATTCTCTCTTTTTTTTTGCATATATGTGTGTGTATAAATAAAATAAAATCTACAAATAAAACTCCAATTTTAAATAAGTAATTTAAAGTAAACAAAAATAAAGTAAATTAAATAAATAATGAATAATAATAATAATAAATAAATAAATTAAAGAAATAATGATAAAAAAGTATATATATATACATATATATACATATACAATTATAAATAAATAAATAAACAGAATATAGATTTACTCTCTTGTAAGCTTTACCGTGTCTATCCATCACCATATGTCATGTCTCTATCAATCTATCCTCCATCCCCACTCTGACTCATCCCAAACCCATTCTACTACTTTCATCTCCAAAATAACCCTGCCTAAGCTCTTCCCTCCTCTTCCACATCTAGCTCACCCAAACCTCACTTTACTACCATGATCTCCCAAACAACCCTAATAAATTCTCCCTCATTTATCTCACCTTGCCTCATCCAAAAACCCTCCTGCTACAATGATCTCCCTAACCCTTTCCACAGACTCTTCCCTCCTCCAATTCTCCTTTACTCATCCCAAGCCTCATCCTATTTTTATAAACTCCCAATTAACACTTCTGGATTCTTTTCTCCTCTATCCCTCCATTACTCTAGTCAATCCAACTATTAAACTCACATATCCTCTGCTCATGTTAACTCATATAAATACTAAAACTGAACTCATATTTCCCTATACTAATCCAACACTAATTCCTCTTGGGCTCCAGAGTAGCGTGCTACTCGCCGAAAAGTGCTTCAACGCCTCGTCGGGGGTAGTAAACACTATATAAATACTATTACAATACAATGCAATACAATAATTAAAAAATGGGAAATGGTAGAAATGGAAAAAAGTGTGTAAGTGTATAACAGAATGCTAAGAAGAGTTAGAAGATAAAATAAGTGCAGCAAAAAATCTGAGAAATATCTACTGCATAAAAAAACCAACAAGACAAAAAAAGGAAACACCAATTACGATGAGACAAGGATATATACAGACATTTTCCAAGATCATTATCCAGAGAACCTGCAAAATACCAAACTACAAGATCAAAACAGGAAATTTTAATAAAAGAAAGCCAGACTTTTTTTGTAAGCTCCAGTGCATCTGGATTCATATGAAACAGACCTTATGAGAAAACACCCAGGTACACTTGTATTCACATAAAGACAAGAGCTTGCATGTTACATTTAAGAGAATCCAATCCACATTTTTCCGGGAATTCACAGGAACTTGGAAAATGGGATTTATAGTCAACCATATAACAAGTTATTGTTCCCTCCACTTTTTGTTTTTGCTTTCTTGATTTCCTCTCAGTTTTCTGTTTTGGTAGAGAGTTTCTGTCCTGGTTGTTGCTGTTGTGCTTGTCCTTCTCTATTCCCACCTTCAGATTACTTCACATGCTTACATTTGTGTCTCCTTGGTGCCAGGGCTTCACCTCAGTACCAGGTTAATGAGTGGCACCTCAAGCAGTTGCCACCGTGGCGAATGGCAAGTTGACATTCTATTCTAATCCTACTAATATTCTCCAGTACCATAAACCCTGCATATGCTCTCTTTAAAGAATGCTCTGAGAGATTACCTTGGCACCCTTTGGCGATATGCCTCCCTGAGATGTGCAGTGCTGAAATCCTGACAAGGTGCTGTTGTTTCCCTCTTATCCCAGTTTTGTCCTTAGTGCTTTGTGGGACCCTATATTGTTTTTGTGTATTCCAGTGGTTGAATTGAGCCGGTGGCAGTAGATAGGACTCACAGGTACTCATTTGTGGGGATCAGCACTTACTGTCCCTCGTCAGACTTTGATACAGAGCAACAAAGAGGAAAAACCCAAAAGGAAGAAAGGATGAGAAAGAAAAAGAGACAATAAAGGACTAGGGAGAAAGCAGGGATGAAAAAGACTTGACAAGAGCGAAATAAAGAGGCAAGGAATTGACGCTGGTGGTCAGCATAAGAATGAGTTGGAGTCAGGCAAGGTAGCATTGGTTTCAGCAATAAAAATATTCATCAGTGCCAATTTCAGACTTGCACTTATTATTTTACAAAATAAGCACTGGGTGGTCTCCAGAGTGGTTAAAGGAGGACTGGACATTTTCCCCTTCTATATATAAAAACACCTGCAATGTTGACACAATAGTTTGGTTTAGTTAAACACAAAAAGACTGGTAACCTCAGTGCAAGTTACAGAAGCAAACAATTTCCATTGTAATGAGTGCTTCATGGAACAAAGATTTTTTCAGAGAGGAGACAGAAAGTGCAAGCTGGAGGTGATGAGGTAGGAGCAGATACCTTAACTAAGGTCCTGGCAGAGAAGGGTTAAGACCAAGACAAGACCAAAGGTGGTTATAAACAAAAAAGGAAACCAAGGACTATTCATTTGTCTAGTATACCTCTTAAAAAGCAGAACTCACTGTAGAGAAAATATTTATCCATTGAAGAGGAATGATATTTTTTAAAACAAATTTGCTCAGAAATAAATTTGTTTACAAGATTTCTGGGACAAAGAGATTCAAGCATGGACGTCCTTAGAGGTGGCCAGGGGTCGTAATTGCGACACCTAGCTTCCCCATTGCGACCCCCTGGCACTGCATTTGCGACCCCCTAGCCTCAGACATGTCAAAATCAGAGCCAGGAGCTGGGGCTCTGATTTCCTAATTTTTTTCAATGTTTTTATTATAGTGTTTGTGGTCGTGTATGTATGTGTAAGCATGTGTGTGTGAGTGAACGTAAAGGTCAAATGGTGTGATGTCACTTCCTCTACCCCTGGCCTTTTGGTGAATTGCTGTTATCGTATCAAGTCCTCTCACAGATTTCACTGCATTAAAACTAAAATCACAATTGTATGCTCCTGTTGAGAATTTCTTTTTAAAAAGATAATAACTAAAGGATTGAAGGATATTGAAAGACAAAATTGTTCCACAACTTAAAGGAAACTGAATTTGGCCTCTGAAACTGATTGCACAAACACCTCAGCATTGCTAGATCATAAAGCTTTTTCTTGAAAAAAGAATTTAAACTGCTTCTAAATAAATTTAGACCCATATTTAAGAAGAATGCGCTAAGGCAGTTGTGCATCATTATTTTGGCACGAGCTAACACCATTCCATAGCGCCATCAATATGCCATATTTAATTAATGACGCACAATGGCGCTAAGGAATGGCTATTGTCAAAAAAAAGATGCTAGCCAGGGATTGTGGGGGTTGGTGGGGGTTACTTAAATTTATGAAAAACAAAAACAGCCAATGGAGACTAAGGAGAATTTAAAAAGAGGTCACTCTGATGTCAAATTATTTATTTGGGATTTTTTGTAACACAAATCACTGTATGGCACTGTACAAACACAAGTCCTGATCCACACCCCTGAACGCTACTGTGAGAAACTGGGTAGTAGGTTGACTAGGGTATGGGTCCCAGTCAAGCAACATCTACAGTCTCTTGCGGGTGAACCACAAAAATGCACTAATTTGACCTGTGCTTAATCCTGGGTAGTTTAGCACAAAAATAAGTCAGGGTACTCTTAGAGGCAATGTGTGAAGTATTAATTCAGTACACAAACAGCAACACAAAGTCCAAAACCAATTTAGAAAAATAGAGACATTTTTAATACATTATTTGACACCATAATCATTAAAATCCTATTTGTAGAACTTTAGTTATTAATGTTTAAAGTTTAAGGTTCAAAATAGCAAGTCCTCAGTTTTGGAAAACATCTACCTGGGCACATTCAGCACCACAAGCAGGGGTGCATGAGTGGGTGGAGGCCTTTTGGGGGTTCAAGACTCACTCAGGCTAGGTCCTGGTGCAGATATGAGATGGTGGGAGCCTATTATGTCCCAGTGACTCTTAGCAGGAGACCAGCTAAATTAGTCCATGGAGCCCCTTCTGAAGTCTTGGGTGCAGGTGAAGATGCAGGGCTCTACAGCAGGGCTTGCCTCTGAAGGTTCAAGGAAGGTGCCAGGCAGCAAGTGAGTCCTTCCAGATAAAGCAGCAGTCTGGCAGAGTGCACAGCAGGTCGCAGCAGCAGGCAGTCCACTTCAAACATATAATAATAAATTTGACTTTATCATTAAAGAGGGTTTATCATTACAACTTCATAGATACCACACATGATGTATCTATCACTTCTGGCTTAGGAATTACAGAATATTAAATATAATAAGGAATCCCCAGTGTTATCCTGTGGTAGAGGTAGGCCTCATAGTAGTGAAAAAACGAATGTGGGTGCTTTTCACTACTAGGACATGTAAAACTAAAAAGTACATATCCTACCTTTTAATTACATAGCACCTTGCCCTAGGGGCTACCTAGGGCCTACCTTGGGGGTGACTTATATGTAATAAAAGGGGAGTTTCAGGCATGGCAAGGAGTTTTAAACACTGAGTAGATTCAGGGTGCAATGGCAAACGTGGGACATGGTTTAAGGTGCTACTTATGTGGCTGGCACAAAAAGTGCTGCAGGGCCACTGGTAACACTTAATTTACAGGCCCTAGGTACATGGTATATGACTCTACATGGGACTTACATGTCAAATCAGTAGGCCAATCAGGTATATACCAATCAAACCATGCTTAAGGGAGTGAGCACAAACACTTTAGCACTGGTTAGCAGTGTGGAGAGCACAGAGTCCTTAGGCCAACAAGCAAAAATCCAGCAAAAAAAAGTAGGAGGAGGAAGGAAAACGTTTGGTGATGACCCTGTAGAGAGGGCAATTTCCAACAACTGGTTTTATGTGAATTACCCAATTGGTAAAGTATGGATTTCAGCCTCAGAAATGTATAGAAGTCTGTGCTGGATCGGTCAGCCAATGAGAGAAGTTCCAAATTTCCTTGGACCTCCGAGGCTTCCCCCCTCTGAGAGTTACAACAGGTAAGTGACATGCTTATCATGCCAAAGGGAGGCTAGAACAGATTTTCTAAGTTGATGTGTAGGTTTTTATCTACTCTGTAGATTGCTTCTAGAGTGTTACTGTTTATGCCAAAGGAATGATCGAGTTTGATTCTGGCCATTTTTGGCCGGGCTCTGAGCGGGAAGCCCTTGAGGAAATCTTCCTCAATAGGAAGCCAGGTCTGGCAATTATGTATATCCGTCGAGAACCACCATATTCGCTGTCTCACGGGACTACAAGGTGGTATTTTGCAAAATCTATGAATTGAAAAGTGTTTTTTTAAAAAAAAGATCTTTTGATAGTTGGCAGTGATCTCCTCGACCATTATCTACTACCCAACAATTTCTTTTTACATTCATGAAGTGGGAGATATCCCATAGGAATCATTTCCTTTTGCAAATGTATTACCACTTCAACTCGTGAGTCAATACCTTTTCAATGTTATGCGACCCGAGTTCAGTTGCAAAATATTAATACATTGTATTTCAATTCTTTATTTGTGAGAGATATCTATAGTATGCCCCTTCCAAATACCGATATGGCTATGGAATTGCAATCCCATTTTATTATAAGTAAAACTACTTGTGAAATATGCAGTCTGTATTATGCTCCAGTACATAACATGCATATTAAATCCTATAGTTTTATTTAGGGAGTCAGACCACCAATGTAATTCGAAAAGTATACATGTACTAATTTGTAATAACTTATTACAAGCTAAAGGCAACCTGTCCTCTAAGCCGCACAGAGTAGGTGACCAATGTTCTTTTAGAACTTTTAGAAAAGTGGTGCTCTGCACTGCTACCCGGGCGCGCACACACTGCAACAAAAACTGGCCGAAAATAACACACACGCCCCAGACCAAAGAGAATCTAGCACTGCTTGCACTCTCGCACAGTGTGAGCTAAACCATGTTATAGTTCCTTGCTGCGGTTCTGCATAACTCTTCCGGACATCACTGCCAACTATTCGTCTCAAAAATTAAATCCAGAGCCCTCAGTAATTCTAAATGCTGTTTACGAAAAAAACACAGATCATAATGGTAGCACTTCTCAGTGACAGCCAGGACTGCATCCTAAATCATGCCCTTTTTAGGGTCGAGCCTGCATTGCATGCGCTCGTGCATGCGTATCGCAGCAAGACGCTTTAGGGTTTAGAAAAGGGGTCGGAGCCCTGTCGACGTCACGTCAGTGTTTTTCATTGGTTCGTGGGCTTGCCTATTAAAATCTGCTTGCTTTCATTAGTCGAAGGCATGCATACGTCATGCCTTTTCCGGTGGCTAGCCCTCCTCGAGCACAGCGACCAAGTACAGAAAACATGCGAGGCTCGCTGTTTTCTGTCCGGCTCATGGACTACTTTTTCTCTAATTTACTAGCGCAATTTCGCTTGGCAGAGGTAAAGCGCTTTGCACGGTTAATTGCACTTTTTCGGGTTACGTACATAAATGCACTTTTGCCGATAGGTGAAAAGTCGGGTTAGGAGTTTACAATGCTATCAGCTCTAACATGAGCAAACAAGAGACTCGTTGCATTGCAAATGCTTGTTCTACAGAGCTAAGACCTATATTTATGGATTGTTAACGTCGCCTTAGCGCCGTTTATTTTGGTGCTAAAGCGGGGCTAACCTAACTCCATATTTATATTTTGATGCCAGACCCGTCTAGTGTCAAAATATTGGAGTTAGCACCATGTTTAGGATGCGCGAACCCACCTTGCATCAATGGGATGCAAGGTAGGCGTTTCTGTCCTAAACATGACGCTATACCCCCAGTGCCATATTTACCTCCTGGTACAGAATGACACACTTGTGGGAGACCTAAATAATGGCACTACACCGCTTATCGTCAACATTGAACGCCTGGGTCAGATCAGGCAATAGGGTGCAGGTAGGCCCATTTCCATGGTGAAACACCATAGAATAGGCACAAAGATACCCACCACAAGCTCCAGCAACACCACCACCCACTCTACAGGGACACTACAGGAGTAGGGACCCCATCCTAGGTAGGTTGCAGGTAAGTGTGTGTATGTGTGTGGTGTGACATTGGGGTCCCATTACATGGGACTGGGTATGTAGGGCATACACAGGGGACACAGGTCCCCTGTGGTGGGCATTGGGGTGTGGGCATGACTGCTGTCTAAATTTAGACAGGAGTCATTTTTTGGCTGCTTGTGCATCCTAAAATGATGCTAGGCTGATTAGCGGCAATATTTTTGCCGCTAATCAGCCTGACATCCTTTCTGACCCACTAGCGCCATTCCCACCAACCTCCACCACAATCCTTGTTTGTTTCCAAGGACTTCAAAGAAAACAACCGCCGATGAATTGAGGGGACGCTTCGTACCAGGGAGGCTCAACGGTTGTTTCCTTTGAAGTCCTTGGGAACAAACAGGGATTGTGTACAGTGATTTACAAAATACCTGGCACCAGATTCAAGCCTTGAGGAAGTCCTGTTGTAAGACGAAACACGTGTTGGCTACAAGTTTCAAATTAGCCGGCTGAGGATTCAATCTACAACGTATTGGACCTACATTTTTGGCCACAAATTTAGTGGGCTGATGATTCAAACCACAACATATTGGACCACAGTTTTTACACCTATTAAATTATGTATGGTTGTCTGGAAAATGGGACTTTATTTCTGAACATGAGGATGAATGGCCTCAATTTCTGACCAGATAAGCCGACAATTTATTCTATGCTTTGGTGGATCATAATCCATAATATTTGGACTGGAATTTATATGTTTTATGGTTGAAATTATTGATTTGTTAGGGACTAGAGTTGTGTTTTATAGATATGATGGTGTCTTGTTAAGTTAAAAATTATAAATAATGTAAATTAAAGTGGTGAGTGATTAAAATATGAATTAGTTTACTAAATATTTGTGATTGTCTTTGGTGCATAATTATTAGTGAATTATACCCATATGATCTTAAAATTCTTTTGAATACGATGATTGGACATATTTAAAAGTTGATTGGGTTGGACTTATAGGTATTTACATTTGTGTGCCTCACTGTTTTTCTTTGTCTCCAATTACTGTTCCTCTCAGGTCCAGTTTCACACACTTTGGCAGCAGGTGTTTTATAGTTGAAGAGCACCATATTTAATAACATTACAATCCGACAATCAGATAAGGATGTGCAACTGAGATTGTCATTTGTTGCCTTTGTATATGTCTAAGAGAGACATAGTGCCCCTGTAGTAGAGGGCCATTGTTCATGTTCTGTCGCCTAGACAAGGAGGTGCATCAAGGTATGGGTTAGTCTACCCTGGCTTTAGGCTGGGTGGAGTTAGTGTTGGAAATGGCCCTCTCTACAGGGTCACCCAAACTCTTTGCCTTACTCCTCTTACTTTTTGCTGGATTTTTGATGCTTTGCCTTCGGATTCTGTACACTTTAACACTGCTAGCCAGTGCTAAGATGCTTCTGCTCACTCCCCTAAACATGGTTTGATTGGTATATGCGTGATTGTCATATTTAATTTACATGTAAGTCCCTTATATATTGGTATGCCATATACCCAGGGCCTGTAAATTAAATGCTACCAGTGGGTCTGCAGCACATATTGTGCTACCCACTTAAGTAGCATCTTAAAACATGTCCCAGGACTGCCATTGCAGCCTGAAGGCAGAGTCTCACTGCTATGCTGACTTGGTGTTGAAAACCCCTTGCCAAGCCTTAAACATCCCTTTTATTACATATAAGCCACCCCTAGGCAGGCCCTAGGTAGCCTATAGGGCAGAATGGTGGGTAAGTAAAAGGTAGTACATGTACTTTTTAGTTTTATATGGCCTAATAGTGAGACACTCCCTAATTCATTTTTATACTATTGTGAGGCCTACTCCTACCATAGGATAACACTGGGGATTCCTTATTATATTTAAAAGGCTGTAATTCCTAAACCAGAAGTGGTAGATATATCATGTTTGGTATCTATGAACATATAATGAGAAAACCTCTTTATTGGTAATGTCAGATTTATCATTACAAGTTTGAAAATGCACTTTTAGAAGTTGGCATTTACCTGCCCTTAGCCCTCCGTGCCTGTAGCCTGCCTTAGGTCACATGACTGGGTGTAACTGACAGTAGAGACTTTGTGAATTTGCTGCAGACAGTCACACAGCAGCAGGATTAGCAAAGCCTCAATGGAACATTAACTGACTTGATGGGGGGCGGAGCTAAGCACAGCCCCACTTACACCTGAACAGGCTGAGCTCTCCTGTCACAAAATTAGGCTTAACAACCCAGTAGTTTCAGTGCAACCAGCTAGGAGCCGGGGCAGGGGAGGCAGGAAGCACCTGGAACTTCAGCTAACCCTTCAGAAACTTCTCCCAGCTTCTAGGAGCAGGACACAAGGGTATAAAAAGAGATCTCACAGACCGACTCCTCATTTTACTACTGGACCTACGGAAGGAGTCTCAGAGGACTGCCTGATCCTGTGAGTGCTGTGCACTCTGCCAGACTACTGCTGTACCTGAAAGGACTGCTTTGCTGCCTGGAGTCAGCCTGGACCCTTCAGGGACCATCCCTGCTGTGGAGACCTGCATCTACATTTGCACCCAGGACTTCAGAAGTGATTTCAAGGGTTGTTTAGCTGGCCTCCTGTTCAGAACCACAGGAACATAACAGGCTTCCACCATCTTGAACTTCACCTGGACCCAGCCTGAGTGAGTCTGCAACCCCCAGGAGGTCCCCATCTACTCCTGGAACCTTGTTTGTGGTGCCAAAGATGCCCAGGTGGCTACTTTCTAACACTGACAACTTGCTATTTTGAATGGGCCCTGATTTAAGAGGGCCTAGTGCCACTTTAGCACGGCCTTAGTGTCATTTATTTAAGGCAAAGGCAGCGCTAAGGTGGCCTTTTCCCCACGCCATATTTACAAAGTTGCCCAATGCATGCATTGTGCCATTTTGTAACCCTTTGCTCTACATTATGCGTGCACCAGGCATAATGTAGGCACAGGTGGTGTTACTCCATTAAGGGGGGCGAAAAGGTGGCGCAAAGAAATCTAAAAGATTTATTTGCGCCATTTTCTTCAGCACTTTTAATGCTTGCACAGAGTAGGCGTTGAAAGGAGGGACGCCATTGGTTACAATGGACCTCAACGGGCTTTGCAGTATTAAGCGGCAAAGCTCTGAACTAACATAATTAATTCTGACGCTAGCTCCCTAACTACTGCTATGGTGCACCGTATCTTAGATAAGGCAAACACATGTGGTGCTAAGGGGCGTTAAGTGGCTCAAGAAAAGTGGTGCTGCACACAGTGCAGCACCACTTTTCTTAAATCAGGTCCTTAAATTTGAACTTAAAAAATTCATAACTACGGTTCTACTAATTGGATTTTGATAGTTGTGGTGTCAAATAACTTATTACAATTGTCTCTATGTTTTTTAAATTGGTTTGGGTTTTTTATTGTGTTGGGTTTCCACAGTGCTGCTGTTTGGGTACTGAATAAATGCTTCGCACATTGCCTCTGAGTTTAGCCTGACTGTTTTTTGTGCCAAGCTACCCAGGGTTAAGCACAGGTTCAAATAGTGACTTTTGTGGTTCACCTTGCAAGGGATTGTAGCTGTTGCTTGACCAGGGCTCACACCCTAGTCAACCATCAACCCAATTTTTAATATTGGTGGTCAGCAGTGTGGCTCAAGACCTGTGTTTGTGCAGTACCATATAGTTATTTGTGTTACACAAAAATCCGAGATAAATAATGTGACTTCAGAGTGACCTCTTTCTCACTTCTCCTTAATCTCCATTGGCTGTTTTTATTTTTTTCGAAGCTTAAGTAACCCTGCTTTCCTCTACTACCATGGATGTGGATGTCTGCAACATTGACATCCTCAGCAAAGCTTATCTGCGTAAATTCTGCAAACAAAATGGACTGAAAGCAAGAAATGGGGCTACCACGCTGGATCTCCAGACAGCCCTCAAGGCGTTTGAGGAGGAGAAAGGAGGTGGTCTAGATGACCTGCTTAGAGCAGGGAGCAGTGTCTTTCAGAGGCCTGGCACAGGTGGAGTTGGAAGACAGGAGGGAGGAAAGAAGCTGAAGTTGGAGCTGGCCAAACTGAAGTTGGAGGAGGAGAAAGCTGAGACTGAGATGGCCTTGGCTGAAAGCAAACTAAAGATGGAGGAGAAAAAGATCATGTTGGCTCATGGACTGAGTCAAAAGGAGGCTGGCAGTAAAATCCAAGCAAGTGGAGTCCAGCAGTAATGGTGGCAGCGAATCAGCAGTGTCTATTGGAGAGGTGAGAGGCTGCATACCCAAAGACCTGGTGCGCAGTTATGGGGTAGGGGATGATATACATGAATGGTTTTCAACCTATGAGGTAGCCTTGAGGGTACCTAAGGTTTCAGAGGAGTACTGGGGGGAGGTATATGCCCATGGTGGGGAGGGACACACACCTGACACTAGCGGGTGAGGACCAGATCAAGTATGCTCCAATTAAGGCCAATCTTCTTTCTAAATTTTGGTTGACCCCTGAGAAATACAGCCAGAGTTTCAGGGTCAGCCACTAACTTCCAAACCCTTCTTGGGTGGAATTTATTGATTATGCCAGAAAGGCACTGAAGGGCTGGGTGAGGGGCCGCCAGTTTGATGACTTTAGTGGGCTGTACAACCTGATTCTGAGGGAGGATGTGCTCAATACCTGTTTTACAGGGTTGCGCCAACACCTGGTAGATAGCGAGTTTGCTTCCCCATGAAGCTTGCTGAGGAGGCGGACCTCTGAGTCAACACCAAAGTGTCCAAAAAGGTACCTGGGAGTGACTCCAAGAAGGGTGACTCAAGGTCCCCCCAGCAAAAGGAGGAGGAGGTCAAGGGAGACCCAGACAAGTGTCATGTGAAGAGGAAAGGGAATGGTTTCTATGTCCCTTGTGAAAAGAACGAGGGAGGGTCTGGTGGGCGGTGGCTCAGAGTGCCCCATTTTCACCCCCACTGCTTTGATTGTTCTCAACTAGGACAAAAGCAGGAGGACTTTGTCTGTCCAAAAAAGCCACCCACTGTGGGAACTCTACAGGAGTAGCTGATATGGTCTTAGAGGGAGGTAGTCCCCAGGGGCAAGTGATAGAAGCTGCCCTAATCACCCTTAGTTGGGGAGTGAACTCAGAGTGTAGGCTGGAGATCCCTAAGAGCGGGGGGAGTCGTTACTTCCATCAGCTCAAAGTGAAAGGGCTCCCTGTCACTTCTCTGAGGGACCCGGGGGCCAGTAAGACTGTGATAATGGAAACGCTGGTTTCCCCAGAGCAGTAGAACGTTCAGGTTTGTAGGCTAACCAAGTCTCAGGAACAGGTCTCTGTTTGTCCCATGGCCCGGTATCCCTGGAGTGGTCTGTGAAGGTGACCCAGAGAAAGATCATAGTTAGTCCTCAGATGCCTATAAACTGCCTTATGAGGAATGAGTTGCCACTGGTGATAGAAGTGCCAGGCAGGGCAGCTACCCAAGTTGCCCTGAAGGCTCATACATCTGAGAATGCCATTCTTAAATGGAGGGTTCAGAAGCTCGCATGGGAGGGTAAAGGGAGGAAGGACTGCCCCACTACTCCTTTTGAGCCTCAGGGTACCGGCCCTGGGCTGAGTGGCCAGTTTCAGGATACCCCCCGAACTGGTTGGAGGGAGAGTGGACAAAGGGTGCCTATCACCTGGGACAACTGCCCCCACTGTGAGGAACTTCCGAGGTCAGGGACCCCATGGAGAACTCAGCCTGACTCTTAACACTGACAACTGTCAGTAGTCTATGTTGGTTGTTGTCCTTATGGAAAGAATTTTCCTTTAGTTGGGGACAAAAGTTTGATCCAAGGGGTGGAATGGGCCACATCACTTTGTTGTCCATGGTGGTACTGTCAGCCTACTGGGATGCCTCTGTGAGCAAGTTAAGGTTAGATGCTGCACAGATGGGATCCACAGGTGCGGAGAAGGGTTCCCTATGGATCAATTCTGTGGCTCAGGGGAGTGTAGATAGAGGGGTCCAACAGAATTCATAGAGGCATAGGACTGAAAAATTCACCTGTAGTAGAGGGCCATTGTCCATGTTCTATTGCCTAAGCAGGGAATACTATCAAGGTATTGATTAGCCTACCCATGCTTTAGGCTGGAGGGGGGTTGTGTTGGAAATGACCCTCTCTGCAGCGTCACCCCAAACCTTTTGTAGTCCTACCCTTGTTTTTTGCTGGATTTTTGCTTCCTGGTATTAGGACTCTGTGTACTTCACCACTGCTAACTAGTGCTAAAATGTTTGTGCTTGCTCCCGTAAGCACGGTTTTATTGGCATATAACTGATTGTCGCGCGGCGGGGGTGGAGCCACTTGCTACAGGGCAGGAGCCTTTTAAAACCTTTGTCGCGCTCCCGCCGTCGCGGGACGCGCATTTCTGGTGCCGGGGGCGGGCCACTTGCTACAGGGCAGGAGCCCTATAAAATCTTCATTGCGCTCCCGCCGACGCGGGACGCGCATTTCTGGTGCCGGGGGCGGAGCCACTTGCTACAGGGCAGGAGCCCTTTAAAACCTTCGTCGCGCTCCCCGCGCTCCCGCCGTCGTGGAAATCTTCGTTGCGCTGCCCGCCGTCGCAGGACGCGCATTGCTGGTGCCGGGGGCGGAGCCACTTGCTACAGGGCAGGAGCCCTTTAAAATCTTCGTCGCGCTCCCGCCGTCGCGGGACGCGCATTGCTGGTGCCGGGGGCGGAGCCACTTGCTACAAGGCAGGAGCCCTTTATAACCTTCGTCGTGCTCCTGCCGTCGCGGGACGCGCATTGCTGGTGCCGGGGGCGGAGCCACTTGCTACAGGGCAGGAGCCCTGTAAAATCTTCGTCGCGTTCCCGCCGTCGAGGGACACGCATTGCTGGTGCCGGGGGCAGAGCCACTTGCTACAGGGCAGGAGCCCTTTAAAACCTTCATCGCGCTCCCGCCGTCGCGGGACGCGCATTGCTGGTGCCGGGGGTGGAGCCACTTACTACAGGGCAGGAGCCATTTAAAATCTTCATCGCGCTCCTGCCGTCGCGGGACACGTGCGGGCGGCGCCCGGGCCAAGGGCGGGCCCGTCCTTCGCCCGTCAGCGCCCGGAAGAGGCTGGGCTGGGCTGGGCCATACCCCTTAATCTTTCAGTTTTTGTGCTGCGTCGACCAGCGGTGACCTGCGGTGCTGAGTAAGTTTCCTTCTTTTTTCTCTTCCCCATTCTTTATTCAGCATGGGAAAGCGCAAGGTTCGTTCTAGTCCTGACCTGGCTATAGCCAAATCCAAAAGCTCTAAATCTAACAGAGCAACGCAATTCCACTCCAATTGCGTTTCTAGAGAAATTGATAACTTAATTGAGGAAGTGGAATCCATCCTTAAGGAAAAAGAGGGCAACGCCTGTAAGAAACTGAAATCAGGATCCTTACTTTCTTTTCTAACAACTAGCTCCATTAAACCTACTGACATTCAGCCTCAGAAAACTTTAGCCCAGGTTGCTGTCCCTCCCAGCTCGACTGGTCTGGCTAATTCCTCACTTTCACCTGGCACTAGTTCTAATTTGGACGTAATCCGTTCTGTTCCCATTGTCAATGGGATTCCATGCACAAATCGGTTTTCTGTCTTGGATCAACCAGAATTAGCAAGTGCCATACTGCCTTCGCTCCCTGTGCCCGTGCCTTTCAAACCCACTTTTTATCCTCCTAGTGATGATGTCTTAGCTCTGGTATCTAGTCTAAAGCGTGAAGTCGGGGAATTGAAGAGTCTCTTATTTGAGGTCCTTAAATTACTCAAAAAAACTGACCTAACTCCTCAGTTTATCCCCAACTCAGCCACTGCACAAGCTTCTCAGCCATTGGCTCCTGTTGCTCTGCCAGTTGATTCCCCACTGCCACGGGAAATGGTCAAGGGTTCTAGTTATAGCCATCATCATGGAAATCACTCGACTTCTGCTCAAGCGAATGCGCCATTCTTTCCTCTTAATCCGGGCCAATCTGTGGCCCATTCTACTCATGGGCCCAACCGAAACTGCATCGACATGTGTAACGTCCCTCGACTTCCATCTCATACGAGGGAAGACACTTCCTCTCTTATTAACAAGGTGTTGTATTGGATTCGCCACACTAGGGGCTGTGGCTCTATCATCCTCGCGGACATTGCCTTTGATTCTCGTGTGCGAGGCCCTGGTGGGTGGGACACTATCAAACTTCATCTTGCCAGCCCGCTTTAGTTAAATGGATCTTGCAGATGGAAGCTCGTAATTTATCAAGATCTGACTCTGATATTTTTTTTAGAGAAAGTTTGCCTGCTATGGGTCACAAGATCACGTCCTTGCGTCCACCCGGAGCCAACCCAATTCCTCGAAATGTCTATGTTTCAAGTGTCTCCCCTGGCTTGTTGCCTTTTCCAGGCGACGGGGCTGCTTTGGTTTGCAACAATAAAGGTACCTTCATACAAGACCCCGTCACCTCAGGGGATACATCTGATGTGGATTGACTATGTCATTCTAATTCATGCAAACATAATGTTCCACATGTCTGGGCAACGACACTTACGACACTAAAGATCTTCACTCGGTTTGGGTGACAATACTATAAGGGCTTTACCCTGCACCATTAATGGGACTTCCAATTCTGCTTTCGATGCCGACTCTTGTATGTCAGCTTGTAGCATTACAAAAAGGAAAATATTGTCTTGGAATGTGGCTGTCATCAAGAGAAAATTATCTGATCCGGACTGGGGGGCTTATGTTGAATCTTTTTCCATATGTATGTTTCAGGAAACTTGGGCTATGGATTGTGCGTATAGGCAAGGCTATTGTTGTTTCACTAAAAAGGCGACTCCGTCCACTAGGGGAAGGGCGATTGGGGGTCTATGCACGTGGGTCAAGTTGACTAAAGTGGGCAGGGTAAAGGAAATCACTATTGACTCTTGTGACATCCTTGCAATAGCAATATGGCCTATCACAGGCACTCCGGTGTTATGCGTTAATATTTATAATAGGCCAGGTCCATCTAACCGCCAGTCTGGTACTATTCATCTGTTGCACAAATTTTTATCCGATCTTTACTCTAAATATTGTGTTATTATTGCAGGTGACCTCAATGCCCAAATTGAATTCGATTCAGCTTTTGTCGAGTCTATCCAGGCCGAAGATGAAGTATGGTATCTTCCCCCGCTTTCAATCCAACCAGTGTCATGTACTCCTCCCCTTAGGGTCATGCAGATAATAGACCTTGTAGTAACTTATGGCCTGCGTTTTGGAAATGGCCGTTTTTTAAATGACAACTCTAGACCCACCTTCTACAGAGGCCACCATAGCAGCACTCTGGATTATGTTATCTTTGATCTACGAGTCTGGCATTTTATAATCAATGTTGAGGTTGGTTCTCGGTACACTAGCGACCATGCCCCCTTACAAATTGAATATAATGCAACTCTTTTTTCAGGGCTCACTCCACCTTATGTTCTGGATGATCCCAATGATTGGCTGGAATTATCCAGCAATAGGCGTGTGGTGAGATGGTCCTCGTTTTTTAAATCCAACCTGCTTAATGATAACCTTTATGACCTAGTCTCTTGCCACCAGCTTTTTGATGACTCTATTGTCTTATCTCCCTCAGAAGTTATGTCCTCTCATGCGACTCTTTTTATGGATCTCAAGGAGCTTTTTACTAAACCCCCCTCTACCCAAAACAATTCCTCCTTGCCCAATTGTAAGTGGTTTGATAAGGAGTGTCGGGAGGCTAAGAGCCTTTTGTCCAAAGCTCTAAAGCCAAAGAGCCGGGATGCTATCATACATGCAAGAAGGAACTATGCTTCTACTTGTAAGTCATCTAAGCTTAAATACGAAGAAAAATTGTGGGAGCGTCTGCTGGAGGCAGCTAGTGCCTGTGACCTTAAAACTTTTTGGACCCTGGTCTCACGTAGAGACCCCGCCCTTTCATCTACCCCTGAATGTCACATTGATGCAAAATCCTGGCTCTCCCATTTTCGGGAACTTTATGGGTCTTGCCCCAATCCGAACAACTCTCCTATTGAATCTTCACTGTGCTTTTCTCCTATGCCACCCTTTACCCTAAAAGAAACTGACCTAGCAATCCGTGCTCAACGAACAGGGAAGGCTCCTGGCTTAGACAGTGTCCCATCGGACCTGTATAAATCAGATTTATCTGCTTGGACCCGGTACATTAATAGGCTATCGAATATTGTTTTGATAACTCGTTCTTACCCAGATATGTGGAAGGTGGCCATTATCGTCCCCATACATAAAAAAGGAGATAAGAGCTCCCCTGGGAACTACAGACCGATTAGTCTATTAGATAACCTGCAAAAAATATTCTCTTTCCAGTTGTTATCCAGATTAAAACACTGGATAACAAAAAATCAGGTTTTAAGCCATCTCCAGGCTGGTTTCCGGGACAGGTCAGTACCATTGATCAGGTCTTCCGATTTACTACCGTCAAGTGGAAGACCATAGACGCAGACAAAGAAATCTGCGTTTGACCTTGTCCCGTGTGCTAAGATCTGGGAGGTCTTGAGCCACATTGGAGCTACGGGTTCTTTGATCAATGTTATCCAAGATCTTTACTCTGACAATTACGCCAGAGTGCGCTGGGGTTCGGCTGGTGACTTGACCCCAGCTTTTTCTACAATGCGAGGTGTGAGGCAGGGGTGCCTCCTTGCTCCCACCCTATTCCTATTGTTTATTAACGCTTACATCCCATACCTCTTAGATTGTTATGGTGATGCCCCGAATTTGGTTGGCCAGAAGTTCCCCTGTCTACTGTTCGCAGACGACACCCTGTTACTCTCGCAAACTTCCATGGGCCTTTCCAGATTGCTATCACGATTTTTGGAGTTTTGCAAAGACCATGGGTTGGAACTCAACTCAGCAAAAACAAAGTATATGGTCTTTGGGGACAGTAGGTGCAAAATGAAGAGACCAGTTTACCTTGATGGTGCTCCCTTGGAAAGAGTGGGCACTTTTGACTATTTAGGTATCAAACTGGAAGACTCACACCTTTGGCATGCACACCGCCAGAAATCCTTATTGTGCTTGAAGCAAAGGGCGGGTGGCATTGTAAGATTTGCTTCTAGATCTCCCAAGTTTGCAATGTCTCCCGCCCTTGAAATATATAAATTCCAAGCCCGCGGGGGGCCTTATATGGTGCTGAACTTTGGGGCCATTGTAACCTGGTGGTTTTGGAAAGGGCGGAAAATCAATTTCTGAAATCATTGTTAAAAGTTCCTTCTAGCACTCCATCTCTGCCCATCCGTATGGATCGAAATCTTTTTTCTATTTTGCAGATTGCTGCTTTAAGGCCCTTGCTGTATTGGATCCGGCTCTGGATAACAGATGCCCTTTCTCCATTTCGTTGTGGGCTTCTCAAATTGGTGGGCAGTAACACTATCAGTAAAACGAAATGGTGTACTTATGTCAAAGAATCCTTATTCCATCTAGGTTTTGGGTCCTATTGGTTGGACCCTTCTTCTATTCCTAAAAATGCTGTGCAGCTATTGAAGGATGCTTTTTGGCACAACGCTCAGATTGTGCAATTTACTAAGACTGTTCCGCTGTCAATGTCTGATAATTATTTATCACTGAACTGCCACTATGAATTTGATCCTTATATGGATATAGCATTATCTCCATTTGCGCAAGCTCATTTTGTTAGATTCAGAATAGGGTCCCTCCCTTTGTGTTCCCTAACGTACAATTGGCATTGTTCTACTAATAGTTCCAAGCTCTGCCCGATGGGCTGCCAACGTGAAGAGTCTATTTCACATGTTCTCTTTTTTTGTCATGCATATCGCAAACAAAGAGTTTGTTGGATTATCCCGCTCTGCAAATCTACAGGTGCCAGGTCTCATTTGTATGCTGAGAGAATTTTTTATCTGATCCATCTGCCGAGGTAGTTTTACCAGTGGCAAAATTCCTCGAATCAATCTGGCGCCTCAGACTAGCAACTTTAAAGAATAAGACTGGATAGCTAATTTTAAGATCTATGTATGCACTTTAATTGACCTTTTGATGTCTGATTTTAGTATTTAACTTTTAATATAAAGACACTGTTCTATTGCATTATTGAACACCCTTGGGCATAGGGAATAGGGTCCTTGTTGTGTGGTACACTCTAAATTTAGGAGATATATATTGTGATCATTCTGTTCGAATTTTAACTCTTTATTATCTCTTTTATATTTTTACTGTGTTTATATTTTTTTGTGTTTTACCAATTTCAAAAACTAACTATTTATGATGCTTGTATTGTACTTTTATGGTATGTTTTTACTTGCCGAAATAAAGTTAAATGATGATGATGAAAAAAAAAAAACTGATTGTCTTATTTAATTTGCATGTAAGTCCTTCATATGGTGGCATGCCAAATACCCATAGCCTGTAAATTAAATGCTACCCATGGGCCTGCTGCACTTATTGTGCCACCTACTTAAGTAGCACCCTAAAACATGCCCCAGACCTATTACAGCCTGAAGGGTGTTTTCGACTGCTATGTCGACTTGGCATTTAAAACCCCTTGACAATCCGTAAACTACCCTTTAATTACATATAAGTCACCCCTAAGATAGGCCCTAGGTAGCCCATAGGGCAGCTTGCTGTGTAATTAAAAGGTACTTTTAGTTTTACAAGACCTAGTAGTGGAAAAACTCCCAAATTTCTTTCTTTCACTACTATGAGGCCTACCCCTCCCTTAGAATAAGACTGGGGATTCTTTATTATATTTAATGAGCTGTAATTCCTAAACCTAATGTTTGGTATCTATGAACTTGTAATGATAACTTCTCTTTAATGGTAAAGTCAGATTTAGCATTGCAAGTTTGAAAATTCCTATTTTATATAGTTGACATCTTCCTGCACTTACCCCTCTGTCTATAGCCCGCCTTAGGTCACATAGCTGGGCACATGACTGCGTGTAACTGACAGTTGAGCCTTTCTGAATTTACCCCAGAGAGTCACCCAATAGTGGGATTAGCAGAGCCTGAATGGGCCATAATTGGCATTGATGGGGGTAGGGCGGTGTCGTAGTTTGGACTCTTGCTCTAGGCAAGACTGCTGGTTGAAGGAAGACAGTACTTTTGCTTGTAGGCGACTATGCTTATCCTAGAACAAATCACAACTGTTGTCCCAACCTTACCTGCTCACTAGCAGCACCTCACCAAAAACACAATAGTAAAAGGTGATTTGTGGCAGCCTTTACGCATGGACTAGAAAATAAGATTTCTCAGAGAGTGTCGTGGTTAAATGGAGATTACCCCTTTCTCACAGATATATCATGTCTCATACAAACACAGGCAATGACAAAGATGCAGTAAAGTTTCAATAGTTTTTATTTAATACAACTGTAATTTGAGATATTTTGCATGGGCTGCAATGATTAGGATAAGGAATAATGCAAGAAACAGAATTGTAAAGACGAGAGTCCTTATTACAAAGACCCCACCATCTTGCAATGCATGAGAAAGACATACGAGGTGTAATATGCCCTAATACCCTGATGTGATAGGCCTACCTCCTACCTAAAGGAGAGCTGGGTTTGCTAAACCTAATCACATTCATGAGAGGAGCCCCCATCCCTTGTGTCCTTGGAATGAGGTCTCTATCTCAGACTCCGCAGGGACACGAAGACTGGGTCAGCGTCAAGATGACGTGCAGCATCGGTATCAGCAATGGTGGCGATGGCCTCTGGTCGGAATCCCTCTGATTATCTGTCTAAAGTGCGATGTATTTATACAGATCTACCAGGACCCCTGACGTAGGTGTGTTCCCAAACAATAGATAACAGACAAGCTTGGAATGGCAATTAATATAAACAATCCCTCGAAAGTATAGAGAGAAAAAATCCCTAAATGTGAACACCTGCTGTTTGTTTGTCTTTGTTGCTTGATATTGACGCCTTAGCGCGGTGGCACTGATAATGCAAAGCATAACAAGTGGCCCATCTATAAACAAGGCAGCCATCTTAGATGAATTAAATAATTAAATGGGCTAAGACAGAGCAACTAAGTAAGTTAAAAGTCACTAGGTGACGGGGGCACGAGTCTGCAAGCCAGAGGCTAAGCTAACTCCTTTTATCTCATTAAAACAAACTAGGATCCACTACACCCTCCCCATTGCCGTAACAGGTATGACGAAGGTACAGAAACCCAAACGCTAAAAAGTGCTCTGAACTGAAAGCTAAAAGCATAAAAAACTAGCTAAAAACTTCTTTAAAATGCGTTAAAAAAGGAACAAAAACTGTTCAGCTAAAATACATAAAGAGATGTTAATGTCAACCATGACAAGCACAGCGTGCCAAAGCAAGTTACTTTAAATGCATACTTTTAATCAGGAATGGCAAGCCAATTCATCAAATTATTTGCTGTACGCGTGATCTCGAAGAGTGTCATTGAAGTCACCAACCAAGGACCTCAAAAATGAGTCAACATCATCTGATGTTAAGTCGAGTGTTGGGTGGACAAACGGATCCACAGAGCAGTAGTGAGAAGTACTTTCCGGTTTAAAGTCATCCGTTGCAGTGCCGTCGTCCATTATAGATCTTAAAACGGAAGGCTCATAGGTGGCATCACGGAGCAACCTCAGTCTCAAGGGGTATGACCGTGTATGAACCCTCATCAGGGACATCAGCAGTTCGTGGTCCACAGGAGATGTCGGTGCAAGAGCAAGACAGACCATAGGCAGGTGTTCAAAGAGGCACCACATGCAGCAGAAAACTGGTTGTACGTACCAGAGAAGGGACCGAAATGACAACGATCAGTCATGCTCCAGTTCCACCAGCAAGGGTGCACCGAAGATCTGAACCATGCGTTCACAGCACAGCTGAGTTGGTGGGAATGGCTCCATTGCTCTGCGTAGCTGGAAAGAAACAACCACTGCGAATCAGAAGAAATAGCAGTAGTAGTCCGCCAATCAAAGCCAAAATAATTGGAAAGCCACCAAACACACTGGAAAAGAGCGAGTGGATGGGCGACGGGAAGACTCCGAAGACAGTCTGGAAGATGGACACGAAATCAGACCTGACAGCCTTAAAGAAATAGACAATCCCAGTAGTGCTCAAAACACTAAATATTCTGGATACCAGTTCTCCAAAGTGGTTGGGGAAGTTGGTATTTAATAGGGATTGTATCTCGGCTGATGATCTCGCATTCTGGAGAGCATACGTCTCTTTTGCAGATGTCAAGGCAACCTGTTTTTTAAACAATAGCGCCTTTAGCCTGCTCAGCTTGTCATAGTTCACATTAATAGTATCTATGTGGGGCCACATGTCAGGTACTTTTTATCTCTAGTGTGGGGGGGGAATAAAACATGTCCACAACACGTAACGACCTTCGAGACTGAGATTGCGTAGGCAATTCCTGGTCACATGCCGCAACAACTTTGATTGTTCAGTACCACATAACTTCCATTGGAAAGTACATGAAATACTGGGCGAATCAAAGGGATGGGAATACCCTTCAGTAAACAGGCCAAGTTCGCGGCCTGAACCTAAAACACAAGCTGTTAAGGACTGCTTTAGATCACTATTCCGCCTCTCCACAACCAAATTTCCCTCAGGATGATATGGTGAGGAGTAATGGAGTTCAACACCCATCGTCCCGATGGTGTCCCTGAATGCCTTAGAGGCAAATGCAGGGCCCTGGTCCGAATGGAATGCTGCAACCGCATATGTACCAATAAAGATCAGCAAGTCTTTTATAACAGTCCGAGCGTCAGCCGACCGCTGTGGCAATACCCACAGGAATCTAGAACAAGAATCTACAGCGACTAAAATGTATTTGTATGCACCATCAGGCTGTAAGGGACCACAATGGTGCAGGTACACACACTGTAGTGGCCTGTTGGACACTAAGAATGATGTCTGCGGTAGGCGTTTGATATTAGAGCCCTTTATCTGCTGGCAAATGTCACAGAAAAGGACATACTGCTTTGTCCGTCTGCATAGACCAGGCCACCA
Source organism: Pleurodeles waltl (assembly GCF_031143425.1). Classification (NCBI taxonomy): domain Eukaryota; kingdom Metazoa; phylum Chordata; class Amphibia; order Caudata; family Salamandridae; genus Pleurodeles; species Pleurodeles waltl. The sequence continues at coordinate 1,115,488,401 of NC_090445.1, forward strand.
GAAGCGTTTCTGTAAGACTGTTATCGTGGCTGATATACCAGCATGTGCAGAAGCGACACCCTTGTGCGCTGCTTTTACTAGATCTAATCTTGGTCTTCGTTGGGGATCACATGATCTCCAACCCCAGGAATAGTTGCGTTGGCAACAGTCTGTGCACAGATAGGGTAAGTATAGTTTGTAGGGTATCCCTTTGGAAGGGGCTTGCCTGCAGCCGAAGCTTTCACGGCAGTTAGTATTTCATAATCCAATCTCGTTTGTGAACGAGTCATTGCAGCCACAGAAGCCGTAGCTACTGCTGCTTTGGCCTCTTGGTCAGCCAAGGTATTGCCAGTAATGTGTACTCCTGCACGTTGGTGGGCCAATGTATGTACTACATGGATGCACTGTAACTTATCCTTAAGATCAGCCACCCTCCCCCATAATATTTTATGTTTAATGGTGTTCCCTTTAGAATCTCTAAACCCGTTCAGCTTCCAATGGTTGACTAAACGCAGTAATGTGAGTCACAGACTATTAAAGTCAGGCATCCTGGCTCAGTATGTTTGAGCGCTAGTATAAGAGCTTTAAGTTCAGCCAACTGTGCTGTGCAGTCCCCTAGGGTCTGCGTGTAGGTATTGTGAGGGTGGAAGACTCCATCTTCCATCACTCCGCTCACGGCTGCGCAAGCAGCGGAGTATTGATGTTTAGTACTTACAGCTGGTTGTGCTGAACCGTCAGTGTATTTGACAGTATGGCACCTGTTTAGTGGCAAGATATTTAGAGGAGCGGGGTACTCTTGTTCGTACTGGAGAAACTCTTGTGTCTGAAGTTTTGGAACAAAAATATAATCGACATCAGTCGGGGTCAGAGACGATGCCCATTGAATCCAACGTGGATGGAATGCTTTAGCGTTAGGAACGCTCGCTTTGGTGACAGCCTCTGAGGCCGGCACCGGGGAGACAACAATAATAAGCTTCCCCTGGGCAAGTGGCCTCTCTTTTATGACGGCCATCTGAACTGCCATCAGAATGTTTTCTGAGGGGCAAAACGCTGTTCTGCATTAGAGTATAAATGTGATTTATAAGCTATTAGTACCGTGTCACCCTCGTTGAAGGTGACATAGGTAAATACAATGGCACCAGCAATTATTCTGATGACCAAATTTGTTTTATTATCACATGTGTGTAAATGTTTAGCTTCTAGCATTTCTTGTTGAATTCCCTAAGGATGCGTGTGTGTTCAACTGTCCAGTGTCTGCTAGAAAAATTGGGCTGAACCAAGTCATAAAGTGGCTTGATGCGTTGTGCATAATCTGGAATGTATGTTCTGCCAAAATTAAAGAAACCTAGTAATGACTGCAGTTTCTTAAGGGTATTAAGAGAGTGCAGTTGAGCACATTTCTCTAGAAAGTGTCGGGCCAGGCTCTTTCCCTCGTTTGATAGCTCATATCCGAGGAACAGTACACTGAGAAAGGCAATCTGACTTTTCTTAAAATTGAATTTGTAACCGAGGTCTGCAAATCCCAAAATTATTTGAACGACCTGTGCAAGATGAATGTCGAGGTCGTTGTTTTCCGAGATCTATGTCATCCACGTAGGATAACGCCTCTGAATCAATCTCATGTAATATTGATGTTACAAGGGCTGAAAATAGCCCCGGGCTGTTTTTATAGCCTTGAGGGAAAAGACAAAAGCGTTTCTGAGAGCCAAATGAGAATGCACTCAGGCCCCGACTTTCATGTGCTAAGTTCTGGCAGAAAAAAACATTAGATATGTCTAATGTTGTTTTATATTTTTTACGCACTATATTGTTTATTAGTGCTGTGCTATGTGAGTTTTGTATGGCATATGTGCGTGTATGACTATTTAGATGTCTGTAATCAATGACTATTCTGTATGAATGGTCTGGCTTTGCAACGGGGAATAACGGGTTATTCATTGCAGATGTACAGGGCTCAATTACTCCCTGGTACGTAAGCTGGGTGAGTATTTCCCTCACCGGAGCTTTCGCTTCATGTTTGACAGGATATTGTGGCTGCGGTTGGGGTGTAGACCTAACGGGAATAACATGACAAGGAGACTCCTTGTCCCAACCTACATGATTGCGATATAATCCAGGTGCCTGAGCTAAAGCCCATTCCGCAGCATAGCCTTCTTTTTCTGCTTCCGGAGCAAGATCGGAGAAGGAAGGCAAAATTACATCTTCCCCATGCGGGAGCTTACGGACGTGCTCAGGTGGCCAGTCTCTTTCAGCCAATAGGATATCACTAGTAAGTTCATCTCAAAATATCACACTAATGGTGCGCTCCACGTCTCCCTCTATCTGATTTTTTACGTCAAAAACCCTGTCGGGTGGGAGAATGTGGCCGTCCGCTGTTTCAACTGCGATAAAATCGCTAGTTGTTGTCGCATCCAGATGATCTTTCAGACTCTGGCGACATATCGTGACCTCTGCTGCGCTGTCTAACAGAGTCACTGCCCACGTCTTGTTCCTCAACAGTGTTCTCAAGTATACTGGCATTTTTAGCTGTCAGTGGTGCCACCATTTTTTTTTTAAACTGTGGCTTTTGCTGAGGAGTCTTTTCTGCTTTTTTAATGGTAGACTGCGACAAGTCTTTCTTTTGTTTCACGTATTCAGGACGTCGATCTGGACAGCCCCCTCTCTTGCTAAGTCTATCCGGTGCGTCCTGAAAGGAACGAGAGGGACATGAATCAGTATATCTGTCTGGTGTTTTAATATCCTCCCTATTTCTGAGATTGTATCTCCTTTCGGAGTTCTCCCGGTGTGGAGAATCAACTCTCTTATTTCTTCTATCTTTGAAATCTTTTTGTTTGTCCCAGCGCTTCTTACGGCACTCTTGTGCCTGCTTTGTACCCTCCTTATGGGTGGTACTTTGTAACTCCAATTTCTTTGGCTTGGCTCCCAAACTATCCCGCCCTATAATAGTATAGGTATCGGAAATCATTTTCGGTAGCTGTCTCTCTTGTTCCTGGTGTGGAATTTCCCAGAGACGCTGGCATACTGCCAGTGCTACCACTTCCCCTTTAATATTACTGAGTATTATTGAAGAAACCGCGTCAAAATTATGCATTAATTTCATCCTCAAATCCAAGGCTGGTGCAGCCCTGTGGTCATTTTGTATTTGTTTTAACACCTCTGGTAAATTGGCAAGTGTTGGGGTACCATGTGTGGTAGTATAAATGGCAGTGAAGACTGTACCCCATCTGGCGCAGTCCTCCACCGAGGGAACCATCCCAAAGGGCAAGCACATAGTGAGCAGTCTATTTTTTTCCTGTGGTCCCGTATGAGGAAACACAACTCTCAGCTGTTTAGTTTTCTCGACAAGCCAGAACGGGATTTATTTCCTGTTCTGGGGGTACTTTACCTGTGATAGTATGCACTGTTTGTGGATTAATCCCAGTAGCCAATTGATAACCACCAGGTGCTGGCGGTGCTGGACGCGATGGTGTGATGTTCAATGTTCGCATTACGAACTGAACTAATCGTCTATATAATGTCACTAATTCATTATATTAATCTCGCAGATCTGCTATTGTCATATTTTGTATGTCTGTGTGAGGTGTGTATGTGGCAAACATAGGCCACGTTGGTCCGTCATTACTTAAGGGACCTAGCCTCACTCTTTGTAGTACATGTGATAGGGCGCCTTCAAACCAGTTCTGGTGCTCTCGGTATGTGAACGATATTTTATGATACTGGTATGCTCGGTACCGTGGAGGTATGTTTGCAATTTCATATGTGTGGAATGTATGTGTTCTTTGGTCTACCTCAGGAAAGGTGACCCAACAGTAAAATGTTTCTGTTTGGTATGCTTCATTGGCCTCTATTATAAGAGTAACATCCCTGCCCTCATCTGTAAGCCCATGCGTTAATAAATGTTGCATTAGTGCTTGTCTAGCATTTTCAGGAATGTCAACGGCAGCAGCCATTTTTGTTTAGAAAAATGGAACACCAAAATCGGGAGTATAAGTCCTTTCATGAGTTCGAGCTCAAACAACCTACAGCTTAATCAGGTCTTACCTTTTCAGCTGATGAGGAATTTCCCAAAGACCACGGACGTCTCCGTATAATGGTACCTAGGGTACATGTTGTCTGTGAGACAGTGATAGTCGGGGTATCCGTAAATTATTGCCTAAACACCATCGTTGGTGGCGCCATGTTGTAGTTTGGACTCTTGCTCTAGGCAAGACTGCTGGTTGAAGGATGACAGTACTTTTGCTTGGAGGCAACTATGCCTATCCTACAACAAATCGCAACTGTTGTCCCAACCTTACCGACTCATTAGCAGCACCTCACCAAAAACACAATAGTAAAAGGTGATTTGTGGCAGCCTTTACATATGGACTCGAGAATAAGACATCTCAGGGAGAGTTGTGGTTAAACGGAGATTACTCCTTTCTCACAGATATATCATGTCTCATACAAACACAGGTAATGAGAAAGATGCAGTAAAGTTTCAATAGTTTTTATTTACAACTGCAATTTGCGATATGTTCCATGGGCTGCAATGATTAGGATAATGAATAATGCAAGAAACAGAATTGTAAAGATGAGAGTCATTATTACAAAGACCCCCACCATCTTGTAATGCATATGAAAGACATACGAGGTGTAATATGCCCTAATACCCTAATGTGATAGGCCTAAACTCCTACCTAAAAGAGAGCTGGGTTTGCTAAACCTAATCTGCTAATACCATGACCATGAGAGTAGCCCTCAACCCTTGTTACCTTGGAATGAGGTCTCAGACTCCCCAGGGACACGAAGACTGGGTCAGCATCCACACGACGTGCAGCATCGATATCAGCGATGGTGGCGATGCCCTCTGGTCAGAATCCCTCTGATTATCTGTCTAAAGTGCGATGTATTTATACAGATCTACCAGGACCCCTGACGTAGGTGTGTTCCCAAACAATAGATAACAGACATGCTTGGGACGGCAATTAATATAAACAATCCCTCTAAAGTATAGGGAGGGAAAATCCCTAAGTGTGAACACCTACTGTTTGTTTGTCTTTGTTGTTTGTTCTTGACACCTTAGCGTGGTGGCACTGATAATGCAAAGCATAACAAGTGGCCTAACTATAAACAAGGCAGCCATCTTAGACAAATTAAATAATTAAATGGGCTAAGACAGAGCAAGCTAAGTAGGTTAAACGGTCACTAGGTGACGAGGGCACGAGTCTACAAGCCAGAGGCTAAGCTAACTCCTGTTATCCGATTAAAACAAACTAGAATTCACTACAGCGGAACTAAGCACAGTCTATGTCTGCACCATCTGTAAGCACAGGGTCCAGAATGCTGCTCAGTTTACCTCTAATATTGACAAAAATATTGCACAATTGAGTTGCTTTTATCTTGAAGGATCTCTCCACCTACTATTGTTTCGTCTGCACTGCATCAAAACCTAGTCTCTTCTGTACAGTGTTTCCAGCTGAAGCAGTCAATCCGTATGGGAAGGGGGTCACACCACCCATATCCTTTGACAAGAAGAGTTTCTATCAGGCTGAACAAAGGTTAGCCTGACAGATACTCTTCATGTTCTGGTCAGACAGCCAGTAGCTAGACCTACGAACAAATCTGCATGAACCTGGCTACCTGAGCTGAACTTTGCCAGCGTGAGGATTTCACAGCCCTGTGGGTGTGGCCTCTTCCTTCTGGCAAAAGTGCCTCAAGGACCTCCACCTCATGATGAAGGGAAGCGTCACTGACTGCCTTGGACCTGGGCGCTTCAGTTTTAAGCCCTGAAGTGCCAAAGGCTGCGTCAATCAGTGACACCTCAATATAGAGTAGAGTGGGATCAGCAGTCTCACTGACCCCATTCTCATCTGTGGTGAGTGAGGGACTGCTGCCTTTCCTCACTGGCTGACGTGGCAGTTCTTACACTCCTGTGATCCTCCAAGGCTTCTCTTCCAGAAAGCTTCAATGAAGTTAAGTTTTATGTTTTTTAATGTTTGGTGCATGCATGCGTGTATGTATGTATTTAAGTGTATTTTTGTGTGAATTTTGTGAATGGGTGTATGTTTGTGTGTGTGTGTGTGAATGCATATGTTTGAGTGAGTGTGTGTGTGTGTGTACGACCCTTCACCTCTCACCCTGCTAAAATGCCCTGCCCCCACTGGCTTTCAACCCTTCGTGGTAGGTGAAGGTGTGAGTAAACCTAAAATTCCGTTAGTCGCTAAAAACAGGGAAACAACCTGCGAGAAACAGGCAGTCTTTTCCCATGGCTACCACCAAGCCGCGTCATCGGCGGACCAAGAAGACTATCAAGTCGATGGTGTTCCGCCCACCATGTTTAGATGCTACTGCTGTGAAAGTGGACGACTGGCAATGGCTTGCTGACAGAGGGAGAGGGTGAGGGAGAGGGTGACGGGACCCAATGGACTTCATACTATGGAAATGGCTAGGGAATAGAAGTAAGTGATATTCACACACTCTTACATTAGCCACATGTGTCTGCCTGCACTACACACTAGACAACACACCATGTACAACCCATCATCCATTACAAATCCAACACAACCTGTACATACCGAAAACACACATTGACATATATCCATACACGCAGCACTGACACTGCACCCACACACAACACAACCACAGCAACCAAGAAAACTACACACTCAGCTACACAAACACACATGCACAGCTACACACATCACAACAACTTCCACAACACAACAGCAACACTCAATCCGTCAATAATAGACTTTGTCAGATTTTTTGTTAAAATCATAAAAGTGTACATCTCATAAAACAACAATGTGTCACAGTAATCATGCATCAGTTAAAAATACATCAAATAAAGCCAAAAATCAACGTTAAGATAAGACTAAAAATTGTCATCATTGTCCTGATGTAATTCCAATACCTAATGGCTTACAGTTAGGACACCAGAAAGAAAGCAGGAAAGCAAAAAAACTATTTAGGTGTCGCTAGCAGTTGTAATTAGAGATCCGCAGGTCTTATTTGTCTAAAATTTTCGGAATTCAAGAGAGGCCTGATATACTTGTATCAGAGATTGGAAAACTTTGGACAGAGAAATAATATGTGCATGGTGTCACAAATGCCCACTTCCACTATATTCTTCAATGTCATTCAGTGAAATTGGCCTATAACATGGAGTATTATCCTCTCTGTCTCCTTTTTTGAATACATGAACTATTACTGACCGCTTCCAAGCCTCTGGATGCGGACCTCTAATGGTCACATTTATATGAAGAGTCAAAACAGGGGCCCAGAGATCCATTCGCGATTTTAACAAATCACCCGGGGCCTTGTTCTGGGGTAAGGATGAGATTGCCTCTTTAACTTCTGACCAGTGAATGGTAAGGGTGTGAGTATTATTGATGGGGTCGGCGATGGCTCAGTTCATTACAGTCATAAAGGACTGAGAAGTGTTTTACCCAAGCCTGACCCGGGACAGATAGCGCCTGATCAAGGTAGCCGATCTCCCTTATAGAACGAGTGGTTCAGAACCCCCCAAAATTGGTACTATCCTTTAGTGCACTAGCTGCTACCAGCTCGTTCCGCAAATCATTCTTAAGCTGCAGCTTCCTATTAGTGACAGCTGATTTATAGGCTGGTCTACACCTGTTAATCTTATCCCTGTCAGGTGGAGTACGTTTGAGTGATATCAAAAGTTCCTTCTTAGCCCTGTTCAATTTTTTATCGAACGACCTTCAGGGCTTGAATGGACCCACCGGTCCAGAGTTAGTAAGTGACTGTTTAATATACTCACAGATGGAATTGAGAACTTTGAGAATGTGAATTTCTGAGGCCCCATCAGCAAGACAAATTGTAAACTCCTCCTGGCATGACAAGAACATATTAGCATTAAGTTTCAAAGAATAACATCTCCCCATTTGATCCTACGCCCTCTGTCGTTGGTGATGAGTAAAGTTTTACACAGGTCGCTTATGGCTCAGGACTACATTTCTCATCCAAACTAGCAACCGTGGGTTTGTGGTCACTGTTCAGGTTTCATTCGGGGGAAAAATGTGACAAAGAAAAAAGCCCCCGGATACAAAAATATAATTAATAATGGTCCAAACTTCATGTTCTTTGAAAGTAGGCATACCATGTGGGCACTTATGTGCTTGTAAAGAAAGGAGATCCAATAAGTTAAAATTAACTGCCAAGTCATTTAGGAGGTTCCCTTGGGGGTAGTGCTTAACATGAATCTGTTCAACAGGTAGAACCACTGTATCCTTGGGGGTCATATAGAAACAGTTCCTGCACGGATGTAGATTGAAATCCCTAGACACAATCAGCTCCATCTATTGGATGAGATGAGAGGGTAAAAAAGCCTCTATGAACCTGCCCACATTCTCTGGGGACTCCCAGTTCTCTTTCCCATGAATGGGATTGGATATGTTAATGCAAAGAATCGATGAATAAAGGTCAGAGTTAAATAAAACGGCTAGGAAGTAGAGGGAGTTAGTAGATATCATTTTAGGATTGCAAGCCAGACTTAAATTCACAAGTTATGGAATACCCTTTTTACTAAAGGACGCATATTGGTCTAAAAAGAATTCCCCTTTAGTGTATCATGTCGCCTGTAAATTGATAATGTCGTGATTTGAGAAATCTCATTAGTTCAGAGTACCCTAAGTTACCCTGTACTCTGCTATATTCCAGCTCAGGACCTTCAACAAACTAGTGGTCTTGCTACCATTCACACTGTCCAGAGTGGGACTAGTTCAACCAGATCCAAGTCAGTCTTGCTTGTTTGGCCCACTCAGTGCTTCAAATCCAACATGCAGGCGGATGGAATGGGCTCAGACAAACTAAAGGCTACCACCTTCCTCTAAGAGGCAATTTCCTTATGGCTATCTCCTCCCTCACACATGGCAACACAACATTCACAACATCAGTCTCACATGCAAGTGACACACATAGAGACACAATCACACCACCCACTCCAGCTCCCTCTACCTCAATCAGCCAGTCCACACACTTTCTCACACACACACACACACACCATTACTGACTCCCATATACAACAGATAGCACAAACTTACCTGTAGGGGTCTCATTGCAATGCGCTCACATTGACACCATTGTCCAATATTAGAGTACCAACATTGCGGTGCCAGCATTCATTTTGCAATGAATGATGTCACAACAATGACTGTTGTGTATGTGTGTGATAGGTGTGTTGTGTCAATATGTCCCCAGCCATGAAAGACACAATTATCTCCCTGACACATGCATGTCACAGTGATTTTAAAAAATGACTTGTATATGCCTACAGTGGTCCCGATCTCCCGGGCAGTGCCCACCCAGGTACCCTGGCAATGAGGCATCCCTACCTTCAAGTTCAGTGATGGTGGGGTCATTTTTTCACCATGAATCGGTGGCAGCACTGCCGGCAGGTGTTGTCCAGTCATCTCCCATTAAAGAGGGAGGTGGAAGGGGGAAAAGAGGTGTGTTTTCACCCCTTTCCCCCCAATCTGTCAACTCAGAAGTGGAGGTCGGATTGCCACTTTTTTCTTGGTGGGTAGGCACATCCAAGTCTGCATGGCAGAAAGGATGGCTGGGGCCCTGCCGGCATCCACTTTTCCCTATCCCACCGTCGGCGGGGTGGTGTTGCTTGGTGGAGAGAGCGGTTCGAATGTGGGCTTTCGTCTATGGGACCACCAACATTTAAATACAGGGGTCAGAACGTCACAGCAGCGGACAGGTTTACAGTGGAAAAGTTGACGAAAGGATCATGACCTCCAACATCTAAGTCAGGCCCCAAGTCTTTGTACGACATTAAATGCGCTTTAATTAATGCTAAGTCAATATTAATGCATGCAGCTGATGTTTGCATGCTGCTAGTAGATAACAAGTTAGATTGCTAGTTTATAACATAAACTTGGAACATTGGTGATTCTGGCCCTGATGTGGCTTTTGCTGTATTGGCTTGATATGTTATGCACAATTGGAACCAGCTGAATAAGGGGAGGGATATTCTTGATCCACAAAGAGAAATTCCCATGCTGCCCCTGGCTTGTGCCACATGTGTAAGACGCAGAATCACTTGAAATATCAATAACAGTAAATGATAAATGCTCAGTGACTTCTTATTCACTTACGGACCATCTGGTTCTGCAAATAATTTTATTAGCTAATTTAAAGAGGTAATATCTACTGCTTTTCTCGAGTCTGAGTCTCTAGTAGCATTGGGGAATTGAACAATTATTATGATAATATTCTGGTGCTAATACCTCTCAGATAGCCAAACTCTGCTCAGCTTTGGAGCTGCAACAGCCAACCCCCCCCCCAGGCAGGGCATATTGGATAACATATATGCCAGAGCAGGATTGATCATTGTGGCTGCTGTTGAGGGGAAGTTATGATCTGACCCTAAGGCGATCTCTATCGAACCTGCATATGAAAGGAGGCACACCTCCCTTCAACCACCCAAAAACCATTTCTACATACCTGGACAGAATTAGACAACATGAAACTAAAGTATTGTTTAGAAAGTTCTAAGCCAGATATTAAGTCATTCTAATTATTATGATGCCATTAATTAGTTTAATACCTGCATTGCAGGAGCCCTAGATGAGGTGTTTCCTCTTAATATCAGGATTACACATATTAAGACCCATCAACCCCTGGTGTTCTCAAGAATTGACTCAGGTAAAAAATTAAACAAAAAAGACTAGTGAGGTTTTGGAGACAATATTATTACACGGCTGGGAAACAAGCTTATAAAATAGACCTTAGAATAATAAAGGGCTTGTAAAATGCCTCTAGATTTAGCTATTATAACAAAATATTTTCTACAACCAACCCTAATAGACCACTTTTTGTGGTCTACAGCTGCCTGGTAAAAAGTATGCAGCATTTCCACAAGGCTCTCCAAAAACATATACTTTGCTCAGAACTGGCAGATTTCAGCATAAAATGTCCATAATTTTATTGTCATTCACCTCAACAGTAGAATCTGAAAATAGATTGTATCAAGGTGCTCACCATTTTAATTGTTGGTCAGATTGTAGACTCATCACAGAGGTGGAGGTGATATCTGAAATTTCTATAATGAAGTCGGGCTCTCCTCTTGTTCCTTGTCCAATTTTTAAAGAGCCAGCCCCCTTCACCCTTTTTCTCTCCTTTGATGCCTTTATGTGTAATACCTCCTTACAGATGGGTGTGGTACCTGTTTTTTTGCTTAATTCCTCCGCTCATAAAAAAGAGACTCTAGAACCTAACATTTCCTCTAATTATCGACCTATTTCTCTCCTGCTTTTTTGCTAAAATCCTGGAGAGCTGGGTAACATATGCAGTCAGCGTCTTACAGTGAGGAATATGGGGCCAGATGTAGCAAAGGTTTTTACCCATTCTGTGTCTATGGGAAAAAAGTGTTTGTACATATGGCCCATGGTGTGTTTAATAAGCACCAATCTGGATTCAGATCCCGATTTGGTACTGCAAATGTACTTATGGTGGCTACCAATGAAATAGTAAATGATCTTAGATGTAGGCATTTCAGCAACACTCATCCTCCTTGATTTGTCAGCCGCCTTTAGTATGGTTTCTGATGCTATTTTACTTGAAAAGTTATTTGCTGTTGGTCTGAGAGACAAGCAACTCAGATTGCTCAGGCAGTCAAGATGGCTATTTTTCACTCACATGTTAGAGCTATTGCTGGTAGTGTTCCTATGGGGTCTGTGCTCAGCCTCGCTCTATGAATATATCTATATATATATATATATATCTATATATCTATATATATATATAGATATATAGATATATCTATATATATATATATAGAGAGAGAGAGAGATAGAGATAGAGATTTATACATATATAGATGTATATGTTGCTCCCCAGGGAGGTTTTATTGCATTCTTTAGCTTTCAATTTTAAGGCTATATGGACGATACCCAAATAATAAACTATCCGCATGGAGGGCAACATTTCCCAACTCCATGAGAAGGTCATAGGCTGTGTCACCAAAGTAGCTAGCTAGATGAATGCCAATTCTACCCCGCTGAACACAGATAAAATGGAGGCTTTGATATTTAGTAACCCCTTGATCTGGTTCTCCATGTGATGGCCTCAATCATTAGAACTATTACCAGCACTCACTGCCGATCTTCTGGGCCTGCTATTTGATTGGTAACTCTGATTTGAGCATCAGATCAATAAATTAATGTCTATGTGCTTCCTGCTAATGAAACAACTAAAGAAGGTCCTCCCTTTTTTCCCTCAACATTCTCAACAATTGTGGTGCAAGCCCTGATTTTAGGCAGACTGGACAATTGCAATCCTCTCTATGTGGCGTTCCAGATTACCTTATAAAGAAGTTACAGTTTATATAGAATACAACAGCAGGGTTGATTCTTTTGGAGCGGACATTTTGACAGTGTTTCGTCTTTATTGGGCTAGTTACACTCGCTCCCAGCTAATATGAAAAGCTGGTTCAAGGCCCTTTGTATGGTCCAAAAGGCTCTTCCTTTAGCCAGTAGCATGCTCTTCGTATATATCTGATATGTTGAAAAAATACATTACTCCCATACGGCTTTGCTTGACCTTCGCTTGTCTCATCACCATACCTAAATACCGGAGAGCAAGATTGAGAGGATGGGCTTTTTTCTGTTGTTTTAGCTCAGATATGGAACAGACTACTGCTTGAGTTTATCCTATAGCCGAATATCTTAACATTTTACTGGGCTCTAAAAACCCATTTGTGTAAATAGGCTTTGCCTAGAGCCACAGACTATGCAAGTTGGTGTACAAAACTACTAATGCCAGGACACCTTTGGGCAACTGTGTGCTCTATAAAACTACTAAATGAATAAAATAAATAATTGTGAAAAGCATAAAGTTTTCTCTGATTTTATTATTTTCATAAAAATTATCTGAGATGATATTATTGAGCATGTACATAAAGAGATCCACTATGTCTGTTAGTCATGTTCACAGATGTAAACATGGGATCCTTTCCCCGTAGGACTACATTTTAAAATGAGAGCTATGTAGGGGAAAGATGAACATTTTTGGCTCTCTGGTGCACAAATTATTACATACAGCAAATATGACTGAAGCCCTTTCTTCAAAATGCTGGTCTTAGCTGTTTTAGTGGTTGAGAAATCTCTGTGGATTGTTGCACCATTTATCGAAATCTTTGCATTGTTTCCCACCACAGTCAGCTCACCAGTTAATATTTTTGGAGGGTCCATAAATCGAGTATCGTTAATTTGGATAGTACTAATACTTTTTATCAGCACTAGACCATGGCTATAGCATGAACTAAAATGCCCATTCTAACTAAAAAACTGCATTGACAAGGTGTTACACAATATTTGTTGTCTAAATCAAACTAATGAATGGGGAAATTCCAACCTGATTGTATTTTTCAAATCAACAAAGTCTGTGTCCCACAGGTTTACCATGTCTCTCTTACAGTATATGTTTCTGATAAAATACTTTAAAGTTCTCACTTTCTGTAAAGTTATGTCAGATTAACCTACCATGGTCATCTGGTATCAAGACAAGTGTTCACTTCCAAATAATCAGTGTTAGACCTTTGAGCCTTAGGGTTGTCTTTCCCTAAAGTGTTTGCCTTCCTTCTCCCCTTTTTGCTGATCTTGTTTTGCTGGCTTTAGGACTCTGCACACTTTACAACTTCTAACCAGTGCTAAAGTACATGTGCACACCCTTAAAACATGCTAACGTTAGCTTATACTCAATTGGCTTATTTAATTTATGTATACTTCCAGAGTAAAGTTATACTTCATGTACACAGGGCCTGTAAATTAAATGCTACTAGTGGGCCTGCAGCACTGATTGTGCCACTATCCACTTAAGTAGCCCTTTCAAACATGCATCAGGCCTGCCACTGCAGCCTGTGTTTGCACTTTTAAACAGCCATTTCGACCTAGCCAATTAAACCTTTTGCCTAATCCAAACCTTCCTTTTTGATACACATGAGACACCCCCAGGGTAGACCTTTGACAGCCCAGAGTGCAGGGTGCAGAGTATTTAAATGTTGAACATGATCGTTAATGTTGTACATGTCCTGGTAGTGAAAAACTCTTAAATTCATTTTCACAACTGCAAATCTTACCTCTCTCATAGGTTAACATTGGAGTTACCTTCTTACATCTAATAAGCTGTAACTTGCAAATTGGAACATATAACCAGTTTACCTTGTCTGTCTTTGGAATTATAATGAATACTCCTCCCATGATACAGCTGGATTTTATATTACAACTCTGAAAATGCCACTTTTAAAAAGTTGACATGTTCTTGCCTTAGCCATTTAATGCCTGCAGCCTGTCTCTGGGTCACATGAATGGGTGTAGCTGACATTTGGGCTTTGTGTATTCCTCCTAGACAGCCACCCACAATAGAGACCTTGGATGTGCCTGGATGGGTCATCACTGGCAGGATGGGAGGGAGGAGCTGGATACACTACAACTTACGTTTGAATGTGCTGTGTCCTGCCACCACACAAAGTGCTTCATACCCCTTATAGTCAGTCTGGAGCCAGGGCAGGGAAGAAAGGAAACCTGTGCACTTCAAAGGGAAACCTCCAGAACCTTCTCCCACTTCAAAGGAAGAACAAGGTATAAATATTGGACCTCGGACACCAGTTCTTCAGTATACTTTCAGGCCTGTGAAAAAAAAGGAAACAACAGAACATATTGATGCATCTAGAACCGGTTGGGAATAAGGAGACAAATCAAGCAAATATCACTTAATCAGAGATCAAAGACTCCTCTACGCCTTAGAGATAAACACACCGGCCCGCCAAATGCAAACACTATAACTAACTACTAAACTATCTTAATTCAAGTGCTGACTGATCACAGGTGCAATATTCCATGACTTGTGCCGCCCCAGTGCAGTCACTGGGGGAAAATGGTGACGCCAAGGTGATGGGGGCTACACCGGATCAATCAGAAGCCTTGCAGTTGGAAACACTCCCACTGAAATCATTTCAACCAATGCATGATTCCTCAAAGGTTGGTGAATCTGAAGTAATTATGCCATTAGAGCAGGATCAATCCCCAGGAGAGCAAACAAAGAGCCCTGAACTACACAGGAATTATTCCCGGGTCCAACTAGGATAATAAAAATCCTTTCAAACAACTTTAACAGAAAGTATCCAAGTGGAGGCAATAGCACATCAGAATACAAACATGAAGGAAACTGAATTAGGACAGCCATCAATTAAGCAGTCCTCCAAGCCCTCATCGCCAAAGCCCTTTTCTGTAGGCCAAGGAGGAAAAAAACAATTCCACACTATGTAGACATGATTTTAGCTCATTTAGGTTGGAGCTCTCCTCACTTGACAACTTCGCCATTGGAATCGCAGAACCCCAATTAGACAGTATAACATCAGATGACCTAAATCTTTTGGATGGTAACATTATAAAAGGCTTCAGGGATGAGGAAGACAAGCAATTGGAAGGACAAACAATCAATAATCAAATTGGGCAAAGCCAGGAGAATAGAAGCGACCTTCCATTAGATCAACCCATTCTTAGCATTATGAAAATCATATGCACATCATTGGACTCAATTGCAAGTGCGATCATGGCCTAGTCTCTTAAACTCGACAATCAACTTGAGCTGACCAGACAATTTACAGCAATGATAAAGACCATAGACTACAGGATGGCCCTAGTAGAGGGTGCTGTAAGGGAAAATCTGCAACAACAGTCTGTTGCTGATACTGAGTTATAGTTACCTTAGGGTACGAGTTATAGTTACTTGAGGCAACTTTAACTATAACTGTTGAATTTCTATGTTTTGTTAAAATTAGTTTCCCTAACTATAATGTCCCTGTAACCTTTGTTTTTTTGAGTGAATTTCTCTGTTTTTGGAAAATTTAATTTCCTAACTATAACGTCCCTGTAACCTTTGTTTTTTCAGTGAATTTCTATGTTTTTTTTAACGTGTAGTAATTTTCATTGCTGGGGAAGCCTCAAGGCTTCCCCGTGGTCCTTTTTCCTCAGCAACCATGGAGCTGCTTTAAGTAGCAGCTCCGTGGTTGCTGGAGCACATCTTTCATCTCTGCTCCCTGCACGTATACCTGCATGCAGGGAACAGAGATGAAAACTACACATTTTGACAGCGGGACTTGCTTTACAGATCCCGCTGTAAGAAAGTGTAGTGTTTGCTGTGACTTCGCAGTAGCTTCAAAGCTGCAGCCTGCAGCCAAGCCACAGCAAATAGCTATGTTTCGGGGGTGGGCACCCCGGGACATAGCAGGGGCCAGCCTTTGGTCCCCAGAGCCATCAGTGGCTCCTTGAGGGGTGCGCGACCCCCCCTCCAACAATCATAGCCCAGGGAAGGTGGGGGAAGGCCGACTTGCCACGCCCACATAATTCATTCATTTTGGCCCCAGCGAGGTGGTGGTCCCCAGGGTGCTGGGGCCGCAGCCCCCATCACAAATAACAATAATCGCCCCAGGAACGTGGTGGTCCCCGTGGCTGTAGGGGGCCAGGAGGTCCCCCTATTGAAAACAAAAGAGTGCCCCCGGGACCTGGCCCACCCAGGGGCGTATTTAAAAACAATCGCAAGAGCCCATGTTAGTTTTTATTCTTTTTAAAAAATTTACTGCAGATTTGTGACAGAGCTAAGGGGTCAGGGTGTTCGTACCTTGGCCCCTTTTGTATTTTTTTATTCTTTTTTTCTGGGACTTGGCTTAACCCAAGTCCCAAGATGGCTGCCAACACTTACTTGTTGAAGTGTTGGCAGCCAATCAGATCTCAGCATGAGTTTGCGAGGGGTTGTGAATCCTTTGCGTCCCTAGATATACAAATTTGGATCTCTTTAAATTTCTCAAAAACTACTGAAAAGATGTACACCAAATAACAAAAAGGGCTCTTTTTGGACCAAGGGCTACCTTTCTGCCAAATTTGGTGTAATTTTGTCCAGTTGTTTTTGCACTATTGCTGTTCAATTTTCCCTTTGGGAATTAACATTGGAAACACTCTAAATTTCACCGCCCCCTTTATCTTTACCCCCACTTGATGGAGCACCCCGAAACACTTTCCAGACAGCAGCTCACATGACTGTCTAATTTTTTGGGAACATTTTGTGAAGATTCGTCAAGCGACGCCAAAGCTATAGGCAAGCTTTTTCTATAGAAACTAGGTCCTAACTATAATGTCACTAGGTATTATATATATATATATATATATATATATATATATATATATATATACAATTAAGGAACAATGACATTTACATACACATATTTTCACTGATTCAATAAACTTGTTGAGATGTCTGCCCTGATGTGCGTTTATGTAGGGAATCTTTTCTGGGGATCCTAGGCTAATGTTTATTGTTGTGTCTCTGTAAAGGTACAGAGACTGTTCTCTGCAATTAGTATTGTGCCGAGGCAAAGAAGTTATACATTAGGCTTCCTGTTTTCCGTTTTTACTGAATTTTACAGATAAATACAGACAGAAAACCATTTATTATCCTGTTTATTTATTTGTAAATGTGGAAATAAACAGAAAGTGGATTATTTTGTGAGTGATTCTAAATGCTATCAGCCATGTTTGCTAGGTTAATGGCTGTGGGGACTGACAGGTAAGGAGGTTAAAAAACATAAAAGACATTTAATAAAGAGGCTAGTTATTCACAAGGTTGATGTTAAAATATTAATGTAAGTATGTCTTCATATAAAAGTGCATTGATTTATCATCTGTGAGTGTTCATATAACTGAATCCTGTCAGGCATTCAAGCACAAGTTAAATAACTGTGGAAATATACTAGATTCAGCCAGATTTTTCACACAACCCAAAATAAATGGGAATAAATACAGATGAAATTAGTAACAAATAAATATGGCTAAATGCAGACGGGAATGGAAGCACAATAAATACTTTAAAACCGAGAGCTATAGTTATAGAAGCGTATTCCCTGGGGAACTAGATGGGTAATGTTATCTGCTAAGCTGCTGGTAGACTGAATTGTTCATTTATTTATCAGCACTATTTCAGGATCTCAGGTTTATCTCCAATTCTGGAAAAAGGGCGCTGTTCTTTCTGCAGCCATGAGTCACAGCTATACACCAAGAGTATTGATGACAACCGATCCAGTGACTTGTCTGACTTGTCTGAATGTGAGATGTTCCCTCCTCCCAGGAAACCCTATGAATGTAAAACTAAATACCTTACCGGAGCTTATGTCGCCACATAGGACACATCCTGAGAGTCCTTCCAAGTGGGGGGACTGAGGGATAAGAGATGGGTCAACTCAGCGCAAATGGCTCATAAGGACTGGCTACAAACAGCTTTAGTTAACTGTATGTGGAACCATTGTTTCCAATACATAATGCATACTCAGGGCTGATTTAAGGTTTGATGGATGGGCTACTCCATCACAAACATGATGACTATCCCATCTGCCTTATTATAAGTGCACTTGTAATAAGGCAGAGGGGATATTTCTGTCACATTTGCAATGGAGTAACCTGTCCACCATACTCTAAATCAGGCCCTTTTACTGGATTTTGGGTTAGCCCTTTGCTCATGATTGGAAGGCCTTGTTGCTTGTCTTAGTTGTCTGTTCCTCATTCAATGTCTTTCTTCTAAGTTATTGTGTCTGTCCTGCACATGAGCATGTCACATGTCAGCATTTTTACTGGATGGGTTGCATTCTTCCACTGCTTATTAGAGACTTTTTTTACCACTCTGTGAAAAAGCATGTTTTTTCCTAGCTCACCCCTGATGTGCTTTCTTTCCTTAACTCCACTACACAATACTGCTCACCACGCCCACCTGCTCCCCATGTTAACATTTTTTTATTATTTTTTAAAACCCTCCATGCTCTTTCCATGACGCTACCACCTCACAGCTCAATCCCCTCTTCATCCCACTCTGCATGTTAAGATTAAGTATTTTTTGAGATGTCAGAAGTTGTAAAGTGCTTCAAAGCTGCTCACTCCTTTTTTGTGATTTACACACATCCCTTTTGACTTTTTTTTTAACTTTAATTTTGCTTTCTAACAATGGCCATTCACCATGAAAGACCAGTAATTTTAAAATAGCTACCCGAATCACAGTGAATGTACACACATGTCATGGCAAGTATGCCATCCATCTCTTTTTTGTATACTCTAGTGTGTTGCCCTAAGTGGAAGTGGTATGTCCATACGTGTACAATGATTCACAATAACCAAGCTAAGCATGGCTGATGAGTTCTACCGTGGACAAAACCGGTCCTAACTTGCTTGTGTTCTGGTTCAGGGAAAACCTGGCTTGGCAGTTTGGGTTGGACTGGTCTGAATGGAGCAGGGTCAAGATTGATTTGCATATGGCTGGGTCCAAACTGAAGTATCATGGTATGCGAAATAACAATGGACTGGGACGCGACCCCAAGTAATTACCAGTGGCTGAGATTAATTCAAGCATTCCATCTATCATATTTTTTTATACTTTAATGTGTTGCTCTAAGTAGGACACTTATGACCAGCCATGGTTCCTGCGCACATTGTGTAACTGGAACCAAACTTACTTGAATGATGAGCCCTAACTAGGGCAAAACTGGTCTTAGGTTGCTTGTGTTCCAGGCCTGGGAGGACCTGGCACAGCAGTGCAGGCTGGAATGTTTCTACTTGAGCAGGATAAAGACTAGTTTGCATTTTGCTGGGTCTAAACTGAGCTAGGATGCAGTACACAGTAACTTTGGACTGGGATGTGACCTGAGTAAATATCAGTGGATGTGATTAATTCAAGCATTCCATCCATTGCTTTTTTGTATACACAATCATGAGCATTCAACACAAAGCAACCTTGGAATGAGCCTTCTTTAAAAAGATGACTAGTTCCAAGATTACCGGGCATGCAAATGCTTATGTCTTGATGCTTGCACATGTATGTGGTTGCAAAAAACCATGGGCAAAGCCAAGAGTTCAGCCTTTTAAAGCCCAATACTTTTTCAAACAGGACAAATGCACATCAGGTAGGGGCAGCAATATTTTGCAGCTGTTGTATGATTCGCTTACGTGCCAACACATTCTAAGTCTTTGGGGGTTATTACAACTTTGGAGGAGGTGTTAATCCGTCCCAAAAGTGACGGTAAAGTGACGGATATACCACCAGCCGTATTATGAGTCCATTATATCCTATGAAACTCGTAATACGGCTAGTGGTATATCCGTCACTTTACAGTCACTTTTGGGACAGATTAACACCTCCTCCAAAGTTGTAATAACCCCCTTTGTGTTTTAGAGTTACATGAGCCCCAAATTGATTATAAACACATTCATTCCAGGAACATTGAGAAAGAGGCGGATCTCTTGCTCAGCACTAGAGTGTCAATGAGGATACCAGAGGACAATAAGGGTGGTTACGCCTCCAACAAAAGGCTAGAAGTGAGATCCACTTAGAGCCCCAAATGTTTGATAAGGAAATAAAGTCCCATCCACTTCAGGTAAGCAGGAATGCGGGAACCTAGATGGGGAAGAAGCTCTTTGAGAAGGGCAGATGCTTTGACAGTCATTACTCAAACACAAAAAGGGAACTTCTCATGCCCAAGGAAGGCACTCACTAGTGGGCATCTGTATGAGGGATACCTGTGCAACTGGATCCTAGTAGTGGAAAGTCTGGCCTCACAAGAAAAATACCAGCAGGCAAGGTATGTAATGTCCACTTGGAGAGTATGACCACCCTAGGGAGCTGGTCTCCTTAGAGTGAAGGGGGTTATTTGCTCAGTGAATGGTAGCTTTGTGACCCTGCTTGCCCATGAATTGCATCCATGGCAGTGAACTACCACAGATGTAAAGAGAACCAGTAAGTGAGAGCATCCAGGTTTCCCCAGAGCAGGTCTCTGACGATCCTGGCACTAAGGGTAGGGCACAGGGGCCCAAGAAGAAAGTAAGGGTAGGAGGATGGTGCCACCAGTAGTGGGAGGGCCAGTGGGTTATCTGTTCTTACAGGAGAGGACCTGAATACTGTCTTTGGTGTGGCCCTTGTTCTGGAATGGCTGCCTGTGCTATCACAGAAACAGATTAAAATAATGTTTAGCCTATGAAGACACATGACACAGACCGAGGGTTCCACCCTTGGTGTGGATTGTGTATCCCAACTAGAAGTCCTCGATTGGCAGACAAGTATAGATTCTCATGGTACAGACCCTAAGCTGAAGGCCCAGCCACAAGTGTCACCTGTGGTATTACCACTGGACTTTCTCCATCTTTAACCCAGCACGTGGACTCTGTCAGCTGTGAGTCAAACCTCCCAACTGGTGTCACCCAAGTACCGGACCCTTTTAGGTGGGCCTAAAGGGTCTCTGCCAGCCCAACTGTGGTCCCACTGTGGTTATTGATGCATTGCCTCACTAAACTCTGCATTGGGACCCCTGCACGGACCCTCCCCAGTGTAGGACTTCACATCGCTTCCCACAGCCTTCCAGGAACCGCCACTGCTTGATGCATCTTTAATGTAGGACTTTGCATCACAAGCCCCTCATCTTCAGAATCCATGACTCATGACCTCGCTACGCAGGTTCACATCTCCTAGGACTCGCAGCTGTGCGACAATTCCTCGATGCAGGACTACACATCGCTCTACAACCAGAATTTCAGGTAATTTTGTTCAGTGGACATAACTGGGTCTGTGTAGATGGCCCATGTTCCATCACAGTTGGCCTGAACTTGTGAGTTTGTCCTGGTTCAGTGTGACCAGATAACCACAGTTGGAGCTTTGTGCTTTTTGTCCCCATTGAATGTAAGTCTTTAAAATTGCATAAATATGGTTCTACTGATTGGATTTTTGGCATTTTGGTCTTGAATTATTTGTTATGTTTATATACTGTTTTTCTGAATTGGTGTGGGATTGTTTTGTCTTTTACTTTATTACTGTTTGAATTGCTGCATAAATACTTTACACATTGCCTCTAAGTTAAGCCCAACTGCTCAGTGCCAAGCTACCAGAGGGTTGAGCAAAAGTTAATTTGGAATTTGTTTGAAGCTGAACCCCGTAAATAATTGTGGTTGCTGCTTGAGTAGGGTTTCGCTTCCTCCACTCAACCAGTAACCCAGTTTTCTACACAATGCTAACAATTTTGCTGGAATCCCGGCCTTTCTTAGTTCATTAGGGTGTCCAACTTTTTCTGTGTTAGATTTCGTATATTGCTGGGCCATCAGAAGCCTTTATTTAGGGAGAAGGAAGAACTATGAGTCTTGGAGCTCAGTTAAGGGGTTTATTCAATACCATCCTTAAGTAATACATGTAAATAGGCAACAAAGATTCTATTTCACACTTCCCTATATACACCTATGTCAAAAATGATTTGTGGATGTGCTCAGATGCTATTTGCACATCTAAGGCCAATGTGTAAATGTGCCAGATCTATAGAACAGGCACAAGTCTATTAAAGAAATTTGTATATCAGAGCTCTAGATGAAGTCAAAACAAAAACTAATACCAGTAGCTTCCCACTCCCAATGTAACCATCAAGAACCAATGCCAATGTATTCACAATACGGTTAGCCAAAGAGAACAAAACACCTATGTACAATATCAAGTATTGGCCCTATAATTATTTTCTCCAAAAGAAGGTTAAAATAAGTCCATGATTCATGTTTCACAAAAAACTCATTGTCCAGAATTCTTAGGACTGGGTATATTTCCTTTGCAAGCCAGTTGCATTATCAATTGATCAGTTGTCAGCCAACCTGTGTTTCATCCCCTCCTCTGGACTTCCTCAAGGCTGATTAAAGTATAACAAAGTCTGAATTGTTTTTGCAGTCTAAAGATGGGCTCATATCCCAAAAGACAAATGTCCATCCTACTCCAAATCAGGCCCCTAGTGCCTTTAGTTCTGAACGAACCTTGAGCTAATGAAGTTTGTTTACTTTCTAATTGCATATGAGTTCTACACTTCGAACTAACATATGGTGTTTTGTGTATCTGCTCCCTGTTTCTAACCTTGGAGAGTGATGTGTAGGAAGGGAGTAACTTGCTTATAAAACCGGAATGAAATGTTATATTAATTCCTGATTTTTGCCAGTATTTAAAGATTTGGAATCTGGCCAATGGTTTATGGAAAGTGTGTAAAAACTGGACTAGAACCCGATACACTTTGGACGGTGCTATTAGAGTGAAAGCACTCATTCATATGGTCTTATCACCAAATTGTGGTATACTGAGAAAGTGATGAGCCTTGTAGCGAGCAACACTGCATAGAGAGTCTCGGTTCACATGCCTAACCAGATTGCATAATTTTGACCAGATCT
Source organism: Pleurodeles waltl (assembly GCF_031143425.1). NCBI lineage: Eukaryota > Metazoa > Chordata > Amphibia > Caudata > Salamandridae > Pleurodeles > Pleurodeles waltl. The sequence continues at coordinate 1,115,511,605 of NC_090445.1, forward strand.
TGTTCTCCTCCACTATTGTCTGCTTATGGGAGTTCTATAAGACAGGCTCAACGCAGGAAAATAAATACCAAGGCCATGTGGCCAGGACACGCACTCTTTGTGATTTTCATTCATATAAGATTTTTATTTTGTAATATTTTTATGGGCAAATGGATATAGTTTAGAGATAAAAAACACTATGGTGGTCATTCTGACCCCGGCGGTCCATGACCGCCGGGGCCAGGGTCGGCGGGAGCACCGCCAACAGGCTGGCGGTGCCCCGCAGGGCATTCTGACCGCGGCGGTTCGGCCGCGGTCAGAAGCGGAAAACCGGCGGTCTCCCGCCGGTTTTCCGCTTCCCAAATGGATCCTCCATGGCGGCGCAGCATGCTGCGCCGCCATGGAGAATCTGACACCCCATACCGCCATCCTGTGGAACAGGATGGCGGTATGGGGTGTCGCAGGGCCCCCGTAAGAGGGCCCCACCAAGAATTTCAGTGTCTGCCTAGCAGACACTGAAATTCGTGACGGGTGCTACTGCACCCGTCGCACTCCAGCAACTCCGCCGGCTCCATTCGGAGCCGGCTTCATCGTTGCTGGGTCTTTCCCGCTGTGCTGGCGGGCGGCCTTTTGGCGGTCGCCCGCCAGCACAGCGGGAAAGCCAGAATGGCCGCCGCGGTCTTGTGACCGCGGTGCGGTCATTTGGCGGTAACCGCATGGCGGGCGGCGACCGCCGCCCGCCGCGGTTAGAATCACCACCTATATTGCCACTCCACTGCAATGATAAAACAAAGTAACGCACTAGTTTTGTCCAGGAGCAACTTTCCTTTCCGTTCATCAGCCAGAGCTTTGAATATCCCAAAAAGGAAAACAGAGAAAACAAGTATTTTCTACTTTTACTGCCCTACAATTTAGAAAGTGCTTGAAAAACCACCTCCTCAGGCAGTATGACATATTGGGGCATATTTACATGGAAGTGGTGCTGTGCTGCGCCACAATTCGCAGTGCTGTGCTATGTCACTTCAGAAACGCAGGGATTTGCTGTATTTACACAAATATGGCGCACCCCTGTGTTTCTCCTAGCGCTGGTGCTAGATTTAGCTGCCAGTGCCAATACAGGCATCCTTCCACCAAAGTGCAAGGGTGTCTGCGTTGAAGAGAATGATTGTTTATGTGCAGGAAGTTGTCCCTTCCTGCATATAAAAAAAATCTACAATGCAGCACATTTAGAAGTAGTAAATCACCATTATTGACTGATGGTTTATGTGCAGGAAGGAACACCTGCACATAAAGAATCATTCATGGCGTTTTGATCTTTCTATGTGTGCTGCAGAATGCAAAAACAAAAGCAAAAATGAGGAGAAATAAAAGTATTTATCCCAATTGCGCCACCCATGGCGCTGCCACAGATTTACGAATTCTTGTAAATCTGGAGCAGCTTCAAAAGCAATGGGTGTTGCGGTGGAACACTCACAGCAACACCCATTGCAAGCCTCACTGCAGCAGAAAACTGCATCAGAGGGGCCCATATTTACAAGGCAGCGTTAAGCCACAAAAGTGGCTTAGCGCCACCTTGTAAATATGACACAGTGCACAGCGCCACAGAAGCGTTACAAAAAGTGACTGGTTAATGATGGTAAAGCGCATAGAGTCTTCATCACCTATAAAAATGGGCTCAGAAAAGAGAAGGTGAAAACAAAACATTTGTGGATGGCCTCGCAGAAAGGACCAGGTCCCAAACCCCCCTTGCTGGGTTTGAGACAAGCTGACTAGGAAGATAAAAGGGAGGCAGGCCTAGGTGTGAGCTGCCTCTGCCAATGACAGGGTAGGCACTCTTTGAAGCTTAGGAACGGGTGGGGCATAACGCCCAGGCTATCTGTCTCAAGGAACAAAAACATCTCTGCACACCCAAGCAGTTCTGTGTCTGGGAGCAATATACATAACCCCACAGCAGAGCTATTAAGGGTCAGGTGACCCTGAACATCGGCAGAAAGGCTCATTTGGCTTAAGCAGAGAAATGAAAACTTTCCAGAAGGGCAGTTTCTAAAACAGTAATATAAAATCGGACTTGTGCGCTTAATTGGAATTTTGAAATTCTATTAAAATGAGTCCTCAAATCTTGGTTCTAGCTGCTCCAAAACTGAAATTAAGCATTATAAATTGTCACAATGTAACCAAGTGTTTTCCTAAGGAAGGGATAGCCTTGCCACAATGAAAAATTACTTCAGGGGGTTTTCACTGCCAGGACATGTAAAACATTCAATAGAAACGTCCTATTTTTAATTACTTACATACTACCCTATGGGTATTGACATTCTACCTTAGGGTGATTTATAAAAGGAAGGTTTGGATCTGGAAAAATGTTTATTTTGCTAGTTTTTAAATGGCAGTTTAAAACTGCCTGCACATTCCTGGAGACATGTTTTACAGTGCAATTGTAGTGGGTGGTACAATGAGTGCAGCAGCTGACTTGTAGTATTTACTGCACAGGTCCTAGGTACATTTTGCACTATATTCTAGGGTCTTTCAAACAGGGCCACTAGAATTATGCACCAGAGGAGGGCCAAGTTATGCAACAGGCTTGAGTACATTATGCAGCAAGAAAAAACAAATTATGTTAGTGGTGTGGCACATTTTATAACAGTATTGCTTCATTATTTTGAAATGTTTACACTTGTTAACACTGACTGGGTATTGGTTGCACCCCATTACAACCAGTTTAATATCCAAATACAGCAATGAGCAACAGAAGGGTGACCAGTCAGCTTTCGCAAAGGACATTCCACTGTGCAGCACTGTGTCACTGCGATTTTAGTAATTTCTGAACCTTTTGAGATAGAAACAATGTTGTTGTTGAAATCTGTAGATTTTGCAACAAAGGAAAGATTATGTGGCAAATCAGCAGATCCATAATTATGTGAAAAATGCTGCAGCAACACAATCGCATATGTCTAGTGCACCTGCTTATAAGTACATTAAATGTGGCAACTAGGTGTATGACAGTTTACCTATGTTTAGAAGCAAGAGCAAACACACTTTACCACTGGTTAGCAGGAGTAAAGTGTGCAGAGTCAAAGGGCCAGCAAAAATGGATTCAGCATTGAAAGGCAAAAATCTTTGGTGACCCGGCAGAAAGAGGAAATGTATAACAGGTAATAAGTTACCAAATTGCACAATGAGTTTAGGTTTAGGAAATCATAAGTAGTCAGGTGCCACTGTTTAATTTTAAAAAATAATTTTATAAAGGTTTCTCTTTTTCTGTACAGGGATCCCACTTTTTAAGGGAAATGGTCTGAAACGAAAAAACTGCTTTATTTAAAAGCAATCTCAAACATAGTAATTGACTGACGGTCGCAGGCCATCTCTGTGACGAGAACAAATCATAGTGGGTCACAATTTGCAACCTAACTCATTCATTAATATTCATGAGGCAGGTTGAATTGTGAGTCACTGCAATTTGGTATTTTGTGAAACAACCCATTAGTACATCGGCCGGTTTGCAAAATACCATTGGATTCACTTAAAATTGGTGCACAAATTGCGACCACTTTTAGTGTATCCTATATAAGTACATCTGGCCCTATATTTACTGTTCACTGTGGACATTAGCCCTTAAACTGCTTACAGACAATATGTTCAAAAGGCATGGTGTGAATGTTATTTGGCATCCTGCTTCTCTTTTCATCATTCTGGTTTTCCCTCTACTCTTTATGTGTATTACTAGTCTTCCGAAAGGTACTTAACATGTGTTTTTACTTGCACCCCAAACAAGATTTAGGATCTGTTGAAAGTAAGGAGTCCACCTAAAGCTATACTCCTTCTATCATGAGTACTTACCCTCCACATGATTAGGCCATGACCCGTCTAATGGAAATAGATTTCAAGAGCGTCCTTAACAATAGATTTCATGATGAACTACTGCAGGTTGACAGGTATTGCAAATAATTCTATAATGATTTCCAGTACTTTTATTAGTTTTTTTTCTAGGCTTCTGCTAATATCGACATATGGCTCATTCAGTGAGATATGCATGATTACCTTACTACACACAATGTCCTGTTGATGGTAAGGAATGTCATCGCTGCAAGGCCTAATACTGCAGTGAGGAACAGATTTTCACATATGCTGTGATGGGATGCCGTGACTGTGCACTAGTGGTTAGTTCCCATTTATTCAACCCTCAGTTGCACCTGGCCTGGAAGATATTAAGTCAGCGCTTGGTGGCACACTACATCCCTCCCCATCTTAAATTCGATCTGCGCCCATACAGAGTCTTTGAGATGGCACTGGATGAAATCGGAGATTGGTCTGCCGACTTTCTCGATGGAAGGTTCTTTTCAATGCTCTTCTGCTGTTTCACCTCTGGAGGTCTCTTATGCTCTCTCACAAAATAGTGTGTTTAGTGGGCATTGCAGATTGTTCTTACAGAGCTGTGGAGGCTCCACGAGTTGCTATGACATTGATCTTTTTAGACAGTTTGATTTTCGAGTCACCATTTCGGAATCTCTAGGTTTTAAACATTGTGCTTTGTACAGCCATGGATGTTCACGCTACTTTTGTGTGAAGGAGACAGCCGGGATGGAGATCTTTTAAAAAGGATGTGGTGCCCTTCTTGGAGGGTGAATGCTGGAGTGTCTGGCTCTCCTCAATGAGCTGACCTGGCAGATGGTATGCTTTTGCTTCTGGCGGTTTTATCTATATGCAGTTTTATGGTTTTGACTCTGAGGCAACCCATTTCTTGCTAAAGGGGTGTTAATTAATTGAGTACATCATCAACGCCTCACTCACTGACATCATTTGTAAAAAAAAGGCCAGCCCGCGTTTTTAAACTGTGTAGACGCTGGTTGGCAATCACGATCCTTTCTCTGTTACATACAATTGTACATTAACTACTGCTTCACTGTGGCTTATTTCCGTTAAAATTGTTCCAGCTACTTGCACTAGCCCCCCATACATATATATTCTTGTTTTTATTGGCAATAGCATTGGCCTAGGCTCAAATTGCAAAAATGTTTTTTCTCTCCTTTACATCGACTAGGGCACCTGATCAAGGAGTACTGTTACGGAGAGTCTTGGTAGGTGCTTCATTGGTCCTCTCCATCGGTAGTTGCTTATCTAACCACACTTGGAGCGTGTTTTTCTTATGCGAGGCATGACCAGCGAGTGAGCCTCAGAGTACATTAACTTAATTTGTTCCTATTCGCCAATGTGCCTGTGCTGTTTTGAGCATCATTAGTCTTGCTATGCATAGGATCAACTGTTTCACAAGTGTAGTTTGTCCAAGCTTAGGGCCGGATTTACAAACCTAAACTTAGACTTTTGGTTTAAGTTTAGACCAAATGTTTAAGTTTATGACTTTTCGGTATCCACAAAGGTAAGTTATAAGTAGTATCCGCACTTGAACTAGAATCATCATTAATACACACACACATGGACACTATCAATACCACTTCCATCCCTGCACCAAAAAAACAGATAAAAGCAGCACACATCCAAGGCTCTTGCTTTTCCACACCAACACTGCCCCTGCCTGCTTTGAAGACATGCTACTTCTCAGGAGAAAGGAAAATTATACAGCAGAGGAGACCACCATAATCCTCAATTTCATAGCGAGGCACTACAAAAGACTGCATGGTCTCCCCCTCTACAGCAGCAGTACCTCACAAAATGGTAACAGGTGGCCATGGCTGTCACTGCATTAGAGAGGATATACGTACCAGTGACAGATATTAAGAAGAAGTGCCAGGATGAGAAAAGAAGGGTGAAGGAGAAATACAGCAGGGTAGAGGTAGCAAGAGCTCTTCCAGGTGTACCAACTAGACCCCACCTCAAACTCACCCAACTTGAGGGGGACATCCTCTTCACAATATACCCCCACTTGCTCCATGGGCTGTCAGTGAGTGATGGCCTCTATGTGGTGCCAGGTAATATGTGATAATCAAAACAATGACACTAAATGATCAATGTTTGTGATACACTACAAATGTGACAATGAGTGTATTCTCAAATATGTGCAATTTGCATGGTGAGTTAGACCCTCATGCGTCTTATTTAGTCCATTGCACTATGAGTCCCAGAATCCTTTTTGATAGAAATGGCAACTTCCCATTCCTCATTTCCAAATAGTGGCCCATCACTGCTTCCTCATCAACTTAACACTGGTAAATGGCAATAGATAATGTCCCTCATTCACTTACCATTATTGTTGGCATGCAGATGCAATTGTGTACATATGTGACAGGTTGCACAAAGTAAAAATACTTGGCTAAGTCTGATGACCTTTCCTATTTTCTTGCCACGTACAGCCAGAGTACAGTCATACACTGGAGCAGAGGTCCCTGCACCATAAGGGAGGCCACGTCATGGAGCACATCAACCCATTCCATCAGCACAAACTGGTACGCAAATATGGCCAGGAGAGGGTCCTAACTCCTACATCAGTCAAATCATAGATACATTACATAGAATCTATAAACAGTGTCAAACCTGTGAGATGAACTAGGAAATGTTGTGCATTATGTGTCAATAAGAATGTAAACTGAAAACATACATCTCATTGTTGGCCCTGTGATGTTGTCCAGAAATACAGAGTCTCTGATTTCAGCTACACACATAGGTGTGACATGTGATCAGGCACCACACACTGGGCGGATGTCAGACCCCAGTAAGTATACTTAAAAATGATCTTACCAAATGCTTATGCTCCTAAACTATGGAATAAATGTCAGCAGTATGTGGTGTAACTAATATCACACATGGCTCATAAATACCACATCCGGGGACTTGACATTGTCCTAGTATATTTTTTGGCATGCATACATGAGGGAATGAGGGAATGAAGGCAAATGTCCGTAGCAACAGCAGTGTGTGTTTGAATTGGTAAAGGAGGTCATTCAACATGCTTTATTTGTGGCCAGTACAAGATGGAGATATTGAGTTGCATGTGACAGTCCAGGGACAATATGCTAATTGGAGTATGTGGCAAAAACAGGGAAGACAGAAAGTGCCACTAGGATTTTGATCTAAGAAGTTGCCAGATGCTGGCGAGTGGTACACTCCATTTGAAAAGCAGTTAGCGGTGTGTTATTGGGCTCTGGTGGATACCGAGCAGATGACAATAGGGCATAATGTAATTCTGAGACCTGAGATCCCAATAATGCAGTGGGTGATGAGTTCACCCAAAACTAACCATATAGGACATGCACAGGAAGCAAGTATCCTTAAGTGGAAATAGTACATACAGGACAGAGCCTGAGTAGGACCAGTGGGGACTGCGGCCCTGCATGAAAAGGTGGCACAGACCCCTGTGCAGGATGAAGAGGTGTTACAGAGGTGCCAGAGGTAAAAGATTCACTTGTGAGGTGAGCCATTTGAGTCCTTGTCCCCTGAGAATAGAAAGCATGTATGATTCACTGATGGTTCAGCAAAGTATGTGGGGGACAAGATACACTGGACGTCAGTGTCATATAATCCAGTAACCAAGAAGCTGCTTTCCGCTACTGGAGAAAGGAAGATTAGGCAGTGTGCAGAACTGTACACTTTATATCAAGCTCTCAAACAAGAATTACCTGGAAAATGTCACATTTATACTGATTCTTGGTCCTGTACCAATGGGTTAGCCATCTGGCTTCCCAGGTGGTATGTACGCAACTGGCAAATACATTCTAAGGAGGTGTGGGGCAAAGCATTGTGGCAGGAAATTTGTGAAATGCTAGAGCAATACACCCTCACTGTATATCATGTAGACACCCACTGTCCCACAGACTCACTAGAACAATGGTTTAAGTCCCTTGCAGACGAAAAAGCCAAAATGTTGAAAGGAGAAGTGGCAACACAGGATTCTGACTTTGTGGGGATGGCTAAATGGGCTTACCAAAAATGTGGACACCTGGGAGAGAATGCCACTAACAGGTGGGCAGAGATTAGAGGGATGCACATTCCCCTATAACTGATTAAGACAATCATTATGCAATGTCCTATTTGTCAACATAGACATCAGAGAGCTGTTCTGCAGATGGTCAGATATCAGGTGGGGAGAGAAAAAGTACCAGGGCAGATATGGCAGATCGATTACATTGGATCGTATTTCCATGTAAACGTGCTACTCAGTTAAATACGATTAAGACACTTGACTTGTTGATGTTGTACTATGGAGTTCCACTCAATATCCAAAGTGATAACGGATCACATTTTAAAATTAAGTTGGTGTAAGACTACTGTTTACAGCACCATATAGAGTGGAGTTATCATATTCCATACTATCCACAAGCTGCAGAATTGATTGAGAGAATGAATGGATTGTTGGAGTTCTCCGTTGTGAAAATTATCTGAGGGTTTGCTGACAAATTGGAGAGATCATTTAAATGAAGCATTACAAATACTAAACAATAGACCTTTTACAAATGCAGAAACTCATTTAATGCAAATGCTGACCCTAGCCTTACATATACAACCTTGTGTAGCTACTAAAACTATTATGTGTTGTGAGAGAAAGCCCCTAACTCCGTATCGAGCAGCACCAGAATCTGCAGGTCTTGATTTGCATGCTCTGAACATGTACCACGAGATCTAATACCTATAGAAAGAGGTGTTGGGACACAAATTCCCCCAGAGTATTTCGGAATAGTTGCTCCTTGATCTGGGCTGGAACTCAAGGGCATTCAGGTCTTGTAGGGAGTGATCAATGCAGATACCAAGGCGAAATTAAACTGCTATTACTGAACAGTGGCGATTCTGATTTGATAATACAAACTGGAGATAGAATTGCCCAAATTGTAATTATTCCAGTATATGGAGGAATAGTTACAAAGGGAACTGCTCCAGCCCTTCTTACCGTGCATGGGGAGGGAGGGTTAGCTCCACTGACAAGAATGCTGGTAGTAAGGTGTGGGTAGAATCCCCAAATCGTCCCCCTGAACCAGCAGAAATCATAGCAAAGGGCAAAGACAACATTCTGTTAGTCATGAAACCAGGACAAGAAAAATGAGAACATGTACCAGCTGATAAATGTTATTTGTGAGAATATTCATACTTGTTTCTTTTACAGATCATACTACGAGGTGCCTTTGTGTTGCCTGTGGTCAGTGGTCTTTGTTTGGCTGTGTCCGAGTTGGGTCTGGAGGGACCAAAAGTCCCCCGCTCTGAAGTGACTGACCGGCAGCGCCGAGCGACACCTCTGCTGAACCAGTCAGAAACATCGGGATCTACCTAGCGCAAACTGTGTTTAATAGGTCAGATTTCTGCATCACAAATATGAAAAGCACCACTGATGTCATTTCCACCTGCATAGTTGCCATACCAATTCCTGCCAATGTCTTGCTGTAAATATTCAATGGTACCGATGCTGATGGGGTGGTGGTAGAAAGTGATGTATTAACTCATCTATCCCTTTATGAGTACTGTCGGTTTTGTCGTGAAACTACTGATGATAAATGGAACAACCTAACATACATCGTTGCCTACAATGTCACCTCAGGAGGCGTTGGTTAATATCTAACATGTGACACCGAAAAGATCAGCAAGCATGCTCAAATTCGCCTCAAAGCCACAGCAGTTCCCCCTCGAGAGATCCTATGTGAACAACAAGTGTTATGTCAGAGACAAACTAACAAAACCTTCAGAAATGTAAATAATAGCATGTCTTGCAAAAATATAGGCCCTCATTATGACACTGGCGGTAAATCCCGCTTACCACCACTCTGACGGCCACCAACTTACCACCGCAGTGGCAGATATCAGTTCACCATATTATGACACACAAACACCAATCTGACAGAATACAACCACATACACAAATCCGCCAGACCAAAGGTCAGTGAAAAAGTGACGGTCCTAAAACCCACACCGTTGCGCCAACAGAACAACACCCATCACATTATGACTCACTAATCACCACAGCAGACATTCAACGGCGGTAAACCATTGGCGATACATACCGCCGCGCTCACAATGGACACCCACGGCCAAAACACCACCACATTGGATAATTGAATCAACACCCACCTGACACCCATACACACACCACACCCACACCCCACTATTAAACACATACCCACATTACCCACAACCCCTTCCGAATACAAATCATTGGCACAAGACTGACACCAAGACCACTGCAACAACTAGAGCCACACACCACTGACACCCATACACCCCTCAAGCACTCCACATCACACACCCCATTCACATTACCCAACACACCCTCACCAACACACATCACACAACACCCATGGCACCACAAAGGCACCGCCGTTTCACTGAGGAGGAGTTAAGGGTCATGGTGGAGGAAATGGTCAAGGTAGAGCCACAGCTATTTGGAGCATAGGCGCAGCAAATATCAATAGCTAGGAAGATGGAGCTATGGCAGAGAATCGTGGACAGGGTCAACACCTTGGGACAACACCCCAGAACAAGGGACGACATCAGGAAGAGGTGGAACGACCTACTTGGGAAGGTGCGTTCCACAGAAGCAAGACACCAGCTCACTATACAGAGGACTGGCAGTGGACCCCCACCTCCTCCCCACAACTCACAGCATGGGAGGAGCAAGTCTTGGAAATCCTGCATCCAGAGGGCCTGGTCGGGGTCAGAGGAGGACTGGACTCTGGTAAATCAACTTTCAACAATAATCACCCCCCCATACCTGCATGCCATCAAATACCCCCACCCTCACTCCAATCACTCCACTCCATCCCACACACTCCACCATCACATTGCCCTAATCCCAATGCCAAGCTGTGCATGCTGTATCAATGCATGGACACCCCTCACAGCCTTGCATGGACACTCATCACTAAAGCATGCACAGCATAAGGAAACTAACAATCCCACCATACACCAACACACACAAGTAAAAGCTGACAGGGCAACACCAACCATAGAGGGGAAGCCAGGGATGTACAATATGTCATACACATTAAGCATAAAACATAATTTACATCCCCACAGGTACCCCTGCAATGTCACTGGAGAGGAGGTGCCATCACTATTCAGTCCCCCAACAGAAGAGGCCCACAGTGATGACAGTAACTCTGGTCTTCAGGATCTGGATGAGCTACCTGGCCCATCAGGGACCACTGGACAACTGGTCCCCCAAGCCCAGTCACAGACCACCACAGAACCTCCCCCATCAGGAACCAACATCACAGCACCCACCCAGCGTCCCCAAACCTCTGTCCCTAGGACACGTCAATCAGCAGGTTGCGCACCTGTACAGGGTCCCCAGGCTGCACCTCACACACAAGACAATTAGGGACCTGGGGTCAGTGGTAGTGGGCACACGGTTCAGGGGACAGAGGCACAGGCCACCAGGGTCACTGGGAGGACTGTAGTGTGTCAGGGAGAGGACAGGAGCAGGGAACCAACTCTCCAGGAGGCGCTCTCCAAGATCCTGGGAGCCTATCAACATTCCCAGGACACAAAGGGCCAGATCCTAGACAATGTGCATGAGAACAGGCAGATGCAGGAGGGGCATTATCAGGGGATCAAGGAAGACTTGCAGGCCATCAACAACACCCTGATCTCCATAGCAGGGGTGCTGGCAGACTTGACCAACATTATGAGGGAGGCAGTGTCACACCAGCAGGCCCCTGCCACTAGCCAGTCATCTGAACAGTCCTCCACTTCCACTGCTACTAGTGGCGATGAGGCACCGCCACAGGACCAACAGGCCACCAGTACCCCTCCCCCTGCTGAAGGTGAACCACCCCATAAATGTTCCCTGCGATCCAGACAGAAGCCAGAGACACTTGCCAAGATCACTGCCAGGAAAGGAGACTCTTCTGATTGCCCCCCTTGTGTCCCACTCAGTCGCCTTGTACACCTTGAACTGCCATCGCTCCCCTTCCTATGTTCCATTGGACAATGCACCTGTGCTACGAACAGACTGGAACAATACCCTAGACTTTCCTCCATCATCATCCCATCCCATTGCACTTTCCCCTATATATATTAGCACTACAATAAATACCCTTTGATAATAATCGACTTCGAGTATGTGATGTATTTTAAATATGTATTGATTGAAACAGCTACAACCATTGTAAATTAACTGTACATAGAATGAGCATAGAATTAGTGACCTGTAGCTGGCTGTTGTGATAACACCAGGAGTATTTGTCAAATCACCTACATCTGCAAAAAGAATATCCAGAGGTAACAATAATTGGGCAAAGAAGTGGGAAATACCAGCATGCTAATGCCACATAGAATACAACCAAAGTCATTGAAATGTAAAGTTTAACTTTCTCACCTATGTGTCATTGGAAGTACTGACGGATCACAGATGTTCTGTTGTCCACATCCTCATCCTCCGCCTCCTCATCCTCACTGTCCACAGAGTCCACTGCTGCCACAGGGGCATCTCCAGTCTCCTCCTCCTGCAGAAAAGGTACATGACATCTGAGGGCCAGGTTGTGCAACATGCAGCATGCCACTACTATCTGGCAGACCTTCCTGGGTGAGTAGCACAGGGATCCACCTGTCAGATGGAGGCACCAGAACCTGGCCTTCAGGAGGCCAAAGGCCCTTTCAATTATCCTTCTGGTTCGCCCATGTTCCTCATTATAACGTTCTTCTGCCCTTGTCATGGCATTCCTCACAGGGATCAGCAGCCATGAAAGGTTTGGGTAACCAGAGTCACCTGCAAATTTTGAGGGACAACAATTAGCCACACACTATCCCATATGGCCAACACCATAGGCGTACACCAACATATATTGGGTGGGAACCAGGGCTCATCTATTAGCCACACACTGTGCCTCTGTAGTTGGGACATCACATTTGGGATGCTTCTGTTTCCCAGGACAAAGGCACCATGCACCGACCCAGGATACTTAGCATTGACGTGGGAGATGTACTTGTCCACCAAGCACACCATCAGCACATTCATGGAGTGGAAACTCTTACGACTCCTGAACACCTGGTTATTCTGGCAGGCGGGACAAATGCTATATGTGTTCCATCAATCGCATCAATTACATTGGGGATATGTCTCAATGCATAAAACCCAGCCTTCTCAGTGGCCAAATCCTCAACCTGGGGGAATGCCATGTAGCTGCACATGTGTTTTATTAGGTCAGACAACACTCTTGTCAGCACTATTGAGAATATTGGCTGTGACATTCCTGCTGCCAAGCCCACTGTCACTTGGAAAGAACCAGTTGCCAGGAAATGTAGAACTGATAGCACTTGCACAAGAGGTGACGGATAGCAGATATCAGGACAGACTCCAATCGGGCACACAGCTCTGTGATTGTGGCCCTGCCCAGTCTATAGGTGAGAATAATATGCCTGTCCTCCAGTGTCACCAAGTCGAGCAGGGGTGTGTACAAGGGAGTATGTCTCCATCTCCTATTCATCCGCAGTGGTAGGTATCGAAGGGACAAAAGAGTGAGAAGGCTGTCACAAACGGAACAATGGAAACACAACAGCAGTCCGCAATCTGCAAACATGTTATGGGGCAGTGTAATTTGTGAAGTATGTGCCTATTTATCCTGTGACACAGCATTAATCCATAGGCTTGTTCCCCCAGCCCCCAAAAATGGCATCCGCCTGTCCTGTGTGGTAGGACAGGTGGAAGTGAGGTAATGCCGCTGATGTTGTGCGCCATGGCGGTAGGCATTCGGAAACCACCATGCAATTCCTCATTGGTTACAAGTGGGCCCTATGGAGTACAGTGGCCAATGGTGATCTACGCCAGCGGTGACGGCATGCACCGCCGCTGACGTCACCACCATTTTCTCATATTGATCACTTGTTTCTTGACCTTCTATAGGAGAGGACCTACACTGCATGTGCTGCTGTGACCTGTGTCTGGAACCTACCATGGCCCGTGTGACTGGGGAAAGGGCCCCAGCCTTCACTTCTGAGGAGTTGGAGCGACTGGTGGATGGGGTCCTACCCCAGTACAGACTGCTGTATGGGCCTCCAGACCAACAGGTGAGTACACTGTGGGCACGATGCATGTGGCAAGAATGCATGGAGTTTTGTGTGAAGGCATCGTGTAAGGGGGTGGGTGGATGTCCTCTTGGCAGTGTACACATTGTGTGCTGGGCTATGTGTTTGCCAATGGTGATGGAAACGGGTATGGTGGGCCATTTGTGTTACTGGCTGGGCTGTTTGTCTAATGGTGGTCCCCTGTCTGTATTGCCTCTGCAGGTCAGCACCCATCAAATGCATGCCATCACCGAGGAGGTGTGGAGCCTGGGGGTCTATGGCAGGCGGGGCACCCAATGTCGCAAACGGTGGGAGGACCTGAGACGCTGGGCACGGAAGACGGCGGAGGCCCAGCTGGGGATGGCCTCCCAACGAAGAAGGGGTGCCCATCGGACCCTGACCCCCCGATGGCCCGCATACTGGCGGTGGCCTATTCTGAGCTGGATGGGCGCTTGATGGCATCACAGCCGCCACATGGGGGTGAGTACAGTGGCCATCATTGAAGCTCACAGCTGGAGGGGTGGTATCCGGGTGGTGGTTGTATGTCAGTGGGTGCCCCTAGGCCAGGCCAGACATAGCAGCGTAGGTCCTCTGGTGGCTAAGGGTCTGAAAGGTAAATACTGCTTACCTAGCTTGTTAGAATTCATACTGATCAGGGCTGTATGGGTCACATGTGTGCTGCAGTTGGCGGTGTGTACCCCTCCTCATTCCTTGTTGAGTAGCCATTTCACTGGTAGTGCAATGCATAGTGCATAGGCCTGTTCCCTGTGTGTGAAGGTGCTGTGTACGCCAACAGTGGTGTTGGTGCAGTCATTGACCCAGTGTATTCTTTGCCTCTCTCTCTCCCCCTTTCTTGTTTGGTCATCCTGGCCTTATCTGCATTAGCATCATCTGGCAGAGGAGCAGAGGCACCGGCAACAGAGGGAGCTGCATCCCACAGGACCCTGGAGGCAGAGTTCACCGACTCTGAGGGCACCAGTGGACAGAGGGCGAGGGGAGCACCATGGAACAGACTGGAGGGGACAACACACACTGTGATACCTCCTCCGATGAGAGCTCCCTGGGGGTGGCGGACACCTCTGTGACCACCCCAGCTGCAGGTACAGCCACCACCCCCTGTACCAGCACCGCCCTCCCAGTAGCCCCTCAGCAAGTTGCCCGTGCCCGCTCACCCAGGAGGGTGGGCATCTCCTTTCCCCCAGGCACCTCAGTCCCTGCCCCAGTGAGACCTGCTGCCCTGAGTGAGGAGGCTATTGACCTCCTGAGTTCCATTTCTGTAGGGCAGATCAACCATTGTGAATGCCATCCATGGGCTGGCAGCCCAGATGCAGCAATCTAATGCATTCCTGGAGGGCATTAACAGTGGATTGGCAGCCCAACAGAGATCGATTCAGGCTCTGGCCTCCTCTCTGATGGCAGCCATTGTCCCTGTTTCAACCATCCCCCCTCCAACTTCCACTTCCCAGTCCCATTCTCCTCAACCCCAACCCATCCCAAGCACACAGCCAGACAAGCATGCACACAAGACAACACCCAAGTGTGTCACAGGCAAGCACAAACACCACACTTCATCCCACAGGCACTCACAAAAACACCATTCATTTGCAGACACAAAAACATCCACTATTTCCACTGTCTCCCCGTCCTCCTTCTGCTCGTCCACCTTCCATCCAGTTACGTCCACACTCTCACCTGCATGCACTACATCATCATCCACTACCAGCATCATCACCACACCAAGCAGAACAAACACCTCACTGGCAGACACCTCCACAACATCCATGCACACGTCCCCTGTGTCCACTCCCACCGTGTCTGCCCCCCTCCTAAAGAACGCAAACGCAAGCACTCAGACACCCAACAGCCATCCATCTCACAACAGCAAACAGCCCATGCACCTGCACCCAAATCCAGCAGACAAACACCTCCAACAACCACTCCCTCATCCTCCACTCCCATTACTCCTCTCTCTTCCCGCCCCAATGTCCCTAAAAAGCTTTTCCTTTCCCATATTGACCTCTTCCCTACCCCTTCCTTCATCCTGCATGTATGGCCAGGGTAGCAAGGACCCAGCCAAGCACCTCACCCAAACAGTCCACAGGCCAAGTGGTAGCAGCACCTACTCATCGTGGAACGGTTTCCAGGCCACAAATACTGAAAGGGAAGGAGCCTGCACCAGCCACAAAGAAGGGGAAGGAGCCTGAACCAGCCACAAAGAAGGGGAAGGAGCTTGCACCAGCCACAAAGAAGGGGAAGGAGACTGCACCAGCCACAAAGAAGGGAAAGGAGCCTGCACCAGCTACAAAGAAGGGGAAGGAAACTGCACCAGCCACAAAGAAGGGGAAGGAGCCTACACCAGAAGCTATCACGGAGTCCCCACCACCAGCCAAGGTTGTGCAGCCATCAGAGACTGCAGGGGCTGAGCAGGAGCCTCCCACAACCACCACCACAATGCAGCCATCAGAGGGTGCAGGGGTTGAGCAGGAGGCTCTCACAACCACCACCACAGTGCAGCCATCAGAGGGTGCAGGGACTGAGCAGGTACTGGGGAGTGCAAGGCGACAACCTCCACAGTGCAGCCGTCACCGCCGGCGGACGCCATATAGTCCAGCCTCCAAGGGCTGCTCTGTGGGCTGCCTCCTCCAGAACAGGTGGGCAAGTCACACACTTGAGAGACTGTGGACTTGCACTCCCCAGGACACAGCACAGGGCATGTTGCCCCCTCCAGAACCAGTGGGCAAATCACTCACTTGAGAGACTGTGGACTTGCACTCCCCAGGACTCAGCACAGGGCATGTTGCCCCCTCCAGAACCAGTGGGCAAGTCACCCACTTGAGAGATTGTGGCCTTCCACTCCCCAGGACCAAGCACAGGCATGTTGCCCCCTCCAAAACCAGTGGGCAAGTCACCCACTCGAGAGACTCTGGCCTTGCACTCCCAGTACCAAGCACAGGGCATGTTGCCCCCTCCAGAACCAGTGGGCAAGTCACCCACTCGAGAGACTGTGGCCTGGCACTCCAAAGGACCAAGCACAGGGCATGTTACCCCCTCCAGAACCAGTGGGCTTGTTTCCGCATCCGGCTGAGGTGCGCCCCTCATTGTTGGACTGATTACAATCATTTTCGTAAATTCCTTTTGCCTTTGTATTATTCTGCAGATTTTTAGTGATCAAATTGTTTTTGTAATGCATATGGTTGTGTGTATGGTGTGTGTTGTGCGTGTGTGTGTGTCACTCTCCCTCCACCCCCTTGTGTGCTAGGCGGCCGTACTCACCGTCGTCATCTTTGCCGGTGTTGGTGTTCCAGGTGGAGCATAACATAGAAGATCATCGGGAAAACTTGAAGTTCTGGTTCCATGGTGGCGTGGTTCTTCCCTGTGTCTCCAATGGTGAGTCCTTTGACTTCTGTGCTCTGTATCCGCCAGGCTTTTGATGGCTTTGGTACTGCCCCGGAAAAGGTGGCAGTTTGCAGGGTCATAATATGGTGGGCCGTACTCTGTCTTCCCCCTGGCTGTAGGCGGCTACCACCGTAGTGTCTGTTGTTTCCACCCTGGCGGTCGGTGTGGTACATTGGCTGTCTATTGGAGATATCACCGCCATGGTCATAATTTGATGGTAGTTACCGCCAGCCTGTTGGAGGTATTACCACCACTTTATCACCGACAGCCAGGGCCGTAATGAGGGCCATAGTGTCTGCTGCCAATCATATTAAGCATCTTAAATTACCTGTTAAATTGCTATTTTCTTGTGAGAATATCACATATACCTGCATCCCTGCAAATATAACTAGAGGACTGTGTGCTTTCATTCGGTAGGTAGTTATGATGTTTTCATTACATTCTGAATTGCATACATGAAACACACGGTAAACCATACAACTTGGTGAAGATTGTGACTCTGAAATAGTTCTATTATCCAAAGCAGTATATGTAAGCTTAAGTCTTTCTATAGTATGGGTTCCAAGGCTAGCTGTTTATTATACTTGAGTTATTAACAAACTAGCATATTTAATGGTCCAAAATATTAATCATACATCTATTGCTTTATCAGAACTGTTACTAGATATGTATGGTACTAGCAAGGCTGCTCTTCAGAATCGAGACACCATTGATTGTTTGCTTTTGAAACACAATAAGGATACTCAGAATTTGAAGGGTTGTGTTGTTTTAATTTGTCGGACCACTCTAAATCTATTCAGTCTAAATTGGATCCTTGCATGAATTAGTAAAGGGGGTAAAACAAGATGTAGACAAAGGGTGGTGGGACAGGTTCTATTTTAAGTGGAATAATCATGGTCATGTGTATCATAATAATGCTATGTTGTTATGTACAATACATACCTAACCTAATTACTATGCTATGACCACAAAAAGTACATTTTAAACCAGTATGCTATGAGAGTCAATGGTCAAAGTTATGTGTATTTAACCACTGACTCAATGTCTGACCATCTACTGCTTCAGTTGCAGTCAGCGCAGATGTTCTTACAGACAAAACTTGTTTTCCACACAGAACTTGTTTTTCTCTTATCATACCGTGCTGGAACATCTTATGGGGGATGTGGACTAGATAGGAGTACACAACAATGAGATTTTTTTATTAGAGGATTGTACAGCTCTGTCTCAGAAATATGCATGGGAATCTGGCCAGTTCTCTTGTATGTTTTCGACACAGAAGAAGTGCAGCCAGCGTTCAGTTTTATAGCAGCAGGGAGGGGTTTTCTAGAAATTTCTCCTTGAGCTTAATTTAAGGGATAAAAGACAGAGAGACTTGGCACCAAGACAGGAGCTCACCTGTGGAGTGGATGTGCTGTCCAAGCTCTCTTTGATCCCTATTTGGGGGGTCACCTGCCTTGGCTGATCCGGGGTTCCCCAGTCTGGCTGGCAAGGATGATGAACATACCCCCCCCCATGGTGATGCATTTTTTATTATTTAGCTTATACGTATATATTTGTATTAAATCTAGATAGATAGATAGATAGATAGATAGATAGATAGATAGATAGATAGATAGATAGATAGATAGATAGATAGATAGATAGATAGATATTCACTGTTGATGCATTGTTTGATTGCTTCACTGCTGTGATTACTGCTGTGATTATTCTTGTATATATACGTTTTACTTCATTTGAGTTATATGCCTATTTTCCTTTATTCTTGTGCATTTTATTTGGGATGTGCCTTAATAAATGTAATACTCAGATTAAGGGTGCTGCATTCTTTGCCATAATTTCCTCTTAGTTTGAGCAGAAGCAATACAAACTGCTCCATTGATTACATTTGGATTGCTCGTAGTAGGTGGGAATACTCTTTATTGCTTCATTTTAGGTCAGATACTGTTAAATATCTACTCTGTTTTCCAATGGGTTATACACATTATCCTAATTCTTTGTCTTGTCCATATGACAATGTATCAGAACAGACAATGCTTCATTTCATGTTTTTTGTAAAGTTTATATACGCTACACAAGAATTCTGCTAATCCAATTTTAAATAAGGGTTGTTATTATTCTAGTCAATGTAGAATTGCTTTTAGATTCAGATTACTTTTAGATAATGAGGAAGTGATTTTTAATGTTGCTTCATTTCTAAAAGCAGCTATATGTTCAAGTAGAACAATGCTTTAGAACAATGCTTTGATGACCTTGCCACTATTACTTACCATTGTATCATGTATTTTAACATTCATGTATATTA
This sequence comes from Pleurodeles waltl, assembly GCF_031143425.1. Classification (NCBI taxonomy): domain Eukaryota; kingdom Metazoa; phylum Chordata; class Amphibia; order Caudata; family Salamandridae; genus Pleurodeles; species Pleurodeles waltl. The sequence goes on from NC_090445.1 coordinate 1,115,531,217, forward strand.
TCTGATGCGCTTTAAAATGCTAGTAATTTAGGGCTGGATGTATCAAACCATTTTGCATTTGCAAACAGTGCGAATTGCAAAACTAGGCTATTTGCTAATGCAAAATCGCCTTCCACAATGTATGAAAGGCATTCACAGTGCAATTTTAAGGAATCATGAGTTGCAAATTGCGACTCACAAATAGGTAATCGAAAATCCAATGTATAAACCATTCGCAAATTGCGAATGGTTGTAAAACGGGAATTTTTGCATGTGCAATTTACCACCAACTCAAACCAGGTGGTCAACAGGTGCAACCTATATGAAGAGGCCCAGAGTGCATCTGCTACTTCAACAATGGCTGTACTCTATGTCATGGCGAGGAGGATGAGGATCCTGGCAGGTCTGAGAAGAGGGATGAGGAGACAGAAGGGCATTTTCAGAGTCCACATAACAGTGTTTGACCAAACAGAGGAAGAGATCTATGACAAATATAGGTTACATTCAGCCATGATATTAGACCTAATATCAGATTTGCACCCACAGTTGCAGTGACACACACACAGAGCCAATGCTATACCCGCTCATATGCAGGTGTTATGCTCCCTGCACCTCTTATCCTCAGGAAGCTATTAGGGGGTAATAGCAGCAGCTGGAGGTGTGTCCCAAAGTGCACTCTCATGTTTCCTGAATGCAATGCTAACAAAAGTAAATGAGCACATCAAATTCCCCAGCACCTCACAGGGCTTGCAGCTCACAAAATTACTTTTATATCAGGTAGCCCAATCCCTACACATCACTGGCTGCATTGACGGGACACATGTTGCAATCTGTCCACCATCTGCCAATTAATATATATACAGAAATCGGAAATGTAGCCATTACATGAACATACGGGTCATCTTCAATGCTTCAAACATCATCACTGATTTAGTGGCCAGATTCCCTGGTAGCACACATCACTACTTTATATTTAAACATAGTGGAATCTACACATGACTACTAGGTGGAGAGTTTAAAGAAGGATACCTACTTGGTAATTTCGTACATAACAATGTAGCATAGTGTACAGATGCAGTTAGGGATAACAATGACTCAATATTCACTCCTGTCATTGTAGGCGACAGTGCCTTTGCAGTGCGTTCCTTCATCCTCACACCATACCTCAATCCAGCTACACAAAGTGAACGGTGTTGAAATGCTGCACATAGGAGGACACAAAGTGTGATTGAGAGGACATTTGGCCTGCTAAAGAGTTGCTTTCGATGCCTTCACAAAAGTGGCGAGGCACTACAATATAGTCCTGAACCCTCCTACAAGATTTGTGGATTATGTGCTATGTTGCACAAAATTGCAACATTGAGAGGCATTCCCCTGGAACCTTCTGATATGGAGTCCGATGAGGATGATGACCCATTACTACCCCGTCACCCAGCAGTCGGATCAAGAGCAGCAGAAGGCCGACAAAGATGTGCTGACATCATGCGCAATTATTTTTGATGTAAGCAATGAAGAGACCACATATTGTTCCTTATTGGTACAGGTATGACATTTATCGTCTTAACTTCAGACCAAATATGTGGGCATACAACATAGGTAGTCCAAAAACATAATCTGAAATGAAATCAAATGCTTCACCATTGACATGACAATGATATTGCATGTCACTAAGCAATAAACCCCAGAACATGTTCTCATTATTTTTTGCGTCCATGCACCCCATTGGATCGAACAGTGTGCTCAGTGGCATCTCTTCTTGAGGCTTCTGAGACAGTACTGTGTCTGGAACTGTGACACCTGTTCTTCATCACAGGGGCAGTCACACTACCGAGGCTACAGAGCTCCTCACTATCTCCGCCACTTAGGATGCCATTCCCAGCCATCCGGGCTGCCTGCATGTTCGCTAATGTATTGGTAACCTGCACCAATCCCTGTGCAACTTCTCCACTGCAATGTGCCATCTCCACTTGCATACCCATGGCACGTGGTGACAGTAAAGCAGTTGCATTTGTGAGGCAATAGACAGATTTGTTCAACCCATCCAATCTACCCATCTGTTGGTGATGACACCTACGGTGGGTGACGTGGTCCTGCTGCATTACTGTGCCGAGTTCCTTAATGGCATAGATTGTCTGCTGTTGCTTTCTGTTCTCCCAATAGAGCTGACACATGTTGTGATACAAAGACACCAACTGTCAGTGCAATGTTTTCATGTGGTTACATTGTAGGTGCTGCACCTTCAACATTGATGCCTCCAGACCTCCAAACATGGATGGGCCCTCAACTTCCTCTGAAGTCTACCTGATATCTGCTCTATGTCTCCTGAGGGGAGTGTATTGGTGCTGGAAAAGGAACTGGCGTCTGTGGGTGTATCTGTCCTTTGAAGGTGATGTATGCACCTCTTCTGTCATGTCATCAGACTGCAGGTCATGCTCAGGGAGTGGTGCCACTATGCTCTGCGTCTGGGTTGTGCAGGTGTTGTGGATGGTATGGACACAACATCTGTTACCTTGGATAGTGGCTGGCTTTCCTCATTCCCCGCAGTTTCTAGCTCTGCTGCATGTGGTGCAGAGACATCTGCAACATCAATGAGCAATATTTCAGTTACTAATTGCGTTTGCATATCGCAGTTCAAAGTTTAATTTTGAAGTAAGCAGTTTCCCTGCCATAGTGTTTCTGGTTGTCATTTGTCTTGTCTAACGGTATGGTGATGCACAATGCTGCAATGTCTGATCTTGGTTCACTGTTGGGGTATGGACTACCACTCCCATAAGGCATTTTTGGATTGCATGCAATTAGTGGCATGGACTATTTTTATCAGTGAGTGTTAACATTGATTTCCTCTAGGGGACAATTTTCCCTGCACATATGGTAACTCAAATAATTGTTGTCCTTACCTTTGCTGGTTTCTGGTATGGCTGAGGTGTCTATGTCAGTGACCCCAACAATGGATTCAGGCTGCAGAGTTGCCTTTAACATGTCCTCAAAGGGGGTGGATGGTGTCTGAGTGGATGGTCCTCTGCCAGTATTCCTTGCCTCCACAAGCCTGGTCGCTACCCTCTCCTTCTCACCTGTATGTAAGTCACATCAGCGCTTATGTATCTCTTCAATGAAGTGCTGCGTCACACCCACCAGGCTGATCTTGGCCTGGATTTCAGTCCATATTTTACGCTTCTCACTCTGGGACATGAAGTGAGTTTTTCCCAAAAAGCTTGTCATGTCTCTTTACTGCCTCTTCAATGAGCACCTCAAGTTCCTGCTCACTGAACTTCAGTTTCCTTTTTCTGCCTCCAGCATCCTTAGCATTCCCCTCAGTGGCCATGGTGTGTTTGGTCCTGGGTGACACTCCAAACTGACTCTCTAATGCTCAGCTCTATCATACTCGGCCTTCTCCTGTGGCTCAGGCTTCTGTTAACAGAATGGACTGACCCACTTCCTAGTTGTGAGGTCATCAAGCTGCTCCAGAATGCAAAATTCGCAAATTGTGATGAACAAATAGCGTTTCCCTAGTTTACCGAATCGCTATTCAGTAATCGCCAATTGCGATTGCGAATTTAAGGTAATTGCAAATAATTTTCAGAATCCTATGTTACATCACATTTAGGGATTTCCAAATAGCTATTCTGTAAGAATCGCTATTAAGTAATCGCTAATGCGGTGCTTCATACATATGGCCCTTAATTATTTGCATTGTGATTGGCTTTTATGGTTGCCATTATCCTGCTGAATAAACTTTTAAAAATAAAAGTAAAGTACCCCACATCATAATATGTTTGCTAATGAAAGGTTGACTCCAAATATATGTGTACAGTATGTACCTAAGTGACGAATGGGTTAGTGAATGGGTTAGCACCCATTTGAAATGGGTGCAAACTGCAATTGTTTTGCGACCGCGTTCGCGGTCCCAAAACAATCCTACATTGCACTGCGAGTCGCAATTAGCAAGGGAACACCCCTTCCTAATTGCGAGTCTCAAACCCGTGTGCGAGGTGCAAAAAGCTACCTACATGTGGCCCCAAGTCCTTGTGGAAGGATATTAGCACATATAGCCACTTTTGCATTCCATCTGAAGTTGGTGTGTAAAATGTCCCCAACATAATCAGTGATGTGTGTCAAGTGTGCATATTCACATATAATTTGTGCAGAACATTAAGGCCCTCATTATGACATTGCCGGTAAGTACCCTTCCCGCCATGATGACAGCCGCCAACATACTGCTGCTGTAGCGGATTACCGCTACCCATATTATGACACACACATAGCAATCCGTCACTATACAGCCGCACACACAAGTCCGCCAGCACAAAGGTCAGTGTTAAACTGGTGGTAGCAAAACCCACACCGTTACGCCAACAGAACTACACCCACAACATTATGATCCACGAATTACCGGGGTGGACATTCAATGGTGGTAAACCATTGGCGCTACATACCGACGCGCTCAAAATACATACAAAGCACTACATTGGACAATTCAAATAGCACACACCAGACACCCATACACACACCATGCCCACACACCTACACCACTATAAAACACACACCCACACTACCCACAACCCTTTACAACTACAAACAATTGCCAACAGAGAGAGACAGCAAGAGCACAGACAAGACCACAGCTACACACCACCATCACCTATACACCATCCATGCACCTTACATCACACACCCCAACACATCACCCCACACACCCTCACCCACACCACTCACACTACACCCATGGCACCACAGCGACATCCCAGGTTCTCAGAGGAGGAGCTAAGGATCATGGTGGAGGAAATCATCTGGGTAGAAAACGCAGCTATTCAGATCACAGGTGCAGCAGTCATCCATTGCTAGGAAGATGGAGCTATCGTGGACAGGGTCAACGCTGTTGGACAGCACCCCAGAACAGGGGATGACATCAGGAAGAGGTGGAACGACCTACAGGGGAAGGTGTGTTCCGTGGCAGCAAGACTCCAAATAACTGTACAGAGGACTGGCAGTGGACCCCCCACCTCCTCCCCCATAACTAACAACATGGGAGGAGCAAGTCTTGGCAATCATGCTACCTGAGGGCCTGGCAGGAGAAGGAGGAGGACTTGACTCTGGTAAGTCAACTCTTTACTACTTTCACCCTTCCACCTGCATGCCATCACATAACCCCACACTTACCCTCACTCCCATCACTCCACCACCTCCCACACACCCCACCATCACAACCCACTCATCCCAGTACCAAGCCCTGCATGCAACACCAATGCATGGACACCACTCACAGACCTGCATGGACACCTATCAATTAAGCAGGCACCCTAGAGGGAAACAGCAAGCCCACCAAATAACTACTTAGACAAGGCAAAGCTGCCGGGGAGATAACAACCATAGAGGGCAACACACCCATGCACAAGATGTCACACGCAGAAACAATAACACTGCATTTACATCCCCACAGGTCCCCCAGCCAATGTCACCGGAGAGGAGGTGGTGCTGGCAGACATGGCCAACACCATGAGGGAGGCAGTGGCACAACAGCGGGCCCCTACCACTAGGCACACCAATGAACAGCCCTCCACCTCCGCTGCCGCTAGTGGACAGGAGGCCCTGCCACAGGACCTACAGGCCACCAGCACCCCTCCCCCTGCAGAAGGAGAACCACCCCGCAAATGGGTCCTGCGATCCAGGCAGGAGGCAGAGACTATTGCCAAGACCCCCGCCAGGAAATAAGACTCTCCTGATTGTCACCCTTGTGTCCCACTCTGTCACCCTGTCCACCTTGAACTGCCAATGTTCCCCTTCCTATGTCCCCTTGGACACTGCACTTGTGATACAAATAGACTGGACTCTATCCTGGACTTTCCTCCATCATCACCCCAGCCCATTGCACATCCCCTCTACTTATTAGCACTGAAATAAACACCATTTGAAAAAATGCAAGTATGGAGTCTGTCAAATTAATCAACTATATATTTGTTTAACAAGCTTTAAACACTGCAATACAACTGTACAGTAATGTATATATAGGAATGACCTGTAGTTGGCTACAGTCAACACACCAGGAGCGATAGTGGGGCACAAATATCTGCAAATAGAGATGCCAAAGTGGGAAAATCAGCCTGCCAGTGACAATGTCAAACACAAAACTGTCAATGAAAAGTGAAGTTACAGTGTCTTACCTGTGTGCCATTGGAAGTATTGTCGTATTATTTCACTTCTGTTGTCCTCATCCTCAACCTCTGCCTCCTCATCTTCACTGTCCACAGGGTCCACTGCTGCCACACGCCCATCTCCAGCCTCATCTTCCTGCAGAAAAGGCACCTGGTGATGTAAGGCAAGGTTGTGCAACACACAGCATGCCACAGTGATCTGGCAGACCTTCTTGGGTGAGTAGTACAGGGATCCACCTATTAGATGGAGGCAATGAAACCTGGCCTTCAGGAGGCCAAATGTCCTCTCTATGATTCTTCCTTTTCGCCCATGTGCCTCATTGTAACGTTCCTCTGCCCTTGTTCTGGGATTCCTCACAGGGGTCAGTAGCCTTGAGAGGTTGGGGTAATCAGAGTCACCTGCAAATATAGAGGGACAACTGTTAGCCACACACTAACCCTTACCCATACACCAGCATCCAGTGGGTGGGAACCAGGGCTCACCTATTAGCCACATACCGGGTGCCTCTGGAGTTGAGCCATCACAGATGGCAGTGGCCTCCAAACTTTTCAATACCGTGCCCCCCCAGTTGAAAAATAAAAATAATTGGACCCCCCCATCAGAATTTTTCACAATTATTTTATAAAGATGGCAATGTTTAAATATATCTAGACCTATTTAAACATTTCAGTTAAGTACTGTTACCTTTTAAAAAATGCAATGACATGCTTTTGCTTAAAACAAAGCCCTGTTATCTGTGTAATGCTTCTTTTGTCGAAAGAGGCTGGAGCCCCTCCTAGGATCACTTGAGGCCCCCCTAGGGGAGTTTCAAGACCTCTGACATATGGGGTGCTGCTATTCCTCAGGATAAAGGCATCATACATAGACCCAGGATACTTTGCATTGACATGGGAGAAGTACTGGTCCGCCAGGCACACTATCTGCACATTCATGGAGTGAAAGCTCTTTCGATTTCTGAACACCTGTTCATTTCTCCGGAAGGGGGGACAAATGCAATATGTGTACCATCAATAGCCCCAATAATGTTGGGGATATGTCCCATTGCATAGAAATCAGCTTTTACTGTGGCCAAAACCTCCACCTGGGGGAAAACGATGTAGCTGTGCATGTGGTTAATCAGGGCAGACAGCACTCTGGTCAGCACTATTGAGAACATTGGCTAAGACATTCCAGCGACCAAGGCTACTGTCACTTGGAAGGAGCCAGTTGCCAGGAAATGGAACACAGATAGGACTTGCACAAGAGGGGTGAACCCGGTGGGTTAATCGATAGCAGATATAAGGTCAGGCTGCAATTGGGCACACAGCTTTGTGATTGTGGCCCTGTCCATTCTATAGGTGATGATCATGTTCCTGTCCTCCATTGTTGCCAAGTCCACCAGGGGCCTGTACACAGGGGGATGTCTCCATCTCTTATTAATCCGCAGTGGTTGCATTCTAGGGGGCAAAACGGTGAGCAGCTGGTCAGTATTCTATATTTCCAAACACAACACTGCATTACATGTTGTGACTGTAACAGTATATTGCTGGATAGGCCCAAATGGTGCCTATGTGTACTGTGACGCAGTTAGGTGCCATGGCCTGCCCTCCCTGAAATGGTGGAAATGAGGTAATTCCGCTGACGTTGTGCGCCGTTGCAGGAAGCGGCCGAGAACCACCGTGCAACTCCTCATTGGATACCATTGGGCCCTATGGGTTACAGTGGCCAATGGTGATGTACGCGTGCGGTGACGGTACGCACAGCCATGGACGTGACCGCCATTTTCTATCTGTTCACTCACTTGCTACCTGGCCTTCAACAGGAGAGGACCTACACTGCCATTGCTGCTGTGACCTGTGTCTGGAACCCACCATGGCTCATGTTACTGGGGAAAAGGCCCCTGCCTTTACCGCTGTGGAGATGGAGAGACCGGTGGATGGGGTCCTACCACAGTACCAAATGCTGTATGGGCCTCCAGACCAACAGGTAAGTGAACTGGGAGCACGATGCATGGGGCATGAATGCATGGAGTGCTGTGTGTGAGGGCCTTGTCTAGGAGGGTGGGTTGGTGGAAGGGACCATGGCAGCGTGCTGCATGTATGGTGGGCCATGTCTGTGCAAAGGGGATGTGAGGGCTATGGTGGGCCATGAGTGTAACAGGCAGGACAGTCTGACTGACACCTTTTCCCATGTGTATTTCTCTGCAGGTCAGCGCGTATCAAAAAAGGGTATATGGCGTGCCATCGCCAAGGAAGTGCGGACCCTAGGGGTCTACGACAGGCGGAGCACCCACTGTCAGAAACGGTGGGAGGACCTGAGACGCTGGGCACGGAAGACCGCGGAGGCCCAGCTGGCGATGGCCTCCCAATGAGGAAGGGGTGCACGTCAAAACCTGACCCCCTGATGGCCTACATACTGGCGGTGGCCTATCCGGAGCTGGATGAGCGCTTGGGGGCATCACAGCAGCCACAAGGGAGTGAGTACAGTGCCCCAATTTACTACTTGCGCATGGTGGGGTGGCATCCAGGTGGGGAATGTGGGCCTGTGGGTGCCCCTAGGCCAGGCCAGACATTGAAGGGTAGGTCCCATGTTGGGCAGGGTCTGATGTAAACCTCCTCCAACCAAGCTAGTAGGCATCCACTACTGGGTAGGGGTCTGTGGGTCTCAGGTATGATGCAATTGACGTGAGGTATCCCTGTCCATGGGCTGGTGACTAGCATTGTGACTGCTAGTACATTACCTAGTGCATAGGGCTGTTCCCAGGTGGTGTTTTTGCCGCCATTGGCCATGTGTATCCTTTGTCTCTCTTCCTCCTTTATGTTTTATCACCCTGTCTTAATGTGCATTAGCATCATCTGGGGGAGGAGCAGAGGCACCGGCGACAGGGAGAGCTGCATCCCACAGGGCCCAGGAGGCCGAGTCCACTGACGGTGAGGGCATCAGTGGGGCGGAGGGCGATAGGAGCACCACGGCGGAGACTGGAGGGGACAGTTCTGACAGTGATACCTCCTCCGATGGAAGCTCCCTGATAGTGGCGGACACCTCTGTGCCCACAGCAACTACAGGTACGGTCATCACCCCCGTACCAGCACTGCCCTCCCAGCAGCCCCACAGCGTGGTTCCCGTGCCCGCTCACCCAGGAGGGTGGGCATCTCCTTTGCCCCAGGCACCTCAGGCCCTGCCCCAGTTAGCCCTACTTTCCTGAGTGAGAAGGCTATTGACCTCGTGCGATCCATCTCTTTTGGGCAGTCAACCATTGTGAATGCCATCCAGGGGCACCCTATTTGCAACAAACAAATGCATTCCTTGAGGGCATTCACTCTGGCATGGTGGCCCAACAGAGATCATTCCAGGCTCTGGCCCCCTCCCTGATAGCAGCCATTGTCTCTGTTTCTAACCTCCCCCCTCCAACTTCCTCTACCCAGTCCTATTCCCCTCAACCCCAACCTATCCCAAGCACACAGGCAGACCAGCATGCACCCAGGACAACACACAGGAGTGGTTCAGGCAAACACAAGCACCACGCATCATCCCACAGGCACTCACACAAACACCATCCAGATGCAGACATACCAACATCCACTGCCTCCACTGTGTCCCCCTCCTCCTCGTCATCCACCACCCTCCCAGTAGCATCTACACTCACACCTGGATGCACTACATCCTCCTCCACTACCTCCATCACCAGCACACCTATCAGTACACACCCCTCACTGGCAGTCACCACCCCCACATCCATGCACAGGTCCCATGTGTTCTCTCCCACTGTGTCTGTGACCCCTCATCCCAAAGTACACAAACGCAAGCACTCAAACACCCAACAGCCATCCATCTCACAACAGCATCCAGCCCATGCACCTGCACCCAAAATCAGCAGACAGGCACCTTCCACAACCATTTCCTCTTCCTCCACTCCCAAACCTTCACCGTCTTCCCGCCCCAATATCCCTAAGAAACTTTTCCTCCCCACCCTTGACCTCTTCCCTACCACTCCCCCCGTCCTTCACGTCGGGCCAGGGTGGTCAGAACCCAGGCGAGCACCTCAGCAAGTCCACGGCCACAGTAGTGTTGACAGCTACTGCAGGTGGGAAAAGATTTGGGGCACCAGGCAGCCACACTGAAAGGGTGCCTGTACCAGCAGCATCTAGGAAGGGCAAGGAGGCACCCCCAGCTGTGATAGGGAAGGGAAAGGAGGCAACACCAGCAGCGTCTAGGAAGGGCAAGGAGGCAGACCCCAGCTGGTATAGAGAAGGGCAAGGTGCAATCTCCGGATGCTGACAGGAAGGGCAAGGGGCCTGCACCTACAGACAGGAAGGACAGGAGACCTGGTGCTGGGACTCATTCGGAGCCCCACAACCAACCGTGGTGGTTCAGCCATCCGAGGCTGCAAGGGAAGGGCTGGAGCCTCCCCCACCACTGCCAGCACTGCCACCAGCACCATCACCGAAAAAAAGGGGGGGGAGTATCCTATAACCCTTGCCTGCTTAGGATACCAACTTAACAATACTCACACAAAATTAGCACCAGCACTGCCAGCAGCAGCAGCCCCAGTGGGCAGCCGTCCAAGGCTGCAGGGGATGGGATGGAGCCTCCCCCCACCACTGCCAGCTCAACCAGCAGCACCACTGCCAGCAGCATCAGCCACAGTGGGCAGCCGTTCGAGGCTGCAGGGGATGGGCTGGAGCCTCCCCCCACGACTGCCAGCCCCACTGCCAGCACTGCCACCAGCACCGCCACCAGCACCACTGCATGCAGCCCCAGTGGGCACCGTCCAAGTCTGCAGGGGATGGGCTGGACCCACCACTGCTAGCACAGCCACCAGCACCACTGCCAGCAGCAGCATCCCCAGTGGGCAGCCGTCTAAGGCTGCAGGGGATAGACTGGAGCATCCCCCCACCACTGCCAGCACAGACACCAGCACCGCCAGTGCCACCACTGCGCAGCCATCACCGCCGGCGGACAGTGTGTAGTCCTGCGTCCATGGGCTGTTGTGGGCCAGGCCCCTGCAAATCCTGTGGTTCTGACACCCAGGTGAGAGACTGTGATCTTGCACTCCCCAAGATCTGCATCACAGGGCACAATGCCCCCTCCAGAACCAGTGGAAGAAGTTATCCACTCACCCCATCCTTCCCAGGATGAAGCACTCTGGGCACAACGCCCCCTCCATAACCTGTGGAAGAAGCCATCCACTCACCCCATCCTTCCCAGGTTGAAGCACACTGGGCACAATGCCCCCTCCAGAACCAATGGAAGAAGCCATCCACTCACCCAATCCTTCCCAGGATGACACACACTGGGCATAATGCCCCCTCCAGAACCAGTGGAAGAAGCCATCCACTAGAGAGACTGTGGCCTTACACTCTCCAAGACCAAGTATTGGGCAAACCACCCACTTGAGAGACTGTGGCCTTGCACTCCCCAGGACCAAGCAGTGGGCAAACCACCCACTTGAGAGACTGTGGTCGTGCACTCCCCAGGGCCAAACAGTGGGCAAACCACCCACTTGAAAGACTGTGGCTTTGCACTGCCCAGGACATCGCACAGGGCATGTAGCCCCCTCCAGGACCATCTTCTTGCTGAGGTGCCCCCCCATTCCCTGTCCCCCTGAGGTGCCTGTGTATTTTTGATCTGATGCCCCTGCATATTTGTCCCCATGTTGTTGCAGGAGTGAGGTGGGGCCTTGGCCTATGTGTTGTGGCCCTGTGGCCCACAGACATTCAGAACTGGGCTGTGTCCCAACATTTGTAAATATGTATATACGTTTGTATTTTGATGCACTTATTCCTAGTATTTTATCGTATTACACTCACTTTCTTCAAGTCATTTTGTCCTCGCATTATTCCTGCAGGGTACGGGGTGAATATATAGGTGGTCATTACAACCCTGGCGGTCGGTGTTAAAGCGGCGGTAAGACCGCCAACAGGCCAGCTGTAAAAATGTTGCAATTACGACCATGGAGGAAACCGCCAACAAAGACAGCCACTTTAACACTCTGACCGCCACGGCGGTACAAACAAACAGCGAGGCGGTCACCACCAACAGACAGGCGGGGGACAAAGTACCGCCCACAGTATCACAACAGACCAATCCGCCACCTTTTCCGGGGCAGATTCACCGCGGATAAAAACACGGCGGAAACAGGATTCCGAAGGGAAAACGCTCACCTCTACACACCCCACGAGGAACTAGGACACCATGGATCTGGAACTCCAAATTCTCCCAGCTATAGTCTTCCTGCTCCTCTACCAGGAGCACGAACTCCGGCGGCGAAGACCTCGGTGAGTACTGCACCTACGACACAGAGGAGGGGGTAGGGAAAAAACAGGGACACGCAACACGCAACACGCAACACGCAACACCCTCACCCACTACAACACACACTAATACATATTGATACATCACAGTTACAGCCCCCAACCCCACCAGAAGAATGCAAAGACAAAAGGAAATTAGTGTAACCATTGTAATATATTAACATCCAGTACGCAAAAATATACATATATACACTATAAACAAAATATACACCAAGCATAGTAGTCCAGGTAGTGCTCCAATTAAGTCCGTGGAACACTGGGCCCACACGGTATGGGCGAGGCCCACACAAGATCCCCGACCATGACGGAGAGAACACTGCAGGGACCTCAGACAGCAAGAAAACAGGCACCGCAGAGGGAGGGAAAGGGGGGGCACCTCAGCCAGTTGAGTGCACGATGCCAAATCCACGAGGGGGCCACATGCCCACTGTTCAATCCTGGGGAGTGCAAAGCCACAGTCTCTCAAGTCTCTACAGTGGGTGGGTTGCCCACTGTACAATCCTGGGGAGGGCAAAGCCACAGTCTCTCAAGTGGATAACAGTCTCCACTGGTTCTGGAGGGGGCATTGTGCCCAGAGTGCTTCATCCTGCTAAGGACAGAGGTAGTGGATGGATCTCTCCACTGGTTCTGGAGGGGGCATGGTGCCCAGAGTGCTTCATTCTGCCCATGACGGACTCAGTAGCGTCAGTGCCCTTGGCGCTTATGGGCCAGCTTTGCTTGAGACGGCGGTGCCCTGTTCAGCGTTGCTTGAGACGGCGGTGCCCTTGTTCAGCGTTGCTTGAGACGGCGGTGCCCTGTTCAGCGGTGCTTGAGCCGGCGGTGCCCTGTTCAGCGGTGCTTGAGACAGCGGTGCCCTATTCAGCGGTGCTTGGAGCGGCGGGGTCCTTTGCAGTGACTCAGCTGCTTGCGGTCCTTCATGGCCCAGCGGGGCTTGTGCTGGCGGTCCTCTCTGTCCCAGAGGGGCTTGTGCTGGCGGTCTTCTCTAGCCCAGCGGGGCTTGTGCTGGCGGTCCTCTCTGTCCCAGCGGGGCTTGTGCTGGCGGGTCCTCTGTGTCCCAGCTGGGCTTGTGCTGGCGGTCCTCTCTAGCCCAGCCGGGCTTGTGCTGGCGGTGGCCTCCTGGCCAGCAGGGCTGGTGGTGGTGGCCTCCTGGGCAGCAGGGCTGGTGCTGGCGGTGGCCTCCTGGGCAGAGGGGATGGTGGCGGTCTTCTCCGCCGTGCTGCTCTTCCCAGACTTGCTGACTTTCTTGTGCCCTTTCCCCACCTTGGAAGGTGTCGCAAACTCCACACTCCCACCTGTAGCCCTGGTAGCCGGCACACTCCAGATTCCGGTGACTACAGGCACCACTGATCACGGAGATGTTGTGGCTGAGGTGCTAGTTTGGGACCTAGGAGACAGACGGGGTGGGGTAGGTGTGGGAAAGAGGTCAAGTTTGGACAGGAAAAGTTTTTTGGAGACACTGGGACGGTTAGCTGGAGGGGGTTTGGGAGTGGAGGAAGAGGTTGTGGTTGTAGGAGGTGTTCGTTTGCAGACTTTGGGTGAAAGTGCATGCGCTGAAGGTTGTTGTGAGGTGGATGGCTGTTGGGTGGGTGTGTGCCTGCGTTTGTGTATCTCGGGAGGGGGCGTCACAGACACACTGGGAGAGGACACAGGTAGTGGGGGTGGTGACTGCACGTGAGCGGGGTGTGGTGGTGGGTGTGCTGGTAGTAGTGGCAGTAGTGGCTGGAGAGGTAGTGCATGCAGGTGTGAGTGTAGATGAGACTGGGAGGGAGGAGGGAGACGAGGAGGAGGGGGACACAGTGGAGGCAGTGGATGTTGGTATGTCTGCATGTGTGTGATGCTTGCGTGAGTGCCTGTGGGATGTGTGGTGCTTATGTTTGCCTGAGCTTCCCTTGTGTGTTGAGGTGTGTGCATGCTGGTCTAGAGGTTTGCTTGAGATAGGCTGGGGTACAGGGGATTGGGTCTGGGTGGAGGAAGTTGGAGGGGGAGGCTATAGACAGGGACAATGGCTGCCATCAGTGCTGAGGCCAGAGTCTGAAATCTCACTGAAGGGCCGCCTGACCAGAAAAAATGCCCTACAGGAATGCATTTGTTCGTTGCAACTGCCTTTCTACACCCTGGATGGCATTCTAAATGGTAGACTGCCCAACAGTGAGGGACCTGAGGAGGTCAATGGCCTCCTCACTGAGGGCAGCAGGGGGGACTGGGGCAGGGCCTGAGGTGCCTGGGGCGAAGGTGATGCCCACCCTCCCAGGTGAGCGGGCACAGGGCAAAGGCTGAGGGGCTGCTGGGAGGGCGGTGCTGGAAGGGGGGGTGGCGGCTGTACCTGTAGATGGGGGGGCACAGATGTTGCTGCCACCACAAGGGAGCTCCCATCAGAGGACGAGTCCCTGTCACTGGTGTCAGCTTCTGTCCCCGCCGTGGAGCTCCCCTCGCCCTCCGTCCCACTGGTGAAGTCCGAGTCCGTAGTGTGGCCCTCCATGGCCATGTGGGATGCAGCCCCCTCGTGCTCCGGTGCCACTGCTCCTCCGCCTGATGATGCTAATGCACACAAGATCAGGGAGACCACAAAAAGGGGGACGACGACAGAAGAAAGACATGTTCAGTGCATGCATTACCGCTACTGTTGGCGGACACGACAGACACAGAAACCCCCTGCACTACGCTGCGCTCTTGGCCTCCACTGTTCAATTCCTGGGAACTAGGCTATGGACGACATCTGCACACATGGATGACACAGGGGCATGACTAGGTGTACTTGGCACTCTACAGAGGTGCGGTGGGGTGCCACATGGCCTGCCTTACGGAGGGACCTTGCCTACGGAACTCACCCTGGCCTAGGGAAACCCACTGCCCACCTCCCCCACCCAGACCCCTCCACTGCGCAAAATAAGCAAATTGAGAGTGTACTCACCCCCTTGTGGCTGCTCTGATGCCCTCAAGCGCCCATCCAACTCTGGGTACGCCACAGTCAGGATCCTGAACATCAGGGGGGTCATGGTGCGAGTGGCACCCCTTCCACGTTGGGAGGCCATCCCCAGCTGAGCCTCCGCCGCCTTCTTGCTCCAGAGGCGAATGTCCTCCCATCTTTTCCGGCAGTGGGTGCTCCGTCTGTGGTAGACCCCCAGGGTCCGGACGTCCTTGGCGATGGCACGCCAAATATATTTTTTCTGGTGGGCGCTGACCTACATGATTTGTACAGGGGGGAGAGAAACTTATTGCCAACTGCACCGTCACAGTCACTGGCCTCCATCCCTACCCTTGCCATGTGGCACATGCATTCCCCGTCGTTTTATGCACGCCGCACTCTCCCCCCTTCCTTCTTACATCCACCCCTCTCCACACAGGCATAGCCCATACAGCAGGGAGGACCCCATACACGAGTTTCTCCAACTCCTCTGATGTGAAGGCAGGGGCCCTTTCCCAGACAATTGAGCCATTGTCTCTTCCAGACCGAGGTCTCAGTAGCACTTGCAGTGTAGGTCCTCTCCTGTCGAAGATCAGGTATAGAGTGATTGAAGTGACAGAAAATGGCGGTCATGTCCACGGCGGTGCGTACCGTCACCGCCAGCGTACATCGTCATTGGCTCCTGGGACCCATAGGGTCCAATGTTAACCAATGCAGCATTGTGCTGCGGTCTTCGACCGTCTACCGCGACGGTGTACAACGCCAGCGCAGTTACCTCACATCCCATTGCCCCACTTTAGAGGTCAGGCAGCCACCATTTCAGGGGCCCACATGGCTTAATTTCCAACTGCGTCAGAAGGGCAGAGGAACGCTACAATGAGGCCCATGGGCGAACTAGGAGGATGATCGAGCGGACCTTCGGCCTCCTGAAGGCCAGGTTCCGGTGCCTCCATATGACAGGTGGATTCCTATTCTACTCACCAAAGAAGGTGTGCCAGATCATCGTGGCCTGCTGTATGCTTCACAACTTGGCTTTGCGATGACATGTGCCTTTTCTGCAGGAGGATGGTCCAGGTGGCGGTGTTGTTGCAGCTGTGGAGCCTGTGGACAGTGAAGACGAGGAAGCAGAAGAAGAAGACATGGACAACAGGGACTCAGTGATCCAGCAATATTTCCAGTGAAACAGAGGTAAGAATACAAACCTGCCTACTACATGTACTTTAACACTACTACCTCTCTACTGTCTGTCATTTTCACCCAGTGTATGGTCCCTGAGTTGTTACTTTCCCTTACGATTTCAGATGTGGGTCCTACAGTGTGACATCTGTTTTGTTTCCTCATGGAATAGAGCTGTGTGACATAGGTATGTTGACATTACATTTGAAAGAGCATTTTGCCACTGTAAGTGCTAATGCACAATTTCGAAATCACAGACTGACTCAAGATTGTTTTGTGCTTCAAGGGTGTTTATTTAGGTGCTCAATATTGGAGGTGGTTGTAAAATGGTGAGGGGTGATGGTGGAGGAATGTCCATGGCAGAGTCCAGTCTATTAGTCTCACAGGTGTATTGCCCAAATGGGCATAGGAAGTGGAGCCTGGGCAGTTTAAGGATGGACAGGGTGACAAAGTGGGACAGAAGGATGACAATCAGGGTGGTCTCATTTCTTGGCGGGGGTCTTGGCATCGTTCTCTGTCTTTGTCCTGAATCTCATGGACCGTTTGTGAGGTGGTTCTCCCTCTGCAGGGGGTGGGGTGCTGGTGTGGTGGTCCTGTGGCGGTGCCTCCTGTCCACTAGCGCCGGCGGAGGTGGTGGGCAGTTCATCATCCAGGATAGTGTCGAGGGCCCTTTGTAGTGCCACAGTGTCCCTCCTGGTGTTGAGTACTTCCTTCAGCACCCCTACGATGGTGCCCAGGGTGGAATTGATGGTTTTGATTTCCTCCCTGAAGCCCAAATACTGTTCCTCCTGCAGGCGCTGGGTCTCCTGGGAGTGGTGGTATACTCCCATGATGTTGGAGAGGGCCTCATGGAGAGTGGGTTCCCTGAGCCTGTCCGCCCCCTGTCGCACAGCAGCCCTCCCAGTTCCCGTGGGTTCCTGGGCCTCCGTCCCCTGGACCGTGTGCCCACTACCACTGTCCGCAGGTCCCTGTTGTTGTTGGGCTGGTGTGTTAGCCTGGGTTCCCTGTGGTGGTGGACACACTGCTGATTGACGTGTCCTGGGGATGGAGGTATGGGTGCGCTGGGTGGGTGCTGTGCTGGTGTTTCCAGAGGGGGGAAGGTCTGTGGTGGCCTGTGCCAGTGTGAGGGGAACCGACTGTCTCGAGGTGGTCATCTAGATCCAGTTGGACAGAGGTGCTGTCATCACTGTGGGCCTCTTCTGTTGGTGGTGTGGACATGTGTGGACCCTCCTGTCAGGTGACGTTGGGTAGGGGTCCTGGAGGGGTATAAAAGGATGTTTATTACAGCTGTGTGTGCCATGGTGTGCAATGGGTGGGTGACCGTGTACCCCAGTGCTTGCATTTCTGTGTGTGACCTTGTGTGATGATGGTTTAGGGGGGTGTATGGGTATGTGCAGTGGGCATGCTTTAGTGATGGGTGTCCATGCTTTGTTGTTGCATGCAGGGCTTGGTGTTCGGATGTGTGGTTTGTAATATTGGGACATTTGTGAGGAGTTGGAGTGATAGGGGTGAGGGTGAGGGTGGGGGTATGTGGTGGCATGCAGGTAGGGTGGGGGATGTAATAGTTAAGATTTGACTTACCAGAATCGCCAAGACCTGCTCCTCCCATGTTGTTAGTTGTGGGGGAGGAGGTGGGGGGTCTGCCGCCAGTCCACTGAACCGCCAGGTGGTGTCTTGATACCACGGACGCACCTTCCCCCGTACGTCGTTCCACCTCTTCGTGATGTCTTCCCGATTTCTTGGGTGCTGTCCCACTGCGTTGAACCTGTCCACTATTCTTCGCCATAGCTCCATCTTCCTTGCTATTGAGGTGTGCTGCACCTGTGATCCAAATAGCTGTGGCTCTTCCCGGACGATTTCCTCCACCATGACCCTGAGCTCCTCCTCCCAGAACCTGGGGTGTCTTTGCCGTGCCATGGGGTGGTGTAGGTGATGTGTGGGGTGGTGTGTGGGGTGATAAGTGTGCTGATATGTAGTGGTGTGTAGTGTGAGGTGCGTGGAAGTTCTGTGAGTGATGGTGTTGTGTGCCTGTGGATGCTAGTATTGTTGATGGTGGTGTCTCTCTCTGGCCTTCTCTCGGTGATTCTGGTCGTAGGGGTTTGTGGGGGATGTGGGTGCGTGTTTTATATTGTAATGGGTGTGTGGGAGTGGTGTGTGTATGTGTATCAGGTGTGTGTATTTGGAATTGTCCAATGTGGCAGTGTTTTGTAAGTGTGTGTGTATTTTGAGCGCGGCGGTGTGTACCGCCAATGGAATACCGCGGTTGAAAGACCGCGGTGTGGATTCGTGTGTCGTGATAGTGTGGGCGTATTTCTGTTGGCGTGACAGTGGAGGTTTTATTATCTGCAGTTTATCACTGACCTTTGGTGTGGCGGACTTGTGTGGGTGTCTGAATTTTGGCGGCTTCCGTGCTGTGGGTCATAATAGCTGTGGTGGTTTTCCGCAGCTGCGGCGGTGTGTTGGCGGTCTTCTGCACGGCGGTATGCGGCTTTTACCGCCAATGTTGTAATGACTGCCATAATGTTTGTGCATCTGGTTGTGTGTATAGTGTTGGGGGTGGGTGTGTTGCGTGTTCTGTGTGTGTGTGTCACTCTCTTTTTCCTCTCCCCTCCCTTGTGTGCTAGGCGGCAGTACTCACAGTGGTTGTCTTTGCCGTTGTTGATGTTCATAATGCAGCTGAAGGTAGGTGAGCATCGGAAATATTTGCAGCTCGGGCTCCATGGCATCGTGGATATTCCGTGAGTCTCCACAGGCGAGTCCTTTGACTTCTGTGCAGTTTTTCCACCAGGCTTTTGATGTTGTTGGTACTGCCCCAGAAAAGGTGGTGGACTAGACTTTCTTAATACAGTGGGCGGTACATTGTCTTCCGCCTGGCTGTTGGCGGTTACCGCCATGGCGCTTGTTGATTCCGCCGTGGCAGTCAGATTGTTAAAGTGGCTGTCGGTCAGAGCAGTTTCCACCATGGTCAGAATTCCATTTTGGTTACACCCAGCCTTTTGGCGGTATTACCGCCGTTTTATCACCGACCGCAAGGGTTGTAATTAGGGCTTAAGTATAGTGTCACTTCCTTTACAAGCTGCTAGATCAAGGACCATATCTTCTGCTACTCACTCAAGCAGCTGACATCAAAGGCGATCTCAATTCCACACAGAGCTGTGTTTGCAACTGGTGAGTTTGCTTTCATATTGTACATCTGCATTGAACACCTCAATGCTACAGTGTGAGCTGTTACATGTAGGTGTACACATCTGCTGATGCAAAGATCATTTACTCAACCCTTGTGTTGCACCTCAAAATATTCTAAGGCAAGTACTTTTCCTGTTGCAATCTCTGTCTTACATGTGCTGAGTAAGATGAGTTGCTTCAGGATGGCGGGGTATGGGCAATCCAAGGGGAGAACCCATTACTCTTCCAAGCTGCCTTGTCAGCTGCCAGAAATGCATAAGAGGTGGAAGTAGAGGTGGATGAAGATCAGGCACTGCTCACTATTGTTGGCTCATGCTTCATAACATCTAAAGCGACATCTGCTCCGATCAGCATAGTCTCTTACTCCACCCCTGACGATTACATCAAAAGAACCATCACCTCCTCACAGCCCTCACATCCAGGTCAAAAATGTTTGCTGCCCCACACATTCCTCCCCTGACAGTGTCTTCAAGGCCTTCTCTCCAACATCGGAGGGGCATGCCAGTCCTGGTGAGGAACAGGTAGTCCCTAGGCATAAATCTTCTTCCCACAACCTCTCACCTTCCACCTACCCCCTCAAGGTGGACCTGACAGGCCATCCAAGGCAGAGAGGGCTGACAGATGTTTATGGTGGAGAGTGGGAGGATGATTTCTTCCAACAGTATCAGGACATTTGTGCCATAGGGGCTATTCTGTCTGACATGTCAGATTCACTACAGGACATGTGCCATCTCCCACAGTTGGTCCACAGAATTACACAGGTATTAGAGAGGATGGATACTTCTTGGCGAGATATGGGAAATAAGCTAAATTGCATCATGGTCATACATAGAGAAGAGAGTGCAAAACACCATGCATTGGCTATGAAGATGATGGAGGGCATACTGAAACCGATACCACGTCAGCCTTCACAGTCAAAACATGGAGGGAGCTAAACACATCTACATGCACCATGTCACACCCAGCCCCCGGTACCAAAACCTGTAAAGGCCCCTACAGTCTTCAAAGGTACCACTCCCATTGCACATACCCCCCACTGCACAGTCACCTCCCCCATCTGTACAGCCACAGTCACCCCTTGTCAAGGCAGTACACCCATATAGCCACCATGACCCCATGTTCGGGCACCTCCCCCACCTGTACAACAAACATCACCCCCTGTCCAGGTACCTCCCCCACCTATACAGGGCCCACTACCCCCTGTCTGGGCACCTCCCCACCAGTACAGCCGCCATCACCCCCTTTACAGGCACCTCCTCCCCATACAGGCGCCCTCATCCCCTGTCCAGACACCCACCTGTACAGCCACCATCACCCCCTATCCAGTCTCCCCCGATACAGGTACCCTCATCCTCTGCCAGGCACCTCCCCCACCTGTGCAGCCACCATCACCTCCTGCCTAGGCACCTCCCACACATGTACAGGCACAGGCACCACACCCACCTGCACCTCAGAACCCCAGGAGACGAATATACTCACAGCTATCCTCACCACCATAATTGAAAAGTCGAAAGAAAGATCCCCCATGATCACTGTAATATATGTTGTCACCAAACTTTATAAATAAAAGACATATTCCATATTTAAATTGAGTTGAGTAATAGTTAATGATGGTCAATTGCTTAATCTAGTTGTAGGCCATATATGTGTTGATGAACGTGTAATATATGTTTATTAGTAGAACCATCTGGGTACAAAGATAGCATGATGAAAGCATAGCGAAATCACTCCAGACGTACACTTCCATACTTTGATCCCAACATATATAATGAACTTCACAAGACGGAGAGTTTTTATTGAAAAAAATGATTTTTCATATAAAATAGAGAAAAAGAATGCCATTAAATAACCGTCCATTGGGACAGGAGAAAGGTTATTAAATAATGGTCTTCATGCAGAATAGGCAAGGGGACTAGGAGGGGGGTTTGACAAAATAAATAAAACCCGTCAGGAAACGTCAGGGTAATCAGAGCCTGCGCAGTTCACAATAGATCCACAGTAGGATCCGAGAGGACATACCTACCTCCCCCCGGAATCCATCATCATTTCTAGGGAAGCATCCACAGGGGTGACAATACAGGGAGGGGTTGGGTTGCATTTGAGGGGTGTGTGGTGTTGGGGACAGGGATGCTTCTCGGGTCTACTTGGCGGGCACTTGGAGGTGGACTAGCAGCAGGAGGTGCAGTTGTGGGCCCCAATGGAATGAGGACCTCAAGAGGTAGGGAGGTGTCGGTGGCAGGAACCTGGTGGTGATAGGGCCTGCTCTGAGGACACCCCAGGAGTGTCCAGTTCTTTTGGGTCAGGAGGAGAGTCAAATTCATTCCCCCATGGCCAGAGCTGTCCAGATTGGTGCCCCCTATAGTGTCTCTTCAGCCTCCACCCGGTCTTTTGCAGATGTTGTAGCCTCCGTCCGGGTGGGTGCAATAACCCTCTGTAGTGACCAACCCTCAACTTCAGCATTATTGTAATCTTTGCACCAGATTCACAAAGGTAAACTTAGACCAAACGTTTAAGTTTACTTTTGTGAAATGGGCCCAGTGTTTCCTGACCTTGCTACAGAGTTATCTAGTCTACAAGTGGAGATGGGACATAGTCTGGATGGATACGTCCGCACTTAAGCATGTATCTATGATCATCCTGTAATGTGCAGTCTTGATAGTATTACACTTACTATTGAACACCATGTGATGTGTAGCATGGTCTGATACCACACAAATGCTGGATTAGGTGTACATTTACAAACAAAGCCTTGGATATGACCTTTGTTAAGATGTGAATCTATGTATTGGAATTTACAACATCAGACAATCTATATAGCAAGTGCCACATTTGGCATGTAAAGACTACGAACAGTGTTGGGCTCCTACAGTAAGTTTTAGATATTGAGCTTTATCTGATTCTGAGTCATCAGACCACCCTGTTGTCCATTGCAACAATTAAGATAAGTAATGGAGTATGTAGTCAAAAAGATGTAGGCTGTCTTATGTAATTGAAGCTTTTGAAGTGTCGTCCTTTGTCTGCCTCCACTCCGGGTCAGGTATTTTAGTATGAATAATTAGATATGCACTAGAGTAAAGCTGTATGTTCAGGAAAACATTTACACGATGGAGTGGTACCAACTAGAGGTGGGTGATTAATTCAGCTTCTCCTGCAGAGTTGCCGCGAGATTCTTTTAAAGCGGAGTCCTGGCCAGATACTGCCAACCACCACATGGTGGCGTTTTTCCTCCAACTTGGCTCGCCCACAGTAAGTTGCCCAGAGCAAGCAAGAATTTTCATCTCCTAGTCTGATTTTGGGCTACTAGGAGGGCACCCGGCAAGATTTACCCAATGCGGGCAATTGCAACCGTTCACAGTGAGAAAGCTGTTGGTCGAGTAGAAAATCTACACAAGCGGCAGCAAACCCATCTTGAGAAGGAGAACCCTCTGGTTCGCCATTCATGCTGATTTTTCAGCACAGAATGAGCTTTAGATGCCAAAAATCAGTACAAGCAGCGCAGCATGCCGATTTCCACCCACTGGAGGTACTCCACCTAATCTTGCCGAGTTTTCATGTAACTCCACAGAGTGAAACTCCACGAGTTTTGCCCACCCTTAGTACCAACATCCTTGAAAGTAGTATCCTGTCATATACTGCGAGGCAGAGTGTATTCAAGAACTGAGTCACAAATTGATGTGTGTGCCTTAGTACTGTCCCCATGTCTGACCTTGGCAACAACATTTTATATCAGAAAGCCTAAGTATTAAAGATTGCTATTTGCCATATTAGGGTCAATTTAGGTTTTTGTTCGTGTGTCAACTGGGCAAATTAGGAACAAGCAGGACTAATTTACCTTCAGCTGCAGAGCTGACAGGTTACCAAGCTGTTCTCTGATAAAGTCTTTTGCTTATAATTTGATTATGCTACTTCCTTAGATCGCTTAACTAACTTTTGCCTCCTGTATTTTTCATGGAGACTTGGTGCGTTATTAAGAAGGGACTGATTGAACTAATTAGAATAGATCTGGCAATAAATAAACATTTGCTACCGAAGCACACGTAGTGTAAAGTCCAACGTATGAAAAGTTGAACAAGAATCAGTCCTTAGTTTCCAGAAGCTTCAGTGCACCATTCAATCTGGTAGAGTAAAATTATAACCCATAAATGTCTTAAGGCTTCACAGTGTGATCTTTTTACCTTGGTTTCTTTCTAATTACACAAGCTAACAAAACTGGCCAAAAACGAGTGTCCTAGCCCAAAGGTGTGGCTGGTGTACCAAGCAACTTTTTTTTCTTTATTATCACAATTGGTGGACATACTTTCTTGGGTCTTTCTCACGTTTTACTTCAGTGTGTATGTCTGTATGACAATCCCGTTTATGGTTTATAATTTTGACACCACCAGATTGGATTGGGCACTGAAACTATATACTTAAATGAAAATTGGATGCTTTTCGGTTTCCCTTTTTACTTTTATACATATATAATTTTTTATTAACTTCTTAATTTTTTATGTCCACGTATGACATCATGTTTCTAAAAGGAATATTTGTATTTTATTTGAAAGTATTTTAGCCTTTAAAAAGTCACTTTGTGATGCAACTTGTGTAGGGTGCTTGTTGATGTGTTTAAAGATGCAATCAAGGTCTATATGAAGAAATATTATTGAGGAATGACTGTCATGGAATAAAACTTTTTGAAATTGAGGACTAAATCTTGTTCAACACTTTATTCTTTGGACTTTACGCTATGTATGCTTCGGTATCAGCTGTTCCTTGCCCGGTAATGCTAATCTTGTGCTTCAAAATGTAGATTTTCCTAGTCTTTTGACGGAAAGTCTTAATTTTATTAAAGACACGGAGGCGAGTATTATGTGTTTCTTTTCTTACTTTAATTAACAGCAGCAGTCAAGAAACGTGCTACAGTTCCCATGAAGCTAGGGTAAAAGAGCCAATGGGAACAAAAACGTAGTCACAACATGTAAACCAATAAGCATACATATAGGGCATTATGACATCACTTGACTGCGAACAGCCCTCTTTTCTTGTGAGATAAGTCATTCATTATTAAATAAAGGAAAAATGGCAGATAGAATAAGGATAGCCATGATAAAAGATAATGAGTCAGAACAAAAGTTCAAAATTCCAGGAAACCGAGCATGATCCTGGCATACATCATCAGCAGGAAGTCCAATTCTGGAAGATGACAATGAAGTTTGGAGACTGGAAATACAGGAAGGAGACGATGCTTTAAGAGGAAGGTTGAATTGTGGACGTTGACGCTGAAAAAAGGCGAGGGGATAAACAAGAGTTAAACAATGTGGAGGGATAATGCTCACCTCCGTGTCTTTAATAAAATTAAGACTTTCCGTCAAAAGACTAAGAAAATCTACATTTTATGTCAAGACCGGAGGCTCCTATTATGCGAGTTCAAAGCATATTAATTATATTCAATGAAACATTATCAACAGGTTGACAATAAAAAACTTTAAATACATTGACATTCGACCAGTCTGCAGATTTAGGAGTATCCTCTAAATGAGAACCTGCCCAGAAGGCTTTGGAAGCCATAGCTCCCCTGGAAGAATGAGCCCCAAACATGCAAGTGTCAATGCCCACCAAAGACATAATCTATTTGACCCAACGAGCCAAAGTAGAGGCTGAAACAGGATTAAAGGGTTTTCTAAATGAAATTAGAAGTTGGGAAACAGAGGCCGTTCTTAAATCTGCAGTCTTTTGTTCGTAGACTTTTAAGCATTGACCAACACATAAATTAGGATGATCTGGAAAATAAGCATAAAAAACTAAAGATGAATTGGTTTTGGTTCGACGAACCACCATAAACAAAACCCCAGAAGGAGTAAATTGGTGATTAGAAATATCTAAAGCTTTGACATCAGAAAGGCGTTTGACAGAAACAAGACATAATAGCATTGTTAACTTAGTAGATAACATTTTTAAGGTAAGCATGACATTATCGGGCCATGACAGAAGGAATTTTAGAACAATGTTAACATCCCATAATTGTCTATATTTGGGCATGGGGGATTAGAAAATGTTACTCCCTTTAAAAGACGGCATACAAGAGGATGTTCTCCAACTGGTTTTCCATTCATGTAGGTATGATTGGAGGAAATAGCTGATCTATATAAGTTGATGGTACGAAAAGCTTTACCTTTACTGGTTTCAGCAGCTAAATAATTAGCAATAAAAATCACATCTGCTGAAAAGGAATCAATGTGTTTTCCCAAACACCAGCTGTGCCACAAAGACCAGGCTGATTTGTAAGCTTTCTTGGTGCCTGGAGCCCAAGATTGTGATATGTATTGCGAAGCTTCAGACAAAATGAAAGGGAGAGATTGGGAATTCCCGAGATTTTCCAGGCTGACAGGGTGAGAAGATTGTCCAAGATGAGGACGATACAGTGGATCTAACAAAAGGTTTGGGAATGAAGGAAGAAGGAAAGGAAAGTCTATTGATAGTTCCAAGAGAGTTGGGAACCAAATTTGGGATTGCCAAAATGGATCTATCAGCACTAAAGAAGCTTGTTGTCGTCTCAGCTGAGCGAGCACCCTGCTGATCATGAGAAAAGGAGGGAAGGCGTAATCCACGGAGATTGACCAATCCTGTCAGAAGGCATTGGATGCTAAGGCCAACGGATCCGGATGACAACTGAAGAATTGAGGAAGCTGAGTGTTGAGACGGGATGCAAACAGGTCGATAACTAAAGGACCCCATTTGTTCTGTATTTTTTTTTAAATTGAGGCATGGAGTTTCCAATCGCTCGAGTCCCGAAGGTGTCACGAATGCCAATCCGCTACTGAATTGAGAGTTCCTGGAAGGTACTCTGCATGATCCGAGATTTGTTTGAAAGGCAAAATTCCCAAAAGCCCTTGGCTAGTTCCGCCAAGGGTTTGGATTTCGTGCCCCTGAGGTGATTTATATATCAGACTGCCGAAATGTTGTCCATTCTGAGAAGAATAGCACAACAAACTTTGTTTTTTGCGAATCTTCTGATTGCAAAGGAGCCGGCAAGCATCTCTAAACAGTTGATATGCAATTTGGACTCCTCTAAAGACCATGTACCTCCAGTTGAGATAGGTCCACATCGGGCCCCCCAGCCTGAACGACTTGCATCTGATTCCAAAACTAGATCTGGGGCGGATGCAAAGATAGTTCTTCCATTCCAGGCGTCTAAATGGTCTATCCACCATTGACGTTCTATGTGTGAATCGAGATCTAGAGGAATGATGTCTGAATATGATAGGCCTTTTCTTAAGTGATGAATTTTCAGTCTCTGGATAGCCCGATAATGAAGGGGGCCTGGAAATATCACTTGAATAGAGGAGGAAAGAAAACCTACTATTCGAGCCAGTGTTCTTACCGAAATTAGAAAGCAGCGTAAAATATTATTCAATTTTAATCTTATTAAATCTTATAAAAGTTTATTTGGAAGCCAATTCTATAACTTGGGTCAGGGTGAGAAAGGACTTTTCTCTGTTGATGGTAAATCCTAGGTCTGACAGAAGGGAACATGTGAGAGATAAGTGGGACAAGAGAGACTGGGGAGATTGGCTCTTTATGAGACTGTTGTCCAGAAAATGAGTCTCACACCTTGAGCTCTGAGAAAAGCTACCATCGGTCTCATGAGCTTGGTGAAGCATCATGGGGCAGATGATAGACCGAAGGGTAGAGAGGTAAAATGAAAGTGTTGATCTAGCCACTGAAATTGAAGAAACTTCCTGAAATCTGGGTGAATTGGAACAACTAAATATGCATCTTGAAGATCCAATCGAACCATCCAATCGTGTTGGAGGAGCGTATCTCTGAAGTGAAGGATGGATTCCATTTTGAAGTGTTGGTAGACCACAAAATGATTGAAGTACTTGAGATTTATTACTGGACGCATCTTTTTGTTTTTCTTTTGAACCAAGAAAATGGAGCTGGTAAAACTTGACGGATCGGGTTGGGTAAGAGAGATGGTCTGTTTTTGAATTAGGGATTGCACTTCTGAAGAAATAAGATCTGACATTTCTGTGGAAAAACGTGGAAGAGGAGGCAACCCAAGGGTCTGACGTGATTTCCGACCATTTTGGAAGAAAATAACGAAGGCGCCCTCCTATAGGAATAGAACCAAAAGGTAGGCTTACCTGATTGATTGGAGGATCTGGAATTTCTGTAACCTCTGGAGTGTAAACCTCTGCCTCTTTGCGTGTAGAATTGTGGCCTATATTCTTGGTAGGACGCATTGTAGTAGCCTCTGTAAACTTCATTGGAATATGTACGGGCGGCAAAGCGGTTCCTTCCTCTGCCAGCCCCGCCAAAAACACGTTGTGTAAACATCTTGTTTAAGGACCGTTGGGCCTTATCCAACGATGTGAACGTTGCCACATATTTACTTAGTTGCTTGACAAATGATTCTCCAAAGAGTAAGCCTTCAGTTTTTATATGAGGCTGAACAGTCGCTAAATTGACCAGTTTAGGATCAAGTGATAATTAACTAGTGTCGTCCTTGTCAGATATACTGATATCTGAATCCAAATCAGGCATATCATCATCCGTATCAGGGATGGAAGAAATGATTATAGGGGGTATAGTATTTTTAGATTTAGATTTGTGCTTTAAAGATGATTGCACATTGTCCGAATTTTTATACTCCTTGGAGGGAGCCTTGTGAGGAACGACGTCCTCTGCCATGTGTGAGGAAACCTCACTCGCCTTTAGCACCATTTTCTGAGACTTTTTGGGATGCTTAATAGGAGAAAGGCGCTGACTGCATTCCCCCGCAGACTGGGCTGAAATAGTTTTTGAAATCATGTTAGCGAAGGATGACTCCAGATTTTTTTACATTTTTTGAATGGAGCATGAAACAGCTTGCTGCACAGAGGATTTAATGAAAGCATTACGTTCCTGCCTGATAGTATTAATGTCATCCGGGGCATCATGCCCTGAAGGAGAGCTATCCATCTCCATAATAAAAAATATACAAAACTGTAGCAAGGGAAGTTGAAAAAATCTGCAAATAAGGTGTTAAATATAGCCAAGGAGGAGAAAGGAATGAAACTCTGCCTATGGGCTTTGCCAAAGGGAAATCCAGAAAGCTGTGGCAGTCAGACGAGGCTGAAAATGGAGGTGTGAACAGGTAGGGGCTAAAACTGAAACACGGAGTGAAATTAGCACTCCGGCCCTTGCTCAGACGAGGTAAAATTTAAACCATCGAGTGAAGCAAGAAACAGGCTCCCCATATGAAAATAAATGCTAAATACAGTGTTTGTGAATCGGAGCGCGAAACGGAACAGAAGCGTTTCCTCAGACGTGGCGAAAATGGCGACCGTCGTCCAAGGAGAGGTTAGAATGGTTGGAGCCTAACGAGCGCAAGGCACAGCGCTCAGAAAAGGACGTGCGGCAACTTGCCGAGTAGGAGAAAGAATTAGGAAAACACGCGAGAGCGTGAATGCACATAATGATAACAACATTCATTAAATATAATGCAAGAAGAAATAAAAACACCACAGTATAATGAATAGAGAAAATATTGCAGGTACTTAACTTGACCGCGAGCAGCAAGAAAAGAGGGCTGTTCGCAGTCAAGTGATGTCATAATGCCCTATATGCATGCTTATTGGTTTACATGTTGTGACTACGTTTTTGTTCCCATTGGCTCTTTTACCCTAGCTTCATGGGAACTGTAGGACGTTTCTTGACTGCTGCTGTTAATTAAATAAGGAAAAAAATGCATAATAGGAGCCACCGGTCTTGACATAAAATTAACCAGAATCCCAACAGTAGCAGGATGCATTAAACCGTCTGAGCACTGCCATCATTAACTTAAGTAGTGATCTTTCTGGAACCTAAGGCACATACTTATGAAAAGTTGGCACCGCTTTTGTGTCATTTGTTTGATGCAAAAGCGGCGCTATCCCCAGCACCATATTTAGAAAGTGGCGCAAAACCAGTTTAGCTCCACTTTTCTGGACTTAGCGTCCTGTTTGAGGCACGCTGCTATACCTTGTGTCGTTTATCGACAATGATATGCACGGTAGGCATTCTCTCCTAAAAAATGACGCTGGCCCGCTAGTGCCATATTTATGTGCCATTGGAAAAATGATGCACGCCTAGGATCTCATGGAAAAAATTACACTAACTCTGGTTAGCATCAAAATTTTAACGCCTGACATTAAAATGATACACAGACACATGTACATAAGGAAAACCCACAGAAGAAACTTTGTCAAGCAACTGGACAACATGGACCTGTTACTGTTACATCTTGGCACCTGGAGACGATGACAGCAACACCTATCACTAGTGTAGAAGTGGTTAGCAATGGGTTTTGCATTAGGCATGCCACCTCCAAAAAACTTGCATTTTGGCACTGCCACACAGTTACTTCAGTCTTGAAGCCTGAGGTAGCACCATCAAATAATGCCACCCTAGGGGTGGCCCTACCATTGTCCCATAAAGTCAAATACCTGAAACTCTCATTTTGTATACTTCTTCCAGGTGTGGTGCATGGTGCACCACACATTCCAATTGGAACTTGCCATCATTGATTGATTCTGTGTAGGAAGGGACACATTACTGCACAGAAACAATCAAATATGTAAAGCAGTCATCTTCCTCCCATGCTCCCATGCTACAAGGGTTCCTTCAGTGGACTTTGGCAGCTGAATTACTGCCAGCGCACTGGTTGAGGTCAGAAATCAAACATATCATGGAGACATGACACATTGTTGGCCTTTACTGGTGATGCATGGCAGTGCAGAAAAACAGCTCATGTCCTGTCCTGTGCCACAGATATAGGTAAACTTGTCACATACATGGCAATACATCTTCAGCTACTCTGCCACACTTTGCATGATTTTCACATATACTCATGCATGCTAGCCAGGAAATTGCTACAACAGCTCTGTGTACAAGGGAGGTGTACCATGTCTGGGTGGGGGGGACATGCAACACAGTGCACCACACACAACTCATGGCACTCAACGCACAAAATAGGTACAAACGTACACAACATGGGTTTTTTGCATGTCAAAAGTCATGGGACTAAGAGACAATGGGGGTCATTCCAACCCTGGCGGTCATCGACCGCCAGGGTGGATGGCCACGGAAGCACCGCCAACAGGCTGGCGGTGCTTCCACAGCCGCGGTCGCCCAGCCGGGTCTGGCGGTTTCCCGCTGGATTTCCCCCGGCTGGGAGAATCCTCCATGGCGGCGCTGCTTGCAGCGCCGCCATGGGGATTCCGACCCCCTTCCCGCCAGCCTGTTTCTGGCGGTTTTTCCCGCCAGGAACAGGATGGCGGGAACGGTGTCGTGGGGCCCCTGGGGGCCCCTGCACTGCCATGCCACTGTGATGGGCAGTGCAGGGGACCCCTAACAGGGCACCAGCATGATTTTCACTGTCTGCATAGCAGACAGTGAAAATAGCGACGGGTGCAACTGCACCCGTCGCATCCCTGCAACACCGCCGGCTCCATTCGGAGCCGGCTCCTGTGTTGCAGGGCCTTTCCCGCTGGGCCGGCGGGCGCTCCCTTGGTGGGCGCCCGCCGGCCCAGCGGGAAAGTCAGAATGGCCCCCGCGGTCTTTTGACCGCAGGGCGGCCATTTGGCGGTTCCCGCCAGGCGGGCGGCGACCGCCGCCCGCCCGGGTCAGAATGACCCTCAATGACTTTAAACATCTCACATATCGCACATGGGTGAACTGTCATGCTAGACAAATCCCACCATCACCATGCTCCTGAGGCTTAACCCATGACTGTAAAGTGCATCACCACACACCAATACAACCATGCAAGCAAACAGGAAGGCACACAATGCCAGATGCAAGTCTGATCTTCCACTCCACTGACAAATACATTGCCAGGTCAGTTTGAAAAAATACATAAATGCAAGTTTGACACTGTTTCTCCCCTTCCATTGCAGCGGACCAAGGTTATGGTATCCAGCCGTGGGTCATAACCCACATACAGATGCCCTGAAGGCGTACAATGATGCCCACAAAAGGACCAGAAATGTGGTGAACAGGACTTTTGGTATCCTGAAATCCAGGTTCAGGTGCCCAGATCTATGCGGTGGAAGACTACTATATGCCCCACCCCTTGTGTGCAGTGTCACTCATATGCATGACTAACAAAGAGTTAAATACAGAGGATAAAATATGTGAATGTCTTGGTCTACCTGAATCTATCCAGTTGGCATCTTGCATTCATGTCAAGCAATGTCAAGTCAATTGACAAACCGTGCATGTGAGTAAGGAGACAGACGTATTGAGACATGCATGTTCTACTCATCGCTGTCCAGAGTATAAACACAATCCAAACACACTTATAGTGCATGTGACAATAAATTGGGAATGGGGCTCTGTGTGAGTGCTCATGTCAAACAACCAAATGTGGAAGGACAGCTGAGGCACTCCTATACATACCTTTACCAGCCAGTATGTGGAGGTGACTTAGACACTACACAAGTGCTGTGGCTGGTGTAGAGAGATGTGTGGGGGTCAGTCATCTCATATTGCAAACAATGCAAATGGCATGGCACATAGGCCCTCACCATGATCCTGGCGGGCTAATGTGGTGGTAATACCGCCAACTGGCTGGCTGTACATACCACCACATCATGAGATTGGCAGGTTGGCTGCAGCCAACCTGCCAATTTACCATTCATACCGCCATGGCGGTATGAGCCGCCGGGCTGGGGATGTGAATCCCCAGCCCAGCGGTCGACAGAGTACCACTCCTGGCATTCTGAGCCAGCTTTCTGCCATGTTTTCTGTGGTGTTAGCAACACCACGAAAATCATGGCGTTAGGCCCTACCGGTGACAGGGAATTCCTTCCCTGTCATCGGTAGGTGGCTCCCCCACCCCCCCAACACTCACCTGACATCCCCCACCCCCCCTCCATCCAAACTCAGCCCCCCATCCGCCCCCATACACACACTAACCCCCATCCCCTCTGATTCATCCACACAGTCCCCCACCGCCATTCACGCACACAGACATGCACCACGCATACACCCATTAACTTACACTCATCCATACACGCATTCTTACACACACTGGCATACACGTATTCATACATGCATTCTTCCAGATATACACACACATGCACAACACGCCCCCCCCGGCCACCACCCCTCAGCTGTCGGACGATCACCTTACCTGCTCCAGGGAGGTTGTCCAGCAGGGCACAGGAAGGGTATCTGCTACCACCAGCACTGCCCCGCCACGCCTCCTTGGTCCTTGTTTTTGTTTTACCATGTAGCTGGCAGCCATTTTGTGCATGCAGCCAGTGTGCCTTTGCCATAGGCTTACTTGGGTTCTTCTTTGTTCCCCTTGCCTCCTTGCTCCTCATTGTTGTTGTTAGACCATGTGGCTGGCATTTTTTTTAATACCCGTTTGCTGAAAATGACCGCATGCGTTGTTTTTTTTACGCAATTGGTAAAATGTGTTTCTTTATGTATGTTGATCTGTGGGATGCATGGGAGGAGTGATATTGGAATGAAAAATGATGCCTCGCACCTTTGTGTCAAAAGTCATACGTTATGCCCTGTCAGTCATCCTCAAAAAAACATGTAGGGCTGTCATGCAACAAAAAAAACAAAGCATTACATCAATATAATACACATATGCCCAGGAAGTGAAACATTTAAACTTCCTTGCTGAACACATGGAAAAGTGAAGTTATTTTCACTTTCTCTTTACAGTTGTTTTGTCTGTGCTTGGGAGAGGTTGTCTGGTGCTGGTGCGAGGAGTGGTGGTTCTTGAGTATATTGTGCTGTCTGCTGTCTGTGTTGTGTCCCCAAAGTGTTTTTTGCAGTTTTTATTGTCATTTTGTCCTGTAATGTGCTGTGTATTGTCGGGTGTTTGTTTTTGGGGTAGTTACGTTTGTTGGGGTAGTTGGGTTTAGTAGGGGTTATAGTTTTTGGGGGGTTTTGTTTTGTACTGGATTTTGGGTGCAAAATGTCAGGGAAGTGAAAGGCAAGAAAGGTGAGTGTAGAGGAACTGGGAGGGTACATTTGGCTGGTCTGCCACTACCTCCCCAATATGGTGGCTATGGAAGGAAATGTGATACAGGAGTACAGTGCAGAGGCACAGAAGCTGCAGTGGGGCAAGGTGTTGGCCCAGTTGACCGGAATCTTTAATGTTAATCAGACAGACCACCCGCTCAAGCACCCATGGGCAGACCTGATTTCCTGGGAATAGGACCCCATGGATCACCTGGCAATAGAGATCGGCGGAATTGTTGGTAAGTACAGCTCATATGTTGCTTAATGAATTTTTAATTTGCATGAATGTAGGCAATAGGAGTTACTTCACTAGGTCATGACAAAGGCCAGGATTGCGATGACTGTGTCTGCTCCAACCTGCATCCATCAGCAGGGCAGCAATGCACTGTCAGTCAGAAAAATGGCATATTCCTGTCTTTGTTCCCTGTGTTTAGCTAGAAGATTTTGAAGTGCCACAAAGCCAACACACATGTGTCATGGTGCAAGTGTAGATGGCTACCAGACACAACTGTCTATGTCTATCAAGGGCTTGCCCACTGTGGTATGTTGCATGGGCATGTACATGTGATGGAAAACCTGACGCATGAGTATAGGCAGTAATGGATGAGTGTGCCATGACTCACGCATGTGCAGAGTGACACAACAATGTGCTATGTTTATGAAAATTGTCAGTGGACTGTCCTCTACAAAACCTTACCAATGTAATTTAGATGTACGTGTGGTTCAAGTACATATCTGTACATGTTCCGCCTGGCATACCAATAGCTGTCAAGTAGATATGTTGTAGGGTTCACTTGAATACTCCCTTAACTGACTCTCCTAAATCCAACCGAAAAACATGTGTGATGTGTAATTTATGTCCATTGTGTCCATAGTTCAACATTCACAGTGCTATAACTCATGTCATGCATTGCAGGTGGATCCGCCATGTACCATCAGTGTGGTAGCAAGCTTTGCGGACCCCGATACTACCAGTAAGTGTCATCCTGTATGTTGAATGTGTAGAGCAAGAGTTGTGTGTAATGCTGTATAATGTGTTCAATGGCATGTAAAAGTTGCATGTGTGACAATTTGGACGTCATTATCCGTCCTTGGATATTGACAGAATGTCAGATGTCATGTAGTGGATGTGGAGTACAACAAAGTAATGCATTGGTGGCATTGTGTGCTCCAAGGGCATGGTGATTGTTGGAATAGGTATATATGCTGACAAACACAGTGCTGACTGTCAAGACATGTGGCTGAATGGCTGTTTTAACAACAGGTATGTAGGGTGCCAATATGTTGAGCGCAGCACATTAGCCAGCTCTGTGTGTCACACATAGCACACGGTAACTCAGGGCATGTAATAAATAAGGAACATATAAATAGGTCACTAAGGGGCTCATCACTGCACCCCTCGCACCGCCAGTGCTTCACCTTTTCCCCTATGAAAAGTGACACACCGGCAGTGCTAGTGGCTCCTAAGTAGGCACTTCCGATAGTCAGGGCGAAGATTATCATACCGCATGTGAACACTGAATTTGACTTGCACACACATATTGTTTTACCCCATACTCTATGTTTGATGTGGCAACATAGACAACTCATGTTATCCTTACCGATCTTGACATGTGCGTATTACATGAGGGATCTCCATACAACATTCTCATATGGCATGCAGTAACTCAGTACATTTTCAAAAAGTTAAGGTCCTGAGAATGTCCAATAATGTAATGCAAACAGCTCCACACAATGAGCAGTATCGCTCAGTGCTGTTGCTAGATCACTGTGCAGACAATATGTGAGGCATGCATGCACCCACATATGAGATGGTGTTGCTGAATTTTGCTGTGCAACACTTTGACCTGAAGCTATTGACACATATACAGGCACTGGCCAACATAGTGTAACACATCTAGTTGCATTAGGACTATACATGTTGTCATGGTACATCCCATCATGTGGTGAGCAGAATGGGTATTAGAGTGGATCCATATATCTATGTCTCACATACAATACATGTCACCTGTAGATTCAATGTAGCAGAGTGTCCAGGCATCTGTCCTCGCCTGATCACGTACATAGGGGCTTACCTACAAGACCATTGCTCTGTTGGTGCATCACTTTTCATATGGGAAACAGTGATGCACCAGTGACGCAAGGGCCTTGAGGCGAAGCACCATAGTTTTTGAGTCCACATATAAGTTTCAGGCCTTGTTCTGATGAGTCTGATACATTTCTATGGATCTTAGGTAACTGAGGTGTGCAAAGGGAATTTCATGAGCTATTCAGCACGATGAGTGTGAACGACCATGGTGATAAAACAGGTGTATCAGATGAGCATGGTGAATGTTTACCTAGTACTTAGAAGATGTTACAAGCTTGTGCACTGATAGTGTGCAACACAGGTTAACTTTGAAACCTTGGACTTAAAGAATGTGTAGAAGATTGTTGTGATACGATGTGTAATGACCTTGGCCTTCAAGATAGTATTGTGAGTTATTTTGACCAATGTATGTCATCTGAAGATGCTGTTCCTTTTGCATACTTGCTCTTCCTCTGCCTAACGCACGTTTCAATAACATGCTCACTTCATGTTTCATCAGCCTCCATGAATGCCGCACAGAAGCGGTCTTTTGAAAACGAAGAGAATGATACAGGCACATCCGTGCTGTTGATAAGGCCCACTCCAGGATTGGCCAGGTTACAGCCGGGAAAAAGCATTGGGGTCCTGGTAGACATTTCCATATTTGTGGGCCACAAAAAGAGCCTGAGACCAGCAGCCACACAGCAGGAAGCTCAAAGAAAAAGGACAGGGGTGGCTCTTCAGGTTCCTCACCCTTGACCTCTAAACGCCCAACTATAGCACCATCAC
Organism: Pleurodeles waltl; assembly: GCF_031143425.1. Classification (NCBI taxonomy): domain Eukaryota; kingdom Metazoa; phylum Chordata; class Amphibia; order Caudata; family Salamandridae; genus Pleurodeles; species Pleurodeles waltl. The sequence continues at coordinate 1,115,567,749 of NC_090445.1, forward strand.
GTCCCCAGCCTGGAGCTCCAATCATGGCAAAGACCTTTGAATAGGAAATGCACCAGGAAATGGCAGACAACAGGTTGAGGGTCGACAAGTTGGAGGCAAGGCAGGAGAAGATGTACTGCATGCTTTGCTGCACCCAAAGTAAACTTCCAAGGCGTTGAAGTTTTCCCCCTCCTGCTTTCCTCACCTTCCCTTCCCCATGTTTTAAACCTTTTTGTATACTAGGGGTTTTAGATTGTTTGGCTTAGTTTAAATAGTGTAGGGTAGGTTAGTTTTGGGACATAGTTTCGAACCTTAGGAGGGTGTTTTGGGGTTTTGACTGCTCTTGGGTGTTTTTAGTGGGGTGGGTCATGTTTGGGTATGTGTTGTAAATAAAGAAATTAAACATTAAAAAAATACAAAATATATATATTTGTTTAGGCTTTTATTAGTTAGTCAATGTTTGCCGCTAGTCACTGTTGTTCTTGTTTAATGATGTCTCTTAAGGGGGTGGGGACTGATGTTTATTGTGTGGCATCACATATTTAGAATAAGTTTAGATAAGATAAGTTAGCTGTAGGGATACGTTTAAAAAAAAATTGTTTATTGACAAAAAACACTAACATACAACAACACTTGCCTGCTGCGGCACATAATTACCATGTCTAAAACATACAAACATGCATTTACATTTCCAATACATCTGGCCTTTTCTGTATACTATTAATTGTGTGCTATTTCAGAAACTATGATGTGTGTGGAATAGTCCCTTCTTGCCCCATTAGATAGTTTATGAGAGGGGGCCCTATGTTCTTTGGTTGAGATGCTATGGGCAGTTACTCAGCATATGTCTCCTGCGTGTCTCTGCAATATGAGAGATCCTTCAGCCATCTTGTATGTGTAGGGTGTGAGCGTTTTCCCTAGTGAATAGCCACTAGTCTCTTTGACAACAATAGCGCTAAGACCACCGGCGGCGCCCCCGCGGTTGGACCGACTTCAATAATCCCAGTAGACACACCTGAATTGTGCACTGTACGGAGTCCGCTGTCATATCGCATAGGTCAGTCTGTGTGGCTACATACAGTTTGGTGACCACATTTTGCCGTCCAAAGTTTGTGAGTAAAGTTGAATTGAGTTCAATGTTGGGAGTTCTGCTGGAAATGTAGGGGAAATGCCACATATAGCAAGGGTCAGGCGATGGTAGTAAAAAGAGAAAAGTGGCTGGGCATTCTGTATGTATTCCAAATCTGTGAGTGTGTGAAAGGTGCCCTCTTGATACAGGTCCCCCATAGTGGCTATTCCAACCGCTCTCAGCAGCGTCAGTGTCTTATTCTCGTGTGTTATGGACAATGCTGGGTGTTGTCCGAGCGCAGTCTTGGGGTGTAAAGGGGCAACTTGTTTGCTCTACCTCCCTGTACTTGCCACACAGCAATGGTACAGTCCAGCGGGTTAATTTCTGTGTGCGACGTGTCTTTGCGCTTGTGTGGTAATATGTGGCATGGCTGTATTGGGTCTGCGTCTTCTGCCTCGACTGCCAAGTGTGGTATATAGGTATGTGATTTATACCAGTAATACTCAAGTTGCGCTTGTGCACATAGTTAGTAAATTTGGAAATCGGGTGCTGCAAACTCTCCCCTTTCGTACGGCAGAGTCAGTAGTTGCCATCTCAGACGGGGCTGTTCACCCACCCAGACTAACTTGATTAGCTGTGTTTTGAGGTGTTTGGAAAAACTGCTGGGGAACGTGATGGGAATATTGATAAAAAGGTACAGAAAGCACAGCAACACTACCATCTTGAGTATTGCTACTCTGTCTGCAAGTGACAGTGGCATCTTTATACCTTTATCTACCTTGTCTTCTAGTTTCTGGATGGCCTAACCGTAGCTAGCATGCATTACTACATTTGGGTCTTTGTGTACCCATATCCCTAATTATTTCACCTCATCGCTGCTCCCTTCCAGCGGGTATTCCAGTGAAAAGGGCACCATACAAGGCATTAGTGGCAGTATCACAGAATTTTCCCAGTTTATGAAGAGGCCTGATTGGTGTTCGAATTGTATCTATTCCCAGAGTATTGGTGCCAAGTGAGTGGATGGGTTTCTAACATAAACCACCATATCTTTGGCATAGAGCGGCATTCCGATTGGACGCTGCCGAAATCGCAGTGCCACTGCCGCATGTTTCTGCTGAACAACACAGGCAAGGGGCTCCAGTGCCAGCGTTAATAGGCGCGGGATAGGGGGCATTCCTGCCTCGTCCTTCTGTCAGTGTGAATCGGTGCCGATGTGTGCCCGTTTACCTGTACTTGCACTATTCCCAGGCATTCCCATATGCTCTAGAATGGTGAACATATAAGACCATTTGATAGTATCAAAGGCTTTGGCGGCATCTAGTAGTACCACCGTACAAGAGGTGGTTGTTTCTTACAATGGGTGGTGCAGGATGCAGAACAAATGACGCAAGGTGAGAAGGATGGTGCATATGGACAGCTCACCCCTTCCATCACTCATGCAACACATGTGGGGGTGGCATAGGGTCCCAATACATTTTCAGAATTGTTCATGTATGGCTGCATCAGCTTGTGACACCACCTCAGGGATGGCACTGTAGTAGTGCTACAAATGACTGACATTGTTGTTGGCCTAATTTTTGCATCTCCCAACGTGTTGCAATCATCAACAGTCATTGTAAGTGGCTGACAACATTCCTGTCAGTTGATGTTGCAGGATGCGTCTCTTCCTGCACATGTGCATTTGGACCTGCAAAAGGGACACCCCTACATCATGCTGATTGTGTGGCTGTGTTGGTGTTGGCCGTGTTATTTTGGCCCATCACCAAGGGTAGTTCAGGAATGAATTGCATGTCAATGACTACTACACATCCCTACACATTTTAAATGCTGCAGCTAGCACAGCACAGCAAGCTGGGCTGTTTCACTGCACTGCATCGTGTGATCATAAATGGGTAAATATGTGCCACATTTTCCAGACATTGGCATCATAGTGCTCCACCAGTGCATTTTGTTTTCTTCCACTCCAGTGGTGAAGTGTAGTAGCTCATGTTTACCATGCCATGGAAAGGCACCTTACATGTCTTATCATGACCTGGTAATTGTGTGCCCCTCCCACCGCTGACACTGCATGTAGTTGACATTCCATGTGTATTGCTGGAAGTATTCCCATGCAACACATGGTCCAAAAGGCTGCTGCTCCTGGTGCCACTCCAGAAGGCAAGTTCTGTGTGGATTACCGTGGGCTCTATGCGGTCACTAAAACTGACGTGCACCCCATCCCCTGATCTGATGATCTCATTCATCGGTTAGAGGCTGCCAAATATCTCAGCATGTTTGACTTAACGTCTGGATATTGGCAGATTGCTCTGACTGAGGGAGCCAAGGAGAGGTCTGTATTTTCTACCCAGATGGGCACTACCAGTTTAGGGTGACGCCCTTTGGGATGAAAAATTCCCCTGCCACTTTTCAGAGGCTGGTTGACCAGGTGTTGGCCAGATTGGATTATTTCAGTGCAGCCTAAATGGATGACATTGCAGTGTTCAGCCCCACTTGAGAATTATACTTGCAGCACCTCAGCAAAGTGTTGGAGGCTCTGCACAAGGCAGGCCTCACTATTAAGGCAAGTAAGTGCCAAATAGGGCAGAATTCTGTGGTGTACCTGGGACACCAGGTGGGGAGTGGCCAGGTGGCACCCCTATAGCCTAAGATGGATACAATTCTGTCTTGGGAACCTCCCAAGACCCAGACTGAGGTGAGAGCATTTTTAGGTCTCACAGGCTACTATAGGAAGTTTGTTATGGGGTATGGCACCATTGTTGCTCCCTTAACAGAGTTAACTTCTAAGAAGCAATGAAAGAAAGTGATCTGGACTGATGCTTGCCAGACAGCTTTTGATGCCCTGAAGGCAGCCATGTGCACAGGACCCGCGCTGAAGGCACCTGACTTCTTTAAAGAATTTGTCATGCAGACTGATGATTCAGAGCATGGTGTGGGAGCATTGTTGTCACAGCTAAATGAAGAGGGCCTAGACAAGCCTGTACCCTTCATTTGTAGGAGGTTACTTCCCCGGGAACGTAGGGGCAGTGCAATTGAGCGTGAAACTTTTGCTGTGGTCTGGGCACTTAGGAAGCTAAGACCCTACTTGTTTGGGACTCACTTCTGGGTTCATCAGACCACAGACCCCTCAGAAAGTTAGTGCAGACGAGGGGTGAGAACCCGAAACTGTTGTATTAGTCCATCTCCCTACGTGGAGTGGACTTTAAGGTGGAACACCGCCCTGGAACAGAACACACCAATGCTGATGGTGGGTCCAGATTCTTCAGCCTTAGTTATGAGAACTCCCATGAGGTTGGGTAGTTCTACCCACTTTCAGCTGGGGGGACACATGTTAAACCTGGCATCCTTGGCGGGGTCTCCCCTGTCTTTTTTGCCCCTGCTTCCCATGTTTTGACTGTGTGCTGGACTCTGTTTTTCGCTGTTTTTGGTACTCTGGGCAGTTTATCACTGCTGACCAATGCTAAAGTGCAAGTGCTCCCTGTGTAAAATGTATGTATAATTGGCTTTACCATGATTGGCACATTTGATTTACTAGTAAGTCCCCAGTAAAGTGTACTAGAGGTGCCCAGGGCCTATAAATCAAATGCCACAAGTGGGCCTGCAGCACTGGTTGTGCCACCCACACGAATAGCCCTGTAAACATGGCTCAGACCTGCCACTGCAGTGTCTATGTGTGCAGTTTTAAACTGCCAATTCAACTTGGCAAGTGCACCCACTTGCCAGGCCCAAACCTTCCTTTTTTATACATGTAAGGCACCCCTACTGTAGGCCCTAGGTAGCCCCATGGGCAGGGTTCAGTAAATGTTAAATGTGGAACACGTACTGCCAACATCGGTTTTTACTGTTGTAAGGTCTGTCTCTGTCTCATATGTTAACATGAGGGCTGCCTGTAAATTTCTTTTAAGTGGAGTTTCCCTTTGAGAGCAGATAGAAATTTAGAGTTTGGTGTCTCTGAACTCACAATTTAAAAATACATATTCTGGTAAAGTTGGTTTTTAAATTGTCAGTTTGAAAATGCCACTGTTAGAAAGTGGGCATATTCTTGCTTAAACCATTCTGTGACTCTGCCTGCTTGTGTATTCCCATCTGGGTCAGACTGACAGTTGGGCTGTTTGTGAATCCCCTCTAGAAAGTGACACAAAGGGAGCTTGGGTGTAGCCTGCGTATCCTGATGGGCCATCTGAGCTAGAGTGGAGGGAGAGGTGGTCACTTACACCTGAATGAGCTATGCCTGTTCTCACACAATGCAGTCTTCAATCCCATGGTGTGAGCCTGGAGCCAGGCCTGGGCAAGGCAGGATCTTACAGAGACTTTCCTTTGAGGTTTGCCAACTTCAAAGGCAGAAAAGGGTATAAGTAGTTGACCCAAATCCCCAAATTTTCAGATTACTTCTGGAACCAAGAGGAACCTCTGCCAAGGGGAAGAGCTGAAGATCTGGAGAAGAAGTACTGCACCTTTGCCTGTGACTGTGATTTGCTGGGTTCTGCTGTTGCTGCTTCTGCCTGAAAGAGGACAAAGACTGGATTTTGTGGTATATTCCTGCTTGTGAAGAATCTCCAAGGGCATGGACTGAGCTTGCCTCCTGTTTTGAAGTCTCAGGGCCAGCAAAGACTTCCTCTGCTAGCACCTGGACTCCCTGCTGAGACTCCTGCCCTGCCAAGTGGTGCCCTATTGAGTCCCTGGGCCCTTGAAAGGGGAAGCTGGCAGAACAAGGACTGAAATCAATACACAGGACACTGTTCGGGGAAAATGTTGACGCACCACCTGCAACATGGCTGAAAAACGCCACACCACCTGCTTTGCGGGTAAAAATCGATGCTCCTCCTGCATCGCAGCTGGCAAATCTATGCATCACGGCTGGAGAAACAACACAACACCCACTTGAGGCTGCTGATAATGACGCAAACCCCACGCAGCGTGGTTTTCCAACACTGTGCGACTGGATTTCTCACACATCATCGCTGGGCGTCAAACATCAATGCAAGCCTGCGCAGATCCGACGGGCCCTGTCTGGAAATTGATGAATTGCCCTCTTGTAGAAGAGAAAAATTATGCATTGCCTACCCGACCAAAGAATAAACAACACACAAGCTCACTTGCGAGTAAGGAATCGATGCATCACTGACATTTTCAACACACGCTTGCCTGTGCAGCTTTATTTTTTATGCAAACCAGGTACTTTGTGTAACAGCAACGTTTCCATTGTTTTCTATGGAGTAAGACTCTTATTCTTTTAAAACTTCATATTTTGACTTGTGTATGTTGGATTTCTGCTGATCTGGTCATGTTTGATTTAGATAAATATTGGCTATTTTTCTAAACTGGTGTGTTGTTCATTTTGTCGTGTTTTCACTGTTTCACTGTGTGTTGGTACAAATACTTTACACATTGCCTTTGAGATACGCCTGACTGCTTGTGCCAAGCTACCAAGGGGGTAAGCAGGGGTTATCTAAGTGTCTTTCTCCATTGCCCTGACTAGAGTGAGGGTCCCTGCTTGGACAGAGTGCAAACTGACTGCCAGGCAGAGACCTCATTTCTAACAGGTACGCAATGGTAAAAAGAATTGTTACTGTGTCTTAGTTACTGTGGGCATTGTTTTAAATTATTGTGCCAAAAGATTTGTGGTCCCATTGGAAATTGGTAGAGAAGTGGCCAGATGAAGAACTGCATAGGATTGTGCTGCCTTATGAGCCTTCGTCTGTGGTGATGAAAAAATAAATAGCAATCATTAATCATTTGAAATCAAAAATTCCAGAGAAACAGGCTAATTGGTCAAAGATCATGAGAGCAACTCAAAATGTAGAGGAGTCAGTACATTCATACGATGAGAGATTGATGTACATTTATAAGCAATACAGTGGAATGGAACATGCAATGAAAGAAGGTGCTTCTGGATTTGTTTCGGATTTTGTGTTTGGTTTTCTTAAGGAGTTGAGTTCACAGCTTCAGAAGGCAGAGTGTATGCACTGGCAAGCAAAGTTGCTTGATGACATAATGCCATATGCAAAATATTTGCAGTGATTATTGTGACTCTATCAAAAAGTTGACAAAAGAAAAGTTGATGACGGCACAGAATACATTCTTTCAGCAAGGGGGATGAGGATTAGTTCCTCAGGGAAATATTGTACGGTTTTAGGGTCCTTTGAGAGGTGGAGAAAATAGTTCTCAAGGTATAGGTTTTAATAACGTTGATCAGAATGATCAGATGAGATCTGGAGTATGTCACATTTGTAAATAAAAAGGTCAATTGGTCATTTGAACAATATGCAACAAAATTTGATTTCCATGGCACAGAATACAATAGATGGGTAAGTCTGTGGTCCCTGTCACACAGTCCTTAATTCATTAGAAAGTTTATTGGAAGTTTATTGGAATGATCAGATGATATCTGGAGTTTGTCACATTTGTAAATAAAAAGGTCAATTGGTCATTTGAACAATATGCAATAGAATATGATTTCCATGGCACAGAATACAATAGATGGGTAAGTCAGTGGTCCCTGTCACAGTATTTAATTCATAAGGAAGTTTATTGCAACTATGCCTTTAGCTCTAGTTCTACAACCTCAGATGCAGAATAGCACTGTAGGATTTCCACTGAATTTACATAATTTCCAAATTCAGCAAAATACAGTTTCAAACCCAAGTGAGACCACCAATGATTAGTGATTCATTTCTCAAATTAGCAGCAACCCTCACAGTTCTGCAAATACTGAGTCATGTGCTTGACTTGACACAATGACTGTGCCAGAGTGGGGAGGAGAAGTGTATGCTTTGTGCAGTTCTAGAGGTAGACCTGGAGGGCCTTTTGGTAGATGGGGAAGTTATTGGTCATCCCATTTGATTTCTGTTGAGACAGGTGCTACCCATTCTACAATTAGACCAATAGATGTTCCTAACCTAGCTATCTCTGGAAATGGTGTACAGTTTTAGGGTCCTTTGATAGGTGGAGGAAATAGTTCACAAGGTAGAGGTTTTAATAACACTGATAATGATGGTCAGATGATATCTGGAATTTGTCACATTTGGAAATAAAAAGGTCAATTGGTCATTTGAGCAACATACGACAGAATTTGATTGGGAGGAGAAGTGTATGCCTTGTGCAGTTCTAGAGGTAGATCAGAAGGGCCCGCTTGTAGACAGGGAAGTTAATGGCCATCCCATTTGATTTCTGTTGATACAGGTGCTACCCATTCTACAATTAGACCAATAGATGTTCCTAACCTAGCTCTCTCTGGAAATGGTGTACAGTTTTAGGGTCCTTTGAGAGGTGGAGAAAAAGTCCAAGTTGTAGGCATTCCAGATAGATAAGTGGTTTATAAAGTGGAATCACAAAAGAAAAATGATATATTTTCAGTACACACAGACAAGAGCACACCTCTAGATTTAAGACAGGATGCCCCAAGTATAACCGGAGTCTCCTTTAATTTTGAGTCAGATTAAAAGAGATTTGGAATAATTGGAGATCCTGTGTGAAACAATTTTCATTTAATTGTATGATTTAATGATTGCAGGAAAAAACAAAAGAGGCCTGTAAGTTGGACATCACTACATTATTGAATTATTTGTTTGACAATGGTTGTTAGACCTGGCATCCATAGAATGGTCTTACCCCAGACCTTTTGCCTTTCACCTCTTGTTTTTCACGTGTCTCTTTTTGTTGGTCTTAGGAATCTGAGCACCTTACCACTGCTAACCAGTGCTAAAAGGCATGTGCTTCTCCCCTAAACACGATAATATAATATTGGTATATCCACAATTGGCATACTTAATTTACTTGTAAGTCCCTTGCACAGTGGTGTTCCCTATACCCATGCCTCTGGTCTGCCTGTGTGTGCAGTTGCACTGCCACTTCAACTTGGCATTTAAATCCTCTTGCCAAGCATTAAACAAACCTTTCTTATATATGTCACTCCTAAGGTAGGCCCTAGATAGCCCATAGGGCAGGTGCCATATAAGTAAAAGGCAGGACTTTTAAGTTTTACATGTCCTGGTAATGAAAAACTCCAAATGTCGTTATTCATTACTGTGAGGCCTGCTCCTCTCATAGGCCAGCATTGGGAATCCCTTAATACACTTTTAAGCTTTAATTCCTGATCAGAAAGGATTAGCTGATTCTTGTTTCATAACATTGCAATGGTAATGTTAAATCCTCTATATTGATAACGTCAAATTTATTATTACTATTTTAAAAATGCCACTTTTAGAAAGTTGAACACACTCAGGGGCAACCCACTATTCCTGTAGGAACTGGGTACAGACAATGTCTCACTTAAAAATGCTCATAGAGGAATTATTTAGAGATAATATGTGAACATATGATCCAGTCTTCAATTATTGAATAAGACAACTCCGTACTGTTAAAATTCAATATATTGCTCAATAGGATTCAGGAAGTTTAAAACAATGTACAACAATTCCAACAAATGTCCATCTCATAAAAAACAACACTGTATATAACCCCTCTAGATCATAAGATTGAATCCCAACTGCAGATCCTGGAAGGAGTTATAACCCTCCTCATGACACAGTTCTGCACAATAATTGCCTGGTTTTCAGTCACAGTTCAAGCAATATCATGGACTTTCAATTCAGCTTGTCAAAGGAGAAGGTAATGTTGATGTTTTGGCCTGTAGTGGCAGTCAGAGGTCCGTCACACCATCATCAGGACTCAGTGTTGTTAAGTAATACATACACATAATAACAATTACTTTAAAAACAGTAAGTGCAGTCTATTAAATCACACCATGTGTATCGGCTGTTGAACCCAAAAAAATCACACACAAACACACCATAACACAGGTGTGGATACTAGTATGAGCCACCACCTATATGAGAAGGAAAGTAAGTTCAAAAAATACTTTAAAAACATATGAAACGTGCACCATAAACTACACTGTGTCAAAGTCCCAACCAGAATAGCTATATTCTGCTACTTGCAACAGGTTGCAAAAATAGGCTCTGTAGCAACACACCAGGGGACATCAACCTTCAAGCCCAAGTAAACAAATCCACAAAGATTAAAATATTAGAATTGCTTAACCGTCATACAATATAAACTCTAGAAAAACCCTGCCTCTATTGTAGCATACTCAAACCTTTTAAATATGGGACCGCCAAGTCTGTCTCCATCCACATCCACTCAACACATGCAAGTTAGAATCAAACATTTCTTGCCTTCCCGGTAAGTTTAAATAAGGTAGTGAAAGGTGATGTGACCATTCCAGTGACTATGGCGGCCATCTTAAACTGGTAAAAATGCCTAATTAATACCCAGAGCTTGGAAACTGTTGTAATTACGGTAAGTATAATGTTGTTGACCTCAGTAAGTTAACCTCTTAGCTGCTGGGCCTTCCCCCCCCCCCAGTGCTGAGCCCTTTTTTGGCTATTTGGGGTAGTTCGCGCTTAGGCCTTCATAACCTTTTGTCCACATAAGCTATCCACGCCAAATTTGCGTCCTTTTTTCCAACATCCTAGGGATTCTAATTGTACCCAGAGTTTGTGGTTTCCCCTGGAGGAGACCAAGAAATTAGCAAAACATCCAGTGAAAATTCGTTTTTTTCAAAAAAATGGGAAAAAAGGGCTGCCGAAGAAGGCTTGTGGTTTTTTCCCTGAATATGGCATCAACAAAGGGTTTCTGGTGCTAAAATCACCATCTTCCCACCTTTCAGGAACGGGCAGACTTGAATCAGAAAAACACATTTTTCAACACAATTTTGGCATTTTGCTGGGACATACCCCATTTTTACTATTTTTGGTGCTTTCGGCCTCCTTCCAGTTAGTGACAGGAATGGGTGTGAAACCAATGCTGGATCACGGAAAACTAAACATTTCCAAAAAGTATATAAAATTCTGAATTCAGCAAGGGGTAATTTGTGTAGATCCTACAAGGTTTTCCTGCAGAAAATAACAGCTGAAATAAAAAAATATTGAAAGTGAGCTGAAAAAATCAGCCATTTTTCTCCACGTTTTACTCTGTAACTTTTTCCTGCAATGTCAGATTCTTTAAAGCAAAATACCGTTACTTGTGCTGGACTCTTCCGGTTGCGAGGATATATAGGGCTTGTAGGTTCATCAAGATCCCTAGGTACCCAGAGCCAATAAATGAGGTGCACCTTGCAATGGGTTTTCATTCTATACCGGGTATACAGCAATTCATTTGCTGAAATATAAAGAGTGAAAAATAGGTATCAAGAAAACCTTTGTATTTCCAAAATGGGCATAAGATAAGGTGTTGAGAAGCAGTGGTTATTTGTACATCTCTGAATTCCGGGGTGCCCATACTAGCATGTGAATTACAGGCCATTTCTCAAATAGACGTCTTTTTTACAAACTGTCTTACATTTGGAAGGAAAAAATGTAGAGAAAGACAAGGGGCAATAACACTTGTTTTGCTATTCTGTGTTCCCCCAAGTGTCCCAATACAAACGGTACTTCACTTGTGTGGGTAGGCCTAATGCTCGCGACAGGAAACGCAACATGGACACATCACACTTTTACATTGAAATCTGACGTGTTTTTTGCAAAGTGCCTAGCTGTAGATTTTGGCATCTAGCTCAGCCGGCACCTAGGGAAGCCTACCAAACCTGTGCATTTTTTAAAACTAGACACCTAGGGGAATCGAGGATGGGGGGACTTGTGGGGCTCTCACCAGGTTCTGTCACCCAGAATCCTTTGAAAACCTCAAAATTTGGCCAAGGAAACACTTTTTCCTCACATTTCGGTGACAGAAAGTTCTGGAATCTGAGAGGAGCCACAAATTTTCTTCCACCCAGCGTTCCCCCAAGTCTCCCGATAAAAATGGTACCTCACTTGTGTGGGTAGGCCTAGCACCCGTGGCAGGTTATGCCCCAAAACACAACGTGTACACATCACATTTTCCCAAAGAAAACAGACCTGTTTTTTGCAAAGTGCTTAGCTGTGGATTTTGGCCTCTAGCTCAGCCGACACCTAGGGAAACCTAGCAAACCTTGGCATTTTTGAAAACTAGACACCTAGGGAAATCCAGGATGGGGTGACTTGTGGGGCTCTGACCAGGTTCTGTTACCCAGAATCCTTTGCAAACCTCAAATTTTAGCTAAAAAAACACATTTTCCTTACATTTCGGTGACAGAAAGTTCTGGAATCTGAGAGGAGCCACAAATTTCCTTCCACCCAGCGGCCCCACAAGTCTCCCAAAAAAATTAATACCTCACTTGTGTGGGTAGGCCTAGCGCCCGCGACAGGAAATGCCCCAAAACACAACGTGGACACATCCCATTTTTTGATAAAAAACAGAGGTGTTTTTTGCAAAGTGCCTACCTGTAGATTTTAGCCTCTAGCTCAGCCGGCACCTAGGGAAACCTATCAAACCAGTGCATTTTTAAAAACTAGAGACCTAGGGGAATCCAAGATGGGGTGACTTGTGGGGCTCTGACCAGGTTCTGTTACGCAGAATCCTTTGCAAACCTCAAAATGTGGCTAAAAAACAAATTTTCCTCACATTTCGGTGACAGAAAGTTCTTGAATCTGAGAGGAGCCACAAATGTCCTTCCACCCAGCGGTCCACCAAGTCTCCCGATAAAACTGATACCTCACTTGTGTGGGTAGGCCTAGCGCCCGCGACAGGAAATGCCCCAAAACACAACGTGGACACATCCCATTTTTTGACAGAAACAGAGCTGTTTTTTGCAAAGTGCCTACCTGTGATTTTGGCCTCTAGCTCAGCCTGCACCTAGGGAAATCTACCAAACCTGTGCATATTTGAAAACTAGAGACCTAGGGGAATCCAAGATGGGGTGACTTGGGCTCTGACCAGGTTCTGTTACCCAGAATCCTTTGCAAACCTCAAAATGTGGCTACAAAAACACTTTTTCCTCACATTTCGGTGACAGAAAGTTCTGGAATCTGAGAGGAGCCACAAATTTCCTTCCACCCAGCGTTCCCCCAAGTCTACCAATAAAAATGGTACCTCACTTGTGTGGGTGGGCCTGGTGCCCGCGACAGGAATAGATCACACAACGGTCAATGTTGGTTCTTACATGAGGCAGCTGTTGACCCTGGGGTGATCCATTCCTGACGCAGGCACTAGGAATAGGCACTCAAGTGGGGTAGTGTTTTTATCAGGACAGATGAGGAATCACTGGGTGGTAGGAATTTTGTGGATCCCAGCATATTCCTGAAGTTTGTGCGACAGAAATGTGATAAAAATAGAGTTTTATTCAACATTTCAGCTTTGCAGGGTATTCTGGGTAAGAAAACTTTGGGGCATCGACACAAGTCACACCTCTGTGGACTCCTCCGAATGTCTAGTTTCCAGAAATGTTTGGGTTTAGTATGTTTCTCTATATGGCCGCCGAACCCAGGACCAAAAACACAGGTGCCTGCCTTACAAAACCAGTTTGTTTTGTGATAGATAATTTTGATGTCTCCACAATATGATTTGGGCGGTGGAATTTGGGGCTGAACTAAATTGGGGAGCTCCCAAGAGAGCACTCTCTCTCTGCTTGCCTCGGCATTCACCTGCTCTCTGGGTTGGGCTAACCCACTATTACCCCGTTGCACAGACTGTGCTTGCGAAGGGATGGCAGGACTGTCCTCATCACCTCCCTCATAATTTACTGGAAGAGGAATTATCGAATGGGACTCCTCCGACTGAAAAATCACTCCCAGAGTCTGCACCATTGTCCTATCCCTCAGATGCTGTCTCAGTATCTGATGTCTCAGTCTCTGATCCTATGTCAGAGCTGTCCTCTATAACCCGAGTGACGGCAGCAGTCATCCATCAAGATGCCATCTCTGCCATTGGCTAAACTGTTGCTCTAAAACACTAGCCTACATAGACAGTCACAAAATCGGTGGTGTGTGTGAGATACGTGCAACAGTAGAGGCCACCTTACCTGCGCTTCTTCCCTCAATCAGCACGTTCTTTCAAGACACTCCAAAAACACCTTGTCACATACCATTTGTCACAGTCTTTAGCACCTCCTGCGCCCAGTCCAACAATCATTATTGGTGCTCCCACTCCCTCCTCCTCGGATTCCCTCATTACCTCCCAGCAAAAGTGCCCTTCATCTCTCCATAGCCTCCCCCCAACCCGCACATACATTTCATTTGTATTATAGCGCAGGTAATGGCTGACTTTACTAATGTACTCAGCTATTGACATAAAGTACAGATTTGCTCTTTGCAGTAGGCATATAAACCTTCTGCGCTTCTTTATGGCACTAAAACTGCCACTAGACAAAAGTCTGATCCTTTTGTAGCAGAAACATAATCACAATGCTTACTTTACTTTTTTATTGCTGCCTAAAAGCTACAGGTGAAATGCGTCAGTTGAAGTATGTGCATTGCTTTGAAGACGCAAGCTGCAACTGCAAGACAACTGGTGGCACGATCGAAAGAGATCGCGCCCCCCTCAGGGGGCACCTACCTTTAAAAAAAAAAATAGTTTTCCGAGGGGGCCGACCCTCCCAAGTGAAATCCTTGGTGTCTAGTGGTGTTTCCTGGCCCCCGATCGCAGCACAGGAAGGCCTCATAAGAAAGGAGAGAGTCTCTCCTTTCTTAAGAGGCCATCCCGAATGTGGGGAAGGCCTGTAGGGGCCGTTTTCGGCCGCTTCCTGCTCTGATGGAGAAATCAACAAAGTGACGTCAGCGTGCCTCGCGGCGTGCTGACGTCACAAAGGGGCAGCTGGGGGGGGGGGCACGGAAAAGCTTCTGTGTCTCCTGGGGACAAAAAAAATTATAATAAATCCTCGGGTGCAAAGCACCCGAGGATTTATTAACCCCCTCCCTGGTGTCGGCCACTGGTCGTGACCCGCACCCAAGGGGTTAATAAATAAGCTTACTCCATGTTAGTAAGATACACACGCTGTCTGTCTCCTTATAACAGAGCATTCAGGTAGTCACATGTCACATGACCAATGCAATAACTGTGGCGTTCATCTTTAAATATAATAATGGCCCATCTAAATGCTCTCCAATACTATGGGGGTGATTCTGAGACTGGCGGGCGGCGGAGGCCGCCCGCCAGTCTTCCCCCGACAAAATACCGCTCCGCGGTCGCAAGACCGCTGAGGGTATTTTGAGATTTGCCCTGGGCTGGTGGGCGGCCGCCAAAAGGCCGCCCGCCAGCCCAGGGCAAATCTACCTTCCCACGAGGACGCCGGCTCCGAATGGAGCCGGCGTAGTGGGAAGGTGCGACGGGTGCAGTTGCACCCGTCGCGTATTTCAGTGTCTGCTTTGCAGACACTGAAATACTTTGTGGGGCCCTCTTACGGGGGCCCCTGCGGCACCCCCTACCACCATCCTGTTCCTGGTGGGAGACCCGCCAGGAACAGGATGGCGGTAGGGGGTGTCAGAATACCCATGGGGCCGGAGCGCGCTCCGCCGCCATGGAGGATTCTCCCGAGCAGCGGAAAGTCGGCGGGAGACCGCCGACTTTCCATTTCTGACCGCGGCTGAACCGACGCGGGCAGAATGCTCGACGGAGCACCGCCAGCCTGTTGGCGGTGCTCCCGTGGTCGGTGACCCTGGGTCAGAATGATCCCCTATATCTACTTCACCAAACCCTGCTGTAGGTAGCCCCAGAGTCTAACGTATCCATAGAACAGATAGAAAAGACCCAATCAATTATTCTCAGGGCATTATTAGCCATCAACCAATACAAGCCAATGTCAGAAACGAAAGTACATATAAAGGGGCTCACAGCCCTCATACCAACTATAAGAAAGAAAAGAACACAATAGGAAACCCTGAAAGGGTCAATACCCTCTCTCGTAGAACTGCTAGATATTGATTCAGTTTCTGCAATGGCAGGCACAGAACTATGAAAGGCGGTTAACATCCATAACCATCTATGTGGAATACATCACCTTAGCTGTTCCGTTCAAGATAGGCTATCTACGACGTTGCCAGTATTTGCCATTGCACCTGTTGATTCAGATCCTATTTAACTGTCTCTGCAAGCCAAATCCATTGGTTCTCTTTATTGGTCAACAGGCGGTCCACATTTACATGTCTTTTCAAGAGTTATATAACATAAAGTACAAACCAGTGCATATCGTTGGTGGCATGTTTCATAAGATTGTAATGTTCAACCATAGGAGCATTCACAAAATTACACTGTATTCGTACTTATGTTGAATAATCTGTTTTCTGACCTCCTGAGGTGTTTTACCAATATAAAACAAACAACATGGGTATTGAATACAATAAATAGCATTTTTAGAGCCAAAATTAGAAAAATGTTTCACCTGCCAAGTTCTCTCATTTAGACAATGTTTTTACGATTTTAGTGGAAGCACATGCACTGCAATTCCCACACGGGTAATGTCCAACACTTGGTGTTAGCTGCCAGATGTTACTGGTTCAATGTAAGCCCTCACAAGACTGTCTCTCAAGTTTTTTCCCCTTTTGAAGGCAAATATTGGTTTCTCAAGTGGAATATCAAAAGAGGCTAATAAAAGCCATTTTTGAAAAATAATCTTTTAAATTCCATTTGACTCTGAACCAAAAGTTGTAACACAAGTCATACGAGAGTGAACAGCTTTCCCTTTGACCTGGAGTAAGGCTTGTTGATCGTAATACCAGGCACATTTCAGGGATCTTTTAACCAGTCTATGTGGATGGCCTCTTTTGATGAATTTGGACATTTGAGTCTTGGCTTCTAAAAAATAGTCATCTTTCTTGCTGCAATTACGTTTAATCCTTAAGAATTGCCCACAATTTAAATTGTCCCTTAAATTCCTGGGATGGTGGCTATTATATCTCAGAAGAGTATTTCTGGCAGTGGGTTTAATATATCGGCCTACATACAGCTCACCCTCATCAACTGAAACATTTAAATCTAAAAAATTAATGGAATGGGTATCATACTCCAGGGTGCATTTTAAGTTGGTATTTTGATTATTAATCTATTTGTATAACTGTAGTAAGTCACTTATTGGACCATGCCAAATAAAGAAGATTTAATCTATATACCGGAGCCTTTTTGTGATGTAACTGCTATAAGGATTGTTCTCCTTATAGATGGTATCCTCTTCAAAAGTGGCCACATTTAGGTTTGCAATATCAGGAGAAAAAATAGCTCCCATTGCTACTCTATTTGTGCAAAGAATTCATCATTGAATAGGAAGTAATTGCGCTCCAATGCAATCTCAGCACAACTTGTGATAAAATCGGTGTAGACCCTATGAGATCTTGGTCTAGAGTCAAGAATAGTGGTAATTACCTCAAGTGCCTCACTTTATGGAAAATTGGTGTGCAAGTTTTCTATATCCATTGTAACCAAGATGTCAACTTTAGGATTAAAAGGAGACCCTTCTATCTGAGCGATCACAGACAGCCTATCTCTTGTATATGACTTGGTTAGGGGTATAAACAGTTTGATGCCAAAATCAACATATTCAGTAATTGGTTGTAAAAGAGACTGACAGCTAGCCACAAAGGGTCTTCCTGGTGGCTTATTTGTATCTTTGTGGATTTTGGGTAAAACATAAAAGGCCGGTATTGCTAAATCATCCTTATTAAGATAGTCATATTCCATGTTGCTTTACCACCCACCATGCAGACCCTTATTGATCACTTCACGAATTTCACTTCTGATGGATGGTGTAGGATCTTTCTTTAATTAGTTGTAAAGTGAAGGATTAGGTAGTTGTCTTAAAACTTTCTGTTCATCATTTGTTCTATCTTGAAAAATGATGTTTCCTCCTTTATCAGCAGGTTTGATAACTATATTTTTATTGCTGGCTATGGAGGATAAAGCTTTATTTTCAGCTCTAGTAAAGTTGGACTGCACATATTTATGTTCATTGAATACTTTCTCTACCTCAAACAGAACAGCATTCTCAAACATTAGGATCTCCTTTGGCATCAAGTTAGTCAGAGGAAAAAATGTAGAGGCACATCGCAAGCCTGTGATACTTTCTGGACTCACATGTGGATTTTTGGTAAGCCAAAATTTAAGTTTCAAAGTCCTAAAAAATGTATATAACTTTATGCGAGTAACAAAATGGGTCATTCCTATGAGTTGGCACAAAGGATGGACATGTAGTCAGAACTTCGATTTCTTTAGAACTTAACTCGTATGAGGACAAGTTGAAGATCCGTACCTCCTCTAAACCAGGATTATGTGTCATATTGTCTACCACTTATTCCTGGTTTATCTCAACCCTGGGGTGTATTGGTTCCTGAACCACTCCGCCTGAAGTTCCTTACCCTTCCACGTGCTGGTGTCTGGTCCTATCTAAAAATGTTTGTCTAGAGGTGGAGGGTTCAGTATTACAACTTGTATTAGGGAGGCCCGCAGTAGAAACAGAGTTGTCAATGTCAGAATCACTAGTAGTATCTGAGAAAGTAACAATATGCTTCCGAGTACCACCAATATTTACTGTACCATGTTGGTAAAAATCTTTGTTTAAATATGGATATGTGACATCCTTACTACATCTCCTTATGTCTTTTTGTAACTTATTTGGACACCCTGGCTGAGGTGCAATGCAGGCATAATTCATTTTTTAAATGATTATTCCATTTCGCCCATAGGTTTTTCAAGGATTGTTACATTTATCCATGTACTGCTCTCTGACCACCACAGGTGTTTCCTTTAAAACAGATAGAAATAAAGCAAAGAGCTATATCTACATGCTGTGCTGCACCCACAATACTGCCAAAGAGAAGGCTTGTACATTTAGTCCTCCAATCTACTCTGCTTGTGCAGCTTAGTGCCACTGCCAACTGAGAGCTTTAGGATGGCCCCTAAGAAAGTTGCTCTCATGAAAGTGTTCAGTTAGAAGAAAAATCTTTCCATCAGTGGTGTGCCGACTGCAAAATTTTTTGGAAGACGTGCGTCTGCCACATAAGCCTCCGAGGAGGAACCTGGGAACAGCACTCCCGCATCTACAGCACCACCTCAACCTAAGTCCAAGATCATGTCTGTCCATGAGGCAGCCCCTGCAATCAAGGCAACGCCAATAGGCAGTGACGTTGAATTGGATTTGTCCCTTTCGCAGAGTAGTACCCAATCGTTTCAGGAAACAGAGCAAAGTGGACAGCCGCTGCAGCCAGCAATAGTAGATCTTTCTGAATCTGGAGCAGAAGAGGAGGTCGGGCTTCCTGCCGAGCAAGAACCTCATCTTTTAGAATCAATGGCCCCCTGATCTCCAGCAAGAAAAAAGAAGGGTACTACTCCACCATCTTCTCCAGGCACTGATTCTGACAACAATGACAGGGACATAAACTGGGCCCCACCATAGTCTGGGAGACGCCAGAAGAGGAAAGGGAAAAGAAAAGTTCAAGAAAACCTTAGAACCATGGAAGGGGATGAAGGTGAGGAGGATGACAACAACGAGACAGTCATTGTGGAAGCTGACACAGAGGAGTCCGACATTACTATTCAGCCTGCTCTGAGGGATGTGGCATAGACAGCATCCCCAGGTCCCACATTTGTAATGCCCCAGAGGAGACCTGCACCAACCCATACCTCAGTAACTATGCACTGCAGAGAAGCAAAATTGACACCAATCTCCAGTTCTTCTTCAGGCATTGGCAGAGGCCCAGTAAGAAAGTAGTCCCCTTCAGTTTGGGCCTTTTTATGATTAGCAAACAGGAGGAGAACATTGTGATATGCTCCATTTGCCACATGAGTACTGGTCCAGGTAAGCTGGTTCACATTATGGTACTGGAGGCCAGATGATCCACATGAAAAAATATCATGCAATCCAGTGGGAGAAGCACCTAAAAAATGGCTGAACATGGTGGTGGGGGTGAATGTGAGGACAGCTGAGAAACATTAGCTACAACATGTCAAATAACAGTGGAAGGTGAGGGAGAAGAAGAGGGTGATATCCTCACGCAAAGCAGCCATGTCCCCAGCAGTGCGCCATAATCATCTGCCTCAGCGATCTCACAATGGCACAGAACGACTCAGATTTAGATGGAGGCACCAGGGCATACGGTGACTGCACCACAATGCACATTGAGTCCACAGCCACCGACATCTCAAAAGTCAACTGCGTTAGTGGCCCCAGAAAAGACGAAAATTCAGGCCACTATGATGGGCATGTTTAGGCAGGACGGGGCCTTATGATCGCAATCACCCAGTGGCACATTTGTACAATTGAAAGCTGCCAAAAATGTTAGCGATGGACCTCTCCCCTTTTTCTTTTGTGGAAGGAGTGGGATTCTAGAGTTTGTGGTAGTCATCTGCCTGAAATTGTAGGTTACAAGTCATACCTAGTTTGCCCGAGTTGCTGTTCCAGCGCTGCATCACAATGTGATGCAATTGGTTGGACAAGCTTTGCAGCAAAGTGTTATCCACACTATTCACCTGACGTCAGACATGTGGACCAGTTGTCAGGCTACTGATTACATGTGCATCTCTGCACATTGTATCTCTATTGTTGGGGTAAAGCTACAACGTTCTACTGGTCTTAGCCCTGAAGAATTTTTTAAGAGCATTCTGTGGCATGCAACAGTAGTCATGTTCGCTATGGAGAAATTGCACACAGCTGCAAACATCTTGGGCAAATTTAATAGCAAGGTGTCTGAATGTCTGCGACCCTGAGGTCTCCAAATTGGATTTGGTGCCACAGACAATAGCAGTAACATAGCAAGGCCATGGCAGATTGTGGCTATTTCAGGGACCTGGTTTCGTAATATTTTCTCAAAAAAGGACGCTTAGTAAGCAAAATACTGACCACCTGCAGACAAATTTACACTCATTTCAGCCATTCTTTTAAAGCCCAGAAGCAGTTTCGAAATATTCAGCATGGTAATAGAGTGCAAGTTAAAGCCTTGATACAGGAGGTGCCAACACATTGGAACTCAACCTATTATATTTTGTAACGTCTATTTGAATAGTACAGGAAGATCGATGAATATGTCATTCTAGGTGGAGAGGATGCAGTTGTAAAAGCTGTGAGCTTGGATGCGTACAAATGGGGCCTAGTTAAATGCTTGACCCAGATGCTGCTCCCTCTTGAGGTTTTCACTTGAGGAGTTAGCAAAGAGGACTGTACAATAGGTGAAGCTATCCCGTTGTTGCATCTGTCACAGGAGCAGCTAAAGAAGGTAGCTGAAAGGTTTGCACTCAGAGGTGTGAACAAAAACTCAGAAGTGCATGCCTTTGTTGAGAGCCTAACCTATTGCTTGAGTTGTAATGCAAGGCTGCAAAAGGACATTATCAGGTCAAAAGAATGTATCTGTGCCACCCTTCATGATCCATGCTAAAGAACATTCTTCCCACTTCCATTCTGGATTGCTGTGCAAGAAGGAGAACTGTAAGAAGAATGACTGGAACTTAGAGTCCCCCTCCGCAGTTCTAGGGTGCTGCCTTCAACTTTAAGAGAGGGCAGTCTTGTCTCAGAGCAGCCAAAACTAGCAACAAATACACCAACAACAACAGCATCAGAAGAATCAGACTCAACCTCCCCATTGGCTTGGTTTCAAATGGGAGGTCTTAAGTCTAATGCAGAGGCAAAGGAAAAAGAGGTCGATCAAGTGGTAGCACCAATGACACTTGACAGGATGTCCCAGGGGTATCTGGATGACCCAAACGAGGTGCATGTGGATCAAAACCCATTTGTGTATTGGTATGGGAAGATGTGCCAATGGCCACAACTCAGCAGGCTGCAAATAAAATAGATGGCTTGTGCTGTAGCCAGTGTATCTGCTGAGCGTGTGTTCAGTGCAGCTGGCACAGTTGTTACACTGAGAAAAACCAGTCTCTTGCCTCAAAATGTAGATAGATTCACCATAATCAAAATGAACCAACATTTTATACCTCCTTATTTCCCTGTTGCTGAAACACCACAGGAGGAGGAAGAGGATGATTGGTCAGAACCAAGTGTGTTTGCTGACCAACTCCTGGGTGAACAACCTGAGTTTGAGGATGAATTCTACTTTCTGAGCTGTGTATGCCAGTGGCACCATAGAACTTTTAAATTATTTCTCATTGAATTTCTTTCTTTATTTCTTTGCAAAAAAGAAAAAAATAGCTACTGGAACATTATTTGTTGGATTTATGCTGCCCTACCACTTAAAATATTCACATTTACGGCCAGATTGAAGATGGACCCATGTGCAGTGAGAAGCCCCCACATTCCCTTAAGGACATTCGAGACAGTGCCTGCCTCCCTCACATGCCACTGCTTATCCTTTTTTTATTTTTACATTATCTAGCTGGGCAGCCCATTAAGACCATTGATAAAAAGACTGCCAGTGTCAATACCAAGATTCCAATGTGTTGTTACCATAGAAGAGGATATTATGTTTTGAATCAACCATTGTGCTTGGATTGGAAGAGGTAACTGCTAACTATTGCGCCAATGAGTGGTGATATATTGAGTGATTGTGAGTGATGATTATTGATGTATGTGGTGGCTGACAGTGAGGGGTGGGTTCAACAAATCAAAATGCGTAAACTTGATTTCCATGATTTGAAATGTTTGTGAACTAACGGGTGATCACTTTTTCCCAAAAGATTGGTCTTTCAAACTTAGCAAAATTTGCTTGCAGGGTGCACTTCTTTTTTCTGGTTCCTCGGATACCAGACTAGTCACTTTAGTTACAATCACAAATCTACACAAAATACTCCAATTCTATTTCTTTCTTCGTTCTTCAACAGCAGTGCACTACAAAGGTCTGCCTTGCTCATTTTGGGACTGAGACAGATTTACTCAGAATCAGGAAAAGGAGAGAAGGACACAGGGTGGGACTACTTTTACAGTTAGAAGGAGAAAGTTATTGACTACAAAGATAAACTATGATGATGGCGAAGACTCTGAAGCCTAGCACTCCCTCAGCTCTGTGGACTGGAGAGTGGTGCTTTGATTTGGGAAATGCTGCTGAGTGTGTGTTTGCTGCATCGCTGACTCAAACTTGAAAATCCTCTTTATATTCTTCTCTGCCTCTGAGTCTTCTAGGTATACTCCTGACTCCTCATGAAGCTTACCTTTCTTCTGTTTATCCTTCTCCTTTACTCTATTATACAGTTACTGTTTTTCAATATGTAGGTCTTCTCCTAGCTCTTTCCTGCACAAACAAAACTTGGTGGAAGCCCAGCACTTAAGCTTACCTACTGGACAGATCCAGCCAGGCACTCAAGAGTGACGGACATTCCAAGAAGAATGGAGACGCACTGCCCAATTTGTCAATAGAGTGTCATTTTACTTTTAACAATCATAATTTTTAGCACTGGGTGGGTAAACTTTATTCCTCCATAACTTGTGTTTTCCAAACCTTCAAAACATAACATTTAGAGATGTCTCTCTGGCGCAGAAGGACTGTTTGCAATGCATTTAAATGAACTGTGTCATACTTATCCCTTTATCGTTTCCTTCCACAGCAGATTGATGATGGTGTGCTGCTCAGTGCTTCGATGATTATTATTGTTGTGGTTTCTCTTGTGTAGTGTTTGTCCTTGTCACACCTTTCCCCAAATCCCCTTCTCCATCCATTCATCGAACCCTAAAACTCTTCCCCCAAGCTGTGTGATTTATTGAGGTATGACAATTAATTTTACACCATAAATGGATCACACACTTGCTGAGCCGCATGTGGTGAAAGTGACATCAACTCACTGCATGACCTTCTATTACCTAAGCAATATTCCACACCAGCCCATCAACACCATCATTAAGGCCTTGTGTTGAGTAAATGTTTAAACTTTTCCAACCACTCTTGACTCTGAGCCCACTTCTCCTGATTGAAGATTTAATTTCAGAGGTTTAGTTTTTAACTAGCTCCCATTGCTTATAAGATGTTGGTATTGCTAGTTTTTTATCATATCAGGTCTTCTTTGTTGTGTGCCAAATACTGTCATTGTGGTAGTCTGGTCTCAGTCTTCTGAAAGTTATGATATGTGACTCACTAACTCTCTGTTTTCTTTCAATCTAGTTAACAGTGCTGGATAAACCTTTGATTAACCCTGCAGTAGGTGTTTGCATAGCTATGAGTGGTACCTTGTTCCTTCCCTGTTTGCGCACTAGCCTGCTGCTACTACTGCCATCCCCTGAAGATGCCACCTTTGGAAAAACCCTGCAGTAACTGATGTACTTTCCGCCTTTGCTTCATCTTTTCAGGTAATAGTAGAACTATGGCTTGAAGTGAACTTGATTTTTTAGTAATTAACTTTTACTGAAGAAGATGTTGTTTATGTGTATCTAGGTTTTTGTTGGCACAATAGGCAATGGCAATCATCCCCTATAGTTACAGATGGCAGTAGAGCAAGGGTATAAGCAAATGACATACACTTTTTTAGCAGATTTAAAAAACAGGCTACACTAACAGAAAGCAGTGCAAGCTAAAACACAAAAATATACATTTGAGGCATAAATCAATTAAATTAAATTATCCCCTTTTATTTGTACAAATAGAACACCCACCTATTCCACCCATAACAGGCCCACCTCTCTCCCCAAACAAATGGCCCAGTTCCCAATAATCAAAAGTGTGCAACAACAGTCCACAATAAAAGTCTAAAGTTCAAAACCCAGTCC
This sequence comes from Pleurodeles waltl, assembly GCF_031143425.1. Classification (NCBI taxonomy): domain Eukaryota; kingdom Metazoa; phylum Chordata; class Amphibia; order Caudata; family Salamandridae; genus Pleurodeles; species Pleurodeles waltl. Next base: position 1,115,592,273 of record NC_090445.1, read on the forward strand.
TAACTCCCTTCCCACCCTCTCCATCAATAAGAGGTCCCCCGCCAAAACCAAAAATTAAAAAAAAGGGCTCAGAAGAGGACACTGTTGACTTGGGTCCGGAGCTGGTCCAGACTCTGCTCATGCCTATCCAGCTGGTTCTCTAGCAGCCTCTCGAGGCAAGCCAACTGCTACAGGATGGGTGGCAGCAATGTCCTCTGCCTATCAGCTGGGGAGGGGCGGCAGCAGTTCCTGACTGCTGGCAGCAGTCCTGGTGATTGAATGGCTGGGATGCTGGGGCCGGCTTGCTGAACTGATGCCCGGGTCAGAGGTAGCTTGTATTTCCACCTCTTCAATCTCCAGGACCACCAAACACTGGTTTTCGTCCCAGATGGCTTCCAGCCTCTGCCGCCGGACATGGGCCACTATCTCCTGCCTGGTGGGTAGGTGGAGCAAGTGGACCAGCAGGAGTAGCTATACCAAGAAAAACTAAAAGAAAAAAGACAAATTGTAAACAATGCTCTGTGCAAACAGTTGTATAAAATTAAGTAGTGGTTGGCACAGTAGCAGTACATTGGTGGTCCCCAGGGCCACTGGAATTTATGATTATGATTAGGATAGCCACATGGCCACTTTTAGATTTTTACCCACACGTGCCTCACATAAAAAGCAATGACACTCTGTCAGAAAAGAATTAAGGCAGAATAACACCAGATTTAAACAACTGTGATATGATTTTTTTCTTTTGAAGGCTTTTTATAGTAACTAAACAGACATTTTGAGTTGAAAATTTTAAATAAATGACCTCCCATTTATGGGTAAGGCACTATTCACTATGGAGTACAAGTGGTTGTGCTGCTAAATTAATGGAGGCATGCTAGCTAGAACTTTGGGTACTTTGCTACTGTCTGCCGCTGGTGCAGCTGTAGTTGACAATTATCTATCTTTAATTCCAATGGTCCTGCTCTTCTCCAAATGCCTTTCATTCTCTACCCTGACTCCATAGAGGCAAATAAATAATAAATAAGATGCTACATCACACGTCACATATAAAATGTGGACATTATTATCCTGTCTGCCATAGGTAGATAGTGGGGAAAATGATGCACTGCACTACAAGGAAAGGAATGGACGATATGGATTGGATTTGGCATTTTCATCAGAAAATGTCCCTTATCCCAAACTTGAAATCCGTGGCCTCTCCCTTTCCAACTAGCACTCTTCCTCCAGCAGCACTTGAACCAGCGGCACTGGTGGTCCGTTTGGATAGAAAAAACATACATTTTTTAGATGCCAGATATTCCTACCCTTATTATTTTTTTTAATCCAACAAATACATTTGCAATACATCACTACAGTTTGGTTAGCAGCTTTGCATTATCTTCTATCAAAAATATCACTATAAGCGTTTTGCTGGTTCACAATTTTTGAAAAGCCAGGTAGTAAAGCCAACCTAAAACTGTTCATAAGGGAGGGGCAGAGCTTTTGCCTATGATGACTCTGAATCATTGAAACACAATGAAGGGGTGGAATAATAATGGTCAATGAAAGACATATGGTGTTGGTTGGCAAATGCAATGGGACCTCATAGTTTCCAGCCATGCCATACTGTCATGGGAACTGCTGGTATACTGTATAAATGAATTACGTAGCACAACATTGGGGGTAAGAGGGTGATCCATGGCCACTCTCTTGTTAAATGTTAGAGCATGAGCAAGAAAAGGAAAGCCTTCTCGACAAACATACATGGTGAATATTATTTATTATACTAGCTTACTTGGGCCTGCAATCTTCACAGCAGACAGTAGAGTACCAAAAATATGTTCCTAGTCTGACCGTACCACAAGATATAGAGGGAAATATTACCAACAAAGCAGAAGAAATCTACAGACTAGTACCGACCGGAAAAAGTCAGCTACCAAACACAAAACATGAAATAAGGAAAAAGGATAATGCAGGGATAATAGGAATTAAGCAAGATTTGGATAGGGGGGTTGGAAAAAAAGGAAACACTAGAAAGAAAGTAAACAATGCACAATTAAAAGTAGTATAATAAAGGGTAAACGTAAAAGTTGGGGAAATAGTGATAATAAACAATAGGACTTACTGGGATGAGCAGAACCCTCTGTATTGACGCTGGTGGGGGTGCCTTCTCCCCAGCTCTTGCTGGACCCACCTCTGTGCTGCCCCTCTTCTTGCCCTTGAATGCTGATGTAAGAAATAAGGAAGATAAAAAATACATTAGCAGTACAGTTAATCTCCAAACTCAGTCGGACTGTACTTATCTAAATCAGATCACCTATGGTATTAGTATCAACTATTGTTGAGTTGGCTATATTCCTAAAATCCCTATTTCAAATTTCCTTAATCAAAACTACATTTGGAACTAATGCATTGCAATGAATGATCTTTGATTCTATTCTTATTTGTAACCACTTTGATTGACCATTTCAGTCACTTTTTTTCCTTTTTTTTTACAATGCATAGATGCATACTAGTACTACACAGTGTGAAATTGCTTAGGACTGTAAGAGCTACATAAAGAAAGTCACAGAGAATGCTGACTCACTGATATCACTAATTCACTATGGTTACAGGAGGACAGAGGAGTCTGCATTGCAATGTCTTCATAAAAAATCAGCCAAAGCGAGCGTCGATGAGTACGATGCGGTGGTTCCCAGCACCTGCCTATCTCAAACTGGATCACTTTATATTCTTAACATAAACTAAATGTAACTTACCTCTGAGTGTGAGCAGTATGCTATTCAGCGAAAAAGGTAGCATTTTATAACACAAACACAGCAAATAACATAGTTAATACCCACCGAGCCCCAGAATCTCAACACCTAGCAGGTCGAGCATATCCTGCTTCCGGTTGAAGATATCTGTTCAGCAGTGTGTCAGCTGCTGGGTGGTGCGCTGGACCTGGCTGGTGCACTGCACACACCTGTGCACCCTTCCTCAATGCATCCAACAATCCTGCAGAAGGTACCCACTGCCAGGCTTGCCACCTGCTGCCAGCATGGAGGTGAGGTGGCTCTGCATGTTAAAAAACAGTGCTGTCATCTCCATGTCACAAAAAATAGCCTAGGGCTGCACACCTTGGTGGCACCACCGTCTGCAGGGTAGGCGGCTGCTGCTGACTGTTTGGGGGGGCCTGGCACTGCCAATCTCCTTTTCACTGCCCTGCTCTGCCCTTGCGCTGAGTGGGGTAAAGGAAAGAAACAGGAGATTAAATGAGGGAAGTAAGTAAAGGGAAAAATAACCAAAAATACAAAATTTCAAGGAAAACACGAAAAAATGAAACAACCTAATAATATACTGGCACAAAAACTCACACAATACAATAAAAAAAATGAGAGATAGATTAATTAGGAGGGCAGACGATTGAAAGATAAGAAAGGGATTTAAAAAATTCAAAAAAACAGGCCCAGCACCATGAACGGAGCAAGAAAACAAAATTGCCGCGCCCATACAAACCTCATGGTGCCATTCATGTGTGATTTTGAACGTGATGATGTACTTGCATTTGATAAAGCTCAATGCGAATGGGCGTGCACTAGGTGCAGCGCCACTTTTCTTAAATATGCCCCTTATTCTTTAAAAATTCATATCTCAACTTCTCCTTATTGGATTTTTGTCATTTTGTCTTGTTTTACTCAGATCAATATTCTATATTTTTTAAACCTATGTGGAGCCTCTTTGTGGTGATTTCATTAAGTTACTGTATTTTAAGTGAGTTGCACAAATACTTTACACATTACCTCTTAACGTCAGCCTGACTGCTCTGTGTCAAGCTACAGAGGGTGAGAATAAGTTAATTTAGGGTGTGTATCTGACTTACCCTGACTAGGATTGTGACTCCTATTTGGACAGGGTGCGTACCTCTGCCATCTACAGACCCATTTTCTAACAATAGTCATAAAGTTTATCTCACAAAGTTACAATATTGTAAGACAGAAGTTATTTATTGGGGACATCAGATACAGAAAGGAGTGAGAAAAGCGTTCAAAGATCACATTGTTCTGGTTTTGTGAATGAATCTGCCAACAACACAGATAGAGACTGATTCTAGGAATGGTGGGCTACTGTCATCAGTAGACTCCCAACTTTCCCTTAATTGCAAAACCAGAGCACAGATTGACACATAGGGGCATATTTACAAGCCCCAGGCACCCCTTAGCGAAGCTGTAGCATATTTCTTTTTACACTGTGATGGCGCTAAACATAGCCTCACCTTGCACTGTATTTATAAAGTGACGCAGTGGTACCATTGCACCACTATGTAAACCCTTGCGCCACATTAGACCTGTGCCAAGTATAATGTATACAAGGGAGGCTTTCCCCAGCAGGGAGGCCAAAAAAACGGCGCAATGAAATTTATAAGATTTCACTGTGCCATTCTAGGGTCATGTTTTAGTGCCTGCTCATGGCAGGTGTTAAACCGAAGCTAGTGTCATATCCTATGAGCCTCCCTGAGCTTTGCTGGACTATCACCAACATTTTGGTCCAGCAAAGCTCCACAATAGTGTCAAAAATGTTGACACCATTGTGTTAATGTGTGCGATGGTGCGCTTTATTGTAAATTCAGCGTTACCATGATGACATTGGGGGGACGCAGGGCGATGTAGGGAAACTGGCGCATCAAATCCGATGCACCAGTTCCTTGTAAATATGCCCCATAGGCCATCACAGAACCTGTTCCATGGAATGATGACTGCATGAAGGCCTTCCTGGAGCTAAAATACACTTTGTGCTCAGCACCAACTTTAGGAATGCCTGATTATGAAAAAGTATTTTATTAACTTTGTGATGAAAAAGGAGGATGCTCACTTTCTGTTTGACACACCACAATTTGTGGTGTAATAAGAAGACCGACAAGATTCTGCACACAAAGTACATAGCTCTTGAATAGGCATATCAGGCAAAGACTGAACTGGCTGCAAAGGACACTGGGTGTCATTACAACCCCGGCGGTCGGTGCAATAGTGGAGGTATTACCGCCAACAGGCTGGCTGTGCATACCTCCACTATTATGACAATGGCGGTTTGGTTAAAGCCAAGCCGCAAAGTTAACACACTGACCGTCCCCATGGTGGTAACGACTGCCGGTCTGGAGACTTCAGTCTCCAGCCTGGAGGCCGTCACTAGGCCGCCCATGGCATTTTGACCCCGCCCACCGCCATGGTTTCAGTGGTTTCTGTACCATCAGTGCCAGTGAATTCCTTCCCTGGCACTGATAGGGGTCTCGCCCGCCCCTCACCCCCTCCCCAGAGCCCTTCCCCAACCTCCCCCTCCTGACCCTCCCACATACACACACACACATGCACATACATACACACCCATACACACACGCACACACACATTCACCCACGCATGCATACATTCATACACACTCACTGCAAAACTCACAAGCATACATCCAGGTACACTCGTAAGCACACGCCACAACATGCACGTACACACACTCATGCACACACGCATTACACACGGATGTACGCATACAACAACAGTCACACACACACCCACACAACACGCCCTTCCCCTGTCGGAGAACCCGACATCCCTGCTTGCAGGGGGTCCTCCGGAAGGAGACAGGACACAGCGCTGCTGCCAGCAGTATCGTCCACCAGCAAAACACCGCAAGGCCGAATCATGGAACTTGATACGGTAGGCAGTGTTTTGCTGGCGTGGCGCTGCTCCTGGCAGCAGTGCCACCTTACCACCAGCCATGACCGTCGCCGGAATTCTGCCTGCCTTTTAGCGGAATTCCGGCTACGGTCATAATGGCATGGACGGTCGGTAGCCAAGGCGACGGTATGTTGGTGGCCGTCGCCGTGGTGGTGGGTGGCATTTGCCGCCAATTTCATAATGAGGGCCACTGATTTAAGAAGTCTTCTGTTTTTTTTTTTAAGGTTCCCAAGAGCCACCATGAAGAATAAAAGGGACTGAGAGATATCCTGAATTATGGAAGATTGTGATTTTTGGAAAATGTAGGCTTCTGATCATTCTGAACTACTTTGAATCTTTTTGATTACTTGAATGACTCTTAGATTTGTTTAACTTTCCTATTTTACTTTGAAGAGTGAACTTTAAGGACTGATAACAAAAAGAGGAAAATGCCTCAAGGAAAAAGAGGATCTTTCTAATTAAGTGCTATAATTCTTATTTCAGCTGCCTTTATTGGTGTCTTAGTGCATACATTTACTCCTGCAGGGTAATCCCCAACACTACTAATAGCTCAATATTTCTGAATGACACAAATAATAATAGTTAAGGATATACAAATACGTATGATGAAGGAGAGACATGTATAAAGATTTGGTGAAGGATTATAGAGAAATAATTAATTTGTCTGATTGTTACATTTATACTTATTTACCTACTTCGGTCTCAGAAAGTATTACTTATACTCATTTACCATACGGCCACTACTGCTCTATATATTATGCCTTGATTAGGCATCAGGACTGTTTAGAAAAAGCTAATGTAACACTATACAATATAATACTGTTATAAAATATAACACTGTTCTTATGGACTAGTTACCTGATAGCAGGAATTTAGGGGGCACATGATTTTTGCATTAATTCTTTAATGTTTCATAGTCCTATCACTGGAAATGATGACATAAAGGGCCTGAATATGAACCTGGCGTTTACCAGACCACCAGGGTCACAGTGGCGGTCGACTGCCAAGGTCGTGGCGGTCGGACGACCACATTATGACTGTGGCGGAGCCCCCACAGTCTACCACCGCCACCGCCAGGCTGCTGCCAGCCTGCAGCCTGGGGGTCCCTGCAGTTGTAAACTGCCAGGGCAGTGCACAAGCAGCTCTGCCCTGGGGATTACGAGTCCCTATCCGGCAGCCTGTCCATGGTGGTTTACACTGCCATGGAAAGGCTGGCGGAATGGGGGACTTGAGGCGCCCCTACACTGCCCAAACACTTGGCATGGGCAGTGCAGGGCCCCCCATGCACAGCCCCATCGTGCATTCCACTGCCCAAATTACAGGCAGAGGAATGTGCAACGGGTGCTGCTGCACCCGCTGCACCCGCTGCACCCCCTCGTTGCTGCCAGCTCCATTAGGAGCCGGCTGCAATGTTAAGACCCTGCTCCCCGCTGGGTTGGCCCAATGTGGAACTCAAATTAGGGCTGGCGGGGTTCAGGCCGCACAGGTGGCTGATGGTAGGATGAGTTTGATGGGCCGCCCACCAAACTCATAATGAGGGCCTAAGAATGTATGTAAGTTGACAGAAGTTGAGCACAATGGCCCTCATTTTGACTTTGGCGATCTATTTACTAGACCGCCAAAGCCAAACCCGCCACCAGACCGCCAGTGCTGGCTGTCTGCAGACTGCCATAATACGACTACTGGCAGCCTTCCGTCATACTTGAGGCGAAAAGTCACCAGCAGTCGTGCTGGTGGTCGGCGGTGCAGAGGCGGTTCCATCGTCAGCTGCCACGCCAACAGGACTCTGCCGGCCGTATCACGTTTTGTGGTTCGGTCTGGCCATGTCCTGTTGGAAGGGCGCTCCGGTTGTGGAAGCGCCAGACCCCGTTCCCTCCCGGATGACACCCTTGACGGACATGGTAAGTGGACCATTGGGGAAGGGAGGGGGATGTCTGTGGGGCATGTGTGAGTGCGTGAGTGAGTGTGCACAATTGTTGTGAATGTGGGAGGGAGTCTGAATGCAAGGGGATGTCTGTGTGACAGTTGCATGTGGAGGGGGTGAGTGTGTGTATGCAGTGTTGGGGAAGAGGGGTGAGTGTGTGTATGTGGTGTTGAGGGGTATGTATGCAGGCATGGGGGCAGGGGGAGTGAATGCATGTATGTATGTGGATGTGTGAGCATGAATGGGTGTGTGTTGGTGTGAAAGAAGGGGGGTGGAGGGGTGCATGCTTGTGTGCATGGAGGTGTGTTCATGTGGGGGGGTGCGTGTGCCAGCAACAGGGATGGAGATTCTTGTCGCTGGGTGCATGACCGCCAGGCTTTAGTGGTGGTGCGACCGCCATGAAAAGCCTGGCTGTGTGCCGCTTCGTAATGTGGCCAACAGCATAAGGGTAGCTGCTGGCCTGAAGGGGCTCACTGCCCGCCAGGAATGAGCAACGTACCGGCGGGCCGGGAGGAATTGTGGCGTTCTGGCTTGAGCCAGACCCTACAACTTGAAATGTGGAGGCCTTCACTGCCGGCTCAGCAGCGGTAAGACCACCACCGAGAGATGTAATAAGGTCCAATATTATTAGAGAATATAATAGGAAGCGATCAAGAGAGAGTTTGTTGAAAGGTACAGATGACAGAGACGATTTAAAAGAAGAGTTTGTAATTCAAAACTCAAAAATGCATCTTAGTCTCAGAATTTTGGAAACAACAAGGGAGTGTGTGTATTGTGCAACTGAATTGTAGTGAGTATCATAGACCAAACATGGTAAGTAATAGTGTTTGTGCTGATAATTATATTATAGTCAGGTTTAATATGCTAGATGGTGTTGATATTAAGTTTGGCTATAGTTATCATATTTGTAAAATAAAAAAAACTGCCTATTTTATTCTACTGCAAGTGTGGACTGTTTTTAATATCTAGCTTTATTACTCTCTGAGGTGTGTCACATTATTAGTTTGAATGATGTGAGTCATGGAAGAGTGAAGTGATACACTTTAGGTCAAGAAGGATAAGGTGTGTTTGGTGTTTTAATACATTTTATAAATGTTGCTTTAAACAATGTGACGACTTGAGAATTATCAACTTTAGCATAGCGTTTGTCAGATAACAAAGCAGGTGCTTTAACTATGAATAATGAAGAAGTGTTTGAAATTAAATAATCGTTTTTCAGACTAGATTAGCTTTAGATTTGCTTTCTGGCTTAAGATGGTGTTGTCCCTATGTTCTACCTTCTTTTTCAGATAATAGTGAGGCTACTAACTGTTAACAATTTGACTACTATTGTAAATAAGGTTCAACAAATATGAAAGTCTGGAGTTTGGGAAAACATTGATTCATGGGTGAGTGAGATAGGCAAGAAATTATTAGTGAAGATTTCTGTTTCACTAGCAATAATAATAATAATAATAATACTAGTTGCCGTGAGTGTTTGTCTAACAGTCAAGGTTTGTGAATCAGTTTGTGCTACACGTTCTAGGTGTAGCTGATGGATCACAAAAGGTGATGACGAGATGGCTGATGAAGGAAGACGTTGCTCTTGACAAGAGTCAAGGTGGAGATCCATTAAATCTTGAGAGCATTGGGGAAGAGGTGTCACTAAGTTGCAAATGCTTCAATGTGTGATAGTTGTCATTATAAAAGGGGACTTGTGAGAGCAGATTTTCATATTACACATATTAAAATATTGTCCCTAATTTAGGTGAGGTTGTTTAGTATGACATTCGCTGTAGCATTTAAAGGGGGGCTTGTTTCTGTGCACAAGTCCTGCGCGATCATGTTTTCAATTTGTTTAAAAACATCCTTTTAATTCAGCTGCAAGCCAAGGTCTCTATTTGCATGTACCAAAATATGTTTTGTACTACATTCCCTTGTAAAGGCTGTTCCAAGTTGGGTCAGAAATTCTGATGAATCTGTGGGAACGTTGCCATAATGATTCCACCCCAAAAGTGTCGCATCACTGAAGTTCTGATATTGCAACAATGCAAGGCCACTCAACTAAGCCTCCCATAACATGTCAATGTTACTTTTGTGCAAAAAGCAGTTTATTATTTTCTCTCATATATTATTTTAATATTACTTTCTAAAACAAATTATGTACACTGTTCGCCACAACAAGTGTGCCTTATTTTAGGACAATAATCTGATTGGTGCTTCCCACAAAGCAGTCTGACAGAAGGTAGCACACGATCAGTTTTTCTTTTTAATTAGAATATGTAGATATATGTGTGTGTTCTTTTAGCAAAACATCTATTGTTATTTTGAGAAGAGTACGAGACATACTATGATGTAAAAATAGGAAGTAAATTCCCATCTTAACATAATACCTCCTGACCATATGCAAACATTATACAAATTCAGCAGTTGACGTCAGCAGAGCAATTTATCGTACGGCACCTGCAACAATTGCATCGATCTACAAAACATGTGTGCCCTTAAAAACTTCCCCTAACCAACTGCAACTCTCTGTCCTCCTCCTGAGTTCACTCACTCAAATGCATAGGTTCCCTGAGGCCTTCTCCCCTGCCAGTGCCACCCAACACCTAAGGTCCAACCACATTCACTCAGATATATTCGTATCAAGTAATCCTATTGCTCTGAACCTTGGTGGGTAGTCCCTCACTATTGGATGTGAAGTAGTGTGTCAGTGGGCTCTATGGTTTCTCAAAGGGTTTGGTCATTTGTTGTATATCACGCAGGAGCGTTCTTAGGCTATAGCTTGGCTATTCATAGCGACACAAGGAATAGATCTGCTTTTTTCAACAAACCTCAGCAATCACCTATATGAGAAGCTAAGGCAGGACACTGCTGTGTTCAAAATACCATTTGTGCAAAGGCATGGTTTCAGGGTGCCAGTCAAGCAGCGCCTTTAGCCTGGCATTTATATTACTCAACATTTTCTTTCAAAAGGTTTAGAATTTAGTACACTACCTTTAGTACACTACACCAAACATGCCATGTAGCACAAATGGTATGTACCATCTCATCATGATTTAATGATTGGTCTCCCTGTTGAGTAGGCTCCTGAATTATTTAGGAATAGTGCACCAACTTTTCCCCATTGCGCTTCAATAAACTCCCCAACTAGTTCCAACTCCCATGGCAAATGGTACTTTACTTTTTACAGTTCCCCCCAGTGTTAAATATTGTGCACAAATTTTAGACCAAGCCATTCAAAGAGTCTAATTTACACAAGAATGTTTGAAAGGCAATGAGTTGTCCAGTAGTTGCTATTTTGTTACCTGGGTTCCCCAATTGTGTGGTTGTGCATTCTGGAGTCTGTCTTGCTTGGTCAATTTAAAAGTATTCTTAAAGTCCATGAAGGACTTGATGCTGTCCCTCGTGAAGAGATCCTTTAACATGAGACATTCTCCTAGGTTTCACCTCACGAGCATTAGATCATCCATATCTGGGGGAAATAAGGGTTCAAATGCAATAGGGTGATAGATGATGGAAAAGTAAGTGCCTCACTCTGCTCAATCAGAATGCTTCTTGATCTTTTTCCACGGGCGCCTCATGGGACAGTTGTCCACGCATTGATAATTTTGGATTACAATCTCCAAGTAGTACACAATGCGACTGCACGCCTCATCTTGGGGATGCCAAAGCAGGAGTAAGTTTCTCATAAGCTTTGTGGTTTGCACTGGCTTCCTATTGAGGAAAAGACTCTTTTTTATTCTCTAACTCTCATTCATCAGGCCTAAAATAAAGCGGGCCTCAGTAGTTGGTTGGTAGGATCATACATTATCGTGCTAGTCACGGTATAACATTTTTGTCAGGTTAGTAAAGGAAGTGCTCCTTGGTGATCCTTGCTAGTAAATAATGGTATTAACTTCTGCTTTCACTCTGTACCATCTCCCATTAGCTTTCATTTATTAAAACAATTAAAACCCACATATTTGCATCACTCTAGCGTGGCCAGCTGCAGTAGCTGTCTTGTAATTATAGCACCACGACACTCGAGACATATTTACAGGAAAATTATGCATTGCTGTGTTGCAGCAGTGATGGGTCAAAATAGTTTATGATACGCAGGAATCTGTTAAGGCACCGTATTTACAATCTGGGTCACCATGGCACAAGGACCCAAGGTGGGTCAGAAATTCTGATGAATATCTGGGAACTTTGCCGTAATGATTTCACCTCAAAAGTGGCACATCACTGACGTTGGCCTTACAACTGACATAGCTTCTGCGATGCGTCAAAATTTTGAGGTGCTACATCAGTTTATCACCTTATGCACGTTTACAGGATGTAAGAGGGTATGGATGAAGTATGTCTATGTCACATTACAGCGGATATACTGTGCTGAGGTGTAGGTAGAGACCGGAATATGTGTGACAAAGTGAGTGACAGTGTAATGTAAGTGGATACAAGTATATGTTGGAATCTGAAGTGCCAATACATGTTTTTCCTACCACAGGTGTGTTCTTACGGTTGTTCTTTCCAGTACACAGACCTGGACTTGGGGACCCCTTCTCCATGGATAAGTGACAATCCTGGCCTGTCCCTTGCAAACAATCCACAACGTCACATAGCCTTGCTGCAGTGGATGATGAAATCATAGGTTCCATGGTCCCAGCTTGGTCAAGGGGTCCTATAACATGATTGGCACATGTGTAGACCCACTACTAGTAGAGGGGAAGTGAAATGCAGACACATTCCAGTGTGTTAAGTGACTTCAGATGGTCAGATTCATATTGAAAAGCCACTGTCATTTTTACGCTTGGGTTAAGGAGGCGTAGGGATTTTGATGCATTTTGGACATTTGCCTGCAATGCGTCACTTTCTGAAAAACTTGTAAATATAGATGCGTCAGTTCTGCATTTGATTTTAAGAGTGAAAGCCTACCTTGCATATGATTAACGTAATGTGACATGGCCCGTTGTAGCGCAGAGGACAGAGAAAAGTGATGCAGTAAGCCTAATGCGTAACTTTTTAGGGTTGAGCACAAATCGGTCCGTCCCTGGTGTAATCTCTCTGTGGGTTTTAACCACGCCCATGTTAAACCCATGAGTTTGGTTGGTTCGTCAGCTAGCCTTTTAAAATTAGCTTGATTTCATTAGTGGAAAGCATGCATACGTCATGCCTCTTCCAGTGTCTAGATCGCCTCGAGCGCACCTGCCAACTACTGAAACTATATGAGGATCCATGTTTTCCATATGGTTTCTGCATTATTTTTCCTCTTCATTTCGTAGGCAGCGCAATCTCGCTGGGCAGAAGTCGAGCGCTTTGCATGACATCGACCTGGTTACATGGATAGTTGCACTTTTGTGGTTAAATGGATAATTGCACTTTTGCCTATAAATTGCACTGCGAGCGGACATCTGTTCCCTATAAACAGAAAATGTTTGAGCGTTATTCACACGCAAATGCAATGAACATATCAGACTGAGGACCCAGCATGAAGGGTTGAATGTCACCACCTAAAATACAACGGAGTCCATATACCACTACATAGAATCTACTAGATTGAAATGAGCCCCTCTGAGATTGTCACTGCTGGGATTACCGCTCCTGAGGTTACCACTACTGTGATTACTACCTCTGAGATTGCCAGTGAAAAGATTACCTCTGCTGAGATTACCATCTTTGAAATTACCACTGCAGCGATTACCACTGCTGAGTTTACCACTACTGTGATTACTATCTCTGAGATTACCATTGCAGGGATTACCACTGCTGAATTACCACTATTGTGAGTCCTACCTCTGAGAGTACCACTGCAGGGATTACCGCTGCTGAGATTACCACTGCTGTGATTACTACCTCTGAGATTACCCCTGCAGGGATTACCACTGCAGAGATTACCTCTACTGTGAGTACTACCTCTGAGATTACCACTGCAGGGATTACCACTGCTGAGATTACCACTACTCTGATGACTAACTCTGAGATTACCCCTGCAGGAGTTACCACTGCTGAGGTTATCACTACTGTGATTACTACCTCTGAGATTACCAGTGCAGGGATTACCTCTGCTGAGATTTCACCCATTGAAATTATCACGGCAGGGATTACCACTGCTGAGATTACCACTGCTGGGATTACTACCTTTGAGATTACCACTGCAGGGATTGCCACTGCTGAGATTACCACTAATGTGATTACTACAACTGAGATTACCACTACTGATATTACCATTACTGTGATTACTACCTCTGAGATTACCACTGCAGGGATTACCACTGCTGAGTTTACCACTGCTGTGATTACCACTATTGTGATTGTTACCGCTGAGATTACCACTGCAGGGATTACTTCTGCAGGGATTACTACTACTGTGATTACTTCCTCTGAGAGTACCACTGGAGGGATTACCACTGCTGAGATTACCCCTACTGTAATTACTAACTCTGAGATTACCACTACTGATATTACCACTACTGTGATTACTACCTCTGAGATTACCCCTGCAGGGGTTACCACTGCTGAGGTTACTACTACTGTGATTATTACCTCTGAGATTACCAGTGAAGGGGTTGCCACTGCTAAGATTACCATTGATGTGATTACTACCACTGTGATTACCACTGTTGATATTACCACTACTGTGATTACTACCTCTGAGATTACCACTGCAGGGATTACCACTGCTGAGATTACCACTACTGAGATTACCACTGCAGGGATTACCACTGTTGAGATTACCACTTCTGAGATTACCACTACATTGAGTAAAATAGATTCAAAAGTATGTGTACTGACCCTATGCTAACCTGCATCTTAAAATGAAACTACCCACCACCCTATTTTTATGGCCATACAGTGCCCTCTCCTTAACCCAGTGGTTACATTGCGCCGGGTGGTGCCAGTGGGACACTAGTACATATTTTGGAAAACTAGGACTCTTCCACTCTGCCCCATGGTGGTCCTATTGATGTTTACAATGCATGGGCGTGCCCTGTCCATTAGTCCCACCCAGGCCCAGGCATAGACATGACTGTAGCATTCCAAAGTGTCAGGGCAACCATCCGCTTCATTTTCCTGCATCCATTCTTATGTTAAACCATGCTGTGCCCAGGCAAAGACATGCTTTCATTTTCATAAAATAATATTTTGTACCCTGCGACAAGGCCAGCATTTCAGGATTATTATTAAATATTTCCTTGTCCTTTGTCCATGTACACAGTCATGCTATCATTTCTAGGTGGGCTAGCCCCTGTGATATTTTAGTAGATGCTGCTTTGTTTCACTCTTTGCCTTTTTTTCGGTCAAACACTAAAAATGTGTTCCCATGACATCGACCCTGTTACATGGATATTTGCACTTTTGTGGTTACATGGATAATGACACTTTTGCTGATAAATTTCACTGTGAGCGGACTTCTGTTTCCTTTTGTGTGTTTGCTTTGTGCTCATGGTGGCTGTCGGCTCGCTTATGTGAAACTGTTTTACTTTTTAGTTTATGTGGCAAGAAAAGTCAGCTTAGAAGTTTACAAGGCTAATAACTTTAACTCAAGTAAATTCGAGACCCATTGCATTGCTTGTTAAATATGGAGCACTGAATGCGCCACCTGATATATAAAGAAAATTACACAGTGGCGGTGCAAGCTCCTTGTAAGTATGCCCCTCTATGTAGGAGCCATGCACTCTATAAATTATTAATTAAATTATTCATCAAAAGCAATGAGCCCCTCTCTCCCTGCTACTCTTCCCCAACCCTCTGGGTCTGTTTTTTTACATCTGAGCTTTATAGATTGTGCAGTCTGTGGTCTTTATGTAGGCATGGAGTGCCACATATAGGTCTTTATATCAAACCCGAGTCTTGTGTATGAACTGCTTCTGCATCTCAAAGAGAGACAACACAACAATGATTCGCAAATGGGCAGCAAAATAATACATTAATATTTTTGGGCATGCTAGCCCCCCTATTGCAGCGCATCATAGGCATTTTTTGCTATTCTAACTTTCCCTTGGGCCCACACAAATGGCAATATCGTATACTGCAGGGATTGAATTTCAGATATTGGTTTAGCAGTGGGCAGTGAATGAAATACTAATGAGAAGCTGGTTGTATTTTTAGTTCAATTACCTTGATCCTCCCCACACAATTTTGGAGCACGCCAACTGGCCAGGTGCGCAACAATTTGTTCTTTGAAAGTGAGCCAGTTGAGTTTGGTATGTGACAATGTTTGAGATGCTGAGACCTAAATATTTGATGATCGAAGCAGTCCACGTCAGTCGTATGCAGATGCTCAGATTTGTCCATGCTACTTTTAAATCTCAATATCCTCTCAAAAAACTAGAAGACTTCCACAACCTCTGAAAGGATAACTTTAGGTTCTATAACTGTGAGGAATTCGTCATCTGCAAAGAAACACAGTTTATGTTAGGTGTTCCCTTACATGGTGTTCCCTATATGGCCTTGCATACAGTTAAAGTTGACAATGTAATCTCGCCAAGTAACTTTTGAATATTTCTAGTAAACAGTCAGGTGCCCAGCTGCGCACTGCCCCCTAGTTATCACTTCTGTGTGTGTCTGTTTTTCATGTCTGTCTTGTGGGTTCTTTGCCTTTGTGAACACAGGAGCCACGACTACCAAGCTAGCTCATGAGAACCCTCTTTTGAAGAGGTAGGCCCTCCTATATTCAATGCCTCGTTGCCTCTTTCTAAGGGCTTAATAGACAAAATGTCTTTCATTGGTGTCATGATTGATACTTCTCACCCATTCCATGTGAATTAAAGGCCATCTACACTTAATCTGTCTGATGGTCACTTCCCAGAAGTTCTACGGCAATATAAAGTAGCGGTTGTGAGGACCTGAAAATTTGAAACTTCATTGTCCTAGAAGTGGTGTGAGTTGCAGTGTTGCACCCTTTCCATAATCTTTTCTTTTAGGGAAAAATTCCCACTTTCACTACCACTTCCTTTGGGCAATTGCTGGCACCGCAGCCACCCCTGTCCACCCTGTGTGCTCACTCGATGATAATGGGGTTAGCATCCTGTAGTGAGTAATTTGTTATCCGTCACAAGTTTGAACTACATTATGATGTCAGCTCACAGTTATTCTGTCATTCACATTTTGTTGTTGTTTGAAACTCTACCCTTTGATTTTCCTCGTGCTGGGCATTCCAATCCAGACGACCGTGGCGGTTTGGATCGGTGAGCACAGGACGACGAATTTCTCAGAGGGCTCCTTTTATTTGAAGGAATAAACTAATCCTTTGACTTACTCACCTGCGTCCTTTAATCGTTTATGCTACCATTACATCTGACGACGAGGATGGTGTTTCAGCAGGAGCCCATCGGATCAGAATGCACAGTAATTGTTGTTCAGATTTGAAGCACTTTCACTTCTGGGATTCTTCCTGAAGTACTTTCAAGCCTCTTTTTCTTGCCGCTTTATCATAGCTGTGTCTAAAAAAAAAAAGAAGCGCTCCAGCGAAGTCAACTCCTCGAGGTATGCCTGTCATGTTTGCTTAGCCCCCTACTGGAGGAAGTCCCTTCATGCTGATTCTTCTCATGTGATCTGTGATGTCATGAGTTCAAGCTTGGTGGCCATCTTGAATTGGGATATATATATATATATATATATATATATATATATATATATATATATATAAAAATATATATATATTTTTTTTTCTTTCCCTCAATTTTAATATCTCTTCGTTTTAAATACTTTAAATTTTGGATTTCACCTCTGCCTTGTATGTTTTGGCAATCTATTCACAACATTTATTTTTAACATTTTTCTTCTTGTGACATGGCTACTGCACATCAGTTTGTACAATTACCTACTTTTCTGCCGTTACCTGGTAAACCTAAAATACCTTGGAAGATTTGGTATCGTTCTTTTGAGAATTTTGTGACAGCAATTGATGCAGAGAATTACAACCCAAAAAGAAAATTGGCATTACTATTCAGCTATCTTGGCACTGAGGGACAACAAATATTTGACAATCTTCCTGTACTCAATCCTCCTTCTGATGATGATGATAATTGGACTGTTTACACTGAGGCAATTCAGAGACTCAATAAGAATTTTTTAGAAGAGCCCAATGTGATGCTCGAACGTTTTATTCATGAAAAGAAAACAGGAAGTAGATGAAACTGTGGAAGAGTACATATCTGCTCTCAGAAATTTGGCATCAAACTGTCATTTTGGACCAGCGTTGGACACCTATATTAGAGATCAGTTTGTTTATAGCTGTTACTCTAAAAAATACAAGAAAGAATTTGGAGTTGTAGGGATCCCTCTCTTGCTGAAGTTATTGATATAGCGAAAGGGATTGAACGAGCCATGATTTCTTCCAAATACATTTCCAATGACACTTCTTGTAGTTCTTTCATGAATTCAATGCATGAAACAGAGACAGTCAATGCTTTTTTAATTAAAAATAAGGCCAGCAAACCTTTATATAGGAAGTCAAACACAGTATGTTATAGATGTGGCTCAAATTCTCATGTTGCTAATAGTCCCAAATGTCCGGCTGCAAGTAAGAAATGCCTAAAATGTCACAAGATAGGTCATTTTCAGGCAGTCTGCAAAGCTAAAAATGTTCTTCAAGTAAGCAATGTACTAGTTCAGGAAAATGTTGATTGCGTGCAAAATGATTTTCAGAAGATGGTTTTGACAGTTGATACTGTAGTTTCTCCTCAACATCAGGTCATTGTTAAAGGTCCTTTTTGTCAGGTTATGATTGATGATTGTTCTTTAAATATGATGGAAGACTCTGGTGCACCTGTCACCATAATTTCAGATCAATTATACTACAAACTCTGGTTTCCCAAAGTTAATTTACTGGAAACAGATATATCACCAAAAGCTTATGGAGACACTGACATCGATATGTTAGGCTATTTTATTGAATCTGTTTCATGTTTGGGTAGACAAGTGGTTACCAAAATATATGTGGCACTGAAAGGTAAAAACATTGTCGGCTGGCAAGATTTAGCGAAAATGGGGTTAAAGTAGGTTCCTGGTTCTGAAAATCCAGTACAGTTGAATGATTCTCAAATTGCTCTAGTTTCTGTTAAACTAGAAGACCCTGAGTTACAAATGCTTTTAGAAAATTTCCAGGAAGTCTTTGATTCCAAAATTGGTAAGATTACAAAGTTTGAACATGTTATAAAACTCAAACAAAATGCAATTCCTATTCACGCAAAGTTTGATCAATTCCTTTGAGTGTTAGGGATGATTTAAAAAAATTGTTGGATAAATTGGTTTTGGAAGGTGTCATTTCGGCCACAGATTCCTCTGAGTGGGTTAGTCCCGTTGTGGTTGTCCGCAAGAAGAATAGTGCGATCAGATTATGTGCAGACTTACGCTCACTGAATAGGAACATTGTAGTTGATTGTCACGCGCTTCCTAAAAATCAAGACCTTCTTGCTAACATTGTGGGTGCCAAGATTTTTAGCCTTTTGGATTTAAAGTCTGCATATCATCAGATTCCTTTAGCACCAGAGTCATGTGATCTTACTACTTTTGTCACTCCTTTTGGAGCATTTAAATTTTTACGTTTACCTTTTGGTTTGGCTTCAGCAGCCAGCTTTTTTCCAAAATGTATGGATCACATTCTGAAAGGGATTGATGGTGTGCAAGCTTATCAAGATGACGTACTTATCTTTTCTAAAACTATTCAGGATCACTTGGTAACTTTGCGTAAGGTTTTAAATCTCTTTAAAGAAGTAGGGATCACTTTGAGTCATCACAAGTGCAAATTTCTATCTGATAATTTGGACTACTTAGGTCATTCTATCACCTCTACAGGTATCAGACCCAAGTTTTCTCTTACACAAGCCATAGCTGAGGCACCGCCTCCTAAAGATACGGATGCTCTTAGATCCTTCCTTGGTTTATCTGAATATTATTCCAGGTTTGTACCTGGGTATGCACTAGTAGTTCAACCTTTACGTTCCTTGCTTAGGAAAGGTGTTTCCTTCAACTCGGATGCCACTTGTGATTTAGCATTTCAGAATGTAAAAAAATTGATAATTAATGCTCCTGGTTTATCGTCTTACGCTTCAGGTCAGAAATGCTACCTCACTGTTGATGCCAGTCAACATGGTTTAGGTGCTGTACTATGTCAATGGATTTCAGGCAAAGAACATACAATTGGTTTTGCTTCCAGAAGTCTCAAACAAGCAGAGTCTCATTAAAGTACAATTGAAAGAGAAGCCCTTGCCTGTTCTTGGGCCATGGAAATTTTCAAACATTTTTGTGGGGTACACATTTTGAAATTTTTACTGATCATAAACCGTTATTACACCTATTGAATGGCAATGGAACAGGCAAGGCTTCTACAAGATTGGTAAGGCTCTTGTCTCGTTTACAAGAATTCAATTTTGTGATGAGATACATTTCTGGAGGTCGTAATATCAGGGCTGATTGTCTATCCAGAATGCCTTTGCAAAATAACACATTAGAGGACTGTCAAGATGAAGTTGAATGTGTTGTGGCTAATATTGAAGATATGGTGGAATCCTTAGGTGTTATACGTTATAGAGAATGGTTTGAGGCTACACAGAAGGATGAAATTCTGCAAGCAGCCATTAGTTTTGTAACAAAAAGGTTGGCCCAAGGAGCGTTCACTTCCCTCCCCTTTAAAACCCTTTGCACAGGTAGCTACTGAGCTATCCTTAGTTAAAGGTATTTTGATGCGTGCTGATGTTTGTATTCCACCTACCTTGCTGCGCAATAAACTTATTGAAGCGGCTCATGAAGGACATTTAGGAGTAGGAGAAACTTGTAGAATTTTAAATCAGTATTTCTGGTGGCCATCTTTGGACTCAAATGTTTCCCATTGGGTTGATAAATGTCAAACATGTCTGGTGTCTGACAAGCATTGGAAAACCACTCATACATCTTTGCATGTTGTCCCGATCCCTAATGAAGCTTGGAGTAAAGTTGCTTTGGACATATCAGGTCCCTTTGATCTTTTACCTCCCGACAAAAAGTATCTTTTTGTCTTGATAGATTATCATTCCAAATGGGTATATTTTGATTTCACGTCCGTTACTAACACCACACCAGTTATAAAGTTTTTTAAGCAAAATGTTTAATATTGAAGGGACACCCAAGGAAATTGTAACGGATAATGGATCACAATTCACATCAATTCAAATGAGTAACTTCTTGTTAACAAACCATGTCACTCATTTTAAGGTTGCTCTGTATTCCCCTTCTTCCAATGGACTTGTGGAGAGAATGAATAGATTCATGAAGGAGGGGATACAAACAGCCATTGCTATAAATACACCAGTGGAAGAATTCTTAAAGAAAAAGTTATGGTCTTATTTAATTTCTCCACACTCCACTACTGGCATTTCACCCTTTCGCCCATTAAGAAAAAGAGATCCTAGATCTAATGTTTGCCCTGACTGGATAAAAGATTTGAACAGTAAACCTCGTTGCTATGCTTGTAAAGATAGGAATACGTTGATTTCTAATACTACACATAAACAAAGTTTGCAAAAAACCTATTTTGATGCTATACATCGGATTAAAGATCAACATTTCTGTATCGGAGATTGGGTTATGATCAAAAGCCCTGTGAAAGTAAAAAAATGTGCTTCTATTTATTCCCATCCTGTACGTATTTTAAAGGTCTCTAAAGGCTCTCTTTTGTTGGATAAAAAAGGATGGTGGAGTAAGAGATGTTTGGTCAAACTTACTCCGGAACAGGCTTGTAGCATTTTGGCTCACAAGAACTTGCAAGGAAATGATTCAGGTGATTTATTTAATTGGCCTTTTGATGTCACTTGTTCCCATAACAGAACTCTTGATATTTCTCCTTGTCACTCAAATGCTCCCTATGTTTTGCATGATACTAATGAACCACTGGTTACTCAACCAAACATATTCTCTGATGTGCAAATCACTGGTGATCATGATTCACAAGCATTTGTTGCTAGTCAACTTCAAAGCAGTCAAAACACATTATCTGACACAGGAAATGTAAATTTGTCATGTGGAAAAGCAAACAGATCTTCACGTAATGTTTCTGTACCTACTAGGTACAAAGACTTCCTTCTTTATTGATTTTACTTTCTTAATCAATTCTTCTTTTCAAAAGGGGAAAGAAGTTGTAGTGAGTAATTTGTTATCCGTCACGAGTTTGAACTACATTATAATGTCAGCTCACAGTTATTATGTCATTCACGTTTTGTTGTTGTTTGAAACTCTACCCTTGGATTTTCCTTGTGCTGGGCATTCCAATCCAGACGACCATGGCGGTTTGGATCGGTGAGCACAGGATGACGAATTTCTCGGAGGGCTCCTTTTATTTGAAGGAATAAACTAATCCTTTGACTTACTCACCTGCGTCCTTTCATCGTTTATGCTACCATTACACATCCGTCCATAACTCTGTGAAATGCGTTCCCTCTTCCACATTTTGAATGTAAATATGTCCTTACTTTACCTGTTTTCTAGGTCTTAACATTTAGAGGTCAGGCATTTAATTTTGGATTCTATGTGACAATTAGTGGGGGTGGTGAGCTGGTCCAATTCAGAAAACAAAATTGGTTGTTCCTCTGTGGTTTCCATTCTTTGAACAAAAGTTTTATTATCAGCCCTGGTGTACATTATTTCCTGGCAGAGTCCAGTACATGGTTTGAACATAGTTTCCACTATCAATTTGTTGATATCTGCTTTAAAGTCAGCAAGCCATGATTTCAAATCATCTTTAGTTAAGGTCACTGTGTTTTCAGATGTCATGTTCAGGTTTGATGTGGTCAATGAGTGTTGTGAGGCTAAACCCAAATAGTCCGATGCATTCTGTTATTTACCCTTTTGATGTGAGGTGGACAAATGCAAGTCACCCTTCGTTGATTTTTTTTGTCAATTAACACAGTCTTTGGTGCAGCTAGTGAGATGTGTGCTGGCGGGGTACTATCCACTTAACCAAGGTACAGCTAAAAGTATGATCAAAGCACATCGCTACTACATCTGGTCAGCCAGGACAATCCTGGCTGCCCCAGTATGTTGCACTGAATTAGGGCACTGCACTGTTGGCTAATTTTCCCTGCCACCTGCAAGGGAATCAAGTGAGAGACCTTTACATCAAGCACAACAAGCAGGAGCCATGGAGCAGGGAGCACCACATCATGCTTAGCTCACAACTATAGCAATTTGCCCTGGTAGTCCACCAGGTCATGCATTACCATGGGCTGCATAGCACGCCCTAAGTGATTGCTTCCAAGAGTCAAGGAGTTGTGTTCACTCTTCGTCTGACCCATCTGATAGCTGCTGCCTTTCTTGTCACCTCCTCAGGCCACCACCTCTCCCTGAGTCCTCTCCTCCGTTCCCTGCTCCGTGGCTTGCACCTTGCCTGAAGGCCAATCACCCCACGTACCAGGCAGCAGACCTAAAGGTTGCCATCTAGTCCTGCTGCACCAGTGTGGCCTGCCAGATGGATGAACGCTGTCTTTCATTTTTCCATTGTCTCACATTTGTCGTGCTCCACCGCTGGCAGGGGCTCTGCCTTACAGCTCCCGTAGTTTTTCCTGCTCAGCCTCTACATCTGTGGGTGATCCAGGAAGCTATTTTGCAGGTGTAGGAATGAGCTACGGTAGCTCAGTCTGCTCTGATTGTCACATTAGGCAGATGTCCATTATGACACCTGCTGAATCACAGTGGCCTTGTCAATGTTCCTACATGTGTTCCTCAGCAAAGCTGTTTGCGGTCATGAGATGCGCACAGTGTGTAGCCTGATGGCTGCTGTAAAAGCCCATGATTAAGGGATATTTGGACATTTTTCCGCACATTACTGCATAAACAAGCCACAAAGGTGTTATTATTTTATACTGAATTTATTAAAGTAAAACAAAAGACAGGGCTTGCCAATGGAGAAGTCACTTAATAAGACTAATGGAAAAGAAGAACAGTACTTGATGATCAGAGAGAGCATGATACTAATCAGAGATCATACAGAGAAATACATCAAGAGAGAGGATCATAATGAGACAGAGCACTAGAGGGAGAGCAGTGTGCGATTAATAGACAGAAGGATAGATAATTGTAACCTAGTGAAAGATGAGCAGAGGGGAGTCCTGAAAAAGCAATATCTGAGTGAGAAGCAGCACAGCCGCACTAATGTGTATTTTTGTATGGATGCTTAAACTAAGCTCTGCATATGTTCTCTATGTGAGCATGGGGCGATCAGGGGTGTTTTTTGCCATGGACTGGTTGTGTGTTGTGTGTGTGTGCTGGGCCGCTTTAGCGTTGGTGGCGCCCTGTACGACACTCTTTATTGGCGCACCCTCACCCCATGACCACCTCATTGGATTCCCAAACTACCACCCAGCAAAAGTGCCCCTCATCTCTCTATAGCCCCCCTCCCTCATACATTTCATTTGTTTTAAAGCGCTGGTGAAGGCTGGTTTTACTAACCCATTGAGCTTTCCACATAAAATACAGATCTGTTCTTTGCAGCAGGCACAGCAGATCAGGCACCCTCTGGCTACTTAATGGTAAGTCAAAGCTACTGCTAGACAAAACTCCGTCCTCTCTCTAGCAGGAACATTACTCACAAGTTACCTTGACATTTGTAGTGCTTCCTGAAGGCTGGAAACTCAAGGAACTCTGCAGCAGGTGCACGTTTTGTGAATTATTGCTAAACACGGCTGCACCGGTCGCACCGCCCTGAAGCCGGCCTTGTGTGTGTGTCTGTGCGTGTGTGCAAGTGTGTGTATGTATCTTTTTCTGGTGGAACTTTATGTTACCTCTGCTCATATCTACTGCTTGAAGATATTACCTATATGTGATAAATAAAGAGTCTAGAGAGCAATGACTGTTCTCCAGATTGTAACATGGTCCGCAGTCTTTTCTGACCATTGCAAAGCTTGATTAAAAAGTGAGAGCTGAAGAGGCGAGGTCATGGACAGCAACTTCTGCAGAAAAGAGATAGACTTAGGTTACCGGTAGGGAGAATGATTTAAGAAGTGAGAGAGAGATCACATTGGAGAGAGAGAAGCCATAGGGGAGATGCCACAGTAGAGAGTAGTTCAGGGGAGATAGGGACATTATTTTGCACATCAGAGACTCTAATTTATCAGCGTGTTTGGATAGGAGGGATGCAATCTTCTTGCCCAGCTCCCGCCTCACAGCTTTTGTATCCACAAGTTATTAAAGAATTGTATCATTTGATAGCCAGGATGTTGAGTATCCATGCTCGAATGTTGGCTACTCTGGTATAGACTCCAGGATACTGTGACGCACAGCTGTAGCCCCAGGACGTAATTCCTTGCAGCACCCCATTGCATACAAAGGGTCCACCAGAGTCTCCCTAGGGCAAAAAGAAGATTCATTATGAGAAGGATGTGGCTAGAGGAAATATGTAATGCCTGTTTTACAGTTTAGTTAGTTTTAGAGTTTAGCTGACAGGGTATGTTGTGACCGGTCTGTCAAATCCTGTGTCCGCCCGCCTCATTTAGAGACAGTGGACCTTTAGTACTCCATTGACAGAGCCTCTGCTAGCCTCCCCAATGGAAAGATTCCCTTGATGGCCTGAGTAGGGGCCATTGGAGAAAGGAAATTAGATTTTGTGCCCATTTAAGGTGGAAGATGTAATGACTTTTTCCCAATAAGACCCCAAGCCCCTTAGAAAAAAACATCCAGGATGTTGTGGTCATTAGTTTTTTGTATTTTTCAAAAACAAACTTCACTTTAGGAATTTGTTTCTGAAAAACAAAATAATGTTGAAAGTTTGGTATGCCCCACATAAACCGACGGTGGCCTCATAGTATGTTACAGGGAACTCACACTATATTGTAGGGAACTGCAATGATGGTGGTTCCTTTCAATGAAAAGAGATGACTCCGGAATCTGACAGGCAAATCGCCTGGAAGACGAAGGAGGTAATGTTTTCTGTCATCCTGGATGCACACAAATCCATCTATCAAATTCAAAATCAGGCTCAAAGACAGGAGCATATACTGAGAGTCTCCTACCTTGCATGTGTCCTTGTTTTCCACACCAGCGCATACCATGTTCTCAGTTATTGCCCCTCGGTACCTATGGTTACATTCGGTGTGGTTTACTACAGGAATGTCAACTCCTTGAAGTGTATCTGAAAGAGCGAAGCCATTGGTCCTTGTTACTCCCCATCCATAGGCTGTGCATAGTGGGGCTCTGAATGTGCTTCCCTGTTTAGGCATTATGACTGGCTTCACAGCCACAGTCTGAATCACTTTAACATGAAGCTGCGGAGAGAAAAACCATTATGTAAGTAACTCAAGAGGGTGCAAAAGCGGGTAGCATAAAGACAATACAACTATGTTGAAAGGGGCATACTGAAGTGTATAGCAAGGGCCAAACACAAGCACATAGTGGCAAAAAACCTTTTATATATCAAGGGGCATGCATCGATGAACTGTAAAATCTAAACAGTAACACATTAGACACATGGTGGTCCCTAAAATATAGCATGAAGTGGAGATATATATAGCATATGTGACAATTACCGGCATAAAGCATGAGGGACATACCAACATACTGTGCAAAAAAATGAACATATTGCATGGAACACACATCAGCTTATTGTATGGCGCAATGCACACTAGCATGGCGTAAGCAATATATATCAAGGCTAAAACAACTGACATAAGTGAGAGAGTAGATAAGTTGCATAGCTCTTGGTATTTTCATGTGCAAGCCAAATGAAATAAAACGTACAAGGGAAATTGTGGCTCTCTATTTTGGTTGTACACAAACTGATCAGAGAATCTAAAATGGTGCATTGAGTGCCTGTATGGTGGATGGTAAGGTGACAAGTCATGTGTAATGTGCCCTGTGTCTCTTACCACTTAAATGTTTTATCTTCACCAGGTTTTGCGATGTCCAGCAACTGCATCACTATCAAGAAATAACAATGGGCACACAGGACTGTAGTACTTAATGAGTGCCGCGGGTAGGGGGTGTTAATGCCACACCCCAGCAAATAGCAAGCACCAGTTAACTCATGGGGTATGGAATAAACTTGAATTCTGCATTGTGTTTCCCTGGTAATTCCTAATTTCCCACCAGATATTCATCTAGAAAATGTGGCTTCTTCCTATAGTCAACATTTCTAGGTGAAGTCAAAGCTATTCCAGCTGACCTTATGCTGCTGATGTGGCTGGTAATAACCCGCCCAACTGGAATTAAAAGGAGCCATGTAATAGGACTGTAGGAAGTAAAAACATAGTGCATTGGGTCAGCAAGGTACTTCTTTAGTAAAAAAACAAAAAAACAAGCATTTGCAATGCAATGGGTCCCGCATTTGCTCAAGTTAGAGCTATTAGCATTGTAAACTTCTAACCAGACTTTTCTTGCCACATAAACTGAAAATGAAAAGTAAAACAATTTCACATAAGCGAGCCGATGGCTGCCATGAGCATGAAGGAGACACACAAATGAAAACAGAAGTTTGCTTGCAGTCAAACGTATCTGTAAAAGTGCAATTATCCATGTAACCGGCAAAAGTGCAATTAACCATGCAACAGGGTCGATGTCATGCAAAGGGCTCAACTACTGCCCAGCGAGATCGCGCGGCTGAGGAAATAAAAATAAAAAGTAGTCCAGAGACCATACGGAAAACACAGAGCCTTGTATGTTTTCAGTAGTTTACCCGTGCTCTCGAGGAGGGTAAAACACTGGAAAAGGCATGACGTATGCCTGCCTTTCAGTACTGAAATCAAGCAAATTTTAAAAGGCAAGCCCACAAACCAACAAAACTGATTGGTGTGACATGGGCGTGGTTAAAAGGCCACAGAGAGATTTCAACAGGGGCCAGAGCGCTTGTGCGCTCAATCCTAAAAAGGAGGTAGTCAGTTTTATTGGACGCCAGTTTGAGAATTATTTTACCGGGCACAATATTAAGTTGTGAATTGTGATGGCTCAATATTGTGTCTAAATAACTCCAAGGGCAAAGACCTGGAATCATTGTTGAAAGGTGGGGATTTCGCGGAAGGTGTGGGAACATTTCAAGCATTTCTCTGATCCACTCCCACTACTGAAGTGGTGAGTGACCTACTCCTGTCAGTGGCACATTATTTTCAAGAGACTAAGGGCCAGATTTATGCTGGCCTTGCGCCATTCCAACGTCACATTAGCATTTTTTTTTAACGTTAATGTGTGTAGCGCCATATTTACAAAATGGCGCAATGCTTGCATTGTGACACTTTGTGACCCTTTGTGGCACATTATGCCTGAACCATCCATAATGTATGCAAGGGGGGCATTCCGTCACTAGAGGGGTCGTAAAAATGTCACAAAGGAATCTATGAGATTCCTTTGCGCCATTTGTATAAGCATTTTCTAACGTCTGCTAAGTGCAGGTGTCAAAAAGAGGCTCCCATTGATTACTATGGGCCTCTGGGTGCTTTGCAGGATTAGCGTAATATTTTTTTATGCTAATCCTGCAAATCGTGGTATTTTAAATACAGCCCTACCATGGTGGTGTTAGGGGGGGCGATAAGGGGCACTAGAAAAGTGGCGCTGCACTATGTGAAGCACCACTTTTCAGAAATCTGCCCCTAAGAATGGAATTCTGCCTAAATTGGTGAAGGTGTTTCACCATAACAAAAATGGTTTTAAAAAAAAATGCATTTGCACAAGTGTGAAGGCATCTTCATTGTACATTAAGTAAAACTGTGCATGTGCAATGCATACAAATTGGAATTGATATAGTTTTATCAGGTGTACCATGGGACAATCCATGCATGGTCAGAAACCTGCAAGTGCAGATCTACAACTTTTTCTGTGAATCAGTCCCACAAGTTGTGTGAATCATTTTGACAAGAGACCTCAATACACTAGCAATGTCATTTTTAAGAACCATGGATGATTGTATGTATATGTATATATATATATCAGAAATTAGAAGAAAGTAAGAAACCTTGTGCATTAATGTGAAAGAAACTGCTTTAAAATGGGCTACCAAAGAGTACCCGACCCAAAGGCTGCCTCAAAAAGATCAACAAATAGCAAGTTTCCCACATGGGAACTGTAGCAAGAATTCAGTTTTATGAGCTCATCATTTCCTACTTGTGACTGGTTTTCTCTCCAACAATAAGATCGACGGAGGGTGACTGAATTCCAAAGGCTTACTATGCTGACACTGGTAATAATAGTGATGGCGTAACTAATGTTTGCAATTGTGTTATTGGAACTGACTTTGACTGAGTTACTAAGGCTTGCAGTGGTGGTACTGGGACACTGAATATGACTGCTTGAATAAGGTATACCCTGTGACACCAGCATTGACCTTAGTACCTATTTTTCCAGTCAGGATTGATATTGTTTTGACTGTTGTACTTCAACAAATCATCTACATAAATACTGTGCTAAAAAAAATATCATAGCCAAAATAACATATATAAATATATAAATATTTTTTTCACCAACTTGCATCCCTAAACCAAAGACATCATGGACACCTCCAAGATGATTTATTTACCCAAAACGATGATACATTTTGGGTAAATAAATCACAAGTAAATATATAGTGCACATTCCACACTACAGTTGTGTAATAATTTGCTTTACTGCCCCGCACCCATCCATTCAGTGCCTTACCAGAGAAATCAAAAACATCTACTCAGTTCTGTGTGGAGAGCTTGGTGCTGTCCCTGAACCTCTGGCGGTACTTCTCAGGTGTCAGCCCAAAATTGGCAAGCAAAGCAGCTTTCATGGGTGTGCATCAGTTTTGATCCTTAGGATCCAATGCAAGGAGTGTGTCCCTCCCCACTACTGGTACATACAGCCACAAGGCCACCCCGTTGCTCTTCGGATACCCCAATAGCCCTTAGTGCAACTTCATAAGCAGCCAACCACTTGTCAATGTCATCTCCCAACACATAACTTGGCACTAGATTTTTGGGTAACGAACCTTCCCTTCTCCTGCAGGTCCTGAACGTGTGCTGCCACCATCACTGCTGCACTCAGACTGTCTTGCCTTAATATCCAGCTCCTTGAGACTAATTCATGAGCCAACAAATGTTTATTTTCAGCCAAGGCTCTCTCAGCTGCAGCCTCAGCTCTCACAGCCTCAATTTCTTGACTGCTCTCTCAGCTTCAGCCTGTTTGGCTTCTCTCTATGCTCTCCTCTCCTCCTGTGGAGCTTCACATTTTAAACCTTGCCATTTGTAGTTGGAATTCTCTCTCCTCCTTCCTTTCCTCTGTGGTCAGGCCATGGCAAGAGACACTGCTGCCTGGTCTACAAGGGGACACAATTCCAGGGGTAACATCCCCCACTTCTGGCAAGAAATCCTCTGAGGGGCCATCATCTTGCTCCTCCTCCTCAACATCCCAACCCCTTGCAGAACCCCTTCAGCTGTTTGACAGTGTATGTCTCCAGCTCAGCTAGGTCAAAATCTTCAGCTCCTGCTTGAGACCCAGCCAGAGACATGTTGAATGAGGATTTAGTTAAAAATCAGGCAGAAAATAAAATTACAGAAAAAGATTTAAAAAACTCCAGTTGACCTCCAACTGTGGGTAGGTAGTGAACACTTAGCTATTATACCTTACTGCACAAATACAAGTCCTATCCCACCGCTGCCACCAATGTTAGAAATGGGGTCTTTGGTTGGCAGTCAGGTTACCCCCTATCCAAGCAAAGACCCTCATTCTAGTCAGGGTAAGTCACACACAATCCAAATGATCCTGTGCCCACCCCCTGGTAGCCTGGCACTGAGCAGTCAGGCTTAACTTTGAAGGCAGTGTGTAAAGTATTTGTGCAATAAATCATGCAATAACACAGTAGAATATATAATACTTATCTGGTAAAATGCAGGTCAAAACGATCAAGATTCAATAAGTACATGTTGAACATCACTTAGAAAATGATATGAAGAGTCTTTAGTTCTTAAAAAGCAACAAATGTCTCTTGCAAGCACAAAGTACCTGGTTTGCGTTCAAATTCTCCGCAAGGGACCACAGAGGAGGAGATTAGTGGAAAACAGTGTGCATCGATTTTTCTGGTGCACACAGGTGATGCGTCATTGAGTTTTCACGCAGGGCAGGCTTTGCGTCGATTTCCGGCGCGTAGACTGGGATCCTCTTTGTGTTGAGGGTTTTTCGGAAGCCCCGGGGACAACGCGTTGAAATCCTGGGCGTGCAGGTCGAAGTCACAGGGGTTGCGTCAATCCGATGGGTGTTGCGTGGAAATTTCTGCTGCACGGGAGGCGCTGCGTCGATTCTTCTCAGGAAGTCGGGCTGTATCGTTTCGGTTCAGCTTTGTGTCGATCCAGTGGGCTGTGTGTCGAATATCCGGTCGTAACGCTGGTGCTGCATCTATCTCCTCGTCGGGAACTCAAGCTGCGCCGTTCGGCGTGAGGTGATTTTCTCACCGCGATGCAGGCTGTGCGTCATTTCTTGCAGGCTGTGTGTCGATTTTCACCGCACAAGGAGTTCTTTTGCAGAGATGAAGTCTTTTTGGTCCTGTGACTTCATGGAACAGGAGGCAAGCTCTATCCAAGCCCTTGGAGAGCACTTCTCAGCAGAGCCAGAGGACAGCAAGGCAGCAGGGCAACAGCAGGGCCGCAGTCCTTTACAGAAAAGTAGACAGGTGAGTCCTTGGGGCAGCCATGCAGTTCCTCTTGTCAGGTTGCAGGTTCTGGTTCAGGGTTTCTTCTCCAGTGGTATCTTGTCCAGAGGTGTCTGAGGTGGTAAGGTCAGAGGCCCTGTTTAAATACCCAAATGTGCCTTTGAAGTGGGGGAGACTGCGAAGAGTGGGTTAGAAGTGCACTAATTCCCCTTTCAGTTCCATCCTGTCTGCCATGGTCCCAGTACGGGGTTTGGCAGTCCACTGTGTGAGGGCACGCCACTGTCCTTTCAAGTGTAAGTGTCAGGCCCTCCACCCTCCCAGCCCAGGAAGGCCCATTCAGTATGCAGGTGTATGCAGGTGTGACTGAGCAGCCTGTGTTTGGGGTTGTCTGAGTGAAATGCACAAGGGAGCTGTCAAGTAACCTAGCCAGACGTGGATTGTAAGACACAGAAGGATTTAAGTGCAGAGAAATGTTCACTTTCTAAAAGTGGCATTTCTACAATAGTAATATTAAATCCAACTTTACCAGTCAGCATAATTTTGCATTACCATTCTGGCCATACTAAATATGACCATGTTACTCCTTATAGATCAGAATCTACCACTCAAACAGTATATGAGGGTAACCCTAATGTTAGCGTATGAAAGGAGCAGGCCTCACAGCACTGTAAAACCGAATTTAGGAGTTTTACACTACCAGGACATGTAAACTGCAAAGGTACATGTCCTGCCTTTTATGTTCGTAGCACCCTGCCCTATGGGTTACCTAGGGCCTACCTTAGGGGTGGCTTATATGTAAAAAAGGAGAGTTTAAGGCTTGGCAAGTACTTTTAAATGCCAAGTCGAAGTGGCATTGAAATTGCACACACAGGCCCTGCAGTGGCAGGCCTGAGACATGGTTAGAAGGCTACTTATGTGGGCGGCACAACCAGTGCTGCAGCCCACTAGTATCATTTCCTTTACAGGCCCTAGACACATGTAGTGCACTTGACTAGGGACTTACAAGTACATTAAATAAGCCAATTGGGTATGAGCCAATGTCACCATGTTTTAAGGAGAGAGCATATGCGCTTTAGCACTGATTATCAGTGGTAAAGTGCGCAGAGTCCTAAAGCCAGCAAAAATTAGGTCAGAAAAATAGAAGGAGGAAGGCAAAAAGTTTGGGTGTGACTCTGCAGAAAGGCCATTCCCAACAAGCTGCCTAAAGGATCTCAAGGTAATGTCTCCAGTGACCTTGTGTTCTTAATTTTGGAAATGTGATTGTTCTTCGAGCGTATTCATACTGATAACTTGAATCCTGATGTGCAGAAGATGACGAGACTACAAAGAGTTGAATCTCCACCAAAGAAGGCTACTTTCTCTTAATTATATGTAGAAAGTACTTCTTTGTTTGGTGGAGATGTGCTCATATTTTTCTGCATCGAGATGGAACTGCGAGGGAGCCTCATTGCCCTGCGGTCCTTGCCAGCTCCATGCCTCCTGCGGGAGCCAGCATTGCTCCCACATGCAGGGAGCTATCAAATATGCAGATCCCTGTGTGCAGGAGAAATCCTTTCATCTGTTTCCCTGCCCGCTTGACAGAGGACAGGGAAACAGATGCACACTATGCTTGCAAGGTGGGGGAGCAGTTTTCCTCCTCTAGCTTGCTGGGAGTGAAGTTACTGTTTGCTCTTGCTTGGGGGGAGCTGTCAAAGCTCCTGCTAAGCAAAAGCAAATTGCTATCTCCAGAGGGTGGGCACCTCAGGAGGTAGCAGGAGCGGCCCTAGAGGGTGGTGGCACCCAGGGCCATTAGTGGCTCCAGAAGGGGCCCCCCATCTTTGTTCCTCAGGGATAGCCCTGGGACGTGGTGGTCCAGAGGCTGAAAATGTTCCAGGAGTGGGGCTGCGCAGCCCCCCTCCCTTTGTAAGAATTCACCCTGCCCCAGGGAGGTGGTGGTCCATGAACCAATAGCGATTTTCTCTATAACATGGTTAAAACAGGTGGGCACCGAAATATCACACAAAAAATATCCTTCTGTGAAAATATCAGTAACCAAATATTGCCAGGGTGAGGATATATAGGTAAGTGTACTTCACTCCAAATCTACGTACCTTAAATAAATATATTTAAATATATATATCCTTCAGTTGAGACCGCATACTCCAGACTCGTCCACCATACGGGGCCGGTGCAGAGCTGCAGACGCTGAGACTGTCATAAAACATGAAAGCTGTGTCACAGCAGTATCAGCACATAAATACTCCCACTCCTCGCTGTGATTTACAAGCAATTTATTCAAATAAACTACTTGCAAAACTTGCAAATCACAGCGAGGAGTGTGAAATGGCGTGTGATGTCACGTTCGCTACCCCTGGCATTTTGGTGAATTAACGTCCATGGATGTGCGGAGACTGATGGAAGACAGTTCCTATTTAATAATGCTGCATAACTGAAGTAGGGATGTGAGAGGCAGACTCCGTGGTGTTTACAGCGACCGTAAAATCCGTGACTCGCTATTGCAATAAGGGAAATATAAGACTTTGGCACACGTGCAAAACACTGAGAAAAACCTTCCACCTCTGTGGAGGCTGGCCCCCATCTGTAGATAGATAGCATCCCTGTTTGGCTTGGTGGGGAGCATGGTTTGGCTCCAGCAGAAGGAAATGCAGTGTCCTTTATTGAAGGCTGACCCCCAGGGCGGGACTGGGAATCCAAAGCAGCCCTTTCAACTTTGTCAGACCAGCCTCCCCAGGTGAGGAGGGGAAGTATGAAGCACTGCTACTAGAGCCGATTTCACAGCAAAATAGGCCCCAGTTACAAAACCAATCCCCACAGCTGCAAAACCGGCCTCCACCCTTCCAGGAAAACGCCGATGTCCGCTACGGTCAGTCTGGCCCTGGCTGACCCCTGCAGAGACAATGGAAAAGGACGCTTTCAGTAGGTAGATTACACTAGAAGATTGTTGGGACTGTATCAAAGTCATGAGTGATGTGCATTGGCAAAGCTGCATTTTACGGAAGGTGGAATCATAGTGCTGAAGTCCAATTTGCACTTACCTTTAAGAGCATGGCGTCATAATTCAGAGTCTTCGAGTTGAATTGAGGGTGCAGTGCAACACTTATCACAGAAAATTTCTGGGAAGTAGGTTCCTGAAGACTGAGGTTGTATAATCCCAGGATGATGGTTAGTGTGCTGATTCTGGAACAAAAAAGTAGGCATTCATTTGAAGTAATTTTCAATGTTATCAAAAGTTGACACCTGTTTGGAAACATACGGATAGAAGCAGTGTGCAGCTGTGAGAACCCACTGTGGGTTTACGAGGGTCCCCCCGCAAAAGTGTCCTGATGGACCCTGGATTGATGCCATGTATTTCACTGAATTCTTTGCCACCTTATAACCTCCAATAATCCTATCTTCAACATAGTCTCCTGGAGAAAGGAGAAAGAAACAGAGACAAATAATCAGCACGTCATGAGTAAACAGATGACAAAGACCTTCTATTTGAGTCACACATCTCTTTTTAAGGTTTGACATTTATGACGTTTGCATCACTCATGAAAAACATTTCGTATTCTGTACATTACATAATGGAGCTTGAATTTAGCCAATAGCTTCTTTTGCTCTGCAACTTTCGCCATTGATTTGAGACATTGTTAATTACTTCTTAGATAAGCCTCCTGGAGGGTTTAAGTCTTGCCATTATTCTGTTGGATATTTGGATGTCTCCTCTCACCTGCATTGGGACTGAATAAGGGACTAGGTTAAATTTGAAATCAGTAGGTGAACAGCCTGCTAGTGGGAGTGACTGCAGACAAAATCATCTGAAACATGTTTGCTAGAGAAAAGATCAACAGTTTGTTCCTCTAGGATCCATTTTTCAGTCACTTTTACCAGTGATCACCTCACAGTCCTACTGGGTGAACAAATATTGGTTGTAGCAAAATCGCCTTTTCTGCAAGGTCATCCCATATTCTTCACCTTTTTCTAGAAACTGTTTATGCAGGAATTGGAATTCGGTGCACATTTCTCTGCTAAACAGGGGTAAAATGCCCATAGTCTGCTTTTGAACATGGCTTTCTTTTTAAATAGCTCTTTATTTGATTTTAACATAGCATAAGCCAGCCATGCGTCCAATTTTCAATTTTGTGCAGAACACCAGTATCATCTTTATCGATAATACAGTGGATACATAATTACGTGTATTAATACGTGTCAATCTTGAGCTTTAATACAAAATTAAAGTCCCACTACAACTTGCCCGTTGGAATTCCAATCCATCTTCTTTGATTCATCACATTATTCACAACATTATTATGCATCCCATCATTATCAGATTCCCACTCCTTTCTAGCACTTCTATCTGATAGAGACTTCTAGCTGCAGATTTCTTACCTTAGAAATTCTCCAGGTGTCAGACTGGATCCAGAAGATTTTTTTGTGAGCAGAACTCCTGCTTGCCAGTAGCTGGCATCAATTGGCCTTGCATGCATCGCCGGGGTTGTCCATGCCGAAAATGATGTCTGCGGCACCTATATAGGCACCACCCAGGCGCACTGACGTCAGTCTTTCTGATCCAGCCAGCGCTGATCCGGAAAGGGACTAACCCTTGTCTTTTTTTGACTAACTGTTTTCGATGTTTTGTCAAATTGTTTTTGAGGTTTTCATCCTGGTGTGGCAGGTAATGTCATCTAAGAAGAGCGCATGTCCCTGTCTGATGTTGATGATGGAGCCACACCTTGCATGCCTGTGGTGCCTAGAGCATGACCCAAAGTTGTGTTCTGACTGCCGCGCCATGCACTCAAACGGATTGAGGGAGCAATCCCTCAAGCTGCTGTCCACTCGGCATGTGAATCTGCACCATTCGAGGTCCTGGTCGAGAGGAAGGTCGCGGACCCCGAGGTCATTGTTGCACCCCAAGTCGTCGGGTCACTTGATTAAGTCCTGCCATAATAATAATAATAAGAGCTCTTTGACTTCTTCATGTCCATTGGCCAACGAGACACAGAAGCATCAGCATTTGAGGCCTGGCTCCACGATAA
The DNA here is from genome assembly GCF_031143425.1 of Pleurodeles waltl. Taxonomy (NCBI): domain Eukaryota; kingdom Metazoa; phylum Chordata; class Amphibia; order Caudata; family Salamandridae; genus Pleurodeles; species Pleurodeles waltl. Next base: position 1,115,628,400 of record NC_090445.1, read on the forward strand.
AGCCTGCAACAGGGCCAGCTCCATGCCTCCCTGAGCTTCCAGGAGGCGAAGGGAACCCCGCCTAACTTAAAGAGTTAAGAAAAGGGAAACGCCAAGTAGAAGAGTGGGGAGCTGCCCACAGTGTCAGCATCTAACTGGAATCGCGGCTGATTCCGCCAATACCATCACCGTGCCCGGAGGTGCATAAAGACAGGCCAGGCCCCCTGCAGCACCCGAGAGGAGACCAAGCCAAGAGTGGGCCTGTCCGCGGCTGTTCAAGGCTGGGCTGGGCCCGCTCTTTTGGCTCCTTTGGTCCCTTTGGTTCCATGGTCCTGACTTTATCCAATGCAGCTACCAGTTACTGGGTCAAACCATCCTGATACATTTTTGTCAGCCACCAAAGTAAGTGAGCTTAGCTGTGCCCATCCAGTCAACCTAATAAACCAGCTTGGGGCTGCTAACCACTCTTCCCCCTCGGATGAAACCCTTGGGGATCCATCTTGGAGTAAACTTTAAGGACCTGTTATCACCGCTCAGAGAAAAACTGGATAAGTTGGAAGGGGAAACTGGGAAAGTGATTTAATTCTGCCAGAAAATGCATAATGTGAACTTGGCAAATGCCAACGCAGCAGGGATCACTTTATTAAATCATGGGCAGGATAATATTAATATCACTCCAGATCCGGCTACCAATGGGATGTATCACAGCCCTATCTCCTTCCAATGAAGTCTTCTGAGGGCTCTATCGAAGGGCATGTATGGGAGGTGGACCATAGGCATCCAATACAGTCATCTGTTACGGATCCTGCCTGCTCAAACTCAATCCCTATCGCTGGCTTCTTGTCTCATCCTTCTACAGAATCATGGTGGTTCCAACATCCGAATACCTCCATGTGATCCTGTTACAATCAATTTGCCTCCAACTTGTTGTCTGTAAGTAACTGTTCTGGTCAATATTCCCCCTCTGAAACCAGGTCAAACTGAAATTCCTGATCCCTGAAGAACACAATTGTGCATTGGCTTGGCTCAAATCGTTTATTTTTATCTGATAGAGCACATCAAATTTTGCTCACAAGGAGAGTGGGATGGGCTGGGCCTCTAAGAAAAAGGATGAAAGGTGATTGTATAGAACATTCTGCCACTCAGGGCAGAATGTTCTATTTAAAAAAACAAATTGCTCACGGAGCCCGAGGGGATTAAAATCCCCTCGGGCTTCGTGAGGCTTTGTTCACAGCTGCTGCTGTGAACAAAGCGAACATTGGAATGTTGGCGCTGCGGGCTTTTACTGGCCAGTAAAAGCCCGCAGCACTCCATTGTTTTCAATGGAGCTTCCAGCATTCCAATGTTCTAATTATTGTTAATTTCCAACGCCCTAGGTATATGGGGGAAATCCTTGCAAGGTCGATGCCATCTTCTCTGTTTGTTCAGTCTATGGCTTTTTTTACTTTGGGCTTTTTCTATCGCCATCTACGGTTTCCTACCCAACTGCATAATGCTACACTGAACCTGCAGAGATTGCCTGGGCCTAGATACCCTGCTTATCCTCCATTGCTCGTATCTAATAGGTACCAGGTACTGAGTTCTCTAAGTGATAATGACTGACCAATCAAATGTGGGGGCAATGATACAAGGGAGGTTGCTGATAAACCAGAGGGTTCTACGACGGTCATTACCAACAGGTTGTCCCCTGCTGGCCCAGTAGATGCTACTGTTCTGTTTAAAAGCCCTAATGTCAGCAATGACAGGTCTATTGTTAATAATATTGCTGAGAATCTTAATACTACCTGCCCGTATATTAACGACAGTAGCATGGGTGATACCAACCAAAGCCTGGACGGGTGCTATAAATGTGCAACCTGGAATGTGGGTGGACTAATGAATAAGTTATGGTCTACTCCATTTTGATGTTATCTGTAGCCAAGAAACCTGGTGTGTGAATCTGGTATATGTGCAAGGGGTTTCGTCTTATGCTCTTGGCTCTATTCTTTCCCAAGCTTGGAGGGCTAAAGGTGGGCTCGAGATTCTCATCTTTAATAAACTCCTTGTAATTGTTAAAAAGTTCTCTTTGGTGTGCCCACATTCCCAATTGCTGTGGTTAACTATTAAGAGGGGAGTGACCTGGTGCTGTTTTTCTACAATAATGTTTTTGATACTACACATAGTGGAGTAGCTAGTGCACTTATCCTTGGCCTAGAAACATTTTTACGTCCTATTCATACTAATATTGTATTACTATGGGTCGTTCAGTTTAATAGCTAGACTTGTCTTTTACAGGTGACACATGTATGTGGAATTATTAATCAGGACGGGGTGGGCAATGTACATTTCAGTCATAAAGAATATGGGGATATATTGAATGTCATTATTTTTAAATATGACCTGTTGTTACTGAAGTGCGAATGTGATGCCAATGGGGAGCTGATTCCAACCTTTACTGGGGGAAATGTCTCTTCTGTTAAGGATCATATATTGGTGTCTTTCTCTGCAAGTGGTATGTGTGGCACCCCTAGCATTGCTCAGTCCATACTAAGTGATCATGACCCCCATTGTACTCCTGTTCTTTTTCTGGGTCATGAAACGTGAAGTATTCTCTACATTCAATAATATTGTTCCCACTAGGCCCAATGGTGTGCGAATTAAGTGGGAACTGACCCTGGTAGTATACTACAAAATATTGTTACCAGGAACTCCCCGGAGTTATTGGCTTTAGGATTAGGTAATTCCTAGTATGTTGTTGGACTGCTTTGATCACATTATTTGTTCTATTGATGCACTTTTGACAGTCATCTGAAGGCTCCAAAGATAACAAAAAAGGAGATGGTTTGATCAGGCATGTACCCAGGCCTCGTGACATATTAAATCGGCCCTACATAGCACCCCCAGGTTACAATGGCAATCAGGCCCCTCTCTAAAGTATAGAGAGGCCTTGGCGACAAGGAAAAAGCTCTCCAGGAGGAAGCACAACTGGCCCAAGCTGTGAAAACCAATACGTTTTGAGATAAAGATAATGTGCCATTCTTTAAAAAAATGATACTACCTCGAGCTTTGCTCCCTTGTCTCCTGCAACTCCTGGGTGGCCCATTTCTCTGAAATATTTAAACAGAGTAATAGGGAATGTGGCTTAGAAGGGCAGGAGGTGATATGTGAACGGAATCCCCTCCCTTTGGATATTTCTATGAAGAGTTTCTCTCAGCTCTGCATGATGTTGCAGGGGGTAGGGCCCCTGGCCCAGATGGGGTTCCTGTAGATGTATTTAAATCAGCCATTAAATTATGAGGACCCATTCTTACTAGGGTTTTTAATGCAGCAGCTGCGGGTGTGTTCCCTCCTTCCTGGAGCACTTCCATTATTGTACCTTTATATGAAAAATGAGATCATTCTAACCCTAAACATTATCTGCTCATTTCACTTTTGGATTCTTCTGTGTAGGTTTTAAGCAGGATCCTGTGGGAGAGGTTGGAGGAATGTGTCAAAAAACACTCCATTTTATCACCAGCTCAGTATGGATTTAGAACACCACTTAGTAGCATTAAGCAATGTGTGTGCAATATGTAGATTTATTGATTGGTAAATACACCAGAGCCAAACCAGGGGCCCCGTATCTCTGTTTTGCAGATTTAAGCAGTGCCTTTGACCTAGTTGACCGTACTATTCTCTGGTCTTTGGTGTTTACCCTTGGCTCAACGAGGGAAATTATTGGCTCGTTTGTATGGAAATCTATCCTGCAAAGTTCGTTTTGGCACTCAAGCTGAGTGTTCACCCCCTTTCAAAGTTGGGAGGGACATTAGACAAGGCTGTGTTCTAACCCCTTTATTGTTTTTATTATTTATTAACGGCATGGAAAACTAGCTGCAATTTTTGCAGGCAGATGCCCCCAGTGCTGCAGGACGTCCTATACCTGTGTTGTTACATGCTGACGGAGCCGTCCTGATATCTAGGACTCCGGTTGGCATACAGAAACTGAAGAGTGCCTTTGGGGGAGTTTATGCCCTCTATGGGAATGATGATTAACAAAATGAATGCAGAACTTTTTTTTTTATCGATAACACTGTCATTGCTAATGTAAACTCTTTCTGCTATCTAGAGGCTTCTTTTACATGCAGTTGGTCTTGGGCACACCAGATCTAACTGATAAAGCCAATATGAGCAGAAATGTGCATGGGATTTTTAGGTTCTCTAGTACATTAGGTAGCCAACCCATTAGAGATGTGATGGTAATATAAAAGGCTAAAGTTGTGGGCACTGCCACTTACGGGGCTGGTCTATGAGGTTAAACTGTAAGTACACCCATGTGAGTCGAGGAAAATAGTTTCTTAAAATGCCTTCTCTATCTACCTGTCCCAGTATCAACTATGATTACACATCAGGAGGTAGGCTTAAAGCATTTAGAAGATATGCTCTTAGTAAGACCTTTGGTATTATGGTTTACCATATGGGCAAAAGAACAAACTAATTTTACTAAAACAATTATTTTAGATTGCCTAAAATTGGATAATGTCTCACGTATTCTTTGGCTTGCCTATATTTAATCCTATTTTAGCACCTTGTTTAAATTATCAGTATGGTCAGATCCCCTTCAAGTGTGTCACTTACCAGGAGGTCTTTTAAAAAATCATTTTTGCAGCATAGGATGGAATGGAGAATGGGTATAGAAATGATAAAACGGACAGCTGCCCTCTATATGTCTCTTCTTTTTGAGGAGGGCTGTAAAAGCTTTTTATTTGGGTGATAAATATCCAGCATCACTTTGTTTTGATAAGATTTAGACTTGGTACTGTGAATCACTTGGTGGCTTTGCCCAACATGAAGGCTTGCCCACTGGATAGGTTCCCATGTCTGTGTGATGGTTTGAGTACACAAACATGCACTTTATGCTGTTTTGTAAATTTTACTTGCATTCTAAGTCTTTCTATCTCAAACCCATCTTTTTGCTCAGATCTTACAAAGCTGCTTTGAAGTTTCTACTTGCACTAAATGATCCCTGTTTATGTTTTAATGTTGCTTTTTATATTTTAAAGACTATTAATGTGAGGAAAAGTATCATGTATGAAACTGGAAACCTTGGGGAAGAAGATGTTTTTTTCCCCAGTCTGGCATTGTGGTTCGTAAACGCTGCATGCTTTTTAGGTTCGCTATTCCCACACTCTGTGGGACACGGTTGAACAGGTACTGCCAATGGTCTGGAGGAGGCCCGGGCTGTGCTCTCTCAGGCTGTTGCAGATAGGAAAGATGCAGTGAAATTCATCATCAGTTGTGGACTTGACCATAGAGGCACCATACCTGGTTGCGGACCACTGCTATGCGGGTGATGTCCAATCATCCCTGCTGGGCATGCCCTTTGATGGGTCCCTTCTCTTAGGAGACAAGGCAGATTCAGCATGGAGCACTTTAAGGACAGTCGGGCCTTGGACCTAACTTTGGCCCCACGTCACCCACAATCCGCATTTCGCTCTTTTTGTGGCTTTGATAGGAGCTTCCAGCTGTGTTAATACCCTCCCAGCCACCTTGCTGTGCATGCTCCATAACCTTTGCCTGTCCGAGGGCACAGTACCCACAGACCTCATGGGTTTGGCAGATAGCAGTTGAATCAATCCACCACCTCCCTGGCATCGGCAGCCTCCAAAACCTTCTAATCTGCACTTATACCATCATAGTCATCCAGTTAGTGGCAGGATTTGGCATCACCTGCCCCCTGGCAGTCCATAACATTAGACAGGTTAGATTTTCAGACCATCCAAAGGGGCAACTCCCTCTTCTTCATGACCACCTCTCCCCACGCATGCCACCATCCTACAACAGGTCTCCCTTCTCCACCAGGAAGTCATGGCTCTCTTGGCCAAAGGAGCCATAGAGAGGGTGTTGATGCCAGAAGTAGGTCATGATTGTTATTCCCACTATTTTCTGGTTCAGCAAAAGGACGGAGGCCTTTGTCCTATCCTGGACAAACAGCCTCTCAACTACTTCCTCGAAGGAGAAGGTCAGAATGCACACATTACCTCAGGTTCTGTCTGCCCTGGATCCGGGAGACTGGATGGTGGCATTGGGCTTTTAGGACGCATATTTCCACATTCCCATCCTGCCTGCTCACAGGTACTTACTGCGGTTCACAGTACGCCGTAAGCATTTTCAGTTTGCTATGCTCCTTTGTGGCCTCACCAGAGCCCCTCAGTTGTTCACCAGCCTGATGGCAGTGGTTGCTAAGATCAGGGGTATAGCCCTTTCCCTATCTCAACAACTAGCTGTTGAGGGAGGCTCACCCCAGGATGTCTTCTCCCACCTCCAGATTACGGGAAACCTCCTCCATTCACTGAGGTTCACTATAAATGTGCCAAAGTCACACCTGACTCACTCTCAAGCACTCCCTTTCATAGGAGCTGGTCTGGACACAGTACAGTTTCGGGCTTATCCTCCCAAACAGTGAGTCCAGGACATTCAGGCTATAACACTGAGGTTTCAGCCTGTATGCTGGATTTGGGTGGGACAGACACTTAGGCTGTTGGAACTCATGGCCTCCTGCATCCTGCTGGTAACACATGCACGATGGGATGGGCAGGCTCTGCAGTGGGAAGTTCTAGTGGGTACAGCATCAGGGGAATCTCTCTGACATGGTCCAGATCTCAGAGGGAACTGTGAAAGACCTGTAGTGGTGGTCAACGAACCATGATTGGGTCAGTGGCAGACTCTTGTCCCTTCCGCAACCAGATCTCACAGTAGTGACAGATGCATCACTCCTGGATGGGGAGGTCAACTGGGAGTGGTAGAGCTTAGGGATTTCTGGCAGAATTCGGACTCCAGATCAATCTACTATAGCTCCGGGTGACCCAACTGGCATTGAAAGTCTTTCTACCTTCCATCGAGGGGAGGCTAGTGCAGGTGTTCTTGGACAACACCACAGCCATGTGGTACTGCAACAAAACAGGGTGGAGCGGGGTTGTGGACCCTTTGTCAAGAGGGTCTATGTCTCTGGGCATGGCTGGAACATCAATATCTCTGGTGGTTCAACACATGGCGAACTCTCTAAATGCCTGGGCAAACTAACTCAGCTGAAGATGCCTGATGGATCACAAATGGCATTTCCATCTGAAGGAGGTGCAAGGTCTCTTTTTGGCAGTGGCAAGAATCTTGGTTAGATCTTTTTGCAGCCACTGAGAACACGCAATGTCAGCAGTTGCGTGCACTGGAGTTTCCTAGGTGACTATCGCTCAGAGATACTTTTCATCTTGAGTGGAGCTCAGGCCTCCTGCATGCCTTTTTGTCCATACCACTCTTGCCCAGAGTTCTCAAGAAGATCAAGAACAACCGAGCCCAAGTTATTTTTGTGTCTCTGGACTGGATACAAAGAGTCTGGTATCCCGAGCTACTGAGCAGGGCCATTGATCCTCCAATCGGGCTGCCCCTTCGGGTGAATCTTCTGTCACAGTAGCAGGGGAGGGTTTTCCACCCAAACCTGTCCAGTCTCCACCTTCTTGTGTGGAGATTGAGCTGCAGCAGTTGACAGCTTTTGGCCTTTCTCCCAAAGTCTGTGATGTTATCTAGGTGGCCAGGCAGACCTCCACTTGGATGGTATATGCTGGCTGATGGAATACATTTGTGGCATGGTGTGCAGAAACACAAGTTCTTTCTGCCCCCCTTTCTCAGGTTCTCCTTTTCATACTTTCTCTTGCCCAGCACGACATTCCCCAGGGCTACCTTTCCGCTATCTCTTCTTTTTTGTGGTTGCCTGACCTGCCATTCCTTTTCAAGTCCCCTACTGTAAATAGGCTTCAATGGGGCTTGTACATCTCTTTTTCCCTTTCCCATTCATCATGCCCCAGTGGGACCTTAATATTGCTCTTGATCTGTCTTGCTTTCGAGCCTCTCCATAATTGTCCCCTCAGGCTACTTACAATCAAAACAGCCTTCCTTGTGGTGATTACATCAGTCCAAAGAGTGAGTGAGCTGCAGGCCTTGCCATCGAAGCCTCCTTACCTCAACATCTATCCTGACAAACTGGTGCTTCTCAAAAAAGCCTCCTTTCTTCCAAAGTGGTCACTCCATTTCACGTAGGCCAGTCCATCACCCTGCCTACTTTTTACACTCCTCTGCATCCCTCTATAAAAGAGGAAGGAGTCCACCGTCTGGACTTACAAAGAGTGTTGTCATTCTACTTTGATCAAACAAAAGAGTTCAAAGATGGACGACTAACTCTTCTTGGGGTATGCTGCAGCAAAGAAAGGTTGGCCCATGCAGAAGCAGACCATCTCCAGATGGGTCATACTCTGCATTGAGACCTTCTAAGCACTGGCCAAAAAGCAATCCTGAGGGCTTGCAAGCTCTTTCCAGCCGAGCTAAAGCTGCGACCACTGTGTTAGCACATGGAGTTCTGGTCTTGAATATCTGCCAGGCACCAACGTGGGCCCCTTCGCACATGTTCACACATCACTATTATCAAAACAGTCAGGCCCATAGGGATGGGCACTTTGCCCATTTGGTCCTGTAGGACTTCCTCATTCGAAACTGGTCGGCAGACACACTTCCTAGGATAGTATTACCAAAGTATCTATACTAAGGTAAGGAATCTGCAGCTGGAAGTCTCTATCGGATGAACAAGTTACTTATCATCGGTGACTACTTATCTAGTACAGACTTTGGCCCTCATAACGAGTCTGGGGGTCAGACCGCTGCGGTCATGGCGTCCAGACTGTCACATTACGACCGCCGACACCGCCAGGTTGCTGCCAGTTGACATCCTGGTGGTCTCGTTGGTGGTAATCTGCCAGGGTGGCGCTGCATGCAGCACCGCCCTGGGGATTACGACTCCCCAATCTTGCGGTTGGACAGCCATGGAAAGGCTGGCAGAATGGGGTGTTTGGAACCCCCTGGGGGCCCCTGCTCTGCCCATGTATTTGGCATGGGCAGTGCAGGTGCCCCCATGGACAGCCCTGTCGCACTTTCCACTACCCGAATTATGGCCGTGGCTAATGCACCACGGTCATAATACACTGGTGGTACACCGCCAGCCTGTTGGCGGTGTTACCACCAGTGTACCGCCAGCCGCCAGGGTCATAATGAGGCCCATGGTGTGATTTCCAGCTAAGGTCACAAGTTTGGATGTTATCCATATTGGGAACTTTGGGGAATATGGGACAAGTATGTTCATTCCCTCGAAACCAGGGTCCTGGCAGGTCTTGGAAGTGCATAGCACATATGAGTCAAAGTAATTAGCATCAGTTTTGTGGAACAGGGTCTGGCGGAGGCCCTTGTGCAACATCATATGCCTGATGTCCCATCCCTCAGGATCACTGTCCACTGCATGCCATTGTGCAAGCTACATGAGCTGGCCTCTGGGTTTGGCCCTCCCTCCCTACAGTGTGTCCCCATATAACATCTGAAAACATGGTTTTTAAGTCCCGAAAAGCAGTTCAGGAGTTTTAGGGGAGGAGGCATAAAGAAGTACAAAAGACATGGTAGGACAATCATTTTCAGTATAACCAACTGGAAATAACAGGAGTCGGCCCCAGAATGTTTTCCCTGATGGATGTTATCATCTCAGTGATACATCTGCACTTCCTACTTGAGGGAGGTGATCAGGCATGCTGGGTGTTGAAGTGGGTGTGTGGTTTTTGGAGGGTAAAGACAAGATTTCTCCCAGTTCATTTTAAGTCCTGATATTTCTCCAAATTCACTGAGCATTAGCACCACATTGTTGTATGGTGCGTTCTGGCTCCCATAAGAAGATCAATACTATCTACTATCATACCATGCTGCTGCATGGTCACTGATCAGCACTTTGACCCCCGCATCAGACCCTCCTTCTATATTGTACATGCCAGGGGTTCCAGAGCTAAGATAAACTGTACAGGGGCAAAGGGCAGCCCTGTCGAGTACCTCTGGGTACCTGCCATCTATCTGAGAATACCAGCCAGTACGAACCTGAGCCAGGGGCGTAGAGTAGGTGTATCCATCTCAGGAGGCCTTCTCCAATCCCCATGGCGACCAGGGCCCCAAAGAGGTAAGGCCAGAGCAAAGTGTTAAAAGGCTTTTTCTAAATGGGGAACACCAAAGGGTCATCTAAAAGCAGGTTGACGTAAACCATGATATGTAGTAGTTGGTGGATGTTAGTATGTGTGTTACTGCCTGGTACAAAACCGCTTTGATCCGGATGTGTAAGGCCTGGTAAACACAGAAGTAATCTGTTTGTTATAATCTTACCCAGTATTTTGTATTCTGTGGGTAGACGCAAAAGTGGCTCATACGACCACACATCAAATGCATCACATTCCTGTTTTTTTGGAGGACTACAATGGTGGCCTCTCCTGCACCGTCTGGCAGTCAGTCCCTAGTCAGTACTTCTTTATACTTTGCATGCAGTTTGTTCACAAACCGGGATTGAAGAATGATGCAAAATTCAACAGGTAGCCCATCCATCCCAGGTGTTTTCCTGGTGGCCATTTGGGATATGCCCATTTTCAGCTCCTGAACTTCTAGGTCAGTGTGCAGCGCTATTGTTTGTGGTGCCATGGGTCTAGGTATTCGAGTGTTGGTCAGGGAATGGGAAGCAGAGGTATGGCATGTTGTGTGTGTTTTTTTATATAACGTTTTGTAGTACTCTATAAAGTATGGCTCCAATGGGCTTTTGTGTTGTGTCCGATTTTATTAGCCATGCTAGGAGTAAGTCCAATCTATCCTTCCATCCATGCTGCCCCAGAAGGTATTTTTTGAAGTGTAGATATCAAAGTCGCTCCAATAGTGTTCAGTACAACATCATCAGAGTTAAAAAGCATGTACTGTCTTTTGGGTTCATTACCACTGAACTCTAGATCACACTGTATCTTTTCTTTTTCCAAAATCTCTTGTAGCGGTGTTCTTTTAACACCGTAAGGAGTCATTATGCATACCCCCATGTGAACACTTTAAAAGCATCTCATTCAGGGTTTATGTGTGATGCTGTGCCTTCATTGTCTTTGAAGTAATCGCCTCACCTATTCTTTCGCAGTAGGGGGCATCTAGGAGTGCACCCGGTTATAGCCACCATGTTGTGATTATCAAAGATATTCATACCATTATTAGTGTTTTCAGCAGGCAGTTATGATCAGATTCAGTGCAACAAAAATATTCAGCACTGTTCAGTTGCAGTACCAGTGTTGATGACACCATGAATATGTCCAGTCCTGTATGTAATTTGTGCACCAACGCCCCTTTAAACATGGTTAAACCAGCTTATCCCTTAATGACATGTGACTTGCCTATACTTCCCTAGTGTACGGTGTAGAAAATGTACTCAGGGCCTAGGAGCTAAATGCCTCTTATGGACTTTAACACCTATTGTGCCATCCATCAGGTTGGTCTGACAAAAAATGACTTTAGGTCTACAACGTATAATGTAATTGCTGCAGACTGAAGACCTGTGAAACATGTCAAACCAGCCATTTTGACAGATGGGAACCCTAGCTTTTAAATACTAATAAGCCACCCCTAAGGACACCTTGTTGCCCCCAAGATAGGGTCTCTGATGCTTAAAAGTGGAACATGTGCTAAATTAAAGATGGCATGTTCTTCCAGTGACTATATATCAAATGCTATTTTCACTGGCTGGTTTGTAGATGGATCCTAGAAAATGTCAAAGTATGGATTATAAACTTTAATTTGTACCTTTTGATAGAAAATGGCTAAAATAATCATTCACGCTCTTTTTTCACATATATTAAAAGTCTAATTAATTTGTGAAGTTGGGTTTTAATAAATATTTAGGATAAGAAACTTTTAGATAGTTACCCTTTCCTTGCCTGACGCTTCTGGGAGCTAATTTACATTGATCAGCCAGCACCTGCCCAGCATGTTTTTGACCTTAATGAGGTATGAAAATTGATCCCAGTGCAGAACCATGGCTTGGGCCTGGTGGTAGAATGGATTTGGTGTTGGGAATATGATTCCTATCAGCTCAGGAAGGTCAGTTGGAGCCAGGAACTTCTTTATCTTGATAGGGACATAGGTGAAGCCTTCATTCATAGTTTAAAGGGAGAGGTCTTCAAATTGGGGGCAGGTCTTCATGGGAGGCTATAATTGATCACAGGGAGGGCACTGGCTCTGACTTATGGAAGCATCATGCTGATAAAAGTGTTTTGTTTTATGTTGAAATAATAAGCGGCAATAAATCAATTTGTAATGGGCCATCACTAACATCTTTTGTCAATAGAGTAGGTGCCAAATTCCTCAAGCATTTCCCCCAACATTACTGATAATCACACTGTGGATATATTTAAACTTTAGTAAGACCTGGCAGACCAGTATAAATTGTCTGGCAATCAAGTATTTGGTAACATTTTTAAAAAGGGTAACCAAACTCAACTGTAATGTTTAAATATGTTTAGACATAGTTAAACATTGCCAATTTAATAAAATAATTGTGAAAGATTCTAGGGGTGTGTCTGATTATTTTAGTTTTTATTTGGTGGGGGCGCTGCTTTAAAAAACACTTTAAAGACCACTGGTTTAGATAAAAAATGGACCTGAAGAAGGAAAATCTTTTGTCTACAAGGTCCACAGTAGCCATGTTGGCTCTGAAACCAGTGGGGGGGAAGCTAACCCTAGAACGATAATGAGTGGACAAAGGATAGGAAACTGCTCATTACCCTAAACACACCCCTGACTGACACACAAGATCTCTCCAAGGAGGAAGGCCTGTGGCATCTGAGATTTCCCTTAGAAAGGTGTAATGTAGGATATCTGTGGGGCAATCAGGATGTGCTGCAAATGTGGATACGGGTGTCCCAGTGAACTTTTTCCCCATTGGTTTAGAAGTATCCAAGAGTCATCCCACCCACCACAGGCTAGTGCAAACCATGAATGTAACAGCCTAAGGAACCCTCCTTAAAACAGTTTCTAGACCTGCAGAATGTAAGCAACGGTCTGGACCTGCTGTTTTTTACCTGATGGGGTCCTGATGGACTACACCTGCTTGCTCTTGTACCCATAACACAGAAGTGGATTCCAAAGGTCAGTTGGCTAACCTCATGTGTGGCTATGGGGGCAGAACATGAATTACCCAGTTAACCAGGACCAACTGGACTTGGACAGGACTTTGCTAGTGGCTTCTCTTGCTGTGGGTCCTGATCCCTAACTTCTGTCACTGAGGTCCTGAGACCCTTTGAAGTGACCTAATGAGGCATCTCCAGAAATCCTGAAAGGTTAGGACTTTGAAATTATTCTTTGGACTTTCAAAGCCCCCGGAGCCGTGAGCGGGACCTCGCAGCAAAGGTCTCTGATTTTGATGCAACTTTGTTAGATACAGCTTCAAGGATACCATACCAGGATTTTGCGAGACATAAAAAAAGACTTGGGGCCTGACTTAGACTTTGGTGGAAGGAGTATGTATCGTCGCAATGGCCGTGAACTTTACTCCTACCATGGTGGGGGTACTCCACCTGCCAAATTTAGAGATGTCCTTTTGGCCCACTGGATATCTCTTGGACTAACTGGAACCACCATCACAGCGGTTCCTCTAAATGCTTTAAAAACTCTTTTGGTATTCTCTTGGGATCCTTGTTTGTAAATTGCCAAAAGATAGGTATCTTATTGGAAAAGAAACAATATTTAAAAAGCGGTACCAATATGATGCCCCATAATTATTATCAGAGAAATGTGAATTTTATATGGACCTTGTGCGTCTTCAAAGGCAACCTAATTTTCTTCGTGATTTTAGGTGAGTTTGGCAAATCTTCGGAATGGAACAGTGCTTTATATTGCCTTGAGGGAGCTTTAAATCAGCACTCTTCATTCTTTCATTTGATGTTGTGCCATTCATATGTTTTCCACCCACTGCAGGATACAGCACGAGGCAATGGATCAAACACTTCAACCATTTGCTAACTTCACTGTGAATGATGACATCCTGCTCGTTCACAAGCAGCACATCCACTCACAAATTATTTCTCATAGACCACTATGGCAATGTGTGTGTTTTTATATTCAAAAATAAATTTGCATTTACCCTATCTTTTTTTAATATTGGTGAGGTCCCAGCAGCTCCCTCAACAGCAAAGTTGTACAAACCCATGACTTGGAAAACAAGCATTAACAAAGACAAAAGTCTTGCAGCCAACAGCAGATCAGCTGACTTTGCCAATGCATATTTATTTCTGCAGTGCAATTGTCACCAGATCTTATGCAATGAACAGAAAAAGAGCCATAAAAAGCACTAAAGAGAATGGTGCTTTGACACGGTTATCTTCCTTCTACTGAAAAACAGTGATTTTACTGCACTTTGGGCCATATGTACGAACGCTTTTTCCCATAGACCCAGAATGGGTAAAAACCTTTGCTACATCTGGCCCTTTATACCTTACTAGAATGCTTGTGCTCAACACAGTAAGCCTGGGTTGATTATGGTGACTAGGCTATGATGCCATAAGTTAATTGCATAAGTCTAATTGTCAAAGGTAGATTGTTAATAATATGTTGAAGCATATAGACCAGTGTTTTGTTACATGAAACCTCACAGAGTACTGTATTAGGCAAGGACAGTGATGTTGGCTATCCCATATGATAAACTCTGGTGTAAAGGATTTGCGCTATAATAATCCTTATTAGGCCACTTTTGGAGATGTTTATATTGGTATGCCAATTGGGATTTGGCACGTTTTTATAACGTGTGGCCTTTTCTGGCTATTCTGGCAAATGAATGACAATAGCTTTAGGCCTGAGTTGTCTATTGGGGAAAGTTAAGTTCAATGTTCTAGGTCTAATCTATTTTCGATATAGGGTGCATTCAGAGGCAGCTTTTCACGTGCAGCTGGTAATATGCTCAAGCATATAATGTTTTCTGAAGGGAGGTCTGAAAGGCCAGACGGTAGACCTATGGGGAATATGTATAAAAGCATTTTTGCAGTCAGTAACAGCTGTAACATGGTGCTGAATCACAGTTTGTGTTTAGCAATTTGATATTTGGAAAGGGCGTTTTAGGGCATCCCTTGCAAATAGCAAACTGCAGTGGTATGTATGAATGTTGTACAAATGAATTATGGTCTCGAAACATTCATTTTTTTTACCAACACCTGAAGAGTGATGGTAACCATTTGCATGAGACCCCTCCCCCTTTGTGAATGATGAAACAAATTATTTTGGAAGAGCAGGCAGTGGTCCCACAGATCACTGCCTACTCTTAAAAAAAGAAACTTTAAAGTTGAATTTTCTTTTTGAAAATTAATCCTGTTTTCCTTTAGGGTAAATGGGCTGAATTTAAAAAAGAAAAAGTTTGCTTGATTAAAAAACAATAACAACATGGTGGCTTGCTGATCTCAGCGGTCCAGCATCCATATGACGTTAGCGATATCTAATGGGTTACAAATTGCCACCTACATCATTATTATTCATGAGGTAGGTCAAGTGTGATCCCATTAGGAGTCACTAAATAAATTCCAATGGGCTTCATACATTAGAAATTATGATTTCATAATTGCAATTCATAAATAATCACAATTAAGAAATCACGATCCCTAACGTGTATCCATATGACCCAATATACTTTGTGAGTCATGGCCCTAGTTACAATAATAATGTTGTAGGGGTCTTGGAGGGTTTGCTGAGGAAGTTACTGCTCACAATATATATTTTTTAAATTATATGATTATGAGTGTTTTTGAAAATCACAATATGTTTCATCCCATTCTCTCAAATTATTGGTATTTTTCTACCACAACTTCTATTTTGGAAAATTAGTAAAATTAAATGTTGCTTTGTTAAACACAGTAGACTCTGAAAGTTGTTAAAGCAATGGCATACTTTTTATTGGCCGTGTGATAGATTTCCCCCCTAAACATTTCTGGAACATATGTGAACAATGGAGTGGTTTAGTGTACCTTACTTCAGTAACATTGGTGAAATCTGAATAGAACTTAAATGCAGTTTTACATTATTTAATTAGTTCTTTTCGAACAAATGGCAAACAGTGGATTTTCAATCACATTGGATCTGAAACATTAATCTGACATAAAGACTACAAGGACCGATTCCATCTTGAGCAGGATGAGACTTAATTTTCTGCATTTTTGCAGAATCATTAACAAGTCTGCCTTTGACGCACAATGTTGTCTATACTTAGTTCTCCAAGAACCAGTGAAACTGTTGAGTCACTGAGACATAGACATTGATAAGAAGTCTGATGTTGCATCCACTGGAACAAATGCCTTGGTATCTCTATTTCAAGGTCAAACAAGAACAATATTCTAAGCAGTGTAGCCTGAATTGTCATGTTTACCTAATTTGACTTATTTGTCTTAGACCAGCCTCTTGATGCCTAGTGGTAATGCCAAACATTCCTAAAGTGATGTGGAAAATTCCCATACTGGATAATATAAAAGGGATCCCACTTGACCACTTGTCAGTAGAGGCTCTTCCCCCCCTGATTATCGCACAAGATACTGCTGAAGAAGATCTTGACTGCCAGAGATGCTTCTCTATCGTACTTTCTACTGGAAACTAATATTGAGACAAGTCTAGGAGGCGACGCATGTTTGCTTTTGCAGGGAACACTGCCTCCCTGGCTTTTGACAAACTACAGCTCTTTGATGCAAACAGGTATGCAATATGCTTAATCTTCCTAGGAAATGATAGACCAAGGTTATACTACTCCATGCTGCCATAGCGCAGAAGTAGGTTTTGGGGGGGGGTAGGTTTTAAAACAAGACTAGGGTACTACTACTAGGGTAGAAATGTTCATTTTATTTGCCACACTCAATTATTCCAGTGTTAGGATGTTTTGAGTGGCTATTTTAGATGTGCAAAGCAACAGGTTGAGACTGTTCAAATAAAACAGTTTTTAGTTAAAGTGTGTTTTTCGTAGTGGAATTTGTGTGTGTGATATTGAGGAGAACGAAATCAGTTTGTTTCCAAGTATCCCTGTTTAGGGATTGTAAGAAGTTGGCTCTGTATATACTATTTCAAAGTAAGAAATAGTGTGCACAGAGTCCAAGGGTTCCCATTAGAGGTAAGATAGTGGCAAAATTAGATAATTCTAATGCTCTCTTTCGTGGTAGTGTGGTCGAGCAGTAGGCTTATCAGAGGGTAGTGTTAAGCATTTGTTGTACACACACAGGCAATAAATGAGGAACACACACTCAAAGACTTACTCCAGGCCAATAGGTTTTTATATTGAAAAATATATTTTCTTAGTTTATTTTAAGAACCACAGGTTCAAGATTTACAGTAAACACTTTAAATGTAAGGTACTTCACTTAGATACTTTATGAACTTTGAATAAAAGCAATATCATAGAGAGTCTTTGTAAAAATGGAAATAAGCTATTTTCAAAGTGGACACAGTGCAAAAATCAACAGTTCCTGACGGAGGTAAGTAAAGGTCACATTAGGAGGTAAGTAAAACACTTACATGTCTCAGTTCTGGGGCATATGCAGCCCACAGTTGGGGGTTCAAGGCAACCCCAAAGTTACCACACCAGCAGCTCAGGGCCGGTTAGGTGCAGAGGTCAAAGAGGTGCCCGAAACACATAGGCGCCTATGGAGAACAGGGGTGCTTCGGTTCCAGTCTGCCAGCAGGTAAGTACCTGTGTCCTCGGGGGCAGACCTGGAAGGTTTTGTAGAGCACTGGGGGTGACACAAGAAGGCACACAACACACACCCTCAGCGGCACAGGGCCGGCCAGGTGCAGTGTGCAAAGCAGGCGTCGAGTTTCAGGTAGAAAACAATAGAGGGATCCGGGGGTCACTGTAGCGGTGCAGGCAGGCACAGGGGGGGCTTCTCCGGACAGCCACCACATGGGCTTAGGCAGAGGGTCGCCTGGGGGTCACTCCTGCTTTGAAGTTCGGTTCCTTCAGGTCCTGGGGGCTGCGGGTGCAGTGTTGGTTCCAGGCGTTGGGTCCCTTTTTACAGGCAGTCGCGGTCAGGGGGAGCCTCTAGATTCTCTCTGCAGGCGTCGCTGTGGGAACTCAGGAGGGTCGTCTCTGGTTACTCACGGGTTTGCAGTCACCGGGGGGTCCTCCCTGAGGTGTTGGTTCTCTGAATCTCGAGCCAGGGGCTTCGGGTGCAGAGTGAGAAGTCTCACGCTTCCGGCGGGAAAAGTGCAGTCTTTGGAAGTTGCTTCTTTGTTGCAAAGAAGTAGCTGGTTTTGAGCAGGGCCGCTGCTCACGGGAGTTTCTTGGTCCTTTAGTCCAGGGCAGTCCTCTGAGGTTTCAGAGGTCGCTGGTCCCTGACGGATGCCAATGGCTACTGTCCTTGAGGGTGGCTACTCCCTCTTTGTGCCTCCTCCCTGTGGGGAGGGGGGCATATCCCTAATCCTATTGGGGGAATCCTCCAAACTCAAGTTGGAGGATTTCTAAAGGCAGGGGTCACCTCAGCTCAGGACACCTTAGGGGCTGTCCTGCCTGGTGGGTGACTCCTCCTTGTTTTTCTCATTATCTCCTCCAGCCTTGCCGCCAAAAGTGGGGGCAGTGGCCAGAGGGGCGGGCATCTCCACTAGCTGGGATGCCCTGGGGCACTGTAACAAAAGGCGTGAGCCTTTGAGGCTCACCGCCAGGTGTTACAGTTCCTGCAGGGGGAGGTGAGAAGCACCTCCACCCAGTACAGGCTTTGTTTCTGGCCACAGAGTGACAATGGCACTCTCCCCATGTGGCCAGCAACATGTCTGGTGTGTGGCAGGCTGGCAGAAACTGGTCCGCCTACTCTATAAGTCGGATTGGTATTCAGGGGGCATCTCTAAGATGCCCTCTGGGTGTATGTTACAATAAATTGCACACTGGCTTCAGTGTGCATTTATTGTGCTGAGAAGTTAGATGCCAAACTTCCCAGTTTTCAGTGTAGCCATTATGGAACTGTGGAGTTTGTTTTTGACAAACTCCCAGACCATATACTCTTATGGCTACCCTGCACTTACAATGTCTAAGGTTTTGCTTAGACACTGTAGGGGCATAGTGCTCATGCACATATGCCCTCACCTGTGGTATAGTGCACCCTGCCTTAGGGCTGTAAGGCCTGCTAGAGGGGTGGCTTACCTATACCACAGGCAGTGTGAGGTTGGCATGGCACTCTGAGGGGACTGCCATGTCGACTTAGTATTTTTCTCCCCACCAGCACACACAAGCTGTGAGGCAGTGTGCACGTGCAGAGTGAGGGGTCCCGAGGGTGGCATAAGGCATGCTGCAGCCCTTAGAGACCTTCCCTGGCATCAGGACCCTTGGTAACAGGGGTACCAGTTACAAGGGACTTATCTAAGTGCCAGGGTTGTGCCAATTGTGGAGACAAAGGTACAGTTTAGGGAAAGAACACTGGTGCTAAGGCCTGGTTAGCAGGATCCCAGCACACTTTCAATCAAAACATAGCATCAGCAAAGGCAAAACGTTAGGGAGTGACCATGCCAAGGAGGCATTTCCTTACACAACCCCCTCCCCCCCAAATGAAAGAGGATGAGACTAACCTTTCCCAAGAGACTCTTACTTTTCTAAGTGGAAGAACCTGGAAGGCCGTCAGCATTGGCATGGGCAGTCCCAGGTCTGTGTTCCACTATAAAGTCCATTCCCTGTATGGATATGGACCACCTCAACAGTTTAGGATTTTCTCCTTTCATTTGCATTAGCCATCTGAGAGGTCTGTGGTCAGTTTGAACTAAGAAGTGAGTACCAAAAAGGTATGGTCTCAACTTCTTCAGGGACCAGACCACAGCAAAGGCACTCTCAATAGCACTCCAACGCTGCTCCCTGGTGAGTAACCTCCTGCTAATAAAAGCAACAGGTTGGTCAAGGTCATCATTTGTCTGGGACAGGACTGCTCCTATCCCATGTTCAGAGGCATCTGTCTGCACAATGAACTGCTTAGAGTAATCTGGAGCTTTCAAAACGGATGCTGTGCACATTGCTTGCTTCAGGGTGTCAAAGGCCTTTTGACAGTCCACGGTCCAGTTAACTTTCTTGGGCATTTTCTTGGAGGTAAGTTCTGTGAGGGGTGTCACTATTGATCCATATCCCTTTACAAACCTCCTATAGTACCCAGTCAAGCCAAGGAATGCCCTGACTTGAGTCTGGGTTTTTGGAGCTACCCAGTCCAGAACAGTCTGGATCTTTGGTTGGAGTGGCTGAACTTGGCCTCCACCTACAAGGTGTCCCAAGTAAACAACAGTACCCTGCCCTATCTGACATTTTGATGCCTTGATAGAGAGGCCTGCAGCTTGCAGGGCCTGCAAAACCTTCTTCAGGTGGGCCAGGTGATCCTGCCAGCTGGAGCTAAAGACAGCAATATTATCAAGATAAGCTGCACTAAAGGGTTCCAAGCCAGCAAGGACTTGATTTACCAACCTTTGGAAGGTGGCAGGGGCATTCTTTAAGCCAAAGGGCATCACAGTACACTGGTAGTGCCCATCAGGTGTAGAGAATTCTGTTTTCTCTTTTGCTCCTGGTGTCATTCTTATTTGCCAGTGCCCTGCTGTTAAGTCAAAGGTAATTAAGTATTTGGCAGCACCCAATTTGTCAATCAGCTCATTTGCCCTTGGAATGGGGTGAGCATCTGTCTTGGTGACATAATTAAGCCCTCTGTAGTCCACACAAAACCTCATCTCTCTGTTGCCATCTTTTGTGTGAGGTTTGGGGACCAAGATCACTGGGCTAGTCCAGGGACTGTCAGAGTGCTCAATCACTCCCAACTTCAGCATCCTGTGGACTTCCACTTTGATGCTTTCCTTAACTTGGTCAGACTTTCTGAATATTTTGTTTTTGACAGGCATGCTGTCTCCTGTGTCCACATCATGGGTACACAGGTGTGTCTGACCAGGGATTAGGGAAAAGAGCTCAGCAAAGTGCTGGAGGACTTGCCTGCAGTCAGCTTGCTGTTGGCCAGAGAGGGTGTCTGAATAGATCCCTCCATCTACTGCGCCATCCTTAGGATCAGTGGAGAGGAGATCAGGGAGAGGTTCACTCTCTGCTTCCTGGTCCTCATCTGTAACCATCAGCATGTTTACATCTGCCCTATCATGGAAGAGTTTGAGGCCGTTAACATGGATCACCCTCTTGGGGGTCCTGCTAGGGCCTTGGTCCACCAGGTAGGTGACCTGACTCTCCTTTTCTAGCACTGGGTAAGGGCCACTCCATTTGTCCTGAAGTGGCCTGTGAGCCACAGGCTCCAGAACCCTGACTTTCTGCCCTGGCTGAAACTCAACCATAGCAGCCTTTTGGTCATACCACATTTTCGGGAGTTGTTGGCTGGCCTCAAGGTTTTTGCTTGCCTTCTCCATGTACTCTGCCATCTGTGAACGTAGGCCTAGTACATAGTCCACCACATCTTGTTTGGGCTCATGAAGAGGTCTCTCCCAGCCTTCTTTTACAAGAGCTAGTGGTCCCCTAACAGGATGGCCAAACAGAAGTTCAAAGGGGGAAAACCCTACTCCCTTCTGAGGCACCTCTCTGTAGGTGAAAAGCAGGCATGGCAAGAGGACATCCCATCTCCTTTTGAGGTTTTCAGGGAGCCCGATGATCATGCCCTTCAATGTCTTGTTAAATCTCTCAACAAGACCATTGGTTTGTGGATGGTATGGTGTGGTGAATTTGTAAGTCACCCCACACTCATTTCATATGTGTTTTAGGTAAGCTGACATGAAGTTGGTACCTCTGTCAGAAACCACCTCCTTAGGAAATCACACTTTGGTAAAAATACCAATGAGTGCTTTGGCTACTGCAGGGGCAGTAGTGGACCTAAGGGGAATTACCTCAGGGTACCTAGTAGCATGATCCACTCCTACTAGGATATACTGATTCCCTGATGCTGTGAGAGGTTCAAGTGGACCCACTAAATCCACTCCCACTCTTTCAAAGGGGATCCCCACCACTGGAAGTGGAATGAGGGGGCCTTTGGATGGCCACCTGTCTTACCACTGGCTTGACAGGTGACACAGGAGGTACAAAACTCCTTTACCTTCTGGGACATGTTGGGCCAATAGAAATGGTTGACTAACCTCTCCTATGTCTTGGTTTGTCCCAAATGCCCAGCCAGGGGAATGTCATGGGCTAAGGTCAGAATGAAGTCCCTAAACTCCTGAGGCACTACCACTCTCCTAGTGGCACCAGGTTTGGGATCTCTTGCCTCAGTGTAATGGAGTCCATCTTCCCAATAGACCCTGTGTGTTCCACTGACAATTCCTTTTTCTTGTTCAGCTGCTTGCTGTCTTAGGCCTTTAAGAGAGGGACATGTTTATTGCTCCTTGCACAGCTGTTCCCTTGAGGGTCTCCCTGGGCCCAAGAGCTCAGCCTGGTAAGGTTCCAGCTCCAAGTTTTTACCTTTGTACCCAAATGAGGATTGTGAAGAGGCTTTGGACCCACCATCCTGTGCAGGTTTTTGGGGCCCTGTAGAAGACTCTTTACTTTTTCCCTTGGATGTCTCAATACTCTTCCCCTGGGGAGGCTCTGTGACCCCTTTCTTTTGGTCACCCCCTGTGGAAGTCTTAGTCACCCTTGTCTTGACCCAGTGGTCTGCCTTCTTTCCCAATTCTTGGGGAGAAATTGGACCTAGGTCTACCAGATGCTGGTGCAGTTTATCATTGAAACAATTACTTAAAAGGTGTTCCTTCATAAACAAGTTATACAGCCCATCATAATCATTTACACCACTGCCATTAATAAAGCCATCTAGTGTTTTGACTGAGAAGTCAACAAAATCAACCCAGGTCTGGCTCGAGGATTTTTGAGCCCCCTGAACCTAATCTTGTACTCCTCAGTTGAGAATCCAAAGCCCTCAATCAGGGTAGCCTTCACAAGGTCATAGGATTCTGTATCTTTACCAGAGAGTGTGAGGAGTCTATCCCTACACTTTCCAGTGAACATTTCCCAAAGGAGAGCACCCCAGTGAGATCTGTTTACTTTTCTTGTTGCAGAAGCCCTCTCAAAAGCTGTGAACCATTTGGTGATATCATCACCATCTTCATATTTTGTTACAATCCCTTTGGGGATTTGTAGCATGTCAGTACCTTCTCTGACCCTATTTATGTTGCTGCCATCATTGATGGGAGCTAAACCCATCTCTTGTCTTTCCCTCTCTATGGCTAGGAGCTGTCTCTCCAAAGCCAATCTTTTGGCCATCCTGGCTAACAGGAGGTCATCTTCATTGAGGCTGCCCTCAATGCTTCCAGAGTTACTGAACTCCCCTGTGGAAGAACCAGTATCTCTGACTATCACTTGTGGAGTCAGGATTTGAGGGACCCTTGCCTCCCCAACTAGGACAGGCAGGAGGGAATCATCCTCCTGCTCACTAGCTTCCCCCTCTGTAGGGTTATCCTCAGAGGGGTGGTCTCTTGCAAACTCTGCCAAAAGCTCCTGGAGCTTAACTTTGGTAGGGTTTGAACCAGTGTTTATATTTTTTAGTTTACAGAGAGTCATTAACTCTGACATCCCTAGATGCAGGTAAGGGTCAAGGTTGAGTTCCACCACCATCTCTTCTGTGCTAGACATTATTTTTCTAAAAATTGGGATACTTTTTAAGAATCTAAAACTATTTCTAGAACTTAATCCAAACTTTTACAAAACTTTTAAACTCTAAACGAAATGCTAACAGGGACTTACACAAGGCCCTAGCAGGACTTTTAAAAATTTAGAAAAATAGCTCAAATTGCAAAAATCTGTTTCTAATGACAATTTTGGGAATTTAGACGTGTGATCAGGTATTAACTGAGTAGTCCTGCAAATGCAAAGTCTTAGACCCCACCGCTGATCCACCAATGTAGGAAGTTGGCTCTGTATATACTATTTCAAAATAAGAAATAGTGTGCACAGACTCCAAGGGTTCCCCTTAGAGGTAAGATAGTGGCAAAATTAGATAATTCTAATGCTCTATTTTGTGGTAGTGTGGTCGAGCAGTAGGCTTATCAGAGGGAAGTGTTAAGCATTTGTTATACACACACAGGCAATAAATGAGGAACACACACTCAAAGACTTACTCCAGGCCCATCGGTTTTTATGTTGAAAAATATCTTTTATTAGTTTATTTTAAGAACCACAGGTTCAAGATTTACAGTAAACACTTTAAATGTAAGGTACTTCACTTAGATACTATAGGAACTTTGAATAAAAGCAATATCATATACAGTCCTTGGAAAAATGGCAATAAGCTATTTTCAAAGTGGACATAGTGCAAAAATCAACAGTTCCTGGGGGAGGTAAGTAAAGGTTAGATTAGGAGGTAAGTAAAACACTTACAATTCTCAGTCCTGGGGCATAGGCCGCCCACCGTTGGGGGTTCAAGGCAACCCCAAAGTTACCACACCAGCAGCTCAGGGCCGGTTAGGTGCAGAGGTCAAAGAGGTGCCCAAAACACATAGGCGCCTGTGGAGAACTGGGGTGCTCCGGTTCCAGTCTGCCAGCAGGTAAGTACCTGCATCCAAGGGGGTTTTGTAGAGCAATGGGGGGGACACAAGTAGGCACACAAAACACACCCTCAGTGGCACAGGAGTGGCCAGGTGCAGTGTGCAAAGCAGGTGTCGAGTTTCAGGTAGAAAACAATGGAGGTACCCGGGGGTCACTCTAGCGGTGCAGACAGGCACAGGGGGGGCTTCTCGGGACAGCCACCACCTGGGCTAGGCAGAGGGTCGTCTGGGGGTCACTCCTGCATTGAAGTTCGGTTCCTTCAGGTCCTGGGGGCTGCGGGTGCAGTGTTGGTTCCAGGCGTCGGGTCCCTTGTTACAGGCAGTCGCGGTCAGGGGGAGCCTCTGGATTCTCTCTGCAGGCGTCGCAGTGGGGGGTCATGGGGGTCATCTCTGGTTACTCACGGGCTCGCAGGGGAGTCCTCCCTGAGGTGTTGGTTTTCTGAATCTCGAGCCGGGGGCGTCAGGTGCAGAGTGAGAAGTCTCACACTTCCGGCGGAAAACGTGCAGTCTTTGGAAGTTGCTTCTTTGTTACAAAGAAGTAGCTGGTTTTGAGCAGGGCCGCTGCTCACTGGAGTTTCTTGGCCCTTTAGTCCAGGGCAGTCCTCTGAGGCTTAGGAGGTTGCTGGTCCTTGTTGGATGCGTTACTGGTTGCAGGTTTTCGAAGTTGGAGACAGGCCGGTAGGGCTGGGGCC
This sequence comes from Pleurodeles waltl, assembly GCF_031143425.1. Taxonomy (NCBI): domain Eukaryota; kingdom Metazoa; phylum Chordata; class Amphibia; order Caudata; family Salamandridae; genus Pleurodeles; species Pleurodeles waltl. Next base: position 1,115,653,398 of record NC_090445.1, read on the forward strand.
AAAGCATTTGTCGTCTTCCTCCTTCTCTGCAAGCATGTAGGTCAGCAGTCCTTCTTTTTTCTTCAGGTTGCAGGAATCTGATTTCCTGGGATCTGGGGTGCCCCTAAATACTGAATTTAGGGGTGTGTTTAGGTCTGGGAGGGCAGTAGCCAATGGCTACTGTCCTTGAGGGTGGCTACACCCTCTTTGTGCCTCCTCCCTGTGGGGAGGGGGGCACATCCCTAATCCTATTGGGGGAATCCTCCAAACTCAAGATGGAGGATTTCTAAAGGCAGGGATCACCTCAGCTCAGGACACCTTAGGGGCTGTCCTGACTGGTGGGTGACTCCTCCTTGTTTTTCTCATTATCTCCTCCAGCCTTGCCGCCAAAAGTGGGGGCAGTGGCCGGAGGGGCGGGCATCTCCACTAGCTGGGATGCCCTGGGGTGCTGTAACAAAGGGGGTGAGCCTTTGGGACTCACCGCCAGGTGTTACAGTTCCTGCAGGGGGAGGTGAGAATCACCTCCACTCAGTACAGGCTTTGTTCCTGGCCACAGAGTGACAAAGGCACTCTCCCCATGTGGCCAGCAACATGTCTGGTGTGTGGCAGGCTGGCAGAAACTGGTCAGCCTACACTAGAAGACGGATTGGTATTCAGGGGGCATCTCTAAGATGCCCTCTGGGTGTATGTTACAATAAATTGCACACTGTCATCAGTGTGCATTTATTGTGCTGAGAAGTTTGATACCAAACTTTCCAGTTTTCAGTGTAGCCATTATGGAACTGTGGAGTTCGTGTTTGACAAACTCCCAGACCATATACTCTTATGGCTACCCTGCACTTACAATGTCTAAGGTTTTGCTTAGACACTGTAGGGGCATAGTGCTCATGCACATATGGCCTTACCTGTGGTATAGTGCACCCTGCCTTAGGGCTGTAAGGCCTGCTAGAGGGTTGGCTTACCTATGCCACAGGCAGTGTGAGGTTGGCATGGCACTCTGAGGGGAGTGCCATGTCGACTTAGTCTTTTTTCTCCCCACCAGCACACACAAGCTGTGAGGCAGTGTGCATGTGCTGAGTGAGGTGTCCCGAGGGTGGCATAAGACATGCTGCAGCCCTTAGAGACCTTCCCTGGCATAAGGGCCCTTGGTACCAGGGGTACCAGTTACAAGGGACTTATCTGAGTGCCAGGGTTGTGCCAAATGTGGAGACAAAGGTACAGTTTAGGGAAAGAGCACTGGTGCTGGGGCCTGGTTAGCAGGGTCCCAGTACACTTTCAATCAAAACATAGCATCAGCAAAGGCAAAAAGTTAGGGGGTAACCATGCCAAAGAGGCATTTCCTTACAGGGATGGTTAGTAATCCAAAAGCATTGACACCACTTCAGCTACGCAGTGTTCTGCAGGGCTACAATAACCTGTCTTTAGCATTCAAGCATTGATGCATTGAACTAAGTTCATCGTGTCACCCTTGGGTTTTAAAACAAACCTATAGAGCTAAGCCAAAGTCTTAGTTTATGCAACCTTGACATCCAGCACTGGGCCTGGATTTTTTGGGAAACCCTTGAACAGTTTATTTTTCACATGCACACATGCGTTAACTATTATTCCATCAATACTGAGATGGTCGTAGTAATTAAGTTACCTCCTACTTGAAATAAGAGTGCATCTATTACTGTGGGTTTGTAGGCAGCCCCTATTGTGACAGGAGCCAATACCCTGGAAGCAGTTACTCAGCAGCTCAAGCTTTGAGGTGTTCCCGATGCATGGAGTAAGCACTGACATTTGTAACAGCTGCTCATGCGGCATATACCTTTGAGAAATGTTACTCACAGATGAAGTTTGAGGCTATAGATGCTGCCTCCAGGCAGTTTCAGGTTTATAAGGCTGTACTACCACCTGCAAACTTTAGGGCTTATAAAGATCTTGAAATCCCTTTGGCTTACCAGGAACACCAGAACTGGTTACCACACACATACAGGAATTCCCTTTGGTGACTCCTGAACAATGAAATAGCTACATGGCCAGTACTAGCTGGCTACACACCCGTTTTACATCTTGAAACATTAGCACACATTGATGTAGTTGGGATTGCACAGTCACCTTATAGAGGAGACTTGTTCAGTTTGTATTGCATTCCATAAACTCTTGACCAGCACTTTGGCTGGACCAGCAGTTCACGAAAGGTACAATCCATCAATCCTCAGACTATAAACACTATCATGGGCAAGATGCCCATGAAGCATGAAGAAATTGCCATCTGGATTGCTCACTAGACCAACCAGTTTGAAGTGGTCTCTCCACACAAAACACCCCAAGACAAACATAGACTATTGACTATGTGCCTTCATCTCGGGGTACTGCCAACCGAAGAGGAATGTAACAAATAGGGAAGCATATTTTCATGCATTACACCAGCACAGATGGTATGCCTTCATTGGCAGTTTTACCTGAGGTACTGAAACAAGTACAGGATGAGCACAGGGCTACAACAGCACTGGATTTAAGAATTACTTTAATGGGGAACTTCTATACAGTTTCTGTGATTATCCTTGGCAACATTAAGGGAGAAGGCTTGATTCTGGCCATATGCCAAAGAATGGAAGCAGTTCTAGTTTCAGATCGTGAATGGGAACTACCAAAAATAATTGCATAAGTTTACACCTCTGGGGGTTGGCTAGGTGAACCTGTAAGCCAAATTTAGAACCTAAACATGACATTGAGGGTTTTGTTACAGAGAAATCTGTAATGGAAGGTAGAAGGAAACAACGACAAAGAGATGAAAGATGGACTGGGTCGCACGCATCTTGGGAATCTGGTTGGGGGGTAAACTAAAAACCTGGAATGGTATCAGTATTTTGATATTTGCTCTCCACATTATTTTCAGGACACTGATGGTAAACAAGCAGAGACTGAGTCAATCTGAGTATCGAAGAAAGGAAGAGTATAACAGGAAATGGGGAAACAGAACGAGAGGCTGACATCAGCATAAATAGGGAAGAGAAAGGATAGGACTCTGAAACTCCAGTTAAAAGAGTAGCAGGATTTATAGGAAACATGCTGATCCAGCTAAAGATGCTCCTTCAAAGCAAGACTTGAGTGAGAGTGCTTCTAGACAGTGCAGCAGACATCATAATAGTGCATCAGGCGCTTCAGAAGTTTCTGGTGGCAAGTACAACTGATGAGTTCCTACAAATTGAGACTCCAGATAAGCATTTACATCCTCCTTATGGGGCTCATACTTTAGAGATACAGACTAAAAGGGATTTACCACTCATTATTAAAGTAGTCTTCTGACCACATTTATCTGAGGATTACGACATTATACTAGCTAATGGCTGGCATCCAGTCTTTGTTAGGGAAGCACCCGAGGGGAGGAAGTAATAAGGGAAGATTTTTCGCCCATAGTACCTGAAGACATCAGAGAAATTTAAACCAGTGAATGGGCTGTTAGACAGGCTTTCGGAAACAAACGAAGTGGAGTGGAATAAATTTGATAATCCCCATGTTAATCCCTTATGCAGTGAACCTCAAGCACAAGCGTAACACTCTTTAAAGCTAGAAGCAGAACGTGGTATTAAATCAATTTCAGATCCAATGCAATATCAGGGCCTAATAGTGCCTTGTCTTTCACCAATGAACACAACCCTTTCCATCTATAAACCAGGTGGATCCTATAGGATAGTTTTAGACTGTAGGAATTTAATCTCTCACACGTGGACATATGCGGTGCAAAATGCACATAGCACAGAGTTAATGACAAACTTGTTGCTGAAAAAATACAAAACTACCCTGGATATTTTCAATGTTTTTTTAGTCATAGCATAGCACCTGAAAGTGAGTATCTAGCCATATTTAGTTTCGTCTGGGTGCAGTTCTCATTCCAATTTTTGTCTATGGAGTATAAGAACAGCCCTGGCTTATTCTCAGCATGCATCATGGATAATTTACAACCAGATCCGAAGGAATCATCATATAATAATGATATGTATCTCACTGTTGATGACTTAGACATATACCTAACTAGGGTGGGCAGAAATGTAACAATATTAACATCACATGGCTAATTGTCTACCTCACTTTGACCTTGTTTAGGTCAGGGCTTGGCCCTTGTAGTTTCAGGGCGACAGTTGAAAGAGCAAACATCAAACTAGAGTATTTGTTGTTCATAGAGTGCAAGTGAGATAGAATGATCCTTTACTATATAGAAGAATGCCAGATATGTGAAATCATTACAGTGGCGGAGCCATATGCCATTAAACTGCCACCTGCAATGATGGGTTAATTTTGGTCCGAATGTAGCTGTCATGGTTTTTGTTTGATTGATTTCCAGCCCACTCCTAACAGTATAGGCATGTAATGTGGAGAGTTGCAACTGAAGGCCGATCTTTGTCTGGTTGAGGAGCATAAGGTCATCAGCATATAGCAAGTGAGTCATACAATGGCCTCACAATTTGGAAGGGTGGCAATTTGCTTCATAAAGTGGCTTCAACATGTCAGCTATATATAAATTAAAAAGCAATGGAGCAAGCATGCAGCCTTGCTTCAGTACAGAATTTGTAGGGATCTTTCTTGAGATACAAGAGCCGTCTCTTAGTTTGAGCCACACCTAGGTATTAGTATGCAGCTGCTCAATTGCTCTCAATGCTCCACCTGGCAGTTCTGCAGTTTGTGCCATAGGGGACCTCTTAGTATACTGTCAAAAGCAGCTTTAAAGTCCACAAAGCAAGAGTAAAGCACCCGTTTATTTCTGATTGCTTTGTCGCTCATGAGGGCCAGTGCTATCAGATCTGAGGTGTACACATCTAATCAAAAAAGTCCCTTGGCCTCACCTTGAATCTATAAGAGAGGCATATGTTTTGACAAAATTAGAATACTGTTTGCGGTGTTGCTACAAAAGAAATCCCTTTGACTTCTACGGCAGAGTCTTATAACTTGCAGATTGCCGGAACTGCTTTGTAGGTTCAGAGACTGTTACAGACGCAATATCTGACTCACTTTGCTGATATTCTACCTATGATATTTAATTCTTCTACAGTGACTTGTATTGTGACTCTTTATAAGAACGTTGTTTCTGGTCTGGTGACTGGATCTGAAGCAGTGTTTGGACTGATATGAATATTTTTCACTCCTTTATTCTCCAGTCTTTTTGGAGGATGTCTAACCAATACTACTGCTCATCAGCTGTGGTATTGTCATCTTTCTCCTGATCCAACGAGGAAATCAATAACAAGGACTAATAGAACCTTGTACCAGTGTAATCAAAAATGTCCCTTGGCCTAGTATTTATATTAGAGGCATGTGTTTTGACATAATTAGCAAACTGGTTGCTGTGTTACTACAAGGAGAATTCCCTTTGACTTCTGCAGCTGAATCTTACAACTTGCAGACAGCCAGACCTGCTTTGGAGGATCAGAGGCTGTTACAGACACGATAATAATTAATTATTCTACAACAACTTGTACTCTGCATCTTTATAAGAACATTGCATCTGGTCTGGTGATGGATTTAAACCAGTGTTGGACTGATATGATAATTTTGTCACTGTTTTATTCTCCAGTCTTTTTGCAGGATTTCCAACCATTCTACTGCTCATCAGCTGTGGTATTGGCATGTTTTTCCTGACCCGACAAGATAATCAATAACATGGAGTACATGTATCCAGCTGAACAAAGATGCAGAGAGACCCTATTCTGCTATCTGGAACATGCTTAGCTTTCTGAATTTAGCGAGAACTGTATGCTGACCTTTCACAAAATAGACGCTAAGCAAGTAAAAGCTGTGTTCTGGTGCATACACTGTCCAGCTGAAATCATCTTGGATCTACATCCAGAGCAATCCCTTATGGCTTTTCTTAATGGGAAAATGCTCCTGCAAACAATGAAATCACACTAGAGACAGTGCAGATCAATGCAACTGTCTCTACACCAAAATGCTAACTGTGATGGATCAACTTCACCAGTGACACTTGTCAACAAGTTGCTTGATGACTGGCTTGACTCACTGTTATGGTTCGAGACTCCAAATGCAGTATTGTCATGATAACTGAGTACTTTGGAACAGCACCCATTTTCTGGTCCATTTAATGTGCGAGCTAATGATAACAGGCATGCATTGACTGGTTTTCTCCATGATCACAAGTATTCTGCATGTAACCCTGATGTCATCCACAAGTCCTCAGATGAAGATTGAAAACAATGTGTGATTCAATCAGAAACCTGCACAGGATTGTAAATCAATCACAGTGACTGTGTTGTGATGATGAAAAAATTTCAATGTTGCATCATTCCTGATCCCTTTAACTGGCAATATGCAGCTTTCTTAACTGACATAAATGCTTTTATGATTATGTCTTTTGTAATGCCCTTTTGTTTGTTACAACATTTTCAATATCTTGCAGCTTGCAACAGGCAAGGCTTAATAAAACATTCACCTATAGCTTTTTGAACTGTTTACTAATATTTTATGTTATCATGCCTCTTTAAGGAGTTACATTTATGCATAATGAGAAACAAGATACAGCATAAAAGGGCTGCCACTTGACCACTTGTTAGTAATTTCCTTCATCCCAAATTATCGTGCAAGATAATGCTAGAGAATATCTTTACTACCAGAGATGCTGCTGTATTGCACTCTGTCCTAAAAGCCGATATTGAGTCAAGTCCAGGAAGGGAGGGGTTGATGCAAAGCGTATTTGCCTTTTGAGGGAACATGGCCTCCTCAACTCTTGACAAGCGACAGTGCTTTGCTGTAAATAGGTGTGCAGTGAAATAATTCTCCTTAGGAGACTATAGATGCAAGTTGTACTACCACTTGCTCCTCTCCTGTATAAGTAGGTTCTAAGGTGTTAGGTTTTTGATGACATTTTAAGTATGGTAGAAATACTATTTTTTTTCTCTTTGTTTGCCACACTAATTTGTGCTAATATGGTATTGTATGTGATTAGTTTAGTTTGTTTTCAAATCACCTATCCCAAAAGCATTGACACCACCTCAACTATGTATTTGGCTTCCTTTGCACATTCAAGTGTCGTTGCATTGAACTAAGTTCACTCATGTCACCCATAGGAGTGAAAACCAACCATGTAGAGCTAAGCCAAAGTTTTAGTTTCTGCAACAGAGAAACTAAGAGCTGCACCTTGCTCCTGCAGATGAGGCATTCATAGGTTTACCGTCAGTAGTGTAGCCAGCAGTACAGTTTGTAGTGGTGGGCAGCATGCCGCCAGCAGGATTAGGAAATGCACTCTTTGTCACCCACAAGAGAGCAGCCTGAGCTGCCAGTGTGTTGGACTGGGTAGTATGATAAAGTAGGGCCACCAGGAGGATTAAGCATTCTAAGCACACTATTGCCTTGGATGTGGAACTCTTGACGTTCTTACTCCTTCGCTAACATGGCTGCCAAGCTTCTTCCAGTGACAGTCGGATTTACAAATTACATTGCTTACGGCAATGAGCAAAATACAGCCCCCTTTTGGCAAAGTCAGAATATGATATATTTCTAGCTTCTTCTTTCTGAGAGAGCCATTTCTCAAAGAGAAACACTCTAAGAGGTTCCCCTATGACTTGTTCAGCATTGCTCCAAAGCACAACAGTTACTGAGGGTCCTCAGGCTACCCTTGCACTTTGCTTCTCCAGGAGAGAGCATTGCTTGTGTAGCCCTTGTTCGGGTCCTATTTGCATAGTATTCACTTTTTCCCATTACCTGCTTCCCTACTGTTGCTAGCACGGCCCAACATCCATTGACTGTGAAGGCAAAACCACCTTCTCCCTGCAAGTAGAATGCAAGATGTGTGCTGGCAAGGTGGCTACAGCTCTACAATCTTTTTTTAATTTTGTTTTTCTATCCCATGGTTCACTGAGATCTTGGTCACTGGAGGAGTGAGACTACAGGGGAGATTCTAAAACATTTTGATCTGGGTTAGCGTCACCTGAACAAAATGTTTTTTTCCTGATTCACTTTCCAGTGAAAAACTTGTTTTTAGATAGAAAGTACCCAAAAGTAATGCAAAGGAGAGCAAAACGCTGCTTTGAATTACTTTGCTTCAAGGGGCGTTCCATGGTTGGTACATGGGTGTTTACATGCAACCACCCATGCTTTTTGATGCTAAACTCTATCGACTAACATTAGTAGACAGGGCTTAGTGCCAAAAATTAACACTGATGTTTTTCACTTGTCTAGCCATAGTATTTTGTGCAAGAAGGCTACCCTTCCTATACAAAACCTATGGTAGACTCAAGCATGCACCCTAGCACTATGGCGTTAAGGTGTTTGCCTGGTTCATGGCAGCTGAAATCATTGACGACGCTAGGGAGAGGAGAGAGCCAGATCTCTGTGAATATGAAGCTCTCCTGCTCTCTCCCTGTCACGCAGCGCAGCATGTTTGGCTGCTGTGCTGCTTTCTGTGACACCTTTGAGAATCTTCGCCTACACGCCTTCCAGAAGTGCAGGTGGATGAAAATGAAGTTGGGAGAGGGGAAGGCGTGAACTGGAGTAAATGGCACTGAGACCACATTAATTGCTATTGTATTTTTGCTCTTATGTCCCTCAGTGCCCTCTTGGTGGACTTAAATCTCTGTTGCTTCTTCGTTACTAGAAACGAGCATACTACAATGTCTTTCCTGTGAGCAAATTCACCGTCTGCCAATGGTAGAACTATTTATGGAAAAATAATTTTCACTAAAATTAGAAGACGACTCAGGCCCACATTTACTAAATTCTCACGCAGCTCAGAGCAGCATCCAAAAGAACTGTGCTATGCTACGTGAGAAGGAGGGGGCAAGAGAGCACCACATTTACCCTAGCGCCAGTGCAGAAATCTGCTGCTACACACGCACCTTTGTGCCATAGTGCAAGGATGTGTGCCTGGGTCTAGCATAGGTATCCTTTCAGTACAAAATACTGTGCGTAGACACACTTTAAAACTTTTCCTATGTTGTATGTGTGCTGCACAGTGCAGCACGCATATAAAGTCGGAAAAGAAAGGAGAAATGAAACATTTTTCCTTTCAACACCTGCTTTCAAATGCTGTTAACTTTTAGCGCAAAACCCTGTCTACTATTGTTTGTAGATAGAATTTTGCATCAAAAGGTACGGGTGGTTGCATGGGAACACAAATGTACCACCCATGTACCACCCATGTAACAACCCCTGGGCGCTAAGTTACACAAAGCAGTAATTTGTGCTGTTATGCGTTACTTGTAGGGCACTTTCCAGAGCAAAACAAGTTTTTCTCTGGAAAGTAAATAGGTAAAAAAGATTTTGTATCGATTTGCTTCATTTTGTGAGTCAAAAACGACGTAAAAGGTTAGTAACTATACCCCTCATTGTTTAAACTTAGCCTACACATACCTTGTAATTTGTTCAAAAAACGGACACACGCTAATCCTAACTTTGCCTGGTACAGCATTGGCAAAACCCTACATTCATTTAGAAATACTTCTTTAAAATATAGCCACAGGCATTGTTTTACAGAAACGTCATTCATAAACAAAATTAGAAGCGGTGATCCAACTCGGCAACCTCCCATTGTGGGTAAGTAGTCTCTGCCTGTCTTCATTCAATGAATCTTTTTCACAGTGCTACCTCAAATCGTGTCAATGCAAAATAACACCATTAGTAAAACCAGAGTTACCTGCACGTAGGCAGTGAAGCGGGCATAAAGACAGTCCTGGATGACATGATTGTTCTGGTGGTGTGGGTGCAGAGTACAGCTGATAGAGCCAGTATGGAGCACATTGTGCAGGGCCTTGGGAGTCACCCTTGCATCATCCTGCCGAACAGAGAGCTGGTACTGACTTGGAGCCGAGGCCAACAAGGTAAACAAATGTTTTCTCCCTTAGAAAAGAGTCCCAAAGGGATGAACGTTGTGGCTCACATTCTCCCAGGGCTTTTGCCTTCAGTTCTTACCTTGCTCCGAAGGATATACTCTCAAGAAATTAGAAAATATCTGCCAAGCCCAACGATAAGCTGAATAAACTGACTGAGTTTACGCATAAATTGGAAAAGAGAATGATGTGATGGAAGGTACCATTAGAGTTCAGCGAATTCAATTTTTGTAAGAAAGACCAAGATTCAGCAGATAAAAGTTGGAAGAAAGTACCGAATGTATAGAAAAAACTGTGAAATATATGAGATCTAGAAATTTGCACGATCGGATTTCTAACTGGAGCTGAAAGGGGCAACCTTCCATTTTTGTGCAATCCTGGCTTGAAGAGCAACTGGGTCTTGTGAAGGAGTTCCCTGAAATCGAGGTGGTGAGTTGTTATTGCATTCAACTTGGAAGAGAGTAGCCCTGAGGGGATTTTGTGTTGCAACTTTCATGGTCATATGGATCATTCCGGAGGGACAGGATAAAATCCTGGATAAAGCATTGAGAAATAAAAATATCATCTTTATTTAATTTGCTGTTGCCAGATTTTAGCCAGGCAATAGAGAAAATTAGAAAGAACTTGGCCATTAAGAGGGCATTCATAGGCTTTGGCTTAAAAGTTATGATTGCGTTCTCAATCTTACCAAAACCTACCTAAAGTGAGAATTATAAAGTCTTCTGGATCTCTGAAAGGCCCAACAGAAAATGAGCAGCCACTACAAGTACCAGAAGAGGGGTTTCGATATTAGAGGAAGGAGAGGTTGTTCTGGCGGAGTCTGCTTGGGTAAAAGCCCCAGTAGCCAGTGTTTACTTTATTCAAAGTTTAAGTTGCTCAATGCAGATGTTTACTTTTCCCTTGGTTCGTTTTTGAGGATTCCAATAAAATTGAATAAGGACTGGAGCCATTTTATGGAGAGGAAGACTGCAAGATACTACTTGTTCTCTGTGCAAAACAAAAGCTGGATTATTGGGTGGCAATGAAGTCTTTTGGGAAAGGTGTCCTAGATCACAGATATTTAAGCAGTTTGCACCACAACGGGCAAGGCTAAGAACAGTCAATGTATGTTTTATATTTTTTGCAATGAATAGGGCATCTGCTGGGGCTTGTTATTTTACCCTGTACCATAAGTGAGTTGTGTTTCCGTTGTGTAACTAATTGAAATGTATTTCAAAAAGTGCAGTCACCTTCAGCAATGATGAGGAAACACAGGAAATGCAGAAGCCATCGGACCAACATGTCGCCAAGCACCTGAAACAAAAAAAACATTTCAGTTCACTTATAGGATCTAAACTCCAGCCCTCCTCTTTGGAAAAATATTGCTATCATATTAAAATACCTAAAAGGAGCTCTTTTGTAGCTCACATAATTATCTTCCAAATGGTGTCGTAATGTGACTCTCTCCCAATACATTTCCGTGAAGAGTCTCCATTTAAAAATTTCTTACACAGAAGTCGTACAAATCAGGACATAGTGGGAGGCAGTTCTCCCATTTATCACTGTAAAAAGTAACTGTACATGCATATATACTTAATACAAGGTGACTCTAACTGCATTAGATAGGAGATACTCATCCCATTATTATAAGTCACAGTGAGATTTAAAAGGTACTTTTTAAAGTGCTTCTGTCATTGTTCAATTTGTTGATGCTTTCTAACATGGTCATTTTATATTTTCGTTTTGCTTCAATTGAGTTCTCCGTAGAAGCTGCCTGTTTCTTTACTACATTGCACTTGCAGCTTTGACAGCTAACATATTTTATTCTTTACTTTCATTTAGGAGCTTTCAGTCAACCACCTTTTGCCATTGGCTTCTTTTGTGTTGGAACCTTCTGCCATTCGCTTGCAACATCGTCATTCACATCTTGAATCAAACCACTGGAGTATTTTGGTTTACAGTTTGTCTTTCGTGCTTTATGTGTGTTCTTTTGGAATGCATATTCGAGTATTTTGCAATCGTCCAGAGGCCGGGTAGCATTTGGCAGCGAGTGCTGTCAAAGGATCTTGAAAAAAAAATACTCCTGAATAAGGTCGCTCTTTTTCTTTAGTATTCTTTTTTGCTTTTGTAAGCGCTCACTCCCCGGTGCAACATCGCTCAGTCATTGATTGTGAGTATGGCAGCACACAGCTAAAGAAGGGATCATCTACTTGTCCCTTTACGATTCACTGGCCTAAGCTGCCTGTGCCAAAGTCTCGGTGACCATCCCCCATCATTGGCCTGTGATTAGCTAAGTTTGGGTGTTGTGGGATCTTTGGTACAGGGTGCTAAACCTTTGCACCCACTCCTATTTTCATCTGACCAATGGGATGTTCCCAGTGTTACATGTCATGTTACACACACCTTTTGATGCCACGTCAAGTGACCCAACTCCTGGAGATAACTATTACCTCTTGGTTAGCACTCTAAGCCCTACCTCAGTTCCTGGATAAATGGTGGACATTGACACATATAGAAGGACACATACACGTGTTCGCATTAGAGCACACACACACACACGTGCAAACACACACACAAGCTCTACCTAGCCCCACATATTGGCAAAAGAGTTTTGATCAGGATAAAAGTAGATGGTGGACATAAGACATGCATGGACATCATCTTTCTGCTGCCTCACGAGACCACCTTGTGGCACTCACGGTTAGCGGAAACACCATGTATTGAGTATGGTGCTGCCATCATGTGCCGCTCTATTGTTATTAGCGAGCTTTGTCACTGTATGTTATCACAAACATGTTAAATGTTGGCGCTTTTTAGGGCCGAGCAGGCAAGCGCTCTGGCCTCTGTTGTACTTGCTCTGTGGCTTTTAATCACACCCATGTCACACCCGTCACTTTCAGTGGTTCGTGAACTTGCCTTTTAAAGTTCACTTGGTTTCATTTCTGAAAAGCATGCATACCTCATGCCTTTTCCGGTGTTTAGCCCTCCTCAAGCGCATCGGCCAACTACTGAAAACATACGAGGCTCCATATTTTCGGCATGATTTCTGGACTACTTTTTCTTTCTATTTCCTACACAACGCGATCTCACTGGGTTTTACACAGCACGATCACGCTTGGTTTTTTTTTTTCATATTTTTTTGTAAATTTCCCTCATCCCCATCCACAGTCCCACCCGCCCTCGCCTTGAGATTTGCAGCGGCCGGCTCTGTTCATTACACTAGACGTCAGTGCCTAGGAGTCAGAGGTCCCTGCTGCGCCCATTCACACCCAGCCGCTGGCCTGCTCAAGCAAGCCCAAACAAATGTTGAAGTGCGGCCATAAATCAGGGGGCAATTTCCCTTCTTCACACCACAAGTGACCATTTTCGTTCCCTTTCTAATGCCCCTCCATAGCTCTCAACCACTTGTACCATTTGTTTTTCGCCTCTGCCCCGCCTTTTAACAGTAGTGCAGACTGTGAAGATGCAACCATCGCATGCAACAAAGGCAAAGCATTAACATCTCTATGGCAGCATCGATTTAATACACTTCTGTCCTCCAAATAGCACGTTGTTGCCACTTCCTTGCGGTTTTATGCAGTGTTGAGCGTGCTGTTGTGCCCTCCCTCACGTCCCACATGAAGCAACTAGTGAGCAGTAAGGTTACCGGCGATGCAGCCTCTGGTAATCCTTCATCTGACTTGTTTGCGTGTTCTTCATCCAGACTTGAAATGTCTCTCTGCCTTCAGAGATGCGTTTCACTCAACCTGGTCTGGTGTTACATGTTTGGCTACTGTTATCGGACATAAAGGTCACGCCCAAAAAGATCGCCATTCTCCTGTTTTTGTGGGGCATTTCGACTTTCTGCTACATGCTCCCTGCCTTACAATATGTATTTAGAGGTGGATTGATAGCTCTTCTTCACAAACGGGGCATCCTGTCGATGGTCTTTTTATTCAGATATTCCGTTGTGCCTTCCCTCACGTCTCACATGATGCAACTAGTGAGCAGTAATGTTACCGGTGAGGAAGCCTCTGGTAATCCTTCATCTGACTTGTTTGCGCGTTCTTGGTACAGACTTGAAATGTCTCTCAGGTTTCAGAGATGCGTTTCACTTAACTTGGTCTGCGTGTCACGAGTTTGGCTATTGTTATTGGACATAAAGGCCAAGCCCAAAAAGATCGCTAATCCCCTGTTTTTGTGGGGCATTTCGACTTTCTGCTACATGCTTCCCACATTGCCATATGCTCATAGAGGTGGATGGATAGCTCTTCTTTACAAAAGGGGCATCCTGCCGATGGTCTTTTTATTCAGATATAGTGCATGGGATTTTGCTGTACTCTACAGGGGGTACACTACAGAGGCGGTAGCATCATACAACATTTGGCATTTGTTCCTTGAGTTTTTGGCTCATAGTGGTATTAATAGGAAAGGGAGACGCCATTGTTTACTGAAGAAAGGAATCCACATTCAACTTATGACCCAAGTCATTTACTATCCAAAGGCTTAAAATAATATTGTTAAGCACAATGCACTTTCTTCTTGTGACTAGTGCCGCCCTACACTACATTGTAATCAAACTGACAGGCACATAAATACATTACTTTTACTTTTCCTTAGCTCTAGGATCGGTCCTAGTGCATGAGTGGAATATAGGCTGTCAGATTTGTATTTGTGTTACTTAATTCCAAGTAACTACATTGTTGTTTGGCACAATGAACCTTCCTCACTTGCACTTTTCTGCCATCCTTGCACTCTTTTCATTTTTGGATGCAGATAGAAGAAGTAGGTAAATCGAAGTGCTTTAATTATATGCAGGGCCACTGGAATTATGTTGCAGGGAAAAAGCAAATTATGATGCAGGGTTGACCAATTTATGTGGCAAGAAAAGTCCAGTTATGAATTTACAGTGCCAATACCTCTAACCCATTGCATTGCAAATGCTTGTTAATCTTCTGACAGCATACACTAATTGACTGCCATACTGACTCATGTTAAAACACACCAGTAGAAGATAATACAAAATAACTTGTTATTTTAAAAAAAAAAATAGATTTTATTTATACATTGAATTCGACCAAGGTGCTTTATAAAGCATTCTGGATGCAATCATTACCAAATCACATTGAGAAGATGAGAGATTCAGGTGCACATATCAGAATCTTCACCTGTAACCTGAGGGTCGTACAAAGATCATAAGAGTGAGTTTTATTACGGAGTACGGAGCTTTGTTAAATCCAGGGTCTATTCGAAACTGCACTTTGTCATGAAGTTTCACTTTATTCCTTTAAAATGTCACAAAATTATTTTTTGAGGTCAAAATTTAATTTTCGGCATCTCACTTGACTTTTTAATGCAAGAAGTACAAGTCGCTCAAAAATATCTCATAAGATACTGTCAGGAGACTGTTTTTTTGCAGAAATTGCCTGACACTGAGAAACGTTCTACATGAACCAGTCTCCCCTGGGTAAAAAACCTGTAAAGTGGCCTAATGCCAAATATGTTGAAATTGCATAAAATTCAAGTAATGTGAGATTTGTGAGTTTAGAGAATTTTGCTTGGATCGTTAAAACTTGACAGAAGCATTATTAAAACATACATGCAAGGCTTCATTAAAGTGATCCAATAGCAACAGCACACATCCAAAGTTGAAAAACGGTTACACTTTGTAAAGCACAGAATTTGTGCTGGATGTGTTACTTCTGTCAGCCTTAGGATGGTCTTTCCCCAAACGTTTTGCCTATACACAACTTAGTTTGCTAAATTCGTTGTTGTTGTCTTTTGGGCTCTGCAGCCTTCACCTGGGTCATATGACTGGGGCATGCCAAACACTGCATCGGAACTGCTGCACAACGCATCCCTGATGCAGGACTTCACATCGCAGTTCCACAGCCCATTGGTGCCGCCAGTGCACAATGCATCTCCTTGCAAGGATCTTGCATCACCCCCGCATCCTCCTAGAACCATGCATCACCTACCACAGCTCCCAGGAACTGCAGGTGCATGACCAATCTCCATGAAAGGACCAAGGGCCTGATTTATACTTTTTTAGCACCGCATTTGTGTAATTTTTTTACGCAAAAGCGGTGCAAACGTACAAAATTCAATTATATTTTGTAAGTTTGGCCCGCTTTTGCATAAAAAAATTCTGCAAATGCGGCGCTAAAAAAGTATAAATAAGGCCCCAAGTATCACCCACCACAGCTCCCCAGACCTGGTGCTGTGTGACACATCGGCTCGTGAGGTCCTTGCATCGCCTCTGCTGCATGACGCATCCTCAATAGCCTATTTTGGTCCCCGTAGCCAGCCAGAGCTCCATCGCAGTCACTCTAAACTTGCTAAACAGTGCAAAAGTGCTTGTGCTCTTGTCATGAAATATGGTAAAAGTGTTTTAAACCTGATTGGCATATTTAATTTACTTGTAAATCTCTAGTAAAGTGGTACAACCTATACTTAGGACCTGTAAATTAAATGTCACTAGTGGGCATATAGCACTCATTGCGGCATCCACTTTAGTAGCCCCTTAAACTGTGTCCCAGGTCTGTCACTGCAGCCTGAATGCAGTTCTAGGCTGCCAATTTGACTTGGCAATATAGCCCAATTGTCAAGCCTTAAACTCCCCTTTTATTGCATATAAGTCAACCCTAAGGTGGGCCCTAGGTAGTGTTGCGTAAATTCTCATTATCCTAATGAGACTACTGGATTTGGGCAGCAGAATCAACTGGATTGTAGAGTACTGAGTACAATCCCACACCACGTGACACCTGTCGGCCTAATCCAGGTTTTTCTTGCCAACTAGCAGTGCCTCATCTCCACCCAAGAGCAGGGATAATTGTGGCAAACGGGTACCTGACACAGCGGACTCCTCAGGGGAATCGTGGTCGATCAGATCTCATCCCTTTCTCTCCGTTACATTAGTCTCACACATACAAAGACAATAAGAAGCAGAGTATAGTTCAATAAGATTTATTGCAGTAACTGCATCTTAGATAAAATGGCATTTATTGCAATAACTAGGATGGTAAAACACACTAAAAGCAAAATTGTGAAAAGGAGAGTGAAACACAAAAACAGACCCACCATACTGTCACTAGGAATGATGTAGTTGTTTCCTACCTAAACTATGTTAGAGCACAGCGTGATAAGCCCTAATCCGCTATTCAGAGCTTTAGAAATAAGTTCCCTACGAACAGAAGAGGAAAGGCTGGCTGAATCTCCATCCTTTCAACAGTATCTGCCTTGATGCTAGTTGGGCAGGTGGGTTCATTGTCCAGTTTTGGATTGGTGTTTGTATCAAATCTTCTTAGTATTGGTAACTTTTTAAAAAATTCTCCATTTTGCTTTTTTTATTTTTCACCTTTTCGGAATGATTGATAATTCTTCTCCTTGTTGTTTATTATGCCTACTTAATTTCGATTCATCTTCCTTGTCATTCATCTTTTTAGTTTTTTAAAAAAAGTGAGCAGCATGGTGGGGAGATGAATACTGAGGGTTGTTGTTGGACCTCTGATATTTCATGGAATAGTTTCTGTGGTGAATAGATATTTCCTAAGATTGTTGGCTACTGCTTTTCTTTATCGTTATTGAATTGTCTTTTCCATGTTTGCGTGGCTCATGATCTTATTTGTTTCATATTGTTCTATGCTAATTTACACTTATTAACCTCAATAGCGGTTTGCTTTTGTACAAACTTTCCATGCACATCTTGTTCGATACCATTTTGTTTAGCAAAGGATTTTAATGTTACAGTTAAAATTTCATGATTATTGTCTGAATCACATGTAGTTTTTTCAGTGAGCGACAGCATTGATTCAAGAGTTCTTTGAAGCGTGTGCAATGCTTCAGAAATGTGTACATATTCTCTTGGAGGGTGAAAAGAGCCATTCAGCATACGTTTGGGTGATAGGAATGATAATTACTACAAGTTGATTCTTCACTCGATGTACAATTGAAACATCCCATTGAATTCTTTGAGATTTTGTTCATTCTCTCTTGAGGTAACATACTAAAATCCACATCTTAGAGTGAAAGGGTAATACTCCTATCTGGTCTCTTCTGAAACATCATTTTTTATCATAGTTCCTTGAGAATGAATATTATTGGCTTCAGAAGACAAAGACGGATTGTTCAAAGAAGTATTCTCAGTATCTACTTTAGAAGTCATTCCTATGTCAGGGGATCTTCTGCTGCATTTTACTTCCTTTTTGGGGAGTGTTTTCCTGTTGGTAAAGCTTTCATTTTACCGAAAAAAACATTCAGGAAAAGAGGGGAAAAGGCCTATTGATCCAACGTGGAGGAAGTTTTTCCTTCCTCCTATTAATTTAATATTCACAGGCAGCCTTTTCTACTGAATAGAGCAACCCCTTAGTTTGTTTAATGGCCATCATGTTTGTTAATTCACTACTTTTAGAACTATAAAATAGAAATCAAAATCACCACTTGCCTTGTATATCTCGATCACGGCCTCCACCCACAGAGAGTAGTTGTATTGATGCCTCAAGAGTCCTTCCAATTCAAGAGCAGACTTCTTTCTTATGATGGAAGCCAGTTTCTACATTTTAACTCTGCAAAAGCTATTTCCAAATTTTCTTCCTTGAAGGTGATAGAGATATGGCCATGGAGCTTCTGCTGCCTGCTGTTTCCCACTTAATGCTTTAGGTTCTGGGCTGCAGTGCTAAAGTGAGGGCTCAAACCCAGTTCCCCGAGGTGGGGCCCTGATGATCTGCACAGCCTCGCTGCACCTCCAAAATGAGCAAAGGAGACACAGCACCCCTTCAGCAACCCCCCTCACACTAAAAAACTGCCATCTGGCTCAGCCAAATCTGCCACACTGCAGGAAATGCAGTAATTCAGTGGCAAGGAGGGAGTACAGATAGTAAGTGGTGGTCCATAAATGGTGGTTTAGTAATGCTTGCTCGTTGGTGGCAGATAGAGGCCATCTGAATGTGTGTTGTGTTGCTTTAAAGGCACTATCTTGCATTTCAAATGTATTCCATTAGACTTTAACCACCCGGAGTAGTCATTCTACACAATGGCATCAGTGCATATAGCGCACAACCTTTGGGGTGGGACTGTCAGTCAGTTCTGTATTTCTACTGATGCTTCAGCTCAAAGGCACGCAAAAAGTCACAAGAGTGCTGCAAATTTTGGCGCTGTGTCACATTGATAGGACTTAGAGGCACTGGACCTGAAAGGATTCTGAGATAGAGGCACTGGACCTTGCTGTGCTCCTCCCAGAGCAACACATAAACAAAACTTGTGCTCTCACCATTCTTTTCAGGCCTGTCTGAAGCTTTCGTGGAGTTCAGGTCAAAACCTTTATGTGGGGTCCACTCTAGTTTTAATCCAAGGAGGCAGGGAAAAGTTTCCAGTTTTACTGTATGCAGATTATTCTGTCTTACTCTTCCAACACCCTAATGGTCTTAGAGCTTTATTTCAGGAATTTGTGTCCTTTATGAGGTCATTAGGCTTGGTTACTAACTAAGCAAAAACATACATTATGGTCTGCAAGCCCAAAAGCATAAGATGTGGGGCATATTATTACAAGCCCATCATTTTGCCCAGGCTCAAGACTTTTCTTATTTGGGCACAGTTATGGATACGTGGAGAAAGTGGTGACCCTTTAATACTAGACTGCATCAGAAATTTTTAAGCTTGGTGGGGTATACTTTTAGTTTGGCCAATCATATTGGGAATAAACAAGTATCCCTCCTCCAGGAGATCTATAGGAATAAGTGTCTCACAGTCCTTACATATGGCTCAGAAACTAGGGGATACTCTAATAAAAGTCCCCTTCAAAGTGAGCAAAAAACAGTGTTCAGGCGAATTCTTGGTGTTCCACCTGCTTGTTCTACCCTTCATCATGCACCAGTGGCTGCGGATGGATTATGTTGAGGGCATGATTGAGTTGGTCCTCTTGCTTATGTGGTTTTCGATTTGGTTAAACCCTCATGCTTCACTAAACAGGGATATCATCAAGGATTGCCTCTTGTGTGAGAGAGACCTGAAAATCCCCTGGTTTAGATATATCAAGTCAGAACTGACGAAGCTGGGTAGGTTGACTCTTTTCACCAACCCAACCACTATATCTAAAACTCACTCGGCATGGGTCAGAAGAGCATTTAGGTCAAGGACAACAGCTCCTAGGGAAGAACCAGAACTTAGTAAACCAATATTTAGGGAGTATGTGGAACTGCATAGTTCTCTATCCCTGGAACCTCATTGGAACAGATTCATGGGACAGACTACTACTAACCAGGTTCAAGCTTGGTTTCTTGAGGTAGCGTCTCAGATCCTCCCTCGGCCAATTCAAGTATTAGTATGTCCTTGTGATAAATCCCCCCCACAATGCATGCTGCATTTTACTTTCTTTTGTTAAATTTACCTTGATTTCACTAAAAGGTTTTCAATTCCCATTATCAGGTTGCAGTGAAGCAGAAATTCAAGACTACATTTGGTCTATTTGCAGCAACTCTGTTCCCCATCTAACTGTTAATATGTGCTCGTTTTTACAATGTGCAATCAACAGAAGGAAATCATTGATGTTTTAAAGGAATCAAACCTTCTCAGTGGGTTGAAATACCAGGCTCATAGAGACATGTATTGTGACTGTTGATTTTTAATGGAAAGTTATTTGGTCGAGCATGTGGTTTTTACTTTGGGATGCGTTTTATCTTCTATTATCTGATTTTTGCTTTTTAATCATAGCTAATGTCCTTGGAAGAAGGATAGAATCTAGCACTTTTGTTTCAACCTTATTTTTTTGAATGGAGGACTTCAAGTGGTATGAATGAATCCTGTAAACCATGAATATGTTATTGTGTGGCACTGTTTACATTTTGCTAGGTGTTAGAAATCGGGTCTCTAGTTGTCAGTCAGTTTACTCCCTGTCCAAGTAGGGACCCTCACTCTAATCAGGGTAAGAGAGATACACAGCTCAGATAGTCCCTGCTCACCCCCTTGATATCTTGGGACACGAAGTAAGGCTTATCTCAGAGGTAATTCATAAAGTATTTGACCAAACACACCCAGTAACACAGTGAAAACATCATAAAAGGACTCCACACCAGTTCAGAAAAATAACCAATATTTATATAAATCAAACAAGACCAAAATGACAAAGATCCAACAAATACAAGGAAAGATATGATTTTTTCAAAGTATAAAGAGTCTTAATCCACAGAAATGGATGCTTTGTTTTAGCAAAAAGTACCTGGTATGCATCAAAGATAAAGCTGCACGGGTGGGCGTGCATCGCAAAAGCAAGCAAAGCATCGATTCCTTACTCGCAAGTGAGGCCGTCCGTCGATTCTTTCACCATCCGGGCAAGCGATGAGTCGATTCTTTCCTCGCAGGGGAGAGATGTGTTGTTTTTTGTACAAGCAGTGTCAGGTCGTTGCGGTGATGTTGCAGGTTGTGATGCCCAGGGACGATGCATGGAAAATCCAGACGCACAGCAGCGATGAATCCACCCGGAGCTCGTAATGTGCCGATTTTTATCATCACAGCTTAGCTTTTTCAGCCACAGTACATGCGCTGCATTGATTTTTCTGCCGCTCAGCTCTGGTGCGTCTATTTTCGCCTTGGGTTCACCAGTTTCTCTTTTCATGGGCCCAGGAACTGGATGTAGCACCACTTGTCAGTGTAGGGGTTTCAGCAAGTGAGCCCAGGTGCTGGTAGATGAAGTCTTTGATGGCCCTGAGACTTCAGAACAAGAGGCAAGCTCAGTCCAAGCCCTTGGAGAATCTTCACAAGCAGGATGCACAGCAAATTTCAGTCTTTGTCCTCCCTAAAGGCAGAAGGAGCAACTGCAGGCCAACCCAGCAAAGCACACACAGCAAAGGGGCAGTACTTCTCCTCCAGCTCTTCAGCTCTTCTCCTTGGCAGAGGTTCCTCTTGATCCAGAAGTATTCTAAAAG
Organism: Pleurodeles waltl; assembly: GCF_031143425.1. Lineage (NCBI taxonomy): Eukaryota > Metazoa > Chordata > Amphibia > Caudata > Salamandridae > Pleurodeles > Pleurodeles waltl. The sequence continues at coordinate 1,115,675,074 of NC_090445.1, forward strand.
TCTGGGGTTGTAAGTCAACTACTTATACTCATGTATGTCTTTGAAGTAGGCACACGTCAAAGGAAAGTCTCTATTGCTCACAAGATCCTGCCTTGCCCCGGCCTGGTCCCAGCCACACTCCAGGGGTTGGAGTCTGCATTGTGTGATTACAAGCAAGCCCTTTCAGGTGCAGGTGTCAGCTCCTCCCTCCCAACTCTAGCCCAGGAGACTCATCAGTATAGGCAGGAAACACCTCAGCTCCCTTTGTGTCACTGCCTTGAGGGAATTCACAAACATCCCAGATGTGGATTCCACAGGCAGGCAAAGCCACAGAATGGTTGAGCAAGAAAATGCCCACTTCTCAAAAGTGGCATTTTCAAACAGAAAACCTAATAACCAACTCTACCAAAAGATGTATTTTTAAATTGTGAGTTCAAAGACCCCAAACTGCAAATCTCCATTTACTCCGAATGGGAAACTGCACTTAAAAGGAATTTAAAGGCATCACCCATGGGAGAGATAGGCATTTCAATAGTGAAAAACAAATTTGGCAGTATTTTACTATCAGGACATGTAAAACACACTAGTACATGTCCTACCTTTTAAATACACTGCACCCTGCCCATGAGGCTACCTAGGGCATACCTTAGGGGTGACGTACATGTAGTTAAAGGGAAGGTTTAGGCCCGGCATACTTGCCAGGTCGAATTAGTAGTGGAAGACTGTACACACAGACACTACCGTATCAGGTCGGAGACATGTTTACAGGGTTACTCATGTGGGTGGCACTATCAGTGCTGCAGACCAGCTAGTAGCATTTGATGTACAGGCCCTTGGTACTTCTAATGCACTTTACTAGGGACGTACTGGTAAATCAAATATGCCAATCAGAGATAACCAATCATAATTACAATTTATACAGAGAGCACTTGCACTGTAGCACTGGTCGGCAGTTTTAAAGTGCCCAGAGTACCAAAAACCAGTAAAAACGAAGTCCACACACAGTCACTAATACAGGAGTCAAAAAGACAGGGGAAACCACGCCAAGGATGCCAGCTCTAACAATATGTATGTGTTCCTGCCTTATTACAGTATATGTGTTTTTCTGGCTACTTTTGTAACGTGAAATTGAATTAATACAAGGAGTACCTTGTAAATAGATAAACACGTTTTGCATAAAAAGACAAAATATAAAGCATAGCAGGCATAGGACAACAGCAGGAAAGTGACGCCTGTGCCATCTTTACAGAAATCCAGCATGGTGAATGGAGTGAAGCATTTCTGACTCTACAGAAGAGGGAGTGCCATAAAGAAAAGAGTGCACTCCTCAATATGTGGATTTAAACAACACTTGTACTATATATGCCAAAGTTTTGAACCTGGTAAGAGTGAGATTTTGGAAATAAATCAGGGGAACTGATTTTCACAGTTGACTGAAATTGAAGAGGAGATTTAATGTGGAAGACACTTAAAAAAGCCACTTTGGACTTAATCATCATGTGTCGCCCACCTGAATTGGATCTGTTACCATGTATGCTAGTACCAAGGAAATGGCCAAATCTAGTGAAAATAAAAACTTTTTTTTTTTTGTATTTATTTATTTATACAAATTTACTATACAACAACAAAAAACAGCCCCAGGAGCTGGATAGATGTGCACACATAATATCGCAAGAGAACGCCAAAGGTAGAGTACAATAACTCAGGGATCCCAGCATGTCTAGATCAACAGATTCCGGCAGCCTCCCAGCCACCCAGGAATACAACCTCAAAAAGCACACCACTAGGGTAAACCAAGCAAAGCGCTCTCCAGGGCACAAACACAACCAACATCAACCATCATAAAGGTAGAGGCGGCAGAGCAGACACAAACAGCAGGGTCCACCATCGAGCAGCACATACAGCACTTGCAGGAAACAACATCTAATCCAGTCAATGCAAGTGTGCGATCTGTTACATAGAGCCAAAGCCCTCACAATTCAATCATGAGAGTCCAGGAAAGAGCGAAAAGGTGCCCAGATATCTCTAGGGCGAGAGCCCGCGGGGGCCTGCTCCCAAAAGATTGACAACTGCTCCTGACAAAACGCAGCATCACGCAGCCAGTCAGCCCTTCGCGGCGCCCTGCCCCACCCCCAGCACATCGCCACTCTTCTCTTTGCCAGTAAAAGCAGCATGCCCACCAGATGCCTCCATACCGGTGGCACCCCATCCATCAGCCCAAGCAACGCCAGCACAGGAGAAAAAGGCAAAACCAAGCCAGTCATTCCAGCAATGGCAAGCATCACTTCTTCCCAAAAGGTGCGCACCTCAGCACAGTTCCACGCCAAATGCAGAAAATCAGCATCCAGCGCATGGCAACGTTCAAAGCGTGCATCAGCGCGCATGCCCATATCACACAAGCCACGAGGTGTATAATATAACTGGTGAAGGAATTTAAAGTGTATGAGCCGCAGTCTGTAATTAGGCGACAGCATTCGCATGTGTGCACAGCAGCTTCTCCACATTTCCTCAGTTAACACCTCCCCAACATCCAGCTCCCATTTAGCCTTAGCAGCCACAACCACTGCCTTCCGCTGCTCCTGCATGCACCCATACAATCTGGTGATAAGCCTTCGCAGTGACTGCGCCCACCAAAGCAACTCAAGCGCCTGACAGGTCTTAGGCATGGCCGGGAGACCAGGAAACCGCACACAGAGCGTCGCGTAGACACGCAGTAAATATAACCTGTGCAGTCCATTATCAGCTCCAGACTGCAACGCCTCCTATGGCGAGAGCAGGCGCTCGTTCACAAACCAGTCCCCCAGCAATGACAGCTCAAAGGCAGCAAGAAACTCACGCAGCGAGCATCATGAGACCTCCTCTCATCTGCAACATCCAACACCAGCATCGCGGAGGCAAAGGGCGCACCCGTCCCCGACCGGCACACCAAAGCAGCCCAAGCTCCAGAAGTGCATGCCACGGTATCCATCCCCCCAGCACGAGTCCGAGACATACATCCAAGAACTCTTGTCAGTCGATCCAGCCACACCGAATCGCTCTCAGGCGCAAGATGAGGCAAATACTTTATAGGACAAATCCAAAAATACGCGAAATGGACCTGCGCACAGTAATAATAAAGCTCCGGGTCTGGGGCAGCAAAGCCCCCCATTTCGAACATCAGCGTCAGCTTCTCCCAGGCAATCCTAGGCTGCCCACCCGACCACACTAATCGCACCAAAGCAGATCTGAGCCTCCGAAGGAAACTCACAGTGAGCACCAACGGAAGATTGACAAAAAGATACAGGAACTTTGGCAGCACAACCATCTTAGCAATGCCGATGCGCCCAATAAGCGAAAGCGGCAACGTACGCCACACCTCAAGCCTGTCTTCCAGCCAAGCCACTAACCTGCCATAATTGACAAGCCACAGAGTCTCTACATCGCAGCTTAGCCATACTCCCAGATAACGGACCGGGCCCTCCGCCCATTCAACGGGGTAATGCGACAAGCAACACGCAGTACCACTAGTAAGGGGAAGCACCACCGATTTAGACCAATTCATTGTGATGCCAGAGAAGCCACCGAATCGAACAACCTCCGTCAGCAGGACATCAAGGTTCACGACCGGCTCCCGCACGTACAACGCAATATCATCCGCGTACAGCGAAATCAGAATCAGTCACTGCCGAAACTGCAGCCCCCTGTGGTTGTGATGCTGCCGTAAATAGGCCGCCAATGGTTCCATGGCGATAGCAAAAAGCAGCGGGGACAGAGGGCATCACTGACGAGTCCCCCAGGCCACAGGAAAGGGGGCCGAAATGCAGCCATTCAGCCTCAGTCTCGCAACCGGATCCGTATACAACAAGCAAATCAATTTTATAAATCGGACACTCATGCCCACCCTGCCCAACAGCGTAAATAAATATGGCCAGGCTAAGGAATCAAACGCCTTAGTCGTGTCTAAAAACACAGCAGCAGCCTCATCGTCTGCCAAAAGGCCACCCAGCACCGCGAAAAATGTACGCAGATTATGCATCGTCGACCGCTCCAGCACAAAACCAGACTGGTCCGGAAGCACCAGGCACGACATCAAGGGCTGCAAGACCAACGCCAACAACTTGGCCATAATTTTATTGTCCACATTAATCATAGATAGCTGGCGATATGAATCGCAGCTGTAAGGGTCCTTACCCGGCTTAAAGATCGTAACAATCAACGCCTCCCTCAGGGATGCAGGAAGAGACCCAGCCTCCAAGGCCTCGGCGTATACCTCCAGCAGATACGGAGCCAGAATATTGGCGTACTCTTTATAAAAGGCAGGGGTTAAGCCATCCAGTCCCAGGGCCTTATCTCCAGGCAGGCCACCAATAACTGCCTTAATCTCTTCCACCGAGAAGGGTTCATCAAAGTAAGCTCTATGAGCCTCATCGAACCAAAGCAGACTAATTTCTTAAAAATAAGCCTGCGCCGCTTCAAGATTTTGCCCATCGGGCAGAGTATAAATCCGCAAAATATTTCAGAAAAACCTTCATGACACCTTCCGTGCCTAGCACACATTCTCCCCCCTGCCCATCTATTCCAGTAACGTAACCACTCGCCCAAGGCTTACGCAGCATATTGGCCAGTGACCAACCCGCTCTATTGCCCTCACCATAGCGCCGGGCCCTGGCATATTTACCCAAAAAACAAACTTCCCGGTAAGCGGCCTCCTCATATCGAGAGATCGCCGCACGTAGAGCCGCCACCATCTCGCCAGCCCAGCCCGCTACCAATTTTGGCTCCAACTCCGATTAGGCAACTCCAGGTCAGCCAACTCCGGGCGTAACGCGTGAAGCACCCCATGCTGCTTAGAATGACCGCCTTGAAGGCCTCCCAAAGCGTTCCTGCCGAGTCAACTGACCCGCGATTCTCAGCAAGGAAATGCAAGATGGCCTCACGAATCTCTTCTCGAAACACCTCATCTCGAAGTGCCCCCTGTGGCAGACGCCAGGCAAACGCAGTACTCGGGGCCCCAGGTATGGAAAGTCGCAACTTGACCGGGGAGTGATCCGAGAGGGTCCGAGCCAAATGCTCCACCGATTGCGTCCACATCTCCACATCCCGAGTGCCCAGCCATCGTTCTAGGCGAGACCGGCTATTATGGACGTAGTTGACACACGTGCCCTCTCTCTTATCCCCATGCTTCACCCTCCATAGGTCAACTAGGGATCCATCGCTCATGACAGTCTTTAACGATGCAGCAGCAGCAGAATGTCGAGGCCTAGTTGCACTCTCCCGGTCTCGCTCCGTATCCAAAACAACATTAAAATCGCCCCCCCAAATAACAGTCCCACTTGCCATTAAGTCAACCAGGCGCCATACATCACAGAAAAAGCCAGGGTCAAGTGAAAATAAAAACTTGATGTGGATAAATGACAGTTACAAACAACCAATGACTGGTGGGTATGGCTAATTAAAATGTGAACGACACCCACAACAACCAATAGATGCTGTTTTACCCATCTGTAAGTGTAGAGGGTATAAACTCCTGTGTGGTAAAGATGTATCTAGCTAAACCTAAAAAGTGACACTGACTGTAATTGCTTAGCCACTATAAGTCAATAGGGACATAACATTAACAAATGAGTAGATGGCAATGTTTACTATTATTATTTTCAACAGTACACTATTCATTTACAGAAGCAGTGAGATCTCGTCAAGTTACCAAAATTGCCTTATTTTTCAACATCACGTGCATTAGGTGCAACTTCTATGCTTGGCTAATGTCAAAATATACAGGGTGTTGGGTTCAGCAGGTTTCACTGCATAGATTTTGTTAGTGGGTATAACCAAGCAGAACAGTTGTCAACTGTGATTTTGCTGCCAGGGCAGGATAATACTTAATGTTATGTATGGCTCTCACTGAGAGTCATTAGCTTGAATGACAAATTATAAATCGGAAATTCACTGTTGTGTTGGTGTGTTACAGATTTTGTAAGTCACTGTTGCTATGTCATCCAGGCTACTCTGGCTGGGCTTGGTAAGATCCTGTCAGAGTAGCACTGGAATGCAGGGAGCACAGCTTCTGAAGGAGAGGCAGAGAGAGTGGTCGGGGTAGGTGACAGGAGGTAGGGTATTTTTTTAATTTGGGACACAGAGGAGAGGCCATGGTGTGTATGGATCCTGAACTTCTCGACTGCCCCTGTGTAGCACTCAAAAGCAGGGGCAAATGACTTTGGGTCAGTGGCACACATAACATAAAATTATAGATGTGTAAAAAGTGAATTACGGGGATTTTTCTCACCTCAAGGTTCTGAGTGGCATTGTAGGTAACTCGAGCTTCGCTCTTGTTGCTATTTTATGTCACTCAGAATCTCTCAGTGAAAAGCATCCCTGAAATTCATGTTACCCATCTATAATTGTATATATTACAGATGCTTTGCACCTTGCTGAGCCAACTAATAGAATTCTAGAAAACATACTATTATGTTGCTTATTTTAGGACTATTCCAAAAACAAATCACCCTTACACACGTTTGGCTCTAGTGGCACTCCCTTTGCCTTTTATACAACTTTTCTGGGTTCTATGCCGTAAGAGAGTGGATTATTATTTGGTATAGGTGGTGGTCCATCTCGATGAATAGTGAGACTAACTTGTCAAGGTGAACTGCAAGTCGTTAAATTAATCTGAAGTAAGTCCCTGGTTGCTAGAGCACAGTGCAGACAGGTTTAAATCAGGGCAATGTGTACATATGTATGCAGTTCTAAAACAGTTATAAATTAAGAACACCAAACGATAAAAATCCCAACCTGAGCCAGAGGTCTGTTTCCTTTCCAGGATTCCAAGGGATGTGAGCTTGGAGTTTATCAGTTGCTAGTGTAGATCTGTAAAGCAATTACTTAAGATGTGCTCCTGCATAAATATATGATACAGCTGCTCAAAATCTTTTACTTTACTGCTCTTGACACAACCATGTAGAGCTTTCTTGACAGGTCCATATAATTCTCCCACGAATGGTGTAATTGTTTCTTGCTATTTCCGCTCTACATGCGATACTTCTTTGGTGTTAGACCAAGTTTGATTGTGGTGGCCTCCTTCATGGGGGCATACTTAACTACTCAGCTAAATTGCAGGCAAATACTAGGAATGTGCTTCCACAGACTTACTCCAAATCCTACTCTGGGATGCCCTCTGGAACTTCAAGTCCACCTTTTGCTGGCTTCTCTTGTGGACCAGCAAAGCCTTCTCTTCTAACGGTCATGATCAACGTTTTCTTTTCAACAACCATGGTCAACTTTTTCTCCTCAGCAGCTAATGGCCAACTTTTATTCCTCAGGGATAAGGGTAGCAGCAGCTTTTCCAAGGCTCTCAGAGCCTGACTATCCTCCAGCTCTAATGGCAACAAAAGCAGGAAGACACACTGCTTCCTGACCTGGACAACAGGGTTGATGCCACTCCTTGGGGAGAAACATCCTCTGGCACATTAGCCTGCTCAGCTTCTTCCTCATTCTCCTCTACAACGTCAACCACATTCTCCCCCATGGCGGACTGTAGCTGACAGATCTCTTCCAAAGTTCTGAGGGCTTTGTGGTAAGCTTCCTTTTTGGATTCCCTGCTCAACATCAGCCCTCACTGTTCAAATTTGTCTCCTCTTCTCTGTCATGCTAAGGCTGTCCATGTTAGTCAGATCCACCTCCATGTTCCCCAAAGACTTAAAAGCAAAAACAATTGAGTACAAGAATGAATAAATCAAAAAGGACACAATAAAAGTCAAAAGCCAACTAAAAATCCAAAAAGCCTATTGTTGCTGTCAATTCAGAAAAGGCTTTCAATTTCAACGTCAATCACTGCATGGTACTGCAAACCACAATTCCAGGATTCCACTGCTGAAAACCAGTACAAGAAAGTGGATCATTATTTGGAGTGTGAGGTCACTTTCCTCAAGCAACAAATGACATTAAATTGTGAAGGTAAACCCCAAAGTCACTAAATTAACCTAAGCCCAAAACTATAGTAGCTATGAACCTAATATAATTGACTTAGGGCAATATGTAAAGTATTTTATGGAGTACCGAAACAGGTATGAAGTCAAAACACCAAACAATAACAATCACAATCCAAATTAGTAAAATAGAGTAAAATGTATTAAGCAAAAATGACACTAAAATGACAAAAATCCAATGGGGGAACCGGAGATATGAATGTGTAAGGTTTTAAGTAAAAATGAAGCCAAAAGGGATAGGGAAGCAACAATATTCTATGTAAATTGTAGGCTGGGGCCCAAGCATGGTTTCAGGCCAACTGCGATGCAGCGTGGGTCAGATACCCTGGGAAACTTTGTTCCAGGTAAAGATTTCATCATCTGACTTAATCGCTATTATGAAGGTCAAAATCCTCCTGCAAGGCAAGCCCAAAGACATGTGCAATGAAGGTGGATGGAAATCAAACACATTTGCCGTGTGGGATGCCTGGCAGCTCTGGAGGTCTTGCAAGTTCAAAAATGTTCTAGGTCCCAACCTTTTGGGGCTTCAGCAGCTAAGGCAGGACCTCAGGAACAGCACCTAGGGGTCAGGACTCACTATAGCAGAGTTGACCAGCAAGGTCTAGTCCAGGTCTAGTTTGTACTGGTCAACTGATCACTTCAGGAATATGGTCTCTTCCAGCTTGTTCTGCCCCTTTAGCCATCGAGGAGGTCATCCCACTGACCCTTGGAGTCAACTTCTTTATCCTGGGTAAAAGAGAGAGCAAACCTAGTCTTTAAGAGATCCTCTGAAGTCACTTTTCTGTTCTTCCACAGGACTAGAATCTGCTCTGAAGAGCGATCCTTGGAATATCACATTTATGATTGACACTAGCCAGTGGGTGGGGGTTACTCATGGACACTCCCTAACCAATGGGAAAAACGTTCTTGAGGGCAACCCTACCCACTTTTTCAGAAGTTACAGTTTGGCCTGCTGCAAACCATCCCACAGTGTTCCTCACACTTAAACTCTAAGAAGGGGAAACCCTTACTCCCTTGTGTGGGGAACATGTGTATACTCATAGGTCGGCCAAGAAAATGAGCAGTGCCATGCTCTGTGGTCACTCAAACTGGTTCCAGGGGTTGCTCTGCTTCCACTGGGTTTGGTGCTAGCTGAAGGGCTGGGGGGTCAAAGGGTTGTCTTCTCCAGGTCTCACCTTACATTTACTTGTGAAATTGCAAGCCCTTCATAAGTTAATGAAGATCCTGGGTCCACCCTAACTGGTCTTCCTGTAAGAGGAAGACTAACACCTCCCCAGACCAAGGCCATTGTTCCTGGTTTGGGAGCTGTTTTCACACCATGTTAAGCTCAATGTCAAATGTTTTATGACTAACAAGCAACATTGCATTAACCTGTGAATCTGGCCCAGCAGGTGCAATCGATGAAGACAGTCTGTTCACCCCTACTAGTGCTCGACCGAGAAAGTGATTGAACCACTCACTCTGGTAAGTTGCCAAGGGGATTGGGGGAATGGGTTAAAACAAGAAAAGTTAGCCAGTTGGTTGATGAATGTTTATGGTCTCATCCCAAAGGTTCCTTCTTCTAGTGGAATGAATGTTGCTTGATTACTAACTTTCTGTGGAATGCTTACTTCAGCGTGAAAGTGTCTGCAGCTTTGTTCTGCTTGTAGCCTTGGAATTATCTTGGATACTGTTTGGTTGTTTACAATGCCCGTGCCTGTGATGCTTGGTTCTATGGCACCTAGGCCCATATTTATACTTTTTTAGAGAGCATTTGTGCCGCTTTTTAATGCAAAGGCGGCGCAAACTTTCAAAATCCAATTGTATTTTGTACGTTTGCGCCGCTTTTGTGTTAAAAAAGCGGCGCAAATGCGGCACTAAAAATGTATAAATATGGGTCTTAATTTTTTATCTTCTTTTCTTTGGGTTGTCTTTGTTTAATTGAAGCCCTCTTCTGAAGAGGCATCTAACGCTGAGAGAGACTTGTAGAATGCACTGTGATGTTCTGCCAATACTTGGGTAAGTAGAAGTGTGAGCGATGAGCCATTTTCTACTAGAGGGAAGATTGCCTAGCAAGGCTGCGGGCCAAAGAGAGTGGTATTTTTGCCCTCCAGGAAGGCCACTGAAGTTCCAGAAAGTTCCATGATGCCAAGGACACAATACACAGCCTCATATATGCCAAACCCCAGTTAACAGGTGGGGCCTACCTTAAATGTCACTGCACCATCAACTTGAGCCACTTTAATCAGTGTTATTATGCTATCAACCTGAGCCACATCATTGAGTGCTAATGGCCATATGGCTGTCCCACCCTTTGCGAACCAGGTCCCAGCAGCTTGAAATAGCAGGTTGCATACCTGGGATGTCCACCCTGCCTTCCTTGTGTAAAACAGGGTTTTACAGGGTTCAAGAGGGGATAGACGGTCTGGATTCAGGATGCCCACAACACGTAAGCACTTGTTGGGAGCTGCCAATGAGATAATGCAAATTAGCCTTCTGGAGCTTCAGGCACTAAAAAGGTAACTTTCTAATAGGTGACGTTGCTCAAATATGTATTAAAAAAATGTACCTTCACTGGACATTCAATAAAAAGTAATATTAGTCTTTGAATGCCTTCTATAGCTGTTTCCTGTCAAATGTTACAGATTAACATTTACACTTTGACATTTTCTAAGGTCCAGCCCTGCCTTTACAAATAGGGTTTGGGGCCTAGGCACTGAAGGAACATGCCTATTTTATTTTCCCACATGATCCACTTTTAAATATCAGTCACCCTACTTTGTGGATGACAAGGTGTCCTTAGGGGTGACTTATTATTTTTTTTTAATTAAAATTCCCCTTCTGTCAAAAAAGGTTATTTTGACAAGACTGCACAGCAGGTCTTTAGCTCCTGCTGTCAGGCTATACATGGTAGGCCTGAAGCCACGTTTTACAGGCTCACACTGTGGATTACATGAAATGCATTTTTGTTCCAGGTCTTGGGTACATTTTCTACACCACATACTAGGGACTTATACGAAAGTTAAATATGTCCGTTAGGGATAAGCCAATCTAACCATGCGTTAAGTGTGAGTACATGCATTCTACTACTTAGCAGGGGTATTAGTGCAAAGAGTTCTAAGTAGAACAAAAAATTTAAATATGGGAGTCAGATTACCTACATAAACCCTTACCTGCTTCATTGGTACACCAGTCTGTCAGTGCTTAAATAAAAAATAAAAAAATTATATATATATATATATATATACACACAAATATATGAGTACAGGGACAAAAAGGTTTTGTTAGAGGCCCGACACTAGACCTGTTGAACCCCATGGTTGCAGAATAACAAGACAGGCAAGTTATTATTCTAATGCATGCCTTTTCCTTCTGCCGGCCTATAACTCCTGTCTCTTTATCTCAATATTTCAAATTGTTTGAAATCATAATTTTCTCCCTTTGACACTCTTCCCCCAACTTTAATATCCTTCTTATTTCTCCCCTTTTCTGTCTTTCATTCTGTCTTGCTCTCCAGTGATACAAAATAAGTCTTGGTCCTTAAAAATGAGATTTGGAGCCTACCACATTCAACCACTAGCACAAATAAATCACTGTTGGCCCTGTGACAGGCCTTCTAGGTCATTATACCAAGTAGCTTACCAGTCAGTAATAACCCTGGACAAGTCCCTCTGATGAGGTGCCCACACTTTGACCAAGATTGTCACATTTTAAAGGTTATCTGCAGAGTACTTGTAACTCACTAATCAATGTAAAATTATAACAAACACTTTAAATCTAAAGTTTTGCCTCCTATCGATTTTACCAACACCAAGAAAAACTGTACCATCATGTACTCCCCACTCAACAGTGTACTGTGTTCAACCACTTCAATCAGTTCTGCCCACAAACAAAACAACCCAAGAAGTAGTGCAGCACATGCTTATACCCAGGCAAAGCCTTCACTAGCCACTCAAAGAATCTGCTAAATATGACACCACATGACCACATGCTATGTAACCCCGTCAGTCCGAACGCTTTTGTGCTTCCGTTTTCACGTGCATGTGGTACATATCTCTTTGTTTAAAGTCCACCATCCGTCTGACTCCCCCTGGTCTGGGTGCCAAAAAGAGTGACATAGAGATATCATTCATCCTGCTGCAAGGTCTTTTGTTATATTTTCTTAGAATCTCACCAGCAGAGCGGCTGAGTGCCAGGGGTGCAGAATACCAAGGCTGTTGAATATCTAGTCTTGATTCCACCTCATGTGTTTTTCTTCCACCGCCATACACTTTCTGTCTCTTTATCTCACTTTTACGGATCCTTTGCCTTCCCTACTTTCTCCTTTCGTCTCTGTTCTCCTACTTTTCTCTTCCCTCTCTCTTTTTCTAGTTTCTGGATTTCTCTTTCCTTCTGTTGTTCAACACCTGGTGATGAAAACAAGTCCCAGCACCTAAAATTGAGTTGCGCTTCCACCACCTGCGACCACAGCACAAGATAACCAGTAGTAATGCTGAAGTTAATACAAAAAACTAGATTATGTACTTCTTGCTGTAAATGCTTGCAAAAATAGACTAGTGTTGGCAAGGATTATAGACCTGGTCTTGCAAGAATGGTAGTGCTATCCCTCTATCCTTGCCTTACAGAAAATAATCTATGTCTTTTCTATTTTTCTATTTCTGCCATTTCTCTTGCATTCCTCTCTTCACCCAAAATAAATCCGTGCTGTTTGGTAGTCATAGTGTTCCCTTTTTATGGCACTTTTTCACCCACATTCTCTTTCCTCTCACAGTTTCTCGATCCCCTCGTTGACTAGAAGTTGGTGTTTTTCTTTTCATTTGTTCGATGCTACATTAAGCTTACTTTGCCAAGATAAGATGGGAATTACCCATATCCCAACTTGGTCTAATGCTATGAACTCATCGTTTCCTTCCTGTTAAATCAAGACAATTTAGTTGGCTCTCACTCTCAGGGTTCATATGGTGCAGAAGCAGAATATTGAGTTTTTAATACTGACCTACAAAAAGATTGACACCAGGATACCACTAGCATACATCTCTAAGTTGACTAAATAGATTTACAAATCTTAACTCTACATCTGTGTACCTACATATATAAATGTAGGTGTCCAGCTGTTTGCCCCACATACTATTTTTGACAGCTCTAGCATTGGCACTGAAACATGTAAGATACTGTCTTATGTCATAATTTTTTCTAACAGAACTTGATAATGATGATGTTTTGTAAGAAATTGGGTTTTTCATTGAATGTGTGTAGGAAGGTAGCCTCTTTCTAGCCTTGTTCCCCCACTCTTGGCCTGTTTGTGAGTATATGTAAAGGTGTTTTTACTGTCTCACTGGGATCCTGCTAGCCAGGGCCCCAGTGCTCATAGTGGAAACCCTATGTTGTCAGTCTGTTTGATATGTGTCTCTGGGATCCTGCTAGCCAGGACCCCAGTGCTCATAAGTTTGTGGCCTGTATGTGTTCCCTGTGTGGTGCCTAACTGTATCACTGAGGCTCTGCTAACCAGAACCTCAGTGTTTATGCTCTCTCTGCTTTTAAAATTGTCACTGCAGGCTAGTGACTAATTTTACCAATTCTCATTGGGACACTGGAACACCCTTATAATTCCCTTGTATATGGTACCTAGGTACCCAGGGTATTGGGGTTCCAGGAGATCCCAGTGGGTTGCAGCATTTCTTTTGCAACCCATAGGGAGCTCAGACAATTCTTACACAGGACTGCCACTTCAGCCTGAGTGAAATAACATCCACATTATTTCACAGCCATTTTACACTGCACTTAAGTAACTTATAAGTCACCTATATGTCTAACCCTCACTTGGTGAAGGTTAGGTGCAAAGTTACTTAGTGTGTGAGCACCCTGGCACTAGCCAAGGTGCCCCCACATTGTTCAGGGCAAATTCCCCGGACTTTGTGAGTGCGGGGACACCATTACACGCGTGCACTACATTTAGGTCAACACCTAAATGTAGCTTCACAATGGTAACACCGAACATGATGTCTAGGAGCATGGAATTGTCACCCCAATACCATTCTGGTATTGGGGGGACAGTTCCAGGCATCCCCGGGTCTCCAGCATAGAGCCCGGGTACTGCCAAACTAACTTTCCGGGGTCTCCACTGCAGCTACCACTGCTGCCAACCCCTCAGACAGGTTTCTGCCCCCCGGGGCCTGGGCAGCCTGGTCCCAGGAAGGCAGAACAAAGGATTTCCTCTAAGAGAGGGTGTTATACCCTCTCCCTTTGGAAATAGGTGTGAAGGGCCTGGGAGGATTAGCCTCTCCTGGCCTCTGGAAATGCTTTGAAGGGCACAGATGGTGCCCTCCTTGCATAAGCCAGTGTACACCAGTTTAGGGATCCCCCCCAGCCCTGCTCTGGCGTGAAACTGGACAAAGGAAAGGGGAGTGACCACTTCCCTGACCAGCACCTCCCAGGGGAGGTGCCCAGAGCTCCTCCAGTGTGTCCCAGACCTCTGCCATCTTGGATGCAGAGGTGTGAGGGCACAATGGACAGTTCTGAGTGGCCAGTGCCAGCAGGTGACGTCAGAGACCCCTCCTGATAGTTGCTTACCTTTCTTTGTAGCCAATCCTCCTCTGAGGGCTATTTAGGGTCTCTCCTGTGGGTATCTCAGCAAATAACAAATGCAAGAGCTCATAAGAGTTCCTCTGCACTTCTCTCTTCGACTTCTGCCAAGGATCGACCGCTGACTGCTCCAGGACGCCTGCATAACCGCAACAAAGTAGCAAAAAGACTACCAGCAACATTGTAGCGCCTCATCCTGCCGGCTTTCTCGACTGTTTCCTGGTGGTGCATGCTCTGAGGGCTGCCTGCCTTCTCCCAGCACTGGAAGCCAAGAAGAAATCTCCCGTGGGTCGACAGAATCTTCCCCCGCCAACACAGGCACCAAACTTCTGCATCACTGGTCCTCTGGGTCCCCTATCATCCTGACGAGCGTGGTTCCTGGAACACAGGAGCTGGGTCCAAGTGTGTCCCACAGTCCAGTGGCCCTGCTGTCCAAATTTGGTGGAGGTAAGTCCTTGCCTCCCCACGCCAGACAGTAATCCTGTGTACTGCGTGAACTGCAGCTGCTCGGGCTTCTGTGCACTTTTCCAAGATTTCCTTTGTGCACAACCTAGCCCAGGTCCCCAGCACTCCGTCCTGCATTGCCCAACTGGCTGAGTTGGACTCCAATGTCGTGGGACCCTCCTTTGTGACTCTGAGTTGACTGCTGTCCTCAGAACTTCTAAGTGCCTGTTCTGGTACTTCTGCGGGTGCTGCCTGCTTTTGCGGAGGCTCTCTGAGTTGCTGAGCACCCCCTCTGTCTTCTCCTCCGAGGGGTGACCTCTTGGTCCTTCTTGGGCCCCAGCAGCACCCAAAATTCTCAACTGCAACTCTTGCAGCTAGCAAGGCTTGTTTGTGGTCTTTCTGCATGGAAATAACTCTGCATCCTCCAGCACGCCATGGGACATCTTCTGACCAAAGGAGAAGTTCCTGGCATCTTCCGTTGTTGCAGAATCTTTGGCTTCTTCCACCTGGAGGCAGCCCTTTTGCACCTTCATCTGGGGTTTAGTGGGCTCCTGCCCCCCCCTGGACACTTGTGTGACTCTTGGACTTGGTCCCCTTCCTTTACAGGTCCTCAGGTCCAGGAATCCGTCTTCAGTGTTTTGCTGACAGTTGTTGTCCTTGCAGAATCCCCTATCTCGACTTTACTGTCTTTCTGGGGTAGTAGGGTAACTTTACTCCTACTTTTCAGGGTCTTGGAGTAGGGTATCTTGAACAACCTTAGTGTTTTCTGACACTCCCAGTGACCCTCTAATACCTACACTAGGCCTGGGGTCCATTCGTGGTTCGCATTCCACTTTTGGAGTATATGGTTTGTGTTGCCCCTAGGCCTATTTCTACCTATTGCATTCTATTGTGATTCTACATTGTTTGCACTACGTTTCTAACTGTTACTTACCTCTTTTTGGTCTGTGTAGATATAATTTGTGTATATTACTTACCTCCTAAGGGAGGGTATCCTCTGAGATACTTTTGGCATATTGTCACTAAAATAAATAATTTATTTTTAGTAACTCTGAGAATTGTGTTTTCTTGTGATATAGTGCTATATGATATAAGTGGTATAGTAGGAGCTTTGCAT
Source organism: Pleurodeles waltl (assembly GCF_031143425.1). NCBI lineage: Eukaryota > Metazoa > Chordata > Amphibia > Caudata > Salamandridae > Pleurodeles > Pleurodeles waltl. The sequence goes on from NC_090445.1 coordinate 1,115,691,136, forward strand.
GTCTCCTAGTTCAGCCTACGCTGCTCTGCTACAGCTACCTCTATCAGCCTAAGCTGCTAGAACACCTCTAATCTACTAATAAGGGATAACTGGACCTGGCACAAGGTGTAAGTACCACTAGGTACCCACTATAAGCCAGGCCAGCCTCCTACAAAGTGTGTGTGAAAGCCCTTCTCAAGTAACAACAACAATCCATGTCCAGTGAACAACACAAGTCACTATATGAACTTGTGCTTAACCCTCTTGTACATTGTCAGAAAAGCAGTCAGGCTTAACCTAGAGACAATGTGTATGCTATTGCACATGAGCCGAAAGCGTAGTGATATCTGTGGAGCGCAATGCTATTAAAAGTAGCAAGGAAACCCAAAAAATACACTAGACTGCATATGTAAAGTTTCAAATTTACTACATGATCTTAAAGACCTGTTTATGGTCACATGCGATAAGAAACCATTAATATAATACATAACAAATACAGCACCTCTTAACCTGCACTAGTTTTCTTTGCATGCTCTCTGTCACAAACCCCTCTTGTGCCCTCTGAGCTGTAGGTTTTACACAGCGGGCTCATGCAACCCTTCCCCTGTGTCACTTCTCTGTCTCATGCAATCCATGGTCTTCCTACCTAAGGTTCTTGAACCCTTGAACATCCTGTACTGTTGCTAGATTTTTCTTGCACCTGCAAGATGAACCATATGTTTCCTGGGCTACTAACAGTATCCGCCCTGACCTTTTGACTTTTACCATAGTTTTCTTGGGTTCCGTTAATCATGGTTAATTGTTTCCAACTTCTACTTGAGTGGGCACCTAGAAGGGGTCATATGCAGTTTTTTGCAACATGTACTCTTTCTCAGGCTTCCCTAGACCTTTCTACTCTTCCACATGAGACACCTGCCTTTCTACAGCAGTCTCTCCCTTCCAGCATAAATACCCCCATCCCTGCTCTCTCGTGCAATATTTATGATGAAGCCTGTTAGTGTACATTATTTGTAAAACAATTGCTAAAACATTATAAGCTAAGAAATGTAGGTAAACAATGCATCTTGTTGATTCTAGTGCTCCGCGTATGCATCAGCACTAAGGAGGTCGACGGAGTATAGACCCTACTAGATAGTGTTGCAAGGCAGCAGAGCAGACCCAGTGGCGCAATTTAATCTTTTCTTGCTTATCCTATCCCCTCTTCCCCTCATGGGGAGTGAGTTAAATTAGGTTGTTTTCGCTACCCCAGCCAGGATTGGAGATCCAGCATATTGGCGTGGTTTGAACTAGGTGAGTGTGTGACACTCTCTTGTTCACAAAATATAACTCTGTCCTACAAGCCAAACAAAAACATCTCCTTATGGCTTCCTGTGTAACAAAATGGAAAAGTGACCTAGCAGTAAGCTACAACTAGATAGAGGACATGATAACTGGCCACTAGGATAACAAATATTAATCTCGATTTTAATAAAAACAATGATAGGCTTTAATTCACTTTAGGCTTCACATGTAGCACAATCCTAAAAAAAGTAGGAAGGAAGCCCAAAAAAACTTGACTGCATATGTAAAGTTTCAGAATTACCACATGAACAACTAAAGACATATTTATGGTTACATGATTATGTAAACCAATAAACAAATACATAACAAATACAAAATATATGAATAGAGAAAACATAATAAATCTAATTACTACTCTGTAGTTACAGTTAGGGTTTCCAGAAAGAGTAATTCAAATATTTGGTCCCTATTAACTCTCCACTAATTTGACAAATTACCACACAAATTTCCAGACATGAAGTATTTTCTGTATTTTTTGGTGAATTGTTAAGGGAGTGCAAAGGTAAAAGGGGGGGGTCTCAAACGCATTTTTCCACCAATACATTTTCCATAGACTACTCTATTTGACATTGTGCAAAAACGGCCAAACTGATTTGCATGAAGTTTGCAAAGATTGTACAGGATGGTGTGCAAATGGTAGTTTTGGGGTACTACAGGTAAGTAGGATGAGAATTTTTAAGCTATAAGGCATTTAAACTTAGTGATCTCTGTTACCACAGTACTTTCATGAAATGTTAAGAACTTTTGTGAAACTACCATGGTACATGGCGATGAAAAGTCATTATCTGATTGAATGATGACTGCCGTTACATAAATCTGAGGCAGCCATGATGTTTTAAGGCCAGTTTGGATAGTGTTCTGGCTTAGGGCCTTATATGTAGGTAAGTATAGGTAAGTATCAATATTTATATTTTCCCTTACATATTTCCACTTTAAGAAAGGGATAATAAGTAGGGGAAAATATTGTTAGTTTCTATGAATTATAAAATATGTTATAGAGCACTGCTGTACTACCTAGGAAGTACTGGACTACATAAAAAATATATATATCTTAAAAAATTGAAAAAACTCTGTAATATACTGGATTTCACAAATATTGTGTAGTAGAGTTGCTTTAAACTTTTAACATATTTAATAAATGAAAAAAATAACTAAAACATAACGTATTTACTAGGTACTAAAGCAGTGCTCTTTAAACCTATTTAGAATAATGTTAAAAAATAGGGAACAACAATAAAGCCTACTTCTTACCTATATTAAAGGCCTTGATCCAGAATGCAGACAAAGTGTAGTAAAACAATATGGCTGTCTCTAAAAACAGCCATTACTAAATTATATACTAATTTGCTATCTCCATGTGCCACAGTATACTGCAAAAGTACCACATTATACCATGGCCCAAAATATAACTAATACCTAGCTTTTATTATTGTATTGTGGTACCCTTGCATCACACATGATTTCATATCGGAAACACAATACTTAAGTCAGATATACAAAGCAACGAAAGGCCACCACTGTCCACTGTATGCAACTCCACTCTACAACACTGTCCTACACTCTATGCTACTCTATGAAACTCTATGCCCATCCACACTATGCCACTGTGCTACACTGTATGACACTCAATGACACACAACTCCACCCCTCCCTATATTACGACATCCACTATATGACACAGCACTCCACTCTGAAACACTCTCCTTCACCATACTGGATGACACTCCCCTCGATGATACTCCACTCTTTGACACTCTACTTCACCCTACTCCACTCTAAAACACTCAACTCCACTTTAAGACAGCCTATGACACCCTACTCTACTGTATGACACACCAGTCCACTGTACAACTTGCTGCTCCAGTCTTGCAATTCTTGACTCCATTATATGAGGCACCAAGCCCCTACACTATATAACACTTTGCTACACCTTAAGATATGCCACTCCACTCTACTCAACTCTATTTTACTCTACAACACTCCTCTGTATTATAGTAGACATTACCACACTCTCCTCCACCGTACTGTACAACACTCCAAATAACAACATTCCACTTAACGACAATGGACTCTACCATTTCAAACGCATTATTTAAACATTGAAAAAACATTAAAATGTAATAAAAAAAGGTTAAAGATTAGTTATAGTTAGGAAAACTTTTTGTTCCCTAGACAATCAAACTTAAACTACACAAACTTTAAAAATTCAAACGTTGTAATCATAGCTTTTATTTACAATTTAATCACCACCTTCAAATTCCATACCGAATATCACAATGCAACTTTCGGCTTCCGTTGTAGATGTGCCACGCTCCCTTCTTGAATCAGTTTTTATGAGCATGAGGAGCATGATTAAAGATATAGGGATTACTACACTTGTGGAGACTCTCCATTTGGATTTCTGGAATTAGAACTGATACCTTGGATGTGTGTGGTAGATAATTAAGGGCCTGATTTAGAGTTTAAAGGACGGGTTATTGTGTCACAAATGTTATGATCTCCATAGATTATTATGGGGTCGTAATACGGCAGATGGGATATCTGTCATGTGTGGGACTGAGTAACACCCTCCGCCAAACTATAAATAAGGCCCTTAATTTTGTTTAGTTCCTATTTGTATTCTGAGTCCTGAGGAGGCCTTAAATGTATTAAGGCCAACACATGTTGAGTTTTTGCTTAGAAGGAGCCCCAAAAAACATAATATGAGATTACTAGAACAATCATAAGGAGTCCTGGCAAGGTGCTGGTGCCCTAGGACTCCTCTGGGTGGACTTTTAATGTAACCACCACTTTCTGAATAATAAGGAATTTAGGAGTAACTGAAGGATCCTTAATGTAAAGAGGCATGACATAACTATACATTTCATCAGGGAATATGATGTATGTTTGAATTGTATAATGTTGTTGTACATACTCTTGTGTGTATACTTGTAGGTATATGTATTTTTACTTTGTTGTGTAAGTATCTGAGACTTGAAAACAACAATACAGAGTGTAAAGGTTTGTAGAGACAGGCATATGATCTTAACATTATTTTTTATTGAATTTTCATTAACTGGTGAAAACTGCTAGTCTCCTCTTTGATCCCTTATTTTGCACTCTAATTTGACCCTATGGTCACCACAGTATTTGTGCTTTAGATGCACTGTCCGTGTTACGAGGGGTGAGATGGGCAGACCCCCTCTTTTTCTATTTTATTTTCTTAGGAATTGTAGAATTACTATAAGCATCCATTGGTCCAAGAATCATTACAAACTACAATATTACAATTCAAAAAACCTTCAATTAGGATTTTCTTTAATTGATAATACACTCTGTTGCTCCCCCTCTAACTGACACGAGGAGTACGTGTAACGCACTAAATAAATAAAGAAGCAAAAGGAGCCTGCTATTTGGTTCAAAGAAGATAACCACCCCTTTCCAAGAACTCACTTTGATCAACAGCGCTCAAATCCTGTCAACATTTGAACCAATTCTCGTGAACCACATGAGAAATCCAACATTACATCTAATGTAACTGCTCACCTTAACTTCCCCAAATTTGAAAAACATATCCTGTCCCCACATTGATAAGACAAATAAAGAGTTCTGTGGGCGGAATACACAACGCTCAGAAAAAACTAAACAAACTTCTATCTTGGCCCATCAATAGTCCTAGTCGTGAAAATTTCACTCATCTAAAAATAGACCCCAAACGCCACTTTGCAACCACAGGACATCTAACAGTCTTATGAAACTACTTTAGGCACCAAAGATCGCAGACATTACCTAGTGGCCAATATCCAACCCCCATTCCTTTGGCAAGTGAATTGTATACAAGAGTTAAAAGAGTTACTGTCCATTGAGCTATAGTCTCAATCAGTTAAACTCTACCAGGCCACCAGACTGTAACCAGGACATGATGGTCAGCTTACCTAGCAACTAAGAGAACCGAATCATCAGCTCTGGTCACAAGAAGAGGAGTTCCTAAACACCTTTACCAAGCGCAAGGAAGCAGTTCCTATCCTGTAAAAATTCCAGTCGCAAAGTACACCATGTCACACCATATTTTAAAAATATAAATAAAGACATATAAAGAACTTTTTTTGTTATTTACTTGCAACCATCTTTATCCCACCCGAAGGACATCTTGCCACATTACAAGATGCAGTATATGACACCTAACTTAAACGTAAACAAAATATAAGGATATATACAATTTCCTCTCCTGCTGTTTGTCTACAATCTCCTTGCGACTTTTTCCCCACTTACATTTGCCATTTTAACTTGCACATTTACTATTGCCTAACTGTTCTGTATATATGTCCACTTTTACTAAGTAATCGTGACCATCTCTTTATCTGTGCTTTTTCCCTGTGACTTTACCATTTTTTACAAGTTCTTTGTCCTCTTATTTCATTTTTTAGATTTTGCCTGCACAGCGCTTACGCTGGACTTGTGGAATCTAATGTATTTAATATAAATCTTAATATAATATAAATCTTAGATGGGACTTACATTCCACAACTTTCCTTTCCTTGAACTTGCCACTTATTTTTCCTCTCTTTTGATTGGCTGTAGCACTATTTCCTGCATTTGTCAATGCTTGCCCCTCATCTATTTGCTATTATCAGTGTCCCGTGGCTTAAGGTCCGTTTTTATCCGCATTGGTGTGGAACTCCTTTGTTTGCGCTGTTATCTAATCTCTCCCGCCAGCACGCATTTGAAGCGTGCTTGTTGTCTGCATGTTTTTAGGGTCGAGCCTGCGTAGCACGCGCTGTAGTAGTAGAAAAGGGCTCGGAGCCCCGTCCATGTCACGTCAGTGTCTTTCATTGGTTCGTGGGCTTGCCTTTTAAAATCTGCTTACTTTCATTAGTTCACAAACTTAATAGGATATACAAATCATCAATCAAAAAAGCTAAAAAAAGATACTACTCGGACCGAATTCTAAATGCTCAATCTACAACCAAGGAATTTTATAAAATTCTCAATGAATTTCGAAAACCCACATGCATGGAAGGAAGTCATCCCACCACTCAAGATTTCACAAACAAATTGGCAACACACTACACAACCAAGGCAGACACATTGGACTCCTATTTAAAACAGAAGAAAACCATCAGCACCAACCCCTTTACTAAAATACCCTTTAAGAATAAACCATCCCAACCTCTACAGTCTTTCAAACAAATATCCCAGGATGAATTTATGGATTTGGTCAAAGCAAGCAGACCTTCTGGTTGCCCTTCTGACCCTTGCCCACCACAAATCTTCAAGAACATCCTGCTATCTACTTCTGCTGCCACACCTGTAAGAAGAATCATCAACAACTCTTTAACTTCAGGAACTTTTCCTACAGACCTGAAAAAGGCATACATACGACCATTATTAAAGAAAACAAACCTAGACCTTCAAGACCCCAACAACTACAGACCTATCACAAATGGACCTTTCCTGGGCAAATTGATAGAAAGAGCAGCATTCGCCCAGATGTCACAATTCATTAAAGACAATTCTATACTTTCAGACTTCCAAACTGGATTCCGCCCAGGAAGAAGCACTGAATCGGCACTCATGGCAATCTGGGACGATCTTAAAAACACAGTCGACCGAAATGGAGTTGCTGCACTACTTCTCTTGGACCTCTCAGCTGCCTTTGATACGGTTGACCATGACACCCTAACTCAAAGACTCCACGAAGCCGGCATACAAGGGATTGCTCTCGACTGGATTACTTCCTATCTCCAAAAAAGAGCGAATATCATCCACTCGCCCTCCTTCTCGTCCGAACCCTACCTCACAAAAACAGGGGTCCCCCAAGGGTCAATCATCTCACCTTTGCTTTTTAACATCTACATGATATCTTTACCAGAACTGATCAATGATTTCCATCTCACATGCTACAACTATGCAGATGACACACAAATACTACTTCAATTAGAAGACCCCAAAAACATTGAAAACTCACAAATCTTCAGTTGCCTCAGAGCCGTTGATCAGTGGATGACCTGGAGCCATCTCAAACTAAATACCTCCAAAACAGAAATACTCATATGTGGTGACTGGAAAAATTATGACCCTCTGTGCATCTGGCCTGAAGATCTCGGACCACCTCCTCAATTATCCAAGGAAGTGAAAAACCTAGGAATCACCATGGATTCCAAGCTAACTATGAATGCCCAAGTAGACAAATTAGCATGCACAAGCTTCATCACCTTAAAGACTTAACAACGCATCTTCCCCCACCTCGGATTTCCACACAAGGTGCAAGCTACTATCTCACTTGTATTATCCAAACTGGATTATGCCAATAGCCTCTACCATGGATCATCTCTATCTGTTATGAAAAAACTACAACGTATCCAGAATTCCGCAGCCAGGCTACTACTACATATAAAGCCGCAAGCCCACATCTCCCCTGCCTTGAGAGCACTACACTGGTTACCCGTTGCCAGAAGATGCACTTTCAAACTGCTTTGTATCACCCACAAAGCTATACATGGAACAGGACCGCTTTTTATCGGAAAGAAAATTACCAAATACATCCAACAAAGAACCCTCCGCTCAAGACTGGCACCCCGCCTTAGAACACCACCATACAAGAAAAAGACTGTAGGTGGTACATCCTTCTCCGTCCAAGCAGCCAAACTATGGAATTCATTACCCCCAACTATAAGAGCCACAGATAACTTTCTTGTTTTCAGAAAACTACTCAAGAGTTGGCTCTTTCCTTCATAACCACCTTTTTCAAATAACTATGAACTGCATATGCCTATGTGGATAAATATTTTTTCAGATTATATGTATATTTCTATTTATTTATAGTTTCTTTGGAAAATATGTATTGCTACTGTCATAACAATAAAATACACACACACTCTTTTAATCCTGTCTAAGTATTTTTTACCCATGATTCTAATTATGTATTGTATGTGCATATGTGTGTGTATTCATGTGTGTGTGTATAAATATATATATATATATATATATATATATATATATATATATATATATATATATATATATATATGTGTATGTGTATATGTTGTTTCTGTGCTTGGCATGTTTGTGGATCATTGCATGGCTCCTGGTTTTTAAGTTGTTATACTAGATATCTATGAATTTCTGCTCTCATTTTTCATCACTCTTATGTCATGTCTCTATCAAACTATCCTCCATTCTCACTTTGACTCATCCCAAATCCCTTCGACCACTTTCATCTCCTAAATATCTCTGCCTAAGCTCTTCCCTCCACATCTAACTCACCAAACCTCACTCTACCTCTGTGACCTCCCACACAACCCTACTAAATTCTCCTGCATTCATCTCACCCTGCTACTATGCTCTCCCTAACCCTTCCACATACTCTTCCCCCCTTCACCCCCCTTTATTCATCCCAAGCCTTTGGATTGAGTAAATGAAGGATATACTCCCAATTAACACTTCTGGATTTCTTTCCTCCTCCACCCCCCCATTACTCCAGTCAATCTAACTAACAAACTCTCATATCCGCGGCTCAAATTAACTCATAATAATACTAAAACTGTACTCATTATTAAATGATACTAATCCATCACTAATTCTTGTTGGGTTCCGGAGTAGCGTGCTACTCATCGAAAAGCGCTTCGACGCCTCGTCAGGGGTAGTAAGCGCTATATAAATACGATTACAATACAATACAATACAATTAGTGGAAGGCATGCATAGGTCATGCCTTTTCTGGTGGTTAGCCCTCCTTGAGCTCAGGACAAGTACTGAAAACATACGAGGCTCGCTATTTTACGTCCGGTTTGTGGACTTCTTTTTCTCACGCTTGTTTTTTTTCCATTTAATGAGGCTAGAAAAGACCGGTTGGGAGTTTACAACTGCTAAAAGCTCTAACTCGGAGAAATGCGAGAACCGTTGTGTTGCAAATGCTTGGGTTCTTTCTCCCTTTGATTTAAACTTTTTGTTTTACCACACATATCAAGCGTGCTTGTGAACCAACTCCGACACTCGAACCTGGTTCCCCAGCTCCAAGGTCGGCAGCTCTGGCTGTTCCGCCACATCCTCTCTCCTGTGGCTGCACTGCGCTTACGTGGCACCAGGCATTTCAGCAGCAGACCTGTGTATTGTCAGGAAAGGTCTGTTTGAAACCCGGACATAAAACGGCCATTAAAAAACATATCCAGTAAACAATATCATGTTTATTTAGACCTTCAACAAAACAGATTTGTAAGATCCGTTAGGGTCAGAGAAACATCCATGGGCTATTATCGTCACATACACTGAGCTCCTTTTTCTGTCACTCTACTTCCCTTAGGCATACTACATTTATTACTAAATGGAGCAACAAACATTTTCCAAAATTTTTTAAGGTCACCCACAAGGTATTCTTTCACCTCCCGTGAAAAGAGTGACAATGTTCCCGTGCGCGTATCACCACAAAGTGAATAAACAGCTGGTATATACTATCCCATATTTATACGTTTTTAGCGCCGCATTAACGTCATTTTTTTACGCAAAAGTGGCGCAAACTTGCAAAATACAATTGTATTTTGTAAGTTTGCGCCGTTTTTGCGTCAAAAAGCGGCGCAAATGCGGCGCTAAAAAAGTATAAATATGGAACGAGAGGTCCATATTTATACTTTTTAGCACCGCATTTGAGTCATTTTTGACGCAAAAGCGGCCCAAACTTACAAAATACCACTGTATTTTGTAAGTTTGGGCCGCTTTTGCGTCAAAAAGCGGCGCAAATGCGGCGCTAAAAAAGTATAAATGTTGGCCTAAGAGAGCTCTGGTGTTCCCTGTCAAATCAGGTTGGTAAAAATAACATTTTCTTTCTAGATCTCGGGAAATTATGATTCATTCAGGTTGTCCCATTCCACCAAAAAACTGTGAAGCTGGGAACCGCGGCATAACAAAGGGAGAAAGGGGAATTTATTGGGCCTGATGATTTGTTGTCCTCCGATCCAGAGCTCCGATAAATCAGAGGCAGCTGAGACTAAAAGAACAGCTGTTTCCCCTGGTGCTTCTGTCATGGCGAAGCACTGCCAAGAATAAAATAATTACATGGGATAGAGATAGTATACAGATTTGTTTGAAATCTCCCTTTACATATGAAAAAGAAGCGGCACAGATAGCCAGTCATTCAAGTACAGTGCGATCTAAGTGGCTCCCTAGGGGAGTGCATTCAGCCGTAGCAAAGAGTGCTCTGGGGCTGGATGAAAGGGAAGGCCAGTAAGCTAGGGAGTTAGATTTTCATCAGAAAGTGCTGAAGTGCGGGATTAATAGGAATGGCCATGTGTGAGTGCTATACAGGGGTGTAGATTAAGGGAGGGTGTTTGGTGTGTGACACCCCCAAAATATATGTATTATTGGCTTGGTAGTTGGATCTGGTGGCCTAGTCAAGTCTGTAACACCTGTGTCAGTTTTTCTTGACATCCTGATTTCACTAAAAAAGATTCAACTTGATCATTTTTTTGGCTCATGTACTTAGACATATTTAGGCTACGATTTACAAAGATTTTGCATCTAAATTGTCTCACTTTTCTGGGCAGCACCAATGCTAAATTATTTTCTGTATTTATAACGCCACACTAATACTGATTCACGTGGCTTTGTAAGAAATAGTAGTGCAGCGCAGTGCATTGTGCTGATTTGCATTCCTTTGCATCAGGTAGGTGTTCCATAGGTGATGCCTGGGTGTTTCCATGCATCCTCTCATGGTTTTTGATGCAAACCCATATTTACAAAGCATTGTAGACATGTGCTTGCACCAGAATGGTGAGCCTGCCTGAGGCTGGCGTAATGAGTAGAAATATCTTTATTTCTCCTTGCTATTTCCTCCTTGTATGCGTGCTACATTCCAAGCACACATACAAAGATGAAAAAAAACTCAAAATATAGTTTTTTTTAACGGGGAGGTACATTTCTTCCTGCACAAAAACTATCCTGACCATAACACAGCCTTCCTTGCACTACAGTGCAAGGGTGTCTATGTTGGTGCTAGGCAGCATAAAGTGCTGCAGTGCATGGTGAGAGCAGCACTGTGCCATTTATTTGAAGCGATGGTGCAGTTCTACTCCCTTCAAGTAATGCAACGTAGTGCAAGGCAGCAACATTGCTTGCTGTGCTACGCTGCACCACTTCTTTGTAAATATGATCCTCAGTGTCCGGTATACAAAAAAAGTAGCAAGTTTGCACCAGCAGAAGTACTTCTCGGATGGATGCTAATGTTTTACTCTTAGAATTCACAAACATTGGCAGTGGTAGGCTTGGGATGCTACACCAGTCTCTGGTTTCCAGACACACAACAGGTTATCAAACACCTAAAAGGTGATGGGACGAATGCTTGCAAATAGTTCAACCACTGGCAAGCTCTCAATGTATCATTTGGAGCCGCCGCTGTTTTGTTTTTATTTTTCAAAAACAAACTATCAAAGCAGAAATTAGCTTGGAAAAATAAAACTAATGACCCACACTATTTTTCTCACATGGTTTGGGGATCATATTTCTTTTACTCTCCCTCACCACCAGGATATGCCAGGCAGTGACAGCCAATAAAAAAAAGTCATCTGACCTTTCACTCTAAATAGGGTGGACAGTTGGATGGCTTTCTTCCGTTGGCACTTACTCTTTCAGGTTGTCAAAGGATGTTTTACACTGACAAAGCAAATTTTACTCTGACAATGTAACACTTGCTGTCCCTCTGAGTCACAATCGGGGGTGTGGACTTTGAGTTTGGCAGAGAGGGTACCTCTCTGCCAAACTGTAAATCAGCCCTAGAGGAACATCTAATGTAAAATAGAACTGACCCTGCTCCTCCTTGGAACAGTCCATCATGAGCATTAGTCTCCTCACATATACCCCCTGTGGCCCACTACTTTTTTAGTAGGGAAATTCGAGATTCTCCCCCCCCCCCACCCCCGAATCTCGTTGACTAAACTTCGCCATAGGTACATGATGTTAAGAAAATCTGCTGGTTTAACATGTGGAGCTTTCACCTGGAGGTTCAACATTTTCAAGCTCTTCCTGTGAAAACCACTATTTGCTCCTCACAAATTCTGGACTAGAAGGAAATCCCATGATTTTTTTTTCAGCAAAAGAAGAACTATGTAGATGTCTTGTTCACATTCCATGCTGGAACTAAGACCACTGATACTGATGACATTCCTACCGGGCCTGGCTCCAATCTGGCAATTGCTTAGGATCGCTTTCTACCACTGCTGCAGCCAGAGATGCTGGCCTGAGATTGGGTTCAACTGCTAAGGATGTTCTAAGTAGTATGTTGGTACATAATGATGCTTAGTTTTTCTAGTATGGTGTATAACAAGCATTTGAAATGGAAATCTCAATAATTTAGATTAGGGATTTCAGATTCTATTTTAATGATTTCACTTTTCTTAAAATTAAGTTTACTGTGATTTTCAAGAACTTAGATGTTGATAATTCCGAATAAATTGAATTTGAGATATGGAAACCTATCCAGAAGGAAAAAAAGTGTTTTGTTTACCTAAAGGCGAGCAAATTAAAACCCAGGTTTAAAAATATTAAGTGGTCTCTTTCGCACATCTGTGTTTCAGCTACTAAACTTAGTTGAAGACAAAGTAAACACAAAAAATCGTGTTGGATTGTTTCCTGCTGAGGTCTGGATATATTTTTGAATATTGTGAAACTGAAATCTGCTTTATAGACTTTAAATATTAGAAGTGGGTGCCTACACATGAAAATAGCAGGGTGGCTTTTTCCAGGTGTAATACTTTGAATATCCAAAAGCTTTCAACCTGATGGGCTGAATGATAAAGGCGCTTGGTTGGCAATAGTGATTTTGGATAATTTACTTATTGTTACTTAAGAGGAGGCGTAGTTTAGGATCACATTTGCGCACTTCTCAATCAGGAGACATACCTTCAATCCCAGAGTCCCCATTTTATCAAACGGTGCGATCCCGAAAAAAATAGTTTGCTCTCTGCCCTTGTCAACTAAAGTGTCGAATCTGTTACAATTGTGGAGTCCCCTAGTGAACAATTGAGGACTAGTTAATACAACTGATGTCAGACACCCCTTCGAACGTCGACGTGCCATAAAAGAGTGTTGAATACAGAAAATAGATTTTGTGTCAGTTCATTTGAGATTCAGCCGACTCCGCTATGCTCTCGTCTTCCTCATATTGCCCCAACTAACCTCACAACACTGCTTGCTCTTTCTAACAGAAAAAAAACGCTGAAACTGTCAATCACGTTGTAGCGCTAAGAGGCGATCTCATCCCAACTAGATCGTGGTACTCGAAAACCCCGCCAAAGAAACAACAATAAACGTAGATGTTTCCGAGAGGGAAGAGAAGTGAGTACTCACCACTGAAGGATCGGTCGTGGAATGGGAGCGTGGGTTTTGGGTGGTGAAAATGTCTCAGTGGGACAGTGCGGCAAAGCACAGGCCCTGCTGACATGGGTAGACAGCTCCACTGTGTCCTACACACAAAAGCCCTCGCCCTCCTACTGCACAATCAGTGACCTAATAACGACGAACTTCCTCCATTGAGAAGAGGTTCCCTCGAGAAAAGGGCATTTCTGCCTTTTGTGTCGCTTGTCGTCAGTTGAGGGCATGGGTGGAGTCCACAGAAGAAATCACAGGTCGGGAGTGGCGCAACACGAGATGATGGCACTGCTGCAGGCATTTATGAGGGGCGCGAATCCCGCATGTCTTAGATATTCGTTGGTGTTGGGCTGCATCGGAGCCCCTTGAAGGGTTGGGGAGCTCCTGCACGGCAGGGAGGAATGCTACACCCCTGACAGGTCGACGTGGCCAGAGAACCGGACCCCTGGGGAATCACAGTTACAAGAGGACTGCTCAGGGACTTAATCCATAGTGTAGACATTTCAGCGCGGTGTCTTTTTTTGAAAGCAGAAACTTCCTCTTCTAATACATTCACACATTCATGATACTATTGCTTTTAAAACAAATTTGATATGACCTGTTACAGTGCTTTTGCCTGGCTTGTGCTATTGCTAACGAGGCCTCTTATCTTAACTATGCCTCAGCTTGGCCTCCACAACATCTTGTCTAAAATGGATGACACATTCACTGTTAATAATTTCTACTCCACTTTGTAAACCAAGTCAGGCTTATTTCTCTAAGAAATAATCTTGTTCTCTAAGAAGATGCTCTAGCATATACTCACATATGTAACATTCCATTAAGGATCTCAGGCCTGCACATAGTATTGTATTCACTTACAATGGTTCACTGTTGTTTTTGTAACTAGTTTGTTCTGACACCTATGTATGATTATAGTTCAGAGGGATTAAATCAATATTCATGTAGTGGGATAGGGTTTCAGTGGTAAGGCTGCATTTCACTCTTAACTCTAGAATGCTGATTTATTGAAAATGTATTTCTTTCCTCACACCTTGGTGAATCTGCACTCTTCATTTTATACTATGAGGAGATTTCCTATATAAATGCTCAAAGTTAGGAGTCAGTCGGAGACCTTCCTTATACTATTAGGGATGTTCACTTTCTTACAGGTTTTGATGCACATTTGGGACTTCATCTATCTTTAATTTTGCCTGTTATTCTGTAATGTCCTATTACTGAGAGCCTTCATGGCACTGACGTTACACATCAGCACTTTACAATTTCTGTTTTGTACCTTGTAAACATTTGTAATAAATCATTGTACGTTTTCTAATTCCACCATAGAGCTCACTTATTGATGAATTCCTTTATTCACAAGTTGTTTTGATGCCCTCATTTTATATCTTGTCTGTGGGACACATTTCCTCATGAAATTGAGCTTTAACACTATCGATGATCCAACGACCCGTGGGCATGCTACTGAAGTGTCTTTAGAGGTGTGGGATTTTAGCGGTACACCATCTCAGATGCCTTAGCTAGAATGGTGGTTCTCTGGTTGGGGGGAGCCCTGTTTGATGGAGGACAGTTACTGGTGTCCAGGTATAATTATGCCAACAATGTCCATTTGTACAGCACAAAAATCAAAACAATAATTTTGGGATTTTTTGAATTTGATTCTAGTTGTTAATTGCCACCTAACTCACTGTTGCTCATTTTATCAACCTCAGTCAGAACACTTGAAGTTTGGTTAGACCTGAAAGGTTCCAATGCTCCTTGGTGTTCAGCACATAATGCAAAGTAATGGGGCTTCCCTGCAGAATGGAATGAGGGCTCATTGAGTTTCCCATATCTCACTGACATTCATTGACTTTGGTCTGAATGAGGGACCCTTGAAGAGTGGGGGGGCCCTCCGAATACTTGAAAGTCCCCCTGCGCCTCAGGGCCTGGGCTATGCCCCTGTTATTGATTACATGTATGTGTTTGTAGCAGATGCTAACTCTACTGAACTGTGAATCGGGAAAGGAATATGTGACCCATAGGTTATAGAAATATCTCAGCAAAAAATACTAGTACTGGGTGCACTATATTAAGAATTGAATATGTAACTTGTAAGTTATACACAATTCTTTGTGTAGGCACATTACTCGCCTAAGATGTTTTATGACCAGATGTTAGCATAAGGCCTCTGTTGCATGACCATTAACCACCTGAGTTGTCTTCCAGTCGGCCAACCATCAGGCCCAGGAGTCTTACTGTGTGCTATTTGTTTTACTGCATATGAAATTTTGGTGTCTGATAGGGGAGCTTCAAGATCTGCCCATTGTGTCACCTGCAGGTGTGGTAGGCATATGTTATTTAGAAATGACAAAATTAGGGATACATCTACCGGGCTGGGGCTGCATACAGCTTTGTGAAGTAAGAACAAAAGGCATCATGGATGGCTTCTTGGGTATTATGCATTGTGCCCGCCTCACTGTAGAAGCAGTGATAGGGATCTGGGGAGAGTCAGAAAGGAGGAGCCAGACAAATAGCCTACCTGCCTTGTCACCTTCCACATGTTTTCTAGTCAGTTAAGCATTATAATCCAGTTTTCCTAATTGATCTAGGGTCTTGTTATAAGCAAGCCGTCCCCGCACTACGGTAGCGGCTGCCGTCCTGTGATCCGGTAACATCCGCTTGCTTCTCAGGATATCCATTTCCAGGGAGTGAAGCTACCTGTGCAGGACCAGCTTGGCACCATAGACCGTCTTAATGGCGTGTCCATGAAGGACCCAATCCAAATGCTTTCATTTTCGTTAAAATATGTGGGTATGTGTTCTGACAGGGTAGTGAGGAAGGGCCTGTTGCACAGGGTCTCTCTGATGAGCCTCCTTGTGGTAATGCAGGAGCACCACCGGCCCCATGAAAGTTGGAGTTGTAAAGGGCAGTGGTCCGAAGAGGTGAGTCCCAGATATTCAGTGGGGGTGACCTTCATTAGCACCTCTGGAAAGCAGTAAAAAAGGTCAATCCTAGTGTGGAAATCATAAAGCTCATAGTGATAGGAATACTATGGTGATGTGGGAGCGTAGGCTGCACCAAGCATATGACACCTGTGTGTAGGAAACCCAGTGATTCAAGTGGTGAGTAACCGCTGTGGAATGAGCACCAGGCATTGGCAGGTGTGAGCGGTCTCGGTCTAGGTTTGGGACACAGTTAAAATCTCCACCCCAGCACCAGGACACTAGTGCATTATGTATCAGAGAAGGAGTGTGGGATAGCATGTAAAGTGCCTGGTTGGTGTTGGGAGCGTGGAAGTAGACTAGTGATACAGGGGAGCCAATTAGGACTCCCTCCAAAACCACATATCTCCCTTCTGGATATAACTTAGAGTACAGCACCTCCAGGGGTATCCCTAGTGCTACCCATATGAGGCACCTGTAGCATAACAGAAGTAGGTGATCCCCACAAGAGTGCCTCACCATCGTCTCTGCATGTTCTCGAGGTTCAGGGCACTGAGATGGGTCTCTTGGAGAAATGTTACATAAATGTTGTACCTACATAAATATTGGTGCATACGTTAAAGTTTCACATAACCTGCTAGCCCCTTAACGTTCCAGATCAATAATAGGTATTGTGACACAGATCTACTATCTGATGTAGCCATTTAACTTGCAGTGAAGAAGACAGTAAAACATCTCTGGCATCGCCCTAGCTCCCCCAAACATGTGCAAGCCCCCACAACCTACAGTCTACTCATCCACATAGACAGTGTAACAAGAGAAAGGAAAGAAAAAACAAAACAACGCTAATACTAATTAATGGAAACTTGTGAATGACATTGAAAACACCCACCCGGGCTGTACACCAACTCGTGTCCGGCCAATAACGCTGTGATGCTACAAAGAACAAAGTTATAAGCAAGTCAATTTCTGTGTCACTGTCCGCAATTGGGGTAGTGGTAAAATATCAGCAATGGTATTCTTATGTATGGACAGGCAGCCTTCAGCCAGTACACCAGTGGTATGTCATCCCTCCACTCTGCCACGCATGTTGTACAGAGGAACATAAAGTAAGGCAGGACAACCCCAGAATGATTGCACTCCTATATTATTTTCTCAGCTGTTTAAGGAGTCACTACAGTGCCTCCTCCAAGCACTGCATCTACCAAAATAAGGGCAGTGTCCAGTGTCTCATCCTTTTGACTCCCCGCAACTGAACCAGAGGGGGATGGAGTCGCTGCATGTTGCCCTACCTCCTCAACCATCTGCACCCTTTCCTTGGTTGCTTGTCCCTCATTGGGCTGGCTGGGTAGCATTTATTTCAGGGTCTGCGTCATCTCTGTACCTTCCACTCTGTGGAAGAGTACAAGGTCTCTGTGGGGAGGCTGGGATGCCCTTTGTTCCAGCCAGGAGCATGCATCCTTTGAGCTGGCACAAAAGATGGCATTGTCACCCTGCATCATCCAGAACATTGCAGGGAATGGGAGGGCATATTTGATGTTGTGCTCTCTGAGGCACCTTTTCACGGCTAAAAAGTAGGGCCTCCTTTGCTGCACCTCCAGGTTGTAGTCTGGGAAAATAATAACTTGGGAGTTCTCCACCTTCCTCG
Organism: Pleurodeles waltl; assembly: GCF_031143425.1. Taxonomy (NCBI): domain Eukaryota; kingdom Metazoa; phylum Chordata; class Amphibia; order Caudata; family Salamandridae; genus Pleurodeles; species Pleurodeles waltl. The sequence continues at coordinate 1,115,709,361 of NC_090445.1, forward strand.
GACCTTTGGCTCGGGTGACCTGCAAGATGTGATCCCTATCTCTATAGTTAAATAGGCAGATAACCACTGGGTGCAGGGGAGCTCCTGGAGGGAGCGGTTTGCCCAGCACCCTATGGGTGCACTTCACAAAAAAGAAAGTGGAGTGCCTGCCCTACATGATTGTCATTGAGAACCAGTCCTCGAGGTAGAGTTCCATGCTGGGCTCCCTACTTGTCCAGGAGGCCCACTAGCCATACATTTTTGTGACGAGATCTGCCCTCCAAGTCATCCACATGTCATAGGAGATATGCTACATCTTTCTGCAGGGCCTTGATGTGTGTGCTAGTGTCGGAGAACGATGAGCCAAGGGATGCTCGAGCAGATTCTGCTGACTCAACGCGTTCCTTCAGCTTCTTGTGATCCTCTCTCATGAGGTCCATGTTAATCCACAGGACATCAATCTTTAGTTCCAGGGTGGTTGTGATGGCCAGCATGGCAGTGAGGATTTCATCAAATCAATATGAGTGTGCTGTAAATGTGTCATCCAGTGACTCGTCCGAGGTGAGAAGCTTCTCCCCCTCTGTGCCACCACCCTGGGCACCAGGAGCTACCACCGTTGTTCTATTTTGCTTAGGGGAGACCATGGTGGCAGTTCGCCATGCCATTGAGCATGCTGTGGGATGGCCTTGGAAATTCTCTTCTCCCAAAGCACTGTGCGCAGATAGGAATGTGCAATCCAAGGCTCAGGTCAGCATATGACTTCTAGTAGTCTAGGGAAGGGGGATGGGGAGAGAAAGGAACGCTCCAGAACTTGAGCTCCACAGGATATTACACTGGAGAAATGATCACCACTTGCCCAGAGGCAGCGTCACAAAGGGACAAATGTGCAGGTTCAATTGAGAAAGTTATAAGGCAGTGGTGCAAAGACTGAGCACATGATCTTCCCAGTCCCTGGCTGTATTCTTAGAGTGCTGATGCTGGCCTGCAAGTGTACGGCAAAGGAGAAAGCCCCATCTTATTGCAGCTGAATCACAAATAACTGCACCTTGGGGACCCCGCTACGTTAAATGCTGTATGCTTTAACAAGCCAAGACAGCCAGCATAAGTCTTCAATGAAGGGGGGGAGAAATGAGGGTCCATTGAAGGAGGCAGCATGGCGGCAGGCGCCCCAGTCCTCACTGAGGGGAGAAGAGGAGAGTCCATGGGCATAAATGCCGACTCCCATGCAGGTCACTCACCCAGATGAGCTTGACGGAGTAGGCATTGTGCTCGGAGCTCAGTTGTGTCCTCTTGCAGCATTGAGGCGAGGTGGTTGTTGCAACAGCGATCATCTCAGTGGGGGGATCCCTCTTCTGTGGGGTTCCTAGGAGATTCCGTCCAGGCACCCCGTATCGTGGCTCGGGTGGTCCACACTAGTCTGGCCTGTGCCCTCACACCACAGGCCACAGGCCATGTCTCCCAGTTCCCGAATCCCCGCAGCCCCAGGGAATGCAGCAGGTGGATTGGAGGCATCCGCAACCTGTCAATGCTTGCTGGGGGCATCCGACAACTATTCAGATAGTGGAGGGCTTCAGAGATGTTACAGGACGTTATTCTGGGAGCTGAGGGCTACAGAGCTCCTTTCTATGCAATTTGTGTGGTCGCCATCCTCAAAGTAATTTAGAAGTGGGGCCAATTTGAACTCATTTTGTGAAAAAAATTCTGATTGTGTAATTGAAGTGTAGAAGTCATACACATATCCAGGTGGTACAAAAAAGAATGCAGTTAGCTTTCTTAGTTTATATTTCAATTTACTATTTGACAAATAAACCTCAGATAAGGATGTGTTTTTAATTATTTGCCAATATGCCTGGGAAAAGAGAAAAAAACATCCTTGAATTTGTGTGTTAGGGTATATTTTAGTAATTGCATTAATCATTTGTAGTTCAAAGTCAATTATAATTTTCCTAGGACTTTTAGTTACTGTTTTACTTACTATACCTAATAAAAGTTCAATGTAAGTTGAGAATTGTTTGTCAGGAAGTAAACAGGAACATAAAGGGATGGTAGTGTTCTTAATGTTTGCATAAATAGCATAAATGTGGGTGAATGGATGGGGAGTTAACTTAAAAGTCACATCCATCATCCAAATTTCACTCTTCTTCAGGGTTTCTGTGTTATATACTGTACTAAAGATAAGTATTAATTTTAAATGGTTCTCGCTATCATAGAGTAGAAAAGGTTTTTTAGTAAACGTAACAGTATGTTCAGCAGGATGCTAATGTCAGAGTAGGCTGAAGGAGTTACTCTTTGCAGATAAATCATCTGTTTTTGTCATTGAACCATTCTTCTTAAATTCTGGATCGTGGGCATACTACTTGCAAGGTGCATGGTGATGTTCCATGCCACCTCTTTCAAAACTGAGCCACAGATTTCAATGGAGGTGACTGCAAGTGTGTTTATTTGTTGTATAGTTTCCATAACTTCAATTTCTATTGAGTATGCTGTGTCACCAAGACTAACAGCTCAGCCTTTTCAATGGGATAAAAAGTATTCAACACACCTCAAATTACTATTTGGCTCAGTTAATTTCTCCTCACAACAAATATAGCCACCATATTTTAATAGTCTATTCCTATGTTTAGATTTGATGTAATTTGCTTCTCTTGTGTTTTCCATTTTTAAATGACCTGTGATACTCATGTTACAAAACTGTAACTCTAAAGTTACTTTCTGGCACAAATTATAGTTTCTTCAGATAAATATAACTATAACTGCTGAACTTCTGCGGTTTTGTGTGGGTAAAATGCAAACTATAACATCCCTGTAAGCTTTGATTTTTTCAGTGAATTTCTATGTTTTTTTAAAAGTAATATATAAATACCATATGTTAATAGAACCACTGCCACCAACAGGACCTGGTCTGTGGCCAGGCCATGCCACCAACCCCCCTTATGCACTGAACCCCAGGCTATGCAGGGCCTTTAGCCATGTGTGGCAGGGGTATGGTGTGTGGCACGATACGTTTTTTCTTTCCATTGGGCTTTGGATCCACAGATCCATCACAGATTTATACTGGGAGTCACATTGTGTGCCGTGGCAGATCCACAGACCCATGAATTTGACCCAAAAACAACGACAATATTTTGCCCATGAGGGGTGCGCTCCATCTGTCTTATGGAGTCAGGATACCTCTAACCTGACCTCTTATGTGTATTTGCATTTATGTCTTCTCCCCAGGGGCCTAGCCAAGAAACAAAATGGCAGCCACAACTTTCCTTTCAGATTGCAGCCGGCCAATCAGGGCCTCGCTTTTTGCTCAGATCCACGGGTACCCATGGGTCCGCAGAGGATCCACACCCTTAGATATCTATATTTTTCTTCCTTTAATAACTTCAAAACTACTTAGCAGATTTACACAAAATTACAAAAAGGGCTCCTTCTATACGAAGATTTACGTTTGTGCAAAAGTTGGTGTAATTCATTTCAGTGGTTTAGGCTGTAGCCGTGCCTAAAGATTGCAAAATCCCCATAAACATAAAATGGGGGAAACGTTTTTTGGGCCACCCCTTTTTCTTACCCCCCACTTGACAAATCATCCTGAAACTTTCCAGACAGCAGAGGAACTCACTTACATACTAGTTTGGAATATTTTGTAAAGATTCATCAAACAGCACTAAAGTTATTAGCAAAACAAAAACGCTTTGTCTATGGAAAAGTTGGTCCTATCTATAACTGCCTACTGGCTATTGCCAGTAGGTAATCTATATATGCATTGAATGTTATAATTATATTATGTTCTTCTTTGTGATTGGCCCTGATTAGGAAAAAATGTTGTTAGGTTAATTGATGGAGTCTGTTGAGAAAAAAACATTACATTGTACTGTTAAACCTGAGGAAATTAAACCTTTGCTAGTTTCCTGTTATGAAAAAAGAATGTGGCTATTATTGTACATGTACTTCTATGTGAAATAATTTACCTGTTGATTCGTTCTTTGTGATTTTTGTAGTCAGGGTTGTGTAGGTGGTATTCTTGGCTGTTAGATATTTTCAGGTCTTTGTAGTCTTGATTTCTATGTAGTGTATCTAAGGTGAGAAAGAAACGTTTAAAATAGTTTCTGCTTTTTATACCTTTCTGAAATGTTCTTGTTTACTATTGACTTTTAAATTGCTTAAATTTATTTTAGTGTGGCTTGATGAAATAGGAGTCTTTATTGGTTTGTAGACATTTTCTTCTCTTTTGAAGCTTTGGTGTTCATTTTTTTAAAATCCTTAAATGTGCACTATTTTAAGTGTTCAGCATCTTCTCTAAAGTAAGCACTTGGCAGCGCTGGAATAGTAAATCTGCCTCTCAGGCGCTGTCTAGTACCTTACCCGAGGTAAGTGCTTGGCAGAGTCAGAATAGTAAATCTGTCCCCAGGCCACTGTCCAGTACTTTCCCTGATGTAAGTACTAGGTTGAGGTAGAATAGTAAATCTGCGTCCCCACAGCCACTGTCTAGCACCTTATCTGAGGTAAGTACTTGGAGCAATTAGAATAGTAAATCTGGCCCCTCTTCAGCCACATTCCAGCACCTTCCCTGAAGTAAGTACTTGGTGGATTTAGAATTTAAAATGTGCCCACCAGCCACAGTCCAACACCTTCTCTGAGGAAAGCACTTTGAAATGTTAGAATTCTAAATCTGCCCCCAGCCACTGTCCAGCACCTTACATGAGGTAAGTACTTGGCGGAGTTAGAATAGTACGTTTTCCCCCCAGCCAGTGTCCAGCACATTCCCTGAGGTAAGTACTTGGCACAGTTAGAATAGTAAACCAGCCCCAGCCTTTGCCCAGCATCTTTCCTGAGTAGATTGCAGTTTGTAAAAAATGTTTTTATTTTTTATTTTAATGAATTACAAATAAAAGGAGAACATGGTTGCATTTAACCTTACATTAACGAGTACTATAAAAAGTTTCACAATTTGTTTCTCTTCAAAAGCTTCATAATGTCTGAAAAAGTGAATACATTTAAAATAAAACCTATTCTGTGATATACTTGACTATTTCTGTGCCTATTAATTTCCTAAATTATACTTACTTGAATAGAATAGTGTCAGTATTTGTACTGTCTCTCATGAACTCCCTTTGTCACCCTGCTGAATGTGAACATGTGGGAAGGCAGTGTACCACTGAAAACCAAATGGTGGATACTTTTTTTAAATATGCTTTTGAAGGGTATACTATAATTTACAATTAAAGAAATGTTGAAAACTACGTTTTTTTCTGCAGCAAATTGTTACTAAAGCTATATTTTTGTTGGGAAATGTAACATGTTTTTGACCTTCTTCACAAATTTTGTCAGCCATCTTGTTTGGGGACATGGTTTTAGCATATGCAGAAATCAAAGAAACTTGGATTATTTAAGTTATATATTGTTGAACTACTCCAGAAAATATTTGTGACATGTTGTAATGTGTTGCTTCCTTCTATTTTTATTTTTAAGATTTTTGAATGGATGAGAAATTCGGCGTTGTGTTGATTTATAATGATGTTTATGGATTTTGAGTACTGATGCATTTTTTTGATTTGTGTTGCACAGTGATATCAACTTGGAAAAATGTACATAGAGTTTCGATGTATTGTGTTGACTAGTGATGTATTTTGATGTGATGGGAGGCGCACTGGATCATTTTTTATTTCTATAACAAAGATTGAAAAAATATGATACCTCACAATATAATTATATAATCTATAAATGCATTAATTTCATACTAATTATGATTTATTTATACTCAAAAAAGTTATGTTGTAAAGGTGTGCATGGTTAATGTCTGTGTGGTAATGTTATGTGTGATTATGGCTTATTTAGTTTACTTATATGTTTTCTGGGGCTAAAGACATGTCTGATAATGATAAAAGTTTGGTAAAGACTGCATGGTAAACGCATGTGTGGTGAAGGCACATGTTGCAATGTCATACAACCACATCCTGAGGGGGTTTCCTGGGAGCTTGTTCCCACCCCTCTCTCACAAGTCTGACAGGTCCCCTAACAGGGTGGCCATAAAGGAGCTCAAACTGGCCAAAACCAATCACCTTCTGTTGCACCACCCTGTAGGCGAGGCATGACAATATGATGTCCCACGTCCACCTCACAGGCAGGCCCATAATCACTCTTTTCAGGGTCTTGTTGAATCTCTCAGCAAGTCCATTGGTATGAGGGTGATAATGTGGAAATCGTTTAGGTTACCCAGCACACATTCTAGATGGACTTCATGTATGCTGAAATTAAGTTAGTGCCGCTGTCAAACACTACTTCTTTGGGGAACCCACGTAAGTTAAAATCCTCACCAGGACCCTAGTCACAGCAATTGCTAGTAGTAGGAAGGCCAGATAATAGGGGGGAACAACAAAACACAGGCTGCCCGGTCCAGGTGCCTTAGGCTCACTGTAAAAGAGGTAATTCCCCCAATCAGTAGAGTGATCTCCAGAGGTATCACCTGCTGCCTGGGGCTCAGCCCGCTGCTTTTAAGATCTTTAGAGGTGGGCACTCTTTCTGTGCTTTGCAGAAATCCTCCTGTGGGCCTACCCTCAACTTGCCATCCAACAAGCTCAGGGAGATCTCCCAGGTCTGTGGGAAGTTCAGGGGGTGGTTTACAGTGCCTCTTGTTCTTCCTCATCTTTGCAGCTGTCTGTCCAATCCATTCTTCCAGGCCCCATAATTCCTAGACACCCCAAGAGGGCAGCCATAATCCTTGTAGTCATACAAACCCATTCAGGCAAACCTAACATCTCCAGTTGTGGCCTCTGCTCTACTTCCTTCCAGACAATGTGCTCTTGGTCATTAGCTGACCGACGGTCTACAGGCATGCAGCAGACCAATGCATGGTGTAAATCTTAACAAAGCCACACAGCACCATTCAAGTATTTTCAAAACACAACTCAGCATCTACCACTATGGAAGGAGCATCAAGAAGCCATGAGGCAATCAGTCCTTGAGATGGACCTGAGGTGGAAACAAAGAGTAAGAGGAATCTGAATTTCACAGAGGAGAAAGCCAAATATTAATCAGTGAGGTGTCCAAAAATGAACATCTTTTGTTTGTCACCTCTAAATTACCATTCACTAAAAAGGATGCTTTATGGCAAGCAGTGGTGGACAAGATCAACTGTGTTGCACTAACAACAAAGACTACATTGGAGCACAAGAAATGGAGGCATGATCACCAATAAAGAATCAAAGAAAACTGGCTAGGAACCAGACGGCTGGTATGATGGCTGGAGGAGGACCTGATGTCCAGGAGGAGTTACCCCATTGGAGGAGGAGGTGGCAACTTCATTCCTATGGAGTTAGTTGCAGGAATCAAGGCTATGGAGACTGCTGACATTGAGATGAGACATACCAAAATGCATGTAATAATAGATGTTGACATAGTCAATATATGTTATAAAATACATAGGGCCTGATTTATTACTGTTTCATGCTATGCAACACAGCAAGACAACTTGCTGTGGTGTGCTGTGTGAAAGGGAGAGTGCAGGAATGCATCATATCAACCAGGGTATGGTGCATTCCTGTCCTCTTCTTGTGATGGTGCACCTGGTGCAGCCTAGAGACAATGTAGACACCCTTGCTCTATGGTGCCAGGGTGCCTGCGTTGCAATCAGTATTGTATTTGGGCTGGAGCCAAATCCTCCCAGCACAAAAATAATGTTCCTCTTCTATGTTGGCTGCACAATGCAGCACACTGTGAACGATTGCTGCATTGGTAAGGCATATCATTTTGAAGCATTCCCAGATTAAACAGTCTTGTAAAATGTGGAAATATGCTGAGATTCATAGAAATGCCCAAGATCCACCAGTGGAATGCCTCGTAGCCTGAAATTTAGATCGTTGCAGGCCAATCATCTGCCTTATATTGTGTCATTGCCGAGCCATGTAAGTCCATGGAAATCTGAATTTGTGTGGCAGTTTGCATGATAGTGATGCTTTTACGTTGTCGTTTTATAATCTTGGGTGATGCAAGCACAATGTAAAGCCATCTTTACTGTTTGTCTGAATAATTGTTAGTGACTGAAATATGATATCCCTTCTCACTGTCACTGAGCAATTTGTGAATCACATGTATGTGTGTATGTACTTTCAGTGTCAATCTGATGCCTAGTGCCAACACAGACACACTTGAACCATGGTGCAGTGGTGCCTGTTTTACAGGCAGGATTATTTTTGTGTGAGACGAGACGTGTCCCTGCACATTAACAATCCTCAGAGAATTTTCCCTCTATCTTATTGTCCTATAGAATGCAGCTCACATCGACAGAGGGGAAAAAAGAAAATTTATATGTCTCCTAGTAGGTCATACGATATGGGTACATTCCCAGGTTTACCCTTGTACATAAACTTATGAATGAGTACAAAATACATGAGTGAATGTGCGACAACACCTTTGCACCATCCATCTAATGCTTACCTTGTGATGACTAAAGAAAGGCTTCACCTTGGGAAACATTGTGTTTCTCCTGATTTTGCAACCTACACAAGCCCACTCTAGGTGGGCTGATGGGGCTTGGGACATCTGACATAATGAAACGAAAATCCTTCTTAAAACGCCCAACTCCTGCATGTCATTTGTATAGATTATGTGAGTTTTGTAGGCCGTAAAGTATATTTGCATTTGTCCGTTATATTACTGCAACATAGCATAAAATTGAAGAATGTAAACATATATGCATCTTGTTCTAATTCTTGTACCACATGCTTACTAGGCAGGCTTGCACCAAGATGGCCAGCCATTCATCATAGTGCAAGAGTGCTATGGTCAAAGAAATAATTTAACTAAGTTTTAAAGGAAGGGGACACCTTCCTACACACAAAAAATGATTCAATTCATATTCCATTCTGTATGTGTTTTTTGTTTTATGCAGCACACACAGCAGGTGGAAAGTATAATGAAAAACTAACAGTTTTACCCCTCTTAAGTCTCACCTGGGATGGTATTGAACAGTGGCGTCCGGCAGCTTTAGAAGGGAGGGGGGCGGGCGGGACACACACAAGCACACATACACACACTCATTCTTTCACACATAGACACGCACGCACATCCATTAACAACACTCATACCATTCAAACATGCACGCACGCACCAAACATTCATTTTAAAAGATCGCATACACTCATTCTTTCACACGCACACGCATGCACGCACGCACATCCATTAACAACACTCATAGCACTCAAACATGCACGCTTGCACCAAACATTCAATTTAAAACATCACACACATACACACACACTTACCTTCAGCCTCCAGGTCCCAGGAGGATTGGGACTGCTGCCTTCCCTCATTGGCTGACCTTAGGTCAGCCAATGAGGGAAGGCAGCAGTCCTAGCCTCGTCACAGAGTGGGATGGGGTCAATGAGACTGCTGACACTGTAGTGTGGTTAGTTTTTACGTATCCTTTGCACATTAGCTTCAGGCTTTAGGCCTTTGTGCACTTTGCCCTGGATGTATTTTATTCATTTGCTTGCAGCTTAGAAGCCTCGGTGCACTTTGCTCTAAATGCTTTTTATTAGGCTTCATACTGTTATTTTTCAAATAGCCAGTTCTACGGTCTTGTTTTTTATTCATATCACACTGTTTACCGTACTTCAGCACTGGAGTTCTCCATAACACATTCCTGTTCACTCTGTGCTCCAGTCAAGGATACAGTCTGGTACATTGCCGATAGACGTGGTATGAGTTTAGTCTTTGGCATTCCTGCTTAGGGACATTTTGTGATCACGCTGACATATTAGTTATAAAATCACTTCCTTGTCCCAATACAAGGGGGAGGGAGATTCCGACCAGGGAACCACAACTAGACGCTGACTGCCTCGTTGCAGATGCTGAGCCAAGATCACAGGCCTTTGCTCAGGTATGAGGGCTGATGTCTCCCTAGTGATTCAGAAAGGCAAGCTAGAAGCTTAACATGCTGTGCTCTAAATAGAACAAGCAGAGGGAGAGTAGAAACTATTAGACACAATGATAGCTTTGTTTTTATGTTTTACTCTCCTGGTGACTATTTCAATCCTACTGTGTTGTATGGTTCTGGTTATTGCGGCTCACGCCTTATTATCTAAAATACAGTCGTTTTATTAAAACATTTTATAAAACTTATACTGTCTTTGTCATTTGTATATGAGATCATACTGTAAATGAGAGAGTTGGTTTGGATCTGAGTGACCACGACTTCCCTGAGAAGTTCCAAAGATATCATGCGCTCGGCTGCCCAATCATCTCTTCTCCTTGGGAGAAATGAGGCACTGCTAGTTAGCCGGAGCAAGAACCGGATTTAGGGTGACAGAGTTCTTTACACGTGGGTCAGACTCAGTCCCCCACACTGTTATCGATCCTGCTGCCTAGAAATCCAGTAGTCTCATTTAGGATAATGAGAGCCCACGCGACATGGCGCCACCAACGATTGGTCTGGCTCTAATATTTAGGTCCGGCTGACTCTCTCGGTCTCATATATATTTTGACTACTCGGTTCCGTAAGCGGAGACGTCCGTGGGGCTGAGGATTTCCGCCGCCACGGGATAGGTACATCCTGTTACTTAGTGGTTGGTTGTTCAAGCTTAAACTTTGAAAGGAAAAACACCGATATTGGTGTGCCGTCTCTGACCTGGTGCTGTTTTTTACAAATGGCGAATCCTAATGTAGTGAATATAGCAATCAATGTGCGACAACCGCTCACAGGACATCTAGTAGCACATGGACTGACAGTCCAGGGGGGTCCGGTCACTTTTGTGGTGGACGCCCATGCAGCCTATAGAACAGAACTTTTTTATTCTTGGGTCGTATTTCCAGCGGTTGATGGGGGTACAAACACTTTTCACGAATACACTGTTGCGAATGTCCCTGGACAATACAGGGCCTATGTATATTTAGAGATACCTTTATCTTATCAAGAACACCATAATTGGCTTGATGGCGCCCTCCCACACACAGTAGCACAAGTTAGGTTAGGTCCACTAAGTAATGAAGGTCCTACCTGGCCTTTATTGGCTACATATACACCACATCCTGCGGCTGCTCAATTGACAGTGGTTAAAGTTCGTCGTTTATATACAGACTTAAAGGCTACATATAGACGATTAGTTCAGTTTGTAATGCAGACACTAAATACGAACGCAGCGCATGCTGCTCCGGCGCACCCACAAGCAGTGGTTCCGGGCATTAATCCGGCCACTGTGCACTCAGTTATGGGTAAAGTACCGGCTAAGCGTGAGGAGACTCCATTTTGTCTGGCGCAAAAAATTAATACGCCGGAGCCAGTATTTCCCCATACGGGACCTCAGGATAAACATAGAATATTGACAATATGTTTGCCGTATGGGATGGTTCCTACGGTGGACCTTAGTAATACCTGGGGCACAGTGTTTGCCGCGCTCTATACTACGGCACACGGTACACCGACATTAGCCAATTTACCGGAAGTGCTTAAACAAATTCAAGATGAATATGGAGCTGCCCATGCCTTGGATTTGGGCATGCAGTAGATGGGCAATTTTGCCGCAGTTTCTTCTATTATTTTGAGTAATCTCAAGGGAGAGGCAGTAGCACTAGCAGTGCGAATGCGTCTTCGGGATGTTCCGCAGATTAATCAGGAGCGGGAACTTCCGAGAATAATAGCAGAGACATACTCCAGTATTGGTCGCGATAGCCTATGGGCTAGACCGCAAAAACCCCAATTACAGGGTAAAAATAATAAAGATAATGCTAAACAACAGCAACCTGAGGGTACAAAAAAGCGCTGGGAAAAGAAACAGCAAACACCTAAGAAAGATGGGGGACAGTCTCCACAACCCGAGACCCCGCAAAATAGGTATAATCTCAGGAATAGGGATAACTTGAAGACGCCTGATAGATATCAATATACTGATACACGCCAATCTCGTTCCTTTCAGGACTCCTCAGAGAAGAGAAGGGAGAGAGGTGGGCGGTCAGAGCGGAGAACAGAGTACGTGAAACCAAGACAGGATTCACAACGCTCAACGGAGGTTTCTATTAAACAAGAAGAGAAACCACTGCAACAGAAACAGCAATTTAAAAAGAAGAAAGTGGCAGCAGTCTCAGTTAGATATGCCGCTCAAGAAGAGAGTTCTCTTGACGAACAAGACATGGGCGTTGGCACTGTTAGACAGCGCGGCAGAGGTCACAATAGTTCGCCGGAGTCTTCTAGAGCATCTGGAGGTCAAAGCAACTGATGATTTCATACAAGTCGAAACGGCGGATATGCGAGTCTCTGATCCTGATAGAGTATATAAAGTGACTCTGCAATTAGAAGGGGACATTGACCGCATTGTACACGCCATCTTTTGGGACCATGTGGTAAAATCATATGATGTTCTACTGGCCAAACAAGATTGGCCGCCTGACTTTGTTCGCGAGTGTCCGGTGGAGGAAGAGGTTATTACACCTTCCTTCTCACCACTTGCTCCGAGAGAACTAGCGGAGTCCTATAGTAAGATATGGGCTCTTGCACAGGCCCCCGCTCTATATAGAAATAATGTGGGGTGGGATAGACAATCACCTTATCATGTAATTCCGATAAAGGGCGAACATCAGCCACAGCCGCAGTATCCTATCAAATTTGAAGCAAGGGCATTGGTTAGGAAAATTCTTACACAATTGGAGTATCAGGGTGTAATTGAGCCCTGTGTCTCGCCGATGAATAATCCCTTATTTCCGGTTGCTAAACCGGACCATTCCTATAGGATAGTGGTGGATTACAGACATTTAAATGGTCATACACGCACATATGCTATACAGAATTCACATAGCGCAGCGCTTATGAATAATATAGTGCGTAAAAAATACAAAACAACGTTAGATATCTCGAATGGATTTTTCTGCCAAAATATAGCGCCCGAAAGTCGGGACTATACCAGTTTCAGTGCGTTTGGCTCTCAGAAATTTTTTTGACGTTTGCCTCAGGGGTATAAGAATAGCCCAGGTCTATTTTCGGCTCGTGTAACTGAAATTTTGCACGAGTTGGACCCTGAAGCGTTATCATATGTTGATGATATACATTTGACAGACAATGAGATTCTGCAGCATCTAAGGCGTGTTTCACGCATTGTTGTGGGGTTTGCTGAAATTGGCTATAAGTTTAATTTTAAGAAATCGAAGATTGCCTTCCTCAGCGTCATTTTCCTGGGATATGAGTTGTCGAGAGAGGGCAGGAGCTTAGCGCCACATTTTTTGGAGAAATGTGCTCAGTTGCAGCCTCCTAATACAGTTCGGAAGCTCCAGTCGTTGTTGGGGTTACTGAATTTTGGCAGACCTTACATTCCAGATTATGCTACGCGTATAAAACCCTTATATGAGTTGATTCGTCCGAATTTTTTGAGTAGATTTTAGACGATTGAGCATACACATATACTACGAGATTTGCAGACTGATCTCTTAGCAGTTAAACACTTACACACACGGGACAATAAGACACATTTGGTCATCAGGGTGATATCTGGGGCTGTTGGATTTACGTATGTCACCTTTAATGAAGGTGAGACAGTCCTGATTGCATACAAGTCTCACTTGTATTCTGTTGCAGAACAACGATTTGCACAGACTGAGAAAATACTCACTGCAGTACAGATGCCGGTGATTAAAGAAAGACCGCTTGCCCAGGGACAACGCATCATTGTCGTTTCCCCGATTCCAGCCTTAGAGGCTGTTACAAACGCGAGTGTTCCTAATTCGAAAGCATTACACCCGCGATGGATACAATGGGCTACGTCTTTGACAGCCACTGATGTAGATTACATATTTGACCCCAAACTGCAGACTCAGGAATTTCTTCAATATGAAATAGAGTACCCAGTTCCTGCTGGCACATTGCCTATTGACCAATATCAAGTGGTCATGTATACCGATGGCTCTGCGCAACCGGCGGTTGGGACTAAACAACAGTATTCTGCTGCATGTGCGGTGTTGTGCGGCACTATGGAGGGGGAAGTGTTCTGCCCCCGACATACTTATACTAAAACCTTGGGAGATTGCACGGCACAGCTGGCTGAGCTCAAAGCTCTATTGTTAGCGTTGGAACACACGGAACCGGCGATTTTAACCTTGCTGGTCTGTGACTCCTACTACTGTGTTCAGTCTTTCAATGAATATTTACACTATTGGAAGTTGAATGGGTTCAGAGATTCTAAGGGCAACACCATTAAACACAAATTGTTGTGGGGTAAGGTTGCGGATCTGAAAGAAACGCTTCCTAAAGTCCATGTTGTGCATACACTTCGACACCAGCGCGTTGGGATACACGTTGCTGGGAATACTTTGGCTGATGAAGCCGCAAAGTCGGCAGTGGCAGTCGCCACTGTGGCCGTAGTGACTCGTTCGAGTTCCAAACGAGACACAGAGATTTCGGCTGCCGTTAAAGCTACGGCTGATGGCACGCCATTTCCTAAAGGATTTCCTTCTAAATATAGCTACTGTTTGAGTAGTGCGCTGAATGCTGTTGTTAATATCCCAGGCATTGCTGTACGTGAAATACCAAATAAAATTGAGAGACCTCGATTAATTTCTGCAGCACATGAGGGGGCGGCATCTGCACATGCTGGTGTGGCTGCCATGATTTCACTTTTACAGGCTCGTTACTGGTAGCCTGGTCTCTATAAAGAGACAAAGCAATATGTCCTTTGTTGTGACGTTTGTCAACAAATTAAAGCTTCGTCGGCTAGACGCCCGCAGCAGACGCCCCTTCTAATTTCAAACAAACCTTTATAGTGTGCGTAGTTGGATCATTGTGGTCCACTGACCCCAGACAGTGCATACAAATATATTTTGGTTGCTGTAGATTCGTGCTCCAGATTTGTGTGGGTCTGGCCACAACGCTCGGCTGACGCTCGGACTGTTATTAAAGATTTGAGCATCTTTGTTGATACATTTGCAGTTGCGGCTTTTCATTCGGACCAGGGCCCTGCTTTTGCCTCTAAGGCATTCAGGGACACCACGGCTTCGTTGGGGGTCCAACTCCAATTCTCGTCTCCATTTCATCCCAAGGGAAATTCTGTCGTGGAACGATTAAATCGTGATTTAAAGCATTCCTTAACGGCCAGAGTTATAGGTACGGGTCGTAGTTGGCTAGCCCACCTGTATGGAGTACAGAGAGCACTTAATAACTTGCCTAGAAGGTCACTGGGGAGTCGTACTTCATATGAGTGCCTGTTTGGAACACGAATGTATGTTCCTGATCTAGATGGTCCTGGTGTGGAGGCGGCAGATACGCCCTTTGACATAAATGATCGTGTCACTGTTTTGCAGGATTTACAACAATTCCATGAAGATAACTCTTCTGCAAGTGCTGCCTCCTCAGGAATTAAGGACGAGCCAGTAACTCCTACTGGTTGGATACCCAGGATTGGGGATCTAGTGCGTGAAAAGGTCGCAGTAAAGAAAGAATTTGGTCCTTCTTATCGAGCACCAGTCCCTGTATTAGAGGTTAGCGGCACGAGAACTGTGATTTTACCACCGCTGCAAGGGGCCAAAGGCAATCACTTAGTTTCCATTGATAATGTCAAGTTACAACATGTGGCCGATTCTGCACAGGAGACCAAGAGGGACACCCAGTAGTTCCGGAATCCCTCTCACTACTGGGGAAGAAGTCCCGCTGCAGGTGATTTACACCAACACTGTTTCCTCTCCGAGCTTGGGGAGGGTGGAAGATGATCTTGCGATTGTTCCACAGACAACAATTCATTTGGAATCTTTTGATCAAGTTGCTGTTCGTTCTACTGATGTTTCTGAACATGTGGTTTATAGTGTGCCAAGGCGAGAGCCTCCATCTGCTTCTTTGTTCACAGTTGCACCTTTTGCTAGAACTGCCTCTGGCTGCTTCAACGACACTGATGATGCTGTGTTCGGCTCTTCGTCCTCATTGTCTTCAGTCCGAGGTCCACGTAAGCTGCTGTATTGGCTTAAACGCACATATTTTGTCTTTCCTTGGAACTATTTGTGGCTTTTTATGGCTGTTCTGACTATTTTTTTGTGGCTGGGATTTGTAGTTACTTTTTTTCTAAGAATACATGGTCATTTTCTTCCTGAACGATCTGACATTGAGCACATGGAAACTGTGTTAAAACAACATTTTTCGTCTCATATGGTTCGAAGAGACTTGTCCAATGTGAACATTTCTGCAATACCGATTCCGGATGGAATTGTGTGGGATAAAGTAATGTTTGATATATATGGTCCCACAGAATTGATTCAAATACCGTATGTCCTCAAGTTATCAATGAATGATATTGTTATACCAGGCATTGTTTCTGATGATTGGGATGTGAAGACAGTAGATTCTGTGCTGACAGACTTGCAATATTATACTGTCTATGACGATGAAGATGCTTACCTATTTAGAGATAATCATGGTGACATGTTTTGCTACAACTATTATGGACACCACTTTATTCATAAAGCAAGTAGCCCTAAGTCCATATTTGATTATGTGCAATGGGAACATTGCCCAACTCCTCCACAAGGGAGTTCAAAAACGTATTATGATAAATTTGCATATTTTTCTGGGCATAATCAACAAAATGCTAAGTCTTACTATTTTAAAGTTACTCCGTATGCTAATAAGCAAATGTTATTGACCGATACTAAATTACTGTATTCAAATTTATTTGTGTCTAAACTTTCGGTTGAGGGGTATGAATATTGGTTTAAGACTGTTGATTTAAAAAGTGTCTGGGGAACGAAAAATTGGCAAATGCAAGGCAGGGACACATTATTTAGAGCATGTATTATCCCTGTGCAGATGATTTTCCTCAATGACACAGTAGAACAGACTAGCTGTTTGGGCTTGGCAACGATTAGAGAGTTGAATTTGCCTAGTATACCTGTCCCTTCCAAATTGAACAATTGGCAGCGATCTGTTAATGCTACGTTTAGTGAGTTTACACACTGGGTCCAGAATGGTACGCTTAACACTTCATTGGTACATCCAGGCGGGTGGTTATTATGGCCTGTAGACACTAATAAATGTCATCAACGTTTTGTCACCTCTTCAGGGGGGTTCAGGACTAGTAGGGCAGACCCTCGCTACATTTCACCAGAACATGCTGATATCATAACTACATACAGCGTGGGGAAGCTTTGTCAGCAATGGTTGAAGTCATCCACACTGGATGCAGTTAAATCACATCTCACGTTACTGTCTAATGATACTGACTTACAAGATTTTTTGTCAGGACCTAAGGTACCACGGAAGAAACGATTTCTATACGAAGTATATAATGAGATTTGGAAGCTTTCACAACAGGAGGCAGCGGCCCGGTTGAGGCAGATTGATAAGGAAAACCTGATACAGGCTTTATCTGTTGTGGATAATGGCATGCATACCCTTTCTGACCGTGTTTACACAATTGACAGCATCGTTTCCTCTGCTATAGACATTATTAAATCAGATATGTCTTCTTTATATCATGGACAGAGTCAGACGCGGTTCATCATGCAGCTGGGTTGGACTCTTCAGACCTTGAAGGCAGGTCGCGTTCCGTGGCAGCACATTCGTGCCAGGGAGATCTTTGTCTCCTTTAATTTAACTCGTCAACAACAGCTGATGGCTAAAAAGGAAGCGACATATGTCATGTTGAATATTGAAAAATTTGAGAAACTGCCTTTCACGGTTGCTGAGATTCCGTCAGCTGAGTGGTTGATTCATGGGGTAATTAATCTGCCTATCTCCACTCTGCAATTTACTTCTTGTTTGAAGCACATTCCGGTGGGTAGACATGAACGGTTGGGAGACAGTTACATACCCGAGGTGTGGGAGCTTCCCTTTCTATACAGATGTATTAGGGAGGTTTTTCTTAGCGGTAGTGAATGCGAAACTTCTGTCAGACATTCCATGGTTTGTAAACAGCTGTCCTTGTACGGAGCGTGTAACGCTTCGATTGCTAACTTAGCTTGTTATCTGAAGGGAGTTCCAGTCCCAGTTATTAAAAACACTTTCCAGGTGCTTTCTAACGGCAGTTACATTGTTCTTAACAGCGAACGCTGCTGTGGCATGCGTGCCGGAATAGTTTACATTGTCGTTGTCACCAAGGCCGTTACGTGTTGCGGGAATGTGTTGTTTCCCCCCACTCAAATTAGGGAGGTAGCGGACATCTGGCCTCATATTGCTACTTCCAAGGTTAATTTCGACAAGTTGAGTCGACTGAAGGCTTTGTTGTTTCAAAAGCATGTGGCCCTTACATCTGCGAGCGAGACCTACGCACTACAGGTGGCAAGGTCATCAGCGGAAATACAGTCCCTTTTGAATACTTACTTTCCGAGTCACTTTGGTGAACTTGTGGGACGTATATTTAATGCGTCCAGCACTGCTGGAATTGCACATTTTTACAAAGCCGTTGGTGTTGGTTTTGCTCACACCTTCTCTTCCATATTCGGTTTAATACCTTCGGCTATACACTCTTTTTTCTGAAGCATTTTTGGGGGTTTCCCGATTACTTTGGCTTTATTGGCTGGAGTGTTGCTATTGTTGCTATTTTTTCGCTATGGCTGTCCCGCCACGACGAGATCCTATATTGCTGCTCCTGTCAGCGCAGCTGTGTCGTGAACGCATGATGCAGCATTTTGGAGCGACACTCCTGGGACATTTGGAGTGTGACTGGTCTCTGTCATTCCGACCAGTTTTGGATTGTGTGCAACCCGTGTTTCGGTGCCTTTGGTGCTCGTTTGAACATGCACTGGCTTTCTGTCTCTCACTGCAGCGCCCTCCAGTGGTCGAAACTGATCTGTTGATGTTCCCGATTAGGGCTCATTCCCAGACTTGTGCACTACGGTTGCGTTTGCTTCGTGAGGCAGTTTATGAGATTCCCTTCCTGGAGGAAGATGGTATTGTCTCATTCATAGGCCCTGCACGGGGTGCCACCCTGAATGGTTTTGGGGCTTTGGAACACACCTGCTCCATGGTACTTTGTGGCGTGGATCTTCCGATATTGACATATATTGAAGTGGAGGAGCTCCTACGTTCTATTGCTTCTGTCTGACAATTGGATTTTTTTTCTCTCCTGCGAAATTGACACTATATTGAATTTGGCTTTATTGTCACATGTTTCCTAAATTTATGACTTTGTTGTCTTCTGACCTTGTCGAAATATATAGTTTTATGTATTGTTTATATTTGGGGCATACTTTTATATTATTGGAACCACTTGCTACCGACAAGGGGAGGGTGTAGTGTGGTTAGTTTTTACGTATCCTTTGCGCATTAGCTTCAGGCTTTAGGCCTTTGTGCACTTTGCCCTGGATGTATTTTATTCATTTGCTTGCAGCTTAGAAGCCTCGGTGCACTTTGCTCTAAATGCTTTTTATTAGGCTTCGTACTGTTATTTTTCAAATAGCCAGTTCTACGGTCTTGTTTTTTATTCATATCACACTGTTTACCGTACTTCAACACTGGAGTTCTCCATAACACATTCCTGTTCACTCTGTGCTCCAGTCAAGGATACAGTCTGGTACATTGCCGATAGACGTGGTATAAGTTTAGTCTTTGGCATTCCTGCTTAGGGACATTTTGTGATCACGCTGACATGTTAGTTATAAAATCACTTCCTTGTCCCAATACAAGGGAGAGGGAGATTCCGACCAGGGAACCACAACTAGACGCTGGCTGCCTCGTTGCAGATGTTGAACCAAGATCACAGGCCTTTGCTCAGGTATGAGGGCTGATGTCTCCCTAGTGATTCAGAAAGGCAAGCTAGAAGCTTAACATGCTGTGCTCTAAATAGAACAAGCAGAGGGAGAGTAGAAACTATTAGACACAATGATAGCTTTGTTTTTATGTTTTACTCTCCTGGTGACTATTTTAATCCTACTGTGTTGTATGGTTCTGGTTATTGCGGCTCACGCCTTATTATCTAAAATACAGTCGTTTTATTAAAACATTTTATAAAACTTATACTGTCTTTGTCATTTGTATATGCGATCATACTGTAAATGAAAGAGTTGGTTTGATCTGAGTGACCACGACTTCCCTGAGAAGTTCCAAAGATGTCATGTGCTCGGCTGCCCAATCATCTCTCCCCCTTGGGAGAAATGAGGCACTGCTAGTTAGCCGGAGCAAGAACCGGATTTAGGGTGACAGAGTTCTTTACACGTGAGTCAGACTCAGTCCCCACACCGTTATCGATCCTGCTGCCTAGAAATCCAGTAGTCTCATTTAGGATAATGAGAGCCCACGCGACAACACCACCCCACTCTGTGACGAAGTGTCACTGATTGACACTCGCCCTGGGCACTTCAGGGCTTAAACCTGAAGCACCCAGGGAGAGTGTCAATTGGTGACGCTTTCCTCGTCACCCAGGGAAGGGCCTCGAGGCACCTTTGCTGAGCCGAGGAGGTCATGCCCATAGGAGCTGTGACCTCCTCAGCCCAGCAAAGTTCAGCTCAGGCAGCCAGAAGTGTGCGCAAATCGCGCATGTCTGCTCCTGGCTGCTTGAGCTGAACATGGAGAGTGTCTGTCAGGCTGACCTTTGTTCAGCCTGACAGACACTCTTAATGAGGGGCAAAAGGTGAGGGGGTGTGGCCCCTCCGCCCTAAAGGACGGGCCGCCACTGGTATTGAAATCCAACATATTTCCATGGTCAGTAGGCATGCAACTTTGGTCAATGTTGAAAATACGAGTGGCATGTGGGTAGGAACATCAACACTCCACCCATATAAACTATTCCAGAGGGAGTGTACAGAAAGGCTGCAACTTTTGCCACCTAGCATTACTCCTGATATGACATGTCACACAAAAATACGCAGGATGATTCTGTGTGCAGCATAATATTCCACTTCCCTACTACCGTATTCTTGCTCTGCCTTGCTCAACGCAAGGCCTACATAAGGCTTTCCTACATCTGGGCCTCAATTGGGATGCACTAACACCTGTAATACCTTACTTGCATATTGTAACATGGTTAACCACATAAATGGTTGTGCATAAATGACTATGGCCCTCATTAAAACCCTGGCAGTCGGTGTTAAAGCGGCGGTAAGACCGCCAACAGGCCGGCGGCAAAAATTGAATTATGACTGTGGCGGAAACTGCCAACATAGACAGCCACTTTAACACTCCGACCGCCATGGCGGTACAAACTAACAGCATGACGGTCACCGCCAACAGACAGGCGGAAGACAATGTACCGCCCACACCATTATGAGAGGCCAATCCGCCACTTTTTCTGGGGCGGATTTAACGCGAACAAAAACACAGCGGAAACAGGACTTGGAAGGGAAAACTCTCACCTCTACACACCCCACGAGGAACCAGGACGCCATGAAGCCGGAACTCCAAATTCTACTTGCCATTCTCTTCCTGCTCCTCTACCAGGAGCATGACCGACAGCGGCGACCACCACAGTGAGTACTGCACCTACGACACAGGGGAGGGGGGAGGGAAAAGAGAGTGACACACACAGGCAACACGCAACACCCCCACCCTCACCCACAACAACTTACACACAAATACATGTTGAAACATTACATTTACACCCCCCAACCCCGCCTGGAAGAACGCAAGGACAAAAGGAAATGATTTGAACGATTGTAATGAGTTAAAATCCATTAGTCAAAAATATATATATACACTATTAACAAATATGTACACCAAGGGCCATATTTATACTCTGTTTGCGCCGAACGTGCGTCAAAATTTTTGACGCACATTCAGCGCAAACACTGACCAATATTTATACTTTGACGTCCGACGCAGCGGGCGTCAAAGTTCCACCATGTGCGTCATTTTTTAGCGTGGACACCTACCTTGCGTTAATTATATGCAAGGTAGGCGTTTCCGTCTAAAAAATGACTTTCAGGCCTGTGCCCCATATTTATACTGTGACGTCATTTTGACGCACAGGAGTGGGCAGGCCTTAAAAAACGGCGCCCAGCCTGATGGGCGCCGTTTTTTAACGCCTGGGTCAGGGCAGGCGTTAACGGACCTGTGGGCTCAGAAGGAGCCCAGAGGTGCCGTCCCATGCCCCCAGGGACACCCCCTGCCACCCTTGCCCACCCCAGGAGGACGCCCAAGGATGGAGGGACCCATCCCAGGGAAGTTAAGGTAAGTGCAGGTAGGTATTTTTTTACGTATTTTTTTTGTGGCATAGGGGGGCCTGATTTGTGCCCCCCTACATGCCACTATGCCCAATGACCATGCCCAGGGGACATAAGTCCCCTGGGCCTGGCCATTGGACAAGGGGGCATGACTCCTGTCTTTGCTAAGACAGGAGTCATTTCAATGGGGGTTGGGCGTCCAAAAAAATGGCGCAAATCGGGTTGAGGTGAAAATTTTGCCTCAGCCTGACTTGCCCCATTTTTTGACGCCCAAACTCCATTTTCCCCTACGCCGGCGCTGCCTGGTGTGAGTCATTTTTTTTGACGCACACCAGTCCGCAGCGCCGGCTAACGCCATTCAATAAATATGGCGCCCCCATGGCGCTTTGGAATGGCGTTAGCCGGCGTTAACATTTTTGACGCACAACTGCGTTGGCGCAGTTGTTCGTCAAAAAGTATAAATATGGCCCCAAGTTTTCAAGTCCATGTACTGCACCTACATAGTCCGTGGACCACTGGGCCCAAAATGCATGGGCGAGGCCCACACATGATACCCGATCCAAACGGAGAGAACACTGATGGGGCATCAGATCGAAATAAAACAGGCACCTCAGGGGGAAGTGAAGGGGGGCACCTCAGCCAGATGAGTGCACGACGCCAGCTCCACGAGGGAGCTCCATGCCCATTGTGGTATCCTGGGGAGTGCAAAGCCACAGTCTCTCAAGTCTCTCCAGTGTGTGGTTTGCCCACTGCTGCATCCTGGGGAGTGCAAAGCCACAGTCTCTCAAGTCTCTCCAGTGGGTGGTTTGCCCACTGCTTTATCCTGGGGAGTGAAAAGCCACAGTCTCTCAAGTCTCTCCAGTGGGTGGATTGCCCGCTGCTGCATCCGGGAGAGTGCAAAGCCACAGTCTCTCAAGTCTCTCCAGTGGGTGGTTTACCCACTGATTTATCCTGGGAGTGCAAAGCCACAGTCTCTCAAGTCTCTCCAGTGGGTGGGTTGCCCACTGCTGCATCCTGGGGAGTGCAAAGCCACAGTCTCTCACGTCTCTTCAGTGGGTGGTTTGCCCACTGCTTTATCCTGGGGAGTGCAAAGCCACAGTCTCTCAAGTCTCTCCAGTGGGTGGTTTGCACACCGCTTTATCCTGGGGAGTGCAAAGCCACAGTCTATCAAGTCTCTCCAGTGGGTGGTTTGCCCACTGCTGCATCCTGGGGAGTGCAAAGCCACAGTCTCTCAAGTGGATAACAGTCTTCACTGGTTCTGGAGGGGGCTTTGTGCTCAGAGTGCTTCATCCTGCCAAGGACTGAGGTAGTGGATGTCATTCTCCACTGGTTCTGGAGGGGGCTTTGTGCCCAGAGTGCTTCATCCTGCCAAGGACTGAGGTAGTGGATGTCATTCTCCACTGACGGTGGTCCAACATGGAAGCTGTCCAGGCCCCTGGAACTGACCACCAGCCACGTACGACTGACCACTGGGGATGACAGCCATGTCTGCGGTGGTGCCACTGGCACAGGATGTGGTGTGGCTGCTGGTGGTGCTGGTGGCGGCCTCAGTGGCGGCAGTGCTTGCGGTGCTCATTGGGCAGTGGTGCTGGTTGGTGGCTCAGTGAGCGTGCTGCTGGTGGCGGTGTCCTGGGCAGCGGTGCTGGTGGGTGGCTCAGTGAGCGTGCATGGCGGCGGTGTCCTGGGCAGTGGTGCTGGTGGGTGGCTCAGTGAGCGTGCTGCTGGCGGAGGTGTCCTGGGCAGCAGTGCCGGTGGGTGGCTCAGTGAGCATTCTGCTGGCAGCAGTGTCCTGGGCAGCGGTTCCCGTGGCGGCGGTGCATTAGGCGGGGGTGCATGTGGCGGTGCATGTGGCGGTGCCAGTGGCGGTCTTGTCCGCCGTGCAGGTTGGCAGCGACTTCCCTTTCTTCCTCTGGCCCTTCCCCACCTTGGATGGTGGCGCAGCTGTCTTGCCACTCACAACTGTAGTCCTGGGAGAGCCCTTGGTGGCAGGTGTTTTGGCCTTCTCCCTCCGGCCTGTGGCCAACTTCTTTAGTTTTTGAGGTGGGGGAATGTCCTTGTGCTGGCTCCTTTGCACACTGGCTGCCCTGCTGCTTGGCGCACTCCAGAAGCCGGTTACTGCTGGAACCACTGTTCCCGGTGATGTGGTGGTTGAGGTGCTGGGTTGGGACCTGGCCTGTCGGGCCCTAGGGGACGGAAGGGGTGAGGGAGGTGTAGGGAAGAGGTCAAGGTTTGACAGGAAACATTTTTTATACACACTGGGACAGGTAGATGGAGGGGGTTTGGGAGTGGAGGAAGAAGTAGTGGTTGTAGAAGGTGTAAGTTTGCTGACTTTGGGTGAAGGTGCATGGGCTGGAGGCTGTCGTGAGGTGGATGGCTGTTGGGTGGGTGTGTGCCTGCGTTTGTGTAGTTTGGGAGGAGGGCTCACAGACGCACTGGGAGAGGACACAGGGGATGTGTGAACGGTAGTGGGGGTGGTGAGTGCACGTGAGCGGTGTGTGGTGGTGGGCGTGCTGGTGATGGACGTAGTGGCTGAAGATGTAGTGCATGTAGGTGTGAGTGGAGACGTGACAGGGAGGGAGGAGGGAGACGTGGATGAGGGGGACACAGTGGAGGCAGTGGATGTAGGCATGTGTGCATGGGTATGATGCTTGTGTGAGTGCCTGTGGGATGTGTGGTGCTTATGTTTGCCAGAGCTACCCTTGTGTGTTGAGGTGTGTGCATGCTGGTCTGATGGTGTGCTTGGGATAGGCTGAGGTACTGGGGATTGGGTCTGGGTGGAGGAAGTTGGAGGGGGAGGCTGGACACAGGGAAAATGGCTGCCATCAGTGCTGAGGCCAGAGTCTGAAAAGCTTGCTGTTGGGCTGCCTGACCAGAATGAATGCCCTCCAGGTATGCATTTGTCTGTTGCAACTGCCTCTCTACACCCTGGATGGCATTCAGAATGGTAGACTGCCCAACAGTGAGGGATCTGAGGAGGTCAATGGCCTCCTCACTGAGGGCAGCAGTGCTGACAGGGGCAGGGGCTGAGGTGCCTGGGGCAAAGGAGATGCCCACCCTCCTGGGTGAGCGGCCACGGGACACACGCTGAGGGGCTGCTGGGAGGGCGGTGCTGGTAGGGGGTGGCGGCTGTACCTGTAGATGCGGTGGGCACAGAAGGGCCCGCCACCGCAAGGGAGCTCCCATCAGAGAAGGAGTCGGTGTCTCTGGTCTCAGCTCTTGTCCCCGCCGTGGAGCTCCCCTCGCCCTCTGTCCCACTGGTGAACTCGGAGTCCGTAGTCTCGCCCTCCAGGGCCATGTGGGATGCAGCTCCCTCCTGCTCTGGTGGCACTGCTCCTCCTCCTGATGATGCTAATGCAACAGGGAGATCACAAAAAGGGGGGGGGAGAAAGTCGAAAGACATGTTCAGTGCATGCAAAATCGCTACTGTTGGCAGACACTACAGACACAGCAGCCCTCTGCACTACGCCATGCACTTAGAGTTCCCTAATTAATCACAGGGCCATGGGGTACAATGCCTATGCCCGATTGCTGCACACATGGAAGTCACAGGAGCCTGACTAGGTGTAGATGGCTCTTACCACTGGTGGGGATGGGGTGCCACTGAGCCTGCATCACAAAGGGTCCTTGCCTGCAAAACTTGCCCTGGCCTAGGGTCACCCACTGCCCACCTCCTCCACCCAGACACCTTCCATGCACGCTGAATCAGCTGAATGAGAGTGTACTCACCCCCTTGTGGCTGCTGTGATGCCCTCAAGCGCCCATCGAACTCTGGATACGCCACCGCCAGGATCCGGAACATCAGGGGGGTCATGGTGCGACAGGCACCCCTCCCACGTTGGGAGGCCATCCCCAGCTGGGCCTCCGCCGTCTTCTTGCTCCAGCGGCGAATGTCCTCCCATCTTTTACTGCAGTGGGTGCTCCGTCTGTGGTGGACCCCCAGGGCACACCAAATATCCTTCTTCTGGTGGGCGCTGACCTAGAGGAATAGTACAGGGGAAAAGGAGAAAATATAACCGTCCGGACGGTCACTGTCATTGGCCCACGTTCCCACCCTTGCCCTGACACACATACACTCACCGTCATTTCCTGAACACCTTATTCCCCCCACCATCGCCCATCCACACCACTCCAAACAGGCATTGTCCATACAGCATGCTCACAGTGTACTCACCTGTTTGTCTGGAGGACCATAGAGTAGCGTGTACTGGGGGAGGACCCCATCCACTAGTTCCTCCAACTCCTCCGAAGTGAAGTCAGGGGCCCTTTCCCCAGACACTGTAGCCATTGTCGCTTCCAGACTGAGGTCACAGCAGCAATTGCAGTGTAGGTCCTCTCCTGTCGAAGATCAGGTATCAAGTGAGTGAACACAGAGAAAATGGCGGTCACGTCCGCGGCGGTGCGTAACGTCACCGCCGGCGTACATTGTCATTGGCTCCTGGGACCCATAGGGTCCAATGTTAACCAATGCAGGATTGCACTGCGGTCTTCGACCGCCTACTGTGACGGTGTACAATGCCAGCGCAGTTACTTCATATCCCATTGTCCCACCTTACAGGTCAGGCAGCCGCCATTTCAGGGGGCCACATGGCATTAATTTAAAATGCGTCACACATATCTAGGCCTTGCATACACACAGAGACAGGCACATAGCGGATTGACAAATGTGTGGAATAAAGTTGTGTTTTCGTACCTCAGTGTTGGCTGACCCTATGCTCGCTGTTCTCATCCATAGAGCACGTCCACTGGGGCAAGTGAGGAGATGGCGGCATCCTCCGGTGTACAGACCGCTGGTGGACCTGTCAACAATGGAAGAGCGACTTGTAATTCTCACCTACAGACTTGACCGTGCCACAATCCATGAACTGTGTGCCCAGTTGGAGCCAGACCTGATGTCAGCTATCCGCCATCCCACAGGTATCCCCCTCTAGTGCAGGAACTGTCAGTACTCCATTTCATGGCAAGTGGGTCTTTTCAAATGACAGAGGCCATAGCATCAGGGATGTCCCAGCCTATGTTCTCCAACGTGTTGTCCAGAGTGTTGTCTGCCCTGCTGAAACACATGCGCAGCTACATTGTTTTCCCTCTGGTGGAGGATTTGCCTACAGTGAAAGGTGACTTCTATGCTTTGGGACATATCCCCAACATCATAGGTGCCATTGATGGGACAATGTCCCTACCTGAAAAATAACAAACCCTGACTGTAGCACATGCACCCTTGGAGCATGGGGCAAGGGTCCATGGGTTGACAGAAGCCGGGAGATTCAGCACAATCACAGGCAGAGAGCACAAATGTACCATGTGATGTAAAAGATTTCACATTCCTGCCCTTTTGCACAGCTCAGCAAAGTATTTTGTTGCATAGCATTGATAAATTAATGATAAAGGTTTCCGACAATCTCCATTAAGTAGATAACTTCCTCCCACCAAGTAAGCGAATGCACTATACATAATATTGAATGATACATCATTGTTAATGTGATATAGAGGAAAAGAGGAATGGTTTCAAAAGCTGTTGTATTCAGAATCACATTCCAGATGCCAGAATTTGTGTAAACTGGCAATTATCTAATGTGGTTACTTGACAGGTGCTTGGTGGATTAGTCATTTCCAAATTAACTATATGTGCCATAATGGGGATGCAATAATCATACAACACACTTTACCTATTTGCGGCACAACACACCTTTGAAAAGGTGTGTCTTGCTGTAACAGGGGCAGTGCGCCCAATTAAAAAGAATCACTGCCCCAGAAGCTCATACTGCATTTTGGCAAGCAAATTACAATGAAATAAGAGTGGCTGCTTAAATGTCGCTGTATATTTGACAGTGCAGCAAGCAAGGTGCCTGCACTTTGAAGTGGGGAGAGAGATCCTCTTGCAGGCTGCAACAGTGAATGACTGCTCCAGTCTGTGGGGGATGCCTGTGGGGTCCATGGAGCACCTTTCACTCCCCTAGAGGGGTGTTTTCAGGCAGCACACTGAAAATGCAGCAAACTTTTTGTATTTGGACTTTCAGTGAGCCTCCTAAAGGCGTGTTTGCCACTGTGCACAGTTCATTATACAATGCAGGTGCAGAGGCAACGTGATTTACTCATTTCAATAGTGTCGAGCCCCCATGAATTTGAGGAAACATCATCTCATAATAGCAATGGTGCAAAATGTAGGCCACTCCTGTCAGTATTAAAGAAGGAGATGCAAACATCTGCAAGACCGTCTGTAAAACCATTGTGACCAGGGATGGAAAAATGTCTCATACGTCCCCTGGAGTGATTCTGTGACTCACAGTAATACAGTGTGTTACTTGTTAAGTCAAATGTCTCAGCACAGTATGTCCTTTTCAAAACAAACAATGTAACATAACTAATCAAGGTATATTGTGATTCAACACAAGCATACCAACAGGTCCTGCAATTTCCAATCCACGGAAGTCCAACAGGTCTGCTCCCTAGCACCAATACCAGCCCATTTGTGATGCAGGAGGTTGATGCTCAATTCCACCACTGACACACAGCACATGCGTTTGTGGAATCTCTCCCAACGTACACTCCATGCTTTACTGTACCTTTAGCTCACTCAGCCTTCGGCCAGTATGAATTGCCTTTGTCAGCACACATGGTAAGTATCCATTACACATACCCTATTACATTTTAATGCTCCTTACACAGACATTGTGAATATGTAACACTCGTGCACACACCCAAAAATAATTTATAATTTTTAAAGGTAGGTATACATCTCATACATTTGTGCTTGCATGTTGGCATCGATGTTCCATCTAATTCACAACTCTGTATTTGTGAAGTAAAATGACACTTCTCAACCATCTGGCTTTTCTTACTTTTGTCCACAATACAGCACAACAGTACAGAGACACTTGAGTTTAATTTGATATTTCCAATGGAGCCTTCTTGCATTACTTGTTATAGTATGCTGTACCTGGATTCACAAAAGGTAGTGCAAATCAAAACCTTGCATTATTCTGCCCTGTAAAGGTGTAACATGTGGAGTTTGGGTATCCCCACACATGCGTCCATGGTATGTGGCAAACAGACATAGTGACTTCAAGTACTGGAAATGTGTCAAATAAAGATGTCTTCCAAGGCCAGGAACTATATCAACATCTATATTTAGTTGCGCTGTTTTGCTTCCTCTCTCTATGCATGCCGCATTTAGCATCACACATCGACATTTGAGATTGGGTTAGTGACTGACTTTATTGAATTAATGTACCTTTTTTGTCACACAATGCAGTGCAGCTATACAACTACATGAGCGGAGAGGGCAGGAATGAACCTTCTCTATCAAGATATAGCACATTCCTGTCCTCTCCCAGCACTGGGGCACAATAAGCAGCCTAGCACCAATGCAAGCACCATTGCGCCATTGAACAAGGGTGCCTGCATTACACGCAGGGTTGTTTTAGGGCAGGAAGGGACACCGTTCTGCACAAAAGCAATCCTTATAGGCTATTTCCTCTTTCTAAGTGTGCTGCAGAAAGCAACACACTTAGAAAGAGGACACAAAGAGCAGATATAAAGATATTTCTCCTTGATGAGCCTCTGGTGGGAAGACATTCCATTCTGTCGCATTCCCAGGTCTATCAGTGTTGGTAACTCTGGGAATGCTTCAGTATACATGGATGGGTGTTAGAAATGGGGCCTTTGGTTGGCAGTCAAGCTACCCCCTGTCCAAGCAAGGACCCTCACTCTAGTCAGGGTAAAGGAGAATCACCCTCAGTTAACCCCTGCTCACCTACTTGGTAGCTTGGCACGAGCAGGCAGGCTTAACTTCAGAAGCAGGGTGTAACATATTTGTACCAACACACACAGTAACTCCATTAAAGCACTACAAAATGACACAACACAGATTTAGAAAAATAGATAATATTTATCTAAACAAAACAAGACCAAAATGACTAAAAATCCAACATACACAAGTCAAGTTAGGAATTTAAAAAGCAAAAGTCTTAAATCCTTTAGAAAACAGTGAGAAAGATGTTAGCGTACAATAGTACCTGGGTAGGGTCAAAATAAAACTGCACGGGTGAGCGTGTGTCGAAAAAGGCCAGCGATGCGTCGATTTCTCAATTGCAAGCGAGAGCGTGCATCGTTCCTCCTCCGGTCGGGTCGGCGTGCATCGTTTCTTCTCTCCTGCAAGGGAGCGATGAGTCGATCCGGACGGGCACCTCAGGTCCGCACAGGCTTTGCGCTGACTTTTTTGCATCCAGTGATGTTGCGTTGAAATCCGGTCGCATGGTGTCAAGAAACCATGCTGTGTAGCGGCTTGCATTGTTAACAGCAGCCGCTGCAGGTGTTGCACATCGTTTATCCAGCCACGTAGCGTCAATCTCCCAGTCGCGATGCAGGTGGAGCGTTGATTTTAGCAGCGAGCCCAGCGGCACGTCGTTTTTCAGCCGCGAAGTGGGTGGTGCATCGAATGGTTCCCAGCACGACGGTCTTTGCATGGATTTCAGTCCTCTTCCACCAGCTGCAATTTTCAAGGGCCCAGAGACAGTTTAGGGCACCACTTGGCAGGCAGGACTCTCAGCTGAAAGCCCAAGTGCTGGCAGAGAGAAGTCTTTGATGTTCCTGAGACTTCAATAACAGGAGGCAATCTCAGTTTCAAGCCCTTGGAGATTCTTCACCAGTGGGAAGTCACACAAAAGTCAGTCTTTGTCCTCTCTCAGGTAGAAGCAGCTACTGCAGGTCAACCCAGCAAAAAACAGTCACAGGCAAAGGGACAGTACTCCTCCTTCAGCTTCTCCAGCTCTTCTCATTGGCAGCGGTTCCTCTTGGTTCCAGAAGTAATCTGATTTTCAGGGGTTTTGGGTGCTCTTCTTATACCTCTTTCTGCCTTTGAAGTAGGCCTACTTCAAAGGAACGTCTCTGTTGTTTTCAAGATCCTGCCTTACCAAGGCCAGGCCCCAGACACACACCAGGGGCTTGGAGACTGCATTGTGTGAGGGCAGGCACAGCCCTTTCAGGTATAAGTCACCACTCCTCTTCTCCCCTCTGTCCAGATGGCCCATCAGATTATACAGGTTACACTGCGGAGCAAACAAAAACAGCAAACACAGAGTCCAGCACCGAGAAACAACCTGGGAAGTAAAGGCAAAACGTTAGAGGAGACCATGCCAATGATGCCAAGTTTAACAATTGGTGTGTGGGAACACCCGTGCTCCACCCATGTAAAACTCCCATCTCTCAGTGTAATGTAAAGAAGCGATTTGCGCTGCCTTGGTTACTCCAGATTTAGCTAGCTGCCCAGAGCCACACAAGGTGGCCTTGCATGCCTTGATAAATCTAACCTAGGAGATTTCCTTGGCTTTGCGACACCCTGCGTGATGCAAGGGCAAGGCGATAACTTGGCCCAAACCTCTTTTCTAAAATACAGATGTCATGACTTACAATAAAGATATACTATGTTGTGTACATCCCTTTATTGACACTCTGTTTACACGTATTACCAGGTCCTCCCCCACATCATACCTGCTTTAGCATGATGATATATACTGCTTTTGATGCAATGCCACTTAAATGTGCTACACACACAGATAGATATATCCTTAGATACACACATTATCCTAATGAGTATTTCCTTTACAACTAACATTAGCCCACTGAAGCAACACCCATTGCCCCTAATTGTAGTAATTTCATGTCACACAAATTGCCACACAAAGTGGGTTACTATGTATTAATGCATATCAACTTATATATGTAAATGATGTGTTCATACACTTACAAAACTGGTATTATACGCTAACTATTACATGAAAACAATTCCCTATGAGACCATGACTGATTGTTCATTGTAATTCTAACGAACTATCATATTTATTATGTACTTTTTATTTTGAAGTAGGTTATTATTTGCAATCACATTATGTGATTTACATGAGATACCTATTGATATTTTTATTGAAACTCCACATATACTCCAAGACACATCACCTCATCTCCTTTTTTAGTGTTGCACACATTCACCATGATTCTACAAATCTGGATCTGTGTCACAGACTTTTACTGTAACAATCAGTGTATCGTGACATATGTCTAGCTGTTATGATTCTTCTACATACACAGGACATTATTTGTTTGGAATTGAGACAAAACAAGATGACTTCTTTTCTATTATGAGAAAGATACAGTTTCATTAAGTGTAAATATGTGCAAAGTTAGGGCAAAATTATATGCTGTATTTTGTAGGTTTATGAACTTTTTAAAACCTAAATCTTCTCACCTGGTTCGGCCTCCTATTCCTCCTCAGATGTACTAGTACCTTTTAAGCCCCAGGGGTGATTTGTTTTGACCCAGATATTGTGCAGTATTGCACATACTGAGATTATCATACAGACCATTGGGGGTTGTAGAAGCACCTCCCGCCAGAATGGTCTAAACACATGAAGCGTGACTTAAGCACACTGGGCTTGACTCACAGAGGTAAACTTAGATGTTTGGTCTAAACTTAGATCAAACATCTAAGTTTACGTTTCTGGGAATTCACAAATGGCATTTACGAGTAGTATCTTTAGGTCTGCACTTTTCGACTACCTGTTTTTTTACCTTTTTACTGTGGGTGAGCCCCACAACCTGCGACTGATCCACGGTAAACTCATGGTAAATGGACTGTGCATGTTTACCACCAGTGTCCCCCTTTCAAGATAAGGCTGCTGCAATGCAGCAAGGTAGGGGGCACTTGGCTGGTTACAAGTATGAGGGATATGCATGGGAGACTCCCGTCATGTGCAGCCCAGCAACTTTGCACAGGTAGCCTGGTGCCGAAGGCCTCTGCAGCTTTAGATATTGACCTGGGGTAAGCCTCATAATGTTGGTGTTCACTCATAGGGAAAGTCAGTGTGGTTTACTGTCTTGTCTGCAGTGACACTCCATTATCGACCTATGAGGAAGGCTGCCTTAGTGTGCAGCTCTGCTTCTCTTTGGTCTACAGAGACCTGTGACATATTGAATTGGGGTGTAACCTGTATAGGAAAATCTATTCTGCAAGTTCCAAAAATATATCTGCACAGCTTATGAGTCATCCAGGATTATAATATTTCAGCTCAGGATCAGACCCCAGGACTTTGTCACCCTTCTGTGCCAAGTTAATTACAATTCTATCTAGCAACAGTAATAAAGGCCTCACCACACAAAGGGAGCAATTAACAGTGATTCACTCAGCTCCTGAGTAGGAAAGGAGTGGGACGGAATGATCTGCATTAATCAATCAATCAGCTGTCAAACTGTACAATGGATGGGCCTGATCAAGCCCACTGAACAAAGGAGGGAGCCCTGACCTCTGGGGCCAACACAGGAGGGGGCTTTCTGTGAAGATTTGTCTGGTGCAGGGAACCAGTGAAACCCTCACCCTGCAAAGTTAGAGGTTGATGCCAGGAAGCCTAAGGAAAGTTCTCCAGGTGGCTAGGGCTTGCCACTTATAACGCAAAGAGCCCAAAAGCATGTATAATGGCCCAATGGGGCCCACGATATCAGCAGAAGAAGGATCATGATTTTTGATAGCTAGGCCCGGAGCACGTGGAGCTCCACTGCATGAACCTTTGTAACCCCCTGGGGTGGGCTTAAATCCGGGTGTTGCCGCAAGGAAAAGTCCCAAGTTGTATGCTTGGAAGGGGTGTGTTTGTTGGGCCCCCTCCCTCCCAGTGTTTTGTGGACCTGTAGACACCACCCCCAGGCTAGTTTCTCGGAGGACCAAGGACCCCAACTTCAGGCCCCTGATGGCAGGCGATGGCAGAGGAGCACCTTTCTCCCCGGATAAGGAGAGAAGAAGGGGTCGGGACCTCATCCATGGGCCCCCAAATCAAGGGAAAGCTGAGGGAGTGTTGTCAAGCTTCCAGCGTAGTAGCTGGCCCACCCCGCTCCCCGTGCCCATGTCATGAGGGAGCGGGAGGCCCCCATGACATTCCACCCTGCCCTCAGGAGCTGAAAGGGCAGAAGAGATCGGCCGGCTCCCATGGCAGCATGAAAGAGTGCTACACGTGCAGGGTGCCAGAGGGGGCAGTCAGGGGTGGGCTCCTTGGGCTGCCCCCCCATTATGGGCATTGCACGGGGTGCCCAGGTGGGACCGGCCACCCCAAAATAAATAAAAGGCCATGCAGCGCAAGACTGTGTGGCAGGAGAGAAAAAGTACACTGGGGAGAAAACCTCCCTGTCTGTTTGTTAAAGAAACCTTTTCTTGTAAGTTCGGACTGAGACAGGTTAAAAAAAATGTTGGGGGCCATTGGAAAACTCCTTATATTTAAGTTTTCCTCTCCCTTCTGGTGGGGTCATTGGCAACCTTCAAGTGACCCCCCCATACCATTTTTAACACTCTTGTACTGACCCAGAGGTCGGCTTCCTTTGCAGCCTCCCTGGGGTCAGTATGCTTTTATAAACAAGGTGCTGGTGCAGCTTTTTAAAACAGATATTGAACATGTCCTCTCCTAGTATCAGTTTAAACAACCCAGTAAAATCATCAACTTTGCTGCCTCACACGCAACCTTTCAGTGCCTTGCTGGCATGATGAAGAAAATCCCACAACCATGGATCTGCATCTGTTGGATATCCCTAAATCTGATATGATACTTCTCTGGGGTGAATCCAAACTTGGAGACAAGGATGGTTTTCAATGGGATGTACTTCATCTGATCCACCACCTACAGTGTAAGTAAAGTATGCCTCCCCACTGTAGGCATGTGTTTCCAGAGCAATGCCCCCCAAAACTTGTCTGGGACCCTTTGCAGCTTAAGGACCACCTCATAAGCAGAAACCACTTGTCTATGTCATCCCCTACTACATAGCTGTGCACCATATCTTTAGGTATGTGAACGTTTTCGTGCTCCTCAGACACTCTTGATTTGCTGCCACTATTGTTGTTGGACTCTGCTTGCTTAGCTCTTATATCCAGCACTCTGAGATTTAACTCATGGGTCATCATTCTCT
Organism: Pleurodeles waltl; assembly: GCF_031143425.1. Classification (NCBI taxonomy): domain Eukaryota; kingdom Metazoa; phylum Chordata; class Amphibia; order Caudata; family Salamandridae; genus Pleurodeles; species Pleurodeles waltl. The sequence continues at coordinate 1,115,744,323 of NC_090445.1, forward strand.
CTCCCATAGCCAGTTTTTCTCTCTTGCTAAGGATCTCTCAGCATTTTCATTTTCATTTTCCAACTTGAGCTTGGTCCTTTAAACTCCCTCTCTGCCTTTCTGTTCATCAGCTGTTCTGGGGACAGGCATTGTGAAGACCCTCTCCACTTTGGCAGGGAGTTCCAGTTCAGGAAATGAGGCATCCCTCTCCCCTGAGTGTTGCATTTCAGAACTTGCATCCAGGCCCTGCTCCTGCTCATCCATGTCATTCTCCTCATTCTCTTCATCTGTGGTTTTGAGTAGCTGGTGAACATCCACACAGGAGCTCATTATGATTTTCTGGAGTTCCATTTTCCTGGTATTCCTCTCGACTGGAAGCCCCCTCTCCTTACAGACCTCTTGGAGTTCAGCAACAGCATAGACATCTATGTTGGTGAGCTCAAATTCCATTCTTGCAGGTCTGGTCACAGGCACAGACAGTCATATAGAATGAGGGTGAATCAGAAAAAAGCAAAAGAGCCAATAAAGAAGAATGTAAAAACTCAAATTGGAATCAAATCATTTATCTGGGGTATTAATGCAACATAAAATTACTGTATAGCACTAAACAAACACATGTCCTAATCCCACCACTGAACACCAATTTTGGAAATTGGGTTATTGGTCGAGAGGGTGAAACCCTACCTGTTAGACTTTTCATCCTTGGCATGGTCTCCCTTAACTTTTTGCCTGTGTTCCCCAGGTTGTTGATGTGTGCTGGACTCTGATTTTACTGTTTTTGTTACTCCGGGCACTTTACCACAGCTATCCAGTGCTAAAGTGCAAGTGCTCCTTTACAAAATGTTTATGTAATTGGCTTATCCATGATTGGCATATTTGATTTATTAGTAAGTCCCTAGTACAGTGCACTAGAGGTGCCCAGGGCCTGTAAATCAAATGCTAATAGTGGGCCTGCAGCACTGGTTGTGCCACCCACATAATTAGTGAGAGAGCGTAGTTTAAATAATATATACTAAAATGAAATGCTTATATCAATGTGTAACGATGCTACATAGAAAACAATAATAATAATAGCGGTTTTGTTTAAAACGTGCACTTGAATTGTGACCACGGTGGGTGGTCACCAATGTATACGCAAATAATAATAATGAATAAAATGTTATGTTATGCTCGATTAAGCTTATATTAACATTTGCATTACTGAATTTATATTGAAAATCCTTATAGGCCTTAAGTTAGCGTAAGCTGTGGGTTTAGCTGCCCAGCTCTCATATTAAATGCATTTTTCTGTTTTTCCAGTGTGCCGACCCTGCAAATGTTCTTTTTCTTCAAACTTGGAAGATGAATGTATCTATGTTGATTCCGTTCCCAAGCGCATATTTGGTGCCTTGGTTTAAGAATTGTGTACAAATTGAAACAAATGTAGATTAATGTAATGTACAAGGTCATTTAGACCGATGGACAATGGATCTGCTGACCTGAAAAGACGTGCCAAGGAGTGAAGTAACACCGGACGTGCCACCTCCGAAGACGTCAATTATGGAGACCAATCAAAGTGTTATGAATAAATGTGTGGTGACAATTGGAATTACCTAATGCTAAGTTTGATAGGTTGGAGATAGTGGGGTATACTAAATGTCCAATAGAATTTTGGGGGAATGTACTACGGAAAAGGGATAAAAACCCACGTCACAGAAGGGTCATTAGAACTAGGTAGGGAATGCTATTGATTTTATCCAGAAACTCTGTCACTCTGTTTGGTGACTTTGAGACTTATTAAAACCATCCTCACCCATAGACTGCCCATTTTTCACTTCTCCTCCTTATGAGGGAAGTGTCCCCCATGCCCTTTAGTTGAGTTTAGACTGATGGCGTTTTGACTGATGTCCTGAAGACGAAGACTGATCCTGAGTGCTGACCTAATCCTTGGAGGGTAATTATGACAATGCAATTTGTAATTTGTCTGTTTGCTTTTCCTTTCTAAGTACCAACTGCTCATTTTGTTAGAGACCATAGTTAGATGTTTTCCAAATTGCTGTTCTAAATTGTTTTGGATGAAGCCCAACATGCTAATGCTAATCAGTGGTTAGGACAGGGGTTCACTTAATCTGACGCAAATAGACAAACGACTGACATGATGCTATATTGAATCGGCGTGTGTTCAGAACTCTGCTATCTTGATCTATGTTTACGCTGTGTTATGTTCTAATATTGTGATTCTCGCGTTAATGAAATCTTATCACAGTTGCCACATCGTGACTATGCTATTATGCTTCTTGGTATTGAGATTAACCCTTTTGCTCTTAGATTGTAAGTAATAGGGAATACAATTCATAAAATTCTATTAAAGGTGTGGTTATTCATGGCTGAAAAGTCATGGTTGGGTCGTCAATTTTGATTAATGTCTTTAACCAAAGTAAAGTGTATTGTTGTGATAAATATTGATGACATTATTGATATATTGATTGACATATTGATTAGCTATCTCGTCCAACGGTGTCTCTCAACTGGGTCACAAGATTCATTGGCCTAAAACAAGTCCTAATGTGTAATAAATTAACATAAAAGGACGCGTTAACAGTAGCTCTGTAATCATGTCTCAGACCTGCCACTGCAGTGTCTGTGTGTGCAGTTTTAACTGTAAATTCGACTTGGCAAGTGTACCCACTTGCCAGGCCTAAACATTCCCTTTTCGTACATGTCAGACACCCCTAAGGTAGGCCCTAGGTAGCCCCAAGGGCAGGGTGCAGTGTATGGTTATGGTAGGACATATAGTAATGTGTTTTATATGTCCTGACAGTGAAATATTGCTAAATTCGTTTTTTCACTGTTGCAAGGCCTGTCCCTCTCATAGGTTAACATGGGGGCTACCTTTAAATCTGATTAAAGTGTAGATTCCCTTTGGGAGCGGATGGACATGTGGAGTTTGGGGTCTCTGAGCTCACAATTTAAAAATACATCTTTTAGTAAAGTTGATTTTAAGATTGTGTGTTTGAAAATGCCACTTTTAGAAAGTGAGCATTTTCCTGCTTATACCGTTTTTGTGACTCTCCGTTTGTGGATTCCCTGTCTGGGTCGGTTTGACAGTTGGGCTGGTTGCACCTCACAGTGACAGTGACACAAAGGGAGCTGGGGTGTAGTCTGCATATCCTGATGAGCCATCTGTGCTAGGAGGGAGGGGTGGAGTGGTCACTCACACCTGAAAGGGTCTGTGCCTGCCCTCACACAATGCAGTCTCCAACCCCCTGGTGAGTGTCTGGAGCCTGGCCTGGGCAAGGCAAGATTTCACATTCCAAAGAGACTTTACTTTGAAGTAGGCCTACTTCAAAGGAGAAATTGGGTATAAAAAGGGCACCCAAAACCACAGACTTTAGAAACACTTCTGGAACCAAGAGGAACCTCTGCCTGGAGAAGAGCTGAATAGCTGAGGAAGAAGAGCTGCCCTGCCTGTGACTGTCCTTTGTGGAGCTATCCTGCAGTTGCTGCTTCTGCCAGAGTAAGAGGGCAAAGACTGGACTTTGTGTGCCTTCCATCTTGAGAAGAAATCTCCAAGGGTTTGATCTAGAGCTTGCCTCCTGTTGTTTGAAGTCTCAGGGACAGCAAAGACTTCTCTTTGGCAGCACCTGGAGTCTCTGGAGAGACTCCTACTCTGCCCTGTGGTGCCCATCCAGTTCCTGGGACCCTGAAAGGAGAAGCTGGCAGCCTAAAGACAAGAAAATCCACGCACAGAGCACCGTGCGGGGAAAAGATTGACGCAAATCCGATCTGCGGCTGGAAAAACGACGCGCCACCGGCTCTGCAGCTGAGAAACGACACTCGCAGGAAACGCGACCAAAGAATCGACGCACAGAGCAGGAGAAACAACGCGCAGCATCGCTGACGGAGGCTGGGAGATCACAACCTGCGCTGCGGGATTTTCAGATCATTGTGCAGCTGGATTTTCGACTCGCGTACTGCCGTGCGGAGATAATTTTTGACGCACACCCGCCCGTGCGGGGTTATTCTTGACGCGCACCAGGTACATTTTCACTCTAGCAGCGCTAGTGTGTTTTTAAAACTACTTAAAGACTCTTTTTGATTTTCAATTGATAACTTGACTTGTGTATGGTGGATTTTTGTTTTTTTGGTCTTGTTTTGTTTAGATAAATATTTCCTATTTTTCTAAACCTGTGTTGTGTCATTTTGTAGTGTTTTTATTAAGTTACTGTGTGTGTTGGTACAAATACTTTACACCTAGCACTCTGAAGTTAAGCCTACTGCTCTGCCAAGCTACCAAGGGGGTAAGCAGGGGTTAGCTGAGGGTGATTCTCTTTTACCCTGACTAGAGTGAGGGTCCTTGCTTGAACAGGGGGTAACCTGACTGTCAACCAAAGACCCCATTTCTAACACTACCCGAGCAGGAAACTCTCACAATCTTTGTCAGGGTGAAACACAAGTGAACCCCAATTGACCCGTGCTTAACCCTCTGGTAGCTTGGCACAAATGCAGTCAGGCGTACCTTAGAGGCAACGTATAAAATACTTATGCAGCATTTAAAACAGAAATAAAGCAAAAATACAACACAAGAAAAATCTCACACCAATTTAGAAAAATAAAGTAAATGTGATAAATGATTTGAGATCAAAATGACAAAAATCCAATCAGTAGAACAAGAGATATGCAATGTTGGAGATTTAAGTGAAAAATAATATCTAGAAGTACGAAGTGACAACTGTGGTTATCTGTTTGCCTAGACCAGGACAAAATCACAATTTCAGGTCAACTACGAAGGGGCACGGGCCGGAGGCAGGGACCAAGTTAGCCCCGTTGAACAGAGTACCTTAAATCCTGGTTCGGGGAGCATTACTAGATCCCACTTGAGGATGCGTTGTGGAGCGAAGATTCCAAGGAACTGCTGCTGCGCAATCCATTGTGAAGTCCTGCATTGTCATCAAGGATGCCATTGAGCGTCAAGGATGTGTTGCACAATGGTGGTTCCTGAAGAAGCTACTGAACTGCGATGAGATTCCCTGCATCATCGTTGAGGATGCCTTCAACAAAGGGCTTGTGATACCTGTTTTGGGGATGCACGGCATTGTGACAGTACAAAACTGGAGTTGCTGGGAGATGCATTGCTCTGCGTCTGTTCTACCCACAGGACTGAATGTGGGCTGACAGAGCACCTTCAGACCTTCTTCCAAGTGTCCAGAACTGGGGTGGTACCACTTGGGGGTAGAACTCACAGGGGACAGGGTCAAGGTGCCGGGTTCAAGGTGCTAAGAGCCTTTTCTGTCCCTGAGGCTCTGATCGGGAGTTTAGCCAACTAGACCTTGGAGTCACTCTGGTGGTCCTGGGTTCAGGATGCAGATCCAGTCCCTTCACTTAGGCAGCAGGGCAGCACAGTAACAGTCATTCTTGCAGAGCAGCACAGCAGTCCTTCTGAGCCTTCCACAGGTTTAGGCGTGTACGGAGGAGTTGGGTCTAAGGGCCTGATTTCCATGGCCCTACTGCCTCCTTGCGCCACATTAGCATGATTCTTTTATGCTAATGTGGCTCAATGAGGTAAAAATTGCAGCGCCATATTTACAAAGTGGGGCAATGCTTGCATTGCCCCACTTTGCAACCCCTTGCGCCACATTATGCCTGCGCCAGGCATAATGTATTCCGGGGGGGGCGTCCCAGCATTAGGAGGCCCTCAAAAATAGCACAATGAAATCTACAAGATTTAATTGGGCCATTTTTGGTGTCATTTTTAATGCCTGCTCAAAGCAGGCAATAATAGGACGCCCATTGAACTCAATGGGCCTCCTTGTACTTTGCTCCATTACCGTCAAAATTTTTGAGGCTATTGGAGCAAAGCGCCACAATTGCATTAAACATTTTGACGCAATAGGCCTAACCTTGTGCAATGGTGCGCCTTATTGTAAATATGGGGCACCTATGGTATCATTATATGGAGGTGGGGAGCACACAAAGTCTGGCACATTAGTACTGCTGCGCCAGATTCTTGCAAATCTGGGCCTAAGAGTCCAATGTTTATACCTGTGCCAGTTTGGAAGTAGGTGAAGGTTCTGGAGGTTTCCACTCCCAGAGGTGTTTGGAATTTCCTCCCTCCCTGTCCTGGTCCCAGCATGTCTGGCATCACAAAAGATCAGTGTCAAACCTTTTGTGAGGGTGCTCAGGCAGAACCTTTGTGATGTGAAATTGTGGTAGGTGACAGCTCCTCTCTCTCATCAAGTCAGAGATGGCCTATCCTGCCAACACCTACCGCTCTTTGTCTCACTGTCTGGGAGCAATACACATAGGCCCTCATTACAACATTGGCAGTAAATACCGCCTACCGACGCGGCGACAGCTGCCAAAAGACCGTCGCCGCAGCTACCAGCCGTCCGCCAACTTATGACCATAGCCGGAATTCCACCAGAAGGATGGCTGAAATCCGGCTGCGGCCATCGTGGCGGATGGTGGTAAGGTGGCGCGGCTTCCAGCAGCAGTGCCATGCCAGTGGACCGCCGCAGACCGTATCATGACACATGATATGGCCTGGTGGTGTTCTTCTGGGGGATGCTGTCCTGGCAGCCACGCCCGTCCTGTCTCCTGCCGGAGGACACCCTGTAATCAGGTAAGTCGGGTGCTCTGACAGGGGAGAGGTGTGTTGTGGGTGTGTATGGGGGTGTGTGTGTATGTCTGTGCATGCGTGTATGTGGCTGTGAGATGCGTGTATGGATGTGTGAGTGCATGAATGTTGTGCATGCGTGTGTGCATATATGCATGTCAGTGTGTGTGGATGTGTGTGTGAATGGATTTATGCATGCGTGGATGAATGTAGGTATCACTGTGTAAAACTGTGTGTTCGATGGTGCGTGAAGGTGCGTGGATGTCGTGGGGGATCTGGAGTGGGAGGTGGGGGTAAACCATTGGAGCGGGTAAGATCCATATCAGTGACAGGGAAGGAATTTCCTGTCACTGATAGTGCCTACCGCCATGGTTTTCATGGCGGTAAGATTGCCACGAAAACCATGGCGGTAGGCGGGGTCATAATCCTGCGGGTGGGCTAGTGACGGCTGCCTGGCTGGAGGCTGCAGTCTCCAGCCTGGCGGTCGATACCGCAGTGGCGGATGGTGTGATACATTGGCGGTATGGCTTGGGCCAAACCACCAATGTCATATTATAGGGAAAAGTACAGCCAGCCTGTTGGCAGTACTTTTCTCCATTTTACCACCGTCCGCCAGGGTTGTAATGAGGGCCAGAGTCATCTGACCAGGGATACAGGCTGCAGGCCCAAATGCTGACTTGCTGAAAGTGGCTTTTTTCCGAAGTGTGACTTAAAATCCGACTTTACCTTTAAAGAGGGTTTTAAATTGCAATTCCATAGACAACAAACTTGACTTTTCTATCCGCTCCCAATTAACAGTTATTTCTTATTAAATGTAATAAGGTAACCCAATATTACCTATGGGAAGGTAGGCCTTGCAGTAATGAAAAACAAATTTAGGAGTCTTTCACTATGAGAACACTATAAAGTTAATAGCACATGTCCGACTTTTCAAATACATTTCACCGTGCCCTATGGACTATTTAGGGCCTACCCTAGGGGGTGACTTAACTGTCTTAAAAAGGAAGGTTTAAGCCTGGCAAAAGGTTTATTTTGCCAGGTCAAAATGATACTTCAAAATTGCACACACAGTCTCCAATGACAGACCTGAGGCATGTATAAAGAGCTACTTAAGGGGGTGGAAATCAGTACTGCAGGGCAACTGGTAGCATTTAATTTACAGGCCTGTGCTACCTGTAGTGCCAAGCTACTAGAGACTTAAAAATACATGAATTATGCCAATTTAATATAATACAATTTTACTATGTGTAGAGGAGAGAACACAAGTAATTTAGTGCTGGTTAACAGTGGTACAGTGCACAGAGTCATAAAACAAAAGGCCAGTGAAAACTAGATCAGCAAAATGGAGGAGTATGGCAAAACGTTTGGCGGTGGACCACCCTAAAGCTGACAGGTTTAACAGCTGCCCACTTGGGAATTAAAACAATTCTGATTTTGCACTACTTGGTAATGGTCCAATTGATGAGAGCCTTTACGGCAATGACTCTATGCATTTGCATATTACCAATTCTGCATCACTTCTTTTTAATTTTTGTAATAAAACCCTTATATTTATTCAGATGATATAGAACTGCATAATTGATTGAGCTCTTACTTAATTGTCTGTATTCTGGGCTTTTCGATGTGCTGGGAGGTACCTTACCTCGGGGACACATTGCCTCATGAAACTGAGGTCATCGTGAAACACTGTCATCAATTCATCAAACTATGGGGGTTCTGTTGAGGTAAAGTTTTGGGGTAGAAGAATTTTAGGCTGTTCTCCTACCTACACAAACATACACCAGGACATATCCCGGGGGTTAACAATGATGAAAAGTCACATCAATAGTACATTATTGACTACAACAATAGAGTTTTGAAAAAGATATCACCTGATTCCTACCACTGGTGTTGCTCTAGGCAGGGTCTACAGGAGTGGTTTGAATAGTTAGAACAGCTTAAACTTAAGAGACTTCTTTCATGATAGCATAATTAATAGACAGTTTGGTAATCCTGTGATATGGGCAGCAGTTGCCAAACCACATGTGAACTGGGATATCTACAATAAGATGCTCAATTCGCACAATCGGGGATTGGAATGTGGGGCTTCATGTTCAGATCTTTGTTGGAGGTAGCAAATGGCCCAATTCTCTAAATCAGGCCATTAGTGGCCGCCAAAAAAGCATTTTGCGATGTAAAAAAGCCAAATTGTGAATTAGTAACTTGGGGCCAGATGTATCAAAGAATTTTGCATTCGCAAACTGTAGGAATTGCAAAATTTGGCTGTTTGCAAATACAAAATCACATTTCTGAATGTAAAAAAGTCATTCGCAGTGCAAATTTAAGGAATCGCTAAAATAGCAATTCCTTAAAATTGTGACCCCATTTAGAGAATCGCAATCTGCGATTCTCTAAATTTGGCATCGCAAATAAGGAATCCTTATTTGCGATTTCTTAAGCACATGTATGAAGCAATTCCTTAATGCGAATTGGGCATTAAAGAACCGCTATTACCACCAAGTTGAATTTGGTGGTAACCATGTGCAAATTTTAAAAATGCATTAAAAATGCATTTTTTAAATTGACATGTAATACACACATGCCCTTTTGGCATTTACATGTCTTCCAAAATTGCTTTGGGGTGCAGCAGAGGGGGCCTTAGGCCAGTTAAGAATTCGCAATTTGGGAAATGCAAAAAATTCGTAAATATGGGCCGACAGGCCATAGGTGCGAATGGGGGCTGTATCGCAATTTGCGATTCGGTAATAGAATTTGCGATTTTTAAGAAATCGCTATTTCCGAATCGCAAAAGGCTTTTTTTGATACATCTGGCCCTTGGTTACCAAATCCCAAATGTACTCTGCGATTCAGTATATGGAAGGGGCATGTTTAGCACATCCCTTCCAACTGTCGAAACTCAGTGGTATGTATTAATGTTTTGCAGCTGAATTACAGTTGCAAAATATTAAAAAACATTTTTATGACAACTGGAAGGTGGGGGTAACGATTCGTAAACAGGAAGGGGTTCACATGGGACCCTTTTCACTTTGATAATGTTTAACAAAATATTTACTTAAGAACAGGCGGCTGACCCATGGACTAATGCCTACTCTTAAAAACTTTTTTAACATAAATGTTTCATTTTTTTTTATTTTAAAAACGCATCTTGTTTTTCTTTAAGGAAAATAAGCTACAGTTCAAAAGAAAAATTGCTTGATTTAAAATCAGTAACAGACATGGTGGTCTGCTTACCCAAGCAGGTCACCATCCTCATTTCTAATGGGTTGCAAATGGCGACCTACCTCATTAATATTCATGAGGAAGTTCAATTTGCGGTCCACCGGGAATTCCTAATTAAAAGTTCTAAGGTTTCTTACATTGAGAATTGCGATCTCATAATTGCGATTCAGTAATAATCGCAATATGGAAATCGCAATTCTTAATTCTTGTGCATCCAGCCCTTGGTGCTATCATTTTTAATGCTACATGGTGTACTGAAAGCCAGTTAATGACTGACTTTTTCCTGGTACTAAAGGTCTAGAAATGTTTGTCATGCACTATTTGTGGACTATGGCAGCCAATCAGTAGTAGTTGTTACAAATTGGCAGAAGTCGGGACCTGAATGGATCTGGTTTCTGTTGTAGTGATTGTGATCATTTCTAGGGCTTTGCCTTCTCAAAATGATCTTGCATAGTTCATCTTCTTGCTTCTTGGATTAACAAGTGTATGGAAGAGCGCAAATCTTTTTCAAATTGGGTTACTGAGTTCACATGGTAGTAATATTTCAAAGGGCTAGGACGGTGCCTCACTACCTTCCCTCGTTTTACAACTGCATACAAAACCATTCATTCCTTAGCTGGTTTCCCCATATCACTTAAGAAGTCTTGAACAAGCTGAGGATTGAGAAAAGGCTTCTTCAGTTTGGGCCATGGTGGGTTTGAATTGAGTAGACAACATTGTATCACACATGCAAAGCTTGGCTTCAGTTAAGGAACCAGAGATGTGAAGCGGTGATGATGATGGTGATGTCTGTTAGGGATCACTGGGACATGACAGGAAGTTTCCTGTCCGAAGCCCAGCGCCTCTGAGGCTCAAGCCCTCTGTCTACCTATCAGGTGGCACAGGGAAAGATGAGAGCAAGGTAACCCCAGTCAGAGAGACACCTGTGCCTTCTACCATCTTCCATGAATAATGGATTGTTCTCGTGGGGAATCTGGTTGTCGTGGAAACTGAAATGGACCCGGGAAGGCAACAAGTCAGCCTCCTTGCTTGCGTTTCCGTCCTGCGCCCAAATTGTTCATCCCGCTAGGCAGATGCCTTTAATCCCAGCGGCACTCACCATGAATTACTGCAGATTCAGGCTTCTGTTCTTCCTGCCGCTCGTATCTCCGAACAGTAAGTAATTTTCCACCTGAATGAGTCCGTTCACGCCAGGCGCTTATTGGCAAGTGTCTCAGATGTCACAGAGCTCTGTGCATGGGTTTTATTTCTATCAGTCCTTCGTAGGGTACTAAGCAAAAGCGGCATCTTCTCTACAGCCCAGGGTTGGAGTCGCGCCACACCGTATGGTAACATTATATGCTGTTATAGTCTTTGGTTAAAAGGGATTTTGTAATGGAAGGCAGTGGAAGAAAAACTTTAAAAAAGCGGGTTTCCAGAGTGTTTTCTCTCCCTCTGCCACACCCACCCCTCCCCCAAGTTTTTTTTAAAATTTAAAATGGAAAGTTCAGAAGGTTCCGAACTCTTTTCTAAACTGTTTCTCCCACTGTGTGGGTTCAGGAGAAATGTATGTAGAAATTGACCCACACACTTACTGGGGGAAGGGAGGCAAGTGCTTCCATACATTCAATTAATTTCGATTAATGACATGGCAAGCTTCCCTTAATTCGTTAAATAGTACGAAATGTTCAAGTAGCCGTCTAAAACTAACTCTGCCAGCATTGCTTCTGCGTGAAGAGAAATTCGCGTGTGCTGTAGAACTTTCCCAGAAAAAGGCAATCATTTACTAAAAGTGTAATAAAAAAATATACATTTACCAAATGTAAAAATTATGAATTTCACCAAGTTACGGTGGTGGAAATATAATTGTGCACAGCACTTAGCATGTTCATAACATACAGTTAAGAATTGCCTAGAGAAACTATTTACTATTATAAATATGACTAAAGACTAATGACCAAGTCTGTGTGAGTGTTGTACACACAACCAGTGCTTAATATGGAGAATAAGTAAATTAAATAAATAAACAAATAACAAATAAGCGCCGGTGCTGACTAATTCCGGAGTTGGCAAATGCCAGGGCGGTCTGGTCTTGATTCTATCTCATGCCCATGGGCGTAGGAAGTGTGGGGGACGCGGGGGATATATCCCCCCTAGATTTTGGAGGGTGGGGGACACGGGGGACGAAGGTGGGGGGACAAGGGGACAAAACAATTTCCCCTTTTACATCTATTATTCAAAGGGCCATTAGCGCACAAAAGCGCTACTTATAATAGCCCTGTACCGACCATACTCCAATCTGATGGGAACAGAATGAAGGTGAGTCAGGAGGCCCCCTGTGCCCTCTGCCCTTTTGTTTGTCCTGTTTACAGCTGTGGGCATTAAGGGTGCTCATAAGAACAAAGGGCACGAGGAGGAGAAAAGAGTTTTGGATGATTACTGTCTGCATCACCTGCTGCCTTGAAGAGGAGCACTGCAGGAGGCCTTTAAGAGGAGCTGCAGGACAATGAGGAAGATCTAAAGTGGAAACAGAGTCACACTCAGCCTGGTGCCTGCAGGCTAGAAAGGAGAATCTGAAACACAATATTTGTATTTGACTAAGATCACACCAGTTGGTGAAACAGTGAAGTCGAGATTGGGCCCAGATTTTACCTTTTCACACAATTTAGCTATTAGAAGGGTACATTTTTCTAAGATTTTATCTAGGTAATGAAGGGCTTGATTATAGCATGGCTAACAGGGAGAAGCGATATTTCATTTTGGGCCGTTATGCCTAGCATTATTATTTATGTTGTTGTTATCATTACATACTTCAGCATATTGAAGTATATTATCTTTTCTCTATCTTTTCTTCATTGTACTCTGAAACAATCTACCCTATGCCACTGCACCCTACACCACTTTTCTCCACTCTGTGCTACTCTAGGCCACTGCAATCTATGCTGTACCACTCCACTCTACATCACTCTACTCTGCAGCACTCTACACTACGCCACTGCAATCTATGCTATTCTTCTTTAACCATTGTACCCTACACCCCTGCACTCTGCCAGTGCACTCTTCACCACTTTACTCAAAACCAATGCACTCTATGCCACTGCACTCTATGCCAGTCTACTCTGCACCACAGCACTCTCTTCCACTGCTTTCAATGCCACTGTACTCTGCGCCACAGCACTCTAGGCGACTGCACTCTATGCCACTCTACAATACACCACTGTACTCTGCGACCCTCTAATCTGCAACATTGCTCTCTGCCACTGAACTCCACGCCACTCTACTCTGCACCACTGCATTCAATGCCACTGTACTCTGTCCCACTGCACTCTTCTGCACCACGACACTCTAATCTACTCTACACCACTCCACTGTAGGCACTTCACTCTACTTTGAAATCATCTCCTCTATGACACTGCAATCTACACAACTCCACTCTATTCTATGCCAGTCTAATCTATCCTGCACCACTCCAATGTGCTCTGCACTGCTCTATGCTACTGCACTCTACATCACTGTGCTCCACTCTGCAACAATCTACTCTTCACCACTATACTGTACTCTGCAGCAATCTACTCTATGCCACAGCACTCTATGCAGCTCTATTCTACTCTGCACCACTGTACTCTAAGCCACTCTTTTCTACTCTGCATCACTCTACATCACTGCACTCCACACCAATGCATTCTATGCCACTCTACTTTACACCACTGCCCTTTATGACACTCTACTCTGAACTCTGCCACTGAACTATACTCCTCTCTACTCTGCACCACGGCACTCTACTCTGCACCGCTCAACTATATGCCACTCTACTGCACTGTACACCAATATACTATATGCCACTACACTCTATGCCACTCTACTCTGCATAACTGCACTCCACTGCACTCTACACCAGTCTACTCTACCTTTCACCACTCCACTCTACCATGCACCTTATCACTCTATGACACATCACTCTGAACCACTGCAATCTATGCTGTGCCACTCCACTCTGCGCCCCTCGACTTTTCACCACTCTACGCTACTACAATGTATGCTAAACCAGTGCAATCTTCGTCAATGCACTCTACACCACTTTACTCAAAACCAACGCACTCTATACCAATCTACTTTGCACCACTGTACTCTATGCCACCTCACTCTAGACCACCCAACTCCACTCTACGACACTTCACTCTGACATTATATTCCATGATACTAGACTCTGACACTCTATTCCATTAAACTCTAACACTTTCTCCACTCTGTAACTCCCTATACGCCACTCCATTCCACTTTACTCCACTCTATGCCACTCAACACCACTCTATGCCACTTTAATCCACGATAATCTACTCAACGCCACTGCACAACCCTCTATGACACTCCACTATACAACAATGTACTACGCTCAACAACACTCTACCCAACTTTCTCTACGCTAGTTCACGTTACTTTACTTCACTCTACTCCAGTTCACTCTTATTTATGCCTTTGCACTCTACGACACTCTACCACTTCACTTTCTGACACTCTATGACACTGTGACACTACTCCACTCTACTACTACTTTATGGCATTGGCCCTTGATTAGAGATTCAGATCTCCATTGATTGCCTTGTCACTCATATGAGACGTGAGTCAGATTTATCTTCGCCGTTTTGGTTACAAGCACTCTGTAACCCTTTTAACTCAAGCTTAACGAAGGCTTAGGATGATCCTGATACTTTTCTAGGGGATCGAAATATCATCGGCCAAAGTACCTTGACTTGAATTTGTGATATTGTACATAAGTTGGCATAAGCATAGGTACTATGAGCTAATGACTTCTTGATTCACTATTTGAGTCATTCATGTAAAAGTGGGTGTCTAAAAGCTTGTAAATCATTATTGTGGATGCTATCCTTGTAGGAAAGTAGCCTCTTTCTAGCTTGGTTACCCCCACATTTGGCCTGTTTGCCAGTGTGTTTGAGTGTGTCTACTGGGATCCTGCTAATCAGGACCCCAGTGGTTATGCTCTCTCCCTTAAATTATGGTTGTTGCATACTGGTAACCCAGTATTTCACCCAAGATTGGCATACTGGTGCCCCCTTATAAGTCCCTATTATATTGTACTTGGGTACCCAGAGCATTGGGGTTCCAGGAGATCCCCATGGGCTGCAGCATTTCTTTTGCCACCCATAGGGAGTCCATGCAAAGTCTTCTGCAGGACTGCCATTGCAGCCTGTGTGAAATGGTGCATGAACCCTTTCACTGCCAATTACACTACACCGGGTCACTTATAGGTCACCTCTAGAGCAGGCGCTCCAGCCATGAGGGCAGGGTGCAGAGTACCTGTGTGTGAGGGCACCCCTGCACTAGCAGAGGTACCCCCACGACCTCCAGGACCATTTTCCCAGACTTCAGGAGTGTGGGGATGACATTTTACACGTGTACTGGAAATAGGTCACTCCCTATTCCCAGCTACATAATGGTAACTCCGAACATAGGTATGTTTGATATCAAACATGTTGGAATCATACCCCAAGGCTTTTGCAAGCATTGGTTGTATGATTTCATGCACTCTGGGGGCTCCTTAGAGGACCCCCAGTATTGCCATTCCAGCCTTCAGAGGTTTTCCAGGCAGCCCCAGCTGCTGCCACCTCTCAGACAGGTTTCTGCCCTCCTGTTGCTTGAGAAGCTCAAGCCCAGGAAGGCAGAACAAAGGATTTCCTTTGGGGGAGGAGAGTTACACCCTCTCCCTTTGGAAATAGGTTTGAAAGGGGTAGCTTCCATCCCCAGGGCACTGGAAATGCTTTGAAGGGCACATTTGGTGCCCTCCTTACATAATCCAGTCTACACCGGTTCAGGTACCCCCAGTCCCTGCTCTGGCACGAAACTGGACAAAGGAAAGGGGAGTGACCACTCCCCTGTCCATCACCACCCCAGGTGTGGTGCTCAGAGCTCCTCCAGAGGGTCCCTGAGTTTTGCCATCTTGGATTCCAAGTTGGCAGGGACCTACGGGAGCATCTGAGTGGCCAGTGCCAGCAGTTGGTGTCAGAGCCGTCCTCTGATAGGTGCTTACCTGTTTAGCTGACCAATCCTCCTTTCAGGGCTATTTAGGGTCTCTCCTTTGGGAGGTTCTTCACATTCAGATTGCAAGACTCCAGCAGGAATCCTCTGCATCCTTTACTTCACCTTCTCACTGAAGAAACTGCATCTGGACCCTCCAGGAACTCCACAAACTGCAACAACGAAGCAAAGATGACTTCTGCAACATTGTAACTTCAGCTCCTGCCAGCAACTGCAGCTGTTTCCGGGTTGTGCATCCTCAGAGAACAGCCTGTCTTCAGTCTGCACCAGAAGAATGAATGAATCTCCCTTGGAGTGAAGGAGTCACTCCCCTGCTTCAGCAGGCACCTCTCTGCAACGATGACCATCTGCATGGGTCCCCTCTCCTGACGAGTTGCATGGATCCTGCATCATGGGTGGTAGACTGAAGTGGTCCTGATGGTCCTGACGTCCTACTGTCCAACTTTGGTGGAGGTAAGAGCTTGCCTTCTCACGCAAGACAGTACCCCGTGCACCACGTGTTTTTCAGTTGCCAAGGCGTGTGGCATCCTTCTATGAAATTCTTTGTGCACAATGTAGCTCCGGCCCCCAGCACTCCTTTCTGAGATGCACAGCTTCCTGAGTGGTTCTCTGGCGGTGTGGGATCCTTTGTTTTTGTGCTGCGCGGGCCTCCTTTTGCAACTCCTTTGTCTCCGTGCTGGGGGACTCCTGTGTGCGTTGGCTGGTACTCTGTGGGCTCTCTGAGTTGCTGAGAGCCCCCTCTGACTCCTCCTCCTGGGTAGAGTCCACCAGGTCCCTCCTGGTCCCAGGCAGTGCCATTTTCCGCTAACCATGAGCTTTTCCTGTGCGAAGGCTTGTTGGTGGAATCCAGCGATGCAAACCAGACTGCAATCATCTATCCGCTGTGGGATATCATCTGCACCAACCACGAATCCGCATCCATCTTCTTGGGTGCAGTACTGACTTCACCAGTGGTTCTTCTTTTGCACCTTGATTCGGGTTAGCAGGGGCCCCTGTCCTCCCTGCACACTTCTGTGCTTCTTGGACTTAGTCCCATTCTTCCACAGGTCTTTAGGTCCAGGAATCCACCCTTTGTGTCTTGAAGTATCTTCTGGTTCTTGCATTATCTTCTGTCTCATGTTCTTGTGTGTTCTAGGAAAGTTACTGTGATTTACTCCTGCTTTCCTGGGCTCTGAGGTGGGTTTTATTACTTACCTTTGGTGTTTTCTAATACTCCCAGCGCCCCTCTACACACCACACTTGCCTAGGTGGGAAACCGACATTCGCATTCCACTTTCTTAGTACATAGTTCGTGTTTCCCCTAGGCCCATTTCTAACCATTGTGATTTTCACTAATTGCACTGTTTTCTAACTGTTTTTATTGCTATTGCTGCATACTAGTGTATATAATTGGTGTATTACTTACCTCCTAAGGGAGTATAGTCTCTATGGTACTTTTGGTATTTGTGTCACTAAAATAAAGTACCTTTATTTTTGTAACACTGAGGGCCTCATTCTGATATCGGCGGGCGGCGACCGCGGATGCCATTCTGGCTTTCCCGCTGGGCCGGCGGGTGACCGGCAAAAGGGCGCCCGCCGGCCCAGCGGGAAAGACCCTGCAACAAGGAAGCCGGCTCCAAATGGAGCCGGCGGAGTTGCAGGGGTGCGACGGGTGCAGTGGCACCCGTCACGATTTTCACTGTCTGCAAAGCTGACAGTGAAAATCTTAATGGGGCCCTTTTAGGGGGCCCCTGCACTGCCCATGCCACTGGCATGGGCCGTGCAGGGGCCCCCAGGGGCCCCACGACACCCGTTCCCGCCATCCTGTTTCTGGCGGTGAAAACCACCAGAAACAGGCTGGCGGGAAGGGGGTCGGAATCCCCATGGCGGCATTGCAAGCAGCGCCGCCATGGAGGATTCCCTGGGCCAGGGGAAAACCGGCGGGCAACCGCCGGTTCCCCTTTTCTGTCAGAATGGCCCTGGAAGCACCGCCAGCCTGTTGGCGGTGCTTCCGTGGTCCCCGGCCCTGGCGGTCATGGACCGCCAGGGTCGGAATGACCCCCTGAGTATTTTCTTTCATGTGTGTGAGTACTGTGTGACTACGGTGGTATTGCATGAGTTTTGCATGTCTCGTAGATAAGACTTGACTACAGCCACCCCTAGAGAGCCTGGCATCTAGACACTGCCTACGTTTCACTAGTAAGGGATAACTGGACGTTGTATAAGGTGTAAGTACCATAGGTGCCCACTACAAACCAGGCCAGCCTCCTCCAAGCCACTGTACTATACAGGTCACTTTTTAAATTTTTCTTGTAATTGGCAACATTGGGTCATCCAGATAACTTGTGTAATGCCCGAATACCAGTCTTTCTCGATTTCCCCTGTTGATGTTTTTCCACTACATTTGATCTTTTATATTTTGATTGAATAAATGCATAAAACATTCCATTTGCATACTACTTTAATATCATTGTTTATGGGAGTGGTGTTGCATTTTTTTCAAGCGACCCCTGTTCCTTTAAAGTTAAGTTTACTGCTCCATTCTAGGGCACTCTACTTACTCCATGATACTACGCCACACCAGTTGATGACACATCATTCTCCTTTATGCCATTAACTTGGAGCCATGCTGAATAGTAGTCTCACTAGTGTACAGGGTGGCTAAAACACATTGGCAAAGGCAATAGAACTTGCATAGGCGAGACCTATTGACTTTGCCAATGCTTGTTTATAAGGTATGAACTTTAAAGTGACTTGCAATATCCTTATGTACACAGGGGGTATTTTACCCCATATAATACATGGTCACACCACCAACTTTTCCACAAACCACTTAAAACCTTAGTGCATAGCCTCTGTCATTCCAAGCTATTAAAGTAGAGCAGAAGAAAGAAAAGCAACAGTCCATTTTCTGGTTTAAACAGCTGCATTAATTATGCTCTGTGACCTGATCTGCCTTTTACCTTGGCTGCTAGCTCTGGCAGAAGGCATTGTAATGTCAGAACTCACTGTAATAACCCTATCATAGTCATTTTCTGATGTCTTTTCTTTACAATCCGTGAATGTCTTTTCTTTACACGCTGTGAATTGGTGCATCACTAACAGCCGTTTCTAAAGAAATTAGTGACTGCAGTTTATACAGAGATTAGAGAATCCATGTTATATAGCCTGTAACTCCAAGAGCTTCTTCAGTTGAAATGCTCCTAGTTATGACTGATGTGGAGCTGAGCTTCCCAAGATCACACACAGGAGTAGAAGTGTTATTAGAACTATGGTTTCCGAGCACAGTTTACAACTATTGTACCTAATCGCTTTTGATCTCTCCAGTGCGGTTCCAATTGGCATGAGGCGAAGGGCATGATGGGTGTGGGGCGCAAAGGGTATGTTCTTCCTTTTTACCCTCCTACCTTGATTTGCTTGGTGCATGAAGATGCAAGGTTAATCAACATGTTATTTTCATATTTGAGCTAATTACTTTGTGAATGTAAATAGCAATAAAAGATACTTTCAGACTGTGAAAACATGCCTTCCTTTCTCCCTATTTCACTTCCAATATATATGATTGTGTATATTTATCGGAGCCTGCAGTTCGTAAACAACAAGCGATTTGTATAGGGTTGATTGAAAGTCCCCAAGGCTGTCCCTGTCCCCCCCAGAAATTTATTGTCTCCTACGCCCCTGCTCATGCCACTTTCTCCTCCCCTCTTACTCTTCCTTCCTGTTTCTTTATTTCTCTGTGTTGCAGGTTCTTTTCCAACCCCACTTTCTCCAATGTTCCCTCTCTTTTTCTACCATTTGCTTCCTTTTTGTCTCGTGCTGTGCGTCACAGTTCGGGAAAAAAGAAAGTAAGACCTGTCTCTGGTACCCATCACCCACAACCACTTGAGCAAAGTGCATATTTCTCTTAACACAATCATACCCTATAGGTGTGGAGTGGATATCATCACTCTCATGCCCAGCTCTCTTCACAAGGACTTCACTGTCACTATTAGTATAACTTGTTTGATGGATATTGTAAGAAACCTATTAGAACAAATAAAAGTCCAGGCAGGTTCCTTCATCTCCAGAAGTGAAGACCTCGTATGTAGTTTGAATATCGAGAACTATCTTCTTAGTGAGAATTTCAAAGTAGAACTCCTCCAACCCTAACATAATCCATGACTCGTTTCGTGTGTGTATGAGAGAGACAGAAAAGCAGTGACATTAGTGTCTGACCAGTGCTTACTTGTAGCTTGTTGTTTTGGTGCGCGGCACCGACATTTATTTTTGAGGGCTGGGTTTATTTTTCTGCCTCAAGCATTTGCTGCGAGCAAAAGACACGCTTGGGAAAGACGGAGGAAAAGAAAAACGAAAAAGCGTCACAATGGAAGAACGCAGAAAGCTGCAGTAGTGAGTTGAAGGGACAGGGAGTGGCTGTGAATGGATTTAAGAGGCCCGAGATGGCTTCAGGATTATGCTGCCTCAGTATTCCGTGCTCGCACATTCAATTGCAGCAGCCGCGAGAGCTTTGGGCACCGGCATGTTTTTTTTTTTTTTTTTTTTACAAATTAAGCACTGTGTCTGACTCTGGTTCTCACTTTGTATGGAATATGTGTTAAAGTGTTACCATTTATCCGAGCTTTTTTAAATGTGTGCTTCGCTGCGTGTTTTAGGAATGTGTCTGGTTGACCTATGTTAGGAATTTATTTGTGTGTGTATGTGCTTTAAGAAAGTGTGCCAGGTTGTGTGCTAAGAGTGAAAGTATGAGTGTGAGCAGTTTATGAATACATTTCTGCCAATATCTGTGCATAATACGTTTAAAATGTAAGTGTGGACAGAGTGCCCAATTTTGAGAGGAGTCTACAAATAGGTGAAGGTGTGGACATATGTAAGTGAGAAAGCAATCAATCCATACAGATGAAAAAAGGGGTTGCTAGACACAGGCTAGAAAATACATTTTCCCACTTCTTACACATAGGTACAAAGTGCTAAAAGCCCACATATGAGAGAAGGTTAGGTGTACCTGGGTGAAAAAGTACTACAGGCACACAGGTGAGAGTAGTGTTATGTGCACACATAGTGACCATGGAAATATACATTTTCCAGTTTAAAGATGAGTAGCAGTGATGGTCCTATGCAAATATGTGCAAGACGCAAGGTGCAAAGAACGGAAAGTGATGCTCGCGCACAAAAGTGAAAGGTTCTTGGGTTCCGGGATGCTCACAGATGATAGGCGCTATGTAGATGCAGGTTTTTTTAAATGTTTGCTACAGTTAAAATGTACAACTTGTACATAGGGGAGTTATGTCTAGGTGCACACAGGCAAGATGTGGCTGAGTGCTGACAGGTGAGTGAATCCTATGCACAAACACAGCAGTTGTAGGCAGAACATGCACACAGATGCGATGTGACATGTAGAAGGCAAGTGTCCAAATGTTAAAATTAAAAATCGTGTACAGTTGAGTAACACATAAGGGGCCATATGTACGAACACTTTTTCCCATAGACACAGAATGGGTAAAAACATTTGCTACATCTGGCCCAAGGTTCCAACAGACAATTCAGTTTGAGGTGTGATCTAAATATACGACTAACATAATTCATGTACCTCATGGGTGACCAAAGCAGGTCCAGGAAGGACCACTCCATGCCAGATTTGTAATATCCATATAAAATAAATGTAAATGAAAATTGTATAAATATAACTCAGCTACCTGAAAATATCGACGTATGGTGGGTTCTTCTGTAAAAAATACATTTTTAGCATTCAAAATGTAGGTATTATGCGACACAGTAATACTACTAAAATAATATTCGCAGAGTAGGCACACAGATTTCGTGCGCATGCAGTCAGTTGTTACAAGAGAAAAACCAAAGGATTGGAAATTGTATGTGAGGAGAATGACTGTGGTTTATTGTGGGTATATTTGAGCATGGGGCTGAGTAAATGCATTCTGTGTGCAGGTTCGTTCCTAAAAGGAGAGCCTACACATTTATGCCCCCCAGGATCAGTCTTTTATTAATAATTAAACCTTTATAAGTCAACATCAGTATATGGGTTAATCCCGGGCATCTACCTGTTTTGCCTTGACATATGGATAGGGGTGGAGCTCAAGGGGGTGTGGTTTGAGGTGTTACTCAGCCCCTAAAAATGTATTCTGTAGTAAATAGTTGGGTGTAAGTGCTTTCAGTTGGGTAATGTGAAGTGTCTGTCGGATTTCACCTGGTATTTTTACATACTCACCCTGGCAAAAACACATGCTCTCCACCTATGTTTTGAAGGCCTTAAAAATGTTGATTAGTTTGAAAAATATTACGCTTTAAGGACCCCTAACTTTCTGTACTCCTCTGTCTTTCTACTGTCCCTTAAGCCCTCCATGTCCTGTTTCTCGTATAATATGTTTAACAACATGTCCCAGTGTGATTGTCGAGAAATATGAAGCTCCCCTCCCCACCAATCAAACTGACCAAGCTACTCCCAGCTTTTGAGGGTGTTTTTTTGGTCACTGAAGCTATGACTTTGCATGCTATGGTTGTGCCTGGGTAAATTATGGTTGGCATATGAAGGCTGAGCCAGGGTATATGAGTCTGTGCCTGAGCATTTGAAGCTATTTTTAAGAGGAAGATTGCTGCAGCTGATCTATGATAGTGGTTCCCCGAGTCTATACTGATGGCTTTTTTGTGGGTTCATCCCTGGAACACCATCACAGCAACCTAGTCGATATGTGGCTGATGACAAAGGTACATTTTAGCTACTTTGTTGTTTTCCACTATTACTTATTCAAGCTTGTTTTCAAATGTCAGTCCTGCCACTTTTGTTAATGAGAACAGTCAAAGATTGTGTGACACCACTTCCTGTGACATCACCAGGGTCAAATGTCAAAATATGTCACTTCTTGTGATGCCACTGGAATGAAAGGGCATGGAAGTCACTACTGCTACCCCTGCTATTTTGGTGAATCAACGTCCATGTGCAGCATCTTGCTAAATGGTTCAGTTGTGTCTTCATAGTGTAAAAATCGAATTAAATCAAGATGAATCAAGCCTTCTCTGCTCAGGTGAGAAGCAGAGAGTAGTAGGCTTACTCTCCTTCCAAATTTGCATTGTAGGGGAAGGTCCCTACTTTACATCACACAGGTCTATTTCTCAGATGATTGCTCTGGTGGAAGAGAATGCAATGTTCCCTACATACAGCTCTGGGACACATAAAAAGAAAGAGGAAGGAAAAAGAAATGTGGGAAGGGCTATGTTGTTTCAGTGTGAGCAGCAATCACTCTCTACCGTGTTTTCACCTTTCATTTACAAAAATGGTTGCAATCATCTAAGGACATCCTTATGACAGGTGTACCAAAGAGGGACATGCTCATTCCTGAATCCTCTCTGATTCAGATGCTCTCCATCATTAGTGTGATCGCAGTCTAGAAAATAATTATGAAGATTAACTTTAAGATAAAAAATAATAAATACATAATTGTCCCTGTTAAGAAGGGTTACTGGACTTAATTTACTTGGGTTTGAGCAGCATTTTTCTTGAAGGAAGCTACTGCACCTCAAAAGTAGGAAAAAGCTGCCATCAGCCCGGTTTTCAGTTAAGTGACTGAGGTCTGTACTGTCTTATCAACAATGTTGATGTAGCTCAGTTTAGGGTCGACGGCCTGTTCCGCGGATCACAGAGATTGACCCTGGAGAACGTCAGATTTTCAGCTTGCCAGGTCCATTTAAAGAAGAGATCCTCAATCTTAACCGAATAGCTTGACAATATTTGGAAACTTTACAGAGGAAATAAAAATTAGCAAGATGGGAAAACCTGCACACAAGGCTAGTGCTTTTATCCACATCCTATTTCTGAAGCCTCAGTAACGGCACTATCTACAACATGTGTCCTTACGAGCTAAGCACACAGTGGCAGGGGCAGCACACACACCTTAACATCCACAGTATCACCAACCATCCCCGTTCTTCTGTTTGGCAGAACCTTTCAAGACCACCCAAACCACCTTCCATTTAGTCTACCTCAAGCACACCCACAGGCTGACTTACTAACATAATGTTAACTTGTCTCCTGCTTCACTTATAAGCTTTTTTTTCTGTTGAGACCACCCACCTAATTGATTTTACTGACATTACGTTTAACACCAGAAAATCCTCAAATGGCACGCAAAAGGTTTTCATACTGTATTTAGGGATTCCATTGGGCTTTCACAGCGAATCTGACATTAAAACCTTGTCTCACAAAATCGCCCGGATTTAGGGCCAGTAACTCCAATCCTCCCCCACTATGTAGTTTCTGATACCTGTGGTACTGGTAAGGCTGGAGATGGAGTTACGGGGGACTACAAGTGGGGCTCCGAGGAGCCCTACAGAAATGGGGAATTACTTGAGAACCAGTAATTCCAGTCCACCCGGTAATCACCATTTTCCCCTGGAATTTCTCCATGAGGATTCAGCTGCTTTAATCAGCGGATGCCTCCGTTTGTAATGCCATGGGTCTGGTAACATGAGTTAATATCCCCATCAGAATTTAACAGGAACTTGTAATAAAAGCCACTGCTATTGAAAATCGTAATCATATCTACACTAGCTGTGCCTGCAATTGCAACAGACTTGCAGCACCATTTTCTAGCTCGTAGTAAGCATTGGCAAAGCCAGTAGGCCTGTCACACTGTTTTCAAACTTTATTATTGGTGATCCTGCCTCTCCCTCTCCGAAAACTCCACTGCCTCCAGCACCAACTTCCAATAATGCATGACCAGCATTGCCAATTGGATGAGGAACAACTAACTCAAATGTAGCACAGACATGATGGAAGTCTTGATTTTCATCAGTGGCAACTTCCCTTGCAACATCTCGAGGTGGCCCACAGACCTGGGGCCCACTCCAACCTCAGCTGAGCATGCCAGGAATCTCTGTATCATTCTGGAAAGCAAACTCACCAGGAGGTCTCAACTCAATGAATTTTCATCCTCCTTCCTCTTCATTCTGTGCATGTTACATAAGATTTTCAAGTGGCTTCCCCAAAACGTGAAACACACCAACACCCAAGCCCTCATCACCAGTCGACTGAATTATAGGAACACACTCTATGTGGGAATCGAGGCCCACAGATAGATAGATAGATAGATGGCAGAAAAGATTAGATAGATAAATAGAAAGATAGATAGATAGATAGATAGATAGATAGATAGATAGATAGATAGATAGATAGATAGATAGATAGACTCTGAACACAAAGGCATCACTAAAGTAATAATAATCTAACAGCAAAAACACTGCCACTGAAGGAAACTATCTTTTGTGTGGATGTGCTACTTGAGGAAAAGCAAAATGCAGTCACTCAAAATGTAGGTAGCCTGTGGTTGATGTAGGCTGACCCATTGCCACATGCTGTATGCTGTAGTGGGCAGAAGCAAAATGTGAATGACACAACAACAGACCAACGGATGAAGAAAACTGGATGAAAGCCCCTTGAAATAGGTATATTATGCATTACATTTTAGAAAAATCAAAAGGTCTTTGCTAACTCCATACCTAAAAATCATTAACATCAGCACTTTGCACTCTGTGGCAAATGAGACTCTTAGTATCCACAAAGGTTAACAGATAACAAAGTTTAAAAGACACAGTAAATGACACACATTCAGATGAAGTGTTTGCCCATAATCACACAATGTAGTCGAGTTTAGGAGGCAACGTTGGAACACAGGTCTAGTTTTTCCACAGTCACAATCTTAGTAGATCACATCTTCTACCTAGGAATAGTAGGCCTCAAAACATCATAAAAATTTTACTAGACCTGCAGTTCGAGTAATTTGAATAATCTACTCGACCCAACTGTAATGTACTTGACCTGTGAACATGCTTAAATTGTGAGATCTTAGGCAAATATTTTATTTCACAGATTTTTCTGTTATAGAAAAAAACTCTTTTGTTTGATTAAATAGACTAAGGGGGTTATTCTGACCCTGGCGGGTGGCAGGAGCCGCCCGCCTGGCGGAAACCGCCAAATGGCCGCTCCGCGGTCAGAAGACCGTGGATGCCATTCTGGCTTTCCCGCTGGGCCGGCGGGCGACCGCCAAAAGAGAGCCCGCCGGCCCAGCGGGAAAGGCCCTGCAACAAGGAAGCCGGCTCCGAATGGAGCCGGCGGAGTTGCAGGGGTGCGACACTCGCGATTTTCACTGTCTGCCAAGCAGACAGTGAAAATCTTTATGGGGCCCTGTTAGGGGGCCCCTGCACTGCCCATGCCAGTGGCATGGGCAGTGCAGGGGCCCCCAGGGGCCCCACAACACCCTTTCCCGCCATCCTGTTCCTGGCGGTAAAAACCGCCAGAAACAGGATGGCGGGAAGGGGGTCGGAATCTCCATGGCGGCGCTGCTTGCAGCGCCGCCATGGAGATTCAGCCCATGCAGGGGAAATCCTGCGGGAAACCGCCGGATCCCCTTTTCTGACCGCGGCTTTACCGCCGCAGTCAGAATGGGCTGGGAAGCACCGCCAGCCTGTTGGCGGTGCTTCCGTGGTCCCCGGCCGCCAGGGTCGGAATGACCCCCTAAATGTTTGCTCCATGTGTAATAAAATTCGATGTCACATATACGGTACACATGAGCCATGACTTTTCTCTTAGCATACTAATAGCATTGCCATCAGGGCAGGAGTGTCTCAATTTATTTTTAAAAACCCACTTTAAAAAAAAATATTATTAAAGCATGATGTGGTAGCACACTGTCATTTACAAACAGCACATTTCCAAGAAATGTCCAAAAACCTTCTCACTAACTTGCAGCTTTACTGATAAAACTATATAGTGTATTAACAATAATCTGTGAAAACTGGGTTTTAGAAAACATATTTATCCTTTGCACATCACCAAATAAAGTGTTCTCATGTGTTTTCTTCCTATTAAAACAAACTTTTCATCACACAGAAGTACAAAAAATGGACTTTCATAACTACTAACATGTATTTTGAAATGTTTGTACATTTGGCTTAAGGCCATTATGACTGTGGTGGTCTGAGGACTGCCACACTCTCATTGACAGTCGGACTGCCACACTCGCATTGACGGTCGGACTGCCGCACTCCGGTGAGGTCCGACTGCCCAATTGTTAGACTTGGTATCGTTGGCGTGGTCTCCCCTAACTTTTTGCCTCTGTTTCCCAGGTTGTTGATGTGTGCTGGACTCTGTTGTTGCTGTTTGTGTTACTCTGGGCACTTTACCACTGCTATCCAGTGCTAAAGTGCAAGTGCTCCTATACAAAATGTGTATGTAATTGGATCTCCATGATTGGCATATTTGATTTACTGGTAAGTCCCTAGTACTGTGACCCAGGCGCCCAGGGCCTGTAAATCAAATGCTACTATAGTGGGCCTGCAGCACTGGTTGTGCCACCCACATGGGTAGGCCTGTAATCATGTCTCAGACCTGCTACTGCAGGGTCTGTGGGTGCAGTGTGAAACTGCCAATTCGACTTGGCAAGTGTACCCACTTGCCAGGCTTAAACCTTACCTTTTCTTACATGGAAGACACCCCTAAGTTAGGCCCTAGGTAGCACCATGGGCAGGGTGCAGTGTATGGTTAAGGTAGGACAAATACTAAATTGTTTTGTATGTCCTAACAGTGAAATAATGCCAGATTTGTTTTTCACTGTTGCAAGGCCTATCCCTCTCATAGGTTAACATGGGGGCTGCCTTATAAATAAAGATAGTTTATTTGGTTGACACAAGGCCAAAAATATCTTAGAGGCAATACTCCTTCTGGAGGTAAGTATTATACACAATATATACACTAGACACCAAAATGAGGTAAGTGATTAGACATAGGATAGTGCAAACAATAGGAAATGCTATAGAATGCAATAGGAGAAAACAGGTCTAGGGGCAACACAAACCATATACTAAAAAACTGGAATGCGAACCACGAATTTCCCCCCTAGACAAGTGTAGTGTGTAGATAATCGCTGGGAGAGTAAGACTACAGTAAAGGTAAGTAAAATACCCCACCCCAGAGCCCAGAAAAGCACGAGTAAAGTACAGCAAGTTTCCTTAGGACATGCTACAAGTCGTGATTAGAGTTACTGCAAGAACCAAGCAAGACTGCAAACAACAAATGGTGGATTCCTGGACCTGAAGACCTGCAAAGGAGGGAGACCAAGTCCAGAAGTTGAAAGAAGTTCCAGGAAGGACAGGAGCCCCTGCTAACCCAGAAGGGGGTGCAAAAGAAGAGTCCCTGGTTGGACGAAGACTGCAGAAATGCACCCAAGGAAGTTGTATGCAGGTGCCATTTGGTGCTGGATTCCTCCAACAAGCCTTGGTTCTGACAAAGTCGTGTTTTGCATCAAAGTGGTGCTGTCTGGGCCCAGGAGGGACCTGGGGGCCTCAACGCCGCGTGAGGAGGAAGAGGAGGCTCTCAGCACTTCACAGAGCCCTCAGAAGACCAGACAGCACCCACAGGAGTTCCAGGGTACGGGGACAAAAGAGGTGCAAAATGCAGTTGGTGCAGCACTACAAAGGAGGGTCCCATGCCGCCGGAGGTCAATTCAGTGAGTTGAGCGTCACAGAATAGAGTGCTGGGGACCTGGGCCAGAATGTGCATGAAGGAATTTTGCAAACAGTGCACAGAGGCCACAGGAGGTGAAGAGGATGCGGTGCACAGGGGTACTGTCGTTCTCGGGGAAGGCAAGGTCTTACCTCCTCCAAATTGGGACAGCAGGACCTCAGGACAGTCTGTGTCAAAGGGGTCCACCCTTTGTGTTTCAATGAGCACGCTCGTCACCCGGAGAGGAGTCCCAGAGAACCGGTCATCTTAGAAGGTCCCTGCTAGAGCAGGGAAGTGACTCTGTCACTCCACGGGAGATTTTTTTGATCCTTCTGATGCAGGGTGAAGACAGGGAGTCCCCAGAGGGTGCTCACCTTGGAAACTGTTGCAGTTGCTGGCTGGAGCTGAGGTTACAGAGTCACAGTAGCCTTTCTGGATACTTTCTTGCAGTTACAGCGGTTCCTGGAGCAGTCTGCGGTTGAGCCGACGGTCAGAGGATGAAGCAGGTGTTGCAGAGGACTCCTGGTGGACACTTGCAAGCAGAATCTGAAGAGGAACCCACAGGAGAGACCCTAAATAACCCTGAGAGGGGGATTTGCTACCTAACCAGTTATGCACCTATCAGGAGGGGTCTCTGACGTCACCTGCTGGCACTGGCCACTCAAAGATCTCCAGAGTGTCCCCACACCCTGGAAACCAAGATGGCTAACACCAGGGACACACTGGAGGAGCTCTGGGCACCACCCCTGGGGTGGTAATGGACAAGGGAGTGGTCACTCCCCTTTCCTTTATCCAGTTTCACGCCAGAGCAGGGATTGGGGGTCCCTGAACTGGTGTAGACAGGTTTATGCAAGGAGGGCACCATCTGTGCCCTTCAAAGCATTTCCAGAGAGTATGGGAGGCTACCTCTCCCAAGCCTCTAACACCTATTTCCAAAGGGAGAGGGTGTAATGTCCTCCTCCTCGCACTCACGAAGTCTGGGTAATTGGCCCTGGACAGCATGTGGGCACCTTTCCTAACGCAAGGGTGCCCTCACACTTAGTAACTTTGCACCTAGCCTTCAGTAAATGAAGGTTAGACACATAGGTGATTTATGAGTCACTTAAGTGCAGTGAAAATGGCTGTGTAATAGTGTGTGCACTATTTCATGCAGGCTGCAATGGCAGTCCTGTGAAAGGGTTTGTCTGAGCTCCTTATGGGTGGCAAAAGAAATGCTGCAGCCCATAAGGATCTCCTGGAACACCAATGCCCTGGGTACCTAGTTATCATATACTAGAGATTTATAAGGGGGGGTCCAGTGTGTCAATTGGAATTGGTAAATGAAGTCACTAAACTATAGTGACTAATTTGGAAGCAGAGAGAGCATAAGCACTGAAGTTCTGGTTAGCAGAACTTCAGCGACACAGTTAAGCACTACTGACAACACACACACAGGCCACAAACTATGAGCACTGGGGTCTTGGCTAGCACGATCCCAGTGAGACAGGCAAACCACTGACAAATAGGGTTTTCACTATGAGCACTGGGCTCCTGGCTAGCAGGATCCCAGTGCGACAGTAAAAATACACTGACACACACTCACAAACAGGCCAAAAAGTGGGGGTAACCATGCTAGAAAAAATCTATTTTCTCACACTTCTGCGTCAAAAAAGGATGCAAATTTGGCACAAAAAAGTTTAAATATGGGCAAGAATGCGAGCAACTTCTAGTCATATTATATAAAATTTAGAGCTAATTTTAGCCCCAAATATGTCCTTGCATCCAAAATGACCACAAGGAAACATTTCATGCTAAGATATTACTCAATTTCGTCTTTTTCTCTAAATTTGGCCTGAATACGCAAGAAGAAATTACGTGAATTTCACACACCCCTACTTTGTCGCTCTACAGGTAAACTTAGCTTCTTCACATTTGCTTTCGCTCTCTCTCTAAGAGAATCAGCTGAGTAGGTGGTAAGATACCTTCCCCTTTTTAATACTTCTGCTAATTTCGTTCCAGTAATATAGCTTCACAGAATTTGTTTTTCATATCACACTTGCCTTTGTTTGTGTTTTCCCATGGTATACATCATCAGATAGAAAAAGGTCTTCATCTGAAAGTAATGAAATTGAACCGTGATTCCCAACCACTTCATCAGTTGCCATAGTCAATGCCTGATCACAATATTGTGGAAACTGGCTAAGGATTCCATTTTATTATCCCCCCAGGCCTGACCTCATCCTGTGATACTCAATGATGTACAGGCCTGAAAAACATATGCAGAAGGTTGGATGACCTTTAGTACATTAACCCTGACAGGCAGCTTGTAATGCAAGGCTTGCTTACAAGAGACAGCTCATGCGA
The DNA here is from genome assembly GCF_031143425.1 of Pleurodeles waltl. NCBI lineage: Eukaryota > Metazoa > Chordata > Amphibia > Caudata > Salamandridae > Pleurodeles > Pleurodeles waltl. Next base: position 1,115,774,979 of record NC_090445.1, read on the forward strand.
CATGCATTGCTTCATTCGCCCAGCAACAGACAGACATCTCGATGTCCACATAGGTCTGAGGAGAGGTTATGAGGAAGCTGGATTGGTGACACCTTGGAAAGTCCCAAACGTCTGAGAAATGTGAAGGTCACGTTTGTGGTCATCTTGTATCACGCTGCCACCATAAAATGTTATTCTACTGTGATTGGATAGATGCCTAATATATGTGTAATACCATGCATCTCCTGATCAACATCACGCCATGTACTTGATGAAGAAATTACCTTTCAGTTGTTCTGATTGGATGATGTATTTTCACCCTTTTGTGGTTTTCATGCATAAAAGATTGTATTGGAGTTCCGCAATTCAGACTGCTTGGCCTTGGCCTTTCAAGCCACAGTCTCCTTGCACGTATTATTAAATATTTCTGCTTGTACCTTAAGGCTGGCTGATCTCTGGTTTGTTTCTGAGGGCAGATAGAAAAGGACACTTTAACAATATGTATTATTTTCTATAATTCCAGTTACATGGATGTCAAAAGTACCAGCAGATGATACATTACAGCTATCAGGATTCATTTTAGTGCTGTTAATCTAGGTTCAGTTGACGAATCAACTGTTATTGGTATTCCTTGTTCTAAAGCGCTCTCCTCTGTATTTAGACCCTATAGATCTGTAAATGATAAAGGCTCTTCCACATTAGTAAAATTATAAAGGAGTTTGGAATCTGACATTTGTGTTTAGCTCAGATTTATATTCCTTAGTAGCCGGTCTTAGGAGGACAGTTGTTTTGTTTGATCGTAGCATTTCAGAAGTGGTTTTGAAACTAGATGAAACAAAATTTCTTACAGATCTAGCTCCAGACACTAGTTCCACGGCCAAACAGGGTCTAAATTACACTTGTCTCTGTTTGTGAAAGAGCTCTTACGCAATGCATCAAGACAAATAACCATTGACACCATTGGCCTGGCCAGAAACCCAGCAAGTCTGTATTCACTGGTTGTGGGCATGTTCCCCCAAATTGGCAGGGCTTCATTGGTGCTGATTTTGATTCCAAGACTAAAAGGTCCCTGGCTTCTGGCCCTGCAGGTTCCTCAAAACAACTGCAGTGAATAAACCCAGATTCTATGTCAGGACTGGAGGCGAGGATCTTTCTTCACTTTTTATTACTCAGCAGATTCAAAGCTGCATAGAGATCATCAAACAATCCACGTTCCATTAGTCCAGGGGAGAGTGTCCATGACAACCATTAACCAATAGTATCACTGTCTGTATATGCATATAAGACCCTGCCTCATGCAGTCCTTCCTCTTTCTTCACTGCTGTGTCAGTTAAGTCCCTCAGTTTAAAGCCTCTTGGGGGGGGGGGGTGGCGCATGTTGACTAGGGGGGGCTATTGACCAAGGCTAGTATTGTATCTGGTGACATTAATTTGTTTAAAGGCAAATTCCTTGACACGTGGTAGGCTTCAGCCCAAGCGCATTTTAATAACATCCGGGTCCACTAGGGGAGCTGTTTCGCACCCCCAGCCGTCTCCGTGAGGTGCATCGCGGCCTGCGGAGCAGTGCGCTGTGTTCAGCGCTTCTTAGGTGTACTTAGCACGCTAGAGAGCTGCGGTGAGGGTCTATTTATAGGCACCAGGACTGATTCTCCCACTCCCTACCAACCTTTGCATGACACTGCTGCAGCGGTAGGACCATGAGGCCTTTGGCTGACTGGCTCAAACCCCACTTGAGGTTAGTTTTGGCTGGCAATTTTGAGCACCTGCGAAGGTCTGCCCACTGTATCCTATGGGGCGAGAAGATTTCAACTGGTGCTCACAGTCCTGTTTTTCATATGGAGTCATACCTGGACCATGAATATTGGTCTGATCTAGCCTCTGAAGAGGAATAGCCCCCACAGTGCCGCTTTCCGGCAGGGGTGGACTGACTCCTATTTCAGGTGATAACTAATGCGCTGGCACCCCTGCATATACCGTAGACAAGATGACTTCCCAGGTGTCAGGTGGTACCAGGATCTCTGGGGACTCGGGGACAAGGCCCAGAGGTCTAACCACGACTACCACCCAAAAGGCCCAGAAACATAAAACAGGGCATCTTGAAGGCTTCAATTGTCTGGGAGTCACCTTCAGTAAAAGTGCATGCATAATACAAATGATACCCTACCGGGAGGAAAACATACCTGGGGAGATTGGTGACGCTGTTGAACCAAACTTTGACCCTGAAGAAGGGTCCCCTGGGGGGTATGACACGGACAATGTAGGGTCATCCGATGATGGACAGGACTCCGGGAGGTCCAGGCATCCCAATTTAAATACATCTGTAACCCTTGAAGGGGATTCTACCTCAACCAACATGTTCTAGCCGGAAGGTCTCTACCACCCCGGTCCTCAGAATGGCTCCCAAACCAAAAGGTGGCAGATTATATCTCCAGTAAATTTCGCCAACCCCTGGACAAAGAGGTACGGGGCCGCCCTCAGGCAGAGTGGCCTGGACCAACTTCAAAGGGGAAAGTGGTGGCCACCCCGACATAGACCCAAAACTCTGCATATTCTTCATGAAATATATGAAAGACCTTAAGAAAGGTATTGACTGCTCTTGGAGAGTGTGTCAGGACAAATTGCTTGACAAGGTAGTCCCATTGACAAACGTTATATAACTGGCTGAACAGTCAAAGCAGTCAGGGAAACCCATACCCACAGACATTGTGGCAGGCTGGGCACAGAGAGTGATATGCCTGTTGGGAAATGCCAACTGTGCACTGTTGGTGGAGACATGCCGTTCCCTATTGATTAAGGTAAACTTTAAACTGGGGGAACTGTCCTTAACAGAAACAGGAGCAGTGGCTAAAGACAATCTATTCAGCGTCCCCTTAGTGAAAAAGTTGGGGAAATTTGTTGCCACCTTCTTGGCACTGGACAAGGTGCAGACATTGATCAAGAAGGTCTTTCCAGCAAAAGTTTTCGCCGGGGCCAGAAGAGGCAGGGGTCGCTTCATCATCCGCTCTTTCCAGCCAGGCCCCTAGGAAGGTCAAACCTGCAGGAATAACGGATGGAACAATGGCCAGTAGGGGACCTTTTATCCCAGTTGGGGAGGCAGAAGGGGCAGAGCCAATCGCACCAGAGGGGGGGGGGCTAATGCTCCCAAAGGTGTCAATAGTAAGCATTACCTTTTCTTCCCCTCAAAGGTTAGGGGGGAGGTTGAGTTTGTTTTCACACAGATGGGCCCAAATCACGTTGGACCCGTGGGTCCTTCAAACTGTACAGGGATATTACATGGAGTTATATTGAACTCTGGTACAAATGGTCAGACCACATTCACTTGTTTTTTTAGAACAGGAGATGGGACTGATTGAGACAGAGGTACAGGAACTGTTCACCAAACGGGTGATTGAAAGGGAAGTATTGCACCCTTTGGGTTTTCTCAGCAATCTCCTTTTAGTAGAGAAAATGGACAAGGGCTTCAGGTAAAACATTTGAGAGGCTTCAACGAATGGCTAGATAATCACCATTTCAAGATGAAGGGCATTAACCTTCTGAGGAATCTGTTGCTGCAGAATGACTGGTGGGTACATCTAGACCTCAAGGATGTCTACTTCATGGTCCTGATTTTTGCCCCTCACTGATGTTTTCTGAAATTCGAGTGGTGGAGCCAGATCCTCAAATTCCAATCTCTCCCTTTTGGCCTGTCCTCAGCACCTTGGTGCTTCACAAATCTACTCAAACCAGTGGTGGAGGCACTAAGGATGAAAGGCATCAGGCTGATCATATATCTCAATGACATCCACGTGACGTACCAGTCATGAAAACAACTGTTGTCACACTTGAGCACAACTATTGCGCTCCTTCAGGATCTGGGATTCATCATCAATTCTTAGAAATCAGAGTTAAATTTCGCACACTCCATGAATTTCCTGGGTTTTCTCATAGATTCTACCTCAGGCACACTGAGCCTACCAGAATCGAAGATCCACAAGTTCAAGAAGGAGCTGGCCAAAGTTCTGAGATGGGACGGAATCTCCCTCGGGCAGCTGGCCAAGATAGTTGGCTTAATGTCTTCATCGTTCAGGGCATTATTCCATGTCCATGTCCATAGGGCTTTACAACTCTTGAAAGAGGATGATCTTCAAGGGGCATGACAAATGCAAAGATGTTTAAAACCAACCCTGCCAAGTGCAACACATCAGGGGTCAGACTAATGGAAATGGTTAGTCATTCCTGCATCATCACACTGGAACCTCTCTTCACACAACCCAGTAGCAGTCGCTCTTTGTGTTCCACAAGTATGAAAAGCTATTTGTCAGTGCAAAAGAAAGATTCAGAAATTCATCATCTAGCTGCTACTAGTTTCTACAGTCAGGAGAGATGATGAGGGGTCAAGGAAAGGTTAAGAGCTGTCATGGTTAAACCTCAGGACAGTGTGCACTGTTTTGCAAAACTCTGCACACGCAGGTAACTTTAAATTCAGGGGCATTGTGCCACCAGTGAGCAGCACTGTCAGTGCAAGTAAATTTGAACAAAAATTAAGCACAATTCTAATGATTCATATGGCACCATCTGGGTAATTTCATATATTTACCTTTACAAGAAACTTTCTGCATGGTTTTAATCACAATCTAGTTTCACACATAAAGCACGGAATGTCACACATAAGCACACTTAAACCATGGTAATGTCACATATAAGCAATCTGCAACTTGGCAGCTATGTAAACGTCATGTTCCACAGCCTTAGTGAGAATAAAAACACAGCACGTCATATTCGAGGTGTGTTTCTCTAGATCTCAGTTTTACTATGGCAATGAATAAGTGAACAAAATCTGGCCTTACTTTGAAGACAGTGGTCACAAGCAATCATCCAGGGTCACAAACTGCAGTGCTGCAACCCCTAATTGCCGTCCCTGATGTTACTATCCGAAAGCCAAATGACTGTGAAATAATTTGAGGCCTCATTCCAGCACTTTATCAACACAGGCGCGTGCTGACTCTGCAGTGGTTCTTTTTGCAAGGAGAGAGGAGCGCTACCCTTTGATTAAGGCTTGGGTTAAGACGAATGCTTTTAGAATCACGGCTGGCCTGTCTTTCTTCTAACCTTGCCTATATGAAAGACATCAGTCAATCGCAGGAGTCTAGAAATGTTTTCGAAAGATGTATTTTTGTCTATCCCTGAATACTGCTTCAGAAGGCCTGATGACAGCCTAGTGGAGAAACTAGGATTTCATTATGCTGTTGTTTTGGGTGCATCGGCTTAGATACAGCCTTAGTGCTACCTGCTTTGAGATGTATCACTTGAACACATGCTTTGCTTGCTACACTGCTCAAGAATACCATTTAAAAAGAGAACCACATCAAACTGGTTCAGCCGGTTATACAGTGACTTCACATCTCTTGTCTGAAAAATATTTATAAAAATGAGATCCAAGCCACTACACATTGTTCCAGTCTCAAGTTCAAGTTCATCTTGAACAGGGAAGGGATTGTTCCACTAAGTACACAAAGACCTGCTGCTTAACCAAGGCTGGTATATGCCTGACTCCCATTCTTCTAGAGGACATCAATTGAGGTCACCGTTTTCTCGTAGCTCAGGATTTGCCTGAAGAAACCTAAAAGACCTAGGGGGTTATTCTAACTTTGGAGGAGGTGTTAATCCGTCCCAAAAGTGACGGAAAAGTGACGGATTTACCACCAGCCGTATTACGAGTCCATTATATCCTATGGAACTCGTAATACGGCTGGTGGTATATCCGTCACTTTACCGTCACTTTTGGGACGGATTAACACTCCTCCAAAGTTAGAATAACCCCCCTAATGCCTACCTACTGAGAGAGGCCCTGCAGGTGGACACACTGTCAAAGAAAGAAAGGCCCAGCATGTTACTGATTTGAGGAGCATCCAGTGGAAGCTGGCCATGTTGAGAGATTGATCCACGAGTGACCTGTACTAGGTGGGGGTCTCCAGGTCTCTTTAAGCAGTATCTAAGAAGCTGCAACAAAGACTGCACAAGAGTGTGTAATACTGAGATGACCTGGTAGCCTGGGACAGGATGAAGGGACATGTATTGCCACTGTTGTTGCTGCTGACAACAAATTTAAAAAAGAACAGATGATGGATGGATTGTTGAACATATCAAATATTCACCCCCACCCCAGCCACAGATCTGGGTTTAATCCATCATTGGTTTTGCTCATCACACCACCCCAGTTTGGACCCAGCTATATGCAATTCACGCTTGACCCTGCTCCCATGGGAACAATCCAGCCTGAACTGCCAGGCCAGGTCCGCCCTGGACTGGAAACAAGCATCCTGGAACCGGCTTCAGGGTATCACCCCACATCAGCCAGGCTAGCTTGAATCAAGTGTCACAGTGAGCATGGGACCCATGTCTGGGCATACCTTCCCACTTAGGGAGACAAAAGCAAAAGGAACAAATGACGGATGGAATGCTGAACAAATCAAACATAGTCACAGATCTGGGTTTAATCCATTGTTTTGTTGTTCACTATGCCACCCCTGTTTGTACCCAGCCAAGTGAAAATCAGTCATGACCATCCTCCCCTTGGAACCAGTCAACCTGAACTGCCAGGTCAGGTCCTCCCTGAACTGGAAAAAGCATCCTAGGACCGGTTTTGAATCCAGTGGCACAGTGAGCATGCGCCCCATTTCTGGGCACACCCTTCCCAATTAGGGTGACAAAGCAAACAGATGATGGAAAGACATTTCCAACACTGCCAAAGTGGGAAGCCAAAACTGGCTTAGTGGCTGTAACTGCTCCCACGTGCAAAGAAGGACTCGGTCAAGAGGCCACAACACCTGACAGCCGGAGCACCAGTGTGCAGCCAACCACAGAGGATGACAAACTCTGACAACTGGTGCCACTGCAAGAGCCTGCCTGAGTCAAGTCTATTCAAAATTGTCCTACACTTAGCAGCTGCTGTGGTAAAATGTCTCTGGAGGAACATGCTGCTTGTGGGCAGTAACACCTCTACTCCAGCTGCATAGCCCGGCCGGTCTGCAGGCAATGTAGGGTAACAGCGTGGAGTTAGTGGGGGCATCTCCATTAGAAAGCTGACAAACTGCCTAACTCAAAAGAAAGTGAGCAGATCAAGCGTTTGGCAGGATGGGTACTCTGTCACATTTGTGATGGAATACCATGGCAAAAATTTGTGCACCAGCACAGGCAGAAGGGGCAGGAATGTGTCTTATTTTTTTAATACAGCACATTACTGCCCTTTACTTTTTTACACTGGAGAGAACAGCAAAGTGACTTGCTGTGCTGCCCTGCAGTAAAATCTAGTAAATGAGGACCCAAGTTTTTAATATTCTTCTTCAAAATATCATGGCTAAAATATAATTTGCCACAACATGGTGAAGGGAATATATAAGTAAGTATACATTTATTTTTCTGATCTCCACATACGTGTTCTTTGAGGGTGTATGTACCTTACAAAGCTGGAAAGCTGGAATTGTGCTTCAGAAAAATAGCTGAGTCTAAATATTTTGCAATTTCATGTCAATACTCACATAATACATGGGCATATTTACAAGAAAGTGGTGCATCAGTGATGATGCAACACTCTTCTTGTGTCCCTCCTCCACACCCCTAACATCACCATTGTAACATCGTATTTACAATACGGTTCACCATGGCACATGTTAGCAAAATAGCATCAACATTTTTTACGCTATTGTGGCACATTGGCCGACTAGCACCAAACATTATGGCGCTAGTCCAGCAATGCGTGGGGAAGCCCATCGGCCTTGAGCATGTGTTAAAAATGATGGGAAGAATGGCATTGTAAAATCTCGTAAATTTCACTGCGCCACTTGCCTGAGCCTCCGAACGGAGGAACGCCCCCTTTGCATACATTATTCCTGGTGCAGGCATAATGTGGCGCAAGAGGTTACAAAGTGGCACTATGCTTGCATGGCACCACTTTATACATCTGGCACAGTGAAAAGGCCTTCTTAACGCCACCTTAGCATAAAAAAATTAAGCTAGGGCGGCGCAAGGAGGCGCTATGGGCTTGTAAATATGCCCCACAGTGTTCCCACCAGTCCACGCAGTATAGTGTCACAAAATCCCCATACGTTCCTGAATGTGTGCAATATTAGGAGAGTCCCACATTCCCATGCACTGTGCTATATCACATTTCTGATGTAGAGCATGGTATGAGCAGTCCTGAGTGTTCCCCCGGACTTCACCCCCTACTAAACTGAAACCTAAGAGAGCATGAAGTCCTTCTGTCTCAGGTGAGGAAGGCTGGCTCTAAACTGAGATCATGGAGCTTTTCTGGCAGCAACTAGTTGTCTGACAAGAAACTGTTCAAGTCTGTGGTTACCTTTTATTACTGTCTGGACCTCGGTATGATCCAGTTTATAGAGGTCTGCACTCATGATGGCCACCGGATCTCCAGGTAAATACTACCCTTATGAGGTCATCCAACTATGTAAAGAGCAGAGCCCTTTGAAATCAGCTGAAAACTCATTAGAACAGCAGCAAGAGAATTTGGCCAAAAATCAAGCTTTTGGTTGTGCTATCAACTGCTGTTTGGAGGCCTATAAATGCAACACATTATTTACCCAGAGTTTATCTAACACATTTCCTGTTCAATAGGTAAGTGTTCTACTGTACTCATCTCTTTTAATAAAATGGCCTGTAAACCCAACAGAACTGGACATTATTCCATTGTGCCTCCACCCTGTGAGATTTCCATATTTATTTCTTATCTAATCCAGAGGTGTTAGAAGCCAATAATTCTCAGTGTTGTCTTTTGGGCCCTTACAATGAACTGGCACAATATTAGATGCCTTCTTTGAGATACCTAATAACAGTCACCTGACTTGAGCCCTACAATGCCACACGTACATTTGACAATGTTTTTACAGTCTACTGAAAACAATCCCATATTTGCTTAAGCTCTGATGGCCTGCAGTGGTCCTTGCATGTTTTAAGGACACTCAGTTCACTTCCAGTAGGGTTTCTTTTTGCCTCATATGGAAGAGAATGGGCAAATATCTTCAGTAAATTAGTATTAATCTCAGAAAAGCTCAGGTGTAAAGAACATACAGTAATAGGTTGTTTATTCTCACAAGAAAGAATCCAGAACAGTCAACCTAAGCTAGTAAGAGGTGGGGGTTGTGGGGACAATGGCCCTCCAGGAGCCCCCGCAATAACTAGGCATCAGACAGATTTTACATACACCCCAAGGGTGCAGCTGTCAACACTGCTACAAGTGCAGTAGCACTGGGGCCTTTGGGGTGTAAGAGACCCACTTCAACCCAACTATGGCTGCATTTTACTGTCTAACCTGTGAACAGTGCGCCTCTGACTTAGCTTGCAGCAGGGCCAATACCACCTTTGCTACACCACTGACACATGGAATAGAACAAGTACATAACTTAATAGAGGTAAATATTGAAAAGTTTGGAAGGCAAAATTATCTTGCAAATTGTTTCGCAAAGGTTTCCAAGATAATGACTATTACTTAAAAGTAGGTAAAATTAAGAAAATGGGAAGGTCTTGTTCAGGAAGATAGGGCAGAGTAAATGAATGCCTCATTCTGCTCATATATATGATGTCCATTAGCTAATAAAGGTAGAAATTGTCAGAAAACGTAAAGGAGAATAGACACTAGTCAGCTTTTAAGCAAGGGCCCTAAAAATAAACTGCATTAGATAAGAACCAAAGATTTTATGTCCCCCTCATCTAGTTACCATAACTTTTCTTCTCTCTCCCTTAATCCAAGAGGCCAGTAACTAAAGCACAGATTACTCAGATATATTTCATTTTATCTTTCTCTAAATTTTGTATTTTTTTGTTTAAATTAAATGTTCAATAAAAATGAAACAGCTTCTTGTCCTGTGACCAAACAAAGAGGGTCATTCTGACCCTGGCGGCCGGTGGCCGCCAGGGCCACCGACCATGGGAGCACCGCCGACAGGCTGGCGGTGCTCCAATGAGCATTCTGACCGCGGCGGTTCAGCCGCGGTCAGAAGCGGAAAGTCAGCGGTCTCCCGCTGACTTTCCGCTGCTCATTGGAATCCTCCATGGCTGCGGAGCGCGCTCCGCAGCCATGAGGATTCTGACCCCCCCTACCGCCATCCAGTTCATGGCGGGAAAGCCGCCATGAACAGGATGGCGGTAGGGGGGGTCGCGGGGCCCCTGGGGGCCCCTGCCGTGCCCATGCCAATGGCATGGGCACGGCAGGGGCCCCCGTAAGAGGGCCCCAAAATGTATTTCACTGTCTGCCTTGCAGACAGTGAAATACGCGACGGGTGCAGTAGCACCCGTCGCACCTTCCCACTCCGCCGGCTCGATTACGAGCCGGCATCCTCGTGGGAAGGTCGTTTTCCCCTGGGCTGGCGGGCGGTTTAACTGGAACCGCCCGCCAGCCCAGGGGAAAACTCGTAATACCCGCCGCGGTCTTTTGACCGCGGCGCGGTAATTTGGAGGGCGCGATCCTGGCGGGCGGCCTCCGCCGCCCGCCAGGGTCATAATGAGGCCCAAACTGTAGACCTGAATGGAACATACATTTTAGACACAATCTTCACAGTGTCTTCAGTGAATTTAAATGTCAGACCCCTAGGAGCCATTTTGCTATGATTCCTGTGAGAAAGGTGGTTATTAGTTGATATGGATGGTAATCCTCTTCAAGTAATAATGGCACAATTCCTTACTACGTACAGTTAGGTCTCAATAATGTAAACCTGAGGTCAACCCTTGGTAGCTATAGTACAGATCAGATAGGCTGAACCTTACAGAAATTTGCACAGCATTTATCATTACCAAACAGTATGAAAAGTAGAAAACAGATAAAAAAAGAAATATCCAATTCCATATTATGAAAATAGAGAAAATGTTAAATATCACCAAAATGACAAAAATTGTATCCGGGGAACCAACATGAAGATTTTCCAAAGTTTTAGGTGTTCTAGCAGCAAAAAGTGCAAAACTCCGGGTATCTCATCACACTAGACCTAGTCAAAATCAAATGCTAAGGATGGAGCTTGGACCTGAAAAGTGACCAGGTGTGGTAGAAAGTTTGCCTTCTGACTTAGGGCCTGATTTAGATCCTGGTGGAGGGGGGTACTCCCTCACAAACGTGACAGGTATCCTGTCCACCGTGTTACCATCCCACTAGGGGGATCATAATACAGTGGATGGGATATCTGTCACATTTGTGAAGGAGTAAACCCTTCCACCAGGATCTAAATCAGGTCCTTAGTCATTTTCTTGGATAATCTCTTCATCGACAAGCTCATCAGTGAGGCAGATCAGGGAAGTTCTAGACTCACCATCAAAGGCAGGAAAACTCCAAGCAGGAGATGTTTGTGGTCAGACCCAGGAATGTGTTGTTGCCGGCAGGGTGCTGTTTGATAGTGGCCCTGGTGAAATCCTCTACGTTTGGACTTAGAAACAGCCAGGATCCTTTCATCAGGGAAAACCAGCAAGAAGAGTCTGACCAGCAATTTGATGTCAATGGCAGTGGCTCAGCTGTGGTCCAGTGGTAGCCTCTTTTGGCAGACCTTAATAAAAAATGGCCCCAGGGCCTTAGGTACACCACTTGGGGGCTAGGACTCACTTGAAGGGAAGCCCCCTATCATGGTCAAAATCAGGTCCAGTTGAATCTTGACAACTGGGCTCTTTAAGATGTGGGCTTCTTGCAGGTATTGTGCCCTTGTAGCTGAACAGGAGCCCAGCCAACTCACCCTTGGATTCAATTTCTCAGTCCTGGGTGGTACACGGAAGAGGGGGTCCAGCCTTTAGGGTCTCTCTCCACAGGCTCAACAGCAGGTGCAGTCCTTCTTCTATCTTTCTGAGGTCCATTAGTGTTCTGAAGAAGTTATCTAAGGTTGCCACTTTTATGCCTGACACTTGCTTGTGGGTCAAGAAAACTCCCTGTCCAAAAGGGAAAAAAGTCCCCGGGGCATCTCTATCCACTTAGACATCATTCCCTGCTAGTATGCCACTGAATAAGTTCATAGTGCCCTACTGTGCCAAAATCCAATGTGGCAGAATCTTTCTTCCCTAGTTAGAACTGTGGACACACCTCTGACATGAGTCTAGATAAATGAGGAACTGCCCTGCAAACCAGTTCTTGAACAGGTGTTCTACCTATTGGGATTGGTGCCGCTCTGGCTACTTGGACAACAACAGTGGCAAGATTAGGTGAGAGGTACATCCGCCTGTGAGAGCGGATACCCTTTTTAAGCTTCTGTTGTTGGTGGCCACATCCTCCCAGGCCATCAGTTCAGGAGGAGGTCACAAGAAAGGCCCTGGTGCTCCTCCTTTTAACACGCACCTTCCTGATCTTTTTTACTAGTTTTATTTTTGGAAGAGCTGTGTGTTTGAGGCACTGTTCAATACTATGTTTTACATTTACTGTTTTTGAAAAGAGTGCCCCCTTGATGTGCGCCATGCAATACTATGTATTGGTATAAGCATGTTGCACTGATTCCTACATTGAATATTGATGTTGATCACTGTAATTAATCGAAATCTGGAGAGGTCTTGGGGTAGAGCTTACAGCGTACCTACACCAGTACCACAACCTACATTACAAACTGCTTCTGGCACCTAAAGACATCTTAAACCTACTCCTATACAACCTGCATTCAGCAACCATATCATCACCTAGAAAGCACACTGCCTCCTACTCAGTGCACAATCATCTACCACAGTACCACAATCTGCATTCTACTTTTACAACACTGACACCATACAAATAATCCCCTATGGCCAACGAAGTAGACTACGATTTACAACTTATATTACTACTTGTAACATACATTACCTGCACTCTACAACACAGGTACATTTCACAGCCCACACCATCACTGATACTGTGCACCTACACTAACGTCCGAAGCTTATACCATCATTCAACCCCCACACTTAGTCCACCACTCAAATCTACCCTACCAACTAAAAACAGACAACAAACAACTGCCTGCACCCATACTCCCACATTTACCAGCCATGTACAGAGTAGGTCTTGGAGGGTTGAACGCATGCACAATTTTCTGGTTTTCAACATAAAATAGAATAAATAAAATTAATTTATGTGGAACTAATTGAAATTGTTGTTATGTTTCAGAAATTGTATGCATACATCCCTGCTTGCTCTACTTTAGATGTCCTGGACCAGTAACCTAAAGCATCATCTTAGCAATACACTAGAAGTGAGGAAGCCAGAAAATTCGTAGAAAGAGCTCAGCCAGAGTCAAACCAAGTGCCAGGTTTGGCTTTATGAAATATAACCTGAGCCAAATCAACGTCCTCTTTATCATGTAAAAATATGATAAAGACTCTTCAAAAAACAAAACATATATTTATTTAATATGTAGGAGTTTTTCACTTTAGTACATTAGATTGTATGTCTGCATTGAGAGGCACTTATTAAAAGGGATAGTTTCTAAACATGATTTTAGAAACAATCATGCCCCTTCACCAACACCCAGACAGCGATGCCATTGGTCAACCAAGAGGGAAGTCATTTTCACGTATAACCTATATCTGGCTTATGTAATTATGAAAAATTGTACTTTAATGTATGCATATTGATGTATTTCAATTTTCTCTCAAATGGGTGATAAAGGAAAAAAATCAGATTGAAGTAAGGTAGTTGCCTGAGGTCACACATTTTGATAAGCAGGGAAGCAGTGATTGAGCCCAGGTTTCATGTTGTGCAATTTATCCACTAAATGTGCATCTCTTTTTTGCGCCTCTTGACATCAAATTTGATTGTTTTGCCAATAATTCCTTCAAGAGTTACATTTCCATTGAGAGCGCAGTATTTGCCTCTACATCTTTCTGCAACTGGAAGGGTGTTGGGTAATTTCAGTAGTGAGCGTAGCGGACATGGGCACTGTAATAGTAAGGTCAACCGTGGCCGCCACACATGTCAAGGGGGAGGGGACGAGGGAGGAATGACAGGGGGGCTACGGGGGAAACAACATTTGAAAAAAAAGAAAGAAAGAACTTACCTCACACTGCCCATCTCCCGCCACCATCTGCTGCCTCGATCCTCTTGTGGTGTCCCAGCATCCCCTGGGACACCAGCACAGGCTCCCCCGCAATCCTGCCGCTGCTTACATGCTAAACATAACATGTAAACAGCATTAGGATTGGTCTGAGCGGCGGTCACTGCTGCTCAGACACAAGCCTGGGGTCTGTGCTGTTTCTCCAGCCCGGCTGTGTATACACCCAGGTTGGAGAAACCTAAGCGTGCATATGTGTTTGGACGGCCTCAGATGACTGGCCAAACACACATGCATATTTAGTGCACTCTCCCCTCCTCCCCCCACCCACCGTTCGTGGCATAGCCCCGCCCCTCCATGAACACTGCTGTCTGAACCAGCAGATGAAAATTTATGAAAAATAAAACGATAGCAAGCTATCATTTTATTTTTTATCTGCTGGCTCAGCCAGGGGGTGACGCCCCTCCGCCACTGCGGAGGAGCCACCCCTGAGTAAAGTTCAAAAACAGTGACCAAAAGGCCACTGATAGTGTCAGTGTTTCTAATCATAACTCTAGGTTGTTTGCCAGGCCAGTTTAATCATAGTGGATCACATGTATTACTTGTTAAATCAACTGAAACACAGTTAAGTTATGGGAAAGCAGGATGTTTTATTTTAATGTTGATATGATCTGATTCCTCTGAATTATTAAAGAGACCAAATTTGAGATTTCACGGAAGACTCAAAACCTTCAAATAAAGCTTTTAACATACATTAAGAAAACAAAGGTCTAGGAGAGCCCAAGGAGTTTACATGACACAAGTAACCTACAGACATCAGTTCCTGACAGACTTTCACACAGAGCCCTCAAAATGAGGGCCTTTTGCATTTTTCAATAGCCTCTGGCCCAGGGCCGGCCTTAGCGCACCATGGCAGAAGTTAGGGAACTAGCGTCACAATTTTTGATGCTAGTTCGATGCTTTGCAGAATTAGCATCAACATTTTTTACGCTAATCCTGCAAAGCTCCACGAAGCCCACTGTAACCAATGGGAGCCTCTTTTTAAAGCCTGCTCTGAGCAGACGTTAAAAGTGCAGAAAAAATATGACACAAAGAAATTTCTAATGATGGGGGAATGTCCCCTTTGCATACATGATGGGGCATATTTATGAAAAGTGGCGTAGGACCTAGTGCACTGCCACTTTTCTTTCACGCCCCCTAACGCCACCATGTGTGCGCATATCTAAGATACAGCACACCATGGTGGTAGTTAGGGGAAATAGCGTCAGAACTGTTTTACGCTAATTCGGCGCTTTGCAGGATTAGCATAAAAAATGTTGACGCTAATCCTGAAAAGCACCCAGAGGCCAATTAAAAACAATGGGAGCCTGCTTTTAACGCCTGCTCTGAGCAGGCATTAAGAATCCCAGAAAAAAATGACGCAAAGAAGTCTGTTAGATTTGCTTGGCACAGGCATCATGTAGCACAAAGTGTTACAAAGTGGTGTAATGCATGCATAAATGATTTTAATGTGTCGTTAGGATGGTGCTAGTACCTCTTAAATCTGGTCCCTGGTGTGTTCGTACTAAGAAACATTTTAAAAACATATGTAGAGCAATGACGTTATCTTACTAACATTCTTTGCAGCTTCTATACAGGGAAGCGCTGAATACAACATTTTAGTGACTCCTAACAACATGAAATTGCACACAGTAAAAAAATGATTAGCTCTACTCTGACAAGTGGGAGTGCAGACACCAGCAACTCTATTGCCTCCCTCAGATGAGCGATGTGCGCACACCACAGATTTAACAGTTCTTCCTGCATTGGAGAATCACAAACACCAATCATTTTCTGCAGCACCGTACATGGTGAGGCTCACATTCAAGCAAGAGACTTATGTTGAATCAGGGTGTTGCTGGATGCAACTGCCCTCAAGTCTGAACCACGTGGGACCGATTGCAAAACATCTCTATTAGTAAAATAAAAGCAAGACATTCTGCACATCTTTACCACAGGAAAAAGTAACCCGGACAGCAACACTATAAGGTGCACTTCCAACTGGGAGAATCACACACGTTGACAATTTTAATTTGATGACCAGGTGTCAACATTCTAGGTAGGAAGTGTAGAACTGGCAGACATTGTGTCACCTTGCCTGCTTTGTGAGAGATTGCTTTTGGATACAGGCACAAAGGGGAGAGGTTCAATGTCAGACTAAAATGTTGAAAAATATCATGTTACATAAATATTGAAGCCAAAATCTCAACACTATAGTGAAAATAAGCAAAGGGCAAAGTATAGGTTTAATTTTCATAACTCCATATCTATAGCTACAATGTAGGGGGCCGTGGGGGGAGCCTGAAGGCCCCCACAGTCCCAGATGGCTCCCCATCTCCTGTGGGAGCCAGCATTGCTGTCAGAGAGAGGGAGCTGCTAAAGCAGCTTCCTCTCTGTGGTCGCAGTTTCCTCTGTGTCCCAGCTGTTTGACAGTTCTCCCTTGCTGCATGCAGAGGGTTTGCTGTGGCTTGGTGGCAACTGTAAAGCTGCAGACAAGCCATATCAAACAGCTATGTCCCAGGGGTGGGCACCCCTGGACATAGCAGAGGCGGGCCCTAGGGTGTTGTGGTCCCCCGGCCATCAGTCACTCCACAAGGGGGGCTCGCAGTCCCCGTCCAACGAAAAGAGCCCCGGGTAGGTGGTGGTCCTTGGGGCTGCGTGGGTCTGAAACAGACCCCCTTTCTATTTTTTTTTTATATATTTGTCGCAGGGAAGTTATGGTTCTCGGAACTGCGGGGGCTGCATTGCCCCCACACCAAATTTAGTGAATGCCCTGGGGTGATGGTTGTCCCTGAGGATACAGGGGGCCACGCGATACCCCCACATGACATTACAGTATAGCCCTGGGTAGGTGGCGGTCCCCAGGGCTGTGGGCGGCCAGCAAGCCCCCGCATTACTTTTGTATACTGTCCCGGTGAGGTGGCAGTTCCCTGGGGTGCAGGGGGGCCGCTCAGCCCTCGGCACCAAATTTAGTGAATGCCCCAGGGAGGTGGTGGTTCCCGGGACTGTGGGAGGCCGAACTCCCCCCGCATTTACTCTAACAATAGCCCTGGGGAGATGGTGGCCCCCTGGGCTAAGGAGGGGCGAGGAGGTCCACCCATTTAAAGGAACACAATGCCCTCAGGACCTGGCCCTCCCGAGGGCTTATTAAAAAACCAGTGTGGGAGCCCGTGCCTGTTTTTCATTTTTTGTTAATTTGCAACGTTGTGATTCCACTGCAACTTTTTTAAACAAATGCTTTTCAGCTTGATTTCACAGCAAAAAAATAAAAAAATGTTTTTTAGGTCTTGGTGGGACCCTCTGGGACCCCAGCACCTTAGCTAAGGGGTCAGCCAGTCTCTATCCTGGACCCTTGTTTTTTTTTTTTACCTTTTTAGCGGGCCTCGGCTGAAGACGAGTCCCAAAATTGCTGCCAACAGTTCCTAGTTTGAAGTGTTGTCAGCCAATCAGAGCTGTGCCTTCACCTGCACAAGCTCATCTTTTTTCAGCCAGAGTTATACAAATGTATTTTCCCATTAATATCTCCAAAACTACTGAATGGATTACACCCAATAAGCAAAAGCCTAATCTGCATACCAACAGCTAGCTGTATAGTTTGGTATAGTTCTGTCCAGTGGCTCGGCCACTAGCCTTGTTCAAAGGCCCTATCGGAATTAACATGAGAAATGCAAAATCTTTGACCCCCATTTTCCTTGGCCCCTGCTTGAGGGATCACCCCAAAACATTCCGTGTGCAACAAATATCACCGGGAAATTTATTTTGGGAATATTTCGTGAAGATTCGTCAAACAGTGCCAAATGTATGGGCAAGTAAAAAATGGTGTTTCTATAGAAACATGGTCTTAACTATAACTACCTAGTGGTGACCATCACTAGGTTATATATATATATATATATATATATATATATATATATATATATATATATATACACACATCTTACTGGCTGTTGCCAGTAGGTAGTTATGGTTAGGACCATTTTTTTTTTCTATAGAGAGAGTTTTTTGTTTTGCCTATATCTGTGGCGCCGCTTGCCGGATTTTCACAAACTTTTCTAAACATGCTTTAGTCTGTTCAGCTGCTGTGTTAAATGTTTTGTGGAATCCATCAAGCAGGGGCTGAAAAAAAAGGGGGCATGGGTCCCAAAACACTTTTGCCCAACTCTGTGTCAATCGGATTTTTCAACTTGAGTACAACCTGAACTGCTGGACGAAATTACACCAAATTTGGCAGAAAGCTAACTCTTGGTCCAGAAAGCAAATGTTTTGTGAATTGGTGTAAATATCTTCAGTAGTTTTGGAGGTATTAGAATTTTAAAAATATAGATATCTATGGACGTGGATCTTACACAGATCCAACTGCCCCGGTGCTGATATCTGACTGGCTGCTAACACTTCAACAAGGCAATGTTGGCAGCCATCTGGAACTTGGTGTCAGTCCACAGCCCTGGGGACTGCCTCCTCCCCTGGGCTGCAAAAAGATAAGGGGCCAGGGTAGGGTCACGCTCAACCCCTTGCCTTGGTCTAGGGATCCCTTAAATGACTCTCCAAGGCTAAAGAGCATCTTTTTTAAAACATGCTGGGAAAATCTGCAGATGTTCGGCACCCTAAGGACCACCACCTCCCAGGGACAAAACATTACTTTGAAATGGGGGAGGCTTGTATGACCTCCCCCACAGTCCCGGGGACTGCCACCTTCCCAAGACAGGTTATTTAAATTAAGAAGAGGCTTCATGCCCCCCCTGCAGTCCCTGGGACTGCTACCTTTCCGGCTGAAAAAATGATAAGAAAGGGGGGTCCGTAGCGAACCACCGGCCCCAGGGACCACCACCTCCCCAGAGCAAATTTCAAATGTTGGAGGGGACTGTGTGGCCCCCCTCAAAGAACAAATAATGGCCTTAGGGTCTGCCACCACTCGAGGCCGGCTCCAGCCTGGGGACTGCCTCCTCCCCTGGGCTGAAAAAAGATAAGGGGCCAGGGGAGGGTCACGCTGAGCCCCTTGCCTTGGTCTAGGGATCCGTTAAAGGACCCTCCAAGGCTTAAGAGCATTTTTTTAAAAACATGTCGGGAAAATCTGCAGATGTGCGGCACCCTGAGGACCACCACCTCCCAGGGGCAAAACATTACTTTGAAATGGGGGAGGCTTGTATGACCTCCCCCACAGTCCCGGGGACTGCCACCTCCCCAAGACAGGTTATTTAAATTAAGAAGAGGCTGCATGCCCCCCCTACAGTCCCTGGGACTGCCACCTTTCCAGCTGAAAAAAGGATAAGGAAGGGGGGGTCCGTAGCAAACCACCGGCCCCAGGGACCACCACCTCCCCAGAGCAAATTTTAAATGTTGGAGGGGGCTGCGTGGCTCCCCTCAAAGAGTAAATAATGGCCTTAGGGTCTGCCACCACTTGAGGCCGCCTCCAGCTATGTACCCAGGACATAACTGTTTGCTCAGACTTGGCAGGAGCTTTGACAGCTTTTGCCTCGTCAGAGCAAACACTCCTGTTCCAGCAAGTGAGAGCTGTCAAACAGCTCTCACTTGTTGGAAGTGGAGGTTTCCTTGAAAAATGAAAAAAACAGAGCTGTTATTAATGGAAATATCCGCCTACTTTAACTCCTATGGAACAATTATAAAATTAGCCCTCAAATTGTATTTCACAGTAACAAAGAATGCAAATCGTGTAATCTAAAGTCATTGTGCGTTTGCATATTCTCTTGTATCTCGAAAATGTTGCTTCCCTGAAAAATGTTCACTTTTTCATTTTCTTGAATAATTCACACAGAGAATCTAATCTGCTGTGCTAGAAGCAAGACAAGGGAAATGGAGCACGGGCATGGTCGTCAGTTCACAGAAATGCTTTGCATATCACAAGTGACATCACATGCCCTTTGATCAACACTTTCACTCGCACACTCATACTTAGACATACACACAAATTCACAGTTACATACACTCTCTCACATATACACACCCTCACCTGCAAGCACACATATAACATACATTTAAAAGCATTTTTTACTTATCTCAGCGCCCAGCTAATTGTACTCCATTTTTATTACACTAATAGTGAATAAAATATTATTCAGGTAATAAAAATTGACAGAAAACAGAGAGGAGAGCCACAACTGAGGGGCATAAGGACGAGCGTCCACTGTGTTCCTGCCTCTTAATTTGCCACTTCTGAGGCTAGGGGTCACCAAGGCAGTGCCAGGGGTAGCAACAGGCAAACCAGGGGTCGCAGCTTCGACCCCTAAATGATATACATGGACACAGGGAGACTAAGGGCCAGATGTACAAAAAATGAAATTTTACATTTCTTAAATAGCAACTTCAAAGAAATCTCTATTTAAGAAACGCAAAATGCTATGTAAAGAGATACCGATTACCTAATAGCGATCACTACAAAGTAGGAATCGCTATTAGGAAACCAGTATTAAGAAAACCCATTGCATTTTAAGCAATGGGCTGGTTTTGCATTTCCTAAATAGCGATTTTTTATTAAGAAATCGGCATTTAGGAAATGCAAAGCCAGGAATGGCCAAGGGCAAAAGCCCCCCCTTGATGCACCCCAATAGTAGGGGCATGTGTGTGCTCTATTACAATTAAAAAAAAGCACCTGGGGGTGCTTTTTTTAAATTTCACCTGGTTAACACCGACTTCAAGTCGGTGGTAATTGCATCTCCTAAATGCCCAAGTCACTTTTAGGAAATGCTTTGTACTTCAGAACAGGAATTGCAAATAGGAAATCCTTATGTGCGATTTCCTATTCCGGCGATCGTAAATTGCGAATTCTATATGGTAGAAATCACAATTTGCAATTTTTAAAAGGTCTTTTTTACATAAGAAAAGACTGTTTTGCATTTCTCAAAGGCCCGAAATACCGATTTGGACAGTTAAGAAATGCAAAAGGGCTTTGTACATCTGGCCCTAAGTGATTTGCCCAAGATTAATCTTCTTTTGCTGCAGTGCTGCTGTTAAACTCTCCACTGGGCAATGTTATCTTCTCTAGCCATTCTCCTCACAGAATGTGCTTGGTACCTTGGAACCTGCCAGGCCTTGTGACATTCTTCCAGGCACAGAATTCTGAGGGCACTGTCTCGGGTATGGTTTCAAATGTTTTTCTGTTTAATCTTCCTTGTTTTAGATGCATTTCGCTGATACGCTCACATAGGCCTCCCTATTCACATAAATGTTCTTGCAAGTGCACGTGAACATGTTTCTCTGCATTTTTAGAATCCATTATTGAAATATTTATATGACGTTTGAGCTTCCCCCAGGGGCATAATTTGTACAGTAAGTATGGGTGATGTGAGCTTCAGATTTCCCAACAATCACACTGGTGCATAATGTTAAAATACATTATACTACAAGCAGGATGCACGGGACGGACTTAAGGGACATCGGAAAGGGAGCGTAATGCGTAATGATAGGGTTACTGAGAGAAAGCACATCATTTTGTGAATTAACCAACATTTTAAAAGTCTTTTCAGACAGGTAGACGGAGAGTGTGTGTGCCTTTTTATCTGTGTGTGTAAAAATTCCTGGAGGAATCCGACAGACACCTCAGCATACCCGACTGAAAGCATTTGCACCCAACTATTTATAACAAATACATTTATTAAGGGAATGTAACACCCCAACCACACCACTGAAATTATGCCCCTGGCTTCCCTTTTACAACTCTCTAAAATGTCTCAGACTCTTCACACATTTAGAACCTCATATAGAGTTTGGTAGATAGGTTACTCCGTCACAAAAGGATATCTCAGAACCAGTCCTCAGAACTCAAAATAAGGCCCTTGGTGCATAAATCAGCTTTAAAGTGCACTATTTGGCCCAGTGTTTAAACAAAATACAGTAGGGGCAAACTTGGACTATGGTAGACTAGCCACTTCGAGCATCAATAGAACCTTTCACAACAAATCTTCATTACATGAAGCACAGACTAACAGGAAGGGTGGAAAGAAAGGGATGAGGAAGATTGAGGCAAAACATATTCTGTCATTGCTCACATTATCCCTACGGGGCATGCATTTTAGTTTATCGTGTGTATTTTCTTGTGCAGGTACTGGCCAGAATAACTTATCGCGTATCATTGGAGGCTACGTCGTGGCACCATACTCAGCCAAATACCTGGTGTCGCTGAAGAGAAACACTGGCTTCCATTTCTGTGGTGGATCCCTGGTGAGCCGCAGATGGGTTCTGACAGCAGCTCATTGCAAGACTCAGTAAGGCCAATGACTTTCTTTCATCTGATAGATTGTCAAATCTTCCTATACTTCTTCATGTGATATACGTCTTACTTCAGTAATTTCAACTAAAACACTTTGGGGGTCATTCTAACCCTGGCGGTCCAAGACCGCCAGGGCTAAAATGACGGGGGCACCGCCAACAGGCTGGCGGTGCCCCGCTGGGCATTCTGACCGCGGCGGTTCGGCCGCGGTCAGAAGTGGAAAACCGGCGGTCTCCCGCCGGTTTTCCGCTGCCCAAATGAATCCTCCATGGCGGCGCAGCATTCTGACACCCCATACCGCCATCCTGTTCCTGGCGGTTCTCCCGCCAGGAACAGGATGGCGGTATGGGGTGTCGCGGGGCCCCTGGGGGCCCCTGCAGTGCCCATGCCAATGGCATGAGCACTGCAGGGGCCCCCGTAAGAGGGCCCCAAAAAGAATTTCAGTGTCTGCTTTGCAGACACTGAAATTCGCGACGGGTGCAACTGCACCCGTCGCACCTTCCCACTCCGCCGGCTCAATTCTGAGCCGGCGTCCTCGTGGGAAGGTAGTTTTACACTGGGCTGGCGGGCGGCCTTTTGGCGGTCGCCCGCCAGCCCAGTGTAAAACACAGAATAGCCGCAGCGGTCTTCCGACCGCGGTGCAGTATTCTGGAGGGGGGAAGTCTGGCGGGCGGCCTCCGCCGCCCGCCAGACTTAGAATCACCCCCTTTATCTCCCATGGGAATGTTTCAAGGGATTCTCTATTCACGTAATTGTCCATGGTAAAGATAGCTTCATTCTGCAACATTCATTGTAATGGGTTACCTCTTTCTAGAACTGTGCGTTGTCAGTACTGAAGAACATAAAAGTTGTATGTCAAGTTATTCATTTTTGTGGTTTGGTTTGTCAGTGCAGCTGTCACCAGATAAAGTGTGTGAGCATCAATAGAGCGTGGGCCTTGGTTTCTCCCACATGTTGGGAATCTGGAGTACATGTTTTGATTGGGCAAACATTGTGTGCTTCCACAAAAAAGTGCTTGCACCCCACACAACTGTGATCACTTTGCTTCTTCGTGTAGCTGCCTGAGATTGAATATTCAGGAGCACAGACTTGACATATTAATGCTATTAAAGTGTCTTAGATGACTACATAATTCATTTTATTCTGGTAGCAACACAGATGGGAGGAGGGCAGTCATTAACCTGCACAGATATTTTGGTCTGGTTTGACAGTGCAACTGTCACCAGACCTGTTGACCCACACCAATATTATTCTACAGTTCTTTGTTTCCATACAAATACATATATATTCCCATGCTATTTACTAATAATACTTCTCATTATCATACAATATTCATTTAAAGAAAAAACAACTGGCATTGCCAATGCTTGTTGATCAAAGGCGTCACTCAAAATATGTTTGGCCCTAAACATGCAACACCTGACTGTACATGGGTCTAGGCAGGTCTAGGCAACAATGGGTACCAACCCTAATGCAGCCTGCTGAGGGCATAAAGAGGAATAAGGCCTCATTAAATATTAATATCCATCTTAGCCAGCCACATAAATGTATGATGAGTGGTTTTATAGAAACCCTTGTGGTACACAGTCACACCTGAGGAATTGTTATATTCTTTCTCTGGCTTATCACAGGCAGGGGGACATTCTATGTTCTTGATGTAAAACCCGCATGGTTCTGCACTTGCTCGGGGGTAGGAGGCAGTCAATTGGTAACAAGACACAAGACACAAGAATGTGAATTGGTGTCACAACGTATGTCTTTAGGCTCCTCAGTTTTTATCAGAAACAGGCTAGCCTGGGAAATATGCTGAATACTAACTCAACTGAGATTTAAGGTTAAGCCTATCTCTACCACCATTGTTGGTAGGCCTAACCTTAGAGACCTGCAATGCCTCACCAGCACACAGCCTAACCAAAGTCATGAGATCTTAATTGCATCGCTAGAATTTCATGCCTGGTAGGCTCACATGAACCTGTCCATTTGTTAGCCTGTCCATCCGGTTCCTATCTTCTTAACAAAGAAATATTTGTGCTTCCTTGTGGAGAACTCACTGTGGCTGCACAGTCCTGCAAAATCTTACTCTTGCTGTTAAACACTATTTATATTTCACAATCCATTTAGGGAAAGAGAGCCCTATATTTTGCTAGAACTGCTACTCGGTAACTATTTCAAAAAGTATGTAATCATAAAGTAGCTGTTACTGACACTGTATTATATTGTAGCAATCATATAGTGCAACTCCTATGTGTGGCACCAAAATGCTTGCCTACATGGACAACAAGCTACTTGATGTAGGGTGTTTGTGGGTGGAAGAGTGTTGTTTTTAATCCTGTATGGGAAGTGTTTCCATGCCGTGTGTGATGGGCACTGAGGTGCAGTTATTGTGCTATGGGATGCAGTGCTTAGCCATGTGTTTGGTGTGTTACAGAGAAACACACAGTTTATGATTTTCAGTAGGCTTTATTGCCATCAAGATCGACGTCCTGAATACGTGAAAGAAAAGAAAGACTCGCCGCAGTCTGCTGAAATGGGCTTTGTTAATATCATCCCATACTGAATGTCATTGTGAGAAGCACAGAAGCAATCATAGTATGTAGCTAGTTAATACCAACAGTGGTGAACTAGATCAGTCATGGATTTAGCCACTAGTATATGATAGATCTCTTCAATGCTTCCAGTTCAGTAGGGGATGACTGGTTTATTGGCTTCTACAGTTCTGATAGACAAGACCTGTAGCATATATGTTTTATATTACGTAAGATGATTAAGCTATAGTTGGCTGCTGACCACAGTTTGTTATGGTATTGGTATTACTGTGAGCCTGAAGGGTCAGATATGATTTGACAGTTGTAAGGAAATTCCTCTTTTTGCATATTCACCCCCACCGTTTTGGAAAGATGCTATTGGTTTTTTGACTCTGAGAGAGCACTGGGGCCTGCTAACCAGACCTCAGTGCCAGTGTTCGTACCTCATACCAACTGCATGTTAAATTGGATACACCCAATCGGCAAGGACTGACATAATAGTCCCTAGTATATGGTACCTAGGGCACCCAGGGCGTGTAAGGGAGAGTGTCTATTCAGGGCTGCGGCACTATTGTGCCACCCTGTGTATGACGAAGTACAAAATGTACAAAATGCTTCCCGGGCTGCCAATGCAGACTGTAAGGACAGTGTTTTCACTGCCGGTTCGACTTTGCCATTCACACCAATGTCAAAGCCACCCTATCCCTTAACACTATATAGAAGTCTCCCCTAAGAAAAAGCTATATAAATCCCTATTGAAGGGAGCAGTATCTTGTTCAGTAATACATTTATTTTTTATATTTTTTAACAGCAACACTTCTAAATTGTTGTTTTGCTGCTGATAAAGTTAGTAGCCCCATGGCTAACACAAGGTTGCTGATTGGTGCCCCCACCCAGCTAACTAACTGGGTCATGTAAGGTATCAAATGAATCATGGTATTGAACCCAACATTGTAGTGAATCCTAGTTTGTTTTTAATGGGATAACAGAAATTAGCTTAGCCTATGGCTTGCAGACTCGTGTCCCCGTCACCTAGTGCCTTTTAACCTACTTAGCTTGCTCTGTCTTAGCCCATTTAATTATTTAATTCTTCTAAGATGGCTGCCTTGTTTATAGTTAGGCCACTTGTTATGAGTTACATTATCAGTGAACCGCGCTAAGGTGTCAAGATCAACCAACAAAAACAAACTAACAGTAGGTGTTCACACTTAGGGATTTTCCCTCTCTATACTTTCAAGGGATTGTTTATATTAATTGCCGTCCCAAGCATGTCTGTTATCTATTGTTGGGAACACACCTACGTCAGGGGACCTTGTAGATCTATATAAATACCTCGCACTTTAGACAGATAATCAGAGGGATTCCGACCGGAGGGCATCGGCACCATCGCTGATATCAATGCTGCAGTCGTCTTGACGCTGACCCAGTCTTCGTGTCCCTGCGGATTCTGAGATAGAGACCTCATTCCAAGGTAACAAGGGTTGGGGGCTCCTCTCATGGACAGGGCATTGGCAGATTAGGTTTAGCAAACCCAGCTCTCCTTTAGGTAGGAGGTTAGGCCTTTCACATTAGGGTATTAGGGCATATTACATCTCGTATGTCTTTCCTATGCATTGCAAGATGGTGGTCGTCTTTGTAATAATGACTCTTGTCTTCACAATTCTGTTTCTTGCATTATTCATTATCCTCATCATTGCAGCCCATGCAACATATCGCACATTTCAGTTATGTTAAATAAAAATTATTGAAACTTTACTGCATCTTTGTCATTGACTGTGTTTATATGAGACATGATATATATGTGAGAAAGGGGTAATCTCAGTTTAACCACAACACTCCCTGAGATGTCTTATTCTCGAGTCCATGCATAAAGTCTGCCACAAATCACCTTTTACTACTGTGTTCCTGGTGAGGTGCTGATAGTGAGCCGGTAAGGTTGCGACAACAGTTGCGACTTGCAAGCAAACTACAAGCAAAAGTACTGTCATCCTTTAACCAGCAGTCTTGCCCAGAGCAAGAGTCCAAACTACGACAACATGATGCCCAGGTCAGATTTAAAACAACTATTAAAGTTAAGCAACTTTTAGAAAGTTCCCACTCTGTACTCCAACTAGCTAGTGACCTCGCAAATACCCTGGCACACAGACAGCTTTCTCCCCAGCACAAGGACAAAGGCAGTTGCTGTAGAGTGAGGTGTCACCACCTCTCCCAGGATGACCACTCAGAATGTTAGCCCAAAAGGCAAGCTCCAAAGGTGAAGCTGCTTTTGTGAGGGAAGTAGCTCCAACACCCCTGAGCACAATGCCTTTTGTTCCTGCAGACAAAGCAGAGACAGGCTCAAGGAGGGAAAACTCGCCCCCAAACTGGTACTACCATAGGAGTGTATCCCTCTCGCAGCCCCACCTCTAGGGTGGGCTACCAAGCTCCTGACCATTGATGAAGAGTCATGCCACCTTGAGAGGGGCAAGAATGTGGAACCCTGGGATAGCCTGATGCCACACACATCACAGGAACTTCATCACTAGGTAGGAGGGGACCCAGTAGTCCATTCGTTAGTGACTGTGTGGTACCCTCAGGGCCCTTCCCTGAGATAAATATGTCAACTCTTCCACTCGGACCCTGAGATCATGCTCAAATCAGAGAGAGGACCCAAGAAGGACTGTTGAGCTTCCCTTGGACCAGCACAATGAGAGGCTGCACCATCAGAAGGACTGCACCTGCTGCAGTTTGGGCTAGCAAAGTTTAGACTGTGTCTGTGACTTCCGGCTAGGTGAAAGGATGATTTCCAGCCCCAACATACAGCAGTGACTCCAAAGATCAGTCAGCTGATCTGCAAACAGCGACAGGGACAGAAGAGCTGAAGTAGCCAAAATGTGTAAGTTGGTAGCCACTGCAGAAGTTCTGCCTCTACCAGTTGCCAGGCAACCAAGAGAACAAATCCAAGAAAGCCAAAAGTTGCACCTGAGTCTGCCTGACTGGAAAGTGCTATCCGAGTTTGGGTTCATTGCACCCAAGGGACACTAATCTCACATGATGATTTTGCCCCAACCTCAGGGCTGACTGACCAATAGCGCAGCATTGGCTGGCCTGCTACTACAACGTAGAGAACTTTAAGGAACCCTCTATCTCTTTGGCCAAGTTCACCCCACTTCACCTATGGACCAAGGAGCACCCTCAAGGACAACCCCTTTCAACTGCACCACAACTGGAGCATCATTTGAACATCTTTATCCTGCATCCACCTCCATTAATCTCTATGGCAGTTGTACTGTAAAGTTTGGATTTTGCTTCAAGAATGATCTGGTGGCCAGGTAACTGTCTAAAGTGTCCACTCTGGCCGCCTTGACCTCAGGAAAAAAAAACCACATGCTTTCTTCTGCAGCACCTTAAACATGGTTGTGTGGAGGGGGAAATGCTAACGATGTTGGTTGAGCAAGGGGTACCTCAAAATGGGACAGGGCAAGTGGCAGGGAGATTTCCTAACTATTACACTGATCTATATACATTGTGTATCAAATTCAACAAACAAGACACAACTGACTATCTACTGCATGTTGCACTGGGATGGCTGTCAGACGCGCATAGAGAGAGAGACCTATGGTGCCGCTCTGCCTGACAGAGATCGCTGAAGCCCTAAAGGCCATTTCTGGTGGTAAGGCTCCAGGCTCGGATGGCTTAATAGTTGCCTTTTACAAGGCTTTTCAAGATAAACGTGTTCCTCACTTAATTAACCTTTTCGAAGAAGTGTCAGGTGATGGTGTAATCCCTCCCACTATGTGAAAGGCGTTGCTAATTAACTTGCTCAGACCCAGCAAGCCCAGATAACAGTGATCCTTCTATCGTCCGCTGTCACTCCTTAATACAGACACAAAGCTTTTTGTGAAAATCCTAGTTAATATGCTCAGGCCCCTTCTTCCTGGCATCATAGGTACTAAGGAGTCAGACTTTATACCAGACCGTTAAATCAGTTAAAATCTTTGTACCCTCCTTGGCGTTATTTCCTGTATTGACCCTGATGTATGCATCTACTACATATGTTTAGATGAGGAGAAAGCGTTTGACTCCATTGAATGGGATTTTATGCTTTCTGTGCTGTGCAGGATGGGGGTTGGCAATGTCTTCTTGCTCCTGGTCTGGGTGTTGACACGGAACCATATGCAAGAATACAAGTGAATTGACAAATAACCAAGCTGCACCCTTTCCCCTCTATTGTATGCCCTGGTTACGGAGCCACTGGCCTGCATAGTGTGTGAATACCATGTGCATCGTGACATTCGACTCCCTCCCTGTAATCTAATACCTTTTTCTATGTCCACGACCCTGAATGGAATTTGTCTCCGGTCCTTCGGGAGGTGGTGCACTTTAGGGTTTTTTCTGGACTTCATGTCAATTGGGATAAATCTATCATATTCGCACTCACAAAGGCCACGTGCTTATCCAGTTTTAGTTCCCACTTCGATAGACCTCAGAGCCGGTGCATTATCTGGGTGCCATACTGATCCGGATGTAGTCATGCGAGAGAACTATGGTAAGGGGGTGCAGCGCCTCACAGAGAGAGTGGATTGATGGGTTCACCTCCCACTTTCTCTTCTTGGTCGTATTTCCATCATGAAGATGGTTGTACTACCCAGTTTCTTATTCTGCTTTGTGAATTTTCCCATTCTGCTGTTGGACGCATTGTTCTGTACTCTGCACTCATTAATGTTGCATTTGGCATGAGTGAGTAGGCAGCCTCATGTACAGTGGGATGTCCTTACTCTCCCTTATGGAGCTAGTGGCCTTGGTGCACCTGACTTTGAATTGTATTGTAGGTCAGCGCAAGCCATGTTTGTCTAGTACTGGCTTCACAGTCCTTACCATTTACCTCACCTGTGGCTGGAGCGGGATGGAGTGGCTCCCATGTCACTGCCATGGTTTCTCTTTGACAGGCTGGTGCGACTGTACAACACAGGGTCTTTTTGAGAAACTGACAGATATGCAACAGGTTCTGCTGCAATATATGCTGGGGTTGTCTGTCGAGTGGTACCCCGAGGTGGGACCATGCGGCGTTTGAGGCATTGCGTGGCCTTGAGATACAGCGCATGGTTGACTTTTTTTAAGATAAGATGCTTCGCGACTGGGAACAGGTTAAAGTGTAGGTGGCATAGCCTGGATCCCTTACACAGTTTCATTATTACAGTGCTCGGTGTGCCTTGCGGGCTTTGTTTGAAGGTAACCAGGCCGAACCTTTGGAGATTCATGTTCTCACATAATTGATACCGCGTCCTCGGTGCGATAGGTGGTTTTGGCCCCATACAAATGTTCACAGGAGACTGGGTGTCCCAGTCCCCCCAAGGCGAGGTGCGACTGGCAGACTGATTTAGGAATTGATACTACCGGCAAGCAGTGGGCCCCCTGCTGCTCAATCACCCGTACTATCTCATTAAGCAGTCTTCATCGTCTTGTGCATTTTAAGTACCTTAACAGGGTATACTACACACCAGTTCATCTGTGCAGGTACAGTTTAAGTGAGGACTCATGCTGTCCTCGAAGCGGTGTGGGTGTTGCTGGCTTTATACATATAGCATGGCATTGTCCGTGCATACAACTTTTTTGGCAGGCGGTGCTTCAGGTCTTGGGAGACATTGTGGGAGTCGTATTGCCCTGCACCCCACTGTTAGCCCTCTAGGGATATGATTGGGAGATTTCTCGCAGATGCGAGTTTCCCCTAGCTGTCTAGTTTAAAAAAATGCACAGGTTGGTAGGTTTTCCTAAGTGTCGGCTGAGCTAGAGGCACTTTCCAAAAAACACATCAGTTTTCAATGTAAACATTTGATGTATTTATGTTAAATTTTGGGGCGTTTCCTGTTGCGGGCACTAGGCGTACCAATGAAAGTTAGTTACCAATTTTATTGGGAGACTTGGGGGAATGCTGGGTGGAAGGAAGTTTGTGGCTCCTATCCGATTCCAAAACTTAGTAGCACTGAAATGTGAGGGAAAAGTGTTTTTAAACAAATTATGAGGTTTGCAAAGGATTCTGGGTGCCAGAACTTGGTGAGAGCCCCACAAATCACCCTATTCTGAATTTCCCTAGGTGTCTAGTTTTACAAAATGTATAGGTTTGCTTGGTTTCCCTAGGTGCCAGCTGAGCTAGAGGCCAAAATCCACAGGTAGGCACTTTGCAAAAAACAGGTCATTTTTCTTTGGGAAAATGTGATGTGTCCATGTTGTGCTTTGGGGCATTTCCTGTCGCAGGCACTAGGCCTATCCACACAAGTGAGACTTGGGGGAATGCTGGGTAGAAGAAAGTTTTTGACTCCCTGCAGATTTCAGAACTTTCCATCACCAAAGTGTGAGGAAAAATTGTTTTTTGCCAAATGTTGAGGTTTGCAAAGGATTCTGGGTGAGAGCCCACAAGTCACCCCATCCTGGATTCCCCTATGTGTCTAGTTTTAAAAAATGCACAGGTTTGCTATGTTTCCCTACGTGCCAGCTGAGTTAGAGGCCAAAATCCACAGCTAGGCACTTTCCCAAAAACACGTCAGATTTCAATGTAAAAATGTGATGTGTCCATGTTGCGTTTCCTGTCACGGGCATTAGGCCTACCCAAACAAGTGAGGTACCATTTTTATCAGGCGACTTGGGGGAACACAGAATAGAAGAACAAGTGTTATTGCCCCTTGACTTTCTCTACATTTTTTCCTTCTAAATGTAAGACAGTGTGTAAAAAAGAAGTCTATTTGAAAAATGCCCTGTAATTCACATGCTAGTATGTGGACCCCTGAATTCAGAGATGTGAAAATAACCACTGGTTCGCAACACCTTATCTTGTGCCCATTTTGGAAATACAAAGGTTTCCTTGATACCTATTTGCACTCCTTATATTTCACCAAATGAATTGCTGTATGCCCAGTCTACAATGAAA
This sequence comes from Pleurodeles waltl, assembly GCF_031143425.1. Lineage (NCBI taxonomy): Eukaryota > Metazoa > Chordata > Amphibia > Caudata > Salamandridae > Pleurodeles > Pleurodeles waltl. The sequence continues at coordinate 1,115,806,625 of NC_090445.1, forward strand.
ACCTATTGCAAGATGCAGCTCATTTATTGGCTCTGAGTACCTAGGATTCTTGACGAACCTACAAGCCCTATATATCCCTGCAACCAGATGAGTCCAGGAGATGTAATGGTATATTGCTTTCAAAAATCTGCCATAGTTAGAAAAAGTTACAGAAGAAAACGTGGATAGAAATTGCTGTTTTTTCACCCCAATTTAAATTTTTTTTTTTATTTCAGCTGTTACTTTCTGTAGGAAAACCTTAAAGGATCTACACAAATGACCCCTTGCTGAATTTTGTCTACTTTTCAGAAATGTTTAGCTGTCTAGGATCTACCATTGTTCTCTCACCCATTTCTGTCACTGACTGGAGGTGGCTGAAAATGGGGTATGTCCCAATAAAATGCCAAAATTGTATTGAAAAATGTTGTTTTCTGATTCAAGTCTATTCCTGAAAGCTGGGAAGATGGTGATTTTAGCACTGCAAACTCTTTGTTGATGCCATTTTCAGGGGAAAAAACACATGTTATTTTCTGCAGCACTTTTTTCCCATTTGTCTGAAAAAAACGAACTTTTAGCTGTATTTTGGCTAATTTCTTGGTCTCCTCCAGGGGAACCCACAAATCTGGGTAACCTTAGAATCCCTAGGATGTTGGGAAAAAAGGATGCAAATTTGGTGTGGATAGCTTATGTGGACTGTTATTCTGTGCAAGGGCTGCAACAGATGTGTGTCTGTTTCTTGAACACTTTTGTTCTCTATCCACATTGCATCGTTGGGTAGTCCTGAGTGAAAATGTTGGTGATCGTCAAACAAAGTTTGATGGTTGTCTTACTACAGGCTGTGTTACTAATACTTTGGACATGTCAATGATTGCCTTGGTAGAGGATGAGCCCATATGATCCTGAAAAGAAAAACTACAGGCTAAGAAAATAGTATTTTTCTTCTGTCACACAGGAAGGCACACTGTCTATGACAGAGCCTACAGAGTGAGAGGGCTCTGCAAAGTTACATCTTCACTACTCTGCAATTCTGTATTTACATACACCTCAAAGAATGGGCAGAAACGCATTTTCTAAGCTCGATGAAGGTTGTGTCTCGCTGAAATGAATGGTAAGCCATTACAGTCCTTTTACTCATAATTAATGTTTGCAGTTCGTGCATTTGGCCCTTTAGCCTATTATTACAAAACCCCAAAAATGTAACCTTTAATCACACAAGAAAGCAGAGTACATACTTACTAAATTTATTTGCATTTGTCATGACACTGCAGGGAAGCTATGTGTGGAATTATCTAAAATACATGTGTAATAATTTATAAATTGAAAATAAAATTAAGGAACCTATAATCTAACGTCAATCCAAAGGCTAAAACTCTCTCATTTCAAATACAATTTTTAAATTATACGAAATCATTTTTTTTATATAAAAATGATACACTAACTATAACCCTAAAACTAACCATTGTTTATTATGTACTTTTACATTGCATTACCTTAAATTGTTTTAAAAGCAAAAAATTGCCCTTTGACTCTTAAGATTAACCAAACAAAAATCCTCGCCAATTAACTACAATAACTGATATTTTTCTACATTTAAGGTATGTTATAACCAATGCTTCTCCTACCGTAATCAAAATATTGTCTCTACCACTAATCTGAATCTATGAGAATGGCTTTACTATATTTAGGCATGTATTATTGAATTATTTCTAAACACATTTCATTCATTTTATAATAATTAAATTATAGTAGTTTAACATACATTTCCTAATTGTTTTAATATTGTTACTCTTTACCAGTGTGCTGGCCGACAGTGTAAGAGAGTGTATATTTATTTGTACAGCCTAAACAGGGTGGATGGGACACTCGTCAATTTATATATCCATGTATACACTATGAGGTGGAATGGACATCCACCGATTTTTGGTCGATGTCCTGCATTGGTCAAACTTTAAATAGCCCCTCAGGTTGGTAGACGTCATCTAAGTTCCAAGAGACATCTTTATGAGGTGGTGATCTAGAGAAATAGTGAGTGTTTCGTCTATGTTAAGGGTCAAAAGCAATAACGAGCAAAATGAACAAATGTTTTTTTATGGTCAGAAACACTTTGATTCAGTGAAATGCAGGTGATGTGACGGCAGAAAACCTGTTACATATGTGCTAAGCATATTTTCTGATTAGGCAGAGTTTCCCTGAATAGTAAAATGGGTTTAGAAATGGTTACTGAATTGCAATTTGGAAAGGGCATTCGTTCCAAAATATGATTTGATAACCTATCATAATTCACAGTAATTCTGGTTGCAAATCACTCATCAGTTACCCACTACAAAGTTGGAGTGGTAACTGATTTGCGAAGGGGAAGAGTTTGGCTTTGGGCCATTCACCCTTTTTGAATTAGAGTGGCAGCTTCATGGGAAGTAGGCAGTGGTCCAGTGTACCAATGCTTGTTGTCACTGACGTTTTTCAAATCTAAAAAAATATTGTGAAAGCAGCCACATTTCCATTAGGGCACTTAGGCTTCTTTAAAACAAAATCAGTTTACATGCATTCTTGTGAAAGTGTCCAATTGAAGTGAGTCGCAATTTGTAACCTGTCTCATGAGTATCGATTAGTCAGGTCGTTCTGCTGACCCATCGGAATCCTTATTTTGCGAACCAACTCAGTAATACATATATAATTTCACAAAAACAATTTGTGACCGCTTCTTGTGACCAGTACAGCATTACATCAGGCCCAATATTCTGTTTGTTTGAGGGTTTGTGTGAGACTAGCTAGTATTAATTATTGTCTTTAATTCCTGGTGATTTGCGATAGAAAGATTAAGGGGACTGTTACATAAACATCTCAATGAGCTTTTATGCTAGTGTGATTTTTGGTTGACAGCCAAACTATTGTTTTGGTTCTGAGGAACAGCGGGGGCCCATTCCTGGAAGAAGAATTGATATTTAGGGCCATATTTATACTTTTTGACGCGTAAACTGCGCTAACGCAGTTTAGCATCAAAAAAATTAGCGCCGTCTAACGCCATTCTGAAGCGCCATGCGGGCGCCGTATTTATAGAATGGCGTTAGCCGGCGTTAGCCGACCGGCGCTGCCTGGTGTGCGTGGAAAAAAACCACATACACCAGGCAGCGCCGGCGTAGGGGAAAATGGCGTATGGGCGTCTCAAAATGGGGCAAGTCAGGTTGAGTCCAAAAAATCGCCTTAACCTGATTTGCGCCATTTTTTTACGACGCCCATCCCCCATTAACATGACTCCTGTCTTAGCAAAGACAGGAGTCATGCCCCCTTGCCCAATGGCCATGCCTAGGGGACTTCTGTCCCCTGGGCATAGTGGCATGTAGGGGGGCACAAATCAGGCCCCACTATGCCACAAAAAAAATTTAAAAAAATACTTACCTGAACTTACCTTAATGTCCCTGGGGTGGGTCCCTCCATCCTTGGGTGTCCTCCTGGGGTGGGCAAGGGTGGCAGGGGGTGTCCCTGGGGGCAGGGGAGGGCACCTCTGGGCTCATTCTGAGCCCACAGGTCCCTTAACGCCTGCCCTGACCCAGGCGTTAAAATCCGGCGCAAATGCAGGGTTTTTTGCCCCGCCCACTCCCGGGCGTGATTTTTGCCCGGGAGTATAAATACCACGCACATGCCTGGGAGTCATTTTTTTAGACGGGAACGCCTACCTTGCATCTCATTAACGCAAGGAAGGTGTTCACGCAAAAAAATTACGCTAACTCCATGGACTTTGGCGCTAGACGCGTCTAACGCCAAAGTATAAATATGGAGTTAGTTTTGCGTCGAAATTGCGTTAAAAAAAACGACGCAATTTCGGCGCAAACGGAGTATAAATATGCCCCTTAGGGTGTAGAAAGTGAGTGAGCGTGGACATGGGATAATGAGGGGGTTTTAGGGTGAAGGATATGGCATAATAAAGTATTCTTTTGTTCAGGGATGGGTAGGTTGTGGCGTTTAGATATGTTTGTTCTGGAATCTTGTAAGGGTTCTAGAAAAGAATGTGTTAGTGACATTGGTTGGCAGTTGGAGACAGAGTAGGTGGTTGGGGTTTTTGTCCTGTTGTACTTGAGACTAAATATATGGATAATTAAAATGACCCTGAATTTGTCATCCATTCCACATTGTTGGCGACGAGCGACGAACCCGGGAGCAGATTGAATCGTCAAATAAAAACTTTGAGAAAAGAAAGGACCCTAACACCGAAATTTGTTCCTCAGCAGTTGCGTGCATTAACTTCATAAAGTGAATCATACTCTACATGTGAGTAAAGGCAGTATCTGAGTAACGCCGGTTCGTGGCTTTTTAAAACTTAATTTTCACAAAATTAACGTATGGAAAGAAAAACGGTAGCCTCCCACATTCACGCGATCCCTCCTCGTGCGATCTCTCACGCACTTCTTTTCGAGCGCTGAACACTTTCTTCCTCTCAGCCAGCGAAAATAAGTGCTGCGTGATATTTCCTCTCATGCTTCATCCCCAGCGCTGAACACTCTCTTCACAATCAGCGTAAACAAGTGCAGCGCATTCTATTACACCACTGCTTCTCGGTGTCAGACACGGAGTGACACAAGCACATTTTCAACTAGTACTTAAACGAATGTTCATTAAGTCATCTCCATGCCAACGCAAGCAGCATAGCCTCGCCTACGGTTGTCTAATCCTTATGCTGACACTTTACCGGCAAACTATATCACTAGCAAATTCATCAAATTGAAAAGCTTTTCACACTTTTTTTGTGTTTTTGTTAAAAAAAAAACACTTTTGTTTACACTTGAAGTTTCAATCGAATTAAATATAAAATGCAGAATGTTCCGGCACCGTCATTTTTTTTATTATCTCCAGGAGATCCAGCCATTCCTTGGCTCAAGTGGAAAAAAGTTTTTTTTCTGAAGTGCAGGAAATATTTAAACACCTCCCCGATCTTTCGGATGAAGAAGCAGCAGGCTAAAATGAGTATGACATATGCATCAAGAAATTAGTCATGCACTACTTTCCAAAGATTAATACTGTTCTTGAAAGATATCATTTTGGACGGAGGATACAGCGTTCAGGGGAATCTGTGGAACAATACATTACAGAATTACAAAAACTAGCTTCCACATGCAATTTTGGTGCTTCACTTGATGAGAGACTGAGAGAGCAGTTGATGTTGGGGTGCACTGCTGATAAAGCCTGGGAAAGCATGTGACACAAAGATAATCCATCTTTGCAAGAAGTCCTAATTGCAGCAAAAAATGTCAAACATTCCAAAGCCTATTCTGAAGTTTTGAAGAAAGAAACATTATTCAGTGATGGTGGGCATGAGGGAAAGAAAACTTGGTCCAGGTTGTACAAAAGACTAAGCTCCTCAACAAAGCATCGGAGTTTGGCAACACTAACATGAAGCATATACAAGGAAAGTGTTTCAGATGTCGCAACAAGGGTCACTTTGCCAATCATAAAGGATGTCTTGGATGGATAGCTCTGTTTAGAATTTGTGGAAGACTGTGTCACTTCACAAGATGCTGCAGATCGGCGAAAGATCAAAAGAAAGTGCAAGAAGTAGATATTAATGATAATGAGGAGGATGCAGAAGAGAAAAATTAAATTTGTCAAGTTAAACATTTCTCCAACAATGATCCTTTGGAAGTGGTCAAAGTGAATGGAAACTCGGTCAAAATGTTGTTTGACTCCGGCGCTAAGATAACACTTATTCCAAAATCATTTTAGGATCAAAATTTGGGTGGAAGTGTTCAACTATTTAAGCCAGACATTAAACCGAGAGGTTATGGGAGTGAACCCATACGGTTATATATTTGGAGCACTATTGAGTTCAAGGACAGGATTATACCAAGGAAAATATATGTCTCCATGAAAGGAGATTCCCTTATAAGCTGGTTACATCAACATGATCTCAATGTGTATCTAGATCCGAATGAGGATCCCCGAGTATGTGTTAGAAATGATTCAGTTAAAAATGGATGTGATATCAAACCTGCAGCACAAGCAAGGAATTATTCTGTTATCAGTTTAGTAGAGAGTAGTGATGCCAAATGGACAAGAGATTTTCCATAAGTACTTACTAAAAAGATTGGTTGTCTCAAGAACTATTGTCATTTTATAAAAATTGAAATCTAATGCTATACCTAAAGTAGCAAAAGTCAGGGGTGTACTTTTATTAGTGCGAAGAGACATGAGTATGCAGTTAGGCAGATTGATTAGTGAAGGAGTTATACAAGAAGTGAAGGCTACTGAATGGTTGTCTCTGGTGGTCATGGCATGAAAGGCTAATGGAGGAGTAAGACTATGCTTAGATTTGAGAGAACTCGCAAGGTGGTGATTGTGGACCATTATCCCCTTCCTAATATTTGTAAATTATTGTGCTCACTTGATGGTGCTAAACATTTTTCTTCTTTAGAACTAGCATCTGCGTATCATCAAATAACTTTACATCCAGACTGTCAGGATTTAACTGCATTTGTGACACCTTTCGGAACATTTAAGTTTGTGAGAATGCCATTTGGATTGATTTCGGCAGCTGCGGTCTTCCAAATAGTAATGGAGCATATTCTTAAAGGGCTAGAGGGTGTTAAAGTTTCTCAAGATGATGTATTGATCTTTGGATCTGATGGTAGAAAACATGATGATTGGCTGCGGAAAGTTTTGTCAAGGTTACGAGATGTTGGATTAACATTGAAAGCAGAGAAGTGTAAATTTGATGTGAAAGAGATCGAGTATTTAGGTCATGTTGTGATTGATAAAGGAATCCAACCTAAAGCGGATCTGGTTAACACAATCTGTAAACTTGAAACTCCACAAAGCAAAGAGGAGGTAATGAAACTATTAGGTATGGCAGCATTTTATAGCAAATCTATTCCAAATATGGCTCAGAAAACATCAGTGAAGAGAGAATTGTTACAGAAAGGGAAAGAATTTGAATGGTCAGAAATATGTGAAGAAGAGTTTCATTTGGTAAAACAATGTTTGAACTCTGCTTCTAATCTTGGTAGTTTTGACACAATGGATGAGTCCTGGATTTTAACTGATGCAAGTTCGAAAGGATTGGGAGCAGTACTTATGCAGAAAAAGAATGGAGTTGAGCGTACAGGATTGTTTGTATCTTGTGCTTTGAGGGGTGCAGAATGTAATTACTCTGTAGTAGAGAAAGAGGCACTTGCTGTATATTGGTCAGTAGGAAAACTGAGGAAATTTTTGTGTAGGGAAAGAAATCTGATCATAAACCACTTAGTGAAGTGTTCTGCAAGAAGGGTATTGATTTAGTCTCCCATAGGATCTGGAAATGGGTTGCGGCACTGCAGGAATTGGACTTTGAAGTTTCATATATACCAGGGGTTGATAATGTGTTAGCGGATTGTCCATCAAGGACGATGAATGTAGAAAATAGTGAAGGTGTTAGAGGAAGAGGAAGATTTGGAATAGGAATGGATTCAATGTGTGCAAAATTTCAGAATGGATTGTTTCTGAAGAAACGTGGAGAGATGAATTGAGGCATGATGAGGTCTTAAAAAAGGTCATCTCTATGGTCAATAATGGATGGTGTGAGAAAAATAGATGTGAGAATGATTAGAAAGGCTTTTGAAAAGTCCAAAAATGAACTATCAGTGGTGGATGGTTTGCTTATGAGAGGTACAAAACTAATTCCCCTAGTTAATGTAAGAGAAGCTCTAATAAAACATGCTCCTGCAAGTCACATGGGCATAGTCAAAACTAAGGAGAGTGTGAGAGAACGATATTGGTGGCCTGCTATGGATGTAAAGATTGAGAGAATGGTAAGAGATTGTATTGAATGTTCATCTTGTGATAAAGGATTGAAATGTAGGACACAACGAATGGTGTTGAGAGAATAGGCAAGCAGTCCTTGGTCAAACATTGCGATTGATATTAGGACCCATAAGGGTTAACTTATTTGATCGGTACGTGTTGGTGTGTTTGGATATGTTTTCACGTTGGCCTGAGGTTAAAATTGTAAGTTCTGTGGAATCTAAAGTAGTTATTGGGATTTTGGAAGATTTGTTTGAGAGGGAAGGGTTTCCGAGTTCTATTCTTCCAGATAATGGTGTGCAATTTACTTCGAAAGATGTAGAAGGATTTCTACAGGAGAGAGGAGTGGGTCATAAGAAGGCAGCACTTTACCATCCGGAGAGCAATGGTGTGGTGGAAAGATTTGTTAAGTTTTGAAGGAAAGTGTGCAACTAGCTCTAGCTTTAGGTGATAATTGGGAAGTAGCCATAGAAAGTAAGAGAATATTGTTATACTCCACATTCTTCTACTGGGGTTGCCCCTTTTCAATTATTCAGAGGAAGGAGGGCTAACACTGAGATCCTGCCTTTGTGGGTATCTGAGAAACGGTTGATGATGGACAGCCAGATTGATGAAACTGGAAATTGGAGAGTGAGAGAAAGGGAGAAAATGTTGCCTAGAAAAGAGCTGTATGATGTGACGAAGGTGGTTAAAGACACAGTGGTAAGTGTGGGGGACTGGGTGAAAATAAAATCACCCAAGAAAGGCGGTGTTTCTAAATTTAGTCAACCTTATAAGGTGATTAAGGTTTTTAAAAATGCAGTAAAGCTGAGTGACCATATAGTATGGAATCTGAATAGAGTGGCAAAGTTTATACCGGTAGGTGATGAAAGCGGTGCAAATAAAAAAACACTTTATGATAATCCTGCACAGAAAAGTAGGCCTCAGCAAGTAAGAAAGAGCCCTGTCTTTATGAAAGACTATGGGCCTGATTACAACTTTGGAGGAAGGTGTTTATCCGTCCCAAAAGTGACGGATATACCACCAGCCGTATTACGAGTCCATTATATCCTATGGAACTCGTAATACGGCTGGTGGTATATCCGTCACATTTGGGACGGATTAACACCTCCTCCAAAGTTGTAATCAGGCTCTTTGTTAGGTGAAGATATTGTTAATTACAGTTTCAATACTAATTTTCATATTGTTGTGTAATATCTAAAGTTTAAAGTTATGAAATCTGTACTGTATACTTGATGTGATGTGAGGGAGGTGGTGTGGTGTGGTGTTTAGATATGTTTGTTCTGGAATCTTGTAAGGGTTCTGGAAAATAATGTGTTAGTGACATTGGTTGGCACACAGAGTCGGTGAATTTGTTTTTTGTCCTGTTGTACTTGAGAAAAAATATATGGATAATTAAAACGACCCTGAATTTGTGATCCATTCCACATAGGTGTATGGAGATTAAAGGGTTTTTAGAATTCAGGTATCTGGAAGGGTATTGGGTTGCAAGAGTTTTTAGTGTTCAGAGATAGGGAAGGATGTGGGGCTGGAAGGGTTTTTTAAGGCTCAGGGATGGGTTAGGGTATGGAGAAATAAAGGGTTTTGATGGTTAGGGAATGGATAAGGGTACAGAGCAGCAAGGGGTTTTTAAATGTTCAGATATGGGAAAGGGTATGCAGAAGTATGTTTTTTTTAGGGTTCCGGGATTGGTAGGAGTATAAGGTAGAATGGGTTTTTAGGGTTCAGAAACAAGTAAGGTTTTTTTTGGGCTCCAGGATGGATAATTGTTGGTGTGGAACAGAATGGAGTTTTTAATGGCATTGGGAGAGATGTTTAAATTCATTATATATATTTATATAACCGGGTAGTTATAGTTAGGTCAGCTTTTCCATAAGAAAAGTGTTTTTTGTGTTGCTAATAACTCTGGCCCCATTTGACGAATCTTCATGAAGCTTTTTAAAAAGGTGTTACTTTTTTACTAGTTTTGAATGGAAAGTTTCTTGTTGATCCGTCATGCGGGGGCAGAGATCAAAGGGGCACACAAAATGCAAAATCCCTATGGATTATCCAGAGAATTCTTTAAGAAGGGCTAAAGTAAAAAGTGCTGAACCGAGTTACATCACATTTAGCAAGAAGCTATATCTTGGTCTGCAGATTGTGTTTTCGTAACTTGGTGTTATGCCATTCAGTAGTATTTTTTAGAATTTGAGGGTCAAAAATATTTGTATATCGGGACTTTTGGGGTTGCAGGAGGCTTGAGAGACTCCTGTGGGACTGCCAATTTAAAAATGGCGCATTCCATTAGTCTCAGCCAGGTTTTGTTCCGTGGGCCGATTTGCTCCTGTGGGAACCAGCCTCCCTGTAGAGGGAACGTTCTGATTGGCTGCCAACAACATCAGAAAAATGTTGCTGGCAGCCGTACAGGACTTGGGGACTTAGGCCCTCATTCTGACCTTGGCGGGCGGCGGAGGCCGCCCGCCAAAGTCCCGCCGTCAGATTACCGTTCCGCGGTCGAAAGACCGCGGCGGTCATTCTGACTTTCCCGCTGGGCTGGCGGGCGGTCGCCTTCAGACCGCCAGCCAGCCCAGCGGGAAAGAGGCTTCCACGATGAAGCCGGCTCGGAATCGAGCCGGCGGAGTGGAAGCTGTGCGACGGGTGCAGTTGCACCCATCGCGTATTTCACTGTCTGCGCAGCAGACAGTGAAATACATGTAGGGGCCCTCTTACGGGGGCCCCTGCAATGCCCATGCCAGTGGCATGGGCACTGCAGGGGCCCCCAGGGGCCCCGCGACCCCCCCTACCGCCATCCGGATCCCGGCGGTCCGACCGCCGGGATCTGGATGGCGGTAGGGGGGGGTCGGAATCCCCGCGGCGGTGCAGCAAGCTGCGCCGCCGTGGAGGATTCAATGGGGCGGCGGTACACTGGCGGGAGCCCGCCAGTGGTGCCGGTCCGACCGCGGCTTTACCGCCGCGGTCGGAATCCCCATTGGAGCACCGCCGGCCTGTCGGCGGTGCTCCCGCGGTCCTCCGCCCTGGCGGTCAAAGACCGCCAGGGTCAGAATGACCACCTTAGTTTTCCTGTCCTGAAGTGTTAAATAAAAAACATATAAGGGGCAGGTAAGGATACCCTGCACCTGTAGTTCCCATGGGGGGACCTAGAGGGACCCTGCTTGGAACCAAACACAAAATAATTGGGAATTTTGCTGTGAACCCGTGCAGCCCCTCTCCCTTTTTGAAAAAAGAAAATCAACCCTTCACAGGCACGGAGAGAGGGACTGAGTACCCCTGTCCCCTTTTTTACAGCATAGGTCCAAGGGAATGGGTCAGCCCGCTTTTGTACAAGTCATATTTTCCAATAGTGCCTTTGTTATTATAGAGTACAAGTAAATCACCAGGGAGTTGATTGAGGAAAAACTTTGAAATGCTGTATGTGGTAATTCAGGTAATGATGATTGGTCAGAAGTGTCTGAGCTATCTATCGGCATAAAAGGCAGCATTTTAGACTTAAATCTTTGGTGGATCTCAGGATTCTGTGACAATCTACTACAGTAAATACACTAGAGAACATTTTGGAGCATTATAGTTAACTGTAGTTGGGAGCAAGTAAACTGCCCTAAATTGTGATTGATGCAAAGGTTTGGTATAATCATTTCACTCCACTTTATGAGGCTATGTTATGAGGTTGACCCTCCCACTTTCTTCAAGTACGCTTGGAAACAGTGATGGAAACTGATGATATGCTTTAATACAAGTCAATAGTTTGACAATAGTTGATAAGGAGGGAGATGGGTCTAGAGTTGGTAGCGAAGAATTCCATTACTTTTATTCCCTCATTTTGTAATGTTAATTGCATAAAAGGGGAACACCCTTAAAACCAGCCCCTGGCAATAGTTTGGAATTTTGTGCATCTATGCAAAATCAAAAAAAATATATATATCAGTAAATAGACATTTATGGAGGTTGGCCAGTACAGATCCTCCTGTAAACGTTGTGTCATCACCTATGGCCTAACACAAAAATTATTAAATTATGATTATTTAGGGAAGAGCTTTGCAAATAATGTTACGTGGAAGAAAAAGATAGAAAAATGACTGTAGCAGTGTCACAGACCAATGGGCCTATCTTTAAATGTGGCCATAATATATGGAATGAAATACCTACACCATGCATTATAAGACTTTTGCAAGTCACAGAGGAGTTCCATGACCATATAGAGGAACAAGGCAGAGACTGAGGTCATTTATAAGGTTATGGAATTCCAAGGTGACTTGCAATATACTTATCATGTATGGCAGGGTGTACTTTATCCCTTACTATACATGGTCACACATTCACTTTTCTCACAAACCACTTAAATCATTGGTGTGGACTTCTTTCATATAAAAGACAGAGCATGTTTTCAAACAAGAACAATAAAAATAGAATGTCTAGTAGAAATTAAACACATCAAAAAAGTTATATATTTGTTGCAAAAAGATATTAGAATCCATTTAATATGTCAGTTTTCTTAAAAGAGATGCGGTAGCCCAGAATGTGAAGAAACATGCACAATGTTCTGACTTTTCTGTAGTTACCGAAGGAGTGTAAAAAATATAAACATTTTTCCATACACAGCTCCTTTGTGGTTGTCCCTGCATAGCTGGGAAAAAGGAACAGTAATAACAATCGATTTTGTTCTATAAACAGCTGTTTTAATTATGGCCCACTGACTGGACCTGCCTTTCCCCTCGGTTGCTAGCTCTGGCAACAGGCATTGTGACATTAGAACCCAAATATAGTAATTTATAGGGGTGAGGGGAACTTTGGGAGTTTCGCTTCACTGAATTCCGCGTAATTACAAGAAACTCTGCCAGATTCCACAGAGTTCCATGAACAGACAGGATTAATCATGTTGCACTGCTTGCGCTGATTTTTACCTGAAAAATTAGTGTGAACAGCACCACGCAGTGCACCAGAGGGTGCTGCTTGATTTTCCTGCCACTTGAGTAGATTTTGTACTTGAGCTGCAGCTTTCTGACCACTAAGGGTCATGGCTACCAGCAACCGCCTGTGTTGCAGGAATCTCACCTGGTGCCCTCCTAGCGACTGAAAATCATGATGGAGGACAGCACATCTCCCTTGCCAACTTACTTTTCGGGAGACGAGGGTGAGAAAAAACTCCGCCGTGAGGCAGCTGGTTGAACTGCATGTTACAAGCGTAGTGCAGAGTGGCCAAAATTCTGCGAACTCCACCGATGGAGCGGAATTTATCACCCACCCCTAGTAATTTATCACAGTTAATTCTGACGTCATATCTTTATAATGGGAGTCTGGGTGCATAACAAGTCGGCTATTATAAAAAGTAAGAGAACAGCTTTCATACATGGATTGCAGAATCCCATGTATTATCTGGGAGTTTATTCTCTTTAATTTATTGGCCCAATTTGTATACAAAAGTGTGAAGATAAAGGTGTATTCCTATGGTTCCAACAGGTGTTATGGTACACCTGAAGAGCCATGTCAGGCTCCGGTTTCCAAACATACTTTAGACCTGTCTTGTGACTTTGTAAAGGATGTCTATTCACCCTCTGTGGAAATGTACTTAACATACAATTCTACAAGGTGGGAAGGGCAGTTTATATTTGCGAGGGGGGAATTTGTTTTTGCCCGTGGAGAATGCTTTTTCCATATGATCCCATCAAATCTGAGGGTGATCTGTTCCCTATCCCCATCCTGGAAGAATAATTTCTCCAGCACTGCACTGGATCACCTATCTAACCATCTCCAGCTTGAGAAATGGTTGAATTTACATTTGTGAATGTCCACACAGGTCCACATTTGTACAGATTACAGCAGATAGGTAAATCAATCTGAAGCCTAATGGGCCATGGGGATTAACTGTGAGGGAAAGGACGTGGTCTGGATTACAATCATCATCTGGGAGATATTTACTATTTGTTGTCTACAGATAGATCAATGTCGCATATTGTACCGAGGGACTATACTAGAGTCCTCCAGAGTAGCATTTGTGGTGGCAGATTTTTTAGCCTTTCGGTGCCTGTCTGTTTTGGAATTGAGTCACTTCTGAGGTCAGCTGATATATAACCTTTAAAATATGGTATACAGACACCTGCTGTTAATGTGTCTGATTGGAATGTTGTATAGGACTACCAAAGTATAATTATTATGTTGTCTGCAGTGCTTAGAGTGGGCTCTGGTGTCCCTCAATTGTTTGGGCCCTTAGGAGAGCAATTTGGGTCCATAAGTGTTACGTCACCAGCACTGATTACAGAAGATGCATTTGTCTTTCAGATACAACAACACCTGTTTAGTTAGAAAGCCTTCGCTTTGAATAGAGTTGGTTCGCACAGGATTCAGGCATGCATTATAATGGCGTGACTGTAATTCAATATTTACAATAGATGTCCAGTGGTCTAGGTTTTACCCTGGAAATATTCAGGTTTTTACTCCCTTCCTGAATAACAGATGTTCTTGCATATCTCATATCTTGGATTGTAAGGAATACCAGAGTTTTTCCATCTCTAGGAAGAAAGTAGAATCACCAAGATTATTTTTCTACAGGTAGGAAGAAAGATAATCTGATGTGCTAATTCTTCTTCTACTGAATTTATATAAAAATATTGTGTATATTTTACTTGCCTTTTTCATGGATTAATATTTCAATGTACAGAGTGGTTTGGTATGAGTAGCCAGAGTATTGCTTGGAGAACTGGTGATACGTGCTCATTTTGGTAGAAGCTTGGTACGCATTCTAAATCTTTTTCTATGTTGTATTCTAGGAAGCAGAGTGCTTCAAGGTACAGTCTGAGAGCATAATTAGTCTTTGGTGTAACAGGTGTGAATATGTCACTACTCTAGGTAGGGGTATTTGTGTCTCAGTGTTCACATTTTGTAGACAGTGCTCCTTGTGGTATAATTTACTTGTGGGATCAAGTCTAAAACCATGATCACTCCAAGGTTTCATGCTTCATCTGATGTTTCTGGCTTTGAATCAAGGTCTTTGTGCCATATTAGTCTGAGCTGGTGGTTTTGCAATTGTCCAAAGGTTAGGATTAACCTTTCTGTGTTGACTAGTTGGAGGTGCTTTAGTGTGCTTTTGTGGCGGTATGGCCAAAGGAGTTAGTTTGTGGTTGTTTCTCATCTTCCAGTCGCCAGTGGCACAGAGACATTATTTAAGTTTGATGTGTCTACATCCTTGAGATTTCCAATTTTGGGATGATCTGAGAGTCACCTGCCTACCTGTAATTTGTGAGATCGAAGAAACTGACCAAGACTGCTTATGGGATAAGGTATACATTATCAAGACTCAAGGAGATAATTGAACTTTTTGGAACATCACAGTGGGAGACTGTAAGGAAATGAATTAGTTAAGGTAAATGGAAGTTCACCACAAGTAATAAGGTCACATTCCTGTTAGGTCCAGTCAAACGTTTCAGTAATTTATAACTGAGCTCAACCTGTTGGAGCTAATGCACAGAGCAGACAGTCTTAACTTAAGGCATTTAGTAATATCAAAAAAGTTTAAAAGAAAGACAAATATACAACAAAATAAATAAAAAAAACACTGTATAAAAACAGAGAAAAAAATAATAAGCATAATGGCACCAAAATGAATATAACAAAAACAATAACAGGAACTGGGTAACTTTTTTTTTCACATACCCCTGCAATGAGCCTTGAGGAAGTCCAGAATAGGATGAAACACGTGTCGGCTGGACTATTTGACTGGTTTTTCTTTTCTTCAAGCAGAGTGAACTGTATGGTTACAAATGGAACTACTGATTATTTAATCTTATGATTGGATTCTACCCTTTTTTTCTTTTTGTCACCAACAGGATTTTTTCTGGATGGACTGATTATGGATATTATTTTTATGTTTGCTTTTGATTTATGTATGTTCAACGTATTGATGTCTAGTTTATAATGTGTAGTCTATATTTCTATTGGTGTTTAAACTGTCAGAAAGTTTGAATTATTAGATGGAAAGTAAAAATTTGTTTTCTATATACCGCATCCCCTAATGTAGTCATTTACACTTTTCTCAAAATTGTATACAGTTGTCTGCTCTTCAGGTATATGTGACTGCTTCGGTCTCTTTTCTGTGACTACCCATAGATGACTTTACCAATTGAATAGGAGTGCCTCACATATTTCTCTATTTGGTATGCTTTTAAAATGAGTTCAGGTAAGAAATCAGCAAATTGTTTCATGTGGTGTAACTATGGTGTCAGAGCACAAGAAGTGCCAGCTGATTCTGGTCAGTGGAAAGGAGCGACTTTGTAGTTTGTCTTGTTATCACTCCGATCCGGATCACTAATGCAACAAAGCACCAAGAGCAGTCACAGTCCCCAACCACAAGGCTGCATTTTGCAAAACAGAAGAGCAAACTGTGGAGAATTGTTTGTAGGGCAGCTGCATCACTGTACACTCATTTAAAGTATGAGGGAACGTCATGGTACAATTCCTGCTGTGCCCCATTGGTGGTTAGGGAGTCCAGCAATCTGCTCTTCACTGTCAGCCTGTAGAGGTGATCTGGGTCAGAGTTACGTGTGTATGCTGATTCTAGGTGATGGTAGTAGGTTCTTCATTCATTTTATGTCAGAGGGGAGTGTGGGGGTCATTGTCACAACACCTCCTTTCCATGCGTTGCTCACCATGCTGTGGTCTAAAACGAGTTGCAGCATGGACTTCTCAAGAAGATGTGAAGCTTGACTTTGGAACGCAGGAGAGAAATGTGGGTATGATGCTCAGCAGGGCCTTCATGTTACTGCCTGCAAGATCCAGAAGAGCCCTCAATGATTTCCTTCTGTAATCCCTCAGTAGATAGGGGAGCCAACAGTGAGGGTCACATGTGCCAGTGTGAGGAGAATATACCATTTATATGTTAGCTTTGCATTCTACCGGTGGAACATTGAAAATCATGGCGCTTTATCAGTGGATTTGGTGACTGTTGAACAAAATGACTGCTCAGGAAAAAGTGAAAAAAGAAGGATCAAAGTGGCCTTCACATAGTAAGAACCTTTGTCCCTACACAGCCTCAGGAATTAAACTTCCCTTATACATAATCTCCCAACCCCCCATATACAAACCCAAAGACATGGACACACATACACACACTCACATTGACACAATATTCAGGCATCCACAGACTCATGCACACACGCACACCAATACACAGGGACACATGACCTTTCACAAGCACATACTCAGACACTCACACAAAAGTTCTATAGGCATATACACCCTCTCCGATCATTGGACAGATACACATATGAAATACATATACAGACAAGTGTTGCTCAAATGAGAATGTACCTTAAGAAAACAAGAGACAAGAGGCATCTGGCAAAACAGGAAACAGTTCATTTAATTAAACATTTTGGCCGGGTAAGCAGTTACAGCAATGGAGTCTGAGGACAGTCTCTCACTGTACATTGAGTTGAATAGCATTTTATACAAATCTCTGGGTGCAGTAAAGTCATAAAAACATTCCTTCCTTGGTGCAAAATGCAAACAGTTGTCAAAGAGTCATCAATACAATTTCAGATACGGAATGAGGGTGGGTCTCGACCTGGCATGGACACAATGTGGGCCAGTGAGTACGTGTCCGGATGTCCGGCCTGAGAGGTGCATGATAACTGCATGTGCTGTGTGTGCATTGTCCTGATTGGCTCAGAGTACCTAATTACATGTGGCATCTAACTTTATGGTGTCCAGGAATGCACGCATCCCTCTAGCCATGTGTGCTTTATTGAGAGCAATCTCCAGGGACCACTGTAGAGTTGCTGCCTATTTGTGGGATCTGATCTGAGTTTCCCTGTTTATGCTTTTGGCTGTCGGTTAAGTGTTACCCTACTTGTGACCTGTCAGTCATTAACCTTTAGGCCTCTGTCGCAGAGCTTGCCTGACCACACACCGACGTGCTGGGGTTGACGGAGAGTTCATGGCGGGAGAATGTAACAGAGGTGATGCAACTACATTCATGTATAACAATGTACTGTTCATTAATAAAGGTGTGTTGTGCACATCATCATTGTTAGAAATGGGGTTTCTGGTTGGCTAGGGTATGCACCTAAGCCAGGCAAAACCCACCCACTCTAGTCAGGGCAAGGGAGTTACACGTCCAAGATAACCCCTGCTCACCCACTTGGTAGCTGGGCACAAGCAGTCAGACCTATCCCAGAGGAAATGTGTAAAGCATATGCACAACACACTTGACGCACTATCCCCACCACAAAGGAAACACAACAACAAGTTATATGAAAATAAACTGTATTGTACACAGTGCAATTATTAGACCGCACACAACATGTCAGTAATATCCTGCTACCCAAGCAGTTGTAAGAAAGTTACACAATAGTTACTCTGCAGAACCATCAGTAGTCACACATGACACACAGGGCTAAACTCCACTGCGCTAAACAGGGGCCTCGTGGTAATTTCGGAGGGAGGGGACGGCATGCACCCCCCTCTGGTTTGTATAACAGGCCCACCCCAAGGCCTGTGATCTCTGCCCCCCCCCAGCCTCAACTGGCCCTCCAGAGTGGGGGCCAAAGCGCACTACAATTGGGGGTCACATATGGGGACCTGCGGTGTGGGGGGCCTCCGGCAAGGCTTCCACCCGCCTGCGGTCCCTGCAAGGAATAATCAGGGCCTCTGTGGGGCCCGGGCGAGCCTCTGATGGGGCCTCCTTCTCCCCACCTCTCCTGAACAACAGCAAGGGCTCCACGGGGCAGGGGGATCCTCTGATGAGACTTCCTTCACCGCCCGTTTTCCAGAATGTCGAAGAGCAAGCCCGGGCCACAGGCGGTGAAGCAGCACCAAAGCAGGTGCCTGCTTGTGCCCCGGGGGCGCTTCCCACAGCACACTTCATCGGGGGGCACGGTAGGAGTGCACTTTCTCCTTTTCTCCAATTGAGGGTGCCCCAGGGGTCCCAGGGACATCGTGTCACTCGCGCTTTGCAGAAAAAGGCCCGGGTCACAGCGGTGATCCTTGGCCACAAATAACACACTTCTTGAAGCGCTCAACGGCCCTGCAAGCACTTTCCAGCACATAAAAGTCACCACAAGGGAAGTGCTTTCACAGTGCTTCAGGAAAAGCTGGCAAAGCACTCTCCAGGCGCTATGGACTTGTTGCAGGGGACTAGGGCCATGGCATCCAGTCCCTGGGAGACAACAAGAAAAAAAGGAGCACAGGTGGCAGGACCCAGCAGCAGGCCAGCGCAAGGGGAATGTAGGCTGATGGCAGTCTTTCCTAGTGACCCAGCCGGTCACAGGGCAGAACAGCAGTCCATGGTGGTTCCTGGTGAGTCCCTTCCAGCATTCCTTTTCCAGTTCAAGGTAAGTTCCAAAGTGTCTCCAACTTGTGGGGAAAATTCCCCTGTACTCATACTCAGTTTTATAGTTTGTTAACAAAGAAGTGGACAGGAGATTCCAACCAGTTACAGCTGGTTCTGGGAGTGCCCTCTTTCTCCTACAGCACAGGCTCCAAACATCATTTGGGGGTAAACGACCCTTTTGTGTGAGGCCAGGGCACAGCTTTTACAAATGCATGTGTGCCCTGCCTCTCCCTTCTCTCAGACCAGGAAGTCTATTCAGTATGCAGATGCACCTCTGTGAAACCTCCACCCTCTCTGTGTACAGGCTGTCTGAAAAGTATGCACAAAGCTCAACTGTCACGCTGCCCAGATGTGGATTGAAGTCAAGCTGCAAAACACCATAGTCCTTAGCACAGAGAAATGCTCACTTTCTTGAAGTGGCAT
Source organism: Pleurodeles waltl (assembly GCF_031143425.1). Taxonomy (NCBI): domain Eukaryota; kingdom Metazoa; phylum Chordata; class Amphibia; order Caudata; family Salamandridae; genus Pleurodeles; species Pleurodeles waltl. The sequence goes on from NC_090445.1 coordinate 1,115,826,114, forward strand.
TTCTGTAATAGTAATAAAAAATCCACCTACACCAGTGAGCAGAATTTTGCACTACCATCACAACCATACCAAACATGCCTACGCTACCCCTCATAGATCAGACAATACCTCCTAGACAGAAGGCAGGGCATTTTCAATGCAGTCATAAGAGAAGGCAGTACTCACAGCAGTGGGAAACCAAATAGGCTGTTTGTCATTACCAGGACAGGCCACGCAACCAGGCACATGTCCTGCCTTAGCCATAGCACCCTGCCCATAGGGCTAGCTACGACCTACCTTAGAGGTGACTTACATGTGGTAAAAGGGGAGTTCTGGGTCTGCCAAGTAAATTTAGATGCCAGGTCCCTGTGGCAGAAAACTGTGCACACAGTCGGTGCGCTAGCAGACCTGAGACAGGTTTGAAAGGCTACTTCAGTGGGTGGCGCAAGCAGTGATGCAGGCCCACTAGGCATATTTAATTTACAGGCCCTGGGTATAGAGATACCACTGTACAAGGGACTTACAGGTAAGTTAAATATGCCAATTATTAAAAGCCAATCATACCAACTTTAGAAGCGAGAGCACCTGCACTTTAGCACTGATCAGCAGAGATAAAGTGCTCAGAGTCCTAGAGCCAACAGCGAGAGGTCAGAAAAAATAGGAGGAAGGAGGCAAAAAGTCAGGGGATGAACCTGCCAAAAGGGCCCGGTCCAACAACCATTGATTAATTCGATAACAATACAATTATGCACACACAGGTGTACACACAGGCAGACATAAACACACACAGACATACGCAAATATACAAAAACATGTAACTAACTTTGTTTCCTAGTTGTTACTTATCATTCCGCTCCAAGGCACATCTGGGACCATTAAGTATTAAGAAGGACTTGTATTTTCCATTTTTAGCCAGTGGCCTGGCTAGAAATGTTGTTAGATTTGTTTTCCAAGTTCAGGAAGTCCAGTGCTTAATTTGTGCCTGTTGTTTCAGGTGCTGAGCATCGGCACTTATTTTTGAGGGCAGGTGCTTAGACTTCTGCATCAAGCATTTGCTGTGAGAAAAAGACACAAATAGGAACGACGGAGGAAGAAAAAAACGAAATAGAGTCACAAAGGTAGAAAGCAGAAAGCTATTAGAGTGAGCTGAAGGGGCAGGGAGTGGCTGTAAATGGATTGAAGAGGCCCGAGATGGATTTAGGATTACGCTGCTTCAGTATTCCGTGCTTGCACGTCTAAATACAGCAGCCGCAAGAGGAGGGTTTGAGGCACCAGCACGTTTTTATTTACAAATCAAGCACTGAGGAAGTCTGAATTGCTCCTGAGGGTCTCCGTATAGTTTTTGTTAGTGATTACGATTCTATGTTTGGCTTACAAATTTATTGATTTTTCCTAAACCTTTTATCAGATTTGGACACTTTAATATGTTTCTGAACATCAGCAAACTGGTTTAAGCGTTCCATGCAAATGTTTAGATAATCCTAAACTTTCAACGCACGAGATACATCCGAGTCCGTGACATGAGCTGATTGCTGCTTTCTCATTTCGTCTGCTGTCTCCTTTGTGAAATGATTTAGAGTAGTGGGTAATGATGCTGAGAGACTATACCTGTGTGCATTAAATGCATCCGTGCTGCTCGTCGGGACGCCTTGTGTGAATGAAGGGTCCTAACACTTCCTTCTTGTGATTCTACTTTCTGACAGACTGGGGCAGATGCTAATTGTAGCTGGCGAGTATTCCTTGTCAGTCTTCGAAGGATCCGAACAGATATTCCGTCCAATTCTAATGGTGGCCCACCCAGACTACAACCCTGTCTCCAGAAATGCGGACATAATGCTGATAAAGGTAAACGTCACTTGCACTCTAACTCCACACCTCCTCTGTTTGGAAGCCATTATCCCTTCCAGATCAGGCGATTCATTACATTGCTGCTAAGTACATCAGAAGTTATTAAATCACAGACTTCGAATCAGGAGGCAATACTCGGGAGTAGCTTAATACTGTATTCTTGCCAGTAAATTTATGGTACATACATATATATATATATATATATATATATATATATATATATATATATATATATATATATATATATATATATATATATTCATTTAAAAAAAAAAAAAGTTACAGGGACGTTTCTGCTAGGCTCACATTTTAAACGTACAAAACCATAGAAATTCACCTGTTAGAGTTATCTCAAGTAACTATAGCTCATGCTTGCTCTGAGGTAACTATAACTTGGGCCCCTGCCATGCATAGGTTTTTCCTCAAAAATTGTGTGTGAAGGTTTTTCAACTGGCAAGTAAAAAAACGATTTTTCCATAGCAACTAGGTCCCAACTATAACTACCTACTAGCAAAAGATAATGTTCAGCTGGCACTCCAAAACAACCGTAGTCTTTAATTTCGGCTTTCAAATCATAACAGAAGGTAAACAGAGAAAACTTGCTTCAACAGCTACACGTTTCAACTTCGTTTGGCAGAGCCAGGAAGAATAGCAGGATGTTTCTGAATATATATATATATATGTGTATGTATATATATATATATATATATATATATATATATATATATATATATTTACTTAAAAAAGCAAAGGTCACAGGGACGTCATAGTTAGGCTCATAATTCAAACATACAAAAGCATAGAAATTCACCTGTTAGAGTTATTTTGAGTAGAATAACTCATGCCCTAAGGTAACTATAGCCTGCGACCCCGCCATGCTCTGTTTTTTAATTAATATTTTTACAGCAAATGTTACAGCAATATTATCAATGATGTTATTAAATATTTCACGAGTGCTGTACTATCTGGGGTAATTAGCAATTAATTTAAATATAACAGGTGAATTTCTATGGTTTTGTACATTTAAAATGTGAGCTTAACTATGAGGTCCCGGTAAACTTTGTTTTTTTAAGTCAATTTTCTATGTTGTTTTAATTCTTTTTCCTAACTATAATGTCCCAGTAACCTTTGTTTTTTTCAGTGAAGTTCTATGTTGTTTTTAACTTAAAGTAATTTTAATTACTATGCATTAATGCAACCATCGAAGGCCGTGCATGGCGAGGGTTGGCCGCAGGGCCTGACCTGTGGCCATGCGCGGTAGCCAACCCCCACTATAACCACCCAAATCCACGCACAGGCTTTGGCCGTGCATGATGGGGATTAGCCTAAGCGCCTGGCCTGTGGCCAAGCCTTGCAGCCAACCCCTCTATAATCACCCAACCCGGTACCATGCATGACATTCGGGCATGCATGGTGGGGGTTAGCCACAGGTCCTGGTCTGCGGTCAGACACTGCAACCAACCCCCATAACCATCCAAACCCTTGCCACTGAGAATGAGAAATGTTGTGACAAATTGAAAAAATGCATTTGACAAGTACAATGAGTGAGATCACCTTTCTGTTTGTATCGTAAATATTTGAAGTTGAAAAGAATTTAAAACTGAGAAATGACAACTGACACACCTAGGCTGGAACCCTCAACCTTCTGTTTGCGGGTCTAAGAACCTAAGTCACAGGTGACTCCTTACTTTGCAGTGTCCAGACATCTCTATGACATACAATTCAAAGATGGTGATCGGAAAAACAAGTAAATGTTCCATTACTAGGAATGTTTAACATTCAAAATATATGTAAATAAAGAGACACACTGGTATGAGATTCCAGGATTTGAACCTTCACTCTATTGAGTGACAGTCCAAGAGATTTACAAATAGGCCAGGGGTGACTCTGTTTTGCTATGCATCAAGAGGTAACTATAACATTCAAACCAAACATCTTGGTAGTGTGACAAATTGAAGTTATTGTATGGAGAGACCATTGCAATAGCAATCTCTCTCTTTCTCTCTCTTCCATCCCATTATGAGAGAGAGAGAAACGGAAAGTGACAGGACCACAGCAGGGAGTCCCAAGGCTCCAGCGGTCCGAGCCCGCTCCATTCGTTCTGTGGGAGCAATGTTTTCATCTCTTTCCCTGTTTTAGCGGGCAGGGAAAGAGATTAAATCTTTGCTTTCAGCAAGAAGGAGCAGTTTGACAGCTCCTGCTTGCTGAATAGAGGACTGTTTGCTTTTGCTTGGTAGGAACTGTCAGCTCCTGCCAAGCAAAAGCAAACAGCTACTTCCCAAGGGTGGGCACCTCAGGAGGTAGCAGGAACCAGCCCTTGTGGGTGGCAGACCGTAGAGCTATAAATGGCCTCCTTATACTGTATGTGCCTCAGGAAGGTGGTGGTCCCCATGTTCCAGGGGCCCCACCTGCATAAATTACATGCATATATGCCCCGGGGAGGTGGTAGTCCCTGGGGCACATGGGGACTGCATTGATTTACATGCATTTGCCCCTGGGAGGTGGTAGTCCCCGTGCTTTGATAAGCAATAAGAGTGGGGCCACTTCCCCCCGCCTATATTTTGGTAATACCCCTGGGATCTGGCTCACCCAGGGGCAAAATGAAAAGCAAGCACAGCAAAATTCACAAATAATTGTTAATTTCACCATGAATTGAAAAAAAAACATGCATTTTAGCCTTTAGGGTTTTCCAGGGGGAACCCTGGACCAAGGTTAGGAAGTTAGTGTAACTGTACTCTGCCCCCTTTTCTTTTTCTTTTCATTTTGTTCTTTTTTTTCAGAGTCGGCTGAAGCCGAGTCTCAAAATGGTTGTATGCTGTTTGAATTGTAAGGCATGCAGTAAGAGCGAAAATTCCAATATCCTTAGGCTAGGAGACAGACAGTTTAAAATCAGAGGTCTCTAGAATTGTAATACTGATTACTGCATCTATTGCCTTATTTGCCCTTGTGACAAGGTATATATTGGCAGCACCATTCATCGAGCGAAAAAGAGGATTCTCGAACATATGAGAGCCATTAAACACAATGATCAAAAGTACCCGGTGGCGAGGCACTTTCAGACCATGCACAATGGAGATGTCAATAAGTTAAAATTTCTAGTTATTGATCAGGTGAAGAAGGATCCACGCGGAGGGGACAGGGTTGTAAAACTGAGAATTCTTGAGTCAAAATACATTATTGATTTCGAGACCCTTGCTCCACAAGAACTAAACCTTAGTGAGGAGTTAGCTATACATTTGAGAAAAAATTAAACTCATATCCGGAGTCTTTCGACTTGCGGATCTTTTTTGATTAATTAATTTCTTCTGATTAATTAATTTTTTGATACTACCAAATGTATATTAGTTAAGAATTGTAAATATTTCTATATTTCCATTTTTGTATTCCTTTGCTTGTATATTTTGAGGTTGTTAGTATGTGCGGTGTGGGAACCTGTGTAGTATTGGTATTTATAGGAAGTTTCCAATTTGCAGACTTAGCTTTTTGTCTATTTATCTATTTATTTTGAGATTTCTGAATATATTTAAATATTTATAATTATTTAGATTGAGGTATTACTTATATATAGTTAGGATACCCTACTGATATTAGCTATTCAAATGGGATGTCTATCTAAATAACGGAATAATAAGTAGTTAAGATGGACAAGAGCAAGCTATTGCAGTTGGGTTCTTTACATTTTAGATTTTTTTCAATTGGTCTTATTTTTTTCAATTAGTCTTATTTATATATGAGGCATATTTAAAATATTTAAGATATTTAAAACAAAATAAATAAAATATTCAAAATATTTAAAAAACATTTAGGTTTTATAACACTGTTAGTGGGCTTTTTAGAAGTGAATTTAGATTTATATTGGAGTTAAGAGTGGGTGATTAGGGACTTAATGTGAAGATAGTATTTTTATGTAAATTTTATGTAAATTAATTGAAAAATAACCAGAGGGGATAAGTGGATTTATTATTTTTTTGTCAATAAAAAGAATTATAACATCTTTAAAAATTATAGAGGGCAAATATATTTAACCTGCATTATTATGAACTATTACTATAGGTTGACAAACTGAAGGTAATATAAAGATAAATACAGTTCCTTATTATAGGCAAAAGTGTTGAATATGTTGTGTTGCCTTTCACATTTTATTACGTTATAAGAAGTAAAAAGATACAGTTCAAAATGGCCGCCGCACTTTCCCTCTTTAGGAGCCTGTTTTTTGTAAATTAGTCCTTTCTTTATGTTGTATAAATTAGATTTATATGTGCTTTGAATGAATTGGAGGAGTATTGTGAGCAAGGCTACGGCCGAAACGCGTCAATAAATGTAATTTTGCATGGTCATGGTGTCCGGTTATCCTTTTCTGGACTATGAAATTGCTATACGCGATATATATATATATGTATATATATATATATATATATATATATATATATATATAAAGTTACAGGTGTGCCGGTCGGCTTCCAGAATACCACGTCTTGCTTGTAGTGGCACTTGCTGTAAGAGGTGGCTCAGTTTATGGTGTACACCTATGGTGTGGCACCCTATACTGAGTCTAGGCAACTCTTAGTGATAGTGACTAGGTGTCCAGATAGCAGAAGCTCTCTAGGGATAGCTGAGGTGAGCAGCTAAAGCTTATCCAAGAGGAATGTAAAGCACTTGCAGTACTACAGTAGTCGGACAGTAACTCACTCACAAGAAAGAACTACACAAGCATTGTAAAAATAAATGGTACTTTATTACAACACTACTACTAAGCTGACAGTAGTATATCTCCCTTTATTACACACAATATATACATAAAATAACCGTCAGAAGTAGCATAAAAATACACAGGGCCCTTTTACTAAGAAAGTGGAATGTGAAACTGTGACTCCAGCCAAGGTGTGGTGGTTAGCAAGGGCTGGGGACAGTTAGGAACACCAGAGGTAAGTACAGTTATTGACCCCAGCAACCAGGAGTAATGTAGTTACCCACCCAGTTGCCCCATATGCTAACACAGAGTGTGGTAGTTGGAATTTGTAGAATTCAGGACCCTTCGCAGTGGACCCCGAGGAATCCAGCAGGCACGAGGATGGATTGAGAGTGCCCCTATCACAGGATGCCCAGAGGACAGGAGTACCTACACCTGGACCCAGATACAGAGGGCAGAAGGGACTCTCTTTGAAGACTGTGGATGCCTTGGATTGTCCAGCTGCAGTCATGGCCCGTGGACCATGCCGGTGGAACCCAGGGACGGATTCTGGACGTGGAGGACCTGCAAAGGAAGGGAACAGAGTCCAGCACCGTTGGAGGTTCCCAGGTGGTGCAAGTGGCAATGCCCACCTTTCTGAAGGTGAAGTTCCTGAAAATCGTTTGAAGAAGTCCAGCTAAGGGGTGCAGGAGCTGAAGAAGATACCAGTAATCACCTACAAGCCGTCTCTCTATGGTCACCAGATTGCAGGAGGATTAGAGACCAACCAGGTCACTAACAAGCACTGGCAATTGAAAATCGGAGGTTTAGAAAAAGGGGCAAAGTTTTCAGGACCAGCAAGGTCCAGGAGACTGCTCTACCCAGGATGGGGTGGAGTTTTGAGCTGGCCCTCAGCACACAGGAAGGCCAACACAAGCTGATGGAGCACCCACTAGTGACCCACAGCGCTGGACACAGGAAGTCAGAAGGAGGCCTTACCAGCCCGGCAAAACAGAAGTCCTACATCGCAAGAATTGCAGGACAGGAGCTGATCTTTGGTTTGCAGAGTGCTGGAGGCCGGGCATTTTGGAGCCAGAGAAAGAGTCAACAAGCCTTGGTAAGTGCACCAGTCATGGTGCACATGGGTTCCAGTCCAGTGGCAAGAGCAGGGGCCCACAGTCTCCCAACCTGGAAAGAAGACAAACAGGACCCAGAGAAGGCCACAGACTCACCACCTGTGTTGCAGACTCACCACCTGTGTTGCAGATCTTCAGATGTCCATGGACAGTAGGCTCCACCAGCCGGTCGACGTTGTCTTGAGGGGCCTGTGATTTCAGGGGAGTGACTCCTTCACTCCAAGAGAGATTCCTTCATGCCTCCTTGTGCAAACAGAGTCCTTGTGACCCTGGAGAATGCACAGACTTGGATGTTGAAGAATTCTTGCAGGATCCAGAGAAACAGTGTTGCAATGGGAGCCTTCCCACCAGAAGCAGTTCGGTTCCAACAAAGGCCAGCAGCAGTTCCAGAGGCCAGAAGCAGAAGATATCTTGCAGATAGTTCCTTGTAGAGTCTGGCTTGACGAATCTGAGGACCCACCCATGAGGGAGCCCTTAAGTAACCCCATAAGGGGGTTGGTCACTCTGCAGTGACCCACCTATCAGAGGGTGTGGGGAGGTAATCTACCTTGCCTAACCAGTCAGATGCTCCCAGGGACCTCTGCATATCTTATTTTCAATATGGCAGAATCAAGAGACCACCTGGTGGAGTGCTGGGGAGGAGCTGGTCATGGGAGTGATCAATCCCCTGTCCTTTGTGTAGTTTCATGCCAGAGCGGGAACTGGGGGTCCCTGAACTGGTGAAAACCAGATTATGCAGGGAAGGCACCAAATGTTCCCTTCAAAGCAGTCTGGTGGGGCTCAGAGGCCACCCCACCCCAGCCCTTAGATACCTAAAACACAGGGAGAGGTGGTCACACCTTTCCCTTGCATGAAATCCTTTGTTTGGCTCCTCCAGCTGAGCCTGGCTCAGCAGCATGAGGGCAGAACAGTGTCTCGGGTCAGCAGCAGAGTGGGCTGGCAGCTAGACACCGTATGGCTGCACAGGCAGAACTGGGGTATCTCCTATGTAACCCTCAGAGTAATTGGTATCATGCAACTAACACTGGAATCAGCGTATTTGCACAATTCCACCATGATTGATACCACAAATGTCTCAGTTCTGAGTAGCCTTTATGTAGTTGGACCGCTTGTGTTGACCAGCGTCCACTACATACCTTAAGATGGCTTTCCTGCACTTACAGAGTCCAGAAATTAGCCTTGGGTCTGTAGGGGTACCCTGCTAATCCAGAGGTACCCTCACACTTAGAGACATGCACCCTACCCCTTGGCTGAAGGGCCTACCAGAGGAGGGACTTATAATGTCTAAGTGCAGTGGTTAGGTTTATCAGTAAAAAAGAACATGCACCCTTTCAAGCAAGCTGCAAGCGCAAGCCTGCAGTTACAGTTTACATGGGCTCTCATGGGTGGCATAATACATGCAGCAGCCCATGGGGGACCCCTGGTGTACAAATGCCCTGGGTATCTAGGTACCATATACTAGGGACTTACATGGGTGCACCAGTATGCCAATTGTGGGTGTGAAATGTTGCCAACAACTAAATTTAGAGGTAAGAGCACTGGGGTCCTGGTTAGCGGGGGCCCAGTGCAATACAGTCCAAAACAAACTAACATCAGGAAATAAGTAGGCAGTACTAAAACCAGAACCCAACTTACTACACCCATGTCCAAAAGCTTACCCACTGACAACTAAAGGACCAGGTATGAAGAACAAGAATGGGACTCTGGCAGTGTGTAATTGCTTATTCTCGATAGTCAGATATCAACAAAGTGTTAAACAGTAAAGCGCCAACTGATTCAGTTGTGACAAAGGCAAGAGCTGCCTGAATTAGCTAGCAGCGGTCAGAGATATCTTTCCTTTGTGGAGACCGCCCACTCCCCCCAGACATGGGTACAGGGAGCAGGCAGGCACACCAGTAATGAAGGGGTGCGTGACAGAGTTCCTCCTGTCATTCTGCTGCTCAGGGTGTCAGGTTGATGTCCCAGCCCACTGCCTGATAAGTATGGCAGGGAGGATGGGGTCCCCGGGCCAAAAGAGGGTCTGGGGGAGGGAGCCCCATGCCTGCCCCATCCCTGGAAAAATTGAAATTGTCGGCCCTAGGGGAGATGGGGACCCCTGGGAGCAAGAATGGACTTGGGGGCTATGCACACTCCCTCCCTGGGTGAAAATAAATAAATATTCTTTGCACAGACCCTTGGGCCCTGGTTCACCCTGGGGGTAAGTTACGAAGTTAAGAAATGGCAGAACCCCACGCACCCCACGTACTTTGCTGACAAAAATTTCAAAGATCGCCATTCTTTAAAATGGAATAACTCAGACTCTGTTGGCACAATTTTGTCGATCTTGGACTCATTTTACACCGGGGAGTTGCAGCAGATGTCCTTACCTCCAAATCCACAGAGAGCTGGTTCTCCTGGCTGCCTGCACCAGCCTTCCTCCCTGTCTCTGTCTAACCTAGAACAAAAGTCTAACTTAGACCAAAAGTATAATTTTACTAGTTTTCGGTATTCACGAGATAAAGTTAGAACAAAAGTCTAACTTACACCAAATGTCTAACTTACACCAAAAGTTAGACTTTTTGGTATTCACAAAGGTAAATTTAGATCAAAAGTCTAAGTTAAACCAAAAGTTAAACTTTTGGTCTATGTCAGACCTTTGGTCTAAGTCTGACTTTAGGTCTAATTTAGACTTTTGGTCTAACTTTACCTTTATGTATACTGAAAAGTAGCAAAGTTAAACTTTTGGTCTAATTTAGACTTTTGGTCTAACTTTACCTCTGTGAATACCAAAAAGGAGTAAAGTTAGAATTTTGGTCTAACTTTAAATTTGTGAATCGGTCCCATTGTGTATATGGCATGACATTTGTACTTGAGGAACACCATCCAGTACACATTTCAATGCGATGAAAGCAGCCAGAGACGAGCCACGGAGTAGGTGTAATTTCATGAAAACTACATACTATGCATGGGAATATCATGTAATAGTCTGCTTGTCCATTGTTTATGTCTACTTTTACTTGGTGTGTGAGGATTTCATATAAAGCCAGATCATGCTACTTTACGGGTGCTACACAGTGCAAACTTGCTGCTGTTTCCCTTCTTTGGTTCATCATAAACCATTTGGGCCTTGAAATCTTACTGCAAGATTTTTTTTATTTGTTATTTTTAAATGTCTTGGCTATCCCAGTCAGACAGGTCTTAGTCATGTATGGGGATATCTTTACCATGACAACATGCAAAAATCAAGACATCCATCAATAAAGCCATCCTAATATTTGCTTGATAAAAGAATACAAAAATGACAAACATTGGGTTAGTAACTTCAAAATTATGGAACTTTCACTCAACACTCATCAGCTGTGTCTGAAGTGTCAGTGAAACTTTTTGCACATTACTCACACGTGCCATTGGTGTCTTTCTACCACACCACGAGCACAACATGAGTCCCAGCACCATGCTAATTCTTGCCTTCAGTCAAGCTAGAGGGGTTGGATAAGAGTCAGTTGCTTAGTGCAAGCGGGACCAATTTACAGCTTTCAAACTTCACAGAGTTCCAGTGGGTTTGTCCCTTCGGATCTGTTCAAGGGTGTCTAAGCCAGTAGAGAGTGCATAACCTTCCCAATTAGAGCCCCCACCTTCTGCTGGAGAGTTCTCCTACCCGATACCAGCTCACAGTGAGTAAAAGTTGGCTTCTTCACTCACTTTCTAGTTCCAAACAAGGAATCTTCACAAAGGCTGGCGCAAAACCAGTTACATTACGTCTGCTTCTCATGGTGAGTCTTTTCAGGTGCCCTGTTGTGTCCCTAGGGACCATCAGAAGATGAGTTGAATCTAATCCTCTTTTAGAATCTCTGACAGTCCCTAGTCGCGGCAATCACAACCCTTCCTCAAAGTTTCAGCAGTCTTTCTTCTGCTTCCAAATTCTGCATCACATACTTTTGAGGGCTGGCTCTCTGCCTGACATGATCAGAATTCCAGCCATGTTCTGTCTTTTGAGAACACCCACAAGTCTTGGTTTCAGTTGCGACGGACCACATCCATACTTCAGTTGTTTTCCTTCTGGTTGTGATCTATGTCCAGTTGTTGTGCGCCCTCCCCACCGGGCTGACTAACAGTCTTTACAAACTATGAAGGTTGCAGGTATTCTAAGGCACCGACAAATATACTATACCTATCAGAGGTGAGAGTGTTCAATTAACACTTCTGAAATCCCTTCTGCTGGTAATCTAGCACAAAGAGCCGACACATTAAGGTCATGGGGATGCTTTTGCATTGACTGGGGTGATGTTTATCATTATCATTGCCATCTAAAAGCAGTAGGCAGAAATGAGAGGCCTCCTATATCATGATTAGTCCCATGAGATAACAGTGTCCATTGGCTCCAAAATTACATATAGCAATTTCTGGCGTGTGCACTGTTAAAGTGCTTGGTGTATCTCTCAGCTCCAGATGGTGCTATTACTTTCTAGTCTCCTGCCATTTACCATTTTAGTTGTCATAAATTGACATACATTTTCTGGCTGAACTTAAAGGCATGTTCTTTCACAATGTATAACTCTGGCTAGACGTTGATCTTATTGGTGTGTGTGATTATTGTGTCTTTATTATCAGCATGAGTTTGATACTGATGGAGCACTGGGCCATGTCTATAGATCTGGAGTCTGATGAATCTTTTCTTCCCAGTTCTGAGGGAAGAGTCAAATCTGCATCAACTTTATTCAGAGCAATTACAGTGTAACTCAGGGAACCACACATTAAGGGTCAGAGACCAACTTAAAGTTTCAAATGGCTTTTTTTACAGACTCAAAGTCAAACTTACATAACTTACATAAATGAATCTCAAAACCGTAGTATAGATGTACACAATCACCAAAGGAGAGTTAAAACATCGTGCTATATTCAATTTCACAAGCATAGAAAAGACAGGTATCTCAATAGCAATAATGCAGAAAATCTGAAATAAAGACTGCTGTTTAAATCCTGCCTGACCATTTAATCTAAGTTTAACTGTTCTAATACTAAAGATTTACAAGTAAAGAGTCAGCAAACAGAATCTTCAGTAGACGTTTCTGTTAAGAGAGTTGCAGCGCCATGAAGCATATCTCAGTAAGGTCTGCTCTCTGCTAAGGACAAGGGGACTCTGAATCTTTCACCAAGTTAAGTCCCTGTCCTTAAAAGCTTACATTATTTCAAAAGCATCTTCACTGAAAAACAACAAATTATTTTTAATTGGCAGATTAACTTCAGAAACTCTCCACACAGCCCCTCACATTCCCAGGAACTTCAGAAGAGTTACGGCCACCATTCCAAATGACTCCCCTCATGATAATGGTGTCTATTACAAATCTTATCTCTCAAGCACAACAGACTCTTCGTTACTTCAGCTTGGATGCAGACACCTGCATCTCATAGAAACACATGCAAAAACAGCTTCACGTTGAAGGTTAGGCAAGAAAAAATAATTGTGGCCTTCACTCCAGCCAAACTAAGAAAAACAAAAATATACTTTCAGTTTAAATGAATTCTGTTGCTTCTGATGAAATACGAAATGATTATGCAGAGTAATACTTTTAAAACATTATAACATAACATAATTTCAAACAATGATTATATGTAGCTTACTTAAAACATTATATTCATCTGTGCACTTTGTTCATGCGTATTGTAGTGGATCATTTAAATAAAAAAACATCTCTTCACATTATACAGAAATGTGGCCACCAATTGTGACCACCCTTTTGCATTCATGATTAAGAGGTATAGCGGCACAGCCGAGTACGCTCCCTCAATACCCATGGAGGACCAATCGTACAATTACAGTGAAGTAATACCCAAAGCCCTGGAACACCAGTAGTAAACAACAGAACCCACCGCAGATGCTGCCTAGTCATCTCTAGCTTGCACAAGGAGCACAGAAAAGGAATCAAGAGTTGTTTGTGCACAAGATTTGCCTTGTGGGAGGCGTTGACCTTCTTGTTGTGAGGCAGTTGTCAATGGGCTTATCTGTTATGAAGCTGGTTTCATGTTTTCAGTAGGGCTCTTGTGAAGGGTATCTTTTATATGGCATTGCATTTATGCCTACAGGAGGGCTGCTATAAAGCAGATTTCCCGCTGTGTGTTAGGGTTTCCAGTGCCAGGGAGGGGCAGTGGGCAAAGAAGTTCTTAATAGTGGAGCAGGGATCTTGGTGTCAGCTGCAGTCTGTGTAAACAGTGTTCCATAGTTTGTCGGGTTGGTGTGTTTATGGGTGATGATGACAGGTATTGTCTGTGTGCTGGTGATTTTCTGATGAGTATATTTGTGGTGTGGAAAGCAATTCCTGATTTTGGGGTTAACCTGGTGAATTTAGAGTTACTTCTCTCACAAGAGGCAGGAACAACTTTGGAAGAGAATTGTTGGTGTGGATTCAAGCCCTGTTGTCAAGAATCAGAAAGTACATGACAGCAGTCTTAGAAAAGAAGGGCCCTTTGATTTTGGTTTTGGCATGGGATCTTGATGTTAAATGGATAATTCTTCAAAACATTCCCTCTTTAGTGTGTGTTTTCAGCAGCCAAGGTGCTATTTGTGACCACATGCACTGTCTGCAAGACCTGTTGGAATGAGTATAGGACGTTGCTCCTGCCTGCCACTTACCATAGGTTGAAGAAAGTGTTGCTTTTGTTTTGCTGCCTCCTAACTGATTTGCCCGCCCACAAGTCATTTCCTGTACTTGGCTGAGGCGCACCAGCCAAGTACAGTTTAATTATGCCTGGAATGTTTTTCTGTTGTTTGGATGGACTATTTTTGTTTTGTTTCCTGCCTCTCATTTATCAGTAAGCACTCGTGTTGACAAGCAGGGTTCGTTTTCTGCGTGTGCCCTTTACTTGGTCCTTACTTTAAATAATCAGTAATTACAAGTAGTTGTGTCATGCGTGTGTTTTGTAAAAAATGTATGGCTTTATATAGCATGAAATCGACCCTGGAATGAATCCTCAACAGTGGCTCTCCCCGCATAGCAGGAGAGTCGATGCTACAATATTCATTGCACTCAGGGACACTCAAACCATAATGCTTTCCAGGCATTCCTTTTTCAACACATTCTTGGCCTTAACTCAGCCTGTGGTGGTCCTAGGGCAATGGGACCACCACCAAAACATTCAAAAGAATGTGCTCTTTCTGTCCAGGGCATTTTGTTGGTCACATTAGGTTAGAGGAGCCCAGAAATCATAACCTCTTCCACCATTCAATGCATTTTTAAACTTCTCTCTTACAGCTGAGCTTTAGTTTTTACAGTTGAGAAGAGTTTGTGTTATAAGGGCCTTGTTTTAAGCACTTTCAAGCGTGTGGTTTGTTTTCGCCATCGGTCGTTCACTTGGTCCTTACTTTACATAATCAGTGACTACAAGTAGTTGTGTCATGTGTGTATTTTGCACATTTTTTGTGGCTTTATAAAGCAAGATATTGACCCAGGAATGAATCCTCAACAGCGGCTATTCCCCTCACAGCGGGAGAGCAGATACTACAATATTCACTGCACACAGGGCAACTCATCCCATAATTCTTTGCTGGCATTCCTTTTACAACATGTTGTTGGCCATAACTCAGCCTGTGGTGGTCTTGGGGCAATGGGACCACCACCAAAACATTCAGACCAATGTGCTCTTTCTGTCAAGGACATCTTGTGGGTCACACTAGGTTAGAGGGGCCCAGAAATCATAACCTATACCACCATCAATGCATGTTTAAGCTTCTTTCTCATAGCTGAGCTTTATTTACAAAGACATTGTGTTATAAGGGTCTTGTTTGTAAGCTCTTTCAAGTGTGGTTTGTTTTCTGTGTTTGTCATTCACTTGGTCCTTACTTTACTTGATCAGTTAATACAAGTAATTGTGTCATGCGTGTGCTTTGTACTTTTTTTGTGGCATTATATAGCATGAAATCAACCCAGGAATAAATCATCAACAGTGGCTCTCCCCTCACAGTGGGAGAGCGGATACTACAATATTCGCTGCACTTGGGGAAAGTCATCCCATAATGCTTTGCTGGCATTCCTTTTACAACACATTATTGGCCATAACTCAGCCTGTGAGGGTCTTGGGGCAATGGGACAATCACCAAAACATTCTGAATGATGTGCTCCTTCTGTCCAGGACATCTTGTGGGTCACACTAGGTTAGAGGGGGCCCCAAAATCATAACCTCTACCACCAGTCAATGCATTCTCTACCACCAGACAATGCATATTTAACTTCTCTCTTATAGCTGAGAGGAGTTTGTGTTATAAAGGCTTTGTTTGTAGTAATATGCTGACATCTTTGCTCAGCCTGTAAATGTGTAATATACTATGCTCTCTCAGGGCTGAAGGATGATAATTGCCCCAAGGTATTATTAACTCAGGAGGTTCCACTGGGACATCTAGCTTTGACAAGTGAAATTGCACCTTTTGCTAATGCACAAACACAGAGGCATATTTATACTCCATTTGCGCGGACGCACATTCGGTGCAAACCTTGCCCCATATTTACACTTTGACGCCCGAGCCCGCGGACGTCAAAATCCCACTGTGTGCGTAATTTTCTGGATGCGGGAAAACCACCTTGCGTTAATCATTTGCAAGGTAGGCGTTCCTGACCAAAAAATGACTTAAACGCCCGTGAGTCGTATTTATGCTTCCGGGCAATAATCCTGCACGCCCGGGAGACGGAGTCGGAAAATGACGCACAGCCCGATTTGCGTAAAAAATGAATGCCTGGGTTAGGGCAGGCATTAAAAATGGGGCAAACGCATCTGTATTTAATCAAAACACACAGAAGCAACAGCAGAGCAGCAAAAGGGAGACATGGAGGTGCTTCTCATCCAGCGTGCACGCAGGCGCAGAGCACAGCAACAACAACAGCAGCTACCACAACACCAGCAGGGACCCCAAAGGCAACGCAGAAGGCAAAAGAGGATATTCCGCACCAGGACAAACCTTCATGGCCTTCATGGAACATGACAGCATCCAGAGGTACAGGTTGAACTGGCAAGCCATTCAGCAGCTGCTGTGCAACATTGAGCCACAGTTGGCACCCAGCTTGCTGACACCCCACACCATCCCAACAGAAACCAAGCTGCTAGCTGTACTTCACATGTTGGCAAGTGGCTCCTTTCAATCCACTGGCACCCTGGTTGCCTGGATATCTCAGCCATCATTCTCTGCCTTCTTGCCCAAAGTATTGGATGCCATCATTGGACTCACACCCCACCACATCTGCTGCCCAAAAACACAGCAGAAGCAGCAGGAGACAAAACAGGGGTTTTACCTCATAAATGGATTCCCACACGTCCTTGGTGTCATTGACATCACACATGTATGCCTTGTGCCACTAGCTGCAACTGAACACCTATACCGCAAAAGGAAGCACACACACTCCATCAAAGTGCAGGCCATAGTCGATCACCAAGGATTGATCACCAACATTGTGGCTAAATATCCTGGAAGTGTCCATGTCTCCTTCATCTTCCGTCACTACACCATCAATGAACACTTCCAGGATGGACGATATGGCAATGGACTACTTGTTGGTAAGTACAGAAACCTACTTCAATACACACTGCACAGCAACCCTCAAGGACACACAACACATACACCACGACAGAAACATGTGGACAGGAACACACTTAGGTTGTGACACCACTACCCATGTTTGATAGGTCTGCAGTGAACGTGTCACATATCTGAAATTAGTGTACAGTCTAATGTCAAGACGTCAATTATCACAACGTATGGAGAGGTTTGGCTAATTGTCACTTTGCAAAATGTAAGCGTCTCACTGATGTTTAAATTAATCCAATGCACATGTCTAAAGGTATGGGATGTCCAGTGTACATAGATGCTAACGTGTTACCACCACTGTCAAATTGAATCTGTGTATGGAACTATCATCTCACCCCCAGTGAAGGCACAGGGACACCTGTATCACAAAGTCACAATGCTAGGGAGTGCACACTGTACTGCAAATCCCTAAACATACTGCTGACAACCGGTCAGCAGGCAAACACCCGTTCAGCCAAGGAAACAACCCAATGCAGATGTCACATCCTAGAAGGCTAGGAATCAACATAATAACACAAAAGAGCCACAGACAACACAAGACAACTACTGCCATGCAAGGTGATATGAATGGGGCAAGATATGTCAACATGATCCCAATCATTTTCTCTTTCAGCTGATAAGGGGTGTGGGATCCAGCCATGGATTATGACACCATTTGGCAACCCAAGCACTGCAGCAGAGCGTGCCTACAATGAGGCACATAGGAGAACACGCACCATAGTGGAGAGGACCTTTGGCATCCTCAAGTCGAGATTCAGGTGCCTCAACATCACTGGTGGCAGCCTCCTATATTCACCAGAAATGGTCTGTAAGATCATTTTAACAAGTGCCATCCTGCACAACATTTGTATATGAAGGAACATTCCCCTATTAGAACCAGAGCCACAAATGCCTGAAGAGGAGGAAGAGGAGGATGCTGGCCTGCAACATGAGGGGGAACAACAAAACACAGCAGCTGGATTGCGTAGGTGCCAACATATTGTGAACAATTTCTTTTGAAACAACTCACCATCACCACTGTATCAACATATGTAAATAAACACCGATAATAATCACCATATCATGGTCTGGGTAATCATTTTTGCTCACCTTAATCTCTATCAGAATAAGAGTGTAGCCTCATGGAGCACTGCTGACATACCGATCAGGACACAGAACATTCCAAAGCAATTGTGATGCGTATTACACAACAGTCACATACACACACACACTGTAAATGGCATATATCCTGTGCATTTCACCTTTGAAGGGCAATAGCAGAGGACCACACCTATTTCACACATACATGTTGGCAACATGGTTCATCGCAGCATATGGCAATCAAGTAAGACACCATCAGTCTATAAGGGAAAAAATGCCTCATACACGAGGCAGTGGAAGTGCTATTGCATTGGTAACAGGAATGTATGGCCAGACCCTTGACAGCAGTAAGTCGTACAGCACCTATCTTTGCAAGGACTATCTGTGACTAGAGTTCCATATAAGCAGAACATAGACAGCACAAGTGCCACACCTATGACAAGCATTGCGCACATGACATTCCATGTACATGTCAGCCCAACTCCTGACACACCCATGCTCCTGGTCTCACCCCACCTGTCTTAAAAGGTCCCTGGAATGGTAATATGTGTACCCAGATAATACCTCCTCTACACACACAGACTAACAATAGTAATCCAGTGTGCTTCACCCTTTCGTATGGTATGCCATTGTCATAGTACATCAGACTGCATGGACGTCAGGTCAATTAATACACTGGCTTGTACTTTCTAAGCCCTGTTATCACCTGTAGATTGCTTCCCATGTGAAAGGTACTGTTGGCAATTTGAACTCAAATCTCACCTACAGGATTTATGAGAAACTGATGCAGCACACACCTGTGAGCACCTCCAAGCAGACCACCCATTTGAAAATGCACTGCCCTTGCAGATGCTTGGAACAGCATAGAAGCTGCCATTTTGTCGATTACACTGTTATGCATTGCTAGAAAAATAAGCTGTGTAACACAGCCCTTGAGTTTATGTGTCACCTTCCAAAACAGAGGACAAACACAGTCTTCCATGTCAATTGTCTTGTTCGTCCTTCGACCAGTCTCAGTCAGAACACTGAGTAAGTACCTTGTGAAATTGCTGGATCCTGATTGAGCCTGCATCCTGTCAGCCTGACTGGCACCTGTCTGTGCGTTGCCCTAAAGGTTCCTTGTGGCTACATATGTACCACACTTGCTTTCCAAAACCTCACATTCCTCAGGGGGTATTTTGTCAGGTGCTTCCTCAGTGCATACTCAAATACATTGTATAGCATAATCTGCTTTTTTATTATACCATACTTGTAAACTTGTCTCCAAATACCAAAATCATGGCCTATCCCTTGTCTGGGTCTCATGTATGCATGAACGACAACGTGTGACAGTGCACCAGGGCCGGATGCAGAGATTGGGTATGGTGCCTCCAGCAGAACCAGCAACCTCTGATAATGTGCAAGAAAATTCCACACATGTTAGGACCCTGACAGTTCACACGCTGAATCAGATTGCTCACAACATACTGATGGCCTGTGCGTGCTGAATAGCTGCAAGATTAATCAACACAGAGGCTATGATGTTCCCAGATGCAGTGGAAACTTTACAGGCCAACCTGTGTACAAATGTTGTAATGACACCTGCTGGAACATGACTCCTGAGATATGATCTCACTCAGCACACCAAGGTTGCCCTGTTGACTGTCTCATAACACGTCTGCAGTGACAGGGTGGGACCATCCCCATGTAGGTTCTCTTGTCCTCAACGACTTTACTTCCATTGATCTCCGAAGGATACTCAGTAGATACAGGAATAGCTGCCACTGACTCATGATGAGACCTGGACGTAACTGGGACAACATAGACCCCTAAAAATATACAGGATCAACATTGGACCACACATATGAACCAGACACCTCTGTGCAATTGATCACTGGAAATATGTGGCTACGTGCTGCCTCGTCTGCTGGTACACCACTGCCACAGGAGAGTTGTGGCTCCGTCATGTGACCATAATTGGGGGGTGATATCACAGTTGTGGGTCACCTTTGGCTTTCCGTGTCAATAACATGGTACCCACTTAGTCTGTACATGTGCATGACCGGTCGGTGGATTCACCAACAAGTGCCTAGGAAGCAGTATCCAAATTTCCTGGACATGTGATGGGCAACTTTTTGACCATTCACATGAACAAGTGTCTGCCATCCATCCGCTGCATGCTTTGTCATTTGTGGTGTCTACGTTACCCAAAATCTTGGAAGTGCACAAAACAGATGTTGCTACATGTAGAACTAACACATGTCCTCTCTCATTTCCAAACTGACTTGCATCTAAGGTTTGGACACATTGACTTCACATTCATACAAGCATATTTGCAATAATGCATCTTGTGAATCACACACACTGGGTCAACCACTACATTAGTAGCCAATGCACACACATTGAGCCATAGGCATTGAGGTATTGTACTTATGTGCGTCACATTGCTACATTCTCCTGATGCCACACATGCACAATTTGTGCAATACATATATGTAGGCCACACATATGGCCATCTAGTGCGTCAGCGAAGAGGGAAAATCCTGTTAATGAAGTAGTGGATTATGGTCCGCAGCAGTATGATGTCTCACATGTGACCATACACCATCAAGACCAAAGTGGGTGCAATCAGCCTATCTCAGTTGTGTCACAAACGTTACATAACATTAAAATGGTAAAATGACCCAAACCCAGTTAATGCCCTGAAATATTGACGCATCAGCGTCAAAAAATGATTCACAAGCGTCAAAAAATTACGCTTATGCCTGAAAAATGACGCATAATGCCCTGAAAACACCATTGACTCGTCCACACTGCACCTCAGAAAATTGTTTAAGTGTTAGACTATTTCCGAATATATGGATGCGGGCTCATTTTTACTCCTGTGCGTCGAAAAAAATGACGCCCAGACTGTATGCGGCAATCTTTTTTTACGCATAACGATAAAAATGGCCGCCAGTTTAGGCAGGAAGTGATGTAATAGGATATCCTGTTTACAGATTGTGTAGAGTTGGTGTACTTTCACTTTCACTTTGTAGTCTGTGATTCTTCTAGACTGTGTGGCTGTGTTGAGAGTTTTGTCTGGTTAAATTGTGCTTTTGTCTCCTGTGTGGTCTATTACTTGTCATTTTGTGAATAAAATATTGTTGTTGTATCGTGTCTGAGTGTTTATTGTATACAATTGTCTAGTATTGTATTGTCTTTGTTGTTTTTGGGAGTCTGTTGTGGGTAGTGATAGTTTGGGGATAGTTGGGCTGTTTTAGTTGTTTAGTTTACGTTTTTCATATTCTACTTTCCCCCTGTTCTCCTTTGTTTCCCTTTATCCCCTAATTCCCTTTTTTATGCTAAGATGTTGGGTAGGCCTCGTCTTGTCAAGATGGGTGAGGAGGAGCTTGGGGGTTTCATATGGCTGATGTGCCATTTCCTCCCCCTTATGATTGAGGCAGGTGGGTGGGTGATACCGGGGTATCACACCGAGGCACGGAGGTTCCCGTTGAGAAAGGTATTGCATCACCTGCAATGCGTCTATCGGACCCCAAGGAATGACCACCAGCTGAAGCACCGCTGGGCTGACCTCATCTCCAGGGAGCAAGATCTGCTGGACCACCTGGGAATTGTGATTGGTGGCCCTGTTGGTGAGTACAAATCATGCAAATGTGCACAATTAAATGCTCTGTAGTGACATCAGTTGAGTTGTACAATATCTGTCTGCAATGTTGTTGAGTGTGTGGAATGCTTTGGAAACATACGGGGTAATTTATGGACTATGTTAAGGACCACCATTGCTAGCTGTTAGGAAGCAAGTGCTCTGCAAACTTACTGAATACTTTTGCTTCATGTAAGTTGGTGCTGCCTTTGTGTCAAGCAGCAACACAAATCAGGAGCCAATTATATGTATTGATATAGGTCACATTTGCCTGTGAGGTATAGATTTTCAAAATCATTACCTACATTTGTTGACGCAACAGCTAGACTGACTTTTGAAACACTACATGAGGCTGAAAATGCACGTCAATTGATGATAGCAATGTGGCCCAAACATATGTCTGGTGTGTCTGGTGAGTGTGTAAGGAAAGCAATTACGGAAATCCAAAAATCTTAGGGATTATTGTGTCCCTTTGTCAACTCGGATACATGTCAGATCTGGATTTGGGGACATAGGGAAAAGTTCAAGGTGCCCTCAGCTAACATCTTAGACTGGTATTTGGTATTTGGTGTTTGTTGTTCCACCTTTCGTTTACGGATGGCTGGCCAAAGGTATGCACATGGGTTCATATCTCTATGGTTGGTGCAACTCATCATAGCTGGGCCACATCAAATGAAGAAAATGTAACAAAATGAGGGCTTACAACTGTCCCTGACCCTCAGTACATTGTACCTGTGTTTCATAAATTTGTCATGACAACAATGGCTGGTTGAATGGTAATGCACTCCTCAAGGAAAGTGGCTTTGTTTGTCTCTCTTGGAAACACATGATGAGACGAATACACTCCAATATTATGTTTGCTCACTAATGAAGAAGCATGTTTGCCACGACATGATAGTTAGGGCCACTGCATGTGTGCAGATATGTGTGTAAAATTCACAGGAGACCCATGGTATATACATGTTAGCCGTGCTATATCGGATGCAGTACCATCATGTCTGAGTGGCTTAACTTACTTATGTAATCTTACACATAGTATTTGTCTTTGGAATTGTTGGACAGTGCACAGATTTTGAGCACATTTCTCCCTTCCATGCCTTACAGGTTGACACGCACCCTACGCTGTCGGCGAGGTGGCTTCATTCGAGGACCCAGACAACTCCAGTAAGTGTTGATATGTTTGTTATGTGTTATGTTTGCTGGTGATGTGTGATGGACTCCTGTGTGTTGAACACATAGCAAGGTGTGATGCCCTTGCCCATCATTTGTCTTGTTCCATGAGTGGGATTTCATTTTATCACCATTTTAGAGTTGGCCAATGCTTAACCTATTGTCTTATTTATGGATTCTAGGTCAGTCCTGTAGGCCCCGCAATGTGAATGGGGATGAGTCATGTGGATAACACTTGTATCAGCAAGAGTCGCACTGGACCTAATCTGTGATTTAGTCAGCCTGTCAGACCCACATTCTCCCAGAATGGGGCTGCTAAATGCTTACCCACAGACTTCGGCTTCCGTATTCACTAATGTACTTATTAAACTTCCTAGCAGCATGTAGCTCCACATGTAGTGCTACGAGTATGTGGCACTTGAGTGCAATGGGTTAGGTGTGCATGCAAATCATGGCCAGGGGTGTTCTTGCATCTATGTGTTAGTTGTAAGTCATGGCTTACTGGAACTATATGATATGGACAAAGGTCTGCATTTCCAGACATTTGTGGCGCTGGGATTGGTCAAGGGTTTGCTGTCTCCTATTTGTAGATACACTTTACCTGTGGTGTGTGTAGAGGCAAACACATGTCCAGCTTTCATAAGCTTCCTGGGTGTCCATGTTGTTTGAAATTGTTAGTTGTTACTCCACCCCCCCACCCTCAAACACAGGCATGGGTTTGTGAATAGTGTACCTAGGACTGATGATACAGGTTTGGTACACAGACATGAAAATCAGTGAATCTTTTGTCTGAACCTAGTATACACACTCATTTTTCCCACATGAGTACTATACCAGCAAGTCCATTTGCAACTTGCAGATCATGTGGCCCTAGATTTCCATCCCGTACAATGATATTTGTAGCCCTGGCATTGGCGGAGGATGTGTTGCATGATTGTTAGCTGACAACTGGCAGAACTATGATGCCAAAACATGCCAGTTGTTACCCATCTTGTAGGGTTTGGATGTGCTATGTGTGATAGAACCTTTGTAGGCTGGCCTGCCATGTACTTCCTCAGGGACATTCAATGATCTGTATGATGATATGAGCTGTTACAAGTACAATAGCTGTATTGTCTGATTTACTTATTGTGCCATTTAACACAATGCAGTTCCTAATCTTATTTTTTCGATTTGCCTTCACAACTGCAAATATGACACCCATCCAGGTGCAGGAATTCCAAAGGCGGGCAATGAGATATCAGCATATACTTCAGGTAGAGTCTGGGTACCGAAGAATGGACTGCAGATACAGGAACGAACGGGCCTCCAGAGCCTGGAGGGCATTCCCACAGGGCGGCCCTTCTTTGCTCACCACAGCCACCACCAGCACCACCACCACTACCACACAGGTGGCACCACCAACATCTGGGACCGTTCTGGCAACCACATCAGCAAGTGCTCCAGGCCCTAGCACAGCACCACCTGCAGGGCAGACCAAAGCCATGGACACTACACAGCCCCACACTTCCTCAGCTGGCACCCAGACCACCCTAGCTGCAGCTATTGACCCTGCTGCTTTTGTTGATATGCAGCATAAATTGGACCGTGTCCTGCGAAAAATGAGTCGCCTGCGGCAGTATGTGCGACATATAAACCAGCAGGTGAGGTCTATCAAGCGGACTTTCCGGAGGGCCAACCTATAGACATTTTGACGGACATGATTCCCTCCCCTACCTCCTCCCTCCTCTTTCCTATTCTTATACTTTGTGGGTTTAGGGTGCTTAGTGTTAGGTTAGTATAGGCTGTTAGTTTAGTTAGTGTTAGTGGGTGGGCGGTGGGGGATCCTGATTATTTCTACTCTTTCTTTTTGAGTGTGCGGGTGTTTGGCAAAGTTGGGGTTCTTGTGTGTTTAAAAACAAAAAAAAAAAAAATAAAAAAAAAAAAAAAAAAAAAAAAAAAAATATATATATATATATATATATATATATATATACAAAAAAATTACAAAAATATATATATTTGTTCAGTATAGGATAGTATGTGTTTAGGTTAGTATCTGTTGTCCTCCATGTGTCCCGTCTCATAAGGGGAGTGGGGGGTTGATGATTAGAACGTTTCGTTAAATGTGATAAGTAAGTTTAGCTTAGGTTAGTTAGGGACAGTTGTGGTTAATGAGTAGTTCGGGTAGATTAGGGTAGATAAGGCTTTTCCCCAAGTTTTCTCTTCTGTTTTTCCAGTTTAATAAATATGTAGTAAACCCTTTACAGTATGTGTGACATGCTTGTAGATCAGGGCCTTGGCATGAGTGTACATGATTTCTTTTGTATTACAATTTGTGTCCTATGGTACAAACAAATCCCAAATTAGCTGTAACATTGGCAGTTACTCCAAAGCAACTTTGCAAAGATTAGACCATTAATTGCAACCACCAATCACAGTTACTATGGATCCCAACATGTTTTGTTCAATAAGTTTGTTTTCAATGTCACATACAGTGCTTCCAGATTTGGAATTGGGGACACTGTGTTATGTCTGACTGCGGTCTGATGTTCAAGGAAACCCTCATAAGGTGAGTGGTAGTAAGCACTCTTGTAGTATTGTGTTCATGACTCACATAGATAATTTGTTACACTGTTCAGCATGATTACTTATTTGGATGTAAACTCAGACACCTCCATTCATGCAGTTTGGTGACTGTTCGCTTAGATTTGTGGGCAATGTTATATGTGTTAGTTTTGCATGGAGGCAACAGTTTGCTGGCACTATTTAATGGCTTAGATATCCCTTGAGGAAGCATTATTCTGTCCAACACAGCATTATGGTGTATAGTTTCTCTTTTCATCAGATATTACCCTCAAGAAGGGCAAAGTATGGTAGAATCCAGGCCACTGTGCATAGTTATCAGCCTACATTATTTCAGGACAGTTGTATTGACAAGCTATGTAATTTTACAGGAGGCAAAATTCAGCGGTGTACTGCACGGTTGATGTGTCATATTACACAGAGACAAAGTGGTTGTGTAAGTGCTAAATATTGAAAAGTGCTGTAGTGCTATATGTACATTGTCCATGATTGTGAGCCCATTACAGTGACATCTTCCATTGCGATCCTACACAAGTGCTGAAGGAAAATGCATTTGACATGCTGGGGTGATGTGTCAGACAGTGCAGAGGGACAGGATTTGCCAATGAGTAAGTGAGAGACAATCACAAGGCAGGCTGACAAGATATACAGTGGTTTTCAGAATAGTCGTTGAGTACAGTTGTTGCAAGACTGGCATGTTACGAGGCGCAGGACCTTGGTAATATGTGGCGTTGTGGCAGGGACTAGTGCTTCCGGGTACTTTTACGTGTGAAGGTGATCTGTTCCATGTCTTCTTCTTCTGATGTGTGTGTTCCCTCCTCTGTCCTTGGTGGTGGTTGTAAAGGGGCAACACACACCTCAGTGTTTGAAGACGTGGAGTCAGACAACCCGGTAGCTGCTACCTGTGAGGGTCTTAAGGGCAGTACTGCTGCAAGGAGGATCTGCTGGTTCTTAAGAATAGCAGCCACATCACAATGGTAGGCAGCCAGGTCGGACCTGAGGGGTTCAATGTTGCATTCGTGCACGCGTTGACAGGATTGCTGTTGTAGGTGTTGGGTCATCTGTATTACGGCTGTGCTGATTTCCTTCAGCCTTTTTTCTACTTCCTGCAAGATAGTTGTTCGCCCTTGCATAGCTGCTGCCTGTTCTTCAGTTGACATCATGCACAAACGCACCCCCTCTAGGCTGGCTGCCATATTTTGCAGCCCCACCCGTACCTCCTTGGCCAGCTCCCGCTGTGCTCCGACTACAGTTCTCTCAAAGCTGGTGCCTGTGTCATCTGAGTCCTCAGCTGTATTTGAGCTGGCAGGTCTTACAATTGGGGCGGTGGGTGGGTCCTCTATGATGGCTGCTTATTCTGTGCTCCTCCTTGTGACTGAAGGTGGGGTCTGGAGGGTTCCAAGGACATCTTGGAGGGTCTGGTGGCTGATGTTTGTCAGCTCGTCATCCATGTCATCAGGGTAGTCCTGGACAGGCATATCCGCAGGAGATCCATCGTCCTCTGCAATGAAATAGGGTACAATTAGTGTGTCTGTGTTGTGGCATTGGTGATGTGACATGCCTGCCTTGTGATGATTTCACATTGTGATCTTGTTTCCTGTTCATTGCTCCAGTCTTTCAGATGGGCGTTCTCCCAGGCCTATGCCCCACCTACATGTCACATGTATTGTGGTAAGTTATTAGACATGTCGGCATCATCTCCTCTAGGTGTTGGTTTTGGTCAATTAGTGATTTGCCACCATCTTGTCCTACTCAACCCTCTGTCTACATCCATTCTCATGGTGAGACCTTTCACTGGCTGTGGGTTCTTTGATGGCACTAGCAGCACACTTAACATTCTGGACCTGCCCCATGCTCTGATCTTTCACATCCATTTATATGTAGTTGAAATGTAGCGTATACTATGCATAGCATTGTTATGGCACAATATGGATGTCAGCATTGGTAATGTGTACAGCTGATGTTGGGGAATGTGTGGAGATTGGATTGCCCTGATAGTCGTAGCAGTGTCCTATTTCCTCCTCTGAGTGTGCAGGTGTATTTCAGTGATAAGTTACATGTGTCCTCCCCCTCAATGCTGTTGTCTGAGCAGTATGACATTTGGAATGTCGCATTGTGACTTGTGTGGCTTTACCTTTGCTACATCGTTGGCATGGCAGCATACCCCCATGGAACTGTTGTTGGCGTTGTGTTATTGTGTGCTCCAGCTTTTCTCTGTACAGGCCATGCCCCCATGCCGTACCCCTTTACCCATGCCACTCCATGTATATGATGACTTCCATGCATTTTGTAGTCAGTATCCCCCCCCTGTTGTAGTTAACATTAGTACATTTTAATTCCCCATTCGACTTACCCTGCATGTGCGTTGTCTCCTGGTAGTCTGCGCTGTCCTGTCCTTGAATCCCTGTGATGATCTCCTCAGGGATGACGCCTGCGACCATCTCCTCCATGTGGTCCAGGGGCAACTGGTGTGCTGGACTCCCACCTCCAGTCTGCAGTGCTGCCTTCCCGTTCTTGGATATCTTTTCCTTGGTCCTGCGCTTGCAGTCATGCCAGCATTTCTTGCACTCGATGACTGTTCTGCGTACTTCTGCCACACTGTTAATCTTGTCAACAATTTGTTGCCATATTGCCTCTCTCCTACTGATTGGCAACTTTGAGGTGAGAAACAGTTGGTGCTGGTGTTCCGTCCCCTCTTTTACCAGGATTTCCCGCTCCTCTGCTCTGAAGCAACACTTTCTTTTCTTCTTCTCCCTGTCCTGGTTCTTGTGTGGGTCCTCGTGGCTGGTTCCTGGTCTGTTGTCATCTTCCTGGAGTCTGTACAGGCATCTGGAATCCATTTTGGCTCTCCTCTGCTGAAATGGCTGTGCTTGCGGGGAATTTTGACGCTATTGCATAAAAAATCAAAAAACGCTGCATATCCGGTTTGCGGTGTCGTAAATCGGCTCATAGTAATTTCCGCTGCATTAACGTTTTCCTTTACGATGTGACGCTGCGGTGTGCACAAAAAAAAAAAATGACACCTGTGGTTTGCTCCTCCGTCCGTCAAAGTATAAATTTGACGGCCGCACGGTGCAAAGAAATGGCGTTAGCCGGCAGTAATATTTTTGACGCAAAACTGCATCGCCGCAATTTTGCGTCAAAAAGTATAAATAGGGCCCACAGTTTTTTCCGATAAAGGTTTAATGTATGCACATGGGACATCTAGCTATGACAAGTGAAATTGCACCTTTTGCTAATGCACAAACACAGTTTTTTCCAATAAAGGTTTAATGTATGCACAAACACAGTTTATTTCTGATAAAGGTTTAATGTATGGCATGGCTAAAAATTGTAGTCATTTCACTGAGGACCTGGTACTTCTCTAGCCGTTTGTGGGTTTGGGAGACATTCTGAGCTTTTGACGTCAGAGGAAGTTCTGTGACACTGTACACTGAGTGCTTTTGGCTCTACAGGGACACCTAGCCACAGCCAGTGGTAGTTCACCTTCTGCAGTTGAATCTACGGGGTCATCTAGCCATGACCAGTGGTACTGCACCTTCTGCTGTTGACTCTACAAGGACATCCAGTAATGGCCTGCGGCACTGCTCCCTTGTGCCGGTGACTCCACAGTTAAATGATATTTAAAAGGCCTTCTAGGCCTGAAAATATGCATTACACTATGCCCTCAAGCGGCTGATTGTATGGTTACACTCCGATGTTCTTCAACAGGCTTTTTTTATGTGATTATGGCCTCTAGGGGATGAATATATGGTTACATGACCATGTTTCTTCCAAATGCTATTTTTACTGTGGTGCTCTGTAGGGGCTGTTCATGCCATTACAGTCTAATTCCAAGTGCATGAAAGAATGCACAAACACAGTTTATTTCTGATTAAGGTTTAATGTGCTGCATGGCTAAATATTTATAAGTTCCCAAATGTGAGGTTGTCATTATCATTTACAACGCCAACATCGCTAATGCAAGATCTATTCCATTGCAAATGCTCGTTTGTTTATTCTAGTTACAGATCCATGCTAGATAGATTCTACACCTTATTTTAGTGTGAATGTTGTTTTTTTCAATTGTATGTTTGCGTTCTCATTAACTTTCTGTCCTTCTATATTTTGCGCCTCTCCTTTTTGTATATCTGTCTCTTTAGGCCTGCATGTATTTTTTTCCTTTAGACCACTCTCTTGCCTCTTTGATCTCTGTTCTAGCCCTATCTTCCACTACTATTTTCTCTATGCTCACTTAGATTCCCCTAATCCAGCTCTCTCCACTCTATGCACATGGTAAACCCGCCTGATGCAATTAAGCAATCCATCTTTTTGTGTTTCAGCTGAACAGGCCTATGGTCTATAACAAGTATGCTTCGATCATAGCCATTGCCCTGCCAGGGGCAACTGGGAGCGAGGGCAGCTTCTGCCAGGTGTTTGGCTGGGGTTTCACCAGTATCGTTGGTGGGAAGACGTCGGATACCCTGCGTAGTGTCAGGCTCCCCATTGTATCGATGTGGAGTTGTAATGGCACATACTCCTACTCTGGAAGGATCACCAGCAATATGATCTGTGCAGGCTTCAACACTGGAGGCAAGGATGCATGTCAGGTATGTGGAGGACACTCTCTTAGGTATGACAAGCACTCATTGTTACTGACATTTACACTATGGGATACTATAGGTCTCACTAAACATCAGATACAAAGGCCCATATTTGTATTTTTTTAGCGCCGCATTTGTGTAATTTTTTTTTGCAAACACGGCGCAAACTTACAAAATACAGTTGTATTTTGTAAGTTTGTGCCGCTTTTGCATAAAAAAGCGGCACAAATGCAGCGCTAACAAAGTATAAATATGGGCCAAAGTCTAATGGTCCAGCACTCTGCTTTCCAGTTTACATGAACGGTCTATCCTGTGGCCACAAGCACACCTAAGCAGAGATGTGGATGTAGCACCCAAATGCCTACCACGTCACACATGAACACAAAGAGAAGGCTATTGCATAGAGTATGCTCCTATTAGCCATAAAAATCTGGCATTTTCACCCTTTCTTTCAGTTGGCAAGACTACGTTTTGTCTTTAGGCGTCAAAAAGTGACCATATACCATGCTATGGAAAAGTTTAAACAAGCCAACATTATTTTGTCAAATGCTCCCAACTTAGCTTTGGCAGGCTGACACACGTCTAGAGAACTAGACCCCAAGATTCTTCCTCAGTGGTGTAGCCTTTACCAATACAACAACAACATGTTCAATCATACAAACTTAAATTACCAAGGTTAAAATGTATGTATCATAGCCAACCAAAACAGTACTTTGACCAGGGTTGTATTTAGACATTCGACTCCAAATAACCCTGCTATGGGAAAAGGCACACAGCTTCTAGGTTTCTTAGCCCAAGAGAATAGCAAGTCATTGACATCTATCCCAACAATGATATTGGTAACCACTTAGGTGTATTTTGTCATACTTGCATCTATTTGCAGCATGTTATATTAGAACAGGACATTTTACCTCTCATAGATTCACAGGGTAAATGCAAGGAGCCCTATGCACCAGGGGCCTGATTCCCAAAGGTAGATTTAGACCAATAGTGCAAGTTTTGACCTAAAGTCTAACTTTACTCATACTTTACTATTAGTAAAGTTACCCTTTTGGTCTAAGATTACACTTTTGGGCCCTGATTTATACATTTTTTGCACTGCATTACCATCATTGTTTGATGCAAAAGCTGCACAAACTTATTGTATTTTGTAAGTTTGCGCCTCTTTTGCGTAAAACAATTATGGTAATGCAGTGCAAAAAAAAAGTATAAATCAGGGCCTTGGTCTAAACCTAGGGGCATGTTTATACTCTGTTTGCTCTGAATTAGCATCATTTTTTTAAACTATAATTCGTTGCAAAACTTACTCCATAGTTCTACTTTGGCGCTAGACAGGTAAAATGTCCTGTTCTAATACATATGTGTGTGTGTGTGTTTGCATATATCTCTATATGTATATATACAGTAACTAAAAAAAGCAAAGATTACAGGGATGTTATGGTTAGGTCAAATTTCCCACACACAAACCATAGAAATTCTGTAGTTACAGTTATACTTATCTCAAGGAACTATAACTTGTGCCTTAAGGTAACTATAAACGCGCTACTGCCATGCACAGTATTCTCATCTATAATTTTATTGCAAATGTTGCAGTGATATTATCAATGATTTTATAGAAGATGTAATGGCTGATGCAATATGTGGTGTAATTAGCAGTGCATGGTGAGGTATGCAGACTTTAAAAGCATTAGGACTGATTTAGAGTTTTGAGGAGGGGGTTACTCCGTCAAAAACATGATGGATATCCTATCCGCTCTATTACAATCCCATTATATCCGTAATACGGCAGACGGGATATCAGGCCCATTAACAGGAACTGTATTCCTACCAGTGTGTTGTAGGTTTGATGGACAGCTCTGTCAACATGAAGCGATTCAAGGTACAATTGTTTTATATTTTCAAAGAGAAAACGCCAAACAGGATTTTGTTTTTGAAAATAAAAAAACAATGCCCCCCTCACCATGGGGGCTTCCTCCCATGGTAAGAGGTGTATTAAACTCTTTTAAATGAGGTTTGCTACCAGGTTTTTTCTGGAAGTGACAGGCATTTAAAAAACAGCTATATGTTAGCCCATCTAAATAAGAGGAACATATAGCCCTACCTTTGATGGCCATTACTGTGTTGTAGGTGTTCGACCACAGCGGAGACAGTGTAGTGTCTGCTGTTGTCAAACTACAGTTTGCCCAAAACATTTTTGGGCAGGCAGACCATTGTGTTAGTGGGGCGGGAACTCTGTTGCTGGTGCAGTGGGGTTTGCTCACCAGCAACATATAAATTGGGCTTTAAGAGTTTGTACTGTGTGCATAATGTTAAGTTTTATTAGTGGTAACACATTTTTGCTGTCCCACCATGTGTCACAAGAGTGACCTGAAAATGGAATCCACAATACATATATTGTGTGTCTTATTCTTACAAATGTAAAGTGCAGCACCTGTGTAGTAATATTGAAGGTGCATTCACTGTAGAGGATTTTAAGTTCATGTATAAGTGGGTTCTGATGTGAGATTTTAACATTTTGAATTGTATTACTCATGCACATTTATATTCATGTATTTTGGCTATGGTACTATGAAATTATTGCATATAATCATGTTTTATTTATAATCCATGTATTCTTGTATAATTATGAGATGCACTTGTAATAACGTAATCAAAATGTGCATTGAATGGCATATTAAGTTAGGATAACCAAAGGCCTGAAATGTTTATTTCCAGTGCCTAACCTTCAACATGGAGTTATGCTTGCATTGCAATATTCTTTCTTTGTAGATGTGTTTGTGAGTCTACAGTTAATGGAAGGCATGTTATGTGTGAAAGATAGTGAAGTATGGCAGGAAACTTTGGCAAGGACAAAGGAGTGAAAAATTAACTGAGAATAAAAGACTCCTGTTTGTGTACTGTACACCAAGAGACACTCAAGGTCGTCCTGATGTCCAAATAGTGGGATGTGAGGTTCAAAGGGAGTTGCCAATTTGAACTGTGCACTGAAGATGAAAAACTACTGGTGTTGATGACATTGATTTTTTTAAAGGTTCTGTAGGTTTAATTGGTGTTCACCTAGTTAGGCGAGGGAAGATCCTCTTTAGGCTTTGACAAGGGCAGATTTCCTGGAAACTTGGAGGGGTACAGACCAATCTACTTTTTATTCTTTGTGGGGCTTTATGCTACACAATACCTCTCAATTAGAACTTCTACTGAGGTTTCTGCTATGCTCACACTTTCGGATATTCCTATTATTTCCTACATTTCCTGAGAATCAACTAAGTTTTCCTTGAGTTTAGTAAGGGTATTTCGATTAACTTAGTTTCTCCAATGATTAAGAAAGAGGACCGCAACATATGTACAGACCATAAGATCTTACTTAGCATCTTTTGTATTGCTTAAACTGAAATTCTTGTATGTCTTATGCTCATACAATGTATCTTTATTCAACACTTTACCTCACCTTTGGTGATTCTGTACTTATACAATATGTTCATGAGCTTCATTTATATCAGTTTGGCTCTTAATTTGTAATAAACCTTTGAACTTTATATTTCACTTCCTGGATTTAATGTGTGACTAATAGGTTACACTGTTGATTGATTAGAAGTGTGGAAAGTAACACTCCTTTACTTCTCGAGACTCCTGAAAAGGTCTGTCAGAAGAAGAGAAGCATGAATATGGACCCGTGCATCATCAGATGTTAACAGAGTGAGGATGGTTAGGATCCTGAAATAAGGGGAGCTCGAACCCTCTATTCTAGATTAGTTAGTCCCCAAAGCCCAATCCTTAGTGCCCATGTCCAGAATTTGGAGCATCAGCGTGGTTCTGGAGATTGAGGGAGAGTCGTTTCAGCAGCGAAGGAGTGAGTATTAATAGGGCTCCAAGTTGCAGTGGTACATGCTTAGCTTGCGTGCTTTGTGGAACTTGGATGGTGTTTTGCAGAGATGTTTTAAATGTGTGAATGTGGTGCTTAGTAAAAGATGTTGAAGTTGTTATCAGGTCTGACTTGACCTAAGATCCCGGAATAGTAATAAAAAGTGTAGAAGACCCTATGTTTTAATTGTTGTTAAGTCTGGTCGGGCTTGATGTGACATATTGTCAACAGCACAATTGAAATAGGGACTTTTATCTTTGCATGAACGTAAGATGTGGTTGGCATAGTGGATGCTGATTAGGGGTGGGCAGTAAACTGATTAGGGGTGGGCAGTAAACTGCTCTCCGCCAGTGAAGTTCGCAGAGTTTTACTACTCTGCAGTCTGCTTGGAGAGCAGAGTTTGGCAAAAACTCCACCAACCGTGGCATGGTGGAGTTTACCTGTACCCACCCCTACTGTTATTCTATTTAGCAATGTCAAAAGTATTATTTGGGGGCATTGGTGGGGCTGTTAATTAGGCAGGAGTTTCAATGCAGATTTCAGGAGGAAGAGGGTGGTTAAAAATGTAAATACAGAATACTGTTTTGTGAAGATGTTACAGTGCAAATATCGCAATATCCACCACAGCACTGCCCAGAACTCTGCAGTGGTTGGCTGTCTATCTGCGCTGTGCTGCATTTTATTTAGTCCGCATCCCAGTTGTAGGAGGAAAGAGCACCCACTGTGTTGAAAAATTGATTATTGGAAAGTGCAGGTAAGTACCTGCACTTAGCAATAGGCCACTAACCTCCATTTAGGTCCAGTTTAGTCTCAAGAAATTAAACCCAGCTCAACCCTTGGTAGCTTGGCAACGATCGACAAGGCTTAACTTGGGAGACAAGTGTGTAAAGCATTTAAAAATCACAAAACAGTAAATAGGTAAAACACAAAACACAATAAAAACCCAACACTAATTTATAAAAATAGATTATATTTATATCTTTAAAATGACACCAAAATGAATAAAATTGGACAAGGGGAACCAGAGATATGCATTTTGAAAGAGTTACTGTTTTCTAGCGCATAGAAATGAAAAGCGCCAATCTAGTCAACTGGTCGCACCTCGACCGGGGCAAAGTCAAACTTTAAGGTCGACCGCGATGGAGCCCTGCTCAGCTACAGCAAGTGGGCGGCCTCGGTCCAAAGTTTACTTAGTTGGACTTAGTTGTTTTCTTGAAGATTTTCTTCAGCGGGACAAAGTCGCCAGTCCGATCCGACCTCCTGGTGCCCTTCCTCGGATACACGTCGCAGGAGCCCTTGGTGAAGATTTCTATGTTCGGACTTAGATGATTTTTTGAGAAGACAATCCTTCAACGGGGCCAAACCTGAATCTTGATTCAAAGTCCGTGAAGCCCTCTTCGGATACACTGCCTGAGAGGTCCCGATCAACTTTCCACATTCGGACGTGGTCACTTTTTTGGAGATTTTCTTCAGCGGGACGAATCTGTAAGTCAGGCCGGATCACGGTTGAGGCAAGCTGGCTAGAGTTGCCATGGCAGGTCGGTCCCTTTATGGAGCTTTTTCCAAAAAGTTCTCCAAAATTCTGGATCAACTTATAGAAGGTCCTGCAAGGTTCTTTTGGAGTCCACAGTTTACCCCAAGGTTCCAGAATCTCTGAGATGCTCCTCGAGGGTGTGGACTACAACTCCCAGAATGCACCTAGCTCAGACTCCAAAACAGCCACTGGACAGTGGTCAGCTGGTCAGTTTCTTCAGGATCTGAGGCAAGGGACTCTGGTTAGCAATTTTTCACCTGTAGCATACAGGGACTCCCTCCTCGAACCAGTTGAGGCCAGGCAAAGTCCTTCTTGTGGTGGAGCCCAAGTGTGCAGCTGGTGCAGTCCTTCAGAGTGCAGGGTCCAGGTGCAAGTCAGAGGTCTGGCAGGGCAGTCCTTCTTCTTCTGACATTCTTCCTTGTTCGGATCTGGTAGGAAACTGGTAAGGAACTGAGGTGTTGGTGCAGTTCTGCCACATTTATCCTTGCTCCTGGGTGAAAAACAGAGGGGTCCTGGTTCTCCAATCAGATGCAGGGTCCTTTTCCCTGTGATGACCACTTCCTGGCAAGTGTGGCAAAAAGCAATCCCAGGGAGCAACATTCTCCAAAAATCCATCATGGATAAAAGTGATTTTTGGAGGTTACATCTGGCTGAGTCCACCCACTGGTGTGGCTAAAATCCTAAACACACCCCTCTACTAACCTCTCCTAATCTAATCAAGAGGGCACCTAGTTGTCTGGGGTTGCAGGGTGTGAGGGAAGTGCTGGGGTGCTCCAAATGCCCTTCCCTGCCTTTGAAGACTAGTTTGGCAGCCCTCCCCCTTCCTGCTTCCCCATCTGCTGAGTTAGTTCTCCACCCCAGGCATTCCTTTGTGTTCAGCCCAGGCCACTTCACATCTCAACAAGGCAGCCTGGCCAGAGTGTCAGAGGCTGGCCAATCAGAGAAAGGCACTACATTGCTGAAGCTTACAATTTTCAGAGAGAGTTTAAAAATCTTTACCTGAACTATTTATATTAAATCCAACAATTGTAAGTTGTGGGATTTATTATAACAATTAATTTGATATCAAATTGGAGGTATCTGACACTAAAGGGGACTTTATTATTTAAAATAAAGTCTCCCCATTTTAGCCAATGGAGACCATTCACTACAGTGAGGGAAAAACAAATTGGGCTATTTTACCTCACTAGGGCTTGCAAAACTATTTTTATAAGGCCCCTGCTTATAGTTACATGGTACCCAACCCTAAAGGCACATAGGGTACACATTAGAGGTGACATATGTAAGAATAAGGTAGTTAAGATTTTGAAAGTAATTTTAATTTCAAAGGCGAATGTGCCTTTAACTTTAATTTGAAAGCAGCCAGCAAGGCAGGCCTGCCTTTAAAATGACCCTGGGCACCTTAGCAGTGCACCTCTGAGTGCACTACCTATGCTGAGGTCCCTAAACCTAGATGCCCTACCATATACTAGGGACTAGGCTAGTTTGCATACTCATTTTACACAGAGCACATGCCCTGGGACTGGTTAGCAGTACCCATGGCACCATCAGAGTAAGGAAAACACCAGGAAAAAGTGAAAAATGGGGGCAAAAAGTTAGGGGGACTCTGCAATCAGCCCTGTTTTCTCACACACCTTGAAAGACTACACTGCACTACTGTCTCTGTTACCCAATACTATTTCGTGGACAGTCATGGTTGATTATCTCTTAATAGCTAACCTCCCTGAGATAGTTTTACATAAGCAGGCGTAAGCCCTGCCGTCTTCTCCACGAAACCATTGTGGCTTCATTTTGTGATCTGTTTAGAGGGCATTTTGATAACAACGGCATCATGGAAACGCTGCAGTTCATTAACTCATGAACGAGTTCTACAGATGTGCTCTAATCCCATGTGTTTCCAGTACCATTATTTTTGTGCAGTACCCAACTCCTGTATGCACTCTTCAGTACCTGGAGCTTTGGTTCTTGGGTTTATTGTAATGCCACCAGAACAGCTCTTTGACGTTAGCAGATGACAATCTAACTTTATAAGCCGTTTAATATGTATGCTATATGTTTATATAGTACTTATTGTGCAGCCCTTAATGCAAGCATGTTGTGTATGTGGCGTTTTGCACTCCATTCACATTTTGAGTGTTAGTGAAACAGGTGATTCTTGAGCTGTTTTCTGGACACTACTAGCTGGTTTGACCCAGAGAAATATATGGTAGGCAAGGAAGGGATGCTTTCACCAGGTTTGCCAGGACTCAATCTGTTGATACAATCTTTTTCAACTGGTTGTAGGGGTTTTAGGAAAGGGTGCACCACGTGCAGCAGTCTGGTAGTGAGAATCATTGGGAGGGACAGACTGGAGTTTTAGGCTCATGCACCACAGGGTGTCCCGACTGGTTTGGACTCTGAGTTGGTGGTGCATTATTGATTCAGCTTCTTATGTCTGTGCACGCATCGGTGAGGTAATGGAGCAGAGCAATGGTGACCAACACAGCCATCCGGAGATCAAGATTCCCCTGAGTACATTTAGCCTACAGAATTTAACGTCTTTAAAAGTTAACAGTTTCACCTGGGCCATAACAGTAAAGGCCCTGCGGAAGTGCTGAAGCCGCTGAGAGCCCTAGTAATCCTCAAAGAGTGTCCTCAAATATTGCCCCCACGTTTTTTGATATATGTTAATCATGCACAACTCGTAGTGTCCTACAATGTGGCTGTGCTGAAAACAGGATCGTGGTACTTTGAGATTGCAGTTTATGCTTTAGAGAGTGTTCTTGGGAGCCAGCAGCACAGTGTGTTATTTAAACAGCTCCATTCCGTCAGACAACACCTTGGTACTGCATGCAGCACCATCGTGCTTCGGACGTCACATCTAACCTTAAAACAGAACTACTTGGGCTTTGAAATCATATGTATCCATCTAGAAGCAGCTCCTACAGACTGTTTTTATAAATGTCACTGCTTCTAAGGGCTTCTGTAACTCATTTGGCACACCCAGGGGCATCCAGAGCATCCCATTACCCCTTTGTTGAAAGCAGCACTCCTTCAGTCCATGGCTTTTCACAAATGGCTCCCCTTTAATTCTGGATACAAGTGCCTCGTCGCCCTCAATGGCATCTATCTGCTCACATGACTTTTGCAGACTCTCGCCACCCCTGTGTGAGATCACCCTCAGAACTGTGATGAATGACTGATGCATATGCGTGGGGTGTGGAGCAAGTTGTTGGAGCATGTGCGGGGGGCATCTTTCTTTCCAACCCTGAACACCAGTCTTGGGTTTTGAGAAAAGATAAGGTAGTAATGGTCACATCCCTGTTTAGGGGTCGGCCGAACTCTGCAGAGTTTTTATTTAACCCTGCAGAATTCTGTAGAGTAAAACTCCACAAGTTCCTCCCACCCCTAATCCTAATGCACAGGGTGAATTTGTGCCAATTTAAATTATACCGGGAAGGTCAAGATTTCATTAGAAGTGCTTGATTATTTTGATTCTTGTGTGATTGGATACTATCAATTCTTTAGTGGAGCAGACAAAGGTATTTGTATTTTATTTTGCTATATATGTTTGATGTTGAGCAGAGTGCGTGCGTTCTGATTGTAACGGAGGGTGAACCTCTGCACGGAGTGAGATTGACATCACTGTGTGCCATGCTGGGATTGGTTATTAAGTTAGTGCAGGGCTATTATTGGTTGTATATATCACAGAGGGTTGCACTGAGATTGGTTGTTGCTGCTGAACAAGGAATTGTGTATGAAATTGTATTTCCTAGTCCAGAAACAAATTCTATCTTTGATTATTTTTGTTTGGTCAAAAGATGAATTGTTTCAAGGCAATAAGAGATATGTTTAGAAGAGATGTGCTTGTACCTAGTAGAGAGGGAGAAGAGGCACCTCCAAAACATATACTAGGTCATTGTATGGCAATAAATGTATGGCTTCGTGTAATGGCGCAAGATGGCACAAAAAGAAGGTGCATTGAGATTTGCCACATAATGGCACATTTAATCTGAGAATTATTGAAAATCTGAGGAGGGTGTTATTTGGGAAGAAATCGCCTCTTAGAACTACACAGTAAAAGGCTATGAACACTTGGGAATGTGCTGCTCACGCTAGAGAGAAAGAGAAGATTCAGGGAAGAGCTAGAAAAGCATTATATACTTATGCAGATGCTAGATGGGATACTAAACAAAAGAACTGGAGAATTGACATGATAGACTGAGTTAGATTGTACACAGTCTCAATAAACGTAATAAGTGAAGCATTTAAAAGAGACAAAAGGAAAGGAAGAAGGACAAGAAAGCAAAGGATGGAAAGCAAAAAAGTTGCAGATGATATGAGTGAAGTTAGCAATAGTGATTCAGACAATAGCTTTTGAGATACATTATTTTCTGAACGTCTACCTCCATATAAGGAACTCCAAGTGGAGGGAGGAGATAGTACAATTGGTGGTGGGATGATTGGATTAGCTACTGCCCTAATAAATTTGAATCCTGGTCTAGTGGAGGTCATTCTAGTGAATGTACCTCTTGAACTTATGGGAGAAGATTCAGGAATTTGTATTCCTTCTAACTCTATTGCCCTAAACACTGCTGATGCTCTTACTGTCCCAGTTACTGGTGGGTCTGTGGTCCCCATGTATAAACCTGATTTGGGCACTGAGAACAGTAGAAGTCCCAAACCTACCCCTCTTGGGAAAAAGGATCCAAGTTATAGGAGTTGCAAATAAACAGTGACAACCCAAGAAATTGCAGAAGTGCCTGTGGAACAGGGTCCTTTGAAGAGAATCACCAATTTGTGGTGTGTGATTCTAGTCCCTTGAGTCTCTTGGGAAGAGACCTCCTTTGCAAGTTAAACTGTGTCTCTATTGTACGCCACAAGGCACAGAGATTCAAACACAAGATTAGAATGCTGCCTTTCAAATTTGGGAATGAAGCATCTTACACTATGTTGCTTACCACGCTGACTTTTGATAATTTGCCACCAGATCTTGAAGATGCAGTCACGTCTGCGGTTTAGGATTTTTCAGGAAAGACATCGGGTTGATCAGTGGTGTTGATCCTGTTCGAATCACGGTGAAGCCAAATGCTCAATGTCTGGGAATACCCCAAAATAATTTGACACCTGAAACGATTGCTGGGATTACTCCAGTAGCTGAATCTATGATCCAACAGGGGATCCTGAAGGAGATAATGCGGAGTCTATGCAATTCACCCATCATGGGCTTAGAGAGGCTGAGTGGGAAATATTGCATTGTTCAAGACTTGCGAAAAGTGAACACTGTTCTTAAAAACTGCAAATGCTATTACCGAATTGCAAATTGCAATA
Organism: Pleurodeles waltl; assembly: GCF_031143425.1. NCBI lineage: Eukaryota > Metazoa > Chordata > Amphibia > Caudata > Salamandridae > Pleurodeles > Pleurodeles waltl. The sequence continues at coordinate 1,115,867,022 of NC_090445.1, forward strand.
CCGGCCCCATTCGCACCTATGGGCCTGTAGGCCCATATTTGCGAATTTTTTGCATTTCCCAAATTGCGAATTCCTAACTGCAATTCCCAATTTTGGGAAATGCAAACCCCAGGGTGCTGGGGGCCTAAGGCCCCCTCTGCTGCACCCCAAGAATTTTTTTTAAGACATGTAAGGCGCACACATTAAGGAATTGCTTGTTACATGTGGTTTAGAAATTGCAAATAAGGATTCCCTATTTGCGATTTCTTATTTAGAGAATCACAATTTACGATTCTCTAAATGGAGTCACAATTTTAAGGAATTGCTATTTTATCAATACCTTAAAATTGCGTTGCCAATGCCTTTCATACATACTGAAAGGCATTTTTGCATTCGCAAACGGCCATTCACGCCATTTGCGAATGCAAAAATGGTTGATATATCTGGCCCCTAGTGCTGTGAGAAAGTGAATGGAACCTGGAGACCATTGTTCCAGAAGACAAGTAAGAGAAAAACTGAACCTGCTAATGGAGCGTGTGCCCCAAACGAAACAATAGGACACTGGGAACTCTGATCTTAGTGAAAGTGAAAATGAAGGATTGGCCCTGAGGAGATCAAGAAGTGTAAGACTGCCATGTCGGAGGTTCTCTTCACTTGAACAGATATATTTTGCTGACAATGGCAGCAAGAGAGAATGTAGGGATTTTTGGGATAACGCTGCACATCTAACTGAACCTCCTTGAACTGAAAATTGTGCTTGAATCTTATTTGAATTTCCTGTGTTGTTAGACTGAGTCATTTCATTCTGGATATGATTATTAGTGACTTTGAACTGTGCATTCATTAGAGACCTTTGCACTGATTTTGTGAAGGAATAAAGAAGAGTACTGAGACCCAAATGGACAAGTGTGGCTCAATTGTTAGAGCAGCAGACCCTCATGCAGAGGGCTGGTCCGGGACGAGGGTTCAATTCCTCCCTCTGTGTGTCTTGGGCTTAATTTCCTCAGACCTGATAATTCTCCCCTTGGTGCCAATCTAATCATGGGTCCCACTCTGTAACTCTGGGAAGTAGCTTGCTTAATCTCCACAACTGTGCTGGGATGCCTGGCTTCACCTTGGGGTTACCCAGGAATGGGCACTTCACAGGCAAATCATGAAGGGTTCCACAGTGGTATGCATACAGTGCCAAGAAGCCTGACTTACAGGGTAAAAGTGTGCTATACAAGTACGAAGTTTACAGTTTTACTCAGTTTAGACCAAAAGCCTAACTTTACTCATAGTAAAGAAGAAATTGAACATGAAGGGCCAGATGTATATAGCTTTTTTCAGGTCACAAACAGCCTGATTCCCAGAATCGGGCCATTTGCGACCAAAAAGAGCATTTTCCACTGTATGAAAACCTATTTTGCAATTCGGTAATCTATGAAAGAATCGCAAAATAGGTTAGTGATTTGGTATTAGGCAGGGGCATGTTTAGGGCTCTCTTCCTAATACCGAATCGCACTGGCATGTATGAATGTTTTGTGACCGGAATGTGGTTGCAAAACATTCATACTTTACTGACTCCATGAAGGAGGCGGTAAGACATATGCAAACGGGAAGGGGTCCCCAAGGGACCACTTAACCTTTGTGAATGGGGGCATCAACATTTTTTAAGATCAGGCACCGGTCCCAGGGACCACTGCCTCCTCTTAAAGAATTAACAGGAGACTTTTCATGTTTTTTGTTTGAAATGCATCCCGTTTTCCTTTAAGGCAAAGGGTGGCATTTTAAAAAAAACTGCTTTATTTAAAAAATAGTCACATCCATGGTGGTCTGCTGATCCCAGCAGGCCACAATCCCTGTGAGTGCCAGCCATTCCCAATGGGTCACACATTGCGACCTGCCTCATGAATATTAATGAGGCAGGTCTCTTGCGACCCCTATGGGAATCGCAAACAGTGTCTCTCACACTTCTGTACGTCAGAGTTTGTGACTCACAATTTGCAAATAGCTAAAATTTGCAAATTGCAATGGTCGTACATCTGGCCCCAAGTGAAGGGAAACACACCAGCATTAATGCTAGATTGGCAGCATAAGAGAAAGTTGTGCACACACATTGACCTGAGTTATTTGGATTTGTTGTTTATAGGGTAGAGTGAACGCAAACATAACTTTGCTGTTAGAGGAAAAAATTAATTCTTTTTAGATGGCAAGGATCCTGTGATTCCTGGAGTATACTTTATTTGTGGACAGTATGCTTATTTCAAATTGCCCAAGGGGTGGAATGCTCCATGTTATTTCGGTATAGTCTTTCTAAAGATTTACCATGTGGAACAGTTCAATGATCCTATAAGGGAAACAAAGCCTAAAACGAGAAGAGGTGTTAGTGCTGGAGAAGTGATAGGAGACATTTTTGGTGCATTGATCTTATCTGTAGGGGTGATTCTGAATGATTTGAAGATTAGAAAGCTGCCTATGATAGTGGATAAACTGGCAACTAGTACAATAAATTCCTTATTGCTTGTGAATACGGAGATGGTAATGATAAGATCTATAGTTTTGCAGAACAGACTTGCGTTAGACCTTCTACTCGCAAAAGAGGGCTGAGTCTGCCGGATGCTAAAACTTCAGCAATGCTGTACTTATATCCCAGACAAATGTAAGGATCTGGAGAAATACATTCAGAACATTTCTGGTTTGACGAAGGATTTGAAAGAATTGGAAGCAACAGGTGCATGGGAGGCTATTGGAGATGGATTTGCTGCATAGGGCAGATGGTTTGGAAGCTTAGGGAGTGGAGTTGTAGGTGTGCTTCTGAAACTGTTACTGCCATATGTGCAATAGTTATGGTTGTGGGTATGGTTGTGGGTTTCAAAATCTATCATAAGATGAAAGCTGAGCAGGCAAGGAGGAGAAAGAGAGGGGTTATTGAGCTGGAGGAGAATCAGTATATTTTCATGATGACATGAAGTGTCCGGAGGAGTCTATATGGAAACTGATGAAAAATATAAGGCTTTAGTAGGTCTCATTTAAAGGGGCTTCATCATGATTGTTATGATTTAATTTGTCATCAGAGGTGCGATTAGTTACACATAATTTTGGCTGTACCATCTTGTGTCACACAAGTGACATGACAGTGTAATTGACAATATATATATTGTGTGCCTTAACATTACTAATGTGAAATGGAGCACCTAAATCGTATTACTGAAGGTGCATTTACTTGAAATTCATGTATAAGTGTGTTCTAATGTGTGATGTTAACAAGCTGAATTGTAGTACTCATGTACATTTAAATTCATGTATTTTGGCTATGGTACTATGATGTATTTGCATATAATGTTTCATTTATAATTCATGGATTAATTTATAAGTGTGAGATGCACTTGTAATCATGTATTCGAAATGTGCATTCAATGCCATATTAAGTTACCATAACTGAAGGTCTGAAATGTTGATCCCTAGTGTCTAACCTTCAAAGTGGATTTTTGCTTGCATTGCAATATTCTTACTTGCAAGTGTGTTCGTGTAAGTCTACAGTTGCTGAAAGGCATGTTGTGTGTGTGAAAGATAGTCGAGTATGGGAGAATACTTTGGCAAAGACAAAGGAGTGCTAATGAATTGTTTGTGTACTCAGCACCGACAGACATTCAAGGTCATCCTGATGTCCAAATCGTGGGAAGTGAAGTTCAATAGGACTTGGTAATTCCAACTGTGCATGGAAGATGGAAAACTACTGGTATTGATGACGTGGATTTTTTGAAGGTTCTATAGGTTTAATTTGCATTCACCTAGTTAGGTGAGGGCAGATTCTCTTTAGTGTTTGACAAGTGCAGATTACCTGGAAACTTGGAGGGGTACAGACCTCTCTACTATTTATTCTTTGTGTGTGTCTTTAGTCTAAGCAACACCTCTCTATCAGAACTTCTACTGAGGTTTCTGATATGTTGACACTGTCCTATAGTCCCATTATTTCTTGAGACTCAACTGGTATTTCCTTTAGTTTAAGGTACTTACATTAACTTAGTTTCTCCAATGATTAAGCAAGAAGACTGCGACGTAGATACAGCACCAGGTCTTATTTCTCATCCTTTGTATTGCTTCAACTGAAATTCTTGTATGTCTTATGCTCATACAATTTAACTTTATTCAACACTTTTCCTCACCTTTGGTAATTGTGTACTTATACTGCATGTTCTTGAGATTCATTATATCAGTTTGGCTGCCTGGATTTATTGTGTGACTAATAGGCTACACTGTTAATTGATTAGTATCAATTTTAACTCCCCTTTACCCCTTGTGACTCTTGCTATTATGGTGATACTTTTACTATGCCTCTAATATTATAATTCAGCCAACAAAATGCAACCTATAATACTAGGGTATGACCACAATAATACTAAGATATGGCCACCAAAATCAAACGCTTTCTACAACTGGAAAATAAACTCATTATGTAGTTACTATATCCAAAACACAACACTACATCTACCAGAGCCACAATTCAATGCCAGGACCAACATACATGGATAAAGATTCTAGAATAAAATAATAATAAATTAGAAGAAGAAAAATAAAATAAAAATCAATCATACAACTACCTAAGTATAAAGTACGTCAAGTCAAAATATCACAGCACAAAATTCAGAGACACGAGGCGATGTGTGGGAACCCTCTGTAACAAAACCTCTTCTTGATGCGTTTTCTATTTAACTCATTATTGCAGTCCTGCAAGTGTTGTCTGTTTGCAATTAAATTGTATTTTATATATTATGCAATTAATCTGAATGTGATATGAATAGTCCTTTAACCCCTTGGGTGCCGTGGACATAACGGTTACGTCCTGGGCAGCACCGCTCGGGTGCCCGTGCTGCCCAGGACGTAACCATTACGTCCAGACAGTGGCCCACGGTAGAAGCGCTAGCGCTCCCCCGGGGGCCTGGCACCCCCCCTTCCCTGGGCAGGGGTGGGAAGAGAATAGCTTCCTCTTCCACCCCCGCCCTCCTGACCCCACTGTGGCATCTGATGGCGTCAGTGCGCAATTACTGACCTTATCAGAGGCTGCCCCCACCACAATGGAAGCTGAGCTTCCAGCACGGATCAGAGGAGAAATGCAAAAGCATTTCTCCTCCGATCACGTGGAGGGGGTGAGAGAGGCATGAAAGGAGAGGAAAGGCCTTTCATGTCTCTCTCATCATTTCTGCTGCCCGATCGCAATGCTATCGGACAGCAGAAATACCACTAGACACCAGGGAATTTCTTTTTGTTTGTTTATGGCATAAGGGGAGCTGCCCCTTGGGCTCCCCAGGGGGGCAATATATTTTTAGGCCATTTTGCTAGACACCAGGGATCATTGTTTTTTTTGTTTGTTTGTTTTATGTATGTGGGGAGCGACCCCTTAGGCAAAGGTCGCTCCTTTGGGGGCAATTTTACTTTTAGGACATTTCTGCCCCCCCCCCCCTTGGAGGCAGACTGGCCTATTTTTATTAGGACAATCTGCCCCCAAGGGGGGCAGAAACCACTAGACACCAGGGAGTTTTGTTTTTTATTTATGTTTATGCATAAGGGGAGCAGCCCCTTGGGCAAGTGCCACTCCCCAGGGGGGCAAAATATTTTTAGACCTTTTCTGCACCCCCGGGGGCAGATCAGCCTATTATAATTAGTCTGATCTGCCCCTGGCGGTAGGGGAGGCAGAAACCCTTAGACACCAAAGATATATACATTTTTTTAATGTTTATTTTTATTTTTTTATATCTGGGGAGCGACCCCTTAGGCAAAGGTCGCTCCCCTGGGGGGCAAATTGTCATTAGGCCATTTCTGCCCCCAAGGAGGACCGAAAACCACTAGACAAAAGGGATTTTTATTTTTTTGCGTCAATTTCATGCAAGGGGGGGGGCGACCCCTTAGGCAAGAGTCGTTCCCCTGGGGAGGCAAATGTATTTTGGGCAATTTCTGCCCCCCCTTAGCGACAGATCAGCCTATTTTTATTAGGCCGACCTGCCCCTAAGGGGGGCAGAAACCACTAGGCACCAGGGATTTTTCTTTTGAGCCAATTTCACACAAGGGGAGCGACACCTTAGGCAAGGGTCGCTCCCCTGGGGGGCGGCTAATTTATTTTAGGCCATTTCTGCTCCTCCTGGGGGCAGATCGGCCTATTTCTATTAGGCCGATCTGCCCCCGGGGGCAGAAACCACTTAAGCACCAGGGATTGGTGTGTGTTTGTATGTGTGTGTTTTGTTTGGGGGGCAGCCCCTTGGACAAGGGTCACTTCCCATGGGGGCACATTACTTTTGGCCATATCTGCCCCCGTGGGCAGATTGACCTCTTTTTGGAAGGCCCATCTGCCCCCAAGGGGGGCAGAAAGCCCACCAGAATACAGAGAAGACTTTTTTTTCCAAATTAAGAGGTATGGCTATACCCCCACCCCAAATAAATGGGGCCAAAGTTGTTCTGCCCACTGGTGGGCAGCTGGGGCAAGATGGGGCAATTACCCCGGATCCACTCCCCGGGGGGCAGAAAGCATACTAGATGCCAGGGAATAAAAAAATAAAAAAATAGTGGGGTGGTGGCTACCAACCAGTATGGGTCTGGTTATGACCCCACCCCAACTGAAGGGGGTAACAGTCTTTCAGCTCTCCCTCCGCACACTAAAACATCTTATCCCACAGCAAGCATTTGATTTTTTGGGGTTTTGGTTTTACATTTGGGCCATGAGAGCTTGGCTAACTCTCAAAATTGTCCCACTTGGAATGGTGAGGGCTGCACTTTTTGGACTTTGGGATGCTGCCATGTGGAAAAATCCACAAGACCCAGACACATCTGAAAACTAAACATCTGGGTGATTCCAGAGTAGTGTGCTTCACATGCACCCGCACCATTTTCTTACCCACAATGCCCTGCAAACCTCCAACTTTGCTGGAAATCACACATTTTTCCCACAATGTTGTGATGGAACCTTCCGGAATCTGCAGGAATCCACAAAATTCCTACCACCCAGCATTGATTCATCTATACCGATAACAATTCTGCTGCACTTGTCAGCCTAATTTTTTTTTTTTAAACTGCCCTTTTGGACCCGCTTTGTTTCCCCCCTTAATTTCGACATGTTTTTTGCTCTTCCCCGTTACAGGCACTTTGTCCACCTACTCAAGTGAGGTATCATTTTTACTGGGAGACTGAGGGGAACGTTGGGTGGTAGGAAATTTGTCCCGGTGTGGTGATCCCACCTGGATTCCCTCGGTTGTCTAGTTTTCAGAAATGTTTGGGTTTGGTAGGTTTCCCTACATGGCTGCTGAGCCCAGGACCAAAAACGCAGGTTGCCCCTCGCAAAATAGGTAGTTTAGTATTTGATCATTTTGATGTGTCCACATAGTTTTGGGGGGAATTTTTCTTTTCGTGGGCACTAGGCCTACCCACACAAGTCAGGTATCATTTTTATCGGGAGACTTTGGGAAACACTGGGTGGTAGGAAATTTGGGGCTCTTCTCAGATTCCTGAACTTTGTGTCACTGAAATGTGAAGGAAAGGTGTTTTTTTAGCCAAATTTTGAGGTTTGCAAAGGATTCTGGGTAACAGAACCTGGTGAGAGCCCCACAAGTCATTCCATCTTGGATTCTCCTAGGTGTCTAGTTTTCAAATATGCGCAGGTTTGGTAGGTTTCCCTAGGTGCCGGCTGAGCTAGAGGCCAAAATCTACAGCTAGGCACTTTGCAAAAAACACGTCAGATTTCAACGTAAAAATGTGATGTGTCCAAGTTGTGTTTCCTGTCGCGGGCGCTAGGGCTACCCACACAAGTGTGGTACCATTTTTATCGGGAGACTTAAGTGAACACAGAATAGCAAAACAAGTGTTATTGCCCCTTGTCTTTCTCTACATGTTTTCCTTCCAAATGAAAGACATTGGGGGTCATTACAACATTGGCGGTAAAAGCCGCTTATCGCCGTGCAGAGGACCGCCAACACACTGTCGTGGCCGCAGAATTCCGCCACGGTCATTATGACCCACAGCTCGGAATCCGCCAAAATCCACACACCCACACAAGTCCGCCACACCAAAGGTCACTGATAAACTGGCTATAACAAAACCTCCACCGTCACTCCAACAGGAATACGCCCACACTATCACAACCCAGGAATCCACGCAGCGGTCTTTCAATCATGGTATTCCATTGGCGGTACACACCGCCGCGCTCAAAATACACACTCCCCATTGGACAAATCGAAATACACACACTTGATACACATACACACACCACTCCCACACACCCAATACAATATAAAACACACACCCACATCACCCACAAACCCTTACGACCACAATTCCGACTGAAGGCCAGAGAAAGACACCACCATCTACAAACTAGCAACCACAGGCACTCAACACCAGCACTCACACAACATCCACGCACAAAACACCACACACCTCTAAATATCACCCGACACATCACAACACACACCACCCCACACATCACCCACACCACCCCATGGTCCGCAAAGACACCCCAGGTTCTCTGAGGAGGAGCTCAGGGTCATGGTGGAGGAAATCATCCGAGTAGAGCCACAGCTATTCAGATCACAGGTGCAGCACACCACCATAGCCAGGAAGATGGAGCTATGGCGAAGAATCGTGGACAGGGTCAACGCAGTGGGACAGCACCCAAGAACACGGGATGACATCAGGAAAAGGTGGAACGACCTACGGGGGAAGGTGCGTTCCGTGGTCTCAAGACACCACATCTCAGTACAGAGGACTGGCGGCGGACCCCCACCTCCTCCCCCAGAACTAACAACATGGGAGGAGCAGGTCTTGGCTATACTGCATCCTGAGGGCCTCGCAGAAGAAGCTGGAGGAATGGACTCTGGTAAGTCACATCTTTCATTACTTCATCCCCCACCCTACCTGCATGCTATCACATACCCCCACCTTCGTCCCTCGCCCCCATCACTCCAACTCCTCACGTATGTCCCAATATCACAAACCACACATCCAAAACCATAGCCCTGCATGTATCACCAAAGCATGGACACCCATCATCAAAGCATGGCCACTGCACATACCCATACACCCCCCTAAACCATTATCACACAAGTTCCTACACAGGAATGCAAGCACTGGGGTACAGCGTCACCCACCCATTGCACACCATGGCACACACATGCAATAATCATGCCTTTACACCCCTGCAGGACTCCTACCCAACGGATAGGAGGGTCCAGACATGTCCACTCCACCCACAGAAGAGGCCCACAGTGATGACAGCAGCTCTGTCCAATTGGATCTAGATGACCAGCCCGGCCCATCTGGGACCTCGGGACAATCGGTTCCCCTCACACTGGCACCGGCCACCACAGAGCCTCCCCCCTCTGGAAACATCAGCACAGCACCCACCCCACGGGCCCATACCTCTGTCCCCACGACACGTCAAGCAGCAGTGTGTCCACCACTACAGGGAACCCAGACTAACCCAACAACACCAGGGACCTGGGGGCAGTGGCAGTGGGCACACGGTTCAGGGGACAGAGGCACAGGAACACAGGGGAACTGGGAGGGCTGCTGTGCGACAGGGGGAGGACAGGCCCAGGGAACACACTCTCCACGAGGCCCTCTCCAACATCATGGGAGCCTACCACCATTCCCAGGAGACGATGGCAACGGTACTGGCCAAGTTTAAGGAGACCCAGCGGCTGCAGGAGGAACAGTATTTGGGGTCAGGGAGGAACTCAAATCCATCAGTTTCACCCTGGGCACCATTGTAGGGGTGCTGAAGGAACTCGTCAACACCAGGAGGGACACTGTGGCACAACAAGGGGCCCCTGACACTAGCCTGGATGATGAACTGCCCACCACCTCCGCCGGAGCAAGTGGACAGGAGGCACCGCCACAGGACCACGACACCAGCACCCCACCCCCTGCAGATGGAGAACCACCCCGCAAGCGGTCCCTGAGATCCAGGACAAAGACAGAGAACAATGCCAAGACCCCCGCCAAGAAATGAGACCACCCTGATTGTCATCCTTCTGTCCCACTATGTCACCCTGTCCATCCTTAAACTGCCCCAGCTCCACTTCCTATGCCCCTTTGGACAATGCACCTGTGGGACTAATAGACTGGACTCTGCCATGGATATTCCTCCACCATCACCCCTGACCATTTTACAACACCCTCCACTATTTAGCACTTAAATAAACACCCTCAGTTCACAAAACTATCTGGAGTCAGTCTGTGCTTTCACAAATGTGTATTTGCAATAACTGTGGAAAAATGCTATATCCAATGTATTGTCAACATACCTATGTCACACAGCTCTAGTCCATTGGGAAACAAAGCAGATGTCACACAGTGGGACCCATATCGAAAGGGAAAGTCACAACTCAGGGTCCATACACTGTGCGAAAATGACAGACAGATGAGAGGTCGAAAAATTAAACAGATGTAGCAGGCAGTACTGTCTTCTTACCTGTGTCTCACTGGAAGTATTGTTGGATCACCGTGTTCCTGTTGTCTATGTCCTCTTCTTCTGCTTCCTCATCTTCACTGTCCACAGGCTCCAGAGCTGCCACAACACCTCCATCTGGACCATCCTCCTGCAGAAAAGGCACCTGTCGTCGCAAAGCCAAGTTGTGAAGCATATAGCAGGCCACGATGATCTGGCACACCTTCTTTGGTGAGTAGAATAGGGAACCACCTGTCATATGGAGGCACCTGAACCTGGCCTCCAGGAGGCCGAAGGTCCTCTCTATAATCCTCCTAGTTCACCCATGGGCTTCATTGTAGCGTTCCTCTGCCCTTGTCCTGGGATTCCTCACTGGGGTCAGTAGCCATGACAGGTTGGGGTAGCCAGAGTCACCTGCAAATGTTGAGGGACAACTGTTAGACACACACTAACTCTTAGGGACATCCCCACACCCAGACACCTAGTCACACTGTATTGGGTCCATGTCCTCACCTAATAGCCACACACAGTGCCTCTGGAGTTGCCTCATCACATAAGGGATGCTGCTATTCCTCAGAATATAAGCGTCATGCACTGAGCCAGGAAATTTGGCATTCACATGGGAGATGTACTGGTCGGCCAAACACACCATCTGCACATTCATTGAATGGTAACTCTTCTGGTTTCTGTACACCTGTTTACTCCTGTGGGGGGGACCAAGGCCACATGTGACCCCTAAATGGCACCTATGATGTTGGGGATATGTCCCAGGGCATAGAAGTCACCTTTCACTGCAGGCAAATCCTCCACCTGAGGGAAAACGATGTAGCTGCGCATGTGTTTCAGCAGGGCAGACAACACTCTGGCCAACATGTTGGAAAACATAGGCTGGGACATCCCTGATGCTATGGCCACTGTTGTTTGAAAAGACCCACTTGCTAGGAAATCTAGTACTGACAGCACCTGCACTAGAGGGGGGATTCCTGTGGGATGGCGGATAGCTGACATCGGGTCTGGCTCCAACTGGGCACACAGTTCCTGGATTGTGGCACAATCAAGCCTGTAGGTGATGATCACATGTCGCTCCTCCATTGTCGACAGGTCCACCAGCGGTCTGTACACCGGAGGATGCAGCCATCTCCTCACCTTCCCCAGCGGACATGCTCTATGAAGGAGAACAGTGAGCAGAGAGTCAACCAACACTGAGGTACGTAAACACAACTTAATAGGAAACATTTTTAAAATCGACATATGGCTGTCTTAGTGTATAATCAAGGCCTAGATATGTGTGACGCATTTAAAATTAATGTCATGTGGCCCCCTGAAATGGCGGCTGCCTGACCTGTAAGGTGGGACAAGGGGATATAAGGTAATTGCGCTGGCGTTGTACACTGTCGTGGTAGGCGGTCGAAGACCGCGGCTCAAACCTGTATTGGTTAACATTGGACCCTAGGGGTCCCAGGAGCCAATGATGATGTACGCCGGCAGTGACGGTACGCACCACCGCAGACGTGACCACCATTTTCTCTCTGTTCAATCACTTGATACCTGATCTTTGACAGGAGAGGACCTACACTGCAAGTGCTGCTGTGACCTCAGTCTGGAAGCGACGATGGCTCGTGTGTCTGGGGAAGGGGCCCCCGCCTTCAGCACGGAGGAGTTGGAGAAACTAGTGGATGGGGTCCTCCCCCAGTACACGCTACTCTACGGTGCTCCAGACAAACAGGTGAGTACACTCTGAGCATGCTGTATGGGCAATGGCTGTTTGGAGTGGTGTGGATGAAAAATAGGGGGGGAGAATGAGGTGTGCTTGAAACGACGGTGAGTGCATGTGCGACATGGCAAGGGTAGAGATGCGGGCCAATGACTGTGACGGTGCGGGCGCTTATATCTTCTCCTTTTCCCCTGTACTATTCCTGTAGGTCAGCGCCCACCAGAAGAGGGACATTTGGCGTGCCATCGCCAAGGACGTCCGGACCCTGGGGGTCTACCACAGACGGAGCACCCACTGCCGGAAAAGATGGGAGGACATGCGCCGCTGGAGCAAGAAGATGGCAGAGGCCCAGCTGGGGATGGCCTCCCAACGTGGGAGGGGTGCCCGTCGCACCATGACCCCCCTGATGTTCCGGATCCTGGTGGTGGCGTACCCGGAGTTGGATGGGTGCTTGAGTGCATCACAGCAGCCACAAGGGGGTGAGTACACACTCATTCAGCTGATTCAGCACACAGTGGAGGTGTCTGGGTGGGGGAGGTGGGCTGTGGGTTCCCCTAGGCCACTGCGAGTTTTGTAGGCAGGGTCCCTTCTTAAGGCAAGTCCTGTGGCACCCCACCCCACCTGTGTACAGAGCCAACTACACCTAGTCATGCTCCTGTGACATCCTGTGACATCCATGTGTACAGCAATCGGGCATAGCCTTGCATTCCCTGGGATTGATTAGGGAACTCCAAGTGCACGGCGTAGTGCAGGGGGCTTCCGTGTCTGTAGTGTCCGCCAACAGTAGCGGTATCGCATGCACTCAACATGTCTTTCTTCTGTCCCCCCCCCTTTTTGTGGTCTCACTGTGCTTCTGTGCATTAGCATCATCAGGCGGAGGATCAGTGGCACCGGAGCAGGAGGGAGCTGCATCCCACATGGCCCTGGAAAGCGAGACAACGGAGTCAGAAGCCACCAGTGGGACGGAGGGCGAGGGGAGCTCCACGGCGGGGACAGGAGCTGAGACCAGCGACACGGACTCCTCCTCTGATGGGAACTCCCTTGCGGTGGCGGGCCCCTCTGTGCCCCCGCATCTACAGGTACAGCCGCCACCCTCCCTACCAGCAACGCCCTCCCAGTTGCAACAGACAAATGCATACCTGGAGGGCATTCCTTCTGGTCAGGCAGCCCATCAGCGAGCTTTTCAGACTCTGGCCTCAGCACTGATGGCAGCCATTGTCCCTGTCTCTAGCCTCCCCCCTCCAACTTCCTCACCCAGACCCATTCCCCTGTACCTCAGCCTATCCCAAGCACACCATCAGACCAACATGCACACACGTCAACACACAAGGGAAGCTCAGGCAAACATAAGCATCACACATCCCACAGGCACTCACGCAAGCATCATACCCATGCAGACATACCAACAGCCACTGCCTCCACTCTGTCCCCCTCCTCCTCGTCTCCCTCCTCCCTCCCTGTCTCGTCTCCACTCACACCTGCATGCACTACATCCTCAGCCACTACCTCCATCACCAGCACACCCACCACCACACCCCGCTCACGTGCAGTTACCACGCCCACTACCATTTACACATCCTGTTGGACTTTTTGCCTTACGCAGGGTCATCCCCAGTCTTTTTGCCTCCTTCCTCCTGGTTTTTCTGCACTCTCGCTGTTGGCTCTAGGACTCTGAGCACTTTATCACTGCTGACCAGTGCTAAAGTGCAGGTGCTCTCCCATCTAAAGTTGGTATGATTGGCTTATACCTAATTGGCATATTTAATTTACCTATAAGTCCCTTGTAAAGTGGTATCTCTATAACCAGGGCCTGTAAATTAAATACTACTAGTGGGCCTGCAGTGCTGCTTGCGCCACCCACTGAAGTAGACTTTCAAACCTGTCTCAGGCCTGCTAGCGCAGGGCCTGTGTGCGCAGTTTTCTGCCACAGGGACCTGGCATCTAAATTTACTTGCCAGGCCCAGAACTCCCCTTTTACTACATGTAAGTCACCCCTAAGGTACGCCGTAGCTAGCCCTATGGGCAGGGTACCATGTATGTAGAAAGGCAGGAAATGTGCCATATTGCATGGCCTGTCCTAGTAGTGACAAACAGCCTAACTTGGTGTCTCACTGCTGTGAGTGCTGCCTTCTCATAGGATTGCATTAGAAATGCCCTGCCTTATGTGTAAGGGGTTATTGTCTGATTTATGAGGGGTAGCGTATGAGGGATACCGTGTTTGGTATGGTTGTGATGGTGATAATAAATGCTGCTTACTGGTGTGGTTGTATTTTTTATTACTATCACAGAAATGCCACTTCTAGAAAGTGAGCATTTATCTGTTCTTATGACTCTGGTGTTTTGCAGCATGACTCCAATCCACGTCTGGGCAGAGTGACAGTTGAGGCTTTGTGCATACTTTTCAGACAGCCTGTACACAGGGAGGGTGGAGGTGTCACAGAGTTGCATCTGCATACTGAATAGTCTTCCTGGGCTGAGAGAAGGGAGAGGCAGGGCACACCTGCATTTGTAAAGACTGTGCCCTGGCCTCACACAATAGGGTCGTTAACCCTCAACTGATGTTTGAAGCCTGTGCTGAAAGGAGAGAGGGGCTCTCCCAGAACCAGTTGTAACTGGCTGGAACCTCCTCTCCCTACCATTGTAAAACACTGTAAGAACTGACTATAAGTACAGGGGAATTTTCCCCACAATTTGGAGACTCTTGGAATCATCTTGGAACTGGACACCAAAGGCTGAAAGGACTCACCAGGAACCGCCATGGACTGCTGCTGCTGTGCTGACCTGTGACCTGCCTGGTCACTGTGAAGGACTTGCCACTTGCTGCCTTTCCCTTGTGCTGGCCTGTAGCTGGGCCCTCCACCTGAGGACCTTGTCTTAAGATTCTGCTCCCCAGGGGCCGGGTGCTGTGGCCCCTGACCCCTTCATCCATTTCTTCATGAGGGGTGCTTCTCCGTGGTTGCGGCTGCCATTGCGCTGATTGCAGCGCGCTTATGGAGCCTTGGGAGCTCGTAGGCTCCTTGCTGCATTGGGCGCCTTTAAATAAGATCACCGCAGCGGCCCAGGAAGCTGGAAGAACACTTGCGCACCGCATCGGGTGCAGGCGAGTGTCTGCTCGGGCCCCAGGAGGGGTCTGATCTTCTTGTGGCTTCACAGCAGGACCAGGAGAAGGCGCGGGGACTGCCCCCTTCCCCCTGGCCTCTGCGTTAGGAGCAGGACGCTCCTTTTCTGCTGTTAGGTAAAACAGGCATTATTGTGCCCCCCCCTTGGTGGAAGGGCCAGTGGAGGCCCGGGGGCCCCCCAGAGACCGCGGGTCCCGGGAGGGGCCTGTCATTAAACCCGAGGGGGTGCGTGGTGCCCCCCTCCTGCCCTAAGTTGTTTTTGCTGGCTTTGGCCCCCCTCGTGAGGGCCGGTTGAGGCCCTGGGGAGCCCCCAGTAATCACGGTCCCCGGAGGGGCCTGTATATAAAAGAGAGGAGGTGCATGTCGCCCTCCTCTGACCCCAGAGTATAAGGGAGGCCCCCGTTTTGTGCATAGGAGCGCCTGGGGCCCCATTGTTCGCTTTCTAGGCACTGGAGGTGCCTTCATTCAACCAGGTACTGTTTAAAGGACCAATATAGTTGCAATCCAAAGTTCTTTCTACAGACTTTTGTTTGATTCATGTATTACCTACCTGCGTTTGATGTTTTTACATATGTGTATGCAAATGTTCCTTTTATGGACATGCTTGCTAATATGTTTTTCTAACTTGCCATATGTTTTCTAATGTTCCTACTATGGGCATTTTATGATATTCTTATGACAAGTGCTGTGATGTAATAACGTGTTTTCCTGACTACTGCTTATGTTGCAGAATACTGAGTAACCTGTGTGTTATGTGTGAATACTGCTAGGTTGCAGAGTAACTAACGTGTAACGTTCTGACAACTGCTAAGGTAGCAGGATAGTACTGATATGTGATGTTTAGTCTGATAATTGCCTTGTGTACAATACAGTATATTTTCATATAATCTGGTGTTGTGTTTCCTTTGTGGTGGGGATATTGCGTCACGTGTGTTATGTGTGTTGTGCAAACGCTTTACACATTGCCTCTGGGTTAAGCCTGACTGCTCGTGCCAAGCTACCAAGGGGGTGAGCAGGGGTTATCTTGGACGTGTAACTCCCTTGCCCTGACTAGAGTGGGTAAGTTCTGCCTGGCTGAGATGCATACCCTAGCTAACCAGAAACCCCATTTCTAACACATCCCCTGTGTCCTCTCCCAGTGTGTCTGTGAGCCCACCTCCCAAGGTACACAAACGCAGCCACACACCCACCCAACAGCCATCCACCTCACGATAGCCTCCAGCCCATGCACCTTCACCCAAAGTCACCAAACGTACACCTCCTACAACCACTACCTCTTCCTCCGCTCCCAAACACCCTCCATCTACCCGTCCCAGTGTGTCCAAAAACTTTTCCTGTCCAACCTTGACCTCTTCCCCTCACCTCCCCCACCCCTTCAGTCTCCTAGGGCCCACCTCTCCAGGTCCCAACCCAGCGCCTCAGCCACAACATCAGCAGGAGCAGTGGTGCCAGTAGTGACCGGCTTCTGGAGTGCGCCAGGCAGCAAGGCAGTCAGTGTGCCAAGGAGCCAGAGCACGGACAGTCCCTCGCCTGAAAAACACAAAACGTTTGCCAGTGCCCGGCGGGAGAGAGGGAAGAAATCTTCAAACAAAGCCGCTCCCAGGGGTACATGTGGGAGTGTGGATCCAACTGCGCCACCATCCAAGGAGGGGAAGGAGCACACTAAAACTGGCAAGTCTGGGAAAACCTGCATGGCGGACAAGACCGCCACAAGCACCGCTGCCAAGGACTCCGCCACCACAAGCACCGCTGAAAAGGACACCGCCGCCACCAGCACCATTGAAAAGGACACCGCCGCCGCCACCACCACTGAAAAGGACCAGCACTGCTGAAAAGGACACCACCGCCACGAGCGCCGCTGAAAAGGACACCGCCGCCACCAGCACCGCTGAAAAGGACACCGCCGCCACCAGCACCGCAGGCCACTGAACCAGTGGACTATCACCTCCACTACCTCTGTCCTTGGCAGGATGAAGCACTCTGGGCACAAAGCCCCCTCCAGAACCAGTGGAGACTGTTATCCACTGGAGAGACAGTGGCTTTGCACTCCCCAGGATGCAGCAGTGGGCAAACCACCCACTGGAGAGACTTGAGAGACTGTGGCTTTGCACTCCCCAGGATAAAGCAGTGGGCAAACCACCCACTGGGGAGACTTGAGAGACTGTGGCTTTGCACTCCCCAGGATAAAGCAGTGGGAAAACCACCCACTGGAGAGACTTGTGAGACTGTGGCTTTGCACTCCCCAGGATAAAGCAGTGGGCAAACCACCCACTGGAGAGACTTGAGAGACTGTGGTTTTGCACTCCCCAGGATGCAACAGTGGGCAAACCACCCACTGGAGAGACTTGAGAGACTGTGGCTTTGCACTCCCCAGGATACATCAATGGGCATGGAGCCCGCTCGTGGATCTGGCATCGTGCACTCATCCGGCTGAGGTGCCCCCCCTTCCCTTCCCCCTGAGGTGCCTGTTTTATTTCCATCTCATGCCCCAGCAGAGTTCTCTCCGTCTTGTTCGGGTATCTTGTGTGGGCCTCGCCCATGCATTTTGGGCCCAGTGGTCCACGGACTATGATGGTGGAATCCCTTGGACTTGTATTCTTGGTGTATATATTTGTTTATAGTGTGAATATCTTTATAGATGTATATATTTTTGATTCATGTATTTGAATATATTACAATCATTCGAGTCATTTCCTTTTGTCCTTGCATTCTTCCAGGGGGGTTGGGGGTGTAACTGTAATGTATCATGATGTATTAGTGTGTGTGTTATAGTGGGTGAGGGTGGGGGTGTTGCATGTTGCGTGTGAGTGTCACTCTCTTTTCCCTCCCCCTCCCCTGTGTCGTAGGTGCAGTTCTCACCGTGGTCTTCGCCGCTGGCGTTCGTGCTCCTGGTAGAGGAGCAGGAAGATAAAGGCTGGAAGAATCTGGAGCTCGGGTTCCATGGCGTCCTGGTTCCTCGTGGGGGGTGTAGAGGTGAGCGTTTTGCCTTCCAAGTCCTGTTTCCGCCGTGTTTTTGTTCGCAGTGAATCTGCCCCGGAAAAGGTGGCGGATTGGACTGTTGTAATTCATTGTCCTCCGCCTGTCTGTTGGCGGTTACCGCCCCGGTGTTTGTTTGTACTGCCTTGGCGGTCGGAGTGTTAAAGTGGCTGTCTTTGTTGGCGGTTTCTGCCACGGTCATGATTCCAATTTTTTTCTGCCGGCCTGTTGCCGGTTTTACCGCCGCTTTAACACCGACCGCCAGGGTTGTAATGAATGAGGGCCATTGTGTAAAAAAGAAGTCTATTTGAGTAATGCCCTGTAATTCACATGCGAGTATGGGCACCCCGAAATTCGGGGATGTGCAAATAACCACTGATTCTCTACACCTTATCTTGTGCCCATTTTGGAAATACAAAGGTTTTCTTGATTCCTATTTTTCACTCTTTATATTTCAGCAAATGAATTGCTGTACACCCGGTGTAAAATTAAAACCCATTGCAAGGTGCAGCTCATTTATTGGCTCTTGGTACCTAGGATTCTTGATGAACCTACAAGTCCTGTATATCCCGCAACCAGAAGAGTCCAGCAGATGTAACAGTATATTGCTTTCAAAAATCTGACGTTGGAGGAAAAAGTTACAGAGTAAAACGTTGAGAAATATGGCTGTTTTTTTCACCTCAATTTCAATGTTTTTTTATTTCAGCTGTTATTTACTGTAGGGAAACCTTGTAGGACGTACACAAATTACCCCTTGGTGAATTCAGAATGTTGTCTACTTTTCAGAATGGTTTAGCTTTCTGGGATCCAGAATTGTTTTCATGCCCATTTCTGTCACTAACTGGAAGGAGGCTGAAAGCATGAAAAATAGTAAAAATGGGGTATGACCCAGTAAAATGCCAAAATTGTGTTGAAAAATTGGGTTTCCTGATTCAAGTCTGCCTGTTCCTGAAAGCTGGGAAGCTGGTCATTTCAGCATCACAAACTCTTTGTTGATGCCATTTTCAGGGAAAAACCACACAAGCTTTCTTCTGCAACCCTTCTTTCCCATTTTTTAAAAAAAAACTAACTTTTCACTGTATTTTGGCTATTTTCTTGGTCTCGTTCAGGGGAACCCACAAAGTCTGGGTACCTCTAGAACCCCTAGGATATTGGAAAAAAAGGACGTAAATTTGGCAAGGGTAGCTTATGTGGACAAAAAGTTATGAGGGCCTAAGCGCAAACTGCCCCAAATAGCCAAAAAAAAGGCCTGGCACCTGAGGGGAAAAGGCCTGGCAGCGAAGGGGTTAATGAGAAGTAAACGCGCTCCATGAAGCTGCACTTTACTTGTGGAAGATGTGCTATTTCACAAGTTTGTGTCCACAGTATATGATTCACCAAAATCATAGAGGACACAGGAGTGATGTGAAAACACTTGTTCATCACGGGGAATGGGTAAAACAACTACATTCAAGGTAAAGTTGCTAAATCAACTTCTAAATGACACTGTGGCAGACACAGAGTCTTACAATGATATTGAGCCAAATGTTACTAAACCTGTTCACACATATGTCAGATAATTAACCCAGCCAGATTGTTTATCATAGCTGTATGTTTAAAGTTACAACAAATTTTCCAAGTTTGTTAGTGAGGTCAGGCTTCCTTTACATAACCAAGGGCCAGATGTAGCAAAGGTTTGCGAGTCGCAAATGGCCCGAATCGCTATTTGCGACTGTGCAAAATCGGATATGGGATGCAAAAATCCCATTTCAGACTCGCAAAAAGCGTTGCGAGCCGTTACCGACTCGCAAAATGTGCGACCCCATTTTGCGACCCGCAAATAGGAAGTCGCAATATGCGAGTCGCAAACCATATGCAATTGCAACTCGCAAATTGCGACTAGTCGCAAAAAGCCCAGTTTACATGTCCCATTTACCACTAACTCAGAGCAGGTGGTAATCATTACCAAAGTATAAAAGGAGACCCAGAAGGCATCTGGGTTACTCAAGATGGCGGAGATATACCTGATAGCAGTGAGGAGGAGAGTCCACGCAGCCCAGCAGAGGAGGAGGAGGAGCCAGAGACAGGAGAAGATTTACAGAACAAGGCAGACTCTTTTTCAGCAAACTGAGGAAGAGATCTACGACAAATACAGACTTAGCAGCGCAGCTATACTAGAATTAATTGAATTACTCAAACCACAGCTAGAACGCCAGACTCTGCGTGGCTGCGCCATCCCTACGCATGTGCAAGTGCTATGCTCACTGCACCTCTTGGCCTCGGGGAGCTATCAGGGGGTCATTGCTGTGGCAGGTGGGGTGTATCAAAGTGCACTATCAAGGTTCCTCAGGGCATTCCTAGATGCCATAATCACACACATGTCTCACTACATATACCTACCCAGGAATGAGGCAGAATTTAACAGCACCAAGTTGGACTTTTACCGGATTGCCAACTTTCCCCATGTCATAGGGTGTGTAGATGGGACACATATTCAAAAATGCCCTCCTGCAAACCTGGAATATCTGTTCTGCAACAGAAAGTGTACCCACTCACTCAATATTCAGGTTGTTTGTGACGCCCATTATGTCATCACTGACATTGTAGCGAAATTTCCAGGCAGTACTCATGACTCATACATTTTTAGGCACAGTGGGATACACCAGTTTGGAGACGGATACCTCCTAGGTAGAGCTGCATACACCTTGTAGACATACACACAGATCAATGTGCACACCATCCAGGACTTTCTAACAGTGTACTGTTTGTGCCCAACAGGTGACAGTGCATATGCACTACGGCCATGGATAATGACTCCATACTTAACACCCAGCAATGAATGTGAGAGACGATACAACAGTGCACATAAGAGGACCAGGAACCTGATTGAACGCACCTTCGGATTGCTGAAAGCATGGTTCAGATGCCTCCACCGAAGTGGAGGTGCCCTCCAGTATACCCCCATTACGGCATTCAAAATTGTTGTCGCATGCGCTATCCTGCACAATATTGCCACCCGACGTGGGCTACCTCTCACCCCTGCAGACCCAGACTCTGAGGATGAAGAGCAAGAGCAACCACATCGCCATCATGGGGATCGGAGCATCGCAAATCAAGGCAGACTGAGACGGCAATACATCGCAACCCAATACTTTGGAAGGTACGTGTCAACTTCAACCATACTCACCTATTGATCAAAAACTCCATTTGTTAAGTGGAACAAAAAAACTATTTAATATGTGCAGAAATTGAACTATTTACAATGACAAACTGTGCAGGGAGTTCAGAAAGCCAACCATGCATGGGGCACATTGCCGTCATGTGCCCCAACATCAGGGACAGTGTTTAGTTTATGACCTACGGCGGCCTCTGCCAGCCTGGCTGGTCCCAGGTTGTTCAGCAGTGCTCTGCCTGGTACTCCCACTCCGGAGCACCGTTGTGTCACCAGCAGAGACACTGCTCACAGTGGAGCCCTCTTCGCTGTCCTGAGTGGTGTCCCCTGTACCCCTGGACACATGCTGTGCCTCCATTAGATCGATCACATGGGTGATCCGGCCCAGGCCTCTTGCCACATCACCTGCAAAGTGGCCCATTTCCACTTGGAGGCCGACTGTCCTTCTTGACAGCCCAGTGGTGTTGACTGCCAGTCTGCTAATTGATGAGGCCATCCTGTCCAGCCTCTGGAGCAGCTGGCGGTCCCTGCGCCACCCACCCTCGCTCTGTGACAGCAGTCCAGCCACCAGTTCCCGCATGGACAGGGCTAGGTCCCCAGTGTTGTTGCCTATGACGTCCAATTGTGCATGGAACTGCTGCATGCTGTTCTCATTGCTCCTTACAAAGCGGTGCAGAACCCCACTAATCCTCCCTAACATTTGGTTCTGCAGGCGCTGACCACGTAGCAGTTGTGCCTCGTCATGGTGGTGGATGGACGCCCGGACTCTGCCTGCAGCCCTGCTCTCCTCAACCTGCGTCGCCTGCGCAGCGGTGGATGCCCTGTGAGATGTACCGTGGCACTCCTGGCTGTTGCTGGTGCAGCCTCCGTAACCACTGTTGCAGCAGGTGTTGTCATCAAGGGGATGGTGTTGGTGGTGCAGGTGGGAGTGGTGGCAGCTTCTGTGCTTTCCTCATGGGGCTGGCTGACTGTTGGCACCTGGCTGCTGTGGCTGGTGGTGGGGTCTTGTGGGAGACCTGTGGGACATGGGGAACAGACTGTCAGTGTCTACTATCTGTTGCACACTTCCTAATAAACATTTGCGTATTGACTGCCTACTTGACTACATTGCCCATAATGCATCATTCTGGTGTTTGCTACCCTGAAATGGAGCTATCTTGGTTGTGCATGCCCCTGTGTACATGGTGGGTGGGGGTATGGCATTGATGGGGGTACAGGAATATCACATGGTACTCACCGGTTGATGTTGTGGGCTCAGAGGTGTCCAGATCTCCGAATCCTGTAACAGCCTCCTGCTCCAAGGTCTCCTCCACCCTTTCCTCCAGGGGTGTGGGTGGTGGTATGGATGATGGTCCTCCTCCTGTGCCTCTCATCTCCCGGAGCCTTTCTGCCACCCTCTCCTTGGTCCGGGAGCGGAGGTCATACCACCTCTTCTTTATTTCATCCACACTCCTGTGGCTGACCCCCAGGGAGTTCACATTTTCCTGAATATCCAGCCAAATTTGTTTTTTAGTTGAATCTGGCACATTGAGGGCTGCCTTCCCAAAAAGATCATCATAGTGCTGACAGCATTCCTCTGTCAGCACCTCCAGCTCCTTCTCAGAAAATTTCAATTTCCTCTTTCTGGGAGTGTCTGCCATTGTTGCTGTAGCTCTGTTTGCAGTTCTGATGTTAGAAAGGGTGTGGTCCTCCCTCCTCCCAGGTGTATTAGTAAACTTCCTGGCTGTGATGTCATCATCATGTGCCAGGAAGTGTTTCCAGAGTGTTCTGGAGTGGTTTCTGGAGTGTTCTGCAGCACCTGCAATCAATTTACATGATAATCGCAATTTGCGACACCCACTCGCAAAGTGCATGTCATTTTTTTGCGCGGTCGCAAAAAGCGACCTCGCAGACAGCGGACTCGCTATCTGCGTTGCAACTCCGGGTGCGAGTTGCAATTTGTCCCCGGATATTGTACGTGCATTCCTATTAGCGACACGCAATTTGCGAGTCGCACAAGCTCGCAAATTGCTAATTTTTTTGTACCTACATCTGGCCCCAAATGCTTACACTACACAAGAGTATTATTTAGCAACTCAATTGTTCCTTTAATTTCTGAATAATGACATATATCCACTAATGCTGTGTTACTGATAGACATACCTGTTTAAGAGTTAAAGAATGTTTAAAAGAGTCAGGCTCATGTCGTGACCACACCATTTTCAGGACTTTGACATAGCTGCCCATTTCACAAATCTTTGCATATCTCCAATACCAGACTATGGCAGGTGTATCAGAACTGACCCAATGTGTGTGTTCCAGGTTAGAGGCGTGATAAGCCAGTCACAGTTTTAAAGCCTCTCAGTTTCACTGTGACGATAATAATGGTGTGAGGACATGTCTCTGCACCTCATGTTCTACCTTTCATATGACTTTTTGCCTGAAAGCTCAGAGTTAGAGGTCACAATGCAGCTGGCGCCAATTATAACACCTCTCATCAGTTAGGGGCATATTTATACTCTGTTTGCACCAAATTAGCGTCATAAGTTTAACTCTAATTCGATGCAAGACTAACTCCGTATTTATGCTTTGGCGCTAGACCTGCTAACACCAAATTTATGGAGTTAAAGTCATTTTTTGACGTGGAAACCTACCTTGCCTTAATGAGATGCAAGGCAGGTGTTCCCGTGCAAAAAATGATGCTATGGCCTTAACGCCATATTTATACTACTGTGCGAAAATGGTGCACTGGAAGTGGGGGGGTCAAAAAATGGTGAAAAGCTTGCTTTGCCCCATTTTCTAATACCTGGGTCAGGGCAGGCGTTAGGGGACCTGTGAGCCTATTTCCATGGTGGAACGTGCCCTCTCCAGGCCCCAGGGACACCCCCACCCACACCAGAGGGACAGCGGAGGATGGGGGACCCCATCCCAGGTAAGTACAGGTAAGTATTTTATTTTATTTTTTAAAGTGTCATGGGGGCTCTGAAATGGGCACCTATACATGGCACAGGGTGCAATGGCCATGCCCAGGGGACCCTGGTCACCTGAGCTGGCCATTGGGGTGGTGGGCATGACTACTGTCTTTTCTAAGATGTCATTTTTGGTGCAAACCGCCTTCTTCCCCCTGACTAACGTCATTTTGTTTTTTTTTACATTAGCCTACCCTTTGCACTGGCTTGCACCATTCCATAAATATTTTGGTGCAAAGCTGCATTAGTGCAGTTTTACCCCAAAAAGTATAAATCAGGGCATTAGGCCCATATTTATACTTTTTGACACAAAACTGCGCTAACGCAGTTTTGCGTCAAAAAAATTAGCGCCGGCTAATGCCATTCTGAAGCACCATGCGGGCGCCGTATTTAATCAATGACGTTAGCCGGCGTTAGCCGCCGGCGCTGCCTGGTGTGCGTGGAAAAAAACGACGTACACCAGGCAGCGCCGGCGTAGGGGAAAATGGAGTTTGGGCGTCAAAAAATGGGGCAAGTCAGGCTGAGGCAAATGTTTCGCCTCAACCCGATTTGCGTCATTTTTTTTCACTCCCAACCCCCATTGAAATGACTCCTGTCTTAGCAAAGACAGGAGTCATGCCCCCTTGCCCAATGGCCATGCCCAGGGGACTTATGTCCCCTGGGCATGGTCATTGGGCATAGTGGCATGTAGGGGGGCACAAATCAGGCCCCCCTAACGCAAAGTAGGTGTCCGCGCTAAAAAATGACGCAAACTCCATGGACTTTGGCGCTAGACGCGTCTAACGCCAAAGTATAACTATGGAGTTAGTTTTGCATCAGAATTGCGTCAAAAAAAACGACGCAATTCCGGTGCAAATGGAGTATAAATATGCCCCTTAGTGCCTGCATATGTATAGCAGTACACCTCGGCCTTTTTTTTTAACATGAATGTATTTTGGGGGATTACTAGACAGAGATGTTGCCACTCCTGGCTTATTTTTTTACTTTCCCCGGTGCCACCTCTGGCTCAAAGATCACAAAGCCAATACCAAGAGTGAAAAGCCAGAAATTATTTGTTTATTTTTGCTTCAGCCTAGCCCTGAGGCAGTCACAGCTAGCCCTCATATATCTTGCTTTTCCTCAGCAGATGTCAAGCATGGGCAACCAGTAGCAACTTCTAGCGTCCTCTTGCCCTTTGCTCCTTGTTTTGTTACAATCCTGGACCTTCTGGGCACCGAGTGCTCAGACTCTGTGAGGGCTATTCACAGTGGTAACTTGCACTTGTGAGTAATTCACACATGTAATTTACTCTTACATTTTTTAGCAACTTTACTACTTTGGCTCATCACAGAATCTGAAGGTAAAGTTACTCAAAAGTGGAGACTTACACATCTCGACCCCCAGGAAAAAGGAGATGTGAGACACTGCTTCTAAAACGAAAGTAGTAAGTCCAGCACCACACAAGGCCAACCACGGATACTGCAACATCCAAAAATAATTCAAACTGCTTCTCTGTTGAAGCAGCCAAACTATGGAATTCCCATAGTTCCAGCTATGGAATACCCCTAAACATCAGGACCACTGATAACTCTCTTATCTTCAGAAAAGTACTCAACAGTTGACTCTTTCCTACATGACCACTGTACTCCAGCGCCAATATACAGCATATTTCTGTGGATGTAAAGCTGTATAATTTGATTATATGCAAGTATTTAAATATATGCTTTTCTTTGTACAAATATTTATGCTGCTTATGATTTAAAATATATGGATATTCTTTAGGTCTGCTTAACAAATGTATATATTACTTATGATTTTGTATATATCCCAAAAATGCGTTGCCTCAATGTACGGCCCAATTCAGCGTCACGAAAGCAACGTACCGCGGCTCGGTAAATACGTGTATTTAGACCTGTGAGAAAGGAGCTGAGGCTCCGAAACGCGTCAGGCATATCGTTGCTGCATCTGAATTAAACACGCTTTGTGAAGGCATATTGTTGCTGCATCTGAATTAAACACAGTTTGCGATATCGAGCCATGGTACGTTGCTTTTGTGACGCTGAGTTGGTCTGTACATTGAGGCCTTTTTTGGATATTTTAGGCTTCGCTACCCTGCCGTGGATTTGCTGCTATAAAGCGTCTGGAACCAAGCAACGTAAGGTTATATATATATATATATATATATATATATATATATATATATATATATATATATATATATATATATATATATATATAAATAAATCTATATAAATCTCTTTCAGGGTTAGAGTGATGCATACATTTTTCAAAAAAGAAAAGAGAACTCTGGGTAGTTAACACAGTGTCATCCTTGCTGAGCTGTAAAATAACAAAAGCTATTCACCACTCCAGGCACAGTATTACAACTTTGGACTGGTAGAATACCATACAAGCCAACCTGGAATGAGTAAAAGCAACCCCTGACATGTGTTTTGCTCTCATTAGAGTTCTTCAGAGGTGGTTTAGCTTTGTCCAGACTCAAGGATGCACCCAGTATAAGTCAAAACAAATCCCTCTCAGAGTTAGAGTGATGCATAAATTTTGCAAAAAAGAAAAGAGAACTCTGGGTAGTTCCCAAGTTTATGTGGAGAGCAGCTCCAATAATGAGCACCCTGCAACACCAGTGACACTCTAGATTTGCTCACCTTAAATGTCTGTTTATTTAGCAAAGTTTTTAAGCATAGGATCAGTACAGTGCTATCCACACCAAGCTAGAGAGGAACAAAGTCTTTTACCATTTGTACAGCATAATCTTTAAGCATAGGATTGACACAGTGTCATCTTCGCCGAGCTGTAAAATGACAAAAGCTATTCACCACTCCAGGCACAGTATTGCAACTTTGGACTGGTAAAATACCATCCAAGCCAACCTAGAAAGAGGAAAAGCAACCCCTGACACGTGTTTTGCTCTCATTAGAGTTCTTCAGAGGGGTTTAGCTTTGTCCAGAGACAAGGGAGCACCCACTATAAGTAAAAACAAATCCCTCTAAGGGTAAGAGTATCGCATAAATTTTGCAAAATATAAAAGAGAATTCTGGGTAGTTCCCAAGTTAAGTGGAGAGCAGCTCCAGTAAGGAGCTCCCTACAACACCAGAGACACTCTGGATTTTCTCACCTTAGATGTCTGTTTATCTAGCAAAGTTTTTAAGCATAGAATCAGTACAGTGCTATTCACACCAAGCTAGATAGGAACCAAGTATTTTGCCATTTGTACAGCAAAATTTTTAAGCATAGGATTGACACAGTGTCATCCTTGCCGAGCTGTAAAATGACAAAAACTATTCATCACTCCAGGCACAGTAAAACAGCTTTGGACTGGGGAAATACCATCCAAGCCAACCTGGAATGAGTAAATGCAACCCCTGACGTGTTTTGCTCTCATTAGAGCTCTTCAGAGGGGTTTAGCATTGTCCAGACACAAGGGAGCACGTTCTTACTTACTGGAGCACCCAGTAAAAGTCCAAATGTGCTGGGGTCCCAAAGGGATCACCCAGGGCTAAAAATCTTTTTTTTTTATTTTTCTAGTGGAGACACAGTCAAATCGTGACTCTGCTTGTAAAATAAAACAAAAACTAAGCACGGTCTCCCCACTTCGTTAGTCTAATGCCCACGGGTGGGCAATGTCCCAGGAGCTTTAAAAAAAAAAGTGGGAGGGCCTCCTGCCCCCCACCCACTGCCCTGGGGACTACCACCTCCCCAGAGCGATCTTGTAATTAATGCAGGAAGGCCTGTGCCCCCCCTGCTGCCAACCCTGGGCCAACACATTATTTTGAGCGGGCAGGCAAACGGACCTCCGCTGCCCCAGGAACCACCTCCCCTTGAGGCAACACTATATTAGCTGCAGCCAAGCCACAGCAAACACTTCGGGTTTTGACAGCGGGTCTTTTAAAGGTGGTCCCACTGTCAAAATACGAAATTTCATCTCTGTCCCCTGCACGTGTGCAGGTAAGAGATATGAAATGCTTCAGCAAGGACAGAGCTGCTCTCAAAGCAGCTCCGTGCTTGCTGAAGCAATGACACTGCAGGGGAAGCCTTAAGGAGTCCCCAGCAGTGCCGGGTAGCCTGTAAAAAAATGTAACAAAAATTGTAAAAAGTAAGGACCATGGGGAGAGCCCTTGAAGGATTCCTCGCAGTCCCACATAGCAAAAAAAGAGAAAAACCCCATAGCTCAGTGTGAAGGTCGCAGACCTTCACAGTTTTTCCATCAAAAATGTTACTGCAAATATTACTTTGATATAATCAATGATACTATGAAAGATGGCATGATTGCATTTATTTGTGGGGTAATTCGCAGTGCATATTGAGGGCGTGAGTTATAGTTACCTTAGGGCACGAGTTATAGTTACATGAGGTAACTCTAACTATAACTGGTGAATTTCTGTGATTTGGTTTGTTTAAAATGTGAGCCAAACTATAACGTTCCTGTAACCTTTGTTTTTTTTCAGTAAATATATATATATATATATATTATATATATATTTAATTTTATGCTTAACATGTATATAGGTCATTGTATACTTTTCATATATGTTGTTTGATTAGATGCTCGTGGGTCTCTGTTTATTCTACTTTTCTATCACAATATGTAAATATGATAATAACAATTGTAACTATAAGTGCTTCACTACTGAAAAATTGAGGAAAATATAAAAATAAAATGAGTATAATGAAAAAAATATTAAAATACACAAATAAATTAGCTTTATGTCCAGCAACATCTGAAAGTATGAGTTTCTAAATAACTATCCATACATGAACATATGGAACTTTATACAGTGCAGATTTAAATCTCTTTATTTTTTTTCCTTATACACGTATACCCATTCTGTGTAGTTATTTAACAAAATATTTATAACTGTATGCCTACTGCAGAAAGAAAAGAAAAGCCTTCAGCTCACTCCACTTCACTACTCTGTGTCTCATCCTATACCTCTCTCACTATATCCTCTACCTCCACTTTCTGATTTATCCCAAGCCTCATTGTACTACTATGATCTCTCTAAGACCCTTTCTTGACTCTTCCCTCTTCTCTATCTCTTCTTGACTCACCACAAACCTCATTCCACTACTATGATCTCCCATATAACCATGTCTAGACTGTTCCCTCCTCTATTCCTCCTTGACTCACCCCACACATAATTTTACTATTATGGTCTCCGTAAAACACTTCCTAGACTCTACCCTCCTGTATCCCTCCTTTGACTTGTCCCAAACATCATTTTATTACTATAAATCTCCCTAATAACTCTTTCTAGACTCTTCCCTCCTCTATCTCTTCTTTTACTCATCCCAAACCTCATCTTATTAATATGATCTTCCAAATAACACTATCTAGACTCTTCTCTCCTCTATCCCTTCTTTATGCAATCCAATCAAATTAACAGACTCATATGTCCACCTCTCAATTTGGCAACTTATACATCCCTATACTAATCCACCACTAATGCTTTGTGTTCTGGAGTAGCATGCTACTCACTGAAAAGCACCTCAACACCTCACCAAGGGTAGTGAGTGCTCTGCAAATACAATTACAGTTACAGTGAGAGTTAACACATTTAGCAGTGTACAAAACGCATGACATCATGGGGCCTAGTCTCTGTTATGGGATTTAGATTTCGGCGGAAGGGATATCCGTCACCGTTTGTGGAGTAACCAATCTGCCCATATCTAACTCAGGCCCTCAGTTACTTACCATTCATTATTCAGAGTCACGATCTTCCTCACCACAGTCCTTACAAAATGAGCTACTCATTGGCTCACGGGCAGAATTCAACCATTTAACATATATGGACCACAACCATATTCCTACCAATGCAGCTGCACAGGAAGTGGATATGGATGCCACCATATAGGCGAAGCCTATGTTGGAAATACTTCCTGTTTTTTATCTATGTGCACCCTAACAGGATTGTGCATTCTGCAAGTTCAGATAAGTGTTTTTCTTGTTTTCATATTTGTATCCGTTGTTTCAATCTACTTGTATTCAGCCTGCTCGGGTGGTTGATTAATTTGTGTTTCAGCATGCTGCCTCCAATGTTGAGTGTTTGGGAGGCAGAGCCTGCTAATATTGATCCCGATCGCTGTGCTTCCTTAGTGGTGGCAATAGTTCCTCCATTGATTTTTATCAAAGTCTCTGTACGCTGCCTCCACCTCTTAGCGTTTGGGAGGCAACCTATCTAATTAATATTCATGAGGTACATCAGTTTGCGTCTCACTGGGAATTAGAATTTTGCAAACAGGCCTATTAGTACTTGGATCCTTACTCCCTCCCTTTTATATGTTCTTTATACATTACCACTTGCTGCCTTAGCTGGCTTACGTTGGCTCTAATCAGTTGATGTGCATTGAATGGCGGTGCCACTGGCCTAATATACATCTGTGCCAATGGCCTGTTATGAATCAGTTGCAGAAATTATTAGATCAGGATGTGGTAAAGAAATAGGTTTGGGAACACCTGCACACAGAGGAGAGAAAATAGCAGTTTCCAAGCCTACCTCATTAAAAAAAGAAAAAAGTTTCATCTAATGTTTCATTGAGCAAAAAAATAAAGATTAGATAACATAATTCTGCAGCTGAAGATGAGAATGATGCTGTGGAGGACAGCTGTGATGCTGAAGATGAACATGACATGGAAGATGATGAAAATCTGAAGATGATCTTGGCACTGACAGGAATATTGGAAGACATTACTTTTGCTTTACTTGCAGAACTGTCTTTGAGATTACCCTGAAAGGTAAAGGATAGAATAGAAATTCGAGATAAGAGCTTTTAGCAGCAGCTAGAAGGCTGGGATTTTCTGACAGCTGTGTACACAGGATGTGGTAAACCACTAGGATCCTGAAACCTAAAACTGAACTTGTTTGTCAACTTAAACTTTCTTGTGAAGAAATGGTCCCAGAATCCTTAAGGGCTTGCAGTGAAGGCCTGTGGAGTTCTGAAACAGTTTCTGACCCACCATGTTCATACTTATGGTCTGATTATAGGGGTAAGTCACAGCTCTGCTCAGGTCAAGAATCTTGCAACGGAAGTCAATATAGTTGTGGCAAGACTGGCCTGTTGTTGGATTCACTGCAGAACACTTGATGCTTTATGTACGAAAACTTGTGGAAGATGCCATGTTTTATGTCAGAAAATCATAATCCTTTGCGATTGATGGAGAAGATCAAATATTTAAGGATGACTTTGAAGAAGAAATTAATTAGATAACACACCACCTGTCAAAACACAGACAGACCATCTTTTCTTCTGTGCAGACTACTAAGATAGAAGACTGGGCTAAATTGTCACTTGACAAAGAGCCTTTGTATGTTGGCAGTGATAATAAGAAGAGTGCTGCAATGTGGACGGTCTTGAGCAGATTTGTTTCTGAAAGTGAGATTGCAACCACAGTGGGCATGTGTACAGTTGGTAGAAGAAGGACATTACCACATGGCTGCCACTTATTTCACTTTAATGATTAAGACAGATTCTTAGAAGATAACAAGATGATTAAGTTCCAGTTGTTATCTTGTACTTGGAACAACCTACAATTCTCAATTTTCCAGGTGCCAAGGTAGTGCTCACTCTTTCAAGTGGAGATGCATATATGTATGCCAGCAGCTTACATTGTCAACATACTTTCACGCAGACAGGGTCCAGTGCCATTTTGGTCTTGAGTTAATTTTTCTTGAATCAATGAGAGTTAAGTATAAAGAGTACATTTTAGCACATGAAAATGTTTTGAAAATGGTTTCAATTGCTGAAGAATTGGTTTTCTTTTGCATCTCAATTCATGGCTTACCTCAGTCTTTCTCACATGACGACCAATAATACCACTGATGCTCGGGCAATCCAAGCATTTTTGCCTGAAAAGTGAAGTGAAGCTATTTGTACAATAGTTTTTATTATTTGTAGAACATTCCAACATTGGCTACAATCAATGTATGAGCACAACAGAAAAATCAAGATGGAATATTGTAGTTTGTAATTTACATATGTACCCTTGTATCGTCGACAGATTTACGCCTGGTCAAGGGTGCTGGTTGAACACAAGACTTCATAATTTGATAAGGGGATCAAACTTTATAGAAAAGATTGTATCTTACCAATGAAGGGGCTGATTATTAGCAGTGGGTACTCCATCGCAAATGTGACAAATATCCCGTCCACGTTTTTCCAAGTGTCTTATTATAGAATACATTTGTAATAAGGTGGATGGGATGTTACATTTGTGACAGAGTAACTTGCCAGCCAAACTCAATTGTAAATAGGAAGCCTAAAAATCAGGAATGATTGTCCTGAAACATTGTCCCCATCACCGTAGTGTCAGAGGGTGGGAGGAAAAAAAGGGCCTGGGGACGAAGATTAGCCATGGAAGAGGAGAAAAGTATTGCCCCAGTATCCCATTGAAGGCGGCACTCTTTTTGCTCTCAATCAGCTGAAGAACTAGACCGCACTAGTTACTTTCATCCTACAGTCAGGTCTTGCACGAGATATTACAAGAGCCAGGGCAGCCATTTTGTAGTGTAGGTCATCTTGTCTACTGCCTTCAGGGAGGCAGAGGAAACGAATGTGGACACTCCTGGCATTATGTCAATGAACTATCACTATGTAGCTGAACAGACATTATCTTTGACATGTAACCTGTACTGGTTCATTGTAAAGCATGATCTAAAAGAAACGAAACGGTTATATAGGTAACAGTTACGACATCAACTAACTATTTCTATGTATGTAATTGTTTTTTATTTAAAGCACACTGGTATACACTGGGACTCGTTCACAAATTGCAAAACTGCCATATAAAACAATAAATAATTAAACAAAATAATAAGGTTTGGCTATGCAAACGTTAATTCGCCCTTCTGTGTTTTTAGAGGTATCATAAATGCAATCGATAGTTGTAACAGGCACACTGGGAGATACTTTGTGTGAAAAACGCTAAGATTATTTCACATGCCATATTAATGCTCAGACGGTTGAAAGAGGGATGCGTGTCTTTGTGAGAGTGGGGCTCTTTCCAGGGATCCTAGGCTTGTGTCTGTCGTTGAGCTTCTGTGTAAAATCGATGATGAGTCTGTTCATTGCAATTGGTATTGTGCCCTGAAATGACATCGAGCAGCTGGCAGAGGTGTTATACACGAATATTCTTGAGGAACTAGATGGGTAGTGTCATCTGCTAAGCTTATGGCAGACTGAAACGTTTATTTATGTATTAGCACTATTTCAGAATCTCAGGTTCATCTCCAATTCTGGAAACAGGGCGCTGTTCCTTCCACAGCCCTGAGTCACAGTTAAACACAAGGAGTATAGATGACAACTGACCAAATGAATTGCCAAAACATGAGATGTTAGAAGCTTTTTACTCCTCCCAGGAGATTCTCTGAAGGTAAAACTAAACACCTTGCCTGAGCTTGTGTTACCATCGGACAGAGATAATACTGTAAAGGTTGGGCAGGCCATAAGAAACTCTGGCAAATTGACAAGAGTCCTGTACCACTGAAGCGTATGAGGACCGAGGGATCAGAGAGGGGTCGGCTTGTCCACGAATGTCTCATAAGGTCTCGCTACTGAAAGCTTTAGCTAACTGTACGCACACCTATTGTTTCCAATACATAAAGCAAAATAAGGGCCTGATTTAGAGTTTGGTGGACAAGTTATTCCACCACAAACACTATTGATATCCCGTCCCTCTTATTACAAGTGCAATATATAATTTGCAAGGTGGACGTGATATTTCTGCCACGTTTATAATGGAATAGCCCCTCTGCCAAACTCTAAGGTCCTGTTTTACAATGATTTTGCATCAGTGTTGCGTCACTTTTGTGGTACAGACCTGATACAAAAGGCTTTTTGTAATTTACTAAGTCACACAAAGTTACTTTGCGTGGTTTAGTGAATACAAAGTAACACACATTAGCAAGTAGCGCTGCCTTTCATTATTTTGCATTGATTACATGGGCGGAGCATGGGCATTCCCATGCACCCACCCACATTTTTTATGCAAACCTAGATTTACAAAGACTTGTAAACTTGAGTTTGCGCCAAAATGTTGCGCCTACCCGACAGAGGCGTAACAAGGAGAAATATCTTTATTTCTCCTCAGTGCTTCCTCTTACCATGTGTGCTGCATTATTCAGCACAAATAGAAAGAGGAGTTTACCTCCAAGGATTGTTTTCGTACAGGAAGGTATGCCTTCTTGTACAAAATCAATCCTGGCAGTAATGCGGGCATCTTTACACTATGGTGCATGCATGCCTCCATTGGTTGTTGGCAGCACACTGTGTGCCAGCGCAAGTAGAGGGCAGAAATGCTACGTATCTTTTGCATTTGTTCTCTTCCTTTCACGCAACGCAGCACATCACGTTCCCTTGCTGCACCGCGTTGTGTGAAATAATAGTAAATGTGACCTCACATCAGGTCCTTACAATGGGATTTGGGTCAACCCTTTGCTCATGAATCAACGCTTTGGGGTTCGGTTCTCAGTTGTCTGCTCCTGATTTAATGGCTTTCCTCCCTATTCTTGTTTTTGTTGTGCCCATGAGTATCTCGCCCTCACAGTATTCTGACTGAATAAGTTGCATCCTTCCACTTTGTGAGGACTCTGTTTTTATTTAACACTCCATGTGAGAGCATGCGTTTCCTATATTTCGCCCGACGTGCTTTCTTTCCTCTGCCACCCTAAGATGCTGCTCACCGGCCCGAACCTAGATCCCCCTATTAAAATTATTTGTATTATTTTTCTTTATGCATCACATGCGCTTTTCATCCGTGTTCATCGCCCTATGGTGCTGCCTGCCCATCCCGTTCCTCAAGGTAAGAATAAGTATTTTTGAGGAACCAGAAGCTGCACAGTGCCGCTGAGCTGCTCTTGACCTTTTATGCGCTCCAGCACATCTATTTTGACTTTTTCATTTTAATTTATTCTTTTAGCATGCCATTCGCCATGTTAGAAAAATAAATTTAGGACGGCCACCTGCATTACAACAATTGCACCCCCACACGTCATGACACAACTGTGAGCATTCAACACAAAGAATCATTGGAAACGGCTTTCTTCAATGGACAACCCATGCCAGGCATACATATACATCTCTCGTGATGTTTGCACACATATGCAGTTGCAAAAAAGCATTGGCAAAACCGGTAGCTCTGCCTTTTAGAACCAAGGCCCACTGGCTTTGCCAGTGCTTCTTTTTACACTGGTAGGGCATATGCACGTCAGAAAGGAGAATCCATAATTTGCAGCCGCTACTGCTGGCTTGGCTTTTGTTACCCCTGCCACTGCCCTTGCTACTGCTTGTCTCTGAGTCCATTAGCCATCGGATGGTAACAGAAGGCAAGCAGGGGTCTCAGAACCATGTTTACTGCGTTTAGTGTATACTCTTTACCATTAAGCAAGTCCCCAGGACCAAATCGACAAGCTCAGCTCAGACCTCAGCTGCTAGCCCTGGACACCACTGATCTTTTTTAGATCTTTTGTGCACCCATTTGCATATTTGTCACCTGCACAAGTTTCTAGAAAAAGATACTACATGTCACTTATGAGCACTTGACAAGGACGTGTATCTTTATATTTTAATTGGTGGTATGTAACACTGCCCAGAACTTGACTTTGAGTAGTGAGGATAGATTGCATTGCAGAAATTATGCATCATCACATAGTGGTCTGGACATGCTAATCTTCTACCACCATCAGAAGAAGGTCCTCCACACATGTTTATTGTACAGGGCTTTGGTAGGTCACATATATGTTTGCTGTGCATACAATTGCTTGCTCGTAGTTTTAAAATGAGAATTTTTTAAAGTATTCTTGTTAGCAGACTAGAGTAAACTCATTCCTGCTCCCTTGTCTTTGTTTCATCCTCACACATTCCTTTCTCGACATTCACTTTTGGCAAGTATAAAATGTGTAGATTACTGTTGATCGTTCATGTGATTCCTCAACTTCGATTCAGTATATGTATTTATAACTAATTCTTGGGCACCAACAACGGGGAGATTTTGCAAAAATAGAAGAAAGACTACAATTGTACATCAACGTAGCTCCACGGAATGACAGCCCTTATCAATAAAGCAATACAGAGAAGGCCCTATGAAGAGACATAAAAAGTAATTTATAAAACCACCAAGACACCTGTCAGTTAAATTACTTACTTATAACAGCTGCTAACTAGCACAACTGTACAACACCTAAAAAGTGCCTTTCACTGTTTTCAGTCGTCCCCTTCTAAAAACAGGGACATGAGACAAATTTGCCAAAATGTGACGGGACAGCTGGTGAAAAACCGGGGCTGTACTGGCAAATCCGGGACTCCTGATCACTCTTCCCAGCTGCTTCCTGGGCTGAAGCAGCCTTGACTGAGTCCCAAAAGAGAGTTCAGACCGACAAACCAGTTTTTCCCAAGCAGATATTTGAAGCCAGCTCACCAGTGAATACCAGCCTTTGAATTCAGTATTACTCTTGCAAAGCTCATTGAAAGCTGTGGTAAACTGGTAATGAACTTGTAATTGGCAGTTGTAATGGTATAGTAACCATCCTATCTAGTGCCTTTGTAACATTATATCTCACAAATATTTCTTTGTTTATGATTAGAGTTTTATGGTATTTATTTTTTTTACATTTTTGTCTGTATTTACCCATATTTATTTTCTGGCCATCTTATCAGTATTTCTCCATATTTATTTTGGGTTCTGTGAATAAATGAAGATTTAAAATGGTATATTTCCACATTTAACTAATGAACGTGTGCTTATAAATTGACGCCTGTTGTGTTTTAGCAAATTAAGCAGCCAAATTTAGCATAACAATACACCCACAGGTAAATATTAGCATTATACTACAATTGCATGTTGACATATGTTGCTATGCAAGGAAATCCCATTTTGTTTTTAACTCTCCATGCCATTTATCTGCCCAGTGGTTGGCATGGAACTGATGATAACAGTTTGGAAAGTCACTCAAAAGAAGACAAAATTTTCTGTATTTTTCCGTTTAAAAAAATAAATACACATGAAACACTTTGTTTTCGGAATGTATTTATCTGTAAAAACAGAAAACAGGGAGCCTTATTTATGATACTTTTTCACAACAGAGCCTATCAGGGAGTTTCCTTTTATCGAGTATTATCAATTGGTTGTCTTTCTGGGACACCTAATGCGTCTCCACATCTAGTTATAGAAGCCAAGTCTAGTAGGCACAGAGAGTGCTTCTTCATTTCAACTTTAGCTATACTGTGGCCAAGTGTATCAAACGCAAGCAATACTTCTTCATCTCAGCTGTTACCACAGAAGAGTCCTGCTGAATCACCTGCTGACTCTTCCCAACAACCAGGGGCGCAGCTTTGGGGTGTGTGTGGGG
Source organism: Pleurodeles waltl (assembly GCF_031143425.1). Taxonomy (NCBI): domain Eukaryota; kingdom Metazoa; phylum Chordata; class Amphibia; order Caudata; family Salamandridae; genus Pleurodeles; species Pleurodeles waltl. The sequence goes on from NC_090445.1 coordinate 1,115,904,663, forward strand.
TGTTACACCCCCTAACAAATGTATTTTGTGATAAAGAGTTGGGTAAAGGGGCTTTTAGTCGGGTATGGTGGAGTGTCTGTCGAATTTCACCAGGAATTTTACAGACACAAACAAAAATACACACTCTCGCCTTCAATCTGTTTGTGAATACTTCAAAAAGATTGGTTATTTCACAAACTAATGTGCTGCTTTCTCTCACTTGGTGCACCTAGCACTCTGCATTTCTCTCCCTTTCCGTTGCCTCTAAGCCCCCTCTTGTGCGCTAGCTTGTCGTGTAACGTATTTCAACATTATGGGCCAGCGTGATTGTTGGGAAATCTGGAGCTCACAGATTAAACCCCCGCCCCCACCCACTGCTGAATTTTACAGACCAAGCTATGCCCCTGCCAATACTTTGATCATAATGGAATTTAGTAAAGGGTCCTGTGCCACTTATCATTCAGTTCTAACAAGTTCGATTGCACCAAGAACATCCAGTGCCTTTCCTTGTCCAATGCCATCGTAGTACAATGTTATGTTGGATGTATTTCTATGGAACACATTCAGCCGCTACTATGGAGTCGCATTGATAAATATCTGGAACATGGAGTCCCTCTACTTGTTCGATGGTCGAGTTTCTCACAGGGCCTACTTCTTAAAAGTGATTACACATGTAAGCCAGACTTAAACTTGGGAAAAGGCCTTCTATAAGCTTGCAAACCTTCGCTCCAGATTCAGAAATTTTGCATTTGTAAATGGGCTTCCTTACGGGAAGATTATCGTGTAAGTAAATCTATGACAAGTAATTGAGAGAGTGTCACAAGCCAAGAATGTCAGGTCAGTTTCTCAGTATCCATGCACAAGTTCCCATATAACTCTTTGACACCTGGAAGAGGTCAAAATGTGCTTGTGACAGCCCGTCCGCCGAAATATAAATCTCACAGGATACAATGGGATTTATATTAAGGCATCTGGGCTATCCGTTGTAAATAACCTGTCTGCCCAAATCTAAATCAGGCCCTAAGCCACGTTGCAGGATGGATGAGAACGCTCCCAAAAAGGCAGGGTTAGCAGGAAAAGTGGTTTGTACACCAGGAAAATACTTAAAAAAACAGAGGCCCTTCCTCATACACAAAAGTATATTATTTTATAGGAACACTTTTGCATGAGGAAATGCTTCTGCATGTGAAAAAATATATGATTTCAGAAAACGTTTGCCAAATTATGCGCTTTATTTGGAGTTTAGCGGATGGGATACGTCTCCAAATTTGGCGCTATATTACAGAGGCCAGAGTGCACTTGTAAAACAACAGATGGGACATCCGAAACAGTTGTGATGGACTACCGTAGCTGCCTACCTCTCAATAAGGACGTATGACGGGATACTCGGTCTGTGCAGATGTGTTTTTTTAAATGAAGGTACTCTGCTAAAAACAATGATCTGGTTTAGTTTTTGTGCTTAATGTCTGATTTTCTTTCATACAAACCTCTCATTGATATTTTGCACCAAGAGTACTTGGTTCGAGCAGAAATTAGCCTGGGGGAGCAAGGAAACTGGATGTGGCTGCAGCCACAGCCTGGCTAGCACGTTTACTGCATGATTAAACATTGTAATAACTGTGATTCTCACAAGAATTATGCATATTATACGCGGGAGGAATTTCGCAATTTCACCCACCTCAGCTGAAAATCTTCACCTGTTGTAGGTTTCCCCGGCGTAACCCGGAAAACGTGTGTCATTTCCGAAAATGAATGTGAATATACCAATGAGAGATATGAAACCTCTAGTCGTTGTTTACTATTTTCTTTATGAATCATTCCAATAGCGTCTGGCTCTTTATATTCAGTATTCTTGTAATTGTTTCTGTCGATTGTCTCTTCACATCTGGTGTTATTATTGTTGAGTCTAGTAAGATCACCCGATGCTCCAAATTTATGTACAGTGGTCACACAGTCCAGATGAACATTAGAATCTACGGACAATGTTATGCTGAGGACCAGAGACAACAGAACCCGTTGAGGCTTGGTTTTGCTATGACTCATTTCCCAATCTGTAATGAATAAACTCTAGATGTCAAAGTGTGAGACACAGTGTTTTAGTCAAAGTCAGCTGTTTCACATCCATCATGCAACTTTTGGTGGTTGCAGGAAAATGAATCTGAATCAAAATCGCGATGATTTTGAGGAAGGTAAAACTTTCTACCAAAATTGTAATCAGAGTCCAGAAACTCAAAGTACCACATTATCATTGGCCAGGTGTCCCACTTGATAGATTCACCTGGGGTAGTGGTAACTCAAGGGCCGAGGTACAATTTATAGGGGACATTAAACATGTATTACCTAGAGAATTCGGAATCCGGTCCAATGTCACCTGTAATTCCTCATTTTGCCTTGAAGTTTCACCTGCAGCCAAAATTTGTGGGTGAAACAAAACAGATATGCGGTGTTGCTGCAGAACCAGAATTCTCTTGGGATTTTTAACTCTTGTTATCAGTCCTCTGTTTAAAGGGGGTGTCGTAATGAGGCCCTAAATGTGAGGGCGACTGCTTGCACATGGAACCAGACTAATATTACTGGATATCTGGTACACCGGTCTCTGAACTCTAGGCATAGTGAAATGGTACTGGATAGGTTTAGGGAACCACTAGCATTAGCTGCTGTTAGTCGCATGTTGGGGTAACAAGTACGCTAGGAAATTGGGGGTGTACCAATGATTGGCACAAAAGGATGTTTTAAAACTTAAAAGGATTGCTATTCCAAATGTTTGATAGAGGTCAACATTTTCTAGCGGTGAGGGGCCACAGAGAACCAGAGGCACCCACTAAGGTCGCTGCTGTCCATCAGTAACAGGGCAATAATATTTTAGGGCTTGTATAACACCACATAATCAACATATTAAACAACAGACACAGTCAATGGGTGCGATTTACAGAGATCAGGCTTTTACCATTTCCTTCCAAATGCATTTTTTTCTTGAATTCTATTGCCAGTCTCGTTTGGACTGATGGGGCAGGGGGAAAAGCAGTAGCCATTCGTTGGGGTGGATACAATTTCATCTGGTGAAGCGTGGGGTTATGCTTTATGGATTTTCCTCTATTGTGGGCTATGAGGGGTTGGAGATGTTTTTTTTTGCAGTGGAAGAAAGTGGGACTGGTGACAGTCTTGCTTGTGGGACTTAAAGTAGGTTGATTGATATTGAATGAGAGAATTTTTGTTGAAGTGGTCTGACCATGGTACTGCGTGAGATGTAATGGGTGGAACATGCAAACCTTGATGAAGTATTGTGTCGAGGTGTAGGTTCTCATAGATGTCAATTAACTCTTTTGATGATGGAACAGTGCTTCTTAGAGCCAGAAATCAAATTCTGCTATGGCGATGTAACTGGTATCAAAAAAGGTCCATTCAATTATTGCCTGAGCCTGTTTGACGGATGCAGGTGATGATTTTGAGTTCACAGTGATGGGATAATGTGCTTTTGATCACCACAGACTTGCAGCTTTCCCTTTCCATTAGTGTCAGACGGCATAGAACGAGAGAGAGTCTGTCTCTCGAGAACGTAAGCTGCTCAGCTTCTGTTCTGCCTCCCGTGGTCCGCTCCTATCTCCCAGCTCCTTCGGAGCTTCATTGGCTCACCATTCCAAAACGTATTCAGTACTGTGTTACATGTTTGAGTCAAGAGCGCAAGTCGGCCCACACTATATTCAGAAGCTTATTCAGCTTTATTCTCCCACTCCCTCCTTGAGATCTCTATACATGGCCTTGTGCACTGTTCCCAGGTTCCGTCGGTCTTGCTTGGGAGGCCGTTTGTTCTCGGTTCTGGGTCCCAAACTCAGGAACTCCCTTCCTTTCTCTCTGAGGAACTGTTCTACTCCATCGGTCTTCCGTAAGAACTTGAAGACTTGGCTGTTTTAGTCTTGGGGTTATGCGGTTACAGTCTTGCTGGCCTAGCGGCGGGAAACCCTAAATGGGTAGCTGTGAGCTTTACAAAACCAATTCAATTCTGTGTATTGTTGAGACATTCGCCATGCAATCTCAGGGCCTGTTTTTTGTGGTTGAAAAAACATCCTCAGAGCACAAGGAAGAGTTGGAAAACCAGCCCTACATAGTGAGGATAGAGACCTCAACTATCATACATCTTGCATGAGACTTACACATTTGCAGGCTTTCGATGTCACTCAGACTTCACTGCAAATCATGTGAACCTGGGAGGACAGGACCCACATTTCATTTCTGAGTGTTGCATGTGTTCTCTTTTCTTGAAAATGATGCAGGAAGGCCTCACACCACAAAGGCAATCCTCAAGCAACCCCTTCAGGAGAGAGCCTACACTACAAACAGTTGACCTGTGATTGCACATCTGGCTTTCGCTCTCCATCCAGGCGGCAGATAGCAGGCAGGCACACCTTTTTCACTCTTCATTAAAAAACTGAGCTGCCAAAAGCCTTTCTTATGGGACATCAGGAGTGGCTCACGGCACATGGCGGGGGCAGGGCAGCACAGAGGTGTGGGGGGGGGTGATGAAAAATTAATAATAAAAAAAACTTACCTGAATCCATCGCCGTCACCACCACTGCGCAGCTCCTCTTTCCTTCGCCACAGGCACATGCTCCCAGCCTGCCCTGTGGCCAATCTGAGCACTGCTTTCATGCTGCTGGTAGCATGACAGCAGAGTTTGGATTAGTCGGAGCACCCAGCCAGGTCACTCCCAGGGAGAGTGAGAGAGTCTGCCTGCTCTCTCCAACCCGGTTGGACAGAGCTTAGTGCGCATGTATGTGTCACCGGCCCGAGACGGCCGGCCAAACATACATGCACACTCAGGGGGTGTGCTGAGCACTGAGCACTCCTACTCTGTGCTCATCACAGTCCGTGGCCCCGCCCCTTCTACAATACAATGATAATAAAGATTATTTATTATCATTGTATTGTAGAAGTTTGGCAGCTCCTGCTGCTGTCAGTGGGGGGCAACACTCCTCCGCCTCAGCGGAGGAGCCGCTCCTGTGGGACATTGAAGGAGGTCTCGACCCATAGGGCTGGAGATGGGTTCCCTGGACCATTACTGGGCCCTCTGAATGGCAGCAGCACGCTTTCCACACAAGTAGTGCCCTAATCCCATGCATGGTCTCAAAGAGGGAGGAGTTAATGTGTCTGCGTGACCTCACCCAAGCCTCAAAAGCAAACCATCACTGATGAGAGGTCAATGAGGTGATGCTGACTGGGACAGGTAAAAGCCATTTAATAGTGCTCAACGAATACTATGAAAACACTTGAGAGCAAACACCGAATCTTCACATACCCTGTATTGCACCAAACAAAAAAAATGACAAAAAAACGACTTAAAACCGGAAAAGGATTACAGGGCCAAAGCATGGAATAGCCTGGGCATGACCCTTCTGTCTATCGATGCCAGACCGTTTTGGCAATTGTCTTTAGAAGGATTCAGTCATCCCAAGATTCATCAGGACTTGTGAATTTCAAAACAACAGTGGTCATTCTAAAGTGCAAGCAGATTGCAATCAGGAGTGGGGCTTTTGCAGTTCAGGTTTCTCGCTTGTGAAACAGTCTGCTGCTATTCCTTCATTGTTTCCCAGCCTTCTGCAGTTCTGTAAAGCACTAAAAACTTGGCTTTACCCTCAGTAGGTTAATAAGGAGCTAGTACATTATATGTGGAGGCTTCTCAGGTCTAGGATGCCTTTTAGGTAAGAGTTTGTGCTTAATAAATAACATTCATGAAATTACTTCTACTAATAATAATATCATTTAATTATTTTGTTTTTGTCATTATTGCATTATCCTTAAGCACAGCTATTGGGGAGGAACTGATGGTCTGATTTAAGGTTGGCAGACGAGTTACTTCATCACAAACGTGACAAAGCTACCAGCCGCCTTAATGCAAATAAATTATATACTATGTCACTTGTAATATAGAGGACAGGATGTCAGTCACAATTGTGACCGAGTATCCATCAGCCAAACTATCTGTGAATCTCCAATAGCCGACATATTATTTACCTTAAAAGCAGCAGGTCAGAAAGCCCTGATGGTCTCAATGAGGGCCGGCTTTAGCGCTGGTGGCGCTCTGTGCAAGTCTTTTTTGGCCCCTCTCCCTATGACCACCTCCTCAGATTCACTCACCACCACCCGGCAAATGTGTCCATCATCTCTCCATAGCCCCACCTTCACATATATTGATTTGTTTTAAAGCACTTGTAAAGGCTGGCTTTACTACTCCACTCAGCTATCCACATAAAACATAGTTCTGTTCTTTGCAGCAGGCATATTAACTCTCTACGCTACTTCATGGTGAGTCAAAGTTGCCACAAAACTCCAATCTCTCTTTCTCTCTGTCAGGAACATTAATCACAAGAGGAATCTTGACATTTTAATTGTTTCCTGAAGGTTGGACACACATGAACTTTTAAGCAAGTGCTTTTAAATTGCAAGTTTCGTAAGTCATTACTAAACACAGCACCCTCCTGAGGTCAGCGTCCCCCAATCCAGGTCAGCACCCGGTGTGGCTGCATCGCTCGCACTGCCCTAAAGCCGGCTCTGGTCTCAGTAATGTTGTTTATAAAATGGACTCTTTTGTGTCCATATTATGGGCAAATTGCAACTACAAAAAACACTCTGGGTTGCGAGAAACATTGTTAACACGCCCGTAAACAACGCAGGCATTTCCCACGCAAGCGTAACCACACTTACCGGAACAATGCATGGCTTTTACTGTGCCTTAACTACACATGTGCTAAACTACGCACATGCCTAGTTAAGGCACATAAAAAGGCATGCGTTGTTCAGGAGAGGACACAAAGGAAGCGGTGAAGTAAGTGGGGTTGAGGCAGGGGTGGGGGATGGATTAAGGAATTTCGGTGGGTGGGGGACGGGGCTGGCTATTTTTTTTTAAGGGGCGGGGCTGGGGAATTTTGTGAATTTTGTTTAGGGCTCAGGGTGGGGGGGTCGGGCTTTTTTTTTAAGGGTGGGATTTCGGGGGTTTGGGTATGTTTTTCTATTTAGGGCTTAGGGTGGGGGCAGGGTAGTTTATTATTTAAGGGGTGGTGGAAGGTTTAAGGAAGGACGGGTGGTGGGAGGAGAGAAGAGGAGGAAGGGGGGTAGCATGACAGAACCACGCATGCCGTTTCCACACATGCCTTTACTAGGTATACTTCTAGAAATAAATCCATTGTAAAGGCATGCATGGTAAAGGCATGCGTGGATATGACGCAGTCGTGGTTATGACCACGTTGGTAAGGCATGCAAAGTTCTGGAATGCGTGGTTCCATCACGCAACCATTTGGGACACATTAGTTACTTCTGTCTTAAAGAAGAGGGGGTAAGTCTAGGATCCTCACTGATTCGCAGCCTACCTTAAGGATGTATCATAAAAAATATTTGCCTGAGTCATAAGTGGGTTAAATGATTGAAATCTAATCCCAAAAGAACTAGCAGGTTTTAGGCCTAAGCAAGCCATTTTATAAGCTATATTTGTATTGAATCATATTATGAACAAAATGTCAGAAGCCGGAGCCAGATGTATTAAGCTTTTTTGTGTTCATAAACACAAAATCGGCCTGTTTGCGAACAAAACAATATTTTTTGTTTGTGTGATACCCAAACTGTGGTTCGGTAACATGTGACAGAATCACAATTAGAATTTTCAACCAAATAACAAATTGAAATGGTATGTATTAATTTTTTGGGACTGAATTCCGCTGGCAAAACATTAGCACTTTACAGATTAGTGGTCACTCACTTGCAAGTGGGAAGGGGCCCCATTGGCCAACCTTGCCCTTTTTTAATGTAAAAAAAGTTTCTTTAAGAGGAGAAAGTGGTTCAAGGGACCACAGTGTCATCTTAAAGAACCAAAAAATTCAAAATTAACTATTCTTTTTAAACACAGTTCCATTTCGTTTAGAGAAATGGGCTGCATTCATTAAAAAATGAATTGCTTTATTAAAAAGCAGTAATAGACATAGTGGTCTGCTGACTGCAGTAGGCAATCATTTCTATGATGCCTTTGATTCATAATGTGTCGCAATTTGCAAGCTACTGTATATATATTAATGAGGTAGGTGGAATTGCTACCCACTACAAATCAGTAATTTACAAACCAACCTATTAATACATAGCTCACAAAATACCACATCAGTCACAAAAACACTGTTCGCAAATTGCCCCGGTACTTTATGCTTCTGCTTATGTTTTGTTCATTTTAAATCAGCATTGTAAAGGTTGATCGAAACCTATTGTAGTCCAAGTTTCTAATGTAGGAGTCCCTAATGCACTTTTGTCACTCCTGATTACTTTTCATGCAAAGACCTGGGCTCAAGTGAATTTGGGAAAGCATGATCAGCGAACAATTAAAGTTTCTATTGTTAATAGCTTAAAAGAGGGCTGTGTTTTTGCACCACAGTTGTTTACCTTATTAATCTACAACCTTTCCATGTCACTTAATATGGTGAATGCTAGTTTTCCCTTGACCTGTAAATACATTATTTTATGCTATCCACATACCTCCTGCCTGTAATAATTCGGAGGGGGGCTGTTTGCGAATACTGTCCTTGAATGTAGCAGGCTTGGCCAACAAACTGGAATACAATGACTGGTCACAATAGTTCAGTTTGCATGATATTTGTTGCTTCCAAGAATCATGGGCTGTTGAATGATTATGCATTAATGGGTTATTGGGCTTTGATATGCTGGCCGCCTGGGCTGGTAAGGGTCGCCCTTCAGGTAGTTTCTCAAGATGGGTGTCATGCAAGTTAGAGTGCAAAGTAGAGCAAGTAGATGTGCCGCTCCTGATGGCTCCCACCAAAATTCAGCATGTGAGACTTATATCAGGAAATGATAAAGGGGTGGTGATTGATGTCTTGAATGTATACATTCTGCCATGGTAGTCTCCGGGGGTCCAGACACCCTGGAAAGAGTGCTCCACATATATCGAAAAGGTCAGGAGAGGCATGGTAGATGGTAAAATTACACAGGGCCGTGAGGGAGGTAGGAGTGTGATGCTGATTTGTGGTGACTTCAAGTCATCAGTTTGTGACACTATCAACAGCAATGAAATCTTGTTGGAAGGTCAGCTATGAGCTGCTTTCAGTCTACGAAAAAAGCTGAGGCCTTTACTGATCTTTATTGAATAACAGAATCCGCTTTGTTGATGGGCGTTCAAAGTCGGATGGTGCTGCTAAGGCAACTTTCAATAATGGTAGATCATCCTCGGTCATTGATTATGTTATTGTAAATATGGAAGCATGGACATCCCTCTTAGATATGGCCGTGGTAAGCAGAGTGGAAAGTGATCATAATCCACTTGTCCTCACTATGAGGACGAACAATCGGGGGCAAGGAATTACACCATGACGGGCCTTGGGGCTATATGAGAGGGAGATTGTTCCGTCCAATTGTAGAAGAAGAATACTGTGGGATGGTGAGTACTTACAGATACTCCTGCAGCTCGAATCTATAACAGTTAATTATGGATAACTTATCATAGCCGCTTTGGCTAACGACAGCCCTTTGATACTTGCTGCTTATGACCTGATGACTGGTGGAGTTGGGGCCCTGTGGTCTAAACCAGCATCGCTTAAACTAGATGGTACTACTAGAAAAGGGCAGTCAGGACGGGAAGGATGGTTTGACAAGGAGTGTGCAAAGGCAAAAAGATACGTTTTGCTTGCCTTAACACGGTGCCATGATAGCTTAGTTAGTGAAAAGAAATTTAAAGAATATAGCATTGTATTTGGTCTTTATAGATCTGAAAGCCACCTTCAGGTCAGTGGATAGGGGCAAATTATTGAGGTCATTGATGGACCTAGTGGTCGATGCCCCCCTAGTGAAAGTCATAGCAGCACTGCACATGGACAATATGGCCAGAGTGAGATATGGGATGGGCAGGGAGTGCACAGACCCTTTCCAGGTACAAAAGGGTGTTCGGCAGGGCTGAGTCCTGGCCCCCCTACTCTTCAGCCTTTTTCTGAATGATGTGGTTGACTATCTTTTAGTAGACCAGCTAGATGTCCCTGTTGTTGCTTGTAGGAGGGTTCCAATATTACTTTTCGCGCATGACACAGTACTTATGGCACACATTGAGACTGCACCCCATAGGCTACTCGCCCGTTTTGTTAAATATTGTGAGGAAAAATAATTAACTATCAAATGTATGAAGACCATGGGGATGACCCTGCGACCCTACCCCAGTCTTCGGAGGAAACTAGCCATTAACCACATACCAATTGAGGTTACCAAGTACTTCAATTATCTAGGTGTGCGTTTTCAGAGAACTTGAGCTGGGACCGGCTAGTTCAGAAGGCAGCTATGGTCCTTAAGGAAGCAATATTGAAGTTCAAGTATAAGGTTGGAGCGAGAAATATTAGTATCATTCTGGAAATATATGCCCGGAAATGGAGCAGAACTCTAGGGATATGCTAATGTCCCTGCGCAACGTTTTGAGATCTCTATTGGGGCTAGGGCCGGGTACTCCCCTGAAGGCCCTCTTTGTACAGCTAAGTCTGGTGCCGATATCAGAGTTAGAAGCTCTAGAGCCAATATTATATTGGGTGGGGTTAGTTTGCAATCCCAGAGCGGCAGTGTACTTAGAAACCCTAGAAGAGGTCACTGCGAGTGGTGGACCGGGAGGGCACTCATAGGGAACTTATGTCACATCCACCCTAGGTAACCTCCAGTTAGAGGCTCTCTGGGAGGATCCAGGTGGAGTTAATCAGGACTCTGTGGGCAAGGTAAAAGAACAATATCGGGAATTTAACAAGAGGAGAATGTGTCAGGAACTCAGGCCCGATTCAATTACAAGCTATTACCTTACTAATGTCTATGAGCCAGCTCCTCCGGATTACTCAGATCTGCTGTATCCTGAATTGAAGCAGTCTCTTTACATTAAGTATAGGTTGAGTGTGTTGCCCCTAAGAGGTTACTTGTTCCGCACGCGTAGGCTGGCGGCAGGACTTAAGTACTGTGACTGCACTCTTGGGGAGGTAGCCAATGTGGTCGACTTCACCCTGTTTTGTAAAACAAATTGATATGGCAAGGCGTAGGTGGCTCCAGACACTCTTTAAGAGTCTAACAGATCAAATTGGACTAAAACTGCACCAGCACTTTGTACAAGACCGGGCAATATCAGTGAACACAACTTGATAGCCTCATATATATGGGACGCTTGGCCCCGGTTGAGGGAGCCACCAATTAAACTACGGCTGACTGAATCAACAGAGCCATAAGATCCACAAGGCCCTAGTTGCCCTCTATGAGATACAAGAGGCACACCCATCACCTCTTGTAATACCATAAGGTAACAATATCATTGCTGCTAATACTAACCACTACGAGCACTTGCATTTTTCTCCTGAGGCCCCCTTGTATAGGTTGGTATTGATGGGAAATGTTTAATCTCCCAGATATATAAGGGGGTAGCATCTGTAAATGATTTAACTGTATATGTGAATGTGATTCTTTATGAGTAACAGACATGTCTGGATGAAGCTGATCTTTGTTTTTAAGTTCAGAAGTTTTTAAGAAATGAATAACCATTTTATGTAATTACGTTTTATTGCTGTGTGCATTGTTTTTTTATATATTGTAAGGCTTGTAGCTGAAACAATTAAATTAAAAAAATATATATTTTGTGGTAACCAACTGACCGTTTTAGGTTAGACGTTGACTGATTGGCAACATCAGTTACACGCTTTAGAGGACTAATATGGAATAAATTAGAAATTAATATGAATAAGACCAATGTGATGCACATTGGAGGAAGAAAGTCTACTTTAATTTTGTCTATAAACAATACAAGACTTATGTTGTGAACAGCTATAAATATTTCAGAATTGTATTCAATAATAAATTAACTTATAGTGAACACTTTAAACAGGTAACATAGAGCAAAGGGAGCCATGTTGGGTCTATTACACTTGAAATGCCAATACTGATGAGTTTAACTATAACTCCATTGCTCAGAGTATTTATTGCCAAGGTGGTCAATTTCTAGTGTAGGGTTTGCTAGGTCTAATCAAGGCCTACTTAGGCATGACGACATGGGTTACAGTTGCCCTTCAGTATGGGTACAAAGGTAATTCGACTGGAATTGGGGTTAGATGCATTACAAAAAAAGATCAACAGTTCTCGACTAAACGTCTTAGCCTAGCTAACGCTAAAAACAGTGATATTCTTAGGCTATTAATCAGCACACCTCCCAAACTCACTCTTGCAGGAGGCCATCTTTAATTGAACATCTACCAATGACTCTTTTCCAATGTGAGAACAAACACTATCAGTGCAGAATCCTTTCAGCAAAAAGGTACACTGCCCCTCATTCACTTTATTTTCCTTCTGTGTTTATGTAAAATCTACTTTATAGTGTCAATGTACTGCAAAAGAACATCACATTTTATAATCCCATGTTTTAATGTCCTTACAATGTGCTTTATGTTTAAATTTTGATTACTAAAAATGCATATTGTTGTGTAAAATTAATTTTAAATATTAGGACACTATCCTCAGCAAAAACACAATATTCTCTAACAATTGGCAGACCCATCTGCTGTCTCAGGCAAATAATGAATACTAAATGGAGACGCTCAAATGATGTCATTCCTTCTAAAGATAAACAAAATGAATTACAAATGTATGTAATATATAGCGAGTATCATGCATAATGTAGGGTTCTATATTGCTTTCTGGAGGCTCAGATAAAATGTATAAACCAATTGGCCAACGTTCCCTCTCATTGTTGGACCCTTTAACAAGCAGCTATTTCGGTGCTACATATTTCACTGATACTTAGTAGCAAACGTCTTCTCCTTTTATGTTCTTATATGTTGGCCAAGGAGATTCCAGTGCCTCACTCATTGCAAACTGTTCAATTGCGGTCTGTCTCTCAAGAGCATCTGGTACTTGTTACGAAACACTACAATCTCTGAGACATCTAGTTTGTACAAAGTCATATTTTAGAGAACAGAAAATGAATGGGCTCTGATCAAACAAGGTGTGCCATCTCAGACTCCATCCGGATTAGTAAATTACCTTTAATAATCCTGTGACACAACAGAAGTGCTAGTGATGTAAATAGTGATAGCAAATCAATTAAGTGTGGTTATTATGTATTTCAAGAATCGGTTCCCTTTTTAGGGTCGAGCCTGCGTTGCATCCGCTTGTGCATGCGTATCGCAGCGAGACGCTTTAGTATTTAGAAAAGGGCTCGGAGCCCTGCCAACTTCACGTCAGTGTTTTTTATTGGTTCGTGGGCTTGCCTAATAAAATCTGCTTGCTTTCATTAGTCGAAGGCACGCATACGTCATGCCTTTTCAGGTGGCTAGCCCTCCTCGAGCGCAGCGACCAAGTACAGAAAACATGCGAGGCTCGCTGTTTTCCATCGGGCTCGTGGACTTCTTTTTTTCTAATTTACAATCGCGATCTCGCTTGGCAGAAGTCGAGCGCTTTACATAGTTAATTTCACTTTTTCGGGTTACGTACATAAATGCACTTTTGCCCGATAGGTGAAAGTCGGGTTAGGAGTTTACAGCGCGATCAGCTCTAACATGAGCAAACGCAAGACCAGTTGCATTGTAAATGCTTGTTTTAATAAGTACTGCTGCCTTCGGAGGAATTCCAGTAAATAAAGCCCTAAACTTGTCCGGAATGTTGACCCAACATGTAAACCACTGTGCTCCAAACAGACTCCACAGCTTTGTGGCTTTGGTTCGGGAAGAAAGGGGTGGGGCTATAGAGCAACTTGGCAAGGACTGAATGAGGCATGATAATAAACTGTGCATGTCAGATTGGCCGGTGTTTTGGCTGTGGCCAACCTGGCATGCACCGTTAAAGCTTCTATAATCAATGCTACCTGACAGCTGAAAGAGCTTCCACACAGCCCCATCGGTCTCAGACTGAGCGTTGGGTTTCCCTGATCCACCCAATCCTGGCACTGCTGTTATGCTGTTCTGTATTCAAAGCAGCATGACAGCAGTGCTTGGATTGGCTGAGATGCTGTTACCCAGCAAGCAAATCTTTGCCTATCAGCAGGAAACTGGAGGATCAGCAAGCCAGATCAAGGTAAGAATTTGTTTTTATGTTTATTTAATATTAGTACTCACAATATGCTGCAAAATAATTTTTTTATTGCAGAGGTGATCGGTGCACATTCTAGATAAATAAAATGGAAATAGAATGTGCCCCGATCACCTCTGCAATACAAACTGAAGCCTGTCCGTCCTGTACCAAATGATTTAACTTTTCCGTGCTACACCTGCCCCTCCACTTTCAAAAGTTGCCAGCTGCCACTGCGGAGAACCTCTTGTTCGTGCAACACTCAACCTGACCTCCTTGCTTCCTGCTTGGATGACAACTGTGATTCGTCTGCAACACTCACCTTGGGTCTGTACCTCCGCCTGGGGTTACTGTCGAGAAAGCTATATTAAAACCTTTGTAACAGAACACAGCACCTTGCAGAAAGAAATCAGAATTTTGTCATAAGTGGCATAAGGGGACTACAAGTCCCAGGACACCTTCGGGGCTAGAGGAGGCCCCTTTCACTGGCATCACCTGCAGGTGCTATAAAGCGCATTTCAACACCCTGCTGTGTGGGATGCATTCGCAGCAGCATCAGGGGACTATTGGTCCCAGGACATCTTGAGGCTAGGATGCAGCCCCTTTCACTGGCATCACCTGCAGGGCCCATACTCTTCCCGTCAGTGCCAGGAAGAGGCAGGGCAGGCCCACCCCTCTTGGCTCTGCACTGAGGCACTGCTTCCAATGTCCCTACCCCTAGAAGGCTTTTACATAACCCGCAAGTAAGACCTGATGGGGAAAAGGAAATGTCAATGTAATTGTACTTATAGAGCACTTACTACCCGGACATGGCATCGAAGTGCTTTTCGGCAAGTAGCACGCTACTCTGGAACACAAAAGGATTATTGGTGGATTAGTATAGGGAATTATGAGGTAATCTGAACAATGGACATGTGAGTCGGTTAGTTGGATTAATGGAGGGATAGAAGAGGGAAGAATCTAGAAGGTGTTAACTGGGAGATCATAGTAGTAAGATGAGGTTGGGATGAGAAAAAGGAGAGATGGAGGAGGGAAGAGTCTGTAAAAAGGGTTTAGGAAGATCATATTATTAAAATAAGGTTTGGGATGAGTCAAAGGAGAGATACATGAAGGAAGAATTTAGTACGGTTGTTTGGGAGATCATAGTTGTAAACTGAGGTTTGGGGTGAGCTGGGGGGATAGAGGAAGGAAGAGTCTAGGAAAGTTTTTTTTGGAGATCATAGTAGTAGAAAGAGGTTTGGGGTGAGTCAGATAGTGGAGATAGAGGATAAATCGTTGAGAGAGGTATAGGGTGAGACAGAGTAGTGCATTGGAGAGAGTGATTCTTTTTTCTCTTTTGCAGTAGATGTAAAGTAATAAATATATAGATACATGATTACATATAAAGGGAATATATGTATAAAGAAGATAATATACTGAGATTTAAAGTTTTCATAAGGCAATGTTTCTTTTCTGTTTTTTAATTGTATCTTTTCCTCAATATGTCAGTAGTGAAGTGCTTGCAGATACATTGTTGTGGTAATATTTACCAAATGTGATAGATGAATAAAACAGAAACCCATAACCATCTAATCAAACAACATATAAAAAAGGATTGGAGCAGAAATATTCTCATAAGAAAATCAACAGATTATGTTCAAAATACTCTCCTGCTAAACAGTCATTCAATGCACATGATATCAAACAAAACACATTGTGAAACAGACAATATAGATATTTTGGACAGGTTCTTTGTGGTTCGTATATTCTGTTACTGGTGATGATATCTTAAAGCAAAGAAAACTGCAACCATCAAATAGAGTATTTGAGGAATATCCCTTTCTCGTATAGCTGAACAACTGATTTCTGAATATCGTTGCACATATTCTGTACGAATTTTATTTAAGAACTGGTTCAGAGCAGCTGCTCAAGTGAGATAATCAATCCTAAAAATATCTTAAAGTAAACAGAAGTATTGGGAGAGGTGTTAAAACATAAGTAAATATCCTGAAGTAGACTCTTGCTTTGGTAACAAGACTGCTTGATTTCTGGGCGGCAGCACCACCCTGCCTGAGGGACTAAGTCTAATCCCACACTGTGGGACAGCTGTCGGCCTTACCCCTCCCGGCTAGTTAGCAGCACCTCACAATTACCCAAGGGTAGCAGTGATTTGTGGCAGCCTACTGCATGACACTCAGACCCCTCAGAGGAGCCGTGGTGGAGCGGATCCCATCTCTTTCTCTCAGACATTCAGGCCTCACACGTGCAAGGACAGAATAGAAGCAGGATTTTGGCTCAATAGGTTTAATTGAAGCAACTGTGTTCTATATATGAGGGCATAAATTGCATTATGAGAGTAATGAAACAGAATGTTATGACAGCGGTAATCACCAGAGTGAAACTCAAGAAAAGTCCAACCATGTTGTCATATTGGTGTGCCTGGTATTCCTACCTACACTACTGAGTTCTTACATGAGAGCCAGTAGTAGTGTTAGCCCTAATCTGCCATTCTGGTCCTGGGAAGGAAACCCAATCCCCATACCTGCACTTTGTTTAAAAGAGGTCTGTTAGTCTGCTGGAAGTCCTCCCACGTGGATGAAGATGAACCAAAAATATTTAGGTAGAAACTGCGGTGATGTGCATCACAGGATGGCATACAGGCTGGAACATCCCTTCTAAGATGCTGTGGGCAGTGTGATGTTTTATAATAACATATCTTTTATTCTAAGAACTTGCCCTGAGTGAAAATATGTATTTTCCATGTGAAGTAGACAGTGTTTCCTTTGGATCTGCAATTCCTGGTAAACATCGTGGGCAGCCTTGGTTTCAGCACAAGGTGAGAAATGTTGTGCAAAGAAATTAATAACAGTTTCTGCAAGGAAGGACAACTGATAAAAGGAATACAAAACATCTCCACTAAAATGAAGTGTCACTAAAATAATAAAAGGAGTAAAAGTGAAATGCAGCTGGGTAAAAGGGCACAGGCCTTGTGACCATAGCTAAATAAACCAAATCGTGCATCCGGAAGAAGAGGGAGCACTCATGTTCTATTGTCTAAGGCACAGTTCCAAAGCGGGAGCATCCTGTGCAGCACCAGGTGTTGTAACGTCAAGAGCCACTTGATCCACAAATGGCTGCTCATAGCAGTCTTTCAGTAGCAATCAAAATCTCAATGTGCATATTTGGTAATGAACCCTCATCGCGAACACAAACAGACCAGCATCCAAAGAAGGTATGCGCTGCATGGCAAGGCACACTTTGGGTTCATGCTCAAATGGGCACCACAAACATCGAAAGGCTGGCTGCACGCAATTCAGAACTGGTCTGAATGACAAAGACCATTTGGACTCCAGTTCTTCCAGGAGTTGTGCTCAGAAATACTGCATTATGCGTTCACAATGCAGTAGGGCTGGTGGAAGCGCCAACAGTCCTCCTTAATGAGATGGGGCAGCCATTGCACAGAAAGAATAACACCAGCCAAGCACCGCAAATATGTGCCAAAGTAATCGGAATCCTCCAAAGATACTTGAAAAAATAGAGTGTATGGCTGAAAGAATAATGCCAAATATAGAAGAGAAGATGCTGACAAAACCAGAAACAACAGCCTTATAGAAGTGTACAATCCCAGCATTGAAAATGCGATGTTTGGGTACACCAAAATATCTTGGAAAGTATGTATTAAAAGGGACTGTATCTTTGTGGATGACCTTGCCACTTGGAGACCATAGGTCTCGTGGGCAGATGTGAGCGCCACATGTTTTTGAAACAAAAGCGCCTTTAGTCTGCTCAGTTTGTCAAAATGAAGTAGCAATATGTGGCCAAATTTCTGCTACTTTTATCTCTCGTGTGGGAGAAGGGAAGCACATTTCCGCAACATGTAACAATTTGGGAGACCAAAGCGACATAAGCATTCCTGTTCCCCTACCACATCATCTTATTTTGTTCAGCATTGCATAACTCTTCAGGACTTGTAACATCCATCCTAACTGCATAACAGACCTGAACTGACTCTGACTATGTTGTAAAAATGACATATCTTTCCGAATTATGTAATTTGCTGATGAAACAATGTTGTTAAGTGTGTATATATGGTTGTACAGGGTGTTTATTCCATTATCTACCACGGCTAAAGCTTTCTGCAACTTTTCCTGAGTTATCTGCCTCAACTGGGCTGCGGCTTATTTCTGTGAAGTTTTCAAAATTTTGCTGTAGATCACATACAAGAAGCGCTTAGTGCGTGGTGTTCTTGGACTTAATAAAAAATCTTGTAAGTCTGTGTTGGCTGACAGGAAACTAAGGTGTTCTTTTACAGACGTTAATGTGGAATATTTAAACCACTGTTGACATAGTTTCCCCACACTATACGTGGTGATGTGATGATATGTAATGAGGGACACGTTGGCTTGCTCTAAAGCCCCCTGTGGAGTTCACAAAACACGCATGACAACCATTTTTGAACATAGGCTACAATAATCACCAATTTGGACATGGAAGTGCTGAGTTAAATGTCCGATTCCAGACCCACTTATCAAGCTCTTCCTAAGTGACATTTAAACGTTTTCACCATTTGTCAAATCTGACTGGTGATGGGATACTGCGCGTTTTCAATTCCTTAATTGTTGCTAAGCCTAAACAACTAGTTTGTTGTTCAGTTTCATTTAGAAAGATAATCTTCAACAGAATCAGGCATGCTCTAAGCAAAGCTTCCCTTCCCTGTATTTGCCAATTTCTAATTCCCCATTCACTCTTTAAGTCAATCGACTTCAGCAAATATTCATAGCCTTCAGTAGTCAACCAGGAATCAAGTGAATCAGACTACGTTAATTTTGTGTCTACTAACAGAACATTTTGAAATTTCTCAGGGGGCAATTTAAAATAATAAGACTCTGCATTTATGACATCATGTCCAGACAAATATGCAGACTTTTCTATATACAGCTTAGTACTCCCCACTGGTGGAGTTGGACAATGTTCACATTGTGTATAATTATAGACAGTTCTCGGAGTGCTGGGTTTAAGTATAAAGTGATGTCCGTAATGATGGCAACAGAACATTTCCCCATAATTTATTGTTGTTTGGTAAACATCTTCACTTTCAAACACAGTGTAATATTCATGCTCTGAAAGCATAGAATCAACTGTTTACACATCCCTATCATCAGAAATCACTCCAGGTGTTATTATTACATAATTCATAGAAACTTAGGATGCATAGGGAATTTGAATAATTTCTGTTGGTCTGTATATGTCAAATGAAACTTTATCGCAAACAAACCCATCAGAAATTGTTATAGCTGAAATGTTCACTAGGGACAAGTGTCTGCTGAACTTATGAATGGACAGGTGAGGTTTCAATACTTTATCCACCAGTTCAACAGCTGAGGATTCAGGAAGATAGTGACCATGTTTCAGCAAGAAGAAAATGATTACAAACCTAATCCAAAGGAGTAAGGCAAGCACAGTTAACAGAGCCCACAGACAACACCATGGACTAATTAGATAGTCAATTGTGAGCCAATGAAATAGCTTACATGCGCTTGTTGCATGCGAAGTCATAGATTAAGAAGAATCTGAAAAATGAATTGTTGAGGTCGGCAAAGTAACCAGATTCAGTTTGTGCAAACACTGGAGCCAATATAAGAGGAGGAGAACTGGCAGATGTGTCCCTTGGTGATTCGTAGTAAACTATCCCATCGGTTTGTATTGAATTTGAGCATAATAACTCAGAACCTTGGACATCTCTTGCGTAGATGTAGTGACAGGTACTAATAAAAACCTACTTCTCATCCTCCGCATGCTTGGGGAAGTATTATCATTGATGGTTAAATTTTGAAGAGTCATATCCAGACTGGCAGTGAGAGTGGTGCGAGAACTGCTCAAGATTCTTCGTGGTCTACCTTGTAGGATTGGCTCCATGGTGTAACTTGACATTGTTGAATGAAACAAATTGGTTTTCTTTGAAACCAGGCAGCGGTGGTAGAATTACAGTTCAAGCGCCAGCTGATCATTGTGGCGGGGTGTTTGCAGTGGGCATTTGAGAGTGGATTATTTTAATTGTTGACAGATCTCACAACAAAGCACATACTGTTTGGTCTGTTTGTATAAAACTGGCCACCAATAGCTTTTCTGTAATAGTGTAATAGTAACCCCCACACCAGCATGGGCAGAAGCAACCCCCTCATACTCTGCCTTTATTAGATCTTATCTTTGTTTTGGTTGAGGATCACACGATCACCCACCCCTGGTATGGTTGCGAATGCAACATTTTCGGTGCTTAGATGGTAGGATTTTTTGGTAGGATGTGCCTTTGGTAGGGGCTTGCTGTCAGCAGAAGCTTTCACAGGAGCCAGTGTTTCATCATTCAACCTCGTCCTAGAATGAGTAATAATGGCTACAGAAGACCTAGCAACTGCTGACTTGGCTGCCTCATCAACCAAGGTGTTCCCTGAAACATGTGTTCCTACATGTTGATGGCCTATTGTATTGTATGTACACATGGGTATTTGGTAATGTCTATTTTAGATCTGCTATCTTCCCTTACAGAAGTCTGTGTTTGATGTTGTTCCCTTTCCAATCTCTGATTCCATTCTGGTGCCAGTGATGTAGGTATTCATTAAAGGACTGAATACAGTAGTACAAATCACACACAATTAGTGTCAGAAGGCCAGGATATGTATGTTCCAGTGCCAATAATAGAGCATAAATCTCTGCCATTTGTGCAGTGCAGTCCCCTAAAGTATGCGTGCATGTGTTCTGAGGGTGGAACTTGTCATCCTCATGAATCCGCTCACAGCTGCGCCAGCAGCTGAGTATTGATGTTTTGTGTCTTCTGCTGGCTGTGCTGAATCACCAGTGTATATTATCATTTGCTATTGCTCAATAGGTAAAATGTTTGTAGTTGTTGAGTATTCAATTTCATATTGAAGGAACTCTTGTGTCTGAAGTTTTTGATCAAAGACACAATCAACATCAGTGGCCGTCAGAGACATTTCCCATTGAATCCAACGTGGATGTAATGCTTTTGCATTTGGAACGCTGGCTTTTTTAACGTTATCTAGGGCTTTAATGACAGTCATCTGAACAGCAGATGGCATTTTTTCAGTGGGAGCAAAGCGTTGTTCACCTGTGGAGTACAAATGTGATCTGTATGCTGTGGGGACGGTGCCACCTTCATTGAATATTACATAGGTGAACCCAACGGCAGCAGCAATTATTCTGATGACCAAATTGGTTTTGTCGCCCCGTCTATGTAAGTGTTTGTCTTAAAGCATGTCCTGTTTCAATGCTCTGAGAATATGTGTGTATTCAACCATCCAATACTGACTACAAAAGTCTGGACTTATTAGATCATAAAGTGGTTTTATGAGTTGTACATAATTTGGAATGTAAGTTTTGCCAAAATTAAACAGCCCGGTTGTATATTTTTGATGGTGTTTGGTGGTTGTAATTGTGCTCACTTTTCTAGAAAGTGGGCTGCTGGGCTCTTTCCTTCATCTGATAACTCATACCCCAAAAAGAGGACACTGAGAAAGGCAATTATTGTTTCCTTGAAATTAAATTTGTAGCCTATTTCGGTGAAACCCACCACAATGCAGTCCACCCGCCTTAGGTGTGTGACCAAGTCATTGTCCATCAGGTAGATGTCATCTACATAGGACAACGCCTCAGGGTCGACGTCAAGGAGTATGGAAGTTACATGTGGTGAGAACAATCCAGGACTGCTTTTATAGCCTTGTGGAAGTCTTTCTTCTGCAAGCCAAATGCGCTGAAGGCTCTCTGCTTTCAGGTGCTGCATTTTGCAGTTGCATTTTGCAAATTGTTGATATGTACTGTGCTATGTGAAGTTTGTAAAGCAATTGTGCATGTGTGACTGTTTAATTGTCTGTAGGCCCTGACTGTTCTATAAGAATGGTCCAGTTTAGCCACAGGGAACAAATGGTTGTTCATTGGTGATTTGAGGGTTCTGTTACACCTTGATATTTAAATTGTGTGAGTATTTCCTTCACTGGTGCTTTAGCGTCATGCTTGATGGGATATTGTGGTTGTGGAAGTGGTGTTGACCAAATAGGTATTATGTGGTAGGGTGAGTCTTTATCCAAACCTACATGGTAGCTATACAGTGCTGGGGCTTGTGCTAGTGTCCAATCTCTGGCATATGCTTCCTTAATTCTTCAGGAACAAGGATCGAGAAGGATGGCATAATGACATCTTCCTCTTGTGGGAGTTTATGGACAAATTCTGGTGGCCAATCTTTTTCAGCCAATAGGATTTCATAACACATGTTAGTTTTTACCAGAATATAACTTTAATTGTGCACTCTATTTGTAATTTTAATATGTAAACCCTATCCACGGGGGAGACACACATGCTCGCTTTTTCGACTTCTAAATAGTCATTAGTTGCTATCACATCCAGAAGCTCTTGAAGATTCCGGTAAAATATTGTGACCTCTGCCACGCTGTCTAGCAGAGTCAGTGCCCACTTCCTGTTCTTCAGTAAAGTTTGCATTATGTGTGGCATTCCTAGCTAAAATTCATGCCACTTTTTTCTTTTTGAATTGTGCTTTCTGTTGGTGAGGTTTCTCTTCTTTTTTTATGGAAAGTTCAGATGAGCGTTGTGAATATTTTTTTGGTTTCACATACTCGTTTCGTTGTTTGGAACTCCTACCTCTCTCATTGCATTTATCTGACGAGTCTTGAAAGGAACGAGATTGGTGTGTATTAATACATTTGCATCTATCAAGAGTTTTTAAACTCTTTCTATTTCTCAAATTGTATTGTTTCTCATTGGTCTCCAGCCATGGAGATTCTCCTCTTTGTTTTGTATTACCTTTATTTTGTTTTTGTTTGACTCAGTGTTTTTTTAGAACCCTCTGCTGTTTGCTTGGTAGAATCCTTATTGGATTAACTTTGTAGTTGTGGTTTAGTTGCTCTGACCCCCAGACTATCCCAACCTATACTTGAATACATTTCAGTGATAATCTTGGGCAGCTTGTGCTCCTGATCCTGTACAGGAACATCCTGGAGCCATTGGCTCACTGCAAATGTACTGCTTCCCCTTTAAGATTACGTGATATTAATGAAGTTACTGTGGCAAAATTGCCCATTAATTGCATCCCCAGATCTATGGCCAGGGCAACCTTGTATTCATTCTGAATTTCTTTGAATGCTTCTGGAAGATTTGCAAGTGTCTGTGTACCATGTGGGGTAGTGTACAATGCAGTAAACACTGCACCCCATGTGGCACAGGTGTCCACTGAAGGGACCACTGCAAATGGCAAGCACATTGCAAGAATTCTATGTTTATTTTGGGGTCTCTTGTGGGTAAACCGTGATTTCAAGGTGTTCATTTTTTGAGCTCACCAAAACAGAATCTCTTCAGGTTTGAGGGGTACTTTACCCATTATTGAATGCACAGGAGCATGATTTTTCCCCGCAGTGGCCATATGTGGTTGCACAGGAGCAGGCCTCACTGGGGCAGTATTTAAAATCTGCATTACAAATTGTATTGTAGTAAATTAGGGCCAGATGTATCAAAAGGTTTTACCCATTCTGTGTCTTTGGGAAAATGCTTTTGTACATATGACCCTTAGTGTATTGGTGGTGTACTTCTGCTAAAGGCATTGCACCTGCATTAGGGTGTGGTGTAAAAGTGGCCAGGTCTAGCCATGGAGTTTCGTCATTACATAAGGGACTCACTCTAACATTCTGTGGAACGTGGGATAGGGTGCCATCAAACCAATTTTGGTGTTCTTAATAAGATAGTGGTATTTCTAATTACGTGTAATGTCTATATTGTGCTGGTGCATTTTCTGGAGTGTAATGGAGAATTGTGTGTGTTCCCATCTGGTGCTGGAAAACTGATCAAAGATTTTTTTAAATCTGTTCTATATTCTGCGTGTGCCGCAACAACAAATGTAGCTTCTCCTCCATCATCTGTTAGACCACTGTTTCTTAAGTGTGTTGTGAGGGGGAGTCTCATGTTTGCTGCAATTACAACCTTATTTTAGTCCGCCATCTTAAAACGGAATTTAATTGTTTGGAGGTAGGAACACCAACTGGGGAATCCTATTAACAGTTCAAGCTTGAACAACCTACAGTGTTAAATGGATTCTGCCTATCTAGCTGAGGAGGATACTCCTTAATGCCACCAATGTCTCTGTGTAAGGTACTTAGTGTGCCAACGATGGTGGTGCCATGTCATTGACTCTTGGTTTGGTAATGAGACTGCTGGATTTCTGGGCTGCAGCACCACCAAGCGTGGAGGACTAAGTCTAATCCCACGTCGTGTGACAGCTGTCCGCCTAACCCCTTCCGGCTAGCTAGCACCACTTCACAAGTACCAGAGGGTGGAAGTGATTTGTTGCAGCCTATTTCATGACACTCAGACACCTCAGGGGAGTCGTGGTGGAGCGGATTCCATCCCTTTCTCTCAGACACTCGAGTCTCACACATGCAAGGCCAGTACAGAAGCAGGATTTTGGTTCAATAGTTTTCTTTTAAGCAGATGCATTCTATGTAGGAGGGCATGAATGACGATTATAAGGATAATGAAACATACTGTTATGATAGCAGTAATCACAAGAGTGAAACACAAGAAAAGTCCCACCATGTTGTCATATTGGTGTGACCGGTATTCCTACCTACACTACTGAGTTCCTTCAGGAGAGAAAATAGCATTATCATCCCTAATTCTGGTCCCAAGAAGGAAATCCAGCCCCCATACCTGCACTGAGGTTAGAAGAGTTTTATTATTCTGCTTGGAGTGCTCCCACATGGATAAAGAGGAACCAAAAACGTTTCGGCAGAAACTGTGACAATGTGCATCCCAGGATGGCAAACTGGCTGGAACTTCCCCTCTAAGATGTTGTGGGCAATGTGATGTTTTCTAATAACGTATCTGTTATTCTGAGAACTTGCCCTGATGTGAAAATAAGTATTTTCCGTTCAAGGTAGACTGTGTTCCCTTTGGATCTGCAATACCTGGTAATCATCTTGGGCAGCCTTGGGTTTAGCACAAGATGAGAAATGTAGGGCAAAGAAATGAATAACAGTTTCTGCAAGGAAGGACAACTGATAAAAGGAATAAAAAACATCTCCACTAAAATGAAGCACCACTAAAATAATAAAAGGAATAAAAGTGAAATGTAATTGAGTAAAAGGGCACAAGCCTCAGGACCAGAGCTAAATAATGTGCCCGTGTAAAAATGCTAAAATAACCTCATGACAATCCCTGACTAGTTCATCTATTGACTGTCGGTGTGGGAACCTCTGGTCGAAGATTGGGCATTTGACGTTTGGGTTTTCCGCCGTGACGAATAGATCTATCTCTGGTTGACCCCATTGTTGGCAGGAAGGGTTGAGAACTTGTGAGTTGAGCTCCCACTCTGGGACTTGTTGTCATCTCCTGCTGAGGAGATCTGCAAAGTCATTGACTATCCTGGTATTACCTTGCTATAAGGTGTTTGAGAGCATACCTCCAGATGGTATGGGCTAGTTCAGATGGCTAAGGAGATGTGGTACCCCCCTGTTTTTGCAGATGATGCATGGTAGTCATGTTGTCTGCTTTGATGAGAACCACTTTGCCCTTGAGGTGAGGAAGGAATGTTTTCAGCACTAGATGAACAGCTAGCAGCTATAGGTGATTGATATGGAGATGAGTTTGACTGGTTGTCCGATGTCGCTGCACAGTCAACTCCTATGAATGTGCTCCCCAAAGAGTAAGTGAGCTGTCCATTATTATCAATCTCAGCAGAACTGGGTCCAGGAAAGGCTGTACCTTTAGAAGATTGTTGGAGTTCACTAAAGTATATCCATCAGAAGTCATGTGCCACAAACAAATGACAACAGAATTTGTGTGCCAGAATAGGTTAATCAGTGTTGCTGTGCATGGAGAAGCTATCCATCAGTATTCATGCACGGGGAGAACATGCTTGTCAGAATTCATGCGGGTCATCAGCGTTCACGTACAAGAGAATATGTTGATCAGAATTCATGTATCTAAAAGATGATCATCAGCATTCATATGCAAATGATTGTAATCATCAGAATCCTTTTGAAAAAAAGCCCCTCAGAATTCAAGTGTCTGGAGAATTTGAAAGTATTGCGGTGCAAGATAATGTGTTTTTGTCAGAATGTATGTGCCTGGGGAACATGCCCATCACATCCATGTGATAGGATAATCTGTCTGTCTTTAGAGAAAAGACAAAGAGATGGAATATAAGTGGCTGTGAAAGGGAAAGTGGAAAATACAAGAGTATAATAAAAAAGGAGACAGAAAAAGAGTGCTGAAAGGTGGATATAGTGCAGTACAAAGTGTTAGAGTTAAGAAAATAAGAAGTGTGAGGCAAGGGAAAGAACTAATTGAAAACGTGAAGGAGAATTGAAGAATAGAAAGTAAATCAGCGGGAGTGAGGGAAGATGAGGAGAAAGGGGATAGCAAAATGGAGAGAAGTAATATTACCATAATAATAATAATAATAATAATAATAATAATAATAAGATGGTGGCCATACTGACAGCTGATTTTGGTGTTACGATAGTGAATATGAGTCAAAAGACATTCCGCCTTTTAAAAAGAATACATCCATACCAGGAACATTTCAACTATATAGGTTAGGTGCCAAATATATACTTGAGCGGTCATTATATAGGGTATAAATCGTATATTGTTAGCTGACTGTTGAGCTGAGAGTTGTAGCTATAGTTATTTGAATAGCTTACTGGAGATGTTACATGATGTTGATTTTTTTATGGAAATTATATTTTTATGGGCTTATTTAGAATTGACAAATAGGTGTGATGGCTCAGTGAGATGCATACAGTGATCTGCAAAGTCCAGCAGGGCTGATTCAGCCTTCAGCCCTTCTTAGAAGGGTAAACAGATTACCATTAAAATGGGCAATAGTAACACCTGTTATGTACAGGGCTTTGAAACAGTATAAGTGTGTTATGCTTTGTCGAGGCTTGGGCGTAAAAGGCAGAGGGGAATACTCACTCTTTTGGTAGGCTTTGACCTTTGATTTGGAGCTTCCGCATGGCACCGACACCCCGGACCCTGCTAGGCAGAAACTACAGTACCCACCCTGGTCAGTAGTCATCTCACTCCCTCAGGGATCCATGACTGAGACCTGGATTAGGAAGGAGCAAGCCTCATAGAAATCTGCAATGTTCTCCTCTATGGAGTGTGTGTTAACTGCTATTATCACGAGTTTTATCACAACTGCTATGGGAGCACTCAACATTGAGATTGAGTGTGTAGAGGAGAGGCCGGGGGCAATGAAAATGCTGTATTAATGAATAAGATTGTTGGCACCATGGCGGGCTCCCCCATATCATGCCATATTATGAGTAATGAAGCCACTTATGAATAGTCTAACACGTGTGCTTTCAATGACAGAACCTGGTTATTGACCCTAAATATACTCAGAATAATTGTAATGAGAATGCAAGTCCTCCACCACACAAAAAAGTTAAAATGAATACTAGAACCACTGCTACGCATACCAAAAAACTAGCAAGTATCACCCAAGCTGCTACTGTACCAAGGACCACTGTGGTTTCTCAAGATGGTTGTGGGAAGGGTTCTCATGGGGAAGAGCCATCGTATGTTATGCACATTAATGTCCTGGAGACATCCTTGAAGAACATTTTCGACCTAGTACTTGCAGTTCTTCAGAATATAGACTGCTCACTGAACAGTTTGGTTGCTCAAGGAATGGCACAGGGGGTTGATAAGAAAATAGGCCAGCCCTAAATTCTGACCAGGTTGAGGATAATTACCAGTTAAAAAAAAAAGTATTACAATGGTTGGCAAAATCATCAGATCTGTACAGCTCTGAAACCCTGTTTGGTAACATAAATATTGTGCTGTCTGTGTATATTGGATTGGATCACACCCAAAAGAGGGATCAGGGGACTGTATCGTTATCAACTTTGGGAATAAACTTGCTGCCGGGTCACTGTTGGAAAGTCTGTTCTCAGCCCACTTTTTCTTCAGAAGTATTATGGCTGTGCCCTTAGGTTATTTGTACAAACCATCTGCCACAAGGATCCCCAAATTCCCTCCTTATAAGGCCCCTGTTTTTAGACCTTCTGAGATACCAACATATAACCATTTGTTGCCTCTTGAACAAGTCGATTGACTGTTTCATATAGGGCTACCTTTAAACTATGGTCCACTGCCTGGCAAACCTGACCACACAAACCCCATGTTTGATATTGAAGGAGTGTCACCTGCTAGCGGCGTGCATATGGACGGCTTCACCTATCCCCTAAGATTTTGGGTTAGTGCTGAAAAGATAACAGAGCCCCTGAAAAGGGAATCACTGAGCATGAGCCCTGCTGTGGTTGAAAAGTCAGCTACTCTCATTAACAACAATTTTGTCAAAGCCACTTGCTATGGATGAATGCCTAATACTGGGGTAGAACAGGTAGAACCTAAACATGTCGGTGCACAACCTGTTTACCCTAAATATGATTTTAAATGTATGTTCTGGAATGTGGCTTGCTTTCTCAATAAGGTGGAGAATGCAGACTGGATTGAAATAATTAAGGATTTTAATATTATTTGCCTACAAGAGACCTGGACCCACAAAACTGTGCAATTGGCAGGTTTCTTTGATTTCAAACCTCAGCCACATTATCAAGAGGGGGGCACCTTACAGGTGGTTTGTTAACTTTGAATCATCTACCCCAGATAGGATTATTGAAACACACCTCGACTCCCTTCCTTTTCAAATTATAAACCCTTATGCACAAACCCAGGGAAATGTTAATCTTTGTCAATTTTTATGATAATAACTTTACCCCTAGCTTCAGAGACATAGCTGTTTTCCTCGAACAGAACCTTAGTAAAATCTTAAGTGAGTCCAATGTGGACTTTTTGTGATCTGCGGGGTGGAGGACTTTAATTGTAAACTGTACCCAAACTTCTGAAAATTCTGTCTGTGGTGTTACAGGATGTGACATTGAGGACCATTCCCATTTTGAGCATATCTCTGTGGAGATATTTCTAACTCAATTTTAAATAGGTACTCCCTATTCTTACGATTGATCTCACCCAGTAACAGGACATGTCACTTACACGGGAAGAGGAAAGGGCAGTCTTATTGGTTTCTTTGCACTTTCTCAGCATTAAAAACCTAAGGCCATTGGTTTTTCGATTTTGCAAAACTGTCTAAGCAATCACTATCCCTTAGTTATTTCACTTCTGACGGGCAATGAGAAGCAGCCGGGCACATACACCTCCACCGTTCCAATAGCGCTTAACAAGAACTAGGGTATATTCCGTAAAAGGGCTAGGGTGGAATCAGGGGCTGTATTGGAGCAATTTATAGAGAGAAGCAAGGAGGCAATGCTCATCTCACACAATGAACTAGACCACTAGTGTATGTTGCAGGCTTTTGTTGAAATGTGTCCCACTGTCACTGGCATCTTTACAATTGAGGGAAAAGCCAGAGAACGTATTCCACAATGGTGATTTGATGGTTTCTGTTCAGAGGCACATAGAAACCTTATTCAAGCCCTGAAACAAGTGTCTCCAGATAAGGGGTTGGTGAGGCTCTGTAGGCAAAACTACAAACAAGCTATTCTGCATAGGAAAGAGGCTATTAGGCATGACACGTGGAAAAAATAAAATGAAGGTAGCATAAGGAACGGTCCATGCCTTTTCTGGAAAACAGTTAATGCCTCTTATTTTGGAGATAATCACAACATGACAATTGATCCTACTGTTTTGCCACATAAATGGGTGGAGCACTTTCCAATGTATATGGTAGTCATGTTTAATCTGATAACCACCCAGTGACAGTATTAAATAAACCGCCCGAGGGCAGTATGGAGCAAGCACTACCCACTCTTAAAGAGATCAGTTATGCACTCGAACAGTGCGCTTGAAACAAGGCCCCAGGTCCGGATCGGGTGCAAGTTGATATCTCTCTGGATAATCTTGAACTATGGCCTCAATTACTTATGAATATCTTTGGGAGGGGGGGGGGGGGTGCTGTAATTGATGGCCCACCAAAATCATAGTCAAATTTTATATAGCCCCTGTATTCAAAAAGGGAACTAGCCCATGCTACCACTCAGTTTCTTTAATGGACACAAGAAGTAAGTGTATGGGCAGGATAATACTGAATTGCACTGAAACTTGGGTGGTAGAAAAGGGTAGCCTCTGATGTACAGTACCGATTTAGACATAGCGTTGTCACTGTGGAGCAGCGTCTTAATCTTCACCTGGCCATTAGCAAATATATGGTGGCAAAGAATGGTAGGCTGCACCGAGCTTTCATAGTTTTACCCTCAGGTTTTGACTGGGTGGATAGAGGTATATTGTGGCATAAAATGCTAGAAATGGGCACAGAAATGGCCAGCTGCACAAAGATGTGACATGATGCATATGATACGGCAAATGGAGAATGCACTGTTCCGATCAAAATGAAGCACAGAGTGAGGCAAGGGTGTGTATTGGCACCCTCTTTATTCTGCCTATACATCAATTAACTAGACAGATGTCTTAACTGTGGGGAGGCAGATATACCAAGTGTGGCCTCTAGGAAGTCCCTGCCCTGCTCTATGCAGGAGATGTGTCATAAGGTAAAGAACTGGTTGTGGCTTACAAAACTGTTGAATAGATTTATCCTATTTATGAGTGAATTGGACTTAAAAACAAATGCTGCTAAATCGCATGTTGTGCCAGTAGAGAACACACGTACCAGCTTGAGGTCACACTATATTAATAGTGAAAAACTTTGTTTTGCTCTAAAATTCTCCTATCCAGGCCTACTGTTCGACCAAAAAGGCATGTGGTCAAATTTAACCAAGGTCAGGAAGTAATGTTTAGACCAAACCATTAAGGCCCTTTTTAGATTTGCAGGAAAGTTGGGCTCTAAACCTCTAGACACTGATTAATATTTATACTACCTATTGCAGTTCCACTGTGATATATGAAGCTGGGGTCTGGGGATACTGTGATGCTTCAAGTCTACAGGTTGATGAAAATCTATACTTGAGAAGGCTTTTGTCTCTACATAACAGCCTTCCTTTTTTTTCTCTGCCACAAATAGTTAGGTCTACTGAGTCTAGAAGATTCTCCTGTAGTTTCCCAAGGCATTATCTCCCTGGGAGTACAGAGTAGAAGTACGCGCGCCTTCCTCCACTGGGTAGGAAGTGGTGCCGACCAGCGTTTACTAAGCCTTTTATTGTAGGATGCTGAGGGTGCACTTGTACAGTGGTGTTCCATAAAATCCTGAGCCATTGTGTCCCATTTGTGCACACCTGCGCAATGGGGTTTTCGTATATACTGAGCTTGGCCTAGCTTGCAAATATGCGTGCACTTGTACCTACATCCACTAGGGAATGATGCTAGATAGATGTGGACCCTTGCAAAATGGTGTTTTTATTTATACTGAGCCTGGGAAAGCTTGTCAGTGTGCACACTTGCACATTGGTGTTTTCATATATACTGAGTTGTTCGCAACTTGTCAGTATGTGCACACTTGCACATTGGTGTTTTCATAAATACTGAGCCTGTCACAGCAGGCCTGTATGGGTGCACTTGCATCTTTTTGGTGATTCAAAACTTGTCTCCAGCATGCTCCTGCAGGCTTGAGCATAAGCCAGGGCACATGTGCCCAGTGAGTGCAGAATACCCATGTGTGTTCTCACTGTCCATGAGAGATGCTGTGCCCATAGGTTAACATCGGTGAAAGTTGATAATTAATCCAGGCTGCAATAGTGGACAGTGGCGCAGCCTCATGATGTTTACTATCATTGGATTCACAATGATAAACTCCTTCTCACAGTAAAAGTTGTTTTGTCAATAATACCCTAGAAATGCCACTTCTTGAAAGTGGGCATTTCTATGTTCTAAAATCTTGTTGCATGTGTTTTTTAATACAGACATTCCACTGGAAGCGGTAGAAAGTACTTCTGTGCATCCCTCGGCGATAGCTATAAAACTTAGGCAACTGGATTCACAGACCTCTGCCATGTGAGGGCCTTGCTGGATCAATTGGTGGGAGAGGTTCAGACACTTGGCATCTTGGAGCCAGATCATGGCCCCTTTAAAGATAAAGATGTGCATTCCACAACCCCAAGACAGACAGGACTGAATTTTAGGGGAGATATCTGTCGTTCAAAGTGGAACCCTATGAACCACCCCCAACTTCAAAGGCACACATGAGTATAAGTATGAGTACCACACTTTAGCAACTTAGAGATACACTAGCAGGGACATGGGATCATCAGTAACGCTGGATCACGTGGTGCACACTGCCAGAGGAATCTGTTGTGCACAAGAGTATTTACTGTCCTTAGAAGGGATCCGTGCACCCTTCCTGCATCATGGCTGACCTGGGCAGATTACCTTCTGCTGTGTGGCACTCTGAAGTATTCTCTCAAAAGGCCTGTTGGCTTGCCCCCTGTTCTGTCTGAAGGTCTCAGGTACATCACAGACATCCTATGACAGATCTATATCATCTACTAGTGTCATCTGGAAAGCAGTGCCCTCCTCCACACCAACATCGTCTGCTGGACTCCACCTGGTAGCAGAGGTGTGAGCGAAGAATCCGTTTTGTGCCTGGAGGCCAGAATTGCCTGGTGCAGAGCCTTCAAGGTACGGCATGCACTTACAGAGTGTGACCCTTCCCCATGGGGCCACTGGAGGCCTAAACATCTTGTTTGTTGCGAGCAGGTTTCCCTGGCTGCGGGACCCTGCATGGCCCTCTTTTGTCGAGTGTGTCACATTTCTCTTGTGCGACACCCAAATGCTTGCTCATTGTGTGCGGTGCCCGGTGAGCGCCAGCTTGCTTTATACTATTAATACGGCACCCAGCTGGCGTTGTTAAATTATGCAAGCCGGCACTATACTTTTTGATGCAGTTTTTCACTAAAAAGTATAAATTTGTGCCTAAGATTTTATTTAATGAAGTTCAGGTTTAATATAGCCCATTTCTTAGTTGCTTATCCTAGCAGAGCATATCGTGATTCTGTACTTGATCCTTGCCCTTGTGATTCATATTCAAGACAGCCTATGCTGCACTTTCTCTTTTCTGCAATTTATATGCTTCACCCTCGGAATTATTTTTTTCATCCATTGCTGAGGGCACTGAATGTTAGAAGTTGTATGCCAGCTTTATTGTATTTACAGCTTTTACAGACGGAATATATTTGTATGATGATTTATTAATTTATTGTTGTAGCCGTGAGATTAAGGAACTCAGAGGGGATATAGGAATCCCTACAGTTATATGTGGCAGTGAATTTGAGAAAATATATCATATCAAAATGCCTAATTTGCACGTGATATTTCATGATTGTAACGAAGAGAAAGGCCGTTCCACTGAGTTTTCGATTACTATGACCCTCATTAAGACCCTGGCGGTCGGCGGTAATATGGTGGAAAGTACTGTCAACTGGCTGGCTGTACTTTCCTCCATATTATGACATTGGCGGTTTGGCTGAAGCCAATCCGCCAATGTACCACACCGACCGCCACAGTGGTAACGGCCGCCGGGCTGGAGATTGATATCAATCTCCAGCCCGGCGGCTGTCACTGTACTGCCTGTGGGATTATGACCCTGCCTACTGCCATGGTTTTCGTGGCTCCCTTACCGCCACAAAAACCATGGTGGTAGACACTATCAGTGACAGCGAATCCCTTCCCTGTCACTAATAGGGGTCTTCCCCACCCCCATCCCCAGAGTCTCCCCCCACCCCTCTTCACTCCATACCCCCCTACATTCACGCCCCCTTCACATACGCACACACACCCCATATTCATTCACGCACACATCCGCACACACTTTCATACATACACTCAGACACACATTCACACAACGCAACATACACGCACTCACACATCCATACAGGCATGCACATTCAACACGCAACACACACCCGCATACCCACACGCACATACACACACACTCCCACACACACACACAACACCCCCCACACCCTCCCATGCCATAGCACCCACTTACCTGTGTTTAGGGGGTCTTCCGGCAGGGGGCAGGACGGGGCGCTGCTGCCAGCAGCAGCATCCGCCAGCAGAACACCGCCAGGCCTTATTATTGGTCATAATATGGCCGGCGGCAGTCTACTGGCGTGGCGCTGCTGGTGGCACCAATTTACCGCCATCCGCCGGCATGGGCACAGCTGGATTTCCGCCATCCTTCTGGCGGTAATCCGGCTGTGGTCATACTACTGCAGGCGGCTGGTAGCCACGGCGACGGCTTTTGGCGCCCGTCGCCGCAGCGGTAGGCGGTTTCTACTGCCAATGTCATAATGAGGGCCTATGAGTATGACTGTCGTGAGAATATTAGCTGTTTTTACCTGCACAATGAACCTATTGATCGTAACAGGTGGGATGGTCCGGTTTGATTGAGTATGAGACAATCAGGAGCATTCTAATCTTTTTTTCATTTACATTTTCACATACCACTTTGTGGTTTCAAATACTGAGATGAGCTGGTTGGGGAGAGGGAACTGCTGAATTATGCGAGTGCCCTTTGTTTACTTATGCTTTAAGAATTTTAAAGAGGCTGTTATTTTTATTAATGAAGCACTGTATGAATTTGTTTTTTTAATATGAAATATGAAATGCAATGCTGATTTCATGTGTATGGTCTTTTATGGCTTTTAACGGAATAAAGATTTAATTAACTGAACTGAAGCCCTAAACCTTAGAGTTTCATACCATTACCCTGGAGACTGCAGACATACAAGTTGAGACCTACAGTACATTGCTATAAACATCTAATTTCTGATTCTTTTACAGGGTGATTCCGGTGGGCCACTTGTGTGTGATGGTCGCCTCTTTGGGATTGTATCTTGGGGGAATAGCTGTGCTAGCCCAAAATACCCTGGTGTATATACAGCTGTGGCCAAATTTCGAAGGTGGATTTACAAGAACATTGTCTAACATATACAGGAGGAGGACTGAATCCTTTAACAAGAACTTGCTCCACATCATCTTTTGGAGTCCTCTATTGAGTCGATCAAAGGAGATCTGTGAAGGATTGCCACCAAACTAAACATCACCACCTCCCAAAGACAAGTTTAAGGATGTTGACTTGAAGATAATACTGCACCTTTGGCATTTAAAGTGGCCATCCCTTTTTTTTTATACATTGAGACATTAAAAAATGTAGGACTTCAACATGATTTAAAAACCACAAAGGATAAAAATAAAATGTGCTGCAAAACAAGCAGAAGATAATGAATACTTTCATTCAAGGCCAAATTGATGAAATCATAAGATGCAAGAAAAAGGAGTCAAATATTGGGAATACACCAGGATTGGCATCTATCATCTAAAACAAACATAGGTTTAATGCATGGTCAACTTTGCACAATAATTTCTCAAGGATCAATACAATGTATCTGGTATCAAATATATTGAGATGCTTTCCTATTTTAAGTTCAAATACCTTTGGATAGGTTTGACATAGTTTAGACAGCAATATATTCAGGGATTGGAATGTCTGAGTTAATGTGGACCACTGGCAATTACTGTAATGTATTCCCCTCCATCGCCTGTCTGTTTCATTAGAGACAGGGGGGCAATGATAAGCAGAATAACCTTGGCCTCAGGCTAAAAAAGCATGATTAATCTTGAAATGCCAGGCCATGGCCATCTGAAAGGCAACACAAGAAATAAGCTTAGCAATATCACCGAGAACAAGACTAATTGTTATAATTAATTTAGGTATTAAGTCCACCACATATCTTGTTTGTTTTAATGAGGGCTTTCCTATGAGTTACAGACATTTTCAGATATGGGTATTGTAACTAGCTGTACCCTAGTGACTCAAGGTACACTTTATTAATGAGTTAGGGGCTTCCTTGTATTCCTCTTCAGAGAGGATGTAAAATAGCAGTTCTGTAAGGTCCAAACCGAATATCTAATTTAGAGTTTGACAGAGCAGGAGAATCACCATATATTGTCAGTGCTTCCACCCTTTCATATTCACAATTTCCCCACTCTATTTATAGTCTGGGGAAATGCTGGGTTTCTAAGAGTTAAGCATTCAAAGGAAACAGTTAGGAAGATAATGCAATATACTAAAGAAAGCACTCTTATCAAGAATATCTTGTGCAAACACTGGAAGATTATCAGTAGAGATTCAGATTTAGGACCCTTAGTTGGCTCTAAGCCATTGTTCTCATACAAGAAGGCACCTAGTATTAAGGATAAGATAATAAAAAGTAATTTTGTCTTAGAAAATGATCGTAACTGGCTAGAGGTGGGACAAAAGGGATTCTTTAAATGTAATCGCTGCAAGGCTTGCAAAATAGGGCAATCCTTGAAAAAGGTCACATTTTCAAATGGACAAGAGCTGATTATCAAGCACAAGATTACATGTGACACAAAATTTGTAATCTATGTTATTGAATGCCATTGCGGCCTTAAATATATTGGTAGCACAATTTGTGCATTAAAGAAAAGAATCCTAGAACATATTAGAGCAATTACTCATAAAGACTACACATATGCAACAGCCAGACATTTACCGACACACACACGCAAAATGATTGGAGAACCCTTAGATATTATGGTATTGATCATATCCCGGAACATGAGAGAGGAGGTGATAGAGTTAAAATACTAAGGCAACTGGAGTCCAGGTTTATAATACAGATGAAAACGAGGGCCCCCTTTGGGATGAACAATGATGAGGAACTTTATGTTCACTTGTAGGTTTAGTACTCCTATCCATGCGCAATATTCATATTTAAATGTGTAATACAATTCATTATGTTTATTAGAGCATTTGTTCTGACCACCTTTGCGGATATCTGTAATAGCCAACCATTAATTATTTTGAAAATAGGTGTGGTCTTATTATATATGATATGCACTGGATAAGTATGACTGATACACTCATAAAGGAGTTATTATTATTTGGATGTATTCATTGATACATAAGGGAGCCAATGCATATATATAGATTATTTTTTTATTTTTTTGTCTAAAATTAGCGATGATATTATTTGTAGAGCTGTAATAATGATTAACACAACAGGAAAGTTGGTATATAAAGTTAACATGATATTAGGTTGTCTTTATCTAAATAGGATCTATTCAGGATTATGTTTTACTTAAATTGATGATAATTCTTTTGTAATTTATCTTAAATGCAGCTAAATTCATTAGATTGTTTAATTATGTTCTATCACGTTAGATTTATTTTTGAACTACAATTCCAAGTATGCATTGCAATAGTAATGAGTGTGTTACTATAAATAGGATCTGCAATAGCAACAGGATGTTTGAACTCGAAAAAGACCTCACTGTCAAAACGCGTTGTTCTTTTGTTTCCAGTCCTAAAATAAAAATAAGGTTTACTGTTCCCTTGATGGAGTGCACTGCTAATCCTTGGCGTACATATAAATTCAGAACATGATAAATGATGTGTAGTAAAGGCATTGAGGGTAATGCCTATTTGTAAAGGATGTTTCTCTTAAGAACTGAGCCTGGATCCCTATCTCAGTCACACTGTTAATTCATTCTCCACTGTTACAAATACAGCAAATAAATCTAATAGGATCCAGGTCAGATGGATTTCTTTCATTACCAGAATGAAAATAGATTTAGTCAATTGACCCCGATGAAAGCTGATGTACAATTGGTCCAAGATGTTGGACACTTGCAAAAGGTGTGAAAGATTTTCCAGGACTTCAGTGAGGGTTGGTAGAAGTGTGATTGAATGGTAGCTGGCAGTCATTAGGGTCATGTTTTTTTTTTTTAAAGAAGAGGAGACCTTGACACTACTTTCCATTCATCTGGTGGAGTGCCCATAGACAATTTAGCACCTGAGCTACATAAGCCAGGTGTCAGTTTATGGAGCACCACCATAGGGCAAGATATCATGCTTTAAAACCATTGGGGTATTTTATTCTGGGCTACTAGCAGTGCTTAATTTGAGCTGGTGGTTTACGGTGCGCTGCACCAGCACTTTATTATCAACACTGTCTCTAATGACAGTCTACCACATGGTTGTGCTGTTCATCAGACTTTGAGATTGGCAGACAATGGTGCTTAATAACTCAATATACATTACAAATGAATAATATTTGCCCGCAAATGCAATTCTTTTGGCTTTGGGTGGCCTGGAGTAGTCAGAATTGTCACACTTGTAGTAGTGGGATGTTATTAGTTATGTGGCAACTGCCACTAGCAGGGCAATTGGTGGTGCAAGCTGCATGGGTCTCTCAAAAAGGGCCCTGACACTTACTTCTTTTTTACAAATTAAGCACAGGCTACTATTTGTCATGCCTGCATGTTAGGCAGGGCAGGCTTCCATGCAAACAATGATCTTACAAGAATAAAGTATTTTTTTGAACACAAATGCATAATATCTTTCATAGCACATGCATCTGTCAGCAATCAGAAGGCTGTACTGACGGTAGAAGTCCAAAAACAGGCATCTTAATAGAAATAACTGGGGGGACACTCACTTTGTTTACAAACAACATAAACAATGTATTATGGATTAACTAACGTGAATTTACTATTCCTAGCGAGAGAGCAAAGGTGGTTCAGGTTATTAAATATTAATATTGTACACATTCACCATGTAGCTAAATAAACTGAGTGCACTTCTCTCGAATTCTTTATTCCTGTTGGTGCTCAGCTCTAGAACGGAAATGAAGGAGAGGGTGTCTTGGCAGATGAATATGGTGGCATGGATAGATGGCTTCTGGTGGTAATGTAGGAATGGATCATAGTCTGGTGATGGTGGAGCAGCCTGAACCACAGCCATTGAGCAGAGATGGAAAGGGTAAGAAGGCTTGCTTTCCACCAAAGAGGTGAAAGAAGAATGCTGTTGGGGCTCCTGCAGTCGCTGGCAGCCGATGGTGAAGGGAAGTGCATCAGAACAGCAAGGTTACTATTTGTAAGATTGTCTGGGGCTGCCCAGGTTTCAGCCCCTTGTCCCTGACTGACCTGTGTCTCTGACAGTGTCTTTGCTTCTGGGTCATATGTTATGCCATAGTACTTGCTATCACTGATTTGTGACTTTGGAGATAACTGTAAAGGGGAAGTGCAACTTCTTTTCAAAGTAAGCAGAGGTAACAAAGGTCACGGGAAAGTGTAATATTGTTGTCACTGTCTCCAGGATGTTTTGTCTCCTCACTGATTAGTTATTTTTGTAAAACGTGATTGCATTCCAAGACTGTTTAATCGTGATGTTCCACTTATTCATTTCTTTTCATGGCGTGGAACATTTGAAACAATCATAAACAAGAAATACTGGTCATTAAAAAATAAATGTACTCTGACGCTTATAATGCAAATAATAAAATCCCGACTCCAGATTTCTTTTGTCACCTAACATATGCTCACTTTCAATGAATTCTATTTCCTAGCACATATCGAAGTGAATTTCCTCCCCTCCCAAAAAAATATTAGAGTGTGATTCAAAAAGAATCACAGACTATGGTTAAGTGATCCTGAGATCAAGGTGCAGATTCCATGTAACTGAAGCCTTCAGCTTCTTCACTAGCCCATTTATCCCTACACTGAATGTATGCATGAGGGGCCAGATTTATTAAAACATATCACAATGCAGTGCAGCAACTAAACTTGGGCCCATATTTATACTTTTTGACACAAACCAGCGGCGGCGCTGGTTTGCGTCAAATATTTTACCGCTGGCTAACGCCATTCCTACACGCCATGCGGGCGCCTTATTTAAGGAATGACGTTAGCCAGCGCTGCGGACTGGTCAGAGTAAAAAAATATTACTCTAGCCAGGCAGTGCCGGCGTAGGGGAAAATGGGGGTTGTGCGTACAAAATGGTGCAAGTCAGGTTTGAGGCAAAAATCATGCCTTAAATCGGACTTGCACCATTTTTTGATGCACAAACCCCATTGAAATGACTCCTGTCTTAGCAAAGACAGGAGTCATGCCCCCTTGCTCAATGGCCATGCCCAGGGGACTTCTGTCTCCTGGGCATGGCCATTGAGCACAGTGTCATGTGGGAGGGGCAAAATAGGCCTCCCTATGCCACTTTAAAAAATAAAAAATATATACTTACCTCAACTTAACTGTACTTACCTGGGATGGATCCCCCCATCCATGGGTGTCCTCCAGGGGTGGGCGAGGGTGGCAGGGGGTGTCCCTGGGGGCAGGGAAGGGCACCTCTGGAATCCTTCAATGGTCAGAGACCATGGAAGTGAGCCCACAGATCCCTTAACGCCTGCCCTGACCCAGGCGTTAAAAAATGGCATGCATCAGGCTGTGCGACGTTTTTTAAGGCACGCCCTCTCCTGTGCGTCAAAATGACGTGGGAGTATAAGTAAGGCACACAGGCCTTAAAGTCTTTTTTTGGGTGGGAACGCCTACCTTTCATGTCATTACCGCAAGGCAGTTTCCCGCATCCAAAAAATGACTCAGACGGAGGAATTTTGATGTCCGCGGGCTCGGACGTCAAAGTTTAAATATGGGGCAAGGTTTGCGCCGAATGTGCGTCAAAATGTTTGACGCACATTCGGTACAAACAGAGTATAAATATGCCCCTTGCTGTGCTGCGTTGCAGAAAAGGAGAGAGCAGAATAGCACCATATCTACAAAATTGTGGTGCTGTTTTCCACTTTCCCTGTGCTGATGCACTTTTGGCAGCCATACACCAATGCGCACACCCTTGTACCATGTGTTGTTCTGTAAAGTGTACGTTTTGTACTGGAATGGGTCTTTTACAGTACAAAAACTATGCCATAAGGCTTTTCCTGCTTTTTAGGTGTGCTGTGCAGTGCAGAAGAGTTGGAAAACGAGGATCAATGAAAACCTTTCTCTTCATTAGCATGTCTTGAGGAGGAGTCGAATTTTGGCCAAATCCCTTTCTACCAATGTTAGTAGATAGGGATTTACGTTATATCCCATGGGGGATTGCTTGGGAATGCCTTTGCACGGCCCAACAAATGTCCCCTTGTCACTAAGTAACACAAAGCAATGCATAGCACACCTTTCTGTTTCTTTTGGATTATATACTACACAAATCAACATTTGTGTTGGATAGTAAATCCCACCATAACATTATGCTTCGGTCTGGGCCATGACCATGGTATTTGTAGTGCAGAAACCTTGTCAAAATGTCAGCGAAGCATTGTACAAAGTTGTGAGAAAACAGGGCTGATTGCAGAGGCCCCATAACTTTTTGCCCCCATTTTCCTTTTTTTGCTGGTGTTTTCCTGACTTTGATGGTGCCCTGGGTACTGCTAACCAGTCCCAGGGCCTGTGCTCTGTGTAAAATGGATATGCAAATTAGGCTAATTATAATTGGCTAAGTTAACCTACCTATAAGTCCCTAGTATATGGTAGGGCATGTAGGTTTAGGGACCACAGCATAGGTGGTGCACACCTAGGTGCACTGCTGAGGTGCCCAGTGTCATTTTAAAAGCAAGCCTGCCTTGCTGGCTGCTTTTAAATTAAAGTTATATGCAAATTCGACTTTGGAATTAAAGGTACTTCCAAAGTCTTAAACTACCTTATTTTTACATATAAGTCACCCCTAAGGTGTGCCCTATGTGCCCCTAGGGCTGGGTGCCATGTAACTATAAGCAGGGACTTTATAAAAATAGATTTATAAGCCCTGGTGAGGTAAAAACAGCCAAATTCGTTTTTCCCTCATTGAAGTAAATGGCCTTCATAGGCTAGAATGGGCAGACTTTATTTTAAATTTTAAAGTCTCCTTAAATGTTACATACCAAGAATTTGGTATCAAATTAATTGTTGTAATAAATCCCACAACTTCCAGTTGTTGGATTTAATATAACTTGTTCAGGTAAAAAGTTTACACTTTACCAAAAAAGTTGCCAATTTCAGCTCTGCATTGTTTTTGCTGCTGTGCTCTGATTGGCCAGCCTGCAGCAGCTTCTGCCAGGCTGCCTTGATGAGGTGTGAAGTGGCCTGGCTTCACACAAAGGAATGTGCTTGGGGGAGAGAATCTCCCCTCAGCAGATGGTGAGGCAGGAAGGGGGAGGGCTGCCAAACTGGTCTTCAAAGGCAGAGAAGGACATTTGGAGCACCCAGCAACACCCCCACATCCTGCAACCCCAGACAATTAGGTGCCCCCTTGATTAGATTAGGAGAGGGCAGGAGAGGGGTGTGTTTATGATTTTTAGCCA
Organism: Pleurodeles waltl; assembly: GCF_031143425.1. Lineage (NCBI taxonomy): Eukaryota > Metazoa > Chordata > Amphibia > Caudata > Salamandridae > Pleurodeles > Pleurodeles waltl. The sequence continues at coordinate 1,115,946,806 of NC_090445.1, forward strand.
CACCAGTGGGTGGGCTCAGCCAGATGTAACCTCCAAAAATCAGATTCATCCATGTTGGATTTTTAGAGACTGTTGCCTTCTGGGATGGATTTTTGCCACACTTCCCAGGAAGTGGTCATCACAGGGGGACGACCCTGTCCCTGATTGGAGAACCAGGGCCCCCCTGCTTTTCACCCAAGAGCAAGGATAAAACTGGCAGACCTGCACCCACACCTCAGATCCCCACCAAATTTCAAGAAGAAAGAACTTAAGGAGAAGAAGGACTGCCCTGCTGGACCCCTGGCCTGCACCTGGAACCTGCACTCAGAAGGACTGCACCAGCTGCACACTTGGGCTTCACCACAAGAAGGACTTTGCCTGGCTTCAACTGGTTCAAGGAGGGACTCCCTGTTTGCTACAGGTGAAAAATTGCTAACCAGAGTCCCCTGCACCAACTCCTGAAGAAAGCGACCAGCTGACCACTGTCCAGTGGCCAAAAAGGAGTTTGCGCCAGGTGCATTCTGGGAGTTGAAGTCCGCACCCCCCAAGGACCATTACAGAACTTCTGGACCCTTGGGGTGAGCTGTGGACCCCAAAAGAACCTTAAAAGAACATCTGGGTGAAGCCCCAGAAGTTTGGAAAAGATTTGAGAATTTTTGGAAAAAAGCTCCAGAGAGGGACCGACCCGCCGCGGAAATTCTAGCCGGCTTGCCTCAACCGCGACCCGGCCTGACTTCGTGGTTCATCCCGGTAAAGAAAAACATCCAAAAAAGAGACTAAGTCCGAAGGTAAAAAGTTGACCGGGACCTCCCAGCCATCGTATCCGAGAAGGGCTCCATGGACGTCGGATCAAGATCCAGGTTTACCCCGGTCGAAGGATTTTCATCTCGAAAAAACGACTAAGTCCGAAGGTAAAAGTCTCCACCGAGGAAACCCACATCGCGTATCCGGACAAGGGCTCCAGGAGGTCGGATTCAACTGGCAGGTTCGTCCCGGTGAAGAAAAACTTCAAAATAAAGACTAAGTCAGAAGGTAACTTTTTAACCGAGGCCTCCCGCGACCTGTAGCCGAGCAGGGCTCCATCGCGGTCGGCCTGAAAGTTTGACTTTGCCCCGGTCGAGGTGCAACCAGATGACCCGATTGGCGCTTTTTGTTTCTAAGCGCTAGAAAAGTAATAATTCTTTAAAAATTCATATCTCCGGTTCCCCTGAACCGATTTTAATCGTTTTTGTGTCATTTTAAAGATAAAAATATAAACTATTTTTATAAATTGGTTTTGGATTTTTTAACTGTTTTCTGTGTTTTATTTAATTACTGTTTTGTGATATTTGAATGCTTTACACTTTGTCTCCTAAGTTAAGCCTTGACGCTCGTTGCCAAGCTACCAAGGGTTGAGCTGGGATTAATTTACTGAGACCTAACTGTACCTAGGTGGAGGTTAGTGGCTTGTTGCTAGGTGTAGGTACCTACCTGCCCTTACCAATAACCCATTTTCCAACAAAAGTCAAGCATACAGTCAATGAGTGAAAGGAGAAGTAGCTAGTATGTGGACTGTTAATACATTGTGATAAAGAGTTCTTTTAAGAGTGCTGTCCAGCGGTGGCTCCTCCATTAGGGCGGAGGAGCGTCGCCCCCTCCCCCCTGCCAGCAGCAGCCGCTGCAAATCCTTCAACAAACAAAATGATAATAAACCAAGATTATTATTGTTTCGTTTGTTAAAGGGGCAGGGCATTGGGGATGACGTGGATATGAGAGGCGTGCACTGTGCACTCCCCTCAGTGCGCATGTATGTTTGGTCAGCCGTCTCAGGCCAGCCAAACACATATGGGCAGTAGGCTCTCTCCAGCCCAGCAACACAGTTACTGGGCTGGAGAGAGCATGCACAGGATCCTAGTCTGCCTGGGAGCACCCTCGCTGGGCACTCCCAGCCAATTCTGACGCTGCTCTGAGCAACGTCCAGATTAGCTGCTTGGCAGACTGGGAGCCTGTGCCTGCCTGCAGTAGAGTAGATGGAGGAGCTGAGCGGCGCGAAGGCTTGCAGGTAAGTTTTTAAAAAAAAACATTTTTAATTAAATATTAGCCCCTTTCACCCCCAGCGAGCCGCGACTGGGGCTGTCTTCAACTCTTCCTTAAATTTAAGCAGCATTGGGGGTGAACTTCATGGACACAGGGATTTTGCTTCAGATCTTGGATGGAAAGGGCCTACTCACATTACTTTTTCTGGTGAAGCCAGAAGGATGAATACATTGTCTGATGTATGTGAATGATAAACTGGAAGCGTCTTGGTCCGAGGAATTCTGCCTCTCCAACCACAACGTTTATGTTGGTAAAGGTAAAAAGAAAAATATATACTATTTCTTTTTCTCAGACTAATCTCTGTCCTTGTTGGAGCACGTTCATAAGAATTCGGGGGTGGTTTGAAGGAAGCATCGAGACTTCCCCTTAACAGCAATCTTGTTTACAAAAAGTTGTCATAAAATGTTTTGAAAATGCTTCCTTCGAGCCTTCCCAATCTCTTTACAACAGGGTAGGCTAGCACATTGCATTCACTCATCCAGTGAGGCCAATGATTCATTTAGAAACAAGCCAGGATAAACAGTTTTGATATCCAATTGTACGCATCCACCTATTCGGAGTTAAGGGCAAACACTGTTTGCTCTTAAATGTGCTCCGCAGCTGCAGTCTGGACTTAGCACGGAACACAAAATGGATGCAGGAATAATAGCATTATTCGCCAAACAACTAAAGTTTTCTTCATGAGTCCACTCAACTCGTAATGAGGTAATACCGCACACAAAAATTCCAGTGCAATAGGGGTCTGGTAATGATTGCGTACTATATTATTGATCTGTTGCCAGTCTGGCCTTTGGGAGAGGGGAATAATTGGGAAAACAGTGGCCCTGATTTAAGAGGGCCTAGTGCCACTTTAGTGCCTCCTTAGAGTCATTTTTTTGGCGCTAAGTTGGCCTTTTCCCCACAGCATATTTACTTTGTAACTCTTTGCGCTACATTATGCCTGCACCAGGCATAATATATGCACAGGGGGCATTCCCTTGATAGGGGGCTGGAAATAATGGTGCAAAGAAATCTAAGAGATTTCTTTGCGTCATTTTTTTGGGCATTTTTAACACCTGCTCAGAGCAGGCATTAAAAGGGGGTACACCATTGTTTACAATCGGCCCCTACATACTGTTCAGGGTCAGCGCCAACATTTTGGCACTAACTCTGACCAGTACATCAATAGAGTCAGAAATTCTGACGCTATTGCCCCTTACCCTGTGCAATGGTGCGCTGTCTTTAAACTATGGCACACATATGGTGACGGCAAGGGGGCACATGGGGCCACAAGAAAAGTGGTGCTACATGTAATATAGCACCACTTTTCATAAATCTGGCCCAATATTTCTACATTGATTCCTGCATGTGTATTTTGAGTTCCTGGTGATTTTCCCTCATTAGTTTGCTGAGTTTTCCTGGCAAAATGTGCATGTCTTAAAATTCCAAATGAACAGTATTTGGCAAGATTTCCTCTTTCCACCCGAGTCAGAATAACCACAGGAGTTGTAATGAGTGTCTAAATCAGATGGCAAGGTAGCTAATCGGGCACGGGAAGGGTTTTACAGCCTGATTTATTGTGAAACGTTAAATGTCAGGAGAGTTATTGAGTGTTCTGCATTTACCTTATAACATTATGGTAACCATACAAATAAACAGCCTAGAAGGACTGAAATCCCATGAGATATTTGTTAGGCAGGAAACACTTTCTGGGTCCTGGCGAGTTGAAGGTACATTATAGCCTCTGAGGATCCGCACTGCATGCCGGTTGGATTCACAGGGCGGAATTTACAGAACCCGAGTTTTGGATGGGAGAAGGACTGAGAGCTTCCTATAGGCAGTGGTCAGAGCAGTCCCAAAGAAAACCACAACAGGCATGTTTCAGGTTTCTGGAACTGCAAATTATAATAGGTCTCCAGGCTGACAGCCGGCCAACTCAAGTACACAGCTTCTCATTCGTGACAACTATCCGAGAAAATCATACCTCAAAGAAGACTTTCCTATCCACTGAGGTCAATGTCCATCCCAGGAAGATCCAGACTTCTGGGTGGGGGATTCTGGAAAGTTCCACTGATGTCAATAGACTGCCTGACATCTGGTGCCAAGCTGTGCTAATCATAACTATACCTTTTTCGTGACTCTATCTCTCTTATGTCATAAGCTTTTTACTTTAATCAACTGGCAGGCACCCCTTATTGCAATTTTCCCGAAATGAATGCATGAACTTTAGTCAGAAAATGTTGGAAATTGTGCGCAGATATAGCCTCTCTTTTTTCTGACTTGTTCTAAAATTCATGCATGAACTGTGTGAAACTCCAAGTTAAATGTATGAACTTTAGACACCTCAGATGCAAGAAAATAGGAGCTCAGCTCCATGTTGATCTGCCGCTCATCATGATACAGGCTCTGACTGTGAAATAGCTCCACTTCTTGTGATAGTTATTCAGTTTTAGAGGATCCCTGCAACAGCACAGGAAAGGTGGGGACTATATTTAGCAGAGGAGCAATGTAAATGATAAGAACATTTTCAGATAACTACAGGCCAGATTTACAAGACTCTAGCACCTTAGCTCCACACTAGCATCATTTTTTTTAACGCTAATCTGGCTTTAACAAGGCCATTCTTCTTCGCTATATTTGCAAAATGGCACAATGCTAGCATTGCACCATTTTCTAACCACTTGTGCCACATTATACCTGCGCCAGATAAAATGTAGGCAAGAGGGGTGCTCCCACACTGAGGGGCATATTTATACTCTGTTTGCGGCGGAATAGTGTCATTTTTTTTTTACGCAAATCTGACGCAAAGCTAACTCCATATTTATACTTTGGCGTTAGACCCGTCTAGCGCCAAAGATCTTGGAGTTTGCGTCATTTTTTAGCGTGGACACCTACCTTGAGTTAATGATATGCAAGGTAGGCGTTCCCATCTAAAAAATGACTCCAAGGCATGTGCGCCTTATTTAAACTCCAGTGCAAAAACGACGCACGGGAGTGGGCAGGTCAAAAAAAATGACGTCCAGCCGCTTTTGCGTCATTTTTTAACGCCTGGTCAGGGCAGGCGTTAAGGGACCTGTGGGCTCGGAAGGAGCCCAGAGGTGCCCTCCCATGCCCCCAGGGACACCCCCTGCCACCCTTGCCCACCCCAGGAGGACGCCCAAGGATGGAGGGACCCATCCCAGGGAACTTAAGGTAAGTTCAGGTAAGTATTTTTTTCTTTTTTTTTTCGTGGCATAGGGGGGTCTGATTTGTGCCCCCCTACATGCCACTATGCCCAATGACCATGCCCAGGGGACATAAGTCCCCTGGGCATGGCCATTGGGCAAGGGGGCATGACTCCTGTCTGTGCTAAGACAGGAGTCATTTCAATGGGGGTTGGGAGTAAATAACAATGGCGCAAATCGGGTTGAGGCCAATATTTTGCCTCACTCCTGACTTGCCCCATTTTTTGACGCCCAAGCTCCATTTTCCCCTACGCCGGCGCTGCCTGGTGTGGGTCATTTTTTTTGACGCACACCAGTTAGCTGCTCCAGCTAACGTCATTCCATAAATAAGGCGCCCGCATGGCGCTTTGGAATGGCGTTAGCCGACGTTAAAGTTTTTGACGCACAACTGCCTACAAAGAATTGTGAAAGATTCGGAGGTGCAAAGGGCCTGCAGCTAAATTAAGCACCTGGTCACAAATGTTTCAGTCACCAAGTCATACCCATTTCATCAAAGAAGATTCAGATCATTTGAGGATAACAGGCATAGTTCACATTCAGATTGCAAGATAATCTGGAACATTTAAGTGGAGGAAGATAATATGTGATCTACTCAAACAAATGTCTTATGATGATTGTGTAAACCACATAGAACTCTGAGAACAGATTTCAGTAGGCTCCAATAACCATGAGGTAAGACTTGCAGGTTACAGATGTACAACATTCTCTGCTGTGTGATCTAAAAAATGGAAGACATCATTCTCTGTGCACGTGAGTAGTTTTAGTTTCTTCATAGTGGCCAGTGCCAGATTCTTAGCCACTTTGCCTTACGTTCAGTTCTGGTGGAGATCTTCCTGCTGTGGTCAGGACTGAGGGGCAGATTGAAGAGCCTGTTAGCACCACTTTAGCGCCGCCATAGTGTCATATTTTTTACACAAAGGGGGACCTAAAGTGGCATTTTGACAGTGCATTGCGCCACTTTGTAAGCCCTTGCACCGCATTATGCCTGCACCAGGTATAATGAATTCAAGGGGGGCATTCCCCTATTAGGGGGGGCGGAAAATGGTGCAAGGAAATCTAAGAGATTTCCTTGTGCCATTTTTTTCTCAGAGCAGGTGTTGAAAGAGAGCTTCCATTATTTATAATGGGCCCCTATGCACTCTCCAGGAGTAGCACCAAACATTTGGTGCTACTCCTACAGAGTACATCAGTAGCATAAACAAATATGTTATTGGCCCCTACGCTGCGCCATGGTGCGCCGTATTTTAAATACAGCGCTCACATGGTGGCACTAGGGGGGCTCTAAGGGGCGCAAGGAAAGTAGTGCTGCACCAGATTCAGCGCCACTTTTCTTAAATCTGTTCCCGAGTTCTCTGAGGAGAGACTCAGAGGTACACAGCCCTGCAGTAACCATGCATTCAATCTTGGCCAATGGAGCAAGGGGTGCAACAGTCTCCAGGGATTGCACCCCTTCCTGCAACCCCTGGATAGTGTGGCAGCAAGAAGATCCTTCTTCTAGGGAGTAGGGTTTGGTCCTTCTGAAGCAGCTAGAGGAGGTACAAAAACTAGACTTAGTGAAACTAATGTGGAGCCTCTGTTAAACTTCTGAAGGAAACTTGGGTTTCGGGAGCTACGGAAAGGCATACCTAAATGTCCTTGTTTAAACGAGCATCAGGCTCTCAGTGTGTGAGCTCTGTTAGCGAGTCTGACCTTATTTGGGTTCTTATCTTTAACTTATAAGAGGACGCGTTAGAGGTATGATGGACTTTTTGACTGCACTTAGAGTAATTCCCACCATAGATCCCAAATGCAATACAAATCATCAACAATATCAACCTACAATATTAATAACCTTCGGAGTCAGTAATCTTAATGCATCATGACCCACTTGGCCATGAATAGCCACACCTTTATGTGAAGTTAGAAAGTTTATTTGCCTATATTAACAATGCTAATATCACGTAAAACAGTCTTAAAACCAAATGGTACACATACAAAAACAACACTGGTTGACCAAATCTTCGAAAGAATCTCAATTTAAGTAGTGCATGGATTACTACGCATTTGAGAGTCACAGCACAAATCAATAGCAAGAATAATTGTGCAATAGAAATAGCATACATCTAGTTTCACCAGATGAGCAACATAAATTTGTAGTTAATAGCAACCTGTTACATTGTCAGGGTTCCCTTACTAACCTTCTGATTAGAATAGCATGTTTGGGCTTCATGCAAAACAATTTTAGTCAACATAAATTTGGAAAACATCTAGCTATGACTCTATCAAAATAGCGGTTGGTACCTAGAAAAAAAGACAAAATTACACCAAGAACAATAGCATTTTGTTATATCTCTCTTCATATGGATCTGCAAGCTGCGATTATCTTCGTCAGTTGGACATCTGTTCGGTCAGCATCAGCAACGGGCCATGAAAGGGAATGGTTCAGACACAGGGACTCTAAGCGATCCGAACCCTTAAGAAGCAATGTCTAAGGGATAAGCATTCAGCATCAGAAGTTTAGGCAATAAAGATAAAGATAGAAATAAATTCAACAGGAACCGTTCAGCTCCTCAGGCAGAATAGAATGAACGTAAAAATGAGAATGATCAAAATGGTCGCTTCTCCTCTGTGCAGTCGGGCTAAGTTAAAATCATCTAAAGAACTACCCACATTGCCTTTGGTCAAAGAATTGTACATTTACAATTAGTCCAGTAGAATTTAAAGTTCAAATCTAAGATATAACTAAAATGTCTTTCACATGTTGATGATTGGCTTTTCTTCTCCTGTTCCCACCGTCTGGCTCGTCAGGTAACATTTTTTAATCCATCCGTACTCCAGGCAGTGCATCCATTGTTAGCTCCTAGGAACATCGCTTTCTCACGGACTGAACTATACAATATTTCTGCTACTAGCAGAAGACATTCTTGCAAACAGTTCTCATAAGAAAAGTTAAAGACATCTGCTATCGTTTGGTCAACTCAGTGAAAAACAATACATGTATTAATTTCTTAAGCCGTACATTTCTCACGATTTATTAGAACAGTGCAGCTTAACATGAGGCTGTGCAAAAACTAGGCCCACTCCTCGCTGATTTAGGCTTATAATTAATAAAGCAAATACATAACGCAAAATCATTAATATAACAAATTACCATAATAACCTAAACATAGGCATTTCAATTCATATTAATATGCATTTATTATTGACACTTGTGGTTAATGGCGGCCACACAAGTGGGTACATTTTCTATGTCGCACATTATTTTCTATGTTAGTCAAATTCTATGCAGATTCATAATTCAAACTACATGAATATTTATTTGTAAAAATTCAGCGTTCACAATCCCTGACTAAATATGTTAGCACACTTACATCTTCCCACACAAAATTTTGCAGGCAAAAAATGTGTCCTCTTTATAATTTTTACTTCTTCTACCGCTTTTCGAATTTTCCCTGAACAATGTCTCCATTTTAATTTCTTCCCTCCTCTGATAATTTTTCAATTTCTTTATTTTAATCACATGATACAATTTACATATTCCCCAAGCTCCAATTATACAAATCACAATAATCAATATTAGCTGTATTATATTCAATAGTATCCCTTTCCCAGGTCGCCAAGCCAATTTCCCACAGATGCAAAACCTTTGCCAAGTTTTTCCCAAACTCCAGGTTCTTTTTAGCTCTTTCAAACCAGCGCTATCATTAGTCAAATTGATAAGGCTTCTAATTTCTTTATTATAGTTAGGTATTTATAAACAACAATGATGCAAATTCAGCATTTTACAAAGTCGGCCATCCTTTGCTAAAAGGATGTCTAAAGCAAGGCGTTTCTGAAGAGTCATAGATCGTACTGAAGCCATTTCTGTATCCATTAGGATCATGGCTCCTGAAAAATGTGTCAGCACGTTATCTCCAATTGTAGACAACTTTCAAATTTTCAAAGAATTCAAAATAACTGCCACTGAAGGAATTATTGCTCCAAATATATTTCTCCAGCTATGCCAGAAATTGATTCTCACTTTTGTCTAATGTGATGTATTTCAGTAATGTTAGGTAATTTCCTCAGGTTCTCAAGCTGGAATACCTTCGGGAAAACTATCCCCAAGTAACATGTGCCATACCATCCTCTAGGAAGATGGTAATACGCATTTGGTCCACAGATGTAAAAAACTCCTGGAATTGCTGGGTCTTGTCCATTCAACATAAACGTCCACTTACTCTGAAACAAAAACACGTCTACATTTACTCATTCCCACGAACAACGTATCAGTTCTAGATTTAGGCCTATTTACACAAAGCTTTTCTTCGTGATGTGCCTCTAAAGCTAAGCTCCATTGTGTCTTTATGTCAGTAAATACATGATCATTTCTAAATGTCCTTTTCTCAAAGCCCCTTTCTAATTTCTCCTTTAATGCCTTTCTTCTATCATCTGTCTGATCTAAGAAGCTCTTTTCTACATGTGTAAGCAAGCATGTAAGATTATTGTGATGTGTGTAAGCAGTGCCAAAAGTCAATGTAGATTCTAAAAACCCTCTCACTAATTATATAGTGTTCTCCTTAGCTATCCTACTCAGATACTTAATTATAGGAAGAAAAGAAAACACAACATCGTAATTGGAGTAGAAATACTGAATGTACTCCTGGTTATAGAATCTTGTTAATAACAGACTACAACTTAGCCTATAAGTAAGGGGAAAACTGTGATGAATAACTCCTTCCTCCACTGATGAAGGAAGCTGCGTGCAGACAACAATCTCTTGCATCCATCGTCTCAACATACTCAGGCAATAAGCGATAGAAAACATTAGAAGAAAGTTCTCCTTGAGTACTATCTACATGCAAATATTTCTCATCTATCCTAAACCTATCTATTTATGTGAGTACAGTAGTTGTCTCTAGAGCAGAGGTATGGTTGGCCACACTCTTATCAAGAAGAGTCATACTCACAATGCAGCAAAAATCTAAAACAAAATCTTCAAACTTCTTTAGCAGTTATTTACAGCTTTCTTCCAGGACCCTTTGCCAAAAATCAGTAGCTTTGTCAAAATCAGTATAGCAGCTTGTCAAATCAAGTTATCAAAAATCTTTTCCTCGTTACTTTCAATTGTCTCTTTTTCTTTTCTCAGTTTACAGTTTTCAAAGTTCAGTTCATTGATCTCCTTCACGTGCCAAAGTATTGACCTGGAATGTCTTGATTAAAACAAAAAGACAAAAAGTCACTGTGCCATTCATTTGTTGAGGCATACACCCAGTCAGGACCTGCGTACCTTCGACTTGCAATTCCCTTTCTTTTCAATCTTCAATCTCCATTTAATTCTCCATCACTCAAATCTTCTCTTCTTGTTGTGTCTACTTTTTCCTCAATTGTTGTCACTGTAATTGCTTCTTTTCTCTTTGCTTGTGGCTTTGGCCACTTATCTCCTTTCAGTGGACCTTTTGTTGATGCTCTTTCCAGTGGTGGATTTGTCATATCTTTCTGTTCTGCAGGATTTTCCCTTCATGTGCCTGCAACTGGTTCAGGAGGAGTAATATCATTTTGACTTTGATCCGCCTCAACTCCTTTCCCTTCAGGGTCTGTAGTTTGCTCTGTTTGTCTTTCAAGACCGTCTGCTTCTGGGAGAGCCCTCCTTTGATTAGACTCTCCTGCTACCTCAGGTGAGGTTGGTTCATTGTCACTCTCCTGTAGATCTTCCACTTCGTCTTTCAAAGGAGTGTTTGTACTGGCTTCAGTTTGCTTAGTTTCAGTCTCTGATTCTCCTTCTCCCCTCTCCAATTCTGGAGTTGGTCTGGATATTGTTGGTACTCTCAACAACTCTTCTTCATTGTCCAAAGGACACAGTACTTTCCGAGTATAGCTGGCATGGATCAAGTTCGGAACTTCAGAGCACTTCACATATGTAGTAGTAGTCAGTACTACTTGGTAAGGGCCTTTTCACCGAGGCTCCAAACATGTCTTCCTCACGTGCTTTCTGATCACAACCCAATCTCCCGCTATCAGGTTGTGGCTTTGATCTTGAGACAGTTGCATTGTGGTGTCTTCCACCCGATGAGGCAAAGAGCAAACCACATCAGCCAGACCTTTGCAGTAGTCCAACACCAATCATCTGCCATGTTCACAAGAGCATTGGCAGGAACTGCTGGCAACCTCATTGCTCTGCGTATGAGGATTTCATGCAGTGACAGTCCTGTCTTCCAGTTGGGTGTGTTTCTCATACTCATCAGAACTAACAGCAGTGCATCTGGCCATTTCAGATTCGCGGACGCACACATTTCCGCCATTGTTGATTTCAAGTACCATTCATCTGTTCCACAAGTCCTGATGCTTCAGGCAGTGTTTAAGGCTGAAGATAGTAATTTAATTACCTCATTGTTGAAGTGACTTCTTCTATCTGATTCTAAAGAGACCGGAAACCCAAAATGTGGTATCAGTTCCCTAAGCAGTAACTTTGCTACTGTGAGACTGTCATTTCTCCATGCAGGGTAAGCTTCAATCTATTGACTAAAGATACAAACAATCATCAACACATATCTCAATCCTCCACACACAGGCATCCTAATGAAATCCATCTGCATTCTGCTAAATGGACATCCTGCTCTTCCAATGTGGTTCAAATTGACCGCTGTCCCTTTACCCACGTTCATCGGCTGGCAGATGACGCAACAATGGCAAACTGCTTTGGCAACCTGTCTAAACTTTGGATTGAACCAAAATTGCTTGAAGGTACGGACCATTGCATCCCTCCCAACATGTGCTCGACCATGAAAATATCTAGCCATTTGAGTCAACAAGCTATTTAGTCAAAACCACTTGTCCCTCCCCTTAAACCCAGATATCATCTTCAGGTTGAACACATTTTAACTTTTTCTCATCTTTGTCAACATTATCTTGCAATGCTTTTAATTCTTCCAATATATCTATAACATGCAATACATAATTTGGGCACATTTCTTCTTCTGGTAACAATTCCCACTTATCCTTGAACGATATACAGTTCAATGCGCAAAACCTTACGACTTGATTCGCATATCCATTTCCCAGTGATACAAAATCTTGTGATTTCAGGTGTGCACTACATTTCACCATGGCATTCTTTTCAGGCACTTGAATAGTTTGTAACAACTCATGGAATCTTTCACCATTCCATACTGGTGAACCAAAGAGGTCAAGAAACCTCTCTGTGACCACAGATGGCCAAAGTTATGGACTATTTCAAATCCATACTGGCTGTCTGTATAAATGGTAACTTTAAGCTGTGCAGAAATATGGTGTGCTCTAGTAAGGGCTACCAGTTCCACCACTTGCGCAGAATACACTCCTCGAAGCCAGGACACTTCAAGTATACCAGAAATTGTGCACAAAGCGTATCCTGCTCCCAATGTTCACATATTGTCTCTTAAACAGGAACCATCAACAAAAATAATTTTATCATTTTCTTCCAATCGGGTATCTCGAATATCAGGTCTCGGTTTTGTGCACAAATCAATTACTTTGAGACAGTCAAGTTCAACCTCTTTCAATTTGTCAACTTCAACGTTCTCATTCGGAAGCAAGGTTGCTGGGTTATGCACTGTACACCTTTCCAAAGACACATTAGGGGATCCCAGGATGACAGTTTCATAACGTGTCAGCCTGGTATTCGTTAGATGCTGAGTCTTGGTTCTGGTGAGTAAAGCTTCAATGGAGTGAGGGACCATAAAAGTTAAAGAATGTCCCATCATAATGCTCTCACTCTGAGTGAGGCTCAATCCAACCGCAGAAATGGATCACAGGCAGCCTGGTAAAGCTGCTGCAACCGGGTCCAAAGTAGCTGAAAAATATGCTACTGGGTGGTTTACACCACAATGGACTTGAGTCAAGACAGACAAAGAACATGCATCACGCTCATGACAGAACAACATAAAGGGTTTTGTGTAATCAGGCATTCCCAAAGCTGGGGCTTTGCACAGACTTTCAACTCAGTAAAGGCTTTCATACAGGCTTGGTCTAACACTAGGGGATCATTGACTTATTTGTGGGTCAGCTTCTGCAATGGCTTTGATATGACTGATAATCTGGGAATCCATTGTGGACGATAGCTCACCATTCCTAAAAAAACATCCTGACATCTCTCTGTTTTGCTCGGGAATTCATCTGCAATGTGACTGGGACCCTCTCTCTGGATATTTTCCTAATTCCCTTCTCAATTAGGTGTCCCAAATATTTCATTTCTTTGTGGCAGTACTGTAATTTAGCTGGGGACACTTTATGTCCATTCTTCCCTAAATGATTCAATAAGGCAATAGTATCATACTTGCATGCCTCTCTTGTTCATGATGCAATCAACAAATCAACAATGGACTGTACCAATGTCGATTGGAAAGGCATTTCCAACGACTCCAGGTTCTTCTTCAAGATCCTCGCAAATGGATGGTGACTCTGAAAACCATTGTGGAATTCTACACTAACAGTAGACTTGATCCAAAACTTTAAAACAGAAAAGAAATAGACTGTCCTTGTGAATAGGTACAGAAAAGAATGCTTGTGACAGGTCCACTACAGTGAACCATTCAGTGTCTCATGGAATCTGAAATAAGATCATGGCTAGATTTGGCACTACAGGAAAACACTTAATCACATTGTCATTTACCTTCCTCAAATCTTGAATAATTCAAAATGTTTTTTTTTTTTTCCACTCTTGGCATGTCCTCGTAGTACGCCCCTGGTTCCAGTGTTTTTGGATCTAGGGTTCCCTCGTATTTCTGATGTAATAGTTTTAAGGCCTTTAATTTTTTGGGTTCGTATTTGGACTACCCCTGAACTAGACACTTACAAGGAATCCTTGCAAGACTTATTGGATAGGCCAAACGTACTCTCTATCCCCTGGTTCAAGCACATTTCAGAATGGTTCCATACCTTGGGACTTAGTCACTTTTGGTGCCAGCCCAATAAGTTACGGAGGGCTCACAACGACCACCTGAAATCTGCTTATTGGTCCCATGTTAGGGAAAAATATCTGCTTTGTACTTCACATGGTAGGCTGACATCTCTATTCCTCGATTATAAGTGGTTTCCCCAGTTTGAACCCTTTCTGGACTTAATTACTGATCAACTAAGCAAAAGTTTGTATGCTCGACTTAGGTATGGATGTCTCCCTCTGAAGTCCTTTTCCAGTTCATGGAGCTCCACTCAGCTATCCGATAATTGTCCGTATTGTAATGACCCTGTGGAAACTGTAGTGCACTTTATGTTTATTTGTCCTGCCTATGGCATTGCCCGGCGGAAATGGCTTCGTCCCGTTTGTAGGAACATGGGGTTGAGAACATGTAGAGATGCCCTTAGGCTGATGTTGAGAGATTGCTCCTCTCCTTTAATTTGTGCGGTCAGCAAGTTCCTTGCATCCGCTTGGCATATACGTTCATACTTTTAAAAATAAAATAGGACTATAGGTGATTTGTTATTAATTGTTCTCTGATTTTATCTTGTTTAACTCATTTGTTTTATCAATTGTACTTTTTATAAATTACTGATGTGGAAGCTAAAAGCAGTCAATAAAAGGATCTTTGATATTTCCTTTTTATCTACAGGCTGGGGCACATATGTGAAGATTTATCTGATTTTTTTTTTTTCTCTTTGTACACTCGCAGATGCACATTTTTCAGTATTCCTATCTCTTTTTTTATCACCTACCTTTTAACTTAGGTGTTATATATTTATTCTGTATAGATATTGATTTTATTGTTGTAAGTTATTGCTTTGACGGTTATTTAGACCGAATAAAGCTTGCTTGAAACCCAATTCAAAATTTCCCACAGGGCTTTCGCAATCCCATTATCGGTAAATTACATGGGCTGCTCAATACTTTTTTCAAAACACCTTGGTTTACAATTCTGCAATTATGGGCACATTCCCTTCAATTGTCTCATGTGTCATGTGATACTGAGGAATATGGAAAAAATTGTGTTTGGCTTGACTGTGACCTTAACTGGCTCATCTTCTTCTATTAGACCGATGTCCTTTCCTGTAAAATCCCACACTTACATTTTGACTGTTCCCTGTAAGTTGGAAGGAAGATCTCTCACTATGAAAACTGGAAATAAACTAATCAAGGGGTACTCCTCATTTACTGTGTCACAGTCTGTTTCTGGGGTCAGGTCATCTTCCTCATCACTGTTTGTCTGGATGGCAATTCCATCATTTGAGCAAGTAATTGAACATCTGGTCTTACATAGCAAGTCTCTTCCCAGTAAGGATACCGGACTCGAGTCACAAACTACAAATTTGTGTAATCCCTTAAATTTGCCAATTTTAACCTGAACTGGTTCTGTAATCATGTTTGTCAAGTACTGATTTGCAACTCCTACAATCTGGACTGTTTTCCCTGAAAGGGACACGTTTGGAACTTCTGCAGTTATTACTGTAGAGCGTGTAGCTCCAGTGTCAACTAAAAATGAGACTTTGTGACCCAGTACTTTTCCCTTCACATTCCGACCTTTCTGATCTACCTCTAGTGAAGCTGCTAACACGCATTCCTCTTCATCCAAACTCTCACTCACCCAATCATCGTTTATTCCAACCTCACTGTATAACGGGAACGGGTGCACTGTGATATTACTCTGATTAAACCTTTGACCTGTAACCTGCTGAGAAAGCATCACCTGCTGCTGCTCCATTGGGGTTTGAGGTGTTTGAATGTGCTGTGGGCATCTGCAAATGTGGCATTTGCATCTGTTGAATGGGCTGAAAAATCTTGCATCTGATTCACATTACTTTGAAAATTTAGATTGTGACCTCTCATCCTCGGTCCTCTTATGTTTTGAAAAGAATCAATTTTTCTTCTTTGCTGAACAGCACCTTCCTGTACTAACATCGGACACTCCAGTTTCCAATGTCCGAGTCCTCCGCAAGCATGACATGGCAACAATCATTCCTTGCACATCATTCTGGACAATCACGGTATTCAAATCAGGACTACTGTTCACATTTCCAGTTCCACCACGACCTCTACCTCTTGCTTGATTCTGAAACAACATGTTTCCCTGCTGTTGCTGTTGTTGTTGTGAAAAACTTCCCTGCATTCCTGTTTGTGCCGCTTTAATCTGCATCACTATTGCCTTCTCTTTCAACTTTCTCTGCTTCAACTCAACCTCGTTACTACACTACTTTGCATACTGCAATACTTCATCAATCAGCTTCACTTGCCAACAAACCAAATGACTCTGAATCATCTGGCTAATCTTGGGTCTCAATCCTTCACCAATACTGAACACAAAATGAATCATGTACCTCAGCTCAATTGTCTCTGTACCACTGTAATGCTTGAATGTCTGCAACAATCTCTCATCGTATGCATGTATTGACTCCTTTGCTTCCTGTTCTGTCCTATCTATTCTCTGCCAGTCAATGTTCTTGAGCGAAATTCTCGTTTTCAAGAATTCAATTACCTTATACTAATATTTCATTACGTCAGGGGATGGTGCACCCATTGCTGGATCTCTCTGAGGTATTCTTGTGGTCAAATCTACACTTCTTTTGCACTCAACCCATAAGTCTGCTGGAACTATTATCTCTAATAGAGTGTTCAAATCCTCCCATGGGCATTTTGCGAATTTCACAAACCTATCTGTTTGCTGGTACCACTCTACTGGCTTCCCTCTCAACCTGGGATAATCATTTGTAAAGGACAGAATGTCATTTCTGCTCCAAGGGACATAGATAAAATTCCCTCCAGGAATCTCTCTCATTGGTAGAATCTACACTGGGTCCTCAGCTTGCTGCACATTTGCAGTAAGATTCGTAGAATCCCTTTTTCTCTTGTCTCTTTTTTTACCCATCTGCCTTCCCATTTGTCTAATGCTCCCCATGTTTGCACATTCGGGATAAATTCCCTAAGGTGAATTTTCATTCCAGGGACTCTCATGTTTTCAAAATCCTTTGAGTCAAAACCTAACCTGTAATTCCTCTTTAGGTGCTTTGTTTTCTCGATCTCTGTGTCATATTTCTCTGCTAGGTCTGCTAATTTCTGATGTAGTATTCCTGTTTTGTTAGTAATCAGTTTGCACAAGTAACGCAACTCATCTTCTTTGAATGTGTCAATCTTGTTTAACCCCATTGTTCCCTCAATTAGGTCTTTTACCTCTAGCCTAAGTCTAGTCAAATTCAGGGCACTTCCTTTGCTAGAATCTCCTTAGGTGCTACGCAACCTCTCTAACCACTCAGTTAACTGCTGAGCTATCAAACCTTGCAATTAAACATTGTTGTTACTCACACCTGGCACTTGCTGTAATGTTAGGTTTGGGGTCTCTGGTGTCACAATGCTTGGATTTGGAGCTACATATGATCTCACCTCATTATTTGGTGGAGTCCTGAAAGGACTTAAATAAATCAATGGACCTGTTCCATCAAATGTTGGTCTCATGGGAGTTATTATTCTTGCGTGTGCGTTATATCTTCCCCTTTCTATGATCGGGTTCAGGCTTTTCTGCTCACTATTCTTGTTGTTTCCCTGGGCGAACAGCGGTATGACTAGACCTATGGTAACTGATACTGACACTGCATGTGGACTTGGTTGGGTATTTGGGTCTGTCGGGTACATTATTCCTGTATTCTGACTTGTCAAGGCAGATATCTCTGTCTGTGATCCTGCTATTTGAGTGTATCACGGGGTCGTCTGTGTCTGGATCAGGGACATCAAATTCGGGGTTGACTCTATCTGAATCAATGTCGGCTTATGGTAAACTTGTCCTATCTGCACTATCAGGTTTGTTGCAGTATCTACAATAGGTACATCTGAACAAATTCTGGGAATATCTGTCTGCGGCATAAGCCTTTGAATCCCTGAAGTAGCTGGAATATTATGGCTAACCTGAATCTGGCTCTGAGTGGATTCAATTGATATCAGGGCTGTAGGATCTATACTGGTGTTTGAACTTCTGTCATGCGCTGCATATGGTGGGGACGATGTCTCAATAACTGTAAAATGAACTCATAATCATCTGACTCTTCATCGTGTGTCAAAGACTTCCTAGATTCTGTGGATTTCTGCTCTCTGCCACCTGAAGGGTAAGAATCCCTCTTCTTAGTACTCTTTTTAGCCTCATTCTCGTTCTCTTGTGTAATTGCAGGAAACAGTTTCAGTTCTCCAATTTCTGATCACTATCACATCTAGCCTCTGCTATCATCTTCCCTGCCTTTCTCATCCTTTTCTCAAATTTCAGTTGCTGTCTAGCCACTAGTTCCCAAATTGCTAATGCCTCGAATTGTGCTGTCTCGGAGAAGGTTTCAGACCGTAGAGCACCCTCCTCAGATTCTCTAAAATCCTCAAATTCAATGCTCCATGGGTAGGAAATACTAAGCTCCCATATTTCTCCGTCCCTTTGCACCACTGGTTCAGCCAAAGACATGGCGCAGCACCTTGTACCTTGAATACAATATAGGCGGTTGTACCTTCTGGCGGTGTGATTTATCCTATTCTCATTGGAATAAACGTATCTCCCCTTAGGGCACTTTTTAATGCTTTGAAAAATGTCATCTTCAGTAATTTACGCTACTTTCAATCAAATTCAGGAAGTGACTTTTGATCCCAAAATCCTTTTCGCCAACCTTCTCAACCAATTACGCTTCAAGGTTGTCCACCAATCCGTTTGCGAGCCTTCTCACTAACTGACCTATCCCAGCGCGGCTCCAAATAAATCATACTCACACATACAGCGGCTGACAAAGTCTTTAGAGTTGCCCTCCTCAACTCAGATTCACACAAAACGAATGCTAAATATTGCGAACACTAAGTAAAAACCAATACACAATTTGTCTGCTTACTACAGGTAGGGTAACACAATCACTTCAGAAACCTAACTAACTTTTCACAGACGGCCTTTCACTCTAAACAGTTACTCTTTCCCTCTCAGTTTGGCTCATTCGCAAGCAGAATTTGAACCACAAATTTCACTTTCAACTGGTCATTGGGTCTGTCCTGGTGCACATAGGACTCGCGAAATCTCATTCAAAAAAACTTTCACTCACTTTTACACGCACTCTCGAGTTTGTCAATCACGCCCGATTGACCTAATAAACCAGACAAATTACAACAATGAACCAAATGTTGCATACACTTTTCAATACTCCGGATTCTTAAACCACGCAGGGTCCGTATACCAACAACCATGTGGACAATTTTTGAGCACAAAGCCCCACACACGTGAAGTTCGACTACTTCTCTACTCTGATACTTCGGAGCGCGCAAATTCCTTCAACAACTTCATTTGGAGTACGGAAACTCCCTAAACAACCTCATTTGAAGTACGCAGACTCCCTGAACTCTCTCAAACATCACAATTCACCTGTGATTTGCTTAAGCTGTGAAAGCGCAAAACCTATTACATTCACACTGTCGCTAAAATGTTGAGAACATCCTCAAACAAGCATTGGCATGCTCCAAGGTTCTGGGAAAGTCAGTGTATGTTCACAGGGCGACATTTTCTCTCCACTTTGTACCATCAAATCAGAAAATCTTAACTTTCACCAATTTCTCTTATCAAATCTATGAATTATTTTGATCTCTTAAGGAGACTACCCATCCAACTCTGTTACTATTTCTAAAGGGAAAAAAGGACCTTATAAACAAATCGTCCTACCCTGCCATCATTTCTAGAGAACCAAAGACGTAACCTTTATTTTATGATGGCCTCTTACTGAGACGTCACCTTGTGGAAAACTCTCCTACTCTGCTGTCATTTCTGGAAAGCAAAAAGGATCTTATGATAGGCTCTTAGGAAGACTGACCATGTACCGGGCCTTACGATGGACTCTTAAGGAGACTAACCATGTACCGGGCCTTATGATGGGCTCTTAAGGAGATTAACCATCCTAATCTGCTACCATTTCTTTAAGCGCGTCTGACCTTATTTGGTTTCTCATTTTTCATTTATAAGGGGATGCATTATAGGTTTGATGGACCTTTTAACTGCACTTATAGTAATTACCACCATAAATCCCAAATACAATACAAATTATCAACAATTTCAATTTCCAATATTAATGACCTTTGGAGTCAGTAATCTTCACGCATCATGACCTATTTGGCCATGAATATCCATACCTTTATGTAAAGTTAGAAAGTTTATTTCCCTATATTAGCAATGCTAATGTCATGTAAATGAGTCTCAAACCAAATGGTATACATACAAAAACAACATTGGTTGACTAAATCTTCCAAAGAATCTCAATTTAACTAGTGCATGGACTACTACGCATTCGAGAGTCACAGTACAAATCAATAGCAAGAACAATTGTGCAGTAGAAATAGCACACGTCTAGTTTCAGCAACTGAGCAACATCAATTTGTAGTTAATAGCAACCTGTTACATTGTCAGGGTTTCCCTTACTAACCTTCTGATTAGAATAGCATGTTTGGGCTTCATGCAAAACAATTTTAGTCAACATAAATTTGGAAAACATCTAGCTATGGCTCTATTAAAATAGCGGTTGGTACCTAGAAACAAAAGACAAAATTACACAAAGAACAATAGCATTTTGTTATACTGCTCCTCATATGGATCTGCAAGCTGAGATTATCTTTGTCAGTTGGACATCTGCTCGGTCAGCATCAGCAACGGGCCATGAAAAGGAATAGTTCAGACACAGGGACTCTAAGCTGTCCGAACCATTAAGAAGCAATGTCTAATGGATCAGCATTCAGCATCAGAAGTTTAAGAAATAAAGTTAAAGATAGAAATAAAGTCAACAGGAACCGTTCAGCTCCTCTGACAGATTACCATGAACGCGAAAATGAGAATGATCAAAATGGTTGCTTCTCCTCTGTACAGCTAAGTTAAAATCGTCTTTAAGAACTTCCCACGTTGCCATTGGTCAAAGAATCATATGTTTACAATTAGTCCAAAAGAATTTAAGTTGCAAATCTAAGATATAACTAAAATGTCTTTCACATGTCGATAATTGGCTCCTTTTTTCATTTTTGTATGCATCCGTACTCCAGTCAGACCATCCATTGTTAGCTCCTGTGAACATCTCTGTCTCACGCACTAAACTATACAATGTTTCTACTACTAGTAGAAGTCGTTGTAGCAAGCAGTTCTCATGAGAAAAGTTAAAGACATCTGCTAACATTTGATCAACTCAGTGAAAAACAATACATGTATTAATTTCTTCAGCCGTACATTTCTTAAGATTTATGAGAACAGTGCAGCTTAGTATGAGGCTGTGCAAAAACTAGGACTACACCTCACTAATTTAGGCCTATAATTAACAAAGCAAATACATAATACAAAACCATTAATATAACACAATACCATGACGTAGGCATTTCAATTAATATTAATATGCATTTAATGTTGACACTTTGGGCCTGATTACAACTTTGGAGGAGGGTGTTAATCCGTCCCAAATGTGACGGATATACCACCCGCTGTATTACGAGTCCATTATATCCTATGGAACTTGTAATACGGTGGGCAGGATATCCGTCACATTTGGGACGGATTAACACCCTCCTCCAAAGTTGTAATCAGGCCTGCTGCGATTAATGGCGGCCACACAAGTGGGTACATTTTCGAAGTCGCACATTATTGTCTATGTTAGTCAAATTCTATGCAGATTCCTAATTCAAAATACATGAATATTTACTAGTAAAAATTCAGCGTTTACAGCTCCATGTCCATCTTGTGAGTACAAAGACATATATGGCAGCTCAGGCTGTTGCCCTGAAGATGGTGTTGAGCCATTCGTAAAGAATATCATACTTGTTCATTGAATTAAGACGTCTGCTCAGGCTATCCTCTCAAGTGTTGTCAGACTGCACACTTTGAGAGAAACTTGCAGTGCTGTGAAACTCCTGTTTTTAAAACTACAAAGAGCTCAGTTTTTAGCATTCTTCCACTTAGATATTCCTCCACTGCAGTGCGAATGAATATGGAAATTAACCCCTCCTCCTTTTAAAATCTCTCTTTCTCTATATTCCCAAATGGTGACTTGCATGATCATGGGTTTTGGCTTCTCACCAATATCCCTAACTGCAGGTCAAGAGGAAAGACAGTTTCAATTTCCTATCAGAGTTTATTGGGGCATGGAAGATGGCACCACTGGGCACAGGATTAGGCCAACCTTTGATCAATTAAGCTGGTAATGATGTATTAGCATTCCAAAGAGTCACAACACACCCACTCCTTCCAGCTCAGAGAGGAGAGGATGCGATATCCAGAGGTCCATGAAGGGAGCTGGTAGATCAGTAGGGTGGGGATGGTAGACCCCCGAGCAAAGACTGTTTTTTAGGTGTAAGGGAAGGTTTAAATTATTCCAACTAATTCTCGCAGGTATTGTTAGTATTTTAAAGTGCCGAGGCCACGATTCTTAGAAAAAGCATGCCGCCCGGGGGGCTGCCGAGGGGGGTGGGGTTGTTTTATTGACCAAAAGGTTGTATGGTAGATGCAGTCACTGAACCTACACACTGCCTTTATTTTACTTCCCCATTCTATTAGCAGTTTGCTGTGCTTGGTAAATGGGAAGATTGTATTCTAGGGTGTAACTTCCCCACTTTCCCAGTTTGTGATGCGTTAATGATGTCAAGTTTGTTTTTAGTTCAGGCCTGTCTGGGATAGAAGTTCGTCATGGTGTAACACTGTAAGTTCCAAGCTCCCATTCTTTGTGAAACTGCAGCTAAGACTTTTCCCTCCACCCTCTCTTCAGCCCCTAACACAGGCACATTGTGTACCGACACCGAACACTGTAACTTAATCATTGCAGACACAAAACACGTTCAGCTGGTGCTTTGTGTGGAAAAAAAGAAGCTGCCCAATTTGAAAAGGAGCTCACAATGTGATTTAAAAGGGATTCGTCTAGGAACAATATGTGATTTCGCTGAAGTCCATCGCTTTGTTGTGGAGACAGACACTAGTGGAGCCGCCGCTGCAGCATCCCAACGTCTTCAGTCCCTGATCTATATGCATCTGCCCAGCGAATCTTACCCGGCGAGACTGGGGGTGTGAAAATCTGAGATTTCCCGGCCAACACTTTGGTTTATACAGTTTAAAACAGATGGTGCAACCAGTGCCTAATTTGTAAATAAAAATGTGACGGTGCCTGAAGCTTTCCTTTGAAACTCGCGGCTCCTGCAATTAAATGCGGGAGCGCGCAATACTGAAGCAGGTAATGTTGGGCCTCTTTAATCCATTTATAGCCACTTCCTGCCCCTTCAGCTCACTCTCGCAGCTTTCTCCCTTTGTGACGTGTTCTTGTTTTTCTTTCCCTCTGTCATTCTCATATGTGTCTTTTGCTCGCAGTAAATTCCTGTTGCACAAAACTAAGGGGCACATATAAGAGCCCCTAGTGCCACCTTAGCGCCCCCGTAGCGTCATTTATCTTTATGCTTAGGCAGCGCTAAAGTGGCCTTTTTCCATAGTTACACAGTGGTTCAATACATGCATTGCGCCACTTTGTAACCCCTGCGCCACATTATGACTGCGGCAGGCATAATGTATGCAGGGTGGAGAGGGCAATCCGATGCTAGGAGGCCCTCAAAAATGGCACAGTGAAATGAAAAATATTTCACTGTGCAATTTTTGGCTTCATTTTTAATGCTTGCTCAGAGCAGGTGCTAAAATGATGCTCCCATAGTAACCGTTGGGCATTCTTGCACTTTTTTGCACTAGCATCAACATTTTTGACGCCAGTGTAGCAAAGACCCACAATAACATAAAAAATGTTGATGCTATTGTGCTAACAACCACCAAGGTGCGCCGTATTATAAATATGGCGCAACCATGGTGTTGTTAGGTGCCAGGTGGGGGCGCAAGAAAAGTGGCACATCATAGCTGATGCACCACTTTTTCTTAAATATGGGCCTAAGTGCCAGCCTTCAAAAATAAGTGCTGGTGCCTCCCAGTGGAAACCACCTGCTCAAATTAAGCACTGGGTGCAATAAGGGGTGTACGTGTCGAGAAGAGAGAAGAAGACAAAGTGGCATTGATGTTGTAGAGGTTTCGAGGGCGTTAAGCTGTTGCAGAGGTAGCATGATGTCTTGAAAAGTCAAAAACCTTTTTAATGCCCTTTAAATCTATGCAAACACTGAGCTTGAGAAAATATGACAATATTTTGGCAAGTCGTGCACATGCCACGCATTCTGTCACCTGCCGGTTTTAGACCCCATCCTAAAAAGATAGCTCAGAAGGTTCTTTCTCGGCAGCAGTCATCTGGGTGTAACTTCAGGTCACAGGTTCTAGTGTCAGTGTGTGGGGCCGGGCATGTGCTCCATGTAGGTTGTTTATACTGTATTTAATGTTAAATATTTATTATAGTATGAACTCAAATGAAAAAAGTTTAAATGTTTGCAGAAGCATCTAAATCTTAGAGTGTATGACTGTATGCATGTTGCCTTTCTATAGCATGAAACTAGACAAAATGCAGTGGGGCACTACAAAGGTTCAAAGACAAGTATAAGGTCAGGGAACGATAGGCAATGATTTGTGGACTGTTAATGCATTGTGACATAGTGTTCTTTAAAGAGGTGCCTCTTCAACTTTTTCCTAAACTGTAGCTGTGTTGGGGGAGTTCTGATGGGTGCAGGGATGTTGTTCCAGATCCTAGCTGCATAGATAGTAAAACGCCTGCTTCCTTGTTTTTGTACACGTCTTAGTCTGCATTCAATGGTAACTTGTCTGTGGGTGCGCTGAGAACGACCAAAGATGATGAGCTTGTCCTTTGCTGGCCAAATGGAACCTCCCCTACTGGCAGACCAGAGTGTGCCCGATCCATGGGGCTATGTTAGTTGATTTAATGGATCAGAAAGCTCCTGGATCCTATGACCATAGTGATTTGGATCTTGAAATGGGCGCTGCTCAAAATGGATTGGATGGACAAAATAACCCCACTATGGGACTCCAGCATGTTGGCGGAACTGACCAGGATGACAGGGCACTAACAGTGGGATATAAGGGGGATTTCATAGCTTGGGGATCGGAGAAAAGAAGTGGGATGTTTGGCCTTTGAGAAAATACAGATACAATGTGACCTAACCAGGCAGCAGTTCCTACACTATATGCAGGTTCAGTCGGTTCTTAATTTCTGGATTGTCCGGGCACAGGACCTTAGAAGAGGAGAACCCAGTGGAACTGGGTACTGCCCCCCCCCACCTACATAGACATGGTATGTCCCTAATATGCTCCACACGCCTGGGAATGGGAAAGAGACCTGGGCAGAATTGAGGATGCTAAATGTGTGGTTGCATGTAGATACCCCAGGGAGATGTCTGTCTAGGCTGGTGGTAAGCATATCAGCTGAACTTATTTCACCAGGCCTACTTCACATGCACAGAGTTGCACACAGTGGGTGCAATTGATATTGACTTGTGCAGGGGTTTATGTGGCCAATGGGGCACTCTTCTACACAATATCTGGGAGTGTCCGAGACTGAGCAGGTTTTAGTTGGGCATATAGAGCAGGATTTCTCTAGTAGTGAGAAACACTCCGGTGCTCACCCCACCTCACCCCAGGGTGATATCCCAGGGAATCTGGTGGGAGGGGACCCATGACAGATAGACACAAAGGGGCATATTTATACTCCGTTTGCGCCGAATTAGCGTCGTTTTTTTCGACACAAATTCGGCGCAAAACTAACGCCATATTTATACTTTGGCGTTAGACGCGTCTAGCGCCAAAGTATGGCCAAATAGCGTCATTTTTTTGCGTGAACGCCTTCCTTGCGTTAATGAGATGCAAGCAAGGCGTTCCCGTCTAAAAAAATGACGGCGACGCAAATGCGTCGTATTTATACTCCCGGGCAAAAATCACGCCCGGGAGTGGTCGGGTCAAAAAACCCCGCATTTGCGCCACTTTTTAACGCCTGGGTCAGGGTAGGCGTTAAGGGGCCTGTGGGCTCAAAATGAGCCCACAGGTGCCCTCCCCTGCCCCCAGGGACCCCCCCTGCCACCCTTGCCCACCCCAGGAGGACACCCAAGGATGGAGGGACCCATCCCAGGGACATTCAGGTAAGTTCAGGTAAGTATAATTTTTTTTTTTTTTTTTTTTTTGGGTGGCATAGGGGGGCCTTATTTGTGCCCCCCTACATGCCACTATGCCCAATGACCATGCCCAGGGGACAGAAGTCCCCTGGGCATGGCCATTGGGCAAGGGGGCATGACTCCTGTCTTTACTAAGACAGGAGTCATGTAAATGGCGTCTGGGCGTCGTTAAAAATGGCGCAAATCGGGTTAAGACGATTTTTTAGCGTCAACCTGACTTGCGCCATTTTTAAGACGCCCTAACGCCATTTTTCCCTACGCCGGCGCTTCCTGGTGTACGTGTTTTTTTTCCACGCACACCAGGCAGCGCCGGTCTGCTTGCGCCGGCTAACGCCATTCAATAAATACGGCGCCCGCATGGTGCTTCAGAATGGCGTTAGCCGGCGCAAAATTTTTTGACGCTAAACTGCGTTAGCGCAGTTTAGCGTCAAAAAGTATAAATACGGGCCATACTCTCTGCAACATGGCCTTGGCAATCACGGGGTATGACATAATAAGAAACTGGGGTGGAGCCCAAATTGTGCAAAATGTGCAAGAGTGGAGGTCCAATATACAGAGGTGAAGACAGGCGGAGGAGCCTCTTAACCGGGCGAGGGGGTGTCGCAGAAGTTTGTGAAGATATGGTGCCAATGGCAGAAACATAAGGAGAAGTGAGAAGGGAGGCCGACACCTCAGGACCCAATTTGAGGGATTAGAATTACACCCTGGGTTATATGTGGAGGACTCAAATCTCCTGCTGGGGAGGTGCAATGGCAAGTCAATGGGAGAGAATCAATTTATTGTAGATTGAGCACTTTGGGGCAAATTTATGAAAAGTGGCCCATTATATCATGATGCTCCACTTTTCTTGCGCCTTTAATGCGCCCCCCTAACGCCACCATGCGTGCGCTGTATTCATGATATGATGCAACATGGCGCACGTTAGGGAACTAGCATCAAAAATGTTGAAGCTAGTTTGGTATTTGGTAGGATTAGCTCCAGAAATATTGACGCTAATCCTGCAAAGTGAAAAGAGGCCCATTGAAAACAATGAAGCCTCATTTTAACACCTGCCTTAGGCAGGCATTAAAAATTATGCTAGAAATGACGCAGTGGAATCTCATAGATTTCACTGTGCCATTTTTCTGGCCCTCCTAACGCCGGAACGCAGCCTTGCATACATTATGTCTGGCGCAGGCATAATGTGGCGCTAGGGTTGTTTCATATATACTTGTGGGAGAGCTGAAATCCTGGGGCAAAAGGTTTGGCTTCCTGGTTGCAGTCGCTGGGTGCAATACAGACTGGGATTAAAATATTTCTCAGATCTGCTTTTAGCTCCTAAAGCAGATCTGGCACATGAAGGGTTAAAATACAGGGAGGTATATAGTGTTCATTTATCCTGCTCTCTCGCGGCTTACTCTTCCACTAAAAAAAACTGAATAACTTTGAAAAGGAGGGCTATTAGTGTTTACATTGTCCTCTACCTTCGCACCACAACAAATATACTTTGGCATTACATTCATTTTACGATCGAATACTCAATAAAGAAAAATAAACCGGGGATAACTTATTTGCTTGTGGAAAAATGGCTTCTTTTATCAGATCGAAACAGAGCCATTTGGTTTCAACGAGTATTAAGCACTGCCCTGTGGTATGTGATGGGGAAGACAGGTATTTAAAATGAATAATCCCTGGAGGAGAAAAAAGTGAATTTGCAATGCCAAAGCATCTGTCTTTCGTGTATTCCTTACAATAGGCACTTGGTGGCGGCCTAATGATGTATCCTGAAGTGTGAGGAAATGTAGCTGCTTTGCCTGAGACATAACGGGGTCAACAAACAATGTATAAATCTGGATATGCCCTTGGTCCCGTATTATGGACCTCATTAGCTTGCCAACAGACAGCTATAGCTACAGCTGTCTAGTCAGATGCTAAAAATGATTCGGACACAAGCAGACTCAGCTCAGAGACCCCACAACCTGAGAATACATTTTTTAATTTGTGAATGACGTACAAAAAATACCCGCTGAAGCTTTGCCCCTGTGCATATATAATATGCATTAAAAGGACTTCGAAAGCCATGGCCAACTACGTGCTTATACCTTTAGCTAGCGACTTGTGTCCTATTTGCCTCTCCTCTGCGTTGTGGTTCCCTCCCTCTCTTTGATGAAGAGATTACTCTCTTTAAAGTGGGGAAGCCTCCACATTCTAGTAATAAGTTCTTCTCTCTGATTTTGAGACCGGCTCTCACAGTGGGCCCCTTTCCTCTTTCTGTTCCATATTTAGGGTTGCTACCCCTTTCAATGATGGTGAGCCTGACAACTTTCTTTCCCTTGCTTTCTCTCTCTCCCACATACCTTTCCCTCCCGCTCACCTTATCTCCATCACTCTCTTCTACTGCTGCACCTTTGGCTAGTGAAGAGAGGACTGTGCTGATGGCTCCTGGCTTGGAGGCAAGTCCTGTGCCAGACCAAAGAAGTGACTCCAAGGATCAGCTGTCTAAACTGGAACCAGCTCCAGGGAACAAAGAGCTGAAGTAGCCCAAACCGGCAAGCCAGTAGCCACTTTGAAAGAATCTCCACTGACTGCTGCTGTGCGCTCCAAGAGACTGATCCTCAGTTGCCAAAAATTGCACCTGGGTCAACCAAACCTGGAAATGTCATCTGAGTACAGATTAGTTGCCCAAGAGGGACACGAGCTTCCACCAAAGGATACCACTGGGATTGCTGTGTATGGACACCAGTAGCAGAGCTACAGCTGGCATTATACAACTCACAGAGGACTTTGAGGGACTCCAACCTCTGTTGCCAAAGTCATCCTACCTGACCTTTGGATCAAGAAATAACTGCAAAGTCACCCCGTCAACCGCACAACACCTGGACCATCCTAGAGCATCTTCATCTCCTGTTTTCTCAGCATCAGGACCACTCCCTTGTAGTGTATGGCAGTTGCACTATAAAGTTTGGAACTGGACTGGGAAATGCTCTGGTGGGCATGTAACTGTCCAATATACCCCACTGGCACCCCAGACCTGCTCCCTGTCAGTTTTTGGTCACCCAAGCCGGACTGGAGTAGTTGAACTATCTTTTACAAACGTTTTTAAGCTTTACAGTAGCCAATGCTTGTTTGCATTTGGATTAAAAATTAAGATTTCTTTAAAAATTAAAAATCTATATCTCTCAAACTCTCAAGTGGATTTTGCTCAACTCTAAAAATGTTTTAAAATATAATTTATTTTTATAAATTAGTGCTGTGTTTATTTCGTGTTGTTTGGCTTCATTTCGTTGTTCAGTACTGTTAAATGCTTTACACTAAGTTACTTTGTGCAGGCCTTGCTGCTGAAAGCCATAGCTGCCCAGGGTTGAGCTTAAGGTTGTTTGAACTGTTAACGCGTCCCTTTATGACAAAATTATTTCACATTAGGACTCGTTTTAGGCCAATGAATCTTTTGACCCTGTTGAAAGACACCTTAGGACGAGATAGCTAATCAACATGTCAATCAATACATCAATAATGTCATCAATATTTATCACAATAACGCATTTCACTTTAGTCAAAGACATTAATCAACTCGAGACACCACCATGACCTTGCAGTCATGAATAACCACACCAGTTTAGTAGAATTTTATGAAGTTTATTCCCTATTGATTACAATTCTAAGAGCAAGTACGTTAATTTCAGAAACAAAACACTCAATATCATTGTCATAATTTGGCAACTAGAATAAGACTTCATCAAAGCAAGGAATGCAATTATTAGAATATAACACAGCGTCAACATAAATCAACTTCAGCGGAGTGTCATTAACGCGTCAGTTCAACAAAGCGTAGATTCAGTCATTTGTCTATTTGCGTCGGTATAGTGAACCCCTGTCTTAACCACTGATTAGCATTAGCATGTTGGGCTTCATGCAAAACAATTTTGAACACCAATTTGGAAAACGTCTAGCTATGGTCTCTGTCAAAAGTAAGCAGTTGGTACCTAGAAAGGAAAAGCAAACAGACAAATCACAATTTCATTGTCATAGTTACCCTCCAAGGTTTGGGTCAGCACCCAGGTTCAGTCTTCGTCTTCAGGACATCAGTTGATTCACCATCAGTCAGAGACTCAGCTCACAGGGAAAAACGTGTCTCTTTCCTCATAAGGAGGTAAAGTGTAAATGGGCAATCTAAGGAAGAGGATGGTTTAAGTAAAACCAATAAATCACCAAACAGAGTGACAAAGTTTCTGGATCAAATCGATAGCATTTCCCTAACCAATCTAAACAGCTCCCCGTGTCATAGGTTTTCATCCCTTTTCCGTTGAACATTCCCCTAAAACTTGATTGGACAAATGTTGCACCCCACTATCTTTAGCCAATTAAAAACAGATTATGTCATTAAATCTTTCACCCCGCATTAGTTCTCAAGCAGTTTATTGGTCCATATGATTGACGTCTTCAGAGGTAGAACGTCCGGTATGATTTCATCCTTCTGTAATTCTTTGCACATCTTCGGTCAGTAGCTCCATTGTCTGTACCAGTTTGGGCGACCTTGTATATTATATTAATCTACACTGTTGCATTTTAGCTAATACATTTCTACAAGCAGTATGAAATTTCATGAGAACAGATCTACTATAGTTACATTCAGCTTCTAGTTTAAAAAAACAAGAGTTCATGTCCTTTAGCGAGTCAGCACACTGCACGATAGAAAAATACATTTAATATGAGAGTCAGGCAGCTAGGCCTCAAATCATGCTAACTAAGGCCTACAAGATTTATTAGGAAAAACTTTAATAACATACTCATTAATAATTAGTATAAAACCATTCCCTGATATAATATTTGTCAGCATTAGTAATTTTCATTAGTCCCCATATACATTGGCGGCCATTCCCCGTGGTCACATTTCAAGTGCACGTTTTAGCAAAACATGTTAATACAGTTTCTATGCGGCATTATTATACATTAGTTCATAAACATTTCATGTTAATATACATTATATAAGATACGCTCTCTCAATACAAGCCAGACTGGACCCAAGACAGTTTTTATGAGTAGGCCGCACAGCCATACCATGTAATACACCCAAATCCTCACAGCTCTCTTTCACATTAATTTTTGTTCGTCTAATGAGCAATCGCTTACTAATCAGGTAAACAACTAGTAGACATCGTTCCCCCATAATAATTCCTGTTGAAAAAGAGCCTTCTTTTTAGATCTGACATAGTGTAGATAATGCAGTCTTGTGAAATATTAGCGCTTACAAATGAAACTATAATTGCCGATTACAGCCCTCTTGCTGAGAATTCATAAACAGTCCCCAGCAGGTGTTTGAATGTTGACGGTTTTGAGCCTGGCAAAAGAGGATTTATGGGGGAAATAGTTAATAGAATATGTGCTCTAGTAGCAAAGTTGGATATTTCGGAACCAGGAAAGAAAGTCTTTCCTACTGTATTAAATTGTGGCAGTACGGGCAAGTCACTTTGGCCCATATTTATACTTTTTGACGCAAAACTGCGCTAACGCAGTTTTGCGTCATAAAAATTAGCGCCGGCTAACGCCATTCTGAAGCGCCATGCGGGCGCCGTATTTATTGAATGACGTTAGCCGGCGTTAGCCGCCGGCGCCGTCTGGTGTGCGTTAAAAAAAAACGACATACACCAGGCAGCGCCGGCGTAGGGGGATATGGGGCTTGGGCGTCAAGAAATGGGGCAAGTCAGGTTGAGGCAATTTTTTCGCCTCAACCCGATTTGCGCCATTTGTTTTCACTCCCAACTCCCATAGAAATGACTCCTGTCTTAGCAAAGACAGGAGTCATGCCCCCTTGCCCAATGCCCATGCCCAGGGGACTTCTGTCCCCTGGGCATGGTCATTGGGCATAGTGGCATGTAGGGGGGCACAAATCAGGCCCCCCTATGCCACAAAAATAAAATAAAAAAAATCACTTACCTGAACTTACCTTAATGTCCCTGGGATGGGTCCCTCCAGCCTTGGGTGTCCTCCTGGGGTGGGCAAGGGTGACAGGGGGGGTCCCTGGGGGCATGGGAGGGCACCTCTGGGCTCCTTCAGAGCCCACAGGTCCCTTAACGCCTGCCTTTTGCAGGCGCTAAAAAACGGCGCAAAAGCGGCCGTACGTCATTTTTTTTGACCCGCCCACTCCCGGGCGTGAATTTTGCCCGGGAGTATAAATCCGACGCACATGCCTCGGAGTCTATTTTTTAGACGGGAACGCCTACCTTGCATATAATTAACGCAAAGTAGGTGTCCACGCTAAAAAATGACGCTAACTCCATGGACTTTGGCGCTAGATGCGTCTAACGCCAAAGTATAAATATGGAGTTAGTTTTGCGTCGGAATTGCGTAAAAAAAAACTACGCAATTCCGGCGCAAACGGAGTATAAATATGCCCCTTTATCTCTTGAGGGCCTCGGTTTGGTTTTCTTGCCGGTCTAAAATGATAAAGTGCTTTATTGTGATTTGGAGAGAAGTGTTTGCTATGCTTGAAACGTTTTTATTCAAGTTGAGTTGCCTTAACACTCCTAACTCCCCTGAATAACAAAGCTCACAAACAGTCTAAAAAACAGAAAAGTAGTTAATGCATGGCTAATCCACCTTCCTGTATGCCCCTCACCTCTGTGTACATTAACTGTGAAAGGTGTGGAAAGGCACCTAGCCCAAGATGCATATGTGCATGGGCATACATTAACAAACTGCAATAATTTCGTTCTCACACCACCAAGTGTGCAGTGACCATAGTGCAGCACTAGGCGGGTCCACGTATGCAACCACCACCCTTCCCACCAGCAAAGCACACAAGAGCCACCGCCTGCAATGAAAACGACAAAAATTATAAAGTTTCTTCAGGACCACACTCGACCCATCAAAGTATAAAATTCTAGGCACCAGGGACATCTTACGTATTTTTGAGGGCCCTGGACCAAAAGTATTTTAGGGGCCGCTGTTCGGAACAGTTTTGAAGTTATGATCCCATTTCAGCTCTTTCATGTCCTCTTTGGCCAGGTCACTGACAGCGCAAAAACACACTTGTCCAAATTCTAAAAGTGTCTACATCTATTATTCAGGTATAGTGATGTGTGTTTACAATATTGTAACACAACATAAGCTCACTAATGTTACTGCACATAATCTCTCCCATTTCTCAGATATGAGGTCCTGTTTTGATCTAAAAGAAAGTTTTTTATGATTGTTTCAGGAAACACAAACACATTTCTCTGCAAAATGTCTGTAAAAGATTCTCACACATCACCCACATTAAAAACAAATAATTATTCAAGGTTATCAGGGCAAGACTCTCTGCAGAACAGAGCTGGCTCTATCAGGGGGCTCACTGGAAGGCTGGGGCCCTGGGCCCTGTGCCAGAGCCCACTTTGCCCATGCCTTAAAACGTCTCTGCCAGACACAATACAGTATAAAAGATGTCCGTGGTAAATGATTTATACCTTTTCTACCTACATCAATGTACATTAATAAATCACACATAGAAAGAAACGTTAAATCCGCATTAACATTAAGAGAGGCTGTTTTTACTTCTCTAGCAAACCTTATCCACCGTTATACACACGTTCTAGGTTGCATTAGAGCTTTTTCACAAAATTGCCGCAGTATATATGGGCTCCATACTCTCCCTCTCCCAATGTGTTAAAATAATACTCCCATTAGCTAAAAAATTATTAATATATTATTTAGGTTTAGTTTTAGAAAGCACCTGCGAATCATTCTATAATTAGGGCAAAACAGGAGAATTAATTCGATTGTCTAGCACCTCATGCTACAATTGCAAAGAGACGAGCCAGCTCCTCCCACTTTACAGGCCACTTTCTGGCCCCAAAGGGCTTATTGACCCGGAAGTGGGAATTCAAAATTGTAGGTCCAATCATAGAGCAATGGCACAGCCTAATAAAATATTTATGGAGAGAAGGTCACTGCTTCCTCACACGCTAGGCCCCTCCCCAAAATAAATGGGCTGGTTGTGTCACCAAATCACCTCTCCCTCTGTGAATGCACTCACATTCACCAGATTTGGGTTTTATCTTCATGTTACAGTTTCCCATTGATCTCGATGTCAGCTGCAGTGCAGAGCACCGCTTAGAGCAGGATCCAAGGTGACAAAACCCCGGAGGCTCTCTCTACCCTTTCCTCAAATGCGTCAGCTCTGCCTCTCCCTAATCCTTTACTTTGTAGTGCTTTTCCTTGTCCTTGTTTTCACGAATAAAGAGCTAGGACTGAAAGGTCGCCTTCAAAGGTACGTGTGTATGAAAACAAATTGCATTGTTTGTGGTTTGTTGCCTCCCTGTCCCAAAGGTGCCTGCCGGGCCTCTCCATTGTCCAGCAATGAGTCAACACACCCTGCAGAAAAGACCTCATATGCCATGTTAAAGGGAATTCCTAACCTCTGGGGACTCGACACTGACACGACACGAATCTGTGCATGAAGTTCTGCAGAAAACATAAAGTGAGACGGGTCAGTGGGGCAGCAAACCTTTTGGGCAGGCAACACTTTTCAAGCTGCTCTCCCTATAGGCTCCTTTTTTGAGCTTTCTTCATCTATTGGTTTGGCATAACAAAGGCATGGGCGTCACTGAGGGGTCGCTGCGACCCCTGGCTTGCCCCTTGTTACCTCTGGCACTTCCTTTGCCATCCCTGGCCGCAGAGGTGACACTCAGTGCCTGAAACACAGGGGCAACTCGTCCTAATGGGCTTCAGTTGGGGCTCCACTTACCTTTTTTTTGGTCAATGTTTTTATTACACAAATAGTGACTAATACTGTTCACTATTTGTGTAATAAAAATGGAGTACAATTCGCTGCAATATATCTATTTGGCAACTAAGGTATGTAAAAATGTTTTCAAGTGTATGTTGTATGCATGTTTGTGGGTGAGTGTGTATGCGAATGTGTGTGTATATGTAAGCATGTGTGTGTGTCACAGTAAAGGTCAAATGGCATGTGATATCACTTCTGCTACTTCTGGCATTTGGGTGAATTGACATTCATAAAGAAAGGCTACAGAATCTCAAGAAATGTAAGTCAGTGCTGGTCCTTGAGCCAGGTGGGAGAGCAGTGGTATCACAGTGGTCTGAAGCAACATCTTCCTAGAAGCAGTCCACGTTGCAGCAGTGTCATAACACAACATGATGGTTGACTGTTGCCTAAATGAAGAGTCCCTGGAGAGTTTGGGACCCCTGAAGCGGTCCTTTGCTGGGGCTTGTGTTATGCTCCTGCGTTGCAGCATTTGAAGCACCTAGGCCATATTTATGAGAAATTGGCAAAGGGCAGTGCTGCAAGTTTTCTTTCTGTGCAGCCCTTCGCCACTGTGAAAGGGCACGAATGCACCATATTTATGAAATACAGTGCATTCTTGCCGTTTCCCCCTGCTCTGCTGCACAGTTGGCTGCACAGTGCCAATGCAGGCACTCGTGCACAGGGGTGCAAGAGTGCCTGCTTTGCATTCAAGATTGTTTTTGTGCAGGAAGGAATACCTTCCTGCCCAAAACAATCCCAAGAGGTGACAAATGGAAAGAGTTAAAACAAGGAGAAACGATAATATTTTTCAAAGTTGCGCCTGCTGTAGGGAGGTATAAGGTTTTTCCACTGCCTCAGGATTACATGATTACGTAAATCTGGACAGCAAAATAAATCCATGGGTCTTGTGTGGGAAAACCCACTGCAACGCCCATGGAATGGCTTCCTGGCACAGAGGGAGACAACGCAGTGACTTGCGCTTCATTGTTTTATTCCATATCTATGAGGCCATGAAAAGCCACACAAAGTGGCTTTGTGTGGCCTCATAGATATGGTTGAGAGGCTTGCCCTACCAGAGCGCCAAAATAATGGACACCTCGGTGGTGCAAGCCTCTCATAAGAGCTCGCCTTACGACATAGGTTCACTAGCTGTGAAAGGCAAATTCTCAACGTACAGACCAGCCTGCTGCTTCTCCTCCTGGTCACAGAAGCACCACGCCTTAGTCCTTAGTTCTCGACTTTGGTTTCAGTGTACAGCAGAGTAGCCTAGATTCCCAGCCCATTCTCTGTGCTGGTGCACAAAGCTTTATTGAAGTCAACCTATGAAATTGTTATAAGGTTTACTGGGCAAGCTTACAATTCAAAATTTTGCAGTTGGAAACAGGCCAAACAGATCTCAGAACTTGGGCAGCACTTGAAATTTGGAGGAGATCTAATGAAGTAACTCTTCTTTCAGACACAATGTATTCTCATGGCAGCAACCATGCCATACTGTTCACAGTGTTTTTGACTCCATTGTGATGACAAGCATCCTGTAAAGGTGTCAAGGATTGTGTATTTCTCCCAGAGTATCTGACCCAATTGTGTGGATTTTCTTGATTGTGGCTCATAGGAAGCAAGCTCATAATCGGCAGTTCCTCCATGGAAGCGGCGGAGCGTCGCCGCCCCACACTGCTGTGCAGAAAGTATCAAAAATAAAATGGTAATAAAATTATTTAATTAGCAGTTTATTTTTGATGCTTTTTGCAAGCAAACGGAGTGCGAGGGCAGGACGGGGCCAGTGTGTCACTGCTGCCTATGATTGGCAGCACTGAAGAATGGCCACTTAAGTTTGAAGTGTGCATATTGATCTAGCCAGCTACCTTGCTATGACCAAACTGACATGCGCAGTTCAAACCTCTCCAACCCAGCTGTCTTGGACAGCTGGGTTGGAGAGCAGGCACAGGCTTACAGTGTCTATTAGAGAGTGGAGCTGGCTCTTGCCAGCCAGACAAAACGTTTTTTTCATGCTGCTTAACAGCATGAAAACAGCATCTTAATTGGACGAGGGAGTTGGCTGTGGGCTTCGCGCTCAGAGGACGTGCTGCAGAACATCCGGGACAAGCTGCAGAACAGTGAGTAAGGTAAGTGATTTTTTAAATATTTATATTTGTGTGTATGAAATGGTGTATGTTATGTGTATTTTTTGTGTATCTGTTTTGCGCCCCTCTAATGAAATTTGCCACTAACCGCCACTGAAGCTCATCCTCTTTGATTCACGTCAAGGCACTGCTTCTCGCAGGCTACAAGCTGGCCTTCCTAAACAGGTGTGAGCCAGTCGGAGCACAAATAGTCTTTCTCAAAACCTTTCTAGAATGGACTGTAGTGGAAAGCGAGAACTAGGAGCTGCATAGGGACGTAAACAGGACAAAGAAGACAGCTATCTACATTCCGATATTGCCAAATGCTGTCCTCCTCCTTGAGGATGGACAAAGGCTTGGAGGCCCCCCAGCTTGGGGTATCACAAGCCCTCACATATACACAACAACACACATACACATATACTTCGAGATAAGAGAGGGCCCCTATCATGACAAACTATAAAGATTTTTTGGGTTCAGGTAAAAAAGCATGCCCCCACTAGCCCTCAATTATACCTGCCACCACCTGCGAATCTTGTTGTGGTCTGGACATAGGGACAATAGATAATTCATGTTAAAAAGCGGTTCACCACATCTCCAGCACTGTTGAGTGGTCTTCGGAGGGCAACGTGTGCAAAAGCACGTCTGTGATCCGCCAGGCACCTCTGCCATGGGTGCAGAAAAAACACAATTGGTTTGTCAGAAATTTTACAGTAAAGAAACGGGTAGCACAGAGAAGCTGTGACAGGAACGTCCAACTCCACAACACCGTAAATATTATTAGCAGTGCTTAATTTGTGCTTGTTGTTTCCGGTGCTGAGCACCGGCACATATTTTTGAGGGCCGGGGCTTATTCTTACGCCTCAAGCATTTGCTGCGAGCAACAGACTCACATATGAAAGACGGATGAATGGAAAAACGAAAAAGCGTCACAAAGGGAGAAAGTAAAAAGCTGCAAGAGTGAGCTGAAGGGCAGCGAGTGGCTTTATATGGATTGAAGAGGCCCGAGATAGCTTCGGGTTCACGCTCCGTCAGTATTCCATGTTCACACATTTAATTACAGCAGCTGCATGTTTAACAGGAGAGCTTTGGGCACCGGCACCTTTGTATTTACAAATTAATTACTACTAATTATTAGTTAGCAATAACAAGTAAAACAAATAGTGAGAAATCACAGTGTAGCAACATGGAACTCCAATGAACTGTATACAACAAAAAACTCACCATGAACGCTATGGTGTTTGCAAATCCTGGACTGTTCTCAATCCCCTATTATGGAGAAAGCGAATGGGAATACTGAGATTCTCTTTACTAATTCTTGTAAAAAGGCATACCAATGCCAAGAATGTGTGCAGCTTTGATGTAAAATGAAATAAAACCTTACTAAAATACCAATATAATTTATTAATGTTTGTGATCAGCCAGTAGGCCACATGAGCTGTTGGTACCAATACCTCAGAACACATAATTTGAAGTTGATCAGTTCCAACTTTGATGGTCCAGAGAAGTCTTGTTCTAGCCAACTGACAAGGTTTTATAATCCGAAGCTGTCAGTGTATATATTTGATGAACCTCAAGTTGGTGTTAAGAAAGTACAACAGCTTTTTGATCAGGAAGACCTGCTCTTTATTCCAATTTAAGTTGAGGATCTTGTACAAACGTAACACTTGAAAATAGTAGTTCTGTAATACCTAGCAACACAGGATCAACAGCTTTAGAACCAGAAATATCCAATGTTACAGGTGATGCGACCAGGATAAGTTCTGAATATTTGTTGAAAAATAGGAGTGAGAGCTTACTAGGACAAAGGGCGCACATAGGATCTTACTGGTCAAATTCTCACTCTCAGGATCCTGCTACATTCTGGGCCAGCGGTGTGTCAGTTAGCAGATGTTAAAGTGTGCCTTGGTGCTAGTGGTAGACCCATGCTAATACCATGCTGGCTGGCAGCTAGGGATGACAGGTTTGGCAGTATGGAAGATCCTACCAAGTTAACAAAGGGTTTGGTTATGGAAGTGACCATTCTCAACAGATACCATCCTCATCCCAAAAGATTCACCTGTATGGTTATAGTAGATGCTTGGATGGTTCTACTCAGGCTTTTGGTGTGGGTGAGGGAGGACTTCTGTGCACTCAGATCAGCTACATTGAGTAGCTTTGAGAAAACGAGTGTATCCACCGAGATAAGGGAGGCCAGAGCAGGCCAGGAGAACTTGGTAGATTTCCCGTCTTTTACATTGGGCTGAAAAAATATATAGCTGCCATTTCCAATGCACAAGAAGCACCACAAAAAAGGTCCATACAGGTCTAGATTTCCTATGGAGTACAGACCAGCCCAGGCTCTTATTCACCACACTTGGAAGTTACACCACAGCCCGCTGCCTCAGAAGAAATTTTGCTTCTTCTATGTGTGTTGCAGAATGCATTACACGTGGAAAAAGCTAAAAACTAGGAGGAATAAAAGCATTCCTCCTCATTTTGCCTTGCTAATCCCAGCCCTGGGGTGATGTTAGTTTTAGGCGCTGCTTCAGGTTTAGGACAACTCGTAAATCTGAGGCAGCACCTACAGCAACACCTATTGTATACCCCGCTGACGCAGAAAACTGTGTCGGAGGGGCCCATATTTACAAGAAGGCCTATTGCCACAAAAAATGGTGTTACATCTCCTTGTAAATATGGAACAATACTTAGCGCCACTGGGGCGTCAGAAAAGTGATGCTCCGGTGGCGTTAGGGGCTCTTAAATATGCCACTCAGGCCCATATTTATACTCCCTTTGTGCCAGATTATCGTAATTGTTTTTAATGCTAATTCAGCGCAAGCTTAACACCATATTTATACTTTGACGCTAGACCCGTCTAACGTCAAAATACCCAAGTGTGCACCATTTTCTGGATGCGTGAAACCGCCTTGCGTCAATGAGACACAAGGTAGGCGTTCTCGTCCCAAAAATTACTTAAGCACCCTTGTGCCATATTTATCCAACTGCGCAAAAATGGCGCACGTCTAGTAGGCGGAGCCTGAAAATGGCGCAAATCCCGATTTGCGCCAAAATTTAATTCCTGGGTCAGGGCAGGCGTTGAAATGGGGCAAACACACCACTACTTAAGAAAAACTCACACAAGCAAAATCATAGCTCAAAAAGGAAGACGTGGAGGTGATACTCATGCAGCATGCACGAAGACGTAGAGCACAGGAGCAACAGCAGCAGCTACCACTACACCAACATGTACCCCAAAGGCAACGCAGAAGGCAGAAGAGGATATTCAGGACCAGGACAACCCTTCAGGGCCTCAGGGAACATGACGTCATCCAGAGGTATAGACTAAACTGGCAAGCCATACAGCAGCTGCTGCGCAACATTGAGCCGCAGTTGGCACCTAGCTTGCAG
Source organism: Pleurodeles waltl (assembly GCF_031143425.1). NCBI lineage: Eukaryota > Metazoa > Chordata > Amphibia > Caudata > Salamandridae > Pleurodeles > Pleurodeles waltl. The sequence goes on from NC_090445.1 coordinate 1,115,987,285, forward strand.
ACACCCCACATCATTCAAACCACTGGTGCCCTGGTTGCCGGGATATCACAGACCTCATTCTCTGCCTTCCTTCCCAAGGTATTTGATGCCATCATCTTCCTCACAACCCGCCACATCAGCTTCCCTAACACACAGCAGAAGCAGCAGGAGACCAAACAGGGGTTTTATCAAATTCATGGCTTCCCGCACGTGCTTGGTGCCATTGACTGCACACATGTCCGGATTGTGCCACCTGCTGCAACTGAGCACCTATATCGCAACAGGAAGCACACACACTCCATCAATGTGCAGGCCATCGTGGATCACCGTGGATTCTTCACCAACATCATGGCAAAGTATCCTGGGAGTGTACATGATTCATTCATCTTCCGCCACAGCACCATCAATAGGCACTTCCAGGATGGACGATATGGCAATGGCCTACTTGTTGGTAAGTACAGAAACCTAGTAATTTACACACAGCGCAGCAACCCTGTAGGACACCCAACACATACACCACTACATTGACACGTGGCCAGGAAGACACTGAGGTGTGGCACCGGTAGTCATGTTTGATATTCTGACCCAATGGGATACACACCTAAGGACAAATGACAGAGGCAAATAACAAGAGATGCCACTCGAGAGCCACACAGGACCAATTTAAAATCATACAGTGACAATGACATGGCCTTAACTGGCAGTACAACTTGGAAGATGGACCTTTCAAAATCACATCAATAACACTCAATCCCACACCTTTCCAAGCAATATGTCCTGTGTAAGGGTGTGTAATGTGTGTTGCTACAGGTCAAACACCACGAGACACAAAGCATGATGAGGCTGGCTCTAATGAAGGTGACATTGAATTATTGAGGCAGTACCAACATCTCACATCACTACTGGGGTGACATTGCCAGCTAGCAATAAGAAAGTGGACTGTGCTATGAAAACATGTGGATGTGACACTCATGCAAAGTGCACACTGTTACACATATGGAGTGAGACAATTCCCCATATACATAACAGATGTACAAGCAGATGGACCTTCCGACACTAAAACCTTCACCCCCACAACCACGTTAGCCAGTTTACCTGGGGCAAGTTCAGTAGTGTAGGTACACGTTTGTACATGAGCCAACTCGGTGAGGGTACAAAAAAAGGTTTGCATAGAACTTGTCACACATGGGATAATTGTGCATTGTCAAATGTGAACACTTCTGTGCTGCCATCTTATGGAGATGTGGTATGCATTGTCACCTAGCCAAATCAAGAGGCCTCACTGTTGCATTTCACCTGCAATTATATATGTCGAATTGGATGGGATGTTCAGGCCATATAGTGCAACCATGTTATCACCACAGTGGAATCGATTGTGTGTGTGGAAGTATCATGTCACCTCCAGTGAAGGCACACGGACACCTCTTTCACATTACATAACGCATGGGAGATACACACTGAACAAGGAGTTTCTAAATATACCACTGCTATCATGTCAATCAGCCAGTTTTGATAGTTAAACAAGCCAATGCAGAAATAACATCACAGAAGCCTAGGATCCCACACAATACCACAAACACAGATGAGTCACAGACGACACAAGGTAACAACTGTCATGCAAAGTGACAATCACGGTGCAACCAACAACCAAATACTTACCCTAATTTTCTCTTTCAGCTGATCAGGGTTACGGGATCCAGCCATGGATCATGACCCCAACTGCCAACCCAAGCACAGTAGCAGAGCATGCCTATAATGAGGCACATTGTAGGACACGCACCATAGTTAAGAGGACTTTTGGCATCCTGAAGTACAGATTCAGGTGCTTGGACATCACCGGAGGCAGCGTCCTATATTCCATTGAAATGGTCTGCAAGATTATTTTGACCTGTGCCATCCTGCACAACATTTGTGTGAGGAGGAACATTCCCCTCTATGAACCGGATCAACAAAGGAGGAAGTTGGAGGATGCTGTCTGTGAAAATGAGAGGAACATCCAAACACAGCTGCAGGATTGCCTCAGAGACAACACATTGTGCAAAACTTCTTCTAACTATAGTCACCATCACCACTTTGTTATCATATGTAATTAAACACCTCACTTCATCACTCAACCATGCTCTGGGTAATTATTTAGGCATCACATGATCCCTAAGAATCATAATCAGAGTTTAGCCTCATGGAGCATTGAAGAAATACAAATTTGCATACTGAAAAAGCCACATCACGTTTGATGGGTATGAATGTACAGCAAACATCACACACAGTGTTAATGACATATATCCTGTCTATTTCACATTTGAAGGGCAATATCAGAGGACCACAGCTATGAGACACATCCATGTTGCCAACATGGTCCATTGCATATGACACACAACTAAGACACCATCAATCATAAGGTAAAAAAGTGCTTCATACATGAGGCAGTGGATGTGCTATTACATTGGTAACAGGAATGTATGACCAGACCCTTGACAGCAGTAAGTGTGATATCAGCTATCTCTGCAAGGAGCATGTGTGACAAGAAGTGCATCAAACCTGAAAATGGATAGCACGAGTGCCCCAGATATGACAAGCATTGCTCGCAAGACATGCCCTGCACAGTCCATCCCAGGCAATAATTCCTGCCACTGCCACCCTTCTCTACGGGGCCCTGTAAATGGACTATCTGTACCCTGAGAATCTTCATCTACACACACCCAGACTCCTATTCTAACTCCTGTGTGCTTCCCTCTTCAGTACGCCATGCCATGGTCATAGTTAATCAGTCTGGATGGACTTCAGGTACGATAATGCACTGCCTGGTAGTCGGTAGGACCTGTAATCTGCTGTCCATTGCTTCCCATGTGAAAGGTCCAGTTGGCCCTTTGAACTTTATTCTCAACTCCAGGACTTGTGAGAGACTGAAGGTGCACACACCTGTGAGCACTTCCATGCAGACCAGCCATTTGAACCTGCCCTGCCCTTGCTGCTGCCTGGAATTGCTTAGAAGCTGCTATTTTCTGAATCTCCTTGTTGTGCATTGGCGTTCAACCTACTTGTGTACCAGAGCACTTGGCGGGATTGTGTTACGTTGCAGACCACAGCACAAACTTTTTTAGTTCCCACAGTGTTGTTCCTACTTGTCCCAGTCAGAGTCTGCTCACTGTGTATTTGCCTTGTTCATGTTTGTTCTTGACAGAGCCTGCATCCTGTTAGCCAGACTGGTTCCAGTCTTTGTGTTAACCATAGAGGTTCCCTGTGGCTACATTTGTCTCATAGTTGCTTTCCATGCCCTCTGTTTCCTCCGGGGGTATTGTGTCTGGAAGGTCTACGATGAATCCTCAAATGTATAGTTTAGTTTAATCAGTTTACTTATCGTATTCTGTTCTGGCACATGTGTTAAAATGGCCTAATCCAGCCCCCATCCCTTGACTGGTTTTGCATGTATTCATTAGTGCCAAACAGTGACAGTGTGCTATGGCAGTATGCATGGATTTGGTACAGTGCCTACAGCACAAAAAACAAGGGTTGCTAATGTGTGTGTAAGGACAAACCATGTTTGTGCCCTGACGGTCCACATGCATATTCACTTCTGCTGCCACCTTCTGATTGGGCTGGCGTGATGACTAGCTGTGAGATTAATCAGCACAGAGGCACTGATGTTCCCTGTTGCAGTGGGAATTTTAGAGCCCACCCTGTGTACAAATGTTGTGATGAAACCTGCCTGTTTCCTATTACTGATCCATAATGTATTTGAGCACACCAACGTTGCTCTGTCGTCAGCCTTATAAAAGTTCTGCAGTGCCATAGCTGGACTATCCCCATGTGTGTCGTTAGTTGATCTTTGGCTTTTTGTCAGTTCTGCTTTGAAGGATACTCTGTTAATTCAAGGGTTGGCTCCACAGACTCATGACTAGACCTGCACGAAACTGTGACAACATGCAGGCCAATACTGACACATGGTACACATGGCCACACACTTGAACTGGACACCTTTGTGCAATGAACCACTGGAAATATGTGAACACATGCAGCATGGCCTGCTGGTCCTCCACAGCCACAGGAGAAACATAGGTCATTTACATGACTCAAACTGTGGTGTACATAACAATTTTAGGATTGGATTTGAGACTCTGTGTCACAAACACTATGCCTACCTAGCATGGTCAAACGATGGGCTCATGGGTAGTATACACACAAGTGACCATGAAGTGGTTTCCAATATTTCATTACATGTGATAGGTAACATATCTGACATAGCCATTATAAACCGCCCTCTATCTATCCTGTGTATAGTTCGTCATAGGAAATGTTTTGTCCCCAAAGTCAAGGAAGTACACACAGCATAAGATGCAACATATATAACAAACACATATCACAACTGATGTACCTCATTGAATGGCATCAATGGTTATACACATTTATAACACATTCATACATGCACAGTACGCCAAACGTTTCTTGTGACATTCCCACAGAGGCACAACAACAATTTGAAGAGCCAATAACAGACATTAGCACACAGGCCATGAGTCTATTTGTTTAGTTGCATAGCCTTGCTGCCCTCTATGGGAAGCAACACCTGCTCAAACTAGGAAATACCAATTTTATTCCCAAAGTTTGTGTTGCTGTTGCGTCAGTTAAGAGAGCTAATCCTGCACAACAACATGATTATTAGGGGGCCCGAGTAGTATGGTCTGCCACATGTGCCCGAACACTAGAACACACAATGCAGGTCATACCATCCTATCTTTGTATAGTTATAGGCTGTATGCATGTAAAAAATTTAAAATTTGCACAAACACAGTTTAAGACAGATTGTTTGACGCAAACGTGTCAAAAAGACGCATATGCGTCAAAATATAACGCATATGCATTAAAAAATGACGCTCACACACATTATACATCAATTGGTCCCTAGCGTTAATTCCAACACCGCACCCCAGGAAATTGGTTATCCATTTACAATTTATTGATCCTTGAATGCGGGGGAATTTTCATACATATGCGTCAAAAAATATTGAAGCAAACCCCTAAGTGTCATAAAATTACACGCAATACAAAAAAAACGGCCCGCAATTGAGACAGGAAGTGATGTAATAGGACATCATGTTTACAGAAATGGTACATTGGGTGTACATTCACTTTCACTTTGCAGTCTGTGATTATTCTAGACTGTGTGGCTGTGTCTTGAGTTGTCTCTGTGAGTATTGTGATTTTGTCTCTTGTGTGCTATTGCTATTGTATTTTGGTGTTTTGTAAGCGTCTGTGTTAATCTGTGTAAGTGTTTTTTTGTCATTTATTGTGATTAGATTTGTCTTTCTACTGTTGGGAGTGTGTTTGTGGGTATTGTTAGCTGGGGTACTGTTGGGCTGTTTGTGGGTTAGTTAAGTTTCCTTTTCATACCTCTTTTCTCTGTTTTTCCCTCTTTACCCTTTTCTATCCTATTTTGGTTGAGATGTTGGGAAGGCCACGTCTGAGACGAATGGGTGAGGAGGAGCTAGGGGCTTTTGTGTGGCTGGTGTGCCATTTCCTCCCCCTAATGTTGGAGGCTGGGGGCCGGGTGATACAGGGGTATCACACGGAGGCAAGGAGGCTCAGGTGGGCAAAGGTGCTGTTCCACCTAAGAAGAATATTCAACAGCCAGCGCAACAACAACCAATTGAAACATCGCTGGGCTGACCTGGTAGCCCAAGAGCAGGGCCTGCTGGACCACCTGGGTGTGGTGATTGGTGGGCCTGTTGGTGAGTACAAATTTGACTAATGTGTACATTACAATGCTCTGGAGTGACAGTAGCAGACTTTGTGACATGCTGCATGCAATGTTTGTGGACATGTGGACATGTGGAATGCAAGTTGAACAAACTGTGGCCCTGATTTATACAATTTTTTCAACGCATTACCGTCTTTTGCTAACGCAAAAGCTGCGCAAACATACAAAAGACAAATTTATCTTGTAAATTAGTGCTGCTTTGGCGTCAATAGATGATGGTAATGCGGCACAAACAAAATGATGATGCAGGGCCTGTGAGTGTACCAGGAATGGGATGTATTTCACATGCCAATGCAAGGAACCAATGTAGTCCCCAGTTTTTTTAACCATGTCTGAACAGTATTCATGGCCATACATACAAAGCTCTTCCTAACCTCTGCTAATATCTTAGGCCGATATTTCTACTTTGTTTGTGCAGCATTTGCATTATTTCTGGATGCAAAAGTATAGCACACTTGCTACAATCTAATAGTTTGTGCGAAATTCCATAGCTGTAGCATAAACAAATGAAGCAAATGCAACACACAAAAAAGACACATCTGGCCCTAATTTAATTGTTTCTGTGTGTTTACGTCTCGACAGATAATCTTTCACATGGCCAAACCCAATTGTGCCAGGATGCTACCAGATTGCAGTAGCACAAAACAGGTTAATCTCGTGGCTTTTCGGAGTTGGCGTTGAAATCCTATCATTGAGTAGCATGACCGAACAACATTTTTGCCTTGGGGGCAATTGCTGGTACAGGGCTTGTGCAGTTACCATTTGTGTCACTTTATAGCCACACAATTTTGTAAAGTGAATGGCTCATCATGGGATCACTGCTCTTTGTGAATACATGGTCATAACCTATTTATTAGCATGATGTTGTGCAAGAGACCACTGACTGCTTCCATTATACAATTTAAGTGACAAAATAGGTTGTTATTTTACTTTTGGTACACCCCTGCTGATATAGTGCAGCATATGTACAATTAATAACTTCTCAGTATGAAGGCTATCACAGACATGGTGGTATGCTAAGATCAGCAGGCCAGCATTCTTGTGAGTGCCGCCATTCCCAAGCTGCTTTTAAATAGAGACCTACCTCATCAAGATTGCAGAGGTAGGACATTTGCTAACCCATGTTTTAATTAGCGGACAATGTCAGTTCAGTTTTATTACCACAGATCACCCAACTTGCCAATTCTAAGTTAATGAATGTGGCAAAGTGTGATTTACAATACCTAATATAGGTACACGGGGCAATGACTACACCTGTGCCCATGCATTCTGTCACAGATGATCAAATTAGACACTGTCAGCATACATTTTTTTGTTGTTTTGAATCAGATAAGTGGCCAATCCATGGTAAGCGTAACATTGTCATCAAGTAACACATAGGATCCCTGCCATATTGTTGTCATAGGGGGCTTATATGGCTCTGGATACACTGCCAATGTGGCATATGTAACCTACATTCAAAACTGGCACACATATAATGGACCATTGAAAGCACAATCATTCCTGAACGTAAATCAACCCACATGAGCATCACACAGTAACTCATTGACCCTTGATGCACAAGCCACAATACCTGAGTCACTGGTATTGCAGTGCACCAGGAATGTGGCATTGCATGTGTCTCAAATTTACAAATGATGAAATGGAGTACCCTCTGAAAACAAATTAAGCACAAAATTGATAATCATGTTTGGCACCACATGATTGTTAGGGCCAGTGCTGTGTGCATATGTGTGTCTATCACTCACTGGAGTGACAGTGTCAATGCATGTTTGCAGTAGTATGTCTGTTGGTGTGTCTACATGCCTGATGTGCAGCTCTATCATATAAAATGTCACACACGGTGATTTGTTGGTCCAAGTTTTGTACAGTGAGCAGACATTGAGCACATATCACCCTTCCATGTTTTACAGGTGGACCAGCCCCCTATACAATTGGTGAAGTGGCTCGATTTGCTGACCCAGACATATCCAGTAAGTGTTAATATGTTTGTCATGTGTTGTGTTTGCAGCTGTTGTGTTAGTGACTCCTGTGTGTTGGACTCATCGCAAGGTATGATGTGCTGGCACATGATCTGATATGTGACTTGACTGGAGGTTGATATTTTGTTCCATCTTAGAGTTAGGCATTCTGCGTCAGAGAGTCATATATTGTGAGTCGAGTGCTGCTCTATAGGCATGGGGAGGTGAACAAGGTGATTTGTTGCTACATGTATGGCAAAAATTAATTTGGAGGTGGCCAGTGTCATAATTTAGTCAGCAAGTCATGCCCTGATTCTCACAGACCAGTGATGCATACGTTTTACACACAGACTTGCGCATCCCTGTTAAGTAATGAACATGTAGGACTGTATGGGTGACTTTCCCGCAGCATCTAGCTCCACATGATGTGCTCCATTTATGTGGCACTTGAGTGAAATGTCATAGGGTTGCACGCAGGTCAAGGCCAGATGGGTGATTGCATCAATGGGCTTTAATTTGGAAATGTGTCAGTGAGATCTAATGATGTTGACAATTGTCCGCGATTAGAAAAATACATGTAGATGGTGATTGTCCAATGGTTGACTCAATCCTAGTTGGTAAGCCTCCTTACCTGTGGTGGACTGACTAAACCCATGTACAGCTGTCCAAAGCTTTGTGGTTGTCTATGATGTTTGAAAGTATGTGTTGCATGTCCATCCCCCCTGAGGCACAGGGTTAGGGGTAGAAAATATGTGTAGCTAGGTGTGACGATCACAGTGTAGATGACAGACATGTAATTCAAGCATTCATGTGTTCCAAACTACAATGCCCCCTCATGATTACCAAATGCATACATACCGTCCTGGGAATTCCATATACAAATCACAGGTCTTGTGTGCCTTGATTTTGATCCTGAAGATAGTTATTAGTCGGCCTGGCACATGTGGAGTACTTGCAGCATTTGTTATGTGACAAATAGCAGTACAAAGATGCACAGATCATTTATTTAAGTACACACCTTGTTGTGCATTGCTGTGCTTTTAGATAGTCGATGGGTAGGCTGCGTTGGCATGTCATTCCTCAGGGACATTCTGTCATCTGTACTGTGATTTGGACTGTAAGTGTTATTTTGGATGAAATGTTAGAATATCATCTGTAGATGTATCACACAATTATGTTACTAATGTTTGTCTGTCTCTATTTTTACAGCTGCCAACATGAATGCCCAGGAGATATGGTAATTTCAGAGGCGGGCAGTGCGGTACCGCCACATACTCGATGTGGAGGCTGGGTTCCACAATATAGCATGAAGTTATCACCATGAGAGAGCCACAGGGGTATGGAGGACATTTGCCCAAGGGGGGGCAGCATTGCCCACAACTGCCACCACCACCACAGCTCAGACCACAGTGGGCCCAGTAATGACAGCCACTCCAGCAGGTCCCTCAACTTCGTCAGCCCAGGGCCCACAAGCAGCACCTCCTGCACCTCCCCCTCCAACCACAGCACCATCACCAGCTTCTACAAGTGGTACCCAAACAACCCCAGCTGCTGTAGTGGACATTCAAGAATTCCAGACACTAAGACGTGACATGCAATGTATGTTGCGCCGGATGGACAGACTGCAGCAGGAGGTGGCCTGCAATAGCAGGAGACTGCGGGGTATCAAGAAGATCCTGCGGAGGGCCAATTTGTGACTTTTGGATCTTCACCCATGATTCCCTCCTCTTTCCTTGTTCGATTCTTTAGTGGGTTCATGGGGTTTAGTGTTAGGTTAGAGTAGGCTGTTAGTTTAGTTAGTATAAGTGGGTTGGGGGGTGGAGGGTGTTATATTATTTAAAAAAATTGTGGGTGGGTGGGGGATGATGTTGGGGTTTATGTGTATAAAAAAGAAATACAAAACATATATATATATATATATATATATATATATATATATATATATATATATATATATACAGTATATATATATATATAAATATTTGTTTAGGATAAGTTAGTATGTGTTTAGGTTAGTATATGTTGTCCTACATGTGTCCCGTCATATAAGGTCGGGTGGGGGGGCTGATGTTTGGATTGTTTAGTTAAATGTGGTAAATAAGTTTAACTTAGGGAAGTTAGGGCCAGTTGTGGGTAATGTATAGTTAGGATAGGTTAGGTTAGTTAAGGTGTTTCCCCTAGTTTGAGTTTCCTTTAACACTGATATAATAAGGTTTTAGGTACTCCTTTACATTATGTATCATATGCTTGGGGATCAGGGCCTTTGTATGGGTGTACAGTGTCAATTTAGTATTTGATTTGTGTTCCATGCTGCATCCAATTCCCATTCTTGACATGGTTATTCCCACTTCCAAATGAGCTGTCACATTGGCAGCTACAACAAAGCCCCTCCTCAAGAAACCCAAGGCCGACCCCAACGATCTCAAAAACTTCCGCCCGATCTCTCTCCTCCCTTTTCCAGCAAAAGTCATCGAGAAGATCGTCAACACACAACTCACCCACTTCCTCGAAGACAACTCCATCCCGGACCCCTCACAATCCGGATTCAGACGAAACCACAGCACGGAGACTGCTCTCCTCGCCGCCACAGATGACATCAGACATCAAATGGACAACGGCGAAACCTCGGCCCTCATCCTTCTCGACCTATCAGCCGCTTTTGACACAGTCTGCCACCGCACCCTACTGACCCGCCTCCAGGAAGCCAGCATCCAAGACAAAGCCCTCCACTGGATCTCATCCTTTCTCTCCGACAGAACTCAGAGAGTCCGACTCTCCCCCTTTCGCTCCAAAGCCACCAACCTCATCTGCGGCGTCCCCCAAGGATCCTCCCTCAGCCCTACTTTGTTCAACGTCTACATGGCCCCCCTCGCAAAACTGGCCCGCCAGCATCACCTCAGCATCATCTCCTACGCCGACGACACCCAGCTCGTCCTCTCCCTGACCAAAGACCCACTCACCGCCAAAACAAACCTCCACGAAGGACTAAAATCCATCGCCGAATGGATGAACAACAGTCGCCTGAAACTCAACTCCGACAAGACGGAAATCCTCATCCTCGGGCGCTCTCCTTCGGCCTGGAACGACTCATGGTGGCCCGCCGACCTCGGACCCCCACCCACCCCTGCCAGCCACGCAAGAAACCTCGGCTTCATCCTGGACTCTGCACTCACCATGTCCAAACAGGTCAGCACCGTCTCCTCCTCCTGTTTCAACACCCTCCGCATGCTCCGCAGAATCTTCAAGTGGATTCCAACAGAGACCAGAAAGATGGTGACCCAAGCCCTCGTCAGCAGCAGACTTGACTACGGCAACGCACTCTACACAGGCATCCCAACCAAAGACATCAAACGACTCCAGCATATCCAAAATGCCTCCGCCCGACTGATCCTCGACATACCCCGCCGATGTCACATCTCCCCTCACCTGAGGGAACTCCACTGGCTCCCGTTGGAGAAGAGGATCACCTTTAAACTCCTCACCCACGCTCACAAGGCACTTCACAACGCCGGACCCTCCTACCTCAACTCCAGACTCAATTTCTACGCTCCCACACGTCAACTTCGATCCGCCAACCTCGCCCTCGCCGTCGTCCCCCGAATCCAGCGCAAGACCTGCGGCGGCAGATCCTTCTCCTTCCTCGCCGCCAAGTCCTGGAACTCCCTCCCCACATCTCTACGCCAGACCCAGGACCTCCTCACCTTCAGGAGACTCCTCAAAACCTGGCTCTTCGACCGCTAACTGCAGCACACCTCCACCCCCCCCCCCTCCCCCCAGCACCTCGAAACCCTGACGGGTACATAGCGCGCTTTATAAATATCGTGATTGATTGATTGACTTCTCTATGCATCTGCCATCCATAGCACCTACCACTCAAGGTAGCTATGGTTCCCAATGTGTTGAAAAGGTTGGTGTTTTTTTTTATTCTGTCATCGTTTGAGTCCTGTGTTGGAATATTGGGCACTGTGGGACGTTTGCCTGCAGCCTGATGTTCATGTGAACCCTGATAAGCTGAGTGATGTTTTAATCTTATGAAGTTCTGTATACATAACTCACACCTATCATTTATTACATTGTACTCCCAGGTTACATAATTGTCCATACACTCATACACATCCATTCCTGCTGTTTGGTGTGTGTGTGTGATTAAAGTTTATAGTCAGATGTCGCATACATAATGATTTTTTTTGAAGGGAATGTGGGCCACATTGAGTTTCATCTTATACATACTTTGGAACTGACATTTTCAGTTCTACACAGCATTATACTGTTTGTGATCTTATAACTTCAGAAATAAGCCTAAGGAAGCACAGATGATGATAAAATCCAAACCCCAGTGCATAGTTATCAGCCCACATTCTTTCTACACTGTTGTATTGACATTCCGTGGCCATTGATATGTTACATACATCACAAATCTCCTACACAGTTGATGTGTCACATTACACAGAGACAAAGTGGTTGTGTACGTGCTATTTATTTTAAAGTGCTGTAGCGCACTCTGTACATAGTCCAGGATTGTAAGTCCATTAGTGTGACGCCTTCTATTGTGACGCAACACAAGTGCAATGGTGAGGGACATGTCATTGGACATGCTGTGGTGAAGTGTCATTCAGTGCAGAGGAACATGAGTTGCCAATGAGGTAGTGAGAGACAATTGCAGTGCATAGTGGTAAGGTAAACAGTGTGCTCGAGAAAAGTGCATGTTACCAACTGTAGCAAGACTGGCATGTTAACAAGCACAGGACATAGGAAAACATGTGGCATGGACTTGTGCTACCGGGTACTCCTACGGGTGAAGGTGATCTGTTCCACGTCTTCATCTTTTGATGTGTGTGTCGTCTCCTCTGCCCTTGGTGGTGGTGGTTTTGAAGGGGCAACACACACTTCAGTGTTTGAAGACGTGGAATCAGAACTCCTGGTAGCTGCCAACTGTGGGACTATTGAGGGCATTACTGCAGCAAGGAGGAGCTGCTGGTTCTTGAGTATAGCAGCTACATCACTCTGGTAGGCAGCCAGGTCGGCCCTGAGGGGGTTATAATTGCATTCATGCACGCTGTGAATGGTTTGGGATGCCAGGTGTTGTGGCAACTCCCTAACTGCTGTGGTGAAATCCCTCACACATTTTTGTAGTCCTTGCAATAAGGATTGTTGCGCTTGCATGGCTGCTGACAGTTCTGCAGATGAAATCATGCACATGCGCATCCCCTCAAGGCTGGCTGCCATATTTTGCATCCCCACTCGCACCTTCTTGACCAGCTCCCGCTGTACTCCCACTTCTGTCCTCTCAAAGGTAGTACTAGTGTCATCAGAGTCCTCAGCTGGGTTGGAGCTGGCAGGTCGTACTATTGGGGTGGTGGGTGGGTCCTTTGTGATGGCTGCTGCATTTGTGCTACTCCTTGCGACTGAAGGTGGGGTCTGGAGGGTTCCAAGGACATCTTGGAGGGTCTGCTGGCTATTGTTTGTCAGCTCGTCATCCATGTCATCAGGGAAGTCCAGGACAGGCATATCCACAGGAGAGCCATCGTCCTCTGCAATGAGATATTGTACAATTAGTGTGTCTGTGTTGTGGCAGTTGTAATGTGACGTCACTGACTTCCTATTAGTGAGACCTCTGTGTTTTAGCGTGGCAGCTGTGCCAAAATACGCATTGGCATAGTCAATAGGTTTCACCTTTGGGACCTTATAAGTCTTTAGACATGCAGCACATTATCCTGTGTGCTACAATATCTACTGTTATGGCACGTGGGTATGGTGTAAGCCCACAGAGTGAATACAACATGAGCTGCCTAGTCTCGACCTAATACATGATTTTGAGGATACCTGGCTAGAAAGGGACCTGCATGGCGCACAAGCTACTGCACGCAGTGAAGTGACAGAAGAAGAGATGATCGGGAGTATCCCCAACAACAGAATCTGCCTCATAGCAGCCCCAGGGAAGGTGGCAGAGGTCGGTTTCTTTATCTACACACCCAATGTCCAATAAATAAATGTATTACATGTATTTGGTAGCTAGAGTGCACCGCCGAAACAAACCATAAAATGCAATTGTAAAGCAAACTGACGAGATAAAAAGAAAAAAAGCAACACAGTCACATCGGACAAGAATACAGCCCCCATCTTGAAAAGGTACTCGTTCTCTTTAGAACGGGAGGTGGGGAGTTGTCAGGCAAAACAGAGTAACCAAGAGAAACCAGTCTCAAATTTGAAATATACACAAAGCAGGCAATTTAATTAAAAAGCGGCATGTGTCTTGATTTCGCATAGAGGCCCAGAGTGTATTTTTGGGTAACTATTGATGATGAGGCGTGTTCATTCTATAAAGATCCTTAGGGGCTTGGGGACGAGTGTGAAGTAGCATCGCCTGCAAGGAGTATGGTGAGCGTGCTTTAAGAGAAAGATGAATATAAAATAATAATATGTTGCACCATCTCTTCTTGAGAGCAGCCTACAATCTTTCCTGCTTTAAGCCCCCCACTTGCAACATCTTGCGATATTTGCCCAGCCTTCAACAAAACACGTGTTGAAAGTCCTACCCAGCAAGGGCCTTCTGGGCTCCCTCATGTACAAGCATGTTCAGGTCAACCCATAAAAATTATGAACTGCACATCCACACAGATAAGAGGGGTGGGCCAATTAGCAGAAAGAGGAGATGTGAGACTAACTGTAAACAGGTGCTTCAGGTTAGTGGAGAAGACTGAAAATTAATGTTAACTCTTTAGAAACATTCCAATGAGAGGTAACAGGTAAACCAGTCTGGAAGTAAATAAGAATTGCAATAAGGGTTATACATCCTGCCACCTTGGCAAACCCTATAAAAATAGTAGTAAACGGGTCCATTTCCCAGCATGACATTATGTGCATCGTTAACAGGCCACAAAAAAGCAAACCGAGACCAAGGTCTGAATGGGTCACGTAACCTTACTCTTACAGTTTATGAATGTTAGGGACCTTTCCACATAGTTTAACATATTGCAACACACGTGTTCTAACAACTTTCAACAGCAAACAACTAAACCAAAAAGCATTCTAAAGACACACCTTCAACTTCAGATTAAGTTGGTCGCCACCTTGTAGTGGTCTATCTATAGTGGAGCCATCAAAACGAGCAGCGCTATCATCCAATTAAAAATGAACTAGGAGACTGAGGCCCATACTTATACTTTTTTAGTGCCACATTTGCGTCATTTATTGACGCAAAAGCAGCGCAAACTTCCAAAATACAATGGAATTTTGGAAGTTTTTTGCCGATTTTGCATCAAAAAACGACGCAAAGCGGCGATAAAAAAGTATAAATATGGGCCTGAATCTCTGTAACCATGAAATCTATTGCTTAGTTTTACAAATATAAATGATGTTATTTTCTTTTTTAAAGAGTCAACTGAAAGAATCGTATTACCTAAAGCATCGAAATAAATGTACATGAGTCTTTACAGTGATAATTGTATTTGAGACCAATCGCCCACAACCGACACTCTTCATAAACTCTAAAGGAGCTCCTTGATTGCGAAAACACTGGAACCTAGTAAAGTACTGGCTGGGTTGGAAGACATAAATCATGCCCCCCACACCTTTGTTTAATTGAACGAGGATTACACAGTGTCATCATTGGTTTTACTGAATTACAATCGGACGCCCTCTACTTACATTGGGTGGGATGGATTGTCGTGTCATCAGCTGCACCCATTGGTTGATAATGCATCTAACTCGCCTACCCCCGTGCCTAGTACAATACCTGTCTTTTTTCATGGGCAGGATTAGGAGACACCCTGTCAAACAGGAGAAGGCTTCCTAGTCTCCTGTAGAAATGGAAGATGGGCTGCGCCCAGCGGGGTGATGTGGTGTGTCTTGCTCTCTGTGTGATGAGATAGATGGGAAAGCCACGTTAGGCATGGGAGCAGCCGCGGCCCGTCCTTTAGGGCAGAGGGGCCACCCCCCCACCTTTTGTCCCTTATGAAGAGTGTCTGTCAAGCTGAACAAAGGTCAGCCTGACAGACACTCTTCATGTTTAGATCAGGCAGCCAGGAGTGAGACATGTGCGATTTGCACAAACTCCTGGCTGCCTGAGCTGAACTTTCCTGGGCTGAAGAGGTCACAGCTCCTATGGGCGTGACCTCCTCAGCTCAGCAAAGATGCCTCGAGGCCCTCTCCCTCGGTGATGAGGGAAGCGTCTCCCACTGACTCCGACCTGGGCGCTTCAGGTTTAAGCCCTGAAGCTCCCAGGGCGAGTGTCAATCAGTGACACCTCGTCACAGAGTGGGGATGGGTCAGCAGTGACACTCGCCCCATCCCACTCTGTGACAAAGTTGGGACTGTGCCTTCCCTCATTGGCTGACCTAAGGTCAGTCAGAGAGGAAAGGCAGCAGTCCCAACCCTCCTGGGACCTCCGAGCTGAAGGTAAGAGTGTGTGTTCTTTAAATGAATGTTTGGTGCGTGCATGTATGATTGAATGTTGATGAGTGTTGTGAATGGATGTGCGTGCATGCATGTGTGAATGACTAAGTGTGAGTGTGCTTCCCGCCCACCCACCTCCCTCCTAAAATTACCTGCCGCCTCTGCATGGGAGTCTGCCTGGATGCTGGTTGAAACCAGTGGGAACAGGCAGGTGAGAAGCAACAGGAAGTGAAGAGCTGCTGCCTACCTTCAAGCTGAAGGAGACACGGAGCTGGGTGGAAGAGTGCTTGCTGGACAAAAGGGCAGCAGGCACGGAGCACTGCTGTGGCCACACGTCTCCTACACTTTAAGGGGTGGTTCCTACACTTGAAGGGGTGTTTGAGCATGGTCCACCTAAAACAAGGGGTGAATGATTTTTTAAAATGACACGTTGTATGTGTACATCACAGCACGAACATATAAATAAAAAAGACCGACCGGTGGGAGGTGAAAGGAGTATGCAGCTGCACAGGGAGATGAACTGAATCGCAATGTGCAGTGACAGAACCATGAAACCCAGCGGTATCCGGGAGGTCGTAAGGATACAGCACCGTGAGTCAAGTTGAGTCTAAAGAAAAAAGTAGTGCGCCGAAACAACATAAATGGCCCGACGTGAACTAATACCTGTAACAGTGTCAGTCTCCAGGAATAAGGCAGGACAAGTGTAAAGCATTTGCCAAAGAAAGTACATGAATTTTAAAAGGCAGACCAAGCAATAAATGAAAGTGATGGACATGGTTGAAAGCCCAAAGAAGTAGATACAGCATATCGAGCTGACAGCGCATGCGCACAGCCTAGGCTCGACCTAAATACCAGCCATTGTGTGCTTCCACAAATTTCACAGGAATATCAAGATTTGCAAAATCGCAAACAGCTGGGAGGTCTGTCACAATTGTAATAATGTTCGCCAACACCTCTCCAATAAAAATCATCTGAATCCCATTTCCCATAATTAATTGGATTTAGCTGTACTGCAGGGGAAAGGGGGTGGAGGGTGGGAGGAGGTATCCCCTTGAATAGATTCCAGCTTCAAAAGACGTAGGGGGTTATTCCAACTTTGGAGGAAGTGGTAATCCGTCCCAAAAGTGACGGTAAAGTGACGGATATACCACCAGCCGTATTACGAGTCCATTATATCCTATGGAACTCGTAATACGGCTGGTGGTAAATCCGTCACATTTGGGACGGATTACCACCTCCTCCAAAGTTGGAATAACCCCCATAATCTACCGTGAGGGGAAGTATGGGGTGGCCTACTGTGGTGTAGCAAGGTGCCAAAGGCATAGATGCAAGTGAGGAAATGCCCCCCCCTTGACTTCTGACTGGGTAATAAAACACACCAATAATCTGGCCTCAGTGGGCTATTGGGCCCCAGGGCTGCTACACATCCTGCACCATATCTACACAACTGCTGCTGTAAACTTGGAGTTCCCTTGTTGGGGCCTCCCCTGCACCAGAAAGCACCAGAGATTGTCCCCTGGGAACACTAGATTTGTGGGGACCATTGGAAGTGCCCCCCCATCCACCCAACCAAAAATGAAACAGCGAGTGAACTTCATGGGGCAAAACAAAACATTGTGGGATTGGAAATGCAGTAATGCACTAAAACCGCTGCACAGGACCTAATGGGACTAGAAAAGCATGACGGCCCTAGCATTGATCATACTCCAGGCATGCAAGCAATGGTTATTGCCACCATGACCTTGGGTCACCAAAATAAAAACCAGATGGCAAACAGCATTCCCCACAAAATGATTAGGAAGAGTGCTGTTACTGGGGGTTGGGGCAACCTAAGCCCTACAAAGGTTCAGTGATAAATGGTGATGAGATGAGATGACAATAACAAAATAACAGTAAGAATAACAACTTTTTACATGGCATTTCGCAATGTAGGAGTAACCTCTGAAAGTCCAGAAGTTTATTACTCAATAATGTCCTATGTACTGTATATAATACCTAGTATAATTCTGTGAACTTCTAATGCACATGCATTGTCACGTTTCAGCCCAAAAGAAACACAGCTTTTAGGTTGGCACAATTCTTATTTGCCAGGAAAGCTACTGGGCAACAAGATGCTAATAGGAAAAAGGCACACAGCACTGAAGCTGTCTGGAGCACCTCTTTCTTGACCTAGAAGCCCCAATCTCTGAAGCAGTATAGGCTGGATTAATTTTTTTTTATTTTTTTAAATCAGATCTGCTGTAACATTCAGGATCAAAGGGCTTTGATTTTCTGTTGAGGAGAAGATGTCAGTTTCTGAAGCTCAAGATTAAAAAACAACTGATAAGTAATGGATCTGCAAAGTATGGTAGATTCTTAACGCACACCTTTGGCATAAATTCCTTGAGCACTTCTACCTTACACCTGCAAATTTTAATTTGCGAGTTTTCATTAATCAGTAAAACCTTTGTTTCCCGTTCTGAGAATACGTTCCGCAATCTGTATTTGCGAGATTTCCACGGGACCTTGTTTCACTGCGTGTGTTTGAATCTTGAGCCTGGTACCAGAGCGCCACCAGGTGGAGAGAAACGGAAAAGCAGTCAGTTTTTTATCACTCCGTCCACTGTACTGAAATGTTCTCATTTTAGGAACATGAACTCGTGAAATACAATTTAATATGAAACTATCTAGAGAGCAAAGCCAATAGGTCTGACGTGGGCTTGCAGCTATTTAGTTTTATCAAAGCTTTAGTTTTGTTTTGTGGAGGTGTCTGTAAACCTTTATTATTGGGGGACTCCTCACCAACACTGACTAAACGCAAAAACATTTTCGGCTCCCTGATATCACACGGTGCGTAATAGTCTCTGGCACACGGGAATAAATGTTGTATGTGGATCCACTCCTTGTGAAAGAGCACAATGTTGTCACTCACAGTGAAGTTAGCCAATGGCGAAGTGGGCTCACCCATAATCCTTTGATCTCTGTGGTGTATATATATATATATATATATATATATATATATATATATATATATATATATATATATATATATATAACCTAGTGGCGATTGCCACTAGGTAGCTATAGTTAGAACCATGGGCCAGATGTATCAAACCTTTTTGCATTCGAATGCAAAAATGAGTCTTGCGATGTATGAAAGGCATTCGCAGTGGGAAAATTAGAAATCGCAAAATTAGCGATTTTTTGTAAATGAGGCACGAATTTGCATGTCATAAACAGAGTATCGCAAATAGCTATATGATTTACCAAATAGCTGTTTGCGAAACGCTAATTGCAATACAAAATAGTGAATCGCAGGTAGCGATCACCTAAATTGTGCCGCTATTTGCGAGATGCAGATTGCGACACGCAAAAACAGAATCGCAATGCAATGTAGCAAAAAATTGCAAATAGCAAGTATTCGCAGAATGGCCGTATGCACATGAAATTTACCAGGAATTGAAACCAGGTGGTAACCAGGTGCAACCTATATAAGGAGGCCTGGAATGCCTCAGCCCCTCTTCCACAATGGCTGCACTCTACATCATGGCGAGGAGAATGAGGGTCTTGGCAGGTTTGAGGAGAGATAGGAGGAGACAGGAGTGCATTTTCAGAGTGCGCATTACCCTTTTTAACCAGACTGAGGAGGAAATTTATGATAAGTATAGGTTAAGCTCTGCCATGATACTTGACCTGATAACTGAGCTACAACCCATGCTGCAGCGCACAACACACAGGACCAATAGCATACCCACTCATGTGCAGGTATTATGCTCCCTGCACCTACTAGCCTCAGGGAGCTATCAAGGGGGTCATAGCAGCAGCTGGAGGGGTATCACAGAGTGCCCTCTCTAGATTTTTCAACGCATTTCTCAAATGCCATGCTCAGCCGAATACAACTGTACATAAGATTCCCCAACACCCCACAGGCATTACAACAAACTAAAGTTAATTTTTACCAGATAGCACAGTTCCCACATGTCCTAGGTGCCATTGATGGGACACATGTAGCAATCTGTCCACCATCGGCCACCGAGTATGTGTATCGCAACCGTAAAAACTATCATTCTATGAACATACAGGTGAAATGCAATGCGTCCTACATCATTGCCAATCTCGTGGCCTGATACCCAGGGAGCACGCATGACTCCTACATCTGTTGACACAGCGGGATACATACAAGACTGCTAGCTGGGAAGTTTAGGGAAGGATATCTACTAGGTAATTTGATAGGTCTGGATAATGCATTGATGTAAGCATGACGTCAGACAGCAAATGTACTCATTTTACTCTCTGTGCATTCAGGAGACAGTGCCTACGCAGTGCGCACCTATATGCTAACGCCCTACCTGAGCCCAGCAAATCCAGCAGAGAGGAGGTACAATGCTGCACATAGGGCTACCTGCAATGTGGTGGAGCGCACTTTTGGGCTGGTGAAGAGCCGTTTCAGGTGCATCCATGGGAGTGGAGGTGCACTGAGATAACATTCAAAATTGTGGCCACATGTGCCATCCTGCACAACATAGCAGCCACCAGGGGCATACCAGTGGAACTCACAGAGCCAGACTCAGATGAGGATGATGATCCCTTACCACCCCTTCTACCAGAAGACAGGACCAGTGCAGCAGAGGGCAGGCAAAGACGTGCTGACATCATGCACAACCATTTTTGATGTAAGTAATGACAAATCCACTTCAATTATATATATTTCAGTAGTTAGCATCTTTATTACCTTGACTTCAGGTAAACAATGTGTCATTAGGACATAGCTATTCACAATGGGCAGACATGAACTATTAACAGTGTCACACTATTAGCGTCATAGCATGACTTTATTTCTACATGCTGAGGTGGTCCCCTGTAGCCCTCAACATCACTTCTTCCATCCACACACTCCACTTGAGTGCTCAGTGCCCTCGCTGGCACCTCTAGTAGGAGGTTCACCTGCAGTATTGTTTCTGGCATTGTGACGCCTCGGATCAATCACAGGGACTGTCAGACTGCTGAGGCTAGAGGACTCCTCACTGTCACCAACACCCAGTTCGCTGGTTGTGGCACTGCGTGCTGTTTGCATGGCATCCACTACGTTGGTAATTTGCACCAGTCCCTGTGCAATGTCCTGACTGCAATGTGCCATCTCCACCTGTGTGGCAACGGCACGCCGTGAAATCTGGGCTGTTGAACTTGCAAGCCGATTGACTGATCTACAAAAGGTATAAAACTTTGACAAATATTGGTGATGGCGCGTGCTCTGGCTGACGCGCTCCTGCCATATCTCAGGGCATAGTTCCCCAATGGCCTGTGTCAACTCCTTGGTGTTTTCAGCAAACTTTTGCAGCCCCTCAAACAGGGTCTCCAAGTGGTTGTTTTGTAACCCCATTTTGCTATTGTGAGACACAAACTGTCTGTGCAGTGACTTCAAATGTTTGCATTGCAGGCGCTGTACCTTCATGGAAGCTTCCAGGCCGCCAAAGATTGATGGGCCCACTCCTTCTTCTGTGCCCTGTCTGCCTGCATCGTGGCGCCTCCTGAGGGGAGTTGACTGACGCTAGCGCTGGTGCAGGGACTGGCGTCTTCCTGTGGGACTCGCCTCTGATGGTGGTGTGGGTTTGTGTTCTGGCATCTCATCTGAGTCCAGGTTGTAGTCTGGGAGTGGTAACACCCTTGCCGTGCATCTAGTCGGTATAATACTGTAGGACTCACTGGTACTTGAGTCTGACAGTGGCTGTGTTTCTGCTTCCCCCACTTTTTCAGATCCTGCAGCAGCAGGGACCGAGTCATCTGCAAGGACAATGTGAAGCATGTCAGTTCTAGCATTTGTCACAGATTTCAACAGTGTTGCTTTACATGTACAGTTAAATTGTGTCACCCTGAGTCGTTTGTGGTGTTTCTCTATGTGACTGACCACTGTCTTTCTATTTATGTTGTGTATTCACCTTAGGGTTGTCTACTACCACTCCCCTAAGGCACTGGTTTGTTGTATGTAAGGTGCGACATGGACTACTTCTCCTTGTGCATCAAGCTATGTTCTATTTCCTAAGGGGCATGTGTACATGCACATGTGGGGATACACATAATTACTGGCCTTACCTTTGCTAGTGCTGGGTGTCCCTGAGGTGTCAGTGTCAGTTACACCACTGACAGCTTCTGGCAGCAATGTGGACTCCACCAGGTCTTCCATAGGGGTGGACGGTGTGTGGGTGGATGGTCTGCCTCCAGTGCTCCTTGCCTCCCTAAGCCTGCTGGCCACCCTCTCCTTGGCATGGGACCGCAAGTCATACCATCGCTTGCGTATCTCCTCCACAGAGCGCTGCACAACACCCACTGCGCATATTTTTGTCTATATGTCAGACCAGAGTTTCCGCTTCTCACTCTCAGGTACTTGGAGTGAGGTCTTGCCAAGGAGTCTATCATGGTTCCCAACAACCTCCTCAATGAGCACCTCCAATTCTTTCTCACTAAATTTCAGCTTCCTCTTCCTGTCTCCCTTCTCCTTCCCATTGCCAGCATTGGCCATGTTGCAGTTTGATCCTGGCTTCCTCACAATGCTGACTCCCTGGTGCTGGGCTGTGTCTCTCTCACTGCTCCTATGAGTGTGGCTCCTAGAAACAGCATGGGCTGACTCACTTCCTGCTTGTGATGTAAATAGGCTGCTCCGGTTTGCCGTTTTAGCTATTTGCGAATTTCAGATACCGAATCGCAATTCACAAATTTGATACATCGCGTTTTGCATTTCTAAAATTGCGATTTCTTAAAATTCGCAATTTGGAAATCACTACCTAGAATCTTGATACATCTGGCCCCATGTTTCCAAAGAAAAAACATTTTTTGACTTGCCTATATCTTTGGCACCGTTGATAAATCTTCACAACATTTTTCAAAAAATGTGTTGCAGTGATTCCTGTTGCGCATCATGGAAAGTTTTGGGTGATCCATCAAGCGGGGAC
Organism: Pleurodeles waltl; assembly: GCF_031143425.1. NCBI lineage: Eukaryota > Metazoa > Chordata > Amphibia > Caudata > Salamandridae > Pleurodeles > Pleurodeles waltl. Next base: position 1,116,010,300 of record NC_090445.1, read on the forward strand.
TGAGAAAAAGGGGGCTAAAAAAAGTTGCATTTCCCATGTTAATTCCGATAGCAATCTTTAGACATGACTACAGGCTGAACCACTGGATGGAATTACACCAAATTTGGCAGAAAGCTAGATGCTAGTACGCAGATTACGCTTTTGCTTATGTGGTGTGAATTGGTTCAGTAGTTTTTGAGGTATTAAAGGAAAAATACATTTGTATATCTCTGGCTGTGAATATTTTGCAAATAATTCACGAAATTCATGATTTTTTTGCAAAATGCACATGTGAAAAGAAGCGTTGCAATTAGCTGACCGCAACCTGACTACAAAGTTGCAACTGCCATTTTATTTCATGGGATACGGTCCCCGAGGGTGAAAATCCGAATTGAAAGTGGCATAAGGGGTCAGGGTGAAGGTATCCTGACCCCAGAGGTGTGATTATAGGTGTGTTGTGGGTGCAAATTATGGCTTTAATAAAATTTTGCACGCCTATGTGTGATAATCATTAAGGAGCACCCTGCGACACCAGAGACACTCTAGATTTGCTCACTTCAAATGTCTGTTTTCTAGCAAAGTTTTTAAGCATAGGTTTTGCATAAATTATGCGTCACTTGAACCCTAAAAGGGTTTTGTTTTGACTTAAACTGGGTGCTCCCCTGTGTTGGAACAAAGCTAAATCTCTCTGAAGAGATGTAATGATATTGAAACACGTGCCAGGGGTTGCTTTTGCTTATTCCACATTGGCCTGGATGGTATTTTACCAGCCCAAAGCTATAATACTGTGCGTGTAGTGGTGAAAGGCTTTTGTCACGTTCCAGCTTGGCAAGGTTGGCACTAGGCCAATCCTGTGCTTAAAAATTTGCTCTACAAATGGCAAAACACTTTGTCACTTTCTAGCTCAGAGTGGATGGCACTGTGCAAATCCTATGCTTAAAGACTTTGCTGGAAAAACAGACATTTGAGATGAGAAAATATAGTGTCGCTGGTGTTACAGGGTGCCCCTTACTGGAGCCACTCTCCACCTAAACTTAGTAACTACCCAGAATTTTTTCTTCTTTTCTTCTGTTTTGCATATCTTGTGAGTCACTTTAAACTTGAAAGGGTTTTGTGTGTATTTTTTTGGGTAGTTTCCAAGATCCGCGGATCGACCGGTGGATTTACATGTATTTCAGGCCCATTATTTACTCTTTTATCACTTTGATACCACCCCATGGGTAAGGAAATCTCAACGTGACCCCTTCATGTCCTTTTCCCACCCACATTTCAGCCCAAGGGACCAGTTCCCGATAAAGCAAAATGGCTGCCGCAACTTCCCTGACAGGTTGCAGCCAGCCAATTCGATTCTTCCTGTGGTGTGTGGTTCTGTAGATCCGCAAACGATGGATTCGCATCTCCAGATATCTATATTTTTTGCCCATTAATATACCTAAAACCATAGAACAGATTTACACCAAATCACAAAAGGCATGCTTTCCGGACCAAGAGCTAGCTTTCTGCCAAATTTGGTGTAATTCCATCCATTAGTTCGAGCTGTAGTCGTGTTCAAAATCCCCATGGGAAAATGCATGAGGAAAACACATTTTAGGTCCCCCCTTTGTTCTCGACTGCCATTAGATGGATCACCACAAAACTTTCAAGGCAGCAGCTGAACTGACTGAAGTATGCGTTTTGAAAATTTCATGAAGATTTGTAAAGCCGCTCCTGTTAAAAATGGGGTCTTTGGTTGGCAGTCAGGTTACCCCCTGTCCAAGCAAGGACCCTCAATCCAGTGAGGGTAAGTCACACACAATTCAAATTATCCTGTGCTCACCCTCTGGTTGTGTTCTAGGTGGTTGCCAGGGCTTGATAGTTTCAATCTTGGCCTGGAGTGGCTGCACCTTGCCACCACCTACTGTGTCTCCTAATTACACCATGGAACCATGCCCAATCTGGCACCTACTGGCCTTGATGGTCAGGCCTTCCTTTTGCAGGGCCTGAATCATCTCCTTGAGGTGGAGCAGGGGTTCCTTCCAGCTGGAACTGGAGACGGCAATGTCGTGTAAGTAGGCGCCACAGAAGGCATCCTTGCCAGTTAGGACCCCGTTAACCAAACGTTGGAAGATAGCGGGGGCATTTTTAAGCCTAAAGGGCATCACCCTGAATTGGTAATGGCCCTCTGGCATGGAAAATGCAGATCTCTCTTTAGCCCCCTCAGTCAAAGCGATCTGCCGGTACCCTGATGTGAGATCAAAAGTACTGAGGAATTTGGCAGCGCCTAGCCTGTCTATGATCTCATCAGCTCAGGGGATGGGGTGAGCGTCAGTCCATGTGACTTAGTTGAGAACCCGGTAGTCCACGCAGAGCCTGAGTTCTGGCTTGGCACTGGTTGCAGCAGCCTTGAGTACCAACACCACAGGGCTGGCCCAGGGACTACTTGACTTCTCAATGACCCCTAGGGCCAGCATCTTGGCAACTTCCTCCTTGATGCTGGCCTTCACCTTGTCTGACAACCTGTACATTTTATTTTTTACAGGGGGACTGTCTCCCGCGTCAATATCGTGGGGACCAGGTGTGTGAGTCCAGGGGTGAGGGAAAACAGAGAGGAGTACTGTTCCAGTAGCTGGTAGCAGTCCTCTCACTGGTCCAGGGTCAGAGAGTAAGAGAGATTAACACCCTCCACTGACCCATCACCTTCCTTGGCAGAGAGGAGGTTGGGAGTCTTCCATACCCTCATCTGTCACCAGAAGCATGTCTCAAAATGAGGCTTCAGTCGATTGACATGGAGCACCCTTAGGGGGGTCTAGGGGATTGGAGGTCCACTAAGTAAGTGGCCTCCCCTTTTCGCTCCTTGACTTCAAATGTGCCAGACCAGCGATCCTGGAGAGCTCTAGGTTCCACTGGCTCCATTACCCACACTTTATCTCCAGGCTGAAACTCTACCAGGGTGGTCTTCTGGTCATAGCAGCGTTTCATTACCTCTTGACTGGCCTGAAGGTTACTTTTGCCCGTCTTCTAGAAGCGGTGCATCTGGTTTTGGAGGGCCAACATGTAGCTGACCACATCCTGAGGGGATGCCTTGGGAGCTTTCTCCCACCCCTCCTTGACAATGCTTAGGGGTCCCCTGACAGGGTTCCCATAGAGAAGTTCAAAGGGACTGAACCCAATCCCCTTCTGGGGTACCCCTGTTTAAGCAAAGAGAAGGCATGGCAAGAGGACTTCCCACTTATGTCGGGGCCTCAGTGAGGTCTGTGATCATGCCTTTCAAGGTCTTATTGAATCTCTCCACAAGACCATTAGAACGGCGGTAATAGGGTGTGAACTTGTACGTTACTCCACAACCATCCCACATGGACTTCATGTATGCAGACATGAGGTTAGTGCCTCTGTCAGACACAAGTAAATATCCCCATCAGAGTTCTGGTCACCACCTGTGCGGTCACCAAAGGGATTGCCTCTGGGTTGCGGGTGGCATGGTCCACCAAAACCAGGATAAATCTGTTGCCTAGGGCAGTTTTGGGGTCCAATGGACCAACAATGTCGATGCCCACTCTTTCAAAGGGGGTGCCAACGACAGGGAGTGGGATCAGGGGGCTCTTAGCCTTTTCCCTGTTTTCCCACTGGCCTGCCAGGTGGGACAGGACCTACAGAACGCATCTGAGTTTGTCCTCATCCGGGGCCAATAGAAGTGGGTGACAAGCCTGGCAAAGGTCTTGTCTTGCCCCAAATGTCCTGCCAGAGGAATGTCGTGAGCCAGACCCAATAGGAAAACCCCGCAATGCTGGGGGACCCCCAGCATACGTGCTGCCCCAGCCTCAGGAACCTTAGGCTCACTGTAAAGGATATAATTCTCCCAATAGATCAGGTGATCACCAGAGGCTTCACCTGCTGCTTGGGCTGTGGCCTGTTTCCTCAAGCCCACAAGAGTTGGACACTCTTTGTGCGCCTTGCAGAATTCCTCCCTGGTGGGCCCACCCTCAACTTGCCAGCCAGCAAGCTCAGGTAGATCATCTAGGGCGGCAATGTCTTCCCCAGTTGGCTCAGGGGCTCCTCCTCGAGAACCCCATCAACCACTGCAGGAACTTCTGGGACCTGTTTCCCACACCCCTTGCCCCTCTCCTTGCCAGCTGTCTGGGCCATTCTTCCAGGCTCCAGACGCCTTTGACTTCCCTCCCGGGCAGCCATGGACCGTGTGGTCATACAGACCCACTCAGGCAACCCTAACATCTCAAAGGGAGACCTTACCTCTACCTCCTTCCAGACAGTGTGCTCTAAGTCATTGCCTAACAGACAATCTACAGGCATGGCAGGTCTCACAGCTACTTTTAGAGTACCAGAGACCCACACCACTCAAAGGGAACCAGAGCTACCGGTAGGTGGCTCTCACTATTGTCGGCGACTATGACTTAGTGGAATGTATTAGGGAGGACCTGCTCTGCTGATGCCAGCTGACCCTTGACAGTGGTCATGCTGGCTCCTGTGTCATGCAGAGCCTCCACCCGTTGCCCATTGATGGTGACCCACTGCCTATACTTGGAAGTATTAGCAGGCATGTGGGTTTTTGGCATCATCTCTGCATCTCCCAGGGACACTAAGGTTTCCTCTATCTGTTCCCCAAAACTAACTGGGACTACCTCCTCCCCAAGGGCTACGCTAGCCAAACCAGGTGTCTGCCCTCCAGTGGGGGGCTGTGCCCCCTTGGGACACTTGGAGTCACCCTTAGAGTGACCACACTTAGTGCACTATATGCATTGGGGTACAAACCTCCCTGTCTTATGGTCAGTGAACCCTTTCCTTTTGGAATCAGACTGGGACTGGATACCACTATTCCCTTGGGAACTATTTTGGGAGCCTTTTGAGAACTCCTTGTTTTAAAAATTTTCTCCCCCCTCTTTCTTCTGATGGGAACCCTGACCACCTTTGTGGGTGTTCCCCCCAGATACCTTTCTGGACACTCTGGTGCTAATCCAGAGGTCTGCCTCCTCAGCAGGTTTCCTAGGATCAGTCAGCTTACTGTCTACTAGGTACTGGCACAACTCTGTGGAACAAATACTGAGCATATGCTCTCTCAGAATCGAATTATACAATCCTGTATAATCATTTATTTTGCAGCTTGCACCGATCCATTCAGTGTCTTACTGGAAAAGTCAAAGACATCTACCCATGTTTGTGTGGACTGTTTGGTGCTGTCCCTGAACCTCTGATGGTATTGTTCAGGGGGCAGCCAAAACTTGACAAGTAAAATGGCTTTCATGTGTGAGTATGTGTTCTGATCCTTTGGGTCCAATGTAACGAGTGTGTCCCTCCCAATTGCTGGCACAGGATAATTTGGATTGTGTGTGACTTACCCTGTCTAGAGTGAGGGTCCTTGCTTGGACAGAGGGTACCCTGACTGCCAACCAAAGACCCCATTTCTAACAGCACCAAAGTTATTGGCAAAACAAAAACTTTGGAAACTAGGTCCTTACTAAAACTACCTACTGGCGACTGACAGTAGGTTATATGTAGGTTATATATATATATTCACTCAAAAATAACTAAGGTTACAGGGACGTTATAGTTAGGCTCACATTTTAAATGTACAAAACCATAGAATTTCACGAGTTATAGGTAGGGTTATGTCAAGTAACTAAAACTCGTGCCCTAAGGTAACTATAACTTGGCCATCGCCATGCACTGCTAATTAACCCACAAATTATGATGCTCATGACTTCTTTGATAACATCACTGATAATATCAATGTAATATTTGCAGTAAAAGTTTGGATGAAAAAACTGTGTATGGCGGTGGCGTGACTGGGTTCTAATTATAACTAACTAGTAGCGACTGCCACTAGGTACTATATATAATAAATATGTATATGTGTGTATATATATATATATATATGTATATAAATATATATATTCACTGAAAAAAACAAAGGTTACCTAAGCTAACTATAACTTACACCCCCGCAATGACTCCCTATGAGCTCCCATATTATATCACTCATGACATGGTCAGTGACATCACTGATGACATCTCAAATGACACCGCTGATGACACCATCCACAGAAGAACTCACACAGTCACTCACACTTCTATACAACCTCTCATACACCAACTCATACACCCACACAACCAATCTCATACCCATTCACAGACCCATACAAGTACTCACACAACCCCTCATTCATCCATAGAGTCACTCACACACCCACTCACTCATACAGGCACTCACACAACCACTCAATCACCCATACAGCTACTCATACAACCAGTCACTTATCTATACAGCCACTTATAGAGCCACACACTCACCCATACAGCTACTTACACACTCACCTACTCACCTATACAGAGACTCATACACCAGCTCACTCATCCATACAGCCTCTCAACAGAGCCATTCACTCACCCATACAAGCACTCCACCACTCACTCACACAACCACTTACATACCCTTTCACACATCCACATAACACTCACATATCAGTCACTCACCAGCCATCCTTTCACAGAGACACTTACTTCACAATACAGCCACTCACACACCAACTCACTTAACCAAACAGCCACTCAAACAGACATTCACACGTCCATACAGCCACTTACACGGCCAGTCATTCACTCATACAGCCATTCAGACACTCACTCACTCGCTCACCCACACAGCCACTCACACAGCCACTAACTCACCCATACAGTCACTAACACCCAAACAGCCACTGATTCACCCACTCACTAACTAATATAGTCACTCACACAGCCACTCATTCAACCACACAGCTACTCACATACCTACTAATAGACCCATACAGTAACTCACACACCCATATTGGCACTCAGACACCCACTCCCACATGAATACACAAAGTCACACATCCACTCACCTAATGTATGTTAGAAATAGTATCACTCATTAGTAGTACAGAAAGTACACTATTTTACCTTTTGTAGTACCTTGGTATATATGTTTAACACTCATAAACATTTAGAAAACACTCGCACTCACCGGATGATGTCATCAGTGATGTCACTGACCATGTCGTGAGTGATGCAATATGTGAGGTCATAAGCAGTGCATTACGGGTGTAATTTATAGTTAGCTCAAGTAACTATAACTACTGAATTTCACTGGTTTTATCCCGGTAAAATGTGAGTCTAACTATAACGTCCATGTAACCTTGGGTTTTTCAGTGAATTTCTAATGTTTTTTTTATTCTATGTCCTAACTATAACATCCCTGTAACCTTTGTTTTTTTCAGTGAATTTCAAAGGGTGTTTGAATTTTATTTCCTAACTGTAACCACTAGTCTTTGACAGTGAGTGTGTAAGTGAGTACATAAGTAACTCAGTAGGTCTGTGAGTGGGTGTGAGAGTGTCTGAGAAGGTCTGTGAGTTGGTGTGTGAGTGGGTCTGTGAGTGGGTGTATGAGTGTCTAAGTGGGTTTGTGAGTCAGTGTGTGAGTGTCTAGGTGGGTCTGTGAGTGGGTGTGTGAGCCTAGGTGGGTCTGTGAGTGGGTGCGTGAGCCTGAGTGGGTCTGTAAGTGGGTGCATGAAGGTGTGAGTGGGTCTGTGAGTGTGTGTGAATGTCTGAATGGGTCTGTGAGTGGGTGCATAAGTGTCCAAGTGGGTCTGTGAGTAAGTGCATGAGTCTCTGAGTCAGTCTGTGAGTGGGTGCTTGAGTCTCTGAGTGGGGCTGTGAGTGGGTGTGTGAGTCTCTGAAAGGTTTCTATGAGTAACTGCTTGAGTCTCTGGGAGGGTCTGTGAGAGGTTGTGTGAGTCTCTAAGTGGGCCTGTGAGTGGGTGCATGAGTCTCTGAGTGGGTCTGTAAGTGGGTGCCTGAGTGTGTAAGTGGGTCTGTGAGTTGGTGTGTGTCTGTCTGAGTAGGTCTGTGAGTGGGTACATGAGTCTCTGAGTGCATCTGTGAGTGAGTGCATAAGATCCTGATTGTGTCTCAGGGAGTGCACGAGTCTCTGAGTGGGTCTGTGAGTGGGTTTGTGAGCCTGAATGGGTCTGAGAGTTGGGGCATCAATGTCTAAGAGGGTCTGTGAGTGAGGGCATGAATGTCTGAGAGGACCTGTGAGTGGGTGCATGAGTGTCTGAGTGTCTGAGTGAGTGAGTGTGCCTGTGATTGGGCATGTGAGTGTCTGTGTGGGTGTGTCAGTACCTGTGTGAGTGACTCGGCTACAAAGTAACTTCACCTGCCAACAAGAGTCCACAGATTTGCCTGAAATATGTACCTAAGTGGAGTTCTTTCTGCCTTGTTGGGCTAATGTCCAGTACGTATTCTACACTACAGCTGCAAATGGAGCACAAGGAATTGTTACCACTGACCTTGTGTGCGCTTTGCCAATATGATTGTTCCTAATGCATCTTTATCCATAAAAATGAGATAACATGAATCTTCCTTTGAAGTAATGGGCCTCCTTGCACTTTGCTGGACTAATGTCAGAATTTGTGACACTAGTGCAGCAAAACACCACAATGGCGTCAAATATTTTGACCCTATTGGCCTAAAAGGCGCCATGATGCGCCATATTGTAAATACGGTGCACCATTGGTTTTATTAGGTGGTGGTGAGTGGGTGCAAGAAAGCTGGCGCATCAGTACTGATGTGCCAGATTCTTGTAAATCTGGGACTAAGTGCTTTGGTGCGAAAACACCAACAGGACCACTCTAACTTTCTCAGGATGGGTGTTGGCTGTTCAACGAACTCACTGTCAACACCTGGATGACCCGTAAGCTATCCTAACCTGTGTAATCAATAAAGTGCAACATATTTTATCCACAAAGAGTGTCACTGTCATTTGTTATGTTGCATGCATTGTATTGTTGTGATTTCAAGGTCCTCACATCCTCAAAGGGCTAGGGGTAGCAATGCTAAGTGCTATACAATGGCACAAGCTGCCCACAAGAGGACAGTCTTTACTTTAATAAGTCAAATCAAATAAAATTAGGTGAAGAAGCAGTAGGCCTGCACAGGAGTCAGGGGAAACAGAGCACCAGTGAAGAGCAAGACACTGAGCATTGGGTGCTAACTTTCATCCACTTGCCATACCCACAAGCACAAGGGAGACCTGTGAACTCACAACAAAAGTCCCATGCCCTGACCACATTTACCAGTGTTGGAGCTACAATAAGCTCAGAGGAGTGGGAGGAGGAGCCAACAGATTAACAGTGCTGTAGCCAGCAGCAAGTAGACCCTCACTGCATGGCAGTAAGGGCCTCCAGTAGAGCAAATGAAGCAGCAGAAGCTGGGCATCAGCACTGCTACACCAAAGTAGAAAACATCTCCCTATCTCACGTCCTTAAGCCTTAAGTGTGTGCAAGCCGCTAGTGGGCCCAAGCCAAATGGACGGGGGGGGGCGCATAGTGGGTGGCATGGCCCCATGTGGTCACCTGCTTCCACCGCATGCCACATAGTAGCCGTTTGTCTGTCCGGCTGAGGGGTATAGAGACCACGTACAGTGCTCTCAGACACAGAGGGGAAGGAGCGTATGTAGTGGAACGAGTGTTGTACAGAGGCACAGCAGCAGGAGCGAGCCTTAATGCACGCTCACATTACTGGTGTGGGGCCTGACATAGTAGGAAGACAGAAAGCTACATCAGTAGAGGCACAAAGCACCACACAAAGCAGTGTAAGACACATCCAGGAAAAGAAAGATGGCCACCTCCCAAAGCCCACAAACTGACTGTACTACACACTCCATCAAGGCAAACAGCTGCAATATCAAAGGCTATTCCTCATATCAAACAGTGGTTCTGCACCAAGCCTCCATCTGCCAACACAGCCTTAAAAAGACAGTACAAGTGACTCAGGGTGGCAAAACCTACAAAGCCACCCCAGCTTTGCGATGGACTCCGACAACACTCCTGACGCACCCTCTTTTGAAATGTTGATAACAAACAGACATCATACTGAGCATAAGCAAAGTGGACCAACTTCAGGCTAGTGACATAGCTCCATGCAGCATGCTGTCAGAAGGGCCCAAACTTCTTTGGACTGGTGTTCATATCCTGCCTCCCACAGGTTAAACTATGCATGCCAACTGAGATATTCTGTGGCAGCCAGCATTGTCAGGCCATGTATTCACTACTGTCCTGTTTATTGGCTCTAGAGACTGATTAACTATGTTTTATCCAGTTTGTTTTGTTTTTATTTCCACAGTTTGAACTGGTTGTCTTTTCATTTGGATTTTGGGAGAAATGTAGTGTCCTGCTGGACACATAGTGAAGCAGCTCCTCCGCTGAGGCTGGTGTTACACCCACTCCACACCCATCAATCCCAAGTGTCACCAGTCAATTGACGCTGTCAATGAAAGGGCACAGGCACACTTGCTCATGGCCAGCTTTAGTTACCACATCAGCTGTGTCTGTGTTATTATTCATCACCAGGTCCAATGACTTCACATTAATGCAGGGACGGCATATTACACATGGTGTATCATGCTGCACGAGCCGCTGCATGGTCTTCAGGGTGGGGCAGGGCAGGTGCGATTGTATTGTGTGAAGCTCACTTGCGCAGAGTAAACTGCACGTGTGGTGAACAGTGGGACCACCTGGTCTGCCATCTGCGTAGTGCGCCTGCCACTGAAGCTGCTGCCCACAGATGAGAGTGAAACGAGATGAGACATACTTGCTACATCACAATCACATATCTTGTTCTCTCTTCTCTGCAGTGGGGGTAGGGGCCTGCTCTATTTAGGGACCTGGGGTTGCCACAGCCAGACATGTGGCTTTATTATGCAAACTTCACTTACCATTCACACCAAGCACGGTACGGGCATAGAACAAAAAGGTATGTTTTATACCCAACCTTTGCACCACGCCAGGCAGAGATTGTTGCAACCATTAAGAGCCGATGCAGTTTTCTGATAAAGCCAGGTGCGGCATTTGCGAATATGATTGTCCTAATTACTACATGTGCTGGCATGTCTATGCCCGTGAAAAAGACATTTCATGTACAAGTTCAGCAAAACAGAATTGTAGCAAAGACACAGAGGCCCTCATTTCGACCACGGCGGTCTTTTCGTAAGATCGCAGAGGTTCCCCCGAACCGAAGATAGCCAGTGTTGGCGGTCTTCCGCCAACCATATTATGACTGGTGGCGAACCTCCGCTCTTTTTTGGACGGAGAGCCGCCAGCAGCCATACTGGCGGTCGGCGGTGTAGTGGAGGCTGCTCCTCCATCACCGCCACGTCATCAGAACACCGCCCACCGAATTACGTTCCACTATTCGAATTCCCTGGCACTGATAGTGCCAACCGCCATGGATATCGTGGCGGTTCCAACTCCACAAAATCCATGGCAGTATGCGGAGTCATGATCCTGCAGGCGGACTGGTGACGGCTGCCGGGCTGGAGACCGTTGTCTCCAGCCTGGCGATCTTTACCGCCGTGGGGGACGGTGTGGTACATTGGTGGTTTGGCATTTGCCAAACCGCCAATGTCATAATGGGGCGGTAATTACCGCTGGCCTGTTTGCGGTCCTACCGCCATCATTGCCCCGTCTGCCAGGGTTGTAATGAGGGCCAGAATTTTTAAACTTTGAAAGTGTTTCTGAGGTTATATTTATATTACGAGTGTGCTCATATCACATCCCCTCAATGTGAAAAATCACTTTAGAAAAAGAGCATTATGCTGCAGAGAGGAACGCTACAGCTACATCAAGGCTGGACAGACAATACCGGGAGACTGGAAGGGGGCACTGCTTTTGTTACTGCAGGCCGGTTTTGCAGCAGTGCAGCAGTTTTTAAAGAATGGCAGAGTTCCTGGTATATCCAACAGTTTTCAGGCAACAATAAATGTGCCAAGATAACTCTGGTGATTAATGTGCTTGCTGGAGAGGAGTTTTGTCTACTGGCAGTTTTGACTTATCTAAGGTAGCGCAGAGTGTTAATATGCCTGCTGCAAAGAACATTTACTATGCAGATTACAGAACAGTATTTCATGTGCAGTGCTCACTGGGATGCTCATTTTGTCACAGAGATCCTTTTGTTATTGTGCAGTTCATGAGTTACAATGATAATCTAGCACACTGAGCTATCAAGTGCCAACAAAGAGCTGCATGAAACAGAATGGTACAACTTAGAAAGTTATTTTTTCCCCAGTCTTTGATTATCCTAATTTTACTAAAAAGGGTTTGTTTGGATAGAAATTAATTGTGATTAGTAAAGTCAACCTAACCACTGTGTTATGTTCTGAATCCTGAGATTATGCTTCCCAGACCAAGCCTTCTTACAAAAATGCCTACCAATATGGATGACAGGTGAATCCTACACCTTGTAGTCTCCTTTGCCTTATTTAACATTTTCTATACACTGATTTACACACGTATGATTCATTGCATCTGTATGTGTGTGTGATGTACAGTGCTCCAACACCTTATGCTGGTAAGAGAGGCGCTGTGAGTGTATAATCTTACTGCTGCCTCATTGAACGTGTTTGCAGTCTTGCACATTTTTTCTGTACAATCCTTCCATCTCTCTGGAGCTCTGTGGGCGAAGAGTCAGTAAACACTGTTGCTCTTCTGAGCATTTAATGATACCCATGTAATATGTTCTTAGAAGACGTCATATCCGGCTTGTTAAAAGAAAGCTGGCAGCATCTCCAATAATTTGATTGATTTAGTTTCTCCCTCGATTATTTGGTAAATCACAGAAGGTTAAGTAATGGCAATAAATATATTATACACTTATAAGTTTAGGTTTGTCAACATTTTTTTTACAAGAAGCACTTTGTGGCCCAGTGCCCAGGGACACTTTTTGATGAGTAAATCTCGCCGAAGGTAAGAATATAAATCACAGATCTGATGTTCTGCTGTGATCTTATAGGGCCTTTGAAATCATGTTCCGGTGACAGCAGCGCAGAGATCCTGAGAGGCGCCCATTTATCATCCACTGTTCCCATATTACTCTCTCTCACCTCTCGTACCCTGCCCATGGGCACAAGTATTCAGCACTCCACCCTTGTTGCTTCAGAAGAACCAGCATTCCGAAGAGCTTTCAGTCCTGAGACGCACGTCACTTGAACAACCTATAGTTATAGTCTAGAGACAGACATCCTGAGTTGCATCTGAATCCCCCCCATAGTCTCTTCCCATTCCTGGAAATGTTCATTTATGTTCGCTTCACTGCATGATCCTCCGTTTCCGTCAGTGGCGATTACAGCTCTTCAGCGAGGCTCCCTCACCATAATGCTGCGCTTTTTTGTATGACATAAATGTTGCACCCACTACATCGCAAGGTGAGTATGTACAAGTAGGTGTGGGGGTAAAGAATAGTAAATGTTTACTTACCTTGTCAATGCACTGATGCAATATTTTTGTAGGTCAACTCAGTGTCATCCAACCCCCGTGCTGCTTTGGTTCTTGTCTACCTAGTTATCCCTAGTGGCTGCAACACTGCAATAACCAGCTGCACTTTGTTTATGGTTATGCCAGGCTTTAGAAAACATAGTGAGCTGTGATCCAGGAGTCTCCAACTTCTTTTGAATAAGAGCTACTTATGTTTAATGGCAATCATCCCGCAAAAGTGACCACATCAGGCAAGATTACATTAGAGGCCACCATATTCAAGATTACCAGCAATGAATGGTCACATCAGTGCATCAGGTACAGCTGACAGAAGAAATGCAAAACATGTTTACTCAATGTGGAATGCCTCTACAAGGATAATACAATACAGCCACAGCACCTAGTTAATAATATTAATAATAATTCTCTCCAACACTAATTGAGACTTAAATATCAGCTTTAAATGTATTTTAGCTATTTAAACATTTGCCACCAAACTTACGTTTTTGTGTCCTGAAAACAGGCACATTTCAATCGCGAAGCCACACTTTTCAGTTTTGGTATACATACAATTATTAAACCTGCTAAAAACTTCTAATTTAAGAGGCCAAGCTTTATATAGGAGAGCTACTTCCAGGCAGCTGGGGAGCTACCAGAGGCTCACAAGCTACTTATTGGACAAGCCTGCTCTAGTACCTGGATTAGCAAGGGTGCTATGGGTCCCAGTGCAAGCAAGGAGCATGCCTTCCCACCCACCCCCATGTCACCAGTTAACTAAAGAATTGCAGACAAAGTTTGGGTGCCTAGTGCCCTTGATACCCATGGGCCCTGGTGCCACTGCATCCACTGCTCCGCGAGATGAGGCAGATTCCAGTAAGGTATACCCTGTGTGAGCAGAAATAGTTTCATCTAGGTGAAACCGACTTCAGTGAGATGTTGGGTAGATCCCTGTAACTAGGACAGAGCCCTATGTGACCCTAACCGAATTTGAATATACTTTTATCTTTTAGGACCCTCAGCAGCTCTCTTCAGTAGAGCCATTTCTCACTGACAGATAACACTGCTTGGAAAGAGAAGCAAGGGCCGGACTGGTGAATTGTAAAAACATTCTATAGTGGATTTTTATTTTTGTGCATCATTACCAGTGTTCAATATGCATTTATTCACCCGATTTTACATCTACTGACTGATTTAACACAATTACGTTTGAAATGAATTTCCTGTGATGTGTAGAAGTACATTTCCTAGTGTGTTTTAGTTAGGCTATAATCCTGTGCAAAATACCATTTTAATTAAGATGGAAGCTGTCTCTGTCACTCATCCAGTGCTTTTCCGCCTCCGTGCATCCTCTCCCCACAAGCTCTGCAGAACACAGTTAAACTGTACTGTACTAGTACAATGGTTCCTAACCCGTGGTCCAAAAACCCCCGGGTCTCCGCAAGGCCTTCTCATGGGGTCTAGAACTAAACAACAAAATTAAATAATACTACAGTTAATAAATGAAAAGTAATAAAGTATATGCAATTAAAGAAGTAAAACTGAAAAAAAAAAAAAATTGGTTTATTGTTTTGATGTTCAAACCATAGAGAGTCCCCAACTTCCAATGACGACTGAATGGGCCTCCCCGGATTTAAGTAATGATTCAGTGGGGATCCACAGAAGTCAAAATGTAAAGGACCACTGTACTAGAATATACTTTTAGGGTCGAGCCTGTGTAGCGTGAGCTTGCGCATGCATATTGCTTGCAAGACGCTGTAGTAGTTAGAGAAGGGCTTGGAGCTCCGCTCATGTCACGTCAGTGTCTTTCATTGGTTCGTGGGCTTGCCTTTTAAAATCTGCTTGCTTTCATTAGTGGAAGGCATGCATTCATCATGCCTTTTTTAGTGGTTAGCCCTCCTTGAGCGCAGCGACCAAGTACTGAAAACAGACGAGGCTCGCTGTTTTCCGTCCGGTTTGTGAACTACTTGTTCTCTTTTTTCACAGCATGATCTCGCTTGTTTAGCAGCACGATCGCGCTCGTTTTTTTTCTTCATATTATGAGGCAAGAAAAGTCCGGTTGGGAGTTTACAACTGCTAATAGCTCTCACTCGGAGAAATGCAAGACCTGTTGCATTGCAAATGCTTGTTTACTGTTATTGTTCTGCTCATTGTGAACTTCTCTAGCTCAGATGTAACTGGCAACATGTAACCACATCTTTTGCTGCTTCAATGAAAACTAATAATTCAAGTACTGTGATACTGTAAATGTAACTTGTTTCCTCAAACATCTCCATATGACATTAGCATAGAGGGTGGGAATGATTCAAGAAAATGGGCTAGCGCTTATGTGTTAGGATAATTAAGTTATTATGTGCTCTAATTTGCTGAGGAAATGAAAAATTGGCTCACATCATGATCATTCTGCAAAAGTTCTTATTTTCTATGCAAGAAATATGTATAAAACCCCTTGTGAGGATTTGGGTGTATTATATGGTATGGCTGTATAATGACCTTACCATGGATTACACTTGCAAAAACTGTCTTGGGTCCTGTCAGGCTCATTTGAACAACCTTTAAGCTCAACCCTGGGTGCTATGGCTTTGAGCAGCAAGGATTGAACAAACAAACTATTGCAAAGTACTTAACAGTACCAAACAATAAAATGAGAAAGCCACACAATACAAAAGAAACATGACACCAATTTATAAAAATAGATAATATTTTTATGAATGTTTAGAGTCCAAGATCAGCAAAATCCACCAGAATTTTCCAGAGGTGCAAGATTTTTAAAGAAATGTTAATTTTTAATCCATTCACAAATAAGCATTGACAACTGAATATTTTGAAAACTTTTTAAAAGTTAGTTTGACTAGTCCGGCATGGCTTGAGTGACCAAATCAGATAGGGAGACTGTCTGGGAGCCAATGGGGTAAGGTTGGATAGTTACCTGGCCACCACAGTGTTTTCCAGTCCAGTTCCAAATCTTACAGCACAACTGCCATAGACTTTAAAGCAGTGGTCCTAATGCTGAGTATACAGGACTTGAAGATGCACAAGGATGCTTCATTTGCTGTGTGGTCAAAAGGGGTGCCTCTGTGGTTATTCCTTGATCTACAGGTCAGGTGAGGTGACTCAAAAGTCCCCTTTGAGCCAGTAGAAGGCAAGTTGTGGCTGGACTACGGGTCTCCGTACACACAAGAGTATCATTTGGTGGAGTCTGGTGTGTCTTCTTGGTGACCAATCTGGGCTCAGATGATACTCACAGGTCCAGCTGACTCATGTGTAACTTTTAGCCCTCCATGATTAGTCTCTTGTGGTGCCCTTTGGCAGTCAGTGGGGATTCTTCTGAAGTGGCTACTGATTTGCCGGATTGGGCTGCTTCAGCTCTTTTGTCCCTGGAACTGGCTCTAGCGTGGTCATGCAACTGACCCTTGGAGTCACTCCTTTGGCTAGGGTACAACGTTTCCCCAAGCCAGGAGCCATAGGCAAAGTTCTCTCTTCACTAGCCTAGGGTTCAGCAGGTGCAGTCGAGCAGATGGCACAGTCTCTCTTTGTGCATTCTAGAGGTCAGCAGGGCAGTCCTTCTTTGGTCCTTGTTCCAGCTCCAATATGATCTGAGGTTCAGGGAACCAAGTGTTCCCTGGTGCCCTGAACCTACTTATTCCCCCAAATTGCCCTGGGGGGATAATACAGTCACTACCTAATGAGCTACCAGATCCCCTCCCTCTTAATGATGACTTTTCGAAAATGTGTGGCATCTGACAATCACACAGTGCATTATTCTGCCCACTCCCAAGATGTCTGCTCCCTTCTTTGCCTGTTAGGAGCTTGATAGCCTACTCTAAAAGTGTGGCTAGCCGTGGTCTACACACCCACGGTTAAACTGGTTTGGGCACTGGTTTCCCCTCTATGTCCCTTTAGCCTTTGAAGCTCACCTATGGTTCTAACACCCTAAGTGGCTTCCTGCAAAGGGGAGGTAACACCGACTACCCAGGCAGGTAGAATGCTATCTGGCGGCCAGTGACAGTGTGAGGCCACTGGACAAACTGGATCCCAGTGTGGTAACTTTCTAAAAGTTGCATTTCTTTAATAGTGACATTAAATTTGACTTGCCACTAAGGCGGTCATTCTGACCCTGGCGGTTGTAAACCGCCAGGGCAGAGTGCTGCGGAAGCACCGCCAACAGGCTGGCGGTGCTTCCGGGGGCATTCTGACCGCGGCGGTAAAGCCACGGTCAGAAAAGGGATGCAGGCGGTTTCCCGCCGGCTTCCCGCTGCCCCAGGGAATCCTCCACGGCGGCGCTGCAAGCAGCGCCGCCATGGGGATTCCGACCCCCTTCCCGCCATCCTGTTTCTGGCGGTTTTCACCGCCAGAAACAGGATGGCGGGAACAGGTGTCGTGGGGCCCATTGAGATTTTCAGTGTCTACTTGGCAGACACTGAAAATCGCGATGGGTGCAACTGCACCCGTCGCACACCAGCAACTCTGCCGGCTCCATTCGGAGCCGGCATCCTCGTTGCTGGTACTTTCCTGCTGGGCGGGCGGGCGGCCTTTTGGCAGTCGCCCGCCAGCCCAGCGGGAAAGTCAGAATGACCGCCGCGGTCTTTTGACCGCGGTACGGCCTTCTGGCGGTTCCCGCCAGGCCGGCGGCTTCTGCCGCCGGCGGGGGTCAGAATGACCCCCTAAGTCAGGTTCAATGCCACGATTAATTTGATACCTTACAGTATCCAGCTAGGTAGTCTCATTCAGAAGTTAGCAGGGCTGAGGAATCAGCAGGTAACTTTATGTTAGCCAATGGGGCTACTAGCCTTTCCACAGCAAAACATCAATTTAGAGGTGTTGATGCTAAGACGTTTTTACAACAATACATGTCCTACGTGATAATATACAGCTCCCTGCCTCAAAGCTCCATACGCTTTCCTTAGAGAAGACTTACATATATTGTTAAGGGAAGTGGTGGCTTTGTCCTTAATTTGAATGTCAAAGTTAAACGAGCAGTGTGACCACTGCTCTTCCATTCTGCAGTGGCACAATAGGAGTCATTTTGTACTATGTCACACTCAGAGTTGCCCAATCAGTGCTACAGCCCTGGGTGGAGACTCTGCCTTACATGCCCTTGGCACCCTGGGTGCCATATGCTATGGATTTTTAAGTAAGTCAGTACTTTCCAACTGGAGATAGCCACTTTGACATGCACTTTGTAATGGGTGTCATCATTACATCAGCTGGAGTAATCTTGAATAATATCAAGATTAGAAATTGTCAACAATAGTAGATAAGCTATCTACTGATTATGCAGGAGCTATGCTAATAATGGACACAGAGATGGTTGCTGTGAGATCACTGGTAAAGGAGGGCGGAGTCGGTAGAGTTTTACATGCTCAACTTTGTTGCACTTACATACCTGACAATATTAAGGAGATAAGGAATTTTATCCCTAACATCACAACCCTGAAAAATGATCTGAAAGAACTGACAGCCACCCGTGCACTGGAGAAATTGGTAATGGTTTTTCAGCCATTGGAAAATGGTTTGGAAACTTGGGAAAGGGAGTAGTGGGAATGATCTTGAGACCTGTATTAATTTTGGCTTTGTGTGCCTTAGTTGCACCTGGATTATACAAACTATACAAAATGTGGAAAGAGAAAAAAGCTAAGAATAGACAGGTGAGAGAAGAGATAGAAATGGAGATGAGGAAACGCATTTATTACTGTAATGTCAAGAAAATGGAGAATTACAGCAGACCTTTTAGGAAAAACACATCAAACTTTTGAGTTGTCTCAGTAACGTGAGAGTGTGTCCTTTTAGTGAAAACATAGATTTCCGACAAAGGAGGGACTGTTGAAATGTAAATTTTAGTAATGCTTTTAGTGGCCCTGACATCAACAGAAGGTAACAATTTATGTCTCATGTTTGACAGCTGCACTGACACTTATTTTAAATGTGCTTATGTTTTCATTTGTTGATGGTCACAATTGTCCCTTCCTTAATAAACAATGGGGCATATTTATACTCCGTTTGCGCCGAATGTGCGTCGTTTTTTTCGACGCAAATTCGGCGCAAAACTAACGCCATATTTATACTTTGGCGTTAGACGCGTCTAGCGCCAAAGTATGGGCAAATAGCGTCATTTTTTTGCGTGAACGCCTTCCTTGCGTTAATGAGATGCAAGGAAGGCGTTCCCGTCTAAAAAAATGACGGCGACGCAAATGCGTCGTATTTGTACTCCCGGGCAAAAATCACGCCCGGGAGTGGTCGGGTCAAAAAACCCTGCATTTGCGCCACTTTTTAACGCCTGGGTCAGGGTAGGCGTTAAGGGACCTGTGGGCTCAAAATGAGCCCACAGGTGCCCTCCCCTGCCCCCAGGGACCCCCCCTGCCACCCTTGCCCACCCCAGGAGGACACCCAAGGATGGAGGGACCCATCCCAGGGACATTCAGGTAAGTTCAGGTAAGTATAAATATATATATATTTTTTTTTTGGGTGGCATAGGGGGGCCTTATTTGTGCCCCCCTAGATGCCACTATGCCCAATGACCATGCCCAGGGGACATAAGTCCCCTGGGCATGGCCATTGGGCAAGGGGGCATGACTCCTGTCTTTACTAAGACAGGAGTCATTTAAATGGCGTCTGGGCGTCAAAAAAAATGGCGCTAATGGGGTTGAGGTGATTTTTTTGCCTCAACCTGACTTGCCCCATTTTAAGACGCCCTAACGCCATTTTCCCCAACGCCGGCGCTGCCTGGTCTACGTGGTTTTTTTCCACGCACACCAGGCAGCGCCGGTCTGCTAGCGCCGGCTAACGCCATTCCATAAATACGGCGCCCGCATGGCGCTTCAGAATGGCGTTAGACGGCGCTAAATTTTTTGACGCTAAACTGCGTTAGCGCAGTTTAGCGTCAAAAAGTATAAATACGGGCCAATATTTTTGTGAAATAAAAATTATGTAAAGGTGTATTTTACACTCTACACTAACTGCTAATGTCAAAATGAATTTCCAATTTTCCATTTCCAATGTTTAATATGTAATTTATTTGAGTTTAAAGATATGTGCAAATGAGAGAAATGCACTTCTCTGGTATACCTAATGAGATGCATTACCAAAGTTATACAATACTTATCATGATGGTATATTATTAATGCTGAATTTATATGTTTGCATATTAGGAGTGTTTTATCAACCAGCATTTTCAATGCATTTTCTTGTGCTGAATAACGTAGGCCTACAGAACTTGCATTTCGCATTCATGTAAATGTGCTGAATCTTTTTTTCCTAATGTGAAGTGTTCTTTCAGATTCCTTCTCATGAGATGCAAAGTCCCTACTGGTAAAGGCCTACTGTTCAACTATGAAAGAACTGTGTACATATGCCCTTGAGATACTTTTTGTTTCTAACTGTTTAAATTCACATTAAACTGAGATGCTCTCAAAGTAAAACCTGGGAACCAAGCAAACTGTCGCAAAGGAATACCAATGTTTCAAATGTTTGATGTCACACGGAGTAGAGTCACGTGGAAAAGAGGAGATGATTTCAAGCTAAACCTGGGAAATTAACAAACTGTTGCAACCTGAAGTTTGCCTAACATTTTAATTTGATGATGCCCCTTTTGCATGACATGATGTCATTAAACCGGCAAATCAACATGATTTATGTGTTTTATTTTGGGCATGAAGTTTGAAAGTTGAGTGCAGTCTCTCTGCAGATCTTCAGACCCCTTGGCCCTTTTCAGTTCTCTCTGCATCTTTCTTGATGACACTTCTCAATGGCCTTTTCTGCTGATATGGATGTTTTTCTGATGAAGAAGCAATGAATGCTGTTCATTGGAGAGGTTCATCTCCCTCGGCTGATTGCCATTGCCCCTTGACGTCCCTTTTTCTAGTATAGAATCTATCATGCTGACTCTCACACTTTTCTTTTTCTAGCTAGCATTCTGTAATCCAAGATATATGTTTCTCAAATTATTTTTGTCTCTTTTTTGTAATTTTGCATGTGTTTGTTTAAAAACATGCATTTGCCAATTTGGCTAGCTGTAGGGACAACCTGTGTCCAGCCCTAATTTGCATATTCTGCTTAAATTGAACTTGAAAAATGTTGACACAATCTGACCTGAGATATATTCCTCTATCACCGATAATTCCATTAATGATATCAATGATTCTTTTTGAATACCTTAATTGTGTTAATGCTAACTCGTTTGAACTTGTTTCGCCACTTTGGGCAGCCAATGGTGATTATATACCTTTACAATTTGATTTTACACATTTCCTTTATGACACTAACTTTGTGGTTGTCAAATAAAGCTTTGAACTATATTACTGATAGGAGTTTTTCTTCCATGGCTGTGTTGGTCATGGTGTCTAAATTGTTGGAGTGGTGTTGATGTAATTTTGTATATGGTTCACCACACCTTTTTCTGGGTCAAAAGGTACATCGACCTCAATTAAGCATTTGATTCCTGCAAAGGATGAAAAACGCACTTGCAGCACCCTCAACAACAAAGTGCGTGACAAGGGACCAGCCCTGAAGAACCGGGGATGACATGGGAGAGAGAACTGCATGATGTGTTCCAAGTCCTTACCAGTTTTCCTAAATGACAGGTGTCTCCATGACAGGAGAGGCATGGAGCTGAATTTCCCTGCCCAACTCAGCCACACTGAAGGGCAGAAGAGGAGCCAAGTGTTGGTGAGACAAAAAAGCCAAATTGTGTACAGAGAATAACATGCTCCACCTAGTGGATTACTGACAACCTTAAAGATTCAGTAGAGGGAAACGCCCAACACAAGGTGCACAAAGCACCACATAGAGCAGTGCAGGACATGCCTAAGAAAAGTAATATGGCTAACAGCCCAAATCCCACAAACTGACTGTACTACACACCCCATCAAGCCAAACAGCTGCAATATCAAAGACTACTTCTAACATCAAACAGTGGCTCTGCACCAAGCCGCCACCTGCCAACACAGCCAAGGGATGACAGCACAAGTGAATCGGAGTGGCAAAGCCTACGAAGATGCCCCAGCCAAGAGCTAACAGCAGGGGCCAGCCCCAGAGACACCCAAGTAGGGTCTGTCAAGTTAGAAGGAGAGACAGCTACTATATTGTGGCACGTCCAGAAAGGAAGCAGACAAGAGCCTATTTCTCCAATGAGATGAGGAGAGGAGTAAATTATCTGAGCAGCAAAAGGGAGGAGAGTACTCCAATCTTGGCCTCCGCAGGACGAAGGTGTGGAGGCCTCAGAAAAGGACACCCAGAGCACGAGGTGCAATCTTACCTGTATTACCCATTACGGAGACTGGATTTACAAACCTCTCTCTGTGCCTGCCAAGAGGACAGCATCCCAGGCAGAGGGGAGCCCCAAGAAAAGTGAGGCTGTACCAGAAGATGGACAGAAGCATGCAACAACCACAACTGTGGTCCAGACATTAGGATCAAATGGCCCTGCAACCTCAAAGCACACACTGCCACCCCACCAGGTATGGATAAAGGCAGCAAATCCAAAAGGTGTGAGTCCTGTGCCACCCTGAATAAGGAGACAGAATTACAGCTCCTTACTGCCAATAGAGGAAGACCCCAGAAAACAGAACACCACAGAGTAGGAGCTCCAAGAAGATCCCTTAAGAGGGAACAGTCAACACAAGCCTGTATGCCACACAGCACTCAAGAAGAAGAGGAGAATGGGGAGCGATGGCCATGATCATCACATAACTAGAGCCCAGCACCTGCGGCTGGTGGCTGTACTATAGAGACAGTCAACCACTGAGAGGCTTCGTTGGCAGCAAGCACCCAGAAGAAGAGACACAAGCAATGAAAAGTCTCACCAGTATAAGTGGAAAGAAAGTGCGAGTTGAAGTACCAAGAAGAAAGAGGAGAAGAAAGTATTACCTGCTGGTTCACACCGGGAAACCTGATGACAAACCACACCCAGAAGGATAGAAGGTCAAGAGTGGCCAGGCTTGGAAGGTGCACGTGAGAGGACTCTAGCCACAGATGAATCACATCTATCCACACAATCGAGGTGAAACAAGGATGGCCTGGCAACAACACAGCAGAACCGTTAGTAAGCCACAAGCATGCACAAACCAAGTCTCTGCCCCAAGCCCAGTGGGAGTACCGGGAGTAAACCGCATGCAAGGGCATACTGAGTCTCTGCCCCAAGCCCAGTTGCATACTGAGTCTCTGCCCCAAGCCCAGTAGGAAAACTGGGAGTAAGCCACAAGCACATGCAAACTGTGTGTCTGCCCCAAGCCCAGTGTGAGAATCGGGAGTAAGCCGCAAGCATGTGCAAACCGAGTCTCACTCCCAAGCCCAGCGGGAGAACCATAAGTAAGCTGCAAGCATGCATGAACCAAGTTTCTCCCCACATTTCCCACTCTAACTGTCCAGACACAGTAACCGGCACCTCAGCAATTCAAAGCATGCATGCTGAAGGAACCAGATACCTCCACAAAGAAAGAACACATGCACGTGGCCACAATCACTTTAAGTTGTCAATGACCCATGATGGAATGCACGCGACCATTAAGTTAAGTCTTTGTCACCTGTCATACAGGTTCACCACACGACTGACAACACCATCATGCCAGCCTCTGTCTTGTGTATCGTCTTTACCACCCATGGAGCTTTGAGTAACCTGAGTGGAGTACCGTACCGTTTTTTCTACCTACAGACAAGAAGCAACAGTGACACTCTCAAATATCAGTCAACCCGCAACTATCTACTCACCCTGCTTGCAACCTGATCCAAGTGGAGAGTGTGTCTCTTGAACAAGACCCACCTACCTCTGTGGTTGCACATGTGACTAGGCAGTGACTCCTTGGTGGCCTTGCAGCAGCCCTGATGTGAGCACACACACAGCCCCAGTGTATACCACCTGCAATGCCTTGGCAACCTAACCAAAGGACCTCCACAAGCACAAGGGATGGACTTGACACTGCCCCACTGATGGATGCCAGGTGCTAGTGAGGCCTAAGAGCAGAGACTTCAACAGATTGTAACTCACCAAGACTATCTTCAAGTAGTTAAACAACACCACCAATGCAACCTTCAACAACACTCCTGACCTCCTGATGCCCCCTCTTTTGAACTGTTGACACTAAACAGACATCATACTGAGCATCAGCAGAGAGGACCAATTTCAGGCTAGTGGCCTGGCTCAAATCTAGCACACCCTACACTCGTCAATCTCAGGTGTCACCACTTCATTGACTTTGTCAATAAAAGGGCGGAGGCACACTTGCTCGTGGCCAGTTTGAGTTGCCACATAAGCTGTGTCTGTGTCGTTATTCATCACTCATTTGAGCCTAGGGCCCATGACATCACAGAAATGTCTGCTAAAACATTTCTTGGAGGGAGGGACGGGCATAGGATTTATTGTACAGGCGAATTAAAGCCAAGTCAGGTACTTTCTTGACGAAGTCATGACAAATGTTGTTAATCTGTCCGACTTCATTCGAGGCCATGTTCAGTATCCCATCCTGACAGAGGTGCTGATTTCCTGATGGAAATTACGAAAGTCTAATTGGGAAAATATTCTGCAGCAGGGGTTCACTGACTGCGAGCCTACCACAGCCCTGGTGATGTTCAGTTACGCGGTGCTCAGGAAGGGGGCAGTGCACCGTTTAGGGACTAGGTCGGGGGGCGGTGCAGGATCTCTACAATGATGACGGGGCAGACTGCCGGGCAACAGGTGGGCACGTGGCATCAGGAGTCACGGCCGAGGTCAGCTCAGTATGTCAATGGCATCGTGTGTGGGTTTGGGCAGGGCCCTAAGGACTCAGAAGTCTGATACTTTGCCTCTGGGCGGAGATTAGCACGTGCCCACCCTTCACAACAATGGAAGTATTTCCAAATGCAGCTCAAGACAGGCAAAGAACATTTTATTGTTTTAAAGATCACACGTCTTTTTGCATCACAAATCTGGCAGCTTTTTTTAATGGGAGTTACGGGCCTCGGAGTTTGGAATTTCACGCCCCTCCTAAGTACCTATAGCATCGTCGCTTATTTTCATTTTTTAAATATTTGGTGACAGAGGGCCGAGATTTGAGTGTCACTTTGGAGAAGAGTGTCTTCCTTTTATATACCACATCAAGTCAGTAAGAGTTACATCTGTCAACATTTACACTTCTGTACAATGGCGTAACATAAGTCCCCGCAGTCCCTGCAGTGCGGGGCGGTTTTGTAGAAGTGCAGCAGTTTTAAAAGCCCTACAGAATTCCTTGTATAGCCAATAATTTTCAGGCAACAATAAATGTGCCAAGATAACTCTGGTGATGAATGTACTTGCAGGAGAGAGATCAGAGTTGTTTCTAGTGGCAGTTTTGACTCATCTAAGGTAGGACAGAAAGTTACTATACCAGCTGGAAAGAACGTGTACTAGCAGATTACAGAACAGTACTTCATGTGCAGTGCAGGGTGGGATGATGCTTTTGGCACAGATATCCTTTTGTTGTTATGCAGTTCTTAAGTGACAATCATAATGTAGCACGCTGAGTTATGTATGAACTGCCATCAAAGCGCTGCATGAAACAACAAGGTACAGGTTCGAAAATTATGTCTTTGACTATCCTCATTTTACAAAAAAGGGTTTGTTTGGATAGAAATAAATTATTAGTAAAGTCAACCCTAACCACTGTGTTATGTTCTGAATCCTGAGTTTATGCTTCCCCAGACGAAGCACTCTTAAAAATGCCTACCATTATGAATGACATTTGAATCCTACACTGTGTAGTCTCCTGATTTACACACCTATGATTCATTGTCTCAGTAAGTGTGTGATGTACATTGCTCCAACACCCTATGCTGGTAAGAGACGTGCTGTGAGTGTTTAATCTTACAGCTGTCTCATTGAACTTGTTTGCAGTCTTGCACATTTGTTTCTGTTCAATCCTTCCATAAATATTTTAATTTGTGACCATTTTCTTCTTACTTCAGGAAGACCATAACCTACCTATGGAACTATGTGGGCCAAGAGACGCTAAACACTGTTGCTCTTATGAGCAGTTAATACCAGCCATGTAATGTGTTCTTAGAAGACGTCATATCCGGCTTGTCAAAAGAAAGATGTCAGCATCTCCACTAATTAGATTCATTTACTTTCTCCCTCGATTATTTAGTAAATAGGCAGAAGGGTTCGTAATTGCAATAAATATATTATACAATTATACTTTTTAGCTTGTCAACAGGGCGACCCAGTGCCCATGGACACTTTTTGATGAGTAAATCTCGCCGAAGGTAAGAATATAAGTCACAGATCTGATGTTCTGCTGTGATCTTATAGGGCCTTTGAAATCATGTTCCGGTGACAGCAGCGCAGAGATCCTGAGAGGCGCCCATTTATCATCCACTGTTCCCATATTACTCTCTCTCCCTCTCGTACCCTGCCCATGGGCACAAGTATTCAGCACTCCACCCTTGTTGCTTCAGAAGAACCAGCATTCCGAAGAGCTTTCAGTCCTGAGACGCACGTCACTTGAACAACCTATAGTTATAGTCTAGAGACAGACATCCTGAGTTGCATCTGAATCCCCCCCATAGTCTCTTCCCATTCCTGGAAATGTTCATTTATATTCGCTTCACTGCATGATCCTCCGTTTCCGTCAGTGGCGATTACAGCTCTTCAGCGAGGCTCCCTCACCATAATGCTGCGCTTTTTTGTATGACATAAATGTTGCACCCACTACATCGCAAGGTGAGTATGTACAAGTAGGTGTGGAGTAAAGAACAGTGAATGTTTACTTACCTTGACAGTGCATGGAATGCAATATTTTTGTAGGTCAACTCAGTGTCATCCAACCCCCGTGCTGCTTTGGTTCTTGTCTACCTAGTTATCCCTAGTGGCTGCAACACTATGCAATCACCCCCCCCACCCCTACCCCTAAGTCAGTGATACCAGATGCACTTTGTTTATGGTTATGCCAGGCCATAGAAAGCATAATGAGCCGTAGTCAAGAGGTCTCCAACTTTTTTGGTAATAAGAGCTTCTTCTGTTTAATGTAAATCATCCCGCAAAGTGATCACATCAGGCAAAATTACATTAAAGGCCACCATATTCAAGATTACCAGCAGTGGTCACCTTAGTGCATCAGGTACAGCTGACAGAAGTAATGCAAAACATGTTTACTCAATGCGGAATGCCCTACAAGGATAATACAAAACAGCCACAGCTCCTAGGTAATAATAATAATAATTCTCTCCAACACTAATTGAGACTCAAATATCAGCTTTAAATATGTTTCAGCTATTTAAACATTTGTCACTAAACTTACATTTATGTGTTCTGAAAACAGACACATTTTCATCTATAAGTTAAAGTTTACAAGTTTGGTATACATCTATTTAATAAACTTGGGAAAAACTTCTAATTTAATAGGTCAGGCTGTGTATAGGAGAGCTACTTCAAGGCAGTTGGGGAGCTACCAGAGGCTCACAAGCTACTTACCTGACAAACCTGCTCTAGCCACCGGTTTAGCAATGGTGCTATAGTTCCCTGTGCAAGCAAGGAGCATGCCTTCTGAACCCCATGTCAGCCGTTAGGTATTGAATTGCAGACACAGGGCCATATTAACAAGAAAGTGGTGCATCACTAGTGATTGGTCACTTTTCTTTTGCCCCCGTTGTGTCCCGTATCGCCACCATGGTAGTGCTGTATTTACAATACGGCGCACAAAGGTGCATGTTAGGGGCAAGAGCTAGTGTAATGCAATACTGGATTAGCAAGAAAAAAATTACGCTAATCCAGTATGGTGTTAAGAGGCCAATTGAAATCAATGGGAGCCTCATTTCAATGCCTGCTTTAAGCAGGAGTTAAAAATGACGCCAGAAATGGCACAATGGAATCTTGTAGATTCAATTGAGCCATGTTTAGCGACCCTCTAACGAGGGAACGCCCCCTTTGCATACATCATGTATATATTATGAATGATAGTCCGCAAAGGGTTTTCAAGGTGGCACAAACCTAGTTTGCACCACCTTGAAAATATGGCGCTAAGGTAGAAGCCCGTTAGCGTCACATCTGCAGCAAAAATTTGGCTGCAAATGTGGCACTAATGGGCGCAAGGACCTTGTAAATCTGGCCCACAATTGGGGTGCATAGGGCCCTTCAAATCTATGGGCCCCGGTGCCACTGCATCGACTGCACTGTTGATAACTATGCCACTGGCTCTAGTTCTAGCAGCTGTTTAAGTCCTTGAATGTCTAAAACTCTACTCATAACTGCGATCCCCGTGCCAGGCCGAGGATGCACAAATTCGTGAGGAAAGGGTGAGAGTGCATGGGGTGTTGCAGATTTCTAAAACCAGGGCAAACGGCTCCGTGTAATGAGGCAGGTTCCAGTAAGAAACACCCTGTGTGAGCAGTACAATCATCCAGGTTGAACCGACTTCTGTGTGAGGTTATGCAGATCCCTGTAACTACGATAGAGCCCGATGTGACCCTGGCCGGAGTCAAAGAAGGAGTGCTTACTTCTGTGAAAGAAATGAGTATACTCTCGTAGTAGTGCGCATTGCTTTACTACCTTGGACAAAATCATGTTAGTGGGTCAGGCCCCTTTATTTGTTTGGAAAGATTGCCATGACTGGAAGGGACTATGAGATCAGAGGAAGGTTCTGGAAGATAAACTCCTGTGTAAGCGAAGGCAGATTGATGTAATTAGAAAATACTTTTGCGAGAGATTGGACGTATCGTGGAAGCATGCCAGACTCCAAGGTGAGCATGGAAATACCCTATAAGGAAGGCATACTTACCTTTGTACATGTGCTGATTCTTTTACGTTGAAGACGTGTGTAGAGAGAAACCTTCCTATGGCGACCGCCTCACGGGCTCATAGATGATTTATTAATCGGAAACAGTTTGCCAAAGGAAGAACCACAATTCTATACCCATTGAATATACTCTTCATCTTTTAGGACCCTCAGCAGCTCTCTTCAGTTTCTCACTGACAGATAACACTGCTTGGAAAGAGAAGCAACGGCCGGACTGGTGATCTGTGAAAACATTTTATTCTGGAATTATATTTTTGTGCATCATTACCAGTGCTCAATATGCACGTATTCACACCATTTCATGTCTACGGACAGAATTAACACAATTACTTTTGAAATGAATTTCCTGTGATGTGTAGACGCATGTATCCTAATGTGTTTTAGTTCTGCCACATTTCTGTGCAAAACACCATTTTAATTAAGATGGAAGTTGTCTCTGTCACTCATCCAGTGCCTTTCCGCCTGCGTGCATCCTCTCCCCACAAGCTCCGCAGAACACAATCAAACTGTAATGTACTAGTACAGTGGTTCTTAACCTGAGGTCCAGAGCCCCATGGGCCCCTGCAAAGCCTGCTAAGGGGGTCCGGAACTATTTAACGAAATTAAATAATATTAAAATGAATACATGAAAAATAATAAAGTATACGCAATTAAAGAACAAAAACTGAATTTTTTTACTTTTTCTCTATATTTTATAGTGAAACACACAATATTCCAATATTTGTTTGGTGTATGATTGTTTTTGTGTTTTTGGTTTATTGTTTTGAGGTTCACATCATAGAACGAGAGTCCCCACCTTCCAATGATGTCTGAGCGGGCATCCCCGGATTAAAGTAATAATTCAATGGGGGTCCAAAGATGTCAAAATGTATAAAACCGCTGTACTAGAATATATTTTTTTACTGTTATTGTTCTGCTCATTGTGAACTTCTCTAGCTCAGATGTAACTGGCAACATGGAACCGCATATTTTGCTGCTTCAATGAAACCTAATAATTCAAATAGTGTAATACTGTAAATATAACTTGTGAATTCAAAACTCTCCAGATTACATTAGCATAGAAGGTGAGGAATTATTCAAGAAAATGAGCTAGAGCTTAGGCTTTAAGACAATTAAGTTAATTTGTTATGTGCTCTGATTAGCTGAAGAAATGAAACATCTGCCCACACCAGGATCATTCTGCAAAAGATCTTATTTTCTATGCAAGGAATGTGTATAAAACCCCTTGTGAGGATTTTGGTGTACTAGTGCAAAGCACCTAACAGTACCAAACAATAAAATAAGAGAGCCACTTAACACAAAAGAAATATGAAACCAATTTATAAAAATAGGTATATAATAATTAATAGTATTAGTAATAATTTGCTTCTAACATCCTAACAGGCTTCCTACGAAGGGAGGGGGTTGACACCTTGCCCTGCAGCAGGCTGCTATTGTTCCTAAGCCTGGGAGTTAACACGTCTCCTCAGGCAGGTAGAATGCTCTCTGGTGGCCAGTGACAGTGTGAGGCCACTGGACAAACTAGATCACAGAGTGGTAACTTTCTAAAAGTTTAATTTCTTTAATAGTGACATACATTTGACTTGGGCATCAAGTCCGGTTCAATGCCACAATTAATTTGATACCTTACAGTATCCAGCTAGATAGTCCCATTCAGAAGTTAGCCGGGCTGAGGGATCAGCAGGTAAATCTTTGTTAGCCAATGGGGCTACTAGCCTTTCCAAAGCAAAACAACAATTTAGAGTTGTCGCTGCTAATATATATATATATATATATATATAATATATGTCCTACTTAATAATATACAGCTCCCTGGCTTAAAGCTCGACAGGCCTTCTTTAGGGGAGACATTCAGATATTGCTAAGGGAAGTGGTAGCTTTTCCCTTATTTAGTTTGAATGGAATGTAAAACAAGCAGTGTGACCAGTGCTCTTCCAGTCTGCAGTGGAAGGCTGGGAGCCACTTTGTACGTTGTCACACACAGGGTGGCACAATCAGTGCTGCACTCTGCCTTACATGCCTTTGGTACCCTGGGTACAATATGCTATAGACTTATAAGTAAGTCAGTATTTGCCAACTGGGGATTGCCAACTCGACACACACTTGTAATGGGTTAGAACACTGGCACTAAGGTCTGGTTAGCAGGCCTAAGTGCACTCTTAGAGTCGAAAAACCAGCATCCAGGGGTCAACATGGGGGCAACAAGTGGGGCGAAACCTGCAAAAAGCCTATTTCCTTAATAAACTAATTTATAGGTGAGCCAAAGACTTCCTAATCTACTAAGAAAGATGCCCATTTCTCTTTTGATTTTACTGCCCCTTGGGACTTTGAATATTTTCTGATTTTACATACTCTGTATAACTCTGCAGTTGAGAGTCTTCATGACATTGACCTTGTACCAGTTATTTAGAATTTTTGCAATAAAACCCTATGACTTTTAATTGACCTAGACTTCAGTTATTAAGTGGGCCCAAACTATTTTTCAATTGGAATTATTTAAATAAATAATATTTTATTGATTCTGATGCTTTTGGATTTGTCTTAATTTGGGGTTACAATGCCTCATGAAATTGAGGTTTAACACCATCTCTGATCCAGTTTAATCTGGAAGATCTGACTAAAGTTACTTTTGGGTTGTCTTGATTTTGGTGTGCAGTGTGTACCTTCCACAGAGCTAAAAGCAGCCCTGGCAGAAATGCTTAAACCAACTTCAGTCCCTTCATCTCCTTGCACAATCTCTCTTTTTACATCCATCCATTCTCTCTCTCTCGTCTCCTTCTATGATCACTTTCTGGCTACCTTCCCCAACCCTTGCCCGCTCTCTCTTTCTATCTCTCTCTCTCTTTCTCTTGAAGGTTTCCTTACTCTTGAAGCTGCATTCAACCTGAGGCAGCTGCGAAAGTGACTGAGGCACCAAAAGCGGTCCCTGGGATATAAACTCCATGTGCTCCAGCCCACCAGGGACATTCCTGGTGGAATACAAGGCTTATCCGGTCTTGGCTGAAACATGTCCTGCCAAATGCAGGAAAGTAGTTTGACAGGGGAGACGCTCGCCACCTCCCTCTAACCTCACAGTGGGTTCGTTTTTGTGAAAGGTAATTCACATTACTATCCCCATAGTAAGGTGGACCATAAGAAGGTGGAGCAGAGGGGGCATTATTCCCCAGACACATTAATTTCCCAGGTCCATGCTCATGCATGACAGAGAACAGCTAATACCATTAGGTGGCTCCATATATGGCATTGCCTTGTTTTCTCTCAACCCACAACACATTTTATTAAACCTAGAAAAGGGTTCTGGTACTCTGAGGGTTCCGCCTCACATGGTTCATTCAGGCCTCAAGAGAAACGTCTGGCATGCCTGATAGAAAATCATCCTGGCAGGTCTTAGTGAATTTTCTCTTTGTTGTCATTCTCCTTGCTATGCTGTGTGTGAATTTATGGTGCAGCTGCAGGTATTCATGTCACCATTGGAATCTGAACAAGTTCAACAGTTTGCTATGGCCATATATTATGTCTTTAATTCACATAAACATTCTTAGTAATCCTTCCAGATCCTGTAAAATACTACTAATTGAAGACCACATCACCAGGCAATGTGATTTCTGTTAGTCTAGTATTCGGTTGAGTGACTTTATCAGAACTGCACAGTTTGGTACCTAAGTATCCCTCAGATTTCTTGATGCTAATACATTTTCTCAATTGTTGCCTAGTTACATTGTTTGTATTAGTATCAGTTTTATTACTTACACAGGGACATTTGCTTTAATGAATTATGGAGGTACTGATTCTGCTTGCTGCCACTTTACAGGTAAATATGACCCTGTTTTTATTTCAAACCAGATGCAGTTTTAGCTCGGTTCAATCGATGTTTTGAACTACAATATATAATAATGTAAAATATGTAAATACTACAGAGCTAAAGTCCTTTTTAAGTCGAGCCTAGCCAGAGCATGCGCTGTCTCTTCGAGACCTGCTGTAATCAGTTCATGAGCTTTCATCCCACCCAGTAGCTTTTTATTTGTTATTTGGTGTGTCTTTGAAAAAGGCTTCCTTGCTATTGGGTAATTTATCTTTTCAGTCCCACCTTGTGCTTATTTGTTTCCTTCCTTGGAGCAGGGACTAACTACTTGTATTGCTCCACTGTCATTTTTATCTTGTGTTTTCGTGCACTATTTTTTTAATTGATTACTTATCTGCTTTTTACTGGTTGTGTTTGGAACTCTGTCTGATGAACAACCCTGCACTGATTTTGTTTGTTGCTTTTTTTGCCATCCTAAAATGGCTATGCTGTTAAGTGGTAGTGTTGCGAACTTCGTTAGACAAACAGCCTTTCACTGCATTTTATTCCAGGCCATACCTTTACCATACAGAGACTCAAACCTGACCCTCCAGCTCCAAGGTTGGCAGTTCTGGCTGTTACACCACAACTTGTGACCTGCACCTTCTGTTCTCATTTTGGTATTCTTGTTTAGCAATCGCGGTTGGGTTACTTCGCCGCTGCTCCTCGCAAACCTCCCTCAAAACTGCCACCCTCTCAGTCTATGGCTCATGTTCTGACTGCCCCTCCTGCATCCACTGCTGTTGTTACAGATAAACCCTTTTGTATATAGTTTTGCAGTCTAAAGCTCTCTTACACCGTAATTTTTGTTTGAGTATTACACACGATTGTTAAATAAATATATGCATAAACAAATATTAAAGCTCATCATGTCTTATTATCCTCCTCGCTGCAATGGACAGGGGCCAAAAGGTCCAGGAAGTCAAATGACTACCAATTATTGCTATATGTTGCTACTAAACAAGCAGTCACAAGTGCAGTTACCTTGCAGCACCAGGGCATTACAAAATCACATCAGATTACAGATCATTAAAATCACTTTAAAACCTTAATAATTGATTTTATCTTAAGTATTTGCGGTTCTACGTGTTCACACGGAGCAGTACTGTTAGACCTGCCAGCCTAAGGATGGTCACCCCCAACATTTTGCCTGCCTGCCTCCCTCCACTTCTTGACACTGTTTTTGCTGGTTTTAGGACTTCACACTTCACCACTGCTAACCAGTGCTAAAGTGCATATGCTCTCTCCCTTAAAACATGGTGAGATTGGTTCATACCCAATTGGAATATTTAATTTACTTGTAAGTCCCTAGTAAAGTGCACTGCATGTGCCCAGGGCCTGTAAATTAAATGCTACTAGTGGGCCTGCAGCACTGATTGTGCCACCCACATAGGTAGACCCTTAACCATGTCTCAGGCCTGCCATTGCAAGGCCTGTGTGTGCAGTTTCGCTGCCACTTCGACTTGGCATTTAAAAGTACTTGCCAAGCCTGAATCCCCCCTTTTTCTACACCTAAGGTAGGCTGTGGATAACCCACATGGCAGAGTGCTACGTTGGTATATCCTGGTAGTGGAAAACTCCTAAATTCATTCTCCACTGCTGTGTGACCTGCTCCTTTCATAGGGTAACATTAGGGCTACCCTCATATACTGTTTGAGTGGTAGGTTCAGATCAGAAAGGGGTATACAGGTCATATTTAGAATGGCCAGAATGGTAGTACAAAATCCTGCTGAGTGGTGGGGTTGGATTTTATATCGCTATTTTAGAAATACCACTTTTCGAAAGTGAGTATTTCACTGCACTTAAAATCCTTCTGTGCTTTAGAGCATTTCTCCAATCCATGTCTCGGCTTGGCTAGTTGAAAGCTCCCTTGTGCATTTCACCAAGACAACCACAAACACAGGAGGCTCAGTCACACCAGCACACATCTGCATACTGAATGGGTCTTCCTGGGCTGGAAGGATAGAGGGCCTGACACTTACATTTCAAAGGACAGTGGCCTGCCCTCACACAATGGACTGCCAAACCCCCTACTGGGACCCTGGCAGACAGGGTTGTACTGAAAGGGGACCATGTGCACTTCAAAACTACTCTTTGAAGTCACCCCCACTTCAAAGGCACTTTTTGGTATTTAAACTGGGTCCCTGTCCCTACCAACTTAGACACTTCCTGGGAGAGATACTCTAAATCAGAATGCAACCTGCCAAGAGGAGCTGCCTAACTGCCCAAAGGACTCACCTGGACTGCTTTGCCGTGAAGGACTGCTGCCTTGCTGTATCCCTGCTGCCTTGCTGGCCTCTGGCTATGCTGAGAATCACCGGAATCAATGCACAGCCTGCCTAGCGGTGAAAAAATCACTGCATTGCCGACCCAGAACAACACAGCCTGGCTCCCTGAGAGGAGATCGACACAGCGCCAGTGTTGCGACTAGAATTTCGATGCACAGCCCCTGGATCAACGCAACGCCAAGGTAGTACAACGACACCTGACTTCCTCTGGGTGGAGTTGA
Source organism: Pleurodeles waltl (assembly GCF_031143425.1). Classification (NCBI taxonomy): domain Eukaryota; kingdom Metazoa; phylum Chordata; class Amphibia; order Caudata; family Salamandridae; genus Pleurodeles; species Pleurodeles waltl. The sequence goes on from NC_090445.1 coordinate 1,116,045,625, forward strand.
GGCAGCACCTGCCGTGCGACAGAACCGGATCGACGCAGCACCTGTGACTTCGTCGTGCATGCCCAGGATTTCCACGCATCGTACCTGGGCATCAAAAGATCCCGCATCGCAATGAGGATTCAAGCCTGCGCATTGGAATTCGACGCAAAGACCTTGCCGCATGGAAAAAAATCAACTCATCGCCTGCGTGCTCCCAGAAATCCGACGCACACCCTTCATTTTCCACGCATCTCCTCCTCTGCGGTCCCCGTGCGTGTAATTTTGATGCATACCAGGTACTTTGTTCTTGCAAGAGACACTTGTTGCTTTTTAAAGACTTAAGACTCTTCTTATCATTACAAAAGTGATATTTCACCTTGTACTTATCAAATCTTGATAGTTTTTTTTTTACCTTAATTCACTCGGATAAATATCTTATATTTTTTAAACCTATGTGGTGTATTTTTCTGGTACTTTCACTGTGTTATTGCATGATTTATTGCACAAATACTTTACACACTGCCTTCTAAGTTAAGCCTGACTGCCAGTGCCAAGCTACGAGAGGGTGGGCACAGGATAATTTGGATTGTGTGTGATTTACCCTGACTAGGATTGTGGTTCCTACTTGAACAAGGGTGTGTACCTCTGTCAACTAGTGACCCCGTTTATAACAAGTACCATGCCATTTTCATTTAGCGTGTTCAGTGACACACCTTTCTTTAAGCAATAGTGGGTGGGTCACTTTGCTGCCATTCCTTGCAAATCCCCTTCAACACTGCCCCCCTCTCAGCCTATGGCTCATGATCTGACTGCCCTCCACGCATCCACTCCTGTTGGTACAGATAAACCCTATTGCATCTTTTGTAGCAGTCTAAAGCTCTTTTATACCTTAATTTTTGCTTGAGTGGCAGACAAAATTGTTAAATAAATATATACACAAACAAATAATAAAGCTCATTGTATCTTGTTCTCCTCAGAGGAGGTACAGCCAGCTGCACTGCAGAAACCTCCCTCACTGCGGCTCACCCTTCCTTCAGCAATTGTGGCGGGTCACTTTGCTGCAGCTAATCACATAACCCCCTCATCACGGCCCCCCTCTCAGTCTACAGCTCATGTTCTGACTGCTCCCCCTCACATCCGTTGATATTGTCACAGATAAACCCTATTCTATCTTTTTTTGCAGACTAAAGCTTTCTATACCTTATTTTGTGCTACACAAAATTGTTAAATAAATATTAGCCGTGGGTGGTGAGCTCCGCGCCACTAACAGAGTTTTTGGCACTCTGCTTGGAGCATGGATTGTGACCAAAAACTCCACCACCCCCACCAGTGGAGTGGAGCTCACCGCATGCACACTGCAACCCAGGTATGGGCCACATACCGCAAGCACAGACAGTCTGGCCCATAACTGGCTGCAGTGCGTACTTGACCCGACATCGGCAATGGAGCTGCTCACCAGCACCAGTTTTGGATTCAGGGCATCCCAGGAGCAGGCGGCAGAGGGAGGCAGAGAGCCAGGTCATTGGGACCAAGAACTCCGTAGGAGGACCCAGGTAAGTTCTTGTTTTTTGTTCTGTCACTGTACACAATGGTGCGCAAGAGGCCAAAAATGGCATCTTTTGCTGCCTAAGCTGCCGTTTCAGGACTCTTGTGCACTGGGCAGGCTGGTGCACAAGAGGTCGCTGCCGTATGCCGTGACCTGAATGTGCTGCTCTCTGAAGGGGTAAGCAGGGCTGACCCTGCTTAGCGCTTCTGAGATTGGGCACATTCAGGCCAGGGTAGGTGGCACTCCACTGCTCGTGGAACTCAGTGGAATTCAACAGAGTTGTAAACCAACTCCATGGAATTCCACAGAGTAGAACTCTGTGAGCTCTGCTCATCGCTAATAAATATATACATAATAAAATATTAAAGCTCATTGTGTCTTGTTCTCCTCAGAGGAGGTACAGCCAGCCGCACTGCAGAAACCTCCCTCAATGCAGCCCGCCTTCCTTTAGTAATCGCGCCTGGGTCACTTCACCAAGGTTCCTCGCAAAGCAGCCTATAGCTGTGGAGGTGTCTCATTCTCCTCAGATGAGGTACAGCCAGCCAAAGGAGCAGGACCCAGGAGCCATGCTGCATGGCACCAGTCATTGCAAGAGGTTCAACAACAGTCTTGTCTCCATGAACAGTCACTAAGCAACCCCCTGGACCCTGTTACATGATGCACAGGGGCCAAAAGCTCAAGAAACCCACTACACACAGAGTATAGCTGTATGTTGCTACTCAGCAAGCAGTAACAAGAGCAGTTACCTTGCAGACATAAGAGTCATGGTTTTTATGGTGCAGCAGGTGCAGCAGGTGCAGTTGCACTGGGCCAAAAACTCAAGGAAACTCACTGAAAACCGATCATTGCTGTATGTTGCTACTAAGCAAGCAGTCGCAAGTGCAGTTACCTTGCAGGCACCAGGGCCATGATTTGAATGGTGCAGTAGATGCATTGGCACTCGGCCAAAAGCTCAGGAAACCCACGGAACACCGATTATTGTTGTGTGTTGCTACTAAACAAGCAGTCACAGTTACCTTCCAGGCAGCAGGACCATGATTTGAATGGTGCAGCAGCTGCAGTGGCACAGGGGCTAAATGCTCTAGGAAACCAACTGAACACCGACTATTGCTGTATTTTACTACAAGCAAACAGTCAGGAGTGCTTTGTTGGTTCTTTTGCAACTACTGCACCCAAAGTAACACATAGCCTAAACCATCACTGTAATAGTAGAGTTAACCTACTGGACTTTTCTTTCTACTTACATCTTATGTTACATTCATCACATTTCTATAGCACATTTTCACTGCTTTTGTGTGGTCCTAAAATGCTTCTGAATCTGGACACACTAACACATTGGCAAGGACATTCTTCTTTCTATAATACAAGCATTTCAGCTGTTGTAAACACTTTATAAATACTTATAACTTACCATATGGCATTCCATACCAAGCATTATCAAAGCCAGTAGGTCTCACCTATGCAAGATCTATTGGCTTTGTCAATGTTTTGTTAGTCATTTAATACGGCAGCCCCAACTTCAGTGCTGCATAACTGCTAATTTAAAAGTGCTATAACTGAAAAGCTGGCTGTGTCATACAGCTTTTTTACATAACTTTCAGACATTTGACACACAGTTAAAGCATTAGCAAAGCCAATAAATTTCACATAGGCAAAACCTATTGGTTGCCAATGCTTTTTTAAGAATTTTGCTTAAACTGACCAAGCTACAACTTACAAAAAAACACGTTATTCTTAATCACATAGGCAAAACCTATTGCCTTTTCAAATGCCATAACCATCTCGCTCTCTCACGCACTATCCCTGCCTCACTAATAAAGTTAACTTCAGATCTTCACGCACAGTTTCTTTCCAGTGCCTTTTCAAACACACGTTCTCCTCCTTTTCTTAGGGTGTCTTCTGCATACACATATGCTCCTTCTTTAGGCATCTGCAGCTTCCTCTCACCTTCTTTCTCTATTTCCCACGCACAATTTCTGCTCCTCCATCTCAGTGTCAATAACCACTACCTGCACAAACTAGCTATACCTCTCATTCTGCCTTTCTATCTATTCTCTGCAGCTCTCACCCCTATCTATTCACTATGCCACATAAGTCTACTACACAAATACACTACACAACACACAATTCCACACAACTCAAATAAATAATGAACAATTCCAATGCAACACACATTATTCCACTACACACCGCATACATCCACTACACTCCAAACCAAAACACACAGGTGAAAGACATTGTCATTTACAATGCCAATAGCTCAAACTCTCACAAATTCAAGACCTATTGCATTACAAAGGCTGTGTCTGTGTCTACTGTTCTGGACTCTGGAGATGAATGTGTGTGCTAGAAAAGTACTGGATTTAAAAAACAGGAAGCATGGTATATAAATGTTCCTACCAATTCCTGCAGTATAGCAATGTTGCTTGTTGTGAAGAATTATGTGGATGTGTGACTAAAATAACACATAGGCCACATAATTTGGTACAATTGTATACAAGGCAAAACAGCAAGACAGATTGGTATGTTTTACTGTGTGAAGGGGCGAGTACAGGATAATTTATTAAACATGTATTGGACACTGATGTGGTGTTGACTGATGGCTAGAGAGAATGCTGGCACCCTGATGACATGGTGCAGTGCTGTTAGCAGTGGGGTGAAGATGCTAATGTAACATCAGTGTAAGCACAAACCAGAAAACACATGTTCAGTGTAAAATGGGCCCCTTACCTGCACTCACATGCAGGGATGGCCAGCAAGATCCCGAACTGCGTTGTGTTGTGTATCATTAAATAAATGGTCCCCCTTGTTCATGCAGAGGTTGTTTGAACAATGTTAAGGTATTGCCATGTGAAAGGCAACAGTAGTCTAACATGGCCTCAACTACTTCTTCTAACAAATGTTCCACAATTTTGAAATCTGCAAGTTTTCATCTAACAAATATCCAGGTGTACTTGAAATAGTAAAAAATCAGTCTGAATGTCACCAATATCACTAATGCCTACATCTATCATGGATCATTACTGATATAGTCCTATCTCTTTCCAGGGAGAAAAATAACCTCCTGTAGAGCAGCCTGCCCCTGATGAGCCCCCTTTGAGCAGCCTGTTAAGGACACCATCCTGCCTGACATGGATGATGACACTTTCCATCAACTCCTTGGCTCTATTGAATCAGCTCCTCCAGTCTTGGAAAGTGAAGACGATGTTGCAGCATCTCCAGAGGAACAGCCATCCACAGGACAGGCCCCATCCAGCTGTGCAATCCCAGCTGAGGACTCCAAGGAACCCCAAGTTGAATTTCAATGGCGAGTTGTAGGAGTCCAGCAGAGAAAGGTTGATAAGGTGTGGGTGGAGATGGAGGCCATAGGGACACTCTAGAAGGCTAGAAGGAGTCCATAGGTATTTGAGTCCTAATAAAGCTATTACAAACACCTACACTTGGCTTCATTTGATTGATGTGTCCCTAATTGACATCTACAATGTCGTAATGCAGAGGGAACTACATCAGCCCTGTAAAATCATGGAATCTATGGAGCGCAAGTTGGATTCGTACATAATAACAATGGGTGCCCCCAATCACAACGTTGTTGCTTTGTTAAAAAGCCACCACACTCTTGTCAGGGAGTTGGTGGCTGCCTTACTGGCACAGACAAACGCTGGGGGGGACAGGAGAGCCACATCTTCTGCCTCTGATGTGTGTGTGCCTCCGATGCCTCTCCTATAAACACCACAAACTGAAGTTGAGTCACAACACACATCAGAGAAGGAAGCTGTGGAGTTGCCAAATTTCCGTCAGTGAACTGCTAAATAACATTTGTCTGTGCCTCCTGGCCAGTTGCCTAGTGGTCCATCATGTCACATCCTTTGTCATTCAGTACCATACTCTTTGTTTATGCACATGTTGATCTTATCCAATTGTGGACTTTCTAACAATCCTACCTTCCCAAATGGCAATTTGTACCGCCTCACTGAAATACTCCTCACCTGAACACGTCACACAACATGTCTTCCAAACGGACTCTGTCTGATCATCTGAGCTTTCAAGAAGTATTGGCGTTTACCCCAAATAAACATTTCTACACCCAATAAGCAATGAGTGGTCCCTACAATCATGTATAATAATATTTGCTAATCAACAATTTGGCCAAATCCACAAAATGTTTTGTATGTGTTTTTGCTGAAAGGACAACATGTACCATGGTGGGGATGTAATGTCATAACCCACTTCTTTGCAACCCAAGAAGAGTGAGCTTACATCACCTGCTGCCTTTGGAAATGCACCTACAAAGAGTACAGCCACTGCTATGACAAAATGAGGAATGTGGTATCTCCAAATGGAACTTCAGAGTGTGACAACAAGCAGCATTTACTTGAATGACACACAGTGAGAAACTCTTTCTAAACACACAAATAATTACCTACCATAAGTGGGATGTGTGAGGCATGTGAGGGCATTACACTGTTAAACTCTTCCACATATATCTAGCTCCATTAAAATGACAATGTGATCAACCTAATATGATAAACTCAATGTCCAAAGTGAAGATATAATACAGTAAAGAAATTTGCATGGGTGAACTAAAGATAGTCGGATAATCGTGCCATACACCTTACCTTTGTCACACAAGGGTGCATAAGGATGATCCAATACCTTGAATGTCAGTAAGCAAGAATTGCAAAGCTTTCTTGTCAGGGCCCTTTGTCATCTGATATATGGCGAATAATGCTACACTGGGATAAGTAAGGTAAATGTGTCCCTCTGTCTCTGAGAGTTCTCATATGTGTTGAGTGAGAGAGAAACCGCAGATTACATCTTATTACATTGTAGACACATATTATTGCATAACATCCAGACCATAAAAGCATAACCAAAGCAACACCTCCCCTGCTGAAGAAGTCGTAGAAGACTTAGGGACATGAAACTTTGAAACTAGTGAAACAAAGTGAGCTGCATGAAGTACCACACGTACAATGCCTAAAGAATGTTAAATGGTCCCTACTTGACTGAAATGTGAGGTAGATTAACACTTGTCCATAGGCCTGTGACAAAGAGACATATACCTTCAAAGACTTCAGGGCAGTAGCTACATCATGTTGCCATGTTTTTATTTTCTGTAATGGCTCAAATCCATGATTTTGAATAATTTAGCCTCATCGCAACAATAGTTTCAGCATCTTTCATAGTCCAACTGAATTTATTTTGATGTATACCCTGCTGACTCTGTCCTGCATGATTTTATAATTAGGCTTTTGATTTGAAAACATAGAGCTACAGGGGCAGGAATGTGGCTACAACATTTTCAGTATTCCACACCAGTTACCTTTAGCCACACCTATGGCCAGTCATACTGGAATTATGTTACAGGAGAGGTTAAATGAATGCAGCACTTCATCAGCACCTGTGTCAAACACAATATTGGACATATGCTAAATAAACCTGCCCAGACAAGATTATCAATGTTAACTAGACTTTGCTGCTACATAAGTTGAAACATGATTTGTTATGTTTGTGCCATTTGTGGTACAACCAAATTTGTTTGTTTTGAACACCAGCAGAGTATGCATCCGATGATGGTTCCTGTGTCAAAAGCATCAAGACTATAGATATGCTAATATCCCTAAAGATGCTTATATGCTGTGGGCCAGCATACAATAACCATACATTCACAATGACTTGCCTCCTTGTCCATTCTAAATGATTCTGTGGTCAACTTCTGTTGTGCTGACACGCCGGCTGTAAATTGGTTGTTGGTGTTACAATACATATAGATCATACACAGATGTCAAAAGGCTACATACATGTACTTATCACAATTACTGGTAGCTTTGGGGTCCCTGAAGCTGTCCACCTTCCCTGGTTGTAAGGGAGATGACCACCTAGAAGTCAAAGATTTGGACACTGTAAATAGTGCAGCAACAGATTGTCAAAATTCATTGTTAAAACTATATCATCCCAGTATTTTAGATATATCCACCACTCTTGATACACATATGTAGACATTGTATTAATATGGGATGCAGTTTGTCAGCTTGCAGGTCTGAGCTAGCTGGATGAAGAAGGACAGAGGTATTTATCATCAAATGCCTGAAGCATGCCTCAAGCATGTGATGTTTTTAGAAATGCACCATTGGCCCTAGGCAGAACGAAGTAGAGCTGTTATGAGAAAGGACAAGGGTCCACTCTTTGTGACATTGTAAAGGCCATATTAGATTTTTAATGGTGAATCCGATTGGGAGCACACTGCCTAACATTCCAGTCGAGTTCGCCCCTTGCATCCTGGTACATGCAGTTTGAACAATTAATACTTCCTTGAAAAAATCTGTAGTATTTCACTAAAGTTAGTGCAGACAGTACTGTTCATCTCTAGACACGTGTTTCTGGGTTAGTGCCCTTCATCAGTAGAGACCAAAGAACAACAAAAATATCTGGGGTTGCTGGAAATGCCGCCGATATCGTCTCAGGTTTAGTACCACTCTCCGGCTCACAGGTGCATCTCCAGAGCTCGTCAGCTCAATGGCTCGAGGGAGACTTTTAAACATGAATCCGATTGGGAGCACACTGCCTAGCATCCCAGTCGAGTTCACCCCTTGCATCCTGGTACATGCAGTTTGAACAATTAATGCTTCCTTGAAAAAATCTGTAGTATTTCACTAAAGTTAGTGCAGACAGTACTGTTCATCTCTAGACACGTGTTTCTGGGTTAGTGCCCTTCTTCCGTAGAGACCAAAGAACAACAAAAATATCTGGGGTTGCTGGAAATGCCGCAGATATCGTCTCAGGTTTAGTACCACTCCCCGGCTCACAGGTGCGTCTCCAGAGCTCATCAGCTCAATGGCTCGAGGGAGACTTTTAAACATGAATCCAATTGGGAGCACACTGCCTAACATTCCACTCGAGTTCGCCCATTGCATCCTGGTACATGCAGTTTGAACAATTAATGCTTCCTTGAAAAAATCTGTGGTATGTCACTAAAGATAGTGCAGACAGTACTGTTCATCTCTAGACACGTTTTTCTGGGTTAGTGCCCTTCATCAGTAGAGACCAAAGAACAACAAAAATATCTGGGGTTGCTGGAAATGCCGCCGATATCGTCTCAGGTTTAGTGCCACTCCCCGGCTCACAGTTGCGTCTCCAGAGCTCTTCAGCTCAATGGCTCGAGGGAGCCTTTTAAATATGAATCCGATTGGGAGCACACTGCATAACATTCCAGTCGAGTTCGCCCCTTGCATCCTGGTACATGCAGTTTGAACAATTAATGCTTCCTTGAAAAGTTTCTCTATTTTTTAATCAAATGACTGCATTTACCATGATGCATTGGGGCTATTTTATACTGGAGTGTGAGGCAATGTGCTCCCTTTTTTTGTGTGTTTAATTGACGGCTCCCCTGAGCCTACGAGCTGACGAGCTCTGGTGAGGCACCTGTTTGCCTACTGAGTGGTACAAAAACCTGTGAAGACGTTTGGCAGCATTTCAAGCAACCCCTTCATATATATTTTCTCTCTGCTGATGACGGCCGAAAGCCAGAAACACGTGTCCAGAGATACAGCACTTGCTGCACCTACTTAAGGTGAAAGACTTTTTGAAAAGTTTCTCTATTTTTAAATCAAATGACTGAATTTACCATGATGCATTGGTGCTATTTTATGCTGGAGTGTGAGGCAGTGTGCTCCCTTGTTTTGTGTGTTTAATTGACGGCTCCCATGAGCCTACGAGCTGACGAGCTCTGGTGAGGCACCTGTTCGCCTACTGAGTGGTACAAAAACCTGTGAAGACGTTCGGCGGCATTTCAAGCATCCCCTTCAGATATATTTTCTCTCTGCTGATGACGGTCGAAAGCCAGAAACACGTGTCCAGAGATATGGCTCTTGCTGCACCTACCTAAGGTGAAAGACTTTTTGAAAAAGTTCTCTATTTTTAAATCAAATGACTGCATTTACCATGATGCTTTGGGGCTATTTTATGCTGGAGTGTGAGGCAGTGTGCTCCCTTTTTTTGTGTGTTTAATTGACAGCTCCCGTGAGCCTACGAGCTGACGAGCTCTGGTGAGGCACCTGTTCACCTACTGAGTGGTACAAAAACCTGTGAAGACGTTCGGCGGCATTTCAAGCAACCCCTTCAGATAGATTTTCTCTCTGCTGATGATGGCCGAAAGCCAGAAACAAGTGTCCAGAGATACGGCACTTGCTGCACCTACTTAAGGTGAAAGACTTTTTGAAAAGTTTCTCTATTTTTAAATCAAATGACTGCATTTACCATGATGCATTGGGGCTATTTTATGCTGGAGTGTGAGGCAGTGTGCTCCCTTTTTGTGTGTGTTTAATTGACGGCTCCCGTGAGCCTACGAGCTGACGAGCTCTGGTGAGGCACCTCTTCGCCTACTGAGTGGTACAAAAACCTGTGAAGACGTTCGGCGGCATTTCAAGCAACCCTTTCAGATATATTTTCTCTCTGCTGATGACGGCTGAAAGCCAGAAACACGTGTGTAGAGATACGGGATTTAGTGCACCTACTTAAGGTGAAAGACTTTTTGAAAAGTTTCTCTATTTTTAAATCAAATGACTGCATTTACCATGATGCACTGGGGCTATTTTATGCTGGAGTGTGAGGCAGCGTGCTCCCTTTTTATGTGTGTTTAATTGACGGCTCCCGTGAGCCTACGAGCTGACGAGCTCTGGTGAGGCACCTGTTCGCCTACTGAGTGGTACAAAAACCTGTGAAGACGTTCGGCGGCATTTCAAGCAACCCCTTCAGATATATTTTCTCTCTGCTGATGACGGCCGAAAGCCAGAAACACGTGTCCAGAGATACAGCACTTGCCGCACCTACTTAAGGTGAAAGACTTTTTGAAAAGTTTCTCTATTTTTGCATCAAATGACTGCATTTACCATGATGCATTGGGGCTATTTTATGCTGGAGTGTGAGGCAGTGTGCTCCCTTTTTTTGTGTGTTTAATTGACGGCTCCCATGAGCCTACGAGCTGACGAGCTCTGGTGAGGCACCTGTTCGCCTACTGAGTGGTACAAAAACCTGTGAAGATGTTCGGTGCCATTTCAAGCAACCCCTTCAGATATATTTTCTCTCTGCTGAATACGGCCGAAAGCCAGAAACACGTGTCCAAAGATACGGCACTTGCTGCACCTACTTAAGGTGAAAGACTTTTTGAAAAGTTTCTCTATTTTTAAATCAAATGACTGCATTTACCATGATGCACTGGGGCTATTTTATGCTGGAGTGTGAGGCAGTGTGCTCCCTTTTTTTGTGTGTTTAATTGACGGCTCCCATGAGCCTACGAGCTGACGAGCTCTGGTGAGGCACCTGTTCGCCTACTGAGTGGTACAAAAACCTGTGAAGATGTTCGGTGCCATTTCAAGCAACCCCTTCAGATATATTTTCTCTCTGCTGAATACGGCCGAAAGCCAGAAACACGTGTCCAAAGATACGGCACTTGCTGCACCTACTTAAGGTGAAAGACTTTTTGAAAAGTTTCTCTATTTTTAAATCAAATGACTGCATTTACCATGATGCACTGGGGCTATTTTATGCTGGAGTGTGAGGCAGTGTGCTCCCTTTTTTTGTGTGTTTAATTGACGGCTCCCGTGAGCCTACGAGCTGACGAGCTCTGGTGAGGCACCTGTTGGCCTACTGAGTGGTACAAAAACCTGTGAAGACGTTCGGCGCCATTTCAAGCAACCCCTTCAGATATATTTTCTCTCTGCTGATGACGGCCGAAAGCCAGAAACACGTGTCCAGAGATACGGCACTTGCTGCACCTACTTAAGGTGAAAGACTTTTAGAAAAGTTTCTCTATTTTTAAATCAAATGACTGCATTTACCATGATGCATTGGGGCTATTTTATGCTGGAGTGTGAGGCAGTGTGCTCCCTTTTTTTGTGTGTTTAATTGACAGCTCCCGTGAGCCTACGAGCTGACGAGCTCTGGTGAGGCACCTGTTCACCTACTGAGTGGTACAAAAACCTGTGAAGACGTTCGGCGGCATTTCAAGCAACCCTTTCAGATATATTTTCTCTCTGCTGATGACGGCTGAAAGCCAGAAACACGTGTGTAGAGATACGGGATTTACTGCACCTACTTAAGGTGAAAGACTTTTTGAAAAGTTTCTCTATTTTTAAATCAAATGACTGCATTTACCATGATGCATTGGGGCTATTTTATGTTGGAGTGTGAGGCAGTGTGCTCCCTTTTTTTGTGTGTTTAATTGACGGCTCCCGTGAGCCTACGAGCTGACGAGCTCTGGTGAGGCACCTGTTCGCCTACTGAGTGGTACAAAAACCTGTGAAGACGTTCGGCGGCATTTCAAGCAACCCCTTCAGATATATTTTCTCTCTGCTGATGATGGCCGAAAGCCAGAAACACGTGTCCAGAGATACAGCACTTGCTGCACCTACTTAAGGTGAAAGACTTTTTGAAAAGTTTCTCTATTTTTGCATCAAATGACTGCATTTACCATGATGCATTGGGGCTATTTTATGCTGGAGTGTGAGGCAGTGTGCTCCCTTTTTTTGTGTGTTTAATTGACGGCTCCCATGAGCCTACGAGCTGACGAGCTCTGGTGAGGCACCTGTTCGCCTACTGAGTGGTACAAAAACCTGTGAAGATGTTCGGTGCCATTTCAAGCAACCCCTTCAGATATATTTTCTCTCTGCTGAATACGGCCGAAAGCCAGAAACACGTGTCCAAAGATACGGCACTTGCTGCACCTACTTAAGGTGAAAGACTTTTTGAAAAGTTTCTCTATTTTTAAATCAAATGACTGCATTTACCATGATGCACTGGGGCTATTTTATGCTGGAGTGTGAGGCAGTGTGCTCCCTTTTTTTGTGTGTTTAATTGACGGCTCCCATGAGCCTACGAGCTGACGAGCTCTGGTGAGGCACCTGTTCGCCTACTGAGTGGTACAAAAACCTGTGAAGATGTTCGGTGCCATTTCAAGCAACCCCTTCAGATATATTTTCTCTCTGCTGAATACGGCCGAAAGCCAGAAACACGTGTCCAAAGATACGGCACTTGCTGCACCTACTTAAGGTGAAAGACTTTTTGAAAAGTTTCTCTATTTTTAAATCAAATGACTGCATTTACCATGATGCACTGGGGCTATTTTATGCTGGAGTGTGAGGCAGTGTGCTCCCTTTTTTTGTGTGTTTAATTGACGGCTCCCGTGAGCCTACGAGCTGACGAGCTCTGGTGAGGCACCTGTTGGCCTACTGAGTGGTACAAAAACCTGTGAAGACGTTCGGCGCCATTTCAAGCAACCCCTTCAGATATATTTTCTCTCTGCTGATGACGGCCGAAAGCCAGAAACACGTGTCCAGAGATACGGCACTTGCTGCACCTACTTAAGGTGAAAGACTTTTAGAAAAGTTTCTCTATTTTTAAATCAAATGACTGCATTTACCATGATGCATTGGGGCTATTTTATGCTGGAGTGTGAGGCAGTGTGCTCCCTTTTTTTGTGTGTTTAATTGACAGCTCCCGTGAGCCTACGAGCTGACGAGCTCTGGTGAGGCACCTGTTCACCTACTGAGTGGTACAAAAACCTGTGAAGACGTTCGGCGGCATTTCAAGCAACCCTTTCAGATATATTTTCTCTCTGCTGATGACGGCTGAAAGCCAGAAACACGTGTGTAGAGATACGGGATTTACTGCACCTACTTAAGGTGAAAGACTTTTTGAAAAGTTTCTCTATTTTTAAATCAAATGACTGCATTTACCATGATGCATTGGGGCTATTTTATGTTGGAGTGTGAGGCAGTGTGCTCCCTTTTTTTGTGTGTTTAATTGACGGCTCCCGTGAGCCTACGAGCTGACGAGCTCTGGTGAGGCACCTGTTCGCCTACTGAGTGGTACAAAAACCTGTGAAGACGTTCGGCGGCATTTCAAGCAACCCCTTCAGATATATTTTCTCTCTGCTGATGATGGCCGAAAGCCAGAAACACGTGTCCAGAGATACAGCACTTGCTGCACCTACTTAAGGTGAAAGACTTTTTGAAAAGTTTCTCTATTTTTGCATCAAATGACTGCATTTACCATGATGCATTGGGGCTATTTTATGCTGGAGTGTGAGGCAGTGTGCTCCCTTTTTTTGTGTGTTTAATTGACGGCTCCCATGAGCCTACGAGCTGACGAGCTCTGGTGAGGCACCTGTTCGCCTACTGAGTGGTACAAAAACCTGTGAAGAAGTTCGGCGCCATTTCAAGCAACCCCTTCAGATATATTTTCTCTCTGCTGATGACGGCCGAAAGCCAGAAACACGTGTCCAGAGATACGGCACTTGCTGCACCTACTTAAGGTGAAAGACTTTTTGAAAAGTTTCTCTATTTTTAAATCAAATGACTGCATTTACCATGATGCATTGGGGCTATTTTATGCTGGAGTGTGAGGCAGTGTGCTCCCTTTTTTTGTGTGTTTAATTGACGGCTCCCGTGAGCCTACAAGCTGACGAGCTCTGGTGAGGCACCTGTTCGCCTACTGAGTGGTACAAAAACCTGTGAAGACGTTCGGTGGCATTTCAAGCAACACCTTCAGATATATTTTCTCTCTGGTGATGACGGCCGAAAGCCAGAAACAAGTGTCCAGAGATACGGCACTTGCTGCACCTACTTAAGGTGAAATACTTTTTAAAAAGTTTCTCTATTTTTAAATCAAATGACTGCATTTACCATGATGCATTGGGGCTATTTTATGCTGGAGTTTGAGGCACTGTGCTCCTTTTTTTTGTGTGTTTAATTGACGGCTCCCGTGAGCATACGAGCTGATGAGCTCTGGTGATGCACCTGTTCGCCTACTGAGTGGTACAAAAACCTGTGAAGACGTTCGGCGGCATTTCAAGCAACCCCTTCAGATATATTTTCTCTCTGCTGATGACGGCTGAAAGCCAGAAACACGTGTCCAGAGATACACTACTTAAGGTGAAAGACTTTTTGAAAAGTGTCTCTATTTTTAAATCAAATGACTGCATTTACCATGATGCATTGGGGCTATTTTATGCTAGAGTGTGAGGCAGTGCTTTGACGGCTCCCGTGAGCCTACGAGCTGACGAGCTCTGGTGAGGCACCTGTTCGCCTACTGAGTGGTACAAAAACTTGTGAAGACGTTCGGTGGCATTTCAAGCAACCCCTTCAGATATATTTTCTCTCTGCTGATGACGGCCGAAAGCCAGAAACACGTGTCCAGAGATACGGCACTTGCTGCACCTACTTAAGGTGAAAGACTTTTTGAAAAGTTTCTCTATTTTTAAATCAAATGACTGCATTTACCATGATGCATTAGGGCTATTTTATGCTAGAGTGTGAGGCAGTGTGCTCCCTTTTTTTGTGTGTTTAATTGACGGCTCCCGTGAGCATACGAGCTGACAAGCTCTGGTGAGACATCTGTTCGCCTACTGAGTGGTACAAAAACCTGTGAAGATGTTCGGCGGCATTTCAAGCAACCCCTTCAGATATATTTTCTCTCTGCTGATGACGGCCGAAAGCTAGAAACACTTGTCCAGAAATACGGCACTTGCTGCACCTACTTAAGGTAAAAGACTTTTTGAAAAGTTTCTCTATTTTTAAATCAAATGACTGCATTTACCATGATGCATTGGGGCTATTTTATGCTAGAGTGTGAGGCAGTGTACTCCCTTTTTTTGTGTGTTTAATTGACGGCTCCCGTGAGCCTACGAGCTGACGAGCTCTGGTGAGGCACCTGTTCGCCTACTGAGTGGTACAAAAACCTGTGAAGACGTTCGGCGGCATTTCAAGCAACCCCTTCAGATATATTTTCTCTCTGCTGATGATGGCCGAAAGCCAGAAACACGTGTCCAGAGATACAGCACTTGCTGCACCTACTTAAGGTGAAATACTTTTTAAAAAGTTTCTCTATTTTTAAATCAAATGACTGCATTTACCATGATGCATTGGGGCTATTTTATGCTGGAGTTTGAGGCACTGTGCTCCTTTTTTTTGTGTGTTTAATTGACGGCTCCCGTGAGCATACGAGCTGATGAGCTCTGGTGATGCACCTGTTCGCCTACTGAGTGGTACAAAAACCTGTGAAGACGTTCGGCGGCATTTCAAGCAACCCCTTCAGATATATTTTCTCTCTGCTGATGACGGCTGAAAGCCAGAAACACGTGTCCAGAGATACACTACTTAAGGTGAAAGACTTTTTGAAAAGTGTCTCTATTTTTAAATCAAATGACTGCATTTACCATGATGCATTGGGGCTATTTTATGCTAGAGTGTGAGGCAGTGCTTTGACGGCTCCCGTGAGCCTACGAGCTGACGAGCTCTGGTGAGGCACCTGTTCGCCTACTGAGTGGTACAAAAACTTGTGAAGACGTTCGGTGGCATTTCAAGCAACCCCTTCAGATATATTTTCTCTCTGCTGATGACGGCCGAAAGCCAGAAACACGTGTCCAGAGATACGGCACTTGCTGCACCTACTTAAGGTGAAAGACTTTTTGAAAAGTTTCTCTATTTTTAAATCAAATGACTGCATTTACCATGATGCATTAGGGCTATTTTATGCTAGAGTGTGAGGCAGTGTGCTCCCTTTTTTTGTGTGTTTAATTGACGGCTCCCGTGAGCATACGAGCTGACAAGCTCTGGTGAGACATCTGTTCGCCTACTGAGTGGTACAAAAACCTGTGAAGATGTTCGGCGGCATTTCAAGCAACCCCTTCAGATATATTTTCTCTCTGCTGATGACGGCCGAAAGCTAGAAACACTTGTCCAGAAATACGGCACTTGCTGCACCTACTTAAGGTAAAAGACTTTTTGAAAAGTTTCTCTATTTTTAAATCAAATGACTGCATTTACCATGATGCATTGGGGCTATTTTATGCTAGAGTGTGAGGCAGTGTACTCCCTTTTTTTGTGTGTTTAATTGACGGCTCCCGTGAGCCTACGAGCTGACGAGCTCTGGTGAGGCACCTGTTCGCCTACTGAGTGGTACAAAAACCTGTGAAGACGTTCGGCGGCATTTCAAGCAACCCCTTCAGATATATTTTCTCTCTGCTGATGATGGCCGAAAGCCAGAAACACGTGTCCAGAGATACAGCACTTGCTGCACCTACTTAAGGTGAAAGACTTTTTGAAAAGTTTCTCTATTTTTGCATCAAATGACTGCATTTACCATGATGCATTGGGGCTATTTTATGCTGGAGTGTGAGGCAGTGTGCTCCCTTTTTTTGTGTGTTTAATTGACGGCTCCCATGAGCCTACGAGCTGACGAGCTCTGGTGAGGCACCTGTTCGCCTACTGAGTGGTACAAAAACCTGTGAAGACGTTCGGCGCCATTTCAAGCAACCCCTTCAGATATATTTTCTCTCTGCTGATGACGGCCGAAAGCCAGAAACACGTGTCCAGAGATACGGCACTTGCTGCACCTACTTAAGGTGAAAGACTTTTTGAAAAGTTTCTCTATTTTTAAATCAAATGACTGCATTTACCATGATGCATTGGGGCTATTTTATGCTGGAGTGTGAGGCAGTGTGCTCCCTTTTTTTGTGTGTTTAATTGACGGCTCCCGTGAGCCTACAAGCTGATGAGCTCTGGTGAGGCACCTGTTCGCCTACTGAGTGGTACAAAAACCTGTGAAGACGTTCGGTGGCATTTCAAGCAACACCTTCAGATATATTTTCTCTCTGGTGATGACGGCCGAAAGCCAGAAACAAGTGTCCAGAGATACGGCACTTGCTGCACCTACTTAAGGTGAAATACTTTTTAAAAAGTTTCTCTATTTTTAAATCAAATGACTGCATTTACCATGATGCATTGGGGCTATTTTATGCTGGAGTTTGAGGCACTGTGCTCCCTTTTTTTGTGTGTTTAATTGACGGCTCCCGTGAGCATACGAGCTGACGAGCTCTGGTGATGCACCTGTTCGCCTACTGAGTGGTACAAAAACCTGTGAAGACGTTCGGCGGCATTTCAAGCAACCCCTTCAGATATATTTTCTCTCTGCTGATGACGGCTGAAAGCCAGAAACACGTGTCCAGAGATACACTACTTAAGGTGAAAGACTTTTTGAAAAGTGTCTCTATTTTTAAATCAAATGACTGCATTTACCATGATGCATTGGGGCTATTTTATGCTAGAGTGTGAGGCAGTGCTTTGACGGCTCCCGTGAGCCTACGAGCTGACGAGCTCTGGTGAGGCACCTGTTCGCCTACTGAGTGGTACAAAAACTTGTGAAGACGTTCAGTGGCATTTCAAGCAACCCCTTCAGATATATTTTCTCTCTGCTGATGACGGCCGAAAGCCAGAAACACGTGTCCAGAGATACGGCACTTGCTGCACCTACTTAAGGTGAAAGACTTTTTGAAAAGTTTCTCTATTTTTAAATCAAATGACTGCATTTACCATGATGCATTAGGGCTATTTTATGCTAGAGTGTGAGGCAGTGTGCTCCCTTTTTTTGTGTGTTTAATTGACGGCTCCCGTGAGCATACGAGCTGACAAGCTCTGGTGAGACATCTGTTCGCCTACTGAGTGGTACAAAAACCTGTGAAGATGTTCGGCGGCATTTCAAGCAACCCCTTCAGATATATTTTCTCTCTGCTGATGACGGCCGAAAGCTAGAAACACTTGTCCAGAAATACGGCACTTGCTGCACCTACTTAAGGTGAAAGACTTTTTGAAAAGTTTCTCTATTTTTAAATCAAATGACTGCATTTACCATGATGCATTGGGGCTATTTTATGCTAGAGTGTGAGGCAGTGTACTCCCTTTTCTTGTGTGTTTAATTGACGGCTCCCGTGAGCCTACGGGCTGACGAGCTCTGGTGAGGCACCTGTTCGCCTACTGAGTGGTACAAAAACCTGTGAAGACGTTCGGCGGCATTTCAAGCAACCCCTTCAGATATATTTTCTCTCTGCTGATGACGGCCGAAAGGCAGAAACACATCCCAGAGATACAGCACTTGCTGCACCTACTTAAGGTGAAAGACTTTTTGAAAAGTTTCTCTATTTTTAAATCAAATGACTGCATTTACCATGATGCATTGGGGCTATTTCATGCTAGAGTGTGAGGCAGTGTGCTCCCTTTTTTTGTGTGTTTAATTGACGGCTCCCGTGAGCATACGAGCTGACAAGCTCTGGTGAGACATCTGCTCGCCTACTGAGTGGTACAAAAACCTGTGAAGATGTTCGGCGGCATTTCAAGCAACCCCTCCAGATATATTTTCTCTCTGCTGATGACGGCCGAAAGCCAGAAACACGTGTCCAGAGATACGGCACTTGCTGCACCTACTTAAGGTGAAAGACTTTTTGAAAAGTTTCTCTATTTTTAAATCAAATGACTGCATTTACCATGATGCATTGGGGCTGTTTTATGCTGGAGCGTGAGGCAGTGTGCTCCCTTTTTTTGTGTGTTTAATTGACAGCTCCCGTGAGCCTACAAGCTGACGAGCTCTGGTGAGGCACCTGTTCACCTACTGAGTGGTACAAAAACTTGTGAAGACGTTCGGTGGCATTTCAAGCAACCCCTTCAGATATATTTTCTCTCTGCTGATGACGGCCGAAAGCCAGAAACACGTGTCCAGAGATACGGCACTTGCTGCACCTACTTAAGGTGAAAGACTTTTTGAAAAGTTTCTCTATTTTTAAATCAAATGACTGCATTTACCATGATGCATTGGGGCTAGTTTATGCTAGAGTGTGAGGCAGTGTGCTCCCTTTTTTTGTGTGTTTAATTGATGGCTCCCGTGGCCATACGAGCTGACAAGCTCTGGTGAGATATCTGTTCGCCTACTGAGTGGTACAAAAACCTGTGAAGATGTTCGGCGGCATTTCAAGCAGCCCCTTCAGATATATTTTCTCTCTGCTGATGACGGCCGAAAGCTAGAAACACTTGTCCAGAAATACAGCACTTGCTGCACCTACTTAAGGTGAAAGACTTTTTGAAAAGTTTCTCTATTTTTAAATCAAATGACTGCATTTACCATGATGAATTGGGGCTATTTTATGCTAGATTGTGAGGCAGTGTACTCCCTTTTTTTGTGTGTTTAATTGACGGCTCCCGTGAGCCTATGGGCTGACGAGCTCTGGTGAGGCACCTGTTCGCCTACTGAGTGGTACAAAAACCTGTGAAAACATTTGCCGGCATTTCAAGCAACCCCTTCAGATATATTTTCTCTCTGCTGATGACGGCCGAAAGCCAGAAACATGTGTCCAGAGATACAGCACTTGCTGCACCTACTTAAGGGGAAAGACTTTTTGAAAAGTTTCTCTATTTTTAAATCAAATTACTGCATTTACCATGATGCACTGGGGCTATTTTATGCTGGAGTGTGAGGCAGTGTGCTCCCTTTTTTTGTGTGTTTTTTGTGTGTTAGATTGGCAGCAATTCTTGGTACCTTGCAACTTTGTGCAAGGATACATGCGTTGTAAGCAGGTCTGTTTTGTGTTCTTTTGTAAGGCCCATATTTTTGCACGATTACATTGGTCAGAGGCATGTCAACCTTTGACACACATCACATTAATCATCCCCTTGTGGCAGGGTATGACAACGCAGTTATTCCAACTGTGTTGCCTTACACTGGCTTAATGTAGCCACTCTGAGGCACACAAAGTACCATTAGGTAGTTTAATTTCTTTACATTCATTCATTGCAATGCACAAGTTGCATGATACTATGTGAAAATACAATAATTCTAATAATTTCTCTTTAAAATGTACAACTTGCATGACTGCTATAGCTACATTACTACATGCAGATAGTACATACATACATACATACCTACAGGGCCTCCGATCTCCAGTCAAAGCAGGCCCACAAGATCAGACTCCCATGCCACCACATCAACCCAAAAATGTTTTATTTTGATGACAGTCCGATCTTGGCCAAAGTATTTATTGAGGTGGCACCACACATGCTTCCATCTGTCCATCCGGTCCTTGGGTAGATACCCCTGGCTGACTCTACCCTTGGAGGCCAGCATCCTGGGCAGATCATTTATGATGAGCCATAAGAGACACTCAAAGTCTCCCTCTGAAAGATTTTTCCTTCCTGACATGTCCCCATTCTTCCCTGACAAGCAAAACCCCAAAACACCCCTTACAACTAAACCTACCTCTAATTCATAAAACCTCTAAAAAGACGTACACTCAACAATACAAAGACAAATATTTATACAATACAATATTAAAAGACACAAAAGATCTAAACATCACACAAGACAGGGACAGATGAGACACCAACAAAACCAAAATTTGTTCAAAACCACAATCACTCTCCAAAACACCTCCAACACCCAGCACAAACTAACAGGCTGAAAGAAAAAGTGAAACTAACTTTCACACTTCCTAGTATGCAGCCTGCCCCACCCACTACATCATTTCCTGGGTGTGTCCTGCATGTTTCCAACAATTGCATTGATTTTTCTGACACATTGCTATGCAAAATGGACATTGCATGATAAAAACACAGCACAGTAGCTATTATTCAGTACAGTCAGTTACACACAATGGTGGTAATGCATGGAATCAGACACAATCAACATGTGCGATGCGTGGGCTCAGATCCACACTACATGGGCGATGCACAGGTTTGGAGCTGTTGAAAATGGGGGGGGTTTGGAGGCACGCATCAGGAAGATTGCCCTGGACTTACAGTAGACACTTCTGGATGTTACTAACTATGAAACTGCTGTTTCAAAGATCTCCAAGTTGAAAGATGCTGAAGGTATTTAATTAATTTGTAAAATTATTTGGAAGATGACATCACTGAATAAATTGAAGAGAGACAACATTCTGCAGCTTATTAACTAGGAGTTTAAAGGAGTGACAGTCTGAAAGGTAATTACCGGCACTCCAGTGGTAAATTTGCGCCTGTTGATAATACCTTCGGGAAAGAAAGAAGAGACCATATGCACACCAAGTAACATTAAAGGAATTTGGAGCTCTACACTCTAATACAACTATCTGAATGGAGTAACCGGGCACTGAAGGAACAAGCAATTCCAACTTGGCACACATTTTAATTCCAGTTCTTGGTCCTGAGGAGACTCCAAAACCACAGGGTTGGAAAAACGTTGACAATCTAGTTCTATGGAGTTACTGAAGTGATTACTGAATATATGGAACCTATTTGTGAATAAGGATGTATGTCTTTGGTCTATTGAAATAAAGTGCTTCAGCCTCTTGTACAGCTTCAATGTTTGAGTAGGGACAATTGAGATAAATAGGACACTCCGTTCCTGGACAAGGGTGGCCCCACTTGACAGGTCTAAGTGAAGGATGGCAGTATCGGGTGCTGATACAGGGTGGTTAGTTTTTCTTTCATGTAAGTGACACTTAGAAGCATATTTATAAGTGACTTGGCATTGCTCCTCTGCCACGCAAGGTAGGGTAATAGCAATGCAAGTCCTAAGTGATAATTATGAAGGCACACACAGCCATTTTTCCATGGCCAAGATTGGCAACGTAAATCAGGCTTAACAAAACAAAGCATAAATCATGGCACTGCCTCAATCTGCCCTGTGATCGTATTCCTTGGGTGTTGCATGGGTGTTCCCATGGTTTTAGATGCATTCCAAGATTACCCAGACCCGGTAGACCTGGGAATGCATAAGAAAGTTAGCCCTTTCAGGAGAGGAGTAAGGAGTAAAAATGTAAATATCCTTGTTACTTCCTCTATCAATGAGTGCTGCATTTAGCTACAAACGTAGCTCAAGGAATATGCCTATCAGGGATCTAAATTTGCTTGAAGGTGGCCCTCATGCATAAAAAGCATTCCTGCATGCAAAATCCCAAACAAAGTAGCCATAACAGCACCAGCACACAGGGAAAAGCAGGCATGCACAATAATATGTTATATACACCATATTGGTGCCATTTCCCTGTCACGCAGTGCAGCACAGTAAGGCGACTTGCAGCAATGCACAACAATACTTATTATTCAACAACGCTGTTTAGTTAGACAATACCTTTGAACTGTTTTAGAGTGTGCCATGTAGAGTGCACAAAATACCAGCAGACACACTATTCCCACGTGCACACAGTTTGACAGTTCAAACTATGCGTCAAATATGTCTTGCACAGGCACATGCATGTTGCAAATTTTTTGTTATGGTCACATTTCCTGTACAATCTGCTGTTGTGCAGAGGTAAGTGTAACACACAGCATCAGACTTTTTGAAGAAGTGTATGATCCAGTAGGTCTCACTCCAGGGAACCAGGGTTGAATGCAAATTTACAAAACTTCTGTTCACTACACAACATGCTGCTATCCCCACTTTAGCTCTGTGGTAGTTCTGGCAAAGGCAGAAGCGTACATCCACAATGAGGGCAGGTGTTTTTGTGGCCATCCTGGGCCAAGGTGACTGCAATCCTTAAAAGAGGCCTAGGTCATGGTACACATGCATATTCCCTGTTCCCCTTTTGGTATATACCAGAGTTGGCGAGCAGGGGCATCATCAACCCCCTCCCCCCCACACACACACTTTCACAACTACAGCAGGGGTGGAGTGTTTGATGGAGCTCTTATTCTGCAACTCATAAATAACGTGAACGGATGCGTGAGTGAGCAAAAGGAATGATGGATGGCTGAGTGAAAGGGTGAATGGTTGGATGGATAGATAGATAGATACATAGATAGATAGATAGATAGATAGATAGATAGATAGATAGATAGATAGATAGATAGATAGATAGATAGATAGATAGATAGATAGATAGATAGATAGATAGATAGATAGATAGATAGATAGATAGATAGATGTAAAGGTTTGTATATGGATGGACGGACGGAATGGTGAAGATGAAATGCTCGACGAAAGAATGAACAAACATCACAATTTCAAGGGAAATTGTAGATGTCAACAGGTGGATGTAGGATTGAAAAATTAATGGATAGATGCCTGGATTGAAGAGACAAGAGAGCTCTTCTGGGGAGGGTTGTGATGACTTGCTTTGGTTGCTTGGTGCCATAGGAGCTTTTGTTAAAAGTGTGGGATATTTTAGTTTTCTGGCTACTCCCTTGAGGGCAGGTGTACAGTACTGTTAACATGCAAGGGTATTTTCATACCCTATATCTCCATTTGTCTGAGTTATGCCTCCGATGTAGTTCTTTGTCTACATGACATTAGCTCAGCCTTGGATTTGTTTCACTTAATTTTCATGGTTATTTGCTTAGTATATGTGGTAAATTCCCAGCATGTGACATGGACAGTTATATAATTTGAGGTCAGCCATCAGCAAATGCTTTTTGTAGGGCAAGGTGTCATGGTGAACTTAGACTGACACATAGGTATGGCAATGTAGGCTGTTTTGTATGGGACATACTGATGTATATATCAGTAATGTTCTACTACAGGCCTGGACACAACACTTTGGGAATTTGCATGTATGTATGTGATTTTGACTTGCAGGTATTTATATGTTTGATTGTGACATCATTGATGTTTGAAGAGAGTGTTGAGATTGGGATCCGAAGCATTCTGTGCTACCTTACCCTGGTTGCATTTTAATCTATGTTAGTTACTGGTATATGATACAATTGACAGCATCTTTTTTATATTTTGTGACTTTTAAAATGATGGACTGAGATGCAAGAAAAGTAGCCAACTTGCTAAACAGAACTGCTCATCTATCATATTGATGTAGTATGCCAATGTGTGTTGATGACTATGTGCATGTTTGAGCCTAGATTGTATGAATGGCCGAGACATATGTGTACGTTGTACTGTTGGTTTCAAACATGCACCTGAAATTGACATTTACTCATTAATTTGCCCTATGCGTACAGTGTGTGACACAAATGGAATTTAAAACTACTTTGTCTATTAGTGCTCCTGATACTTTGGTTAACATGCATGCTTACAGCCATGTGTGACACATTTACTTAAGAAAACAAGATTTGTTTGAAAACCGTTATTTTAGTTAAACTGTGACTAATACCAAGACTAGGTACACCACTGAACATACACTTGTCTCATACTTAGCTATGCACCCTTTGTGCATATATTGTATTTGCTTGAGTATCGCATAATTTGTGTATTGATTTGTTAACCAGTGCAGAATATGTGGTTCTGTTCTGTCACATGAGGCAATACTTCACACAATTGTTTTTTAATAGCATTGCAGAATTGGTGAGGAAATGACACAATGGAACTTCATTGGCTACATGTTTGAGTAAGTTATTCCCACTATGTGCACATGACACCAGCTCCATACACAAACACAGAGATGGCTAATGTGCCATATATTACAACTTCTTAGTTAGTACATTGTATATTTCTGCTCAGCTTACCAATGAGTAGGCCATTGTCATATCTCCCATTCTTGAACCGATCATGTATAATGGTGTAGCGGAAGATGAAGGCATCATGTGCACTTCCTGGATATTTGGCTAGCACAATGATAAACATCCGCTGATGATACAGTATGGCCTGGAAATTGATTGAATATGTGTGCTTCCAGTTATGGAAGAGGTGGGATGTTGCAGAAGGGGGCACTAGCTACATGTGTGCAATCCATTGCACAAAAGACTTGTGTGAATCCAACTATGTGTAGAATCCCTGATTAGTGCCAGTTGTTGTTGTTAAGCTTTGCAGACAAGAAGGTATTGGGATGTGAGTTGGATGATGGCATCCAAACCAGAGGGGAGGAACACAGAAAATGCTCCTTGTGAAACTCTGATCAATGTGGTTGTTATGATCTGGAAGGAACCAGATGCCAGCATATGAAGCACTGCCATAAGTTTCACATGTAGGGAGGTGCTACTGGTCCTTACAGTTGGAGGCTGGAGACTTGGCACAATCTTCTGAAGCAATTCAATTATTGACTCCCTAAGCGCCTGAGATTCTTATGACCTCCTCTTCCCTGAGATCAATGAAGGATATGCGCTGCAGGAACACATGCTCCCTCCTCCTTCTCTGCCTATGTGGTGGTGGTCTCCTCGCTACTACTACTTGCAGAATGACAATCTCCATGGCGCAGTTGAGCTTGCCAAAGCATTTTGTAATTTTGAGCATTTTATACTACAGCCACTGCATTATTTCCTATGCCTGCAATTCTGGCACATTTCTGTGCTTCCCGGAGGTGCGTGACACAATGGTTAACCCATAAAAACCACTGCGTTACATTTGCGTCGGAATTCACGGGGGAACGCCTACATTGCAAATGTTAATTGTTGCATGACACAGCTCAGTGCAGTTTTGGCCCCAAGCAGCACTTGAAAAACAACACATTTTTGCAAATTTGTTGTTTAAAAAGCATGACGTAAGGTTTGCGCCACCGTCACGTTTTGTGGTACAACACCGGCACAGACCTCTCATAAATATGCCCCGGAGTTTTTACACCTTTGTGTAAATTGCATCCCTAAAGTGGTAGCTGAGCTACATTTGGTTTTATTTGTGTTTCTTTAAACAGTTTTGTGTGAAAACAAATATTTATTTTCTATCATTATTTCATACATTTTGCAACTGGCAGTGAATATTTTCTATTTTCCTGTTTCATGTGTGCAGTTTGTCGAAGGTCCTCATTGAATAAAAAATATAGTAAATATAATTGGAAGAACCATAATTTAGTGCCACAATTTGCATCTGTAACATTTTAGATTGAGGGCTGATGTATGAAATTAATACATTCACACACCCAAAAGTTGATAGGAGGAAGGCTTTCAATTTTCCTAACCACTGTCAATCGCCCTGTTTAGTATTACAAACAATTGTTCTTTTGCCCACCATGCCAACTAAGGTGGTCATTTTGAACATGGTGGTGTGGCCCGCCATGCCACCGGTTGGCGGGAAAACCCGCCAGCCAGCATGGCTGGCCACACCGCGACATAATGTACCCCTGGAGGACCGCCATAGCCACCAACCTTTCCCTGGTGGGTTTCCCCGCCAGGGAAAGGCTGGCAGAAGGGGTGCACCGGAGCACCCCTGGGGCCCCTGCACTGGCCATGCACTTGGCATGGGCAGTGCCGGGGCCCCTGTGCAGTGCCCCATCGCGCAGGTCACTGCCCAATTTACGGGCAGTGATCTGCACGATGGGTGCAGCTGCACCCGCCACTCAGAGGCATTGGCGGTGGCTCCATGTGGAGCTGCCATCAATGTCCCACCCAGGCATTCCTCTGGGCCGGTGGGCAGAAACAATGTTTCCGCCTTCCTGTCCAGAGGAATGTTCACAATACGGCCGGCCGGGTTCAGGGGGAGCTGGCGGTCGTTAAGAAAGACCGCCAGCATGAACACGGAGTTTTTGACCGCCGTGTTCATTATGAGGGCCTAAGTTTGGACCCAGCAATATTCAAATCAGTCTTGACTTTGCTCCAATAGGACAGACTAGCCCAAACTGCCAGGCTAGACCCTCCCTGAACCGAAACCCCTGCAACCAAAAAACAGTTTTGCCCTGATTGCAGCTTGTCAGTCAGGTGTAGTTTGGTTCCTGTTGCACAATGAGCATGGGTCCCAAGTCTTGATATGCCCCTACCCCTAACGGCGGTACATCAAACACACAGAAGGTGAGGAGGAAGAATGCCTTCAATATGGCTAACAACGAACAATTGATTGGGGTAGTATTCCAACCAATTATTCTTTTGCCCACCACCTCAATTTGGACCTATTCATATGAAACTCTACATTGAACCCACTTCAAAGTGAACAGTCCAGTGTGAACTCCTGAGACGAGTCCTACATGACTCACCATGATGACATTACCTCCACCATCCTAATAAACTATCAACTGTCCAATTTAGAGTTGACTGCCAGTCCAGTGGTCATTCTGTACCATCATGGTGGTCCCATCAAGGTACAAAACGTTTGGCAGACAGCTGCC
The DNA here is from genome assembly GCF_031143425.1 of Pleurodeles waltl. Taxonomy (NCBI): domain Eukaryota; kingdom Metazoa; phylum Chordata; class Amphibia; order Caudata; family Salamandridae; genus Pleurodeles; species Pleurodeles waltl. Next base: position 1,116,072,930 of record NC_090445.1, read on the forward strand.
ATTGGGTTTGGACATTTTTCTGTCTCAAAAATATACTCCAAAGTAAAGTTTGTTCCTGAAGAACAAAGAACTGATAGCTCCCACCCTGGAAATGTTCTCCCAGCCCATGAGGTCATTATTATTTATTTCTGTCCCTCATAGTTTCTTTGTTTGCCCTGTCCGCCAAAATCAAAATTAGATCCTGATCTCTACCACATCATTACCTCCCTGAGTAAATCTTGGACTGCTCGACTTTGCTACCCTGAGGGTCAGATCCCAAAAGGATGTACCGGTTGCTCAGTTTTAAGTTAAATAGTAGGATAAATCCCCAGGACACCAGGGGTGAATGGTTCCAACTGACAATAACCGCTGACTGTCCACTGCTGGATTTAGTCTTGATGCCCCAAGTGTTGTCCCTGGGGTCCTGGAACTATTGGCTGTGTCCTTCAAGACTTTTATCCTTTTATTTTATTTTTCCTCTGTCTCTTATTGCCAGCATTTGCCTGGTGGTGACAGACTGTAAAAGACAGCTATATCTCCAACCTTCTAATTTAGGTGATGTGGACAAATAGCCAATTCTCCGACAGTCATTACACTGTTGGGCCATCGGAGAAAGTAGGCATGGTGGAGACGGAGTAGTTTCTGCCACGGCAAACTATGGTCCTCCAGCATTTCAATCGGGCGGGCAGACTATCTTCTTGGTGCTAAGGATACTTCGTTGCCGTTGCCCAGTCCCAGTCAATCATGACCAAAGTCTATCATTGGCCCTTAACTTTTTACTTGCACTTTTTCTTGCACCGTTGAGCCTGTCTACTCTATGCCATAGCTACCATGGATTGAGCACTGGTTTAAGTTACTGAAACCTTTGACTGAACATAACAGGATATTAATTCTATTGTTTGTGGTGGACTTCCATCTACTCCAATTCATATTTTACTTTATTACAATACTGTTTTAAACAATTCTAATTTAAAAACATAACAAAATATAATTGTCCTGATTTACAAAGGGCCTCTGCACTCATGATGAAGGCCCAGCAGCCATTTGGAAGACTCTGCACTTTGGGCAAAATTTCTGCAATGAGAATTTACATTGTGGAGATCTCATCCTGAGTGCAGAGACTCACCCATGACTAGGGGGGTCTCTGCCCCAAATGTAGAGGCCCTTTGTGAACCAGGCCCAATATGTTTAAAATCCTTAAAACCATTTTTAAATATAGCTAATAATTTTAAAAAATGACCTCAACTGAAAAATATTTAGAATACATATTGAACTATATGAAAAGTGAGCATTTACTAATCTAATTCCAATCCGAAATGTGTGATAAAACAGTGGAAAATATGTATTGTTTGCTACTATAATTCAATTTGACCAACAAATATTAAGGAAAATACACTAATGGGGTGGTACCTATCCTAAATCAATTCAAATAAACAATGGGAAAAGTGCACATATATGGTGCGGGAGGGGTCAAATTTACTTTTCTAACTCCAATCCAACAGACATTATAGAGAATGCATGTGTTTGGGGGTGTTATACTGACTATACTACCTCCAACACAACATACATTCCAGAAAGTGTCTATATTGGGGAGTAGGGTAGGGATCATACTTCCTGTTCTATCTCCAGTTCAACAGAGTTTGGGAAAAATGCATATATTGGGGATTTAGGGCCAGATGTAGGTAGGAAAAAAATAGCGATTCGGAAATTGCGATTCAATGCGAATCGCAATTTGAGACTCGCAAAATGGGATCCAAGAAAAAAAGCGACACTAATTTGCGACTAGCAAATGATGTTGCACCGCATTTTGCGAGGTCGCTTATTGCGACCTCACTAAAAGCGAGCTCGCAATATGCGAGTCGGGTGCTGCAAATTGCGACTGGCCCGCAAATTGCCTGCAGGTGCAGCATAACAGTTGGGAAATACACTTCCTGGCTCTTGCTGATGACATCAGAACCAGGAAGTCATCAAATACACCTAGGAGGAGGGAGGACCACACCCTTTCCAAACTGCAGTGCAACACCCAAGAGAGAGGACCTGCTGCTACTATGGAGGACACCGGCAGTGCAGGGAGAAAAAGAAAACTTAAGTTTTCTGATAAAGAACTGGAGGTGCTCACTGAGGAATGCTGCCAGCACCATGACAAGCTGTTTGGCAAGGCAGCCCTGAGTGTCCCAGACACAGAGAAAAAGAAGATCAGGCTGCAAATCCATGACCGGATTAATTCCATAGGGGTGAGCCACTGCACCCTGGATGAAATGAAAAAAAGGTGGTATGACCTGCGCTCCAGGACAAAGGAGAGGGTGGCAGAGCGGCTCAAAGAAATGAAGGGCACAGGAGGAGGCCCATCCACTGTCCCACCACCCACAGCCATGGAAGAAATGGTGGAGCAGACCCTGGAGCCTGAGGCCGTTTCTGGAATGGGAGAATTGGACAGTTCTGCGCCGGGGACATCCAAAAGTGAGTACCATGAAATATGCATTTACACCTACAAATGCAGTATCCACACTCTCCCAGTACACAGCAGCAGGCACAACCAGACTAGTTCCATTCCAGTCTAGCAACCACTAGAATTGTGCATTATGGGCTATGTAGTACAGAAGTCAGCATATAGGCAAATGTTTATTATGAGGCATTAAACAGATGTGAGAGACTGACAGTGTATTCCCTATGTCCCACAGGTCTCCCGCACGACACCCGCAGCAGCGACAGCCAAAATGAGTCCCATTAACTTGAACCTGTGACATATACTATATCCATAAAACATCAAACACTAAACAAAACAGGTTTCAAACAAATGGCCATAAGCGACTCCACAGACAGTAATAAACAACGTCCATTTTTGTCCCAAAGCACAGGCCAATTTGGGGTTGTTATGGCTTTTGTGTGTTGTCCGTTAAAAACAATTCAGTATTAGGGATGTAGCTACTAGCCCAGGTTCTTTGTCGATAGAGCAGCCTTTGTGATATTCCCTGGCCCTACCTAGGGCACCTAGTTAAGCGTTATGGGGACGCGAGGGAAGCCTCAAGACATCTGGTTCCTGTCTCCTGTAGGAGAAATGTTTCCATCTATTTCCCTGTCTGCATGTTAGCGGACAGGGAAAGAGATGAACACTTTGCTTTCAGCAAGTGGGAGCAACTTTAAAGCTTTAAAGTTATATTTGCTTTTGCTTGGCATGACAATCTAAAATGTATTTGTAACCTGGGGAGGTGGCAGTCCCCGGGGCCTAGAAGATCCACAGGACCCCTCCTATTATTTAAATAATATGTTCCCTCAGGGTGACCGTGGTGGTCCCCGGGTATCGGGGGGCCACACACCCCCATATATTTATAAAGCATCACCCCAGAGAGGTGATGGACCCTGGGGGCTTGTAAAAGCCCTAGGAGGGGGCCCATTGAGCCCCCTCCTTTTTTTGCTTCCATAATGCCCCTGGAACCTGGTCCATCTGGGGACCACAGCATTTTTAAATGCGGGATACTGCTTTTTTTTTTTTAATTAATGGCGAAATTTTGACATGAATTAAAAAATACATCTTTTTTTCCCTGGGGTGTTACCAGAGGTACCCTTCTACCACAGCTGAGGGTTCAGGGTTAACCCCTTTTCTTTTTTTAGCATTTGTTTTTGAGACTTGGCTAAAGCTGAGTGTTGAAATGGCTGCCAACACTTCCTGGTTCCTCAGTGCCAAAGAAATAGCCAAGTCAAAAAACACTTATTCTATGAAAACTAGGTCCTAACTATAATTACCTTGCCTATATCGTTGGTGCCAGTTGATGAATCTTCACAAAAGTTTCCCAAACAATTCTACGCTCAATTCAGCCGCTAACTTGACATTTTCGGGGTGATCCATCAAGCGAGGACAGAGAAAAAGAGAGGGCAGAGAAAAAGGGGAGTCCCAAAAACTGTTTAACTCATGTTAATTCCCATAGTGTTTTTGAGCATGACTACAGACCAAACTGATGGAGAGAATTACACCAACTTTGGCAAAATGGTAGCTCTTGGTCCAGAAAGTGCCCTTTTTTTATTTGGTGTAAATCCATTCAGTAGTTTTTGAGATATTAAACAAAAATTAAATATTGTATACATGAAAGCGAAGGCTCCAGAAACCCTCCAGATCGCATGCTGAGATCGGATTGGTTGACAATACTTCAACCAGGAAGTGCTGGCAGCTATCTTGAGACTCTGCTTCAGCTGAGAACCTGAAAAAAACATAAAAAAAGAAAAGGGGCCAGGATAGGGCCACCGTGACTCCTTAGCTCTGGTGCAAGGGTTCCAGATGGACTAATCCCAGCCCCCTGATATTCTTACATAAAATAATTGGGTGCATATTTATACTCCGTTTGCGCCGAATTTGCGTCGTTTTTTTCGACGCAAATTCGACGCAAAACTAACTCCATATTTATACTTTGGCGTTAGACGCGTCTAGCGCCAAAGTTCATGGAGTTAGCGTAATTTTTTTGCATGAACACCTTCCTTGCGTTAATTATATGCAAGGTAGGCGTTCCCGTCTTAAAAAATTACTCCGATGCATATGCATCATATTTATACTCCCGGGCAAAAATGACGCCCGGGAGTGGGCGGGTCTAAAAAACCCGCATTAGCGCCGGATTTTAGCGCCTGGGTCAGGGCAGGCGTTAAGGGACCTGTGGGCTCAGAATGAGCCCAGAGGTGCCCTCCCCCCAGGGACACCCCCTGCCACCCTTGCCCACCCCAGGAGGACCCCCAAGGATGGAGGGACCCACCCCAGGGACATTAAGGTAAGTTCAGGTAAGTATTATTATTATTTTTTTTTGTGGCATAGGGGGGCCTGATTTGTGCCCCCCTACATGCCACTATGCCCAATGACCATGCCCAGGGGACAGAAGTCGCCTGGGCATGGCCATGGGGCAAGGGGGCATGACTCCTGTCTTTGCTAAGACAGGAGTCATTTCAATGGGGGATGGGCGTCGTAAAAAAATGGCGCAAATTGGGTTAAGGCGATTTTTTTGCCTCAGCCTGACTTGCACCATTTGTGGACGCCCATACGCCATTTTCCCCCTACGCCGGCACTGCCTGGTGTACGTCGGTTTTTTTAACGCACACCAGACTGCGCTGGCGGCGAACGCCGGCTAACGTCATTCAATAAATACGGCGCCCGCATGGTGCTTCAGAATGGCGTTAGCCGGCGCTAATTTTTTGGGCGCAAAACTGCGTTAGCGCAGTTTTGCGTCAAAAAGTATAAATATGGGCCTTGGTGTCAGGGATTTTCATTTTTGATTTTTGTTTTTGGGTCATTAGAGAAGTAATTTATCTTGGGTAGACATTGCTGAACTGGGCTGAATTTCTCTGGGACCACATTTTTTAAACTGGAAGATGTGTTGCAGTGATGATGTAATATTTCAGGAACCATGAGACCTATATACTTCATTTTGGAGTCAAAACATAAGTTTTGTGGGTTAAGTAGTGTTATAGAGACAGAAAATAACTCCTCAGAGCAGCCCTTCCACCATTTCCCAAAGTGGCAGCTAGAATAGAGGAAGAAGAGATATAGATAGAAATTAAAAATATAATAATGGTTCTTAAACCTTTTATTTATACAGCAAACAATGGTTACGATCTGAATATGGAAAAAATAATGTTTATCACTCTCGTTTTGGACTCGTTTTCATAGTTCACTTTATTTATTTGTTTCAGCAATCGCTCGAGGTACATTGGTAATGTTGAACATTTAGGAAGAGCATATCAACAGGGACATTTTTTTGTAGTACAGGTTTTGCAAGTACATATACATGTAAGTTCTTTGGGTAGAGGCTTTAGAAATTGTGTAAGTTTTAGCACCCCATCAATATCTTCAAAACCAAATTCACATGGCTCTTTCTCTACATATGCATGATTCAAAATAATTACACATCTTCTGATCAAGTAGAATGTTTTTTTTAATGTGCCCACGTACAAAATATGATGTCGGAGGAAGGTCAGTTAGTTGGACTGATCTCTTGCACTCACTCTACCAAAGATTGTCAAAGGTGTAACAGGCAGAACTCATTTTCCACCCACGCACAAGACATTTTTCTGCATCTTTAAAGTCACAGTCTTTTCCTGTCCCAGCAAATCCTTTTAAAAACCGCATAGGGTCAGCAGTTAAACCTCCAAGCTTTGTTCCAATTTTGCTCATAGCGCAATCATCCGTAAGAATATCTGCCTTGATAAGAACACCGGGATTCTCTTGGTCAAGTTGCTTTTACAGAATATGAAGAAGGATTAAGGGCCTGATTATGAGTTTGGTGCACGGGCACACCTGTTAGCCAAACTCCCAACGGGGTGGTTTCCACCATCCTGGCAACCTCCCTGCCGGACCCATCAAGACTTTCCTGCTGGGCTGACTGGCAGACACCAAGGTTTCTACTGGTCAGCCCAGCGGGAAAGTGGCGGCAGCATTGTCGCTGGCTCGTAATCAAGCCAGTGGCAGTGCTGTTGCCCTCAGGGGACTCCAGCACCCTACGAGCATACAGTGCACATTACAGGGGTGCTGGGCAGAGGGACCCCTCCACTACCCATTCCAGGGTACCCCGGTGGCCCCCTGCCCATGTTCTCTGCCAGCCTTTTGGCTGAAGGAGAAACAGATTGTACTCAGAGTTCAGCGCAGCCCTGGTTGATTCCAAACTGCACCACCGTCAACCCATCGGGATCTCCAATCCCAGCCGAACCGGCGGTAGGTTGGCGGGACTGCCCCGCCAACCTCGTAATGTGGTGGTCAGACTGCCACAACCACAGTGGTCTGACAGCCACTGCGAGTGTGGCAGTCCAAGGACATTCGTAATTAGGCCCTAAGGGGGTCATTCTGACCCTGGCGGTCTTGGACCGCCAGGGCGCAGAATGACGGAAGCACCGCCAACAGGCTGGCGGTGCTTCCAAGCCCATTCTGACGGAAAACCGGGGCCGGCGGTTTCCCGCCGTTTTTGCCCCGGCTGGGCGAATCCACCAGGGCAGCGCTGCAAGTAGCACTGCCCTGGGGATTCTGACCCCCTTACCGCCAGCCTGTTTCTGGCGGTTTGCACCGCCAGGAAGAGGCTGGCGGTAAGGGGTGTCCTGGGGGCCCCCGCACTGCCCATTCCACTGGCATGGGCAGTGCAGGGGTCCCCTAACAGGGCCCCGGCCAGCTTTTCACAGTCTGCCTAGCAGACAGTGAAAAGCGCGACGGGTGCAACTGCACCCGTCGCACGGCCGCAACACCGCCGGCTCCATTCGGAGCCGGCTTCTGTGTTGCGGCCTCATTCCCGCTGGGCCGGCGGGCGCTAACTTGGTTAGCACCCGCCGGCCCAGCGGGAATGTTGGAATGCCGGCAGCGGTCTTTTGGCCGCATGGCGGCCGATTGGCGGTTCCCGCCTGGCGGGCGGCTACCGCCGCCCGCCAAAGTTGGAATGACCGCCTAAGTGTCTTTTCTCACCTGTTCCATAACCTGTCCATAACTCTGACACTCCTTGATTTATGAACATTGCATGGCATCCAAGTAGCACAATAATAATATCTGTGTCATTTGACAGCGCAATGATTCAATTGGAACCATTTCGAACAGCCCACTCAACATGTTGCACAACATTAAGGTCAGCTTCCTCCAATTTGCTGTTAAGTGCTTAAACAGTATGGCTGTACTTTTGAATTTATTTCTGCAGGCACCAATTCCTCATTGACATCATTCCACTTACAATAATTGGTAATTCACAGGTCACTGTAGCATCAGAAATGTTTTGGTTCATCTTGCTCGATGCTGATTAGTAGAGTTTATCACGTTGCTCAGGTATAGGTGTTGAATTTTTGAGGTAGGCAAAGTCAATTGTTCCACTTTTAAACATTTGTCTGATTCTCTCACATTCTTAGGCACATAGTGCGAGATAACTGTCAAAAACAATGTGCAGTTCTTGCAAGGTGTACATTGATTTTGAAATCTGTAGAATAGTCTGAATGACCTCTTTGAAGTTTTGCAAATTGACCATTCGCAATTGTGACATATAGTCCACAACAACAGTGTGATGAGTACACCTTTTCAAATTGAAATTCTTCAGGTGAAAGTTTTTTTTCAAGCTCCTTTAGAAGATTGCGCTTCACTGGTTTGGTTGCAGCATATACATCAATTAATGCATTTGTTGGAAGAAGATCATGCAACAGAATGTCCTTTATAAATTCACTGCTTTCTTTTGCTACATCTATCTCTCTATGTGCTTGTGAAAGTTGTTTTTTGAAACCTGTTTTGTTGTGGCTTGTTGGACGAAACTCTTACTATGGCAGTTCAAGCGTGGAACTTTGGCTTTATGATTGATTATGATTGATTGATTATGTCAATCTCTTTCAACACAAATCCCTCCTGTTATAGTTCTGCACATAGTTCCAATCCATGTTCCAGGACATCTAGTAGGCGTGTCTTTATATCTTTATCAACATATTGTATGGTCACAAAGTTGTATAGTTGCACAGGCTCAGTCATCTCAAAGGGGGGTTCCTTGATCCTGCATGAAATGAAGAAGGCTGTCAACATGTTTATTAAAACATTCTCCTCTCTTTCCCACAAGTTTGTGGTGAAGTACAGTATCATGATGATCCATTAATTTGAATTTGTCATCTCTCCGAAAACATTGAAAATAGAAGGACTTCATGGTAAACTAGCTTCCATTGAGCAACATATTTACTTTTACGTGTCTGACTGACAATTCCCTTGGAGCTTTTCTGTGATCACTGGATCGTCTGTTCCGGTTTCATATCTGAAGCCACAGCATCAAACCTTCCCTCTCTGTCTTTCACCACAAAATGTCTTTGGATGATTTTCTGTAGAGGCATGCTTTTTTCACCTCTAGCTTCTTCACTCTTTCCAAGTACCCGGACACATATCTGAGGTAGCTTATGCAATCGAATTCACGAAACACAGTAATCAGTGACTCCACAGTCTTCACGGGCAACTCCCAATCATGTTCCCAATCTGGATGTACCAAATGTTTCACTAGCGCTATCATATATAAAACATTTTCACAGTACTGGCAAAGTGTGTTTTTCCTTCACATTCTTTGACAAACTCTAAGAACTTGGTTTTCAGGTTTTCTGATTCTGAGCTGACTGAATTGAACATTGCCTGGCATTGCATTATGTCTTTTGAAAGAAGTGTACCCTGTACCTTGTTCACATCTGAGATAAGATATGCAAAACCTAATTTGTCATTCTTGTTCCAGGAAGCATTCCAACACAATGTTTTTATAGCCTCAGATATGATGAGCATACCTTGTAACGAGCAAACATAATGAGTTCCAATCAATACTGACTGGACAGTTTTGCTTCCAAAGATTTCAGCCTCAATAAGTGCATCGCCTATGCCACATCCACTGAGATAACTTCCTGCACACCTCAATGCAACTTTTTCCATGTGAAAAACGCCCATCATTGGCTAAAGATTATCAGATTCTACTGGATTGCTCATAAAAATGTCAGCTAAAATACTGGAAACACCTTCACAGAAAATTGGCAGGATAGGCTGGTCTTCAAGCTGAACACACACATTTTGGACATTTTTTAGAGCTGTGTATACTGCTGCATAGTTTGTGATTGGAGATGGTATTACTGGTAAAAATCCAACCTTCTTCAGTTGGACAGAATTCTGGGAGATCAGAGCATGAATTCCAGCCCACGGAGGAACTGACTGTTGTTCATACTTCAGTCCACACCAAATAAGCAACATGATAAATTCAGTTAAATCAGCTTTCAGCTCTGCGGACCTCAGTATCAGGTAGAAGAAGATTCATGCACTCAGCCACTTTCAAACTTTCTGGTAGACTGGGGCATGTTGATAGCTTGTAGTGATTTTGCAAACGTTGGCAAGGCATTTGGGTTATAAGTTTGCAGCTTTGTTTGTTTATGCCTACAGCTAACACAGCTTGTTTTCCAGCAGGTACTTCATTGGTATAGTCTTGCAAAAAGCACTGTGGCAGTATCATGTGTGCTGAATGTTCCAGACAAAGAAAAGGTGTCTTCAAAATCAAAATTATGAAAAGCAGCAATCATAAATCCTTTCCTGGTAAAGTGACTTGGAAGCGGTCGGATTCACAAGATTTTAAAGCATGAGCTGCTAACAAGTTCCTGCTCCGTACTATGTCATTATAACTTGTTAATACACCAATCCTATTCATTGAAGTGATTAGCTCTCTACTTTTGCACTTGTCATTGATTGTGTAGGCAGTCATCATGAGCAGCGGAGTTTTTATTTTGCCGTGATGTAATTCATAAAACGTGATTTGGAAAAGAAAATACATTTGCACAGCATAAGCCTGTCGGTTCATGGGATTGTCTTTCACTTTTTCGCTTATATCTTCAAAAGCCATCATCAATGTTGTCGGCTTCTGTTCCAAACTCAAGAACTTTAGTTTGTAACAGTTTTGCTTTGCTGATATTAAGCAATGATGTAAAAAATGTTAAGACAACATCATGCGCTCTTGTTGACTCCCATGATTTGTGGAGCTGTGGGGAATCCCAAAATGTGTCTTTAAGTCCAAAATCTAAATCTTTCACGATGTTTCTTTAAATGGTTCCTGCTGATTTTACTATATCTTGTGTTCTTATTTTGGCAGCAAGAACTTCAGGAGTCATATCAGCTGAGAACACAATAAATGGTTCATTCTTTTTGTTACACCAACAAAAATGAATTCTGTCATTGTATATCGCACCACAAAAATCCTAAATTAATATGGATTAACAGTTTCCTCAATGTTGACAAATATTTCAGCGCAGCCCTGGTTGATTCCAAACTGCACCACCGTCAACCCATCGGGATCTCCAATCCCAGCCGAACCGGTGTGAACCCATAGCCATCACTCACAAATGTCTTTAAAACTTAATTTGCTTTTCCAAAGAGTGTAAACTTAACTGAAGGCTGGCGGTTACGCTGCTGCTGGGAGCTCATTGTACATTCATATTTTCAAATGTATGCAGGCATGCTGTTTGGGTGGGCATACACATCTGCTGCAAATACATTCACCTCACTGTTTGGATCAGCTACTCGGCTGAAAACTTAATCTTGGAAGAAACTATTTGGGGGAAAAAAAATTGTCCTTTGAGTCTGACATTCTCTGTACCTTGTTCTTTAGTCAGTCCCTTTGGCCCTCGTTCTGGATAAACCATAGATAACACATTGGAGATCCTCTGCTCTCTGTTCTGTTGTTGGGGGAGAAATAGGGGTAGCCATCGATCTTCTAAGTGGAAGGGCATTGCGTTTGGTTGTCGTTGCTTTTTCAGAAGTCTCAGTTTCTTGTTGTGATCTTGTTTTGATTCAGTGGTGTCCGCTGTTCTTTTACTAATTTATTCCAGGCTTTTTTTCCACTGTATACAACTTGTAGCACTTGTTGTTACCATGATAAAATATTTGATCTTCTTCACCCATCAGTTTCAATATTTTCTAAACCTTTGTAAACTTCATCTTGCTGTATTTCTGCAGCATCCCAAACTCACTTCTGTCCAGCTGCAATTTATGGTAGTTTTAAAACAACTCTCACTCACTGTGAGCAGAAGTTTTGCCTGCTTCCCTGCCCACAGAGATGCAGGCAGGGAAACAGACAAAAGGATTGCTCTCACACAGAGGGAGCTGCATGTTTATCAGCTCCCTTTGTGTGAGAGCTATGCCTCCTGCAGGAGGTGGGGAGCTGGCTGGGACTGTAGGGGCCTTGAGGCTCCACCCGCAGTCCTCATCTGCACATTTGGTGCCCCGTAGGGCACCCAAGAGACACGGCTGGGCCTTGGGGGATGGGGTGCCTTGTGTGCCTTTTGGTACCATAATTGTTACCATTTCGTGTTGCACTATAATTCTGTGATGACATGAATCCTCCTATATAGAGGTCAACAAGACTACAAAGACGTAAATCTCCACCAAACCAGAGTCTTTCCTCTTATCTATATGAAGTAAGTGCTTCTTTGTTTTATAGAGATGTCCTCATATTCCTCGCATCAAGAATGCACCATCAAAATTAGCTGGAAACACAATGGGGGCCCTGTGGGGTGCCTTTGTTTCATTGTTGGCCTCTCCATAGGAAGATTCATGTTATCACAGAATTCTGGAGAAAGACGCACGAGGAACAATACATTGTGAAACATGCACAAGGTTGATGGAGTCATTTCCTCGTGGTCCATTAGGCAGCTGTATTGTAGAATACACACTGGACTTTTACCCAACAAGGTAGCACTTCCTAACTAACCATTAGAAAGTACTCCAACTGGTTAGACATTTTGTGTAAAACTGTGTACTCTTGTTGGATAAATGAGAAGGTGAGCTTCTGACCTGGCCATAATGCTCATTTCACCTGAATACCCACCTCAACAGGAAGCACTTACAAATATAAACATGACAGGTGCCCCAGTTGAAGCTCCACTTCTGAAAGGACAAGTGATCCTAACTTCTGGTCTTGGCAAAGGCAAAGCAAGTGTGCTTACTTGGCGAGTCCATAGTGAAAAATGATCTGAAATCTTTCGTGGAGGTGAATGCATCTTTGATCTGTATGAGACTGTGATGAGTGGGTTCCTTATTGTCCTCTCCTGGGGGGGCTGCGCAGCCCCCCTCCCCTGGGCTAATTTTAGCCCCAATACCCCATCCACGGGGCCCGTCTTCATAATATATTTTGTTGTATTAGGGAGGGGGTTTGCGAACCTTCCTCTCCCGGCTGGATTAATCCCACAGACAGCATCATCTGGAGCCCGGCCTTAACATATATTTTTTTGGGGGAAGGGGGCAACATACCTCCTCCCAGGCGAATCTCTGCCCCAGGGACCCCATCCCCTGGGGCCTGGTCATGCCACCTGGGTGCCCCCAGCACACCCTGTCACCACCATTGGGGACTGTGGGGGAGCATGAATGATCTGGCGGTCCCAGCCAGCTCCCTGACTCTTGCAGGAGCCAGCATTGTTGTCACAGACAGGGAGCTGCTAAACATGCAACTCCCTGTCTGTGATAGCAATAGTTTCCTCAGTTTCCCTGCCCGCATTTGTTTATATATCTATCTCTCTCTCTCTCTCTATATATATATATATATATATATATATATATATATATATATACATATATATTACCTACAGTTTTGCCTATACCTTCAGCACAGTTTGACAAATCTTTACCAAATTTTCAAAACTAGTTTGCCACTCACTTCAGCTGACGTCTGGAATGTTTTGGTGTGATTCATCATGTGGGGCCAAGAAAAAGGGGGTGTCTCAAAACATCATACAATTACCTAAAATGATTTTAGACACAACTACTGCCTGAACTGCTGGACAGGTTACATCAGATTTGGCAGCAAGCTAGATATTTCTCCAGAAGGATCTACATTCTGTGATTTATATAAATAAATCCTAGATTCTGTATATCTAGGAACTCGGATCCACTGTGGATCTACCATGGTGGATCCAAGGGGGCACAAACCAAAAGCAAGGTCTTGATTGGCTGGCTGCAACCTGAGAGAAAAGTTGCAGCCTCCATTTTGTTTATCGGCTTGGTCTTGGGGGGGGGGGATTAAATATGATATAAGGAGTCAGGATAGAAGTATCATGATCCCATGCAGCTGATGGAGAGGTCTTTTTTGGGGCACGCTAGGATCTGCAGATCCACCTCGGTGTTAAACAAGCCCATAGTGTAAATCTGCAATAGATCCATGGTTCTTAACCCCAATTAAAAAAAATACACACACACTCACCAAACCCCAATTGTACGCAGCCTTTGGCAGCAGTTTGGAGGTTGGTCGCAGGGCCTAACCAAAGGCTGTGCATGGTATTGGTTGGCTTAATGTAAGGTAATTAAATATTACTATACGTTAAAAAAACATAGACATTCACTGAAAATACTAAAGGTTACAGGGACGTTATAGTTAGGAAACTGATTTTAAAAACTTAGAAATTCACTTAAAAAAACAATGCTCATACGGACTTTATAGTTAGGTTCACTTTTTAAATGTAGAAAACCTTTCAAATTCACCTATTATAGTTAGAGTTATCTCAAGTAACTATAGCCAGTGCCCAAAGATAACTATAACTTACACCCTTGCCATGCACTGTGATTTACCCACAAATTACGGTACTTATGACATTTTCAAAAACATAATTGATAATATCAATGCAATATTCAGTAAGATATTTGACAAAAATAAACGTGCATGGCGGGGGTGCGAGTTATAGTTACCTTAGTGCACAAGCTTCAGTTACTTGAGATAACTCTAACTATTATAGGTGAATGAAGGGAGTCCGTCACGGACCCCCAACACCAGTGCTTGCCACTTCCCTGGAGCTGTTTAAGTTGGAGGGGGCCGCATGCCCCACCTCGAGGAGCCATAGATGGCAATGGGGATCATCCCCCCGAGGGCCGGCTCCTTCTGTGTCCTGGGGTGCCCATCCCCAAGACATAGCTGTTTGCTCTGACATGGCAGGATTATTGTCAGCTCCCTCCAAGTCACAGCAAACACTCACTTGCTGGAAGAGGAGGTTACTTCTGTTTCCCTGCCTGCAGAGATGCAGGCAGGGAAACAGAGGAAATTATTGCTCTCACAGAGAACATCTTTAGCCGTTCCCTCTCCATGACAGCAATGCTGGCTCCCGCAGGAGGTGGGGAACCAGCTGGGACCACAGGGGCCTTCAGGCTCCCCCTGTGGTCCCTAACCATTTTGACTGAATGCCCTGGGAGGCACCCAGATGAAATGGCCAGGCCCTGGGAAATGGGGTACCTGGGGCAGAGATCGGCCTGAGGAAGGGGGCTGCATGGACCCCCTCCCCCCAAACAAATTAAGTGTTTAGGCCAGGCCCCAAGGGATAATTGGTGTCCTTGGGGCTGAGATTAGCCCGGGGAGGAGGGCTGTGCGGTCTCTCCTAAAAAAAAATAATATATGAAGGCCGGTCCCCAGAGATGGGGTACCCAGTGTTGAAATCTGCCAGGAGAGGGGGCCTCCATACCCCTTCAAAAAAAATTAGAAGGCCAGGCATCAGGGAATTGGGTACCCGGGCCCAAGATCAGCCCGGGGCCCTGCTCTCCTAAAAATAAAAATATATTAATGCCTGTCCCCAGAGGATCAGGCCCGGGGCTAAAATTGGCCACAGGAGGTGGGCTGCGCGGACCCTGTCTCCAAAAAAATATTTTAAACGGTGGGCCCTGGTGGATGAGGTCCCCGGGCCAATAAAATTGTAGAAGGCAGGGCCCCTGGGGATGGGGTCCCCAGGGCCAAAATCGGCCAGGGAGAGTGCCCACGCAGGCCACCCAATGGAATTGTAGTGGGTCCCAGGGAATGAGGTCCCCGGGGCTCAAATTAGCAGGGAAATTGTGGCCACGCAGACCTATGGCCACCTCCTTCTGCACATGGCCAAAGGTCGTGTGGAGTATGAGGTTGGGTGGTTAGGGGGGTTGGACATAGGCACTAGTGGCAGGCAGGACCCTGCGGCCAACACCACCGCGGGACATGACTCATAGTTACCTTAGGGCACAAGTTATAATTACTTGAGATAACTCTAACAGGTGAAATTCTATGTTTTTTTACATTTAAAATGTGAGCCTAACTAACTATAACGTCACTGTAACCTTTTTTTTTAAGAGAATACATATGTGTATATTTTTATATATATATATATATATATATATATATATATATATATATATATATATATATATGTATATATATAAATCCAAAGACCAGTCATTTCTTATTCGTTTTTTTTTTTTTATATATTTATATTTTCTGATTCCTCAGGACACCCAGATCCTTATTTTTTGTTCGAGGCTGCGGGGAGACCGAGGGCCACTGCAGCTCTGCTGGCTTCCCTGTAAGCACCAATTGAAGGTGATGGCAGGAGCCAGGAATTATTTCTCTTTTTTTTTAAATATATATATATTCGGGAAGGTGTGTGTGGCCGCTTCCAACCAGTACTGGCCTCAGGGACACCATCCACCAGGGCTGAACTTGATGCAAAGGGGAGGAGGGTGAGCAACTTCCCTCTCCTAACCAACCTTGGTCCCTGGGACCCCATCATCTTGGGTCTAAATTACTTTAAAGGGGTGGGGGGGTCATAAAAAAACAATATGGTTCGAATCCTATGCCTTTCTGTTTGTATACAATGCATTGATACCAGTTCATAGTTTAAAGTTCTGTATTAGAAATATTGTTACTTATACACTCAAACTAACAGAATTACCTATGTGACAAAAACAATACCCCACTGAGCTAGCTAAATAAGACACTAATCTGTTATCTGCATGTCACAGGTTGTGCTTTGCAGCAAGACCATTAACCCTCTATGCTACTGTATCATGAATCAAAACTGTGACTAGACAAATGACAGAGCTCTCCCTAAAGCGCAATAACCACCAGAAGTATCATGCAGTTGTAATTCTTCAATGAAAAATGCGGGCACACAAAGATCTCTGCAAGCTGCTTTTTTCTCTGTTCAGTCTGTCATGCAGAGGGCACTCCCTTGACCTTGGCGCCCCTTGCAACAGCACCGGTCGCACGCCCTAAAGCCGGCACTAATCACACTATTCACCCATCTCCTGAGGAAAGATTGGGTTACTCTAGTTTGTTCTAGTTGCCTTTGAAAGTTTAGTCTCTTTGCCGAAATCAAAGTATGTCATGGATGTTTGAGCCATTCTTTTAGCAACATGGAAGTCTTGTTCTTGTCTATTACATCAAAGCAACACTGCTCTCATGCTTCAGAAGTTCAAGAAAGTGCTGGGGTAGAGCAGTTGGTTAGAATATGAAGTGTCCACAATGGCTACCAATCACTAGACATGTGTGGAGTTCAGAGATTTCTGATGGATTTGAGGATAATCACGGGTCTCAGCTCAGAACAAATCGAAGTCTTCAGTCATCTGGAAGTTTATGTTGTTACAAGTTCATACTCTGTGAGTAATACTTTCACTTTTGTTTCTTCCTGACCATGGGTGACACATTTGGTGAAGAAGCCCTTTCACTAGGTGAGTTTGAAGACTACCTACGCATATATGCATGTCTTATTGGTTTGTAGCTTGGATCGCTGCTTTAGGACTTTGAAGTTGTTGGTCGCCATGTCATTAACAGTGGGCTCTGACACTGATGGCTTCTAGCGCTTCAATTCCTTGGATCGTTTCCACTTCCTTGGAGTGTTGCTGCATCTTAGAAATATGATGGCACTTCTTAATCCTACAATTCTTCTGTTAGAGATTGCTAGGTGACTTTTTAAACTTTAGAAGTTGTGAGCTCCCTCTGAGTGGCAGGTTTGTCCCTTCAACTTATGGTGATGGTAAATTAAGTGGTGCACCTTCGTTAAGTGGTTGAGGTCTTGGCAGGTTGCCGTGCATTAAAAATGCTGCTAGGCTTGCTCTACATGGGCGTCATTGTTCCTCTGTTTCGTCAGCTTCGTACAGTTTGTATTCTATGCCACTCTCAAATATGGTCATCTTTAAGGCTCTTTTTCTCAGTTTTTGTGATGTTCATTATTTCGGCCGACATATACAGAAGAAGCTTCGCTACGGCCAGACTAGCCCATAGAGCAATCAGGCAGTGTCAGATGGGCTGGTCTGAAAGATCAGTGTCTAGGCCGTTTTTTAGCAGTTTGTGGGATACTGTTTTATAGCCAGGTGGACCAATTTTTGCTGCTGATTTGACATTACCACAAACATTATCTGTAACAAACACAAATGCATACCGTCTCCCATTCCTTGCAAAAAATACGAAATAAATAATAAAGGTAAGTCAAAACTGTTGCATTTTAAAAGATTACCACGATTTTTTCTAATTAATAACAATTGTTTCGAAATGTGTTGCAGTTTGATTAATTTAACATTTAATAAAAATGTCTTCTTAAGAAAAAATATTATTAATAAGAAATGAGCTAAGATAATTTTAACTAACTACTATCTCAAAGAAGTTAGATTATTCATAATTAATTAATTTTTAAAAAGCCCTGTGCCAGGATGGGAATGTGCCCTACATGGTGTGCTGGTATGCTGCCTTGCCCTGAGTGCTCAAATTCAAGTGTATCTGATACCCTGGCTTTTATGGCTCTAGAGTCACGCTAATCTAAGTATGTGCACTGAGACCCAGGCCTGCCCTGACTATGAGAGGTCCTAGACCTTTCCAGTTATCTGGTGGGATGCACAAAATGTGTCCTCATTTTGGGCAGAGGACTACTGTCAATGCATTTGGTATTGAGCAAAAAGCAGTGGTGACAGTATCCCCTGTTGTTTAAGATTAGTATTGTGACCCGATTGTTTTACCTGCATCAATGGGAGGGAGGCATAATAACCCCACTTGTGAAAAGTTCATCTGTTATTGTGTATCCCCAGAACCTTGCTCTGGCATACCACATATGCACACATACAGGGTATGTATCGCATGTACAGTGATAGTGTTATATTTGTGAGCGTGCCTAAGTTCTGAGGCCAGTAAGACACATTGGATACCCCTGGCCTGCACAGCACAAGAAGGAGCGTGAGAACAGCTCTCCTGGACAGTAGAAGATTATTGCCTGTGTGCTTGTGGATGGAGGATAGAGATCCAGGCACTAAAGTAGGGAGGATGGAGATTATTAGTTCCTCCTGACCACTTTCATTTGGTCAATAGCAGAGGTGAGAGATGTGACTGCCATTTCTGTTGTGAAAGGCAAGGACTTTTCTCAGTCAGTCATGACCTTTTGCCACCCTGACTACTGCTTCAGTTGAGCTGATGACTACCAGGTACAGAAATCTCAAACTTCATTGTACTTGTGTTGTGGATGCTCAAGACTGGAGATAGACTCAGTGCTACCTGCTGTGTGAAGCATCATTCTACACCAAGGCTGAGCCTGGAGCTCAGCCTCAGCAGGGAGCTCGAAAAGTGAATCACCTCAAACAGTTCCGCAGTTTGAGAAACTAGATTCACATCCCCTGTCTAGAAAATGAGTATAAAAAGTGGGACCCAAACCATCCACTTTGTTCCAGTTCCAAGTTCTTCATAAACTGGATAGTGAGTGCTCTGGAATGTACTTGAAGGACAGTGGTGTGACAAGAACTGGTGTCTACCAGACAGTCAGTCTCCCAGAGTTGAGTGGACATCACCTGGAGTCTGCACTTTCTGTCGAAGGATCTTGGCATCTGGCTGAAGTATCTAGTTGCCTACTTGCTAGGAGAGGGACGGTGTCTTCCTGGTCCTGCAG
Source organism: Pleurodeles waltl (assembly GCF_031143425.1). Lineage (NCBI taxonomy): Eukaryota > Metazoa > Chordata > Amphibia > Caudata > Salamandridae > Pleurodeles > Pleurodeles waltl. The sequence continues at coordinate 1,116,092,046 of NC_090445.1, forward strand.
GAAGATATATGTCCAAGTGGAGAGAGGTCCAGGGTTGAGGGACATCCAGAGCGCAGACTACCTAAGAGCGAGCTCAAACTGAGCTGTTCGGCACAAGGTCTCCCTGATGGGGAGTACAACTGTCTATTGGCCCTATTGAGGTTGCATTTGCCATGGTTACTGAATCAACCCAATCGGGCTGCATCTGCCTTGGCTACAGGGCCTGCCTGATCAGAGCTCTATCTGTGAAGCTGGTGGCTGCAACTGCCATGGTCACTGAGTAAGCCTGAATGGGATTCCCTTCATTGGCCCAGGTGGGGCTAACCCTCAACCAACTGTCTGAATGAGCCACAGCAGCCAGATCTGCATTCAGGCATCACAGTGTCTGCTCTATGGGACTAAGACGGCTGGCCATGTACACAGAGACTTGCTATACCCAGAGGCCTCTGGTACTATCTTTGCTCACCATGGCCCAGATTGCAGGTGTGCAATAGTGTCATCAGATCTGCTCCAGATGAGCTAGGAAAAGACTACTGAATGCCCATTACACCATCAGGAGTAAGAACTGAAAGAAAACTAGGAGCACATTTGACTTGCAGAGAGAAACTTAGGACTGTACTTGAGCATGAATCATGATTTTACCTGACTTCTGGGCTGGACCAGCTAGCAAGGTGTTTCTGTGTGGGAATTAGCTCAGAGGTAATTCAATGGATGTGGTGCCACAAGGAAGAACCAAACCTACAGTATCACCGGTATGTTACGCTTGATTAGATAGTATTTTGTACTACTGGTTGATTAAAGAGTAATTTATTTGTCTTAAAACTTAGGCACTGGACTGAAAATTTAAATTAACGTGTGTGTTGGTTGATTGTTGAGTGCTGAGCTTGGGCACCCAATGCTACCTCCCTACCTTCCTGAGAAGCCGGTGACTGCTCACCCTTGATGCTCTAAGAGTGAAGTGTGGAAAGGGTTGTTGTTATATAGTTTACAAATTGTAGTTCTTCTATGTAGGTTAGGCTGTCACTCAGCTTAGCGCGATGATTGTTAATTGAATGGTAATGTGTCGATTAACTGGTTATTTGATCACTGGGCTCATTAAAGAAGGTCTTATCTCATCCTACCTCCACTTCATTGCTGCTTTAGTACTTGGGCCAGTTTGCAGAGCCCTAGCAGAATGGACCCCAGGACACCTGAGGTGTCCTATAGTCAAACCTTCATAATTGAGACACAGTAAGCCCTCTTTGCCCTGCAGGATCTGACACCCTGGGCTCCTGAATAGGGTTTGGACTGAGTGGACCATGACTGAACTGAAGGCACCAACAGACTGAACTGTAGGTACTGGTTGGTGGGATTATTGTCATCAGGGAGAATCCTGAAGAACAAATGAAATCTGTAATTACAAAATGAGCCTTGGCAACAAGAAAGAGCCATCTACAAATGTGCATCATTATTGAACGTCCCACAGGAAGAGTGCAATCAGAGGTGCTGACACCTTAGGGAACTTCTGTCTCCTTGATGGTATTATGGCTTGCCAAAGATTTTTTTGCAGTGATGTGAACTGTAAGGTACCACCCTCCTCGTCCTGAAGAACTCTCAGACCAGGGCCGAGTCTTAGATTTTCTGCTTTTCACAACGAGCACTAGTTTTTTACTCAGTTCTGCTATTGAAGAATTTTCTTCTTTATGCTCTAAATACCTTTTTTTAGCCCAGTTTTGTCCATGTTGATTCTTAGTTGGGTTTGAATATACACGATAGGTGACTAATACTTCAGGGACCACGGAACTAGAAAAAAGGTATGAAGGAGATATAAGATATAACACTAATCATGTGTTCATGTGTTGCCTGTCTTCCTGTTTGCTGCGTGGATGTGATTCTCAACAGACTGATGCGGACGTGGGAGAAAGAAAGAGTGAAACAAAGCATTAGAAAGAATGTGGTGTGAGAGAAACAATTTTTTGCATGTGCGTGTGTGCACATGCAAGCAGTATGGTGTTGCTGAATTGAAAAACCTCAGATCATGTGACCTCAAATGGGAAAAGTTGCAGTGGACATGGTCAAGGCGCTTGAGGGCCCTGATCCCAATTTCACAGGGATGACTCCTGGCATCTAGTTGACATAAGTAGAGTGATCAGATCTTGAGCACCAAAAACTGGGACATTTTGCAAAAATAGGAGAAAACCTACAATTTCACTTTAATGGAGCTTCGCAGAATGACAGCTGTCATCAACCTAGAGACACAGAAGAGGCACTAAGGAAAAAAAAGGTAACTTTTTAAAACCACCATCATACTTGTTAATTAAATTGCTTACTTATAATAACTGCTAACCAGTGCCTCTCTCTGGTTTCAGTTAATCCCCTCTAAAAACCGGACATGAGCCAAATTTGCTGCAGCCTGCCGGGACAGCAATGAAAAGCCTGAGGCCTTATTTACAAAGAAGTGATGCAGAGCGGTGCTGCGGCAAATTTCGTATCGCCACACTGCGTCATTTCAGAAACGCTGGGATGCACTGTATTAACTGCAATACAGTGCACCCCCATGGTTTCCTTAGCGCTAAAATTAGCTGCCTAGCGCCAACACAGGCACCTCTGCGCCATAGTGCAAAGGTGCCTGCATTGCAGGTAATGATTGCTTATGTACAGGAAGGTACCTTTCTGCACATAAACAATCAGTAATGGCTTTTTTTTACTTCTATGTGTGCTGCAAGATGCAGCACAAATAGAAGTAACAATTCATCATCATTTAATGAATGAATGGAGACCTTCCTGCACATAAACAATCATTGATGGCGTTTTGCTCTTTCTACGTGTGGGGAATGCAGTCAACACAGAAAAAGTCAAAATGGGGAGAAATAAAAGTATTTCTCCTTGTTGCGCCACTCTAACGCCACCCCAGGGGTGGAGTTAGTTTTTAGCACTGCCTCAGGTTTACAATTTGTCGTAAATCTGGGGCAGCACCAAATGCAATGGGTTTTGCGGTGTAATTCCCTTAACAACACTCACTGCACGCCCCTTTCACACAAAGTGATAGGGGTAAAGGGATCGTATTCACAAAGTGGCGATAAGCCACAGAAGGTGTGGGAAGGCAAACTGCTGAGGTGATAAAGGCTGACAAATAGTATGCTGCTAAGTAGGGCAACATGTTAGGTGACACATTGTTATTGTCAATGTTGCAGACAGTAGTGTGCACAGCATGAGCCTGGGATGAGTCCAGCGTGACAGTAGATGCAGGAGCTAATTGGCTATCCATCAGCAGCTACATCAACGTGTGACTGAAATGGAAAGGTTTGAGTGTTTTCAGTCAGTTTGTGCTGGGGGTTCTAGTGAAGCTGCTCAACAAGGTGGGCAGATGGGTGCTGACTCTGGCCATGTGAGACCACGGGTTCGCAGGGACAATCTTGCCAAGGACCTCTCTAGACAATGGAAGATGACTCCCATGGACCTATGAACCAAAGAGTACAGCACCAGAGTGCTTGAAGTGCCTGCTCGCAGCTTCACTAGGGATGTCCATTTTGCGAGCTGCCACAAACGCCAAGATCAACACATGAGATGGGGAGAAGTCACTGCAACTCAGAATCACTGGACGCCCGCAAGCAGCAAGGCAAAGCAGGTTGCCACTGAAGTGTTAACAACCAATGTAGGCTACACAAGGTACACATGGAACTTCACTTTGACATCCAGTAAAAAGGGGGTTACCTCAGACTTAGCACTCAGGCAGATGCCAGCCCACTGTTTCACACTCAACAATAGCAGTCAGTGACCCTAATAAAATAGTGAGGCTCACATCAACTAATACATCTTGTCCAATCCTCTTTATTGTACTACCTGAGAAGGTGCGAGAGGGAAGGTGAGAGAAGCTTGAACGCCCTAGGGAGGCTGAAAGAGTTTCTAGGTCCCTGAAGGAGGGGAAATGTATGTCAAGGAACATCACTCCAAAGAGAAAGAGGACATTTATGGTGGAGGAAATGATGTGATGAATGTCACATCGACACATAGGCGATGTGCACCTGGTAGCCCCAAATATCCATATGGTTGTGATAAACCACATTTCACTAGCCACTAGGAGAGACATTTGGTTTCGCTCTTTATTCGGAAGCCAATGGAATGACAGTCTTAGCTTAGTGATGAAAAAGATGGTTTCTGGACCCACAAAGACAGTTGGATACACTGAGAAAATAAGGCAATGGGGTGGTTGGGATGGACTCAAGGGATACAAGCATGTTAGAGTAATCATGTTGTGGCTAAAGTCTGTGTCAACTACGTTATGCCCCCCGATATCACTTGGGAGGGTGGGGAGCCAGGGAGCGTTGAGGGTATTGTCATACTGTTAGTAATTGCTCTGTTAGCACAAGTGCTGAGATGGTTGTATATATGGCTATTCTCATGCGCTCATTCACTGATCACTCGTTGACTAATCCATTTCAGATTCACCCCTTCACCCCCTCGTTCATTCTCTTACCAAGACTTTCATTCACTTTACAAAAATCAGCATGTGCAATGTCAACATTTGGCGTTTTTACTTGCTTTGATATTGTGCATACTTTGCATTTCTCTCCACATTATTAAGAGAACACCCAGTCCTTTTTCCTTTTCTGTGAACACAGCACTGTTTATTCGCCATATTTACTTTCACAATGTTGGCATAAATTTACACAAACATGAATACATATATAAAAACAAATATTTAAACTGTTTTTTCACAATTGACTTAACAAAGAATTTCACATTGATTCTTTGGGTCAGTAATATACAGGAAGTGGTTGTGTACAGATATTAAAGCTTCCAGGACTAAAGAAGAGAGATCATACTGCATTACTTTCTCCACAGATACGATGGAAGTGTGCTTAGTGACACTGAGTCAGAGGGCACTGTGCCAACCCCTCGCATGTCCACAAGTGAATAATGGTGGTACGGTAGTGACCTATGTTTTAGAGGCCCTATGCAGAACATCAACAGAGCAAAAACCTGTGTATTGTTATTAGCAACTCAGAGAATTGGCGTCAGAGAAAGAGCTTGTGCGCACGCGCAAACACAACGTTTTGACTTTGATCCCCACAGTGCTGGATTGTGTGCCTGAGTTAACAATCTATCAGTGAACTCCAAGGACAAGTCCTTGTATCAGGAAAACACAGTGTTCAGGGTTTAAACGTGCTGGTATTTCAAATGTTTAGGTCCACAAATATTTACTTTGGTCCCAGGTATAACGTGCGAGACTTCCCAAGTGGACTATGATTCTGGAACAGAAAATACACACTTCACAGAAGCCATAGCATGAAAGAGATGAGATTGAGGGAAAGGAACTGTGAATGGTGTAATGAACTACTGGGTGGAGAGGAAGTGAATTATGAAATCCCTTGGATGATGCAAAGGCATAGGATACTTGGCTTGTCAAAAGTGATTGTGGGACTCTGGTAACAAAAAGAAAAACTAGATATAGGACCCTCCTTCCTCCATTTATCCCAGGTGGCGGAGGCATCTAATTCAAAGTAATGAAAAAATTGTGCTCCAAGAAAATAGAACAGGTATTGCTGGTTGTTATATATGATCTAATGCCATATAGTGCCACTTGTATGTCAGCTGCCTCATCATTAATATTAAAAGAAATGCCAGGCTTGCTTTATAAATCTATACAGAAGTCGATTCAGGAGAGTGGGGCCCTGAAAAAAGTGGAGCATGTGGCATAATGTCCAGTCTATTTTTTACTCTGCCTCCCCCGCCGCATTTTGAGAGCACTTTGAGATTCCTTAGTTGTGGAGCAATGTAGTGACATTAGGCCCAATGGATACCTTGATTCTTAGGGGCTTGGAGTGTGGAATTCCAAGTGAGTTCCCTGGAGGTGAAGGAGAGAAGAGGCAACGGGGGAGTAGAGGATGGAATCACTGAAAGGCAAGGGAGAGTGGAGTCACAGGGTGCCACTGAAGTATTAGACCTGTCAGAGGTGTAAGTCTGAAGTGTGGGAGACTGTGAAGTAAGTTATCATGGGTGTAAAAGGGGTGGGGAGTGAACTCTAGAAGTGCAATAGGCGGTGTCTGTGGTGTCTAGGATTCCAGAGAATGAGACAGTGTGTGCGAATCATTTGTTGCGACACTGCGGTGGGCCATGGGGTAATTTCACGATTGGTGGTCCAGTAGGATGCGTGGCCCTCAGGAATATGGAAGTGTGGGGTTCCTGGAGCGATGGAGACTGTGAAGGTTGTGACTGCGGCAGGAAGGGGAGGAGTGTGAAATCATATGAGCACACTGGAGGCGCTGTGGAGTCTGAGCTCACTCGAGGGGGGAGAAAATTGTGGGATCCTGGTGGGATGGAAGGTTCAATTAAGCACTGGATGTTATTGTGGCGCCATCCCTAGGGCAGAAACACTGGGTGTCTAGAACGTGAGGTCTCCTGGCAGAGAGCTCGGAAAATGTATGATTGTAATATAACTGTATGTCGCAACTATAACGTGTTTTCAGTCCTAAGCATCCATTGACCCCATTAGTGCGTTTTGGGACTCGCAGTCTTGATTTGGCCCAGTTAAAACTTTTTAAGTATCACACATGAAGACAGTGAGTTTTGAAATGATAGCTCACGCTGGAAAAGATGTATTCTCGTGACATGGGTCACATAATAAAACCTGGAGTCTGGGATCCGGGGTGAGAGGGATCAGTGGAGTGAAGTGGAGGGCCCTGGAGCCAGATCGAAGAACTGGACTGGTGGAGGAACGGTAGTGTAAATTATAAAGTGACTGTGCGATCCCTGGAGAGCGGGGGAGGGGGAATGAGGAGTGTGGGATACCACGGGACTTCCGTTTGGGATTACAAGGTTGAGACGACTAGAAGAGCATGTGTGGGATGTCCATGAGTGCGTGGCGCATGAATTCTGGGACTCCGGCGAGGGTGAGGGGCGGGCTTTAAGTGAATGATGCTCTCTGTGAGGGCACTGGATTTTGGGTCACTGTCTTGGGGCGCAGTGGGATACTAAGAGTATACATGACAACATCGCCCTCACTCGCCCTGAATTAATTGGATACTTTCCCACACTTGGCTAATCAGGGTCCATCCCCGACTCGTCAAACAAGTGGCACGCAGAGCGAGCACAATCCTCGACTGTATTCATCGATTCTAATGCCTTGCAATGGTACCTTTGTGGTGGAGGAGCAGAGGAACCGTTTGACATATTTGACAGGTCGAGAGCTATACAGAGTTCGGTGGGAGGAGGGAGGGGGTGAATGTGAGGGAAGGAGATGAAATGAGCTTGGCATGCACTCCATAAATCACTTAGCTCACAGCACAAAGAGGCGCCGCTCTTCAAACACTCCCTGACTGCGCTCTCACGACACTGAACATTGAACACTTACTTCTCTCCCCGGCATTCTGCCTTTCAATCTTCCCCTCTTCCTTCCATCCTTCCCTGCCTAAAACCGCTTTCTGTAACCCTCACCTCTACTTCATTCGCTTGCTTCTAGGACATTTAGGCTCTCTGCCATCTTCTTCCTCATTGTCCCCTTCCCCTGTCCCTCCTTTGCATTCATCCTTCTACTCTCCTTCCTCCATTACTCCATTTCCCTCCTATCTTTTCTGTCACCTCTTTGTTTCGCCATCTTTGTCTTTCTTACTATTTGGGACCCTTCTTTTAACCCCACTTCCGTCACAAGTGAGACCCCACTACTCCTCCGCGCCCTTCTCATTCTTTCTATCCCACCTCTGCCTACCTTCAGTCGCAATGGCGACCACTTTTATATTTCGCTCTCTACTTTTACCTTCGCCTCAGGTGGCGGTTTCTTCGTTCGCGCTAACTTTGTTCCCCTTTTTTCCTCGTACCCTAGCAAATTCTACCTGTCCCCCCCCCGCCACCCCCCCCCCCCCCCCACACACACACACACACCGCACAACCCCACCAACCGATCTTTCCAAACCACCTTACTGTCTCGGTCCACATGCGGCATCCTTGCCTTTTCTCTTGCATCCTCGTGGACGCGCTCTTAGATTATTACCGCTGTTACAGGCACAGTTTACATGACAATTGATGTAGGAGCGCGGACTCTTAAATTCGCTTCGACTCCCAATAGGAGCTAAGGGGACTGAGACCACCGGCTGAGAGCAGGGGTAGCCCCCACTGCTTTAAAATCTGATGCTGTGCAACAGCCTCCATACCCGAGCATCAAACCCATATTATGCATTTACCGAGTGCCTAGTAGTGATTCAGGACACATGGTGCACAGTTGAAGAAAACGCACTCATATCACTGCCATCTCTGCTTTTCTCAGGGGTGTCCAGTTTGTGTCCACGGGGAGTTGGACCCGTGCAGAGGTGTAACAAAGTCCCCGCAGCCCCGCGGTTGGGGGGGGGGTCTCCAGGGGGGGGCCTTCAGCACAGTATACTGTGCACAAGCGGCAGGCCCCTGACTGGGTCCAGGTACTTTGCAAGGCGGACCCTCAATCTTCGTGAGCAATCACCGGATGAGGGGAGCGGGGGTGGGGGGGGGGGGGGGGTGGCGCGTGGGGGGGGGTAGAGGGCCTTCTCTTTTGAAGTAATTGAAAGAGGGTGTAGGTACATGCCTGCCAAAAAAGGGATGGGTGCGAATGGTACCCTTAACCGAGCCAAGATAACTTGAGACTGCCTTATTTCCAAGCGAATCACCTACGATTAAAATGACTCCTGTTTAAATAGAATACACGGAAATGTATTCATGCATATGTCTTGGAGATCTGACGAAGCTTCTGTCAACATGGATCCTTGTTAGAGATGCATCCCCTAAACCCTCTTGCATTCTCTGTGACGTACCTTTTAATCAGAGGCACATCCCACTTTCTGCCTTTGGCCTTACACTCCCTGCGCCCCAGCGCCCTTTGCTATCTTCCACAGCTTCTCTCTGCTTCTAGAGTGCCAGCAAGTAACCCTTAGGGGAGCGCATGAAAGAAGTCAAGGGTCTGTGGGAGGTGGTGATATCTCATTTGATGGTAAAGTAATGGCACCAAGAGCAAGTGGCAGATTCACCGACAAGATATGCATCTGGAAAGGCCGTGCAAATGCTATTTCACTTGTGAATGACTTCCCAGCACTACAGCCTTTTCAAATGCGCCAGACTGTCAGGAAATACCACTTTTTCCATATGGGACAGGCAGAGAGACTAAGAAACAAGGTGGCCACAAGTAACAGAGGATGCCTGTTAAGCATACACCCTGCTAACAAGTGATTTCCTGTGCCCCCCTAATTATTTTCAAGTGAGGAATGTCTTCCCAATAGCGGTGGCAGCTGTCTCCGCTCTGGGGCGCAGCCACCCGGAGGTCCTGCAAGGTGTGCCTATGGTGCCTACCCCTTGCATCCACTGGCAGCAGACACCTGACTCCCATCTGTGGCTGTGTGATGCCCCTATTCCGCATCAGCAGCTGGGTGGCTTTCTTGCTGTGCAGCCGTTGCTGAAGCACAGCCCTCTCACAGACCTGTGGCTGGAACATCTGCCTGGCCCCCACATGTGCCTGGTGCACATGCTCTACTTGCATTTGTGCTGAGACCCTCAGCAGGCAAGTGGATTCTGGCATGCCTCCATCAGGGTTCTCCTCCTTCCCATCCTCCTCTTCCTCCTCCAGGATGGAGGTGAGCTGTGGTGTACTCCTACACGCATTGGGGTGGTAGGTGTTCTTTCCATTCAGAATCTTTCTCAGTGGCTGCCGGGGTATGACCATATCCCCCAGGAGTTGTTGCTGGGCGTGGCGGGCGTCACTCTGCCTCTTCAACCTCTTGAAATCGCTGAAGGCCATGATGGCGGCCTCGGCCAGGAGTCGTGCCATTGTACGGGCCTTCTCTTCCCTGGAGACCAGCACAGCGTGGCACCTCAGCACAACAGCCTTGTTCTTGGCCTGGTGCCTGTAAATCCAGGCAAACACTTTGGGGTGTCTGGCATTGGTGGCACAGTAGGTGATGCGGTGAAGCTGGTAGGCATGACTAAGCTGATTGGTCCCTTTCTCACTCGGCGTCATGCGGATGCCATGAAGCCCCAGAGTAAGTCTCATTCTAGTGCTATTGCAGCCAAAATCGCTCTTTGCCCAGATTTTCTCCACGGGCTCCTGAGTGCAACCTTCACCCTTGGCATGGAGAGTGATGGTATTGCCCAAGTAACAAACGCTGTAGGTTGGATCCTCCTTGTTGAGTTCCACCTTTTGATGCTTGGTCTTGAAGACACTGCCCAGCCGCTCCAGGCCACATTCAGGCAGAAGACCGGGGCAGGAGTGCATGAAGGAGGACAGAATGGACATGTAAGTGACTGTAGGGCTCTTCTCCTTTGACTTGGGTTCCTCTTCCACCAGGACAAACTTGCTTCTCTTCCAAGGCAGCATCCCTGCTCTCAGATAAATAATGCAGTTCTGGAGTGTCTTTATAGCCGTGAGCAATCGCAGAGTCTAAGGGCTGTGCACGTGCCCCCTGTAGATGTTGTTGGAGTGGTCCTGTAGATGTGGTGGAGTGGTCCAGTAGATGTTGTGGAGGAGTTGTGGTTCTCACGTGCCCTGTCTCTTTTAGCTGCTGGGTAGCGAGGCTTAAAAGCAACCAGCTCCGCTCCAGGTTCTTGCTGCTTGGGCTCCTTCCTGCAAGTGGCTCTGCAGCTTCCGGGCAGAAGAGTGCAGCTGGTCTCCAGGGCAGTTGCTCGCAGTTTAGGCTTCTAGAGAGAAGAATCCTGCGGGCAGTACTATCGCGCGCAGTGCAGCAGCTCCTGCGTAGATCAGCCTGAGGCAGAGCCCCGGAAGGTGGAGGCAACAGCTCCTGGGTAGAAAGGGGCTGGACGGGCTCCTGTTGCTAGTGCTGCAGATCCTTGGCAGAAAGACACCGGATGAGTTCCGGAAAGGCAGGAGGGGATTCTGCATCTCTCCGCTACATATTCTGAAGGTTGAGCAGCCTGAGGCAATGCATCTGCTGCAACCTGGCTGCTCCTCCCATTCTGATTAATGAGGACGGAGAAAGGGGGCTGTGAAAACCACCGCTTGAAACTTCCTCCTCACTGGGGCATTCCGTGATTGCCTTTCACAAAGCCATAATTTTCGTTAAAGCACCAACAGCAAGATCACGCCAGAGGAATATTAAACCGAAGCATGTATCATACGTGTGCTGTAGACCAGTCCAACGGCGCGTGCACGTCATTCTTTCCGTGCACGTTGCCCACCGACATTTTGCCAAGCGTATGACGCAGCCACATGGCTGGCAAAATGAACACAGGGAACGTTTGGTTTGCGAAAAATTGAGCCACACACGGCAACCACTAAGATTAACTGCAAGTAAAGCCCACATTAGAAACGCCCTGCTAAATAAAATGCTTTAAAACCATCACACCATTGTAGTCGAAGTTAACACAGACTGAACATCGATGTGCTTTGCCACCTTTAAAGTCGTGCCCGCTGTTGGCTCTTGTACTGTAATTTCATCTATACAGAGCTTCATATCCCCGATCAGGCACCGAAGAGCTAGAGGTGGGCAAGCAGAGTTTAAGAGAAGAATGAAGCAGGAGCCGAGCCAGGCGTTCAGCTTGGCACTAGCTGAACCTTCTACATCATAGTTATACGGTTACAGGCCAGCTTGGTGATTGGCAGAGTTAGCTGGACAGTCCGGGGACAGAGGCAGCAGGTCCATTAATTGAATGCTGAGAGTTGTTCTGTAGGTCCCGTATAGGGTTTCTTGGATGCTGCCCTATGCTGAATACCTCATTATGACAAATGTGCTGTATGGTCTTGGAGAGGACAGTGAGGAAAAAGAGAGGCTAGAGACCCACAGGTTGTACTATATTAAAGTAATCCATAATGCAAGGCATTATTGCAAAGAAAGAGTTAATAATACTTGAGAGAGCTTTCAATCAGAAGAGGTGGGAACACATCTTTGTGTGTTGGGTGAATGTCTACATAGCAAACATGGGGTTGGCAAAGGAGGAGTGAGGGTGGTCGTGTATCACCTACTAGTGGTAGCCAGTAGGTAGTTATAGTTAGGACCTAGTTTCCATAGACAAAGCATTGTTTGTTTTGCTAATAACTTTGCTGCCGTTTGACAAATCTTCATTACATTTCAAAACTAGTAATCTGATCATTACAGCTGGTGCCTAGAAAGTTTTAGGGAGATTTGTCAAGTGGGGGCCGAGGAAAAGGTGGGTCCCAAAACGTGTTTTTGCTTTGCAATTTCCCATAGGGATTTTAAACACAACTGCAACCTGACCTGCTGAATGGAACACTCCCCCAGCTGTGCGACAAATCGCCAGGGCCCTCCTGCCGTTCTTCTATCAGTTAAGGACACCAAGAGGCATTGTGGTGGTAGAACGCCGCAGTTTCTTCATATCATAAACTGGTACATATGTTGTCACGATATCAATGATCATTAACCTGTACAACATTGGTTATCTTGCATTGTTATGTAAAGCATTAGTTCATAACTGCTCATGCGTGCACTTTCAACTTTATTGCATATTAAATCATACCTTAACTAATCCTGCCATGCATCATCCTCACAGTCATTACATATCTCTTTAGAACGGTTGTCATAAATCCCTTTCTGATTGCTGTGACAGCTCTCCTTCTGTCGACACTTGGTACAGCGAGTTGCTGCTTCATGGCTTCCCTTGCTACCGAATGTGTGGCGTTTGTGGTCCTGAGGCCATGCCTGGACTGCAAGTGCTGTGATCACCCAGCGCAGACCATTTCTTACTCCTTTGTTTGCCCTCAAGTGTCCCTGCTTTGAGACATCCCAATGACCCCTTTTGGGCAATTATGCATCCCTGCCATGAGTCATTGAAGGTCCTATCCGCACCTTTGCCCTTTAACATCATTGCATGAGGATATTTATTGTTTATTGTTAAAAACCTTGCAAGTCCGGCATTGCTCAAGTCCCCCTACCGTGAGGGATCCCAAGGACCTTGCTCTCGCAATTATGTGTCCCTTCCATGCGTCATCCCAAGGACCTTATTCAGGCCATTGCCCTTTTATGTCTTGTGTGAGGATGTCATTATTAAACCCCTATAAATCCCACCCAATGCCACTAGTCTTGCTGCTGCTGTGGCACCCACAAAACCTGGTGTGGGGGGCTGGGATCAGTTTGCTCCTGATGACAATGTTGGGACATGTTTGTCCTGGTTGCCTTTTGTCACGCATGTGATCCCGCCCTCTCCCCTGGATTGAGACACTTAAAACCTGCATGCTTCGTTCATTGGGTGACCGCTCAATCCTTTTGGCACGGTTTCGTCGCTCTTGTTGTTGCTGTGTCCCTTTGCTGCTCCATGGGGAGGGGGTTCCTCTGTCGTGACATGGAGTTACTTTTTAAAGGGGATCTTTTTTTCTTTGCTCCCTTTTTCCTGCAACTGGTGGCTGGGTGGTTTCACCCGCAATGGATGCATGCATGTTTGAATTTGCAGACCGCTCCCCATTTGTAGTCACCTTTTAGAAACTTCCAGCATGAGGCAGGCTGTGGCCTGGTCTGTTTCTTACTTGAGTACTGTTTCCCATTGCTACCTCGCTGGAACCAATTTGTCTTCCGATTGCCCCTGCAGGACCGAAAAGACTGCACATGTGACTTCATCCCTTCACATGCAGCGACCATTAGCTCCATAAAGCCTGCTACATCCTGATGATCCCAGTCAATGATGGGCCACTACTGCATTTCTGTCCTGTAACATTCATCATACCTTAACCAAGCTTTCCTCTGATACTTCAACTGCGCTGCCTGGATTTTCTGCTCATACAAGAACAATGCCACTGCTGCCTAAGGAAACATCTCAACACGCAAGCTATTGTACGAAATGCATGAAACCAGTTCTCAATGGATCTCTCTCACCTGGGCTTGCTCTTCTCACACCTATCTTCCTCTTTCTTGACCTGAAGCACCAGGTCCAGTCCTGTCTGCCTGGCCTCAAGCAGTGAAAATATATTGATGAACTCCTTGAGGGAAGACTTAATATATATTCGCTGGCTGGCATGCAATTTGACCCACCCAGTATGTCGCTGCCTCCCCCTGTGCACCCTGCTGATCTGTGTAGCTGGCCAGCTGACCTGTACGTATCTGACCTGGCACTTGCACCTCTGTGCTTTTGCTAATGGCTGTAGGTGCTGTACCATCTTGACCCAAGTCGTGCATGGGCCCAGGCCAGTAATAATGGCCCGGCCAATTGAATGGTGGCGGAGGCGGTGCCTCCAGGCCTCTCCCCCTTTGCCATGGCCACCATGCTGGAGGAACTAGTGGTGGGAGTAAGTATTGCGCCTGCCCTGGGTGTTGCCTTGGCAATGTGCTCGTCTTGTTAACTACACCGATCTGAGTCCTGTAGTTGGCAATTCCGTGCACTGCGCCTGGCTGTCCTGTTGGCCTGTGCTGGGGCTAGCCTCTCTGTTTACCCTGCTGCGTGCCCCCTTCATGAGCATGTGACCCACGCCTTGCATTCGCCCAATGAGCCCTTGCTAGCAGTGCATGTCTTACCATCTGCTAGAGGGGGATGCCCGGTGCATTCTCCAGTCTTCCACGGGTACCTCTTTATAGACTGCGTGTGCCCACTGATCGCTTGCCGAGACGAACTCTGTTTTGCTGCCTTTTCCTTCCTCGTTGTCTGTTGCGAAGCACGGTAGCCATCGCCTCTGTGGGGCCACTGAATTAGCTGCATGCCCCTTATGTGGTGTGTGCTCCAAGTCAGCTCTGCTGCTCGTGCTCCTGCTATGTCCCTTCCTTTGGTCGCTCCACCTTCGGTTTGTCCTCTGGTCACTGCTCCCAGGGCTCCAGTAGCTGCTAGACCCCCTTCTGTGATGCTCTGCTGGCTGTGACTTTTGGCACCGTTGGTGGTGCTCCTTCGAGCTGCTTCTGCTGCTTCCTTTCATCCTGCCTTGAGACCCTATCGCCTTTCTTTGCCCTGATCTGTCCCTCGGGCCCAGGACCTGCTCCATAACCACTCGCACCCTTGCTGGTCTGCTGCCTGCCTCATTCTTACTAGCACTTACTCTATCTCTGAGACGTCCTGGTTCCCACTTGTTCCTGGGGGTGGCAATGCCTTCCCCCGGGGGTGGGAGGGACTAGCTTCCTGTTTGCAACTTCTATCGCTGTGTTCCTGGTTTCCTTGCAGAACCTTGCGGGCTTCTTGCATGACCTCTTCTCATGCCCAGCCTGTGGTGGTGGGCCTCTTTAGTGTTGGCCTTTTTTTGTCCCCTGCCTCTTCAAGGGCTCTACTTCCCACTTCATGGGTTCCTGCTGGAAAGCTGTGCTTCTGTTAAGTAGAGGTCCTGCTACCACTGCTGGGACCGTAAAGTCTCACCTCTTCCCTATGAAAACGTATATTTGGACCCACACCCTCTGTCCCTGCTGTTCTTGCTTTTTTTTGTCACTGCCAAACAACTGATAAGGGTGCTGCCCCTTTAAGCCAAACGCTGCTTGTGTCCCTTGGCCTTGCATACAGTCTCTGAGTGCAGCGCAGAGGACGGTTAAGTCGGCTGGAAAGTCTTGTCTCCTCTCCTCAAGAAATTGTAAAGCGTATTTGCTGCAAACCTTTGCCCCAATTGTTCCTGGTATTTTTTATCATAGCCCCCAACAACCTGATGCGAGTACTGCCCCTGTAAGAGGAAAACTGGTTCTGTTTCCCTAAGGGAAGGCGTGTTGCTCTGCCTTGCATACAGTCTCTGGACTGCCGCACTGCAGGTGGGCGAATCCAGAGGGAGTTCCGCATGTCCTGGGTCACTGGAGGCAAAGGTAAGTCATGGTGAATATACAGCGCAGCATGCTCCTTGCTATGCCGCTGCCCACTACAGTCACAGCGGGCCTCCAAGGTGGCGATGCAGATGGCACTCTGGCGACTCCGACAGTGATTCCCCTGCCAATCAGTTTGATCCCCATGGCAATGTTGGGACACTCTTGTCCCAGTTGCCTTTTGTCACACATGCGGCCCTGCCCCCTACTCTCGATTCGGTCATTTAAAACCTAGATGCTTTGGTCACTGGGTGACCACTTCTTCCTTTTGCCAGGATTTCGCTACCCTTGTCACTGACATGCCCCTTTGTTTGCAGCCCCATGAGGGGAATTAGCCACCATCCACTCTAGGGTTGGCTATGCCTCCCAGTCCAGCCATAGTTGCACAAAATCTGGCAGAAAGCTAGATCTTGGTCCAGAAATATCTCTTTTCCTAATTTGGTGTAAATCTGTTCAGTAGTTTGGAGTTATTAAAGGAAAATGAAATAAAGGTATCTGGGCGGAGCCTCTGCACAGATCTCATGGTGAGATCTGATTGACTGCCAACACATCACCCAGGAAGAGTTGGCAGCCACCTTGGGACTCAGACTCAGCCGAGTCCAGGCCACAAGTCGGGGTACACACAGTTAGACAGCTTTTACCCAATGCTTTAATAGGCTAGACGTCGTCTCCCCTGCCAAGTTTGCCCACAATTAAGTAAAATGAACTTGTCCCGGACCCAGGGACACGGTCAGCAGTGCCTTCACTGTTGACTGCTGTCCACCAAGTAACAACGTGCAGGTGGTGTAGGGGCTTTTTACTTTTGCCTCCAGGTGGGCCCAAGACAAAGGGCTTTCCTTTTGTGCAAGTACAGTCCTGTCTGAGAGCTATGTGCAGCATCACATTCAGGTGCCAGAGCACTTAAGGGGAAACAAAGGCACAATCACTTCATAAGTATTTAAGAGAAACTGCGATTTGAAAGCAAGGTTTTGATTTTGTTTAATCTCTATATAAAAGGACATGCATTGTAAGAATGTCAGCTGTATTAGACTGTGTATTTACATGAATAGCCATTTAAATACCACATTTTTAATATAATTCTTTTAGAGATGCCACTTCCTTTGATGTAACATATGGTATCACACTCTGTGATGTCATTAGCATACTGTCTAACTTAATTAGCTCCCACACTTTTTTTTTAGGTTGAGCGTAGCAGCGCACAAGCGCTGCTTTTCTGACATGTTGGTATCTATGTGGGCTTTTAACCATGGCACGTCCATCACTATCACTCATTCATGGGCTTGCCTTTCAAAAATCCTTTGTGATCATTGGTAAATGCTTTTCCTTTGTCCCTCCTTGGGGCAGTTTTGTTACCGCCTTGGCCATTGAATCTGTTACATGGATAATTGCTCTATTGCTGATATGTTTGACTGCAAGCAAACTTCTTTTTCTTTTTGTGTCTCTCCTTCATGCTCACACTCCTGGCAGCCGTGGCGCTTTGAATCGACCTGCTTATGTCAACTATTTTACTTTTCATTTTCAATTTACAACACTAATAGCTCTAACTCGAGCAAACGCGAGACCCATCGCATTGCAAATGCCTAAGGACTTGTACTGTGGCCAAGTCCAAGAAAAAATAAAATAAAACAGAGGGGGGCGGGTAGGAGTACCCTGACCCACTAGGCATGGTGGTTCGGTCCCACTGGCACCCTGCTGGGCCATAAGGCGTTTAAAAAAAAAAGAAATACCGCAGATTTGCGAATCTGCGTTGAAAAAAAACAACTGCAGTCTTTCGCGCTGACAGTTGGTCTTGCTTGTCTGTTACCTTAGCTGGTAAGGAATTGTAAACTTTGGCTGCCTGTACTCTGTACTTTGTCCATACCATCATATTTGATGCTTTGGCATCTATAATTTTGATCATTAGTTCACCTGTAGAAATCCCGAAAATTACAAAAGCCTGTTTTTTTTTTGTTCAGCAAAATTGTTTTTTTCAGTTAGCTCACTGGTGAAAATTACCAATTCTTTATAGGCAAATTCTGCCATCAAATTATTTTACTGTGAGTAAACACAACAAATTAACATTTGCAGGAGAATATTCTTGGAATATTGGAAACATTAATCAGCAATGCAACGGAAAAAACAAAATGTACCTATTTAAAAGTAATGATAAAATACCCCATTTTGTTGGATTATGGCAGTGCAATAATAATTTCACATGCCCATGGTGTCACCTGGTTAATGTTTTTGTAACTAATCTGGAAATCCATACACTGTTGGTGGAACCTGTAATCATAGTCAGTTGCATTATAGTAAATTAAACAATGTGTGAGGAATCCATAACCATAAACAGACTGCTTGAGGTGTGGTGCTTGAGGTGTGGCGTCCAATTCTGTAAAGAAGAACATGATGCAGGAAAGAAAAAGGTTTGCCAAAGACTATTACAAAGATCAGAGTAAAGAAGAGATGGAACTGGGTCTGAAACAAATAATCCTCCAGTAAAAGTGTCCTCATTGTCCCTTCCTCATTTTATCATAGTTGATCATTGAGAAGATGAGGCAGCAATTTACAAGTAATTGCAATGCAATACGTCTCACATTTGTGAGAGTTAGAGCTATTGGCATTGTAAATTACAATGCCTTTTACCTATGTTTTGTGGTTTGGAGTGTAGTGGATGTATGCAAGGTGCCAGACGCAGCCCTCCCAAGCCTGTCATTGCAGGAGAGAAGACACAACAAAGCCGTCATCTTGGGAGTGTTTTTGCCTCATTTCTACAGACTGGTTGTGATACCCTAGAGATGCAACCCTTTCTAGTGTGTTTATTTAAACCTTTATAGCAGATGTGCAGATTGGTGAAACAGAACTTCAGTGGTAAATGGGCAGACAGGATAGGTTTTAGAGGTGCAACATCTGTGACCCTGAGTCGGTGTTTTAAATGGAAATACAGAAGGGCTGGTACTCCTTACTCATTTAAAGCATTGCCTTGGGTTAACAGGCTTATGGCAGCCCTTGGCTCAGGACTGGACTCTGTGGAACAGATAAGTGTATCTAAATCTCCTGGGTCTTGACAGTGCCTTTTGTGTGCATACATTTGTGAACTAGCGGATGGTTTTGAAGTCAGAATTATCTCTGTTGGGGTGTCTACTCAAAATTTGAAGTCTTGGCCTGGGGCAGCGCCTTCGCTATGGCGAAGGAGGGTTGCCCCACTGGCTGAGACAGAAGCAGAAAAATAAATCAATAGTTTACCATTGTCTTATTTTTTTGCTTCTGGCACAGCCAGCAGGGCAGGGACGGGTGTGGCTAGGTCACGGGAGATGGGATGGGAGGAGGGGAGAGTGCACCTAGGTGCAAATGTGTGTTTGTCTGGCCGTCATGCACACTTAGGTTTCTTCAGCCCGACTGTGTTTAACAGCTGGGCTGGAGAAATTGCACAGACCCCACGGCTGGATCTGAGCGGCAGTCCGAGCTGCCCAGACCAATCCTGGTTCTGCTTTCATGTTAAGTTTAGCATGAAAGCAGCACCAGGATTGCTGGGGAGCCTGTGCTGGTGTCTCAGCAGTGAATGTTGGGGCACCACAAGAGGAGCAACGAGCGAGGCGGCAGGGACGGAGGCAAGGTAAAAAAAACACATCTTTACCTCTTCCCCCCGTCCGCCCCTCCCCATGAGTTATGGGGCCGCCGCTGGTCTTGGTCTTACCATCTGGACCATTCAGAGTACAGCGGAAAGCCTCAGTTTGGACAATAGAGTGATTTTTCGCCTAGACCAGTGGTGAACAGGGAGGCTTCTACAGGGCTGGTTCATTGGCATTTTTTCAGGCTATGAAAAGGATTCAAATGTATGTTTTTTTTGGAATCCAAGGTAGGTCCAGAACCACGTCAGAGTTTCTTGATACCCACATAAGATACATTACATAAAAATAATTTATATGGAACTTGTTTACACAATGGTTACCCTGCAAGCCTGGCATGGATCCTGCCTGTTTGTTGTCTTATTAAAAAAAAGACTTCAGTCACAACAACCCATTTGGGTTACCTAAGTACAAGCAGTGGTTGGTCCTGGTGGCCACAGTTTGTGAAACAACAGTTCTCCTGTTTAAAACATCTCCTGCCCATGGAGTTTTTACTGTTACTGTCCAGGATTGACTTGAATATGTAGTCCTTGTGGTGTGTACCCATATAAACAAACACACATATATTCCTATAGACACAGGGAGGAGTGGTGAAGCACTAAGAGGACCTCGAGTAGAAGCAGCCATGAGAAAAGGGCCACTTGATAGAGTCAGAAAGAAATTTTCTTGACATTGATTGTCCATGTACTTGGTAACCACTACAATCAGAAATAATGCATATGGTTTATATCAAGGATGCTTGGGAACTTAGTAGAGTGGTTACATGAAGCCTGCGGTGGAATAGAGGAAAGCATGTTAACATTAATGGACTGTGACAGCCAATGCATGGATCAACATACACAGGAGTCCAGAGGTTGATGGGGAAGCATTCTGCGGCTGAGATAGCGACTGGAGGGGGTATTCGAGGTAGTGTTTCTTCAAACAGGAAGCAGTGCTATTCAAGCACTGTTTTAGGCAGAGCTTCGGGGGGGGTGCAATCTGTAAGGTTGCACTAGCTGTAAGCGGACTGTAATCAAAGCCATGACACCTGTGAAGAGGAAGAAGTGATGGAGTTTGCTCCACTTTTGTGCCGTATGATACGCTGCCCCTCTCACTGTGGAACCCTTGTGTTAGCTTCTTTGCGCTACACGATTAGTAAAATGGCTGCCTCTACTAACTGAACTCTATTTTTAAGAGGCCTAATTTACATCCGAAGGCTAGGTGTTTTTTGCTATTAAGCTTGAGGACCTGAAGTGCTTTGGTTAGGAGTCACAACTCCTTTTAAACCGTTTTGGAGACAACACATTTCACCATCTTCTTACCTAGAACTAACCTATGTGCTTGGTTGGTGACCCTAGCGAGGTTACCAAGAGCACAAACTATCGTCTAGTGTTAATCTCTACTCAAGTCAGTTGGTTAACCCCTTCTGTGTCGGGGACGTAATGTGGCACAGCGCTCCTGTGCCAAGGACGTAACCATTACGTCCTGGCATCGGCCTAGCACTCACCCCCATGGGCCAAGGGGGCAGGGATGGGAGAAGTGCTTCCCCTACGACCCGACCCTCTCCCCATCTAGGGACATCAGAACGCGATCACGCGCTGACATCATTTGAGGCTGCCATCATGCTGGAAGCAACACAGCAAGTTTCTCCTCCGGCTGGGGGGGGGGGTTCTTCTAAAAGAGGCATCAGGGGAAAGGAAAGGGTTTCCCTTTCCCTCAATGTCTCTTTCAGCATCCCTGGTTCCCGATCGCACCACGATCGAGCAGCAGGAATGATCACTAGACACCAGGTATTTTGTGTTTGTGTGTATTACATGTGGGGGGAGCCGCCCCTTGGGCAGGGGTTACTCCCCTTAGGGGGGCATATTGTTTATCACCATTTCTGCCCCCTTGGGGGCAGATCGGCCTATTTTGTTTAGGCCCATCTGCCCCCAAGGGGGGGCAGAAGCCACTTAGGCACCAGGGATCGTGTGTTTTTCGTTTGGGGGGGTGGCCCCTGGGGCATGGGTCGTTCCCCATGGGTACACATTACTAATGGCCATTTCTGCCCCATCTGCCTACTTCTTTTAGGTTCATCTGCCCCCAAGGAGGGCAGGAGCCACGAAGACACCAGGGCTTTTTTTATTTTTATTTATTTTTTGTGTTGGGGGCGGCCCCTTAGGCAAGGGTTCCCCCCCCAAAGAGGGCACAGAACTGTTAGACATTTCTGCCTCCCTTAGGGACAGATCAGCCTATTTTTTTAGGCCCATCTTCCCCCAAGGGGGGGGCAGAAGCCACTTAGGCACCAGGGATTGTGTGTTTTTTGTTTGGGGGGGGCGGCACCTTGGACAAGGGTCGCTCTCCATGGGGGCACATTACTAAACGCCATCTCTGCATCCCTTGGGGGCAGATCAGCCTATTTTTTTAGGCCCATCTGCCTCCAAGGGGAGCAGAACCCACTAAGACACCAGGGACAATTTTTGTTTCAGTTTCTTTTTGTGGGGGGGGCAGCCCGGTGGGCAAGGGTCACCCCCCCATAGGGGGCACTTGACTGTTGGCCATTTCTGCCCACCTCGGGGGCAGATCGGTCTAGTTTTTAAGGCCCATCTGCCCCGAGGGGGGCAGAAACCACTAGACACCAGGGGAAATTTCGAAATGTTTGGTGGGGGGGGGGGGGGGTGTTGGTCAACTGGCGAAGTATTTACATTTGTGATTATAATGGTTTATTTCTCCTTTTTGATCTAGTTCAAAGCTTTTGCTTCCTTTGCTGTGACTCCTTGTGGTTTCGGCAGTGGTCGACCTGCAGTTTGCGTAGCTGCATGTTTTAGGTAAGAAAAAACAATTTACTCCAAATGAGTATTCTTGCCCTGCATGAATGACATTTTTGTAAGTGGTGTACTAAATGCTGGTTTGTGTGTGAAATTGTCCTTAGATTTGTGCACAAGTGTTGTCTTATGTATAATATTCTTTTCTTTTTAGTGGGATATCATTGGTGATTGCTATGTCTCTGCAGAGTAGTTGCTGATGAGTATAGCTTTTTCAGGCAAGTGAGTGGTATAGTTTTTGTGTTTATAACTCTTTGTGATAAAGCCACACTTTGTTTATTACTTATCTCACAAAGTGCTGGTTGTTGGTGGTGCATTTGTCAAGTTACTTTTCGTAGGAAGGATCATGGCTAGCCGCAGGATGACCACTCAGCAGGTTGTTGGTATGCTTTTTGAGCATGATTATTAGACTGACTCTGCATCAGGGGTGGCTCCTCCATAAGGGCGGAGGAGCGTCGCACCCCCCGTGAGCAGCTGCAGCTGCAAACCTTTTGCCAAAAAACTATCATAAACCGTGTTTATGATTGTTTTTTGGGAAAAGGGGCGGAGCCACGGGGTGACGTGCACTGAGAGCACTCCCCCTCAGAGCGCATGTGTGTTTGGACGGCCGGAGACACATGCGTACAGGGCTTTCGCCAGCCCAGAGAGAGAGCCTGCACAGGCTCCCAGTCTGCCTGGGAGCGCCCTGACTGGGTGCTCCCAGCCAATCCTGATGCTGCTCCAAGCAGCGTCAGGATTGGCGCAGGGCAGGCTGGGAGCCTGTGCCTGCAGCAGAAGACGGATGAGGCAGAGGAGCTGTGTGGGGCGGGAGCGCAAATAAGTATTTTTTCAAATGTAATTATTTTTTATTTAGTCCCCCCCCCCGCGTGCGCCCTCTTTTAAATTTGCGCGAGCCACAAGTGCTCTTCATCTGAGGCAGAGGAGGAAGTGCAAAATTCTGGCAGTGAATTTTCGGTCCAAGAGGAATCATCTGATATTGACGCCACTCTCAGTGCACATGAAGTGCCTGTTTTAGAGAAGGACACTGATGTGCAATAGTGCAGCAGCCAGCGGCTCAAAGGCTTCCCAATGGAAGACCTGAACTCTGGGTTGCCCCAAACATGGAGCAGCCATAGTTGCCTACCTTTACTGGTCTCCCGGGGTGTAGAGCCAATACAGAAAACTTTTTGCCTATCAATTTCTTTCAGTTGTTTGTGGATAATGTATTTTTGGAAGATATTGATGAGCAGACCAATGTGTATGCTGAGCAGTATTTGAGGGACAACAGTACCAGACTTAGGCCACACTCTAGAGCTACCAAGTGGATTCCCACAAATCTGGAAGAAATGAAAAAGTTCTTCGGTTTTACTTTTTTGATGGGGTTGATAAGGAAGCCGTCACTGGCTTCTTATTGGTCTACTAGTCCCTTGATGGCAACGGCTATATTTCCTGCAACCATGACTCATAATCGGTATTTGCTTCTTCTTCGGATGCTGCATTTTGTTGACAATGCTTTAGCCTTGCCACAAGATCACCCTGATTATGACCGTGTTTTAAGAATAGGCCTATCCTTGATCACTTTGTAGATCGGTTTTCAGAGGTCTATGTTCCAGAGAAAGAAATATCTGTGGACGAATCTTTGGTATTGTTCAAGGGCCATTTGGGTTTTGGACAGTACATTCCTAGCAAGAGGGCACGGTATGGAATTAAGATGTATATGCTGAATGAAAGTAGTACAGGATATGTTTATAATTTCCGGGTTTACACTGGTAGGGGTTCCAGTATTGACCCCGCTGGTTGTCTGCCCACTTTTGGAGTTAGTGAGAAAATTGTGTGGGAACTTGGTAGATGACTGTTTAACAAAGGTCACCGTTTGTACCTAGATAACTTCTACACTGAAGTGCAATTGTTCAGGGTATTATTCAGAGTGGACACTGTTGCCACAATCCACTCTAACCTAACATAACCTAACCATAAAGGCTATCCAAGGGAGCTTGTGTGTAAAAACTTGAGAGGGGACAGTGTACTGCCTTGCGTAATGATGAGCTGCTAGCTGTGAAATTTGCAGACACGAGGGACGTCTACATGCTGACTATCATCCAGTACTCCCCCTGTGACTGTTTGGGGTCAGGTTGCCAAAGTGCACAAATCTGCGTGCATTTTGGACTACAATAAGCACATGGGTGGTGTAGATACAGTAGATTGGGCCAGTAGTACACTTGGCTCCACCAGCCTGCCTCCGTGCCCCTGACCCTGCCTTTGCTGCAGAAGGAAGTTTGAGGCAATGCACCACCCGCAGAAACCTGCCTGCGCCTCATCCCTGGTGCCTAGTGGTAGGCGTATCTAGTGTGCATTGTAACTTGTATTTCGTTTTGTGCACTGTTTTTGGCGTTGCCTGTGCCAATTTGCTGCTCCGCTTCGTTTTGCCTTCTCTGATTGTCCCGTGCTCAATTCCGGCTCTTGCCGGTTGTTCAATCCTGCTGCTGCGTCCCCGTCCCCTTCGCGTCCCCATTGGCCACTACCTCCCGCCTCCCAGCTGCTCCTCTCTCCCACTTCCCCTTCTTAATGGCGGCCGCGCAGGGGCCGATTGCAGCGAGCGTGCCGCTGGCACGCCAGAGGCAAGCCCGTCTGCACCCGTCTGCACCCGTCCTCACCAGGACCGCGCCCATAGCCTGTCCCCCTGATCCACGCTCCTCCGGCCCCCCCAAGCGCCACTACTCCTCCACAGAGCTCCTTGCTCTCAACCCCAGCCGGCACACCACCTGCACCCAGACCAACCCCAGACACACACACAGACCTTTCGCATGCTACTCATGCCGCTTCTCCTGCACTCGCACCAACAACACCAACAAGCACCAATCACCTCAACTGCATCCTCCTTAACACCCGCTCAGTCCACAAGCACACCATCGAGCTTTGGGACCTACTCATGACAAACTCTCCCCACATTGCCTTCCTCACTGAAACATGGATGAACTCCTCATTGGAACCCAACATCGCCATAGCCATCCCAGAAGGATACAAAATCACCCGTACAGACCGTATCAACAAACCAGGAGGAGGAATCACCATAATGCACAGAAATTCCATCAAGATTTCCACCAACACCAAAGACACCCTAAACACCACAGAGCACCTACACTTTCAGGTACATGTCAACGCCAACACCACCCTAAAAGGAACCCTCATCTACAGACCACCAGGAACCCGCCCCCCATTCTGTGACACCATCGCAGACACTATCAGCTCCCACACCTTCGCCTCCACGGACTACCTACTCCTCGGTGACCTTAACTTTCACCTGGAAAGCACCCACGACTGCAACTCCACGGCCCTGCTGGATAACCTCGCAAACCTCGGCCTCAAGTAACTGGTCACCTCACCCACCCACTCAGCCGGTCACACGCTAGACGCCATCTTCATTTCCAGCAGCCACATCGCCTTCACTCACACCACCGAACTCCACTGGTCTGACCACCACTGCGTCCACTTCTCCTTCCTGAAGCCCACCACCCACCACCAACAACATCCTACCGCAAGTGGAACAAGATCTCCAAAGAACAACTGATCTCCAACCTCGCAAAAGCTCCACCTCCCAGTACCAACAACCCCATCGTTGCCGCAGTCAACCTCACATGATGGCTATAAGCATGCGCAGACTCCCTCGCCCCACTCAAAATAACCAACAACACCTGCACCATCA
This sequence comes from Pleurodeles waltl, assembly GCF_031143425.1. Lineage (NCBI taxonomy): Eukaryota > Metazoa > Chordata > Amphibia > Caudata > Salamandridae > Pleurodeles > Pleurodeles waltl. The sequence goes on from NC_090445.1 coordinate 1,116,117,757, forward strand.
AGGACAACCTCGCAAACCTCGGCCTTAAGTAACTGGTCACCTCACCCACCCACTCAGCCAGTCACACGCTAGACGCCATCTTCACTTCCAGCAGCCACATCACCTTCACTCACACCACTGAACTCCACTGGACTGACCACCACTGCGTCCACTTCTCCTTCCTGAAGCCCACCACCCACCACCAACAACATCCTACCCCCTACCGCAAGTGGAACAAGATCTCCAAAGAACAACTGATCTCCAACCTCGCACAAGCTCCACCTCCCAGTACCAACAACCCCAACGTTGCCGCCCTCAACCTCACGTGATGGCTATAAGCATGCGCAGACTCCCTCGCCCCACTCAAATTAACCAACAACACCTGCACCATCAAGACAGCCCCCTGGTTCACCACAGAACTTCAGTCTTCCAAACGAGAATGCTGAAAATTTGAGAAAGCCTGGCGCCAAGAACACTCAGTGAACAAGTCCTCTGCCCTCAAATCAGCCATGCGCAAACATCACCAGCTCATCCGGATCACCAAACGATCCTTCTACAAAAAAACGCATAGACAACGCACACAACAGCAAGGAACTTTTTGCCATTATCAAAGAACTCACCAAACCCAAATCCTGCGCCATCGACCCTCCACACTCCCAAGACCTCTGCAACTCCCTCTCCAACTAGTTACACCACAAGATCCCAGACATACAGGGCAGCTTCACATCGTCATCACCCACCATCACCACCACCGACACAGCCAACACCATGGCACCATGCTGCACCAACGTACTGAACACCTGGACCCCCACCAACGATGAAGAAACTGGCATAACCATGAGCCCCATCCACTCAGGCTCCCCAACAGACCCTTGCTCCCACCACATCTTCAACAAGGCCAGCCAAATCATCGCTCCCCAGCTCCGGGCCATCATCAACAGCTCCTTTGAGACTGCAACCTTCCCAGATATTTGGAAACACGCCGAAGTCAACGTTCTTCTAAAAAAAAACAAAGCAGACCCTGAAGACCTCACAAACTACTGACCTATCTCTCTACTCCACTTCTCCGCAAAGGTCCTAGAGAAGATAGTAAACATACAACTGTCTCGCTTCCTAGAAGACAACAACATACTCAATGTCTCCCAGTCTGGATTCCACAAAAACCACAGTACAGAGACCTCCTCATCGCCTGTACAGACAACATCAGGACTAGATTGGACAAGGGCGAAACCGTCGCCCTCATCCTCCTGGACCTATCCACAGCTTCCGACACCGCATGCCACCAAACCCTTCTCACACACCTCTTCGACGCCAGAATTCACCACAAAGCCCTGGACTGGCTCACCTCCTTCCTCTCAGAAAGAACCCAAAGAGTTTGCCTTCCTCCTTTCCGGTCTACAGCCACCAAGACCATCTGTGGGGTCCCCCAAGGATCCTCCCTCAGCCCTACCCTCTTCAATATCTACATGGCTCCACTCGCCAACATCATCCGCCCCCACGGCCTCACCATCATTTCATACGCTGACGACACACAGCTCATCATCTCCTTCACAAGGAACCCATCCACCGCCAAGAGTAACCTAAACGCCGGACTCCTCGCCATCGCTAACTCGATGACAGCAAGCCACCTCAAACTGAACTCAGAAAAAAACAAGATCATCATCTTCGGTCCCAACAAGACAGCATGGAATGACTCTTGGTGGCCCACCACCCTTGGACCACTCCCAACACCCGCCACCCAGACACGCAATCTTTGCATCATACTGAACTCATCCCTCACCATGACTCAGCAAATCAACACCATATCACCCTCCTGCTTCAACACCCTTTGCATGCTACGCAAGACTTTCAAATGGATTCCTTTAGAAACAAGAAGAACTGTCACGCACGCCCTCATAAGCAGCAGACTGGGCTACAGCAACGCCCTCTACGCTGGGACCACAGCCAAGCTTCAGAGCAAAATCCAGTGCATCCAGAACGCAGCCGCACGTCTCATCCTCAACCTCCCTCGCCACGAACACATCTCCGCCCACCTCAGATCCCTACACTGGCTGCCCATCAACAAAAGGATCATTTTCAAAATCCTTGTCCACGCTCACAAAGCCCTCCACGACACCGGACCGGCCTACCTCAACGAACAAATCAACTTCCACAAACCAACTCGACAGCTCCACTCCGCCGACCTCACCCTCGCTACAGTCCCCCGCATCCAACGCACCACCTCCGGCGGCAGATCCTTCTCCCATCTCGCCGCCAAAACCTGGAACTCCCTCCCCACCAACCTACGCAAGACCGAGGACCTCCTAACCTTCAGAAAGCACCTCAAAACATGGCTCTTCGAGCAGAAACCCCCCCAATCCCCCTCCGGCGCCTTGAGACCCTACCGGGTGAGTAGTGCACTTAAGAAATGTATTTGATTGATTGATTGATTGATTGGAACCTTACTCTGCTTTAGGTAAGTCTTACATTTGGTATAAGAAGTTAGCAATTCATCTTTTCCATTTAGCAACTTTTATTGCTTTTATAGTGTTCAAAGATTGTTTTCCAGAGTCAAGGATGACTTTTGTTAAATTTCAGGAGTCTGTGACAGACAGCCTTGTTGTGGTGGAATAGGCAAGAGTTCCTAGAGGAGCACTGGCAGAGGTTGAGGCTAGATTTAAAGATCTCCACTTTCCTGATCACATTCCTCCCATGCCAAAAAAAGACTTTGCCGCTAAGAAATGTAGAGTCTGTGCCCGAAGAGGTATCCGGAGGAAGACTCGTATGTATTGCCTCGATTGTCCTTCTAAGCCTAGGCTGTGTGTGGCCGGCTGCTTCGGAAATTACCACACCCAAAATAATTATTGGGAACTACAAGGAGCATAAACTGCCTGTTCTATGTTGTTTTATATTTTTTGTTCAGTTTCATAGTTGGCATTACTGTTGTATTTAGTTAGAGCTTTTGGGGGTAATTTTGACCTCAGCTGTCTTTTTTAAAGACCGCCGAGGAACCGCCGTGCGGAAGACCGCCATTGGTGGCGGTTTGCCGCTCGGCCTATTATGACCGTTGGCAGCTCTCCGTCCTTTTACGGACGGAGAGCCGCCAACAGCCATACTGGCAGGAGGCGGGGAAGTGGAGGTTGCTCCACCGCCACGGCAACAGAACACAGCCCAGCGAATCACGTCCTGTGATTCGCCGTGGCGGTGTTCTGTTGGCGGTGTGGTGTCGGCGGAGCTGCCCCCATGGCTCCCGTCCACTCCCGGAGGATCGTCGGACCAGGTAAGTCGATCGTCCGTGAGGGGAGGGGGTGGGGGGGTGTTGTGTGTTGTGTGGGTGCATGGGGGTGTGCGTGTGTGTATGTAGAGAGGGGGTGTGAGTGCGTGTATGCCTGCAGGGTTGTTGTGTGTATGGGAATGAGTGCGTGTATGTCTGTGGGTATGTCTGTGTGCATGTATGTTTGAATGTGGGTGTGCGTGTATGACTGTGTGTGTGGATGTAGGCATGTATGTCGGCGTGTGTGCGTGTAAGTATGTAGGTGGTGCGGGTATGGGTGAAGTGATGTTGGCGGTCAGGGTGGGGTGGGGGGCCCTGCCACCTTTGGGGGGTGGCAGGGGTGGTGGGGGGCCAGGGGAGGGTGTCGGGTGGGGGTGGGGGAGACCCCTATCAGTGCCAGGGAAGGAATTCCCTGGCACTGATAGTGCTTACCGCCAAGGATTTCATGGAGGTTCAAACCGCTGGAAATCCACGGCGGTAAGCTGGGTCCAAATACCGCCAGCGGTATAGTGACGGCCGCCGGGCTTGAGACCCAGGTCTCCAGCCCGGCGGTCGTCTCCGCCCTGGCGGCCGGAACGGAGAACCGGCGGATGACCATGGCGGTAACCGCCATGGTCATAATTCCACAGAGTAAGACTGCCGGCCTGTTGGCGGTCTTACCGCCGGTTGTCCGCCTTCCACCAGGGGTGTAATGACCCCCTTTGTTTTTGTAGTTTTGTACTTACTTATAATTAGTTAGTGTTTTCTTTTCTGTTAAAACAAAGAGTTCTGGCAGTGTGCGTGGAGTGGCGCTTGGCTGGTGGTGTGCGTGGAGTGGCGCTTGTCTGGCGGTGTAAATAGTGACTTGCTGTTGGCCACTACGACACACTGCTAGCCAAATGCCAGTCACAGACTCCGTCAGCTGGTGTGATTGCTGTGTCAGGCATGTGGGCATATGAAAGTGAAGGGCCCATGAATGGCGCTGTCTGTTAATGTGAGTGTTGTAATGTGCTGGGCCTGCGGCTGGCGGCGTGAATTGTCTTGTGCATATTACGTATGAAAGGTGAGTGAATGGACTGTAAAACGGTTGATACTTTGACTTGGCTTTACAGCTAATGAGCTGTGAGTCATTGGTTCAGTTTTGTGGCCTTTCAGTTATTAACAGTGCATTTCATTTTTGTGAAATCTCTTGTTAATAAAATTTGATCTATTGAACCATCACTCACCCTCGTGCCAAATCCAACCATTATGTGAAGTAAAATTAAAAATGAAAAAACCCGCTCCGCTGTCATCAGGCGTCGGAACACACCCGTGACATGCTAGGTGTTTAGGGTGGGACCCCGATGATGAAGCATTCCACCAACTAGGTTGGTGGGTGAGGGCTCTTTTTAGTATAACCTAAGGACGTTTCTTTTCACAATATGAATGTCTGGACCATCCCAAAAGGACATGGACATATCAAAATGATCTATTACAGAACTACTTGTTTCTGCGGGAGGGTCACCTGAGTTTTTGGTCCAGGGTGCGGTGGTCATCTAGGAAAACCTACCAAAACCAGACATTTTTTAAAACTAGACATCCAGTAGAGTCCAGGTAGGTGTGGCTTGTGTGGATCCACCAACATTTTCTCACCCAGAATCCCTCACAAATCTCAAATTTAGCTACAAGCCCATATATATCCTCGCAACCAGAAGAGTCCAGCAGACATAACGGTGTATAGCTTTTAAAAATCTGCAATAGCTGGAAAAAGTTACAGAAGAAAACGTGGAGAGAAATAGCTGTTTTTTTCAACTCAATTTCAATATTATTTTTATTTTAGCTGTTATTTTCTGTAGGAAAACTTTGAAGGATCTACACAAATGACCCCATGCTGAATTCAGAATTTTGTCTACTTTTCAGAAATGTTTAGCTGTCCGGGATCCACCACTGGTTTCACATCCATTTCTGTCACTAAGTGGAAGGAGGCTGAAAGCACAAAAAACAGTTAAAATGGGGTATGTCCCAGTAAAATGCCAAAATTGTGTCGAAAAATGCAGTTTTATGAATCAAGTCTGCCTGTTCCTGAAAGCTAGGAAGATGGTGATTTTAGCACTACAAACCCTTTGCTGATGCCGTTTTCAGGGAAAAAACGCATGTTTTCTTCTGCAGCACTTTATTCCCATTTGTGTGAAAAAAACATAATTTTAGCTGTAGTTTGGCTAATTTCTTGGTCTCCTCAAGGGGAACCCACAAACTCTGGGTACCTTTAGAATCCCTAAAATGCTGGAAAAAAAGGACGCAAATTTGGCGTGGATAGCTTATGTGGACAAAAAGTTATGAGGGCCTAAGCGAGAACTACCCCACATAGCCAAAAAAAGGCCCGGCACAGGAGGGGATAAAGGCCTTGCAGCGAAGGGGTTTTTAATGCACCCACTGCAGAGGTCTTGTCAGAATGAGAATGTCAGATCACAATCCTGACATCGTTTTTTCACCTCTTCATCTCTGCAAGGTCGATGCAAATCAATAATATTGATTTTGTTAAGAATGGCACCTGCTTTGCAGTGTTATGAAATGACAGAACCTGTATAACTAAGCGCTATATGAAAAAAAAACAAGTTATTCCCAGGCTGCCCCAACACACACCAGACAAGAATCCTAGGGGAGAGGATGTGGCGAAAGGTCTAGAGCTGCGGAATTTGGAGCTGGGGAACACAGTTCGAGCCTCTGCGCCGGCTGAACAGCCTGTATTTCTGGGCAAATCATGTAATTTCCCCTTGCTACCAAAAATGAATGTGTTCTTGTGTAATGTAACCCTTGCTCACGTAAATCACTGTAATACCTTTGTATCGAGATTGCAGTATATAAAACTACAAAAAAAAAAAAGTATTCCAATACCTTTGTGTTGTGTTCACGCTACATAAAACAGCAAAAAAAAAAAAAGTAAAAAAGACCTGCAGACATTTCAAAGAAACAGCAAGATGCACGGAAATAAGGAAGAAGAAGAAAAACATACCGCCATGAGCGCAAAGGAGGAGGGCAAAAGAAAAGAAGGGGTACAGGGCAAGCAGCCATGGTGGCATAGGAGTTAACAAACAACAGCAGGGAAGGGTGATTGAATGGCGGGACAAGCAAGAATACAGCGTGGGTGAGTGTGATTTAAGCACTCAGGTGAAGCAGTAGAGTGCATATACAGTGCCCCTGAGCTCAGCATTGTAAGCACAATGACAGGAGCAGGAAACCAAGAAAGAAAAAGTTCCCCAAATAACATATAAACACAGGAAAGTGTAATTATACAGTAGTTAGTCACCGATCCCAAAAAGAAAACACTGAAACGTAGAAATGAAAGGGCCTTAAGCCCACAGTTGTAAGTATACTAAAAGTATACAAGAGGCCGTATGCTTATGCTCAACCTAAAAATTGACTTAATTAATGATTTAAGTTATTTGCTAATTGTCCAACCCCAAACATTCATACTTCATCTGTTTCAGGGAACAGTCCTAAGTGTATGGAAAACAAAACAACTGTTCCAAAAGCCCAAGTAATGCATATTTCAAATTTACACTTAATATGCATCATTTTGGACTAGGTTTTTTTTTTAACACAATTTTAAATTGACTTTGATAATCCTTTCTACTCTCACTTTAAATACTTTTCCCATGGGCTTTCTTTTCCCATACCCCACCCCTGTGATAACTGAGGTTACTTTTGCATTATCCCACACTCCTAGCAGTAGTAAGGTCTGCACCTCAATTTGCATGTTAAGGTTGCATGTAGTCATGGTAAATTCACTATAAAATCATGTTCAGCTTTTTTGAACAAAATCCACCAGCATACGTAGGAAAAGACTGATACGTCTTTTCAGGGCCTATGACATTTTAAATTACATGGAAGCCTTGGTAATTGGACGTACAACCAGGGGCATAGCTTCAGGGATAGTGTTTGGGGTGTTATCAAAAATGTATTCTGTAATAAATAGTTGAGTACATGTGATTTCAGTCATGTAATGTGAAGCTTCTGTCGGATTTCACCTTGGATTTTTACTCGCTCACAGGACAAAAACACGCACACTTTTTCTTGTCTATGTTTTGAAGGCCTTAAAATGTTGATTAGTTTTAAAACTATTGCTTTTTAAGGACCCCCATCGATCCTCACTCCTCTCTCTTTCCACTGCTCATTAAGACCCCCTCATGTCTTGCTTCTAGTATATCCCAGCATGATTGTTGGGAAGTCTGACGCTCACACCCCCCAAGCATACTGGCCAAGCTACGCTCCTGCTCAGCATCGACATCCCATCAATTTCACTGTTCAGCAGCTTCACATATTTAGATAGCCGGACTGACTGTGAAGAAACTGTTGTAGCAGAGGACATATTTTGAATGCTATTGTTTACATCTGCACTTCTACAAGACTTTACTGAATTTTAATGATGACTGTTTTATCTTTCTTGTGACCTGTAACTATTTTACGCTATTTGCCAGTATAATAGAGAATTGATTGACTCACCTAGAAAGGCTTGTAGATGCCGAAAGGGTTACACCCAAGTGAATGTGCACACCATTGGAATTGGATCTCCATAACTAACAAGGAAGGGGTCACTCATTGTTAGGAGAGTGTAAACTTATTCACACATTCTTTAATACCCTATTGACTCTGTATCACTGACTTACATCCACATTTATAAATACAGCCTAACATACATGAGTTTAAGTTACTCCCATTTACAGGCATAGGTCAGTGTAGTGGGCAAGTAGTAGCCAGCCAATGAATCACTCAGGGACAGCAGTAGGTTTCAAAGTAGAATTAATCCAGTCATTAGACCCATGACCCGGCAAGACTATGTTTTGCTTTCCTTATCTTATTACCGAGCTGACAAAACTTCTCTGGAATGCACTTCTTAGTTTAAAGCAGACATTTATGATTATTACTTCACCACGAGGTTCCTAAGAGACGAGATTAGTAGTTTGGAAGCACACATTTAAAAGTAGTCACAGCAATGAAAGGAAAATAAATCAAAGTACTTCTCAATTGTAATATACAGAGCAAATGCATGTGCTTATTTTATAGCATACCTTTCAAGCAAAGAATACAACTCAAAATTCATCACTGTAGGGCCTATCACTGCTCGTCATCTTTCTCATGCCTGCAAGTTGATGACTCCTGTTCAACTGCGAGAAAGAGATTTTTACCTAAACGGGAGGTCAGGCAGCTGACGTCCGCTCCTGACTGAAGTCTTTGAAAATTCCCCCGCTGCTGCCCAGGGATTCCCCTTATAATGAAAAAGCCTGCTAACAGGCCCTTTCCTCTAATAGTCAAAACATGCTGGCTACTGTACATCAGAGTGGGAAAAGATCATGCTTTGGAGTTTGGCCAAGTCTCCCAAGCTCGCTTGTTCCCAGGGCTGAGCAGAGGGAAAAACACAAAATATACGCTCTCTTATCACGCTAGGGCTCGGTGAGAATTCGAAATACGAATCAAACAGCTTAGTCTACCATGTGGAAAAACACAGCTCAATGTCAAACTCCACGATAAAGCCCATAGGCAGCTAAACTGAAAACAGAATGTAATGTCTAATGCAATGTCTAAACTGAATACGGAATGTAACGTGCTACTGGTGAACATTGAACAACTAATATGCGCAGTGGTGAAACACAAAGTCAGTGGTGAAACACAATTAATGCATAACATATCCACCCTATGACCAATGACTTTTGTTTACATTCCTCTTATTAGAAACAAAACAAAAAACTAAAACATTATAAGCAAATCAGATTTGAATGATAAAAGCAATCACTGTAAAGCAATGGAAGTGGATTAACATATTGATCTCATAACCTTTCAAATCAGATACATCTACAATGAAAAGACTGAAACCTATATACTCTGATTGGGATAATAACTGATTGAGGAGTGTCTCTAAAATAGCAAGTTGATGTAGCATGAGTTCTACTCATATAAAGGTACACGGTACACCTGAAAGGTTTGCTGGAATGTAAGTGAAAGTCAGGTTTCCACAAGAAAAAACACAGACAGTTAACTGGCAATGTTGCTTAGTTCCAGTGGAAGAACGTAATCAAACAAGTTGACAAACTTTATATTGATCCCATGTAGAATTTAAACTGAAGGCGCCAATTGCACAAAATAGGTTTGTACTTTAATCAATCAAGTTCAGGTTGGGGGTGCGGTCCCTCCCCCGACCCCACACGCAAACACCCGAAGGGAGACCACACAGCACACTCATGGTCAGTGGCGAGTCGTGGTAGGATCTGCAAAAGAAAAAAGTATGACTTTTCTTGCAAATAACATTTGTCATCTGGAATGTGCCCTCCTTTCTCTTTCCCTTGTTTTATAATCAGCAGGACGTTATTGGGGCCCTTTGTTATGATTTCTGCAGGTTCTGGAGGGTCATTTGGGGATTCAACCCACACCTTAGCACTGAGGTTTTTATCTACTGCACCACAGCTTCCCTTTCCTTGCACTGTCAGAAAGGCTGGGGCAGACTCTTTTCTTACCAAACCTCCATTCACTGCACTTATGACAAGATGGGCAATTCTGTCTCCAATCTGTATGAATAAATCAGACTCTCTTCTAGTTATCAGCATAATTTTGATTTCTCCTTGGTAATCTGCAGCAATCACTCCCCCTAAAACCTGATCAATTTGCCATATCTGTCCTGGTAACTTTCCTCTCCCCAACTGATCTTTGACTGTTTGTGGGACAGATCTCTGTTGTGTGTGCTGACAAATAGGACATTTCAAAATCACTGTTTTTATCAAATCTAGGGGAATGTACATCTCTCTAACCTCTGCCCACCTGTAAGTGGCTTTTTCTCCCAGATGTCCACTTTTCTGGTGCGCCCACTTAGCCATCCCCACCAAGTCAAAATTCTGGGTTGACACTTCTGCCTTTGCACTTTTCTCTTTAACATCTGAATTAATTAACGAGTTATGTGCAAGCATAGTGGAAAACCAAACGGCTAATCCATTGGCCGTGAACCAAGAATCAGTGTAAAAATGACATGTCTCAAGCAGCTCTTGCTTTGAAGTCTGACACACATTGTACAACTCTGCATATTGGTTACATTTTCCTTCTCCTGTGGTAGACAACAACTTTTCAGTAACTGGATTGTATAACACTGCTTTCCATTGTCTTTTAGTACTCATGCATTTCAATGAATCATTAGTCAAACAAACACGCTTTTTATCCTCAGGGGACAAGAATTCAAATGGTGCACTCAATTTTACTGGTGACTCTTTTGCCTGTGGTACTCCCTGCACCCTCTCCTCATCCTGTGAAGGGGCTTGTGACACCTGTTCATGTAGGGCTGTAGTGACTTGAGCCCTGTTTTGTATGTACCAGATCCATAGTATGATACTAGCGTCTTGTACCTGTCCTATACTGTGAGATTTAGGTGAACTAATCACCCACTGCATGATTGATATTTCAGGTTTCAGAATTACATTATCATTTAATGTCATTTGCTCAGTATTCACTAGAGCCCAATAACAAGTCAAAAACAGTTTTTTAAAAGGAGTACGGCGCTCCACAAAGTCAGATAGTTTTCTAATCCAAAGTTCCAGGGGCACCCTTGTCCTCCCCTGTTTTCCCTCTTGAACTGTGCACAAATCTAAAGTCTGTTGAATTATTTCATTTGCCAAATCAAAAGCACGCAGCTGCTTCTCACTCCCTTCAAACTCATTTTTTTGCCTAGTTACTTTGTACCAAAGTGTTAAGATTTTACTCAGATGAGGGCTATAATGTTTCCAAAAATCAAACAAGCTCGTGAAACTCGGTGTCTCTTGCTTAGTGCAAATAGTAAGAAACTTTAAAATGTTTTGTTTTACCTGTGACATCTGTCTATTTTCTGGATTCCACTGAATTCCCAGAAACTGCACATTTTGCGACAGTACCTCTGCCTTGTCTGAATTAATTTTACACATCGTACATTGCAAAAGCGGTCTGAATATAACATTCTCAACTTCGTGCTCAGTGTAATCTTTTAAGGAATGCACTTCAACTACTGCCAAAAATGGTGGGCTGCTCTGCGCACGGAGATCTACACTCTGCTCATGAGACTCACATTCCCCCCCCCTTTTATAACCTCCTCATTACTGGAATGGGAAAAGCCAGATTCTCCTGCAACAGCTTTATAAATTTCAGTTTTATTTTGCAATAATTTGTTGTGGCTAATTTGCTCACGTAAATTCTTATTTTCATGTTCTAACTGCTTACATCTCTCATGCATTTTTCTGTAAGTAGACAAAAGTATCCAAACCCTTCTGTCAAGAACAAAAGGGACACAATTTCTTTCAAAAAGCACATTTTCTAAATATAAAAACACTTTTGCTTTATCCAAGCACTCATCTCAAGACTCAGAAAGTCCTGATAAACAAGAAAACATGTTTCTCACAGCACCATAAGGCAGTTTAACTTCACATGCATTTTCAAACATGGTCTGCCGTGCTTCTTTAATTCTCTAAACAACAAAAACAATTACCCTTTTAAATCGTGCACCTCCAATCTCTAATTCGACTCCCAGACTGACAACTCACGCCAAAATGTTTTGCTTTCCTTATCTTATGACCGAGCTGACAAAACTTCTCTGGAATGGACTTCTTAGTTTAAAGAAGACATTTATTATTATTACTTCACCACGAGGTTTCTGAGAGACGAGATTAGTAGGTAGGAAGCACACGTTTAAAAGTAGTCACAGTAATGAAAGGAAAATATATCAAAGTACTTCTCAATTGTAATATACACAGCAAATACATGTGATTATATTATAGCATAACTTCAAAGCAAAGAATAAAAGTCAAAATTCATCCCCGTAGGGCCTATCACTGCTCGTCATCTTTCTCATGCCTGCAAGTTGATGACTCCTGTTCAACTGCGAGAAAGAGATTTTCCACCCAAATGGGAGATCAGGCAGCTGATGTCCGCTCCTGACTGAAGTCTTGGAAAATTCCCCTGCTGCTGCCCAGGGACACCCCTTATAATGAAAAAGCCTGCTAACAGGCCCTTTCCTCTAACAGTCAAAACATGCTGGCTACTGTAGATCAGAGTGGGAAAAGAACAAGCTTTGGAGAGTGGCCAAGTCTCCAAAGCTCGCTCGTTCCCTGGGCTGAGCAGAGGGAAAAACACAAAAATATGCTCTCTTATCACGCTAGGGCTCTGTGAGAATCCGAAATATGAAAAACACAGCTTGGTCTACCATGTGAAAAAACGCAGCTCAATGTCGAACTCCATGATAAAGCCCATAGGCAGCTAAGCTGAATACAGAATGTAATGTCTAATGCAATGTCTAAACTGAATACAGAATGTAATGTGCTACTGGTGAACACTGAACAACTAATATGCGCAGTGGTGAAACGCAAAGTCAGTGGTCAAACACAATTAATGGCATAACAGATTAGCAAGCTCCCAGGTGCCCACAACTGACTGGCCCTGCTGCATAGATGTTCTGGAATCCAACCCAAGATCTCACCAGAACGTTCTGGCCATCATAAACATTTACACAATATACAAACCCATAAGCAAATGATAAAAGCAAACAGTACATAACTATACCACACATACTACAGTACACCCTTCCCCTAACAATAAAAGTGCATAAATGAATAATTAAATAAATAAAATTATAGCAAAATCAAGTTAAATTATAGTCCAACAGTTTGGTTGGCAATTTCATACCCTGTGAACTGGGCAATCTGACCTTGTGTGGAACTGACCTCACTGGCATCATTTACAAAATCTTACATCTTGAGTCATAAAGCTCTCATATTCTGGAACATGACTACTTTCTAAAGAAAAAAAACAGCAGTTAACATAGTCATTCTCATCCAAACGCAAACCAGTCATGTTATAAATGTTAGTTTCCATATCAGAAGTATATATCACACTTCTCTTATTTCACCACCCTTACACTTTAACAAGACAGTAGATTTGGCAAAGTTTTCAATTTGAACAAGAATAGTAAATTTTGATTAACCTTTCATTACTTTGAAATGTTTCTTAATGAGAACTCAGTCACCCACACTGAGATTCACATCTTTGATCTAATTTCTCTGATTAAAATGCATTTTTGTCTAATACCTTTCCACATTATCTCAGTACTACTATCAAAAAGTAATTTTTGTTGCAACTCATATTTACTACTTGTTCTGTCCATTCTGGTAAATGTTTGGATTTCAGAGTTCTACCTCTCAACAATTTTAATGGAGCGATGCCAGTTATGGAATGGATAAAATCAAATTAGACCACACTTTCTGCTGTAGAAAATTAGAAACATCTAAACAAGGTGACAGTGCAACTTGGATACCTTCCTTCATAAAGCATTTAGCTCTCTCTACTAGACCATTAGATGAAGGAATGTAAAGAGCTACTTGAAGATGTACGATGTCATGGTTAGCTAAAAAATCCTTCATTTATTTTGAAACAAAAGGAGTTCCATTGTCAATTACTACCTGTTTAGGCAAACCTTCAAAAAAGAAAACACTTTCCAAAACCTCATTGCATTCTTGGTGCTAGGCGCAGCAACAAAAGAATAATATATCCATTTGGAGAAGTAATTAATCAAAACAATGATATATGTCATATTACTTGGTAACAACAAAAAAAGTCCAGAAAAATCTAAAGCTACTTTATCCCATGAGTTTTCTCGCCAGGGAACAGCATCAAGAAAGGGGACACTGGTTTTCCAATGCTTCTCTGCGACAATACACTCTAGCCAAACACCATTCATAATGGTAACCTGATTGTCCATTGATGGCCACTGTTAGAGGCTGGTTATTGGTAGGGATAAGTACACACCTACCACTAGAAATACACCCCCAACACAGGGTTGTGCCCAGTCAAAGTCCCACAAGTAGCTCCTGGCTCAACCCCTTGTACCTTGGCAATGAGCAGTCAGGCTTAACTCAAGAGACAGATATGTAAAGCATTTAAATACACCAGTACAGTAAATAAGTAAGACACAACACACAGTTTATAAAAAATAGTAAATATTTTTCTTGTTAAACTGATACCAAAATTACATAAATCCAATAAAGAGAGCCAGAGATATTAATTTTTACAGATTAAAAGTAAAATTAGCGCTTAGAAGCAAATAGCGCTCAAAGGGAAGGTTGCTCTGGACCCAGACAAAGTCAAGAGTTCCAGCCATCTACAATGGGACACTTTTACACTTACTTCCAGAAGTGTTTCTTGATGCAGGAAAGTGATCCACAACTCCAATCTAAGGTTCCAGAATCTGTGAGTAGCTCCTTGGAATGCTGGGACTACATCCGTGCAAGTCAACTGGCCGCACTCCAGGCTGGGGGCTTTTGTGGAAGTTGATGCAGGGAAGCTTTTTTAACCTGTAGCTTCAAGGAGTCCACTCCAGTGTCCTTTTTTGAAGCAAGGCAAAGTCCTTTCGACTGTGGTTCCAGTGTGCAACAGACACAGTCCTTAAGTGTGCAGGCCTCTGCGTTGCAAACCAAGGTTTCAGCAGGGCAGTCCTTCTTCTTCTTGTAATTTAAGGTAGCAGAGTTATATTCCAATGTAGATCAGCCAATTTTATTCAATCGTCCTGGGGGACAGTCAGTGGGCATCCTTGTCCAATGAGCTTCAGGGTGCCACCCAGAAGTATGACAACTTCCTCCAAAGTGTGGCATATTCTTGTCCCACAAAGCACTGCACTTAACATTCCAAGATGGATGATTTTCCTCAAGAGGAGTAAGATCTGGCTAAACCAACCCCCTGGTGTAGTTCATATCCATTAAATGCTCCTTTGGACATATTTAAATTTCTTTCCTAAGCCTACCATCTATCTGTGGGGTATAGGGATGAGAGGGCAGGCCTGGCTGCATATCTTTCTGACTGGTATCCTTTTGAAGCCTCAGCTTGCTTCGCCCAGCCCCCTTCCTGGCCTGGCTTCACCATCTGCCTACCTTCCCCATCAGATAACCTCTGCTCAGTGCAAGCCACTTATCACCTCCTCAAAGCAGCCTTGCTAATCCTGTTATGGCTGACCATTCAGGAGAGACCACTATCAGGCTGGAATTTGGCTTAGAGTAAAGAAAGTCTCATAACTTATTTTCTGTATGAGTTACGATAAATTCAACATTTGCAAATTGTTGCATTTATCATTACCATTCAGTAGAGTCCTTTCATGGCATTTTGATCTTTTTCCTAGCCATATTTAGGCTTATAAAAATATTTCCATAATAGCCTATGGAGCCAACTTTCTACAATAGGGGAACGTGAAAGGTGTAGTTTTTTTCCTCACCAGGGCATATAAAACATTTTTTATAATTACCCTGCTTATAGGTACATGGCACCCTACCACTGGGGCATCTAGTGTAGAACTTGGTGGTGACATATGTAAAATAAGGTAGATTGTTACTTTGGAAAAGCCTTTAATTCCAAAGTCGAATTTACATAAGTTTTACATTTTAAAGACAGTCTGCTAGGCAGAGATGCCCTTCAAAATGACAGCTGGCATACAGCATTGCACACTCCAGTGTGGGAAATCTACTGGGCCGCTAAACTTCCCTCCCCTATTATATACTAGGGACTGATTGGTAGTTTGAATCCCCTTTGCGCAATTATCTACTAGGGACTTACAGGGTCTGTTATTGCTAATTAGAATTATAACATTGTGCCATTTGACTATAACCCTTTTATTCGGAGCAGTGGCCCTGGACCTGTTAAACAGAGCCCAGGGCACAGACATGGTCAGTTACCATCAGTATCAGTCAGAAACATTGAGGTGAACATGCTAAAAAGGTGACTTTCTCACAGCCATCACTAATACTCTTACATTTTATTACAAGTAGATGAAATATTCATATATCCTCTATCTTCTTAATCAAATCCTGGCACAAATCAAACGGAGGAACAAAGCCTCCTTTCCTGAGACAAAAACATCCACATAAATGAGTTACAAAGCTACTTGTGCATAACTTCTAAATTCATTTGTGAAACATCTGCCTCTTGGCAAGCCCTCTTTGCTAAACTTTAAAACAAGCTGTAGTGTTGAATCACAGGGATTAGGAGACTTCCAATCAGACTCTGAAATAACACCATTACTTCCTGCTACAGCATCAATGGTACCCACAACATATTCAGGGCCTCATTTACAAGAAACTGATGCATCGATTCTGATGTGTCAGATTTCTTGTGTTGCCTAACAATTCCCTAACAAAGCCATGGATGCACTGTATTTACAATATAGAGCTCTATGGCGCACGTTTTCACAGAATATGTCCGAAATTCTGATGCATCTGTGGTGGTAAACTGACACATTGCTGGATTAGCGTAAAAAAAATGATGGTACTCCAGCAATGCATGGAAGGCTCCCATATAGGAAAGCCCTGTGTCAGTTTAATGCCTGCTCTGAGCACGAGTTACACTTTTGATTCAGTGAAGTCACTGAACGACGCAGTGAAATGTTGTAAATTTCACTGCCTCAGTTCTACATGGCTTTTAAAGTGGGAACGCCTACCTTGCATACATTGTACCTGCCGCAGGTATAATGTGACTAAAGGCTTTACAAACTGACACATTCGGCCCAATGTTTCAGTTTGTAAATATGGAGCAGTGTAAAGCACTACTTAGCTCCACCACTGCGTAAAATAAAATAATGCAGCAGTTGCGCAAGGAGCTTATAAATAAGCCCCTCTATTTCTAGTTTTCTTATGTAATGTTGGACAATTTGAACATAACCAGGAACAAATTGAGCATAATATTTGCACAGGCCAAGGAAGGATCAGAAGGAGTAGAAGCCTTTAAAATGGCTTCCAAATTTCTAAATTTGCAGCTTAATCCAACTGAAGAGACTGTTGCAAACGCGGTGGTAGTACCGCAGACAGGCCGGCAGTATTCCGCTGCGTATTCCGACTGTGGCGGAACCGCCACGGTCTTACCACCGGGAGTGGCGGTTTACCGCCACAGATGTCCCAGCGGTAACAAACCTCCAGGGGAGTGCTGCAAGAAGCGCTGCCATGGAGATTTGGACCCCCCCCTTACCGCCAGCCTGCATGTGGTGGTAGACACCCTCCTGGAATGGCTGGCGGTAAGGGGGGTCGTGGGGCCCCCAGGCACAGCCCCACCCTGCTTTTCACTGTCTGCACAGCAGACAGTGAAAAGCGCGACGGGTGCAGCTGCACCCGTTGCACGGCCGCAACACCGCCAGCTCGATTAGGATCTGGCTGCAATGTTACGGCCGACATCCCCGCTGGGCCGGTGGGCAGAAACTCTGTTTCTACCTGCCGGCTCAGCGGGGATGTTGAAAAGCGGCAGGCAGGTTTGCGGCCGCATAGGCGGCCGCTTTGCCACCAAGGTAATCTCCAGAAAACTTACACAGCATGACTACAGGGGAAATCCATTCTGATGGATCAGTTGGATGCATAACACCATCAGCACATAAGGTATCTAACAACTGCTTAAAATCACTTCTGACACTAAGTGGTATATGTCTAACTTTGTGTACAATGGGTACAGCATTAAGCTCCAGTTTGATGGTATGTTCAAACCTTTGCCAGTACCTACCACATTTCTAAAACATCTTGAAATTTATCTACAATGTTCTGTACAATATTGGTATCTCACTCTAATGCCAATAAAGGCATGGCACCTCAACAATAGAATTAGACATACCTTGTTTCAAACAAATAGTCCCGCCTAGCTAAATCCACCCGGAACCATGCGTCAAAAGTTGCTTGCGGACTCAAGGAATTTGAAAGATGCAGCCGGTCACTTTGTTGAAGTAAGCCTCAGCAAGGCCTACTAGTGCAAGGGGTTCACCTTTCTCTGCACAAAGTCCTCAGGCCATGTAGGAAGAAGTTGGCACAGAAACAGAAATAAAAGACAAAGTTTATTAACCTCATGAGGTGGTGCTACAGTTCAAACAGCACCCTTTGGTAATGTCTGAAGTAGCACACTGAACTGAGAGAGCATGGTCCTTTTATACCCACGCAGGGGCTAAAAGGAGGTGGTACAATTATAGAAGCAAGACTTGCATACATGTAAGGTCATGTGGAAAATGCACAGTCGACAGGTAGGAGGAGCTAACAGTTTTCAAGGACTAACAGCTGCAGACCTTACTGAGCATGCGCGACAGTGGGAGATGCTAAATATAACTTGTCACTAGGCAGATTTTCAAGAGTAGATAACAGAAAGGTAGGACAGAGCACATGGTGAGCACATGGTAGCATGTGGCAGAGAAAATGGCTGCCATGAATACAAAATGGATTCCGTGAAATGTTCACAATAGTTACTAAATACAAGATGTCTTCTGCTAATGCTTAATCTAATCCCTGTAACCTACAACAGACGACCCTTTCAGCTTTAGCTGAAGACTTTCGTCTTTCTGGGATAATCTAAATATTCATCTTGTATATTTATGCTCATCATTTCAGCTATTTCCTTATCTAACATATATGTTGTGCTTTCATTTCTGCAATATTTCTTTTGGTAGGGATACAAGCAGTAATACACATGGAGCAGAACATTGGACCACACTGAATACAGATACAGCATGTGAAAAATATTGCAATCATTACACACAGGATAGTCAGTAGTTTCCAGCCCCAGGCGGAAACAAGAGCCCAAAACCATCCAGAAAAAGTCCAAGTACCAGTCTCTGTGTGGATTTCTGCAGCAATTTTATGCAATTTAGATATTGCATCATATACTGAAGGTGAGTGATCGGGAATGAAAACACAGCAACTACTACCGATGATGCGACATGCACCACCTCGGTCAGCTAATATCACATCTAGTACCATACGATTTTGGAGCGCTACAATCCTCGCAATTTGGAGCTCCTCAGTAATATTCCCAAGTGCCAGAGCTGCTTGATTGGTAACAGCTTCCACAACCCTAGTCAATCGTCTCACTTTCCTACTGTTTAACGCAGCACCCACAAAGGGGAATAACCCTAAATTAAAATCAACATATTGTTGCAGGCTAGTATCCGTGTGGTCTATCTCATTTGTACTTATTGCCCTTTTATATCTATTGTTAATGATGTCATTGAACAGTTTAAAATGTCGGTGATACGATGCAGGGGCCAAAAGCACAGGGGGTAATAGAAAAGATACATAACACACACCTGACCACCCAACAGATAGATGGTAATATCTATAGTTACCGCAAACAAAATATGTATTATGTGAAGCTGTAAAACTACTATTATTTACACCCTCAATAGTTAAAATCAAGGTACAATCACTTATCCCTACTGGAATTCGCCCAATGCTACGTATGCATAAATCTGCTTTAGTTTTTGTAACAGAACTCACAAATTGTTCTTTCTTGTCAGAGTCTCTTACATTTTTGAAGACATATGGTATTGAAACATTGTCCGGTTGATACTCTTCCCATTTAGTTCCTTTGGCTTAGGGATACCCATCTTTCTCTTGGTAGCATACTTTATTAAGGCGAAAAAGAAGTCCGCCCTGTACGTTTTCCAGATGCAAACAAAAGCGTGTACCAAGCTTGACAAGAACCATTGTGTGAAAAAGAAAGAGGAATGAAAGGTGTTCCTCCTTTCCTTTGATGCACAGGTATCATTCCACATACCCAACAGTTAGTAGTATTTGTAGCATTATGAGTATGATGCAACATCTGAATGAAAGTATTATTGAAGTACGATTGACGGTGCTTCTGCTCCTGATAGGGAAGCGTAAAGTAATAGTGATCCTCTAGTACTGGAGTAGTGGCAACAAAAAACTCACGAGCAGGAGCCTTCTTTTCAACAAACCAGGTGATTGTTGCTGTAACCACCAAAACAACAACAAACCCCATAGTACTAATGATCAGTTTGTTATTCATTTTAGCAACAGTGATAATCGACCCTTTCAGAAATGAATTAAAAACAATCGTTGGAGCTCTTATCCCTGGGAAGCCACTGATTTCTTCGCCACGGGCCAAGACGGGTGTCACTACTCTAATGCATGGCTGATCCATCCCCCCTTGCCACATTGGCTCTCCGTTTCACTAACCCAGGGCGGTAACTCAACCAGTTTTTTAAAAACAAATTCAGATTTTTTCCTCGGTCTCAAATTATATCGCGACACTCCAGAAGTTGTATGGTCTGGGAAGACCTCTGCAGATTCGTCAGGTGATATAGCACGGCCTTTCTCCGTAGTCAAAATCTCTCGATGATCGGTCAGCACAGCAGGTTCCACCAAGGTAGGTAGCACTCTCTTGCAGTGAGTACTATGGACCCAATTCTTTCGGTTCGTCACTCGAACTGCTGTCCTTGTCGCAAGGAGCACCTATTCTGGGCCTCGCCACCTTGGTTCCAAGCTGCTTGATCTTTCAAAGGACTTAATCATCACCTGGTCACCAGGTCGGAGTTCATGGTCTTCACCTGTAGATCTGTCAGGAAGTGCTTCTCGAACCTGTTGATTAATAGAAACCAAATTGTCGGTTAACTGTGCCAAATAATCATTCATCAGGACACAAGGTACATCATATACAGAATATGGCTTAGGAACTCCCCAAATGTTCATTGGCCTTCCGAATACTATTTCATAGGGGGTCAGGCCTGTTCGAGAGTGTGGCACTGACCTAATAGACAATAATGCCAACGGTAATGCATCCGGCCAAGTTAAGGATGTGGAAGCCTGTATCTTCGCTAACTTCAGCTTCAAAGTAGCATTATACCTTTCCACCAACCCTGCTGATTGTGGGTGGAAAACCGCATGGAACTTCTGTTTAATCCCTAATCCTTTCAGGACATACTTAGTAACTTCCCCAACAAAATGAGGTCCGTTATCACTCCATAAAAGTCTGCAAACACCAAACCTAGGGAAAAATTCTTTCAAAAGCACCTTTGCTGTGGTAATGGCAGTATTATCCTTTGTGGGGTACGCCTCTATCCATTTACTGAAGGCAGATACCACCACCAAGACATACTTTAAATTCTTGCAGCGTTCAAGCTGAATATAATCCATTTGTAGAACTTCAAAAGGTGCAGTTGGTGTAGCAAACCCTCCCGCAGGAGTACGTGTCCCTTTTCCAGGATTGTATTGTAAACAGATCAAACAAGACTGTACTACTCTCTTAGCTGTACTGGAAATTTCTGGATGCTCCCAAACTTGCGTAAGCAACTTCGTTATTGTTGAAGCTCCAACATGTGCCAGCCCATGTGCCATCTGAACAATAGGTTGTACAAAAGCTATAGCCAATTTCCATTTATCCATCTGCTTATTCCGCCAACAGCCCTCATCATCCAATTCTCCATCTTCAGACCATTGCTCACGTTCTTTCACAGAAGCAGATTTTTGTATATCTAATACGTCTTGTCTACCATTATGCCAATGTTCAGCTTGTGACTTCACTACATACATGGAAGTAATACTTCGCTGCATCGCAGTCTCACATCCTACGCGGTCTGCAAGAGCATTACCTTGCCCTATCTTAGCGGTCACTTTCTTATGTGCACTATATTTCACAATAGCTAGTTTCTTTGGATATGTCAATGCAGTCAAGAGGTTATGCACTAATTCTCCGTGCATTATCTGCATCCCGTGGGATGTGAGAAAGCCTCTCTCTTTCCAAAGCAAACCAAAATCATGAGCCACTCCAAAAGCATAGCAGCTGTCTGTATAAATGTTCACACATAAGTCAGTACTAAGCTCACATGCTCGTGTCAAAGCTATTAGTTCAGCTGCTTGAGCTGACTACTGTGGTATACGAGCTGTCTCCACTACCGTGTGTATTGTGGTGATTACATATGCAGCTGAGGTCGTACCATCTGGCAACTTCAAACAAGACCCATCAACCCACAGTTCCCCGTCTACATCTAGAAGGGGCGTATCTTGTAAATCAATACGACCCTTTGTGTGTTCTTCGGTAAGGAATATACAATCATGTGTTTCTTGTGACTGAGGCTGAGTCACCGGATATGGCAACAAAGTGGCTGGATTTAGTGTTGCACATCTCTTCAGTGTAATGTGAGGAGCCAGCAATGTCAACTCATATCCTGTTATACTAGCGCTAGTTAAATGTTGTGTCTTTGTTTGATTTAAAAGAGCATCAACCGCATGGGGTACTAACACCAACAGCTTATGTGACAAAACTATCCCTTCACTCTGAGGTATTGACACAGCTGTTGCAGCATCTGAACGAAAACACCCAGGCAACGCTCCAGCGACAGGATCAAGTAGTGCTGAAAAATATGCACAGGGACGCTGCTTATCGCCATGTGTCTGTACTAAAACTGACAATGCACATCCATCTTTCTCATGTACGTAAAGTGCAAAAAGCTTCATGTAATCTGGAGTACCTAACACTGGTGCTGAACAAAGGGCTTGTCGCAGCTGCAGAAAAGCAGTCTCACATTCATCTGTCCATGGGAGGGGCATTGGCGTATCTTTAGTCAAAAGTGCTAGCAAAGGTTTGACAATGTGTGAAAACCCTAATATCCATTGCCTACAAAAAGAAGTAAGACCAAGGAATGCCCGAACATCTTTCGGAGTAGAGGGTACTGGTGTGTCTAAAATTGCTTGAATACGATCTGATGTAAGTGCACAGCCCTCCTTGGACAAAAGGTGACCTAAATAGGTTACCTTTGGTCTACAATATTGCAATTTCTTTCGTGACACTTTATGATGGTGTGAAGCAAGAAAAGAAAGTAAGGACAAAGTGCACTTTTCACATTGCTCAGGAGTATCAGCCGCCAACAAAATATCATCGACATATTGTATGAGAGCCACACCTTCAGGAAAAACAAAAGAATCAAGTTGTCATTTTAACGCTTGACTATAAATACTTGGACTCTCCGTATAGCCTTGAGGAACTCTGCAAAATCTATATGATCGTTTATTCAAAGTAAAACCAAACAAATATCGGCTGTCAGGATGAATAGGGGATCGAAAAGAAAGCATTCTTCAAGTCTATCACAGAGAACGTAGTTGCTGTCGGGGGAACCAAAGTAAGAAGTGTTGTGATGTCAGATACCACAGGATATTGTGGTATCACAATCTTATTGACTTCTCATAAATCAATAATGAATCGGTAAATCCTAGTATCAGTATCCTTTTTCAGAATAGGAAGAATTGGACTGTTACAAACATTATACAGAACTTCCTCAACAACTCCAACTGTAATAAGATCATGCACAATTCATGTGAGTGCTTCTTCGCCCTCCTGTGAATTTTGTATTGAGGCAATCGTGGCAATACAGCTCCCTCCTTGACACTAATATGTACCGGTGGAATAATCATTTGTCCCACATCAGTATCTGAAGTAGCCCACAAAGTACTAGGGAGTGAATCTAATGCAATATCCTCTTTAACAAGACAAACTCTTTCCATCACAGGATGATTATCATTTGAAATAACACGCACCCCTTCAGGAGAGCATCGTATTGTAGCCCTGAAATACTTGAGCATATCAAGACCCACAATATTGTCTAGTGTATTTGGAGAAAGCAAAAATGGACATGGAGCAGTAAATTTATCAACATGGAATGCAAGTGGTTGTGACAATGGGCTAGGGGAAGGTGTTCCATCGAAACCTATCGATGTAATGGTTAAGCCAGACAGGGGAGGCCTTGGAATCAATTGTTTAGACAAGGCGCTATGAGTAGCTCCTGTATCAACCAGAAACTGATCAGTAGAACCCAAAACATGTGCTGTAACATAGGGACCCCTCTGATCTACTGGAACTACAACTGATTCCTTACCCCATCCTAGGCAATCCTATGCATAAGCAGAATCTTGGAAATCAGGCTGCACATGGTTAGACATCTGGTATTGGTTCCGTCTATCAAAAGTGTTAAACCCATCCTGCCCTCGTACATTAACATCAACCCTAGCATGATCATTCGTTGTTTCTTCTAGGTCCTGAATATCCTGAGCGATTTCTCATTTGTCCCCGACCATGTGAACACTGCTGAACACGTAGTGCTGGACAATCGGCAGCCCAATGCCCAAATTTTCTACAATATGCACACTGATCAACAGACAAATTCGAACGAGTGTAAGAAGAACCATAAGATCCACGTCCACCTCTATCACTACTTCTAAAAGGCGTACCATAAGCTTGAGCCAACATAACCTTCGTCTTTAATTCTTTAATCTTTTTATCCTCGCTACCTTTTGCTTCTAATTCCTGACGTTCATAATACTGAGCCATAGTCAAAAGAGAACCCGGAGTAGAGGTAGTCCATGAACTTTCACTAGCTTTTAGACGACTAGCTATTCCTGGTAACAGATTTGCGACATATTTATCGACAAACAAATGTCTGCCCGTATCATTTGACAATAACTGACCACTAAAATCATGAAATGCTTCTTCAAAGCGTGTAAAGAAATCAGAGACCGATTCATCTGCCTTTTGCTTACAAGACGCTAAAACAGTCCAATCTATCTTTTTAGGGTGAATAATCGTTTTTAACTTAACTAATATGGCTGCTGGAAGATCTAGAATCAACTGATATGGCTTTTTCGCAGGTTCCCTATCCCCGTCCATCTGTTCTAATTCTTTCCATGACGCCACAAAAACTGCACGATCATCAATTTTACGAACAGTTCTCCACATATCTGGCGGTAATATCAATCCGAAAAATAAATCAATGTCAGCCAAAGTCATAGTACAAGAACTAATTGCTCCCTCAACTTCCTCATAAAAGGCGGCTGGATTTTTCCGCGGGTCAGGTAATGCTGTTTTAAGTGCCATTACATCTGCCCTATTCCAAGGAGTATACACCCAATTATAAATAAAATAACCCATAGCATCAACAGAAGTTTTATCATCACTTGTACCCAATCCTTTAGGAGGAACATACAAAGGCGCGGCCTCCCGCATTGGTTTCGCGTGAACTATCATAGTCTTATCTGTTCCGAAGATGGAAGCTTGCACCTCACCGATCTGAGATGTCCGTGCAACTACGTCCACAGCCCTTTTCTCCTCTTGCAAGCAGACTGCCGTAACACATAATTTCACCAAACGCCTTATTGCATCAGCCACCTGGGAGAAAACAAAAACACCATCACGCATTTGCTTATGATCAGCTGCTACATCATCGGGCTCTAACTCATCAGAATATTTCCGATATAGTTCAATAACTTCTGAGCCAAATGCCTCAGTAAAATATAGCTGCTCCTTTTCCGTCCACCCCTTCATGTTGTCTAAAAGTTCAGAAGCAGAGACAACGCTACAAATTGTTTTACGAGCAATAGATCTAAGTTCAGACGCACGGTCAGCAGGCAACATAGAGCGACTGTCTCGCATCTTCAGTTGCTCCAAACTGGAGACCTTAGCTAACTCATGAGGGGCAGAAGGAACGACATACGGAGGTGGAGGGTGATCTAATAAAAATAAATCATCATGTGGTTTATTAATGATAGGATAGAGAGGTTGCCTAATGGTGTATTGGCCAGTTACCTGTAATTTACGTTCTTTCTCTTCTAGCTCCTTTAAGTCATTTATTTCTTTCTTTCTCATTTCCAATGCTTTCACAAATACATTCTTCCGCTGCTCTTTCTCAAGCAAGGCTTGCTCACGCTTCACTCGTCCACGCACTTCTTTCTCCCACATTCGTACACAGTCAAACATATCTCGCCTAGACTTTCGCTTACACATACATTGTTCCACATACTCAATCTTTCGCAAATCAAATGACCCATGCATAGGCCAACGTAACTCAGGATCCGCACGAGTGTATTTATTCCATAATGTGCTGTACATTATAGAAGAAAGACCATGTTTAACATACAAATCTCTATTGGGCGTCCCCTCTGGGGGTGCCGGTTGCGATTCTTCCAGTCTCAAATTGGTACCATTACAAAAGCAAGTGCGCTAAAAACAGGCATGCCAAACATAGGGCAGAATATGCAATATTATAATCAAAGTAGCACTTAAGGTGCCGTTCAAATCAAAATTAAATTGGAGAAAATTCTCCTCATTACCTGCCTATATAAATTGCAATTTATATATCAATTCAAAGGACACAAATTGACTAGTCACCCAAAACACGAGAGCCACAGTAAGTAGTGCTACACTACATTACCAAACAAAGGCATCAAAACCCACAGCAAGTGCCGTAAAACGGCTCTTACCAATCACAGGGTGTCCAGGTTCCAACTGCCAAGTTCTAAAATCGACCAAATGGTCACTGCATGACGAATGAACAAAAAGGATCTCAGTCGAGGACCGGCGCCACCTGGATGGTCAAATCAGAAAGAAGGGAAAAACGCCGTGGTTACCAAGACTCAGGTCTCCTCAGGCATTGATCGTCCGCAGCGAGATCCCAATCCTTCATCGCGACTAATCCGTTGGGCGTCCGAGTTGCCGATGAGTCCCTGTTCGGGCGC
This sequence comes from Pleurodeles waltl, assembly GCF_031143425.1. NCBI lineage: Eukaryota > Metazoa > Chordata > Amphibia > Caudata > Salamandridae > Pleurodeles > Pleurodeles waltl. The sequence continues at coordinate 1,116,144,253 of NC_090445.1, forward strand.
CAATTTGTTGAAGTAAGCCTCAGCAAGGCCTACTAGTGCAAGGGGTTCACCTTTCTCTGCACAAAGTCCTCAGACCATGTAGGAAGAAGTTGGCACAGAAACTGAAATAAAAGACAAAGGGGGTTATTACAACTTTGGAGGAGGTGATAATCCGTCCCAAAAGTGACGGTAAAGTGACGGATAAACCACCAGCCGTATTACGAGTTCCATAGGATATAATGGACTCGTAATACGGCTGGTGGTAAATCTGTCACTTTACCGTCACTTTTGGGACGGATTAACACCTCCTCCAAAGTTGTAATAACCCCCAAAGTTTATTAACCTCATGAGGTGGTGCTACAGTTCAAACAGCACCCTTTGGTAATGTCTGAAGTAGCACACTGAACTGAGAGAGCATGGTCCTTTTATACCCACGCAGGGGCTAAAAGGAGGTGGTACAGTTATAGAAGCAAGACTTGCATACATGTAAGGTCATGTGGAAAATGCACAGTCGACAGGTAGGAGGAGCTAACAGTTTTCAAGGACTAACAGCTGCAGACCTTACTGAGCATGTGCGAAAGTGGGAGATGCTAAATATAACTTGTCACTAGGCAGATTTTCAAGAGTAGTTAACAGAAAGGTAGGACAGAGCACATGGTGACCATATGGCAGCATGTGGCAGAGAAAATGGCTGCCATGAATACAAAATGGATTCGGTGAAATGTTCACAATAGTTACTAAATACAAGATGTCTTCTGCTAATGCTTAATCTAATCGCTGCTAAACTACAACAACTTTGCAGATGCGAGATAAAGCAAGTAAAATACTCAATAATTTTATATGATGAAAGTTATATGATGAAAGTTGGAAGTGCCCAAGCCTTCAGTAGTGTTAGTTCCTTAGATTCTCCAAGATCAGGATGCTTCAAATTAGGTTGCCAGTGCAGCCTCCATACATGTGCAAGAGATAAGCTTAGGCCGATTGCTATTGGTGGCTCAATAATCAAATCACATCTTTGTCGCCAAAATGTGTAGTAAGCAAGCAGCAGCCAGCAGATGAATCACTCACGCATAAGGTTTCTAAGTAGATTTAATCCAGTCAATAGACCCACAGCACTGCAAGACAGGCCAGCTCCCAGGCATCCAGCAACTGACTGGCAGAGCTGCAAAGCAGCTGCCGCAAATGTCAAGAGGAGGAGGCATGGGAACAACAGGGACAGGGGAAACAATACATTTTTTTTTTTAAAGACACTTACCTTTCCTGCTGTTCCCACTGCCACTTCCTATCGCCTCGCTCCTCTGCTCCTGATGTTTTCCCAGCATTCACTGGGACACAAGCACAGGCTCCCTAGCAACCCTGGCATTGCTCTCATGCTAAACCTCGCATGAAAGCAGCATCAGGATTGGTCAGAGCCACGTGACCAGCCACTCAGACACTGCCCTGAGGGTCTGTGCAGTTTCTCCAACCCGGCTGTTCAACACAGCCGGGTTGGAGAAACCTAAGTGTGCATGTGTGTTTGGCCGGCCTAAGACAGCGATCAAACACACATGCACACCAAGGTGCACTCCACTCCCCCTCCCCTCTCCCCCCCTCCTGTGGCCCAGCCCCTCCCCTGCACTGCTAGCTGAGCCAGCAGTTGAAAAATAAAACAATAGTAAATTATTGTTTTATGTTTCATCTTCTGGCTCTTAGCCAGGGGGGCAACACCCCTCTACCATTGAGGAGGAGCTGCCCCTCCTGCTGCTGGAACACAACCAAGGTTCTCACCAGAACCTTCAGGCCATTACAAACATAAACACAATATACAATCTTATCAGTAAATGATAAAAGCAAACAGTACACACTCCTTGCATAATTCCACATAGTCTTCCATAATTTTGCCGTAATTTTGATTAAATACTCAGGAGTTGGTTTGAAAGATCAGGAAAGTATAACAAAAGGCATGTTTTTTTTAAAAATTGAAAATATTTACTATACCAGAAAGTGTGTCTTGTTTTCTAAAAATGTCACAAACTAAAGGTTTGCTGTGCTAAACATGTCCCCTTCCCAGCTTTCTGAATAAGAGAGAAGGTGGAATCATGTTTCCCCCCTTTGGTGAGTGGTGGTCAGTATTTCATAATTTTGCAGTTTTAAGTGCTTGCAGTTCGTGTGATCCAGGTGAACAATGGAAGCAACACATTTCGGAAAACTATACAAAATTGTGAATTCAGCAAGGAGTTGTATGTTTAGATTGTTCAAGGGTTACCCTAACAAAGTCATCACTGAATTTACAACATAGAAAATATAAACAAAAGAGTAACTAGAAGTAAGGTACACAATTTTGACTTTTTGTAGTGAAAAATAATCTGCTAAAATAATGCATTATTACATTCCTGACACTCTGAGAAACCAGTTTTTGTAGTTTTCCAAAAACCCAAGATACCATAAGCCAATGTCCTGAGAGACTCAATGATTTTTCAATGACTATTTCTTAATCATTTGACAATAAACAGGAAACAAATAGAAGCTGCTATTGACAAAGACAATGCATATTTAAATTGTATACAAGAGGCTGAGTGCAGGAATGGGTGCCATCTACAGAGTGGAGAATTCTCAAATATCCAAAATATGATGTATTTGTGAAAGAGTTTTTTCAAATAATAGTTTTTAGTGTATGGTAACAATTTGGAATTTAAATGTGTTAGAAAATCACATGATAATAGCACCTGTCCTAAATTCTCTCCTCCTCTGACAAAATATTAAGGGGCTGATTAAGTGTTTGGTGGACGGAAACCCATCTGCCAAAAACTCCAGACGGGGTGTTCGCTGCCATGTGGTGAACCTCCCCGCTGGCCCCATTACAATCTTCCCACTGGGCTGACTGGCAAAAACCAAGATTCCTGTTGGTCAGCCCAGTGGGAAAGGGGCAGCAGCATTGTCAGCGGCTCATAATAGAGGCTGAAAGGCTGCTGCCTGCTGCTGTTCTTGTCTGTTTATTAGTGCAAAATGCATCCTCAAGTTATTTTTGAATTCGAGCAGACAGTGCACATTTTGAGGTTGCTGGGCAGGGGGACCCCTGCACTGCCCATGCCACAACCATGGGCAGTGCAGGAGCACCCATGTGGACCCCTGCACCTGTTCTCCTCCAGCCTTCTCATGGCGGTGGTACCGCAATAAAGACTGGTGGAGAACAAGGTTGTAATCAACAGGCTGGCGCTGACTTCTGCGCTGCCCTGGCTAATTGCAATCTGCTCCACCGTCAGCCCATCGGGATCTGAGATCCTGGCGAGGATGGCGGGTCTGCCCACCAACCTCGTAATGTGGCGGTGTGACCCCCACAGTCATGGCGGTCCGACAGCCACCACGAGGCTGGTGGTCTTCTGACTGCCAGCCTAGTAATCAGACCCTAAGTGACGAATATCCTTCTATTTTTTGCTGCGCTGTATTCCCTACAAACATTAAACTATAGAAAACAAACACAATTTGCTCATATTTACAAATGAGAAAGCATCCCAAGTTGTCGTCAGTGGCAAAACTAGGATTATCCAGCATTGCCACACTTGTCACAATAAAAATTACATTTCACAAATTGAATGAGACACAAAGGGGCCATAGCCAATGTTAATGAGAGAGGCTTTAGGGAGGAAGGCGTATCTTTGCATCATGGTTCTGTATGACTGTCTTCCACCCAGAAAGCCGTCAATCAGGATACTTTAGTGGCATCCATAATAGACAAATCAGACAAGACCCTTGTTAATGAACCGAATTATAAGGATGCTCTACCCTCCAAACATGGGACTGTAACGGGAACTAATGGGTTATCCATTATGACTTGGAATCTTGCTGGTCTTGCTAGGAAACTGGATGATGTGGACTGGGTTGCCAACATCAAGTCACAAGATGTTTGTCTTTTCCAAGAAACCTGGGTTGAGGACCAATCAAGTATGGATGGGTTTCTCTCTTTTAATATCCCTGCACAGCCATCAGAGAAAGCAACTGGTCGAGCGAAAGGGGGACTTTTAATTCTTTTAAAATCAAAGCTCCAATGTGACTATAAGGTTTTAGAATTTGATTGTCCCGATTTGATGGGCTTACAAATTTCTTTTCGTGAAAATTTTAACATAACTCTTATCAATGTTTATGCCCGTTCTGTTGCACGTGGTACAGAATCACATATTTTAACTCTACTTTCTGATTTTTTAGACACAATACAAACTAATTCCTATTTAATTATTGCAGGGGATGTAAATTGCACCTCTGAACCCTCAGCATTTCTTAGTGACTTAACTGTGGAAGAGGACAAATTATGGGGGATTACACAATTGGATGGTGATAGTTATCCTCCACGCTCTCGTGTCGCAGCACAGCTCGCTACATTATGCTTAAAGTTTGGCCTAAGGGCCTGCAATGGTCGAACTCCTTCTGATTTAAACCTTGCACCGACATTTCTACGAGGTTATGTGGCCAGTGTAATTGATTATTTTTTGGTGGATGTGCGTCTCTGGCCACTGCTGCTTGACATGAGGGTAGATTCAAGATGCGAGAGTGATCACTTCCCATTGCCGCTTACCCTTTCTGGGAATATCTTTGGTAGAACCTCGAATACGCAACCATCAATGGTCCCTCCCCCTATTTTAAATAATGCTAATACGAAGGTGAGGTGGCCCAAAGTCATGTCAAACCCCTATCTGCTCCGTAAGATTTATCAAGTGTTCTTAGATAATCTGTAAGCTTACGAAGACCTCGAGCCGGAAGCTATCCCACTTCTTGATATCCACGAAGATATGATGGTCAAACTTCAAAGGTTTTTTTACAAAAAGGCAGCCTTGGTAAGCCGGCAACACGGGGGTTCATCTAACAGTAGATGGTTTAATGATGCATGTATGAGGGCTAAGATCGAGCTAAGAAAAGCCATAAAGGCTGGGTCCACGGGGGGGATCAAACAAGCAAGATGTATGTATAAAAAGACAATTTTACAATCAAAGAAAACCTGGGAAGATGTTATTTGGCAGGATTTGTTAGATGCTACAAAAGCAAACAACAATACGCTTTTCTGGGAACTGCTGACGAAGCACGAGAGAGGGGGTAGGTCTAATCTAAGGAACCACATTCAACCCAGAACTTGGGTGGAGCACTTCTCTCTCTTGTATGAAGGAACTATCTCCACTGGGGCTGTTGACTGTGATAAAGTGGGATTAGACCCTCTAATTTTACAAAATGCTAACCTTGCCACTTCTCCACCTGATGGGAATCCATATAACTCTGAGAGTTATATTTGTTTCTCCTTAGAAGAAACTGCAGAGGCTATCAACTCTTTAAAGTCAGGTAAAGCCCCAGGTCCCGATAAAATTCCAGGCGACCTTTATAAATCAGAGTCATCTATATGGACCTGGTATATCAATCTACTGTCAAATAAAATCACAAAAGGAGGACAGATCACTGAGACGTGGAAGGGTGCAGAAATTATCCCAATTTACAAAAAGGGTAATGTAAATCTTCCAATCAATTACAGACCGGTCAGTTTAATCGACAATTTACAAAAAATCTTTGCCAAACAGTTGCTAGTTAGACTATCGAACTGGGTGTCAGAGCAGCAGATCCTTTCACCGCTCCAGGCAGGGTTCCGCTCTAGAGTTAGCACGGTTGACCAGGCTTTCAGGTTGACCGTGCTACACTGGAAATATGTAGTCTTGGCAAAGCAAACTCTATACGTCATTTTTGTTGACCTACGTTCTGCTTTTGATTTGGTCCCAAGAGATAAGCTTTGGGGAGTGTTACACAAAATAGGGGCACCACCCGATATTATCCCTCTATTAATACGCATGCACGAAGGCACATACGCGCAAGTAAGATGGGGTAATCAAGGTGAATTGACTAATAAATTTCCCATTAAAAGAGGTGTCCGTCAGGGATGTGTGCTTGCACCACTTCTGTTTTCTTTATTCATCAACAAGGTGGTCCAAGAACTAATGACATGCCAGAACGATGCTTCCACACTAGTCAATCAGAAAATTCCAATTCTCCTTTTTGCGGATGACTCTCTATTGATTTCAAAAACCCCTATGGGGTTGCAAATTCTTGTGGACAGATTTAAATCATTCTGCTGGAATTTTGGTTTAGAGCTGAACTTGAAGAAAACGAAATTGATGGTGCTTCGCTCTGGCCCTCGTAAGAAATATACTATTAGGTTAGATGGAGCTATTTTGGACCAGGTTAGCTCCATTGACTACTTGGGTGTGAGACTTACAGATACACTCCTTTGAGAGGAACAAGTTGGCAAGAGTGCTGGGATTTTGCAACATCGGGCAGCATCCATATTGCTCCTCTATAGGAATACGATCGCTAAAGTTATGTCTCCAGCAGTAAAGATTTATGTGGCTAAGGCACAGGGTGCTGCTGTTTACGGCGCAGAGATTTGGGGCATGGCAGATAGTAGTAGGATAACCAAAACTGAGAATAGCTTTGCACGGGCTTTATGTGCTTGCCCTACTAGTACCCCATTAACCCCCCTATTTTTAGACCTAGGGTTTAAACGAATAGCTGATTTAATTATCTTACGGCCTCTAGTATATTTGGTTCTCTATTAGAATTGTTAAAAAGCCCTAACTCTACGTCAATCCCATGGATCAAACACGTATCCGGCTGGTTTTGCACGCTGGGATTGAGGAACTTTTGGGAGAATCCCCAGCAACTCGTGAAGTTCCATGTTAAAGTACTGAAAGGAGCTTACTGGTCCCACATACGTAATAATTACATTTCTCAAAAATCGAATGGTCATTTAACTAATTTGTCTATTGACTTTAAATGGTACCCAGAGTTCGAACTATATTTAGATATAATACCTGACTTACCAGGCAAAAGCTTGTATGCCAGATTTCGATTCGGAACATTACCTTTGAAGGCCTTGACGAGCAGATGGGGACCTAAGTTAAGCTCTGATATTTGTCCTGTATGTGGCACTTCTTCCGAAACAATAGAACATTTTATGTTTTTCTGTCCCGCTTACTCAACCCCAATGCTTAAATGGATTCACAAAATCTGTCGGGAATTGAATTTAAGGGAATGTTTTTTAGCTTTGAGGATTTTAAAAAGCCATAATTCAAATGTGACAATTTATGCAGTAAGTAAGGTTTTAGTAATGGCATGGCGCATACGTATTTTTTATTTACAATGATTTGAAATTGTTACTAGTCGGGCAAACATGGATTTTACTTTTTCTTTTAAATTTTCCTATGATATTATGATGTTTATTTATATTTATATTGTACTGTATTGTATGCTTTGATGGTCTGTTGGCCGAATAAAGCTTATGTGTGAAACACAAAGGGGCCAAAACTGCAAAATAAAAAATGTGCTCTGATCCTGCTTGATCTGTTTGTGACATTCAACACGGTCTCACACTCCATCCTTCTAGAAAGACTGAGGCGCTCATTCTGAGTTTGGTGGGAGGCTGAGGCCGCCTGCCAAACTCAATCTGCCACCTGACCACTGGTGCCGTCAGGACATCTCTGGTTGCATTCTGACTTCACCGCAGGGCTGGCGGGTCGAAACAGTGTTTTCGCCCGCCGGCCCTGCGATGAAGAGGGCCTTAACATTGACACCGGCTTGGAATCGAGCCAGCGCCAATGTGACGGGGCAGCAGGTGCAGCAGCACCCGTCGTGCATTTCACTGCCCTTAATTCAGGCAGTGAAATGCGTGACGGAGCTGTGCAGGGGGCCCCCATTCCGCCAGCTTATCCCCAGAGGTGTGAACCGCCATGGAAAGGCTGGCGGAGTGGAACTCGTAATCCGGCGAGCAGCGCTGCTTGCAACGCCGCCTTGGCTGATTACAACCGCCGGGACAACTAGGCTGGAGTCCGTCTCTGGCGTGGGGGTGTCAGCCGTATTCCCGCTGCGTTTCTGCCGTGGTCGGAGTGTGGCAGATCAGACCACCACTACTGCGGCGGTCCGATGGCCACCCCAGGTCTGGCGGTCTCAGTACCGCCAGACTCAGAATGAGCACTTGAGTGTGATTGGTGGTGTGTGACAGTGCCATTGAATGGTTAACCTTATATGTAACAAATGATTATCAAGATGTCATGCTGTCTTAATGGATTTTTAAACCATTACATGTCGGATCCCTGCAGACACAGTTCTAAGCTCTCTCTTTATTTAACAAATATGTAACACCACTGGTGATACATTCTTTAGGTCAAAGTTTTTTTGGTAACACAGATAACACAATCAATCAATCATTCATTTGTAGAGTGCGCTACTCACCCGTGAGGCTCTCAAGGTGCTGAGGGAGTGGTGGGGAGGTGCTACTGCTCCAACAGCCAGGTCTTGAGGCATTTCCTGTAGGTCAGCAGGTCCTGGGTCTGTCGTAGGTGGATGGGAAGGGTGTTCCAGGTCTTGGCGGCGAGGTGGGAGAACGATCTGCTGTAATTCGGTGGATGCGAGGAACGGTGGCGAGGGCGAGGTTGGCAGAGCGGAGTTACCAGTTGGGAGTGTAGAAGGTGAGTCATTCGTTGAGGTAAGCAGGGCGGGCGATGTGGAGTGCTTGTGGGTGTGGGTGAGGAGCTTGAAGGTGATCCTCTTGTTGACGGGGAGCCAGTGTAGATCTCTCAGGTGGGCTGAGATGCGGTTGCGGCGTGGGATGTCGAGGATGAGGCGTGCAGAGGCGTTCTGTATACGTTGTAGTCTTTTCTGGAGCTTGGGCGTGGTTCCTGCGTAGAGAGCATTGCCGTAGTCCAGTTTGCTGCTGATGAGGGCCTGGGTGACCATCCTTCTGGTTTCGGTGGGGATCCACCTGAAGATCTTGCGGAGCATGCGGAGGGTGTTGAAGCAGGAAGATGAGATGGCGTTGACTTGCTGTGTCATGGTGAGCGATGAGTCCAGGATGAATCATAAGTTGCGTGCTTGGTTGGTGGGCGTCGGTGCAGTACCTAGAGTGGCCGGCCACCAGGAGTCGCCCCAGGTGGAGGAGTTGGAGCCGAGGATGAGTATCTCTATTTTGTCTGAGTTCAGTTTCAGGCGGCTGCTGTCCATCCAGTTGGCGATGGTCTTCATTCCGTCCTGGAGGTTGGTTTTGGCGGTGGCGAGGTCCTTGGTTTGTGAGAGGATCAGCTGGGTGTCATTGGCGTAGGAGACGATGTTGAGGTTGTGTGATCGACGATGTTGGTGAGCGGTGCCATGTAGACATTGATAAGGGTTGGGCTGAGGGAGGATCCTTGGGAGACGCCGCAGATGGTCTTGATGGCTTCGGATAGGAAGGGAGGGAGGCGGACTCTCTGGGTTCTGCCCGAGAGGAAGGAAGTAATCCAGTCCAGGGCTTTGTGGCAGATCCCTGCGTCATGGAGGCGTGTGCATAGGGTGTGGTGGCAGACGGTGTCGAATGCAGCCGAGAGGTCTAGGAGGATGAGGGCCGCAGTTTCGCCTCTGTCTAGCATGGTCCTGATGTCGTCGGTGGTGGCGATGAGGGCGGTCTCTGTGCTGTGGTTGCTACAGAAACCGGATTGAGATGTGTCCAGAGTATTGTTGTCTTCAAGGAAGTGGGTTAATTGACCGTTGACGATCTTCTTGATGACCTTCACCGGGAAGGGGAGGAGGGAGATGGGCCGGTAGTTCTTGAGGTCTCTTGGGTCTGCTTTGGGTTTCTTTAGCAGGGCGTTGACTTTGGCGTGCTTCCAGCTTTCTGGGAAGGTGGCGGTCTTGAAGGAGCTGTTGACGATCATTCGGAGTTGGGGGACGATGATGGAGCCTGCTTTGTTGAAGACGTGGTGAGGTCAGGGGTCAAAGGGTGAGCCGGAGTGAATGGTGCGCATGGTTTTGATGGTATCATCGTCATTGATGTGGGTCCAGGAGAGCAGGAGGTTGGTGTGGCTGAGGTCCAGTGAGTCGCGGGTTGTGGTGACAGTGGCTGTCGTGGGGGTCGAGGTGTTGAAGCTGTCGTGGATATCCGTGATCTTGCGGTGAAAGAAGGTTAAGAGGGAGTCACAGAGGTCTTGCGAAGGTGGGGTGTCATTGGAACAGGACCTGGGGCTGGCGAGTTCCTTAACGATGTTGAAGAGCTCTTTGTTGCCGTGTGCATTGTTGTTGAGTTGTTCCTTTTAGGAGGATCTCTTGGTGGTCTGGATGAGCTGGTGGTACTTGCGGATGCGTTCTTGAGGGCAGTGTGGTTGATCTCTGTTTGTTCACGGCGCCACTTCTTCTCGAGTTTTCGGCACTCCCGTTTGGAGGCCTGAAGGTCGGCGGTGAACCAGATAGCCTTAGTGCTGGTGCGAGTGTTGGAGGATTTCTTGATCAGGGCAAAGGTGGGTGCAGTCGTCTATCCATTGTCTGAGGTTGTGGGCAGCTGTGTTGGGGTTGGCGGTGATGGGTGGCGAGGCTCGGGCGAGGGTGGAGAGCAGTTGGTCTTCAGTGATCTTGTTCCAGCTGCGGCGGGGGATCTGTTGTGGGTGGTGGTACATGGTGGGTTTCTTGAAGGTGAAGTGGACACAACGGTGGTTGGTCCAGTGGAGTTCGGTGGTGTGGTGGAAGGTGATGTGGCAGCTGGCAGAGAAGACAGGATTGAGCGTGTGGCTGGCGGAGTGGGTGGGTGTTGTGACGAGTTGTTTGAGACCGAGGTTGTCGAGGTTGTTGAGCAGGGCGGTGGAGTTGCTGTCGTTGGAGTTCTCGAGGTGAAAGTTCAGGTCGCCGAGGAGGATGTAGTCCGTGGAAGCAAGGGCTTGAGCGCTGATTACGTCGGCGATGGAGTCACTGAACTGTGGCCGGCGGGTCTGTAGATGAGTGTTCCTCTGAGGGTGGTGTTGGCGTTGATGTGAATCTGGAAGTGTAAGTGTTCGGCGGCGTCAAGGGCGTCTTCGGTGTTGGTCGAGATTCTGATGGTGTTCCTGTGAACTATGGGGATCCCCCTTCCAGGTCTGTTGATGCGGTCTCTGCGGATGATCTTATATCCGTCCAGGATGGCTATGGTGATGTCGGGTTCCGAGGAGGGGGTTCATCCAGGTTTCGGTTTGGAAGGCGACGTCCGGGGAGGATGAGATGAGTAGGTCCCAAAGTTCGACGGCATGCTTGTGGACGGATCGGGTGTTGAGGAGGATGCATCTGAGGCGGTTGTGTTCGGTTCTGGCGAGAGGGGCGGCAGCTCGGGGGCTGGTGAAGCTGCAGTTCCGGCAGGAGAAGGGACCGAGGGTGAACTTCAGGGTGGCTTGGAAGCAGGTGGCTGATCGGCCGGTGTTGAGGGTGTGGAGGGATTTGGCACTGTAGCAGTGTCGGGCGTTGAGGGGATCGCGGGGCCAAGGGGTCTGGCGCTAGGCACGATCCAGGCGCGACAGGCTTGCCTCTGGCGAGCCTTTTGCGTGCCATCAGCTCGGCCGCCGTTATGAAGGGGAGGTTGAAGGCAGGAGCAGCTGGGAGGCAGGAGCGGTGGGCGAATGGGGGCACGAGGGGGACGGGGCCACAGGGGACGCAGCGGCTGTACTGGAACAGAGCGCAAGGGTTGAGCAAGGGAGAAAACCGACAAAAGAGGTGAACGTCTAAAAAGGCTTAAGAGAAAGGAGAAAAAGGCAGAAAAAGAGACAAAGAGTAGTAAAGAATACAAAAAATAAACAGACAGTCACAACACAGACGCACAATACTTACGGCAACCACTAGACACCAGGGATGAGGCGCAGGCGGGAGCCTGCGGGTGGTGGAGGGCCTCGAACTCGCAGCGAAAGCGGGGTAAAGGGCACAGGCGTAGTCAGGTGCCAGCTGCGCAGCGTGGGGAGCGATCCCGACCTCAAAACAGGTCGAGAGTGACTCTCTGCACCGCGCAGCGGACGCCATTAGGAAGGGGAGGTGGGAGGGAGGAGCAGCTTGGAGGCGGGAGCAGTGGGCGAATTGGAGCATGAGGGGCCGCAGGGGATGTAGCAGTGGGACTGGAACAGAGCTCGAAGGCTAAGCAAGGGAGACAAACAGCAAAAGAGGTGAACGGCTAAAAAAGGCTTAAGAGAAAGGAGAAAAAGGCAGAAAAAGGAGACAAAGAGCAGTAAAGAATACAAAAAATAAACAGACAGTCACAAGACAGACGCACAATACTTACGGCTACCACTAGATACCAGGGATGAGGCGTAGGTGGGAGCCTGCGGGTGGTGGAGGGCCTCGAACTCGCAGCAGCAGCGAGGGCGGGGTAAAGGGCATGGGCGCAGTCAGGTGGAGCTGCCCGCCGTGGGGAGCAATCCCAACCTCAAAAAACAATATATATATAATAATATATAAATAAAATATAATAATATATTATAAATATAATATAATAAAAATAAATTGTTTTATGCTGATTTGTTTTCTCTTAAGTCTCAATTATGTGTTTATGTGCAAGTGCCCATTGGATGAATCTAAATTCACAGAACCTCAGCAGATTTAAACTGAGGGCCTGGCTTTTGGTAGCTCCTCTGCTTGTAGTCCTGGTTGGTGGATTTTAAATCTGGACTCCGGTCTGTTGCCAGAATGTTTAGCTTGCAATCTTCACATTACATTGAAGGAGCATATCTTGAAGTTAATGTCCACCAGCTTTCTTCTTTTGGAAATCCTAAAGTGGTTGCTCCTCTCCTCCCTGCTGACTATCACAAGAATGTAGTTCAATCCCTGATTTTCTCTTCATTGGCCTACTAAGTCCTAGGATGTGAGGCTCCTCTTTACCCTATCCATTTCTTACATATTCTACAAAACGTGGCAGATCATTGTTGACTTGAAAAATATTTTTCTCAAAACCTAAAAACTCATCATAGGCTGGCCAATGATAAGTGCATTCTTTTTAAGTCACTCTGGTGCTCATTCCGAATTTGGCGGTAACCAAACCGCCACACCGATGGCGGTCTTGTGACTGCCAGCAGGGGGGCAGTGCAGACTGCCAAATAAAGAGTAACGTGGTGAATCCAACGCAATACAAACAACTCACTGCCAGCGCCGCCACCGCCGACGAGCCGCAACCGCCAGCGGAAGCAACATCAGGCAGGAGGCAGACAACATCCCGCCCTCCATATTCGAGTAACAACTCCGCCAGGATAACTGGTGGGGCCATCCTGCCATGAAAATCCTGGCGGAAACAGAAAGTATAAATGGAAACACCCACCTCCAGCGCCAAAGACGCCACAGTGGCCACCATGGCAAATGAACTGCTAGTCTTCCCAGCGTTGTATATCGCCACACACCTTCAGGGCCACCGATGAAGATGACAACCGTAAGTATACCTAGCACAGAGGGGAAGGAAATGGCAGTGATACACACCCACACACAACACACATACCCCACACACACAGTGAAGGCCGCACACACGCTCACACATCTTACCTCAATGCAAAAAAAAAAATACACACACAAAGTTATGCAGATACGTGGCAAACATACAGCACAACGCACAACAACACCACCAACACACCCCACAACCACACAACGACAACTACCCCACAAACACTGCAACCATGGCATAGACGGACACGTTGTGCAGCACCACATATACACACACACCATGAACTCCATGTAGCAATGAATCACAAACAGCTGGGATCACACATCCAAACAACCATACAGCGGTCACAACACGTACAACCAACAATGAAGGAACTACACACATCTAGCACTAGACACACAGATGCACACAATACCCCATACAAACACACAAACAAGCAGACACACACATCACAACATCCTCATGGCTCAAACCACCTCCAGCGCCAAAGATGCCACAGTGGCCACCATGGCAAATGAACTGCTAGTCTTCCCAGCGTTGTATATCGCCACACACCTTCAGGGCCACCGATGAAGATGACAACCGTAAGTATACCTAGCACAGAGGGGAGGGAAATGGCAGTGATACACACCCACACACAACACACATACCCCACACACACAGTGAAGGCCGCACACACGCTCACACATCTTACCTCAATGCAAAAAAAAAAATACACACACAAAGTTATGCAGATACGTGGCAAACATACAGCACAACGCACAACAACACCACCAACACACCCCACAACCACACAACGACAACTACCCCACAAACACTGCAACCATGGCATAGACGGACACGTTGTGCAGCACCACATATACACACACACCATGAACTCCATGTAGCAATGAATCACAAACAGCTGGGATCACACATACAAACAACCATACAGCGGTCACAACACGTACAACCAACAATGAAGGAACTACACACATCCAGCACTAGACACACAGATGCACACAATACCCCATACAAACACACAAACAAGCAGACACACACATCACAACATCCTCATGGCTCAAACCATCTACCAAGTGCATGCAACAACACAGACACATTCCACACACAGACACCACACAGGCTTGTATACAGATGCCACACCACAATGTTGAAGGAAACCAGGACAAGAATCTTAACTTGCCAACCACAGCAATGTGGGCAGTTGTATTTGAACAAAAAACAATATACAAAGGTGCTGATGGCAAGTTCAAATGTCCAATTTTGCAGAACACATTGTTCATGAAGAATAGCCCAACCTGACTCCTGACTGAAGCTAGGCCTCCACTACATAGGGGCAGCAATGGGACAGGCAGGCACCTCAGGGATGTGGGGGTGGTGGGGGAGGCTTGGAAGTGGAAGGGGCACGTTTTGCCTTGGGCTTGGGAGGGGTGACTTTAGCACTGGGAAGGGTGGATGTTTTGCTGGGTGGAGGAGCAGGGGAAACACCAGAGGGGGGACCCAAGGAATGGGAGGTGGAAGGGCCTGAGAGGGTCAGGGGGATACGCTATTTACGGGGAAGACGGGATGGGAGAGGAGTAGGGAAGAGGTCAAGGGCGGCAAGGAAAACTCTCTTAGGTACACGGGGCGGTCACATGATTGAGGGTTGGGAGTGGAGGTAGAGGGAGTGCTTGTCTAACGTGTCTCTGTGCTGTATGTGGATGCTGGTGTGTGCAGTGTCTGCATGGGTGTGGTGGCTGAATGTTGGGTGGGTGAGTGGGTATGTATGCATCTCTTGGGAGGAGGGGCAGAGAAGCAGGGAGAGGGAATGGGTGTTGTGTGAGTGAATGTTGAGGTTGTGTGTGCAAGTGAGTTGTGTGTGCAAATGTGCTGCAGGTGGCAGAGACGGTAGTCGTGGTGAGTGCGGATGTGGTGTGTGGGTTGTATGCTTGTGAGTCTGCTGTTGTGGTGATTGTGGGGATGACAGGAATGACAGCAGGACCAGTGTGTGATGATGCTGTGTTGGCAGGTATGAGTGTAGATGTGACTGTATTGTAGGAGTTGGTGGGAGAAGTGTCTGTTGTTGTGTCTGCAGATGTGTGTTGTGTGTGTGCATGCCTGTGTGAACGTCTGTGATACCCATGTCTGTCTTTGTGCACCTTGTCTGTTGTACTGGGTGTATGCATGTGTGTTGGAGTGCTTTAGACGGGTGTAGGGAGAGGGCATGTGGATTGGGAAAAGGTAGCTGGAGGGGGGACGGAAGATGAAAGGACACTGGCTTCCGTCAACAAGGAGGCCAGAGCCTGAAACGATCTCTGGAGGCCAGACAAGGCACTGTGAATGCCTTCCAGGAACGCAATGGTCTGCTGCATCTGGGATGCTAGTCCCTGGATGGCATTCACAATCGTTGTCTTGCCACAGAGATGGACCTCAGGAGGTAAATAGGTTCCTCATTGAGGGCACCAGGGCTGACTGGGGAAGGGGCAGAGGTGCCTGCAGCGAAGGAGCGGGCACGGGCAACTGGGTGGGGTACTACAGTGAGGGCGGTGCTGGAAAGGGAGGTGGCGGACAACGATGGTGTTGGTGTGGTACCATAAGGGTCTGCCACTGCCAGGGAGCCACCATCAGAGGAGGATTCTGAGTCAGATGTTGTGGTAGACCCAGTCTCCACCATGGTGCTCCCCTCGCCCTCCATCCCACTGGTCCCCTCGGCTTCACTGCTGGTTGCTTCCTGGGTCCTGTGGGCTGCAGCATCCCCACTAACCGGTGCCCTTCCTCCCTCGCCAGATGATGCTAATGCACACATAGACAGAGGAGGAGAGAGAAAAGGAGGGTGGCAGAAACAGAAAGGGAGGAAAATATTAGAACACACACATCCACTTCACATACTAACAATGCAGATAACAGTCCCTGCCTGCCAAACATTGGACAATTTAGCAGTTATTACCAAAAAGAGTCATGCAAGCTATGTCAAAACCCATCCCAACCCTGCAGACCAAACCCCTGCACGGAGACATCTACATGCCCATCATTGCCAAAATGACCACTTCTAGAATCATGCCCTGGACTATAACCAATCACATGTCATCCACTTCGGGATGATATTGATCTAAATAGAGAGGGACTCGGACACTAACTTACGGACAGGAATTTTGAGAAGTACATGTGGTACAGAGGATCCATTGATGTAGGAAGTGATGCAACTGCAACTCTCACGTAATACGCCTGTCATTACCCATATACAGTGCCATCAAACTACTACAGTACACGTAAAGATGGAGAGTGCAGCCATTTACATGATAGCAGACTAGAGAGGCCCATACCTACAGCAGAACATGTGCCACTGTACCACCACTACTCATCTTACATGGCTCAACATAGCACCCAGCAGACACTCCTACCTGATGGATGTGGCAACCAGGACTGTACATTCCCTATATCACATCTGACTAATTTCATTCCAAGTCCAAGGAGGGTGACAGTGCACAACCATGCAGTAGTGACCTGACAACACTTACCCCCTTGTGGCTGCTGTACTGCCTTCAAGTGCCCATCCAACTCAGGGTACACCATCGCCAGTGTGGGGGTCATTAGTGGGGTCAGGGTCCGACGTGCACCCCTCCCACGTTGGGAGGCCATTCCCAGCTGGGCCTCTTCGGGCTTCCGTGCCCAGCGACGCAGGTCCTCCCACCGCTTCCTGCAGTGGGTGCTCCTCTGGCAATGGACCCCCAGGGTCCGCACTTCCTTGGCGATGGCTCGCCACAACCCTTTCTTCTGGTGGGCGCTGACCTGATTGGGAAACAATGAGAAAAGGGGGACATGATGTCAATGATAACAATCCAGCAGTGAGCATAGGCAACACACAACAAACACTGACCATGCACACTGGCAATGTCCCACACATATCATGTGCATGCTACACACCTGGTCAGTCATGACATGTGAATGAACACACACATACATCGTCAAACAATACACAACTTGTGGAACCATGGACATTGTACTGACCTGTTGTCCTAGAGCTCCATACAACCGCCCATACAGAGGTAGGACCCCTTACACCAGTTTTTCCAGCTCCTCTGTTGAGAAGGATGGGGCCCTTTCCCCTGCAGTGCGTGACATCATTGCTCCAAGAGACAGGACATAGCAGCACACAAAGTGGAAGTCTGTATCGCCCGAATGCCAGGAGTCAAGTGAGCTGCCTCACACAAAATGGCGGTTACGACAGCAGCGGTCATGACCATCACCGCCGGCGGTGATCGTCATTGGTCCCAGTAGTGAAATAAATGTACAAGTCTCTTCTTGTAAGAGGCTGAATTTGTACAAGATAGAATACAATGATTCAGATTATGCTTCAAGATAGCATTTTATTCACTGCAGCGGGTCTCCTCCAAAGAGTGTCAATGACTGACTCTTTCTGGCCAAGGCAACTGACCGCTCCCTCAGCCTTTGATGTCTTTATTGCAAAAAAAAAAAAACACTTTACCACACTATACATGTGTCATAATTTCCAAACACGTTCAAGCGAACATTTCCTGTAATACCTTTGAACCACAAGAACAGGATGTTCAAACACAGAGATAACATTTCTAAGAACATGGGGTGGTTAGCCCATCTGCAAAGTTTCGAAAGCAACTCTAAGAAACCAGCACATTTGCAAGAAAGAAATTAAGCAGGGCTGCTGAAGGCATACAATTTTGCTCGTAGTACAGAAAAAATGGAACTAAAATGTTAGACAAAATGGAGCCCTCCTGCTTAGTTAAGAAATCCATTTTCCACACAGTCTCCCATTGACATCAATGTTAACCAATGAGGAGTTGCACGGCAGTTCTGACCGCACTCCGCCATGACGACTTCCGCCGGCGAAACGAGGTCACTTCCAGCAGTCCAATGCATGCTGGACATGCGGATGCCATTTTAGTTTGTGACATTACTGTCCTGAGTTTACACAGCTTCACTACCTGCCTGTCAACACATAAACATACATCAGGTCTGACATGGTGAATATGGACACATGTAGTACGTGTCTAGTGAAATGTAGAGATTTGGCACAACAATTGTCAGCATATTTGACCAGTAAGGTAAAACACAGGAAAGGTGTAGGTGTTCATGTCCTGTATACGTCCACCCACACAGTAATCATGTGCCATCGACTGGTTAGGTATGAATGGTAGCGTAATGTGTACTGACACATTAAATGCATCTTGCATGAGTAGTGCTTAATGACTGTCATGTATCATACTGTATAGCCTACATTGTGACAGACATCCTGATTTTTGTTTGTATCCCCGCACAGATTTGGCCAGAATGGACTGAAGAAGAATGCACCAATTTTCTGGCCACTTGTTGATCTGGAAACCATGGAAGAGTGCCACATCATCCTGACCTATCAACTGAACCGTTTGTGCATCAGGGAACTGGTCACCCAGTTAAAGGCAGACCTCCTGCTGGGGTTGAGGAATCCCCATGCCATCCCTCTAACAGTCCAGGTGTTGTCAGTCCTGCATTTCCTGGTGAGTGGCTCATTTCAGAGCACAGAGGGACTGGCTACAGGCTTTTCGCAGCCCCAGTTCTGTAAGGTGTTGCAGGATGTGTTGGATGCCCTACTCAAGCATGTGCACAGGTACATTAGGTCTCACTGCCTCCAGATGTTCCCACTGTGAAAGCAGCCTTCTACAACATCTCAAATGTCCCACAGGTCATTGGGGCAATTAATGGGACTCACATTGCCCTGGTACCTCCGAGGATCAATGGACAGGTCTACAGAAACCGGAAAAGTACATATTCACTCAATGTACAAGTGGTGTGTCTAGCAGACCAATACATTACATAAGTGAACGCTAAATCCCTTGGATCTGTACACGATTCCTATATCCTGAGGAACAGCAGTGTCCCTGCAATAACGTCCCAGCTACAGGGCGAAAGGGCCTGGCTCATAGGTATGTGTACTGCTCTCCATGTCAGACGTCTATACCCCTCATGACCCAGTCAGCACTCAGCCTAGCAATGTTACCCATGGCCATGTTTCCTCTTCCACACAGGTGACTCCAGATACCTCAACCTGCCCTGACACCTGTGAGACATCCAACTACCTTAGGGGAGAACAGGTACAATGAGGCACATGGCCGGACGAGGCGTGTGATTGAACGTACTTTTGGTCTCTTGAAAGCCAGATTTCGTTGTCTCCATGTGTCTGGTGGTGCACTACGGTACAATCCAGGGAAAGTCTGCAAGATCATAGTTGCATGCTGCATGCTCCACAATCTGGCCCTCAGAAGGCACATCCCACTGTTGGACGAGTGGGACGTTAATGCTGGAGCTGTTTTTGTGGCCGGTGACTTTGATGCTGAGGGGGAGGTGGATGAGGATGAGGCACATGACAACAGGGCTGACATGATTCGTCACTACTTTCCTTGATGTACAGGTATGTCTGCATTACACATCATCTGTACATGGTAGATGTTTTGTTGAAGGCAGTCTGTAGGCAGTATTTACATGCATCAATGGATGTGTGGGGACTGAAGCCTTACATATTGGCTGACGACCTTGAAGAGTAGTTAACTCAACATGAGGGGTAGTGGAAATGCAAAGCTGCTAAATTCAGTTGTGGTATGCCGGTGCTATTGCGGTACAGCCTTACCATTGTTGTGAAGGTTTAGGGTCCTCAGATAGCCCATTTGGGTTTATATTTGGGGGACTTCTCACTCTTGTCCTACTGGGTGGGCAAATCATGCTTTGACGTCTGCTGGGTGTCAGGTACCTGTTCATGACTACTTAGGGAGTTGTGCATTTTAGGATGCTACCTATGTATCATCTTTCCTGTCCCACATGTGTGTGAATGCCAATGTAGTCCCTCATTTATGGTGCAACACAGCTGCTGGGACACTTATCCTATGTTTGTGCTCAACTGCTGTTGAAGTATGACTGTAGTTTACATTCCTACCACCTTGTACCTCATTCCATGTATTTATCCCTCTTCAGGTGACATCTCTGTTTGATGTCTGCTTGCTCTATTTGCATGTTGGTGTAGCTGACAGTGGATGTGAAAACAAAATGGATGGACTTACACACCTGCTGGAGTATCACAATACATATGTAACCTCAGATTCTGTGTTTTGCAGACCTGTGTATTATATTTTTGTTCTACAACATATTTGCCAATACTAACAATAAAGAGACATGCACCATGACGTGTGATTATAGGTGTTTATTTAGTGTTGAATTTCACAGTCCAGAGGAGTGGGGTAGTGGTCTAGGTAGATAAAGTGGGTGGTCCAGTTGTTAGGTTCATAGGTCCTGTGACCATTAGCCTCAAAATGATGTGACCTTGGTTTTGGACAGCCAACCGAGTGGTACAGTGGCACACAAGTGTGCCATATATGAAGAGGGATTGGTCTTGGCTTGGGGTCCTGCAGGATGCCTGGATGGGTGATCCTTTTAATGGGGGGGGTCCTCAGCTGCAGGGGTAAGGGTGCTGTTGTCCTGTGGGCCCTCCTGCGCTGCCTCTATCGCAGTAGCAGGTGCTGATGTTGAGGGCAGTGGTGTTGACTGACTAATGGATGGGGCCTACTGTTGGGTGGAGAATTGCCGCAGGATGCAGTTGAGTTCCTTGAAATCCTCTAATATGGAGGCCATGGAGGCACTGTGTTCCTGCCACTGCTGCCTGGCCTGCTGGTGGTGTTCCTCCTGCAGCCTCTGTGTGTCTTGCAAGGTGGTGAGTATCTGGCCCAACTGGTCTTGGGTTTGCTGGTAGGCTCCTAGGACCTTGAAGACGGCCTCCTGGCCAGTGGGGTCCTGGCCCTGCCTCGTCCCTTGTCCCACAATTGTCCTTCCACTGGCCCTTGTCCCCTGTGCCTGTGCCCCTGGTGCAGTGTGCCCCCTTCGACTGACACCAGTACAGGCATTGTCTTGGGTTTGCACCGTTGACTCCTGTCCCTGTCCTGTGGGGCACACTGATGATTGATGAGACCTTACGACACAGGTATGGGAAGGTGGGCTCTGCTGAGCACTGGCTGCTACAGGGGGGGTGGTTTGGGTTGTGGGCAGGGTAAGCCTGGTGGTGGTGGACTGACCAATCATGCCTGATGGGCCAGGTTCATTGTCTGAATCCAAACTTACATGTGGATCCTCCCCTATTGGTGCTGCATCCAGGCCTGGGTTTTTCTGTCACTGGGCTCCTCTGTTGTGTGTCAGTACTTGGGAGACCTGTGAGATGAGAAGTATTGTGTCAGATTATGTTATTTATGTGGTGACACACATGGTTGTGTTCCCTCATTCACTGTATTTTCAGGGCAGTACTGGCATTGACAGTTTGCAGTCCACTGCTTGTGTTCCCATCAGTGGAAGGTTGCAATGGTCCTAATTTGCAGCACAGTTTACATTTGTCTTGCTACTGTCATTACCATGTACTGATGTGCATTCCAAAAACATATTGGTGATGAGGAGTGACATTGTTTAACCTGCAATTGCAGAGATGTGATATGGACGTAGCAGTCAAGCAAGGGTAGGGAGTGTTGCATTGTGGTAGTTGTAGTACTTTCTGCTGTGTGAGGCATACATGCACTAGATTGAGCTGTGAGGGATTGGCGTCAGTGGGGAGATGTGACATGCAAGTGTGGGTATGGGGCCAATTATTAGAGTTTTCACGTTCGTGTGGTTTGAGGGGGTGAGAAGGTGGTGGGGGTACATGCTTTGCAAAGGTACTTGGTGGCCAGTGAGTACATTGGACTTACCAGTGTCCAGTCCAGTAGCAATTCCCGTCAGCCCTTCCGGATGCAGTATGGCCAAGACCATCTCCTCCCACA
The DNA here is from genome assembly GCF_031143425.1 of Pleurodeles waltl. Classification (NCBI taxonomy): domain Eukaryota; kingdom Metazoa; phylum Chordata; class Amphibia; order Caudata; family Salamandridae; genus Pleurodeles; species Pleurodeles waltl. The sequence goes on from NC_090445.1 coordinate 1,116,166,204, forward strand.
GTGCCATTTCTGGGGCAGGTGGTGGGGGTCCGCCACCAGTCCTCATGACGGCCACTTGGTGCCTGGAGGCCATGGCCCGTACCTTCCCCCTCAGGTCATTCCACCTCTTCCTAATGTCCTCCTTTATGCGTGGATGGTTCCCCACTGCATTCACCCTGTTGACTATCCTCTGCCATAGGTCGTTCTTCCAGGCTATGGATGTCTGCTGAACCAGTGCTCCAAACAGTCTCGGCTCTACTTTGACAATTTACTCGATCATTACCCTGAGCTCCTCTTCAGTGAATCTGTTTTTTTTGTTGTGCCATGGTGGTTGTGTTGTGGGTGGGAATGTATGGTGTGCAAGGAATTTGGGGTGCTGTTTGTAGTTGTGGGTATGTATAATGCTATGTGTGTGTGCTCTGCGGTGTTTGTGTGCAGTGGTGTGTTGTGTGCTGCATGCTTTGTGTGATGGTGCCTGTGGTATCGAGGTGCAGTGCCTCCTTTCAGTGTTTCTGTCTCTTGCTCTATCTGGGTTTCAATTTGCAAAGGGTATGTGTGGGGGGGTGTTTTGTAGTGCTGTGGACAGGTGTGTGTATGTGTTTCAGGTGTTGCTATTGGTGTTGTCCTATCTTGTGCAGTGTTGCTGCAGTGGATGCTACTTATTTTCCCGCAGCGGTTTGGACCACCAATGGATTACCGCCGTGTTGGTTTCTGCGGCACTGATTTGTGTATCAGAATTTGGTGGGCGGCATTTTCTCTGGTTGGCGTAGTGGTGGGGCAACCGCCTCCTTCTTTCCGTCGTTTGGGCAGACAGTTTTGTTTTTCCATTCCACATTTGGCGGCGTTGTGTTGGTCACTCGTGAAACGGCGGGCTTCACTCCACCATCACTGGTGGTGTTTTGGCTGCCTTTTGCACGCGGTCTTTGGGTATGACCGCCAAACTCGGAATGATCACCTCTGTGTTTTCTTCTGGGCAGTTCACCTGACCTCCCCTTGTAAGATCCAGTCTCTTTTTTTGCTCACTATCAGCCGATCAGGTGTTAAATTAGTCTTCTGCTCTGCTTTTACTGATTATCCTAGATCAGACATTGGGTGGCCTTGATGTGCATCAGGTCTCCATTATCTGATATGTGATTTTCTCCATCACAGTCTCTTATGTACTCCAATCTAAGGATTTGTAAAAATCCACAGTAAACAACTTAGGGCACGATTGTGGGTTGCATGGTACTGCTAGGGATGGAACACAGCACCCTTAAACACCAGTACCGTGTGAAAACACCACACAAGTACCATGCAATTATGAGTTCATCCCCACAGAATGTGGACCTGGTTTTCCAGGTCAAATTAGGCACAGAATTCCTAAATCCATGTGGATACATACTCGTATTTACAGCCTGCTTTCTACAAACAGTAGATGGGTATTGGGCTAGGGATGAGGTGGGTATTATTCAATGGCAGGAGAGCAGGTGGCAGCATTTCATGCTTACCCTGCTGTATGCAGGGAAGAGAAGGGGGCAAACAGTGAATGTGTTGACATCCCTGTCCCAGGAACACTGGCTTTCCTGTAATCAGGTGCAGAGGTAAGTTACCTGGAAAACCACTCTAAATAACCTGCAAACTCTCAATCTGGGCCTTAGTATCCAATTTGGTCTAAATGTAATGGCACCCTGGTTTAATGGTGATATATACATAAATATAAATCACTAAATTAATCAAACATGACAACTGTCATTTAAAGAAGCCAAAATGTCAGCACATTTCCCTGGAGGTGGTTGCAGTATTTAGTCTGGTATCAGTCAGCGCAATGAGAAACCTACCAAAACAAAGGCATTTCTGAAAACCTGGAGGCCAAGGAAAATCTATATGTCGTGCATTGGTCCAACCTATTTTACTTCACAGAATGCCCTGCAAATGCAAAGTATGGTTAAAAATCAATTTCCTCATACATATGCACCAGAAAGCTCCATCACTTTAACACAATGGCAACATTGGGCTATACTTCATTCCCACATTTTCCACAGTTGACCACATATGTCCTAAGCCAGTTATGAAAATTTGTGACCGAGTGGAATCCAGGGAGGCATGCCCACCACATTTTCCTACACAGAAAGTGGACTAAATGTCAAATAATAAACAACAATGTATTATTTCATCATATTTAGGCAGTGTCAGTGACTGATATTTGCTGCTTTTGGCACCAATCTTGCCTTTATACATTCACAGATTTGTCCTTATAAAATTGCTGCTTTTGGCACCAATCTTGCCTTTATACATTCACAGATTTGTCCTTATAAAATTAATGCAACACATGCGTAGGTGGTCAAGAGGTCGAACAGGCTAGAAGTGTGACCAAAACAAGTCAATGTGGAATTTGAGCTGTTCCTTTCTCATATGAACGGCCCACCCACACATGTGGGGGAACCATTTTTTGAGAGAAGAAAACACATATTTGTAGGACTTTTGTCATTTGTATCTTCAGGCATTATTCCACAAATGCAATGCTACAATACATCATCTGTAATGAGGAGGAAAACATCTCCTTTTAAAACATTGAAAATGTATTTCTTATTACAGGCACGTTTTGACATCAGAATGTACCTGTATTAGGGAAACATGTCAATACTTGCTTGCAATATTTTGTGAGAAGTAATGACATCACAACAACACACTTCCCTCTGTAACATTGTGTTTCAGTGCTCCCTTCCATTCTCCTTCTTTAATGTATTTGTGAGAGCATCTAGGGCCAGGATTCTTCACAGCTTCAAAGCAAGGGCTTACACGCTTGCTTTCAATTGTCCCCTACTGCCCTGTGGAGCTGTGGTGCTGCTGTGTGCGGTGCTACCCTTCTCCCTCACTATAAAACCCACTGGTGGAGGATGGACCTTAAGCCAGCAGTGAAAAATGATCCGTAGTCTGAAAACTGGTGCCCACCTGACCCAGCACCTGTGGTTTCCTAATGATGGTTGAAATCACAACATTTGCTTTACCATGCCAAGCCTCTCCAACCTCCTCCTTGTGGGTAGTAGCACTTTTGTGTCAGTTTTCAAGTCCTGTCTATCGTCTGTAAATGCTGTCTCCTGCTCATTCAATAGTTCATAAACATACTAGACAGCCTAGCTTTCACTACTCAGCTGCTCCGCTGTCTACTTGACCTTACTTTGGAGCAAACAACTTTTTGGAAGAGTGTGGTTTGACCGTGGTTGGGCATGAACTGTGCATCAAAACATCCTTTTGCCTGCATCCTGGGACTTGTATTCCTGCTTTTCTAAAGGGCAAAACAAAAATGCAAGACTCAGAGTGCAAAATAAAAACCATAACAGTATTACCTACTTACATCTGACCTAGGGAATTATGAAAAATCTGCCTGGGTGGAAATCCATACAAATTAAAGAATAATTTACCCTTTAATGTGTATTTAAAATCTGCCTGGAGTTTCGTGATCTTATAAAGGGGTAATAAATTAGGCCTCACGCCTATGTATGCAATATTCCTAAAATGTATAGTTGGGGTTCAATATCTAATATATAATACCAGTATAATTATTACCGGATAGAAATAGCATTTAGAAATTGGTGAAAGTCAAAGAGCAACACAGACAGATGATGGACGGAGTGCTGAAACTTTTCAAACACTCACCCCCAGTCACAGATCTAGGTTAAATCCATCATTCTTTTGCTCACCATGCCACCCCAGTTTGGACCCATCCATATGGAAATCAGTCTTGACCCTGCTTCCCATGTGAACAGTCCACCCTTAACTGTCAAGGAAGGACCTCCCTGGACTGTAAACAAGCATTCTGGGACCGGTTTCGGGGTATCATCCCTCATCAGCCAAGCTAGCTTGAAACCAGTGGCACAGTGACCAAGGGATCCAGGTCTGGGCATACCCTGGCCACTTGGGGCATCTTTAGCAGCACAAAAGGATGATGGGCAGGGTGCTGAAACATTTCAAACACTCACCCCCAATCACAGATCTGTGGTCTATCCATTGTTCTTTTGCTGTCCATGCCACCCCAGTATGAACCAAACCATATGCAAATCAGTCTTGACCCTGCTCCCCATGGGAACAGCCCAGCCCGAACTGCCAGGCCAGGTCATCCCTGACCAGAAACAAGCATCCTGGGACCAGTTTCGGGGTATCATCCCATACCAGACAGGCTAGCTTGAATCCAGTAACACTGTGAAGAAGGAACCCACGCCTGGGTATACCCTGGCCACTTAGGGCGGCTTTAGTCTGAACTTTGGAATTTTAAAATTTGGATATTGTACATTTATTCTGTTTTAACTTATTAAATTGTGAGCATATTTTTATTTTGCATTCCTGAATTTTAAGTACAAAGTTCTTTTATGCTTCACATAAATGAAATAAAAATTTCTCACCTACTGACTGACCAAACACTCTTTTGAATGGTATTCAGGATTTAATACATTTCTGATCATATTAATGTCTACAGAGACATTATCTTTCTTATGTACTTAAATACGACCAAGAATAGGGCATAATATTTACTAAATGGTGGGAATTTCACAGACACTTTCTATATCCTGCATGTTGCGAAAAGTTACACCCATTAGCACTGCGAAGGTCATTCAAAATTGGGTCTAGATGTAGTTTGATGAATGCTTTCCAGTCAGAAAAGTGTAAAGCAAACTGCCACATTCACTGTATGATATCATCAGTGAAGTCATTAATGATGTCATTTGAAATGTCATCAGTGATGTTATCAATGATGTAATTTGCCACGTTGACACACCAAGGGCCAGTCACCTGAATTCCCAGGACTTCTGTGGAAGGGAATATCTTCCACCATTTCCCCATTAGGTGACTCCTTAGTATCAGAAGCGACGATTGACACCAATGACTGACCACAGGGTTAATGGAGTTGCGGACAGAGAGAGTGAGAGAAAAAGTGAGAGAGAGAACTGGTTCTGGTGTACCCGGAGCTCCTGTGGAAAGAGTGATGGATGAATGTTGATTCTTTTGAGCAGGACCCTTCAAGTCCTAGTTGTAAGGTGCACTCCTTCTGCCAGGAGAGGTACTCAGAGACAGAAGAATACAAACACTTTAGGCTGGCATACATGAATGCTTTACAATCAGCGTGTGCGTGCTTTTTCTTGCTTCCCTCTTCAGTTATTTTTAGCATACCTCCACACTCCCTAAACCCAATTGTGGAGAGCATCATCAAGTTTATCCTTCCACTCACCATAAGGTAAAATTAGATTTAGGCAAAACTTGCTCTTTTTTAAAATAGGTTCATTTAGAGAGGTTTTTGGATATGAGTCCTTGAGGAAATATCAACACAGAATAACTGAAAGAAATTCAAGTCTATTTGGGGGTCATTTGAACACTGAACCCCGCTAAATCTTAAACTCCTATTTTTAGTTTTTCCATTGATGATAACAGACCTACTAACAACCTTTTATGCTTGTTACTTCACACAGCTCACACAATTTGTCATTGTTTCTTCTGCTAAAACTTCCCCATTTAAATTCAAACTGTAAGGATGTTATTGAAGAAAGGAAAAACCAAAAATGAGAAGCTCCCTGCTAGTACCCTAATCAGGGGCCTGTGTAATAGGCCAAAGTAGCTGGAGAGTTGAGTGGCAGTGAGAGAATGATGGTTGAGGTCAAAGTGAGGGTTGCCTGGTGGCGTGAAAGTGCCAGCTGTACAACCAGGTTCTAGGGTTCAAGGCTGTAGAACGGAAAGGAGTTTGAAGAGAGGTTATACGTCTGTGGCTTCCAGGCAACAGTTTCCAGGTTGCTCTTGTCACAGGCAACAGGCTTGGAAGTCATGGGCAGTACTGGTGGAAGACAGCTCTTTCTTCAGACAGATTGATTAAACCAAGCAGGCAAGCACACTTTTAATATGGTATTTATGGTCCATCATGCATGTGGAGAGTGCCGCAGCTCAATCAGAAGACAGTCTCTGGCAGCAAACGGACTGGAAACAGAGGCCCCTAATGAGTCAGTAGGCAGTGTACAAACAAAAATTAAATACCAGACACTCCAGCAGGAAATAAGGATAGTATGAAACAGGTCAAATTTCCCAGCAGTGTATAATTAGTCAGCAGCTGTTGTACAAACAAACACAATTACCAGACATTCCAGAAGGAAACAAGGACAGCAGGCCTTTAAATGTTTGTTCAGTAGTGCTTGCTGTTTTAACAGAAATACTAGGCCTTGTACTTCATTAAACAGACTTGTTCATAGTGCGCACAAACTAAAGTGCCTAGCATGCCTTTTAAATTAAACACGCAGCTAAACATGCAAAACAAAGTACATAGCACAGTATATGGCTCTGGTCTAATTGGAAAACTAGTGATGCAACCACAAATATAGAGCACAGGCACACCAGGGTCTAACACCTGTCATGAATGGTATATTATGTATGGTTATAAGCATGCATGGTGAGGCTCAAGTTATAGTTAGCCCAGTAAACCATAACTGACAAATTACAGTTTTTTTGTTTTTTTAAACATTTGTTTTTATATCATTTTAACACCTAACTACAGATCACATTGACCTTTTTTCAGTGAATTGATCTTTTTTTAAATGTAAGCCAAAATCTTATTCCCATAGCTAAATATAACAGAACTATAACCTTTGTTTTTTTCAGTGCATTTCTGATTTTTTTAATGTAAGGTAAGTTCTTGTCACCACACCTGATTATAACGTTGATTTAAGCATTGTTTTTTCAAGTACATTTCTTGGATTTTTTCACCCAACCCTCCCTCTGAGCACAACTTTGGGCTGTGTGGCGCACAGGTGTGGAAAGGGACTGGCTTCTGGCCAGGTCCTTTCACAAAGCACCACCAGGCAGCCAACCCCCACCTCGCAAGGCCTTCAGCCGTGTGTAGCATGGTGAAGGTACAGGCAATGCACCAAACCTCCAACAGGCAGGCAACCCCTGCTACACTTGAAAGACAAAGGGTAAAGGGACATTATAGTTAGTTCAAAATGTCACTTAAAGCATACCATTTTAAACAAACAAAACCATTGAAATTCACCTTTTACAGTTATCTCAAGTAACTTTATCACAAGCCTAACAGTAACTATAACCCAGAGTTATAAATGATGTCATTTTAGATGTTGCAGTCATTTCATCAATGATGTCATAGATATGTCACAAGTGACATGATATGTGAGGTAATCAGAAGTGCATGGCAAGCGCACAAGTTATAGTTAATTTAGTGCTCGAGTTATAGTTACTTGAGGTAACTATTGTTAGACCTGACAGACTTAGGGTGGTCTTTCCCCCAACTTTTTGCCTACCACCTCCACTTTTCTGACCTAGTTTTTACTGGCTTTAGGACTCTGTGCACTTTACCACGGCTAATCAGTGCTAAAGTGCTTGTGCTCACTACCCTAAATATGGTAACATTGGCTTATCCCCAATTGGCATATATGTTATTTATAAGTCCCTAGTAAATTGTACCACATATGCCCTGGGCCTATAAATTAAATGTTATTTGTGGGCCTGCAGCTCTGATTGTGCCACTCATTTAAGAAGTCCTTTGACCATGTCTCAGGCCTGCCGTTGCAGAGCCTGTATGTGCAGTTTTATACTGCCATGCCAACCAAACAAAGCAACCCTCTTGCCAGGCCCAAACCAACCCTTCTTATACATGTCACCCCTAAGGTAGGCCCTTGACAACCCAGAGTGCAGGGTAGAATGTATTTAAAGGCAGGACATGTACTCATGAGTTTTAAATGTCCTGGTAGTAAAACATTTCCAAAGTTGCTTTTCACTACTGCAAGGCCTATCTCTCCTGTAGGATAACACTGAAATTACCTTATTGCATCTTATAAGTGTAATTCACAATCCAGAAGAGATAATCATTTCGAGTTTGGTCTCTCAAAAACCACACTTTAAAATCACAACTTATGGTTAAGTCAGATTTCAAATTACCATTCTGGCATTTTCTTACTTCAGCCCATTAGTGCCTTCTGGCTGTCTCTGTTCACGTGTCTGGGTGGGTGGCAGTTGGGCGTTAAATATTCCCCCTAGACAGCCACCCACAATGAGAGCTCAGGTGTGACTTGATGGGCCTTGATGGGTCATCCTGGCATGATGGGAGGGAGGTGCTGGCCATGGCTTCACTTACACCTGAATAGGCTGTGCCTTGTCCTCACACAAAGGCCTGCATAACCTCCTGTAGTGAGTCTGGAGCCATGGCAGGAAGGGCAGGACACCTGTGCACTTCAAAGGCCTGTCTTTCAAGTCTCCCCAAATTTAAAGGAACAACTGGGAATAAGTACTGGACCTCTGACATCACCAACTCAGCACACTTCTGGACCTGTGAATACTCTGCCAGGAAGAAGGACTGCTATGCTGCTGAAGGACTGTGACTGCTGGACTACTGCTTTGCTGGATTCTGCCTTGCCGTGCTCTGTGCTATTCCCCTTTCTGGATGAGAAGGACTCGACCTGCATCAACTGAACCCAGAGTGTCTCCAAGGACAAACTGGATAACCTCCTGATCTGAAGCCTTAAGGACATAAAGGACTTCCAACCACCCCACTCCTGCACTTGGACTCTGCAGTCTGTGAGTCTTCTCTTCCAAGTGGTGCCAACCCGGTCCTGGACCCTTGGAAGTGGGCCTAATGGATTTGCTTCAGCAGAACTGATGCATCCTCTACTGTGGGTGTAAAATCAATGCATCACCCCTATTGCGTGGAAGAGAACTGAAAGCATTGCCCTTGGAACTGCCACCTCAATGCTTTTTCAAGTGCAAGGTCCTCTCAACCCCGTCAAGGACAGCCTTGACAATGACACAGAGTCTCTGCATCACAACCTCTGCGCTCATTGGAATGATACATCACCTAGACTGCACAACGCATCCTTGACAATGGTCTTCACATCATGTGTCGAGGCACCTGAATCCTCAACATCAACGCAGCAGGAACTTACACCCTAATTCTGCCACATCTTGGAACCAACGCATCCACTGCTGTGGTAGGTTCGATGCATCACCTCTACTGTGATGTTCGCAACTGGTGCAGTGCTCTGCAACGCAGCAGCCTAACTGGTTTACTGTAGCCAGCACACACTCCATCACAGTTGGCCTGAACGTTTTACTTTGTTCTGGGCCGGCACGACTAAATACCCCCCCCCCCCCTTAGCGCTTCTTGCTTCTAAGTGCAATTTTACAGTTTAATCTTTAAAAATTCATAACTCAAGCTCTACCTGTTGGATTTTTGTAATTTTGGTCTTGCTTTGTTTATTAAATCTTACTCTCTTTTTCTAAACTAGTGTGGATTTATTTTGTTTGGTGTTTTCACTGGTTCGAAGTGCAGCTCAAATACTTTATACAGTGCCTCTATGTTAAGCCTGACTGCTCGCCAGAGGGTGAGCAAAGGTTAATTTAGGGTTTGCCTGACACAACCGACCAGTATTGTGGTTGCTGTTTGTCTAAAGTTAACATCCACATCAACCAACAATCCAGTTTCTAACAACAATAACTGGTGAATTTCAGTGGTTTTATTAGTTAAAAATTGTATATTTTAACTGATATCTTTACCTAACTATAATGCCCCTTTAACCTTTATTTTTTCAGTGAATTGCTAAGGTTTTTTTTAATGCAAACTAAGATACTATAAACATACCGAACTAACCTTTGTTTTTTATTGATTTTATAGGGTTTTTAACGTAAAGCAATATTTTATTATCATACGCATCACAAAATGAAAATAAACATAATGAACGTATTGGCTTTATAAAGAGAATCCGTATATCACCATATATAAAGCACAAGTATTGCAATGTATTATGATCAATAATTACAATTACATGTTTATTTTAACATTTCACACAGTGCAATGTTTAATAAAAGTGATTATCATAAAAAAGTGATAAAGTTTAATTAATATTAAAAACACCAACTTGTCTTTGAGTTTTTTTCAAACATTTTTCAAGCTGAAAAGTGCAGCCATAAAACCCCACAAAAGGGAGTGTTAGAAATGCGGTCTTTGGTTGACAGTCAGGTTACCCCCTGTTCAAGCAAGGACCCTCACACTAGTCAGGGTAAAAGAGAATCACCCTCAGCTAACCCCTGCTTACCCCCTTGGTAGCTTGGCAGAGCATTAGGCTTAACTTCAGAGTGCCAGGTGTAAAGTATTGGCACCAACACAAACAGTAACTTAATGAAAACACTACAAAATGACAGAACACAGGATTAGAAAAGTAAGCAATATTTATCTAAACAAAACAAGACCAAAACAACAAAAATCCACCATACACAAGTCAAGTTATCTATTAAAAAGCAAAAAGAGTCTTTATGTAGTTTGAAACACACATTAACACTGTTAGCGTGAAAAAGTACCTTGGGTGCATCAAAAATAACCCTGCACGGGCGAGTGTGTGTCAAAAAGGGTTTGCAATGCATCGATTTCACTCACGAGCAAAACCTTGCGCCGTTTCTCCTTTCATCGGGTCGGGCGCGTCGTTTATTCTTTCCGAGGGAGAGCGATGCGTCGATCTGGTCAGCACTCTCGGGTCCGGGCAGGCCGTGCGTTGTTTTTACACGCCCAGCTGTACTTGCGTTGGAAATCCAGCCGCACAATGATAAAAAAACCACACAGCGTGGGTTTCGATCTCCGCGTCTCTGTCAGCGATGCTGCACGTCGTTTCTCCAGCGCTGTCTGTCGATTCTTCGGTTGCGTTTCCGGCGAGTGTTGATTTTCAGCTGCAGAGCTGGCAGCGCGTCGTTTTCCCTGCATGGCGCTCTGTGCGTGGATTTCTCACTCTTGGGCTGCCAGCTTCTCCTTTCAGGGTCCCAGGACCTGGATGGGCACCACAGGGCAGAGTAGGAGTCTCTCCAGAGACTCCAGGTGCTGGCAGAGAGAAGTCTTTGCTGTCCCAGAGACTTCAAACAACAGGAGGCAAGCTCTAAATCAAGCCCTTGGAAATCTTCACAAGATGGAAGGCACACAAAGTCCAGTCTTTGCCCTCTTACTCTGGCAGAAGCACCGACTGCAGGATAGCTCCAGAAAGCACAGTCACAGACCGGGCAGCTCTTCTTCCTCATCTCTTCAGCTCTTCCCCAGGCAGAGGTTCCTCTTGGTTCCAGAAGTGTTCTAAAGTCTGTGGTTTTGGGTGCCCTTCTTATACCCATTTTCTCCTTTGAAGTAGGCCTACTTCAAAGTAAAGTCTCTTTTGAATGTGAAATCCTGCCTTGCCCAGGCCAGGCCCCAGACACTCACCAGGGGGTTGGAGACTGCATTGTGTGAGGGCAGGCACAGCCCTTTCAGGTGTGAGTGACCACTCCTCCCCCCCTCCTAGCACAGATGGCTCATCAGGAAATGCAGACTATACCCCAGCTCCCTTTGTGTCACTGTCTAGTGTGAGGTGCAACCAGACCAACTGTCAAACTAACCCAGACAGGGAATCCACAAACAGGGAGAGTCACAGAAAAAACGTGGCATTTTCGAACACACAATCTCAAAATCAACTTTACTAAAAGATGTATTTTAAAATTTTGAGCTGAGAGACCCCAAACTCCATATGTCCATCCGCTCCCAAAGGGAATCTACCCTTTAATCAGATTTAAAGGTAGCCCCCATGTTAACCTATGAGAGGGACAGGCCTTGCAACAGTGAAAAAACGAATTTAGCAATATTTCACTGTTAGGACTTATAAAACACATTACTATATGTCCTATCTTAACCATACTCTGCACCATGCCCTTGGGGCTACCTAGGGCCTACCTTAGGGGTGATTGACATGTAAGAAAAGGGAAGGTTTAGGCCTGGCAAGTGGGTACACTTGTCAAGTCGAATATACAGTTAAAACTGCACACACAGACACTGAAATGGCAGGTCTGAGACATGATTATAGAGCTACTTATGTGGGTGGCACAACCAGTCCTGCAGGTCCACTCGTAGCATTTCATTTACAGCCCCTGGGCACCTCTAGTGCACTGTACTAGGGACTTACTAATAAATCAAATATGCCAATCATGGATAAGCCAAAGACATTTACATTTTGTAAAGGAGCACTTGCACTTTAGCACTGGTTAGCAGTGGTAAAGTGCCCAGAGTAACAAAAACAGCAAAATCAGAGTCCAGCATACATCAACAAGAACAGAGGAAAAAAGTTAAGGGAGACCACACTAAGGATGAAAAGTCTGAAAGAGAGCATGTAGCTCCAGCAAGGAGGACGATTTAAAAAATATGGTAAGCTTTTGTGTGGTCATAGATTTAATGACCCATTAGACTAAGTTTTCTTAATGTTGCTTATGTTGCTGGGGGGCCGCTGCATACCCTGCAGCACCCAACAACATTAAATAATGCTTATTGGTGCCCCAGCCCCTTCTAAGAGCATCACCAAGCTCCAAAAAGAAAAGTTTAAAGAGCCCTCGCAGGGCATTACCAGGCGCTAGTTCAAGGAGCAGTGATTAATAAATGAGCAGCTCCTCCTTCTCAAGTATTAGTCATTTTTTAACATTTTTATTTTGAGCGTCCCTGTGCCCACCGGGACACCCAGATCCTTACATTTTGCTGTGGGGGAGAACCCTAGGGCCCTTGCGCCCCTGCTGGCTGTACTACCTACACCCATCCTGGGTGCCAAAAGGAGCTGCAATTCTTTATTTTTTTAATAATTATTGGGGAGGGGACATGCAGCTCTCCTCCCTGGGCCTTTACAAGCCCCAGGGAACCCATTGCTTGGGGCAGTATTAAATGTTTAAGGGGAGGAGGCTTGTGGCCCTCCTCCCTGAGTCTTTACTGGCCCCGGGGACCACATACCCCAGGGCTGTTTCCTTTTTTAAGGATGAGAGGTGCGCTCAACTTCCTTCCCCAAGCTAATATTGGCCCAGGGGATCCCTTCCTCTGGAGCCTTAAGTAGGTGCACCGGTGCCCACCCAGGGCACCCCAAACATAGAATGTTGAGGGCCACAAGTGGATGCTGATGGCCCCATGCCGGCTCCCAACCTGGGTGCAGCAGGAGCCAGCTCTGCTCCTGCTTGATTTTGTTTTCTCTGCTGCCACTGGGCAGGAGCAATATCAGTTTCCCTGCCCACAAGAGCGTGTACAGTGTAAAAAATGTATGCTCTCCCCCGGCAGGAGCATTTATGCAGCTACCCCTGAGTAGGAGCAATCAAGCTTTCCCTGCCCTGGGGTGGGGCCCCCAAAACACAATGATGAAGCCAGCCCAGTGGAATGGGGTTTCTGGAGCATGTTGAGACTTGGGAAGGGAGGCCATGCGTCCCCTCTGGTATAATGAAATAGCAGCCCTGATGGATGAGGAGGTGGCTAGACGCCCCTCCCCTTTTCAAGAAATTTGGCTTCAGAGGATGGGGTCCCCAGGCCTTTGGAGGCTCAGGGAGCAAGGCTGGATTCCCCTTCTCCTTTAATTTTGTATTGGTCTCTTGGGATGGTGCCCCGAGGCCTTTGGAGGCTCAGGGAGCAGGGCTGCATAGCACCTCCCCTTCAATATTTATTTGTATCCGGGTGATCAGGTCTCGAAGGCCTCAGAGAATGTTGGGAAGGATGGGGCATGCCCTTCTCACCTTTAAACTATTTGAGCTGGCCCTCTGGCCCACCCAAAGGGTTCATTTATTTCAACCACGGGAAACCACATTTAAAAATAAACCACAGTTTTGAGTATCCAATGCGAATCAGGGATAAAGTGTTTTTAAAAATAGTTTTCATCCCAGGTGGGTGAGGGGATCCCTCTGGGACCACCACACCAGTCCTATGGGTACAGGGTGTTCCTACCCTTTCCCTTTATATGTTTTTTATGTTTTTCCTAGGACTCAGGACTGAGTTCTGAGTACTAAAATGGCGGCCTCCACATTGTTTTTGATGTGGTGGCAGCCAAAGAGATCTCATATTGAGATCTTTTGTCTCAGTGGATCCTCAGCGGCGTGAAATATAGAATTTTTTCTGAGTCTTAGTTTCTCAAAAACAACAAATCACAAAAAGTACACCTTCTTGACCAAGATCTAGCTTTCTGCCACATTTGGTTTAAACCCGTTCATTGGTTTTGGCTACTGCTGTGTCTAATTTTCCCATTGAAAAATGAATAGGGGAAAACAGGTTTTGGGACCCTCCTTTTTCTCTACACCTTCATAACAAATCACCCTGAAAGTTTACGGTGAGGAGTTAAAGAGGAAGAACATTCTTTTTGGGAAAATTTTGTGAAGATTCATCAACCTACGTCAAAGTTATTAGGAAAACAAAAAGGCTTTTCCTACAGATCCATGATCCTAACTACCCAGTGGTTGCACTAGGGGAGATATATATATTACCTAGTGGCGGTCGGCACTAGGTAGTTATAGTTAGGACACAGTTTCTATAGAAACAGTATTTTTGGTTTTGCTAACAACTTTGGCGCAGTTAGATGAAACTTTCCAAAAAACAACTGTGGTAACTTCAGCTGCTGTATGGAAAATTTTGGGGTGATCTGTAAAGCGAGGGGCGAGAAAAAAGGGCTGGTCCCAAAACACGTTTTTTTCTCATTCATTTTTCCATAAGGATTTTGAACAGTGATAGCACCGTAACCACTAGACGGAATTACACCAAATTTGGCAGAAAGTTATCTCTTCGCCCAGAAAGAGGTCTTTTTGTTATTTGGTGTAAATACATTCAGTAGTTTTAGAGAAATTAATGAAAATCCAAATTCGTAAATATAGGGACGCAAAGGATTCATGACCACTTCCAATCTCGCGCAGAGATCTGATTGGCTGCCAACACTTCAACAAGGAAGTGTTGGCAGCCATGTTCGGACTTGGCTTCAGCCGAGTCGCAGAAAAAAGTGTGAGAATAAACAAAGGGGGCCAGGGTAGAGTCACCCTGACCGCTTATATCTGTTGCTGGAATCCTACAGGGACCCCCCAGAGCAAAAAACATTTTTTAAAATTTTTGCCACTATTCATGGCGAATCTGTGGATCTGGTGAAAATTTTTAAAAACCTGAGGCGCGAACTCCCGCCTTTTGTCATTCGCAAGCCCCCGGGTGGGACAAGTCCCAGAGTCATTGTTAATTTTACTAATGTAGGCAGGGCTGCTTTGCCCCTCCAAATCCCCAGGCACTGCCACCTCCCCGGGGCTAAAAACTTTATAAGCCGGATTTAAGAAAAGTGACGCTGCAGCGCCACTTTTCTTGCTCCCCTGAGCGTCCCCTCCACCACCCCCAGGTGTGTGTCGCATTTAATATACAGCACACCATGGCGCAGGTTAGGGGAAATAATTCAAATTTTTTTATGCTATTGATGTACTGTGTAGGATTAGCACCACAATTTTGGAGCTAATCCTGCACAGTACATGGGGGCCAACTGAAGGCAATTGTGTGTCCCCTTTTAATGCCTGCCCAGTGCAGGCATTAAAAGTAGCACCAAAAAATGATGCAGTGGAACCTCTTAGATTCCACTGCACCATTTAATTTTGCGGTTCCCCTAATGGGGGAGCACCCCCTTGCATACATTATGCCTGAAACAGGCATAATATAGCGCAAGGGGTTACAAAGTGGCAAAATGCCTGCATTGCACCACTTTGTAAATCTTGCAAAATGATGCTAATGTGGCACAAGGAAGCACTAGGTCCTCTTAAATCTGGGCCTATGTGTGCATCCCACAGCACCGGTGACCGCCACTTCCCCGGGGCTATTATTAAATTCAATGTGGGTGGGGGGGGGGCGTGCTGCGCTACCTGCAGCCCCGGGGACCACCACCTCCCTAGGGCTTAAATGTAATTCAATGTGGGGCCATCACATGCCCCCCCGGCAGTCCCGGGGACCAACACCCCTGATGCGACAATAAAAAAGCAGAGGGGGATGGTTTCGGCCTCCCAAAGCCCCATGGTCCACCACCCCCTCGAGGGGCCACTCATGGTCCTAGGGACCACTAGCCCCCAGGCTGGCTCCTGCTATGTCCCAGGGTCCCCACCCCTGGGATATACCTGTTTGCTTTTGCTTAGTGGGGCTGACAGCTACCACCAAGCAAAAGCAAACAAAATCCACGTTCTGTAGGGGAAAGCTTTCAAACAGCTCTCCCTTGCAGAATGCGGATTTCTCATCGGTCTCCCTCGCTCCCAAATATGCATGCAGAGAAGACAGATGAAAACTTTGCTCCCACAAACAGGGAGCTGCTATTAAATGCAACTACCTCCTTGGAAGACCAATGCCGGCTCCCACAGGGCGTGGGGAGCTGGCTAGGACAGCAGGGGCCTTGAGGCTCCTCCCGCTGTCCAGTTATTCTCTCTCTTCCTCTCGCTTCCATCCCATAATGGAGTAGAAGAGAGAGAGGGCGAGATTGTTATTTCAAAGGTCCCTCCATTCAATGACTTCAAAGAGTAAGAGTAGCAAGATGTGTGGTATGATGTCATTGCTATGTTTTGATGCAAAGCAGAGCAGAGTCTCTTCTGACCTACTGGTAAAGCTCTTGGTTTGATGGTTCAAAGCCTAGTAATTTAAAGCAGTGGGTCCATTTATTTACTAGTGTTTAGACTGTTAACCCTTCCTACTGATGGAACATTCATGTCTCTTTCCTCTCGAAGTCTGTGGGCTGTATGACATATCGATGTTTGGACAAAGCACAATAAGGAGTCACCTATGGCCTAATGGTTAAGGTCTCAGACCCTCACACTAACAGTTGAGGGCTTTAGTCCAGGTATGTCCGAGGTCATTTCCCTGCTTTGATTTCTTTTCAACGTCAAATGTTTAAGGTTCATGCAGAAAGGTGATCTCACTTGTTTTTATTGACAAATACACTTTTTCTTTGAATTTGTCCCAAAAAATCTCATTCTACTTATTTCATTCATCGAAGCCTAAAAACCTGTCCCCTTCTTTCTATCAAGTTCTCTCTGACAATCTCTTTCTCCTAATTTCTCTCTCTGTCTCTCAATCTCTTACTTTCTGTCTCTCTCCCTTCCATCCCATCTTAGAATGGAAGAGAGAGATAGTGATTGCAATGGTCTCTCCATTCAATGACTTTTAAGAACAAGGACTCACCTGTGGCATAAGGGTTGAGGCCACAAACCCTCCCACTCAATTTGCCAAGAAATATCTCATTCTAAATCATTCACCAAATCCTAAAAAATGCCTATCTGTCTCCCTCTCTCTCCCTCTCTCAATTTCTCTTTTTCAGTCGCTTTCACCTACTCACACACCCACTCAAACCCTTATGCACCCACTCACAGATCCACTCAGACCCTTATGCTCCTACTTACAGACCCACTCATAGACCGACTCAGACTCTAACAGACCCACTGGAACCCTCATGAACACCTACTCACAGACCCACACAGACTGATTCACTCACTAAGACACTGATGCCCCCACTCTCACATGCAGACAGACACTCTCATAGCCATTCTCACCCCCAGAGACACCCTCTTACACCTAATCTCACACCCAGAGAGACAGGCCGCAGCCAACTCCCAAAGGGTGTGCACAGCATGGGGTTGGGTGGTTAGGGGGTTGGGCTGCAGTGTCTGGCCACAATGCTAATTACGGCACAACCTACTGCGCGCAAATTATAGTTAGTTGAGTTAACCATAACTATAACTGCTGACTTTCTAGGGTGTTCTGCAAGGAAACTCAGAACCTAACATTAACATTGCTGTAGCCTTTGTTTTTTCGGTTGAAAAAAAAAAAATATATATATATATATATATATATACACACACACACACACACACACACATTATATGATGGACCATGTTCCCATAGAAAAAGCATTTTGGACTTGCCTATATCTTTGGTGTCATTTTACCCATAAGCCAGGCATTGCCAATTACTCCAGATATTACAGCACTCATGACATCTTTTAGAACACCATTGATAATGTTACTGTAATATTTGCAGTGAAATTGTTGATGAGATACCTGTGCATAGTTGAAGGACCAGGAAATAGAATGAATTAAAAAAACATAGAAATTCCCTTAAAAAAACAAAGGTTATAGGGACGTTATAGTAAGGTTCTGAATTTACTCATACCAAACCATAGAAATTCACCAGTTAGAGTTATCTCAACTAACTATAACTCATGTTCTAAGGTAACTATAACTTGCACCCTCACCATGCACAGTTATCTGATCAATAACTTTACTGCAGATGTTACAGTGACATTATCAATGACGTTATCAAAGATGTCATGAGTGCCGTATTTTGTTGGGTAATTAGCAGTGCATGGTGAGGGTGTGAGTTATACTTACCTTAGGACACGAGTTATAGCTACTGAAATAACTAACTATAACTGGTAAATTTCTATGGCTTTGTACAAGTAAATTCAGAACCTAACTATAACATCCCTTTAACCTTTGTTTTTTTAAAGTGAATATATATATATTGTTACATATATATATATATATATATATATATATATATATATATATATATATATATGTATATATATATATATATATATCTCAAGTACTTCCACTGTGGTCCCGGTGTGAACCTTCACATCGGCGGTGCTCGCCAACACGCATCACAGTGCAAAAAAACTTCTCCATACATATATATATATATATATATATATATCATCATCAAAAAGGGAATCCTGTGTTCCTTCCAGTGCTCGCCTATCGAGGTTGGTGCTCAGTCAGTCATCATAACTGCATTGTACAATGAGGAACAATTAACAGATACAGCGGTGAACTTATGTAAAAACTTATCTGTGAAGCAACTATTTTTTGAATTGGAAAAACATTACAAAAAAGAAATTAATAAAAGCTGGGAGATTCTTTCCTTAGAAAAGTATATTGAGGTAAAAAGAATTCCAAGAGGTCTATGAATTCTGAAAATTCCAACATATTCAGGGATGAAACCTGAATTATACACGGAATGGGCAGAAAATAATACACAATGTTCACTAAATATGATGAGGATTCTTATAAAACATGCGAAATCAGATGTAGAAGACGTTCAAATAAAAATTAAAGAATTAGAAGACAAACTTAGCAGTTATGATGATAAAAGTGAACAGATTTCCTTACGACAAACTATGGAGAAGCGACTCAATAATTATGAGGATGAGATACAAGAGAGAAAAAGAAGCAAATATTTAAGTGATGAGAAAGATTATAAATTTGGCAGGGTATAAACCTTTGCAAAAAGATTTTAACATTTGAAGCAAGAATCGAGATATAACAAATTTCAACAACAACGCAATGATGAAGAAACTTCCATAGAATCAGAAGTTGAATCAAGTGAGGGAGAGGGCTCTATGGATGGCAGCACTTTTTTAGAGGAAATGCAGGTACTTTATTTGGATCAAAAACTATCGAGAGAAAGGGGCAGAAGCAGGGGTCGTGGCTCTGGCTTCAGACGCAATCAAATTGGATCAATAAGAGAAAAACAAGGAGAGCCAAAAGAGGCAGAGAAAAGACAATACCCTCTACGAAGTCAGAAGAAGTAACAATGACCCCAAATTTAGTAGTAAATCTCTCGAACTATCAATTAACTGATACGGAAGAGAACATTTTGAATAAAGGTTTGTCATTTTGCCCTGAGATTCATTTTGATTATGCGGATACTCGGATTGACATTTATAAATTTGTGAGAAAGTTGAAACTACTCAAATTTCATGCACAGCAAAGTAAAAAGGTAACTTCTAATATGATTAGTAAGATGATTGAAGAACCGGAAGAGATTCAATTAAGAATAGATCAAGTCGCTGACCTAAAAACTTTATTTGACTTATCTCATGACTTACAAGATGAAGCTTATACAGAACATGAAATTTTACAACAATTAGATATTGACACCAAAGCTCATAAACCTTCTGGATTAAAAGAGAAATCAAAGTTCTGTCCAATATTGTCACCTGGAAATAAAGTGGATTTATTGTCGGAACTTGTGCTAGAGGATATTGAACGACTGTGTAATAAAAGACATATGAATCATCCAGGAAATTTGACCAAGAGGGAACGATCAGCATTGAGAAGTGTGATGTTAAATAATCAGATAATAATAAAATCAGCGGACAAGGGAGGCAATATCGTAATTCTCAACACATCTGATTACATGAAAGAAGCCTATAGGCAATTGAATAATCCACATGATTATAAGAAACTAACCACAAATCCATTAAAGAGCATGACTATGCAACTGCATTCTAAATTGGATGGTTGGCATCAACAACAATTACTTAATCGTGAGGAATATATTTATTTGAAAAAAGAAAATCCAACTTTACCGACAATCTATTTTTTACCAAAGATTAACAAATCACTAATATCACCACCAGGAAGACCGATTGTATCAGCATGTGATTCACTAATTGAAAGGTTGTCGGATTATGTAGACATTTATCTTGCCCCGACGGTTAGAACACTGAGTTCATATATCAAGGACTCTGGAGATTTATTAAATATTTTGTTGGATTTGGACTGGCATGAAGATTATTTGTTGGTTACAATTGATGCAGTCTCCCTATATACAACCATAAACCATGAAGTAGGATTAAAGGCAGTTGAATATTTTTTCAAGCAACGTAACATTAAAGAACTAGAACACTCTAATATGCTGTTAGCCATGATTGACATGTGCTTAAAGAATAATATCTTTATGTTTAATCATGAGATTTTTTTATCAATTGTGTGGCACTGCCATGGGCATTTCTCTTTCCCCAAACTATGCCAACTTGGTGATGGGTTGGTGGGAAAGAGAAATTGCATGGGATAAAAATAATGATTATTTTGTTGAGAAAGTTTTACTGTGGGTCTGTTTCATTGATGATCTTTTTATTATATGGAGTGGTTCTAGAGATGAATTCATGCAATACTTCACTATTCTCAATAATAATCAAGTAGGTCTTAAATTTACATGTGAAACCAGCACAACATCCATCAATTTTCTAGACATTACTATTTATATTGAGAATAACAAAATAGAAACAACAGTATATCGGAAAGATACAGCTTGTAACAGTGTGTTACACAGGCATAGTTTCCACCCAAAATCGTTGATTAGGAGTATACCCATGGGGGAATTTATCAGAATGAGAAGAATCTGCTCTAATGATAAGGAGTTACATTTAAAATGCTCAGAAACTTATGAAAGATTCAGAAATCGAGGATATAATGAAAATTTGTTAAAGAAAAATATGAATTTGATTACATCAAGGAAACGAGAAGATATCCTTTTTAAGTAAAAAAAAAAAAAAAAGATTCAAATCTGAATGAACCACTTAGAATGATTATGAGATATACAAAAGAAAGTGGATGTATAAGGAACATAATTGAGAAACATTGGAAAATAATTGAGAAAGATTCAGATTTGGGGCCGTTAGTCGGTTCCAAACCTAATTTTTCATACAGAAAAGCACCGAGTATTAAAGATATGGTGGTGAGAAGTCACTTTACCTTAAGAAAAGATTCTAATTGGTTGGAACAAGAACAAAAGGTTTTCTCTTAAGTGCAATAGTTGCAAAGCATGCAAAATAGGCAAGTCAATAAAGACGGTATCACTCCCGAATGGACAGAGGTTGGTGATCAAACATAAAATCACTTGTAACACCAAATTTGTAATCTATATTATAGAATGCCATTGTGGTCTCAAATATATAGGAAGTACCATTTGCATGTTAAAGAAAAGGATACTAGAGCACATTAGAGCAATAACCAATAAAGATATCACATACGCAACTGCTAAACATTTGCAAACACACACATCAAGTAATTGGAAAAGTTTAAGGTATTACGGGATAGATCACATACCAGATCAGGAAAGAGGGGGCAATCGAATTAAGAAACTGCGTCAACTAGAATCCAGATATATAATTCAAATGCAAACGAGGGCCCCTTATGGGATGAATTATGATGAGGAACTTTATGTCCATTTATAAATTGAAAAAGCAATAATTCCTGTATCTGATGTATTAGTGTTCTCATACTATTTATCACAGACACTTGAGAATATTTAAGATGATGTTAAAATCAATTGGCTAAGAAGTGTATCTAACTCCATTTGGCACACATTTATTTAAATTGGTGTTTTCAGTGTGAAAGATGAATAAATCTGGAATTTAAGTGATAAAATACGCATCTGAAACTTTAACTTTGGATAATACAATGATTAATTAAATTGTATATGCTTATCTTGTTTAATCTAACTGAATAATAATTTTTCATTAGTGTTTCATAATTGTTAGAAATTTAATTTATAAATGTATATAACCATACTATATTTGTTAGCATAATCATTCAGACTGATATGAAATGATTGGTTGTAGTATTTTTATTATTTCTATCTCTTTGCATGTAGTACTATCAGTTCCAGCATGCATTATTCTGGTTAATAGTGCAAGTAGCTATAAATAAGACACAAATGGACTCATGAATTTTAGAACTCAATAAAGACCGTGTTGGTCGAAACGCGTTGTTCTTTGTTTGTCACAGTTACTTGAATAAATTAAAAAATATAAACATCCTTGGTGGAGTGCTCGACCGACTTTGTTTTTTCATTAATTTATTGAGGGTACGGCTTGCCCTCGGTCAGAGCACCGGTTTTTAGGAGCGCGCGCCACGATTAAGCCGCATTTTCAATTTGCTATATATATATACATATATATATATATATATTTGTATGTGTGTGGCCAACTCCCTATAGCCACCCAACTCCATGCTGCCATGCTGCAAACAGCCGAAAGGTCTATCTCTATGGGTGTGAGAATAGGTTGTCTCTGAGTGGGTCTGTGAGAGTGTGTGTGTGTGTCTGAGTGGGTCTGTGAGAGGATGTGTGACAGTCTGTATGGGTCTGTGAGTGGGTGCATACGTGTCTGAGTGGGTCTGTGAGTTTGTGCGTAAGAGTGTGAGTGGGTGCGTCAGTGTTTGAGTATCTAATGTCAGCGATAAATATAATTGTCATCAAGTAATAATGACACTTAGCACAGACAGATAGAAATAATGAAAATGAATTGTTCCATTATGGAGACTTCACGGACCAAACATGTAATGAGCATTAATGGACCCATGCCGCAATTAACTTAAATGACTAATTAATGTCATCAAGCAGTAATGAAACTCAGTAGTGGCAGCATTATTGAGTTTCAAAGACCCAGAATTAGTAATATTTAAGGGCCCCAAGCATGATGCTCTCACTTGTGAATCGAGCACCAGGGCAGATGTTACCTCTTCTAATCCTCCTCGACCCTTATTTTTGTGAACTTGGTACCCTATTAGCAGTTGTGCTCAGGACAGCAGACAATATGCTGGATGATTGTGAGCATCCAAGAAGAAGTTCCGATCACAACAGCACATCACACCAGAGATATTTATGAAGTCCATATTACTCTGGAAATCATTTTTTGATTACTTGGAGTGGTTTAGCAGCATATCCATATGCATATCCTCCATGATATACAGGGCAAACACATTGTAAGTATTCATGTGAGCCTGTTGTAGTGGCCTACCACCAACCATATTAGTCACCTCCTTTAGAATATGTACGGGCATCACAGGGTACCTAAGGCTTACTGAGCCACGACCATGGTGGTTGGGTTAATTCACCTAATTTTCGAGTGATGCCCTTGCTCCCATCCTACCTTGGTTCTACAAACTGGGCCAAGTATGCCCTTACCACATTTGACTCTTAGGGTAATGAGGGCAAGTAGTCTATGGATCCTCGGGGAGGTAGTGTTGGGGTTAGAGATTCAGAACTCAACAATCACATAGTAGACACAAAACATGTCTAATACGCAAACATCCAGCCCAATGTTTTTCTTTTAGAGAAAGAGAATTACGTTACTAGCACAAAATGTAATGCAACATGTCAAAAAAGTAGCACTACTCGGATGAACACTACTGGGTCTAGAGGGTTCACTAAACAAAAATGAAGAAGGTTCCCATTTAAGCACAGGTCCACGGTCCCTATGGATAAAGTGAAGCAGCTTTCCTTAACTCTTTAACTCGTAGGTCAGTTCGTACACGTGACTAGGCATTTCTGATATACAGGGTTCAGGTAGTACTCACTGAGCAAAGCTGTTTAGCCATTTTTTAGGCACTTCTGTTACTGGATCATTTAAGCATGGGTGTTTGCTTGCTCTTTGCCCAGGTGATGGATGGCAGCAGCTCGGCAAAGACAACTAGCTCCAAAACCTGCAATGGGAGTATGTTCCCTCTAATCCAGGTGATATAGCACTTGGGCTTAGTCAGCAGAGGTTCTCCATTTTCCACTGCCACAGTCATAGAAGAGGGAGCTCTAGTAAATCTTGATGAATACATTATTTGATTGAACTGGGAGGTCAGGAGCCCTTTGAGTTCAGGCAAGTGATCTCTGGGCACCCTCCTTATGCAAACTGTTTCTTTTTTGGGGGGTTCATGGCCAGTGCAGGCACGATGCGGACATGCTAGTGGAGAACTCCCTGCCCATTCTAAACTAAAAAAATGTCTTGAAGCCTTCTACCGACACATTAGCGCGAGCCCCATGGTGGTGAACTGGTAGCCCACGGCCTCTGTTGCATTCAGCACCACTGGTGAGGCTTGGCAGTCATGAGGCCGATGTGAAGGCTCAATGGTCCTCGGTATTAATGAGTATCATTTGACAGCAATAACCTTATTGCCATCATGTATTAATAGTACTCAGCAGAGATAGCAATAATGATATTTAATTGCTGATTTAGGAAGTCTTCATGATCCAAATATGTAATGAGCATTAATGGACCCATTTGAGAACTGCACTCTATATCGCTACAAGATATTTCACTAGCGACTTTAGGCAAAAGGAAGGCTATGGAAGAAATGACCCTTGATCACAAATATTAGACCATAACATACCAGTGGGACTATCTGTATGCCTTCATTTTAATGCCTGATGGACACACTCCCCAGCTCAACTCAGTGAAGGAGGGAAGAGACATTCTGGGTACCAGGAGTGTCCCGGCATCACCTCCTACCTCAAGGTCCTCCCAGAATGTCCCACGAGACTCAGAAAGATTGGAAAAGAAACTGCAATGACCCAAACGACCCGGGAGGGGACGACAGTCAACAAAATGAGGATTCACAGTAACTGGGAGTGCTGAAATCTGATTTAGTGGTGGAAGACTCCTGAACTTTGTTGAGTTCCTACGCATGTACCTACCGACCACGGATGGCTCATCGCTGCTGAGCGTGTACCCTAATAACTTTGCTGAAGTAGGTGCGCATGAGCAGGGTTTTTCCACATGATGCTTGGGGCACACATTAGACCATAAGCTGACAGGCCTGGGAAACGCTGGCCATGTTTCTTCGACCAGTCTACATATTTGTTCCCCCATGTCATTGTATTGTATTACTTAGTTGTATGTGACGCTTGATTTGATTTTTTGGGAGCGGAGGGGGAGTTTTATGTCTGCAGGACATCATAGGGGTGGGCACATTATCAGTCCTACACTCTGTTTATTTACCAACTAGTCTTTGATGCACTCTACAGTCTTTTCTAAACTGTAAGGATGGTTAGGCTAATGTACTGGAACACCAGAGGTCTTAACATGCCCATTTGCAAAAATAGCGTATGAGGAGCGCTCCATAATAACCAGCCTGATATATTCTGTCTACAGAAGGCGTACCTTATGTCAAAGGACATTACACTCATGTCACACAGGCTTTATCCCACTCTGTTCTTCACTCCCTTTAAAGCTAAAAAAATAGAAGAGTTATGGTTTCTCTACACAGACAATTGGCTTTCGACATCCCATCTATTGTAGACACGCAGGGGGTTCATTATGTCATCTTGGTAGGTGCCCTACAGTATAGGGAGGTCAAGTTGGTCGAATCCTATACTCCTAACATTAACCAGGAAGCACACTTTAACATGACATTGGATCTCATACACAAACATGTAAAGGGAGAGATCCTGTCCGTGGGAGACTTTAACCTAGTCCACTAGACAGAGGGGGACAAATGCTCAAAAGCTCTCCACACAGGAAGTGGGATGTTGAAAGATTTACAAACAGTTTCTTTGAAAGGGGCCTGCATGACGTTTGGATGGAAATGCTTCCTTGAGTCAAGGAATATACACTTTTCTCCCAAAGTCACAGGACGTTCTCCAGTACTGACTTCATTTGGTCTTCTAATCCGCTTCTGACCTGTCTTCTAAAACTGACATCGGTGTGATTTTAGTGTCTTATCATGCTCGACTGAACTCGGACTTCAACTCGGGTATATCGCATGGGAGGGGTGTGTCTTGGTGCTTTGATACCGCTATACTTTGAGACAGACTTTATGACAGAGACATGCGGCACCATATAACAGAATATTTTTACCTTAACCAAGAAACTCATCCAGGCGGTTATACGGGGAAAGGCAATTGCTATTAAAAGCCACCAATGTCATACCAGCTTTGTGACCCGGGCAGAACTAGAGCTGAGCTAAGGGCAAAGCACATTCTATACTGGGGGAAGACACTTCATTTGCTCAGGCAGAATATTAATCTTAGAAGGCAACTTGACTTTCTCCTGTCAGAACTTTTGGAAAAGGAACTCCTTCGACTTAAACAAAATTTTTATGAGAAAGTCAAAAGGGCAGACCTGCTCCCGGTGGCCCGAAAGTGCAGAGACAAGCATTTAACCAGGCTCCTGAACATTATGAAGCAAGACGAAACATTTACAGGGACTGAGGAAGATGCAAGGAACGACTTTCTGATCTTCTATAATACGCTGTATCACAGCCAAGACCCGTCCGAACCAGCTATCAGGGACCTTCGCACACCAACACAGTTACCCGGGCTGCCCCCTCGTTACTTAAAGGGTATACAAGATGAGATCACTGATGAGAACTGCGTTTTCCCACAGCATAAGACCCCATTCCAGACGGGGTCACCAGTGGTTTCTATAAGAAATCTTCTTACCTACTGGCATCACAGTTATTAACACTATTTACCAGATTTCAAGACTAGGGGAGGGTGATGACCAAGATGGATGAGGTGAGTACTACTCTCATATACAAACTGGGCACAATGAAGAAGCAGTGCTCAACCTAGAGGCCAATAGCTCTCCCTAACATGGACCTTAAAATATATAGGACATAGGCTTGACAAACATCTTCCTTATTTGATGAACTCAGACCAATCTGGATTTATTTGCAATCACCAAGGGGGAGTAGGAATTATTATGCAAAGAAACATTTGAACAGTTCATCATTATCCGCGAGCAAATATTATAGCAAATGGAGCACTGATAGGGCTGTAATCTGTCCCAACTCTTATTCGTGCAATCCATAGAACCCTTAGCCCAAATGATTCGGCAAAGCTCACTGGTGCACAGAATGAACTTTCAGGATATACTACACAACAATTTAATAACCTTGGTGGACGCTATTCAGTCATTGTGAGCAGAGTTACCTTTTTGGCACTGTTTTGGTGTTGTTTCTGGCTTTCAAATCAACTATAAATCCACGATCCTTGGGTTGAATATAGGAGCGTGTGCCAGGGGTGATATGGAAGCCCTACCCCACGCAAATGGGCACACAAAATATCTGCGAATGTACATAACCTCAACATTAGGGTGCTAATACGAAGATAATTTTCCTCTCCTGTTTAATGGACTGTAGAGCGACTTAAATAGATGGTGCCCCCTGTACATCTCTTGGATGGGCAGGGTTTTGGCTGTTAGGATAAAAGTCCTCTCTTGACTTCTTTATCGGTTCCAGGCTCTCTCGGTGACAATGCAGTCTCATGATTTGCATTTTTTTCAAGAGGCATAGGATGAATATGTTGGTCAGAGAGGTACACCAAGGGTGGCGAGGAAGATCTTAGAGAGCTCGAAACATTCAGGGGTCTTGGGCTTGTTTGAAAATAAAAGACACAGATAAACATTGGCCTGTCATGGAGTTGCATTTACTGGTGAGATCGCTCTGGCACCTGCTCTGGTTACCTAAGGAGTCGTGACCCAAGTTGATCTATGTATTGGATAAAACATGGCCCTTATGAAGCTAGGGGACTTTATTTCTAAATCCTCAGAAATAACCACCTTATCGTCTCCCTTCACGCCAAGGCTTCATAACTCTGATTTCACACCAGTTATGGATGCAACTCAGTTCGTTGTCTTTTCCTAGTGCTAGCAAGATTTTAAGTTACCTGAAATTAAACAAAATAGATACATGCAAGATTGACATTGGGCTATGCACTCCTTGTATAAAAAGGTAGAAACAAGAGACTAGATCCAATTAAAAAACGTTTCCCTTCCTATGCTTCCAATCAAGGATTCATATCTGCTATCTTTACAGCATTAAATGAAGAGCCTGGGGACCATAAATGGTTATATGTGCATAAAGAGGCAGCCAAGCTTCCCGTTGGTATATCCCCTCATACCTGTGGTTGCAGGTAAAGATGACATCTGTTGGCCTACTGAGAGTCCTCTCACTTATAGGCAGAGGAGGTGTCAGATCTTGGCGGGAACTATAAAGTCCGTGTGCAGCTCATGACGGCAACAGGCTGGAAAACCCCTCAAACGTAAAGGGGGCAGTGAGGTATTTTATAGTAAAACACCACATTCTCTGAGAAACTACCCTGACATAACAACAAGTATATTTCTGTGTATAAAAGTTGGGGATATGATAAACGCTTTGTACCAGCAATAACTAATAAGATTATCATAGGCAGCCTTGGAGAAAGCACAGAGTGAATATGTTGTGCAAGAAAAGAATAACAGAATTCTGCACAGAGGAACAACTGGTAAGATAATAACATCTCCACTAAACAAAGCCTTTGCTAAAATAAGAAAATGAATAAAATGACATGTATCTAGCTGAAAAGGCAGAAGCCACAGGCCTAAGCTTAAAAAGGCTCAAATAATGTGCTTGTATATTAGCTAAAGCAAACTCACAACAGTGTGGGGTAAAGAGGCATACTATGGAGAAGCCAACACAGTGGTGAGGGGAGAAGCACATGAGGAAGAAAGAAACATGAAAATGGGCATTAGGGAAGTACCACACAAGAAAGACCAAGCAGCACATGCTGGACAGAACAATATGGAGCATATGGGCATGTATTTGGCTGCGGTGAAGCACACATGAGCGAGAACTGGATATTTATGCACTAGCACGATGTGCCTAACCAACAAGAAAAACATAGTTTCCTAAAAGTAAGCAGTGGAAGACTACAATTCAGCCAAACAAAAGTATATTATTAAAGGCTATATTCTAGGGGAATGGACAAACATAAGATGAAAAGATGGGAGATGGAAAGCCAACAAGTAAGAAGCAAGTAATTAAGAGTGACAATAAAACCAACCAATTGTATGCAATGGGCGAACTGTAAACTCACTGTAACTTCTTGGTAAACCCACAAAAGATCTATCACAACCAGACAGCTTGTGCAGGATACGTGAACAGACCATCCTTTTGGAAGAGCAAGCCTCACACACAGTTTGTGTCAAGCTTCATCATCACCAACCTCTTTCGACCCCTGTAGGACACAGCCACCAGGGCAGACTCAAAATGTTTCTGCTTAGGGAAATGGTTTGAGCCATTGTCCTCAAATACCATCTGATTCTTGCTTTTAGTTATATCTGAGGTCTGCATCACTAACGGTGATACACAGAGGAACCTCAGGGTGTTTTTAGTTTATCTGGATCCTTCCATTTGTCCAGCTGATCTTTATCTAAGAACGCCCTCCTTCGTTAAAGTTCACCAGGAGGTTGAGTTCACCCTGGTGGCAGTGTCCTACCATGGCAGGGAGAGGATGCTGATGATAAAGCATGACACAAACTGTGTGTGTGAGGCTTTCTCTTCCAAAAGAATGTCCTCCCCAAGTATCCTAACAGTATTCCTGTGAAGCCCAAATTGGTCTCGAACTTTTATTTCCAAATAGGGAAACAGGCTGTCTTCCTACTGTTTGAGCTACCATACTCGTTTGAGATGCAGTAATTTGACAAGGGAGGATATATGGTGACCTTACCTTGACATCAGTATGTTAAAAACAGCTATTTTATTAACACAGGATGCATCCCCAAGACAATTTTTGATGTGATAGTGCATTTTGCGCGTAAGAAAATAGAGCTAAATGTTGGGTTACACTCCGTGTAAATCCACGTAGTCTTGCTGTAATCTTCAGTAATTATGATACAGCAATTTACACAAGTTAATCCCACCACAAGAAAGTATGCAGTTTCTACATGCATGGTTTTTACTTCCCATAGACTAAGCATCACCTTCAACAAAACTTAGGGATCATCCCATGGTCTTAAATTGTAATTTTGTCCAAGTAAGTATTTTACAAGACAGGATGATTGGCTTTGCTCACTGATAGAAAAGCTATTCAGGAGTATGATCTATGGGAGTGGGTAAAAAAAGTGTCCCTTCAGGTTAGTTTAAGCTTCCGAAAGGCAAGTGGGGTTTGCAGTTCGATTGTTGCTAGACTGGCACCTTTCTGTCCTAAATATGCATTGGTTAAAAGCCAACTCCCATAGTGATTTCTCCCAAATATATTTTCACTGTAACTGCTCTCAGTTGAGGCTGCATTTAGAGGCAATAGCAACCAGGGACTCCCATGCTTGACTTGCACAAATATATACCTCCTTTCTTTGCCACTTAGCTGATTTTAGCTGATGAGCATTTAAAGAATGCACCTTAACACTTCAAACATAGGGCCTCATTACGTGTGTGGCAGTCTTCAGACCACCACACTCTCTGTGGTGGTCCGACCGCCACATTAGAACCCTGGTTGTCAGACCACCAGAGAACCGCCAGCACCAATGATCCTTGCGGCCTGACGGTGGCAGAGATCAAAATCCACCAGGGCAGCACTGCATGCAGCCCTGCGGATTACGACCTTATTCTCTGCCAGCCTTTTCATGGCCAAGAACAAGTGCAGGGGGCCACAGGGGGGCTTCTGCACTGCCCATGCACTTAGCATGGGCAGCACTGTCGCAATGTTCACTGTGTTATGGTGCACCCTGCAGGCTACAGCATTGCTGCCTGCTCAATTATGAGCCGGAGACAATGGTGCAGCCTGCTTCCTGCTAGGCCAGCGAGCGGAAACTGAGGTTTTCGACTGCTGATCTAGCAGGAAACTCTTAATGACTTCAGCAGGGTGGCCACCATGAAGGCGGCAGCCACCCTGTTGGGAGTTTGGTGGACGGGCTTTCCCGTCCACCAAACTCTTAATTAGGCCCATAGGGCCCGATTCTGACCCTGGCGGTCACGGACCGCCGGGGCCAGGGTCGGCGGGAGCACCGCCAACAGGCTGGCGGTGCTCCTCAGGACATTCTGACCGCGACGGTTCAGCCACGGTCAGAACAGGAAAACCGGCGGTCTCCTGCCGGTTTTCCGCTGTCCTGCAGAATCCTCCATGGCGGCGCAGCTTGCTGCGCCGCCATGGGATTCTGACACCCCATACCGCCATCCTGTTCCTGGCGGGTCGCCCGCCAGGAACAGGATGGCGGTATGGGGTGTCGTGGGGCCCCCGTAAGAGGGCCCCACAAAGAATTTCAGTGTCTGCTGAGCAGACACTGAAATTCGCGACGGGTGCAACTGCACCCGTCGCACATCCTCCACTCCGCCGGCTCCATTCGGAGCCGGCATCCTCATGGAGGGGTGTTTCCCACTGGGCTGGCGGGCGGCCTTTTGGCGGTCGCCCGCCAGCCCAGTGGGAAACCCAGAATCACTGCAGCGGTGTTATGACCGCGGAGCGGTGTTCTGGAGGGGGGAACTCTGGCAGGCGGCCTCTGCCGCCCGTCAGAGTTAGAATGACCCCCATAGTGTGTTTTGCACAGTCTAGTACAGTGTGTGGAGGAAGGCTGAAACTGGATAATACAATTTAAGATGCAATGGGAATGGGAAAAGGGATTGCAATTGGGAAAGACCTAGACTGATGTAAAGTCATTTGGCTTCGCACATTGTGTTTGTACAACACACAGTTATACGTATTTAAATCAATTTTTGGCAAGATTACTTTCACTTTTCTTTCTGCTAGATAGTGCTGATATTTTGAGTCTGCGTTCTGGCAGCGATCACTAATTTGGTTTCTTGGTGTATGTGTTAACTTGAAAAACATGGAGAAGTATTGACAAAACTTTGGTGTATTTAACTGTACATTAAGGGTGCTGAGCTGGTGCACTGTTAGATAAGCCTGTGGGCTGCAGTGAGATAATGCCCAGGCCACTGGAGTTGAATCTAGAAACACTCAAGCTAATGACTGCGTATAGTAAATTGTATTTTGTTTCTCAGCTGCAGGTACACCCAATGCCTTTCTCTTTGTATGAGGTACTTGAGGAGCTGAGCAATGCCTTGCCTCTAAATGAACTCACAGAAGCCGTATATCATAGCCCTGGGAAGGGTTGTCTACTGGGGGCTCCAAATGAGTTGTCTTTAGAAATGTGAATTGCTGGGCAATTCAACAGAATTTCAAAGGGGCACCAGTGAGAAGGGACAGCAGTATAGATACAAATACATAGCTTAGGCCTTTTTCTCTCAAAGGCCTGAGATCATGGGTCACCGAACTGGTTTGGGTGAGACCAGCATGAACTTACCAGGGGAGGACTAAAATGCAAAATAGGTTTTGCTCAATGTACACTTTCTTAACTGTTAGGACTCGCAGCGTTGTGATATTTTGAAAGGTTTAGAATTGTCCTCTCACTTTGAAAGGTGTGTGCTATACGGGAGCCAACTGCTGCAGCCAGGAGGCAGAAAAAGGGTGGAGAAGCAGTGTAAGGACACCCCCTCACCTCTGGCAAGGTTACTACAAGTAATGGTGTCTAGCATTCGATCGTTAGAGCACGTTTGGAAATCCGAAAATATCGGGAAGCCAGCCATACCACAAAACATACATGTAAGAGGGCTGCTGCCACCCAAGCTAAAGACTGAACATTTCTTAAGATTGCCGAGTCAGTCTGCCTCCTTTTGCATCCTGAACCAAAGGGAAAAAATAAGGAATTCTCAAGTAGAACAGACCAGCAGACATATTTGTAAGTCGTTTTGAAGGGCTGCGAAGATTCTTGATTGGAACAAGGCGACTCCTTCTTGCTGCTCTCTTTTGCCTTGGGAGCGCAATCCTGTGGAGCACTGAGAGCTCTGGGTACCCCCCAGAAAAGACGGATCTAGTACACGGAAAAGCTGAGACTTGTCTTTTGGCTCTGGCATTGATTAACAGACTGGAGACTCGGACATGTCTTGCAATCTCAGGTCTGGAACTGCCTAAAAGGAACTCTGTGAAGTTTGGGAGCTGTGATGTGTGCAGCTTGCAGAACGTTATTGACCTTGCCATGATCTTCTGGCATCTCTGAAGGTACACGAATCAGACTGCTCAGGGGTTTTTACTGTGTTCCTCGGAGAAGAAGAGGAAATGCAGTGACCACTAATGGCTAACGCACAGAGAACTCCATCAACTTGCATGCTGAAATTGAATTCAAGGAAACTCTGGAATTGTTACTCGAAATCCTGAGCCAGTCCTTTTGGTCATTTTGGTCTTACTTAAATCATAAAATCATTTCCAATGTTACTAAAGTGATTTAGGAGCATTACTAAGTTATTTCTAAATTCATGAATGCTATGCAGCTGTTTCCTTCTTTTGGAAATGGCGCCTTTTGCAGGTTTATCCCCAAACGTTCCGCATTCCTCCTCCTATTTTTTTCAGGTCTGTTTTTGCTGGTTTATTGTCTCTGCACACTTTACCACTGCTAAACAGTGCCTAAGTGCATATGCTCTCTGTGTAAATTGCACTGTTGATTGGTTTATCCATGATTGGCATATTTGATTTACTGGTAAGTCCCTAGCAAAGTGCACTAGAGGTGCCCAGGGTATGTAAATTAAATGCTACTAGTGGGCCTGCAGCACTGGTTGTGCCACCCACATTAGTAGCCCGGTAAACAGGGCTCAGACCTGCCACTGCAGTGTCTGTGTGTGCAGTTTTAAACTTCCAATTCGACTTGTCAAGAGTACCCACTTGCCAGGCCTAAACCTTCCCTTCCACTATATGTCAGATACCCCTAAGGTAGACCCTAGGTAGCCCCAGGGGCAGGGTGCATTGTATGTTTAAGGTAGGACATATTCTAGTGTGTTTTATATGTCCTAAATGTGAAATACATCCAAATTTGTGTTTTCATGTGCAAGGTCTATCTCCCTCATAGGTTAACATGGGGGCTGCCTTTAAATATCCTAAAAGCACAGATTCCCTTCGAGAGCAGATAAAAATGTGGAGTTTAGGGTCTCTGAACTCACAATTAAAAAAAACATCTTTTAGTGAAGTTGTTTTTTAAATTGTCTGTTTGAAAATGCCACTTTTAGAGAGTAGGCATTTTCTTGCTTAATCCATTCTGTGGCTCTGCCTATATTGTGGATTGTCTGTCTGGGTCAGTTTGACAGTTGGGCTGTTTTGCACCTCTCTAGACAGTGACACAAAAGGGGGCGGGGTGTAGCCTGCATATCCTGATGAGCCATCTGAGCTAGAGGGGAGGAGGGAGTGGTCGTTCACACCTGAAAGGACTGACCCGCTGGTGTGCGACTGGGGCCTAGCCTGGACAAAGAAGGATCTTGCAAACACTCTAGACTTTTCTTTTAAGTTTGCCAACTTCAAAGGCAGAACGGGGTATAAGAAGAAGACCCCAAACCCAAGACTTTTAGAATATTTCTGGAATCAAGAAGAACCTTTGCAAGAAGAAGAGCTGAAGAGGTGGAGGAGGAGTACTGTCCCTTTGCTGTGTTGCTTTGCTGGACTGGCCTGCAGTTGCAGCTTCTGCATAAAAAGAGTGCAAAGGGTGAACTTTGCTTTGTGTCCTGCTTGAGAAAGTTCTCCAAGGGCTTGGAGTAGAGCTTGCCTCCTGTTGGAAGTCTCAGGGACAGCAAAGACTTCAGTTTCCTCGACCTGCAGCACTGGGAACTGTGTGTTTTGTGCTGGTCAAAAGGAGAAACCACTGTGCCACCGCCAATGACACTACTGGCCTGCCTTGTGATATGCTGATGCTACAAGGAGTCACATTGCCACACTTGGCACCACGTCCCTGGTCTCATCGGACAACTTCACAAAGACGCTGCTGGCACCGCGACCTGTGGGCCCCGCACTCTGACACTGGTGCCGCTGCCTCCACCGTGGCCTGTGGATACCGCTTGTGAGGAGCAAGAAGCCCTGTCTTGTCTCACACTGCAGCTCCGGTCCACCGACGCCAGCACCATCAACTCCAATGTTGTCACCAGGCATTCCTGCCTGCACCGTGGTCTGTGGACACCGCTCGTGAGGGTCACAAAGCACCGTCCCATCCTGCACCACTGGCTTAGGCCTACCGACGACAGCGCTTCTGCTACAATGACGCCGCTGTCTGCACTGTGACCTGTGGACACCGCACTTTGCACCACCCCACTTCACATCGCATACCTGGTCTCACCGATACCGTTGGACGCCGTCACTGAGACGCTGCCTGCACCGTGACCTGTGGGCTCCACACGTCACATCATCTCGCTTCGCACCGCAGCCCCAATGCCATACCCGCCAGCGCTCCTGACTTCAGCAGCCCGGAGTTCGATCTGCAATGCGTGTGACTTCAAGGACCCGACAACTCCTGCACTGACTCTGGAACCGACACCGCAACGTCTGCGATGCCGCTCTCCAGAGCTCACCATGAGGATCACGACGGCCTACAAATCCAAGGTACTGCTTGCGGGTCTTCCCGACACTGTAGCTGGCCTGCGATGCTGTGGCCGGCCTGAACTGTTGGTTTTGTTGATCACTATGCCGTGATATCCCTAGGTGGAGCTATTGACTTCAAGGAACTGTATGTTTGAGTAAAACTTGCAGAATTCATATTTTTATTACTGTTTGTTGGATTTGTATCGTATTTGGTCTTGTTTCAAATAGATAAATATTGGATATTTTTCTAAAACTGGTGTGGTGCCCTTTTGTAGTGTTTTCACTGTGTTACTGTGTGTTATGTGCAAATGCTTTACACATTGCTTTTGAGATAAGCCTGACTGCTCGTGCCAAGCTACCAAGGGGGTGAGCAGGGGTTATCTGAGCGGGTATCTCCCTTATCCTGACTAGGGTGAGGGTCCCTACTTGGACAGGGTGCAAACCGACTGCCATCTAGAGACCCCGTTTCTAACACCTCCTAATCATGCTTGCTCCGAGGAAACTATACTGTTTTGTGCAAAACTGCTACCAGAGGATGACCTGGTTATCTCAGAAGAACAGTAACTGCCTATTTAGGAGCTAGTTTATCGTGATGATGTGAGGCTTTTTTCTACCATGGTAACCTGGCTTTCCATATTTACATTTATCTATAAGTTTTGTACACAGGCACAGTAAGCCATGAGTAAGAGGAACTCATTTGCCCAGGAGTAGAGTTTCTAAGTTTGTGGGTGGCAAAACGCTTTGTGCGTAGTGACAAGAGACAACCCATTTGTAATATTTTTAAAGAAGTGTCTCCTACTGTCAATTTCCAGTGATCATTCTGACAAATGTTTAACATCCTATCTTGCTGATTTGGTATTTTTAGACCCTATCTCCTAGGGGTCATATTTGATTATCAACCTTTTAAGGTCGTAGTTTTACTACATCATTAGGACATCAATTTCTTTAATCTGCAAACATGGTGATTGCTCCTTGAACATGCCTTAATCTTGAGTAGAATACATCCAGCCTCTCAGTTATAAATGATACTTTTAGTATGAGCTATGCATGTGAGCCCCACCATGTACCACAAGGGCCAAACCCATATACAAAGTCAGAAATGTCCTTAACAGAGTGTGGTGCCATTGCTGCAGTATGTGGAATCCCCTATTAAAAATATAGCTACAAGCTAGTCCCAAATGATTTTAACCCCTAAATCCCAGAGTGAATTTGTGGATGTAAAGAGAAGGTGCACAGAGGTGATGTTGGCCCCAAATACTGCAATTCATTCTCACGTTTGTGTATTCTGATATGGTTACATTTGTAACAGTATCTGATAAAGTATCTGTATAATTAGGATTACTAAACTGTACAGAGTGAACTCTGACATTGCTATGACCTTTTAGCATTATGCTTAGAGGCCCCGTTTGTGGACATTGTCGGTAGATCTCTCCCCTTTATCCTTATATGTTGGGCCTAGAACTGAACCCCACCATCAAAGAAAGCCTTAACCCACTCATGTTCTCATTCTATCTGCAGGTCAAGGATCTTTGTGGTCCCCTTCAGAGTGGTTACCCTATGCTTTCTCTTCTGTTATGTGAAAAATGGCCAAATACAGGCCACCATCTGTACTTGAACTTCTCTTGTCTTGATTTCTCCATTTCTAGTCATACATCTTTGCAGGGAGATCTTCGGTATCTCCTCCTGTAGGTCAAGGTCTCTGGCAAGACACATAGGTTACATTTGTGACCTGTAGAATCTTCTCCTTTTTTGCAGAAATAATTTAGTCCTATGGTTATCTCTGTTGGCCCTGGTGCTCATCCCTATACAAGGAGCTAAATATCTATACATAACAAATTAAAATTGTTTGCATGTGAATTGCTGGTGCCACTGAAGCAAATATTTCGCTTGTTCATTTAGGCCCTTGGAACTTGTGTTCTCTATCTGTTTCCTGATTTTAAGTCATCATATCTAGTAATTGCAATTTTGGAGAGTTCTAGAACTTGAATTCAGGGCCATATTTATACTTTTCGACGCACAACTGCGCCAACGCAGTTGTGCGTCGAAAAAGTTAACACCGGCTAACGCCATTCTGAAGCGCCATGCGTGCGCCGTATTTATACAATGACGTTAGCCGGCGTTAGCCGGCGGCGCTGCCTGGTGTGCGTGAAAAAAAATGACATACACCAGGCAGCGCCGGCGTAGGGGAATATGGAGCTTGGGCGCCAAAAAATGGGGCAAGTCAGGCTGAGGCAAAATTATCGCCTCAACCCGATTTGCGCCATTTTTTTCGACTCCCAACCCCCATTGAAATGACTCCTGTCTTAGCAAAGACAGGAGTCATGCCCCCTTGCCCAATGGCCATGCCCAGGGGACTTATGCCCCCTGGGCATGGTCATTGGGCATAGTGGCATGTAGGGGGGCACAAATCAGGCCCCCCTATGCCACAAAAAAAATTAAAAAATTACTTACCTGAACTTACCTTATGTTCCCTGGGATGGGTCCCTCCATCCTTAGGCGTCCTCCTGGGGTGGGCAAGGGTGACAGGGGGTGTGCCTGGGGGCATGGGAGGGCACCTCTGGGCTCCTTCCGAGCCCACAGGTCCCTTAACGCCTGCCCTGACCAGGCGCTAAAAAACGACGCAAAAGCGGCTGGACGTCATTTTTTTTGACCCGCCCACTCCCAGGCGTGATTTTTACCCGGGAGTGTAAATACGGCGCACATGCCTCGGAGTCAATTTTTTAGACGGGAACGCCTACCTTGCATATCATTAACGCAAAGTAGGTGTCCACGCTAAAAAGTGACGCAAACTCCATGGACTTTGGCGCTAGATGCGTCTAACGCCAGAGTATAAATATGGAGTTAGTTTTGCGTCAAATTTGCGGAAAAAAAAATGACGCAAATCCGGCGCAAACGGAGTATAAATATGCCCCTCAGTGTTTCCTACATTCAGTACATGCATTTGTTTTTCGATGGCTTATTCGTTGCTAGTTACTCTCTTACAAAGGGTCAAGACTTCATCCTGATTTTGAAAAAGATATATTAACCTCATTTTGAGGACTTAGGAGTTTCCTTTGGATCCAGCATCCAGTTCTATCTTGAGGCACTGATCAACAATACTGTAGTTGAGAGGACTTTCTGCTGCATCCAATTCAGCTATCTTGCCATCCTCTCTGCAGTGTTCCCAATAAAGGTTCATATCGTTCATGGATGCTGACAGGCTTCCTGTAGCCTTAGGTTTTGAAAATAAAACAAAAACCGTTTGATTTTCAGAGTGGTTCTCTGGACATATTTATTTGTTGCACTGAAGAACATGAAATTGCTTAGGATCTTTTTTTCAGCCAAAAACATCTTTATTCTGGCATCTACGCCTTAAAAACACAAGGGCACTTCTAGGTACGCAAACTGAGTTTATTTTGTATAATACATTATTTCAGTGTCTACCTCCTAGTCAGGCATAGTCAAATAGTCTATACTTTGCCATGACTTCATGGTTTCGAGATACCTTCCTAGTCTTCCTTGAGAAGTGTGAGATTTTTTTTGTAGCTTGTTGTTCACTTCTCCTCCTTGGTTGTTAATTTAATTATAATGCTAACTGACTGCTACTATTTTTTCTGGAAATCTATTAGCAATAATCTTGATTGTTCTGGTTAAATTTGTTTAAAAAATGTGTATGCATTTCTTCTGTAATTTATCCTTATTAGACTTTGACATATAACAAAATGCTTCTTCTACTAAGGTGTCGTAATTTCCTGCAACACCAGATCTTATTTGTCCTTTCAAGAAAGTGGTTGATCAAATCTATCATAGGCCCTTCAACTGAAGCATTCAACATTCAAAATACAGGTTTCACGTAGCCAGCTGCATATTAGTTTACTTAGCTTCAGTGGCTCGAGACCAAGTTTATTTCCTCTATGTTATGTTTATTTCCTAGCTGCTCTTGTAACAATCTCATGCCTTCACTACAAGCGATCCATAATATTAAAACCCTGGACAATATGTTTTTGTGCAGGGTTTGGAATTATGAACTTTTGCAGACCTTAAAAAAACTGTAATTAGCAGGTGTGATAAAGTCCAACCCCCTAGAATTGGTTTTAGGCAGGTTAAACCTTCTGAAATGTACAATGAAAGAATACAGGTACTTACCATGACATGTAGTAAGCACCAATATCTGCATGTTACTATTACTGACAGAAAAGCTTGCAGTAGGTGCTTCTTATCACACTCCGTAAACAACGATCCACAGGGTGTCATTATCTATCAGGCGTAATACATATTACACCAACCACCTGGCCATTCATAATGAGGTTCTAAATGTTGTGATTGTCAACCGTCTCTCAAGTGTATGATTTATCCCCAGAAATAATTGTTGTTGAAATTGTGAGGAGAAGAGTTTGATGCCTAAAATGGCAGCAACAAGTCGAGCGGACATTACCTAGTAGATTTGGTCCAATGTTGTCCTACGCAACATGTCTGACATTCTGACACCACCTGCAAAATGCAACACATGGTTGCTATCTGGAAAGGAAGCCCAGGGAATGGAGAGAAGGGCCTCACCTACTGCATTACTTTGCTATTCATGCATACCAACACTCTGAAGCTCACTGGTAAGCAAAGGGCTATGCACACTTTGTGACTGTGACTGGACTTTTGTGGTCCACTCATGAATTTTCTCGACGTGGCAACCTCTTGCACACATGAAGAGCTGTGCATCAAATATTTCAATATCCAGAGTCAACTTAGAGGACCAAGGGCTCCTGAGAGCCCTGATTTTGTTTTGGTCTCCTCGCCTCCTGCCACCATTTGGAAGCGAACTAGCAGGGTAGGTTCACTGGCAAAGTTTAAATTTAGCTAAATTAAAATGAAGTAACAATGTGAATCATGCATAATTCTCTAGGAAAAACAGAGTTTCAACATGATATCCAAAAACTCTTATAAAGGAAGTTAAAGTTGGGTACTTACCTGTCAAACAGTAGCAAATGCAAGTGGAACCTCTTGAGTTGATGCAAACAGCTAATAAAATTATCGTGAAACTAAAAAGAGCCAAGATGTGATTGACAGTATCACAACCCAATTGCTCAAGGACGTTAAACTAAGCAGACTAAGGACTTCTAGAGGGCTGTCCAAATCACAGTTTATTTTTTTTAGCACGGTAGGGCTGTTGATGGCTTTGCCAAATCCAATGAGATTCCTAAGTCATTTGAATTTATATTGTGGGCCGGTATTCCAATTCTAAAGTTGCCAATTCTTTATTTTGGAACCTCTGGAGTTGATAAGAGACATGCAAACAGCTAATAAAATTATGGTGAAACTAAAAAGAGCCAATATGTGATTGACAGTATCACAAGCCAGTTGCTCAAGGACGTTAAACTAAGCAAACTAATGACTTCTAGGGGGCTGTCCAAAGTACAGTTTATTTTTTTTTAGCATGGTAGGGCTGTTGGTGGCTTTGCCAAACCCAATGAGATTCCTAAGTCATTTGAATTTATATTGTGGGCCGGTATTTCAATTCTAAAGATGCCAATTCTTTATTTTGTTTATAAATATTGTTTAGTGATGAAGCGACCTTGCACATGATATGAGTTTCCAACTTGACCTACAATTTTGTGGTACAGTCTTACAGCTCGGCTAGAGAGAGCAGCAACTTGTAAGAGAATTCATAGGAGGAGCATCTCATACCAGGGATCAAAGGAGGATTTTAAAGAGTTTGAAGAGAGATCATATATGATTTGTCAAGAGAGAACCATTATTATGGAAAAAGCTGAAAGCTTTCATGTTTAAAATGTATGTGGGCTGATTTTTTCCCATCCTTAATATTTTAGATCCCTCTGCACACTACACTTCCCATCATCTTTCTTCTCTCTGTCAACTGCCCCTTCTTTCCTACCTTTTTGCCTCTCCCAATTTGTTCCTTACATACCTAACCTTTCTTACTCTCAACAGGTGTTGGAAAGAAACCTTTGGCTCTTTCTGTCCGGAATTCTTCTCTTTTTGTCCCTCTTCTAGTTATATATTCTAGAATTGGACATAGATGTGAAATAAGTTGTGGGGACTAGCATTTAAAGGAAATAGAAGCAGCATATAGTAGGATGACTGACTGGATGCTTCAGAGAATACTAAAGTAATAAGTAATAAAACACGTTATCATCATTATATTAATATCACTAGCATGAGAACGAGAAGCTTTGTTAGGACTAGGGTGAATCACATCATAAGGAATTGCCAGAAGGAGCAAAATATAGGAGGTTGGGTGACACACAGCACAGAACTGAAGGTACATAGAAGTGTATGTCTTGTTCACAAAGGGTCTACAACATTCCTTAGATGAATCCGCATAGAAAAGGAAAACAATTTGGATCACAGACTTGTTACCACTAGGCATCGTTAACTCAAAGCAATGGTCAGAGATGTAGGCTGTAAGCTATTCTGGTGATCTCCTTAAATTAAAATCATTGTGTAATATCTGGCACCCGTCCTCATAGGTCTATTACACACACTGATTAAATGTTGTTGCCTCTTTGCTTAGCTACTTCAGTCTTATTCTGCCCTGTCCTCTGCACTCTAGCCATGGCATCATTTGTCTCAGAAACCCTGAAGGTCCCAGACACCCACTTTGAGTTTGTGACATTTGTCACTTATTTAACTGTTAAATGATGGTTCCTGGGTTTTAGATGTACCTAATTATGTCCTTCTTCATTTGTCACCCTGGAATGGTGCCTGAATAAAGTCTTTCCTGTATTAACATAGAATCGTTATAAGTGTCAACTTGGTACATATCCCCTGAGAGGTACCTCACAAGACCTAGCTGCAAGTTACAGAAATCTCAAGACACCATGAGAAGTAGCATAGAGTGGCAAAGGAATGGTTGAAACAAATGTTCCCTGATGTTTCACAAGTGTGCACAGAAGGTCAAGCAGGAAATGTGACAGGGGTCAGAAAAACACTGAAAGTCACATGGGTAATGCAGAACACATGCAAACTATATATCTGACATTCACTGGGAGACAAAGATTTGACATGAGCTGGGCTTAACAGCCCCCATTATGTGTCTCAGATTAATTTTCAGTGGGCACACAAGATGCATGTACAACCTGTCATCATTTTATATGAGAGGCCTCGGTTGATGCACTGTATCAACCAAGTAAGGCATTGAGTTAACCCTTCTTGACCCTCACATTCTGGCAGATTATGAATGTTTAGCGACACACTCATGGCTAGCTTTTACCTGCATGTTGTTGTCCTCTCTACTCCAACTCACCACTTGACAATGATCGTATGTGAAGGATGACGCATGAGCTGTATAGATACTGGTTATCTTCAATAGTCTTCATCATAATCAATTTAATAAGGTATATTTAAGCGTTGTATGGCACACAAATGATTATCAAGGAGTTGTTCATTTGGAAAGACTGTGCATTCTCACAATTATTAAATGCCTTTGAAGTTGCATGGTGAGAATTTAAAGGACATAACCCAAGGACTTGGCAGAAGAGAGCATTAAAATGACTCATAGAGCATTATACATCTTGGTATATCTGAGATGGTGAAAGAATAGTGTACCATGTGGAGCAAGCTAATCATGAACCATAAAAATAATAGAAAATTAAAAATATACGCCTCCATGAATTCTTTTGTCTCTTCCTGGAAATCTCTTTTGACACAGAAGTACTGTTACTGCATGTTCAGCCAATATATGGTCCACAATGGTAACAGCATACTACGCCATTCTTCTCTTTGTCTTTTTCCTCTCATAGGAAAGAAGGACTAGGATTACCCACACATTTTCATCTGGGCTCACTGATACCTTTGATGGAATATACAAAGAGAGTTTTGCATGGTCATAAAACACTTTGGGGGTTATTACAACTTTGGAGGAGGTGTTAATCCGTCCCAAAAGTGACGGTAAAGTGACGGATATACCACCAGCCGTATTACGAGTCCATTATATCCTATGGAACTCGTAATACGGCTGGTGGTATATCCGTCACATTTGGGACGGATTAACCCCTCCTCCAAAGTTGTAATAACCCCCTTTGTCACTGAGTGCACTGTAGTTGTTGGGCAACACAGATTGTGAGCTTGTCCCCAACTTCCTATGAACAAGTACTAGAGCCAGCATAGGTTTATTCAGCGCTAGTGCAGGGTTTTGCAGCATCTTGTAATTTCAGATGCTTTAGATATCAACTAATAAGTCATCAAGCCACCATCTACTGCTCAAATAGAAAAGTTCAAGAAAGTAAAGGATTATAGAATAGTAAAAGATTAAACCCGTAGAACACATGGTAGCCATAAGCAAGTGTCTGGAACAGCCCATGAGTATTTGCAGGCATTGAACCTAAGGATTTGGATGAAAGTTGTGTGAGTACACTATACAAGGAGTGACAGTAAAGGCAAAAGAGCCAAATGTTTCAGGATTGGGAGAGCTACTGATAGATTCCGTCCTGCAATGAAAAGGGGATATGGAAATTCTGGAAAGCTGGGAAACATTGTGAATATCTGTAGAAAATATTAAGATTATGGAAGAGAACTTCAATAATCTAGCATTAGCTATAGAAGATGATGTGGTGCATAAAGTTACGTGTAGCATTACAGGATGTACAGTGTGTATGGTTGATTTGGTTCTGTCATTGTGATTATATCTAATAAAAGGTTTATCTTTGCACAGGCCCAAATAAAGTGAATGGAGTCAGATTTAAATATATGGGTCTATGACAGCTTGGGTTGGAGTGTTGAAATTGTGCATGTCAGGCTAGCCATTGCAAGACAGCAGACCAAAGTGACATGCACACTTTAAAATGAAGTGCAAACTATTACTTCCTGCTTTTGTCCAGCCCTCAGACTTGGTTTCTGCAAGCACGAAAAATACAATACTAATAAATCTGTTTTATTACTATTTTATTTTTCATATTTCCTGCTCTCCAGCGGAGGGGCAAAGCTCCTCTGCTCTCAAGAAGGAACAGTCAGTGATGGCTGCCACATAGCGGAGGTACTATAGACTGCTTATACTGCTGTCTTAATGTCTTAATATACAACTATGCACACCAGTACCCCATGCACATGCAGATATGGTATGCCAATATTTTCCAGTATCCTTTAGTTTGAAATAGTAGTCAATTAAAGTGTGCTTTTGAACCAATCAGGCCTGAGGCTAGCAAGGAGTACCTTGATCATGAAAATAGGCTATGGACTAAGAGTACAGACACCATGAAATAATTTGATCTTACTCTTACATTCTGGCTCTTTGTCCCTGTAGCCGGTTGTCTTCCAACACAGCTCCGGCATCCGAGTGGCGCTGTTTGCGCGGCCGTGAGATCAGCGTCCCTCGTTGCCCTGACGACCAGGA
Organism: Pleurodeles waltl; assembly: GCF_031143425.1. Classification (NCBI taxonomy): domain Eukaryota; kingdom Metazoa; phylum Chordata; class Amphibia; order Caudata; family Salamandridae; genus Pleurodeles; species Pleurodeles waltl. The sequence goes on from NC_090445.1 coordinate 1,116,210,978, forward strand.
GGCCGGCGTCGGCACAATGACCCCGGATTTCCGGGTCCCAGGACCATTAAAGAGTGAGGACGGGCGAGAGCGGTCGTCGGAGGAGACAGACGCGGCGGACCAAGACACGGAGGAAACAACGGAGGCAGAGACCGTGAGGAAACCGAGAAAAGACCTGGAACCACCGGCGTTTCCAGGGACGCAGAGCACACGGAGGACCAGGAACGGAGTGAGGACACGCGCAAAAGCCGCCATGTCCCAGGAGGGGCGTGGCTAAACAAGGTACGGTCCTTTCTGAGGGACAACCAACTGCTAAAACGGGAACAGGTTGGCAGGAGGGGAGAGGGCAGAGACGGTGAGGAGGGGGTTGGAGAGGGGAGCAGCTGGGAGGGGGTAGGGAGGTGGGGAGAGAAGGAAGGACTAAGATAGTAGAAACACTTCTGCTATTGGGTATAGAATTAACCTAAAGAGACCTTAAGTTTAGCATTATTCTCTATGGCAAGACACAGAGGGTGACTGTACTCACAACATACCATTCTTACCTGACCACGCTCTCATTCGGGATCTCTCTCTCTCTCTCTCCCTCTCTTCCCTTCTTGTCTATCATTAAGTACGGTCTCTATAAATACATACCCTGACTCACCTTCCCTTTCATTCCTTTCCGGTGCGTCGGGGAGACTAACCAGAGGATCGTCGCCAGTCAAGAGGGGAGCTGGGGAGAAAAGACCGAAGAGAGATTACGGACTCAAAGGGCACCAATACCCTGTTAAAACTATAAGAACCTATAAATAAATACACCCTATCACTTACCTGAGTCTCAGAGTTCTTTCTATCACCTACCCACTGTAACAATGGTGTCAGAAGTGGAATTTTAAAAGGTAATACGAAGGAGACCAGGGATCATGGGGGAAAAGCCTACCCTGGAGGACATGATCCAGCAACTAGCCGAGGGACAAAGGCACCTCCAGCTAGTATGGGAGGCGCACCAGAGGGAGGCCAAGGAAGATCGGGAAGCCTTACAGAGTGCACTAAAGAGCCAAGCCACCATCATGGCCAATAACCAATTAGTGCACGAGACGGCTCTACAGAAGCTGACGGATACCATCGCGGCGAGTAAGGTTCACCCCAATGTCCCTGGTTCAGTCCTCCAGAAATTCCAAGATGGAGAGGATCCAGATGCGTTCTTCACGAACTTTGAACGGGTGGCCTCCTCTGCCCAATGGCCGGAAGAACGTTGGGGACAGTACATTGCACCGCTTTTAACCGGCATTCTACAAACAGCCTACCAAGCCGCTAACCCGGGAGGCACGACACCCTATGAGGAAATTAAAAGAAGTATATTAGAGAGGGTAGGCCATGACTCCGAATATTATAGGTTGAGATTTCGGAAGATCAAGTGGGGACAGGCCAAGGATCCCCGGACCTTCTACTTTAAAGTCAAGGACCTCGGGTTAAAATGGTTAGGACCCCTAGGAACGAAGAGGGAGGATGTAATTAAGGCAGTAATGTTGGAACAATATCTGGAATCCCTTCCCTCATCCACCAGGAGTTGGATAAGACAACACCCTAATGTGAACACAGACATGGCGGTAGATTTGGCCTGTGACTGCCATAGATCAGTCGATTTCAAAAGTCCCAGCCCTAAGATAACAACCAAACCACCTATTGTACCCTTCAAGTCCTTTCCGCGAAAATTCCCAGAAGAGACAGGGCCTGGCCGCAGCGGAGAAATCCCTCCCATGCAACAACCACAGTGTTACAGCTGTGTGGAGTGGGGCGACATAGCCAGACTATGCCTGAGAAAAGGAGAAAAAGGGGAACCCATGGAAATTGGGGTCACCCGGGGAAGGGTTTTGTGTACAGGGAAGGGCACTCTCAAGTATAAACAAACCATTAAAATAAATGGGCGAGCTGTCCTAGCTCTTATAGACTCGGGGTGCAGTCAATCAGTGGTGCGAGCAGAGATATTAAATACCTCAGACCAACATACCAACCAATGGGTATCCATCTGTTGCATCCATGGGGACAAAAACAACTACTCTTTGGCGGTAGTTCGAGTAGAATGGGAAGAAAATCAGGACCTCTTACCAGTGCGAGTCATGGACCGACTAGTGGAAGAGTGTGTTCTGGGCACGGACTATACAAGGTTTCCCAAACTTTTAGAGAAGGTCAAATCTCACACCTTGACTACTGACTGGTGGACAGAAGCACCCTTCCATAACACCCGTATCGAAAACAACCCATGTCGCATCAAACTGACGAGACGGGAAAAGAGGCAAGCAAAACAAAAATATCTGGCCTCCGGACAAGGGAAGGTCACAGAGAAAGTAGTGGCCAATATCAACACGTCCCCACCATCATTTAGAGCGAGTCAACGAGAAGACCCAACACTACGTCATGCGTGGAGGACAGCAAAATCCAAATCCACGAATGAGGTGCGTCCCTACTTTCTTATCCAAAATAACCTCATATATAGGGTCCTAAAATCCAACAACATTGAAAAGAAATAATTAGTAGTACCCGAACCGTATCGCGTACAAGTCCTTTTCCTAGCGCATAATCAACCAGGGGGAGGGCACTATGGAAGAGAAAAGACCGAGGAATACCTACTAAGAAGGTTTTATTGGCCGGGGTCTATGGCCAACTCAGAAAATATTGTGCGCAGTGCCCTCAGTGTCAACTGATCGATCCCGGTCCCCACAGGAAGGCCCCACTACAACCCCTTCCTATTATCGATATACCCTTCTCCCGGATCGTTATGGATCTTGTAGGACCCCTTTTGCCCTCCACCAAGGGATACACATATATACTGGTATTAGTTGATTATGCTACGAGGTATCCCAAAGCCATTCCCCTCTCTAGCATGACCACTAAGGTAATGGCCCAAGCAATGATCACGTTCTTTGCAAGAGTGGGATTTCCTCAGGAAATCCTGACGGATCAGGGAACACCTTTTATGTCCGCTCTAATGAATCACATCTGCAAGATCCTCGGGATAAAGCAGTTAAAAACCTTGGTTTATCATCCACAAACGGACAGCCTAGTCGAATGCTACAACCGTACCATCAAAACACTACTCCGGAAGACGGTATCCTAGACAGGGAGGGACTGGGACCAGAAACTCCCTCTAGTTCTCTGTGCTATAAGGACCCACGAGCAGGCTTCCACTGGACACAGCCCTTTTGAGCTGGTCTTTGGGAGACAACCCCGCAATCTCTTACATATGGCCGCAGAACTCTGTGAAGAGGAAGGCGGTGAGGAGAGACCTCTGCTGGAATATGTACACAAATTAAAAACTCAGCTCCAGTCCGTGTGGGAAGATGTCCGTAAACACTTAGAAAAAGCCCAAATCAGTCAAAAGAAATACTATGATCAAGGAGCCAGAACTCGCTCCTTCCAACCAAACGGTAGGGTCCTAATATTAAGGCCCGGTTCTGATAAACTCTTAGCCCGGTGGCAAGGCCCATACACCATCTTAAAACCCATATCCCCAGTCACGTACCTAATTGAGCTGTCCCGACACCCCAAAAGAACACAGATATATCACATCAACTTATTAAAAAAATGGGAAGAACCCAATGAGACCCCACCAACGGCGGCTACGGGGTTTTTAGTAACTCCTGAGACCCCCCTAGGAATAGAGCTATTTCCCACAAATCAGGAGGAGATAGAAGAAACTCCACACATCAATCCCGACCTTAAAGAAGGTCAGAAGACCCAGCTTATGGGTTTATTAAAAACACATCAAAAGTTATTTTCCCGAAACCCCGGAAGAACCAAGATAATCCATTATCACATCCGGACCCCTGAGGGACAAATGATAAGACTAAGACCATACCGTATACCTGAGGCCCGCAGACACCTCATTGAAGCGGAAGTACAAAAGATGCTAAAGTTAAATGTTATAGAGCCTTCAACTAGCCCGTGGTGCTCCCCAGTGGTTATATTGCCAAAACCTGACCGATCTATACGTTTTTGCATTGACTTCCGTCAACTAAACGAAATATCACTATTTGACACCTATCCCATACCCCGAGTTGGCGATTTACTAGAAAAATTGGGGAAAGCACGATATATGTCAACCCTAGATCTAACAAAGGGATATTGGCAAATTCCTCTAGCACCTGAAAATAAGGAGAAAACGGCATTTGCCACTCAGTCAGGGCTCTATCACTTTACAGTTCTTCCTTTCGGCCTACACGGGGCCCCTGCAATGTTCCAACGATTAATGGACCATCTGTTAAAACCATTCCAATCTTTTTCCGCAGCATATTTAGATGATATTGTCATATTCAGTAATACCTGGGACGAACATCTAGAACACCTAACATAACATCTTCCGTGCCCTGCTTTAAGCAGGTCTCACCGCCAATCCTAAGAAATGCAATCTCGGGAACAATAATATTGCATACCTGGGGTACTTTATTGGAGAGGGTCAGCTACGGCCCCAAAAAAATAAGGTGGAGGCCATACTGCAGGTGCCCACTCCCACTACTAAGAAAGGCCTACGTTCCTTTTTGGGTCTCGTAGGGTATTATCGTCGTTTTATTCCCCTGTATTCAACGTTAGCCGCTCCCCTCACTGATCTCCTTAAGAAACAATACCCATCGAAGTTGCCTCCCTTCTCCGCGACACAGTTATCTAGTTTTCACCTACTAAAAACTGCCCTCACTTCTGAACCAGTCTTACGTTGTCCTGATTTTTTCAAACCATTCCATCTCTACACGGATGCTTCCGATGTTGGGCTAGGGGCGGTCCTCACGCAGCCAAGCGAGGCGGGTCTAGACTTCCCTATTGCTTATATCAGTAGGAAGTTGCTGCCCCGAGAATGTCATTATCCCATTATCGAGCGGGAATGCTTGGCCATTAAGTGGGCAGTGGATAGCCTGAAATATTACCTTCTGGGTCGCCCTTTTGTACTGTTCACCGACCATGCCCCCTTAACTTGGTTGGCTTCACATAAGAACTCCAACTCCCGGGTGCTTCGCTGGTTTATGGAACTCCAGCCTTTTTCCTTCCAGATCCGACACATTCCGGGTTCTCAACAAGGTCCGCCGACTTTCTGTCCCGTTTTCCAGATCCTACGGTACTGTATCAGTCCCGATCTTGGGATGGGGTGTGTAGCCGGTTGTCTTTCAACACGGCTCTGGCATCCGAGTTGCGCTGTTCGCGCGGCCGCGAGATCAGCGTCCCTCGTTGCCCTAACGACCAGGAGGCCGGCGTCGGCGCAATGACCCCGGATTTCCGGGTCCCAGGACCATTAAAGAGCGAGGACGGGCAAGAGCGGTCGTCGGAGGAGCCAGACGCAGCGGACCAAGACTAGGAGGAAGCAACGGAGAGCGGAGACCGGTAGGGAAAACGAGAAAAGACCTGGAACCACTGGCGTTTCCAGGGACGCAGAGCACACGGAGGACCAGGAACGGAGTGAGGACACGCTCAAAAGCCGCCACATCCCAGAAGGGGCGTGGCTAAACAAGGTACAGTCCTTTCTGAGGGACAACTAACTGCTAAAACAGGAAAAGGGTGGCAGGAGGGGAGAGGGCAGGGACAGTGAGGAAGGGGTTGGAGAGGGGAGCAGCTGGGAGGGGCTAGGGAGGTGAGGAGAGAAGGAAGGACTAAGATAGCAGAAACACTTCTGCTATTGGGTATAGAATTAACCTAAAGAGACCTTAAGTTTAGTATTATTCTCTATGGCAAGACACAGAGGGTGACTGTACTCACGACATACCATTCTTACCTGACCACGCTCTCACTCGGGATCCCTCTCTCTCTCTCTCTCTCTCTCTCTCTCTCTCTCCCCCCCTCTCTTCCCTTCTTGTCTATCATTAAGTATGGTCTCTATAAATACATACCCTGACTTACCTTCCCTTTCATTCCTTTTCGGTGCGTCGGGGAGACTAACCAGAGGATCGTCGCCAGTCAAGAGGGGAGCTGGGGAGAAAAGACCGAAGAGAGATTACGGACTCAAAGGACACCAATACCCTGTTAAAACTATAAGAACCTATAAATAAATACACCCTATCACTTACCTGAGTCTCAGAGTTCTTTCTATCACCTCCCCACTGTAACAGTCCCTCTTAACCCATTGGTACATTCCACAATAAATGGGACAGGACAAAATCAGGTGGAGACAGGGAGCATGGGCAGGATAGGCAAAAAGGATTCACAGGTCTTGAGGCCAAATTTAGCATTGCTTTTGAACAGAGGTCTCCAAACTACGACCTGCTGGCCACATCTGGCCCTCTACAAGATTTTATTTTTCTCTCTGTTGGTTACCTGAGCCTTGGATTCCGATAATCAAGGGGAAATATATATCCAAATCCTTTGGCAGATAGTAGGTGGCAGCAGAGTCTCTTGAATCTTCTCTATTGTAAAGTTTGGACAGCAATGTCCTATGTGCCAGATCTTTTCAATAAAAACACATGTTCCTTCTGCAGATAGTCCATGCTGCAGAAAGGTGCTGACTTAATTTATTTTTGTTTGACCTTTATTAATGGCTCAAGTTTATTTTGAAATTCTCAGATTTTTTTACTGGAGTTACTTCTTGGAGTGTGTTTATTTTTCTTATTGTGTGCTACAAAATTGGACAGATTTTCAATTCATGTAATTTTCAGTACTTTAATTTAAAAATGAATAGCCTGTTATTTCTATCTACAGTAAATGAATATTTTGTCAGAGCATTTGCTAATGTTTCACGTATTTACCCATTAGATATCATTTCTCAGCCTAAGCAAAGCATTGTTTCTTTGTAATCGTCACATTTCTCTTGTGTTCTGAATCATATCATGCCGATCATCAAAAAACATTCAAATAAACCTTGTTAATTTATTTAAATTGTATTGATTTTTTTGGCCCACAAATATTTGTCAAATACACGATGTGGCACTTGTACTGAAAAGTTCGGAAACCCCTACTTTAGAAGGGAGCCTCTAAATTGTAGTGTTTGCAAATGTGTGGAGCTCGCACTTGTAACTACTTTGGCATATATCTCCAACACACTAAAATCTGAGGATGCCTCAGAAACCGCTTTGCAGTGATGGAGAGTGCCCAGACACAAGCTGGAGATTTGGCTTCGTGCAGAATGAAGATAATGGAGGTGCATAATGGTATTTATGCAGTAAAGTCTAGAATTTGTTTCTTGAAAACAAATAAGCAATGGCCATGATGCTCAAATAATTTTCTCCCTGTCTGTCTAAGGGCAACCAAGTGGGTAGGGTTACTATCAATATGACTTAGTTGCCCATTCGCAAATAGATCAGAAAACATAAGCTGTTACTAGCTAGATTGAATTTTGGATGAAAATGCGGGCAGAACATGCATTGCAGCTAATGGAAGGAAAATAATCCAGTCAACAGAGATAGTTCTGAAGTGTGTTACAACAGGAAGATGAACATTTGGGGATGTGTACTTTTTCATCATGCACTGAGGATGAAGTTGGTACTGGTGCTGTGTAAGTGCAAGATGAAAAGCCAGGTATTCAAGGTGGCTCCATTTGGTACTGAGGGAAGTGATGAAATAGACAATTTGAATTTAGCATTATTGTGATCTGTAGAGCCTGAAGCTAGCAAGGGTAAGTCTAAGCAATACAAGTACTTATCTGGTTGCACAACCGGAACACCTGTTAGACTGACTTATAGTAGTCAGGTTGATTATTTTCTTCACTGTGGTTTCGTGTTCACTGAGGGAAAGTGTTTGAACATTTTGTGTTGCAATGGTATGTAATGTGCTGCATGATCTCAGTGCCAGAATGTTCTTTTGTTTGAGGGTGGCAGCGGCTGCTGGGCTAGGTCATTGATGAAGTAGTCTGCTTGGGCTCTTGATTAAAGCCTTTTCACCTCCACCCGTTGTAAGCAACCTTTAAAATGACCCAACATGCAGACAGTAATTCAGGTGGTGTTAGGGATATATAAGAAACACGCACAATTACGCGGAATGGTTATCAAAGTTCTCTTTGCATTCTATAATGAGAAGTACACACAACTAAAACTATTTATGCAATTACTTTTTTTCTTGAAGGTCTGGCTGTGCAGCCCACCTGCTGACTTTTCACAGCATCTCCCAGGGGTCATACATGCTTTGATAATAAGGCTGATACTGAGACTAAATAAAGTTGCTATATTTAATAAATGCATCTGTTGCTATAGAAACTGAAGTTCTAAAAAAGAAGTGAGATTTGGTGCTGGTTCCAGTTGTCATAGCAACTGATAGATTAAGCGGTTTAGGGCACACAGATTTACTTTCTTCCTGTCTCTGAAACCTGTGGGGGGTTTTAACTCATCAACTTCTTCCTTGGGGTGTTGGCGGGGAGAGAAAGGGAAATGCGCATCTTCTTGTTCTAGATGAAGAGTGAAAGAGGAAGGAAATTAGGATCGCAAATTGGTAGTGTAGTATGTATTAGAATAGAAGTGGCAAATTTTCCCTGGCACTTCCAGGCACAAGGCTAGCCAAGCACTTTCAAAGATGAGAGTTCTGGTGCTCCTCACTGCCTAGCAGAACGGGTACTTGGTTTGCAGCAGTAAGAGGCTCTTTGACTCTGGTTAAACATGGATCAGTGTTCCAGATTTAGTTCAAAGGAAGTGGCAATAGGTAAATTCAGTGGCAGGATTGAGGGTAAGAATAATCATTAATTTGATAAAGTTGTGAATGTCCAGCCAGGGCTACGTGTTTTATAACTACTCAACACTTTAATAATGTCTCAAACTACACAAATACATGCGAAGTAGAAATGTGGATCAAACAGCAAAATAGACAGCAAACACAATAAACAACAGAATGCAACAAAATACACTGATAACAACCAGTGACCACACCCTGGCTATTTGAACAATGTGAGCCTGCTATGACATCATAACACTACGAACAAGGAGAGAACACAACACAGTACCTGTAGTAACTGTAACAATAAAATGATTTCTCTAATGTTTGTAGACATTTACAGTTTAATATCTATAATCATGAGCAACACATTGTAAAATGGAAACTTGGTTACTTTGTTATCATCCACAAACCTTTGCTATTTATGGCTTTATTGAGGTGAACACTGAAAACAAAGAGAAATGCTGTAGCAATAGAACTGCAGTGCAGCTGCCAACAGCTAGTGAAACTGGATGTGTTTCAAAGCTTGTTAATGAAGTCACAGTGTCTCCGAATATAAACCTGTCTCTCACTTCAGTATTAGGTGGTGCCAGGCTTAAAATAAAAATATATTATAAACTCTTGGCCCTAGAGGTTCCAGCTTCTTATTCAGGGATGGGCTCCCTCGACGATGATTGGGAACAGACTGCACTGTGACCAAAAGTCAACATTGTGCAAGCCTAAACAAACACGTGGAGTACGTTGTATGACGTAGACATTTCTCGATCCAGCTAGAACGCAGGCCAATCAGGTGAAGGAAAAATAAAAGTTGATGGAAGGAGGGTGTGTACTCCCTAGACAGAGTCACCACTCAGCTCACCTGCCTTTGTACTAAAAGTTTCTTGAAGCATTTTTCATCAAGTGCCTTGCAAACTCAATGCTAAAGGATTTATGATGTATAGATGTTCACGATCAATTAAAGGTAACTAATGACAGATACACCAACAGCAAACACTCTGAGGTCCGTGATCATTATGACTGCTAAACTAAGCACGTGGTTGCTCACAATTCTAAACATGTATTGAAAATAAACACAAAGGATTGCCATCTACTGCCTGTCAGCTGACTGTATTTACAACAGCGGTACCACCCTGAGTGCATATACCGCACCACACAAAACTTTGAAATGCTGCCACCTGTCAGGGCCTATGAATGGGGGCTGAGATGCTGGAGACAACAGGTTAAGAAGGAAAATGTAGATTCTCTAACTTTGGGCACACAAATGGATGTTTCTGAGACACATGTGCTCAGCAGTTTGTAGGTTCCATCTAAATTAGAGGAAGCACAAAGCCTGGCAAAATAAATAAATGCAGCAAAAGAACAGAATCGGATAGAACAGAAAAATAGCAGGGATAACAGAGCCTATTAGATGGCCAGTGACATTCATCCCTATAGAAAAGGGAACCCAAAGCTGATGCGTGAAATCAATTCAAATAGAGCTTAGGTAGCTGCGTAGCAGAAATTGTTAGGGCCTCTGGTGCAAACAGTTACCACACAGAACTGGTAATACCTGTGCACTGGAGGTACTGGAGGCCATCACTTAAGAGAAATCCTCTGTGACTTGTGGTGTAGAATTTTGTCTTTGGGGAAGGAAGATCTTTGGCCTACCAGTGCCAGGTGGCAATAGTAGACTGAGGGCCTCATTACGACATTGGCGGTCCCACCATGGGCCTGCCAATGACGCGGGGAGGACACCGCCACCATGCCAGTGGCACCCCCCACAGTCGTAATACAGTGCCTAGAGGGAACATTGTATTACAATGTTCCCACTGGGCTGACCGGCGGGAACAGTTTTATGGTATTGGCCTCAGCTCTCTTAGGGGAACCGAGGCCAATACCGAAGTACACCAGCACCCTCTGAATGTGCACTGTCTGCAGAGCAGACAGTGGTCATTCGGATGGTGCTGGGCGGGGGGAGGGGGTCCTGCACTGTCCATGCCTTGTGGCCCCCAGCACTGGTTTACTGCCAGCCTTTCCATGGCGGGGTCTCTGCCATGAAAAAGCTGACGGTAAGTAGTGTTGTGATCAGCAAGGCGGCGCTGAATTAAGTGCTGCTGCGGCTGAGCACAGCCCGTCGGTAATCATGTTTTCGGCAGTGACAGCAATCCCCTGGCAGTTTGACCACCAGGGTCCTAATGTGGCAGCTGGACCGCCACGGCAGTCCAACCGTCACTGCGAGTCTGATGGTCCTTGGACCGCCAGACTCGTAATGACTCCTTAAATGTTTCTGCCCTGTTGGAGGATTAAATAGAGCCAGCATGTCCCCTTCTTTCAAAACAAAGGAATATGAGAGAATATTAAGCAATTTTTATAATTACATAAAGAACCCCACCAAAACAGGCATAATCAATAACAGTTGTCCTAGTCCCCAATACAGACCATGATTCTTTAGCTCACATATCTGAGAAACATGGCAAACATCTATGTCTCCCTAGCTTGAGCCTGGAGATAAGTGAACCTGTGCAGGGCAACTTTCTGTGAAATAGAACAGTATACTCATCAAGGCTTGGTGTGTTAACACAAATAGAGATTCTTTCCAAAAATAGAGAGTTAATGACAAAGCTGGACAAAGCTTTCTTTGAGGATATTTTCAAGGCTGCCACTGGCTACAGAATGTGTAATCATCTTCCCTCGTTCCCTGCTGTTGGGAAGAGCTTTCCAAGTTGAAGAACATGGACACAACATGGCTCAACCAGACTAGTCAAACGAGGCCAAAACGGAACAGCACCAGGACCACAACCCAAGTGGAGTAAACTAAACCAAAAGTGCTGTGTGACAGAATCACACTGGGATGACCGGATTACCAGGTGCACAAACACACATGAACTCCATCAAAACTAGAAATTATTTACCTTTCACTTAATTCAGTGACAACATAATTACAAAACCTGCATACAGGTACTTGTTGGGTAATCACCCAATGAGACATCAAAGCACCATCAGTTCTCCACACCCACTCAGAGGGCGCAAAAGGACAAACAGCTGCATACATGCACACATGCACAAAGCCGCCCTAGACATGCTTCTTCATCTAATCTGCATGCATTTCATCCTCATTTCAGAGAAAAAAGATAACCATAGAACATGTGCAGCAGAATGCGACCTTCCTGTTGTATTTCTGCTGCTGCGGTCCCAAGCTGTTACCAAGCATGTGACCTTCCTGTTGTATTTCTGCTGCTGAGGCCCCAATCTGTTACCACACATGTGACCTTCATGTTGTATTTCTGCTGCTGAGGTCCCAATCTGTTACCACATCAAGACTGAAAGGTGAAGGGTGTTTCCACTCTAATCTATGTCTGCCTGAGTGGAGAGCTAATTTGTGATTTTCACCCAACTAATGACAAATGACAATAGTTAGGCGTTCTCAGTCCTAAAAAGAAAGTTGAGTAGGAGCTGTGACCTGATTACAAATTTATATTATTGGGAGTATATAGTTTTACCCATCTGAGGGAGGATGAGCTATCCTGTAGTAACTCGCCTGATTTGAGGACAACCCACTCTCCAGACAAGAAATTATTACCTCTGGTGGATGTTCATGACTAGCCAGGTCTAACAATAAATCAGGAAACCTATAGGGATTTGCAGAGAATTTATGCAGAATAGCAATGCAACTAGAACAATAACACAATAACAACACTGGATATATCATTACCAACCATGGAGTGTAGTACACATCTACAATGACAAATTCCTTCGCCTAATAAGGGAGCAATATAAAACAGCGAGAACAGCCAATTACATGTCCTAACAAGTTGTATGAACACAGTTTAAGTTAATAAAAATGAATCCATTATAAAACAGTAATAGCCCACCCAAAGTGGGCATGGAGCTCTCTGTACTGTGCTATTCTGTCTGGGAGACAGCCTGGCTACTGCTGCTGTTGAGAGTTGGAACTAAATTATAGGTCGCAGAAGAGTTTTGCTGCTAATTTCAGAAGAGGGAGTATGCTGCTGAGAAAAATAAGAGCATGACCCCCGATCAAGAAGACAAGTCTGCATGGAGAATGCTTTGAATAATTATGCTGCCCTGGAGTCAAAGCCACCTTGCAGGCCAGATGATTAGAACTGGTACCGTAAGTAAGTGACTGATCAGCATTCAGAGACTTGTAGAGGTTTGTCACAGACTCTTACTGTGAAGAGCTTGCCTTTTTTCAACCCATTCAGTTCTCTTCCTAATCCCCTCGGGAACAGATGTCCCTCAATATCATGTCCAAGAGGTGTCTAAAGCTTTTTTCCTGTTTAGCCCTTGCCCAGATTAATTATCCTGTTGGATGTAGAAATTCTTTCTCATTCCAGAATACTTTGAATAGTTCCACTAGGTCTTACAATTCTGGAGTTATAAACATTTCATGGTATAGTCAGCGTCTGACCCTGAAATCTCAGTCTCTAGCCACTCCTGGCCAGACGGGGGCAAGCCTTGTGGATTGCCATTTCAGCCAACTATTTTGTCCACCACCATATAGGTCTAAGATATGAATTTAGGTACCTCCATGGAACATTACTGTGGGTTGCCTTTTCACCTATCATGCAGTAGCCTTGCCTTTACCTAAAAGAACTTTTAAGCCCGTACTGGTGACCTCATGAACTATTACAGTTCAACACACCCTCTTCTGATTACAGGGTCCTTGCTGCCCCTTTTAGCATTGAGACACTGTTGTTTCTTGGTAACATATTTCACCTGGTGGACTCAGTTTCAATTTGGGTGATGATTGTTTGGGCTTCATTGGTTTTTGAGCCTTTAATTTTGGAAACACAGTTCAAATCCACTGAGTAGTCAAGTTTTGCACTCACAGTTCTTAGAAATTAGGCATCAGAAAGACACATTGTAAGACTCTGTTTGGTGGGGCATGGGGCAAGCAGAGGCTACTGAGTCTCAGCTTTGATGGCTATTATCACTGGTCTGTGATGTTCCGGGGCCCACCTAACTATGGCTCTGCAAAACTGGTCCAAGCAGAACCCCTTCATTAATACTTGGCTGGGAGAGGCAGTGAGCAGTCACAGACATCTCGGGGAAGTAGTCAGTAAAATAATGGCACACTTGGTGCACCCCTCAAGAGCACAGGACAGATCCAGGGCTTTACTCGTCAAGGGACATGCCTAGGCCTCTGTACACACACATTAAATTACTGTGAAGCTGGGAACAAAATCTAAAAACAGAATACCAGATACTGCCAGTCACCACTCGGGGCAGAGTAGCTCAGATGTACATCATGCAGTGGTCATTTCTGTCCCAAGACACATCATATCCAACCGGGTATTTTACTTTCTGTTAGGCATCTCTGCCCCTGGACCTCAATTTGTAGGCAAAAAAATAGGTGAACTATTAACAGACTTCATGCCATAAAAATAAAAGGGATTCAACATCTTGATCATTTCAACGGATTGCCATTGAGCTAAAATTGTTTAATGAAGTTTTTGTTATTGCAGAGCCCAATCTGTAAATCTTGCTATAATGTACAGGGCTGTACATGCAGCGTCCGAGGTTGCACCTTATTTTTTTATGTCTATTTTATTTTTACAGTCTTTATTGAAATATTTAGAAAGTATGTTTTAGCTTATAGTGTGTTATTTGAAGTATAAAGCTATATCTGTGTTTTAAGTCACTGCCATTACCATCTCCTAGAAGGAACATTCACTACTTAACTTCACTACTTTTAGACTACGAATCTAAGTATGTCGGCATGGGGACTGGTACTCTTCATAAAATGCCAATTTCGAGAGACTATTTTGAAATTAGTAGAGACAAATGAAGTACTTAACTGCACAATTTTCAAAAACATTGATACAATTTCACAAAGCTTACAGGTCCTCATGAAATTCATGAAATATTCCGATAAGGTATAATTTGCTGGGCAGGTTCCGCCATCCCTCCCTGAGGAGGGGACTTGGAATCCCCACCAAAACGTGGCCAAACATAGGATTTTCTTGACATGGAATAGTTTTCTAAATTGAAATCACACTTTCAGTCAGGTCTGCCTTCAACCTCATTTTCTTTTCCTAACCTTTCTATTCTAAGTAGATTAGGAGCCCCATGAAATGACCAAGGCATGCTTTGGATTTGCTTTGTAAGACAAAATATTAAAGTGGATTTTCAATTTCCACCAAATTTCCTTAGAGGAAGTAATTCCGCCAATGGATGCTACAGGTTGAGGAAAATCACCTGCTTCATAACTCTGGAGATTTCCCCTTGCCACCAAACTCTAAATCAGACATTTTAAATCTACAGAGATGGAGCAGACAGGAAAAAGAAAAGGAATTCTAATCTCACAGTCTGAGGCAGAACTTTAGACAGATCTTAAAGGAGAATGTCCCAGAGCTACCCTTCACGTTCTAACATATAGACGCAGAAAGCAAACATGTCGCATAGGTTACACTGATCGTAGGAGTACACGCATCAGACAGCTGCTATGTGATAGTTATTATCATAGAAGCTGTTAAAATGAATGATGGAATGTCTCTACATGATTTACAAAATATCCATGATGGTGGCAAATTATTGACCTCTTAGCACAAAGGAACGGATGCCGTACTATTCACAAAAATGCAGCCGTACTGGTGCGTACCTTCCGATCTGCCACTATTAACCTCTTGCTCTACCCATAGGCCCTGACTTACAAAGGGAATATTTTCTTCTTTGCAAAACTCAGCTGTACAGACTCAGTTTTCCAGATACACTACTAAGAGTCATGTGACTTTTTTAGCGGCCGCCATTTCCCCATTTCGTATCATACATAATGTGCAAATATGCATGTTTGAAAGGCAGTCCGACCAGCAAATGCCCATTTTGTATCCTCGTTTGCAAAAACATTTTTCCCTGTTGAGAAATCCCATCCCCTGCCAGTAAACCAAGTTCGGGGGTGGTTCACTCCCCTTCCCGTCCTGGAAGCGTAGTTACTCCAAATCTTTGCTAGGGTATACCTCCAGTCTAGGGTGGCAAGGGACTGATGGAAGTTTGTGAATCCTCACAAACTCAGACTGGTTTCAGAACTATGTTGCAAAAAGACAGTAGAATAAAACTTTATTTATGTTCTTGACTTGCTAAAACCTGACGGTCAGACTCACTCTGCTGGCATGAATTATGTATTCATTTTAGGCTTTCCTATGTATTATGCTGCATTCCCCACTACTGTGAGAACAAAAATGGAGGGGAAATTCTAAGCTCTCTGAGGAGTCTCACTCCAGCCGAGACAGACTCTTGGACATGGTGACACATTTAGTAAGACAAGTCCTAGATCAATGATGGCATTCAAAATACATTAAACACAACTCTTATTTGCCTCTAAAGGCAATTACCAAAATGGAAATGGAGTTGGAACAGTGCCAAAACCAAGCTGAAGGAACAGTCTTAAAGTACTGACACTAGGATTTCTAGACTTCTAGACATTAGAATCTTTTTTGAAAAAAGGTGGTTGTGTCTTCTTGTTAGAGATGATGGCTGTGCTTTCAATGGCTCTGTCTCGGTGCATTTGGCAGTCTATCAATCAAGGACAAAATGATAATTACGCAATTAACGTATGCTGCTGATGTAGTAGTTCATCAGAAAATCTTAGAGGTACGTTTTACGTCAGAGCTTGTCGTTTATTTTAACATTCTCATGCCTGTCAGCATTCACATTGCCTATTTTACTTGCCAACACACGGCTACCGACTACAGTTTATTTTCAAACACCATAAAAGCATATATTCTAGGTATGTTTGCAGACTGCTTGAAAATAGATTTTTTTCTTTGTATTAACAAAAAGGTTAATCCGACATTTGATTCTTGTGAGCAAGTACAGTTTGACTAACTGCAATTTTGATGCTGTTTTTGGGCGAGTGTCTACATGTTATAAAACAATGCCTAATTTAAGTGTGTTTCAGTTAACATGACTAGGCCACAATCAGTTTGCATCGATAGCTATTCATATTTGCGAAATAATAGTGCTCGTTTATTTTATGAGAGCAAGACTCTCTCTCTCTCTCTCTTCCTCTCCGTGCTTGTGTGTTTTTTCATTTCAGAAAATCCATCTAAAATGAACCTTCAACAGTAGTGTCTATAATAGACACAACATGTTATCATGTATGGTCTTTTTGAAGAAGCAATGTTCAGGGTGTCCCTTTATTTTGTAACTTTCCAAGGTTGCCCGCTGATGCCCTGTGTATGTTTGTCATTTGCGGAACAAGCCATTGTATTACCATATGACAAAACAATGTCGATTTGTTTCCTTAATTAGTTATTCATAATGTAACCAAAGAGGGGCATTAGGAAGATGGTGCCTCTAGAAGTATGTTGTTTACCAGAATATTTATTGGTTTATGTGTTTGCAACATTGCCATATGTGGTTGTCACTGTTATGTCATATCATACCATGAAATGAGTGTGGCTTCTGTACCTTGAAGGATTATAAAAGCTGTGTTATTCTGGAGATCAGCAAGATTGCTTTCCTAATGCAGCAGACTATGGGCCTTATTACAACGTTGACAGAGGAGTTTCCTCCATCACTAATGTGAAGGCTATCCCGTCCGCCATATTAGGAGCTCCATTGAATATAATGGTCAAGGTCGTAATAAGGCCCTATGTGTCAATTTGATTTATACTTGGTCTTTTGGCTTAGTTCGTTAAGAACAAACCCTATGTCAGTTTGTTAATTGATTTGTACTTACTCCTTCCTTATGTTCCTTATGACCTTATGTTAGTACTCTTACAGAATGATACTTTGATTAAATTGTGTATGCTACTTTCTAAGTGACTAATTACTTTTTGCTTTCTGTAATGATACGATTTTGTACTATGTCTTACAAGTCTTACAAAGGCTCAAACAGTTCTGATCTTGTGCATCAAACCGCTTAATCAGTTCATTAGAATGCTAACACCTGCAATTTTTCTGCAACACTGACTAAACATCAAGGGAGAGAAATAAGACCCTGTTACTGCACTTCAGCTTATTTTTTTGAGTAGACATATCTTTCAGTTAAAAAATTGCAAATTAGATTATGAGCAGGATCAAGAGACTAAAGCAACTTACTTAGGTGCCTCTCAATGTTCTAAGGGTCTCAAGTTGACTAAAAGAGGGTCTGCAAAGTTGGGTTTGGGCATGGATAATTGTAAAAATATCAACTCTAAAATGGATGGTCAAGTTTTTAATATACCTAAACCATGCTCTTCAACTATCACTTCGGCAACAGTGCTAAAGAAGTTAACACATTCTATAATAAAAATAAACACAGAAAGAGCCACTCTCATTTGTTAAATATCCAACTCATGGGAGCGTGTGCGAGCCACCGGCAAAGATGGCCGCCTGATTACAGAGCTCCGCGCATCGTCGGGCGAGTTTCTACCGCCGGAGCCGTTTTTTTGCATCTTTTTAATGTCGTTTCACTAGGAACAACTATGGGATGTTTTGGTGAGCATTTTTATCGTTTTTTGGGCTTCCTAGCTTATTTCCTGAATCTGTAATGACATTTTCTTACTTCTCCTCATGAGTGCGCCCATTTTGACTAACTTTGCTCACCATTACATTATACTTTTTTTGAATATTTGACTTTCTTTTTTACGCAAGCCTGGTTATTTATTTTTGCTGTTTCGTTAACATATTTTTGGAGTTCCTGTGTCACTTGCTTCCTTATTGAAGGCTTTTTATTTTTATATGGGCAAACTAAAGAAAATAAAATCTCTGTCGCATCAGTCCTCCTCAGCTGACAAACGTTAGCACTTTTTACAACTGGACACTTCTGCTGCAGCGTCTTCTTCTTCCATATCAAAGATGTCTTCCTCATCTTCATCTTCGCCTAAAGTTCCTCAGAATATTTCTACATCCACTCATAAGAGGGTCAAACAGGACCCACCTTCACCAGTAAAATCTCCCTCGCCGATCTCTCTTGAACTTGTGCTTGGCGAAATATGCGCATTGCGTCCTTTTATCGAAGAAACTAATTCTCGGATACAAAATCTAGATTCTAAGTGGTCTCAAATGGAAGTGAGAGTCTCTGCTTTGGAACAAAGAGTCAGCAACGTGCAGGATGAAACACATAAAATTATTAGTTTGGAGAAGGAAGTGGCAACCTTGAAGACTCTTATGGAGGATTTGGAAAACAGAAATAGACGCAATAATCTTCGCCTTTATGGATTACCGGAGGGTCTTGAAGGGAGTGACCCAATTTCATTTTTTACCTCATTCTTTCCACAGTTGGTGGGTCTACCATCTCCTACAGTATTGAACATCCAAAGAGTACACCGCATTGGTCATCGTTCTCCGCATTCCTCCACATCTAAACCAAGAGGCGTGATTATTTTCTTTCTTGAATTTACTGACTTATTGAGAATTCTTAACGCTGCGAAAGCCAAAAAACTAATTTCTTGACAGGGAAGTAAAATCTTCATCTCACAGAATGTGTCCAAAGCCACAGCAAACAGGAGGAAAGAGTTTTTGGATCTCCGTCCACAGCTTCGTGACTTGGGAGCTCGTTTTGGATTATTCCATCCTTGTTTGTTCAAAATGACATATCAAAACAAGACCACTTCATTTACCTTTCCTGCAGTTCTTCATGATTTTCTACGACTACACTCTACAAATTCTATGGAAACAGCTGGTCCTTCTACACGTTGACTATATACGTTTCTTAATTTATTATGCCCTTTCATTACTACTGCGGTATAATTGATGGTCCTTCATATGCAGTTTATACAGTATATTATATTGCTGTGACTACAGACCCTTTTTTGTTAATGTATTGTTTCCTTTTCACAGATTCCTGGTGTTCTATAATCATTATTTTTGCTCGTAGCTGTTGTACATTGATGCGTTCCGTTCCCTTGCTATGCCGTCTTCAGTCTGTGCTGTCACCACCCCTCCCCTATTGTTCATTCATTTCAGGTATGTTTTTGCAGTCGTCTTTATTTGACATGTACTGTCTCTTCTTTTTTTCTTGACTATTTTCCATCCTTTTTCCTGCTGTTTTCCCTTTACTCTTCTCTCCTTTTGTTTTTTCTGTTTTCTTTTCCCTTAAGTGTATTTTCAGTTATTTATGGTACAAGGCCTTTCGTGTATATATGTGGTTATGTAACATAAATTCAGGGTTGTTTCTTGGAATGTCAAAGGTTTTATTAATCCAATCAAAAGGCAGAGATTTTTATCCCACTTATCTAAATATAATCCAGACTTGGTTCTTCTACAGGAGACCCATTTGACGGATTCTGAAGCTCTGAAACTCAAAAAAGGCTGGGTGGGCAATGTTTTTACTTCACCTTCGTCTACAAAGAAAAATGGTGTAATTGTGCTATGCCATAAAAAATTATCAGTTAATGTTATTTCGCAAGATTCGGATTCTGATGGCAGGTGGCTCTTTGTGAGGCTCAGTATTAATGGGATTACAATGACTATTGGCAATATTTATGGTCCAAATAATTCAGATGATCTTTTCTGGCCCAATATTACTACACAATGTTTGCATTATAATGATGATTTTCTTCTTATTGGAGGGGATTGCAATAAAATTCTTGATCCCTTTATAGATAGGCAATCTGTAATTCAATATTCTCCCCATAAAATGCATAAACAATTTAAGGCATTTTCTCACAATGTAATTTAATTGACTCATGGAGAACTTGTAATCCTTATAATATGGATTTTTTGTTTTATTCTCCACCACATGGCTCCTTATCTAGATTAGACCATATTTTTGTCTCTAAATCATTATCCCAAAACCTTATTAACTCCTCCATTGAACCTATGGTAATATCTGATCATGCCCCAGTCATTACAGATTTTGACTTGCTCCCGGTGCATCCCAAGTCCAATAGGTGGCGTTTTAATAATTCTTTATTACTTGATTCTAAATTTTCCACTTCCTTTGTTGCCTCTGCGGACACATTTTTTTGATTTAATGAAGATTCTCACGTTTCTCCACAATTGTTATGGGATTCGTTTAAGGCTGCGGCTCGTGGTCATATAATAAATGTTGTTTCTAATAAAAAAGAAAACTTTCAATGCCCAGCATCAAGCACTGCTTCTCACAATTAAACGCTTAGAGCATCAGTCTTATTCTTCCTCCTCCAATTTTAATATACAAGAACTTATTCAGGCAAAACTGCAATTTAACAAAATCTCAACGGATAATGCTTCCTCTTTTCTTCTACGTAGTAGTGCCCGTTATTATGGAGGTTGAAACAGAGCGGGAAGCTTCTGGCTAATTATTTAAAAGTTCGAAAGCAACGCCATAATGTGAAGTCTATAGTTTCAGATACTGGTGAGTCCCTTTATAAGGATGAAGATATTTTAGCTGAATTTGTTAATTATTATCAAACACTTTATACTCCTGAGTCAATCCCGACCACCTTACAGATTGATGATTATTTAAAGAATATTCCAAACTCTAATAAGACACTGATTGATGCTACTTCACTTGAAGCAGATATTACTTTGTTAGAAATTTTTAGAGCCTTTCAATCTCTAAAAAAAAAGGTAAAACTCCTGGTGCAGATGGATTTACAGTGGATTTATTTTTACATTTTTCTGACATGTTACTTCCCAAACTTTTTCAGCTTTTCCAATTCTTCATGGGTTCTGGCTCTACAGGGGACACATTTCAGGAATCTTCGATTTGCCTAATTCCAAAGGACGGTAAGGGTCATACTTTCTGTAAAACTTTTAGACCGATCTCTCTCCTCAATACAGATTATAAAATCTTTGCTAAATTATTAGCCCTACGTCTTGATAACCTTTTACCTGCGCTGATAAGTAAGGAACAAACGGGTTTTGCCAAAGGTAGACTTGCTTCTGACGATTCTAGAACATTCTTTAATGTACTCAGCAAAGCTCCCGCTCTGTCGTATTCTTTAGCGACAATTTCCATAGATGCTGAGAAAGCGTTTCACAGGTTAGACTGGTCTTTTCTATTAAAAGCTTTAGCCTGCCATGGTTTAGGGCCTCATTTCATTTAATTTATCTCTTTGCTTTATCAATCTCCAATGGCATCGATATTGGTAAATGGGAAATTGTCTAGATATTTTGTATTACGCTGAGGTATACGTCAAGGGTGCCCGCTCTCTCCACTTCTATTTATTCTAGCTCTTGAGCTCTTTTTATCCAGTATTAGAAATAACATTAAAATTGAAGGTTTCCAGTATGGCGAGAAACATTTAAAATTAACGGCGTATGCAGATGATATACTTTTCTATATCTCAAACCCTGAGCTCTCGATTCCGTCTCTACTTCGGGAAATTGAGGATTTTTCCTTGATTTCAGGTTGATATCACTGGCTTTCACTGGAATTCTTCCAAGATTAAATATTTAGGCATTTGGTTCACTTCATCTATTAAAAAGTCCATTGAAGTAAATATTTCAGAGGCTTTAGAGAAAGTTGATAGATCGATTCTGGCTTGGAATCCCTTATTTTTATCGTGGTGGGGTTGTCTTGACTCCATTAAAATGATGATTTCTCCTAACATTTTATATATCCTATCCATGATTCCGCTTCCTTTACCTGGTACCTTTTTTACACAATTGGACTCCAGATTGTCTAAATTCCTCTGGAACAATAAGAAATCTAGAATTTCTCTTAGTCATCTTCGCCATTCTAAACAGGAGGGAGGAGTCACTTTTCCTCATTTTAGATTGTATCACAAACCCTTTTGTTTGCGTCAAGCTTCTAGGTGGGTCTCCCTGTCAGAATCTAGGTTTACTCCATTATGGTTGGAGATTGAGTGTTCTTTTCTTTTGCCTTTTTCCCCTAGTGAGGTGGTATCCTTTTCCTATAATATTTCACTTATCTCCTCTCTGCTTCTTAAACATACTTGTTCTCTTCTGCGTTCTCACTATTTACCTCCATCTGTTTCTCATTCCTCTTTTCTGAATTCCCCTATTTGGCATAATTGTCTTATCACTATTAATAAAAAACCCTTATTTTGGAAATCCTGGCGACAAAGAAATATAGTTTGGGTCAAAGATTTATTCTCCAATAATACTCCACTTTCTTTTTCACAATTCCAACTTATATTTCATTGTCCCATTTCATTTATGCCTAAATATCTTCTTCTTATTACTAATATTATTCTTGATGTACTTTTTTCCTTGCCTTCCCCTTCTTCTTCTTCGGATTTACCCTTTTCTTTGTCCTCCTTTCTTATCTTGTATCCTAAGGCATCAAATATCTATAAACTTTTCAGTCTCCTATTTTGACGCGTCCTAAATCTAAAATTGAATCTCAATGGGAATTGGATTTGGGATGTACCTGGACCGTTTCCTTTTGCAAAAAAGTGTGGCATCAATCTTATAAAATATCCAGATCAGCTTCTACCACACAGTCACTTTTCTTTCTTTATCACAGACTTTATTTTACCCCTTCTACTATAGCAAAATGTGCTGTATCCTCCACTTCAAGTTGCTGGTCCTGCGATAGCCCAAAGGGAGATCTTATGCATATTCTTTTTGAATGTCCTCCTACTGTCTCTTTTTGGAGGAAAGTTTGGTGTCAACTTACCTGCATTTTTCATTTGCAATCCGAATTATCTCCGCTGGTGCTTTTTTTAGGTAGTGTCTCTGCGGACATTGTTTCAGATGATGATAATTTAAAATTGTTGGATCTCATGTTAGCTCTGGCCTTTCAACAAATTACTCTCAATTGGAAAAAAAATTCAGATATATTTTTAACACAATATTAAATTTATTTATATTCTTAACATTATTCCTTAAGGGGTTACATTTTAAGTCCCTACCTCTATTATTTCCTATGAGAGGGTACAGCAATTCTTTTGGTTGGCCATGTGTAGTGTTCTGAGCTGCAGTACAATTACTGCTGTTTTGTGTCTTGAGCAACTTTAGAAAAGCAGTTTATGAATAGGAATGTGCTTACCGATTGTGGGTGGGTGCAAGTCCCTCCGTAAGCCATTACCTAACCCACACTTAACACGTCCATACTCCTCCTTTAGCCCCTCCTCTTTAGTAGTAAGTATGCCTTATTTTCCCACCACTTCTCCCTAGCCCTCCCACTTTACCACTAAAATATATACTTATGTGTGCCGAGACGCCAGGGTATGGGCGGAGAAAGGAGAGAAGGAGGCAGAACCTTTGCATGTAGGTTTGTGAGTATCATTTTGTTTTATGGTAGTAGTACTTTTGTAATACTACTAACATACTGCAAAATGCAGTTTGTATTTAGGCCCCTTTCTGATAAAATTGTTTTTTTTTAACAAGAAACTAAGGCCCGTATTTATACTCCGTTTGCGCCGAATTTGCGTCGTTTTTTTCGACGCAAATTCGGCGCAAAACGAACGCCATATTTATACTTTGGCGTTAGACGCGTCTAGCGCCAAAGTATGGGCAAAGAGCGTCATTTTTTAGCGTGAACGCCTTCCTTGCGTTAATGAGATGCAAGGAAGGCGTTCCCGTCTAAAAAAATGACGGCGACGCAAATGCGTCGTATTTATACTCCCGGGCAAAAATCACGCCCGGGAGGTGGCGGGTCAAAAAACCCCGCATTTGCGCCACTTTTTAACGCCTGGGTCAGGGTAGGCGTTAAGGGGCCTGTGGGCTCAAAATGAGCCCACAGGTGACCTCCCCTGCCCCCAGGGACCCCCCCTGCCACCCCTGCCCACCCCAGGAGGACACCCAAGGATGGAGGGACCCACCCCAGGGACATTCAGGTAAGTTCACGTAAGTATAATTTTTTATATTTTTCAATTTTTTTTGGGTGGCATAGGGGGGCCTTATTTGTGCCCCCCTACATGCCACTATGCCCAATGACCATGCCCAGGGGACAGAAGTCCCCTGGGCATGGCCATTGGGCAAGGGGGCATGACTCCTGTCTTTACTAAGACAGGAGTCATTTAAATGGCGTCTGGGCGTCGAAAAAATGGCGCAAATCGGGTTAAGACGATTTTTTAGCGTCAACCCG
Source organism: Pleurodeles waltl (assembly GCF_031143425.1). Taxonomy (NCBI): domain Eukaryota; kingdom Metazoa; phylum Chordata; class Amphibia; order Caudata; family Salamandridae; genus Pleurodeles; species Pleurodeles waltl. The sequence goes on from NC_090445.1 coordinate 1,116,235,459, forward strand.
ACTTGCGCCATTTTAAGACGCCCTAGCGCCATTTTCCCCCTACGCCGGCGCTGCCTGGTCTACGTGGTTTTTTTCCACGCAAACCAGGCAGCGCCGGTCTGCTTGCGCCGGCTAACGCCATTCCATAAATACGGCGCCCGCATGGCGCTTCAGAATGGCGTTAGACGGCGCTAAATTTTTTGACGCTAAACTGCGTTAGCGCAGTTTAGCGTCAAAAAGTATAAATATGGGCCTAATTTGTCTCATAATAAGGTTACCAAAATGAAAAACAGTTGGATTGGATAAATGTCTGCATCTCATGCCAGTAGCAATGAAAAAGCACATTGGTTTTAAGGTATGTCATCATAATGTGGAAGTTATTTTTGTAAGAGAGTTGGATAGACAGAGAATTGGTCTTAGTGGTTTTAAAAGTAAGTGGTACTCTGAATTTTGAATGTTTATAATAATATGCAGAAAGCATTGCTGTTACAAGGCACTCTAGTTGATTCTTGGAAACTATATAGCCCTGATGGTAAGGAACTTGCTTTTTATTCTCTGGTGCATTTTTCACAATCGCTAATATGTTATATTTTCGTTAGTTAATTCAAAGTGCATTATATGCCAAAATAGGATCTATATTGATTTCAGCTCATGTGCTGGTTATTCTAGACATAGACGTTATTCCAAACAAACTTAAGGCCTGATTTAGATCTCAGCAGATGGAATACTCCATCACAAACATGACGGATATCCCGTCCATTGTATTGCGATCCCCATAGAATAGAATGGGATTGTTATACAGCAGACAGGATATCTGTCACGTTTGTGACAAAGTATTCCCATTCACCAAGATCTAAATCAGGCTCTTAGTTCTTGAAGGTGGAGCTTTAACAATTCTTTAGTGAAATATGTAATAATTGGTAATTCACATGTTGACATTTCTGCTAACTAATGCTTTGTTTTTCATGCATCTCATCATTTAACTGTACATGTGTTGTGGGATGATTTTGAACTATATGCCAAATGATTTGTTATTGACTATTTTGCCAAGAAAAAAAAGAATTGTTAGGAAACATTCACAAAAGATACTAAAGAATATTAAAAGCTGGATCACACATTTTCTACTACATGTCATCATCATCATCATCACTAACCAACTTTATTTTGGAACCAGAGGTTCAATAATAGCGTGCAAGATAAAAAATAATTTTCAGAAGTGCAATACAATCCAATGAAAATAATTAGGAAGACCCCTTTGAACAACTGACCACAACAGCAGTATCACAATTTAAGAAAAGATTTCCATAAAGAACGAAAACCAAAAAATATAAATTAATAATACTGAATTAAAAGGAGAATCCCTGTGAAGACAGAAGTTGTAGCTATAGTGAAGCTATCCTATGAACCACCAGTATGAAAAGCAAAAGACATCTTATGGGTGCTCCATCAGTTGTGCAATTTTAACGGCCTTCCTCAAAAAACATGTGATGGAATAGCACACCAATTCATCTTTTAATAATGGAAGATACAACAGGATGGCCCAACGCCTTCAGGAGTGATTTAATACAAAGACTCCTAGGATGCCTAGAGTACCCACAGAACACAACAAAACGGAGTGAGTCTTGCGATGATGAAAAATCATATCCACAAGGGCCTAGAATATTAACCTGTTCTGTGCCTTGGACGAGATGATCTCGTCCAAGGCTACAGTTCCCCTGTGCCTTGGACGAGATCATCTCGTCCATGGCACAGGGGTACTTGGGGGAGCGCTAGCACGCCCCCCGTGCACCCCCCTTCCCCCCCAAGGCGGGGATGGAAGGGGAAGACCTTCCCCTTCCACCCCCGCCCCCCCCGGCAATCCGATGACATCAGCGCACGCACAGCGCGCCGACGTCATCTAGTGTTGCCGGGCGCGCTGGAAGCCATTTGCTTCCAGCGCGTCGAGGGGAAAGGACTAAAAGGTAAGTCCTTTCCGTTTTTGGGGGGCGGGTGAAAACAGACACAGGGGAAAGGAAAGGGTTTTTCCTTTCCCCCTGTGCCTGTTTTCACAAGATTCCTGCTCCACGATTGCGGGCAGGGCCCGCGATCGTGGAGCAGGAATCTCCACTGGACCCCAGGGATTTCTTCAAGTAGGTTTATTTTGGGGGCGACCCCTTGGGCAAGGGTCGCCCCACTGGGGGGCTATTTTTTTAGTATTTCGCCCCCCCCCCTGGGGGCAGATTGTCAATTTTTGGGCTGATCTGCTGCCAAGGGGGGGGGGGGGGGCGAAATCCACTAGACACCAGGGATTTTGTTTTTATTGTTTATTTTGGGGGCAACCCCTTGGGCAAGGGTCGCTCCCCTGGGGGGCTATTTTTTTTTCTGTTTCGGCCCCCCGATGGCAGACCAGCCATTTTTTGGATGATCTGGCCCCCGGGGGGGTGGAAGCACACTAGGCGCCAGGGATTGTGTGGTGTGTGTTTGGGGGCACCCCTTGGGCAACGGTCGCCCCCCTAAAGTGGGGAAAGTTGGTATTGGCCATCTCTGCCCCTATTTTTGTAGGCCCATCTGCCACCAAGGAGGGCAGAAACCACCAATACGGCAGGGATTTTTTTGTTTTGTTTTGTGTTGTGCTGGGGGTGCCTCCTTTGGGAAGGGTCGCCCCCTAAAGGGGGCACAGAGGTGTTGCCCATTTCTGTCCCCCTTGGGGGCAGATTGGCCAATTTATTTACGCCCATCTACCCCCGAGGGGGGCAGGATCCACTTAGGTACCAGGGACAACTTCTAAGTTCTTGGTGGTGGGGTGTTTGTCAACTGGCAAAGTATTTGTATTTGTGATTATAACAATTTATTTCTTCTTTTTCTTCTAGTTCAACGCTTTTGCTTCCTTTGCTGTGGATCTTTTTGCTGTTTTGGCAGTAGTTGTCCTGCGGTTTGCATAGTTGCATGTTTTAGGTAAGTGAAAGCAATTTACTCCAAAAGAGTATTGTTGACATGCATGAATGACATGTTTGTAGGTGGTGTACTAAATGCAGTATTGTGTGTTTGACATTGTCCTTAGATTTGAGCACAGTGATGTTTGTGTTGTCATATGTCTAATTTGCTTTTTTCTTTTTAGTGGGATATCATTGGTGATTGCTGTGTCTGTGCAGAGTAGTTGCTTGGTGAGGAGCTTTTTCAGGCAAGTGAGTGGTATAGTTTTTTGTAGTACATAACTCTTTGTGATAAAGCTACACTTTGTTTATTACTTATTTTAGTGCTGGTTGTTGTTGGCAATCCATTTGTTGTTAGGATCATGGCTAGCCGCAAAGTGACCGCTCAGCAGGTTGTTCGCATGCTCTTTGAGTCGTCTTCAGACCATGATTACGACACTGACTCTGCATCTGAGGCAGAGGAGGAAGCAGGAGATTCTGGAAGTGAGTTTTCTGTCCGAGAGTATTCTTCTGATGAGGAAGCTACTCTCAGTGCAGATGAAGGGCTTGTGTTAGAGGAGGACATTGATGTGCCAAGAGTGCAGCAGCCTGGGGCTGAAGGGTTTCCCATTAGAAGACCTGACACCTGGATTGCCCCAAACATGGAGCAGCCACAGTTACCTGCATTTACTGGTCTCCCAGGGTGTAGAGTTAATACGGAAAACTTTTTGCCTGTCCATTTCTTTCACTTGTTTATGGACGATGTATTTTTGGAAGAGATTGTGGAGCAGACAAATGTGTATGCAGAACAATATTTGCGGGACAACGCTGCCAGACTTAAGCCTCAGTCTAGAGCTACTCATTGGGTTCCCACATATCTGGAAGAGATTAAAAGGTTTTTAGGTTCGTCTTATTTGATGGGGTTGATCAGGAAGCCGTCACTGGCTTCTTATTGGTCTACTAGTCCCTTGATGGCAACTGCTATATTTCCTGCAACTATGACACGTAATCGGTATTTGCTTCTTCTTCGTATGCTGCATTTTGTAGACAATGCATTAGCCTTGCCACGAGATCACCCCGATTGTGACTGTCTTTTTAAGATTAGGCCTGTCCTTGATCATTTTGTGGATCGGTTTTCAGAGGTCTATGTTCCAGGCAAAGAGATAAGTGTGGACGAGTCTTTGGTCCTTTTCAAGGGGCGTTTAGTTTTTAAGCAGTACATTCCTAGTAAGAGGGCACGGTATGGGATTAAATTGTATCTGCTGTCAGAAAGCAGTACAGGATATGTGTATAATTTCCGGGTCTACACTGGTAGGGATTCCAGTATTGACCCTCCTGGTTGTCCGGCCACTTTTGGAGTTAGCGAAAAAATTGTGTGGGAACTTGCTAGACGGCTGTTTAACAAAGGTCACCATTTGTACGTAGATAATTTCTACACTGGAGTGCAGTTGTTCAAGGAGTTGTTTAGGGTGGACACTGTTGCTTGTGGCACAATCCGTTCTAACCGGAAAGGCTATCCAAGGGAGCTTGTCTGTAAAAAAACTTGAGAGGGGACAGTGCAGTGCCTTGCGGAATAATGAGCTGTTAGCTCTGAAATTTTCAGACAGGAGGGATGTGTACATGCTATCGACTATCCATGATGAGAGTACTTAACCTGTGGCTGTTTGGGGTCAGGTTGCGGAAGTGCGCAAACCTGCGTGCATTTTGGACTACAATAGGCACATGGGTGGTGTTGATAGAGTAGATCAGAGGTTGGAACCTTACACTGCTCTTCGTAAGTCTTATCTGTGGTATAAAAAGTTGGCCCTACATTTATTTCATTTGGCAACTTTTAATGCCTTTATTGTATACAAGGATTGTTCACCTGAGTCAAGGATGACATTTGTTAAATTTCAGGAGTCGGTGATAGAAAGCCTTATTGTGGTGGAACCGGCAAGAGTTCCTAAAGTAGAAGTGGTGGAGGATGTGGCTAGATTGAAATATCGTCACTTTCCAGATCACATTCCTCCCACTCCCAAAAAAGACATGCCCACAAAGAAATGTGGAGTATGTGCCCGGAGATCAATCCGGAGGGAGAGCCGGATGTGCTGCCCCGAATGCCCTTCAAAGCCTGGGCTGTGTGTGCCCAGCTGTTTTAGAAGTTACCACACAAGGAAAAACGTTTGGGAAATACCGCGAGCGTAAGCTGTCTGTTTTATATTTTCATATGTTTCACGGTTGGCATCTCTGTCGTGTATTTAGTTAGAGCTTTTGTGTTTGTAGATTTGTGCTTATTTTATAATTAGTGGTTTCTTTGTTGTTTATAAACAAAAAAAGTGATGGCGGTGTGCGTGGGGTGGCGCTTGGCTGGCGGTGTGCGTGGGTTGGCGCTTGGCTGGCGGTGTGCTTGGGGTGGCGCTTGGCTGGCGGTGTGCGTGGGGTGGCGCTTGGCTGGCGGTGTGCTTGGGGTGGCGCTTGGCTGGTGGTGTGCGTGGGGTGGCTCTTGGCTGGCGGTGTGCTTGGGGTGGCGCTTGGCTGGCGGTGTGCTTGGGGTGGCGCTTGGCTGGCGGTGTGCGTGGGGTGGCGCTTGGCTGGCAGTGCCAGCCAAACGGCAGTCCACACTCCCATCAGCTGGTGTGATTCTTGTATCAGGCATGTGGGCGTATGTAAGTGATGGGCCCTTGAGTGGCGCGGTCTGTCTATGTGAGTGTTGTAATGTGCTGGGTCCGTGGCTGGCGATGTGAATTTTCTTGTGCGTGACATGTATGAAAGGTGTGTGAATGGACTGTAAAGCGGTTGGTGCCTTGTAGCGGCTTTACAGCTCACGAGCTGTGAGTCATTGGTTCACTTTTTTGCCTTTCAGTTATTAGCAGTGCATTTCATTTTTGTGAAATCTCTTGTTAATAAAATTTGATCCACTGAACCATCACTCACCCTTGTGCCAAATCCAACCAGTATGTGTGCTAAAAAATGACAAAACCTGCTCCGCTGTAATCAGGCGTCGCAGCACACCTGTGACACGCTAGGTGCCTCGGGTGGGACCCCGATGATGAAGCATGCCACCAACTTGGTTGGTGGGTGAGGGGTCTTCTTCACATAACCTTAGTGTGTTTCTTTTCACAGTTTTAGTGTTTGGCACATCACGGACGTATGTGCACACATCAAAATGATATATTACAAAAATACCTGTGTTTGGGGGGAGGGCCCACCTATGTTTTTGGTCCTGGGTGCGGCCTTCATCTATGGAAACCTACAAAACCCAGAAATGTTTTAAAACTAGACACCCCAAGGAGTCCAGGGAGGTGTGGCTTGCGTGGCTACCCCAACATTTTCTTACCCAGACTCCTCTGTAAACCTCAAAATTTGCATACAAAAGCATATTTTCCTACCTTTTCTTAGTAGGATCACCGCTCCAGCACAAAATTCCTACTCCCCAGTTTTCCCCTCAGTCTCCCAAGTAAAATGACACCTCACTATGTGGGTCCCCAAAGCAGAGTCCGTCTAAAGATGTATAAAAGAATATGCCCTTATAAACTCGCTGTGCTATCCCTTCTATCTCTTCAAGTTTTGAGTCTTATTCTGTTGCAGGCACCTGGCACACCCACACAAGTGAGGTATCATTTTTATCGGGAGACTTGGGGGAATGCTGGGTGGAAGGAAATTTGTGGCTCCTCTCAGATACCAAAACTTTCTGTCACCGAAATGAGAGGAAAGGGTGTTGTTTTAGCCACATTTTGAGGTTTGCAAAGGATTCTGGGTAACAGAACCTGGTCCGAGCCCCACAACTCACCCCATCTTGAATTCCCCAAGGTCTTTAGTTTTCAAAAATGCACAGGGTTGGTAGGTTTCCCTAGGTGCCGGCTGAGCTACAGGCCAAAATCCACAGGTAGGCACTGTTTTCTTTAAAAAAATGGGATGTGTCCACGTTGCTCTTTGGGGCGTTTCCTGTCGCGGGCGCTAGGCCTACCCACACAAGTGAGGTATCATTTTTATCAGGAGACTTGGGGGAACGCTGGGTGGAAGGAAATTTGTGGCTCCTCTCAGATTCCAGAACTTTCTGCCACAGAAATGTGAGGAACATGTGTTTTTTTAGCCAAATTTTGAGGTTCGCAAAGGATTCTGTGTAACAGAACCTGGTCCGAGCCCCGCAAGTCACCCCTCCATGGATTCCCCTAGGTCTCTAGTTTTCAGAAATGGACAGGTTTGGTAGGTTTCCCTAGGTGCCGGCTGAGCTAGAGGCCAAAATCTACACGTAGGCGCGTCGCAAAAAACACCTCTGTTTTCTTTCAAAAATTTGGATGTGTCCACGTTGCTCTTTGGGGCGTTTCCTGTCGCGGGCACTAGGCCTACCCACACAAGTGAGGTATCATTTTTATCGGGAGACTTGGGGGAACGCTGGGTGGAAGGAAATTTGTGGCTCCTCTCAGATTCCAGAACTTTCTGCCACAGAAATGTGAGGAACATGTGTTTTTTTGGCCAAATTTTGAGGTTCGCAAAGGATTCTGGGTAACAGAACCTGGTGCGAGCCCCGCAAGTCACCCCTCCTTGGATTCCCCTAGGTCTCTAGTTTTGAGAAATGCACAGGTTTGGTAGCTTTCCCTAGGTGCCGGCTGAGCTAGAGGCCAAAATCTACAGGTAGGCACTTCGCAAAAAACACCTCTGTTTTCTTTCAAAAATTTGGATGTGTCCACGTTGCACTTTGGGGCGTTTCCTGTCGAGGGCGCTAGGCCTACCCACACAAGTGAGGTATCATTTTTATCGGGAGACTTGGGGGAACGCTGGGTGGAAGGAAATTTGTGGCTCCTCTCAGATTCCAGAACTTTCTGCCACAGAAATGTGAGGAACATGTGTTTTTTTAGCCAAATTTTGAGGTTTGCAAAGGATTCTGGGTAACAGAACCTGGTCCGAGCCCCGCAAGTCACCCCATCTTGGATTCCCCAAGGTCTTTAGTTTTCAAAAATGCACAGGGTTGGTAGGTTTCCCTAGGTGCCGGCTGAGCTACAGGCCAAAATCCACAGGTAGGCACTGTTTTCTTTAAAAAAATGGGATGTGTCCACGTTGCGCTTTGGGGCATTTCCTGTAGCGGGCGCTAGGCCTACCCACACAAGTGAGGTATCATTTTTATCGGGAGACTTGGGGGAACGCTGGGTGAAAGGAAATTTGTGGCTCCTCTCAGATTCCAGAACTTTCTGCGACAGAAATGTGAGGAACATGTGTTTTTTTAGCCAAATTTTGAGGTTCGCAAAGGATTCTGGGTAACAGAACCTGGTCCGAGCCCCGCAAGTCACCCCATCTTGGATTCCCCAAGGTCTTTAGTTTAAAAAAATGCACAGGGTTGGTAGGTTTCCCTAGGTGCCGGCTGAGCTACAGGCCAAAATCCACAGGTAGGCACTGTTTTCTTTAAAAAAATGGGATGTGTCCACCTTGCGCTTTGGGGCATTTCCTGTCGCGGGCGCTAGGCCTACCCACACAAGTGAGGTATCATTTTTATCGGGAGACTTGGGGGAACGCTTGGTGGAAGGAAATTTGTGGCTCCTCTCAGATTCCAGAACTTTCTGCCACAGAAATGTGAGGAACATGTGTTTTTTTAGCCAAATTTTGAGGTTCGCAAAGGATTCTGGGTAACAGAACCTGGACCGAGCACCGCAAGTCACCCCTCCTTGGTTTCGCCTAGGTCTCTAGTTTTCAGAAATGCACAGGTTTGGTAGGTTTCCCTAGGTGCCGGCTGAGCTAGAGGCCAAAATCTACAGGTAGGCGCTTCGCAAAAAACAACTATGTTTTCTTTCAAAAATTTGGATGTGTCCACGTTGCCCTTTGGGGCTTTCCTGTCGCGGGCGCTAGGCCTACCCACACAAGTGAGGTATCATTTTTATCGGGAGACTTGGGGGAACGCTGGGTGGAAGGAAATTTGTGGCTCCTCTCAGATTCCAGAACTTTCTGCCACAGAAATTTGAGGAACATGTGTTTTTTTAGCCAAATTTTGAGGTTCGCAAAGGATTCTGGGTAACAGAACCTGATCCGAGCCCCGCAAGTCACCCCTCCTTGGATTCCCCTAGCTCTCTAGTTTTGAGAAATGCACAGGTTTGGTAGGTTTCCCTAGGTGCCGGCTGAGCTAGAGGCCAAAATCTACAGGTAGGCACTTCGCAAAAAGCACCTCTGTTTTCTTTCAAAAATTTGGATGTGTCCACGTTGCGCTTTGGGGCGTTTCCTGCCGCGGGCGCTAGGCCTACCCACACAAGTGAGGTATCATTTTTATCAGGAGACTTGGGGGAACGCTGGGTGGAAGGAAATTTGTGGCTCCTCTCAGATTCCAGAACTTTCTGCCACAGAAATGTGAGGAACATGTGTTTTTTTAGCCAAATTTTGAGGTTCGCAAAGGATTCTGGGTAACAGAACCTGGTCCGAGCCCCTCAAGTCACCCGATCTTGGATTCCCCCAGGTCTCTAGTTTTCAGAAATGCACAGGTTTGGTAGGTTTCCCTGGGTGCCGGCTGAGCTAGAGGCCAAAATCTACAGGTAAGCCACTTCGCAAAAAACACCTCTGTTTTCTTTCAAAAATTTGGATGTGTCCACGTTGCACTTTGGGGCGTTTCCTGTCGCGGGCGCTAGGCCTACCCACACAAGTGAGGTATCATTTTTATCGGGAGACTTGGGGGAACGCTGGGTGGAAGGAAATTTGTGGCTCCACTCAGATTCCAGAACTTTCTGCCACAGAAATGTGAGGAACATGTCTTTTTTTAGCCACATTTTGAAGTTCGCCAAGGATTCTGGGTAACATAACCTGGTCCGAGCCCCGCAAGTCACCCCTCCTTGGATTCCCCTACGTCTCTAGTTTTCAGAAATGCACAGGGTTGGTAGGTTTCCCTAGGTGCCGGCTGAGCTAGAGGCCAAAATCTACAGGTAAGGCACTTCGCAAAAAACACCTCTGTTTTCTTTCAAAAATTTGGATGTGTCCATGTTGCACTTTGGGGCGTTTCCTGTCGCGGGCGCTAGGCCTACCCACACAAGTGAGGTATCATTTTTATCGGGAGACTTGGGGGAACGCTGGGTGGAAGGAAATTTGTGGCTCCACTCAGATTCCAGAACTTTCTGCCACAGAAATGTGAGGAACATGTCTTTTTTTAGCCAAATTTTGAGGTTCGCCAAGGATTCTGGGTAACATAACCTGGTCCGAGCCCCGCAAGTCACCCCTCCTTGGATTCCCCTAGGTCTCTAGTTTTCAGAAATGCACAGGTTTGGTAGGTTTCCCTAGGTGTCGGCTGAGCTAGAGGCCAAAATCTACAGGTAGGCACTACGCAAAAAACACCTCTGTTTTCTTTCAAAAGTTTGGATGTGTCCACGTTGCGCTTTGGGGCGTTTCCTGTCGCGGGCGCTAGGCCTACCCACACAAGTGAGGTATCATTTTTATCGGGAGACTTGGGGGAACGCTGGGTGGAAGGAAATTTGTGGCTCCTCTCAGATTCCAGAACTTTCTGCCACAGAAATGTGAGGAACATGTGTTTTTTTAGCCAAATTTTGAGGTTCGCAAAGGATTCTAGGTAACAGAACCTGGTCCGAACCGCGCCAGTCACCCCATCTTGGATTCCCCTAGGTCTCTAGTTTTCAGAAATGCACAGGTTTGGTAGGTTTCCCTAGGTGCCGGCTGAGCTAGAGGCCAAAATCTACAGGTAGGCACTTCGCAAAAAACACCTCTGTTTTCTTTCAAAAATTTGGATGTGTCCACGTTGCGCTTTGGGGCGTTTCCTGTCGCGGGCGCTAGGCCTACCCACACAAGTGAGGTATCATTTTTATCGGGAGACTTGGGGGAACGCTGGGTGGAAGGAAATTTGTGGCTCCTCTCAGATTCCAGAACTTTCTGCCACAGAAATGTGAGGAACATGTGTTTTTTTAGCCAAATTTGGAGGTTCGCAAAGGATTCTGGGTAACAGAACCTGATCCGAGCCCCGCAAGTCACCCCTCCTTGGATTCCCCTAGCTCTCTAGTTTTGAGAAATGCACAGGTTTGGTAGGTTTCCCTAGGTGCCGGCTGAGCTAGAGGCCAAAATCTACAGGTAGGCACTTCGCAAAAAACACCTCTGTTTTCTTTCAAAAATTTGGATGTGTCCACGTTGCGCTTTGGGGCGTTTCCTGTCGCGGGCGCTAGGCCTACCCACACAAGTGAGGTATCATTTTTATCGGGAGACTTGGGGGAACGCTAGGTGGAAGGAAATTTGTGGCTCCTCTCAGATTCCAGAACTTTCTGCCACAGAAATGTGAGGAACATGTGTTTTTTTAGCCAAATTTTGAGGTTTGCAAAGGATTCTGGGTAACAGAACCTGGTCTGAGCCCCGCAAGTCACCCCTCCTTGGATTCCCCTAGGTCTCTAGTTTTCAGAAATGCACAGGTTTGGTAGGTTTCCCTAGGTGCCGGCTGAGCTAGAGGCCAAAATCTACAGGTAGGCACTTCGCGTAAAACACCTCTGTTTTCTTTCAAAAATTTGGATGTGTCCACGTTGCGCTTTGGGGCGTTTCCTGTCACGGGCGCTAGGCCTACCCACACAAGTGAGGTATAATTTTTATCGGGAGACTTGGGGGAACGCTGGGTGGAAGGAAATTTGTGGCTCCTCTCAGATTCCAGAACTTTCTGCCACAGAAATGTGAGGAACATGTGTTTTTTTAGCCAAATTTTGAGGTTCGCAAAGGATTCTGGGTAACAGAACCTGGTCCGAGCCCCGCAAGTCACCCCATCTTGGATTCCCCTAGGTCTCTAGTTTTCAGAAATGCACAGGTTTGGTAGGTTTCCCTAGGTGCCGGCTGAGCTAGAGGCCAAAATCTACAGGTAGGCACGTCGCAAAAAACTCCTCTGTTTTCTTTCAAAAATGTGGATGTGTCCACGTTGCGCTTTGGGGCGTTTCCTGTCACGGGCGCTAGGCCTACCCACACAAGTGAGGTATAATTTTTATCGGGAGACTTGGGGGAACGCTGGGTGGAAGGAAATTTGTGGCTCCTCTCAGATTCCAGAACTTTCTGCCACAGAAATGTGAGGAACATGTGTTTTTTTAGCCAAATTTTGAGGTTCGCCAAGGTGTCTGGGTAACATAACCTGGTCCGAGCCCCGCAAGTCACCCCTCCTTGGATTCCCCTAGGTCTCTAGTTTTCAGAAATGCACAGGTTTGGTAGGTTTCCCTAGGTGCCGGCTGACCTAGAGGCCAAAATCTACAGGTAGGCACTTCGCAAAAAACTCCTCTGATTTCTTTCAAAAATGTGGATGTGTCCACGTTGCGTTTTGGGGCGTTTCCTGTCGCGGGCGCTAGGCCTACCCACACAAGTGAGGTATCATTTTTATCGGGAGACTTGGGGGAACGCTGGGTGGAAGGAAATTTGTGGCTCCTCTCAGATTCCAGAACTTTCTGCCACAGAAATGTGAGGAACATGTGTTTTTTTAGCCAAATTTTGAGGTTCGCCAAGGTGTCTGGGTAACATAACCTGGTCCGAGCCACGCAAGTCACCCCTCCTTGGATTCCCCTAGGTCTCTAGTTTTCAGAAATGCACAGGTTTGGTAGGTTTCCCTAGGTGCCGGCTGACCTAGAGGCCAAAATCTACAGGTAGGCACTTCGCAAAAAACACCTCTGTTTTCTTTCAAAAATTTGGATGTGTCCACGTTGCGCTTTGGGGCGTTTCCTGTCGCGGGCGCTAGGCCTACCCACACAAGTGAGGTATCATTTTTATCGGGAGACTTGGGGGAACGCTGGGTGGAAGGAAATTTGTGGCTCCTCTCAGATTCCAGAACTTTCTGCCACAGAAATGTGAGGAACATGTGTTTTTTTAGCCAAATTTTGAGGTTCGCAAAGGATTCTAGGTAACAGAACCTGGTCCGAACCGCGCAAGTCACCCCATCTTGGATTCCCCTAGGTCTCTAGTTTTCAGAAATGCACAGGTTTGGTAGGTTTCCCTAGGTGCCGGCTGAGCTAGAGGCCAAAATCTACAGGTAGGCACTTAGCAAAAAACACCTCTGTTTTCTTTAAAAAATGTGGATGTGTCCACGTTGCGCTTTGGGGCGTTTCCTGTCGCAGGCGCTAGGCCTACCCACACAAGTGAGGTATCATTTTTATCGGGAGACTTGGGGGAACGCTGGGTGGAAGGAAATTTGTGGCTCCTCTCAGATTTCAGAACTTTCTGCCACAGAAATGTGAGGAACATGTGTTTTTTTAGCAAAATTTGGAGGTTTGCAAAGGATTCTGGGTAACAGAACCTGGTCCGAGCCCCGCAAGTCACCCCTCCTTGGATTCCCCTAGGTCTCTAGTTTTCAGAAATGCACAGGTTTGGTAGGTTTCCCTAGGTGCCGGCTGAGCTAGAGGCCAAAATCTACAGGTAGGCACTTCGCAAAAAACACCTCTGTTTTCTTTCAAAAATTTGGATGTGTCCACGTTGCGCTTTGGGGCGTTTCTTGTCGCGGGCGCTAGGCCTACCCACACAAGTGAGGTATCATTTTTATCGGGAGACTTGGGGGAACGCTGGGTGGAAGGAAATTTGTAGCTCCTCTCAGATTCCAGAACTTTCTGCCACAGAAATGTGAGGAACATGTGTTTTTTTAGCCAAATTTTGAGGTTCGCAAAGGATTCTGGGTAACAGAACCTGGTCCAAGCCCCGCAAGTCACCCCATCTTGGATTCCCCTAGGTCTCTAGTTTTCAGAAATGCACAGGTTTGGTAGGTTTCCCTAGGTGCCGGCTGAGCTAGAGGCCAAAATCTACAGGTAAGGCACTTTGCAAAAAACACCTCTGTTTTCTTTCAAAAATTTGGATGTGTCCACGTTGCACTTTGGGGCGTTTCCTGTCGCGGGCGCTAGGCCTACCCACACAAGTGAGGTATCATTTTTATCGGGAGACTTGGGGGAACGCTGGGTGGAAGGAAATTTGTGGCTCCACTCAGATTCCAGAACTTTCTGCCACAGAAATGTGAGGAACATGTGTTTTTTTAGCCAAATTTTGAGGTTCGCAAAGGATTCTAGGTAACAGAACCTGGTCCGTACCGCGCAAGTCACCCCATCTTGGATTCCCCTAGGTCTCTAGTTTTCAGAAATGCACAGGTTTGGTAGGTTTCCCTAGGTGCCGGCTGAGCTAGAGTCCAAAATCTACAGGTAGGCACTTCGCAAAAAACACCTCTGTTTTCTTTCAAAAATTTGGATGTGTCCACGTTGCGCTTTGGGGCGTTTCCTGTCGCGGGCGCTAGGCCTACCCACACAAGTGAGGTATCATTTTTATCGGGAGACTTGGGGGAACGCTGGGTGGAAGGAAATTTGTGGCTCCTCTCAGATTCCAGAACTTTCTGCCACAGAAATGTGAGGAACATGTGTTTTTTTAGCCAAATTTTGAGGTTTGCAAAGGATTCTGGGTAACAGAACCTGGTCCGAGCCCCGCAAGTCACCCCTCCTTGGATTCCCCTAGGTCTCAAGTTTTCAGAAATGCACAGGTTTGGTAGGTTTCCCTAGGTGTCGGCTGAGCTAGAGGCCAAAATCTACAGGTAGGCACTTCGCAAAAAACACCTCTGTTTTCTTTCCAAAATTTGGATGTGTCCACGTTGCGCTTTGGGGTGTTTCCTGTCGCGGGCGCTAGGCCTACCCACACAAGTGAGGTATCATTTTTATCGGGAGACTTCTGGGAACGCTGGGTGGAAGGAGATTTGTGGCTCCTCTCAGATTCCAGAACTTTCTGCAACAGAAATGTGAGGAACATGTGTTTTTTTAGCCACATTTTGAGGTTTGCAAAGGATTCTGGGTAATAGAACATGGTCCGAACCCCGCAAGTCACCTCATCTTGGATTTCCCTAGGTCTCTAGTTTTCAGAAATGCACAGGTTTGGTAGGTTTCCCTAGGTGCCGGCTGAGCTAGAGGCCAAAATCTACAGGTAGGCACTTCGCAAAAAACACCTCTGTTTTCTTTCAAAAATTTGGATGTGTCCACGTTGCGCTTTGGGGCGTTTCCTGTCGCGGGCGCTAGGCCTACCCACACAAGTGAGGTATCATTTTTATCGGGAGACTTGGGGGAATGCTGGGTGGAAGGAAATTTGTGGCTCCTCTCAGATTCCAGAACTTTCTGCCACAGAAATGTGAGAAACATGTGTTTTTTTAGCCAAATTTTGAGGTTTGCAAAGGATTCTGGGTAACAGAACCTGGTCTGAGCCCCGCAAGTCAACCCTCCTTGGATTCCCCTAGGTCTCTATTTTTCAGAAAGGCACAGGTTTGGTAGGTTTCCCTAGGTGCCGGCTGAGCTAGAGGCCAAAATCTACAGGTAGGCACTTCGCAAAAAACACCTCTGTTTTCTTTCAAAAATGTGGATGTGTCCACGTTGCGCTTTGGGGCGTTTCCTGTCGCGGGCGCTAGGCGTACCCTTACAAGTGAGATATCATTTTTATCGGGAGACTTGGGGGAACGCTGGGTGGAAGGAAATTTGTGGCTCCTCTCAGATTCCAGAACTTTCTGCCACAGAAATGTGAGGAACATGTGTTTTTTTAGCCAAATTTTGAGGTTCGCAAAGGATTCTGGGTAACAGAACCTGGTCCGAGCCCCGCAAGTCACCCCTCCTTGGATTCCCCTAGGTCTCTAGTTTTCAGAAATGCACAGGTTTGGTAGGTTTCACTAGGTGCCGGCTGAGCTAGAGGCCAAAATCTACAGGTAGGCACTTCGCAAAAAACACCTCTGTTTTCTTGAAAAAATTTGGATGTGTCCACGTTGCGCTTTGGGGCGTTTCCTGTCACGGGCGCTAGGCCTACCCACACAAGTGAGGTATAATTTTTATCCGGAGACTTGGGGGAACGCTGGGTGGAAGGAAATTTGTGGCTCCTCTCAGATTCCAGAACTTTCTGCCACAGAAATGTGAGGAACATGTGTTTTTTTAGCCAAATTTTGAGGTACGCAAAGGATTCTGGGTAACAGAACCTGGTCCGAGCCCCGCAAGTCACCCCTCCTTGGATTCCCCTAGGTCTCTAGTTTTCAGAAATGCACAGGTTTGGTAGGTTTCCCTAGGTGCCGGCTGACCTAGAGGCCAAAATCTACAGGTAGGCACTTCGCAAAAAACTCCTCTGATTTCTTTCAAAAATGTGGATGTGTCCACGTTGCGTTTTGGGGCGTTTCCTGTCGCGGGCGCTAGGCCTACCCACACAAGTGAGGTATCATTTTTATCGGGAGACTTGGGGGAACGCTGGGTGGAAGGAAATTTGTGGCTCCTCTCAGATTCCAGAACTTTCTGCCACAGAAATGTGAGGAACATGTGTTTTTTTAGCCAAATTTTGAGGTTCGCCAAGGTGTCTGGGTAACATAACCTGGTCCGAGCCACGCAAGTCACCCCTCCTTGGATTCCCCTAGGTCTCTAGTTTTCAGAAATGCACAGGTTTGGTAGGTTTCCCTAGGTGCCGGCTGACCTAGAGGCCAAAATCTACAGGTAGGCACTTCGCAAAAAACACCTCTGTTTTCTTTCAAAAATTTGGATGTGTCCACGTTGCGCTTTGGGGCGTTTCCTGTCGCGGGCGCTAGGCCTACCCACACAAGTGAGGTATCATTTTTATCGGGAGACTTGGGGGAACGCTGGGTGGAAGGAAATTTGTGGCTCCTCTCAGATTCCAGAACTTTCTGCCACAGAAATGTGAGGAACATGTGTTTTTTTAGCCAAATTTTGAGGTTCGCAAAGGATTCTAGGTAACAGAACCTGGTCCGAACCGCGCAAGTCACCCCATCTTGGATTCCCCTAGGTCTCTAGTTTTCAGAAATGCACAGGTTTGGTAGGTTTCCCTAGGTGCCGGCTGAGCTAGAGGCCAAAATCTACAGGTAGGCACTTAGCAAAAAACACCTCTGTTTTCTTTAAAAAATGTGGATGTGTCCACGTTGCGCTTTGGGGCGTTTCCTGTCGCAGGCGCTAGGCCTACCCACACAAGTGAGGTATCATTTTTATCGGGAGACTTGGGGGAACGCTGGGTGGAAGGAAATTTGTGGCTCCTCTCAGATTTCAGAACTTTCTGCCACAGAAATGTGAGGAACATGTGTTTTTTTAGCAAAATTTGGAGGTTTGCAAAGGATTCTGGGTAACAGAACCTGGTCCGAGCCCCGCAAGTCACCCCTCCTTGGATTCCCCTAGGTCTCTAGTTTTCAGAAATGCACAGGTTTGGTAGGTTTCCCTAGGTGCCGGCTGAGCTAGAGGCCAAAATCTACAGGTAGGCACTTCGCAAAAAACACCTCTGTTTTCTTTCAAAAATTTGGATGTGTCCACGTTGCGCTTTGGGGCGTTTCTTGTCGCGGGCGCTAGGCCTACCCACACAAGTGAGGTATCATTTTTATCGGGAGACTTGGGGGAACGCTGGGTGGAAGGAAATTTGTAGCTCCTCTCAGATTCCAGAACTTTCTGCCACAGAAATGTGAGGAACATGTGTTTTTTTAGCCAAATTTTGAGGTTCGCAAAGGATTCTGGGTAACAGAACCTGGTCCAAGCCCCGCAAGTCACCCCATCTTGGATTCCCCTAGGTCTCTAGTTTTCAGAAATGCACAGGTTTGGTAGGTTTCCCTAGGTGCCGGCTGAGCTAGAGGCCAAAATCTACAGGTAAGGCACTTTGCAAAAAACACCTCTGTTTTCTTTCAAAAATTTGGATGTGTCCACGTTGCACTTTGGGGCGTTTCCTGTCGCGGGCGCTAGGCCTACCCACACAAGTGAGGTATCATTTTTATCGGGAGACTTGGGGGAACGCTGGGTGGAAGGAAATTTGTGGCTCCACTCAGATTCCAGAACTTTCTGCCACAGAAATGTGAGGAACATGTGTTTTTTTAGCCAAATTTTGAGGTTCGCAAAGGATTCTAGGTAACAGAACCTGGTCCGTACCGCGCAAGTCACCCCATCTTGGATTCCCCTAGGTCTCTAGTTTTCAGAAATGCACAGGTTTGGTAGGTTTCCCTAGGTGCCGGCTGAGCTAGAGTCCAAAATCTACAGGTAGGCACTTCGCAAAAAACAACTCTGTTTTCTTTCAAAAATTTGGATGTGTCCACGTTGCGCTTTGGGGCGTTTCCTGTCGCGGGCGCTAGGCCTACCCACACAAGTGAGGTATCATTTTTATCGGGAGACTTGGGGGAACGCTGGGTGGAAGGAAATTTGTGGCTCCTCTCAGATTCCAGAACTTTCTGCCACAGAAATGTGAGGAACATGTGTTTTTTTAGCCAAATTTTGAGGTTTGCAAAGGATTCTGGGTAACAGAACCTGGTCCGAGCCCCGCAAGTCACCCCTCCTTGGATTCCCCTAGGTCTCAAGTTTTCAGAAATGCACAGGTTTGGTAGGTTTCCCTAGGTGTCGGCTGAGCTAGAGGCCAAAATCTACAGGTAGGCACTTCGCAAAAAACACCTCTGTTTTCTTTCCAAAATTTGGATGTGTCCACGTTGCGCTTTGGGGTGTTTCCTGTCGCGGGCGCTAGGCCTACCCACACAAGTGAGGTATCATTTTTATCGGGAGACTTCTGGGAACGCTGGGTGGAAGGAGATTTGTGGCTCCTCTCAGATTCCAGAACTTTCTGCAACAGAAATGTGAGGAACATGTGTTTTTTTAGCCACATTTTGAGGTTTGCAAAGGATTCTGGGTAATAGAACATGGTCCGAACCCCGCAAGTCACCTCATCTTGGATTTCCCTAGGTCTCTAGTTTTCAGAAATGCACAGGTTTGGTAGGTTTCCCTAGGTGCCGGCTGAGCTAGAGGCCAAAATCTACAGGTAGGCACTTCGCAAAAAACACCTCTGTTTTCTTTCAAAAATTTGGATGTGTCCACGTTGCGCTTTGGGGCGTTTCCTGTCGCGGGCGCTAGGCCTACCCACACAAGTGAGGTATCATTTTTATCGGGAGACTTGGGGGAATGCTGGGTGGAAGGAAATTTGTGGCTCCTCTCAGATTCCAGAACTTTCTGCCACAGAAATGTGAGAAACATGTGTTTTTTTAGCCAAATTTTGAGGTTTGCAAAGGATTCTGGGTAACAGAACCTGGTCTGAGCCCCGCAAGTCAACCCTCCTTGGATTCCCCTAGGTCTCTATTTTTCAGAAAGGCACAGGTTTGGTAGGTTTCCCTAGGTGCCGGCTGAGCTAGAGGCCAAAATCTACAGGTAGGCACTTCGCAAAAAACACCTCTGTTTTCTTTCAAAAATGTGGATGTGTCCACGTTGCGCTTTGGGGCGTTTCCTGTCGCGGGCGCTAGGCGTACCCTTACAAGTGAGATATCATTTTTATCGGGAGACTTGGGGGAACGCTGGGTGGAAGGAAATTTGTGGCTCCTCTCAGATTCCAGAACTTTCTGCCACAGAAATGTGAGGAACATGTGTTTTTTTAGCCAAATTTTGAGGTTCGCAAAGGATTCTGGGTAACAGAACCTGGTCCGAGCCCCGCAAGTCACCCCTCCTTGGATTCCCCTAGGTCTCTAGTTTTCAGAAATGCACAGGTTTGGTAGGTTTCACTAGGTGCCGGCTGAGCTAGAGGCCAAAATCTACAGGTAGGCACTTCGCAAAAAACACCTCTGTTTTCTTGAAAAAATTTGGATGTGTCCACGTTGCGCTTTGGGGCGTTTCCTGTCACGGGCGCTAGGCCTACCCACACAAGTGAGGTATAATTTTTATCCGGAGACTTGGGGGAACGCTGGGTGGAAGGAAATTTGTGGCTCCTCTCAGATTCCAGAACTTTCTGCCACAGAAATGTGAGGAACATGTGTTTTTTTAGCCAAATTTTGAGGTACGCAAAGGATTCTGGGTAACAGAACCTGGTCCGAGCCCCGCAAGTCACCCCTCCTTGGATTCCCCTAGGTCTCTAGTTTTCAGAATTGCACAGGTTTGGTAGGTTTCCCTAGGTGCCGGCTGAGCTAGAGGCCAAAATCTACAGGTAGGCACTTCGCAAAAAACACCTCTGTTTTCTTTCAAAAATTTGGATGTGTCCACGTTGCGCTTTGGGGCGTTTCCTGTCGCGGGCGCTAGGCCTACCCACACAAGTGAGGTATCATTTTTATCGGGAGACTTGGGGAACGCTGGGTGGAAGGAAATTTGTGGCTCCTCTCAGATTCCAGAACTTTCTGCCACAGAAATGTGAGGAACATGTGTTTTTTTAGCAAAATTTGGAGGTTTGCAAAGGATTCTGGGTAACAGAACCTGGTCCGAGCCCCGCAAGTCACCCCTCCTTGGATTCCCCTAGGTCTCTAGTTTTCAGAAATGCACAGGTTTTGTAGGTTTCCCTAGGTGCCGGCTGAGCTAGAGGCCAAAATCTACAGGTAGGCACTTCGCAAAAAACACCTCTGTTTTCTTTCAAAAATTTGGATGTGTCCACGTTGCGCTTTGGGGCGTTTCTTGTCGCGGGCGCTAGGCCTACCCACACAAGTGAGGTATCATTTTTATCGGGAGACTTGGGGGAACGCTGGGTGGAAGGAAATTTGTAGCTCCTCTCAGATTCCAGAACTGTCTGCCACAGAAATGTGAGGAACATGTGTTTTTTTAGCCAAATTTTGAGGTTCGCAAAGGATTCTGGGTAACAGAACCTGGTCCAAGCCCCGCAAGTCACCCCATCTTGGATTCCCCTAGGTCTCTAGTTTTCAGAAATGCACAGGTTTGGTAGGTTTCCCTAGGTGCCGGCTGAGCTAGAGGCCAAAATCTACAGGTAAGGCACTTTGCAAAAAACACCTCTGTTTTCTTTCAAAAATTTGGATGTGTCCACGTTGCACTTTGGGGCGTTTCCTGTCGCGGGCGCTAGGCCTACCCATACAAGTGAGGTATCATTTTTATCGGGAGACTTGGGGGAACGCTGGGTGGAAGGAAATTTGTGGCTCCACTCAGATTCCAGAACTTTCTGCCACAGAAATGTGAGGAACATGTGTTTTTTTAGCCAAATTTTGAGGTTCGCAAAGGATTCTAGGTAACAGAACCTGGTCCGAACCGCGCAAGTCACCCCATCTTGGATTCCCCTAGGTCTCAAGTTTTCAGAAATGCACAGGTTTGGTAGGTTTCCCTAGGTGCTGGCTGAGCTAGAGGCCAAAATCTACAGGTAGGCACTTCACAAAAAACACCTCTGTTTTCTTTCCAAAATTTGGATGTGTCCACGTTGCGCTTTGGGGTTTTTCCTGTCGCGGGCGCTAGGCCTACCCACACAAGTGAGGTATCATTTTTATCGGGAGACTTCTGGGAACGCTGGGTGGAAGGAAATTTGTGGCTACTCTCAGATTCCAGAACTTTCTGCCACAGAAATGTGAGGAACATGTGTTTTTTTAGCCACTTTTTGAGGTTTGCAAAGGATTCTGGGTAATAGAACCTGGTCCGAACCCCGCAAGTCACCTCATCTTGGATTTCCCTAGGTCTCTAGTTTTCAGAAATGCACAGGTTTGGTAGGTTTCCCTAGGTGCCGGCTGAGCTAGAGGCCAAAATCTACAGGTAGGCACTTCGCAAAAAACACCTCTGTTTTCTTTCAAAAATTTGGATGTGTCCACGTTGCGCTTTGGGGCGTTTCCTGTCGCGGGCGCTAGGCCTACCCACACAAGTGAGGTATCATTTTTATCGGGAGACTTGGGGGAATGCTGGGTGGAAGGAAATTTGTGGCTCCTCTCAGATTCCAGAACTTTCTGCCACAGAAATGTGAGAAACATGTGTTTTTTTAGCCAAATTTTGAGGTTTGCAAAGGATTCTGGGTAACAGAACCTGGTCTGAGCCCCACAAGTCACCCCTCCTTGGATTCCCCTAGGTCTCTATTTTTCAGAAAGGCACAGGTTTGGTAGGTTTCCCTAGGTGCCGGCTGAGCTAGAGGCCAAAATCTACAGGTAGGCACTTCGCAAAAAACACCTCTGTTTTCTTTCAAAAATGTGGATGTGTCCACGTTGCGCTTTGGGGCGTTTCCTGTCGCGGGCGCTAGGCGTACCCTTACAAGTGAGATATCATTTTTATCGGGAGACTTGGGGGAACGCTGGGTGGAAGGAAATTTGTGGCTCCTCTCAGATTCCAGAACTTTCTGCCACAGAAATGTGAGGAACATGTGTTTTTTTAGCCAAATTTTGAGGTTCGCAAAGGATTCTGGGTAACAGAACCTGGTCCGAGCCCCGCAAGTCACCCCTCCTTGGATTCCCCTAGGTCTCTAGTTTTCAGAAATGCACAGGTTTGGTAGGTTTCACTAGGTGCCGGCTGAGCTAGAGGCCAAAATCTACAGGTAGGCACTTCGCAAAAAACACCTCTGTTTTCTTGAAAAAATTTGGATGTGTCCACGTTGCGCTTTGGGGCGTTTCCTGTCACGGGCGCTAGGCCTACCCACACAAGTGAGGTATAATTTTTATCCGGAGACTTGGGGGAACGCTGGGTGGAAGGAAATTTGTGGCTCCTCTCAGATTCCAGAACTTTCTGCCACAGAAATGTGAGGAACATGTGTTTTTTTAGCCAAATTTTGAGGTTCGCAAAGGATTCTGGGTAACAGAACCTGGTCCAAGCCCCGCAAGTCACCCCATCTTGGATTCCCCTAGGTCTCTAGTTTTCAGAAATGCACAGGTTTGGTAGGTTTCCCTAGGTGCCGGCTGAGCTAGAGGCCAAAATCTACAGGTAAGGCACTTTGCAAAAAACACCTCTGT
The DNA here is from genome assembly GCF_031143425.1 of Pleurodeles waltl. Lineage (NCBI taxonomy): Eukaryota > Metazoa > Chordata > Amphibia > Caudata > Salamandridae > Pleurodeles > Pleurodeles waltl. Next base: position 1,116,257,878 of record NC_090445.1, read on the forward strand.
TTTCTTTCAAAAATTTGGATGTGTCCACGTTGCACTTTGGGGCGTTTCCTGTCGCGGGCGCTAGGCCTACCCACACAAGTGAGGTATCATTTTTATCGGGAGACTTGGGGGAACGCTGGGTGGAAGGAAATTTGTGGCTCCACTCAGATTCCAGAACTTTCTGCCACAGAAATGTGAGGAACATGTGTTTTTTTAGCCAAATTTTGAGGTTCGCAAAGGATTCTAGGTAACAGAACCTGGTCCGAACCGCGCAAGTCACCCCATCTTGGATTCCCCTAGGTCTCAAGTTTTCAGAAATGCACAGGTTTGGTAGGTTTCCCTAGGTGCCGGCTGAGCTAGAGGCCAAAATCTACAGGTAGGCACTTCGCAAAAAACACCTCTGTTTTCTTGAAAAAATTTGGATGTGTCCACGTTGCGCTTTGGGGCGTTTCCTGTCACGGGCGCTAGGCCTACCCACACAAGTGAGGTATAATTTTTATCCGGAGACTTGGGGGAACGCTGGGTGGAAGGAAATTTGTGGCTCCTCTCAGATTCCAGAACTTTCTGCCACAGAAATGTGAGGAACATGTGTTTTTTTAGCCAAATTTTGAGGTACGCAAAGGATTCTGGGTAACAGAACCTGGTCCGAGCCCCGCAAGTCACCCCTCCTTGGATTCCCCTAGGTCTCTAGTTTTCAGAATTGCACAGGTTTGGTAGGTTTCCCTAGGTGCCGGCTGAGCTAGAGGCCAAAATCTACAGGTAGGCAATTCGCAAAAAACACCTCTGTTTTCTTGAAAAAATTTGGATGTGTCCACGTTGCGCTTTGGGGCGTTTCCTGTCACGGGCGCTAGGCCTACCCACACAAGTGAGGTATAATTTTTATCCGGAGACTTGGGGGAACGCTGGGTGGAAGGAAATTTGTGGCTCCTCTCAGATTCCAGAACTTTCTGCCACAGAAATGTGAGGAACATGTGTTTTTTTAGCCAAATTTTGAGGTACGCAAAGGATTCTGGGTAACAGAACCTGGTCCGAGCCCCGCAAGTCACCCCTCCTTGGATTCCCCTAGGTCTCTAGTTTTCAGAAATGCACAGGTTTGGTAGGTTTCCCTAGGTGCCGGCTGAGCTAGAGGCCAAAATCTACAGGTAGGCACTTCGCAAAAAACACCTCTGTTTTCTTTCAAAAATTTGGATGTGTCCACGTTGCGCTTTGGGGCGTTTCCTGTCGCGGGCGCTAGGCCTACCCACACAAGTGAGGTATCATTTTTATCGGGAGACTTGGGGAACGCTGGGTGGAAGGAAATTTGTGGCTCCTCTCAGATTCCAGAACTTTCTGCCACAGAAATGTGAGGAACATGTGTTTTTTTAGCAAAATTTGGAGGTTTGCAAAGGATTCTGGGTAACAGAACCTGGTCCGAGCCCCGCAAGTCACCCCTCCTTGGATTCCCCTAGGTCTCTAGTTTTCAGAAATGCACAGGTTTGGTAGGTTTCCCTAGGTGCCGGCTGAGCTAGAGGCCAAAATCTACAGGTAGGCACTTAGCAAAAAACACCTCTGTTTTCTTTAAAAAATGTGGATGTGTCCACGTTGCGCTTTGGGGCGTTTCCTGTCGCAGGCGCTAGGCCTACCCACACAAGTGAGGTATCATTTTTATCGGGAGACTTGGGGGAACGCTGGGTGGAAGGAAATTTGTGGCTCCTCTCAGATTTCAGAACTTTCTGCCACAGAAATGTGAGGAACATGTGTTTTTTTAGCAAAATTTGGAGGTTTGCAAAGGATTCTGGGTAACAGAACCTGGTCCGAGCCCCGCAAGTCACCCCTCCTTGGATTCCCCTAGGTCTCTAGTTTTCAGAAATGCACAGGTTTGGTAGGTTTCCCTAGGTGCCGGCTGAGCTAGAGGCCAAAATCTACAGGTAGGCACTTCGCAAAAAACACCTCTGTTTTCTTTCAAAAATTTGGATGTGTCCACGTTGCGCTTTGGGGCGTTTCTTGTCGCGGGCGCTAGGCCTACCCACACAAGTGAGGTATCATTTTTATCGGGAGACTTGGGGGAACGCTGGGTGGAAGGAAATTTGTAGCTCCTCTCAGATTCCAGAACTTTCTGCCACAGAAATGTGAGGAACATGTGTTTTTTTAGCCAAATTTTGAGGTTCGCAAAGGATTCTGGGTAACAGAACCTGGTCCAAGCCCCGCAAGTCACCCCATCTTGGATTCCCCTAGGTCTCTAGTTTTCAGAAATGCACAGGTTTGGTAGGTTTCCCTAGGTGCCGGCTGAGCTAGAGGCCAAAATCTACAGGTAAGGCACTTTGCAAAAAACACCTCTGTTTTCTTTCAAAAATTTGGATGTGTCCACGTTGCACTTTGGGGCGTTTCCTGTCGCGGGCGCTAGGCCTACCCACACAAGTGAGGTATCATTTTTATCGGGAGACTTGGGGGAACGCTGGGTGGAAGGAAATTTGTGGCTCCACTCAGATTCCAGAACTTTCTGCCACAGAAATGTGAGGAACATGTGTTTTTTTAGCCAAATTTTGAGGTTCGCAAAGGATTCTAGGTAACAGAACCTGGTCCGTACCGCGCAAGTCACCCCATCTTGGATTCCCCTAGGTCTCTAGTTTTCAGAAATGCACAGGTTTGGTAGGTTTCCCTAGGTGCCGGCTGAGCTAGAGTCCAAAATCTACAGGTAGGCACTTCGCAAAAAACACCTCTGTTTTCTTTCAAAAATTTGGATGTGTCCACGTTGCGCTTTGGGGCGTTTCCTGTCGCGGGCGCTAGGCCTACCCACACAAGTGAGGTATCATTTTTATCGGGAGACTTGGGGGAACGCTGGGTGGAAGGAAATTTGTGGCTCCTCTCAGATTCCAGAACTTTCTGCCACAGAAATGTGAGGAACATGTGTTTTTTTAGCCAAATTTTGAGGTTTGCAAAGGATTCTGGGTAACAGAACCTGGTCCGAGCCCCGCAAGTCACCCCTCCTTGGATTCCCCTAGGTCTCAAGTTTTCAGAAATGCACAGGTTTGGTAGGTTTCCCTAGGTGTCGGCTGAGCTAGAGGCCAAAATCTACAGGTAGGCACTTCGCAAAAAACACCTCTGTTTTCTTTCCAAAATTTGGATGTGTCCACGTTGCGCTTTGGGGTGTTTCCTGTCGCGGGCGCTAGGCCTACCCACACAAGTGAGGTATCATTTTTATCGGGAGACTTCTGGGAACGCTGGGTGGAAGGAGATTTGTGGCTCCTCTCAGATTCCAGAACTTTCTGCAACAGAAATGTGAGGAACATGTGTTTTTTTAGCCACATTTTGAGGTTTGCAAAGGATTCTGGGTAATAGAACATGGTCCGAACCCCGCAAGTCACCTCATCTTGGATTTCCCTAGGTCTCTAGTTTTCAGAAATGCACAGGTTTGGTAGGTTTCCCTAGGTGCCGGCTGAGCTAGAGGCCAAAATCTACAGGTAGGCACTTCGCAAAAAACACCTCTGTTTTCTTTCAAAAATTTGGATGTGTCCACGTTGCGCTTTGGGGCGTTTCCTGTCGCGGGCGCTAGGCCTACCCACACAAGTGAGGTATCATTTTTATCGGGAGACTTGGGGGAATGCTGGGTGGAAGGAAATTTGTGGCTCCTCTCAGATTCCAGAACTTTCTGCCACAGAAATGTGAGAAACATGTGTTTTTTTAGCCAAATTTTGAGGTTTGCAAAGGATTCTGGGTAACAGAACCTGGTCTGAGCCCCGCAAGTCAACCCTCCTTGGATTCCCCTAGGTCTCTATTTTTCAGAAAGGCACAGGTTTGGTAGGTTTCCCTAGGTGCCGGCTGAGCTAGAGGCCAAAATCTACAGGTAGGCACTTCGCAAAAAACACCTCTGTTTTCTTTCAAAAATGTGGATGTGTCCACGTTGCGCTTTGGGGCGTTTCCTGTCGCGGGCGCTAGGCGTACCCTTACAAGTGAGATATCATTTTTATCGGGAGACTTGGGGGAACGCTGGGTGGAAGGAAATTTGTGGCTCCTCTCAGATTCCAGAACTTTCTGCCACAGAAATGTGAGGAACATGTGTTTTTTTAGCCAAATTTTGAGGTTCGCAAAGGATTCTGGGTAACAGAACCTGGTCCGAGCCCCGCAAGTCACCCCTCCTTGGATTCCCCTAGGTCTCTAGTTTTCAGAAATGCACAGGTTTGGTAGGTTTCACTAGGTGCCGGCTGAGCTAGAGGCCAAAATCTACAGGTAGGCACTTCGCAAAAAACACCTCTGTTTTCTTGAAAAAATTTGGATGTGTCCACGTTGCGCTTTGGGGCGTTTCCTGTCACGGGCGCTAGGCCTACCCACACAAGTGAGGTATAATTTTTATCCGGAGACTTGGGGGAACGCTGGGTGGAAGGAAATTTGTGGCTCCTCTCAGATTCCAGAACTTTCTGCCACAGAAATGTGAGGAACATGTGTTTTTTTAGCCAAATTTTGAGGTACGCAAAGGATTCTGGGTAACAGAACCTGGTCCGAGCCCCGCAAGTCACCCCTCCTTGGATTCCCCTAGGTCTCTAGTTTTCAGAAATGCACAGGTTTGGTAGGTTTCCCTAGGTGCCGGCTGACCTAGAGGCCAAAATCTACAGGTAGGCACTTCGCAAAAAACTCCTCTGATTTCTTTCAAAAATGTGGATGTGTCCACGTTGCGTTTTGGGGCGTTTCCTGTCGCGGGCGCTAGGCCTACCCACACAAGTGAGGTATCATTTTTATCGGGAGACTTGGGGGAACGCTGGGTGGAAGGAAATTTGTGGCTCCTCTCAGATTCCAGAACTTTCTGCCACAGAAATGTGAGGAACATGTGTTTTTTTAGCCAAATTTTGAGGTTCGCCAAGGTGTCTGGGTAACATAACCTGGTCCGAGCCACGCAAGTCACCCCTCCTTGGATTCCCCTAGGTCTCTAGTTTTCAGAAATGCACAGGTTTGGTAGGTTTCCCTAGGTGCCGGCTGACCTAGAGGCCAAAATCTACAGGTAGGCACTTCGCAAAAAACACCTCTGTTTTCTTTCAAAAATTTGGATGTGTCCACGTTGCGCTTTGGGGCGTTTCCTGTCGCGGGCGCTAGGCCTACCCACACAAGTGAGGTATCATTTTTATCGGGAGACTTGGGGGAACGCTGGGTGGAAGGAAATTTGTGGCTCCTCTCAGATTCCAGAACTTTCTGCCACAGAAATGTGAGGAACATGTGTTTTTTTAGCCAAATTTTGAGGTTCGCAAAGGATTCTAGGTAACAGAACCTGGTCCGAACCGCGCAAGTCACCCCATCTTGGATTCCCCTAGGTCTCTAGTTTTCAGAAATGCACAGGTTTGGTAGGTTTCCCTAGGTGCCGGCTGAGCTAGAGGCCAAAATCTACAGGTAGGCACTTAGCAAAAAACACCTCTGTTTTCTTTAAAAAATGTGGATGTGTCCACGTTGCGCTTTGGGGCGTTTCCTGTCGCAGGCGCTAGGCCTACCCACACAAGTGAGGTATCATTTTTATCGGGAGACTTGGGGGAACGCTGGGTGGAAGGAAATTTGTGGCTCCTCTCAGATTTCAGAACTTTCTGCCACAGAAATGTGAGGAACATGTGTTTTTTTAGCAAAATTTGGAGGTTTGCAAAGGATTCTGGGTAACAGAACCTGGTCCGAGCCCCGCAAGTCACCCCTCCTTGGATTCCCCTAGGTCTCTAGTTTTCAGAAATGCACAGGTTTGGTAGGTTTCCCTAGGTGCCGGCTGAGCTAGAGGCCAAAATCTACAGGTAGGCACTTCGCAAAAAACACCTCTGTTTTCTTTCAAAAATTTGGATGTGTCCACGTTGCGCTTTGGGGCGTTTCTTGTCGCGGGCGCTAGGCCTACCCACACAAGTGAGGTATCATTTTTATCGGGAGACTTGGGGGAACGCTGGGTGGAAGGAAATTTGTAGCTCCTCTCAGATTCCAGAACTTTCTGCCACAGAAATGTGAGGAACATGTGTTTTTTTAGCCAAATTTTGAGGTTCGCAAAGGATTCTGGGTAACAGAACCTGGTCCAAGCCCCGCAAGTCACCCCATCTTGGATTCCCCTAGGTCTCTAGTTTTCAGAAATGCACAGGTTTGGTAGGTTTCCCTAGGTGCCGGCTGAGCTAGAGGCCAAAATCTACAGGTAAGGCACTTTGCAAAAAACACCTCTGTTTTCTTTCAAAAATTTGGATGTGTCCACGTTGCACTTTGGGGCGTTTCCTGTCGCGGGCGCTAGGCCTACCCACACAAGTGAGGTATCATTTTTATCGGGAGACTTGGGGGAACGCTGGGTGGAAGGAAATTTGTGGCTCCACTCAGATTCCAGAACTTTCTGCCACAGAAATGTGAGGAACATGTGTTTTTTTAGCCAAATTTTGAGGTTCGCAAAGGATTCTAGGTAACAGAACCTGGTCCGTACCGCGCAAGTCACCCCATCTTGGATTCCCCTAGGTCTCTAGTTTTCAGAAATGCACAGGTTTGGTAGGTTTCCCTAGGTGCCGGCTGAGCTAGAGTCCAAAATCTACAGGTAGGCACTTCGCAAAAAACAACTCTGTTTTCTTTCAAAAATTTGGATGTGTCCACGTTGCGCTTTGGGGCGTTTCCTGTCGCGGGCGCTAGGCCTACCCACACAAGTGAGGTATCATTTTTATCGGGAGACTTGGGGGAACGCTGGGTGGAAGGAAATTTGTGGCTCCTCTCAGATTCCAGAACTTTCTGCCACAGAAATGTGAGGAACATGTGTTTTTTTAGCCAAATTTTGAGGTTTGCAAAGGATTCTGGGTAACAGAACCTGGTCCGAGCCCCGCAAGTCACCCCTCCTTGGATTCCCCTAGGTCTCAAGTTTTCAGAAATGCACAGGTTTGGTAGGTTTCCCTAGGTGTCGGCTGAGCTAGAGGCCAAAATCTACAGGTAGGCACTTCGCAAAAAACACCTCTGTTTTCTTTCCAAAATTTGGATGTGTCCACGTTGCGCTTTGGGGTGTTTCCTGTCGCGGGCGCTAGGCCTACCCACACAAGTGAGGTATCATTTTTATCGGGAGACTTCTGGGAACGCTGGGTGGAAGGAGATTTGTGGCTCCTCTCAGATTCCAGAACTTTCTGCAACAGAAATGTGAGGAACATGTGTTTTTTTAGCCACATTTTGAGGTTTGCAAAGGATTCTGGGTAATAGAACATGGTCCGAACCCCGCAAGTCACCTCATCTTGGATTTCCCTAGGTCTCTAGTTTTCAGAAATGCACAGGTTTGGTAGGTTTCCCTAGGTGCCGGCTGAGCTAGAGGCCAAAATCTACAGGTAGGCACTTCGCAAAAAACACCTCTGTTTTCTTTCAAAAATTTGGATGTGTCCACGTTGCGCTTTGGGGCGTTTCCTGTCGCGGGCGCTAGGCCTACCCACACAAGTGAGGTATCATTTTTATCGGGAGACTTGGGGGAATGCTGGGTGGAAGGAAATTTGTGGCTCCTCTCAGATTCCAGAACTTTCTGCCACAGAAATGTGAGAAACATGTGTTTTTTTAGCCAAATTTTGAGGTTTGCAAAGGATTCTGGGTAACAGAACCTGGTCTGAGCCCCGCAAGTCAACCCTCCTTGGATTCCCCTAGGTCTCTATTTTTCAGAAAGGCACAGGTTTGGTAGGTTTCCCTAGGTGCCGGCTGAGCTAGAGGCCAAAATCTACAGGTAGGCACTTCGCAAAAAACACCTCTGTTTTCTTTCAAAAATGTGGATGTGTCCACGTTGCGCTTTGGGGCGTTTCCTGTCGCGGGCGCTAGGCGTACCCTTACAAGTGAGATATCATTTTTATCGGGAGACTTGGGGGAACGCTGGGTGGAAGGAAATTTGTGGCTCCTCTCAGATTCCAGAACTTTCTGCCACAGAAATGTGAGGAACATGTGTTTTTTTAGCCAAATTTTGAGGTTCGCAAAGGATTCTGGGTAACAGAACCTGGTCCGAGCCCCGCAAGTCACCCCTCCTTGGATTCCCCTAGGTCTCTAGTTTTCAGAAATGCACAGGTTTGGTAGGTTTCACTAGGTGCCGGCTGAGCTAGAGGCCAAAATCTACAGGTAGGCACTTCGCAAAAAACACCTCTGTTTTCTTGAAAAAATTTGGATGTGTCCACGTTGCGCTTTGGGGCGTTTCCTGTCACGGGCGCTAGGCCTACCCACACAAGTGAGGTATAATTTTTATCCGGAGACTTGGGGGAACGCTGGGTGGAAGGAAATTTGTGGCTCCTCTCAGATTCCAGAACTTTCTGCCACAGAAATGTGAGGAACATGTGTTTTTTTAGCCAAATTTTGAGGTACGCAAAGGATTCTGGGTAACAGAACCTGGTCCGAGCCCCGCAAGTCACCCCTCCTTGGATTCCCCTAGGTCTCTAGTTTTCAGAATTGCACAGGTTTGGTAGGTTTCCCTAGGTGCCGGCTGAGCTAGAGGCCAAAATCTACAGGTAGGCACTTCGCAAAAAACACCTCTGTTTTCTTTCAAAAATTTGGATGTGTCCACGTTGCGCTTTGGGGCGTTTCCTGTCGCGGGCGCTAGGCCTACCCACACAAGTGAGGTATCATTTTTATCGGGAGACTTGGGGAACGCTGGGTGGAAGGAAATTTGTGGCTCCTCTCAGATTCCAGAACTTTCTGCCACAGAAATGTGAGGAACATGTGTTTTTTTAGCAAAATTTGGAGGTTTGCAAAGGATTCTGGGTAACAGAACCTGGTCCGAGCCCCGCAAGTCACCCCTCCTTGGATTCCCCTAGGTCTCTAGTTTTCAGAAATGCACAGGTTTTGTAGGTTTCCCTAGGTGCCGGCTGAGCTAGAGGCCAAAATCTACAGGTAGGCACTTCGCAAAAAACACCTCTGTTTTCTTTCAAAAATTTGGATGTGTCCACGTTGCGCTTTGGGGCGTTTCTTGTCGCGGGCGCTAGGCCTACCCACACAAGTGAGGTATCATTTTTATCGGGAGACTTGGGGGAACGCTGGGTGGAAGGAAATTTGTAGCTCCTCTCAGATTCCAGAACTGTCTGCCACAGAAATGTGAGGAACATGTGTTTTTTTAGCCAAATTTTGAGGTTCGCAAAGGATTCTGGGTAACAGAACCTGGTCCAAGCCCCGCAAGTCACCCCATCTTGGATTCCCCTAGGTCTCTAGTTTTCAGAAATGCACAGGTTTGGTAGGTTTCCCTAGGTGCCGGCTGAGCTAGAGGCCAAAATCTACAGGTAAGGCACTTTGCAAAAAACACCTCTGTTTTCTTTCAAAAATTTGGATGTGTCCACGTTGCACTTTGGGGCGTTTCCTGTCGCGGGCGCTAGGCCTACCCATACAAGTGAGGTATCATTTTTATCGGGAGACTTGGGGGAACGCTGGGTGGAAGGAAATTTGTGGCTCCACTCAGATTCCAGAACTTTCTGCCACAGAAATGTGAGGAACATGTGTTTTTTTAGCCAAATTTTGAGGTTCGCAAAGGATTCTAGGTAACAGAACCTGGTCCGAACCGCGCAAGTCACCCCATCTTGGATTCCCCTAGGTCTCAAGTTTTCAGAAATGCACAGGTTTGGTAGGTTTCCCTAGGTGCTGGCTGAGCTAGAGGCCAAAATCTACAGGTAGGCACTTCACAAAAAACACCTCTGTTTTCTTTCCAAAATTTGGATGTGTCCACGTTGCGCTTTGGGGTTTTTCCTGTCGCGGGCGCTAGGCCTACCCACACAAGTGAGGTATCATTTTTATCGGGAGACTTCTGGGAACGCTGGGTGGAAGGAAATTTGTGGCTACTCTCAGATTCCAGAACTTTCTGCCACAGAAATGTGAGGAACATGTGTTTTTTTAGCCACTTTTTGAGGTTTGCAAAGGATTCTGGGTAATAGAACCTGGTCCGAACCCCGCAAGTCACCTCATCTTGGATTTCCCTAGGTCTCTAGTTTTCAGAAATGCACAGGTTTGGTAGGTTTCCCTAGGTGCCGGCTGAGCTAGAGGCCAAAATCTACAGGTAGGCACTTCGCAAAAAACACCTCTGTTTTCTTTCAAAAATTTGGATGTGTCCACGTTGCGCTTTGGGGCGTTTCCTGTCGCGGGCGCTAGGCCTACCCACACAAGTGAGGTATCATTTTTATCGGGAGACTTGGGGGAATGCTGGGTGGAAGGAAATTTGTGGCTCCTCTCAGATTCCAGAACTTTCTGCCACAGAAATGTGAGAAACATGTGTTTTTTTAGCCAAATTTTGAGGTTTGCAAAGGATTCTGGGTAACAGAACCTGGTCTGAGCCCCACAAGTCACCCCTCCTTGGATTCCCCTAGGTCTCTATTTTTCAGAAAGGCACAGGTTTGGTAGGTTTCCCTAGGTGCCGGCTGAGCTAGAGGCCAAAATCTACAGGTAGGCACTTCGCAAAAAACACCTCTGTTTTCTTTCAAAAATGTGGATGTGTCCACGTTGCGCTTTGGGGCGTTTCCTGTCGCGGGCGCTAGGCGTACCCTTACAAGTGAGATATCATTTTTATCGGGAGACTTGGGGGAACGCTGGGTGGAAGGAAATTTGTGGCTCCTCTCAGATTCCAGAACTTTCTGCCACAGAAATGTGAGGAACATGTGTTTTTTTAGCCAAATTTTGAGGTTCGCAAAGGATTCTGGGTAACAGAACCTGGTCCGAGCCCCGCAAGTCACCCCTCCTTGGATTCCCCTAGGTCTCTAGTTTTCAGAAATGCACAGGTTTGGTAGGTTTCACTAGGTGCCGGCTGAGCTAGAGGCCAAAATCTACAGGTAGGCACTTCGCAAAAAACACCTCTGTTTTCTTGAAAAAATTTGGATGTGTCCACGTTGCGCTTTGGGGCGTTTCCTGTCACGGGCGCTAGGCCTACCCACACAAGTGAGGTATAATTTTTATCCGGAGACTTGGGGGAACGCTGGGTGGAAGGAAATTTGTGGCTCCTCTCAGATTCCAGAACTTTCTGCCACAGAAATGTGAGGAACATGTGTTTTTTTAGCCAAATTTTGAGGTTCGCAAAGGATTCTGGGTAACAGAACCTGGTCCAAGCCCCGCAAGTCACCCCATCTTGGATTCCCCTAGGTCTCTAGTTTTCAGAAATGCACAGGTTTGGTAGGTTTCCCTAGGTGCCGGCTGAGCTAGAGGCCAAAATCTACAGGTAAGGCACTTTGCAAAAAACACCTCTGTTTTCTTTCAAAAATTTGGATGTGTCCACGTTGCACTTTGGGGCGTTTCCTGTCGCGGGCGCTAGGCCTACCCACACAAGTGAGGTATCATTTTTATCGGGAGACTTGGGGGAACGCTGGGTGGAAGGAAATTTGTGGCTCCACTCAGATTCCAGAACTTTCTGCCACAGAAATGTGAGGAACATGTGTTTTTTTAGCCAAATTTTGAGGTTCGCAAAGGATTCTAGGTAACAGAACCTGGTCCGAACCGCGCAAGTCACCCCATCTTGGATTCCCCTAGGTCTCAAGTTTTCAGAAATGCACAGGTTTGGTAGGTTTCCCTAGGTGCCGGCTGAGCTAGAGGCCAAAATCTACAGGTAGGCACTTCGCAAAAAACACCTCTGTTTTCTTGAAAAAATTTGGATGTGTCCACGTTGCGCTTTGGGGCGTTTCCTGTCACGGGCGCTAGGCCTACCCACACAAGTGAGGTATAATTTTTATCCGGAGACTTGGGGGAACGCTGGGTGGAAGGAAATTTGTGGCTCCTCTCAGATTCCAGAACTTTCTGCCACAGAAATGTGAGGAACATGTGTTTTTTTAGCCAAATTTTGAGGTACGCAAAGGATTCTGGGTAACAGAACCTGGTCCGAGCCCCGCAAGTCACCCCTCCTTGGATTCCCCTAGGTCTCTAGTTTTCAGAATTGCACAGGTTTGGTAGGTTTCCCTAGGTGCCGGCTGAGCTAGAGGCCAAAATCTACAGGTAGGCAATTCGCAAAAAACACCTCTGTTTTCTTGAAAAAATTTGGATGTGTCCACGTTGCGCTTTGGGGCGTTTCCTGTCACGGGCGCTAGGCCTACCCACACAAGTGAGGTATAATTTTTATCCGGAGACTTGGGGGAACGCTGGGTGGAAGGAAATTTGTGGCTCCTCTCAGATTCCAGAACTTTCTGCCACAGAAATGTGAGGAACATGTGTTTTTTTAGCCAAATTTTGAGGTACGCAAAGGATTCTGGGTAACAGAACCTGGTCCGAGCCCCGCAAGTCACCCCTCCTTGGATTCCCCTAGGTCTCTAGTTTTCAGAAATGCACAGGTTTGGTAGGTTTCCCTAGGTGCCGGCTGAGCTAGAGGCCAAAATCTACAGGTAGGCACTTCGCAAAAAACACCTCTGTTTTCTTTCAAAAATTTGGATGTGTCCACGTTGCGCTTTGGGGCGTTTCCTGTCGCGGGCGCTAGGCCTACCCACACAAGTGAGGTATCATTTTTATCGGGAGACTTGGGGAACGCTGGGTGGAAGGAAATTTGTGGCTCCTCTCAGATTCCAGAACTTTCTGCCACAGAAATGTGAGGAACATGTGTTTTTTTAGCAAAATTTGGAGGTTTGCAAAGGATTCTGGGTAACAGAACCTGGTCCGAGCCCCGCAAGTCACCCCTCCTTGGATTCCCCTAGGTCTCTAGTTTTCAGAAATGCACAGGTTTTGTAGGTTTCCCTAGGTGCCGGCTGAGCTAGAGGCCAAAATCTACAGGTAGGCACTTCGCAAAAAACACCTCTGTTTTCTTTCAAAAATTTGGATGTGTCCACGTTGCGCTTTGGGGCGTTTCTTGTCGCGGGCGCTAGGCCTACCCACACAAGTGAGGTATCATTTTTATCGGGAGACTTGGGGGAACGCTGGGTGGAAGGAAATTTGTAGCTCCTCTCAGATTCCAGAACTGTCTGCCACAGAAATGTGAGGAACATGTGTTTTTTTAGCCAAATTTTGAGGTTCGCAAAGGATTCTGGGTAACAGAACCTGGTCCAAGCCCCGCAAGTCACCCCATCTTGGATTCCCCTAGGTCTCTAGTTTTCAGAAATGCACAGGTTTGGTAGGTTTCCCTAGGTGCCGGCTGAGCTAGAGGCCAAAATCTACAGGTAAGGCACTTTGCAAAAAACACCTCTGTTTTCTTTCAAAAATTTGGATGTGTCCACGTTGCACTTTGGGGCGTTTCCTGTCGCGGGCGCTAGGCCTACCCACACAAGTGAGGTATCATTTTTATCGGGAGACTTGGGGGAACGCTGGGTGGAAGGAAATTTGTGGCTCCACTCAGATTCCAGAACTTTCTGCCACAGAAATGTGAGGAACATGTGTTTTTTTAGCCAAATTTTGAGGTTCGCAAAGGATTCTAGGTAACAGAACCTGGTCCGAACCGCGCAAGTCACCCCATCTTGGATTCCCCTAGGTCTCAAGTTTTCAGAAATGCACAGGTTTGGTAGGTTTCCCTAGGTGCTGGCTGAGCTAGAGGCCAAAATCTACAGGTAGGCACTTCACAAAAAACACCTCTGTTTTCTTTCCAAAATTTGGATGTGTCCACGTTGCGCTTTGGGGTTTTTCCTGTCGCGGGCGCTAGGCCTACCCACACAAGTGAGGTATCATTTTTATCGGGAGACTTCTGGGAACGCTGGGTGGAAGGAAATTTGTGGCTACTCTCAGATTCCAGAACTTTCTGCCACAGAAATGTGAGGAACATGTGTTTTTTTAGCCACTTTTTGAGGTTTGCAAAGGATTCTGGGTAATAGAACCTGGTCCGAACCCCGCAAGTCACCTCATCTTGGATTTCCCTAGGTCTCTAGTTTTCAGAAATGCACAGGTTTGGTAGGTTTCCCTAGGTGCCGGCTGAGCTAGAGGCCAAAATCTACAGGTAGGCACTTCGCAAAAAACACCTCTGTTTTCTTTCAAAAATTTGGATGTGTCCACGTTGCGCTTTGGGGCGTTTCCTGTCGCGGGCGCTAGGCCTACCCACACAAGTGAGGTATCATTTTTATCGGGAGACTTGGGGGAATGCTGGGTGGAAGGAAATTTGTGGCTCCTCTCAGATTCCAGAACTTTCTGCCACAGAAATGTGAGAAACATGTGTTTTTTTAGCCAAATTTTGAGGTTTGCAAAGGATTCTGGGTAACAGAACCTGGTCTGAGCCCCACAAGTCACCCCTCCTTGGATTCCCCTAGGTCTCTATTTTTCAGAAAGGCACAGGTTTGGTAGGTTTACCTAGGTGCCGGCTGAGCTAGAGGCCAAAATCTACAGGTAGGCACTTCGCAAAAAACACCTCTGTTTTCTTTCAAAAATGTGGATGTGTCCACGTTGCGCTTTGGGGCGTTTCCTGTCGCGGGCGCTAGGCGTACCCTTACAAGTGAGATATCATTTTTATCGGGAGACTTGGGGGAACGCTGGGTGGAAGGAAATTTGTGGCTCCTCTCAGATTCCAGAACTTTCTGCCACAGAAATGTGAGGAACATGTGTTTTTTTAGCCAAATTTTGAGGTTCGCAAAGGATTCTGGGTAACAGAACCTGGTCCGAGCCCCGCAAGTCACCCCTCCTTGGATTCCCCTAGGTCTCTAGTTTTCAGAAATGCACAGGTTTGGTAGGTTTCACTAGGTGCCGGCTGAGCTAGAGGCCAAAATCTACAGGTAGGCACTTCGCAAAAAACACCTCTGTTTTCTTGAAAAAATTTGGATGTGTCCACGTTGCGCTTTGGGGCGTTTCCTGTCACGGGCGCTAGGCCTACCCACACAAGTGAGGTATAATTTTTATCCGGAGACTTGGGGGAACGCTGGGTGGAAGGAAATTTGTGGCTCCTCTCAGATTCCAGAACTTTCTGCCACAGAAATGTGAGGAACATGTGTTTTTTTAGCCAAATTTTGAGGTTCGCAAAGGATTCTGGGTAACAGAACCTGGTCCAAGCCCCGCAAGTCACCCCATCTTGGATTCCCCTAGGTCTCTAGTTTTCAGAAATGCACAGGTTTGGTAGGTTTCCCTAGGTGCCGGCTGAGCTAGAGGCCAAAATCTACAGGTAAGGCACTTTGCAAAAAACACCTCTGTTTTCTTTCAAAAATTTGGATGTGTCCACGTTGCACTTTGGGGCGTTTCCTGTCGCGGGCGCTAGGCCTACCCACACAAGTGAGGTATCATTTTTATCGGGAGACTTGGGGGAACGCTGGGTGGAAGGAAATTTGTGGCTCCACTCAGATTCCAGAACTTTCTGCCACAGAAATGTGAGGAACATGTGTTTTTTTAGCCAAATTTTGAGGTTCGCAAAGGATTCTAGGTAACAGAACCTGGTCCGAACCGCGCAAGTCACCCCATCTTGGATTCCCCTAGGTCTCAAGTTTTCAGAAATGCACAGGTTTGGTAGGTTTCCCTAGGTGCCGGCTGAGCTAGAGGCCAAAATCTACAGGTAGGCACTTCGCAAAAAACACCTCTGTTTTCTTTCCAAAATTTGGATGTGTCCACGTTGCGCTTTGGGGTTTTTCCTGTCGCGGGCGCTAGGCCTACCCACACAAGTGAGGTATCATTTTTATCGGGAGACTTCTGGGAACGCTGGGTGGAAGGAAATTTGTGGCTACTCTCAGATTCCAGAACTTTCTGCCACAGAAATGTGAGGAACATGTGTTTTTTTAGCCACTTTTTGAGGTTTGCAAAGGATTCTGGGTAATAGAACCTGGTCCGAACCCCGCAAGTCACCTCATCTTGGATTTCCCTAGGTCTCTAGTTTTCAGAAATGCACAGGTTTGGTAGGTTTCCCTAGGTGCCGGCTGAGCTAGAGCCCAAAATCTACAGGTAGGCACTTCGCAAAAAACACCTCTGTTTTCTTTCAAAAATTTGGATGTGTCCACGTTGCGCTTTGGGGCGTTTCCTGTCGCGGGCGCTAGGCCTACCCACACAAGTGAGGTATCATTTTTATCGGGAGACTTGGGGGAATGCTGGGTGGAAGGAAATTTGTGGCTCCTCTCAGATTCCAGAACTTTCTGCCACAGAAATGTGAGAAACATGTGTTTTTTTAGCCAAATTTTGAGGTTTGCAAAGGATTCTGGGTAACAGAACCTGGTCTGAGCCCCGCAAGTCACCCCTCCTTGGATTCCCCTAGGTCTCTATTTTTCAGAAAGGCACAGGTTTGGTAGGTTTCCCTAGGTGCCGGCTGAGCTAGAGGCCAAAATCTACAGGTAGGCACTTCGCAAAAAACACCTCTGTTTTCTTTCAAAAATGTGGATGTGTCCACGTTGCGCTTTGGGGCGTTTCCTGACGCGGGCGCTAGGCGTACCCTTACAAGTGAGATATCATTTTTATCGGGAGACTTGGGGGAACGCTGGGTGGAAGGAAATTTGTGGCTCCTATCAGATTCCAGAACTTTCTGCCACAGAAATGTGAGGAACATGTGTTTTTTTAGCCAAATTTTGAGGTTCGCAAAGGATTCTGGGTAACAGAACCTGGTCCGAGCCCCGCAAGTCACCCCTCCTTGGATTCCCCTAGGTCTCTAGTTTTCAGAAATGCACAGGTTTGGTAGGTTTCACTAGGTGCCGGCTGAGCTAGAGGCCAAAATCTACAGGTAGGCACTTCGCAAAAAACACCTCTGTTTTCTTGAAAAAATTTGGATGTGTCCACGTTGCGCTTTGGGGCGTTTCCTGTCACGGGCACTAGGCCTACCCACACAAGTGAGGTATAATTTTTATCCGGAGACTTGGGGGAACGCTGGGTGGAAGGAAATTTGTGGCTCCTCTCAGATTCCAGAACTTTCTGCCACAGAAATGTGAGGAACATGTGTTTTTTTAGCCAAATTTTGAGGTACGCAAAGGAATCTGGGTAACAGAACCTGGTCCGAGCCCCGCAAGTCACCCCTCCTTGGATTCCCCTAGGTCTCTAGTTTTCAGAAATGCACAGGTTTGGTAGGTTTCCCTAGGTGCCGGCTGAGCTAGAGGCCAAAATCTACAGGTAGGCACTTCGCAAAAAACACCTCTGTTTTCTTTAAAAAATTTGGATGTGTCCACGTTGCGCTTTGGGGCGTTTCCTGTCACGGGCGCTAGGCCTACCCACACAAGTGAGGTATCATTTTTATCGGGAGACTTGGGGGAACGCTGGGTTGGAGGAAATTTGTGGCTCCTCTCAGATTCCAGAACTTTCTGCCACAGAAATGTGAGGAACATGTGTTTTTTTAGCCAAATTTTGAGATTTGCAAAGGATTCTGGGTAACAGAACCTGGTCCGAGCCCCGCAAGTCACCCCTCCTTGGATTCCCCTAGGTCTCAAGTTTTCAGAAATGCACAGGTTTGGTAGGTTTCCCTAGGTGCCGGCTGAGCTAGAGGCCAAAATCTACAGGTAGGCACTTCGCAAAAAACACCTCTGTTTTCTTTCCAAAATTTGGATGTGTCCACGTTGCGCTTTGGGGTGTTTCCTGTCGCGGGCGCTAGGCCTACCCACACAAGTGAGGTATCATTTTTATCGGGAGACTTGTGGGAACGCTGGGTGGAAGGAAATTTGTGGCTCCTCTCAGATTCCAGAACTTTCTGCCACAGAAATGTGAGGAACATGTGTTTTTTTTAGCCACATTTTGAGGTTCGCATAGGATTCTGGGTAATAGAACCTGGTCCGAACCCCGCAAGTCACCTCATCTTGGATTTCCCTAGGTCTCTAGTTTTCAGAAATGCACAGGTTTGGTAGGTTTCCCTAGGTGCCGGCTGAGCTAGAGGCCAAAATCTACAGGTAGGCACTTCGCAAAAAACACCTCTGTTTTCTTTCAAAAATTTGGATGTGTCCACGTTGCGCTTTGGGGCGTTTCCTGTCGCGGGCGCTAGGCCTACCCACACAAGTGAGGTATCATTTTTATCGGGAGACTTGGGAGAATGCTGGGTGGAAGGAAATTTGTGGCTCCTCTCAGATTCCAGAACTTTCTGCCACAGAAATGTGAGAAACATGTGTTTTTTTAGCCAAATTTTGAGGTTTGCAAAGGATTCTGGGTAACAGAACCTGGTCTGAGCCCCGCAAGTCACCCCTCCTTGGATTCCCCTAGGTCTCTATTTTTCAGAAAGGCACAGGTTTGGTAGGTTTCCCTAGGTGCCGGCTGAGCAAGAGGACAAAATCTACAGGTAGGCACTTCGCAAAAAACACCTCTGTTTTCTTTCAAAAATTTGGATGTGTCCACGTTGCGCTTTGGGGCGTTTCCTGTCGCGGGCGCTAGGCCTACCCACACAAGTGAGGTATCATTTTTATCGGGAGACTTGGGAGAATGCTGGGTGGAAGGAAATTTGTGGCTCCTCTCAGATTCCAGAACTTTCTGCCACAGAAATGTGAAAAACTTGTGTTTTTTTAGCCAAATTTTGAGGTTTGCAAAGGATTCTGGGTAACAGAACCTGGTCTGAGCCCCGCAAGTCACCCCTCCTTGGATTCCCCTAGGTCTCTATTTTTCAGAAAGGCACAGGTTTGGTAGGTTTCCCTAGGTGCCGGCTGAGCTAGAGGCCAAAATCTACAGGTAGGCACTTCGCAAAAAACACCTCTGTTTTCTTTAAAAAATTTGGATGTGTCCACGTTGCGCTTTGGGGCGTTTCCTGTCGCGGGTGCTAGGCCTACCCACACAAGTGAGGTATCATTTTTATCAGGAGACTTGGGGGAACGCTGGGTGGAAGGAAATTTGTGGCTCCTCTCAGATTCCAGAACTTTCTGCCACAGAAATGTGAGGAACATGTGTTTTTTTAGCCAAATTTTGAGGTTTGCAAAGGATTCTGGGTAACAGAACCTGGTCCGAGCCCCGCAAGTCACCCCTCCTTGGATTCCCCTAGGTCTCAAGTTTTCAGAAATGCACAGGTTTGGTAGGTTTCCCTAGGTGCCGGCTGAGCTAGAGGCCAAAATCTACAGGTAGGCACTTCGCAAAAAACACCTCTGTTTTCTTTCCAAAATTTGGATGTGTCCACGTTGCGCTTTGGGGTGTTTCCTGTCGCGGGCGCTAGGCCTACCCACACAAGTGAGGTATCATTTTTATCGGGAGACTTGTGGGAACGCTGGGTGGAAGGAAATTTGTGGCTCCTCTCAGATTCCAGAACTTTCTGCCACAGAAATGTGAGGAACATGTGTTTTTTTAGCCACATTTTGAGGTTCGCATAGGATTCTGGGTAATAGAACCTGGTCCGAACCCCGCAAGTCACCTCATCTTGGATTTCCCTAGGTCTCTAGTTTTCAGAAATGCACATGTTTGGTAGGTTTCCCTAGGTGCCGGCTGAGCTAGAGGCCAAAATCTACAGGTAGGCTTTTCGCAAAAAACACCTCTGTTTTCTTTCAAAAATTTGGATGTGTCCACGTTGCGCTTTGGGGCGTTTCCTGTCGCGGGCGCTAGGCCTACCCACACAAGTGAGGTATCATTTTTATCGGGAGACTTGGGAGAATGCTGTGTGGAAGGAAATTTGTGGCTCCTCTCAGATTCCAGAACTTTCTGCCACAGAAATGTGAGAAACATGTGTTTTTTTAGCCAAATTTTGAGGTTTGCAAAGGATTCTGGGTAACAGAACCTGGTCTGAGCCCCACAAGTCACCCCTCCTTGGATTCCCCTAGGTCTCTATTTTTCAGAAAGGCACAGGTTTGGTAGGTTTCCCTAGGTGCCGGCTGAGCAAGAGGCCAAAATCTACAGGAAGGCACTTCGCAAAAAACACCTCTGTTTTCTTTCAAAAATTTGGATGTGTCCACGTTGCGCTTTGGGGCGTTTCCTGTCGCGGGCGCTAGGCCTACCCACACAAGTGAGGTATCATTTTTATCGGGAGACTTGGGAGAATGCTGGGTGGAAGGAAATGTGTGGCTCCTCTCAGATTCCAGAACTTTCTGCCACAGAAATGTGAGAAACATGTGTTTTTTTAGCCAAATTTTGAGGTTTGCAAAGGATTCTGGGTAACAGAACCTGGTCTGAGCCCTGCAAGTCACCCCTCCTTGGATTCCCCTAGGTCTCTATTTTTCAGAAAGGCACAGGTTTGGTAGGTTTCCCTAGGTGCCGGCTGAGCTAGAGGCCAAAATCTACAGGTAGGCACTTCGCAAAAAACACCTCTGTTTTCTTTAAAAAATGTGGATGTGTCCACGTTGCGCTTTGGGGCGTTTCCTGTCGCGGGCGCTAGGCCTACCCACACAAGTGAGGTATCATTTTTATCAGGAGACTTGGGGGAACGCTGGGTGGAAGGAAATTTGTGGCTCCTCTCAGATTCCAGAACTTTCTGCCACAGAAATGTGAGGAACATGTGTTTTTTTAGCCAAATTTTGAGGTTTGCAAAGGATTCTGGGTAACAGAACCTGGTCCAAGCCCCGCAAGTCACCCCATCTTGGATTCCCCTAGGTCTCTAGTTTTCAGAAATGCACAGGTTTGGTAGGTTTCCCTAGGTGCCGGCTGAGCTAGAGGCCAAAATCTACAGGTAAGGCACTTTGCAAAAAACACCTCTGTTTTCTTTCAAAAATTTGGATGTGTCCACGTTGCACTTTGGGGCGTTTCCTGTCGCGGGCGCTAGGCCTACCCACACAAGTGAGGTATCATTTTTATCGGGAGACTTAGGGGAACGCTGGGTGGAAGGAAATTTGTGGCTCCACTCAGATTCCAGAACTTTCTGCCACAGAAATGTGAGGAACGTGTGTTTTTTTAGCCAAATTTTGAGGTTCGCAAAGGATTCTAGGTAACAGAACCTGGTCCGAACCGCGCAAGTCACCCCATCTTGGATTCCCCTAGGTCTCTAGTTTTCAGAAATGCACAGGTTTGGTAGGTTTCCCTAGGTGCCGGCTGAGCTAGAGGCCAAAATCTACAGGTAGGCACTTCGCAAAAAACACCTCTGTTTTGTTTCCAAAATTTGGATGTGTCCACGTTGCGCTTTGGGGTGTTTTCTGTCGCGGGCGCTAGGCCTACCCACACAAGTGAGGTATCATTTGTATCGGGAGACTTGTGGGAACGCTGGGTGGAAGGAAATTTGTGGCTCCACTCAGATTCCAGAACTTTCTGCCACAGAAATGTGAGGAACATGTGTTTTTTTAGCCAAATTTTGAGGTTCGCAAAGGATTCTAGGTAACAGAACCTGGTCCGAACCGCGCAAGTCACCCCATCTTGGATTCCCCTAGGTCTCTAGTTTTCAGAAATGCACAGGTTTGGTAGGTTTCCCTAGGTGCCGGCTGAGCTAGAGGCCAAAATCTACAGGTAGGCACTTCGCAAAAAACACCTCTGTTTTCTTTAAAAAATGTGGATGTGTCCACGTTGCGCTTTGGGGCGTTTCCTGTCGCGGGCGCTAGGCCTACCCACACAAGTGAGGTATCATTTTTATCGGGAGACTTGGGAGAATGCTGGGTGGAAGGAAATTTGTGGCTCCTCTCAGATTCCAGAACTTTCTGCCACAGAAATGTGAGAAACATGTGTTTTTTTAGCCAAATTTTGAGGTTTGCAAAGGATTCTGGGTAACAGAACCTGGTCTGAGCCCCGCAAGTCACCCCTCCTTGGATTCCCCTAGGTCTCTATTTTTCAGAAAGGCACAGGTTTGGTAGGTTTCCCTAGGTGCCGGCTGAGCAAGAGGACAAAATCTACAGGTAGGCACTTCGCAAAAAACACCTCTGTTTTCTTTCAAAAATTTGGATGTGTCCACGTTGCGCTTTGGGGCGTTTCCTGTCGCGGGCGCTAGGCCTACCCACACAAGTGAGGTATCATTTTTATCGGGAGACTTGGGAGAATGCTGGGTGGAAGGAAATTTGTGGCTCCTCTCAGATTCCAGAACTTTCTGCCACAGAAATGTGAAAAACTTGTGTTTTTTTAGCCAAATTTTGAGGTTTGCAAAGGATTCTGGGTAACAGAACCTGGTCTGAGCCCCGCAAGTCACCCCTCCTTGGATTCCCCTAGGTCTCTATTTTTCAGAAAGGCACAGGTTTGGTAGGTTTCCCTAGGTGCCGGCTGAGCTAGAGGCCAAAATCTACAGGTAGGCACTTCGCAAAAAACACCTCTGTTTTCTTTAAAAAATTTGGATGTGTCCACGTTGCGCTTTGGGGCGTTTCCTGTCGCGGGTGCTAGGCCTACCCACACAAGTGAGGTATCATTTTTATCAGGAGACTTGGGGGAACGCTGGGTGGAAGGAAATTTGTGGCTCCTCTCAGATTCCAGAACTTTCTGCCACAGAAATGTGAGGAACATGTGTTTTTTTAGCCAAATTTTGAGGTTTGCAAAGGATTCTGGGTAACAGAACCTGGTCCGAGCCCCGCAAGTCACCCCTCCTTGGATTCCCCTAGGTCTCAAGTTTTCAGAAATGCACAGGTTTGGTAGGTTTCCCTAGGTGCCGGCTGAGCTAGAGGCCAAAATCTACAGGTAGGCACTTCGCAAAAAACACCTCTGTTTTCTTTCCAAAATTTGGATGTGTCCACGTTGCGCTTTGGGGTGTTTCCTGTCGCGGGCGCTAGGCCTACCCACACAAGTGAGGTATCATTTTTATCGGGAGACTTGTGGGAACGCTGGGTGGAAGGAAATTTGTGGCTCCTCTCAGATTCCAGAACTTTCTGCCACAGAAATGTGAGGAACATGTGTTTTTTTAGCCACATTTTGAGGTTCGCATAGGATTCTGGGTAATAGAACCTGGTCCGAACCCCGCAAGTCACCTCATCTTGGATTTCCCTAGGTCTCTAGTTTTCAGAAATGCACATGTTTGGTAGGTTTCCCTAGGTGCCGGCTGAGCTAGAGGCCAAAATCTACAGGTAGGCTTTTCGCAAAAAACACCTCTGTTTTCTTTCAAAAATTTGGATGTGTCCACGTTGCGCTTTGGGGCGTTTCCTGTCGCGGGCGCTAGGCCTACCCACACAAGTGAGGTATCATTTTTATCGGGAGACTTGGGAGAATGCTGTGTGGAAGGAAATTTGTGGCTCCTCTCAGATTCCAGAACTTTCTGCCACAGAAATGTGAGAAACATGTGTTTTTTTAGCCAAATTTTGAGGTTTGCAAAGGATTCTGGGTAACAGAACCTGGTCTGAGCCCCACAAGTCACCCCTCCTTGGATTCCCCTAGGTCTCTATTTTTCAGAAAGGCACAGGTTTGGTAGGTTTCCCTAGGTGCCGGCTGAGCAAGAGGCCAAAATCTACAGGAAGGCACTTCGCAAAAAACACCTCTGTTTTCTTTCAAAAATTTGGATGTGTCCACGTTGCGCTTTGGGGCGTTTCCTGTCGCGGGCGCTAGGCCTACCCACACAAGTGAGGTATCATTTTTATCGGGAGACTTGGGAGAATGCTGGGTGGAAGGAAATGTGTGGCTCCTCTCAGATTCCAGAACTTTCTGCCACAGAAATGTGAGAAACATGTGTTTTTTTAGCCAAATTTTGAGGTTTGCAAAGGATTCTGGGTAACAGAACCTGGTCTGAGCCCTGCAAGTCACCCCTCCTTGGATTCCCCTAGGTCTCTATTTTTCAGAAAGGCACAGGTTTGGTAGGTTTCCCTAGGTGCCGGCTGAGCTAGAGGCCAAAATCTACAGGTAGGCACTTCGCAAAAAACACCTCTGTTTTCTTTAAAAAATGTGGATGTGTCCACGTTGCGCTTTGGGGCGTTTCCTGTCGCGGGCGCTAGGCCTACCCACACAAGTGAGGTATCATTTTTATCAGGAGACTTGGGGGAACGCTGGGTGGAAGGAAATTTGTGGCTCCTCTCAGATTCCAGAACTTTCTGCCACAGAAATGTGAGGAACATGTGTTTTTTTAGCCAAATTTTGAGGTTTGCAAAGGATTCTGGGTAACAGAACCTGGTCCAAGCCCCGCAAGTCACCCCATCTTGGATTCCCCTAGGTCTCTAGTTTTCAGAAATGCACAGGTTTGGTAGGTTTCCCTAGGTGCCGGCTGAGCTAGAGGCCAAAATCTACAGGTAAGGCACTTTGCAAAAAACACCTCTGTTTTCTTTCAAAAATTTGGATGTGTCCACGTTGCACTTTGGGGCGTTTCCTGTCGCGGGCGCTAGGCCTACCCACACAAGTGAGGTATCATTTTTATCGGGAGACTTAGGGGAACGCTGGGTGGAAGGAAATTTGTGGCTCCACTCAGATTCCAGAACTTTCTGCCACAGAAATGTGAGGAACGTGTGTTTTTTTAGCCAAATTTTGAGGTTCGCAAAGGATTCTAGGTAACAGAACCTGGTCCGAACCGCGCAAGTCACCCCATCTTGGATTCCCCTAGGTCTCTAGTTTTCAGAAATGCACAGGTTTGGTAGGTTTCCCTAGGTGCCGGCTGAGCTAGAGGCCAAAATCTACAGGTAGGCACTTCGCAAAAAACACCTCTGTTTTGTTTCCAAAATTTGGATGTGTCCACGTTGCGCTTTGGGGTGTTTTCTGTCGCGGGCGCTAGGCCTACCCACACAAGTGAGGTATCATTTGTATCGGGAGACTTGTGGGAACGCTGGGTGGAAGGAAATTTGTGGCTCCACTCAGATTCCAGAACTTTCTGCCACAGAAATGTGAGGAACATGTGTTTTTTTAGCCAAATTTTGAGGTTCGCAAAGGATTCTAGGTAACAGAACCTGGTCCGAACCGCGCAAGTCACCCCATCTTGGATTCCCCTAGGTCTCTAGTTTTCAGAAATGCACAGGTTTGGTAGGTTTCCCTAGGTGCCGGCTGAGCTAGAGGCCAAAATCTACAGGTAGGCACTTCGCAAAAAACACCTCTGTTTTCTTTAAAAAATGTGGATGTGTCCACGTTGCGCTTTGGGGCGTTTCCTGTCGCGGGCGCTAGGCCTACCCACACAAGTGAGGTATCATTTTTATCAGGAGACTTGGGGGAACGCTGGGTGGAAGGAAATTTGTGGCTCCTCTCAGATTCCAGAACTTTCTGCCACAGAAATGTGAGGAACATGTGTTTTTTTAGCCAAATTTTGAGGTTTGCAAAGGATTCTGGGTAACAGAACCTGGTCCGAGCCCCGCAAGTCACCCCTCCTTGGATTCCCCTAGGTCTCAAGTTTTCAGAAATGCACAGGTTTGGTAGGTTTCCCTAGGTGCCGGCTGAGCTAGAGGCCAAAATCTACAGGTAGGCACTTCGCAAAAAACACCTCTGTTTTCTTTCCAAAATTTGGATGTGTCCACGTTGCGCTTTGGGGTGTTTCCTGTCGCGGGCGCTAGGCCTACCCACACAAGTGAGGTATCATTTTTATCGGGAGACTTGTGGGAACGCTGGGTGGAAGGAAATTTGTGGCTCCTCTCAGATTCCAGAACTTTCTGCCACAGAAATGTGAGGAACATGTGTTTTTTTAGCCACATTTTGAGGTTCGCATAGGATTCTGGGTAATAGAACCTGGTCCGAACCCCGCAAGTCACCTCATCTTGGATTTCCCTAGGTCTCTAGTTTTCAGAAATGCACATGTTTGGTAGGTTTCCCTAGGTGCCGGCTGAGCTAGAGGCCAAAATCTACAGGTAGGCTTTTCGCAAAAAACACCTCTGTTTTCTTTCAAAAATTTGGATGTGTCCACGTTGCGCTTTGGGGCGTTTCCTGTCGCGGGCGCTAGGCCTACCCACACAAGTGAGGTATCATTTTTATCGGGAGACTTGGGAGAATGCTGTGTGGAAGGAAATTTGTGGCTCCTCTCAGATTCCAGAACTTTCTGCCACAGAAATGTGAGAAACATGTGTTTTTTTAGCCAAATTTTGAGGTTTGCAAAGGATTCTGGGTAACAGAACCTGGTCTGAGCCCCACAAGTCACCCCTCCTTGGATTCCCCTAGGTCTCTATTTTTCAGAAAGGCACAGGTTTGGTAGGTTTCCCTAGGTGCCGGCTGAGCAAGAGGCCAAAATCTACAGGAAGGCACTTCGCAAAAAACACCTCTGTTTTCTTTCAAAAATTTGGATGTGTCCACGTTGCGCTTTGGGGCGTTTCCTGTCGCGGGCGCTAGGCCTACCCACACAAGTGAGGTATCATTTTTATCGGGAGACTTGGGAGAATGCTGGGTGGAAGGAAATGTGTGGCTCCTCTCAGATTCCAGAACTTTCTGCCACAGAAATGTGAGAAACATGTGTTTTTTTAGCCAAATTTTGAGGTTTGCAAAGGATTCTGGGTAACAGAACCTGGTCTGAGCCCTGCAAGTCACCCCTCCTTGGATTCCCCTAGGTCTCTATTTTTCAGAAAGGCACAGGTTTGGTAGGTTTCCCTAGGTGCCGGCTGAGCTAGAGGCCAAAATCTACAGGTAGGCACTTCGCAAAAAACACCTCTGTTTTCTTTAAAAAATGTGGATGTGTCCACGTTGCGCTTTGGGGCGTTTCCTGTCGCGGGCGCTAGGCCTACCCACACAAGTGAGGTATCATTTTTATCAGGAGACTTGGGGGAACGCTGGGTGGAAGGAAATTTGTGGCTCCTCTCAGATTCCAGAACTTTCTGCCACAGAAATGTGAGGAACATGTGTTTTTTTAGCCAAATTTTGAGGTTTGCAAAGGATTCTGGGTAACAGAACCTGGTCCAAGCCCCGCAAGTCACCCCATCTTGGATTCCCCTAGGTCTCTAGTTTTCAGAAATGCACAGGTTTGGTAGGTTTCCCTAGGTGCCGGCTGAGCTAGAGGCCAAAATCTACAGGTAAGGCACTTTGCAAAAAACACCTCTGTTTTCTTTCAAAAATTTGGATGTGTCCACGTTGCACTTTGGGGCGTTTCCTGTCGCGGGCGCTAGGCCTACCCACACAAGTGAGGTATCATTTTTATCGGGAGACTTAGGGGAACGCTGGGTGGAAGGAAATTTGTGGCTCCACTCAGATTCCAGAACTTTCTGCCACAGAAATGTGAGGAACGTGTGTTTTTTTAGCCAAATTTTGAGGTTCGCAAAGGATTCTAGGTAACAGAACCTGGTCCGAACCGCGCAAGTCACCCCATCTTGGATTCCCCTAGGTCTCTAGTTTTCAGAAATGCACAGGTTTGGTAGGTTTCCCTAGGTGCCGGCTGAGCTAGAGGCCAAAATCTACAGGTAGGCACTTCGCAAAAAACACCTCTGTTTTGTTTCCAAAATTTGGATGTGTCCACGTTGCGCTTTGGGGTGTTTTCTGTCGCGGGCGCTAGGCCTACCCACACAAGTGAGGTATCATTTGTATCGGGAGACTTGTGGGAACGCTGGGTGGAAGGAAATTTGTGGCTCCACTCAGATTCCAGAACTTTCTGCCACAGAAATGTGAGGAACATGTGTTTTTTTAGCCAAATTTTGAGGTTCGCAAAGGATTCTAGGTAACAGAACCTGGTCCGAACCGCGCAAGTCACCCCATCTTGGATTCCCCTAGGTCTCTAGTTTTCAGAAATGCACAGGTTTGGTAGGTTTCCCTAGGTGCCGGCTGAGCTAGAGGCCAAAATCTACAGGTAGGCACTTCGCAAAAAACACCTCTGTTTTCTTTAAAAAATGTGGATGTGTCCACGTTGCGCTTTGGGGCGTTTCCTGTCGCGGGCGCTAGGCCTACCCACACAAGTGAGGTATCATTTTTATCAGGAGACTTGGGGGAACGCTGGGTGGAAGGAAATTTGTGGCTCCTCTCAGATTCCAGAACTTTCTGCCACAGAAATGTGAGGAACATGTGTTTTTTTAGCCAAATTTTGAGGTTTGCAAAGGATTCTGGGTAACAGAACCTGGTCCGAGCCCCGCAAGTCACCCCTCCTTGGATTCCCCTAGGTCTCAAGTTTTCAGAAATGCACAGGTTTGGTAGGTTTCCCTAGGTGCCGGCTGAGCTAGAGGCCAAAATCTACAGGTAGGCACTTCGCAAAAAACACCTCTGTTTTCTTTCCAAAATTTGGATGTGTCCACGTTGCGCTTTGGGGTGTTTCCTGTCGCGGGCGATAGGCCTACCCACACAAGTGAGGTATCATTTTTATCGGGAGACTTGTGGGAACGCTGGGTGGAAGGAAATTTGTGGCTCCTCTCAGATTCCAGAACTTTCTGCCACAGAAATGTGAGGAACATGTGTTTTTTTAGCCACATTTTGAGGTTCGCATAGGATTCTGGGTAATAGAACCTGGTCCGAACCCCGCAAGTCACC
Source organism: Pleurodeles waltl (assembly GCF_031143425.1). Classification (NCBI taxonomy): domain Eukaryota; kingdom Metazoa; phylum Chordata; class Amphibia; order Caudata; family Salamandridae; genus Pleurodeles; species Pleurodeles waltl. The sequence goes on from NC_090445.1 coordinate 1,116,285,721, forward strand.
TCATCTTGGATTTCCCTAGGTCTCTAGTTTTCAGAAATGCACATGTTTGGTAGGTTTCCCTAGGTGCCGGCTGAGCTAGAGGCCAAAATCTACAGGTAGGCTTTTCGCAAAAAACACCTCTGTTTTCTTTCAAAAATTTGGATGTGTCCACGTTGCGCTTTGGGGCGTTTCCTGTCGCGGGCGCTAGGCCTACCCACACAAGTGAGGTATCATTTTTATCGGGAGACTTGGGAGAATGCTGGGTGGAAGGAAATTTGTGGCTCCTCTCAGATTCCAGAACTTTCTGCCACAGAAATGTGAGAAACATGTGTTTTTTTAGCCAAATTTTGAGGTTTGCAAAGGATTCTGGGTAACAGAACCTGGTCTGAGCCCCGCAAGTCACCCCTCCTTGGATTCCCCTAGGTCTCTATTTTTCAGAAAGGCACAGGTTTGGTAGGTTTCCCTAGGTGCCGGCTGAGCAAGAGGCCAAAATCTACAGGAAGGCACTTCGCAAAAAACACCTCTGTTTTCTTTCAAAAATTTGGATGTGTCCACGTTGCGCTTTGGGGCGTTTCCTGTCGCGGGCGCTAGGCCTACCCACACAAGTGAGGTATCATTTTTATAGGGAGACTTGGGAGAATGCTGGGTGGAAGGAAATGTGTGGCTCCTCTCAGATTCCAGAACTTTCTGCCACAGAAATGTGAGAAACATGTGTTTTTTTAGCCAAATTTTGAGGTTTGCAAAGGATTCTGGGTAACAGAACCTGGTCTGAGCCCCGCAAGTCACCCCTCCTTGGATTCCCCTAGGTCTCTATTTTTCAGAAAGGCACAGGTTTGGTAGGTTTCCCTAGGTGCCGGCTGAGCTAGAGGCCAAAATCTACAGGTAGGCACTTCGCAAAAAACACCTCTGTTTTCTTTAAAAAATGTGGATGTGTCCACGTTGCGCTTTGGGGCGTTTCCTGTCGCGGGCGCTAGGCCTACCCACACAAGTGAGGTATCATTTTTATCAGGAGACTTGGGGGAACGCTGGGTGGAAGGAAATTTGTGGCTCCTCTCAGATTCCAGAACTTTCTGCCACAGAAATGTGAGGAACATGTGTTTTTTTAGCCAAATTTTGAGGTTTGCAAAGGATTCTGGGTAACAGAACCTGGTCCAAGCCCCGCAAGTCACCCCATCTTGGATTCCCCTAGGTCTCTAGTTTTCAGAAATGCACAGGTTTGGTAGGTTTCCCTAGGTGCCGGCTGAGCTAGAGGCCAAAATCTACAGGTAAGGCACTTTGCAAAAAACACCTCTGTTTTCTTTCAAAAATTTGGATGTGTCCACGTTGCACTTTGGGGCGTTTCCTGTCGCGGGCGCTAGGCCTACCCACACAAGTGAGGTATCATTTTTATCGGGAGACTTAGGGGAACGCTGGGTGGAAGGAAATTTGTGGCTCCACTCAGATTCCAGAACTTTCTGCCACAGAAATGTGAGGAACGTGTGTTTTTTTAGCCAAATTTTGAGGTTCGCAAAGGATTCTAGGTAACAGAACCTGGTCCGAACCGCGCAAGTCACCCCATCTTGGATTCCCCTAGGTCTCTAGTTTTCAGAAATGCACAGGTTTGGTAGGTTTCCCTAGGTGCCGGCTGAGCTAGAGGCCAAAATCTACAGGTAGGCACTTCGCAAAAAACACCTCTGTTTTCTTTCCAAAATTTGGATGTGTCCACGTTGCGCTTTGGGGTGTTTTCTGTCGCGGGCGCTAGGCCTACCCACACAAGTGAGGTATCATTTGTATCGGGAGACTTGTGGGAACGCTGGGTGGAAGGAAATTTGTGGCTCCACTCAGATTCCAGAACTTTCTGCCACAGAAATGTGAGGAACATGTGTTTTTTTAGCCAAATTTTGAGGTTCGCAAAGGATTCTAGGTAACAGAACCTGGTCCGAACCGCGCAAGTCACCCCATCTTGGATTCCCCTAGGTCTCTAGTTTTCAGAAATGCACAGGTTTGGTAGGTTTCCCTAGGTGCCGGCTGAGCTAGAGGCCAAAATCTACAGGTAGGCACTTCGCAAAAAACACCTCTGTTTTCTTTCAAAAATTTTGATGTGTCCACGTTGCGCTTTGGGGCGTTTCCTGTCGCGGGCGCTAGGCCTACCCACACAAGTGAGGTATCATTTTTATCGGGCGACTTGGGGGAACGCTGGGTGGAAGGAAATTTGTGGCTCCTCTCAGATTCCAGAACTTTCTGCCACAGAAATGTGAGGAACATGTGTTTTTTTAGCCAAATTTTGACGTTTGCAAAGGATTCTGGGTAACAGAACCTGGTCCGAGCCCCGCAAGTCACCCCTCCTTGGATTCCCCTAGGTCTCTAGTTTTCAGAAATGCACAGGTTTGGTAGGTTTCCCTAGGTGCCGGCTGAGCTAGAGGCCAAAATCTACAGGTAAGGCACTTTGCAAAAAACACCTCTGTTTTCTTTCAAAAATTTGGATGTGTCCACGTTGCACTTTGGGGCGTTTCCTGTCGCGGGCGCTAGGCCTACCCACACAAGTGAGGTATCATTTTTATCGGGAGACTTAGGGGAACGCTGGGTGGAAGGAAATTTGTGGCTCCACTCAGATTCCAGAACTTTCTGCCACAGAAATGTGAGGAACGTGTGTTTTTTTAGCCAAATTTTGAGGTTCGCAAAGGATTCTGGGTAACAGAACCTGGTCCGAACCGCGCAAGTCACCCCATCTTGGATTCCCCTAGGTCTCTAGTTTTCAGAAATGCACAGGTTTGGTAGGTTTCCCTAGGTGCCGGCTGAGCTAGAGGCCAAAATCTACAGGTAGGCACTTCGCAAAAAACACCTCTGTTTTCTTTCAAAAATTTGGATGTGTCCACGTTGCGCTTTGGGGCGTTTCCTGTCGCGGGCGCTAGGCCTACCCACACAAGTGAGGTATCATTTTTATCGGGAGACTTGGGGGAACGCTGGGTGGAAGGAAATTTGTGGCTCCTCTCAGATTCCAGAACTTTCTGCCACAGAAATGTGAGGAACATGTGTTTTTTTAGCCAAATTTTGAGGTTTGCAAAGGATTCTGGGTAACAGAACCTGGTCCGAGCCCCGCAAGTCACCCCTCCTTGGATTCCCCTAGGTCTCAAGTTTTCAGAAATGCACAGGTTTGGTAGGTTTCCCTAGGTGCCAGCTGAGCTAGAGGCCAAAATCTACAGGTAGGCACTTCGCAAAAAACACCTCTGTTTTCTTTCAAAAATTTGGATGTGTCCACGTTGCGCTTTGGGGCGTTTCCTGTCGCGGGCGCTAGACCTACCCACACAAGTGAGGTATCATTTTTATCGGGAGACTTGGGAGAATGCTGGGTGGAAGGAAATGTGTGGCTCCTCTCAGATTCCAGAACTTTCTGCCACAGAAATGTGAGAAACATGTGTTTTTTTAGCCAAATTTTGAGGTTTGCAAAGGATTCTGGGTAACAGAACCTGGTCTGAGCCCCGCAAGTCACCCCTCCTTGGATTCCCCTAGGTCTCTATTTTTCAGAAAGGCACAGGTTTGGTAGGTTTCCCTAGGTGCCGGCTGAGCTAGAGGCCAAAATCTACAGGTAGGCACTTCGCAAAAAACACCTCTGTTTTCTTTAAAAAATGTGGATGTGTCCACGTTGCGCTTTGGGGCGTTTCCTGTCGCGGGCGCTAGGCCTACCCACACAAGTGAGGTATCATTTTTATCAGGAGACTTGGGGGAACGCTGGGTGGAAGGAAATTTGTGGCTCCTCTCAGATTCCAGAACTTTCTGCCACAGAAATGTGAGGAACATGTGTTTTTTTAGCCAAATTTTGAGGTTTGCAAAGGATTCTGGGTAACAGAACCTGGTCCAAGCCCCGCAAGTCACCCCATCTTGGATTCCCCTAGGTCTCTAGTTTTCAGAAATGCACAGGTTTGGTAGGTTTCCCTAGGTGCCGGCTGAGCTAGAGGCCAAAATCTACAGGTAGGCACTTCGCAAAAAACACCTCTGTTTTCTTTCAAAAATTTGGATGTGTCCACGTTGCGCTTTGGGGCGTTTCCTGTCGCGGGCGCTAGGCCTACCCACACAAGTGAGGTATCATTTTTATCGGGAGACTTGGGGGAACGCTGGGTGGAAGGAAATTTGTGGCTCCTCTCAGATTCCAGAACTTTCTGCCACAGAAATGTGAGGAACATGTGTTTTTTTAGCCAAATTTTGAGGTTTGCAAAGGATTCTGGGTAACAGAACCTGGTCCGAGCCCCGCAAGTCACCCCTCCTTGGATTCCCCTAGGTCTCAAGTTTTCAGAAATGCACAGGTTTGGTAGGTTTCCCTAGGTGCCGGCTGAGCTAGAGGCCAAAATCTACAGGTAAGGCACTTTGCAAAAAACACCTCTGTTTTCTTTCAAAAATTTGGATGTGTCCACGTTGCACTTTGGGGCGTTTCCTGTCGCGGGCGCTAGGCCTACCCACACAAGTGAGGTATCATTTTTATCGGGAGACTTAGGGGAACGCTGGGTGGAAGGAAATTTGTGGCTCCACTCAGATTCCAGAACTTTCTGCCACAGAAATGTGAGGAACGTGTGTTTTTTTAGCCAAATTTTGAGGTTCGCAAAGGATTCTAGGTAACAGAACCTGGTCCGAACCGCGCAAGTCACCCCATCTTGGATTCCCCTAGGTCTCTAGTTTTCAGAAATGCACAGGTTTGGTAGGTTTCCCTAGGTGCCGGCTGAGCTAGAGGCCAAAATCTACAGGTAGGCACTTCGCAAAAAACACCTCTGTTTTCTTTCAAAAATTTTGATGTGTCCACGTTGCGCTTTGGGGCGTTTCCTGTCGCGGGCGCTAGGCCTACCCACACAAGTGAGGTATCATTTTTATCGGGCGACTTGGGGGAACGCTGGGTGGAAGGAAATTTGTGGCTCCTCTCAGATTCCAGAACTTTCTGCCACAGAAATGTGAGGAACATGTGTTTTTTTAGCCAAATTTTGAGGTTTGCAAAGGATTCTGGGTAACAGAACCTGGTCCGAGCCCCGCAAGTCACCCCTCCTTGGATTCCCCTAGGTCTCTAGTTTTCAGAAATGCACAGGTTTGGTAGGTTTCCCTAGGTGCCGGCTGAGCTAGAGGCCAAAATCTACAGGTAAGGCACTTTGCAAAAAACACCTCTGTTTTCTTTCAAAAATTTGGATGTGTCCACGTTGCACTTTGGGGCGTTTCCTGTCGCGGGCGCTAGGCCTACCCACACAAGTGAGGTATCATTTTTATCGGGAGACTTAGGGGAACGCTGGGTGGAAGGAAATTTGTGGCTCCACTCAGATTCCAGAACTTTCTACCACAGAAATGTGAGGAACGTGTGTTTTTTTAGCCAAATTTTGAGGTTTGCAAAGGATTCTGGGTAACAGAACCTGGTCCGAGCCCCGCAAGTCACCCCTCCTTGGATTCCCCTAGGTCTCAAGTTTTCAGAAATGCACAGGTTTGGTAGGTTTCCCTAGGTGCCGGCTGAGCTAGAGGCCAAAATCTACAGGTAGGCACTTCGCAAAAAACACCTCTGTTTTCTTTCCAAAATTTGGATGTGTCCACGTTGCGCTTTGGGGTGTTTCCTGTCGCGGGCGATAGGCCTACCCACACAAGTGAGGTATCATTTTTATCGGGAGACTTGTGGGAACGCTGGGTGGAAGGAAATTTGTGGCTCCTCTCAGATTCCAGAACTTTCTGCCACAGAAATGTGAGGAACATGTGTTTTTTTAGCCACATTTTGAGGTTCGCATAGGATTCTGGGTAATAGAACCTGGTCCGAACCCCGCAAGTCACCTCATCTTGGATTTCCCTAGGTCTCTAGTTTTCAGAAATGCACATGTTTGATAGGTTTCCCTAGGTGCCGGCTGAGCTAGAGGCCAAAATCTACAGGTAGGCTTTTCGCAAAAAACACCTCTGTTTTCTTTCAAAAATTTGGATGTGTCCACGTTGCGCTTTGGGGCGTTTCCTGTCGCGGGCGCTAGGCCTACCCACACAAGTGAGGTATCATTTTTATCGGGAGACTTCTGGGAACGCTGGGTGGAAGGAAATTTGTGGCTCCTCTCAGATTCCAGAACTTTCTGCCACAGAAATGTGAGGAACGTGTGTTTTTTTAGCCAAATTTTGAGGTTCGCAAAGGATTCTAGGTAACAGAACCTGGTCCGAACCGCGCAAGTCACCCCATCTTGGATTCCCCTAGGTCTCTAGTTTTCAGAAATGCACAGGTTTGGTAGGTTTCCCTAGGTGCCGGCTGAGCTAGAGGCCAAAATCTACAGGTAGGCACTTCGCAAAAAACACCTCTGTTTTCTTTCCAAAATTTGGATGTGTTCACGTTGCGCTTTGGGGTGTTTTCTGTCGCGGGCGCTAGGCCTACCCACACAAGTGAGGTATCATTTGTATCGGGAGACTTGTGGGAACGCTGGGTGGAAGGAAATTTGTGGCTCCACTCAGATTCCAGAACTTTCTGCCACAGAAATGTGAGGAACATGTGTTTTTTTAGCCAAATTTTGAGGTTCGCAAAGGATTCTAGGTAACAGAACCTGGTCCGAACCGCGCAAGTCACCCCATCTTGGATTCCCCTAGGTCTCTAGTTTTCAGAAATGCACAGGTTTGGTAGGTTTCCCTAGGTGCCGGCTGAGCTAGAGGCCAAAATCTACAGGTAGGCACTTCGCAAAAAACACCTCTGTTTTCTTTCAAAAATTTTGATGTGTCCACGTTGCGCTTTGGGGCGTTTCCTGTCGCGGGCGCTAGGCCTACCCACACAAGTGAGGTATAATTTTTATCGGGCGACTTGGGGGAACGCTGGGTGGAAGGAAATTTGTGGCTCCTCTCAGATTCCAGAACTTTCTGCCACAGAAATGTGAGGAACATGTGTTTTTTTAGCCAAATTTTGACGTTTGCAAAGGATTCTGGGTAACAGAACCTGGTCCGAGCCCCGCAAGTCACCCCTCCTTGGATTCCCCTAGGTCTCTAGTTTTCAGAAATGCACAGGTTTGGTAGGTTTCCCTAGGTGCCGGCTGAGCTAGAGGCCAAAATCTACAGGTAAGGCACTTTGCAAAAAACACCTCTGTTTTCTTTCAAAAATTTGGATGTGTCCACGTTGCACTTTGGGGCGTTTCCTGTCGCGGGCGCTAGGCCTACCCACACAAGTGAGGTATCATTTTTATCGGGAGACTTAGGGGAACGCTGGGTGGAAGGAAATTTGTGGCTCCACTCAGATTCCAGAACTTTCTGCCACAGAAATGTGAGGAACGTGTGTTTTTTTAGCCAAATTTTGAGGTTCGCAAAGGATTCTGGGTAACAGAACCTGGTTCAAACCGCGCAAGTCACCCCATCTTGGATTCCCCTAGGTCTCTAGTTTTCAGAAATGCACAGGTTTGGTAGGTTTCCCTAGGTGCCGGCTGAGCTAGAGGCCAAAATCTACAGGTAGGCACTTCGCAAAAAACACCTCTGTTTTCTTTCAAAAATTTGGATGTGTCCACGTTGCGCTTTGGGGCGTTTCCTGTCGCGGGCGCTAGGCCTACCCACACAAGTGAGGTATCATTTTTATCGGGAGACTTGGGGGAACGCTGGGTGGAAGGAAATTTGTGGCTCCTCTCAGATTCCAGAACTTTCTGCCACAGAAATGTGAGGAACATGTGTTTTTTTAGCCAAATTTTGAGGTTTGCAAAGGATTCTGGGTAACAGAACCTGGTCCGAGCCCCGCAAGTCACCCCTCCTTGGATTCCCCTAGGTCTCAAGTTTTCAGAAATGCACAGGTTTGGTAGGTTTCCCTAGGTGCCGGCTGAGCTAGAGGCCAAAATCTACAGGTAGGCACTTCGCAAAAAACACCTCTGTTTTCTTTCAAAAATTTGGATGTGTCCACGTTGCGCTTTGGGGCGTTTCCTGTCGCGGGCGCTAGACCTACCCACACAAGTGAGGTATCATTTTTATCGGGAGACTTGGGAGAATGCTGGGTGGAAGGAAATGTGTGGCTCCTCTCAGATTCCAGAACTTTCTGCCACAGAAATGTGAGAAACATGTGTTTTTTTAGCCAAATTTTGAGGTTTGCAAAGGATTCTGGGTAACAGAACCTGGTCTGAGCCCCGCAAGTCACCCCTCCTTGGATTCCCCTAGGTCTCTATTTTTCAGAAAGGCACAGGTTTGGTAGGTTTCCCTAGGTGCCGGCTGAGCTAGAGGCCAAAATCTACAGGTAGGCACTTCGCAAAAAACACCTCTGTTTTCTTTAAAAAATGTGGATGTGTCTACGTTGCGCTTTGGGGCGTTTCCTGTCGCGGGCGCTAGGCCTACCCACACAAGTGAGGTATCATTTTTATCAGGAGACTTGGGGGAACGCTGGGTGGAAGGAAATTTGTGGCTCCTCTCAGATTCCAGAACTTTCTGCCACAGAAATGTGAGGAACATGTGTTTTTTTAGCCAAATTTTGAGGTTTGCAAAGGATTCTGGGTAACAGAACCTGGTCCAAGCCCCGCAAGTCACCCCATCTTGGATTCCCCTAGGTCTCTAGTTTTCAGAAATGCACAGGTTTGGTAGGTTTCCCTAGGTGCCGGCTGAGCTAGAGGCCAAAATCTACAGGTAAGGCACTTTGCAAAAAACACCTCTGTTTTCTTTCAAAAATTTGGATGTGTCCACGTTGCACTTTGGGGCGTTTCCTGTCGCGGGCGCTAGGCCTACCCACACAAGTGAGGTATCATTTTTATCGGGAGACTTAGGGGAACGCTGGGTGGAAGGAAATTTGTGGCTCCACTCAGATTCCAGAACTTTCTGCCACAGAAATGTGAGGAACGTGTGTTTTTTTAGCCAAATTTTGAGGTTCGCAAAGGATTCTAGGTAACAGAACCTGGTCCGAACCGCGCAAGTCACCCCATCTTGGATTCCCCTAGGTCTCTAGTTTTCAGAAATGCACAGGTTTGGTAGGTTTCCCTAGGTGCCGGCTGAGCTAGAGGCCAAAATCTACAGGTAGGCACTTCGCAAAAAACACCTCTGTTTTCTTTCCAAAATTTGGATGTGTCCACGTTGCGCTTTGGGGTGTTTTCTGTCGCGGGCGCTAGGCCTACCCACACAAGTGAGGTATCATTTGTATCGGGAGACTTGTGGGAACGCTGGGTGGAAGGAAATGTGTGGCTCCACTCAGATTCCAGAACTTTCTGCCACAGAAATGTGAGGAACATGTGTTTTTTTAGCCAAATTTTGAGGTTCGCAAAGGATTCTAGGTAACAGAACCTGGTCCGAACCGCGCAAGTCACCCCCATCTTGGATTCCCCTAGGTCTCTAGTTTTCAGAAATGCACAGGTTTGGTAGGTTTCCCTAGGTGCCGGCTGAGCTAGAGGCCAAAATCTACAGGTAGGCACTTCGCAAAAAACACCTCTGTTTTCTTTCAAAAATTTTGATGTGTCCACGTTGCGCTTTGGGGCGTTTCCTGTCGCGGGCGCTAGGCCTACCCACACAAGTGAGGTATCATTTTTATCGGGCGACTTGGGGGAACGCTGGGTGGAAGGAAATTTGTGGCTCCTCTCAGATTCCAGAACTTTCTGCCACAGAAATGTGAGGAACATGTGTTTTTTTAGCCAAATTTTGAGGTTTGCAAAGGATTCTGGGTAACAGAACCTGGTCCGAGCCCCGCAAGTCACCCCTCCTTGGATTCCCCTAGGTCTCTAGTTTTCAGAAATGCACAGGTTTGGTAGGTTTCCCTAGGTGCCGGCTGAGCTAGAGGCCAAAATCTACAGGTAAGGCACTTTGCAAAAAACACCTCTGTTTTCTTTCAAAAATGTGGATGTGTCCACGTTGCACTTTGGGGCGTTTCCTGTCGCGGGCGCTAGGCCTACCCACACAAGTGAGGTATCATTTTTATCGGGAGACTTAGGGGAACGCTGGGTGGAAGGAAATTTGTGGCTCCACTCAGATTCCAGAACTTTCTGCCACAGAAATGTGAGGAACGTGTGTTTTTTTAGCCAAATTTTGAGGTTCGCAAAGGATTCTGGGTAACAGAACCTGGTCCGAACCGCGCAAGTCACCCCATCTTGGATTCCCCTAGGTCTCTAGTTTTCAGAAATGCACAGGTTTGGTAGGTTTCCCTAGGTGCCGGCTGAGCTAGAGGCCAAAATCTACAGGTAGGCACTTCGCAAAAAACACCTCTGTTTTCTTTCAAAAATTTGGATGTGTCCACGTTGCGCTTTGGGGCGTTTCCTGTCGCGGGCGCTAGGCCTACCCACACAAGTGAGGTATCATTTTTATCGGGAGACTTGGGGGAACGCTGGGTGGAAGGAAATTTGTGGCTCCTCTCAGATTCCAGAACTTTCTGCCACAGAAATGTGAGGAACATGTGTTTTTTTAGCCAAATTTTGAGGTTTGCAAAGGATTCTGGGTAACAGAACCTGGTCCGAGCCCCGCAAGTCACCCCTCCTTGGATTCCCCTAGGTCTCAAGTTTTCAGAAATGCACAGGTTTGGTAGGTTTCCCTAGGTGCCGGCTGAGCTAGAGGCCAAAATCTACAGGTAGGCACTTCGCAAAAAACACCTCTGTTTTCTTTCCAAAATTTGGATGTGTCCACGTTGCGCTTTGGGGTGTTTCCTGTCGCGGGCGCTAGGCCTACCCACACAAGTGAGGTATCATTTTTATCGGGAGACTTCTGGGAACGCTGGGTGGAAGGAAATTTGTGGCTCCTCTCAGATTCCAGAACTTTCTGCCACAGAAATGTGAGGAACATGTGTTTTTTTAGCCACATTTTGAGGTTTGCAAAGGATTCTGGGTAATAGAACCTGGTCCGAACCCTGCAAGTCACCTCATCTTGGATTTCCCTAGGTCTCTAGTTTTCAGAAATGCACAGGTTTGGTAGGTTTCCCTAGGTGCCGGCTGAGCTAGAGGCCAAAATCTACAGGTAGGCACTTCGCAAAAAACACCTCTGTTTTCTTTCAAAAATTTGGATGTGTCCACGTTGCGCTTTGGGGCGTTTCCTGTCGCGGGCGCTAGGCCTACCCACACAAGTGAGGTATAATTTTTATCGGGAGACTTGGGGGAATGCTGGGTGGAAGGAAATTTGTGGCTCCTCTCAGATTCCAGAACTTTCTGCCACAGAAATGTGAGAAACATGTGTTTTTTTAGCCAAATTTTGAGGTTTGCAAAGGATTCTGGGTAACAGAACCTGGTCTGAGCCCCGCAAGTCACCCCTCCTTGGATTCCCCTAGGTCTCTATTTTTCAGAAAGGCACAGGTTTGGTAGGTTTCCCTAGGTGCCGGCTGAGCTAGAGGCCAAAATCTACAGGTAGGCACTTTGCAAAAAACACCTCTGTTTTCTTTAAAAAATGTGGATGTGTCCACGTTGCGCTTTGGGGCGTTTCCTGTCGCGGGCGCTAGGCGTACCCTTACAAGTGAGATATCATTTTTATCGGGAGACTTGGGGGAACGCTGGGTGGAAGGAAATTTGTGGCTCCTCTCAGATTCCAGAACTTTCTGCCACAGAAATGTGAGGAACATGTGTTTTTTTAGCCAAATTTTGAGGTTTGCAAAGGATTCTGGGTAACAGAACCTGGTCCGAGCCCCGCAAGTCACCCCTCCTTGGATTCCCCTAGGTCTCAAGTTTTCAGAAATGCACAGGTTTGGTAGGTTTCCCTAGGTGCCGGCTGAGCTAGAGGCCAAAATCTACAGGTAGGCACTTCGCAAAAAACACCTCTGTTTTCTTTCCAAAATTTGGATGTGTCCACGTTGCGCTTTGGGGTGTTTCCTGTCGCGGGCGCTAGGCCTACCCACACAAGTGAGGTATCATTTTTATCGGGAGACTTCTGGGAACGCTGGGTGGAAGGAAATTTGTGGCTCCTCTCAGATTCCAGAACTTTCTGCCACAGAAATGTGAGGAACATGTGTTTTTTTAGCCACATTTTGAGGTTTGCAAAGGATTCTGGGTAATAGAACCTGGTCCGAACCCCGCAAGTCACCTCATCTTGGATTTCCCTAGGTCTCTAGTTTTCAGAAATGCACAGGTTTGGTAGGTTTCCCTAGGTGCCGGCTGAGCTAGAGGCCAAAATCTACAGGTAGGCACTTCGCAAAAAACACCTCTGTTTTCTTTCAAAAATTTGGATGTGTCCACGTTGCGCTTTGGGGCGTTTCCTGTCGCGGGCGCTAGGCCTACCCACACAAGTGAGGTATAATTTTTATCGGGAGACTTGGGGGAATGCTGGGTGGAAGGAAATTTGTGGCTCCTCTCAGATTCCAGAACTTTCTGCCACAGAAATGTGAGAAACATGTGTTTTTTTAGCCAAATTTTGAGGTTTGCAAAGGATTCTGGGTAACAGAACCTGGTCTGAGCCCCGCAAGTCACCCCTCCTTGGATTCCCCTAGGTCTCTATTTTTCAGAAAGGCACAGGTTTGGTAGGTTTCCCTAGGTGCCGGCTGAGCTAGAGGCCAAAATCTACAGGTAGGCACTTCGCAAAAAACACCTCTGTTTTCTTTAAAAAATGTGGATGTGTCCACGTTGCGCTTTGGGGCGTTTCCTGTCGCGGGCGCTAGGCGTACCCTTACAAGTGAGATATCATTTTTATCGGGAGACTTGGGGGAACGCTGGGTGGAAGGAAATTTGTGGCTCCTCTCAGATTCCAGAACTTTCTGCCACAGAAATGTGAGGAACATGTGTTTTTTTAGCCAAATTTTGAGGTTCGCATAGGATTCTGGGTAACAGAACCTGGTCCGAGCCCCGCAAGTCACCCCTCCTTGGATTCCCCTAGGTCTCTAGTTTTCAGAAATGCACAGGTTTGGTAGGTTTCACTAGGTGCCGGCTGAGCTAGAGGCCAAAATCTACAGGTAGGCACTTCGCAAAAAACACCTCTGTTTTCTTGAAAAAATTTGGATGTGTCCACGTTGCGCTTTGGGGCGTTTCCTGTCACGGGCGCTAGGCCTACCCACACAAGTGAGGTATAATTTTTATCGGGAGACTTGGGGGAACGCTGGGTGGAAGGAAATTTGTGGCTCCTCTCAGATTCCAGAACTTTCTGCCACAGAAATGTGAGGAACATGTGTTTTTTTAGCCAAATTTTGAGGTTCGCAAAGGATTCTGGGTAACAGAACCTGGTCCGAGCCCCGCAAGTCACCCCTCCTTGGATTCCCCTAGGTCTCTAGTTTTCAGAAATGCACAGGTTTGGTAGGTTTCCCTAGGTGCCGGCTGAGCTAGAGGCCAAAATCTACAGGTAGGCACTTCGCAAAAAACACCTCTGTTTTCTTTCAAAAATTTGGATGTGTCCACGTTGCGCTTTGGGGCGTTTCCTGTCGCGGGCGCTAGGCCTACCCACACAAGTGAGGTATCATTTTTATCGGGAGACTTGGGGGAACGCTGGGTGGAAGGAAATTTGTGGCTCCTCTCAGATTCCAGAACTTTCTGCCACAGAAATGTGAGGAACATGTGTTTTTTTAGCCAAATTTTGAGGTTTGCAAAGGATTCTGGGTAACAGAACCTGGTCCGAGCCCCGCAAGTCACCCCTCCTTGGATTCCCCTAGGTCTCAAGTTTTCAGAAATGCACAGCTTTGGTAGGTTTCCCTAGGTGCCGGCTCAGCTAGAGGCCAAAATCTACAGGTAGGCACTTCGCAAAAAACACCTCTGTTTTCTTTCCAAAATTTGGATGTGTCCACGTTGCGCTTTGGGGTGTTTCCTGTCGCGGGCGCTAGGCCTACCCACACAAGTGAGGTATCATTTTTATCGGGAGACTTGTGGGAACGCTGGGTGGAAGGAAATTTGTGGCTCCTCTCAGATTCCAGAACTTTCTGCCACAGAAATGTGAGGAACATGTGTTTTTTTAGCCACATTTTGAGGTTCGCATAGGATTCTGGGTAATAGAACCTGGTCCGAACCCCGCAAGTCACCTCATCTTGGATTTCCCTAGGTCTCTAGTTTTCAGAAATGCACAGGTTTGGTAGGTTTCCCTAGGTGCCGGCTGAGCTAGAGGCCAAAATCTACAGGTAGGCACTTCGCAAAAAACACCTCTGTTTTCTTTCAAAAATTTGGATGTGTCCACGTTGCGCTTTGGGGCGTTTCCTGTCGCGGGCGCTAGGCCTACCCACACAAGTGAGGTATCATTTTTATCGGGAGACTTGGGAGAATGCTGGGTGGAAGGAAATTTGTGGCTCCTCTCAGATTCCAGAACTTTCTGCCTCAGAAATGTGAGAAACATGTGTTTTTTTAGCCAAATTTTGAGGTTTGCAAAGGATTCTGGGTAACAGAACCTGGTCTGAGCCCCGCAAGTCACCCCTCCTTGGATTCCCCTAGGTCTCTATTTTTCAGAAAGGCACAGGTTTGGTAGGTTTCCCTAGGTGCCGGCTGAGCAAGAGGCCAAAATCTACAGGAAGGCACTTCGCAAAAAACACCTCTGTTTTCTTTCAAAAATGTGGATGTGTCCACGTTGCGCTTTGGGGCGTTTCCTGTTGCGGGCGCTAGGCCTACCCACACAAGTGAGGTATCATTTTTATCGGGAGACTTGGGAGAATGCTGGGTGGAAGGAAATGTGTGGCTCCTCTCAGATTCCAGAACTTTCTGCCACAGAAATGTGAGAAACATGTGTTTTTTTAGCCAAATTTTGAGGTTTGCAAAGGATTCTGGGTAACAGAACCTGGTCTGAGCCCCGCAAGTCACCCCTCCTTGGATTCCCCTAGGTCTCTATTTTTCAGAAAGGCACAGGTTTGGTAGGTTTCCCTAGGTGCCGGCTGAGCTAGAGGCCAAAATCTACAGGTAGGCACTTCGCAAAAAACACCTCTGTTTTCTTTAAAAAATTTGGATGTGTCCACGTTGCGCTTTGGGGCGTTTCCTGTCGCGGGCGCTAGGCCTACCCACACAAGTGAGGTATCATTTTTATCAGGAGACTTGGGGGAACGCTGGGTGGAAGGAAATTTGTGGCTCCTCTCAGATTCCAGAACTTTCTGCCACAGAAATGTGAGGAACATGTGTTTTTTTAGCCAAATTTTGAGGTTTGCAAAGGATTCTGGGTAACAGAACCTGGTCCAAGCCCCGCAAGTCACCCCATCTTGGATTCCCCTAGGTCTCTAGTTTTCAGAAATGCACAGGTTTGGTAGGTTTCCCTAGGTGCCGGCTGAGCTAGAGGCCAAAATCTACAGGTAAGGCACTTTGCAAAAAACACCTCTGTTTTCTTTCAAAAATTTGGATGTGTCCACGTTGCACTTTGGGGCGTTTCCTGTCGCGGGCGCTAGTCCTACCCACACAAGTGAGGTATCATTTGTATCGGGAGACTTGTGGGAACGCTGGGTGGAAGGAAATTTGTGGCTCCACTCAGATTCCAGAACTTTCTGCCACAGAAATGTGAGGAACATGTGTTTTTTTAGCCAAATTTTGAGGTTTGCAAAGGATTCTGGGTAACAGAACCTGGTCCGAGCCCCGCAAGTCACCCCTCCTTGGATTCCCCTAGGTCTCAAGTTTTCAGAAATGCACAGGTTTGGTAGGTTTCCCTAGGTGCCGGCTGAGCTAGAGGCCAAAATCTACAGGTAGGCACTTCGCAATAAACACCTCTGTTTTCTTTCCAAAATTTGGATGTGTCCACGTTGCGCTTTGGGGTGTTTCCTGTCGCGGGCGATAGGCCTACCCACACAAGTGAGGTATCATTTTTATCGGGAGACTTGTGGGAACGCTGGGTGGAAGGAAATTTGTGGCTCCTCTCAGATTCCAGAACTTTCTGCCACAGAAATGTGAGGAACATGTGTTTTTTTAGCCACATTTTGAGGTTCGCATAGGATTCTGGGTAATAGAACCTGGTCCGAACCCCGCAAGTCACCTCATCTTGGATTTCCCTAGGTCTCTAGTTTTCAGAAATGCACATGTTTGGTAGGTTTCCCTAGGTGCCGGCTGAGCTAGAGGCCAAAATCTACAGGTAGGCTTTTCGCAAAAAACACCTCTGTTTTCTTTCAAAAATTTGGATGTGTCCACGTTGCGCTTTGGGGCGTTTCCTGTCGCGGGCGCTAGGCCTACCCACACAAGTGAGGTATCATTTTTATCGGGAGACTTGGGAGAATGCTGGGTGGAAGGAAATTTGTGGCTCCTCTCAGATTCCAGAACTTTCTGCCACAGAAATGTGAGAAACATGTGTTTTTTTAGCCAAATTTTGAGGTTTGCAATGATTCTGGGTAACAGAACCTGGTCTGAGCCCCGCAAGTCACCCCTCCTTGGATTCCCCTAGGTCTCTATTTTTCAGAAAGGCACAGGTTTGGTAGGTTTCCCTAGGTGCCGGCTGAGCAAGAGGCCAAAATCTACAGGAAGGCACTTCGCAAAAAACACCTCTGTTTTCTTTCAAAAATTTGGATGTGTCCACGTTGCGCTTTGGGGCGTTTCCTGTCGCGGGCGCTAGGCCTACCCACACAAGTGAGGTATCATTTTTATAGGGAGACTTGGGAGAATGCTGGGTGGAAGGAAATGTGTGGCTCCTCTCAGATTCCAGAACTTTCTGCCACAGAAATGTGAGAAACATGTGTTTTTTTAGCCAAATTTTGAGGTTTGCAAAGGATTCTGGGTAACAGAACCTGGTCTGAGCCCCGCAAGTCACCCCTCCTTGGATTCCCCTAGGTCTCTATTTTTCAGAAAGGCACAGGTTTGGTAGGTTTCCCTAGGTGCCGGCTGAGCAAGAGGCCAAAATCTACAGGAAGGCACTTCGCAAAAAACACCTCTGTTTTCTTTCAAAAATTTGGATGTGTCCACGTTGCGCTTTGGGGCGTTTCCTGTCGCGGGCGCTAGGCCTACCCACACAAGTGAGGTATCATTGTTATCAGGAGACTTGGGGGAACGCTGGGTGGAAGGAAATTTGTGGCTCCTCTCAGATTCCAGAACTTTCTGCCACAGAAATGTGAGGAACATGTGTTTTTTTAGCCAAATTTTGAGGTTTGCAAAGGATTCTGGGTAACAGAACCTGGTCCAAGCCCCGCAAGTCACCCCATCTTGGATTCCCCTAGGTCTCTAGTTTTCAGAAATGCACAGGTTTGGTTGGTTTCCCTAGGTGCCGGCTGAGCTAGAGGCCAAAATCTACAGGTAAGGCACTTTGCAAAAAACACCTCTGTTTTCTTTAAAAAATTTGGATGTGTCCACGTTGCACTTTGGGGCGTTTCCTGTCGCGGGCGCTAGGCCTACCCACACAAGTGAGGTATCATTTTTATCGGGAGACTTAGGGGAACGCTGGGTGGAAGGAAATTTGTGGCTCCACTCAGATTCCAGAACTTTCTGCCACAGAAATGTGAGGAACGTGTGTTTTTTTAGCCAAATTTTGAGGTTCGCAAAGGATTCTAGGTAACAGAACCTGGTCCGAACCGCGCAAGTCACCCCATCTTGGATTCCCCTAGGTCTCTAGTTTTCAGAAATGCACAGGTTTGGTAGGTTTCCCTAGGTGCAGGCTGAGCTAGAGGCCAAAATCTACAGGTAGGCACTTCGCAAAAAACACCTCTGTTTTCTTTCCAAAATTTGGATGTGTCCACGTTGCGCTTTGGGGTGTTTTCTGTCGCGGGCGCTAGGCCTACCCACACAAGTGAGGTATCATTTGTATCGGGAGACTTGTGGGAACGCTGGGTGGAAGGAAATTTGTGGCTCCACTCAGATTCCAGAACTTTCTGCCACAGAAATGTGAGGAACATGTGTTTTTTTAGCCAAATTTTGAGGTTCGCAAAGGATTCTAGGTAACAGAACCTGGTCCGAACCGCGCAAGTCACCCCATCTTGGATTCCCCTAGGTCTCTAGTTTTCAGAAATGCACAGGTTTGGTAGGTTTCCCTAGGTGCCGGCTGAGCTAGAGGCCAAAATCTACAGGTAGGCACTTCGCAAAAAACACCTCTGTTTTCTTTCAAAAATTTTGATGTGTCCACGTTGCGCTTTGGGGCGTTTCCTGTCGCGGGCGCTAGGCCTACCCACACAAGTGAGGTATCATTTTTATCGGGCGACTTGGGGGAACGCTGGGTGGAAGGAAATTTGTGGCTCCTCTCAGATTCCAGAACTTTCTGCCACAGAAATGTGAGGAACATGTGTTTTTTTAGCCAAATTTTGAGGTTTGCAAAGGATTCTGGGTAACAGAACCTGGTCCGAGCCCCGCAAGTCACCCCTCCTTGGATTCCCCTAGGTCTCTAGTTTTCAGAAATGCACAGGTTTGGTAGGTTTCCCTAGGTGCCGGCTGAGCTAGAGTCCAAAATCTACAGGTAAGGCACTTTGCAAAAAACACCTCTGTTTTCTTTCAAAAATTTGGATGTGTCCACGTTGCACTTTGGGGCGTTTCCTGTCGCGGGCGCTAGGCCTACCCACACAAGTGAGGTATCATTTTTATCGGGAGACTTAGGGGAACGCTGGGTGGAAGGAAATTTGTGGCTCCACTCAGATTCCAGAACTTTCTGCCACAGAAATGTGAGGAACGTGTGTTTTTTTAGCCAAATTTTGAGGTGCGCAAAGGATTCTGGGTAACAGAACCTGGTCCGAACCGCGCAAGTCACCCCATCTTGGATTCCCTAGGTCTCTAGTTTTCAGAAATGCACAGGTTTGGTAGGTTTCCCTAGGTGCCGGCTGAGCTAGAGGCCAAAATCTACAGGTAGGCACTTCGCAAAAAACACCTCTGTTTTCTTTCAAAAATTTGGATGTGTCCACGTTGCGCTTTGGGGCGTTTCCTGTCGCGGGCGCTAGGCCTACCCACACAAGTGAGGTATCATTTTTATCGGGAGACTTGGGGGAACGCTGGGTGGAAGGAAATTTGTGGCTCCTCTCAGATTCCAGAACTTTCTGCCACAGAAATGTGAGGAACATGTGTTTTTTTAGCCAAATTTTGAGGTTTGCAAAGGATTCTGGGTAACAGAACCTGGTCCGAGCCCCGCAAGTCACCCCTCCTTGGATTCCCCTAGGTCTCAAGTTTTCAGAAATGCACAGGTTTGGTAGGTTTCCCTAGGTGCCGGCTGAGCTAGAGGCCAAAATCTACAGGTAGGCACTTCGCAAAAAACACCTCTGTTTTCTTTCAAAAATGTGGATGTGTCCACGTTGCGCTTTGAGGCGTTTCCTGTCGCGGGCGCTAGGCCTACCCACACAAGTGAGGTATCATTTTTATCGGGAGACTTGGGAGAATGCTGGGTGGAAGGAAATGTGTGGCTCCTCTCAGATTCCAGAACTTTCTGCCACAGAAATGTGAGAAACATGTGTTTTTTTAGCCAAATTTTGAGGTTTGCAAAGGATTCTGGGTAACAGAACCTGGTCTGAGCCCCGCAAGTCACCCCTCCTTGGATTCCCCTAGGTCTCTATTTTTCAGAAAGGCACAGGTTTGGTAGGTTTCCCTAGGTGCCGGCTGAGCTAGAGGCCAAAATCTACAGGTAGGCACTTCGCAAAAAACACCTCTGTTTTCTTTAAAAAATGTGGATGTGTCCACGTTGCGCTTTGGGGCGTTTCCTGTCGCGGGCGCTAGGCCTACCCACACAAGTGAGGTATCATTTTTATCAGGAGACTTGGGGGAACGCTGGGTGGAAGGAAATTTGTGGCTCCTCTCAGATTCCAGAACTTTCTGCCACAGAAATGTGAGGAACATGTGTTTTTTTAGCCAAATTTTGAGGTTTGCAAAGGATTCTGGGTAACAGAACCTGGTCCAAGCCCCGCAAGTCACCCCATCTTGGATTCCCCTAGGTCTCTAGTTTTCAGAAATGCACAGGTTTGGTAGGTTTCCCTAGGTGCCGGCTGAGCTAGAGGCCAAAATCTACAGGTAAGGCACTTTGCAAAAAACACCTCTGTTTTCTTTCAAAAATTTGGATGTGTCCACGTTGCACTTTGGGGCGTTTCCTGTCGCGGGCGCTAGGCCTACCCACACAAGTGAGGTATCATTTTTATCGGGAGACTTAGGGGAACGCTGGGTGGAAGGAAATTTGTGGCTCCACTCAGATTCCAGAACTTTCTGCCACAGAAATGTGAGGAACGTGTGTTTTTTTAGCCAAATTTTGAGGTTCGCAAAGGATTCTAGGTAACAGAACCTGGTCCGAACCGCGCAAGTCACCCCATCTTGGATTCCCCTAGGTCTCTAGTTTTCAGAAATGCACAGGTTTGGTAGGTTTCCCTAGGTGCCGGCTGAGCTAGAGGCCAAAATCTACAGGTAGGCACTTCGCAAAAAACACCTCTGTTTTCTTTCCAAAATTTGGATGTGTCCACGTTGCGCTTTGGGGTGTTTTCTGTCGCGGGCGCTAGGCCTACCCACACAAGTGAGGTATCATTTGTATCGGGAGACTTGTGGGAACGCTGGGTGGAAGGAAATTTGTGGCTCCACTCAGATTCCAGAACTTTCTGCCACAGAAATGTGAGGAACATGTGTTTTTTTAGGCAAATTTTGAGGTTCGCAAAGGATTCTAGGTAACAGAACCTGGTCCGAACCGCGCAAGTCACCCCATCTTGGATTCCCCTAGGTCTCTAGTTTTCAGAAATGCACAGGTTTGGTAGGTTTCCCTAGGTGCCGGCTGAGCTAGAGGCCAAAATCTACAGGTAGGCACTTCGCAAAAAACACCTCTGTTTTCTTTCAAAAATGTTGATGTGTCCACGTTGCGCTTTGGGGCGTTTCCTGTCGCGGGCGCTAGGCCTACCCACACAAGTGAGGTATCATTTTTATCGGGCGACTTGGGGGAACGCTGGGTGGAAGGAAATTTGTGGCTCCTCTCAGATTCCAGAACTTTCTGCCACAGAAATGTGAGGAACATGTGTTTTTTTAGCCAAATTTTGAGGTTTGCAAAGGATTCTGGGTAACAGAACCTGGTCCGAGCCCCGCAAGTCACCCCTCCTTGGATTCCCCTAGGTCTCTAGTTTTCAGAAATGCACAGGTTTGGTAGGTTTCCCTAGGTGCCGGCTGAGCTAGAGGCCAAAATCTACAGGTAAGGCACTTTGCAAAAAACACCTCTGTTTTCTTTAAAAAATTTGGATGTGTCCACGTTGCACTTTGGGGCGTTTCCTGTCGCGGGCGCTAGGCCTACCCACACAAGTGAGGTATCATTTTTATCGGGAGACTTAGGGGAACGCTGGGTGGAAGGAAATTTGTGGCTCCACTCAGATTCCAGAACTTTCTGCCACAGAAATGTGAGGAACGTGTGTTTTTTTAGCCAAATTTTGAGGTTCGCAAAGGATTCTGGGTAACAGAACCTGGTCCGAACCGCGCAAGTCACCCCATCTTGGATTCCCCTAGGTCTCTAGTTTTCAGAAATGCACAGGTTTGGTAGGTTTCCCTATGTGCCGGCTGAGCTAGAGGCCAAAATCTACAGCTAGGCACTTCGCAAAAAACACCTCTGTTTTCTTTCAAAAATTTGGATGTGTCCACGTTGCGCTTTGGGGCGTTTCCTGTCGCGGGCGCTAGGCCTACCCACACAAGTGAGGTATCATTTTTATCGGGAGACTTGGGGGAACGCTGGTTGGAAGGAAATTTGTGGCTCCTCTCAGATTCCAGAACTTTCTGCCACAGAAATGTGAGGAACATGTGTTTTTTTAGCCAAATTTTGAGGTTTGCAAAGGATTCTGGGTAACAGAACCTGGTCCGAGCCCCGCAAGTCACCCCTCCTTGGATTCCCCTAGGTCTCAAGTTTTCAGAAATGCACAGGGATGGTAGGTTTCCCTAGGTGCCGGCTGAGCTAGAGGCCAAAATCTACAGGTAGGCACTTCGCAAAAAACACCTCTGTTTTCTTTCCAAAATTTGGATGTGTCCACGTTGCGCTTTGGGGGGTTTCCTGTCGCGGGCGCTAGGCCTACCCACACAAGTGAGGTATCATTTTTATCGGGAGACTTCTGGGAACGCTGGGTGGAAGGAAATTTGTGGCTCCTCTCAGATTCCAGAACTTTCTGCCACAGAAATGTGAGGAACATGTGTTTTTTTAGCCACATTTTGAGGTTTGCAAAGGATTCTGGGTAATAGAACCTGGTCCGAACCCCGCAAGTCACCTCATCTTGGATTTCCCTAGGTCTCTAGTTTTCAGAAATGCACAGGTTTGGTAGGTTTCCCTAGGTGCCGGCTGAGCTAGAGGCCAAAATCTACAGGTAGGCACTTCGCAAAAAACACCTCTGTTTTCTTTCAAAAATTTGGATGTGTCCACGTTGCGCTTTGGGGCGTTTCCTGTCGCGGGCGCTAGGCCTACCCACACAAGTGAGGTATAATTTTTATCGGGAGACTTGGGGGAATGCTGGGTGGAAGGAAATTTGTGGCTCCTCTCAGATTCCAGAACTTTCTGCCACAGAAATGTGAGAAACATGTGTTTTTTTAGCCAAATTTTGAGGTTTGCAAAGGATTCTGGGTAACAGAACCTGGTCTGAGCCCCGCAAGTCACCCCTCCTTGGATTCCCCTAGGTCTCTATTTTTCAGAAAGGCACAGGTTTGGTAGGTTTCCCTAGGTGCCGGCTGAGCTAGAGGCCAAAATCTACAGGTAGGCACTTCGCAAAAAACACCTCTGTTTTCTTTAAAAAATGTGGATGTGTCCACGTTGCGCTTTGGGGCGTTTCCTGTCGCGGGCGCTAGGCGTACCCTTACAAGTGAGATATCATTTTTATCGGGAGACTTGGGGGAACGCTGGGTGGAAGGAAATTTGTGGCTCCTCTCAGATTCCAGAACTTTCTGCCACAGAAATGTGAGGAACATGTGTTTTTTTAGCCAAATTTTGAGGTTCGCATAGGATTCTGGGTAACAGAACCTGGTCCGAGCCCCGCAAGTCACCCCTCCTTGGATTCCCCTAGGTCTCTAGTTTTCAGAAATGCACAGGTTTGGTAGGTTTCACTAGGTGCCGGCTGAGCTAGAGGCCAAAATCTACAGGTAGGCACTTCGCAAAAAACACCTCTGTTTTCTTGAAAAAATTTGGATGTGTCCACGTTGCGCTTTGGGGCGTTTCCTGTCACGGGCGCTAGGCCTACCCACACAAGTGAGGTATAATTTTTATCGGGAGACTTGGGGGAACGCTGGGTGGAAGGAAATTTGTGGCTCCTCTCAGATTCCAGAACTTTCTGCCACAGAAATGTGAGGAACATGTGTTTTTTTAGCCAAATTTTGAGGTTCGCAAAGGATTCTGGGTAACAGAACCTGGTCGGAGCCCCGCAAGTCACCCCTCCTTGGATTCCCCTAGGTCTCTAGTTTTCAGAAATGCACAGGTTTGGTAGGTTTCCCTAGGTGCCGGCTGAGCTAGAGGCCAAAATCTACAGGTAGGCACTTCGCAAAAAACACCTCTGTTTTCTTTCAAAAATTTGGATGTGTCCACGTTGCGCTTTGGGGCGTTTCCTGTCGCGGGCGCTAGGCCTACCCACACAAGTGAGGTATCATTTTTATCGGGAGACTTGGGGGAACGCTGGGTGGAAGGAAATTTGTGGCTCCTCTCAGATTCCAGAACTTTCTGCCACAGAAATGTGAGGAACATGTGTTTTTTTAGCCAAATTTTGAGGTTTGCAAAGGATTCTGGGTAACAGAACCTGGTCCGAGCCCCGCAAGTCACCCCTCCTTGGATTCCCCTAGGTCTCAAGTTTTCAGAACTGCACAGGTTTGGTAGGTTTCCATAGGTGCCGGCTGAGCTAGAGGCCAAAATCTACAGGTAGGCACTTCGCAAAAAACACCTCTGTTTTCTTTCCAAAATTTGGATGTGTCCACGTTGCGCTTTGGGGTGTTTCCTGTCGCGGGCGCTAGGCCTACCCACACAAGTGAGGTATCATTTTTATCGGGAGACTTGTGGGAACGCTGGGTGGAAGGAAATTTGTGGCTCCTCTCAGATTCCAGAACTTTCTGCCACAGTAATGTGAGGAACATGTGTTTTTTTAGCCACATTTTGAGGTTCGCATAGGATTCTGGGTAATAGAACCTGGTCCGAACCCCGCAAGTCACCTCATCTTGGATTTCCCTAGGTCTCTAGTTTTCAGAAATGCACAGGTTTGGTAGGTTTCCCTAGGTGCCGGCTGAGCTAGAGGCCAAAATCTACAGGTAGGCACTTCGCAAAAAACACCTCTGTTTTCTTTCAAAAATTTGGATGTGTCCACGTTGCGCTTTGGGGCGTTTCCTGTCGCGGGCGCTAGGCCTACCCACACAAGTGAGGTATCATTTTTATCGGGAGACTTGGGAGAATGCTGGGTGGAAGGAAATTTGTGGCTCCTCTCAGATTCCAGAACTTTCTGCCACAGAAATGTGAGAAACATGTGTTTTTTTAGCCAAATTTTGAGGTTTGCAAAGGATTCTGGGTAACAGAACCTGGTCTGAGCCCCGCAAGTCACCCCTCCTTGGATTCCCCTAGATCTCTATTTTTCAGAAAGGCACAGGTTTGGTAGGTTTCCCTAGGTGCCGGCTGAGCAAGAGGCCAAAATCTACAGGAAGGCACTTCGCAAAAAACACCTCTGTTTTCTTTCAAAAATTTGGATGTGTCCACGTTGCGCTTTGGGGCGTTTCCTGTCGCGGGCGCTAGGCCTACCCACACAAGTGAGGTATCATTTTTATCGGGAGACTTGGGAGAATGCTGGGTGGAAGGAAATGTGTGGCTCCTCTCAGATTCCAGAACTTTCTGCCACAGAAATGTGAGAAACATGTGTTTTTTTAGCCAAATTTTGAGGTTTGCAAAGGATTCTGGGTAACAGAACCTGGTCTGAGCCCCGCAAGTCACCCCTCCTTGGATTCCCCTAGGTCTCTATTTTTCAGAAAGGCACAGGTTTGGTAGGTTTCCCTAGGTGCCGGCTGAGCTAGAGGCCAAAATCTACAGGTAGGCACTTCGCAAAAAACACCTCTGTTTTCTTTAAAAAATTTGGATGTGTCCACGTTGCGCTTTGGGGCGTTTCCTGTCGCGGGCGCTAGGCCTACCCACACAAGTGAGGTATCATTTTTATCAGGAGACTTGGGGGAACGCTGGGTGGAAGGAAATTTGTGGCTCCTCTCAGATTCCGAAACTTTCTGCCACAGAAATGTGAGGAACATGTGTTTTTTTAGCCAAATTTTGAGGTTTGCAAAGGATTCTGGGTAACAGAACCTGGTCCGAGCCCCGCAAGTCACCCCTCCTTGGATTCCCCTAGGTCTCAAGTTTTCAGAAATGCACAGGTTTGGTAGGTTTCCCTAGGTGCCGGCTGAGCTAGAGGCCAAAATCTACAGGTAGGCACTTCGCAAAAAACACCTCTGTTTTCTTTCCAAAATTTGGATGTGTCCACGTTGCGCTTTGGGGTGTTTTCTGTCGCGGGCGCTAGGCCTACCCACACAAGTGAGGTATCATTTGTATCGGGAGACTTGTGGGAACGCTGGGTGGAAGGAAATTTGTGGCTCCACTCAGATTCCAGAACTTTCTGCCACAGAAATGTGAGGAACATGTGTTTTTTTAGCCAAATTTTGAGGTTCGCAAAGGATTCTAGGTAACAGAACCTGGTCCGAACCGCGCAAGTCACCCCATCTTGGATTCCCCTAGGTCTCTAGTTTTCAGAAATGCACAGGTTTGGTAGGTTTCCCTAGGTGCCGGCTGAGCTAGAGGCCAAAATCTACAGGTAGGCACTTCGCAAAAAACACCTCTGTTTTCTTTCAAAAATTTTGATGTGTCCACGTTGCGCTTTGGGGCGTTTCCTGTCGCGGGCGCTAGGCCTACCCACACAAGTGAGGTATCATTTTTATCGGGAGACTTGGGGGAACGCTGGGTGGAAGGAAATTTGTGGCTCCACTCAGATTCCAGAACTTTCTGCCACAGAAATGTGAGGAACATGTGTTTTTTTAGCCAAATTTTGAGGTTCGCAAAGGATTCTAGGTAACAGAACCTGGTCCGAACCGCGCAAGTCACCCCATCTTGGATTCCCCTAGGTCTCTGGTTTTCAGAAATGCACAGGTTTGGTAGGTTTCCCTAGGTGCCGGCTGAGCTAGAGGCCAAAATCTACAGGTAGGCACTTCGCAAAAAACACCTCTGTTTTCTTTCAAAAATTTGGATGTGTCCACGTTGCGCTTTGGGGCGTTTCCTGTCGCGGGCGCTAGGCCTACCCACACAAGTGAGGTATCATTTTTATCGGGAGACTTGGGGGAACGCTGGGTGGAAGGAAATTTGTGGCTCCTCTCAGATTCCAGAACTTTCTGCCACAGAAATGTGAGGAACATGTGTTTTTTTAGCCAAATTTTGAGGTTTGCAAAGGATTCTGGGTAACAGAACCTGGTCCGAGCCCCGCAAGTCACCCCTCCTTGGATTCCCCTAGGTCTCAAGTTTTCAGAAATGCACAGGTTTGGTAGGTTTCCCTAGGTGCCGGCTGAGCTAGAGGCCAAAATCTACAGGTAGGCACTTCGCAAAAAACACCTCTGTTTTCTTTCCAAAATTTGGATGTGTCCACGTTGCGCTTTGGGGTGTTTCCTGTCGCGGGCGCTAGGCCTACCCACACAAGTGAGGTATCATTTTTATCGGGAGACTTGTGGGAACGCTGGGTGGAAGGAAATTTGTGGCTC
This sequence comes from Pleurodeles waltl, assembly GCF_031143425.1. NCBI lineage: Eukaryota > Metazoa > Chordata > Amphibia > Caudata > Salamandridae > Pleurodeles > Pleurodeles waltl. The sequence continues at coordinate 1,116,312,039 of NC_090445.1, forward strand.
CTCTCAGATTCCAGAACTTTCTGCCACAGAAATGTGAGGAACATGTGTTTTTTTAGCCACATTTTGAGGTTTGCAAAGGATTCTGGGTAATAGAACCTGGTCCGAACCCCGCAAGTCACCTCATCTTGGATTTCCCTAGGTCTCTAGTTTTCAGAAATGCACAGGTTTGGTAGGTTTCCCTAGGTGCCGGCTGAGCTAGAGGCCAAAATCTACAGGTAGGCACTTCGCAAAAAACACCTCTGTTTTCTTTCAAAAATTTGGATGTGTCCACGTTGCGCTTTGGGGCGTTTCCTGTCGCGGGCGCTAGGCCTACCCACACAAGTGAGGTATCATTTTTATCGGGAGACTTGGGGGAATGCTGGGTGGAAGGAAATTTGTGGCACATCTCAGATTCCAGAACTTTCTGCCACAGAAATGTGAGAAACATGTGTTTTTTTAGCCAAATTATGAGGTTTGAAAAGGATTCTGGGTAACAGAACCTGGTCTGAGCCCCGCAAGTCACCCCTCCTTGGATTCCCCTAGGTCTCTATTTTTCAGAAAGGCACAGGTTTGGTAGGTTTCCCTAGGTGCCGGCTGAGCTAGAGGCCAAAATCTACAGGTAGGCACTTCGCAAAAAACACCTCTGTTTTCTTTCAAAAATGTGGATGTGTCCACGTTGCGCTTTGGGGCGTTTCCTGTCGCGGGCGCTAGGCGTACCCTTACAAGTGAGATATCATTTTTATCGGGAGACTTGGGGGAACGCTGGGTGGAAGGAAATTTGTGGCTCCTCTCAGATTCCAGAACTTTCTGCCACAGAAATGTGAGGAACATGTGTTTTTTTAGCCAAATTTTGAGGTTCGCAAAGGATTCTGGGTAACAGAACCTGGTCCGAGCCCCGCAAGTCACCCCTCCTTGGATTCCCCTAGGTCTCTAGTTTTCAGAAATGCACAGGTTTGGTAGGTTTCACTAGGTGCCGGATGAGCTAGAGGCCAAAATCTACAGGTAGGCACTTCGCAAAAAACACCTCTGTTTTCTTGAAAAAATTTGGATGTGTCCACGTTGCGCTTTGGGGCGTTTCCTGTCACGGGCGCTAGGCCTACCCACACAAGTGAGGTTTAATTTTTATCCGGAGACTTGGGGGAACGCTGGGTGGAAGGAAATTTGTGGCTCCTCTCAGATTCCAGAACTTTCTGCCACAGAAATGTGAGGAACATGTGTTTTTTTAGCCAAATTTTGAGGTACGCAAAGGATTCTGGGTAACAGAACCTGGTCCGAGCCCCGCAAGTCACCCCTCCTTGGATTCCCCTAGGTCTCTAGTTTTCAGAAATGCACAGGTTTGGTAGGTTTCCCTAGGTGCCGGCTGAGCTAGAGGCCAAAATCTACAGGTAGGCACTTCGCAAAAAACACCTCTGTTTTCTTTCAAAAATTTGGATGTGTCCACGTTGCGCTTTGGGGCGTTTCCTGTCGCGGGCGCTAGGCCTACCCACACAAGTGAGGTATCATTTTTATCGGGAGACTTGGGGGAACGCTGGGTGGAAGGAAATTTGTGGCTCCTCTCAGATTCCAGAACTTTCTGCCACAGAAATGTGAGGAACATGTGTTTTTTTAGCCAAATTTGGAGGTTTGCAAAGGATTCTGGGTAACAGAACCTGGTCCGAGCCCCGCAAGTCACCCCTCCTTGGATTCCCCTAGGTCTCTAGTTTTCAGAAATGCACAGGTTTGGTAGGTTTCCCTAGGTGCCGGCTGAGCTAGAGGCCAAAATCTACAGGTAGGCACTTCGCAAAAAACACCTCTGTTTTCTTTCAAAAATTTGGATGTGTCCACGTTGCGCTTTGGGGCGTTTCTTGTCGCGGGCGCTAGGCCTACCTACACAAGTGAGGTATCATTTTTATCAGGAGACTTGGGGGAACGCTGGGTGGAAGGAAATTTGTAGCTCCTCTCAGATTCCAGAACTTTCTGCCACAGAAATGTGAGGAACATGTGTTTTTTTAGCCAAATTTTGAGGTTCGCAAAGGATTCTGGGTAACAGAACCTGGTCCGAGCCCCGCAAGTCACCCCTCCTTGGATTCCCCTAGGTCTCAAGTTTTCAGAAATGCACAGGTTTGGTAGGTTTCCCTAGGTGCCGGCTGAGCTAGAGGCCAAAATCTACAGGTAGGCACTTCGCAAAAAACACCTCTGTTTTCTTTCCAAAATTTGGATGTGTCCACGTTGCGCTTTGGGGTGTTTCCTGTCGCGGGCGCTAGGCCTACCCACACAAGTGAGGTATCATTTTTATCGGGAGACTTGTGGGAACGCTGGGTGGAAGGAAATTTGTGGCTCCTCTCAGATTCCAGAACTTTCTGCCACAGAAATGTGAGGAACATGTGTTTTTTTAGCCACATTTTGAGGTTTGCAAAGGATTCTGGGTAATAGAACCTGGTCCGAACCCCGCAAGTCACCTCATCTTGGATTTCCCTAGGTCTCTAGTTTTCAGAAATGCACAGGTTTGGTAGGTTTCCCTAGGTGCCGGCTGAGCTAGAGGCCAAAATCTACAGGTAGGCACTTCGCAAAAAACACCTCTTTTTTCTTTCAAAAATTTGGATGTGTCCACGTTGCGCTTTGGGGCGTTTCCTGTCGCGGGCGCTAGGCCTACCCACACAAGTGAGGTATCATTTTTATCGGGAGACTTGGGGGAATGCTGGGTGGAAGGAAATTTGTGGCACATCTCAGATTCCAGAACTTTCTGCCACAGAAATGTGAGAAACATGTGTTTTTTTAGCCAAATTATGAGGTTTGAAAAGGATTCTGGGTAACAGAACCTGGTCTGAGCCCCGCAAGTCACCCCTCCTTGGATTCCCCTAGGTCTCTATTTTTCAGAAAGGCACAGGTTTGGTAGGTTTCCCTAGGTGCCGGCTGAGCTAGAGGCCAAAATCTACAGGTAGGCACTTCGCAAAAAACACCTCTGTTTTCTTTCAAAAATGTGGATGTGTCCACGTTGCGCTTTGGGGCGTTTCCTGTCGCGGGCGCTAGGCGTACCCTTACAAGTGAGATATCATTTTTATCGGGAGACTTGGGGGAACGCTGGGTGGAAGGAAATTTGTGGCTCCTCTCAGATTCCAGAACTTTCTGCCACAGAAATGTGAGGAACATGTGTTTTTTTAGCCAAATTTTGAGGTTCGCAAAGGATTCTGGGTAACAGAACCTGGTCCGAGCCCCGCAAGTCACCCCTCCTTGGATTCCCCTAGGTCTCTAGTTTTCAGAAATGCACAGGTTTGGTAGGTTTCACTAGGTGCCGGCTGAGCTAGAGGCCAAAATCTACAGGTAGGCACTTCGCAAAAAACACCTCTGTTTTCTTGAAAAAATTTGGATGTGTCCACGTTGCGCTTTGGGGCGTTTCCTGTCACGGGCGCTAGGCCTACCCACACAAGTGAGGTTTAATTTTTATCCGGAGACTTGGGGGAACGCTGGGTGGAAGGAAATTTGTGGCTCCTCTCAGATTCCAGAACTTTCTGCCACAGAAATGTGAGGAACATGTGTTTTTTTAGCCAAATTTTGAGGTACGCAAAGGATTCTGGGTAACAGAACCTGGTCCGAGCCCCGCAAGTCACCCCTCCTTGGATTCCCCTAGGTCTCTAGTTTTCAGAAATGCACAGGTTTGGTAGGTTTCCCTAGGTGCCGGCTGAGCTAGAGGCCAAAATCTACAGGTAGGCACTTCGCAAAAAACACCTCTGTTTTCTTTCAAAAATTTGGATGCGTCCACGTTGCGCTTTGGGGCGTTTCCTGTCGCGGGCGCTAGGCCTACCCACACAAGTGAGGTATCATTTTTATCGGGAGACTTGGGGGAACGCTGGGTGGAAGGAAATTTGTGGCTCCTCTCAGATTCCAGAACTTTCTGCCACAGAAATGTGAGGAACATGTGTTTTTTTAGCCAAATTTGGAGGTTTGCAAAGGATTCTGGGTAACAGAACCTGGTCCGAGCCCCGCAAGTCACCCCTCCTTGGATTCCCCTAGGTCTCTAGTTTTCAGAAATGCACAGGTTTGGTAGGTTTCCCTAGGTGCCGGCTGAGCTGGAGGCCAAAATCTACAGGTAGGCACTTCGCAAAAAACACCTCTGTTTTCTTTCAAAAATTTGGATGTGTCCACGTTGCGCTTTGGGGCGTTTCTTGTCGCGGGCGCTAGGCCTACCTACACAAGTGAGGTATCATTTTTATCAGGAGACTTGGGGGAACGCTGGGTGGAAGGAAATTTGTAGCTCCTCTCAGATTCCAGAACTTTCTGCCACAGAAATGTGAGGAACATGTGTTTTTTTAGCCAAATTTTGAGGTTCGCAAAGGATTCTGGGTAACAGAACCTGGTCCAAGCCCCGCAAGTCACCCCATCTTGGATTCCCCTAGGTCTCTAGTTTTCAGAAATCACAGGTTTGGTAGGTTTCCCTAGGTGCCGGCTGAGCTAGAGGCCAAAATCTACAGGTAAGGCACTTTGCAAAAAACACCTCTGTTTTCTTTAAAAAATTTGGATGTGTCCACGTTGCACTTTGGGGCGTTTCCTGTCACGGGCGCTAGGCCTACCCACACAAGTGAGGTATCATTTTTATCGGGAGACTTGGGGGAACGCTGGGTGGAAGGAAATTTGTGGCTCCACTCAGATTCCAGAACTTTCTGCCACAGAAATGTGAGGAACATGTGTTTTTTTTAGCCAAATTTTGAGGTTCGCAAAGGATTCTAGGTAACAGAACCTGGTCCGAACCGCGCAAGTCACCCCATCTTGGATTCCCCTAGGTCTCTAGTTTTCAGAAATGCACAGGTTTGGTAGGTTTCCCTAGGTGCCGGCTGAGCTAGAGGCCAAAATCTACAGGTAGGCACTTCGCAAAAAACACCTCTGTTTTCTTTCAAAAATGTGGATGTGTCCACGTTGCGCGTTGGGGCGTTTCCTGTCGCGGGCGCTAGGCCTACCCACACAAGTGAGGTATCATTTTTATCGGGAGACTTGGGGGAACGCTGGGTGGAAGGAAATTTGTAGCTCCTCTCAGATTCCAGAACTTTCTGCCACAGAAATGTGAGGAACATGTGTTTTTTTAGCCAAATTTTGAGGTTCGCAAAGGATTCTGGGTAACAGAACCTGGTCCGAACCGCGCAAGTCACCCCATCTTGGATTCCCCTAGGTCTCTAGTTTTCAGAAATGCACAGGTTTGGTAGGTTTCCCTAGGTGCCGGCTGAGCTAGAGTCCAAAATCTACAGGTAAGGCACTTTGCAAAAAACACCTCTGTTTTCTTTAAAAAATTTGGATGTGTTCACGTTGCACTTTGGGGCGTTTCCTGTCGCGGGCGCTAGGCCTACCCACACAAGTGAGGTATCATTTTTATCGGGAGACTTGGGGGAACGCTGGGTGGAAGGAAATTTGTGGCTCCACTCAGATTCCAGAACTTTCTGCCACAGAAATGTGAGGAACATGTGTTTTTTTAGCCAAATTTTGAGGTTTGCAAAGGATTCTGGGTAATAGAACCTGGTCCGAACCCCGCAAGTCACCTCATCTTGGATTTCCCTAGGTCTCTAGTTTTCAGAAATGCACAGGTTTGGTAGGTTTCCCTAGGTGCCGGCTGAGCTAGAGGCCAAAATCTACAGGTAGGCACTTCGCAAAAAACACCTCTGTTTTCTTTCAAAAATTTGGATGTGTCCACGTTGCGCTTTGGGGCGTTTCCTGTCGCGGGCGCTAGGCCTACCCACACAAGTGAGGTATCATTTTTATCGGGAGACTTGGGGGAATGCTGGGTGGAAGGAAATTTGTGGCACATCTCAGATTCCAGAACTTTCTGCCACAGAAATGTGAGAAACATGTGTTTTTTTAGCCAAATTATGAGGTTTGAAAAGGATTCTGGGTAACAGAACCTGGTCTGAGCCCCGCAAGTCACCCCTCCTTGGATTCCCCTAGGTCTCTATTTTTCAGAAAGGCACAGGTTTGGTAGGTTTCCCTAGGTGCCGGCTGAGCTAGAGGCCAAAATCTACAGGTAGGCACTTCGCAAAAAACACCTCTGTTTTCTTTCAAAAATGTGGATGTGTCCACGTTGCGCTTTGGGGCGTTTCCTGTCGCGGGCGCTAGGCGTACCCTTACAAGTGAGATATCATTTTTATCGGGAGACTTGGGGGAACGCTGGGTGGAAGGAAATTTGTGGCTCCTCTCAGATTCCAGAACTTTCTGCCACAGAAATGTGAGGAACATGTGTTTTTTTAGCCAAATTTTGAGGTTCGCAAAGGATTCTGGGTAACAGAACCTGGTCCGAGCCCCGCAAGTCACCCCTCCTTGGATTCCCCTAGGTCTCTAGTTTTCAGAAATGCACAGGTTTGGTAGGTTTCACTAGGTGCCGGCTGAGCTAGAGGCCAAAATCTACAGGTAGGCACTTCGCAAAAAACACCTCTGTTTTCTTGAAAAAATTTGGATGTGTCCACGTTGCGCTTTGGGGCGTTTCCTGTCACGGGCGCTAGGCCTACCCACACAAGTGAGGTTTAATTTTTATCCGGAGACTTGGGGGAACGCTGGGTGGAAGGAAATTTGTGGCTCCTCTCAGATTCCAGAACTTTCTGCCACAGAAATGTGAGGAACATGTGTTTTTTTAGCCAAATTTTGAGGTACGCAAAGGATTCTGGGTAACAGAACCTGGTCCGAGCCCCGCAAGTCACCCCTCCTTGGATTCCCCTAGGTCTCTAGTTTTCAGAAATGCACAGGTTTGGTAGGTTTCCCTAGGTGCCGGCTGAGCTAGAGGCCAAAATCTACAGGTAGGCACTTCGCAAAAAACACCTCTGTTTTCTTTCAAAAATTTGGATGTGTCCACGTTGCGCTTTGGGGCGTTTCCTGTCGCGGGCGCTAGGCCTACCCACACAAGTGAGGTATCATTTTTATCGGGAGACTTGGGGGAACGCTGGGTGGAAGGAAATTTGTGGCTCCTCTCAGATTCCAGAACTTTCTGCCACAGAAATGTGAGGAACATGTGTTTTTTTAGCCAAATTTGGAGGTTTGCAAAGGATTCTGGGTAACAGAACCTGGTCCGAGCCCCGCAAGTCACCCCTCCTTGGATTCCCCTAGGTCTCTAGTTTTCAGAAATGCACAGGTTTGGTAGGTTTCCCTAGGTGCCGGCTGAGCTAGAGGCCAAAATCTACAGGTAGGCACTTCGCAAAAAACACCTCTGTTTTCTTTCAAAAATTTGGATGTGTCCACGTTGCGCTTTGGGGCGTTTCTTGTCGCGGGCGCTAGGCCTACCTACACAAGTGAGGTATCATTTTTATCAGGAGACTTGGGGGAACGCTGGGTGGAAGGAAATTTGTAGCTCCTCTCAGATTCCAGAACTTTCTGCCACAGAAATGTGAGGAACATGTGTTTTTTTAGCCAAATTTTGAGGTTCGCAAAGGATTCTGGGTAACAGAACCTGGTCCGAGCCCCGCAAGTCACCCCTCCTTGGATTCCCCTAGGTCTCAAGTTTTCAGAAATGCACAGGTTTGGTAGGTTTCCCTAGGTGCCGGCTGAGCTAGAGGCCAAAATCTACAGGTAGGCACTTCGCAAAAAACACCTCTGTTTTCTTTCCAAAATTTGGATGTGTCCACGTTGCGCTTTGGGGTGTTTCCTGTCGCGGGCGCTAGGCCTACCCACACAAGTGAGGTATCATTTTTATCGGGAGACTTGTGGGAACGCTGGGTGGAAGGAAATTTGTGGCTCCTCTCAGATTCCAGAACTTTCTGCCACAGAAATGTGAGGAACATGTGTTTTTTTAGCCACATTTTGAGGTTTGCAAAGGATTCTGGGTAATAGAACCTGGTCCGAACCCCGCAAGTCACCTCATCTTGGATTTCCCTAGGTCTCTAGTTTTCAGAAATGCACAGGTTTGGTAGGTTTCCCTAGGTGCCGGCTGAGCTAGAGGCCAAAATCTACAGGTAGGCACTTCGCAAAAAACACCTCTTTTTTCTTTCAAAAATTTGGATGTGTCCACGTTGCGCTTTGGGGCGTTTCCTGTCGCGGGCGCTAGGCCTACCCACACAAGTGAGGTATCATTTTTATCGGGAGACTTGGGGGAATGCTGGGTGGAAGGAAATTTGTGGCACATCTCAGATTCCAGAACTTTCTGCCACAGAAATGTGAGAAACATGTGTTTTTTTAGCCAAATTATGAGGTTTGAAAAGGATTCTGGGTAACAGAACCTGGTCTGAGCCCCGCAAGTCACCCCTCCTTGGATTCCCCTAGGTCTCTATTTTTCAGAAAGGCACAGGTTTGGTAGGTTTCCCTAGGTGCCGGCTGAGCTAGAGGCCAAAATCTACAGGTAGGCACTTCGCAAAAAACACCTCTGTTTTCTTTCAAAAATGTGGATGTGTCCACGTTGCGCTTTGGGGCGTTTCCTGTCGCGGGCGCTAGGCGTACCCTTACAAGTGAGATATCATTTTTATCGGGAGACTTGGGGGAACGCTGGGTGGAAGGAAATTTGTGGCTCCTCTCAGATTCCAGAACTTTCTGCCACAGAAATGTGAGGAACATGTGTTTTTTTAGCCAAATTTTGAGGTTCGCAAAGGATTCTGGGTAACAGAACCTGGTCCGAGCCCCGCAAGTCACCCCTCCTTGGGTTCCCCTAGGTCTCTAGTTTTCAGAAATGCACAGGTTTGGTAGGTTTCACTAGGTGCCGGCTGAGCTAGAGGCCAAAATCTACAGGTAGGCACTTCGCAAAAAACACCTCTGTTTTCTTGAAAAAATTTGGATGTGTCCACGTTGCGCTTTGGGGCGTTTCCTGTCACGGGCGCTAGGCCTACCCACACAAGTGAGGTTTAATTTTTATCCGGAGACTTGGGGGAACGCTGGGTGGAAGGAAATTTGTGGCTCCTCTCAGATTCCAGAACTTTCTGCCACAGAAATGTGAGGAACATGTGTTTTTTTAGCCAAATTTTGAGGTACGCAAAGGATTCTGGGTAACAGAACCTGGTCCGAGCCCCGCAAGTCACCCCTCCTTGGATTCCCCTAGGTCTCTAGTTTTCAGAAATGCACAGGTTTGGTAGGTTTCCCTAGGTGCCGGCTGAGCTAGAGGCCAAAATCTACAGGTAGGCACTTCGCAAAAAACACCTCTGTTTTCTTTCAAAAATTTGGATGCGTCCACGTTGCGCTTTGGGGCGTTTCCTGTCGCGGGCGCTAGGCCTACCCACACAAGTGAGGTATCATTTTTATCGGGAGACTTGGGGGAACGCTGGGTGGAAGGAAATTTGTGGCTCCTCTCAGATTCCAGAACTTTCTGCCACAGAAATGTGAGGAACATGTGTTTTTTTAGCCAAATTTGGAGGTTTGCAAAGGATTCTGGGTAACAGAACCTGGTCCGAGCCCCGCAAGTCACCCCTCCTTGGATTCCCCTAGGTCTCTAGTTTTCAGAAATGCACAGGTTTGGTAGGTTTCCCTAGGTGCCGGCTGAGCTGGAGGCCAAAATCTACAGGTAGGCACTTCGCAAAAAACACCTCTGTTTTCTTTCAAAAATTTGGATGTGTCCACGTTGCGCTTTGGGGCGTTTCTTGTCGCGGGCGCTAGGCCTACCTACACAAGTGAGGTATCATTTTTATCAGGAGACTTGGGGGAACGCTGGGTGGAAGGAAATTTGTAGCTCCTCTCAGATTCCAGAACTTTCTGCCACAGAAATGTGAGGAACATGTGTTTTTTTAGCCAAATTTTGAGGTTCGCAAAGGATTCTGGGTAACAGAACCTGGTCCAAGCCCCGCAAGTCACCCCATCTTGGATTCCCCTAGGTCTCTAGTTTTCAGAAATCACAGGTTTGGTAGGTTTCCCTAGGTGCCGGCTGAGCTAGAGGCCAAAATCTACAGGTAAGGCACTTTGCAAAAAACACCTCTGTTTTCTTTAAAAAATTTGGATGTGTCCACGTTGCACTTTGGGGCGTTTCCTGTCACGGGCGCTAGGCCTACCCACACAAGTGAGGTATCATTTTTATCGGGAGACTTGGGGGAACGCTGGGTGGAAGGAAATTTGTGGCTCCACTCAGATTCCAGAACTTTCTGCCACAGAAATGTGAGGAACATGTGTTTTTTTAGCCAAATTTTGAGGTTCGCAAAGGATTCTAGGTAACAGAACCTGGTCCGAACCGCGCAAGTCACCCCATCTTGGATTCCCCTAGGTCTCTAGTTTTCAGAAATGCACAGGTTTGGTAGGTTTCCCTAGGTGCCGGCTGAGCTAGAGGCCAAAATCTACAGGTAGGCACTTCGCAAAAAACACCTCTGTTTTCTTTCAAAAATGTGGATGTGTCCACGTTGCGCGTTGGGGCGTTTCCTGTCGCGGGCGCTAGGCCTACCCACACAAGTGAGGTATCATTTTTATCGGGAGACTTGGGGGAACGCTGGGTGGAAGGAAATTTGTAGCTCCTCTCAGATTCCAGAACTTTCTGCCACAGAAATGTGAGGAACATGTGTTTTTTTAGCCAAATTTTGAGGTTCGCAAAGGATTCTGGGTAACAGAACCTGGTCCGAACCGCGCAAGTCACCCCATCTTGGATTCCCCTAGGTCTCTAGTTTTCAGAAATGCACAGGTTTGGTAGGTTTCCCTAGGTGCCGGCTGAGCTAGAGTCCAAAATCTACAGGTAAGGCACTTTGCAAAAAACACCTCTGTTTTCTTTAAAAAATTTGGATGTGTTCACGTTGCACTTTGGGGCGTTTCCTGTCGCGGGCGCTAGGCCTACCCACACAAGTGAGGTATCATTTTTATCGGGAGACTTGGGGGAACGCTGGGTGGAAGGAAATTTGTGGCTCCACTCAGATTCCAGAACTTTCTGCCACAGAAATGTGAGGAACATGTGTTTTTTTAGCCAAATTTTGAGGTTTGCAAAGGATTCTGGGTAACAGAACCTGGTCCGAGCCCCGCAAGTCACCCCTCCTTGGATTCCCCTAGGTCTCAAGTTTTCAGAAATGCACAGGTTTGGTAGGTTTCCCTAGGTGCCGGCTGAGCTAGAGGCCAAAATCTACAGGTAGGCACTTCGCAAAAAACACCTCTGTTTTCTTTCAAAAATTTGGATGTGTCCACGTTGCGCTTTGGGGCGTTTCTTGTCGCGGGCGCTAGGCCTACCCACACAAGTGAGGTATCATTTTTATCGGGAGACTTGGGGGAACGCTGGGTGGAAGGAAATTTGTAGCTCCTCTCAGATTCCAGAACTTTCTGCCACAGAAATGTGAGGAACATGTGTTTTTTTAGCCAAATTTTGAGGTTCGCAAAGGATTCTGGGTAACAGAACCTGGTCCGAACCGCGCAAGTCACCCCATCTTGGAGTCCCCTAGGTCTCTAGTTTTCAGAAATGCACAGGTTTGGTAGGTTTCCCTAGGTGCCGGATGAGCTAGAGGCCAAAATCTACAGGTAGGCACTTCGCAAAAAACACCTCTGTTTTCTTTCAAAAATTTGGATGTGTCCACGTTGCGCGTTGGGGCGTTTCCTGTCGCGGGCGCTAGGCCTACCCACACAAGTGAGGTATCATTTTTATCGGGAGACTTGGGGGAACGCTGGGTGGAAGGAAATTTGTGGCTCCTCTCAGATTCCAGAACTTTCTGCCACAGAAATGTGAGGAACATGTGTTTTTTTAGCCAAATTTTGAGGTTTGCAAAGGATTCTGGGTAACAGAACCTGGTCCGAGCCCCGCAAGTCACCCCTCCTTGGATTCCCCTAGGTCTCAAGTTTTCAGAAATGCACAGGTTTGGTAGGTTTCCCTAGGTGCCGGCTGAGCTAGAGGCCAAAATCTACAGGTAGGCACTTCGCAAAAAACACCTCTGTTTTCTTTCCAAAATTTGGATGTGTCCACGTTGCGCTTTGGGGTGTTTCCTGTCGCGGGCGCTAGGCCTACCCACACAAGTGAGGTATCATTTTTATCGGGAGACTTCTGGGAACGCTGGGTGGAAGGAAATTTGTGGCTCCTCTCAGATTCCAGAACTTTCTGCCACAGAAATGTGAGGAACATGTGTTTTTTTAGCCACATTTGAGGTTTGCAAAGGATTCTGGGTAATAGAACCTGGTCCGAACCCCGCAAGTCACCTCATCTTGGATTTCCCTAGGTCTCTAGTTTTCAGAAATGCACAGGTTTGGTAGGTTTCCCTAGGTGCCGGCTGAGCTAGAGGCCAAAATCTACAGGTAGGCACTTCGCAAAAAACACCTCTGTTTTCTTTCAAAAATTTGGATGTGTCCACGTTGCGCTTTGGGGCGTTTCCTGTCGCGGGCGCTAGGCCTACCCACACAAGTGAGGTATCATTTTTATCGGGAGACTTGGGGGAATGCTGGGTGGAAGGAAATTTGTGGCTCCTCTCAGATTCCAGAACTTTCTGCCACAGAAATGTGAGAAACATGTGTTTTTTTAGCCAAATTTTGAGGTTTGCAAAGGATTCTGGGTAACAGAACCTGGTCTGAGCCCCGCAAGTCACCCCTCCTTGGATTCCCCTAGGTCTCTATTTTTCAGAAAGGCACAGGTTTGGTAGGTTTCCCTAGGTGCCGGCTGAGCTAGAGGCCAAAATCTACAGGTAGGCACTTCGCAAAAAACACCTCTGTTTTCTTTAAAAAATGTGGATGTGTCCACGTTGCGCTTTGGGGCGTTTCCTGTCGCGGGCGCTAGGCGTACCCTTACAAGTGAGATATCATTTTTATCGGGAGACTTGGGGGAACGCTGGGTGGAAGGAAATTTGTGGCTCCTCTCAGATTCCAGAACTTTCTGCCACAGAAATGTGAGGAACATGTGTTTTTTTAGCCAAATTTTGAGGTTCGCATAGGATTCTGGGTAACAGAACCTGGTCCGAGCCCCGCAAGTCACCCCCTTGGATTCCCCTAGGTCTCTAGTTTTCAGAAATGCACAGGTTTGGTAGGTTTCACTAGGTGCCGGCTGAGCTAGAGGCCAAAATCTACAGGTAGGCACTTCGCAAAAAACACCTCTGTTTTCTTGAAAAAATTTGGATGTGTCCACGTTGCGCTTTGGGGCGTTTCCTGTCACGGGCGCTAGGCCTACCCACACAAGTGAGGTATAATTTTTATCGGGAGACTTGGGGGAACGCTGGGTGGAAGGAAATTTGTGGCTCCTCTCAGATTCCAGAACTTTCTGCCACAGAAATGTGAGGAACATGTGTTTTTTTAGCCAAATTTTGAGGTTCACAAAGGATTCTGGGTAACAGAACCTGGTCCGAGCCCCGCAAGTCACCCCTCCTTGGATTCCCCTAGGTCTCTAGTTTTCAGAAATGAACAGGTTTGGTAGGTTTCCCTAGGTGCCGGCTGAGCTAGAGGCCAAAATCTACAGGTAGGCACTTCGCAAAAAACACCTCTGTTTTCTTTAAAAAATTTGGATGTGTCCACGTTGCGCTTTGGGGCGTTTCCTGTCGCGGGCGCTAGGCCTACCCACACAAGTGAGGTATCATTTTTATCGGGAGACTTGGGGGAACGCTGGGTGGAAGGAAATTTGTGGCTCCTCTCAGATTCCAGAACTTTCTGCCACAGAAATGTGAGGAACATGTGTTTTTTTAGCAAAATTTGGAGGTTTGCAAAGGATTCTGGGTAACAGAACCTGGTCCGAGCCCCGCAAGTCACCCCTCCTTGGATTCCCCTAGGTCTCTAGTTTTCAGAAATGCACAGGTTTGGTAGGTTTCCCTAGGTGCCGGCTGAGCTAGAGGCCAAAATCTACAGGTAGGCACTTCGCAAAAAACACCTCGGTTTTCTTTAAAAAATTTGGATGTGTCCACGTTGCACTTTGGGGCGTTTCTTGTCGCGGGCGCTAGGCCTACCCACACAAGTGAGGTATCATTTTTATCGGGAGACTTGGGGGAACGCTGGGTGGAAGGAAATTTGTAGCTCCTCTCAGATTCCAGAACTTTCTGCCACAGAAATGTGAGGAACATGTGTTTTTTTAGCCAAATTTTGAGGTTCGCAAAGGATTCTGGGTAACAGAACCTGGTCCAAGCCCCGCAAGTCACCCCATCTTGGATTCCCCTAGGTCTCTAGTTTTCAGAAATGCACAGGTTTGGTAGGTTTCCCTAGGTGCCGGCTGAGCTAGAGGCCAAAATCTACAGGTAAGGCACTTTGCAAAAAACACCTCTGTTTTCTTTCAAAAATTTGGATGTGTCCACGTTGCACTTTGGGGCGTTTCCTGTCGCGGGCGCTAGGCCTACCCACACAAGTGAGGTATCATTTTTATCGGGAGACTTGGGGGAACGCTGGGTGGAAGGAAATTTGTGGCTCCACTCAGATTCCAGAACTTTCTGCCACAGAAATGTGAGGAACGTGTGTTTTTTTAGCCAAATTTTGAGGTTCGCAAAGGATTCTAGGTAACAGAACCTGGTCCGAACCGCGCAAGTCACCCCATCTTGGATTCCCCTAGGTCTCTAGTTTTCAGAAATGCACAGGTTTGGTAGGTTTCCCTAGGTGCCGGCTGAGCTAGAGGCCAAAATCTACAGGTAGGCACTTCGCAAAAAACACCTCTGTTTTCTTTCAAAAATTTGGATGTGTCCACGTTGGGCTTTGGGGCGTTTCTTGTCGCGGGCGCTAGGCCTACCTACACAAGTGAGGTATCATTTTTATCAGGAGACTTGGGGGAACGCTGGGTGGAAGGAAACTTGTAGCTCCTCTCAGATTCCAGAACTTTCTGCCACAGAAATGTGAGGAACATGTGTTTTTTTAGCCAAATTTTGAGGTTCGCAAAGGATTCTGGGTAACAGAACCTGGTCCAAGCCCCGCAAGTCACCCCATCTTGGATTCCCCTAGGTCTCTAGTTTTCAGAAATGCACAGGTTTGGTAGGTTTCCCTAAGTGCCGGCTGAGCTAGAGGCCAAAATCTACAGGTAGGCACTTCGCAAAAAACACCTCTGTTTTCTTTCAAAAATTTGGATGTGTCCACGTTGCGCGTTGGGGCGTTTCCTGTCGCGGGCGCTAGGCCTACCCACACAAGTGAGGTATCATTTTTATCGGGAGACTTGGGGGAACGCTGGGTGGAAGGAAATTTGTGGCTCCTCTCAGATTCCAGAACTTTCTGCCACAGAAATGTGAGGAACATGTGTTTTTTTAGCCAAATTTTGAGGTTTGCAAAGGATTCTGGGTAACAGAACCTGGTCCAAGCCCCGCAAGTCACCCCATCTTGGATTCCCCTAGGTCTCTAGTTTTCAGAAATGCAACGGTTTGGTAGGTTTCCCTAGGTGCCGGCTGAGCTAGAGTCCAAAATCTACAGGTAAGGCACTTTGCAAAAAACACCTCTGTTTTCTTTAAAAAATTTGGATGTGTTCACGTTGCACTTTGGGGCGTTTCCTGTCGCGGGCGCTAGGCCTACCCACACAAGTGAGGTATCATTTTTATCGGGAGACTTGGGGGAACGCTGGGTGGAAGGAAATTTGTGGCTCCACTCAGATTCCAGAACTTTCTGCCACAGAAATGTGAGGAACATGTGTTTTTTTAGCCAAATTTTGAGGTTCGCAAAGGATTCTAGGTAACAGAACCTGGTCCGAACCGCGCAAGTCACCCCATCTTGGATTCCCCTAGGTCTCTAGTTTTCAGAAATGCACAGGTTTGGTAGGTTTCCCTAGGTGCCGGCTGAGCTAGAGGCCAAAATCTACAGGTAGGCACTTCGCAAAAAACACCTCTGTTTTCTTTCAAAAATTTGGATGTGTCCACGTTGCGCGTTGGGGCGTTTCCTGTCGCGGGCGCTAGGCCTACCCACACAAGTGAGGTATCATTTTTATCGGGAGACTTGGGGGAACGCTGGGTGGAAGGAAATTTGTGGCTCCTCTCAGATTCCAGAACTTTCTGCCACAGAAATGTGAGGAACATGTGTTTTTTTAGCCAAATTTTGAGGTTTGCAAAGGATTCTGGGTAACAGAACCTGGTCCGAGCCCCGCAAGTCACCCCTCCTTGGATTCCCCTAGGTCTCAAGTTTTCAGAAATGCACAGGTTTGGTAGGTTTCCCTAGGTGCCGGCTGAGCTAGAGGCCAAAATCTACAGGTAGGCACTTCGCAAAAAACACCTCTGTTTTCTTTCCAAAATTTGGATGTGTCCACGTTGCGCTTTGGGGTGTTTCCTGTCGCGGGCGCTAGGCCTACCCACACAAGTGAGGTATCATTTTTATCGGGAGACTTCTGGGAACGCTGGGTGGAAGGAAATTTGTGGCTCCTCTCAGATTCCAGAACTTTCTGCCACAGAAATATGAGGAACATGTGTTTTTTTAGCCACATTTTGAGGTTTGCAAAGGATTCTGGGTAATAGAACCTGGTCCGAACCCCGCAAGTCACCTCATCTTGGATTTCCCTAGGTCTCTAGTTTTCAGAAATGCACAGGTTTGGTAGGTTTCCCTAGGTGCCGGCTGAGCTAGAGGCCAAAATCTACAGGTAGGCACTTCGCAAAAAACACCTCTGTTTTCTTTCAAAAATTTGGATGTGTCCACGTTGCGCTTTGGGGCGTTTCCTGTCGCGGGCGCTAGGCCTACCCACACAAGTGAGGTATAATTTTTATCGGGAGACTTGGGGGAATGCTGGGTGGAAGGAAATTTGCGGCTCCTCTCAGATTCCAGAACTTTCTGCCACAGAAATGTGAGAAACATGTGTTTTTTTAGCCAAATTTTGAGGTTTGCAAAGGATTCTGGGTAACAGAACCTGGTCTGAGCCCCGCAAGTCACCCCTCCTTGGATTCCCCTAGGTCTCTATTTTTCAGAAAGGCACAGGTTTGGTAGGTTTCCCTAGGTGCCGGCTGAGCTAGAGGCCAAAATCTACAGGTAGGCACTTCGCAAAAAACACCTCTGTTTTCTTTAAAAAATGTGGATGTGTCCACGTTGCGCTTTGGGGCGTTTCCTGTCGCGGGCGCTAGGCGTACCCTTACAAGTGAGATATCATTTTTATCGGGAGACTTGGGGGAACGCTGGGTGGAAGGAAATTTGTGGCTCCTCTCAGATTCCAGAACTTTCTGCCACAGAAATGTGAGGAACATGTGTTTTTTTAGCCAAATTTTGAGGTTCGCATAGGATTCTGGGTAACAGAACCTGGTCCGAGCCCCGCAAGTCACCCCCTTGGATTCCCCTAGGTCTCTAGTTTTCAGAAATGCACAGGTTTGGTAGGTTTCACTAGGTGCCGGCTGAGCTAGAGGCCAAAATCTACAGGTAGGCACTTCGCAAAAAACACCTCTGTTTTCTTGAAAAAATTTGGATGTGTCCACGTTGCGCTTTGGGGCGTTTCCTGTCACGGGCGCTAGGCCTACCCACACAAGTGAGGTATAATTTTTATCGGGAGACTTGGGGGAACGCTGGGTGGAAGGAAATTTGTGGCTCCTCTCAGATTCCAGAACTTTCTGCCACAGAAATGTGAGGAACATGTGTTTTTTTAGCCAAATTTTGAGGTTCACAAAGGATTCTGGGTAACAGAACCTGGTCCGAGCCCCGCAAGTCACCCCTCCTTGGATTCCCCTAGGTCTCTAGTTTTCAGAAATGAACAGGTTTGGTAGGTTTCCCTAGGTGCCGGCTGAGCTAGAGGCCAAAATCTACAGGTAGGCACTTCGCAAAAAACACCTCTGTTTTCTTTAAAAAATTTGGATGTGTCCACGTTGCGCTTTGGGGCGTTTCCTGTCGCGGGCGCTAGGCCTACCCACACAAGTGAGGTATCATTTTTATCGGGAGACTTGGGGGAACGCTGGGTGGAAGGAAATTTGTGGCTCCTCTCAGATTCCAGAACTTTCTGCCACAGAAATGTGAGGAACATGTGTTTTTTTAGCAAAATTTGGAGGTTTGCAAAGGATTCTGGGTAACAGAACCTGGTCCGAGCCCCGCAAGTCACCCCTCCTTGGATTCCCCTAGGTCTCTAGTTTTCAGAAATGCACAGGTTTGGTAGGTTTCCCTAGGTGCCGGCTGAGCTAGAGGCCAAAATCTACAGGTAGGCACTTCGCAAAAAACACCTCGGTTTTCTTTAAAAAATTTGGATGTGTCCACGTTGCACTTTGGGGCGTTTCTTGTCGCGGGCGCTAGGCCTACCCACACAAGTGAGGTATCATTTTTATCGGGAGACTTGGGGGAACGCTGGGTGGAAGGAAATTTGTAGCTCCTCTCAGATTCCAGAACTTTCTGCCACAGAAATGTGAGGAACATGTGTTTTTTTAGCCAAATTTTGAGGTTCGCAAAGGATTCTGGGTAACAGAACCTGGTCCAAGCCCCGCAAGTCACCCCATCTTGGATTCCCCTAGGTCTCTAGTTTTCAGAAATGCACAGGTTTGGTAGGTTTCCCTAGGTGCCGGCTGAGCTAGAGGCCAAAATCTACAGGTAAGGCACTTTGCAAAAAACACCTCTGTTTTCTTTCAAAAATTTGGATGTGTCCACGTTGCACTTTGGGGCGTTTCCTGTCGCGGGCGCTAGGCCTACCCACACAAGTGAGGTATCATTTTTATCGGGAGACTTGGGGGAACGCTGGGTGGAAGGAAATTTGTGGCTCCACTCAGATTCCAGAACTTTCTGCCACAGAAATGTGAGGAACGTGTGTTTTTTTAGCCAAATTTTGAGGTTCGCAAAGGATTCTAGGTAACAGAACCTGGTCCGAACCGCGCAAGTCACCCCATCTTGGATTCCCCTAGGTCTCTAGTTTTCAGAAATGCACAGGTTTGGTAGGTTTCCCTAGGTGCCGGCTGAGCTAGAGGCCAAAATCTACAGGTAGGCACTTCGCAAAAAACACCTCTGTTTTCTTTCAAAAATTTGGATGTGTCCACGTTGGGCTTTGGGGCGTTTCTTGTCGCGGGCGCTAGGCCTACCTACACAAGTGAGGTATCATTTTTATCAGGAGACTTGGGGGAACGCTGGGTGGAAGGAAACTTGTAGCTCCTCTCAGATTCCAGAACTTTCTGCCACAGAAATGTGAGGAACATGTGTTTTTTTAGCCAAATTTTGAGGTTCGCAAAGGATTCTGGGTAACAGAACCTGGTCCAAGCCCCGCAAGTCACCCCATCTTGGATTCCCCTAGGTCTCTAGTTTTCAGAAATGCACAGGTTTGGTAGGTTTCCCTAAGTGCCGGCTGAGCTAGAGGCCAAAATCTACAGGTAGGCACTTCGCAAAAAACACCTCTGTTTTCTTTCAAAAATTTGGATGTGTCCACGTTGCGCGTTGGGGCGTTTCCTGTCGCGGGCGCTAGGCCTACCCACACAAGTGAGGTATCATTTTTATCGGGAGACTTGGGGGAACGCTGGGTGGAAGGAAATTTGTGGCTCCTCTCAGATTCCAGAACTTTCTGCCACAGAAATGTGAGGAACATGTGTTTTTTTAGCCAAATTTTGAGGTTTGCAAAGGATTCTGGGTAACAGAACCTGGTCCAAGCCCCGCAAGTCACCCCATCTTGGATTCCCCTAGGTCTCTAGTTTTCAGAAATGCAACGGTTTGGTAGGTTTCCCTAGGTGCCGGCTGAGCTAGAGTCCAAAATCTACAGGTAAGGCACTTTGCAAAAAACACCTCTGTTTTCTTTAAAAAATTTGGATGTGTTCACGTTGCACTTTGGGGCGTTTCCTGTCGCGGGCGCTAGGCCTACCCACACAAGTGAGGTATCATTTTTATCGGGAGACTTGGGGGAACGCTGGGTGGAAGGAAATTTGTGGCTCCACTCAGATTCCAGAACTTTCTGCCACAGAAATGTGAGGAACATGTGTTTTTTTAGCCAAATTTTGAGGTTCGCAAAGGATTCTAGGTAACAGAACCTGGTCCGAACCGCGCAAGTCACCCCATCTTGGATTCCCCTAGGTCTCTAGTTTTCAGAAATGCACAGGTTTGGTAGGTTTCCCTAGGTGCCGGCTGAGCTAGAGGCCAAAATCTACAGGTAGGCACTTCGCAAAAAACACCTCTGTTTTCTTTCAAAAATTTGGATGTGTCCACGTTGCGCGTTGGGGCGTTTCCTGTCGCGGGCGCTAGGCCTACCCACACAAGTGAGGTATCATTTTTATCGGGAGACTTGGGGGAACGCTGGGTGGAAGGAAATTTGTGGCTCCTCTCAGATTCCAGAACTTTCTGCCACAGAAATGTGAGGAACATGTGTTTTTTTAGCCAAATTTTGAGGTTTGCAAAGGATTCTGGGTAACAGAACCTGGTCCGAGCCCCGCAAGTCACCCCTCCTTGGATTCCCCTAGGTCTCAAGTTTTCAGAAATGCACAGGTTTGGTAGGTTTCCCTAGGTGCCGGCTGAGCTAGAGGCCAAAATCTACAGGTAGGCACTTCGCAAAAAACACCTCTGTTTTCTTTCCAAAATTTGGATGTGTCCACGTTGCGCTTTGGGGTGTTTCCTGTCGCGGGCGCTAGGCCTACCCACACAAGTGAGGTATCATTTTTATCGGGAGACTTCTGGGAACGCTGGGTGGAAGGAAATTTGTGGCTCCTCTCAGATTCCAGAACTTTCTGCCACAGAAATATGAGGAACATGTGTTTTTTTAGCCACATTTTGAGGTTTGCAAAGGATTCTGGGTAATAGAACCTGGTCCGAACCCCGCAAGTCACCTCATCTTGGATTTCCCTAGGTCTCTAGTTTTCAGAAATGCACAGGTTTGGTAGGTTTCCCTAGGTGCCGGCTGAGCTAGAGGCCAAAATCTACAGGTAGGCACTTCGCAAAAAACACCTCTGTTTTCTTTCAAAAATTTGGATGTGTCCACGTTGCGCTTTGGGGCGTTTCCTGTCGCGGGCGCTAGGCCTACCCACACAAGTGAGGTATAATTTTTATCGGGAGACTTGGGGGAATGCTGGGTGGAAGGAAATTTGCGGCTCCTCTCAGATTCCAGAACTTTCTGCCACAGAAATGTGAGAAACATGTGTTTTTTTAGCCAAATTTTGAGGTTTGCAAAGGATTCTGGGTAACAGAACCTGGTCTGAGCCCCGCAAGTCACCCCTCCTTGGATTCCCCTAGGTCTCTATTTTTCAGAAAGGCACAGGTTTGGTAGGTTTCCCTAGGTGCCGGCTGAGCTAGAGGCCAAAATCTACAGGTAGGCACTTCGCAAAAAACACCTCTGTTTTCTTTAAAAAATGTGGATGTGTCCACGTTGCGCTTTGGGGCGTTTCCTGTCGCGGGCGCTAGGCGTACCCTTACAAGTGAGATATCATTTTTATCGGGAGACTTGGGGGAACGCTGGGTGGAAGGAAATTTGTGGCTCCTCTCAGATTCCAGAACTTTCTGCCACAGAAATGTGAGGAACATGTGTTTTTTTAGCCAAATTTTGAGGTTCGCATAGGATTCTGGGTAACAGAACCTGGTCCGAGCCCCGCAAGTCACCCCTCCTTGGATTCCCCTAGGTCTCTAGTTTTCAGAAATGCACAGGTTTATTAGGTTTCACTAGGTGCCGGCTGAGCTAGAGGCCAAAATCTACAGGTAGGCACTTCGCAAAAAACACCTCTGTTTTCTTGAAAAAATTTGGATGTGTCCACGTTGCGCTTTGGGGCGTTTCCTGTCACGGGCGCTAGGCCTACCCACACAAGTGAGGTATAATTTTTATCGGGAGACTTGGGGGAACGCTGGGTGGAAGGAAATTTGTGGCTCCTCTCAGATTCCAGAACTTTCTGCCACAGAAATGTGAGGAACATGTGTTTTTTTAGCCAAATTTTGAGGTTCGCAAAGGATTCTGGGTAACAGAACCTGGTCCGAGCCCCGCAAGTCACCCCTCCTTGGATTCCCCTAGGTCTCTAGTTTTCAGAAATGAACAGGTTTGGTAGGTTTCCCTAGGTGCCGGCTGAGCTAGAGGCCAAAATCTACAGGTAGGCACTTCGCAAAAAACACCTCTGTTTTCTTTCAAAAATTTGGATGTGTCCACGTTGCGCTTTGGGGCGTTTCCTGTCGCGGGCGCTAGGCCTACCCACACAAGTGAGGTATCATTTTTATCGGGAGACTTGGGGGAACGCTGGGTGGAAGGAAATTTGTGGCTCCTCTCAGATTCCAGAACTTTCTGCCACAGAAATGTGAGGAACATGTGTTTTTTTAGCAAAATTTGGAGGTTTGCAAAGGATTCTGGGTAACAGAACCTGGTCCGAGCCCCGCAAGTCACCCCTCCTTGGATTCCCCTAGGTCTCTAGTTTTCAGAAATGCACAGGTTTGGTAGGTTTCCCTAGGTGCCGGCTGAGCTAGAGGCCAAAATCTACAGGTAGGCACTTCGCAAAAAACACCTCTGTTTTCTTTAAAAAATGTGGATGTGTCCACGTTGCGCTTTGGGGCGTTTCCTGTCGCGGGCGCTAGGCGTACCCTTACAAGTGAGATATCATTTTTATCGGGAGACTTGGGGGAACGCTGGGTGGAAGGAAATTTGTGGCTCCTCTCAGATTCCAGAACTTTCTGCCACAGAAATGTGAGGAACATGTGTTTTTTTAGCCAAATTTTGAGGTTCGCATAGGATTCTGGGTAACAGAACCTGGTCCGAGCCCCGCAAGTCACCCCTCCTTGGATTCCCCTAGGTCTCTAGTTTTCAGAAATGCACAGGTTTATTAGGTTTCACTAGGTGCCGGCTGAGCTAGAGGCCAAAATCTACAGGTAGGCACTTCGCAAAAAACACCTCTGTTTTCTTGAAAAAATTTGGATGTGTCCACGTTGCGCTTTGGGGCGTTTCCTGTCACGGGCGCTAGGCCTACCCACACAAGTGAGGTATAATTTTTATCGGGAGACTTGGGGGAACGCTGGGTGGAAGGAAATTTGTGGCTCCTCTCAGATTCCAGAACTTTCTGCCACAGAAATGTGAGGAACATGTGTTTTTTTAGCCAAATTTTGAGGTTCGCAAAGGATTCTGGGTAACAGAACCTGGTCCGAGCCCCGCAAGTCACCCCTCCTTGGATTCCCCTAGGTCTCTAGTTTTCAGAAATGAACAGGTTTGGTAGGTTTCCCTAGGTGCCGGCTGAGCTAGAGGCCAAAATCTACAGGTAGGCACTTCGCAAAAAACACCTCTGTTTTCTTTCAAAAATTTGGATGTGTCCACGTTGCGCTTTGGGGCGTTTCCTGTCGCGGGCGCTAGGCCTACCCACACAAGTGAGGTATCATTTTTATCGGGAGACTTGGGGGAACGCTGGGTGGAAGGAAATTTGTGGCTCCTCTCAGATTCCAGAACTTTCTGCCACAGAAATGTGAGGAACATGTGTTTTTTTAGCAAAATTTGGAGGTTTGCAAAGGATTCTGGGTAACAGAACCTGGTCCGAGCCCCGCAAGTCACCCCTCCTTGGATTCCCCTAGGTCTCTAGTTTTCAGAAATGCACAGGTTTGGTAGGTTTCCCTAGGTGCCGGCTGAGCTAGAGGCCAAAATCTACAGGTAGGCACTTCGCAAAAAACACCTCTGTTTTCTTTAAAAAATTTGGATGTGTCCACGTTGCATTTTGGGGCGTTTCCTGTCGCGGGCGCTAGGCCTACCCACACAAGTGAGGTATCATTTTTATCGGGAGACTTGGGAGAATGCTGGGTGGAAGGAAATTTGTGGCTCCTCTCAGATTCCAGAACTTTCTGCCACAGAAATGTGAGGAACATGTGTTTTTTTAGCCAAATTTTGAGGTTTGCAAAGGATTCTGGGTAACAGAACCTGGTCCGAGCCCCGCAAGTCACCCCTCCTTGGATTCCCCTAGGTCTCAAGTTTTCAGAAATGCACAGGTTTGGTAGGTTTCCCTAGGTGCCGGCTGAGCTAGAGGCCAAAATCTACAGGTAGGCACTTCGCAAAAAACACCTCTGTTTTCTTTCCAAAATTTGGATGTGTCCACGTTGCGCTTTGGGGTGTTTCCTGTCGCGGGCGCTAGGCCTACCCACACAAGTGAGGTATCATTTTTATCGGGAGACTTGTGGGAACGCTGGGTGGAAGGAAATTTGTGGCTCCACTCAGATTCCAGAACTTTCTGCCACAGAAATGTGAGGAACATGTGTTTTTTTAGCCAAATTTTGAGGTTCGCAAAGGATTCTAGGTAACAGAACCTGGTCCGAACCGCGCAAGTCACCCCATCTTGGATTCCCCTAGGTCTCTAGTTTTCAGAAATGCACAGGTTTGGTAGGTTTCCCTAGGTGCCGGCTGAGCTAGAGGCCAAAATCTACAGGTAGGCACTTCGCAAAAAACACCTCTGTTTTCTTTCAAAAATTTGGATGTGTCCACGTTGCGCTTTGGGGCGTTTCCTGTCGCAGGCGCTAGGCCTACCCACACAAGTGAGGTATCATTTTTATCGGGAGACTTGGGGGAACGCTGGGTGGAAGGAAATTTGTGGCTCCTCTCAGATTCCAGAACTTTCTGCCACAGAAATGTGAGGAACATGTGTTTTTTTTAGCCAAATTTTGAGGTTTGCAAAGGATTCTGGGTAACAGAACCTGGTCCGGGCCCCGCAAGTCACCCCTCCTTGGATTCCCCTAGGTCTCTAGTTTTCAGAAATGCACAGGTTTGGTAGGTTTCCCTAGGTGCCGGCTGAGCTAGAGGCCAAAATCTACAGGTAGGCACTTCGCAAAAAACACCTCTGTTTTCTTTCAAAAATTTGGATGTGTCCACGTTGCGCTTTGGGGCGTTTCTTGTCGCGGGCGCTAGGCCTACCCACACAAGTGAGGTATCATTTTTATCGGGAGACTTGGGGGAACGCTGGGTGGAAGGAAATTTGTAGCTCCTCTCAGATTCCAGAACTTTCTGCCACAGAAATGTGAGGAACATGTGTTTTTTTAGCCAAATTTTGAGGTTCGCAAAGGATTCTGGGTAACAGAACCTGGTCCAAGCCCCGCAATTCACCCCATCTTGGATTCCCCTAGGTCTCTAGTTTTCAGAAATGCACAGGTTTGGTAGGTTTCCCTAGGTGCCGGCTGAGCTAGAGGCCAAAATCTACAGGTAAGGCACTTTGCAAAAAACACCTCTGTTTTAATTCAAAAATTTGGATGTGTCCACGTTGCACTTTGGGGCGTTTCCTGTCGCGGGCGCTAGGCCTACCCACACAAGTGAGGTATCATTTTTATCGGGAGACTTGGGGGAACGCTGGGTGGAAGGAAATTTGTGGCTCCACTCAGATTCCAGAACTTTCTGCCACAGAAATGTGAGGAACATGTGTTTTTTTAGCCAAATTTTGAGGTTCGCAAAGGATTCTAGGTAACAGAACTTGGTCCGAACCGCGCAAGTCACCCCATCTTGGATTCCCCTAGGTCTCTAGTTTTCAGAAATGCACAGGTTTGGTAGGTTTCCCTAGGTGCCGGCTGAGCTAGAGGCCAAAATCTACAGGTAGGCACTTCGCAAAAAACACCTCTGTTTTCTTTCAAAAATTTGGATGTGTCCACGTTGCGCTTTGGGGCGTTTCCTGTCGCGGGCGCTAGGCCTACCCACACAAGTGAGGTATCATTTTTATCGGGAGACTTGGGGGAACGCTGGGTGGAAGGAAATTTGTGGCTCCTCTCAGATTCCAGAACTTTCTGCCACAGAAATGTGAGGAACATGTGTTTTTTTAGCCAAATTTTGAGATTTGCAAAGGATTCTGGGTAACAGAACCTGGTCCGAGCCCCGCAAGTCACCCCTCCTTGGATTCCCCTAGGTCTCAAGTTTTCAGAAATGCACAGGTTTGGTAGGTTTCCCTAGGTGCCGGCTGAGCTAGAGGCCAAAATCTACAGGTAGGCACTTCGCAAAAAACACCTCTGTTTTCTTTCCAAAATTTGGATGTGTCCACGTTGCGCTATGGGGTGTTTCCTGTCGCGGGCGCTAGGCCTACCCACACAAGTGAGGTATCATTTTTATCGGGAGACTTGTGGGAACGCTGGGTAGAAGGAAATTTGTGGCTCCTCTCAGATTCCAGAACTTTCTGCCACAGAAATGTGAGGAACATGTGTTTTTTTAGCCACATTTTGAGGTTCGCAAAGGATTCTGGGTAACAGAACCTGGTCCGAACCCCGCAAGTCACCTCATCTTGGATTTCCCTAGGTCTCTAGTTTTCAGAAATGCACAGGTTTGGTAGGTTTCCCTAGGTGCCGGCTGAGCTAGAGGCCAAAATCTACAGGTAGGCACTTCGCAAAAAACACCTCTGTTTTCTTTAAAAAATTTGGATGTGTCCACGTTGCGCTTTGGGGCGTTTCCTGTCACAGGCGCTAGGCCTACCCACACAAGTGAGGTATCATTTTTATCGGGAGACTTGGGGGAATGCTGGGTGGAAGGAAATTTGTAGCTCCTCTCAGATTCCAGAAATTTCTGCCACAGAAATGTGAGAAACATGTGTTTTTTTAGCCAAATTTTGAGGTTTGCAAAGGATTCTGGGTAACAGAACCTGGTCTGAGCCCCGCAAGTCACCCCTCCTTGGATTCCCCTAGGACTCTATTTTTCAGAAAGGCACAGGTTTGGTAGGTTTCCCTAGGTGCCGGCTGAGCTAGAGGCCAAAATCTACAGGTAGGCACTTCGCAAAAAACACCTCTGTTTTCTTTCAAAAATTTGGATGTGTCCACGTTGCGCTTTGGGGCGTTTCCTGTCGCGGGCGCTAGGCGTACCCTTACAAGTGAGATATCATTTTTATCGGGAGACTTGGGGGAACGCTGGGTGGAAGGAAATTTGTGGCTCCTCTCAGATTCCAGAACTTTCTGCCACAGAAATGTGAGGAACATGTGTTTTTTTAGCCAAATTTTGAGGTTTGCAAAGGATTCTGGGTAACAGAACCTGGTCCAAGGCCCGCAAGTCACCCCTCCTTGGATTCCCCTAGGTCTCTAGTTTTCAGAAATGCACAGGTTTGGTAGGTTTCCCTAGGTGCCGGCTGAGCTAGAGGCCAAAATCTACAGGTAGGCACTTCGCAAAAAACACCTCTTTTTTCTTTCAACAATTTGGATGTGTCCACGTTGCGCTTTGGGGCATTTCCTGTTGCGGGCGCTAGGCCTACCCACACAAGTGAGGTATCATTTTTATCGGGAGACTTGGGGGAACGCTGGGTGGAAGGAAATTTGTGGCTCCTCTCAGATTCCAGAACTTTCTGCCACAGAAATGTGAGGAACATGTGTTTTTTTAGCCAAATTTTGAGGTTTGCAAAGGATTCTGGGTAACAGAACCTGGTCCGAGCCCCGCAAGTCACCTCTCCTTGGATTCCCCTAGGTCTCTAGTTTTCAGAAATGCACAGGTTTGGTAGGTTTCCCTAGGTGCCGGCTGAGCTAGAGACCAAAATCTACAGGTAGGCACTTCGCAAAAAACACCTCTGTTTTCTTTAAAAAATGTGGATGTGTCCACCTTGCGCTTTGGGGCGTTTCCTGTCGCGGGCGCTAGGCCTACCCACACAAGTGACGTATCATTTTTATCGGGAGACTTGGGGGAACGCTGGGTGGAAGGAAATTTGTGGCTCCTCTCAGATTCCAGAACTTTCTGCCACAGAAATGTGAGGAACATGTGTTTTTGTAGCCAAATTTTGAGGTTCGCAAAGGATTCTGGGTAACAGAACCTGGTCCGAGCCCTGCAAGTCACCCCTCCTTGGATTCCCCTAGGTCTCTAGTTTTCAGAAATGCACAGGTTTGGTAGGTTTCCCTAGGTGCCGGCTGAGCTAGAGGCCAAAATCTACAGGTAGGCACTTCGCAAAAAACACCTCTTTTTTCTTTCAACAATTTGGATGTGTCCACGTTGCGCTTTGGGGCATTTCCTGTTGCGGGCGCTAGGCCTACCCACACAAGTGAGGTATCATTTTTATCGGGAGACTTGGGGGAACGCTGGGTGGAAGGAAATTTGTGGCTCCTCTCAGATTCCAGAACTTTCTGCCACAGAAATGTGAGGAACATGTGTTTTTTTAGCCAAATTTTGAGGTTTGCAAAGGATTCTGGGTAACAGAACCTGGTCCGAGCCCCGCAAGTCACCCCTCCTTTTATTCCCCTAGGTCTCTAGTTTTCAGAAATGCACAGGTTTGGTAGGTTTCCCTAGGTGCCGGCTGAGCTAGAGGCCAAAATCTACAGGTAGGCACTTCGCAAAAAACACCTCTGTTTTCTTTCCAAAATTTGGATGTGTCCACGTTGAGCTTTGGGGCGTTTCCTGTCGCGGGCGCTAGGCCTACCCACACAAGTGAGGTATCATTTTTATCGGGAGACTTGTGGGAACGCTGGGTGGAAGGAAATTTGTGGCTCCTCTCAGATTCCAGAACTTTCTGCCACAGAAATGTGAGGAACATGTGTTTTTTTAGCCACATTTTGAGGTTCGCAAAGGATTCTGGGTAATAGAACCTGGTCCGAACCCCGCAAGTCACCGCATCTTGGATTCCCCTAGGTCTCTAGTTTTCAGAAATGCACAGGTTTGGTAGGTTTCCCTAGGTGCCGGCTGAGCTAGAGGCCAAAATCTACAGGTAGGCACTTCGCAAAAAACACCTCTGTTTTCTTTAAAAAATGTGGATGTGTCCACGTTGCGCTTTGGGGCGTTTCCTGTCGCGGGCGCTAGGCCTACCCACACAAGTGAGGTATCATTTTTATCGGGAGACTTGGGGGAATGCTGGGTTGAAGGAAATTTGTGGCTCCTCTCAGATTCCAGAACTTTCTGCCACAGAAATGTGGGACACGTGTTTTTTTAGCCAAATTTTGAGGTTTGCAAAGGATTCTGGGTAACAGAACCTGGTCTGAGCCCCGCAAGTCACCCCTCCTTGGATTCCCCTAGGTCTCTATTTTTCAGAAAGGCACAGGTTTGGTAGGTTTCCCTAGGTGCCGGCTGAGCTAGAGGCCAAAATCTACAGGTAGGCACTTTGCAAAAAACACCTCTGTTTTCTTTCAAAAATTTGGATGTGTCCACGTTGCGCTTTGTGGCGTTTCCTGTCGCGGGTGCTAGGACTACCCACACAAGTGAGGTATCATTTTTATCGAGAGACTTGGGGGAACGCTGGGTGGAAGGAAATTTGTGGCTCCTCTCAGATTCCAGAACTATCTGCCACAGAAATGTGAGGAACATGTGTTTTTTTAGCCACATTTAGAGGTTCGCAAAGGATTCTGGGTAATAGAACCTGGTCCGAGCCCCGCAAGTCACCCCATCTTGGATTCCCCTAGGTCTCTACTTTTCAGAAATGCACAGGTTTGGTAGGTTTCCCTAGGTGCCGGCTGAGCTAGAGGCCAAAATCTACAGGTAGGCACTTCGCAAAAAACACCTCTTTTTTCTTTCAACAATTTGGATGTGTTTACGTTGCGCTTTGGGGCATTTCCTGTTGCGGGCGCTAGGCCTACCCACACAAGTGAGGTATCATTTTTATCGGGAGACTTGGGGGAACGCTGGGTGGAAGGAAATTTGTGGCTCCTCTCAGATTCCAGAACTTTCTGCCACAGAAATGTGAGGAACATGTGTTTTTTTAGCCAAATTTTGAGGTTTGCAAAGGATTCTGGGTAACAGAACCTGGTCCGAGCCCCGCAAGTCACCTCTCCTTGGATTCCCCTAGGTCTCTAGTTTTCAGAAATGCACAGGTTTGGTAGGTTTCCCTAGGTGCCGGCTGAGCTAGAGGCCAAAATCTACAGGTAGGCACTTCGCAAAAAACACCTCTTTTTTCTTTCAACAATTTGGATGTGTCCACGTTGCGCTTTGGGGCATTTCCTGTTGCGGGCGCTAGGCCTACCCACACAAGTGAGGTATCATTTTTATCGGGAGACTTGGGGGAACGCTGGGTGGAAGGAAATTTGTGGCTCCTCTCAGATTCCAGAACTTTCTGCCACAGAAATGTGAGGAACATGTGTTTTTTTAGCCAAATTTTGAGGTTTGCAAAGGATTCTGGGTAACAGAACCTGGTCCGAGCCCTGCAAGTCACCCCTCCTTGGATTCCCCTAGGTCTCTAGTTTTCAGAAATGCACAGGTTTGGTAGGTTTCCCTAGGTGCCGGCTGAGCTAGAGGCCAAAATCTACAGGTAGGCACTTCGCAAAAAACACCTCTGGTTTCTTTCAAAAATTTGGATGTGTCCACGTTGCGCTTTGGGGCGTTTCCTGTCACGGGCGCTAGGCCTACCCACACAAGTGAGGTATCATTTTTATCGGGAGACTTGGGAGACGCTGGGTGGAAGGACATTTGTGGCTCCTCTCAGATTCCAGAACATTCTGCCACAGAAATGTGAAGAACATGTGTTTTTTTAGCCAAATTTTGAGGTTCGCAAAGGATTCTGGGTAACAGAACCTGGTCCGAGCCCCGCAAGTCAACCCTCCTTGGATTCCCCTTGGTCTCTAGTTTTCAGAAATGCACAGGTTTGGTAGGTTTCCCTAGGTGCCGGCTGAGCTAGAGGCCAAAATCTACAGGTAGGCACTTTGCAAAAAACACCTCTGTTTTCTTTAAAAAATGTGGATGTGTCCACGTTGCGCTTTGTGGCGTTTCCTGTCGCGGGTGCTAGGACTACCCACACAAGTGAGGTATCATTTTTATCGAGAGACTTGGGGGAACGCTGGGTGGAAGGAAATTTGTGGCTCCTCTCAGATTCCAGAACTTTCTGCCACAGAAATGTGAGGAACATGTGTTTTTTTAGCCACATTTAGAGGTTCGCAAAGGATTCTGGGTAATAGAACCTGGTCCGAGCCCCGCAAGTCACCCCATCTTGGATTCCCCTAGGTCTCTAGTTTTCAGAAATGCACAGGTTTGGTAGGTTTCCCTAGGTGCCGGCAGAGCTAGAGGCCAAAATCTACAGGTAGGCACTTCGCAAAAAACACCTCTGTTTTCTTTCAAAAATTTGGATGTGTCCACGTTGCGCTTTGGGGCGTTTCCTGTCGCGGGCGCTAGGCGTACCCACACAAGTGAGATATCATTTTTATCGGGAGACTTGGGGGAACGCTGGGTGGAAGGAAATTTGTGGCTCCTCTTAGATTCCAGAACTTTCTGCCACAGAAATGTGAGAAACATGTGTTTTTTTAGCCAAATTTTGAGGTTTGCAAAGGATTCTGGGTAACAGAACCTGGTCTGAGCCCCGCAAGTCACCCCTCCTTGGATTCCCCTAGGTCTCTAGTTTTCAGAAATGCACAGGTTTGGTAGGTTTCCCTAGGTGCCGGCTGAGCTAGAGGCCAAAATCTAGAGGTAGGCACTTCGCAAAAAACACCTCTGTTTTCTTTCAAAAATTTGGATGTGTCCACGTTGCACTTTGGGGCGTTTCCTGTCGCGGGCGCTAGGCCTACCCACACAAGTGAGGTATCATTTTTATCGGGAGACTTGGGGGAACGCTGGGTGGAAGGAAATTTGTGGCTCCACTCAGATTCCAGAACTTTCTGCCACAGAAATGTGAGGAACATGTGTTTTTTTAGCCAAATTTTGAGGTTCGCAAAGGATTCTAGGTAACAGAACCTGGTCCGAACCGCGCAAGTCACCCCATCTTGGATTCCCCTAGGTCTCTAGTTTTCAGAAATGCACAGGTTTGGTAGGTTTCCCTAGGTGCCGGCTGAGCTAGAGGCCAAAATCTACAGGTAGGCACTTCGCAAAAAACACCTCTGTTTTCTTTCAAAAATTTGGATGTGTCCACGTTGCGCTTTGGGGCGTTTCCTGTCGCGGGCGCTAGGCCTACCCACACAAGTGAGGTATCATTTTTATCGGGAGACTTGGGGGAACGCTGGGTGGAAGGAAATTTGTGGCTCCTCTCAGATTCCAGAACTTTCTGCCACAGAAATGTGAGGAACATGTGTTTTTTTAGCCAAATTTTGAGGTTTGCAAAGGATTCTGGGTAACAGAACCTGGTCCGAGCCCCGCAAGTCACCCCTCCTTGGATTCCCCTACGTCTCAAGTTTTCAGAAATGCACAGGTTTGGTAGATTTCCCTAGGTGCCGGCTGAGCTAGAGGCCAAAATCTACAGGTAGGCACTTCGCAAAAAACACCTCTGTTTTCTTTCCAAAATTTGGATGTGTCCACGTTGCGCTTTGGGGTGTTTCCTGTCGCGGGCGCTAGGCCTACCCACACAAGTGAGGTATCATTTTTATCGGGAGACTTGTGGGAACGCTGGGTGGAAGGAAATTTGTGGCTCCTCTCAGATTCCAGAACTTTCTGCCACAGAAATGTGAGGAACATGTGTTTTTTTAGCCACATTTTGAGGTTTGCAAAGGATTCTGGGTAATAGAACCTGGTCCGAACCCCGCAAGTCACCTCATCTTGGATTTCCCTAGGTCTCTAGTTTTCAGAAATGCACAGGTTTGGTAGGTTTCCCTAGGTGCCGGCTGAGCTAGAGGCCAAAATCTACAGGTAGGCACTTCGCAAAAAACACCTCTGTTTTCTTTCAAAAATTTGGATGTGTCCACGTTGCGCTTTGGGGCGTTTCCTGTCGCGGGCGCTAGGCCTACCCACACAAGTGAGGTATCATTTTTATCGGGAGACTTGGGGGAATGCTGGGTGGAAGGAAATTTGTGGCTCATCTCAGATTCCAGAACTTTCTGCCACAGAAATGTGAGAAACATGTGTTTTTTTAGCCAAATTATGAGGTTTGAAAAGGATTCTGGGTAACAGAACCTGGTCTGAGCCCCGCAAGTCACCCCTCCTTGGATTCCCCTAGGTCTCTATTTTTCAGAAAGGCACAGGTTTGGTAGGTTTCCCTAGGTGCCGGCTGAGCTAGAGGCCAAAATCTACAGGTAGGCACTTCGCAAAAAACACCTCTGTTTTCTTTCAAAAATGTGGATGTGTCCACGTTGCGCTTTGGGGCGTTTCCTGTCGCGGGCGCTAGGCGTACCCTTACAAGTGAGATATCATTTTTATCGGGAGACTTGGGGGAACGCTGGGTGGAAGGAAATTTGTGGCTCCTCTCAGATTCCAGAACTTTCTGCCACAGAAATGTGAGGAACATGTGTTTTTTTAGCCAAATTTTGAGGTTCGCAAAGGATTCTGGGTAACAGAACCTGGTCCGAGCCCCGCAAGTCACCCCTCCTTGGATTCCCCTAGGTCTCTAGTTTTCAGAAATGCACAGGTTTGGTAGGTTTCACTAGGTGCCGGCTGAGCTAGAGGCCAAAATCTACAGGTAGGCACTTCGCAAAAAACACCTCTGTTTTCTTGAAAAAATTTGGATGTGTCCACGTTGCGCTTTGGGGCGTTTCCTGTCACGGGCGCTAGGCCTACCCACACAAGTGAGGTATAATTTTTATCCGGAGACTTGGGGGAACGCTGGGTGGAAGGAAATTTGTGGCTCCTCTCAGATTCCAGAACTTTCTGCCACAGAAATGTGAGGAACATGTGTTTTTTTAGCCAAATTTTGAGGTACGCAAAGGATTCTGGGTAACAGAACCTGGTCCGAGCCCCGCAAGTCACCCCTCCTTGGATTCCCCTAGGTCTCTAGTTTTCAGAAATGCACAGGTTTGGTAGGTTTCCCTAGGTGCCGGCTGAGCTAGAGGCCAAAATCTACAGGTAGGCACTTCGCAAAAAACACCTCTGTTTTCTTTCAAAAATTTGGATGTGTCCACGTTGCGCTTTGGGGCGTTTCCTGTCGCGGGCGCTAGGCCTACCCACACAAGTGAGGTATCATTTTTATCGGGAGACTTGGGGGAACGCTGGGTGGAAGGAAATTTGTGGCTCCTCTCAGATTCCAGAACTTTCTGCCACAGAAATGTGAGAAACATGTGTTTTTTTAGCCAAATTTTGAGGTTTGCAAAGGATTCTGGGTAACAGAACCTGGTCTGAGCCCCGCAAGTCACCCCTCCTTGGATTCCCCTAGGTCTCTAGTTTTCAGAAATGCACAGGTTTGGTAGGTTTCCCTAGGTGCCGGCTGAGCTAGAGGCCAAAATCTAGAGGTAGGCACTTCGCAAAAAACACCTCTGTTTTCTTTCAAAAATTTGGATGTGTCCACGTTGCACTTTGGGGCGTTTCCTGTCGCGGGCGCTAGGCCTACCCACACAAGTGAGGTATCATTTTTATCGGGAGACTTGGGGGAACGCTGGGTGGAAGGAAATTTGTGGCTCCACTCAGATTCCAGAACTTTCTGCCACAGAAATGTGAGGAACATGTGTTTTTTTAGCCAAATTTTGAGGTTCGCAAAGGATTCTAGGTAACAGAACCTGGTCCGAACCGCGCAAGTCACCCCATCTTGGATTCCCCTAGGTCTCTAGTTTTCAGAAATGCACAGGTTTGGTAGGTTTCCCTAGGTGCCGGCTGAGCTAGAGGCCAAAATCTACAGGTAGGCACTTCGCAAAAAACACCTCTGTTTTCTTTCAAAAATTTGGATGTGTCCACGTTGCGCTTTGGGGCGTTTCCTGTCGCGGGCGCTAGGCCTACCCACACAAGTGAGGTATCATTTTTATCGGGAGACTTGGGGGAACGCTGGGTGGAAGGAAATTTGTGGCTCCTCTCAGATTCCAGAACTTTCTGCCACAGAAATGTGAGGAACATGTGTTTTTTTAGCCAAATTTTGAGGTTTGCAAAGGATTCTGGGTAACAGAACCTGGTCCGAGCCCCGCAAGTCACCCCTCCTTGGATTCCCCTACGTCTCAAGTTTTCAGAAATGCACAGGTTTGGTAGATTTCCCTAGGTGCCGGCTGAGCTAGAGGCCAAAATCTACAGGTAGGCACTTCGCAAAAAACACCTCTGTTTTCTTTCCAAAATTTGGATGTGTCCACGTTGCGCTTTGGGGTGTTTCCTGTCGCGGGCGCTAGGCCTACCCACACAAGTGAGGTATCATTTTTATCGGGAGACTTGTGGGAACGCTGGGTGGAAGGAAATTTGTGGCTCCTCTCAGATTCCAGAACTTTCTGCCACAGAAATGTGAGGAACATGTGTTTTTTTAGCCACATTTTGAGGTTTGCAAAGGATTCTGGGTAATAGAACCTGGTCCGAACCCCGCAAGTCACCTCATCTTGGATTTCCCTAGGTCTCTAGTTTTCAGAAATGCACAGGTTTGGTAGGTTTCCCTAGGTGCCGGCTGAGCTAGAGGCCAAAATCTACAGGTAGGCACTTCGCAAAAAACACCTCTGTTTTCTTTCAAAAATTTGGATGTGTCCACGTTGCGCTTTGGGGCGTTTCCTGTCGCGGGCGCTAGGCCTACCCACACAAGTGAGGTATCATTTTTATCGGGAGACTTGGGGGAATGCTGGGTGGAAGGAAATTTGTGGCTCATCTCAGATTCCAGAACTTTCTGCCACAGAAATGTGAGAAACATGTGTTTTTTTAGCCAAATTATGAGGTTTGAAAAGGATTCTGGGTAACAGAACCTGGTCTGAGCCCCGCAAGTCACCCCTCCTTGGATTCCCCTAGGTCTCTATTTTTCAGAAAGGCACAGGTTTGGTAGGTTTCCCTAGGTGCCGGCTGAGCTAGAGGCCAAAATCTACAGGTAGGCACTTCGCAAAAAACACCTCTGTTTTCTTTCAAAAATGTGGATGTGTCCACGTTGCGCTTTGGGGCGTTTCCTGTCGCGGGCGCTAGGCGTACCCTTACAAGTGAGATATCATTTTTATCGGGAGACTTGGGGGAACGCTGGGTGGAAGGAAATTTGTGGCTCCTCTCAGATTCCAGAACTTTCTGCCACAGAAATGTGAGGAACATGTGTTTTTTTAGCCAAATTTTGAGGTTCGCAAAGGATTCTGGGTAACAGAACCTGGTCCGAGCCCCGCAAGTCACCCCTCCTTGGATTCCCCTAGGTCTCTAGTTTTCAGAAATGCACAGGTTTGGTAGGTTTCACTAGGTGCCGGCTGAGCTAGAGGCCAAAATCTACAGGTAGGCACTTCGCAAAAAACACCTCTGTTTTCTTGAAAAAATTTGGATGTGTCCACGTTGCGCTTTGGGGCGTTTCCTGTCACGGGCGCTAGGCCTACCCACACAAGTGAGGTATAATTTTTATCCGGAGACTTGGGGGAACGCTGGGTGGAAGGAAATTTGTGGCTCCTCTCAGATTCCAGAACTTTCTGCCACAGAAATGTGAGGAACATGTGTTTTTTTAGCCAAATTTTGAGGTACGCAAAGGATTCTGGGTAACAGAACCTGGTCCGAGCCCCGCAAGTCACCCCTCCTTGGATTCCCCTAGGTCTCTAGTTTTCAGAAATGCACAGGTTTGGTAGGTTTCCCTAGGTGCCGGCTGAGCTAGAGGCCAAAATCTACAGGTAGGCACTTCGCAAAAAACACCTCTGTTTTCTTTCAAAAATTTGGATGTGTCCACGTTGCGCTTTGGGGCGTTTCCTGTCGCGGGCGCTAGGCCTACCCACACAAGTGAGGTATCATTTTTATCGGGAGACTTGGGGGAACGCTGGGTGGAAGGAAATTTGTGGCTCCTCTCAGATTCCAGAACTTTCTGCCACAGAAATGTGAGGAACATGTGTTTTTTTAGCCAAATTTGGAGGTTTGCAAAGGATTCTGGGTAACAGAACCTGGTCCGAGCCCCGCAAGTCACCCCTCCTTGGATTCCCCTAGGTCTCTAGTTTTCAGAAATGCACAGGTTTGGTAGGTTTCCCTAGGTGCCGGCTGAGCTAGAGGCCAAAATCTACAGGTAGGCACTTCGCAAAAAACACCTCTGTTTTCTTTCAAAAATTTGGATGTGTCCACGTTGCGCTTTGGGGCGTTTCTTGTCGCGGGCGCTAGGCCTACCTACATAAGTGAGGTATCATTTTTATCAGGAGACTTGGGGGAACGCTGGGTGGAAGGAAATTTGTAGCTCCTCTCAGATTCCAGAACTTTCTGCCACAGAAATGTGAGGAACATGTGTTTTTTTAGCCAAATTTTGAGGTTCGCAAAGGATTCTGGGTAACAGAACCTGGTCCAAGCCCCGCAAGTCACCCCATCTTGGATTCCCCTAGGTCTCTAGTTTTCAGAAATCACAGGTTTGGTAGGTTTCCCTAGGTGCCGGCTGAGCTAGAGGCCAAAATCTACAGGTAAGGCACTTTGCAAAAAACACCTCTGTTTTCTTAAAAAAATTTGGATGTGTCCACGTTGCACTTTGGGGCGTTTCCTGTCACGGGCGCTAGGCCTACCCACACAAGTGAGGTATCATTTTTATCGGGAGACTTGGGGGAACGCTGGGTGGAAGGAAATTTGTGGCTCCACTCAGATTCCAGAACTTTCTGCCACAGAAATGTGAGGAACATGTGTTTTTTTAGCCAAATTTTGAGGTTCGCAAAGGATTCTAGGTAACAGAACCTGGTCCGAACCGCGCAAGTCACCCCATCTTGGATTCCCCTAGGTCTCTAGTTTTCAGAAATGCAGAGGTTTGGTAGGTTTCCCTAGGTGCCGGCTGAGCTAGAGGCCAAAATCTACAGGTAGGCACTTCGCAAAAAACACCTCTGTTTTCTTTCAAAAATTTGGATGTGTCCACGTTGCGCGTTGGGGCGTTTCCTGTCGCGGGCGCTAGGCCTACCCACACAAGTGAGGTATCATTTTTATCGGGAGACTTGGGGGAACGCTGGGTGGAAGGAAATTTGTAGCTCCTCTCAGATTCCAGAACTTTCTGCCACAGAAATGTGAGGAACATGTGTTTTTTTAGCCAAATTTTGAGGTTCGCAAAGGATTCTGGGTAACAGAACCTGGTCCGAACCGCGCAAGTCACCCCATCTTGGATTCCCCTAGGTGTCTAGTTTTCAGAAATGCACAGGTTTGGTAGGTTTCCCTAGGTGCCGGCTGAGCTAGAGTCCAAAATCTACAGGTAAGGCACTTTGCAAAAAACACCTCTGTTTTCTTTAAAAA
The DNA here is from genome assembly GCF_031143425.1 of Pleurodeles waltl. NCBI lineage: Eukaryota > Metazoa > Chordata > Amphibia > Caudata > Salamandridae > Pleurodeles > Pleurodeles waltl. Next base: position 1,116,349,447 of record NC_090445.1, read on the forward strand.
ATTTGGATGTGTTCACGTTGCACTTTGGGGCGTTTCCTGTCGCGGGCGCTAGGCCTACCCACACAAGTGAGGTATCATTTTTATCGGGAGACTTGGGGGAACGCTGGGTGGAAGGAAATTTGTGGCTCCACTCAGATTCCAGAACTTTCTGCCACAGAAATGTGAGGAACATGTGTTTTTTTAGCCAAATTTTGAGGTTTGCAAAGGATTCTGGGTAACAGAACCTGGTCCGAGCCCCGCAAGTCACCCCTCCTTGGATTCCCCTAGGTCTCAAGTTTTCAGAAATGCACAGGTTTGGTAGGTTTCCCTAGGTGCCGGCTGAGCTAGAGGCCAAAATCTACAGGTAGGCACTTCGCAAAAAACACCTCTGTTTTCTTTCAAAAATTTGGATGTGTCCACGTTGCGCTTTGGGGTGTTTCCTGTCGCGGGCGCTAGGCCTACCCACACAAGTGAGGTATCATTTTTATCGGGAGACTTCTGAGAACGCTGGGTGGAAGGAAATTTGTGGCTCCTCTCAGATTCCAGAACTTTCTGCCACAGAAATGTGAGGAACATGTGTTTTTTTAGCCACATTTGAGGTTTGCAAAGGATTCTGGGTAATAGAACCTGGTCCGAACCCCGCAAGTCACCTCATCTTGGATTTCCCTAGGTCTCTAGTTTTCAGAAATGCACAGGTTTGGTAGGTTTCCCTAGGTGCCGGCTGAGCTAGAGGCCAAAATCTACAGGTAGGCACTTCGCAAAAAACACCTCTGTTTTCTTTCAAAAATTTGGATGTGTCCACGTTGCGCTTTGGGGCGTTTCCTGTCGCGGGCGCTAGGCCTACCCACACAAGTGAGGTATAATTTTTATCGGGAGACCTGGGGGAATGCTGGGTGGAAGGAAATTTGTGGCTCCTCTCAGATTCCAGAACTTTCTGCCACAGAAATGTGAGAAACATGTGTTTTTTTAGCCAAATTTTGAGGTTTGCAAAGGATTCTGGGTAACAGAACCTGGTCTGAGCCCCGCAAGTCACCCCTCCTTGGATTCCCCTAGGTCTCTATTTTTCAGAAAGGCACAGGTTTGGTAGGTTTCCCTAGGTGCCGGCTGAGCTAGAGGCCAAAATCTACAGGTAGGCACTTCGCAAAAAACACCTCTGTTTTCTTTAAAAAATGTGGATGTGTCCACGTTGCGCTTTGGGGCGTTTCCTGTCGCGGGCGCTAGGCGTACCCTTACAAGTGAGATATCATTTTTATCGGGAGACTTGGGGGAACGCTGGGTGGAAGGAAATTTGTGGCTCCTCTCAGATTCCAGAACTTTCTGCCACAGAAATGTGAGGAACATGTGTTTTTTTAGCCAAATTTTGAGGTTCGCATAGGATTCTGGGTAACAGAACCTGGTCCGAGCCCCGCAAGTCACCCCCTTGGATTCCCCTAGGTCTCTAGTTTTCAGAAATGCACAGGTTTGGTAGGTTTCACTAGGTGCCGGCTGAGCTAGAGGCCAAAATCTACAGGTAGGCACTTCGCAAAAAACACCTCTGTTTTCTTGAAAAAATTTGGATGTGTCCACGTTGCGCTTTGGGGCGTTTCCTGTCACGGGCGCTAGGCCTACCCACACAAGTGAGGTATAATTTTTATCGGGAGACTTGGGGGAACGCTGGGTGGAAGGAAATTTGTGGCTCCTCTCAGATTCCAGAACTTTCTGCCTTTTTTTAGCCAAATTTTGAGGTTCACAAAGGATTCTGGGTAACAGAACCTGGTCCGAGCCCCGCAAGTCACCCCTCCTTGGATTCCCCTAGGTCTCTAGTTTTCAGAAATGAACAGGTTTGGTAGGTTTCCCTAGGTGCCGGCTGAGCTAGAGGCCAAAATCTACAGGTAGGCACTTCGCAAAAAACACCTCTGTTTTCTTTCAAAAATTTGGATGTGTCCACGTTGCGCTTTGGGGCGTTTCCTGTCGCGGGCGCTAGGCCTACCCACACAAGTGAGGTATCATTTTTATCGGGAGACTTGGGGGAACGCTGGGTGGAAGGAAATTTGTGGCTCCTCTCAGATTCCAGAACTTTCTGCCACAGAAATGTGAGGAACATGTGTTTTTTTAGCAAAATTTGGAGGTTTGCAAAGGATTCTGGGTAACAGAACCTGGTCCGAGCCCCGCAAGTCACCCCTCCTTGGATTCCCCTAGGTCTCTAGTTTTCAGAAATGCACAGGTTTGGTAGGTTTCCCTAGGTGCCGGCTGAGCTAGAGGCCAAAATCTACAGGTAGGCACTTCGCAAAAAACACCTCTGTTTTCTTTAAAAAATTTGGATGTGTCCACGTTGCAGTTTGGGGCGTTTCTTGTCGCGGGCGCTAGGCCTACCCACACAAGTGAGGTATCATTTTTATCGGGAGACTTGGGGGAACGCTGGGTGGAAGGAAATTTGTAGCTCCTCTCAGATTCCAGAACTTTCTGCCACAGAAATGTGAGGAACATGTGTTTTTTTAGCCAAATTTTGAGGTTCGCAAAGGATTCTGGGTAACAGAACCTGGTCCAAGCCCCGCAAGTCACCCCATCTTGGATTCCCCTAGGTCTCTAGTTTTCAGAAATGCACAGGTTTGGTAGGTTTCCCTAGGTGCCGGCTGAGCTAGAGGCCAAAATCTACAGGTAAGTCACTTTGCAAAAAACACCTCTGTTTTCTTTCAAAAATTTGGATGTGTCCACGTTGCACTTTGGGGCGTTTCCTGTTGCGGGCGCTAGGCCTACCCACACAAGTGAGGTATCATTTTTATCGGGAGACTTGGGGGAACGCTGGGTGGAAGGAAATTTGTGGCTCCACTCAGATTCCAGAACTTTCTGCCACAGAAATGTGAGGAACGTGTGTTTTTTTAGCCAAATTTTGAGGTTCGCAAAGGATTCTAGGTAACAGAACCTGGTCCGAACCGCGCAAGTCACCCCATCTTGGATTCCCCTAGGTCTCTAGTTTTCAGAAATGCACAGGTTTGGTAGGTTTCCCTAGGTGCCGGCTGAGCTAGAGGCCAAAATCTACAGGTAGGCACTTCGCAAAAAACACCTCTGTTTTCTTTCAAAAATTTGGATGTGTCCACGTTGCGCTTTGGGGCGTTTCTTGTCGCGGGCGCTAGGCCTACCTACACAAGTGAGGTATCATTTTTATCAGGAGACTTGGGGGAACGCTGGGTGGAAGGAAATTGGTAGCTCCTCTCAGATTCCAGAACTTTCTGCCACAGAAATGTGAGGAACATGTGTTTTTTTAGCCAAATTTTGAGGTTCGCAAAGGATTCTGGGTAACAGAACCTGGTCCAAGCCCCGCAAGTCACCCCATCTTGGATTCCCCTAGGTCTCTAGTTTTCAGAAATGCACAGGTTTGGTAGGTTTCCCTAGGTGCCGGCTGAGCTAGAGGCCAAAACCTACAGGTAGGCACTTCGCAAAAAACACCTCTGTTTTCTTTCCAAAATTTGGATGTGTCCACGTTGCGCTTTGGGGCGTTTCCTGTCGCGGGCGCTAGCCTACCCACACAAGTGAAGTATCATTTTTATCGGGAGACTTGTGGTAACGCTGGGTGGAAGGAAATTTGTGGCTCCTCTCAGATTCCAGAACTTTCTGCCACAGAAATGTGAGGAACATGTGTTTTTTTAGCCACATTTTGAGGTTCGCAAAGGATTCTGGGTAATAGAACCTGGTCCGAACCCCGCAAGTCACCTCATCTTGGATTCCCCTAGGTCTCTAGTTTTCAGAAATGCACAGGTTTGGTAGGTTTCCCTAGGTGCCGGCTGAGCTAGAGGCCAAAATCTACAGGTAGGCACTTCGCAAAAAACACCTCTGTTTTCTTTCAAAAATTTGGATATGTCCACGTTGCGCTTTGGGGCGTTTCCTGTCGCGGGCGCTAGGCCTACCCACACAAGTGAGGTATCATTTTTATCGGGAGACTTGGGGGAATGCTGGGTTGAAGGAAATTTGTGGCTCCTCTCAGATTCCAGAACTTTCTGCCACAGAAATGTGGGAAACATGTGTTTTTTTAGCCAAATGTTGAGGTTTGCAAAGGATTCTGGGTAACAGAACCTGGTCTGAGCCACGCAAGTCACCCCTCCTTGGATTCCCCTAGGTCTCTATTTTTCAGAAAGGCACAGGTTTGGTAGGTTTCCCTAGGTGCCGGCTGAGCTAGAGGCCAAAATCTACAGGTAGGCACTTCGCAAAAAACACCTCTGTTTTCTTTCAAAAATTTGGATGTGTCCACGTTTCGCTTTGGGGCGTTTCCTGTTTCGGGCGCTAGGCGTACCCTTACAAGTGAGATATCATTTTTATCGGGAGACTGGGGGGAAAGCTGGGTGGGAGGAAATTTGTGGCTCCTCTCAGATTCCAGAACTTTCTGCCACAGAAATTTGAGGAACATGTGTTTTTTTAGCCAAATTTTGAGGTTCGCAAAGTATTCTGGGTAACAGAACCTGGTCCGAGCCCCGGACGTCACCCCTCCTTGGATTCCCCTAGGTCTCTAGTTTTCAGAAATGCACAGGTTTGGTAGGTTTCCCTAGGTGGCGGCTGAGCTAGAGGCCAAAATCTACAGGTAGGCACTTCGCAAAAAACACCTCTGGTTTCTTTCAAAAATTTGGATGTGTCCACGTTGCGCTTTGGGGCGTTTCCTGTCGCGGGCGTTAGGCCTACCCACACAAGTGAGGTATCATTTTTATCGGGAGACTTGGGGGACGCTGGGTGGAAGGAAATTTGTGGCTCCACTCAGATTCCAGAACTTTCTGCCACAGAAATGTGAGGAACGTGTGTTTTTTTAGCCAAATTTTGAGGTTCGCAAAGGATTCTAGGTAACAGAACCTGGTCCGAACCGCGCAAGTCACCCCATCTTGGATTCCCCTAGGTCTCTAGTTTTCAGAAATGCACAGGTTTGGTAGGTTTCCCTAGGTGCCGGCTGAGCTAGAGGCCAAAATCTACAGGTAGGCACTTCGCAAAAAACACCTCTGTTTTCTTTCAAAAATTTGGATGTGTCCACGTTGCGCTTTGGGGCGTTTCTTGTCGCGGGCGCTAGGCCTACCTACACAAGTGAGGTATCATTTTTATCAGGAGACTTGGGGGAACGCTGGGTGGAAGGAAATTGGTAGCTCCTCTCAGATTCCAGAACTTTCTGCCACAGAAATGTGAGGAACATGTGTTTTTTTAGCCAAATTTTGAGGTTCGCAAAGGATTCTGGGTAACAGAACCTGGTCCAAGCCCCGCAAGTCACCCCATCTTGGATTCCCCTAGGTCTCTAGTTTTCAGAAATGCACAGGTTTGGTAGGTTTCCCTAGGTGCCGGCTGAGCTAGAGGCCAAAACCTACAGGTAGGCACTTCGCAAAAAACACCTCTGTTTTCTTTCCAAAATTTGGATGTGTCCACGTTGCGCTTTGGGGCGTTTCCTGTCGCGGGCGCTAGCCTACCCACACAAGTGAAGTATCATTTTTATCGGGAGACTTGTGGTAACGCTGGGTGGAAGGAAATTTGTGGCTCCTCTCAGATTCCAGAACTTTCTGCCACAGAAATGTGAGGAACATGTGTTTTTTTAGCCACATTTTGAGGTTCGCAAAGGATTCTGGGTAATAGAACCTGGTCCGAACCCCGCAAGTCACCTCATCTTGGATTCCCCTAGGTCTCTAGTTTTCAGAAATGCACAGGTTTGGTAGGTTTCCCTAGGTGCCGGCTGAGCTAGAGGCCAAAATCTACAGGTAGGCACTTCGCAAAAAACACCTCTGTTTTCTTTCAAAAATTTGGATATGTCCACGTTGCGCTTTGGGGCGTTTCCTGTCGCGGGCGCTAGGCCTACCCACACAAGTGAGGTATCATTTTTATCGGGAGACTTGGGGGAATGCTGGGTTGAAGGAAATTTGTGGCTCCTCTCAGATTCCAGAACTTTCTGCCACAGAAATGTGGGAAACATGTGTTTTTTTAGCCAAATGTTGAGGTTTGCAAAGGATTCTGGGTAACAGAACCTGGTCTGAGCCACGCAAGTCACCCCTCCTTGGATTCCCCTAGGTCTCTATTTTTCAGAAAGGCACAGGTTTGGTAGGTTTCCCTAGGTGCCGGCTGAGCTAGAGGCCAAAATCTACAGGTAGGCACTTCGCAAAAAACACCTCTGTTTTCTTTCAAAAATTTGGATGTGTCCACGTTTCGCTTTGGGGCGTTTCCTGTTTCGGGCGCTAGGCGTACCCTTACAAGTGAGATATCATTTTTATCGGGAGACTGGGGGGAAAGCTGGGTGGGAGGAAATTTGTGGCTCCTCTCAGATTCCAGAACTTTCTGCCACAGAAATTTGAGGAACATGTGTTTTTTTAGCCAAATTTTGAGGTTCGCAAAGTATTCTGGGTAACAGAACTTGGTCCGAGCCCCGGACGTCACCCCTCCTTGGATTCCCCTAGGTCTCTAGTTTTCAGAAATGCACAGGTTTGGTAGGTTTCCCTAGGTGGCGGCTGAGCTAGAGGCCAAAATCTACAGGTAGGCACTTCGCAAAAAACACCTCTGGTTTCTTTCAAAAATTTGGATGTGTCCACGTTGCGCTTTGGGGCGTTTCCTGTCGCGGGCGTTAGGCCTACCCACACAAGTGAGGTATCATTTTTATCGGGAGACTTGGGGGACGCTGGGTGGAAGGAAATTTGTGGCTCCTCTCAGATTCCAGAACTTTCTGCCACAGAAATTTGAGGAACATGTGTTTTTTTAGCCAAATTTTGAGGTTCGCAAAGGATTCTGGGTAACAGAACCTGGTCCGAGCCCCGGACGTCACCCCTCCTTGGATTCCCCTAGGTCTCTAGTTTTCAGAAATGCACAGGTTTGGTAGGTTTCCCTAGGTGGCGGCTGAGCTAGAGGCCAAAATCTACAGGTAGGCACTTCGCAAAAAACACCTCTGTTTTCTTTCAAAAATTTGGATGTGTCCACGTTGCGCTTTGGGGCGTTTCCTGTCGCGGGCGTTAGGCCTACCCACACAAGTGAGGTATCATTTTTATCGGGAGACTTGGGGGACGCTGGGTGGAAGGAAATTTGTGGCTCCTCTCAGATTCCAGAACTTTCTGCCACAGAAATGTGAAGAACATGTGTTTTTTTAGCCAAATTTTGAGGTTCGCAAAGGATTCTGGGTAACAGAACCTGGTCCGAGCCCCGCAAGCCACCCCTCCTTGGATTCCCCTAGGTCTCTAGTTTTCAGAAATGCACAGGTTTGGTAGGTTTCCCTAGGTGCCGGCTGAGCTAGAGGCCAAAATCTACAGGTAGGCACTTTGCAAAAAACACCTCTGTTTTCTTTCAAAAATTTGGATGTGTCCACGTTGCGCTTTGGGGCGTTTCCTGTCGCGGGTGCTAGGACTACCCACACAAGTGAGGTATCATTTTTATCGAGAGACTTGGGGGAACGCTGGGTGGAAGGAAATTTGTGGCTCCTCTCAGATTCCAGAACTTTCTGCCACAGAAATGTGAGGAACATGTGTTTTTTTAGCCACATTTTGAGGTTCGCAAAGGATTCTGGGTAATAGAACCTGGTCCGAGCCCCGCAAGCCACCCCATCTTGGATTCCCCTAGGTCTCTAGTTTTCAGAAATGCACAGGTTTGGTAGGTTTCCCTAGGTGCCGGCAGAGCTAGAGGCCAAAATCTACAGGTAGGCACTTCGCAAAAAACACCTCTGTTTTCTTTCAAAAATTTGGATGTGTCCACGTTGCGCTTTGGGGCGTTTCCTGTTGCGGGCGCTAGGCCTACCCACACAAGTGAGGTATCATTTTTATCGGGAGACTTGGGGGAACGCTGGGTGGAAGGAAATTTGTGGCTCCTCTCAGATTCCAGAACTTTCTGCCACAGAAATGTGAGGAACATGTGTTTTTTAGCCAAATTCTGAGGTTCGCAAAGGATTCTGGGTAACAGAACCTGGTCCGAGCCCCGCAAGCCACCCCATCTTGGATTCCCCTAGGTCTCTAGTTTTCAGAAATGCACAGGTTTGGTAGGTTTCCCTAGGTGCCGGCAGAGCTAGAGGCCAAAATCTACAGGTAGGCACTTCGCAAAAAACACCTCTGTTTTCTTTAAAAAATTTGGATGTGTCCACGTTGCTCTTTGGGGCGTTTCCTGTCGCGGGCGCTAGGCCTACCCACACAAGTGAGGTATCATTTTTATCGGGAGACTTGGGGGAATGCTTGGTGGAAGGAAATTTGTGGCTCCTCTCAGATTCTAGAACTTTCTGCCACAGAAATGTGAGAAACATGTGTTTTTTTAGCCAAATTTTGAGGTTTGCAAAGGATTCTGGGTAACAGAACCTGGTCTGAGCCCCGCAAGTCACCCCTCCTTGGATTCCCCTAGGTCTCTAGTTTTCAGAAATGCACAGGTTTGGTAGGTTTCCCTAGGTGCCGGCTGAGCTAGAGGCCAAAATCTACAGGTAGGCACTTCGCAAAAAACACCTCTTTTTTCTTTCAATAATTTGGATGTGTCCACGTTGCGCTTTGGGGCATTTCCTGTTGCGGGCGCTAGGCCTACCCACACAAGTGAGGTATCATTTTTATCGGGAGACTTGGGGGAACGCTGGGTGGAAGGAAATTTGTGGCTCCTCTCAGATTCCAGAACTTTCTGCCACAGAAATGTGAGGAACGTGTGTTTTTTTAGCCAAATTTTGAGGTTTGCAAAGGATTCTGGGTAACAGAACCTGGTCCGAGCCCCGCAAGTCACCCCTCCTTGGATTCCCCTAGGTCTCTAGTTTTCAGAAATGCACAGGTTTGGTAGGTTTCCCTAGGTGCCGGCTGAGCTAGAGGCCAAAATCTACAGGTAGGCACTTCGCAAAAAACACCTCTGTTTTCTTTCAAAAATGTGGATGTGTCCACGTTGCGCTTTGGGGCGTTTCCTGTCGCGGGCGCTAGGCCTACCCACACAAGTGAGGTATCATTTTTATCGGGAGACTTGGGGGAACGCTGGGTGGAAGGAAATTTGTGGCACCTCTCAGATTCCAGAACTTTCTGCCACAGAAATGTGAGGAACATGTGTTTTTTTAGCCACATTTTGAGGTTCGCAAAGGATTCTGGGTAATAGAACCTGGTCCGAGCCCCGCAAGTCACCCCATCTTGGATTCCCCTAGGTCTCTAGTTTTCAGAAATGCACAGGTTTGGTAGGTTTCCCTAGGTGCCGGCAGAGCTAGAGGCCAAAATCTACAGGTAGGCACTTCGCTAAAAACACCTCTGTTTTCTTTAAAAAATTTAGATGTGTCCACGTTGCGCTTTGGGGCGTTTCCTGTCGCGGGCGCTAGGCCTACCCACACAAGTGAGGTATCATTTTTATCGGGAGACTTGGGGGAACGCTGGGTGGAAGGAAATTTGGGGCTCCTCTCAGATTCCAGAACTTTCTGCCACAGAAATGTGAGGAACATGTGTTTTTTAGCCAAATTCTGAGGTTCGCAAAGGATTCTGGGTAACAGAACCTGGTCCGAGCCCCGCAAGCCACCCCTCCTTGGATTCCCCTAGGTCTCTAGTTTTCAGAAATGCACAGGTTTGGTAGGTTTCCCTAGGTGCCGGCAGAGCTAGAGGCCAAAATCTACAGGTAGGCACTTCGCAAAAAACACCTCTGTTTTCTTTCAAAAATTTGGATGTGTCCACGTTGCGCTTTGGGGCGTTTCCTGTCGCGGGCACTAGGCCTACCCACACAAGTGAGGTATCATTTTTATCGGGAGACTTGGGGGAACGCTGGGTGGAAGGAAATTTGGGGCTCCTCTCAGATTCCAGAACTTTCTGCCACAGAAATGTGAGGAACATGTGTTTTTTAGCCAAATTCTGAGGTTCGCAAAGGATTCTGGGTAACAGAACCTGGTCCGAGCCCCGCAAGCCACCCCTCCTTGGATTCCCCTAGGTCTCTAGTTTTCAGAAATGCACAGGTTTGGTAGGTTTCCCTAGGTGCCGGCAGAGCTAGAGGCCAAAATCTACAGGTAGGCACTTCGCAAAAAACACCTCTGTTTTCTTTCAAAAATTTGGATGTGTCCACGTTGCGCTTTGGGGCGTTTCCTGTCGCGGGCACTAGGCCTACCCACACAAGTGAGGTATCATTTTTATCGGGAGACTTGGGGGAACGCTGGGTGGAAGGAAATTTGTGGCTCCTCTCAGATTCCAGAACTTTCTGCCACAGAAATGTGAGGAACATGTGTTTTTTAGCCAAATTCTGAGGTTCGCAAAGGATTCTGGGTAACAGAACCTGGTCCGAGCCCCGCAAGCCACCCCATCTTGGATTCCCCTATGTCTCTAGTTTTCAGAAATGCACAGGTTTGGTAGGTTTCCCTAGGTGCCGGCAGAGCTAGAGGCCAAAATCTACAGGTAGGCACTTCGCAAAAAACACCTCTGTTTTCTTTCAAAAATTTGGATGTGTCCACGTTGCGCTTTGGGGCGTTTCCTGTCGCGGGTGCTAGGACTACCCACACAAGTGAGGTATCATTTTTATCGAGAGACTTGGGGGAACGCTGGGTGGAAGGAAATTTGTGGCTCCTCTCAGATTCCAGAACTTTCTGCCACAGAAATGTGAGGAACATGTGTTTTTTTAGCTAAATTTTGAGGTTTGCAAAGGATTCTGGGTAACAGAACCTGGTCCGAGACCCGCAAGTCACCCCATCTTGGATTCCCCTAGGTCTCTAGTTTTCAGAAATGCACAGGTTTGGTAGGTTTCCCTAGGTGCCGGCTGAGCTAGATGCCAAAATCTACAGGTAGGCACTTCGCAAAAAACAGCTCTGGTTTCCTTTAAAAAATGTGGATGTGTCCACGTTGCGCTTTGGGGCATTTCCTGTCGTGGGCGCTAGGCCTACCCACACAAGTGAGGTACCATTTTTATCGGGAGACTTGGGGGAACGCTGGGTGGAAGGAAATTTGGGGCTCCTCTCAGATTCCAGAACTTTCTGCCACAGAAATGTGAGGAACATGTGTTTTTTTAGCCAAATTTTGAGGTTCGCAAAGGATTCTGGGTAACAGAACCTGGTCCGAGCCCTGCAAGTCACCCCATCTTGGATTCCCCTAGGTCTCTAGTTTTCAGAAATGCACAGGTTTGGTAGGTTTCCCTAGGTACCGGCTGAGCTAGAGGCCAAAATCTACAGGTAGGCACTTCGCAAAAAACACCTCTGTTTTCTTTAAAAAATTTGGATGTGTCCACGTTGCAGTTTGGGGCGTTTCTTGTCGCGGGCGCTAGGCCTACCCACACAAGTGAGGTATCATTTTTATCGGGAGACTTGGGGGAACGCTGGGTGGAAGGAAATTTGTAGCTCCTCTCAGATTCCAGAACTTTCTGCCACAGAAATGTGAGGAACATGTGTTTTTTTAGCCAAATTTTGAGGTTCGCAAAGGATTCTGGGTAACAGAACCTGGTCCAAGCCCCGCAAGTCACCCCATCTTGGATTCCCCTAGGTCTCTAGTTTTCAGAAATGCACAGGTTTGGTAGGTTTCCCTAGGTGCCGGCTGAGCTAGAGGCCAAAACCTACAGGTAGGCACTTCGCAAAAAACACCTCTGTTTTCTTTCCAAAATTTGGATGTGTCCACGTTGCGCTTTGGGGCGTTTCCTGTCGCGGGCGCTAGCCTACCCACACAAGTGAAGTATCATTTTTATCGGGAGACTTGTGGTAACGCTGGGTGGAAGGAAATTTGTGGCTCCTCTCAGATTCCAGAACTTTCTGCCACAGAAATGTGAGGAACATGTGTTTTTTTAGCCACATTTTGAGGTTCGCAAAGGATTCTGGGTAATAGAACCTGGTCCGAACCCCGCAAGTCACCTCATCTTGGATTCCCCTAGGTCTCTAGTTTTCAGAAATGCACAGGTTTGGTAGGTTTCCCTAGGTGCCGGCTGAGCTAGAGGCCAAAATCTACAGGTAGGCACTTCGCAAAAAACACCTCTGTTTTCTTTCAAAAATTTGGATATGTCCACGTTGCGCTTTGGGGCGTTTCCTGTCGCGGGCGCTAGGCCTACCCACACAAGTGAGGTATCATTTTTATCGGGAGACTTGGGGGAATGCTGGGTTGAAGGAAATTTGTGGCTCCTCTCAGATTCCAGAACTTTCTGCCACAGAAATGTGGGAAACATGTGTTTTTTTAGCCAAATGTTGAGGTTTGCAAAGGATTCTGGGTAACAGAACCTGGTCTGAGCCACGCAAGTCACCCCTCCTTGGATTCCCCTAGGTCTCTATTTTTCAGAAAGGCACAGGTTTGGTAGGTTTCCCTAGGTGCCGGCTGAGCTAGAGGCCAAAATCTACAGGTAGGCACTTCGCAAAAAACACCTCTGTTTTCTTTCAAAAATTTGGATGTGTCCACGTTTCGCTTTGGGGCGTTTCCTGTTTCGGGCGCTAGGCGTACCCTTACAAGTGAGATATCATTTTTATCGGGAGACTGGGGGGAAAGCTGGGTGGGAGGAAATTTGTGGCTCCTCTCAGATTCCAGAACTTTCTGCCACAGAAATTTGAGGAACATGTGTTTTTTTAGCCAAATTTTGAGGTTCGCAAAGTATTCTGGGTAACAGAACCTGGTCCGAGCCCCGGACGTCACCCCTCCTTGGATTCCCCTAGGTCTCTAGTTTTCAGAAATGCACAGGTTTGGTAGGTTTCCCTAGGTGGCGGCTGAGCTAGAGGCCAAAATCTACAGGTAGGCACTTCGCAAAAAACACCTCTGGTTTCTTTCAAAAATTTGGATGTGTCCACGTTGCGCTTTGGGGCGTTTCCTGTCGCGGGCGTTAGGCCTACCCACACAAGTGAGGTATCATTTTTATCGGGAGACTTGGGGGACGCTGGGTGGAAGGAAATTTGTGGCTCCACTCAGATTCCAGAACTTTCTGCCACAGAAATGTGAGGAACGTGTGTTTTTTTAGCCAAATTTTGAGGTTCGCAAAGGATTCTAGGTAACAGAACCTGGTCCGAACCGCGCAAGTCACCCCATCTTGGATTCCCCTAGGTCTCTAGTTTTCAGAAATGCACAGGTTTGGTAGGTTTCCCTAGGTGCCGGCTGAGCTAGAGGCCAAAATCTACAGGTAGGCACTTCGCAAAAAACACCTCTGTTTTCTTTCAAAAATTTGGATGTGTCCACGTTGCGCTTTGGGGCGTTTCTTGTCGCGGGCGCTAGGCCTACCTACACAAGTGAGGTATCATTTTTATCAGGAGACTTGGGGGAACGCTGGGTGGAAGGAAATTGGTAGCTCCTCTCAGATTCCAGAACTTTCTGCCACAGAAATGTGAGGAACATGTGTTTTTTTAGCCAAATTTTGAGGTTCGCAAAGGATTCTGGGTAACAGAACCTGGTCCAAGCCCCGCAAGTCACCCCATCTTGGATTCCCCTAGGTCTCTAGTTTTCAGAAATGCACAGGTTTGGTAGGTTTCCCTAGGTGCCGGCTGAGCTAGAGGCCAAAACCTACAGGTAGGCACTTCGCAAAAAACACCTCTGTTTTCTTTCCAAAATTTGGATGTGTCCACGTTGCGCTTTGGGGCGTTTCCTGTCGCGGGCGCTAGCCTACCCACACAAGTGAAGTATCATTTTTATCGGGAGACTTGTGGTAACGCTGGGTGGAAGGAAATTTGTGGCTCCTCTCAGATTCCAGAACTTTCTGCCACAGAAATGTGAGGAACATGTGTTTTTTTAGCCACATTTTGAGGTTCGCAAAGGATTCTGGGTAATAGAACCTGGTCCGAACCCCGCAAGTCACCTCATCTTGGATTCCCCTAGGTCTCTAGTTTTCAGAAATGCACAGGTTTGGTAGGTTTCCCTAGGTGCCGGCTGAGCTAGAGGCCAAAATCTACAGGTAGGCACTTCGCAAAAAACACCTCTGTTTTCTTTCAAAAATTTGGATATGTCCACGTTGCGCTTTGGGGCGTTTCCTGTCGCGGGCGCTAGGCCTACCCACACAAGTGAGGTATCATTTTTATCGGGAGACTTGGGGGAATGCTGGGTTGAAGGAAATTTGTGGCTCCTCTCAGATTCCAGAACTTTCTGCCACAGAAATGTGGGAAACATGTGTTTTTTTAGCCAAATGTTGAGGTTTGCAAAGGATTCTGGGTAACAGAACCTGGTCTGAGCCACGCAAGTCACCCCTCCTTGGATTCCCCTAGGTCTCTATTTTTCAGAAAGGCACAGGTTTGGTAGGTTTCCCTAGGTGCCGGCTGAGCTAGAGGCCAAAATCTACAGGTAGGCACTTCGCAAAAAACACCTCTGTTTTCTTTCAAAAATTTGGATGTGTCCACGTTTCGCTTTGGGGCGTTTCCTGTTTCGGGCGCTAGGCGTACCCTTACAAGTGAGATATCATTTTTATCGGGAGACTGGGGGGAAAGCTGGGTGGGAGGAAATTTGTGGCTCCTCTCAGATTCCAGAACTTTCTGCCACAGAAATTTGAGGAACATGTGTTTTTTTAGCCAAATTTTGAGGTTCGCAAAGTATTCTGGGTAACAGAACTTGGTCCGAGCCCCGGACGTCACCCCTCCTTGGATTCCCCTAGGTCTCTAGTTTTCAGAAATGCACAGGTTTGGTAGGTTTCCCTAGGTGGCGGCTGAGCTAGAGGCCAAAATCTACAGGTAGGCACTTCGCAAAAAACACCTCTGGTTTCTTTCAAAAATTTGGATGTGTCCACGTTGCGCTTTGGGGCGTTTCCTGTCGCGGGCGTTAGGCCTACCCACACAAGTGAGGTATCATTTTTATCGGGAGACTTGGGGGACGCTGGGTGGAAGGAAATTTGTGGCTCCTCTCAGATTCCAGAACTTTCTGCCACAGAAATTTGAGGAACATGTGTTTTTTTAGCCAAATTTTGAGGTTCGCAAAGGATTCTGGGTAACAGAACCTGGTCCGAGCCCCGGACGTCACCCCTCCTTGGATTCCCCTAGGTCTCTAGTTTTCAGAAATGCACAGGTTTGGTAGGTTTCCCTAGGTGGCGGCTGAGCTAGAGGCCAAAATCTACAGGTAGGCACTTCGCAAAAAACACCTCTGTTTTCTTTCAAAAATTTGGATGTGTCCACGTTGCGCTTTGGGGCGTTTCCTGTCGCGGGCGTTAGGCCTACCCACACAAGTGAGGTATCATTTTTATCGGGAGACTTGGGGGACGCTGGGTGGAAGGAAATTTGTGGCTCCTCTCAGATTCCAGAACTTTCTGCCACAGAAATGTGAAGAACATGTGTTTTTTTAGCCAAATTTTGAGGTTCGCAAAGGATTCTGGGTAACAGAACCTGGTCCGAGCCCCGCAAGCCACCCCTCCTTGGATTCCCCTAGGTCTCTAGTTTTCAGAAATGCACAGGTTTGGTAGGTTTCCCTAGGTGCCGGCTGAGCTAGAGGCCAAAATCTACAGGTAGGCACTTTGCAAAAAACACCTCTGTTTTCTTTCAAAAATTTGGATGTGTCCACGTTGCGCTTTGGGGCGTTTCCTGTCGCGGGTGCTAGGACTACCCACACAAGTGAGGTATCATTTTTATCGAGAGACTTGGGGGAACGCTGGGTGGAAGGAAATTTGTGGCTCCTCTCAGATTCCAGAACTTTCTGCCACAGAAATGTGAGGAACATGTGTTTTTTTAGCCACATTTTGAGGTTCGCAAAGGATTCTGGGTAATAGAACCTGGTCCGAGCCCCGCAAGCCACCCCATCTTGGATTCCCCTAGGTCTCTAGTTTTCAGAAATGCACAGGTTTGGTAGGTTTCCCTAGGTGCCGGCAGAGCTAGAGGCCAAAATCTACAGGTAGGCACTTCGCAAAAAACACCTCTGTTTTCTTTCAAAAATTTGGATGTGTCCACGTTGCGCTTTGGGGCGTTTCCTGTTGCGGGCGCTAGGCCTACCCACACAAGTGAGGTATCATTTTTATCGGGAGACTTGGGGGAACGCTGGGTGGAAGGAAATTTGTGGCTCCTCTCAGATTCCAGAACTTTCTGCCACAGAAATGTGAGGAACATGTGTTTTTTAGCCAAATTCTGAGGTTCGCAAAGGATTCTGGGTAACAGAACCTGGTCCGAGCCCCGCAAGCCACCCCATCTTGGATTCCCCTAGGTCTCTAGTTTTCAGAAATGCACAGGTTTGGTAGGTTTCCCTAGGTGCCGGCAGAGCTAGAGGCCAAAATCTACAGGTAGGCACTTCGCAAAAAACACCTCTGTTTTCTTTAAAAAATTTGGATGTGTCCACGTTGCTCTTTGGGGCGTTTCCTGTCGCGGGCGCTAGGCCTACCCACACAAGTGAGGTATCATTTTTATCGGGAGACTTGGGGGAATGCTTGGTGGAAGGAAATTTGTGGCTCCTCTCAGATTCTAGAACTTTCTGCCACAGAAATGTGAGAAACATGTGTTTTTTTAGCCAAATTTTGAGGTTTGCAAAGGATTCTGGGTAACAGAACCTGGTCTGAGCCCCGCAAGTCACCCCTCCTTGGATTCCCCTAGGTCTCTAGTTTTCAGAAATGCACAGGTTTGGTAGGTTTCCCTAGGTGCCGGCTGAGCTAGAGGCCAAAATCTACAGGTAGGCACTTCGCAAAAAACACCTCTTTTTTCTTTCAATAATTTGGATGTGTCCACGTTGCGCTTTGGGGCATTTCCTGTTGCGGGCGCTAGGCCTACCCACACAAGTGAGGTATCATTTTTATCGGGAGACTTGGGGGAACGCTGGGTGGAAGGAAATTTGTGGCTCCTCTCAGATTCCAGAACTTTCTGCCACAGAAATGTGAGGAACGTGTGTTTTTTTAGCCAAATTTTGAGGTTTGCAAAGGATTCTGGGTAACAGAACCTGGTCCGAGCCCCGCAAGTCACCCCTCCTTGGATTCCCCTAGGTCTCTAGTTTTCAGAAATGCACAGGTTTGGTAGGTTTCCCTAGGTGCCGGCTGAGCTAGAGGCCAAAATCTACAGGTAGGCACTTCGCAAAAAACACCTCTGTTTTCTTTCAAAAATGTGGATGTGTCCACGTTGCGCTTTGGGGCGTTTCCTGTCGCGGGCGCTAGGCCTACCCACACAAGTGAGGTATCATTTTTATCGGGAGACTTGGGGGAACGCTGGGTGGAAGGAAATTTGTGGCACCTCTCAGATTCCAGAACTTTCTGCCACAGAAATGTGAGGAACATGTGTTTTTTTAGCCACATTTTGAGGTTCGCAAAGGATTCTGGGTAATAGAACCTGGTCCGAGCCCCGCAAGTCACCCCATCTTGGATTCCCCTAGGTCTCTAGTTTTCAGAAATGCACAGGTTTGGTAGGTTTCCCTAGGTGCCGGCAGAGCTAGAGGCCAAAATCTACAGGTAGGCACTTCGCTAAAAACACCTCTGTTTTCTTTAAAAAATTTAGATGTGTCCACGTTGCGCTTTGGGGCGTTTCCTGTCGCGGGCGCTAGGCCTACCCACACAAGTGAGGTATCATTTTTATCGGGAGACTTGGGGGAACGCTGGGTGGAAGGAAATTTGGGGCTCCTCTCAGATTCCAGAACTTTCTGCCACAGAAATGTGAGGAACATGTGTTTTTTAGCCAAATTCTGAGGTTCGCAAAGGATTCTGGGTAACAGAACCTGGTCCGAGCCCCGCAAGCCACCCCTCCTTGGATTCCCCTAGGTCTCTAGTTTTCAGAAATGCACAGGTTTGGTAGGTTTCCCTAGGTGCCGGCAGAGCTAGAGGCCAAAATCTACAGGTAGGCACTTCGCAAAAAACACCTCTGTTTTCTTTCAAAAATTTGGATGTGTCCACGTTGCGCTTTGGGGCGTTTCCTGTCGCGGGCACTAGGCCTACCCACACAAGTGAGGTATCATTTTTATCGGGAGACTTGGGGGAACGCTGGGTGGAAGGAAATTTGGGGCTCCTCTCAGATTCCAGAACTTTCTGCCACAGAAATGTGAGGAACATGTGTTTTTTAGCCAAATTCTGAGGTTCGCAAAGGATTCTGGGTAACAGAACCTGGTCCGAGCCCCGCAAGCCACCCCTCCTTGGATTCCCCTAGGTCTCTAGTTTTCAGAAATGCACAGGTTTGGTAGGTTTCCCTAGGTGCCGGCAGAGCTAGAGGCCAAAATCTACAGGTAGGCACTTCGCAAAAAACACCTCTGTTTTCTTTCAAAAATTTGGATGTGTCCACGTTGCGCTTTGGGGCGTTTCCTGTCGCGGGCACTAGGCCTACCCACACAAGTGAGGTATCATTTTTATCGGGAGACTTGGGGGAACGCTGGGTGGAAGGAAATTTGTGGCTCCTCTCAGATTCCAGAACTTTCTGCCACAGAAATGTGAGGAACATGTGTTTTTTAGCCAAATTCTGAGGTTCGCAAAGGATTCTGGGTAACAGAACCTGGTCCGAGCCCCGCAAGCCACCCCATCTTGGATTCCCCTATGTCTCTAGTTTTCAGAAATGCACAGGTTTGGTAGGTTTCCCTAGGTGCCGGCAGAGCTAGAGGCCAAAATCTACAGGTAGGCACTTCGCAAAAAACACCTCTGTTTTCTTTCAAAAATTTGGATGTGTCCACGTTGCGCTTTGGGGCGTTTCCTGTCGCGGGTGCTAGGACTACCCACACAAGTGAGGTATCATTTTTATCGAGAGACTTGGGGGAACGCTGGGTGGAAGGAAATTTGTGGCTCCTCTCAGATTCCAGAACTTTCTGCCACAGAAATGTGAGGAACATGTGTTTTTTTAGCTAAATTTTGAGGTTTGCAAAGGATTCTGGGTAACAGAACCTGGTCCGAGACCCGCAAGTCACCCCATCTTGGATTCCCCTAGGTCTCTAGTTTTCAGAAATGCACAGGTTTGGTAGGTTTCCCTAGGTGCCGGCTGAGCTAGATGCCAAAATCTACAGGTAGGCACTTCGCAAAAAACAGCTCTGGTTTCCTTTAAAAAATGTGGATGTGTCCACGTTGCGCTTTGGGGCATTTCCTGTCGTGGGCGCTAGGCCTACCCACACAAGTGAGGTACCATTTTTATCGGGAGACTTGGGGGAACGCTGGGTGGAAGGAAATTTGGGGCTCCTCTCAGATTCCAGAACTTTCTGCCACAGAAATGTGAGGAACATGTGTTTTTTTAGCCAAATTTTGAGGTTCGCAAAGGATTCTGGGTAACAGAACCTGGTCCGAGCCCTGCAAGTCACCCCATCTTGGATTCCCCTAGGTCTCTAGTTTTCAGAAATGCACAGGTTTGGTAGGTTTCCCTAGGTACCGGCTGAGCTAGAGGCCAAAATCTACAGGTAGGCACTTCGCAAAAAACACCTCTGTTTTCTTTAAAAAATTTGGATGTGTCCACGTTGCAGTTTGGGGCGTTTCTTGTCGCGGGCGCTAGGCCTACCCACACAAGTGAGGTATCATTTTTATCGGGAGACTTGGGGGAACGCTGGGTGGAAGGAAATTTGTAGCTCCTCTCAGATTCCAGAACTTTCTGCCACAGAAATGTGAGGAACATGTGTTTTTTTAGCCAAATTTTGAGGTTCGCAAAGGATTCTGGGTAACAGAACCTGGTCCAAGCCCCGCAAGTCACCCCATCTTGGATTCCCCTAGGTCTCTAGTTTTCAGAAATGCACAGGTTTGGTAGGTTTCCCTAGGTGCCGGCTGAGCTAGAGGCCAAAATCTACAGGTAAGTCACTTTGCAAAAAACACCTCTGTTTTCTTTCAAAAATTTGGATGTGTCCACGTTGCACTTTGGGGCGTTTCCTGTTGCGGGCGCTAGGCCTACCCACACAAGTGAGGTATCATTTTTATCGGGAGACTTGGGGGAACGCTGGGTGGAAGGAAATTTGTGGCTCCACTCAGATTCCAGAACTTTCTGCCACAGAAATGTGAGGAACGTGTGTTTTTTTAGCCAAATTTTGAGGTTCGCAAAGGATTCTAGGTAACAGAACCTGGTCCGAACCGCGCAAGTCACCCCATCTTGGATTCCCCTAGGTCTCTAGTTTTCAGAAATGCACAGGTTTGGTAGGTTTCCCTAGGTGCCGGCTGAGCTAGAGGCCAAAATCTACAGGTAGGCACTTCGCAAAAAACACCTCTGTTTTCTTTCAAAAATTTGGATGTGTCCACGTTGCGCTTTGGGGCGTTTCTTGTCGCGGGCGCTAGGCCTACCTACACAAGTGAGGTATCATTTTTATCAGGAGACTTGGGGGAACGCTGGGTGGAAGGAAATTGGTAGCTCCTCTCAGATTCCAGAACTTTCTGCCACAGAAATGTGAGGAACATGTGTTTTTTTAGCCAAATTTTGAGGTTCGCAAAGGATTCTGGGTAACAGAACCTGGTCCAAGCCCCGCAAGTCACCCCATCTTGGATTCCCCTAGGTCTCTAGTTTTCAGAAATGCACAGGTTTGGTAGGTTTCCCTAGGTGCCGGCTGAGCTAGAGGCCAAAACCTACAGGTAGGCACTTCGCAAAAAACACCTCTGTTTTCTTTCCAAAATTTGGATGTGTCCACGTTGCGCTTTGGGGCGTTTCCTGTCGCGGGCGCTAGCCTACCCACACAAGTGAAGTATCATTTTTATCGGGAGACTTGTGGTAACGCTGGGTGGAAGGAAATTTGTGGCTCCTCTCAGATTCCAGAACTTTCTGCCACAGAAATGTGAGGAACATGTGTTTTTTTAGCCACATTTTGAGGTTCGCAAAGGATTCTGGGTAATAGAACCTGGTCCGAACCCCGCAAGTCACCTCATCTTGGATTCCCCTAGGTCTCTAGTTTTCAGAAATGCACAGGTTTGGTAGGTTTCCCTAGGTGCCGGCTGAGCTAGAGGCCAAAATCTACAGGTAGGCACTTCGCAAAAAACACCTCTGTTTTCTTTCAAAAATTTGGATATGTCCACGTTGCGCTTTGGGGCGTTTCCTGTCGCGGGCGCTAGGCCTACCCACACAAGTGAGGTATCATTTTTATCGGGAGACTTGGGGGAATGCTGGGTTGAAGGAAATTTGTGGCTCCTCTCAGATTCCAGAACTTTCTGCCACAGAAATGTGGGAAACATGTGTTTTTTTAGCCAAATGTTGAGGTTTGCAAAGGATTCTGGGTAACAGAACCTGGTCTGAGCCACGCAAGTCACCCCTCCTTGGATTCCCCTAGGTCTCTATTTTTCAGAAAGGCACAGGTTTGGTAGGTTTCCCTAGGTGCCGGCTGAGCTAGAGGCCAAAATCTACAGGTAGGCACTTCGCAAAAAACACCTCTGTTTTCTTTCAAAAATTTGGATGTGTCCACGTTTCGCTTTGGGGCGTTTCCTGTTTCGGGCGCTAGGCGTACCCTTACAAGTGAGATATCATTTTTATCGGGAGACTGGGGGGAAAGCTGGGTGGGAGGAAATTTGTGGCTCCTCTCAGATTCCAGAACTTTCTGCCACAGAAATTTGAGGAACATGTGTTTTTTTAGCCAAATTTTGAGGTTCGCAAAGTATTCTGGGTAACAGAACCTGGTCCGAGCCCCGGACGTCACCCCTCCTTGGATTCCCCTAGGTCTCTAGTTTTCAGAAATGCACAGGTTTGGTAGGTTTCCCTAGGTGGCGGCTGAGCTAGAGGCCAAAATCTACAGGTAGGCACTTCGCAAAAAACACCTCTGGTTTCTTTCAAAAATTTGGATGTGTCCACGTTGCGCTTTGGGGCGTTTCCTGTCGCGGGCGTTAGGCCTACCCACACAAGTGAGGTATCATTTTTATCGGGAGACTTGGGGGACGCTGGGTGGAAGGAAATTTGTGGCTCCACTCAGATTCCAGAACTTTCTGCCACAGAAATGTGAGGAACGTGTGTTTTTTTAGCCAAATTTTGAGGTTCGCAAAGGATTCTAGGTAACAGAACCTGGTCCGAACCGCGCAAGTCACCCCATCTTGGATTCCCCTAGGTCTCTAGTTTTCAGAAATGCACAGGTTTGGTAGGTTTCCCTAGGTGCCGGCTGAGCTAGAGGCCAAAATCTACAGGTAGGCACTTCGCAAAAAACACCTCTGTTTTCTTTCAAAAATTTGGATGTGTCCACGTTGCGCTTTGGGGCGTTTCTTGTCGCGGGCGCTAGGCCTACCTACACAAGTGAGGTATCATTTTTATCAGGAGACTTGGGGGAACGCTGGGTGGAAGGAAATTGGTAGCTCCTCTCAGATTCCAGAACTTTCTGCCACAGAAATGTGAGGAACATGTGTTTTTTTAGCCAAATTTTGAGGTTCGCAAAGGATTCTGGGTAACAGAACCTGGTCCAAGCCCCGCAAGTCACCCCATCTTGGATTCCCCTAGGTCTCTAGTTTTCAGAAATGCACAGGTTTGGTAGGTTTCCCTAGGTGCCGGCTGAGCTAGAGGCCAAAACCTACAGGTAGGCACTTCGCAAAAAACACCTCTGTTTTCTTTCCAAAATTTGGATGTGTCCACGTTGCGCTTTGGGGCGTTTCCTGTCGCGGGCGCTAGCCTACCCACACAAGTGAAGTATCATTTTTATCGGGAGACTTGTGGTAACGCTGGGTGGAAGGAAATTTGTGGCTCCTCTCAGATTCCAGAACTTTCTGCCACAGAAATGTGAGGAACATGTGTTTTTTTAGCCACATTTTGAGGTTCGCAAAGGATTCTGGGTAATAGAACCTGGTCCGAACCCCGCAAGTCACCTCATCTTGGATTCCCCTAGGTCTCTAGTTTTCAGAAATGCACAGGTTTGGTAGGTTTCCCTAGGTGCCGGCTGAGCTAGAGGCCAAAATCTACAGGTAGGCACTTCGCAAAAAACACCTCTGTTTTCTTTCAAAAATTTGGATATGTCCACGTTGCGCTTTGGGGCGTTTCCTGTCGCGGGCGCTAGGCCTACCCACACAAGTGAGGTATCATTTTTATCGGGAGACTTGGGGGAATGCTGGGTTGAAGGAAATTTGTGGCTCCTCTCAGATTCCAGAACTTTCTGCCACAGAAATGTGGGAAACATGTGTTTTTTTAGCCAAATGTTGAGGTTTGCAAAGGATTCTGGGTAACAGAACCTGGTCTGAGCCACGCAAGTCACCCCTCCTTGGATTCCCCTAGGTCTCTATTTTTCAGAAAGGCACAGGTTTGGTAGGTTTCCCTAGGTGCCGGCTGAGCTAGAGGCCAAAATCTACAGGTAGGCACTTCGCAAAAAACACCTCTGTTTTCTTTCAAAAATTTGGATGTGTCCACGTTTCGCTTTGGGGCGTTTCCTGTTTCGGGCGCTAGGCGTACCCTTACAAGTGAGATATCATTTTTATCGGGAGACTGGGGGGAAAGCTGGGTGGGAGGAAATTTGTGGCTCCTCTCAGATTCCAGAACTTTCTGCCACAGAAATTTGAGGAACATGTGTTTTTTTAGCCAAATTTTGAGGTTCGCAAAGTATTCTGGGTAACAGAACTTGGTCCGAGCCCCGGACGTCACCCCTCCTTGGATTCCCCTAGGTCTCTAGTTTTCAGAAATGCACAGGTTTGGTAGGTTTCCCTAGGTGGCGGCTGAGCTAGAGGCCAAAATCTACAGGTAGGCACTTCGCAAAAAACACCTCTGGTTTCTTTCAAAAATTTGGATGTGTCCACGTTGCGCTTTGGGGCGTTTCCTGTCGCGGGCGTTAGGCCTACCCACACAAGTGAGGTATCATTTTTATCGGGAGACTTGGGGGACGCTGGGTGGAAGGAAATTTGTGGCTCCTCTCAGATTCCAGAACTTTCTGCCACAGAAATTTGAGGAACATGTGTTTTTTTAGCCAAATTTTGAGGTTCGCAAAGGATTCTGGGTAACAGAACCTGGTCCGAGCCCCGGACGTCACCCCTCCTTGGATTCCCCTAGGTCTCTAGTTTTCAGAAATGCACAGGTTTGGTAGGTTTCCCTAGGTGGCGGCTGAGCTAGAGGCCAAAATCTACAGGTAGGCACTTCGCAAAAAACACCTCTGTTTTCTTTCAAAAATTTGGATGTGTCCACGTTGCGCTTTGGGGCGTTTCCTGTCGCGGGCGTTAGGCCTACCCACACAAGTGAGGTATCATTTTTATCGGGAGACTTGGGGGACGCTGGGTGGAAGGAAATTTGTGGCTCCTCTCAGATTCCAGAACTTTCTGCCACAGAAATGTGAAGAACATGTGTTTTTTTAGCCAAATTTTGAGGTTCGCAAAGGATTCTGGGTAACAGAACCTGGTCCGAGCCCCGCAAGCCACCCCTCCTTGGATTCCCCTAGGTCTCTAGTTTTCAGAAATGCACAGGTTTGGTAGGTTTCCCTAGGTGCCGGCTGAGCTAGAGGCCAAAATCTACAGGTAGGCACTTTGCAAAAAACACCTCTGTTTTCTTTCAAAAATTTGGATGTGTCCACGTTGCGCTTTGGGGCGTTTCCTGTCGCGGGTGCTAGGACTACCCACACAAGTGAGGTATCATTTTTATCGAGAGACTTGGGGGAACGCTGGGTGGAAGGAAATTTGTGGCTCCTCTCAGATTCCAGAACTTTCTGCCACAGAAATGTGAGGAACATGTGTTTTTTTAGCCACATTTTGAGGTTCGCAAAGGATTCTGGGTAATAGAACCTGGTCCGAGCCCCGCAAGCCACCCCATCTTGGATTCCCCTAGGTCTCTAGTTTTCAGAAATGCACAGGTTTGGTAGGTTTCCCTAGGTGCCGGCAGAGCTAGAGGCCAAAATCTACAGGTAGGCACTTCGCAAAAAACACCTCTGTTTTCTTTCAAAAATTTGGATGTGTCCACGTTGCGCTTTGGGGCGTTTCCTGTTGCGGGCGCTAGGCCTACCCACACAAGTGAGGTATCATTTTTATCGGGAGACTTGGGGGAACGCTGGGTGGAAGGAAATTTGTGGCTCCTCTCAGATTCCAGAACTTTCTGCCACAGAAATGTGAGGAACATGTGTTTTTTAGCCAAATTCTGAGGTTCGCAAAGGATTCTGGGTAACAGAACCTGGTCCGAGCCCCGCAAGCCACCCCATCTTGGATTCCCCTAGGTCTCTAGTTTTCAGAAATGCACAGGTTTGGTAGGTTTCCCTAGGTGCCGGCAGAGCTAGAGGCCAAAATCTACAGGTAGGCACTTCGCAAAAAACACCTCTGTTTTCTTTAAAAAATTTGGATGTGTCCACGTTGCTCTTTGGGGCGTTTCCTGTCGCGGGCGCTAGGCCTACCCACACAAGTGAGGTATCATTTTTATCGGGAGACTTGGGGGAATGCTTGGTGGAAGGAAATTTGTGGCTCCTCTCAGATTCTAGAACTTTCTGCCACAGAAATGTGAGAAACATGTGTTTTTTTAGCCAAATTTTGAGGTTTGCAAAGGATTCTGGGTAACAGAACCTGGTCTGAGCCCCGCAAGTCACCCCTCCTTGGATTCCCCTAGGTCTCTAGTTTTCAGAAATGCACAGGTTTGGTAGGTTTCCCTAGGTGCCGGCTGAGCTAGAGGCCAAAATCTACAGGTAGGCACTTCGCAAAAAACACCTCTTTTTTCTTTCAATAATTTGGATGTGTCCACGTTGCGCTTTGGGGCATTTCCTGTTGCGGGCGCTAGGCCTACCCACACAAGTGAGGTATCATTTTTATCGGGAGACTTGGGGGAACGCTGGGTGGAAGGAAATTTGTGGCTCCTCTCAGATTCCAGAACTTTCTGCCACAGAAATGTGAGGAACGTGTGTTTTTTTAGCCAAATTTTGAGGTTTGCAAAGGATTCTGGGTAACAGAACCTGGTCCGAGCCCCGCAAGTCACCCCTCCTTGGATTCCCCTAGGTCTCTAGTTTTCAGAAATGCACAGGTTTGGTAGGTTTCCCTAGGTGCCGGCTGAGCTAGAGGCCAAAATCTACAGGTAGGCACTTCGCAAAAAACACCTCTGTTTTCTTTCAAAAATGTGGATGTGTCCACGTTGCGCTTTGGGGCGTTTCCTGTCGCGGGCGCTAGGCCTACCCACACAAGTGAGGTATCATTTTTATCGGGAGACTTGGGGGAACGCTGGGTGGAAGGAAATTTGTGGCACCTCTCAGATTCCAGAACTTTCTGCCACAGAAATGTGAGGAACATGTGTTTTTTTAGCCACATTTTGAGGTTCGCAAAGGATTCTGGGTAATAGAACCTGGTCCGAGCCCCGCAAGTCACCCCATCTTGGATTCCCCTAGGTCTCTAGTTTTCAGAAATGCACAGGTTTGGTAGGTTTCCCTAGGTGCCGGCAGAGCTAGAGGCCAAAATCTACAGGTAGGCACTTCGCTAAAAACACCTCTGTTTTCTTTAAAAAATTTAGATGTGTCCACGTTGCGCTTTGGGGCGTTTCCTGTCGCGGGCGCTAGGCCTACCCACACAAGTGAGGTATCATTTTTATCGGGAGACTTGGGGGAACGCTGGGTGGAAGGAAATTTGGGGCTCCTCTCAGATTCCAGAACTTTCTGCCACAGAAATGTGAGGAACATGTGTTTTTTAGCCAAATTCTGAGGTTCGCAAAGGATTCTGGGTAACAGAACCTGGTCCGAGCCCCGCAAGCCACCCCTCCTTGGATTCCCCTAGGTCTCTAGTTTTCAGAAATGCACAGGTTTGGTAGGTTTCCCTAGGTGCCGGCAGAGCTAGAGGCCAAAATCTACAGGTAGGCACTTCGCAAAAAACACCTCTGTTTTCTTTCAAAAATTTGGATGTGTCCACGTTGCGCTTTGGGGCGTTTCCTGTCGCGGGCACTAGGCCTACCCACACAAGTGAGGTATCATTTTTATCGGGAGACTTGGGGGAACGCTGGGTGGAAGGAAATTTGGGGCTCCTCTCAGATTCCAGAACTTTCTGCCACAGAAATGTGAGGAACATGTGTTTTTTAGCCAAATTCTGAGGTTCGCAAAGGATTCTGGGTAACAGAACCTGGTCCGAGCCCCGCAAGCCACCCCTCCTTGGATTCCCCTAGGTCTCTAGTTTTCAGAAATGCACAGGTTTGGTAGGTTTCCCTAGGTGCCGGCAGAGCTAGAGGCCAAAATCTACAGGTAGGCACTTCGCAAAAAACACCTCTGTTTTCTTTCAAAAATTTGGATGTGTCCACGTTGCGCTTTGGGGCGTTTCCTGTCGCGGGCACTAGGCCTACCCACACAAGTGAGGTATCATTTTTATCGGGAGACTTGGGGGAACGCTGGGTGGAAGGAAATTTGTGGCTCCTCTCAGATTCCAGAACTTTCTGCCACAGAAATGTGAGGAACATGTGTTTTTTAGCCAAATTCTGAGGTTCGCAAAGGATTCTGGGTAACAGAACCTGGTCCGAGCCCCGCAAGCCACCCCATCTTGGATTCCCCTATGTCTCTAGTTTTCAGAAATGCACAGGTTTGGTAGGTTTCCCTAGGTGCCGGCAGAGCTAGAGGCCAAAATCTACAGGTAGGCACTTCGCAAAAAACACCTCTGTTTTCTTTCAAAAATTTGGATGTGTCCACGTTGCGCTTTGGGGCGTTTCCTGTCGCGGGTGCTAGGACTACCCACACAAGTGAGGTATCATTTTTATCGAGAGACTTGGGGGAACGCTGGGTGGAAGGAAATTTGTGGCTCCTCTCAGATTCCAGAACTTTCTGCCACAGAAATGTGAGGAACATGTGTTTTTTTAGCTAAATTTTGAGGTTTGCAAAGGATTCTGGGTAACAGAACCTGGTCCGAGACCCGCAAGTCACCCCATCTTGGATTCCCCTAGGTCTCTAGTTTTCAGAAATGCACAGGTTTGGTAGGTTTCCCTAGGTGCCGGCTGAGCTAGATGCCAAAATCTACAGGTAGGCACTTCGCAAAAAACAGCTCTGGTTTCCTTTAAAAAATGTGGATGTGTCCACGTTGCGCTTTGGGGCATTTCCTGTCGTGGGCGCTAGGCCTACCCACACAAGTGAGGTACCATTTTTATCGGGAGACTTGGGGGAACGCTGGGTGGAAGGAAATTTGGGGCTCCTCTCAGATTCCAGAACTTTCTGCCACAGAAATGTGAGGAACATGTGTTTTTTTAGCCAAATTTTGAGGTTCGCAAAGGATTCTGGGTAACAGAACCTGGTCCGAGCCCTGCAAGTCACCCCATCTTGGATTCCCCTAGGTCTCTAGTTTTCAGAAATGCACAGGTTTGGTAGGTTTCCCTAGGTACCGGCTGAGCTAGAGGCCAAAATCTACAGGTAGGCACTTCGCAAAAAACACCTCTGTTTTCTTTCAAAAATTTGGATGTGTCCACGTTGCGCTTTGGGGCGTTTTCTGTCGCGGGCGCTAGGCCTACCCACACAAGTGAAGTGTCATTTTTATTGGGAGACTTGGGGGAACATAGATTAGCAAAACAAGTGTTATTGTCCCTTGTCTTTCTCTACATTTTTTCCTTCCAAATATAGGAGAGTGTGTAAAAAAGACATCTATTTGAGAAATGCCCTGTAATTCACATGCTAGTATGGTCACCCCGGAATTCAGAGATGTGCAAATAACCACTGCTCCTCAACACCTTATCTTGTGCCCTTTTTGGAAATACAAAGGTTTTCTTGATAGCAATTTTTTACTCTTTATATTTCAGCAAATGAATTGCTGTATACCCGGTATAGAATGAAAACGCACTGCAGGGTGCAGCTCATTTATTGGCTCTGGGTTCCTCGGTTTCTTGATGAACCTACAAGCCCTATATATCCCCGCAACCAGAGGATTCCAGCAGACGTAATGGTATATTGCGTTCGATAATCTGACATTGCAGGGAAAAGTTACAGAGTAAAACATAGAGAAAAATTGATGTTTTTTTCACCTCAATTTCAATATTTTTCTTTTTCAGCCGTTATTTTCTGTAGGAAACCCTTGTAGGATCTACACAAATGACCCCTTGCTGAATTCAAAATTTTGTCTACTTTTAAGAAATGTTTAGGTCTCTGGGATCCAGCATTGGTTTCATGCCCATTTCTGTCACTGACTGGAAGGAGGCTGAAAGCACAAAAAATTGCAAAAAGGGGGTATGTCCCAGTAAAATGCCAAAATTGTGTTGAAAAATTGGGTTTTCTGATTCAAGTCTGCCTGTTCCTGAAAGCTGGGAAGCTGCTGAGTTTAGCACCGCAAACCCTTTGCTGATGCCATTTTCAGGGGAAAAACCACAAGCCTTCTTCTGCAGCCACTTTTTCCAATTTAATTGAAAAAAACGAAATTTTCACTGTATTTTGGCAAATTTCTTGGCCTCCTTCAGGGGAACCCCCAAAGTCTGGGTACCTCTAGAATCCCTAGGATGTTGGAAAAAAAGGATGCAAATTTGGCTTGGTTAGCTTATGTGGACAAAATGTTATGAGGGCTTAAGCGCGAACTGCCCCAAATAGGCAAAAAAAGGCCTGGCACAGGAGGGGGAAAAGGCCTGGCAGCGAAGGGGTTAACTTGAATCCATCCTTTTGTCACAGCTGACAAATAGTGAGTCAAATTCAACCAAAATCTGGGTAACAGGTACTGATGTCAAGTGATTTACCTACTGGTCAATAAAACAGACTCAAGACGGCTAATATAAAGGGTAGATAAAAAAGAGCTAAAATGCAGCCCTGGCAAGCACCTCTTATGGTATATGAGACTTTGTTCAAGAACCGTCCAAGGTAAGTCTAACGTTTGTGGATATATTAGTATGCAGCTCGCTAAGTACACAACATTGGAGTCCACCACTGAAGTCCATAAGATTTTCCATAATTTGTCTCTATTCTCCCTATCGAAGGCAGTGGAGAGACCCCTAAATGGCAAGTAAATGACCCTGGGTTTGCAGACTGTATACCTATTGATTAGATGATGTAGATTGTGATGCTTATCAATGGTGCTCATACATGCCCGAAAGCCATACTGGAGATTCGATACAATTTTATTTATCACTGCCCAAATCAACAACCTAATAAGAAGAACCTGTCCGACCATCTTAACAGCTGAACCAATCAAGGAAATGTGTCTGGAGCAGGTAGAATTTGCTCCATCACCTTTTTAAAAACTAGTATGATAAATGATTCAGACCAGGAGCACAAGAGAGCAATTTTAACTGATGCATCTGAGTCTGAGTAAGCAGAGGGGTCCCAGACGTAAGATTCCAATAAGAAGATATCAGAGGGGATACCATCCACATTTATTCTTTGATATCCATAAAATAACACCTAAAACCTCATTTATCGAGGAAATTATGCTGGAAGTCCCACCAATTGGGCCTTCCCCTATTCCTGAAGCTTCTAGTAATTTATCCTCATATATAGAGGAAAATGCTTGACCATTAATCAGCTGGCATATATGAGGATAAGGAATCCATCTTCCATTGGAAAAAGAGGACTTACTGATGAATTCCTAAAATAATGTAGCATTTGTGAGACAACTGGTTTGAAGGAGCTGCTGCCACTCATCTTTCTTCAGGGCTTTTTTCCTGCCTTTTACTACTGCCTTATATCTAGACCATAATATGGAAACCAGCTCTCTGTTTCTAGATGTGATCTTAAGAATTTCCCATAGGTCTCGATGAGCCCTAGAACAGTCTCTATCAAACCATCTACATGGCAGGGAAGAGGTTTGAGGTCCTGCAACTGTTAATGGTATATATATTTTTTAGGTAATCAAATATCAAACTCCAGTAAACAAGAGGAGAAAAGTTCAGTCTTAAAAGTATACACTGAAACCAGAGACCATTTTTTAAACTGCTTCCAGTCTGTGATGCATAGAGATCCACGCTTTGGCTGGGGAACAGATTTTCTCTTTAAAGACCAGGCTAATGTTAGACAAATAGAATTACAATCACTGAATCCAGCCATGGGCATCAAGCCTCTTAATTAGGTTGAGTGAAGTGGCCGAAACTAATCTAAAATCATTAACTGGGTAGTGTCCTGAACGTGTGGTGCAGAGTCATCTGGGCAGCTTTTCGAACCATCTAGGTCCCCCATGTTGGAGGGTCCTAAATGGGTGTTAAAGTCTCTTAACAGTATATAAACAGTCAAAACAGAATTATCATCTGTATAGCTTTCCATGAAACCCTGTAACAACTTTAACTGGTCTCTTTTGCCATGGGGAAAACTGGCATTATAAAAAAAGTAATTATCAGAACTCGTTGGTGTTTTGGGAGACCAGACATAACCGCCTGAATGATAGGTGAGCCCGTAAGATGCACTGATGATCTTAATTAAGCTGCCTCCATCAACAAGATTTGTATTAAAATGCTTACAGTAAGTCAGACCTCTTAATGCTACATAGTCTTGAATGTTCCTCCCTCTTCTCCAGCAGTCTGGAATCCATCGCCAGAGTTTCCAGAAGGCAACAACCCAAATCACAAATAGTTGTTTCTAAACAAATTCCAATAATAATGCCCTGAACTTTAGTTGAGGCCTTCATACTATGAAAGCAGAAGGTTCATTGAAAAGTGTACCGTTTACATTTAGCGTGGTGAGGGATGCTGATTAACAGTAAGATGATAGCAGTCCCAATTATTAATTATCCACTGTCATTGCTTTCATAAATATAGTAACTCTTTGTAAGAAAACTGGGTAGTAAATTATTGGCATTTCTTTTGAATAAGAATGGTTGAGCGGTTTAGTAAAGCACATTGAAGTTAATTAAACTTTGTGGTAATATGGATTTTCCTAATTTTGCTACATACAATCTAACTTTTTTTCCCACACAGATGTGGTTATGGTTGGTAGGTGTTAATTTCTCTGTTTCATATATCTGGTTAAGATTTGAAATTAGCTTTAGAGATCAGTTTGGTTGTGAAGATGTGTTATGCATGACTGAAAAACCTCATAATATACTTACTCCTATTGTTAAATGTACTTTTTCTATACTGAAGTCCATTTTAATTAAAGGCCTCAATGAAATGAAACAATTTTGTTATTCTACAAATTGGTACAAGAATCATTTTAGGATTAACAACAGAATTATTTATTGGACTAAATAATGTCATTTGATATAATCATCTGATAAAAGAAGGTAACTTTATTTAATATATTAAGTGAAGAACAAATACAATTTAAGTTTGTCTTTTGAAAGTCAAATTAACAAAGTTGTTGCAATTATTAAATTTCTTACTTTTCCTATGGATGTTTTGGGAACTATGCAGGTTTATTCTAAATCATGTTATTATGTAACACAATTTTTGGCACAATGATTATCTTAGTAATACATTTGTTAGACTTTCTCCTAATATTTGTCAGGGAGACCAGATTCTCAGGGCCTGTGCACGCTCCCAACATGTCCACCACTAGACAGCTCCAAAGCTCCAATAGAAATATCACAGAGCCTGAGAGAGTCCATGTGGGGGAAAAGGGGAATTAGGTAGGGAACAGCTGGGAAGGAGATCTGTAGGAAGCGAAAGGTTAAACAACACAATATCAAGATATAATCACATTGAGTTTCATAAAAACTCCCTGTTGAATCTAGGGTTCAATGATACTCAGAACATGAGATAACACTCTGTTGAATCTAGGGTTCAATGATGCTCAGAACAGGAAATAACACTCTGTTGAATCTAGGGTTAAATGATGCTCGGAACATGAAATAACACTCTGTTGAATCTAGGGTTCAATGATACTCGGAACATGAAATAACACTCTGTTGAATCTAGGGTTCAGTGATAGTCGGAACATAAAGTAACACTCTGTTGAATCTAGGGTTCAATGATGCTCGGAACATGAAATAACACTGTTGAATCTAGGGTTCAATGATGCTCGGAACATGAAATAACACTCTGTTGAATCTAGGGTTCAATAATACTCGGAACATGAAAGAACACTCTGTTGAATCTAGAGTTCTATGATGCTCGGAACAAGAAATAACACTCTGTTAAATCTAGGGTTCAATGATACTCAGAACATGAAATAACACTTAGACTGAAGGAACATGAATGGCCTAGAACTAGACTCTAACTAGGTCTCAAGAAATCTAGGCACATGGAAAAAATCAAGAATTGGTTAATACAATGTTTCATTTGAGCTTTACATGAAATGTCACATAATATCTAGAAATACAAGAACCTTCTAGAATACTGTTTCAGAACAAACACTGCATTTTTTGCACGAGGACAAGACAATCTGAAACATTCCTTGGAAAACAATTGGAATTGTACTGGGACCTAATATGCACAAAGAAAATCAAATTTTGAATTTATCATCTTCACAGGAAATCCATAGGCTCAGGATAAATGTGTGCACTTAGGAAGGATTAGAAAACGTAGGATGACATACTGCTGTGGTTTTAGGAGTCTGTGTCTGCTCTCTATATGAATCCGGTCCCTGAAGCTCACGGGGGGCTGGTCTGGGGAAGCACTTTGTGGAAGAGGGAAGGGATACTCTGACATCCTTAGGGGATCCCCAGGGGCTCACTTACCCTATGATGAAGGATGCCCTGATCACAAGGTATGGTCTCACCCCTTATCAGTATAAGGACAAGTTTAGGTCCTGTAAGAAGAAGGAATCCAAAACATGGTTGGAATGTGTTGATTCTTTTTGCAGGTCACTGGATGGTTGGGTGAAGGGCAGTAAGGTAACAACGTATGAGGGGCTCTACAATTTGATTGCTGGGGAACACATGTACAGTTAATGTTTTCCAGAGCTGTGCCAGCACCTAATTGACAGCAAGCTGACTGACCCCAGGGAGCTTGCGGAGGAAACGGACCGTTGGGAGAGCACCAGGATCCAGAAGAGGTATGGGGGAGACCATGAAAAGGGTGGGCAGGGTCCCCAGCAGAAGAAATGGGGGTAAGGGCAAACAGGGGGAGTTCTCTAAAGGGCCCCAACCTAGTTCCCAGGGTAAAGAATCCCAGCCCCCAGTAGAAAATAAACCATGGGTCTCTACCATGACACCTGCAGAGAAGGGGTCCCGCAAGTGCTTTGCATGTGATCAGGAGGATCAGCTGAGCGCGGACCCCAAATATCCCAAGTGGACACCGGCAGCCACTGGTGCTCAGTCACAGGGTTTGGCCAGTGCAGCGCTTGGGGAGGAGTTGGTTCCAGGTTGGTGGGAGCCAGCTGAGATGACCCTTGTTTTCCTAGGGTACAGTGAGATGGTCCAGAGGACCCTCATGCCTGGTAACACTAAGAAGTACAGACGGTAGGTGACCATCAATGGACAGAGGGTGGAGGCTCTGAGAGACACAGGAGCCAGTGTGACTACAGTGAGGGGTCACCTGGTGTCTGAAGAGCACATAGATCCCTGTGTGCTTCACCAAGTAGTTGCAGTGGACAACTCTGAGTGCCTGTGCAGAGTGGTGCAGGTTCCCTTTGAATGGGCGGGGGGTCTCAGGTTCCTTGAAGGTAGCTGTGAGTCCAACCATGCCTGTAGATTGTTTGCTTGGCAATGACCTGGAGGATTCCCCTTGGCAGGAGGCGGAACGCAGATCACACTTGGAGATGTTGGATCTGCCTGGGTGTGTGTGTGTCTCTACCCGGTGTATGGCAGCCCATCAGGGTGATCAGGAGACCTTGGAGCCTTAAAGATTGGCCCAGATGTCTGCCAGAAGGAGGAAGGGCAAGGGGGGTGGAAAACAAGCCCCAGAACTTCCCACGTTCAGGAGGAGGCTTAACCTGAGGGGGAGGCCCTGGAACCTACTGAGGAACAGGTGGCTGAACTGGGCAAGGTCCCTGAGTTGTCACAGTGCCAGCAGGAAGGGGGCCCCACCAGGGAAGCATTCTGTGAGGCAGAGAAAACATGCCCTACTCTGAAGGGTTTGCAGCAGCAGGCTGCAGACCAGCCATCTGGCTAGGAGCCTGGATCACATTTGATTTACTGGGAGGATGTCCTCCTATATAGCGAGCCTTTGGTTCCTGAGCCTGGTTCAGGGCGTGTGCTGGCGGTACCCCAGTGCTTCAGAGCCTTCCTACTGGGTCTGCCTCATGATGTGCCTTTAGTTGGTCATTTGGGGCAGGACAAGACCTTTAAACAGCTTGCCACCCACTTCTTTTGGCCCCAAATGTGCAGGCACTCTGATGCTCATTGTAGGTCTTGCCCAACTTGTCAGGCAAGTGGCAAGAGTGGGGGTAAATGCAAAGCTCCCCTCCAATCTTTCCCTGTGGTTACTACCCCCTTTGAAAGGGCTGGTATTGACATTGTGGGGCCTCTGGATCCCAAGACAGCACTGGG
Organism: Pleurodeles waltl; assembly: GCF_031143425.1. Classification (NCBI taxonomy): domain Eukaryota; kingdom Metazoa; phylum Chordata; class Amphibia; order Caudata; family Salamandridae; genus Pleurodeles; species Pleurodeles waltl. Next base: position 1,116,384,241 of record NC_090445.1, read on the forward strand.
CAACAGGTTAATCCTGGTCTTGGTGGACCATGCCACCCGTACCCGGAAGCCATTCCTTTGAGATTGATCACTGCCCCTGTGGTGGGCCGTGCCTTGACGGAGATTTTTACCTGCATGGGGTTCCCCGAGGAGGTGGTGTCCGATAGGGGTATCAACTTCATATCAACTTATAGGAAGTCTCTGTGGAGGGTTTGTGGGGTAACGTACAAGTTCACCACACCCTACCACCCCCAAAGCAATGGTCTGGCTAAGAGTTTCAACCACACCTTGAAGGGCATGAGCATGGGCCTGTCAGAGCCCTTGAGGCGGAAGTAGGATGTCCTCTTGTCATGCCTTCTGTTCGCTTACAGGGAGGTGCCTCAAAAAGGGCTTGGCTTTAGTCCTTTTTTGCTGTTGGGTGGCCACCCTGTGAGGGGACCTTTGAGCCTGGTAAAGGAGGCTTTGGAGAAAGCCCCTAGTAAACCCTCCCAGGATGTACTCAATTACATGCTGGCTCTGGGAAACCAGACTGCCCGCTTCAGGAGTCTTGCACAGGAGAACATGGAAGCGAGCCAGGAAGACGTGAAATACTGGTATGACCAGAATGCCACTCTGATCGAGAAAGTGTGGGTGATGGCGCCAGTGGTGCATAGGGCGCTCTAGGACAAGTGGACTGGGCCATTTGGGGTGGTGGAGCACAAGAGTGAAGTCACGTACCTGGTGGACTTGCGGACTCCCAGGAACCCTTTGAGGGTCCTGCATGTGAACAGGATCAAGCCACACTTTGAGCGGACTGAATTGTCCATGCGCCTAGCAACGGATGATGGGATTGAGGAAGAGAGTGAGCCTCTTCCTGATCTCCTGTCTGCTGGAGAGAAGGGTGGGTATGTGGAGGGAGTGAACCTTTCCCCCTCCCTGACCCCAGAGCAGCAGAGGGACTGTCGACAGGTGTTGGGTCAGTTTGCCTCAATGTTCTACCTGATTACAGGGGTCACACACTTGTGTATACACGATGTGGACACTGGGGACAGTCCTCCTGTTAAATACAAAGTTTACAGAGTGACTGACAGGGTAAGAGCTAACATTAAAGATGAAGGCCCTCATTCTGACCCTGGCGGTCGGTGATAAAGCGGCGGCCAAACCGCCAACAGGCCGACGGTCTAAAATATGCAAATCTGACCCTGGCGGGAACCGCCAACACAGCCCGCCGTATTAACACTCCGCCCGCCACGGCGGTACAAACAAACAGCGCGGCGGTCCCCGCCAACAGCCAGGCGGCAGACAATGTACCGCCCACCCTATCACGACCCACCAATCCGCCACCTTTTCCGGGGCGGGAGCACCGCTGATAAGAACACGGCGGAAACAGACTACGAACGGGAAAACGCTCACCTCTACGCACTCCACGCGAGATTCCGGCAGTATGGAACCAGAGTTGCAGGTCATCCCCGCACTCCTATACCTGCTCATATACCAGGAGCACGCCCGGCGGCACGGAAGACATCGGTGAGTACTGCACCTACGACACAGGGGAGGGAAAAGATTACCGGCACACACCCACCCACCCACACCCACTACAACACACACATCAATGCATTCCCACAGATCACTGTCACAACCCACAAACCCCCCCCCTCCGAAATAATGCAAAGACCAAAAGAAGAGATCATAAACGGGCAGATATATTGAAATATGTACACCAGTAATCCCAATAAATAAATAAACTATGTACAAAATATACACAGCTACTAAATGTAGTCCAACCACTGTCCGTGGATCACAGGGGTCCTGTGCAAAGGGGCAAGGCCCAGTCCCACGACAAGAACTCCACGGAGAGAACACTGCAGGGGCATCAGAAAGAAAATAGGACAGGCACCTCAGGGGGAAGGGAAGGGGGGGCACCTCAGCCACTTGAGTACACGACGCCAGATCCACGAGGGGACTCCATGACCACTGGGCCATCCTGGGGAGTGCTAAGCCACAGTCCAAATAGTCCATACAGTGGGTGGCCAGCCCACTGGGCCATCCTGGGGAGTGCAAAGCCACAGTCCATACAGTCCATACAGTGGGTGGCCTGCCCACTGGGCCATTCTGGGGAGAGCAAAGCCACTGTCCATACAGTCCATACAGTGGGTGGCCTGCCCACTGGGCCATCCTGGGGAGTGCAAAGCCACTGTCCATACAGTCCATACAGTGGGTGGCCTGCCCACTGGGCCATCCTGGGGAGTGCAAAGCCACAGTCCATACAGTCCATACAGTGGGTGGCCTGCCCACTGGGCCATCCTGGGGAGTGCAAAGCCACTGTCCATACAGTCCATACAGTGGGTGGCCTGCCCACTGGGCCATCCTGGGGAGTGCAAAGCCACAGTCCATACAGTCCATACAGTGGGTGGCCTGCCCACTGGGCCATCCTGGGGAGTGCAAAGCCACAGTCCAAACAGTCCATACAGTGGGTGGCCTGCCCACTGGGCCATCCTGGGGAGTGCAAAGCCACGGTCCATACAGTCCATAACAGACCCCACTGCCACTGGAGGAGGCAAGTTGGCCAGAGGACATCCTGCAGCCCTGCCCGAGATAGATCCTGCCCTGCCACGTCTGCCAAAGGGCCAGCGGTTCTTGCCTTGAAGGGCCCAGTTCAGCGGTTCTTGAGACGGCGGGGCCCAGCGGAGCGGTTCTTGAGACGGCGGGGCCCAGCGGAGCGGTGCTTGAGACGGCGGGGCCCAGTTCAGCGGTTCTTGAGACGGCGGGGCCCAGCGGAGCGGTGCTTGAGACGGCGGGGCCCAGTTCAGCGGTTCTTGAGATGGCGGGGCCCAGCGGAGCGGTTCTTGAGACGGCGGGGCCCAGCGGAGCGGTGCTTGAGACGGCGGGCCCAGTTCAGCGGTTCTTGAGACGGCGGGGCCCAGTTCAGCGGTCCTTGCCTTGAAGGGCCCAGTTCAGCGGTTCTTGAGACGGCGGGGCCCAGCGGAGCGGTTCTTGAGACGGCGGGGCCCAGCGGAGCGGTGCTTGAGACGGCGGGGCCCAGTTCAGCGGTCCTTGCCTTGAAGGGCCCAGTTCAGCGGTTCTTGAGACGGCGGGGCCCAGCGGAGCGGTGCTTGAGACGGCGGGGCCCAGTTCAGCGGTTCTTGAGACGGCGGGGCCCAGTTCAGCGGTCCTTGCCTTGAAGGGCCCAGTTCAGCGGTTCTTGAGACGGCGGGGCCCAGCGGAGCGGTTCTTGAGACGGCGGGGCCCAGTTCAGCGGTTCTGGAGACAGCGGCCGGTCTATGGCCAACTGCTCATTGCCTGGTGGTGCCCTCCTGGGCAGCGGGGATGGTGCTCCTTCAATGCCCACCTGGGCTGTGGGTGGTGGGGCCCTCCTGGCCAGCCGGGCTGGGTCCTCCCTGGGCAGCGGCTATGGGGGTGGTGGGCTCTCCCGGGGCAGCTGTGCCGGTTCCTCCCGGGGCAGCGGCTATGGGGGTTGTGGGCTCCTCCTGGGCAGCAGGCCTGCTGCCTGACCTCTCCGACTTGCTGCCCTTGCCCTCCTTAGTCGTGGGCCTGTGGCCCTTTCCTCCCTTTGGAGCTGTGGCTGGTGACTGTCTCTGGGTGGTGTCCGGGGGGGATGTAGAAGGCGGGCTCCTGCGGCGCCCCTTCCGCCTTCTGCTCCTCTTCCCAGGGGGTGGGCTGGCTGTCCCCTTGCTGCTGGGCGAAGATCCAGACATGCGGGCTGGCGGGCTCCAATACCCCTGCACCCTTGTCAAGGGGGCTGCAGGGCTGGTGGTGGCTGAGGTGCTCTTCTTACCCCGACGAGAAGGAGGGGGGGGCTCAGGGTCAGGAAAGAAGTTAGTAGTGGCGAGGAAGAGTTTCTTGGGACAATGGAGAGTTTTAGGTACAGTGGGAATGGGAGTGGAGGGAGAGGATGTGGTTGTAGGTGAGTCACGTTTGCTGTCTTTGGGTGCAGGAGGGATAGGCTGTCGTGAGGTGGATGGCTGTTGGGTGGGTGGGTGGCTGCGTTTGTGTGGTGTGGAAGAGGGGGTGACAGACACAGTGGGAGAGGACACAGGGGACGTGTAAATGGCAGTGGGGGTGGTGACTGCACGTGTGCGGACTGGAGTGGAGGGTGTGCTGGTGATGGAAACACTGGCTGATGGTGAGGTGAATGGAGGTGTGAGTGTAGACGTCACAGGGAGGGAGGAGGGAGACGAGGAGGTGGGGGTCACAGAGGTGGTAGTGACTGTTGGCATGTCTGCATCGGAATGTTGCGTGTGTGAATGTCTGCGTGATCTGTGGTGCTTATGTTTGGATGAGCTTCTCTTGGGTGTTGAGGTGTGTGCAGGCTGGTCTGATGGTGTGGGTGGGACAGGCAGAGGAACAGGAGACTGGGAGGAGGGAGTTAGTAGAGGGAGGCAGGAGACAGGGACAATGGCTGCCGTCAGTGCTGAGGCCAGAGCCTGGAACGATCGCTGATGGGCAGCCTGACCCGAATGAATGCCCTCCATGTACGCATTGCTGCGATGAACCTCCCTCTCCACCCCCTGGATGGCATTCAAAAGGGTAGTCTGCCCAACAATGAGCGTTCGGAGGAGGTCAATGACCTCCTCACTGAGGGCAGCGGGGGTAACAGGGGCAGGGCCTGAGGTGCCTGGGGCGAAGGAGATGCCCGGCTTCCTGGCAGAGCGGGCACGGGGCGAACGCTGAGGGGCTGCTGGGAGGGCGGAGATGGTGCGCTGGGTGGCGGCTGTACCTGTAATGGCGGGGGGCACGGATGGTGCCACCCCCGCAAGGGAGCCCCCTTCCGAGGACGTGTCCGTGTCGCTGCAGGGTCCAGTCGTCCCCGTCGTGGAGCTCCCCTCGCCCTCCGTCTCACTGGTCCAGTCTGACTCTGTGGCATGGCCCTCCTGGGCCATGTGAGATGCAGCTCCCTCCTGCCCCGATGCCACTTCTCCTCCGCCTGATGATGCTGATGCACACAAGCACAGAAAGACAAACAAAAAGGGGGGGGGAGAGAGAAATAAAGGGATATTGAGTACATGGATCTCCGGTACAGTTAGCGGACATGACAGACACAGATGCCCCCTGCACTAAGTTGCGCACTTGTGGTCCGCTACGCATTCCGTGGAACATGCCCTACACGCCTAGAGTTGACAACTGCACCCATGGATGACACGGCCCAGGGATGGCTGTACTGACAAACTACTGAGGGTGGTGGCTGGGGACACAGGGGCTTACGGGGGTGCCCAGCCTACAGATATCGCCCTGGCCTAGGGGGACCCCCAGCCCTCCTCCCCCACCCAGACACCTCCACTGCGCGACAACAGAGTAGATAATGCTTGTACTCACCCCCTTGTGTCTGCTGTGCTGCCCTCACGCGCCCATCCAAATCAGGGTAGGCCACCGCCAGGATCCGGAACATCAGGGGGCTCAGTTGACGGCAGGCACCCCGCCTACGTTGGGAGGCCATCCCCAGCAGAGACTCGGCGGTCTTCTTGGTCCCGCGGCGGATGTCCTCCCACCTCTTGCGGCAGTGGGTGCCCCGTCGATGGTGGACCCCCAGGGTCCGGACTTCCTTGGCGATGGCACGCCAAATCCCGATCTTCTCATGGGCGCGGACCTATGTGACACGTACAGGGAGGGAGAAATACCACGTTCAAGTTTGTCAGCATTTTCCTTGCCAGTGGCCCAACGCCCCCCATCCCCGCCAGGCCCCCCGCCATGCCCCCCGCCAGGCCCAACATGCCCCCCATCCCCGCCATGCCCCCCGCCATGCCCCCCGCCAGGCCCAACATGCCCCCCATCCCTGCCAGGCCCCCCGCCATGCCCCCCGCCAGGCCCAACATGCCCCCCATCCCCGCCAGGCCCCCCGCCATGCCCCCCGCCAGGCCCAACATGCACCCCATCCCCGCCAGGCCCCCCGCCATGCCCCCCGCCAGGCCCAACATGCCCCCCATCCCCGCCATGCCCCCCGCCATGCCCCCCGCCAGGCCCAACATGCCCCCATCCCCGCCAGGCCCCCCGCCATGCCCCCTGCCAGGCCCAACATGCCCCCCATCCCCGCCATGCCCCCCGCCAGGCCCCCCGCCAGGCCCAACATGCCCCCCATCCCCGCCAGGCCCCCCGCCATGCCCCCCGCCAGGCCCAACATGCCCCCCATCCCCGCCATGCCCCCCGCCAGGCCCAACATGCCCCCCATCCCCGCCAGGCCCCCCGCCAGGCTCCCAAGCCAGCCAGTGGCCCCAAATCCAGATTGAATTAAACTCACTTGTTGGTCTGGAGGACCGTAGAGTAGCGCATACTGGGGGAGGACCCCATCCACAAGTTTCTCCAACTCCTCTCCAGTGAAGGCAGGGGCCCTTTCCCCAGGCGCAGCAGCCATTGTCCCTTCCAGACCGAGGTCACAGCAACACTTGCAGTATAGGTCCTCTCCTGTGAAAGTTCAAGTCGCAAGTGGATAAGTAGATAGAAAATGGCGGTCACGTCCGCGGCGGTGCGTACCGCGGCGGTGCGTCCCGCCACCGCCGGCGCCCTTCGCCATTGGCTCCCGAAACCCATAGGCTTCAATGTTAACCAATGCGGCTTCGCGCCACGGTCTTCGCCCGCCGCGGTGTGCCACGCCAGCGCATTGACCTCACATCCCATTGTCACACTTCACAGGTCAGGCAGCCGCCATTTCCAGGGCCCACATGGCTCAATTTAAACTGCGTCACACAGGCCTAGGCCTTGCATAGCCACTCAGACACGCCATTCACTGCATAGAGAATCGTTTACTGTGCTAGCTGTGAGTACGTACCTGTGGGTTGCTTGACTGTGTGATCCATGTTGTCCTTCCTAGGCACCGTCCGCTGGGTTGGGCGAGGAGACGGATGAATCCTCCCGTGTACCGACCGCTGGTGGACCTGTCGACAATGGAAGAACGCCACATTATCCTGACCTACCGTCTTAACCGTGCCACTATCCATGAACTGTGTGCCCAGCTGGAGCCCGACCTGATGTCCCCCATCCGCCAACCCACAGGGATTCCCCCTCTGGTGCAGGTCATGTCAGTACTCCATTTCTTGGCAAGTGGGTCATTTCAGACAACAGTGGGAATTGCTTCTGGGATGTCTCAGCCCATGTTTTCGAAGGTGTTATCCAGAGTGTTGTCTGCCCTGATGAAATCCGTGAGGTGCTACATCATTTTCCCTGAGGTGGGCGAATTGGCTACAGTGAAGGGTGATTTCTACGCCCTTGGACATATTCCCAACGTCATTGGTGCCATTGATGGGACCCATGTGGCTTTGGTTCCCCAAAGAGACAGGGAGCAGGTGTACAGGAACAGAAAAAGTTACCATTCAATGAACATCCAGGTGGTGTGTTTGGCTGACCAGTACATCTCGCATGTAAATGCCAAATTCCCAGGGTCAGTGCATGACGCCTACATCCTAAGGAATAGCAGCATCCCTTACGTGATGGAACAGCTACAGAGACACCGTGTATGGCTAGTGGGGGACTCTGGGTACCCCAACCTGTCGTGGCTACTGACCCCAGTAAGGAATCCCCGGACCAGGGCAGAGGAACGGTACAATGAGGCACATGGGCGTACTAGGAGGGTGATCGAACGCACCTTTGGCCTCCTAAAGGCCAGGTTTCGGTGCCTGCATATGACAGGTGGATCCCTAATGTACTCACCTAAGAAGGTGTGTCACATCATCGTGGCCTGCTGCATGCTTCACAACCTGGCTTTGCGCCGCCAGGTGCCTTTCCTGCAGGAGGATGGTCGAGACGGTGGTGTTGTGGCAGCTGTGGAACCTGAGGAGAGTGACGAGGAGGAAGACGACGGGGCTGAAACAGACAACAGGGACAGAATCATTGAACAGTACTTCCAATAGGACACAGGTAACATTTCAAAGATAATTTAGTAAATGTGAACTACTCTCCTGCATCTCTGCTGCCTGTCTATTTGCCCCAGTGTATGATGACTGAGTTGTGGCTTTTCCCTCCCTATTTCAGATCTGGGGTCCCCACTACGAGTCCTGTGCTTCGTTTCCCCATGGACTACAGCTTTGTGGCAGCTGTTTGTTGACTTCACCATGTACAAGGACATATTTGCACTGTCATGTCAATTACAATATATTGAAATCACAGCCAGACTCCAGATAGTTTTGTGCAAAATAGGTGTTTATTTAAGTGCTCAAAATGGGATGGGTGGTTTCAAGTGGGTGGGGGCTATGGTGAAGGAATGTCCATGGCAGAGTCCAGAGTAACAGTCACACAGGTGCATTGTCCAGAGGCCTGTGGAGAGATGGAGCATGGGCAGTTCAAGGATGGACAGGGTGACAATGTGGGACAGTGGGATGACATCAGGTGGTATCCATTGCTGGCGGGGGTCTTGACATCCTACTTTGTCTTCTTGCGAGATCTCAGGGCCCTCTTGCGGGGTGGTTCTTCTCCTGCAGGAGGTGGGGGTCTGGTGGGCTGCTGCTGTGCGGGGGCCTCCTGTCCACTAGCGCCGGCGGAGGTGGTTGGCTGTTCTTGGTCCAGGCTAGTGGCAGGGGCCCTTGGGTGTTGTTGAGTGTCCGCCCTGGTGTTGACGAGGTCCTGCAGCAGCCCTACCATGGTAACCAGGGTGGTGTTGAGGGCTCTGATGTCCTCCCTGTACCCCCGATAGTGTTCCTCCTGCAGTACCTGGATCTCCTGGAACCGGGCCAGTACCGTCGCCATCGTCTCCTGGGAGCGGTTGTATGCTCCCATGATGGTGGTGAGGACCTCGTGGAGAGTGGGTTCCCTGGGCCCGTCCCCCCCCTGTCGCACAGCTGCCCTCCGAGTTGCCCTGTTTCCCTGGGCCTCTGCCCCCTGGCCGGTGTGCCCACTACCACTGCCCCCAGGTCCCTGTTGTTGTTGGGGTGGTGGGTTATCCTGGGTGCCCTGTAGTGGTAGACACACCGCAGATTGACGCGCCCTGGAGACAGAGGCATGGGCCCGCTGGGTGGGAGCTGTGCTGGTGTTCCCAGAGGGGTTTGGGTCTGTAGTGGCCTGGGCCTGTGTGAGGGGAACCGACTGTCCAGAGGTCCCCGATGGTCCGGGCTGGTCATCGGTGTCCAGGTCGACAGAGCTGCTGTCATCGCTGACGGCCTCTTGGGTGGGGGGTGTGGAGAATTCTGGCCCCTCCGCCGCGGTGTGTTGACGGTCGGGTCCTGCAGGGGTATAGAGGTATGGTTATAGTTTCAATGTGTGGCATATGGGTGTATCTATGGGTTCTCGTGTCCCCAAGTGCTGGCATTCGTGTGTGGGGGCTTTGGTGAGGGTGGCTTGTGGGGGGGATGTGTATATGCATTGGGCATGCTTTGGTGATGGGTGTCCATGCTTAGTGGACGCATGCAGGCCTAGGTTTTGGGATGTGTGGGTTGTGATGGTGAGACATTGGCGGGGAATAGGTGTGCTGGGGGTGGGGGTGAGGATGGTGGTGGGGGTGAGGATGGTGGTGGGGGTGGGGGTGAGGGTGGGGTTCGAGGATGGGGGTGAGGGTTGGGGTATGATTTGGCATGCAGGTGGGGGGAAGCAGTAGTGAAGCTTCAACTTACCAGTATCCATTCCTCCGCCGACTCCTGCGAGGCCGTCAGGATGCAGGATGTTCAAGACTTCCTCCTCCCATGATGTGAATTGTGGGGGTTGAGGTGGGGGTCCTCCGCCAGTCTTCTGCACGGCGATGTTGTGCCTGGATACCATGGAACGCACCTTCCCCCGTAGGTCGTTCCATCGCTTCCTGATGTCTTCCCGATTTCTGGGGTGCTGTCCCACAGCGTTGACCCTGTCGACAATCCTCTGCCATAGCCCCGTCCTCCGGGCAATGCTGGTGTATTGTATCTGTGTGCCGAACAGCTGGGGCTCTAACCGAACGATTTCCTCCACCATGACCCTGAGTTCTTCGTCTGTGAAGCGGGGTTGTCTTTGGGGTGCCATGGGGTGGTGTGTATGATGTGTGGGGTGGAGTATGTGTAGTTAAGTGTGTTGAGTGTGGTGGTGTGTGTTGTTTTGTGTGTGGATAGTGTGTGGGTGATGGTGTTGAGTGGCTGTGGCTGCTAGTTTGTGGATGCTGGTGTCTCGCTCTGGCCTTCTTTCAGAATTTTTTGGCGTAGGGGTTTGTGGGTGATGTGGGTGTGTGTTTTATATTGTATTGTGTGTGTGGGAGTGGTGTGTGTATGTGTATCAGGTGTGTGGGATTCAAATCGTCCAATGTGGCTGAGTTTTGTTCGTTTGTGTGTATTCTGACCGCGGCGGTGTGTCCCACCAATGGAATACCGCGTTTGAATGACCGCCGCGTGGATTCGTGGGTCGTAATGGCATGGGCGTATTTCTGTTGGCGTGGCGGTGGAGGTTTTGTCACCTCCACCTTTCCGCCGACCGCTGGTCTGGCGGTCGGTTGTGGCTGTCGGATTTTCGGAGGTTTGCCTTCTGCGGGTCAGAATGACCGTGGCGAGTTTCCGCAGCCGCGGCGGTGTTATGGCGGTCTTCTGACCGGCGGTAAGTGCATTTTACCGCCGGGGTCAGAATGACCACCGAAGTCTTTAAAATGTTAACGTTGGGGGTTATTGAGTTCTCCAGCAGCCCTTGGGCCAGCCCAGTGGCTTTGGTCTCAAAGCCTGCTGCTCCTGGTGCCAATCCAGAATTCAGGTTCTGTGTGGATTACCGGGGACTCAATGCAGTCACCAAGACTGAAGCGCACCCCATCCCCGAGCTGATGAGCTCATTGACCGGTTGGGAGCTGCCAAACACCTAAGTATGTTTGATCTTATCTCTGGGTATTGGCAGATTGCCCTAACTGAGGGGGCTAAGGAGAGGTCTGCATTCTCTACACCAGATGGGCACTACCAGTTTAGGGTGATGCCCTTTGGGATGAAGAATGCCTCTGCACCTTTCAGAGGTTGGTCAACCAGGTGTTGGCTGGACTGGATGATTTCAGTGCCGCCTACCTGGATGACATTGCTTCTTCAGTTCCACATGGGAGGAACACTTGCAACACCTCTGCAAAGTCTTGAAGGCCCTCCAAAAGGCAGGGCTCACTATTAAGGCAAGCAACTGCCAAATAGGGCAGGGTTCTGTGGTGTACTTGGGACACCAGGTGGGGAGTGGCCGGGTGGCACACCTTCAGCCAAAAATTGAAACCTTTCTGGCTTGGGAGCCCCCCAAGAACCAGACTGCGGTGAAAGCCTTTTTAGGTCTCATTGGATACTATAGGAGGTTTGTAAAGGGGTATGGCACAATAGTTGCTCCATGACTGAGTTAACTTCCAAAAAGCAGCCCAGAAATGTAATCTCGACTGAGTCTTGCCAGACAGCTTTTGATGCCTTGAAGGCTGCCATGTGCACAGCACGTGTTCTAAGGGCACCTGACTATTTCAAGGGATTTGTTGTGCAAACAGATGCCAGAGAGCATGGTATTGGAGCAGTATTCTCACAGCTTAATGAAGAGGGGCTAGATCAACCTGTAGCCTTCATTTGCAGAAGGTTATTTCCCAGGGAACATAGGTAGAGTACAATTGAGCGTGAAGCTTTTGCTGAAGTCTGGTCACTAAAAAAGCAAAGACCCTACTTGTTTGGGACTCACTTCCGGGTTCAGACAGACCACAAGTCCCTCAGATGGTTAATGCAGGTGAGGGGTGAGAATCCCAAATTGTTAAGGTGGTCCATCTCCCTACAGGGAATGGACTTTACGGTGGAACACCAACCTGGCACCGACCACGCCAATACTGATGGTCTGTCCAGATTCTTTCGCCTTAGTGATGAGAACTTCCATGAGGTTGGGTAGTTGCACGCCACTTTCAGCTGGAGGGACACGTGTTAGACTTGGCATCATTGGCATAGTCTCCCGTAACTTTCTGCCTCTACTTACCAGGGTGCTTCTGCGTGCTGGACTCTGTTTTTGTTTGCTCTGTACACTTTACCACTGCTTACCAGTGCTAATGTGTAAGTGTTCCCTGTATAAATTGTATGTGTACATTGACTTATCTATGTTTGGCATATCTGATTTACTATTAAGTCCCTGGTAAAGTGCACTAGAGGTGTCCAGGGCCTGTAAATCAAATGCTACTAGTGGGCCTGCAGCACTGGTTGTGCCACCCACATTAGTAGCCCTGTAAACATGGCTCAGACCTGACACTGCAGTGTCTGTGTGTGCAGTCCTAAACTGCCAATTCGACTTGGCAAGTGTAACCACTTGCCAGGCCTAAACCTTTCCTTTGTATACATGTAAGGCACCCCTAAGGTAGGCCCTAGGTGGCCTTATTGGGAGGGTGCAGTGTATGTTAAAGGTGGAAAATGTACTTATGTGTCTTACATGTCCTGACAGTGAAATACTGCCAAACTTGGTTTTCACTGTTACAAGGCCTGTCTCTCTCATAGGCTAACATGGGGGCTGGCCTTTAAATATTATTAAAGCACAGATTCCTTTTGGGAGCAAATAGACATGTGGAGTTTGGGGTCTCTGAACTCACAATTTAAAACTACATCTTTTACTGAAGTTGGTTTTTAGATTATGGCCCTCATTCGGACCTTGGCCGGCGGCGGAGGCCGCCCGCCAAAGTCCCGCCATCAAAATACCATACCGCGGTCGCAAGACCGCGGCGGGTATTTTGACTTTTCCCCTGGGCTGGCGGGCGGCCGCCGAAAGGCCGCCCGCCAGCCCAGGGGAAAACGACCTTCCCACCATGAAGCCGGCTCGTAATCGAGCCGGCGGAGTGGGAAGGTGCGACGGGTGCTACTGCACCCGTCGCGTATTTCACTGTCTGCTATGCAGACAGTGAAATACTAGCGGGGCCCTCTTACGGGGGCCCCTGCAGTGCCCATGCCATTGGCATGGGCACTGCAGGGGCCCCCAAGGGCCCCGCGACACCCCCTACCGCCATCCTGTTCCTGGCGGGCGAACCGCCAGGAACAGGATGGCGGTAGGGGGTGTCAGAATCCCCCATGGCGGCGCAGCGAGCTGCGCCGCCATGGGGGATTCAAATGGGCAACGGAAAACCGGCGGGAGACCGCCGGTTTTCCATTTCTGACCGCGGCCAAAGCGCCGCGGTCAGAATGCCCAAGGGAGCACCGCCGGCCTGTCGGCGGTGCTCCCGCCCCCGTTGGCCCTGGCGGTGCAACACCGCCAGGGTCGTAATGAGGGCCTATGTGTTTGAAAATTCCACTTTTAGAAATTTGGCATTTTCGTGCTTAAGCCATTCTGTGACTCTGCTTGTTTGTGGATTCCCTGACTGGGTCAGTTTGACAGTTGGGCTGTTTGCACCTCTCCTCTAGACAGTGCCACAAAGGGAGCTGGGGTGTAGCCTGCATATCCTGATGGGCCATCTGGGATGAGGGGAGGGGAGGAGTGGTCACTTACACCTAAAAGGGCTGTGCCTGTCCTCACACAATGCAGTCTCCAACCCCCTGATGTGTGTCTGGGGCCTGGCCTGGGAAAGGCAGGATCTTGATAAGAACAGAGACTTCTCTTTGAAGCAGGCCTAATTCAAAGTCAGAAAGGGATATAAGAAGAGCGCCCAAAACCCCTGAAAATCAGATTACTTCTGGAAGCAAGAGGAACCTCTGCCAAGGAGAAGAGCTGGAAGATGGAGGAGGAGTACTGCCCTTTTGCCTGTGACTGTGCTTTGCTGGGTTGGCCTGTAGTAGTTGCTTCTACCTGAAAGAGGACAAAGGCGGACTTTTGTGTGACTTCCCACTGGTGAAGAATCTCCAATGGCTTGAACTGACCTTGCCTTCTGTTGTTGAAGTTTTAGGAATATCAAAGACTTCTCTCTGCCAGCACCTGGGCTTTCTGCTGAGAGTCCTGCCTACTAAGTGGTGCCCTATCCTGTCTCTGGGCCCTTGAAAGGTGAAGCTGATGGAAAAGGACAGAAATCCACTCAAAGACTGGTGTAAGGGGAAATTTCCGATGAACCACCTGCCTCGCGGCTGATAAACGGCAAGCCGCTGGCCTCGCGACTAAAATCGAAGCTCCACCTGCATCGTGGCTGGGAGATCGACGCAATGCGGCTAGAGAAACGGCATGCAACACCTGCTGCAGCTGCTGTTAATGACACAAGCCCACACGCAGCGTGGTTTCTTGACACCGTGCGACTGGATTTTGAAGCAACAGCACTGGGTGTGGAAAATCAACACAAAGCCTGCCCAGACCCGAGGTGCCCATCTGGATCAACACATCGCTCTCTTGTGGGAGAGAAGAAATTACGCATGCCGACCTGACCGGAGGAGGAACGACGCACGGTCTCACTTGCGAGTGAGAAATCGACGCATCGCTGGCCTTTTTCAACGCAAACTCACAGTGAGGCTTTATTTTGACGCTACCCAGGTATTTTTGTCCGCTAACAATGTTCTCACTGTTTTCTAAAGGATTTAACACTCTTTTGCTCTTTAAATTCAGAGCTTGACTTGTGTATGTTTTTTGTTGTTTTGGTCTTGTTTTGTTTAAACAAATACTACCTATATTTCTAAACCTATGTTTTGTCATTTTGTAGTGTTTTCAGTGATTTACTGAGTGTGTTGGTACAAATACTTTACACTTTTCTTCTGAAGTTAAGCCTGCTTGCTCGTGCCAAGCTACCAAGCTACCAAGGGGTTAACTAAGGGTGAGTCTCCTTCACCCGTTCCCCTTGCTTGGACAGGGGGCAACCTGACTGCCAAACAAAGACCCCATTTCCAACTGTGAGAGTATGTGGGTGCATGTGTGAGGGTATGTGGACGTGTGTGCGAGTGTATTGTGGCAACAGGAATACTTATCTCTTCCACCAGGATGCAAGACCACCAGCTTTTTCTGCTGGTGCGACCGCCACAAAAATGCTGGCAGTCTCCTGCGTCCTAATACCGCTAGCGGTATTACGGCGTCCACTGTGCTGGAGGTACTCACCTCCAGCCCAGCAGACCACAGAAAAGAGGCAGGGAGGGCACAGTATCGGCGGTTTCGCTTCGGCCCAACCGTTGAACTCGTGATTTGGCAGTCTTCACCGCCGGCCCGTCTGCAGTGTGACCGTCACCGCAACCCTGACAGTCTTCAGACCACCAGGGTCGTAATGAGGGCCTATGTCATTTCACAGCACAACACTCCGCTCTACGCCACTCCACTCTACGCTATTAAGCTGTACACAATTTCACTCTATGTCTGTCCACTCAACGCCATTGCCCTTTATGCAACACCACCCTATGCCTCTTCAGAATGAGCCACTCCACTGTATCCCACTCCGCTATATGCTACTTATATGCTATTCCACTCTATCCAATTCCACTCAATGCCACTGTATGCTACCCCATTGCATGCTACTCACACTACGCAACTCCATTTAATGCTATTCTACTGAACGCCACTCCACTGTATGCTTACACTCTACCACATATCAGTGTATGCTACTCTAGTCTACACCACTGCACTGCATGCTACTCCACTATATGTTATTCGAATCAACGCCACTCTATTTGATACCATTCCACTGTGCGCTATTCCACTGTATGCCACTCCACTGTACTCTACTCCAATGTACACCACTGCACTCTACACCATTTCCTTCCACTGTAGCCCATTGGACGCCACTCCACTCTACACCACTTCACTCTGTGCAACTCCACTATATGCTATTTCACTCTACCAACTCCACTGTGCACTACACCACTCTATACCACACCAGTGTATGCCACCCAATTCTTCACTATTCTACTCTACGCTATTACACTCTCCACTCTTCTACTCCACACCACTTCTCTGTACTCCACTCTGTGCTATTTCATTGTGCGCAACTTCAATCTTTGCCCCTCTCCTGAACTGTATTCCACTCTATACCACCCCACTTTATGATATAACACTCTACCACAACCCACCATACATCACTCTGGTCTAACCCACTTCACTGTCTACTACTCCACTGTAAGCTGTAACACCCTATGCCTTTCTACTGTACGCTACTTCAGTCTTGTGATGCTATTAATTGTGTTTGACCAATGACTTTGTGTTTCACCACTGCGCATATTAGTTGCTCAATGTTCACCAGTAGCACATTATGGCCCTCACCGCATATATGGCCGCTCCGCGGTCAAAAGACCGGTGGGGCCATTTCAACTTTCCCGCTGGGCCGGCGGGCGCTAGCCAAGTTAGCGCCCGCCGGGCCAGCGGGAAAGGGGCCTGCAACACTGAAGCCGGCTCCGAATGGACCCGTTTTTCTGACCGCGGCTTTACCGCCGCGGTCAGAATGGCAGCGTCGGAATGAGGGCCTATATGTTTTGTTCAGTTTAGCTGCCTATTGGCTTTAACATGGAGTTAAGCAAAATACAAACGCTGTGGGATAGCGTAACTGGATGGACGGAATGCGGAACCAATCAAACATTCACCCCCAGTCACAGATCTGGGTTTAATCCATCCATTATTTTGCTCACCATGCCACCCCAGTTTGAACCCAGCCATATGCAAATCAGTCTTGACCCTGTTCCACATGGGAACAGTCCAGCCCGAACTGCCAGGCCAGGTTCTCCCTGGACCGGAAACAAGCATCCTGGGACCGGTTTCGGGGTTTCACCCTTCCTCAGCCAGGCTAGCTTGAATCCAGTGGCACAGTGAGCCCGGGACCCACGTCTGGGCATACCCGGCGCACTTAGGGCGGCAAAAGCAAAGCAAAATACAAACGCTGTGGGATAGCGTAACTGGATGGACGGAATGCGGAACCAATCAAACATTCACCCCCGGCACAGATCTGGGTTTAATCCATCCATTATTTTGCTCACCATGCCACCCCAGTTTGAACCCAGCCATATGCAAATCAGTCTTGACCCTGTTCCACATGGGAACAGTCCAGCCCGAACTGCCAGGCCAGGTTCTCCCTGGACCGGAAACAAGCATCCTGGGACCGGTTTCGGGGTTTCACCCCTCCTCAGCCAGGCTAGCTTTAATCCAGTGGCACAGTGAGCCCGGGACCCACGTCTGGGCATACCCGGCGCACTTAGGGCGGCAAAAGCAAAGCAAAATACAAACGCTGTGGGATAGCGTAACTGGATGGATGGAATGCGGAACCAATCAAACATTCACCCCCAGTCACAGATCTGGGTTTAATCCATCCATTATTTTGCTCACCATGCCACCCCAGTTTGAACCCAGCCATATGCAAATCAGTCTTGACCCTGTTCCACATGGGAACAGTCCAGCCCGAACTGCCAGGCCAGGTTCTCCCTGGACCGGAAACAAGCATCCTGGGACCGGTTTCGGGGTTTCACCCCTCCTCAGCCAGGCTAGCTTGAATCCAGTGGCACAGTGAGCCCGGGACCCACGTCTGGGCATACCCGGCGCACTTAGGGTGGCAAAAGCAAAGCAAAATACAAACGCTGTGGGATAGCGTAACTGGATGGACGGAATGCGGAACCAATCAAACATTCACCCCCAGTCACAGATCTGGGTTTAATCCATCCATTATTTTGCTCACCATGCCACCCCAGTTTGAACCCAGCCATATGCAAATCAGTCTTGACCCTGTTCCACATGGGAACAGTCCAGCCCAAACTGCCAGGCCAGGTTCTCCCTGGACCGGAAACAAGCATCCTGGGACCGGTTTCGGGGTTTCACCCCTCCTCAGCCAGGCTAGCTTGAATCCAGTGGCACAGTGAGCCCGGGACCCACGTCTGGGCATACCCGGCGCACTTAGGGCGGCAAAAGCAAAGCAAAATACAAACGCTGTGGTATAGCGTAACTGGATGGACGGAATGCGGAACCAATCAAACATTCACCCCCAGTCACAGATCTGGGTTTAATCCATCCATTATTTTGCTCACCATGCCACCCCAGTTTGAACCCAGCCATATGCAAATCAGTCTTGACCCTGTTCCACATGGGAACAGTCCAGCCCGAACTGCCAGGCCAGGTTCTCCCTGGACCGGAAACAAGCATCCTGGGACCGGTTTCGGGGTTTCACCCCTCCTCAGCCAGGCTAGCTTGAATCCAGTGGCACAGTGAGCCCGGGACCCACGTCTGGGCATACCCGGCGCACTTAGGGCGGCAAAAGCAAAGCAAAATACAAACGCTGTGGGATAGCGTAACTGGATGGACGGAATGCGGAACCAATCAAACATTCACCCCCAGTCACAGATCTGGGTTTAATCCATCCATTATTTTGCTCACCATGCCACCCCAGTTTGAACCCAGCCATATGCAAATCAGTCTTGACCCTGTTCCACATGGGAACAGTCCAGCCCGAACTGCCAGGCCAGGTTCTCCCTGGACCGGAAACAAGCATCCTGGGACCGGTTTCGGGGTTTCACCCCTCCTCAGCCAGGCTAGCTTGAATCCAGTGGCACAGTGAGCCCGGGACCCACGTCTGGACATACCCGGCGCACTTAGGGCGGCAAAAGCAAAGCAAAATACAAACGCTGTGTGATAGCGTAACTGGATGGACGGAATGCGGAACCAATCAAACATTCACCCCCAGTCACAGATCTGGGTTTAATCCATCCATTATTTTGCTCATCATGCCACCCCAGTTTGAACCCAGCCATATGCAAATCAGTCTTGACCCTGTTCCACATGGGAACAGTCCAGCCCGAACTGCCAGGCCAGGTTCTCCCTGGACCGGAAACAAGCATCCTGGGACCTGTTTCGGGGTTTCACCCCTCCTCAGCCAGGCTAGCTTGAATCCAGTGACACAGTGAGCCCGGGACCCACGTCTGGGCATACCCGGCGCACTTAGGGCGGCAAAAGCAAAGCAAAATACAAACGCTGTGGGATAGCGTAACATGGAGTTAGCCATTACATTCTGTATTCAGTTTAGCCGCCTTTGGCTTTGACATGGCATTAGTCATTACATTTTGTATTCAGTTCAGCTGCCTATTGGCTTTGACATGGCATTAGCCATTACATTCTATACTCAGTTTAGCTGCCTATTGGCTTTGACATGACATTAGACATTACATTTTGTATTCAGTTTAGCTGCCTATTGGCTTTGACATGACATTAGACATTACATTTGATATTTAGGTTAGCTGTCTATTGGCTTTAACGTGGAGTTAGACATTGCAGTTGAGACATTGCAGATGAGCTGTGTTTTTCCAAGCTGTGTTTTTCCACAAGATGGACCAAGCTGTTTTCTTCACACCAGACCTTAGCTGATAAGAGCACGTAGATTTTGTGTTTACCTCGCAATCCAATCTGAGAGCGGGTGAGCTCAGGAGAATTGGCTCCTCTCCAAGATTATTCGGCTCTCACACTGAGTTTGCTTTTAAGGATGACTCTGGGCTACAGTGAGTTAGATTTGAATCTGCTTGACTTCAGACTGGAACTAGACGTCAGTTGCCCATCTCCCGTTTGGGTAGAGAATCTCTTTCTCGCAGTTGACCAGAGTCATCAATTTGCGGACCCCAGAAAGATGAAGCTGAGTATAGGCCCTACCGCCTTGCCCATACGGTGATGAATTTTGACTTTTATGCTTTGAAGTTATGCTATAAATGTCTTCACCTATATTTGCTGTGTACATTGCAACTGAGAAGTACTTTGATATATTTTGCTTTCTTTGCTGCGACTACTTTTGAACGTGTGCTTCCAATCTACTAATTTCGTCTCTCAGGAACTTGTGGGTGGGGAATTAACAACAATACATGTCTTCGTTAAACTCAGAAGTGCATTCCAGAGAGGTTCTGTAAGCTCGGATATGAGATAAGAGGGAAAGCAGAACATTGTGGTGTAGTCGGCAGTTTTAGGAGTCAAATTGGAAATTGGAAGTGCACAATTTAAAAGTGTAACTGTTTTTTGTTGTTTAGAGAATTACAGAAGCACGGCAGACCATGTTTGAAAATGCATGTGATGTTAAACTGCCTGATGGTGCTGTGAGAAACATGTTTTCTTGCTGTGATAAAGCATATTTAGAAAATGTGCCTTTTGAAAGCAATGATGTTCCTTTTGTTTTTGACAGAAGGGTTTGGATACTTTTATCTGCTTACAGAAAAATGCAGGAGAGATGTACGCAGTCAGAACATGAAAATAAGAATTTACGTGAGCAAATTAGCCAGAACACATTAATGCAAGATAATGCTGAAATCTATAAAACTGCTGTTTTAGAAGAATCTGGCTTTCCCAATCCAGTAATGAGGGGGTTGAGAAAGCTGTGAGCCAATCTGAGCCTCCGTGTGTACCGGGCATGGAACAAAATACCCCTCAGTTTTTGGCAGTTGAGAACGGAGCTCAGAATGTTATTTACAGACCGCTTCTGCAAAGGAAAATTAATTACATGGCAGAGGTACCGTTGCAAAATGTGCAGTTACTGGCACAAGTAAAACAAAACATTTTAGAGTTTCTTACTGTTTGCACTACACCGAGTTTCATTTGCTTGTTTGATTTTTGGAAACAGTATAGCCCTCATCTGAGTGAAATCCTAACACTTTGGTATAAAGTCACTAGGAAAAAGTATAAGCAGCTGCACGCTTCTGATTTGGCAAATGAAATGATTCAGACTTTAAGTTTCTGCGCAGTGCAAGAGGGAAACACTGATTTACATGTAAATCAGGAACAGGGGAAGAAAAGAGTGCCCCTGCAAGACAGGGCTAGAGTCACTGCAGCCCTACATGAACAGGTGTCACAAGCCCCTTTTCAGGATGTGGAGAGGATGAAGGGAGTACCACATGTAAAAGAGTCACCAGTGAAATTTAGTGCACCATTTGAATTTGTGTCCCCTGAGGATAAAAAGCATGTTTATTTGACTAATGATTCATTGACTGAAAAGTGGTTTTCTAGCACAGGAGAAGGAACAGTGTTGTACAATGTGTGTCAGACTTTTAAAGCAAGAGCTGCTTGAGATGTGTCATTTGTACGCTGATTCTTGGTTCACTGCCAATGGTTTAGCTGTTTGGTTTTCCACATGGCTCATACATAACTGGTTCAATTTCCTTGCAGATGTTAAAGAGAAAAATTCAGAGTCTGAAGTGTCCACCCAGAATTCTGACTTAGTGGGGATGGCTAAGTGGGTGCACCAGAAATGTGGACAGCTGGAAGAAAAAGCCACTTACAGGTGGGCAGAGATTAGAGAGATGCACATTCCCCTAGGTTTGATAAAAAACTGTGCAGCACGCACAAGATAAATCTGTCCCACAAGCAGTCACAGAGCAGTTGGGGAGAGGAAAGATACCAGGACAGATATGGCAAATTGATCAGGTTTTAGGGGGAGTGATTGCTGCAGATTACCAAGGAGAAATCAAAATTATGCTGATAACTAGAAAATAATCTGATTGATTCATACAAATTAGAGACAGAATGGCCAAACTTGTCAAAAGTGCAGTGAATGGAGGTTTGGTAAAGAAGGAGTCTGCCCCAGCCCTTCTGACAGTGCAAGAAAAGGGAAGCTGTGGTGCAGCAGAAAAAACCTCAGTGCTGAGGTGTAGGTTGAAGCCCCAAGTGACCCTCCAGAACCTGCAGAAATCATAACAAAGGGCCCCAAAAACGTCCTTCTGATTATAAAGCAAGGAAAGGAAGAAGAAGGGCACATTTCAGATGACAAATGTTATTGTAAGAAAAGTCATACTTTTTTCTTTTGCAGATCCCACCACGTTTCGCCACTGACCCTGAGTGTGCTGTGTGGTCTCCCTTCAGGTGTGTGCGTGTGGGGTCGGGGACGGGACCGAACCCCCAACCTGATTGAGTAAAGTACAGACCCCATGGATCCATTTTGCGCAACTGCCGCCTTCAGTTCAAGTTCAACTTGTTTGATTACATTCTTCCACTGGAACTAAGCAATCTTAACAGTTAACTGTCTGTGTTTTTTCGTATGGAACTCTGACTTTCACTTACATTCCTGCAAACCTTTCAGGTGGACCGTGCACCTTTACATGAGTAGAACTCATGCTACATCAAATTGCTATTTTAGAGACACTTTTCTGTGTAGATGTATATGATGTGAAAGGTTATGAGATCAATATGTTAATCCACTTCCATTGCTTTACAGTGATTGCTTTTATCATTCAGATCTGATTTGCTTATAACGTTTTTTGTTGATATTAGTTGTTTTTTGTTTTGGTTTGAAATAAGAGGTATGTGAAACAAAAATTAATTTGTCATAGGGTGGAATGTGATGCTATTAATTGTGTTTGACCAATGACTTTGTGTTTCACCACTGCGCATATTAGTTGCTCAATGTTCACCAGTAGCACATTATGTTTTGTTCAGTTTAGCTGTCTATTGGCTTTAACATGGAGTTAGCCATTACATTCTGTATTCAGTTTAGCCGCCTATTGGCTTTGACAAGGCATTAGCCATTACATTCTATACTCAGTTTAGCTGCCTATTGGCTTTGACATGACATTAGACATGACATTTTGTATTCAGTTTAGCTGCCTATTGGCTTTGACATGACATTAGACATTACATTTGATATTTAGGTTAGCTGCCTATTGGCTTCAACGTGGAGTTAGACATTGCAGTTGAGACATTGCAGATGAGCTGTGCTTTTCCACAAGATGGACCAAGCTGTTTTCTTCACACCAGACCTTAGCTGATAAGAGCACGTAGATTTTGTGTTTACCTCCCAATTCCAGTCTGAGAGTGAGTGAGCTCAGGAGAATTGGCCACTCTCCAAGGTTATTCGGCTCTCACACTGAGTTTGCTTTTAAGGATGACTCTGGGCTACAGTGAGTTAGATTTGAATCTGCTTGACTTCAGACTGGAACTAGACGTCAGTTGCCCGTCTCCCGTTTGGGTGTAGAATCTCTTTCTCGCAGTTGACCGGAGTCATCAAATTGCAGACCCCAGAAAGATGAAGCTGAGTATAGGCCCTACCGCCTTGCCGATACGGTAATGAATTTTGACTTTTATGCTTTGCTTTGAAGTTATGCAATAAATGTCTTCACCTATATTTGCTGTGTACATTGCAACTGAGAAGTACTTTGATATATTTTGCTTTCATTGCTGCGACTACTTTTGAACGTGTGCTTCCAATCTACTAATTTCGTCTCTCAGGAACTTGTGGGTGGGGAATTAACAATAAATGTCTTCTTTAAACTCAGAAGTGCATTCCAGAGAGGTTCTGTAAGGTCGGATATGAGATAGGAGGGAAAGCATAACAAGTCTATAATTCTCTACTCTATGCTATTTCTCATTATGCCACTACAGTGTATGCTACTCCACTATATGCCTCTCCAGTGTACTCTCCTTCATTCTATACAACTTCACTCTACAAACCTCTAATACACTTTGCCACTCTATTAGACTCTACTCCATTCTATCCTGGTACACTCCACTGTCCAAATTTGCACTCGTCTTTAGGACTGTATGCTATATTGTACAATACACTACAGCACTCTACAACAGTTTTCAACACTGTACAGCACTGCACTCCACTCTATTGTATGAGACGCCACTCCAATTTATAATAGTTCCCTCAACCCTAAGCAACGCTACTTCAATGGATGCTACCTCCCTCTATGCTAATCCACTGCCACCTACTCCACTCTATGCAACTCCACTGTACATCACTCCACTCTATGCCTTTCCACTCTTTGCCACACCACTATTCTACACTCCAATGTACAGTATTCCACTGCAAGGTATTCCTCTTGAAGCTACTCCACTTTACGGTAATCCACTCCGCACCACTAAATTGTACGCCATTCCACTGTATGACATCCCCTCTACTATATATAGCTCCACGCTATAAAAGTCTAGCACACTATGTGGTACTCTATGACATTCTACTCCACTCTATCGCCGTACACTCCTCTATCCAACTCTGTACTCCCCTCTGAGCCCTACACTCCAGTGTAGAACACTCTATTCCACTATACAACACTTTTCAATACGACACACAGCAGCACTCCACTCTACTGTATAAGACCCTGTGCTAATTCATAACAGTTTATTACCTATGCTACGCCAGTGCACTCCACTCAATGCCACTCTACTCTATGACACACCAATACACTCTATTGTACTTTACTCCACACTACGTGAGAGCACTCCACTCTTCTCTACTCCACTGTAGGAGACTTTACCTCACTTTACGTTAACATACAACAATCCACTTTACACAGCTCCACTGTTTCACACACTACTGTACTCAATGCAACCCCACTCAACAACACTCTACTATAATGTAGGCCACTCTCTGACACTTTACTCTTTTCATACCCCTTCACTCCACTGTACCACATTTTACTATACTATATGCCACTGTACAACACTACTCCACTCCACTCTACGATAATCCAGTCAACTATACAACACTGTGCACAACTCTTTGTATGCCACTGCACCCACTTTACTCTGCTCTACTCTGACACAGTACTCCACTCTACTCCACTACTCCAGTGTATGCCACTCAATGCCATTGTCCTCTATAACACTGTATTCAATCCAATGTACCACACTCCACAACACTGTATTATACACCACTCCAGCCTACAAAAATCAACAAGACTCTATGCCACTCTTCTCTACTGTAGTCTAAATCACTTTTCAATACTGTATAACACCCCACTACACAAAACTGTCCAACATAGTACTCCAGTTTATGACACTTTACTTGACTATATGCTATGCCACCCAACTCTACTGCACTCCACGCCTCTATAGTCTACAACACGCCACTCCATTCTGGCACTTTTCACTATCTTATATTACCCCACTCCAGGGTATTCCACTCCACTATACTCTACTACACTCCATCCCCCTCTATGCCACTGTTCTATAGTCCTCTTTATGCCACTCCACTGTCTGACTGTCTACTCCACTGTATGTAACTCCACTCTACAACACTGTACTATACTCTATGCCACTCTACTCCACTCTAAGCCCATCCACTTTACAATGCTGACACTTGATGACACGCCACTCAACTTCTCTCTATGATATGACATGCTCTCCACTCTCCTCTACTGTACTCTACAAAACTCCATTAGATGATACTCCACTCTATGACACTCTACTTCACCCTGCTCCACTCTAAAATACTATATGACAGTCTACAACATCCTACTCTACTGTTTGACACAATATTCCACTGTATAGATCACTGCTCTTGTCTATGATACTTGACTCCACAATGAGACACCATGACACTACACTATATAACACTTTAGTTCATTGTACAATAGGGTACTACACTCTACCCTACGGCACTCGATTTCAATCTACAATACTCCAGTCTATGACAGTAGACTTTACATCACTCTCCTCCTCTGTAATGTACGACACTCTACATAACACCTCTCCACTTGCAACAGTGGACTCTTTGATATGAAACACATTTTTATTTAAAAAATTGCAATTTACAAAAATTTCAAATGCAATGAAAAAACTAAAGTTTAAATCTTAGTTATAGCTTGGGAAAGTTATTTTGTCTATACAAACATGTTTAAACTACTCAAACCTTACAAATTAAAACATTCCTAACTTTCACCTAAAATGTATCCAAAGCTTTCAAATTATTATAAGTGGTGGACCTCATTACACACTCTTTTCAGCTTTCTAAATAGACAACACTAACTATAACTCGCCATTATACCATACACTGTGTTGTGTAAAATAATGTCATTTGTGAAGTTATGAGTTGTTATGAATGCTATGATTTCAAATACTATAAGTGCTGAAGTATGCAAGGGTATAAACAGTGCATGGAAAGAGAATGAGTTATAGGTAATGTAGTGTGGCAGGTGAGATGACTAGACTGTAGTGTGGAATAGTGTATAGTGTAGTAGCATACAGTACAGTGGTGTAAAGTGTTATAATATATAGAGTAGTAGCGTGCAGTGGAGAGGCGTACAGTGAAGTGGTTTAGACTGGAGTTGTGTATTGTGGGGTTGGGTAGGGTGCAATGGCATATATTGGAGTGGGGTACAATGGAGTGGGGTAGAATGGAATACCATACAATAGAGAGGCAAAGATTGAAGTTGCGTTCAGTGTAGAGAATACAGTGGAATAGCACAGAATGGAATACAGAGCAGTGACATAGAGTAAAATAGTGTAGAGTGGAATAGCTTAGAGTACAATAGTGTAGAGTGGAGTGGTGTAGACTGGAGTAGTGTACAGTAAAGTGGGGTAGAGTGAAGTAGCATATACTGGACCGATGTAGAGTGGAGTGGTGAAGAATGGAGTGCTGTCCGTGGACTAGTGTAGAATCGAGTGGCGTGGAGTTGTGTACACTGCAGTGGTATAGTGTACTTTTATACGGTTCCCACTAGAAAAGGTAGGACTGGGTATCAGGGTGGCAGAATTTCAGGTCGAGAGGACTAATGTGGCCATTATGAACATGGTGGGAAAGACCGCATCGGCAGCGGTGGCGGTAACTACCGCCTACAGGCTGGCAGTCCGGACGACCAAATAATGAAGCACATGAGAAACAGCCAGCGTGAAAACCACTCACCGCCAGCATAGGCGAGCCGTCATCGATGGAAGAGGCCACCCATAGGCTGACGGAAACGCCCCACCCACCCACCCAACAAATAATGAAGCACAAGACCGCTGTCAGTTCCGGGGCGGGATCCACCGCCACACAAAGCCTTGTGGAAACTAAACAAATAAAAGGAAACACTCACTGTAAGCACACACAACACGCCGAAGCAGACATGGAGAGAGAATTGGAAATCATGCCAGTGCTGCTCCTTGCCATATACCTCCACGACCGTGAACGCTGACGAAGATGACAACAGTTAGTACCACAACCTACCAAACAAGGGAAGAAAGGGCACAGTTACACACCCACTGCAACGCACCCCCCAACCCCTCACACCATCCCAAGCCATACACACCAGAACAAGAGGTACTTGCCCGACACAAGGCCAATACAACCTGCCCAAAGCACACACCACACCCCCACAATGAAATGATGAACCACGTCTCCAGAGTGTGCCAACAGCAACACTGACTTTAATAACAAAAATAAAAATGCAATGTCCAAATAAGGCCATTGGGCAGTCCAACTGTAAGAAGCTGAAGGGCCCTAATGGCCCGAACTTGAATCCCACATGTGCACATGGTACTCAACCATAAAGGGACATCAATGGGGCAGCCAGGCACCCCAGAGAACAGGGGCAGGGCATGGCAGGGGTGGGGACTTATGTTGGGGAGGGGTGCTTGGGCTTACGTTTGGGAGGTGGAGGGGGCTTGGGTTTGCTCGTGGAAGGTGGGGGAGCGGGCTTGGAACGGAGGGTGGCAGATGGACCTGGGCCAGCACTGGTCTTCTTGCTCACTTAGGAAGGAGCACGTGAATGGGAAGAGCGGAAAGGGACGAACTTCGACGTGGAAGGAGTGGACAGAGCAAGGAGGTTGGCACATTTAGGGACGAGACGGGGAGGGCCAGTGGGTTCGAACAGGTCAACACAGGACAGGAATAGTTTTTAGGGGCAGTTGGGATGGACTTGGAGGAAGGTGTGGGAGTGGAGGTAGAGGGGCTGCTTGTAACTGGTGTAGGTGTGCTGGAGGTGGATGCAGGTGCCTGTAAAGTATGCTGAGGTGTGGTGGATGTGTGTTGGGTGGGTGTCTGGGAACGTTTGAGTGTTTTGGGAGGAGGGAGGTGGACACAGTGGGACAAGACAGGCTGCCAGTGTACATGGATGTTGTCTGGGTGTCTGCAGGTCTGGTGAGTCTGCTGCATGTGTCAGTCAATAAAGTTGTGGTGAGTGCAGGTGTGGTGTCTGGGGTGAATGACTGGATGTCAGATGTTGTGGTGACTGCAGGAATGGGGCAAGCAGCAGTGACTGAGGGTGCAGTGCATGTCGAGGTGACAGACAGGGAGGAGGGAGAGGTAGACACACTGGGGGAAGTGGATGTTGTTGTATGTGCTTTTGTATGTTGGCTGTGTGTATGCCTCTGGTGGGAAATGTGGTGCTTTTGATTCTCTGTGTGCTTCTTGTGTAATGAGGTGTGTGCATGGCTGTCTGAACGTGTGCTTGGGATGGGTTAAGGGAGCGGGGTGCTGAAAGGGGCAGAGGTGGTTGGAGGGGGGACGGAAAGACCAGGGACACTGGCTGCCGTCAAAAAGGAGGCCAGAGCCTGAAAAGATCTCTGTAGGCCAGACATGGCACCGTGAATGCCTTCCAGGTATGCATTGCTGCATCTGGGATGCTAGCCCCTGGATGTCATTCACAATGGTTGTCTGCCCTACAGAGATGGTCCTCAAGAGGTCACCAGCCTCCTCCGTGATGGCAGCAGGGCTGACTGGGGCAGGGGATGAGGTGCCTGGGGTGAAGGAGACGCCCACCCTTCTGGGTGAGTGGGCACAGGCAACTGGGTGGGGAGCAACTGGGAGGGCGGTGATGGTATGGGGTGGCCGAAGATGACAGAATGAGTGGGCCCACTAGGGTCTGCCACCACCAGGGAGCTGCCATCAGAGGAGGTATCAGGGTCACTACCGGCAGTGGTAGTTGCCTCCCCCGTGGTACTCTCCTCGCCCTCCAACCAATTGGTCCCTTTGGCGTTGGTAGACTCTGCCTCCTTGGAACCCGGGCTGCTGCATCCCCACTCGCCGGTGCCACTGCTCCCTCGCCAGATGATGCTGATGTACACAGACAATACAAAAGTACAGGGGTGGGGAGACAAAACATGAGAGATATCTGTAAATACCTGAATGGATGTACAAACTTAGTGCACACACACTCAAACCCAGCTTACACACCAACACGCAGCACCTACAACTATAGTCATGCCTACGCCCCTGTCTAGGGGCCACAACCCTAGCATACAACTCTTATCCCACATGACACATGGACCTGATGAACTGCAGACCTTCCCCTAATCATCTCAGTGCCCGTGGGAGCAGGACTGCTGGCAGACACTTGTCAGAGTACCTGGCACTAGACAGCATACATACTACAACACCCTCAGACATCCATCAAAGATGCATGAAATGGTGTTAGTACTCATGCCCTTGTGGCTGCGGTGCAGCCTTCAAGTGCCCATCCAAATATGGATATGCCACCGCCAGAATGCGGCACATTAGGGGGGTCAGGGCCCGATGGGCACCCATTCCTCGTTGGGAGGACTTCCCTAGCTGGGCCTCACAGGTCTTCCTGGCCCAGCGTGCAGGTCCTACCACCGCTCTCTGCAGTGGGTTCTCCACTGGTTGTAGACTCCAGGATCTGCACCTCCCTGATGATGGCCTGCCAGAGTGCCCTCTTCTGATGGGCGCTGACCTGTATGGGACACACAGAAAAGAAAAACAGAGTGCAGGAAATGGCCATGTGATACTGCTGACTATTCGTCCCCTATTGGACGGACACTTCACAAGATAATTTCACCACCTCACTCACAGTACTTGCCACATAATCATACCGGGCAGAGATTAGAGAGATGCACATTCCCCTAGGTTTGATAAAAAAACTGTGCAGCACGCGCAAGATAAATCTGTACATGCTCACTATGCCACCAGATTCAAGCTAGCCTGGCTGAAGAGGGGTGATACCCCGAAACCGGTCCCAGGATGCTTGTTTCTGGTCCAGGGAAGACCTGGCCTGGCAGTTCGGGCTGGACTGTTCCCATGGGGAACAGGATCAAGACTGATTTGCATATGGCTGGGTCCAAACTGGAATGGCATGGTGAGCAAAAAAACTGATGGATTAAACCCAGATCTGTGACTCGGGGTGAATGTTTGATTTGGTATACATTCCGTCCATCAACTGTTCTTTTTTGCAGTAGGTATTTTCAGTATAGGAAATTCCTTCCCTGACACTGATAGGGGTCTCCCCCGACCCCCTCCCCAGAGTCCTCCCCCACTCTCCCCCTCCCCAACCCCCGACATACACGCACATTCACACACCAACATACACACACTCATACCCACATTCACCCACGCATGCATACATTCATTCACACACACATCAACACACACTGACATACATTCATGCACACATGCATTCACACCACAACATACACGCACACTCACACCCATTCATGCACACACGCATTCCACACGTCACACGCCTGTATGCACGCACACAATCACATACACCCCCACACAAACACCTCCTACCCCCGTACCCTGTCGGAGCACCCAACTTATCTGCTTGCAGGGGGTCCTCTGGCAGGAGATGGGATGCGGCACTGCTGCCAGCATCAGCGACTGCCAGGAGAACACCGCCAGGCCGTATCAAGGGTTATGATGCTGTCTGCGGCGGTCTACCGGTCTACTAGGTGGCAGCACCACCTTACCGCTGTCCGTCACCATGACCGTAGCTAGAATTCCGCCAGCCTTCTGGCGGAATTCCGGCTACCGTCATAATATGGTGGATGGTAGGTAGCCGCGGTGACGGTGTTTTGGCGGCCGTTGCCGCGGCGGTAGGCAGTCATTACTGCCAATGTCTTAATGAGGGCCTAAATGAACAGGTGTACAGAATCAAGAAGAACTTCCCCTCAATTAACTTACAATTGGTGTGTACTGCAGACCAGTACATATCACATGTGAATGCCATGTTTCCAGTATCAGTCCATGATTCATTTATCCTGAGAAACAGCAGTGTACCACACATGATGGATCAACTACAAGGGGACAGAGGATGGCTCATAGGTGAGTGTGTATGATACTGGATCTGTACATAGCTGACAGCCAGGCTGTCTGCAAGTAATGGCAGTTTGTTACTGTCCTGTTTCAAATACTTTTGAAGGTGATTCTGGCTACCCCAACATGCAATGGCTCCAGACACCTGTGAGAAATCCCAGGACAGATGCAGAGAGGAATAACAATGAGGCCCATGGACGTACTAGGAGGGAGATAGACCACACTATATGTCTCCTGAAGGCTATATTCCGTTGCCTCCATCTCTCTGGAGGTTCCCTGCGCTATGGCCCTGAGAAGGTGTGTAGAACAGTGGTGGTCTGCTGCATGCTGCACAACATGGCTGTGAGGAAAGCTATTCCTACTTAAATATAGGTACACTGTTCCAATACAAATAATATACCACGAGACCTGCGATCTCAGGAGCTAGAACCCTCAAGCATCACATTGGATGGCTGGCTTCATCATTGGGAAAAGCTCCTCACCAGGCTGGCACTGCAATGCCTAGTGGGCACCCCAGTAAGGGGGGCTCTCAGCCAAACTGACGTGGTAGCGACTGGTACGTTCAACTATCCAATCGTGATGCTCAAAGTCACCACCAAAAGAGTGATAGAAAAGATTAAAATTGGTTATTCATCCACTAATACCATCATTTAATCAGTCTGAAATAACAAGGATGAAGACCAAGGTTAAAACATAGGAAGGCTTGAAAGAGGAAATGAGTATCGCACACAGGGATACATAAATAAACGCGCAACCCGGAAAACCTGTTTTCCGGGTCGCGTGTTTCCGAGGTTAGGTCCAACACTTTGGACCAAGGACGAGTCTTGTCCCCTTGTGTCCCTGAAACGCACCACCCAAGGAACCTGATCTCGACTGGGGGTCGGTTACCTGTGTTAACCAGTTAACTTTAATGTAAGTGACGGATATTTATGTATCCCTGTGTGCGATACTCATTCCCACTATTGAATTGTATAGGTCCTGATGAAGCGTCAATGGATCCGGCGGGACCAACAGACGCGAAACATGTCGACCAGTGAACGGAGGTCCGTTCAATGTTAAGGACTCTCCACTAGATTTTTCACCTTTGAAAGACTTGAGCATAATCCTCATTTCCTCTTTCAAGCCTTCCTATGTTTTAACCTTGGTCTTCATCCTTGTTATTTCAGACTGATTAAATGATGGTATTAGTGGATGAATAACCAATTTTAATCTTTTCTATCACTCTTTTGGTGGTGACTTTGAGCATCACGATTGGATAGTTGAACGTACCAGTCGCTACCACGTCAGTTTGGCTGAGAGCCCCCCTTACTGGGGTGCCCACTAGGCATTGCAGTGCCAGCCTGGTGAGGAGCTTTTCCCAATGATGAAGCCAGCCATCCAATGTGATGCTTGAGGGTTCTAGCTCCTGAGATCGCAGGTCTCCTGGTATATTATTTGTATTGGAACAGTGTACGTATATTTAAGTACTATTGTTTGGAGATTGTACACTGGACCAGAACACTCCCGGTCCCTCTTTCCCTTTGTTTTGTGAAAGCTATTCCTATACTGGAGGAGGAGGGTGCTGTATATTCAGAGCGGCTTCCTCTGAGAGGGGATGAGAGCGATGGTGAGGATGATGAGGGGGAAGATGTCCACTCCAGGAGCCATCTGATCCAACTATACTTCCAGTGTCTATGAGGTACTGTTCACTGATGATGTTGTCTGCAATGCATAATGTCTGTCTGACTTATTCACTATGGGGATGTGGGGTCCGAGTCATTATTGTTTACTGTGAAAAATTTAAGGTGTTGTGGAAATGAAGTAAAAATGTGCATAAGGAAGCAGCGGAAAGGCATGCTCTCCCCCTACATTTACAGAGGAGGCGTCTAAGGGATAGCTGCGGTGAAGATAATAAATGTGTGTTATTTTTAACTAATTGTTACTTTTACAATCTTTTCAGACTCTTGCGAGGTAGTGATTAGTATAAAGGAATAGATAAGTTCTCAATACACTCGCTAGTAGGAATGCATATTGGGGTCCTTGTTTTTGAGAGTGTGGACATGGTAAGTACTGTGAAGAGTAGAAGGTTCTTTTTTTTTTAATGTTACGATCTCGCAAGAGTTAAGGCTCTCCCTATACCTTACAATGCACACCCATCATCTGAGAGAGATTTCAGTCCATCCACGCACCCTACATCGCACATCCTTAATTTGAGAGAGGCATCTGACATGAGATTGCAGTCTCTCTCCACAAACTACACCGCATACCGTTCATCTGATAAAGAGGTCTAAAAAGAGAGGATAGTCCATCCACATACCTCATTACACACACCCATCATTTGAGAGAGACGTCTGGCAGGAGAGGCCAGTCCATCTGCACACCCTACTATGCACATCCGTCATCTGAGAGAAATGTCTTACAGGAGAGGGCAGTTCATCCACACACCCTACTATGCATACACCTGTTCCCCAAACAGTCTTACGCACATCTGTCATGTGAGAGAGCGGTCTGAAAGGAGAGGCCATTCCATTCACACACCCTACATCACACATCCTTAATCTGAGAGACATCTGACAGGAGAGTGCAGTCTCTCCCCACAAACCACACTGCACACCGGTCATTTGATAGAGAGGCCTGAAAGGAGAGGCTAGTCCATCCACACACCCATCATTTGAGAGAGAGGTCTGAAAGGAGAGGTCAGTTCATCCACAGACCCTACTATGCACACACCTGTTATCAGAAAGAGAGGTCAGACAGGAAAGGGCAGTCCTTCCCCACACAGACTTACACACACCTGTCATGTGAGAGAGAGGTCTGAAAGGAGAGGCCAGTCCATCCACACACCCTACTACACACACCTGTCATCTGAGAGAAAGGTCTGAGAAGAGAGGGCAGACCCTTCAAACACACTAGTACGCATATCTGTCATCTGAGAGGTCTGAAAGGAGAGGCCAGTCCACCCTACCACTACATGAAGCACAATCATGATCTGAGAGAGATGTCTGACAGGAGAGGCCTGTCACTCCCCTCAAACTACTACATACACTCTTCATCTGAGAGAGAGATCTGACAGGGGCGACTAGTCCATCCACACTTACTACTACGCAAACTTGTCATCTGAGAGGGAGGTGTGAAAGAAGAGGCCAATCCCTCCACACACCGTACTATGCACACATGTCATCTGAGGAGAGGTCTAAAAGCAGAGGCCACCCCCTCACGACACTACAGTATACACTTGTCATCTGTGAGAGAGGTCTGAAAGGAGAGGCCAGACCAATCTCACACTATATGAAGCACAGCCGTCATCTGATATGTCTGACACGAGGGGTCTGCCACTCCCCTCAAACTATGAACACCCATCATCTAAGACAGTGATATCAGTGGAAGGCCAGGTCTCTCTCCACATAGCCTACTACGCACACCCATCATCTGAGAGAGTGGTCTATCAGGAGAGGCCAGTCCATGTACACACCCTACTATGCACATTTGCCATCTGAGAGAGTGGTCTCAGTGGAAAAGGCAGGGCCTCTCCACTCA
Organism: Pleurodeles waltl; assembly: GCF_031143425.1. Taxonomy (NCBI): domain Eukaryota; kingdom Metazoa; phylum Chordata; class Amphibia; order Caudata; family Salamandridae; genus Pleurodeles; species Pleurodeles waltl. The sequence goes on from NC_090445.1 coordinate 1,116,418,169, forward strand.
CTACTACATACATCCATCATCTGAGAGGAATGTCTCAGCTAAAAGGCCAGTTTCTCTACACACACCCTACTACACACACTTGTCAACTGAGAGAGAGGTGCCAAAGGAAAGGCTAGTCCATCCACACAGCCTACTATGCATACCGGTCATATGAGAAAGGTTTGAAAGGACAGGCTATTCCCTCCTCATATGCTAATATGCAGAACTATTATCTAGGACATGGTTGCCAGTGGAGGGCTAGTCCCTCCCATACACTATTATTCCTATAATTGTGTGGAGTAGTGTGCAAGCTTCAGCAAATTAAGTTTGCTGCACGGGGTTGTGTTGATCTCATGAGCATCTCACGAGACCCCCTCGTGGAAAATTACTGGGCCTCCCATGAGGTGTTTTACTATCCTACAAGAGTCTTGCAAGATCTTATGGAGAGAAGTTGAAAAAAGAACCAAGCCTCAACCCATAGTTATTATTCCTATTATATGGTTAACGAAATGCTGTGATGTGATTGGGTGCAGAACATAGACACTGCAGTGGCAGGTCTGATCCATGTTTACAGGACTACTCATGTGGGTGGCACAATCAGTGCTGCAGGCTCCCTAGTAGTATTTGATTTACAGGCCCTGGGCAACTCCAGTGCACTTTACTAGGGACTTACTAGTAAATCAAATATGTCAGTCATGGAAAAGCCAATTACACATACTGTGTACACAGAGAACACTTGCACTTTAGCACTGGTCAGTAGTGGTAAAGTGCCCAGAGTACCAAAACCAGCAAAAACAAAGTCCAACACACGGTCAAAAATACAGGAAGCAGAGGCAAAACATCAGGAGAGACCACGCCAAGAATGCCAGGTCTGATACCTATACCCCCCAGCTGAAAGGAAATTGGGAAGAACTACCCAACCTCATGGGAGTTTTCAATAGTAAGGCGGAAGAACCTGGACAGACCATCAGCATTGGCGTATTCTGTACCAGGTGGTGTTCCACCGTAAAGCCTATTCCTTGTAGGGAGATGGACCACCTCAAACAGTTTTGGGTTCTCACCCCTCATCTGCATTAACCATCTGAGGGGCCTGTAGTCTGTCTGAACCTGGAAGTGAGCCCAAAACAATTAGTGCTTCAGCTTCTTCAGTACCCAGACCACGGCAAAATCTTCTTGCTCAATTGCACTCCTCCTCAGTTCCCGGGGAAGTAACCTCCTACTAAAGAATTCTACAGGCTTGTCTAGGCCCTCTTCATTTAGTTGTGGTAGAACTTCTCCCACAACATGCTCTGAAGCGTCAATCTGCACATGAATTCATTGGAGAAGTTGAGTGCCGTGCACATGGCTGCCTCAGGGCATCAAAAGCGGTCTAGCAAGCCTCAGTCCAATTTAATGTCTTGGGCTGCTTTTTGGAGGTCAGCTCTATCAAGAAGGCAACAATGGTGCCATACCCTTTGACAAACCTCCTATAGTAACCGGTGAGACCTAGAGAGGATCTCACCTCTGTCTGGGTCTTGGGGACTCCCAAGCTAGAACAGTGTCCATTTTTGGTTGCAGGGTTGCCACCTGGCCACACCTCACCTGGTGTCCCAGGTAAACCCCAGATACCTGCCCTGTTTGGCACTTACTGGCCTTAATAGTGAGGCCTACCTTCTGCAGAGCCTTCAACACTTCACAGAGGTGTTGCAGGTGTTTCTCCCAGCTGAAGCTGAAACACTGCAATGTCATCCAGGTAGGCTGTGCTGAAATCCTCCGGCCCAGCCAACACCTGATTTACTAACCTCTGAAAGGAGGCAGAGTTTTTTTTCATCCCTAACGGCATAGCCTTGAAATGGTAGTGCCCTTCTGGGGTGGAAAATACTGACCTCTCTTTTGCTCCATCAGTTAAGGCAATCAGACTGTACCCAGACGTTACATCAAATGTGCTGAGAAACCTGGCAGCTTCCAACCGATCCATGAGCTCATCAGCTCTCGGAATGGGGGTATGCGTCAATCTTGGTGACGGCGTTGAGTCCACGGTAGTCCACACAGAACAAAGTTCTGGGCTGACCCACGGACAGCTGGAGCACTCAATTACCCCTAACACCAACATCTTGGAATCCTCATCCTTGATGCTGGCCCTGACCTTGTCAGTCATCCTGTAAACCTTGTGTTTCACAAGTGGACTGTCCCCAGTGTCCACATCATCGGTACACCGATGAGTGACCCCTGGGGTTCAAGGAAAACAATGAGTCAAACTGTCCCAGATACTGGTGATAGTTGCTCTCGGGTCAGTGTTGGGGTGAGGTTCACACCCCCCACAGACCAATCTTTCTCCTGAGCAGACAGGAGGTCAGGAAGAAGCTCACTCTCCTTCTCCACCCCATCATCTGTTGCCAAAAACATAGTTAGTTCAGACCGCACAAAGTGAGGTTTTAGGCGGTTCACATGCAGGACCCTCAAAGGGTTCTAGGGAGTCAGCAAGTTCACCAGATAGGTGACATCACTCTTGTGCTCCACCGCTCAAAAGGCCCAGTCAACTTGCCCTGGAGAGTGTAAGGCTCCACTGGGGCCATGACCCACACTTTCTGGCCAGGTTGAAACTCAACCAGAGTGGCACTCTGGTCATACCAACATTTTATGTCCGCCTGGCTTGTGTCTAGGTTCTTCTGAGTAAGCTTCCTGAAGCACGCAGTCTGGTTTCTAAAGGCCAGTACGTAGCTAAACACCTCCTGGGAGGGCATACTGGAGGTTTTCTCCAAGCCCTCCTTTACCAGACTGAGATGTTCCCTCACAGGGTGGCCATACAGCAGCTCAAAAGGGTTAAAACCAAGTCCCATCTGCGGTAACTCCCTGTAGGCAAAGAGAAAGCATGGCAAGAGGATGTCCCATTAATGCCTCAGGGATTCTGACAGACCGTTGGTCATGGCTTTTAGGGTATGGTTGAATCTCTTAACCAACCCATTCACTGGGGTAGTAGTAAGAAGTGGTGAACTTGAAGGTTACCCTAAACTCCTTCCCCAGAGACTTCATATATATAGATATGAAGTTGGTACCCCTTTCGGATACCACCACCTTGGGGAACCCCATGCAGGTAAAAATCCCCATCAATACTCAGCCCACCACAGGGGTTGTCATTGACCTCAGTGGGATGGCTTTTGGGTACCGGCTGGCATGGTCCACCAAGACCAGAATAAACCTGTTAACCCTGGCTATCTTGGGATCCAGAGGCCCCACAATGTCAATTCCCACCCGCTCAAAAGGGGTGCTGACAACAGGAAAAGGTTGGAGGACGGCCTTGAACTTCCCCCCACTCTAGCCTGACAAGTTTTGCAAGATCTGCAATGTGTGTCAGAGTGCCTGCACATCTGGGGCCAGAACAAGTGGGTGACAAGCCTATCAAAGGCTTTTGCCCTGCCCTAAATGTCCTGCTAAAGGCACATCATGAGTCAGACACAGTAGGAAGGCTCTGAAGCTCTGGGGTACCACCAGCAACCTCAGGCTCACTATAAAGGAGGCCATCCTCCCAACAGATCCAGTGTGATCCAGACTCCTTGCCAGATGCCTGGTCTGCAGCCTGCCGCCGCAGACCCTCAGGAGTACAGTATGATTTCTGTGCCTCACAATTCTTCCCTGGTGGACCCCCTTCCTGTTGCCAATGGGTCAGCTTGGGCACCTCCACCAGTTCAGCAACTTGTTACCCTGTAGGCTCCAGGGAGTCCCCCTCAGGTTCAGCCTCCTCCCAGACCGTGGAAACTTCTAGGGCAGGTTTCCAGCACCTCTTGCCCTTCCTCTTCCTGGCTGGCACCTTGGCCACTCTTTCAGGCACCAAGGCTTCCTGATCACCCTGACAGACTGCCATAGACGGGTGGTTACAAATGCCCACCCAGGCAGACCCAACCTCTCCAAATATGACCGGCGTTCCACCTCACTCCAAGGGGATTCCTCCAGGTCACTGCATAGCAGACAATCAACATGCATGGTTGGATTTACAGTTATCATTAAGGAACCTGGGACCTCCCCCCTTTCTGTCAAGTAGGTGCTGGCACAGCTCTGGAAAACAAAGACTATACAAGTGCTCCCATGCAATCAAATTGTACAGCCCCTCATAACTTGTTACCTTACTGCCCTTCACCATCCAGTAACCTGCAGAAAGAACCTACACTTTCCAATCAAGTTTGGGATTTGTTTTTCTTATAGGAACTAAACTTTTCTTTGTACTGCTCCAGGGTGAGACCATACCTAGTGAGTAGGGCGTCCTTTATGATAGAATAGGTAAGTCCCTGAGGATTGCTTAAGGATGTAAGAGTGTCCCTCCCCTCTACCTCAAAGTGCTTCCACAGACCCGCCGCCAGTGTATCTCATAGACCATGTTCATGTGGAGAGCTGACTCGTACCCCTTGAACCACAGTCATATGTCATCCTCCCTTTTGTAATCCATCACTAAATCCTTTGGGATGTGTATCCTCCTTTTAGGCTGCACTATGGTATTGCTGCCATCTTCTCTGCTGGACTGGCTCCTTTGGTCTAGCTCCTTCAAACTTAACTCACAAACCAAAAGTTTATTTTTCTCTTCCATGGCTAATCTTTTCTCTTCCATTTCCATTTTAAGCTTTTCTAACTCAAATTGGTGCATTCTCTCTGCCTGTCTATCCTGCAACTCCTCAGGGGTCAATCCTTTGGAAGAAACACTACTGCCTGCCCTAGAGACCCTCCCCCAAGGTCGGTATGGATTACTCACCACAACATCATGTATGCTCTGCACCTCCTCATCCCCAACATTCTCCTCCTCTGTGTGCCCCCCAGCCTCCTTAGCTGCCAACCAGGCCCTCGGCACCTTTTACAGCTCTTCCTTCCTAGCAGAGCTGATGATTGGGCAGGAAAGTTCTTTGCAAAATTGTTTAAGCTGAGCCACTGGATACTCCTCCAGTTTCTCCAACTCAAACACAACTTTTGTAGGAACAGCTGGTGCATCCCCAGATTGAGACATGCTTGTGGTTGAGGTTCAATATAGATGCAAGAGTTCCAAAAGGGAGAGAGATCCATAGGGAAAAAACAAAAAGGAAGAAGAAAAATAAATACACTGAGAAGAACAAGTAGTATGTGGTCATGTAATGGTCTGCACTAAAAACAGTACCAATCACTATGTGTCAAGTACAAATACTAGTTCTATGCCAACCGCAGATCACCAAGGTTAGAAATGGGGTCTCTGGTTGGCCATCAGTTTGCACTCTGTCCAAGCAGGGACCCTCACTCTAGTCAGGGTAAGGGGGATACACACTTAGGGTAACCCCTGCTCACCCCGTTCGTAGGATGGCACAAACAGTCAGGCTTATCACAGATGCAATGTGTAAAGTATTTGTACCAACACACACAGTAACATAGTGAAAACACCACAAAAGTGACAAAACACCAGTTTAGAAAACTAGCCAATATCTACCTAAATCAAACAAGACCAAAACAACAAAATCCACCATAAACAAGCAAAGTTATGACTTTTCAAATTAAAAAGAGTCTTAACCCATAGAAAACAAGGGATGCATTGGTTTTACACAAAGTACCTGGTTTGCGTAAAAAGTAAAGCTGCACTGGCGAGAGTGCTTTCGGCAAACTCAGTGATGCGTCGATTCCTTACTTGCAAGTAAGGCCTTGCGTCGTTTCTTCTCTGACGTGGTAGGCCATGAGTTGTTTTTCTCTCCTGTAGAAGAGCACTGCGTCAATTTCTGGACAGGGCAACCTCAGGTCCATGCAGATTCACTGTGGTTTTGACGCCCAGCGACGATAAGTGTGAAATCCTGGTGCACAGTGGTGAAGAGCCGCGCTACCTGGGTGATGCATCAATTGTGGCAGCCGCCAGGAGGTGTTGTATTGATTTTCCAGCCTTGATGAAGGTGGTCAGTCACTTTTCAGTCGTGTAGCAGGTGCTGCGTCGATTTTTCTCCCACACCCTTGCTGTGTGTGAATTTCAGTCTCAGTTCCACCAGCTTCTCCTTTCAAGGGCCCAGGGACTGGATTAGGCACCACTTGAGAGTGTAGGTGTCCCAGTAAGAGAGTCTAGGTGCACTTAGAGGAAGCCATTGATGACCCTGAGACTTCAGAGCAGGGGGCAAGCTCAGTCCAAGCCCTTGGAGACACTTCACAAGCAGGAAAACAAAGCAAAGTCCAGTCTTTGTCCTCTCTCAGGCAGAAGCAACAACTGCAGTCCAACCCAGCAAAGCACACACACAGGTAAAGGGGCAGTACTCCTCCTCCAGATCTTCAGCTCTTCTCCTTGGCAGAGGTTCCTCTTGATCCAGAAGTAATCTAAAAGTCTGAGATTTGGATCCACTACTTATACTCCTTTCTGGCTTTGAAGTAGGCAAACTTCAAAGGAAAGTATCTGTTATTCACAAGATCCTGCCTTGCACCAGACACACACCAGGGGGTTGGAGTCTGCATTGTGTGAGGACAGGCACAGCCCTTTCCGGTGCAAGTGTCAGCTCCTCTCTTGCCCAGGAGACTCATCAGGATATGTAGGCCACACCCCAGCTCCCTTTGTGTTACAGTCTAGAGGGAATTCACAAACAGCCCATCTGTCAGTCTGACCCAGACATGGATTCCACAGGCAGACAGAGGCACAGAATGGTTAAACAAGAAAATGCCGACTTTCTAAAAGTGGCATTTTCAAACTAACAATCTAAAAACCAACTTTACCAAAAGATGTATTTTTAAATTGTGAGATCAGACCCCAATCTGCTCCGAATGGGAGACTGCACTTAAAAGGGATATAAAGTAGTCTCCATGTTAACCTATGGTAGAGATCAGCCTTGCAATAGTGAAAATTGAATCTGGCAGTATTTCACTATGAGGACATGTAAAACACATCAGTATGTGTGTGCCCTAGCTTTTAAAGACACTGCACACTGCCCATAGGGCTACCTCAGGCCTACCTTAGGGGTAGTAAAAGGGAAGGTTGAATTGGCATTTTAAAACTGCACACACAGACATTGCAGTGACAGGTCTGAGCCATGTTTACAGGGCTACTCATGTGGGTGGCACAATCAGTGCTGAAGGCCCTCTAGTAGTATTTGATTTACAGACCCTGGGTATCTCTAGAGCCCAGAGACGATGTGTGCAAAATCCTTACGCACAGTGGTAAAGAGCCCAGCTATGTGGGTGATGCGTCGATTTTGGCAACCGCCAGCAGGTGTTGTGTCGATTTTGCAGCCGTGATGCAGGTGGAGCGCCGATTTTCAGACACTTAGCAGGTGCTGCTTCAATTTTTGTCCTGCACGGCTTCTGTGCATGGATTTTAGTCTTAGTCCACCAGCTTCTCCTTTCAAGGGCCCAGCGACTGGATTAGGCACCACTTGGCAGGGTAGGAGTCTCAGTAAGAGAGTCCAGGTGCTGGCAGAGGACGTCTTTGATAACCCTGAGACTTCAGAACAGGGGGCAAGCTCAGTCCAACTCGTTGGAGACACTTCACAAGCAGGAAGAAACAGCAAAGTCCAGTCTTTGGCCTCTCTGAGGGAGAAGCAACAACTGAAGGCCAACCCAGCAAAGCACACTCACAGGCAAAGGGGCAGTACTCCTCCTCCAGCTCTTCCCCTTGCAAGAGGTTCCTCTTGATCCAGAAGTAATCTAAAAGTCAATTCTTCCTCTAAAAAATGTATGATCTTGCAAGAGTGGATTGTGAAACAAAGTAGTGGGTATACAAAATCTTGATGCAAGGTGTTACTGGAGAGACTGTCTCTCCCCACACTCTGCCATCCACACTTGCAGCCCTGGATGTCAATGAAGAACTCGCTCTATCCTCACACCCTACTATGTACTGCTGTTATACTGTGAGAAATATCAGTGGAGAGGCTAGTTTCTCCCCACACTCTAGTTGTGGTGACTACTAGGGATAAGTACTATAATGAAAGAAAGTGTACACTTTTCCCAAAAAGTACATTCTCGAGACTCTTGCTGGACTGCAAAAACAAAACCAAAAAGGTGGTTTATAGAAATCTATCTCAAGAGAAAGGGTTTAGTACAATGTTGTGTGTTTGGGCAGAATCTAATACTCACACCCTACAATGCAGAGCATTATGCATTAAATATGGTTTAAATGTTTGAACGCACGAGACTCTCGCGATAGCTGGACAAATATACCAATGAGGGCAGGGGTTTGGGTGCTCCCTCTTTCTCTCTCTCGTCTCACGGGTATCAGTATCCCCCAAAAAAGGGATTTAAACCATGAAATAATAACAGCATTTTTAAATAGCGTAGCTGTGGCAACAGCCTTTGTGATTATAGTGTGTAATTTGCAGTTACAGATAGAACTAGGTGCATTCCTGAAGTTATTAAGGAAGATTATGTTATTTTGTGCAGTGAAGTGCACTCCATCCCGCTTATAGACACCTGGCATATCAAACCAGATGGTGTTGTGATATGTAGAGCACATGCCATTATCACAAACAAATGCAAAAAGTGTTTTAATGATATGTATCTGGTCAAAACATTTTGACCATTGCCATTTCTGCCTTTGACATATATTAGAATATGCAAAGGCAGTTTGTGAAAAGGTTTCCTTCATTTGGATTTCAAGTGCAACACTTGAGATTGTGCCTTGGTCATTGCCACCACAGGCACTATCATCAGGTCTGGGTGCTCACAATCCAAAATGCTCTCAACCACTGGTAACAATTCAGGCCAGTTCAGAACTCTATGGCGAATCCCAGTTATGTACACATTTACAAATCCAAGATTTTTTTCAATCCCACAAATAATGGCATGTTCTCTAACTCAGTGGATGAAAATGTGTCCCAAAACCCAGGGGCGTACTATAGTGCAGTCTGGAGATGTCAGTCACAAGAGGAATGCTGATCAGAATGAGTAAGCTTCAGGAACAATATGGAGTTGTATGAGGAGGTAAAAATAGGAAGCTGGCAAAATTATAAATGTAATTGGTATTTTTGGCAGTTACAAAAGAAGGTTGGGTTGTGATTAACTGATGTTTGCATGGTGCACAGTTACTTGATAAACAGCATGGGCTGATTTTCAAATTTGTGTACAATCCTGCAATAGTCTTGTTAGAGTCATTGCCAAGCTTCCTCTGGGGAAGGTTGATGAGGGGCTCCTTGTACGATCCAGCAAGACTCTTACGCGAGTCGAATGGAAATTAACAGAGTGACCCTGCCCAAAGGTCCCACTTTTCTATCTTTCAAGAGTTTTGTGAATCGCATTGTAAGGGGAGGGAAAAAGAGGTTGTACTACCACAGCACGCAGTGCTATTAACTCGTTAAAATAACCATAAAGAAACAGAAGTAAAGCTCAGTTAGTAAAGATCAATTGAATTATAAAGCAAAAACGAGATGTTACACAGGCCATTACAGGAGATTATGGTACATGTAGATGTACTGTGAAACAGGAACATTTCTTCTGTGAATAATCCAAGAGTGAGATATATTAGAGTCAACCAATAGTTGACCTTCCCTCTTCAAAATTCAAAAAAACATTTGATGTGATTGGCTGCAATGCTTGAGTGTTGGTAAATGTATATGTGTTGCAAACCTCAGACACCTGACATTGCCGTAGGGGTTTGGAAATAAAGCATGTATAATCTCCTAGTCTTGTGCTCAGCAGAGGTCTTTGACTTTTGATTAAAAGTGATTGGTGTATTCAGCTACCTTCTAGACACGGGGGTAACTGAAAATATACTGTAGTTCAATTTTGAAGCCTCTGGCTAAATATTACAATAAAATAATATATTTAGAAACAACTTTTAATACATTTGATTTTTGTGCTGTTACTAGTAATCTGGATGTTTAAAATGCTAAATAGAAATTAAAAGTGCTTGCGATTCAACCTTAGCCTTTGTTTTAAGCTCTAGATACTTCTCAAGGATAGTTGATGTATATTCTAAATTTTCAACATACTGTATATATTTCTGGACAGTGGTTCTCCTAAATACAGATAAGCATATACTAAAACGTGTTTGAACTATAGAGTGAATTCAATCATAGGTGCAGGATTGCTCAGAGACAATGTCTTTGGTTAAGGAATGAACTGGTTACAAAACTGTTTAACGCAGAGGTTTCACCCTTTACAAAGGTGTTTTGTAGAGAGTGGTTGTTGAAATTAAATGGAAGCATTTATACTCTATACGTTTGTATAATGTACACTGATGTTTTTACCAAATTGCATTTAACCTAATCCGTACATGTTAAAATCTGTTATGTTCTGTGCAGTAATTATTTAGGGTTCTGTTTCATAAAGCAATTATACATATGGTTCACTGAGAGAACAAATCCTTTTTAGAGGCTTGGCTTTCTAACAAAAGTCTTTTACTCGCAGCATTTAACATGTGGGGAGGCCTCTCTAGAGAGACTAAGGCCCTCATTACAACCCTGGCGGTCGGTGTTAAAGCGGTGGTAACACCGCCAACAGGCCGGCGGCAAAAAAATGGAATCACGACCATGGTGGAAACCGCCAACACAGACAGCCACTTTAACACACAGAGGGGGTCATTCTGACCTCGGCGGTAAAAGGCGCTTACCGACGGTCAGAAGCCCGCCATAACACCGCCGCGGCCGCGGTAAACCGCCACGGTCATTCTGACCCGCAACTTGTAAACCTCCAAAAACCCGACATCCACAAAAGTCCGCCACACCAAAGGTCAGCGAAAAAATGGCGATGACCAAACCTCCACCGTCACGCCAACAGAAATACGCCCATGCCATTACGACCCACGAATCTACGCGGCGGTCTTTCAACTGCGGTATTCTATTGGCAGTACACACCGCCGCGGTCGAAATACACACACCTTTACAAAACATCCCCACATTGGTCAATTTGAAACACACACACCTGAGATACATATACACACCACTCCCACACACCCAATACAAAATAAAACACACACCCACATCACCCACAAACCCCTACGACAACAATTGCGAATCAAGGACAGAGAGAGACAGCACTGCTTAGAGTAGACCATCACACCGAGGCAAATCACAACATCACCCACACAATTACCACGCACAAAACACCATATACCACCACACACATTACACTCCACAACACATACACCACCCCTCACCTCATCCACACCACCCCATGGCACCCCAAAGACACCCCAGGTTCTCTGACGCAGAACTCCGGGTCATGGTGGAGGAAATAGTACGTGTAGAGACCCAGCTATTCGGGGCACAGGTACAGCACACCACAATAGCTAGGAAGATGGAGCTCTGGCAAAGGATAGTGGACAGGGTCAACGCGGTGGGACAGCATCCACGCAATCGGGATGACATCAGGAAGCGATGGAAGGACCTACGGGGGAAGGTGCGTTCCATGGTATCAAGGCACAACATTGCGGTGCAGAAGACTGGCGGCGGACCCCCACCTACTCCCCCAGAATTTACAGCATGGGAGGAGGAAGTCTTGCACATCCTGCATCCTGAGGGCCTCGCAGGAGTATCTGGAGGAATGGACTCTGGTAAGTCAAATCTTAACTACTACTTCCCACCCCCACCCTACCTGCATGCCAGCACATACCCCCACCCCCATCACACCAACTCCTTGCAAAAGGCTCAACATCACAACCCACCCATCCAAATACCAAGCCCTGCATGCGAGCACAAAGCATGGACACCCATCACCAAAGCATGCCCACTGCACACACACATCACCCCCACAAGCCACCCTCACAAAAGCCCCCACAAGGGAATGCCTGCACTTGGGTACACGGACACCCACCCATCACACGAAATGCCACACACAGAAGCTATAACCATACCTTAATACCCCTGCAGGACCCGAACGCCACCACACCGCCACGGAGGGTCCAGAGATGTCCATCCCACCCCCAGATGAGGCCCCCAGCGATGACAGCAGCTCTGTCTCCCTGGAGCCAGGCGACCAGCCCGGCCCATCGGGGACCTCTGGACAGTCGGTTCCCCACAGACAGCCACAGGCTACACCAGACCCAACCCCCTCTGGGAACACCAGCACAGGTCCCACCCAGCGGGCCCATGCCTCTGTCTCCAGGACACGTCAATCAGCGGTGTGTCCGCCACTACAGGGCACCCAGGTTGACCCACCACACCAACAACCACAGGGACCTGGGGGCAGTGGTAGTGGGCACACCGTCCAGGGGACAGAGGCCCAGGGAAACAGGGGAACTGGGAGGGCTGCTGTGCGACAGGGGGGGGACAGGCCCAGGGAACCCACTCTCCAAGAGGCCCTCTCCACCATCATGGGAGCATACCACCACTCCCAGGAGACGATGGCGACGGTACTGGCCAGGTTCCAGGAGATCCAGGCACAGCAGGAGGAATGGTACATGGGGTTCAGAGAGGAACTGAGGAACATCGGTTCCGCAATGGGGACCATCGGCCTGGCCCTTAACCAGATAGTCACCACATTTCGGGACCATGTGGCACCACAAAGGGCCCCTGTCACTAGCCAGGAACAGGCTACAACATCCGCCGGAGCTAGTGGACAGGAGGCCCCCACACAACGACAGTCCACCAGAACCCCACCTCCTGCTGAAGAAGAACCACCCCGCAAGCGGAACCTGAGATCTCACAAGAAGACAGAGTAGGATTGCAAGACCCCCGCCAGCATATGATACCCCCTGATGTCATCCCACTGTCCCACATAGTCACCCTGTCCAACCTTGAATTGCCCCTGCTACATCCTTCCACAGGCATATGGACAATGCACCTGTGCGACTGAGAACTGGACTCTGCCATGGACATTACTCCACCCCCACCCATCCCCGCTTCCCAATCATTTACCTATATGTAGCACTTGAAATAAATCACTCATTGCACTTAAAATAACAAGAGTCTGCTTGTATTTTTCACAAATGTATTACACATAACGGTGCAATTATGTTCAGTAACATTGTGATGACAACATACCAATGTCAATAAGCTTTAGTCCATGGGCAAACAAAGCAGTAGTCATGCAGTCGGTCATACAGCTCTGAAAAGGGAAGGGAAAGTCACGATTAACTTAAAAGGAACTGGGGGGAAACACAGACAGTAGAGTTGCAGGAGGTCTTAAGTAAATGTAAATTGGGGTGGCTGTTTCTTACCTATGTGTAGGAGGCTGGACTGGCTTGTAGTGAGTACCAAGGGGTACTTGCACCTTGCACCAGGCCCAGTTATCCCTTATTAGTGTATAGGGTGTCTAGCAGCTTAGGCTGATAGATAATGGTAGCTTAGCAGAGCAGCTTAGGCTGAACTAGGAGACGTGTGAAGCTACTACAGTACCACTTAGTGTCATATGCACAATATCATAAGAAAACACAATACACAGTTATACTAAAAATAAAGGTACTTTATTTTTATGACAATATGCCAAAGTATCTTAGAGTGTACCCTCAGTGAGAGGATAGGAAATATACACAAGATATATATACACAATAGCAAAAATATGCAGTATAGTCTTAGAAAACAGTGCAAACAATGTATAGTTACAATAGGATGCAATGGGGAAACATAGGGATAGGGGCAACACAAACCATATACTCCAAAAGTGGAATGCGAACCACGAATGGACCCCAAACCTATGTGACCTTGTAGAGGGTCGCTGGGACTATTAGAAAATAGTGAGAGTTAGAAAAATAACCCTCCCCAAGACCCTGAAAAGTGAGTGCAAAGTGCACTAAAGTTCCCCTAAGGATAAAGAAGTCGTGTTAGAGGAATAATGCAGGAAAGACACAAACCAACAATGCAACAACTGTGGATTTCCAATCTAGGGTACCTGTGGAACAAGGGGACCAAGTCCAAAAGTCACAAGCAAGTCGGAGATGGGCAGATGCCCAGGAAATGCCAGCTGCGGGTGGAAAGAAGCTTCTACTGGACAGAAGAAGCTGCGGTTTCTGCAGGAACGAAAAGGGCTAGAGACTTCCCCTTTGGTGGACGGATCCCTCTCGCCGTGGAGAGTCGTGCAGAAGTGTTTTCCCGCCGAAAGAACGCCAACAAGCCTTGCTAGCTGCAAATCGTGCGGTTAGCGTTTTTGGATGCTGCTGTGGCCCTGGAGGGACCAGGAGGTCGCAAATTGGACCAGGAGAGAGAGGGGACGTCGAGCAAAACAAGGAGCCCTCTCAGCAGCAGGTAGCACCCGGAGAAGTGCCAGAAACAGGCTCTACGAGGATGCGTGAAACAGTGCTCACTCGAAGTCGCACAAAAAAGTCCCACGTCGCCGGAGAACAACTTAGGAGGTCGTGCAATGCAGGTTAGAGTGCCGTGGACCCAGGCTGGACTGTGCACAAAGGATTTCCGCCGGAAGTGCACGGAGGCCGGAGTAGCTGCAAAAGTCGCGGTTCCCAGCAATGCAGTCTAGCGAGGTGAGGCAAGGACTTACCTCCACCAAACTTGGACTGAAGAGTCACTGGACCGTGGGGGCCACTTGGACAGAGTTGCTGGATTCGAGGGACCTCGCTCATCGTGCTGAGAGGAGACCCAAGGGACCGGTAATGCAGCTTTTTGGTGCCTGCGGTTGCAGGGGGAAGATTCCGTCGACCCACAGGAGATTTCTTCGGAGCTTCTGGTGCATAGAGGAGGCAGACTACCCCCACAGCATGCACAAACAGGAAAACAGTCGAGAAGGCGGCAGGATCAGCGTTACAGAGTTGCAGTAGTCGTCTTAGCTACTTTGTTGCAGTTTTGCAGGCTTCCAGCGCGGTCAGCAGTCGATTCCTTATCAGAAGGTGAAGAGAGAGATGCAGAGGAACTCGGCTGAGCTCTTGCATTCGTTATCTAAAGTTTCCCCAGAGACAGAGACCCTAAATAGCCAGAAAAGAGGGTTTGGCTACCTAGGAGAGAGGATAGGCTAGCAACACCTGAAGGAGCCTATCACAAGGAGTCTCTGACGTCACCTGGTGGCACTGGCCACTCAGAGCAGTCCAGGGTGCCAGCAGCACCTCTGTTTCCAAGATGGCAGAGGTCTGGAGCACACTGGAGGAGCTCTGGACACCTCCCAGGGGAGGTGCAGGTCAGGGGAGTGGTCACTCCCCTTTCCTTTGTCCAGTTTCGCGCCAGAGCAGGGCTAAGGGGTCCCCTGAACCGGTGTAGACTGGCTTATGCAGAATTGCGCACATCTGTGCCCAACAAAGTATTTCCAGAGGCTGGGGGAGGCTACTCCTCCCCTGCCTTCACACCATTTTCCAAAGGGAGAGGGTGTCACACCATCTCTCAGAGGAAGTTCTTTGTTCTGCCATCCTGGGCCAGGCCTGGCTGGACCCCAGGAGGGCAGATGCCTGTCTGAGGGGTTGGCAGCAGCAGCAGCTGCAGTGAAACCCCAGGAAGGGCAGTTTGGCAGTACCAGGGTCTGTGCTACAGACCACTGGGATCATGGGATTGTGCCAACTATGCCAGGATGGCATAGAGGGGGCAATTCCATGATCATAGACATGTTACATGGCCATATTCGGAGTTACCATTGTGAAGCTACATATAGGTAGTGACCTATATGTAGTGCACGCGTGTAATGGTGTCCCCGCACTCACAAAGTTCAGGGAATTGGCTCTGAACCATGTGGGGGCACCTTGGCTAGTGCCAGGGTGCCCTCACACTAAGTAACTTTGCACCTAACCTTTACCAGGTAAAGGTTAGACATATAGGTGACTTATAAGTTACTTAAGTGCAGTGTAAAATGGCTGTGAAATAACGTGGACGTTATTTCACTCAGGCTGCAGTGGCAGGCCTGTGTAAGGATTGTCAGAGCTCCCTATGGGTGGCAAAACAAATGCTGCAGCCCATAGGGATCTCCTGGAACCCCAATACCCTGGGTACCTCAGTACCATATACTAGGGAATTATAAGGGTGTTCCAGTAAGCCAATGTAAATTGGTAAAATTGGTCACTAGCCTGTTAGTGACAATTTGAAAGAAGTGAGAGAGCATAACCACTGAGGTTCTGATTAGCAGAGCCTCAGTGAGACAGTTAGACACCACACAGGGAACACATACATATAGGCCACAAACTTATGAGCACTGGGGTCCTGACTAGCAGGGTCCCAGTGACACATAACAAACATACTGAAAACATAGGGTTTTCACTATGAGCACTGGGCCCTGGCTGGCAGGATCCCAGTGAGACAGTGAAAACACCCTGACATACACTCACAAACAGGCCCAAAGTGGGGGTAACAAGGCTAGAAAGAGGCTACTTTCTCACACTATGTGCTACTGAAAGTATTGTTGTATGACTGTATCCCTGTTGTCCGTGTCGTCCCCGTCGTCTTCCTCCTCTTCACTCTCCACAGCTGCAACAACACCACCATCTGGACCATCCTCCTGCACAAAAGGCACCTGGCGTCGCAAAGCAAGATTGTGAAGCATACAGCAGGCCACAATGATCTGGCACACCTTCTTTGGTGAGTACATTAGGGATCCACCAGTCATATGTAGGCACCTAAACCTGGCTTTCAGGAGGCCGAAGGTCCTTTCTATGATCCTCCTAGTTCGCCCATGGGCCTCATTGTACCGATCCTCTGCCCTGGTCCTGGGATTCCTCACTGGGGTCAATAGCCAGGAGAGGTTGGGGTAACCAGAGTCACCCAATAACCACACACGGTGTCTCTGTAGCTGTTCCATCACATAAGGGATGCTGCTATTTCGCATGACATACGCGTCATGCACTGACCCAGGGAACTTGCCATTTACATGGGAGATGTACTGGTCAGCCAAACAGACCACCTGGACATTCATCGAATGATAACTTTTTCTGTTTCTGTACACCTACTCACTGTCTTTGGGGGGAACCAAAGCCACATGGGTCCCATCAATGGCACCAATGATGTTGGGGATATGTCCAAGGGCATAGAAATCACCCTTCACTGTAGCCAATTCGCCCACCTCAGGGAAAATAATGTAGCTCCGCATGTATTTCATCAGGGCAGACAACACTCTGGACAAAACCTTAGAAAACATAGGCTGAGACATCCCAGATGATATGGTCACTGTTGTCTGAAAAGACCCACTTGCCAAAAAATGGAGTACTGACAGAACCTGCACCAGAGGGGGAATCCCCGTGGGTTGGCGGATGGGGGACATCAGGTCTGGCTCCAGCTGGGCACATAGTTCATGTATAGTTGCTCTGTCAAGCCGGTATGTAAGTATGATATGTCGTTCTTCCATTGTCGACAGGTCCACCAGCGGTCGGTACACGGGAGGATTCATCCTTCTCCTCGCAAGTCCCAGCGGACGGTGCCTAGGAAGGACAACATGGAGCACAGAGTCAAGCAACCCACAGGTTAGTTCACACAGCTTGCACAGTACACGAATCGCTATGCATGGAACGGCTTGTATGAGTGGCTATGCAAGGCCTAGGCCTGTGTGACGCAGTAGAAATCATGCCATGTGGGCCCTTGAAATGGCGGCTGCCTGACCTGTGAAGTGTGACAGTGGGATGTGAGGTGACGTGGCACACCGTGGCGGTAGGCGGTCGAAGACCGCGGCGCAAAGCAGCATTGGTTAACATTGAACCCTATGGGTCTCAGGAGCCAATGACGATGTGCGCCGGCGGGTGCGGTACGCACCGCCGCGGTACGCACCGCCGCTGGCGTGACCGCCATTTTCTATCTGATTAATCACTCGAGACCTGATCATCCACAGGAGAGGACCAATACTGCAAGTGCTGCTGTGACCTCGGTCTGGGAGATACAATGGCTGCTGCGACTGGGGAAAGGGCCCCTGCCTTCACTGCCGAAGAATTGGAGAAACTTGTTGATGGGGTCCTCCCCCAGTATGCGCTACTCTACGGTCCTCCAGACCAACAGGTTAGTACACAGGGTGCACGTTGAATGGGCTATGCCTGTGTTGAGTGGGGTGTATGTAAGATGGTGGGGAGGGGAGCGAATGAGGAGTGCAACGCACGAAAGATGAGAGCATGTGCCACATGGCAAGGTTGGGGAGGGGGGGGGGGCACTCACATTGACCAGGCAGAAAACTGATGCGATTTCCTTTACCACCCTGTACATGTCACATAGGTCAGCGCCCATCAGAAGATCGACATTTGGCATGCCATCGCCAAGGACGTCCGTGCCCTTGGGGTCCACAACAGACGGGGCACCCACTGCCGAAAGAGGTGGGAGGACATCCGCCGCGGGACCAGAATGACCGCCGAGTCTCTGCTGGGGATGGCCTCCCAACGTAGGAGGGGTGCCAGCCGCCAATTGACCCCCCTGATGTCCCGGATCCTGGTGGTGGCCTACCCCGATTTGGATGGGCGCGTGAGGACATCACAGCAGACACAATGGGGTGAGTATCAGCACATTCTGCTATCTTGGCGTGCAGTGAAGGTGTCTGGGTGGGGGAGGAGGGCTGTGGCTATCTCCAGGCCAGGGCGCATTCTGTAGGCTAGGCCCCTCCGTTAGACACGGCCTTGTGCCCCCGCCCCCCACCTCTGTAGGGTGCCAAGTACAGCTATCCATGGTCCGGCCTCACCCATGTGTGCATTTGTCATCCATAGACCCGTAGGACTAGTCACAATAACTGAGTAGTGTACCCCCATTGCGCGGCCTAGTTCAGGGGGCTTCTGTGTCTGTCCTCTCCGACAACGGTATTGCCAATGCATGCACTCAACCTGTCTTCATTTCTCCACCCCCCCCCCCCATTTTCTCTGTCTTCCTGTGCATGTGTGCATTAGCATCATCAGGCGGAGGAGAAGTGGCATCGGCGCACGAGGGAGCTGCATCTCACATGGCCCCGGAGGGCCATGCAACCGACTCAGAGTTCACCAGTGAGACGGAGGGCGAGGGGAGCTCCACAACGGGGACCCGTGGAGACGTCAGCGACACCGACACGTCCTCGGAAGGGAGCTCCCTTGCGGTGGCGGCAACATCCGTGCCCACCGCCACAACAGGTACAGCCGCCACCCAGCGCACCAGCCCCGCCCTCCCAGCAGCCCCTCAGCCTTCGCTCCGTGCCCGCTCACCCAGGAAGGTGGGCATCTCCTTCGCCCCAGGCACCTCAGGCCCTGCCCCAGTTACCCCTGCTGCCCTCAGTGAGGAGGTCATTGACCTCCTCCAGACCATCATTGTTGGGCAGTCTACCCTTTTGAATGCCATCCAGGGTGTAGAAAGGGAGGTGCATCGGAGCAATGCATACCTGGAGGGCATTCATTCGGGTCAGGCTGCCCATCAGCGATCGTTCAATGCTCTGGCCTCAGCACTGACGGCAGCCATTGTCCCTGTCTCCAGCCTCCCTCTTCTAACTCCCTCCACCCAGTCCCAGTCTCCTGTTCCTCTGCCTATCCCATCCACACCATCAGACCAGCCTGCACACACCTCAACACCCAAGGGCAGCTCATCCAGACATAAGCACCACAGATCCCACAAGCATTCACACAAACAACATCCAGATGCAGACATGTCAACAGTCACTACCACCTCTGTGTCCCCCTCCTCCTCGTCTCCCTCCTCCCTCCCTGTGACGTCTCCACTCACACCTGCATGCACACCACCATCAGCCAGTACTTCCATCACCAGCACACCCTCCATTACAGTCAGCACACGTGCAGTCACCACCCCACTGCCATTTACACGTCCCCTGTGTCCTCTCCCACTGTGTCTGTCACCCACTCTTCCAAACCACACAAACGCAGGCAGCCACCCACCCAACAGCCATCCACCTCACGACAGCCTCCAGCCCAAGCACCTGCACCCAAAGACAGCACACTTGACTCTCCTACAACCACATCCTCTTCCTCCACTCCCATACCCACTGCACCTACCCTTCCCATTGCTCCTAAAAAACTTTTCCTCTCCAAAACTAACCTCTTTGCATCACCTGACCCACCCCCTCCATCTGGTAAGAGTCCAAAGAGCACCTCAACCACCACCAGCCCTGCATCTAGTATCACCATAGTGCAGGGCTATTGGAGTCCACCAGCTCCTAGGGAAGGAACATCGGCCAGCAGCAAGGGGACAGCCAGCCCACCCCCTGGGAAGAGGACAAGAAAAATTAAGGGCCGGCGCGAAAAGCCTGAGACGGCTGCCACCAAGGAGAGTGGCCTTGCCCCGTCACCTGCCACATCATCTAAGGGAGGCAAGGGCCAGAGAGCTGCAGCGAAGGAGGGCAAGGGCAGCAGGGCGGAGAAGACATGCAGCAGGCGAGCGCACCAGGAGGGCCCCACCAGCCCCATACCGGGTGTGACGGACGACACCCACAGGCCCAAGACTCCATCACAGGAGGGCCCCGCTACCGCAAGGTCGGAGGGCGACTAAGCGGGGAGTCTTGGCCAGGTCTGGGTCCCTTGAAAGACAGGACAAGCACCGCTGAACAGGGCCCCGCCAAGACAGGCACCGCTGAACAGGGCCCCGCCGTGAAGAGCACCGCTGAACAGGGCTCCGCCGTGAAGAGCACCGCTGAACAGGGCCCCGCCAAGACAGGCACCGCTGAACAGGGCCCCGCCGTGAAGAGCACCGCTGAACAGGGCCCCGCCAAGACAAGCACCGCTGAACAGGGCCCCGCCGTGAAGAGCACCGCTGAACAGGGCCCCGCCATGAAGAGCACCGCTGAACATGGCCCCGCCGTGAAGAGCACCGCTGAACAGGGCCCCGCCGTGAAGAGCACCGCTCCACTGGGCCCTTCCTGTCAAGCACCGCTCCGCTGGGCCCTTCCTGTCAAGCACCGCTCCGCTGGGCCCTTCATCTCAAGCACTGCTCCGCTGGGCCCTTCATCTCAAGCACCGCTCCGCTGGGCCCTTCATCTCAAGCACCGCTCCGCTGGGCCCTTCATCTCAAGCACCGCTCCGCTGGGCCCTTCCTGTCAAGCACCGCTCTGCTGGGCCCTTCCTGTCAAGCACCGCTCCGCTGGGCCCTTCATCTCAAGCACCGCTCCGCTGGGCCCTTCCTGTCAAGCACCGCTCCGCTGGGCCCTTCATCTCAAGCACCGCTCCGCTGGGCCCTTCATCTCAAGCACCGCTCCGCTGGGCACTGCCATCTCAAGCACCACTCCGCTGGGCCCTTCCTGTCAAGCACCGCTCCGCTGGGCCCTTCATCTCAAGCACCGCTCCGCTGGGCCCTTCCTGTCAAGCACCGCTCCGCTGGGCCCTTCATCTCAAGCACCGCTCCGCTGGGCACCGCCGTCTCAAGCACCGCTCCGCTGGGCACCGCCGTCTCAAGCACCGCTGGTCCATTGACAGTGCCGGTTCTGTGTCGAGCAGGTGTTCACGAAGCACTCTGGGCACCATGCCTCCTCCAATACCAGTGGAGTCGGTTATCCATCTGATGGACTGTGGCTTTGCACTCCCCAGGATGGTACAGTGGGCATGGAGGCCCCTCGTGGATCTGGCGTCATGGACTCATGTGGCTGAGGTGCCCCCCTTTCCCTTCCCCCTGAGGTGCCTGTTGTTTTATCATCTGATGCCCCTGCAGTGTTCTCTCCAATGGTATCCGGTCTCCTGTGTGGGCTTTGCCCATGTGTTTGTACACATTGGCCCACGGACTATGGAAATTTAACGGACTGTGCAGGACTTATTGACTATGTTTATACTTTGCACTATGTTCATTATTTCTTTTGTATATTTCATATGGCATATTTACCATGACTTCAATGAACCTATTTTATACATAAATTTGAAACTTCATTTTAATTATGTCTTTGCATTCTTCCGGGGGGTTTGGGGGGTGTCACTCTGACTTGTGTATCGCGTATGTGTGTGCACGTAACCTTTCCTCCTCCCCCCTCCCCTGTGTCGTAGGTGCAGTACTCACCGTTGTCGTCTGCGCCGACGTTCGTACTCGTGGTAGATGAGCAGGTAGACAAGAGCTGGTAGTAAGTTTAATTCGGGTTCCATGCTGTCCAGATTCCTCGTGGAGTGTGTGGAGGTGAGCGTTTTCCCGTTCGTAGTCTGTTTCCGCCGTGTTTTTATCGGCGGGGCTCCCGCCCCGGAAAAGGTGGCGGATTGGTGAGTTGTGATAGGGTGGGCGGTACATTGTCTGCCGCCTGCCTGTTGGCGGTGACCGCCGCGCTGTTTGTCGGTCCCGCCGTGGCGGTCGGAGTATTAAAGTGGCGGTCTGTGTTGGCGGTTCCAGCCAGGGTCAGAATTGCATTTTTTGGACCGCCTGCCTGTTGGCGGGTTGGCCGCCGCTTTATCACCGACCGCCAGGGTCAGAATGACCCCCAGAGCGCCATGGCGGTAAAAACAAACACTGCAACGGTAACCGCCAACAGACAGGCGGAAGACAATGTACCGCCCACTGTATTACAAGGCACCAATCCACCAGCTTTTCCGGGGCGGTACCAACGCCAACAAAAGCACGGCGGAAACAGTCTTTGGAACGGAAACCACTCACCCCTCAACACCCAACGAGGAACCAGGACGCCATGGAGCCCGAATTACAGGTTTTACCAAGTTTGGTTTACCTCCTCTTCTACCAAGAACATCAAAGACGGCGGCGGCGGCGGCGGCGACCACGGTGAGTACTGCACCTAGCACACAAGGGAGGGGCAGAGGAAAAAGAGAGTGACACACACATGCAACACCCCCACCCCCAACACCATACACACAAATACACGCATCAGCATTACATATACACCCTGTAACCTTCTGGAAGAACGCAAGGACCAAATGAAATGATTGTAACAAGTGTAATCATCAAAAATCCAGATAGGGCAACAGGTGTTTAAAGGAACAATATATACAAATATGTACAGCAACTACACAAGTCCGGATAGTGCTCCATTCATTGTCCGTGGACCAGTGGTCCCAAAATGCATGGGCGAAGCCCACACATGATACCTGCCTCAAAACGGAGAGAACACTGCAGGGGCAATAGGATGGAAAAAAACAGTCACCTCAGGGGGAAGGGGAGGGGGGGGCCTCAGCCGGATGATGGGACGATGCCACTGCTCCATGAGGGGGCTCCATGCTCACTGCTTGCTCCTGGGGAGTGCAAAGCCACAGTCTCTCAAGTGGGTGGTTTGCCCATTGATTGCTCCTAGGGAGTATAAAGCCAAAGTCTCTCAAGTGGGTGGTTTGCCCACTGCTTGGTCATGGGGAGTGCAAAGCCACAGTCTCACACGTCTCTCAAGTGGGTGGTTTGCCCACTGATTGGTCATGGGGAGTGCAAAGCCACAGTTTCTCAAGTCTCTCAAGTGGGTGGTTTGCCCACTGATTGGTCCTGAGGAGTGCAAAGCCACTGTCTCACACATCTCTCAAGTGGGTGGTTTGCCCACTGAATGGTCCTGGGGAGTGCAAAGCCACAGTCTCTCAAGTGGGTGGTTTGCCCACTGATTGGTCCTGGGGAGTGAAAAGCCACAGTCTCACAAGTCTCTCACGTGGGTGATTTGCCCTCTGATTGGTCCTGGGGAGTGCACGGCCACAGACTCTCTAGTGGATGCTTTTCTCTACTGGTTCTGGAGGGGGCTTTGTGCCCAGAGTGCTTCATCCTGCGAAGGACTGGGTAGTGGATGCTTTTCTCCACTGGTTCTGGAGGGGGCTTGGTGCCCAGATTGCTGCACATGGTGTGTGGCAGTTCCCATTCCCTCACCTGGGTGTTCGAGCCACAAGATTTTCTGGGACCAGGTAGCATGATACTTCATGGAGGCAGAGACACATTCCACCCTGCGGCAACTTTGCCTGCCAACTGCTGGTACAACCAGTACTGGTTGTGTTGCCTCATGTAGTGTGTGCAGGGTCCAGGACGTCTCCTGCAGCCTCGGATGACTGCCCACTGGGGATGATGTTCATGTCAGCTGTGGTGGCACTGGCTGAGCACGTCGCGGGGCAGGTGGCAGTGGTTGCGGCGGTGTCTGCGGCAGAGATGCTGCCGGTGGTGCATGTGTTAGCACCTGTGGAGGGAGACAGCAGGACATCTCCTGCAGCCTCGGACGGCTGCCCACTGGGGATGATGCTGGGGACAGTAGCAGAGGCAGCAGACGTGCACGTGGCGGTGCAGGTGGCGGAGCAGGTGGTGGTGCAGGTGGTGGTGGTTGCAGCTGTGGCCACCGCTATACAGGTTGCTGTTCTGTCTTGCAGAAGGGGTGACACCAGTCCCTCACCCGGCGGCTCCGTGCCCTGAGCTGACTTCCCTTTCGCCTTGTGTCCCTTCCCCACCTTGGAAGTCGCTGCTGGGACCTTGGCACTGTCCTCTTTTGTCTTGGAGGAGGCCTTGTTGGGTGGTTGGTGCGGCTTTTCCCTACGGCATGTGGGCCCCTTCTTCACCTTGGCAGGTGGCGGAATAGGGTGATCCTTGGCCTCACTAGGTGGCACACTGGCTTCCCTGATGGGTGCCGCCTGTGATGTTACTGGACTTGCAGGGACCACAGTGCTCGAGGATTTCGCAGCTGAGGTGCTGGGCTGGGATCTGGACATCCTCGCCCTAGGGGAAGGACGGGGGGGAGGTCAAGGGAAGAGGTCAATGTTAGCGAGGAAAAGTTTTTTAGACACACTGGGACGGGAAGATGGAGGGGGTTTGGGAGTGGAGGAAGAGGTAGTGGTTGTAGGAGGTGTACGTCTTCTGAGTTTGGGTGAAGGTGCATGTGTTGGAGGCTGTTGTGAGGTGGATGGCTGTTGAGTGGGTGTGTGCCTGCGTTTGTGTACTTTGGGAGGAGGGCTCACAGACACACTGGGAGAGGACACAGGGGATGTGTGAATGGTAGTGGGGTGGTGGTTGCACATGAGCAGTGTGTGGTGATGGGCATGCTGGAGATGGAGGTAGTGGCTGAGGATGCAGTGCATGCAGGTGCGAGTGGAGACGAGACTGAGAGGGAGGAGGAGGACATGGAGGAGGGGGACACAGTGGAGGCAGTGGATGTTGCTGTGTCTGCATGGGGATGGTGCTTGTGTGAGTGCCTGTGGGATGTGTGGTACTTATGTTTGCCATGGCCACTCCTGTGTGTTGATGAGTGTGCATGCTGGTCTGATGGTGTGCTTGGGATAGGCTGAGGTAGAGGGAATTGGGTCTGGGTAGTGGAAGTTGGAGGGGAGAGGCTGGACACAGGGACAATGGCTGCCATCAGTGCTGAGGCCAGAGCCTGAAATGCTCTCTGTTGTGCTGCAACGCCAGAATGAATGCCCTCCAGGTATGCATTTGTTTGCTGCAAATGCCTCTCGACACCCTGGATGGCATTCAGAATGGTTGATTGCCCAACAGTGAGTGATCTCAGGGGGTCAATAGCCTCCTCACTGAGGGCAGCAGGGCTGACTGGGGCAGGGCTGAGGTGCCGGGGGTGAAGGAGATGCCCACTCTCCTGGGTGAACGGGCACGGGAAACACGCTGAGGGGCTGCTGGGAGGGCGGTGCTGGTAGGGAGGTGGCGGCTGTACCTGTTGATGCGGTGGGCACAGAGGTGCCCGCCGCCGCAAGGGAGCTCCCATCAGAGGAGAAGTCGCTGTCACTGTTGTCTCCTCCTGTCCCCGTCGTGGAGCTCCCCTCGCCCTCCGTCCCACTGGTGCCTTCAGACTCCGTACATTCAGACTCCTGGGCCATGTGGGGTACAGCTCCCTCCTGCTCCGGTGCCAATGCTCCTCCGCCAGATGATGCTAATGCACACAAGGACAGGGTGATAAAACAAAAAGGGGAGGAAAGACAGAAGAGACACATGGTCAATGCCTGCAACAACACCACTGTTGGCGGACACAACACACAGGGAGCAGCCCTATGCACTAGGCCACACACTAACAGTTCAGGGGAAAATCACATGCCCAGGGGGGACTGTGCCTAGACCCATTTGATGCACACCTGGAACCCACAGGAGCCTGACTAGGTATAGATGGCCACTACCACTTTTGGGGTTGGAGTGCCACTGAGCCTGCCTAACAATGGATCGTTTGCCCTGACCTAGAGGAACCCACTGCCCACTTCCCCCACCCAGAAACCTCATAAAGCACACAGAGTCAGCTGAATGAGACTGTACTCACCCCCTTGTGGCTGCTGTGATGCCCTCAAGCGCCCACCCAACTCAGGATATGCCACCGCCAGGATCCGGTATCAGGGGGGTCATAGTGCGACAGGCACCCCTTCCATGTTGGGAGGCCATCCCCAGCTGGGCCTCCGCCGTCTTCTTGCTTGAGCGGCGCAGGTCCGCCCATCTTTTGCGGCAGTGGGTGCTCAGTCTATGAAAGACCCCCAGGGTCCGCACTTCCTTGGCGATGGCACGCCAAATACCCTTCTTCTGGTGGGCGCTGACCTAGAGGAAAAGTGAAGTAAGAATGGATTTTACTCCCCGTCCGGTTCTTCTTGCCCACAACTTCCCACCCTGGCCCAGAAACACATACACTGACCATCCTCACATGCTGGCCTCTGCCCACCCCCATATCTTCCATCCACGCCACTCCATACATTCATGTCCCATCCATCATGCTCACAGTGTACTCACCTGTTTGTCTGGAGGACCGTAGAGTAGCGTGTACTGGGGAGGACCCCAGCCACCAGGTTGTCCAACTCCTCCGCGGTGAAGGCAGGGGCCCTTTCCCCAGACACTGAAGCCATTGCTGCTTCCAGACTCATGTCACAGCAGCACTTGCAGTGTAGGTCCTCTCCTGTTGAAGATCAGGTATCAAGTGAGTGAACAGATATAAAACGGCGGTTACGTCCGCGGCGGTGTGTACCGTTACCGCCGGCATACATTGGCTCCTGGAACCCATAGGGGCCAATGATAACCAATGCTGAATTGCGGCGCGGTCTTCATCCGCTTACCGCGACGCAGCAGAAAGCCAGTGCAGTTACCTCATTTCCCCTTGTCCCTCCTTACAAATCAGGCAGCCCTATTTCAGGGGGCCACGTGGCAGAGCAACTAACTGTGTCACATCACTTTAGTGCAGGAATACGGACAGGCAGCTCAACACACTGGTTACATCACAATTGTTCAAAACACCCTAGTGAAACCTATGTGGTGAATGACCCTCGGCTCACCCTTCTCCTCCATTGGGCATGTCCGCTGTGGCAGATGATGAGATGGCATCATCCTCCGGTATACAGACCCCTGGTGGACCTGTCGACAATGGAAGACAGACACATCATTATCACCTACAGACTTGATCGTGCCACAATCCATGAACTGTGTGCCAAGTTGGACCCAGACCTGATGTCAGCTATCCGCCATCCCACAGGAATCCCCCGCTCTAGTGCAGGTGCTGTCAGTACTCCATTTCCTGGCCAGTGGGTCCTTTCAAACAACAGTGGCCATGGCATCAGGGATGTCACAGCCAATGTTCTCTAACGTGTTGTCCAGAGTGTTGTCTACCCTGCTGAAGCACATGTGCAGCTACATCGTTTTCCCTCAGGTGGAGGATTTGCCCTCAGTGAAAGGTGACTTCTATGCTCTGGGACATATCCCCAACATCATTGGTGCAATTGATGGTAAACATGTGGCATTTGTCCCCCACGCTGGAATGAACAGGTGTACAGAAACCGCAAAAGCTACCATTCCATGAATGTGCAGATGGTGTGTTTGGCAGACCAGTACATCTCACATGTAAATGCCAAGTATCCTGGCGCTGTGCATGACGCTTACATTTTGAGGAATAGCAGCATCCCTTATATGATGGGGCAACTCCAGAGGCACTTTGTCTGGCTAATAGGTGAGCCCAATGTCCCCACACAGTTTACATAGGTGTCTGGGTATGGAAGAGTTCCTAAGGGTTGGTGTGGGTCTAACAGTTGTCCTTCGATATTTGCAGGTGACTCTGGTTACCCCAATCTGTCATGGCTACTGACCCCAGTGAGTAATCCCAGGACAAGGGCAGAGGAACGCTACAATGAGGCACATGGGCAAACTAGGAGGATAACAGAGCGGACTTTTGGTCTCCTGAAGGAGTGCCTCCATCAGAAAGGTGGCTCCCTATACTACTTACCGAAGAAGGTGTGCCAGATCATCGTGGCATGGTGTATGTTGCACAACCTGGCTTTGCGACACCAGGTGCCTTGTCTGCAGGAGGATGGGCCTGATGTTGGTCTTGTTGCAGCTGTGGACCCTGTGGACAGTGAAGAAGAGGAGGCAGAAGAAGAAGATATAGACAACTGAAACAACATCATCATGCAATACTTCCAGTGAGATACAGGTAAGAGACTGGCATTGCTCCTCTCATTTCATACTGCAGTAGGACATTGCATGATTCTGCCTTTTTACCTCTGTGTATGGACCCTGACAGTTCACTTTGGCTTTCCATTTCACAGATCTGGGTACCACTTTCTGCCTTCTGCTATATTTACTGCTGATGTGGAAATGAACAATGACATTGCTATTTTTCTGAGAGGTTGCAATAACACATTTGTGAAAGCACAGACTGACTCCAGATTGATTTGTGATTCAAGGGTGTTTATTTCTGTGCTAATAAGTGGAGGGGGCTGTGCAATGGGCTGGGGTGAAGGTGGAGGAATGTCCATGGTGGAGTCCAGTCTATTGGTATCACAGGTGCATTGTCCAAGGGGGCATAGCAAATGGAGTAATGGCAGTTCAAGGTTATCAGGGAGACATAGTGGGACAGAAGGGTGACAATCAGGAGAGTCTTATTTCCTGGCGGGGGTCTTGGCAATGTTCTTTGTCTTGTTCCTGGATCTCAGGGACTGTTTGCGGGCTGGTTCTCCTTCTGCAGAGGGGTGGGGTGCTGTCCTGTGGCGGGGCATCCTGTCCACTAGCGCCGGCGGACGTGGGGGGCTGTTCATCGTTCAGGCTAGTGTCAGGGGCCCGTTGGAGTGCCACTGTGTCCCTCATGGTGTTGGCCATGTCTGTCAGCACCCCTGCACTGGTGACCAGGGTAGTGTTAATGGACTTCAAGTCTTCCCTGATCCCCAGGTACTCTTCCTCCTGCAGCCGCTGGGTCTCCTGAAACTTGGCCAGTACCGTGCCCATGGTCTCCTGGGAATGGTGGTATGCTCCCATGGTTTTGGAGAGTGCTTCGTGGAGAGTGGGTTCCCTGGGCCTGTCCTCCCCCGTCGCAGAGCAGTCCTCCCAGCTTTCCTGTTATCCTGTGCCTCTGTCCCCTGAACCGTGAGCCCACTGCCACTGACCCCAGGTCGCTGATTGTCTTGGGTTAGTGGGTTTGCCTGGGGTCTCTATAGTAGTGGACACACTGCTGATTGACGTGTCCTGGGGACAGAGGGATGGGCCCGCTGGGTGGGTGGTGTGGTAGTGTTTCCTGAGGGGGGAGGTTCAGTGGTGGTTTGTGACTGTGGCAAGGGAACCGACTGTCCAGAGGTCCCTGATGGGCCGGGCTGGTCATCTTGATCCAGGAGTGCATAGCTGCTTTCGTCACTGTGGGCTTCTTCTGTGGGAGGACTGGATATGTCTGGCACCTCCTGTCCGGTGACGTTGGATAGGGGTCATGTTGGGGTGTAAATGCATAGTTATTGTATCAGTGTGTGCCATCTTGTGCAATGTGTGAGTTACCCTCTACTCCTTTGCTTGGCTTATTGTCTTTGCCCTTGTGTGATTGGTGATTTTGGGGCCTGGGTGAGTATCTGTACTGGACATGCTTTTGTGATGGGTGTCCATGCATTGGTGTAACATGCAGGCCTTGCTTTTGGGATGTGTGGATTGTGATAGTGGGGTATCTGTGGGGTGGTGGGGTGATGGGTGTGAGGGTTGGGCTAGGAGTTTGTGATAGCATGCAGGTAGGGTGGGGGGAATATAGTAGTAAAGATATGACTTACCAGAGTCCAGTCCTCCTGCTACTCCTGCGAGTCCCTCAGGATGCATGATCGCCAAGACTTGCTCCTCACATGTTGTTAGTTGTTGGGGAGGAGGTGGAGGTTCACCGCCAGTCCTCTGTACTGCTACCTGGTGTCTGGATACTACGGAACGCAGCTTCCCCCGTAGGTTGTTCCACCTCTGCCTGATGTCATCCCGTGTTCTTGGATGCTGTCCCACTGCGTTGAACCTGTCGACAATTCTCCGCCATAGCTCCATCTTCCTTGCAATGGATGTCTGCTGCACCTGTGATCCGAATAGCTGTGGCTCTACCCGGATGAGTACCTCCACCATGACCCTGAGCTCCTCCTCAGAAAACCTGGGGTGTCTTTGAGGTGCCATTATGTGGTGTGGGTGATGTGATGTTTGTTGTGCTGTGTGATGTGTTGTGTGGTGTGTGTTCTTTGAGGTGCGTGGATGTTGTATAAGTGATGGTGTTGTGTGCCTCTGGATGCTGGTGTTGTGTTTGCTATTCTCTCTCTCTCTGCTTCTTCCAAACAATTTGGTGTAAGGGGTTGTGGGTAATGTGGGTGTGTGTTTTATAATTGTGTGAGTGTGTGGGTGTGGTGGGTGTATGTGTATCAGGTGTGTGTGTTTTGAATTGTCCAATGTGGTTGTGTTTTGTAAATGTGTGTGTATTTTGAGCGCGGCAGTGTGTACCGCCAATGAATTACCGCGGTTGAATGACCCCCACGTTGATTCGTGGGTCATGATAGTGTGGGCGTATTCCTGTTGGCGTGAAGGTGTAGGTTTCGCTATCGCCAGTTTCTCACTGACCTTTGGTGTGGCGGACTTGTGTGGGTGTCTGTATTGTGGCGGATTACAAGATGTGGGTCGTAATACCTGTAGCAGATTTCTGCTGCGGCCACGGTATCTTGACAGCCGTCAGCACAGCGGTAAGCGGGATTTACCGCCAAGGTTGTAATGAGGGCCTAAATGTTTTACTGGTACTGTTTAAATAGAGGAGTGTTTTGCATGCAGTATTTAATATGTGCTGAGCTCTCAGCAAATAGGACATTGTATTAGTAAAGTGGTTTTGTGGTATGAGACAAGACCCTTAAAAAAGCATTTAGGCTTTATACACTTATAAGAAATGGAGCACCTCTTCCTTGAAGCTGAACCATATAATCTGAGGATTGATAAGGTGTGATAATAGAGGGCCTAGTGTTTGCATAGATCCTTCTACGTACATCGCTTATCTTTTTCACAAGTGTTAGTACACGGATAGCTCTTTCTGATCTGAACCGAACATCCTGTTCATCTTTAGAAAACATCTCTTGAGAGACATGGGTCTATTACTAAATCCCTTCACACTCAGGGTCTAACCTTAGATGTGAACTTTTCGATCTGCATAGGCTTGTATAAGAGGGAATTACACTTTCATGTAACAGTACCACAGTCAAAGTGTGCCTTGATTATATCTAGTAACAGAGGGCCTAGTGCTTGTCTAAAACCTTCTACATTAACCTTTTACTCTAGTCAGAAGTATCTAGACCCATTTATGCACCAAGTTCTCTCAGAGGAGACACCTTTGTACAGGAGTGAATTACTCACTAAATCCTTTTACACCCAACCTATAACCTCTACAAATCTATTAGTAGAGAGGGAATGTCC
This sequence comes from Pleurodeles waltl, assembly GCF_031143425.1. NCBI lineage: Eukaryota > Metazoa > Chordata > Amphibia > Caudata > Salamandridae > Pleurodeles > Pleurodeles waltl. The sequence continues at coordinate 1,116,449,356 of NC_090445.1, forward strand.
TGATACAAATGAGCTAATAACTCTCTATAGAATTATATTAGAAACGTCTGGTTTTAGAATAGAGTATATTATCTCTCATCCTTCCTCTGGTACAATGTAGTAGCACTGTGGTTAGTGTTTGTCTGAGACCTTGTACACACATACACTTTACACAGCTCAGAGATATTAGTAGAAGGCTTGCTCTTTATAAAGCCATACAATACAGGACATGCTAGTTCTCTAATATTGTCTATACAAAGATTAAGCTCTCTTTTCAGCTGTCACTTAAAGAGACTGCCTTCACAGGGTAGTATGAGGTAGGATCACTCTTTGAGCAAACTGTACCACGCAGAATATATAGGATGCTGAAATATACTATGACACTGCCTACTTTTTCTCTCAAAGCTTCTGTACAGACTGGGTTTTCTGCTCAAAGGAATATTACAGAGGGTGTTCTTATTGTACTGAACTGAACACCCTATTCAGTCACACAAAACATCTCAGTAAAGCCAATGACACCAGACCTTTACCACAAAGGGATGTTTCCACAGATAGGCCATATTGTCACAAAAATGAAGTATTTAGCCTGTATACAGTTATAAGAAAAGGATCCCCTCTCACCTGAAACTGAACCACGCTGAATCTGTGGATTGTCAAACTGTGATAATAGAAGGCCTAGTGTTTGCATTGATCCTTCTAAATACATCCCTTAACCTCTTGAGAACTGAGAGTACTCTGTTATTTTTTACATGAACCAAACACCCGCTTCACTCAGAGAAAGTATCTGTTTAGAAATATGATTGTATTAGTAAATGCCTTCACATTCACTGTGTAAACTGTAATGGGTTGTAAGGAGAGATGGTGCATGGCTTTAAATGTGAAGCATTTATTCTGTGTGGGCTTATGTAAGAGGGAGTTACTCTTTCATGAAATACAACCACGACCAAAGTGTGGCCTGTATAAACCTGGTAGCAGATGGTTTAGTGCTTGTCTAAAACCTTGTAGACTAACCCTTTACTCGCTTCAGAGATATTAGTAGAGATCTTGCTGCCTATAAGCTCATTCACACACCACCCTTTGTGCACAAGTGAATTACTATCTAAACCCTCTAACACCCAAATTACAAACTCAATACAGCTATTAGTAAAGAATGGAAATGTTCTGATACGAATGAGCTAACCACTCTGTTTAAAATGATATTACTAAGCTCTGGTGTTATATGGAACTTTATTACTCTCATGTCCCCTCTGGTAAAATGTATTAGCACAGGGCTAGTGTTTGTCTGAGACCTACACTCACCCTACTGTGTTCACAGCTATCAGCAGACACCTTACTCTTTATAAAGCCATGTAACACAGTAGATACTAGTTATGAAAGGTCCTCTACGTAAAAACATTAGCTGTCTGTTGAGCTGTCACCTAGAGAGACTGCTGTTACAGGGTAGTATGAGATAGGTTTACTGTTTAATGAAACCGCACCATGCAGAAAGCATGGCATGCTGAAATATAGCTGCACAGTGCCTACTTGTTCTGTAAGTGCTTCTACAGAGGCTGTGTATTTTGCACAGAGAAATCATTAGATATGGTGACGTTACTGTCCTGAACTAAATACCCAAATCATTCAGACAAAACATCTTTAGAAAGGTATGAGTTTGTCAGTAAAGCCTATCACACCCAGTGCTCACCATGAAGATAACTGTGAACAGAAAGTCTATGCTGTCATAAAAAACACATTTAGCCTGGATGCACTTATAAGAAAATGAGGCCCCTCTCCCCTGAAACTGAACCATACAGAATTTGAGGATCATAAGGTGTGATAATAGAAGACCTAGGCCCTCATTACAACCCTGGCGGTCGGTGTTAAAGCGGCAGTAATACCACCAACAGGCCAGTGGTAAAAAAAATGGGATCACGCCACGGCAGAAACCGCCAATACAGCCAACCACTTTAACACTCCGACCGCCACAGAGGTAGCAACAAACACCGCAACGGTAACCACCTACAGACATGCGGAAGACAATGTACTGCCCACCCCTTCACAACCCGCCAATCCGCCAGATTTTCTGGGGCGGTACCAAGGCCATCAAAATCAGGCTGGAAACAGGACTTGGAAGGGATACCACCTCTCGACACTCAACGAAGAACCAGGACGCCATGGAGCCCGAGTTGCTGGTCCTGCCCATGCTAGTCTACCTCCTCATCTACCAGGAATGAGAAAGGCGGCGGCGACGACCACAGTGAGTACTGCACCTAGTACACAGGGGAGGGGAGAGGAAAAAGAGAGTGCAACACCCCACTCTCACCCACAACACCATACACACAAACACATGCATCAACATTACATTTACACCCCATAACCCCCTGGAAGAACACAAGGACAAAAGGAATTGTGTTAAATCAGTGATATTGTAGAAATAGGCAGATATACGTAATAAATATAAAAACAGTATTTACAAAAATATACAATATGTACATAAGGTTGTACATTGTCCATTCAAAATGTCCGTGGGCCACTGGGCCAAAAATCATGGGTTAAGCCCACACTTGACTCCTGCCTCAATACGGAGAGAACACTGCAGGGGCATCAGGTTGAAAACACACAGGCCCTCAGAGGGATGGGGAAAGGGGGGGCACCTCAGCCAGAAGATAGAATAACGCCACTGCTCCTCGAGGGGGCTCCATGCCCACTGCTTGGTCCTGGGGAGTGCAAAGCCACAGTCTCTCAAGTGGGTGGTTTGCCCACTGCTTGGCCCTGGGGAGTGCAAAGCCACAGTCTCTCAAGTGAGTGGTTTGCCCACTGCTTGGCCCTGGGGAGTGCAAAGCCACAGTCTCTAAAGTGAGTGGTTTGCCCACTGCTTGGCCCTGGGGTGTTCAAAGCCACAGTCTCTAAAGTGAGTGGTTTGCCCACTGCTTGGCCCTGGGGAGTTCAAAGCCACAGTCTCTCAAGTGGGTGGTTTGCCCACTGCTTGGTCCTGGGGAGTGCAAAGCCACAGTCTCTCAAGTGGGTGGTTTGCCCACTGCTTGGTCCTGGGGAGTGCAAAGCCACAGCCTCTCAAATGGTTGCCTTTCTCCACTGGTTCTGGAGGGGGGTTTGTGCCCAGTCTGCTTCATCCTGCCAAGGATTGGGTGAGTGGATGCCTTTCTCCACTGGTTCTGGAGGGGGCTTTGTGCCCCGTCTGCTTCATCCTGCCATGGACTGGGTGAGTGGATGCCTTTCTCCACTGGCTCTGGAGGGGGTTTTGTGCCCAGTCTGCTTCATCCTGGCAAGGACTGGGTGAGTGGATGCATATCTCAACCAGTTCTGGAGGGGGCTATGTGCCAAGTCTGCTTCATCCTGCCAAGGATTGGGTGAGTGGATGCATATCTCACTGGTTCTGGAGGGGGCTTTGTGCCCAGTCTGCTTCATCCAGCCAAGGAGTGAGTGAGTGGATGCCTTTCTCCACTGGTTCTGGAGAGGGCTTTGTGCCCAGTCTGCTTCATCCTGTCAAGTATTGTGTGAGTGGATGCATATCTCTACTGGTTCTGGAGGGGGTTTTCTGCCCAGTCTGCTTCATCCTGCCAAGGACTGGGTAAGTGGATGCATATCTCCACTGGTTTTAGAGGGGGCCTTGTGCCCAGTGATGTAACACTTTGGCTGTGGTAGTTCACAGTCCCTTACCTGGGTGTCTGAGGCACGAGTTTGCAGGGACCAGTTTGCATGATAGTCCATGGAGGCAGGGCTAGACTCCATCCTGCGGTGGCTAAGGCTGTAAACTGGTGGTAGTGCTGGTGGGGGTGCTGCCAGTGGTGGGGGGAGGCTCCAGCCCTTGTCCTGCAGCCTCAGACAGCTGCCCACCGGGACAGCTGCTGCTGACAGTGGTGCCACTGTCAGCGGTGCAAGTGGCTGTGCTTGCGGCGGTGCGTGCGGTGGTGCTAGCGGCAGGGCAGGTGGCGGTCCTGGCCATGGTGCAGGTGCTGGTGCTGCCAGTGTTGGGGGAGGCTCCAGCCCTTCTCCTGCAGCCTCGGACGGCTGCCCACTGGGGCTGCTGATGCTGCCAGTAGTGGTGCTTGTGGCGGTGCAGGTGGCGGGGCTGCTGGCGGTGCAGATAGCTGTGCTGGCGGTTGTGCTGGTAGCCACCAGGCTATCACCTGCAGCCTCCGACAGCTGAAGTGCCTTGCCTAGTATTTTCTGCCCCTTCCTCACATTGGCAGATTGTGGTGTCACCCTGGGTCTGGCAGCTGGAGTCTTTGAGGTGGCCTTGCTGGGTGGTTGGAGCTCCTTCCCCTTGCAGCATGCTGTCCCCCTCTTCACCTTGGCAGGTGGCGGAATGGTTGTGTCCTTGGCAGGGGTTGGTGGCACAGTGGCTGGGCTAACAGGTGCCCCCTTTAAGCCTCTGTTGGGTGGGTGGATGCTTGCGTTTCTGTACTTTGGGAGGAGAGGTCACAAACACAGTGGGAGAGGACACAGGGGACGTGTGCATGGATGTGGGGGTGCTGACTGCCAGTGAGGGGTGTGTTGTGATGGGTAATGTTCTCTGGCTTCTGCTTGGATCGCAGGGACCGTTTGCGGGGTGGTTCTCCTTCTGCAGGGGGTGGGGTGCTGGTGGCCTGTTGTTCCAGTGGCCGGTCCTCCTGTCCACTAGCGCCAGAAGAGGTGGAGGGCTGTTCTTCGGTGTGGCTACTGTCAGGGGCCCGTTGCTGTGCCACTGCCTCCCTCATGGTGTTGGCCATGTCACCCAGCACCCCTGCAATGGTGACCAGGATGGTGTACATTAGTTTGAGGTGCTCCCTGATCCCCAGGTACCCTCTAGTGGTGGACACACTGCTGATTGACATGTCCTGGGGACAGAGGCATGGGCCCGCTGGTTGGGTGCTGTGCTGGTGTTTCCTGAGGGGGGAGGCTCTGTGGTGGTATGTGACTGTGCCTGGGTAACCGACTGTCCAGAGGTCCCTGATGGGCCAGGTTGGTCATCGTGATCCAGGCATGCAGAGCAGCTGTCATCACTGTGGGCCTCTTCTAGAGGGGGACTGGATCTTGCTGGCAACTCCTCTACCGTGTCGTTGAGTAGGGGTCCTGTGGGGATGCAAATGCAGTGTTATTGTATCTGCGTGTGCCATCTTGTGCATGGGTATGTACCCCTCTATGGTTGTTATTGCCAAGGCAGCTTTGGCTTGTGTGAGTTGTGATTTTTTTCGCTAAGTGATAGTCACTAGTGTGAATGCTGTGGTGATGGGTGTCCATGCAGGTCTGTGATCCGTGTCCATGCATTGGTGTTGCATTCAGAGCTTGGTATTGGGATGGGTGGGTTGTAATAGTGGGGTATATGTGAGGTGGTGGAGTGATGGGGTGAGGGTAAGGGTAGGAGTTTGTGATGGAATGCAGGTAGGGTGGGGGATATAATAGTAAAGCTTTGACTTACCAGAGTCCAGTCCTCCTGCTACTCCTGTGAGGCCCTCAGGATGCATGATCGGCAAGACTTGCTCCTCCCATGTTGTTAGTTGTGGGGGAGGAGGTGGGGGTCCACTGATAGCCTCTGTACGTCTACCTAGCAACCACGGAACGCACCTTCCCCCGTAGGTCGTTCCACCTCCTCCTGAGGGCCCTAGTGTTTATATAGATTCTTCTACATACATCATTTATACTCTTCAGAAGTGTCAGTAGACATCTAGCTGCTTCTGAATTGACAAACCCTCTTTTCACTATGAGAAAACATCTGTTGGGACACATAAATCTATTACTAAAGCACTTCACACCCACTGTTTAACCTGGACAGGGCTGTTAGGAGAGATAGGCCCTCATTCTGACCTTGGCGGGCGGCGGAGGCCGCCCGCCAAAGTCCCGCCGTCAGGTTACCGTTCCGCGGTCGAAAGACCGCGGCGGTAATTCTGACTTTCCCGCTGGGCTGGCGGGCGGTCGCCTTCAGACCGCCAGCCAGCCCAGCGGGAAAGAGGCTTCCACGATGAAGCCGGCTCGGAATCGAGCCGGCGGAGTGGAAGCTGTGCGACGGGTGCAGTTGCACCCGTCGCGTATTTCACTGTCTGCGCAGCAGACAGTGAAATACATGTAGGGGCCCTCTTACGGGGGCCCCTGCAATGCCCATGCCAGTGGCATGGGCACTGCAGGGGCCCCCAGGGGCCCAGCGACCCCCCCTACCGCCATCCGGATCCCGGCGGTCCGACCGCCGGGATCTGGATGGCGGTAGGGGGGGTCGGAATCCCCGCGGCGGTGCAGCAAGCTGCGCCGCCGCGGAGGATTCAATGGGGCGGCGGTACACTGGCGGGACCCCGCCAGTGGTGCCGGTCCGACCGCGGCTTTACCGCCGCGGTCGGAATCCCCATTGGAGCACCGCCGGCCTGTCGGCGGTGCTCCCGCGGTCCTCCGCCCTGGCGGTCAAAGACCGCCAGGGTCAGAATGACCACCATAGTGTGCTGTAATAAATGTGAACCATTCACACTGTATGGGCTTGTGTAACAAGAAGTTAGTGTTTCATTAAACAGTACTACAACCAAACTGAGCACTGTAAACCTTTGTTTTCTTGACAATAGAATGTAATATTATGAGAGGCATGAAAGCAGTAAAAAGCAAAAGAGCATTGGAAAACCAGAAAAATGTTGTTAAGTGTCTAGTTGACAATGCTTTTATATTAAAAAGAAAGCTAGTTGTTCTCATTCTGAAGAGACTGAGATGTTTAAATAAACTGATTAATTCACTGAAGAAGAAATGTCACCGAAAGGTTCAAGTGAGTCAAACAAACTTTTGCAGTATTTTCCAGGGAGAGCGGTAACACACTTACAGTACTGAGGTGTTTTTAATGAGGAAAGGTATTTACGAAAGACTGAGTTAGGGCCTGATTTAGAACTTAGCCGATGGAATACTACATCACAAATGTGAAGGATATCCCGCCCGCCTTATTACGCTCCCCATAGTCTATAATGGGATCATAATACGGTGGATGGGTTGTCCATCAAGTGTGCAGCAGTGTATTTCCCTCTGCCAAGTTCTAAATCAGGCCCTTCGTGTTTGCAATTGAAAGAGATGGTCGTGGACGTGAAATCAATGAAGGTACACTGACTGAAAAATGAATATTAGTATCTAGAAATGTAGAGGAAGAAATAACTGATAAAGTATTAGGTCAACATTCTCAAAATTCTGTTTTTGACTGGAAATGTACAGAGAGATGCAACATAAGACAACAGCCTATTGACAAACTTAAACTGTTCTTAAACAATTACAGCAAATAAAGTATAAAAGGAAAATGTAAACTACTCCAAAGCCTTGATCCCGGTTGAGTAAGGAAACTTACAAACCTTCAAGCACATTCATTGGCTTGCATTTCACACCAGATGTGTGAAAGTACTTTCCACCATATCCGAATGCTGCCTGTGCACCACACTAAAATGTGAAATCTTGTAAGAAGATTGCATTTTGGAAAAAAGTCCAGCTCTTCACCTTCAAAAAATAAATTTTATGCTATTAGGAGGTATTCATTCTGTAGTCAGTTCTGTAATAGATGCAATTCAGATGTAATAGTTTGGGCCTGAAAGACCAAGTGAAGAGACTGACATGGTTGCTGAGAACAACACTGAAAACTAATACCAGCACACTGTTGAATAATTTTAAAATGGAAATTGATAAATTTGTAAGAACAACTGCAGAAATTTGCAGCCAAAGTGAGTGTTTGTTGCAGGCAAGCTCATTACAAATTACAAGTTAAAAAAATATATATTTATCGGAAACAGAAGATAGCGATCTAGTACACTTGTCTAAACTTGTTCTTTATTTGATCGCTGAAGATATGTTAAACTTGTGCATACACTAGATTGTCTGTTAATACTGCATTGAGAAACTGAACGATAATAAAATGGCTGCTGGAGGATGCCTAACAAGTTGAAAGTTTTTCCAATCCCTCCTCATCTTCAAAACCTGAATGTGTATGAGACTATTCCCATACAAACAGTACGTCCTTTCCAAGCCATTGTTATAATGAAGACTAAAAACAAAAAAAGACCTCCTTCTGAACTACTAAAAGGTTTGAAAGGTGAAGTTATGTACTTGACTTTGAAGATGAAGGAGAATATTGAAACTAGAGGGGTAGATTGAGAAGAATTAGAATCACTAGTGGTTCCAGTGAATGGAGTACTTCTATCAAAGACAAAAAATGACAGGAATATATCTGGATTGATTTGGTAAGAGAGCTTTGCAATATCCTAACACAGACAATGTATTTTACAAAAATAGTGAAGTAGAGGAACATGTTGCTTGTCTTAGGACAGAAAGTTCCACATTAGGTTCTTCTACTCAGTTTGAAAAGGTTGATTTATGTGAAGCAGAAGAAATATAGGAACATTACAGTATTCACCCTCTCCATCCCAGAGGTATGATGGGTGATGCTTTAGAATTGTACCAAATGAAGCAAGCGAAAGGAGAAATTGTACGTGTATGGGAAAAGAGTTTAAAAGCATGACGTTTTCTTATGTTGTTTCTTATAGGACAAGGTGGTTGTTATGATGAACGTCCACTACAGATTCCTGTATCATAATATAGATCCAGTAGATTGTATTTTGAAGATCCCTACTTTAGGCAAAACCTATCATAAGTTTTCCACCTTTTGTTCTGCACGTTTTGACCATCTGTAGGTGCTATCATATGCTGAGGCCCATGTTAAAAGAACAGGCACACAGTTTGATGACATCACTGCAATTGATTTTGTGGTAAAAGTACAAGGTAAAGATGAGGCACTAGAAATTAATTTGGTGAATGTCATGGCTTGCCAATGTGGTTCCAATGAATATTGGCTCCGTCATCATGGTGAGCTAAAATTCATGTTATACAATTAAGTTTACCCACCCATTTGGTTACTTTGAGCTGTGCAGAGTATGCTTGGGGTGATCTTCATGACCTTCTAAGGCAAGCTAATGCAAACATTACAGGAACTGTTTTCAAGTCTGCAGGTGAATTGTGTTCCACTGATCTTGGAAATGTTTGTAGATACTTCAAAAGCTGATTTGAAGCCATGCTTCATTTTATCAGCAACAAAAAGAATCCACTACTATGTTAGATTGTGGACTTCTTCTGGAGGAAAGAATACCAGGCAAGAGGAGCACTATATATATATATATATATGTGTTATTGTGGGTGAAAGATGCACCAGGGGGTATCTGCGACTTTGGCGGTCTCAGGACCTCCATATTGGGGGGGCAGACGTCCACCAAATTATGACCATAGTGGTCTTCCCTACAGAACACAGCCAAACTACTGCCAGTGCAGTCAGGCCACCGCGGATGGCAGTAGACACCTTCAGACCGGCAGGGACCATGTTTCCGCCTGACACATTACGAGGCTGCACAACGGCAAGGTTTCTGCCACGGTCACACCGCCACCAAAACCATGGCAGAAACCAACAGAATAAATGGGACACTCACCTTCAGGAAGCCATACCAGTTTGGAGCCGCCATGGAAGCAGAACTAGAGGTCCTCCCACTGCTCCTGCTCGTATGACGAATCCGGAGACAGCGACGAAGACAACACCCGTAAGTACACCCACCTAGCACACACAGGAGGGAAAGGCATTAGTACTCATGCACACACAACATACACAGCCGGGATGGCTTGCGGTGGCCACATACACATGTAAACAAACACCCATACGAACACCCACACACACCACAACAAACACACACGCACACACATACTACACATAGGCACATCCAAACTACACACATCACAGCCAACACACACATGCCATACACACTCCAGCGGCACACACACATGACCATCAATGTCTAACTTAATCATACACAACACCACAGAGTCACACAACGACATCACAACCGCAGCTGCACAAACGCTTTGACAAGCAATTCCACTGCACACCTACAAATGAAAACATATACCGACAACATGTAACAACGCCACACAACCAATCAAAACTATCACACTGCAGTACTATGTACCATATGTCACACCACACCCACACAACGCATATGACATAGCCATCACCACACGCATGGACGCACACACAACAAAATCACAGAAGGGCACACAACACCACCATAACACTTGGCAACACAAACAATACACAATTTAGCTACACACATGCATGTACCAAACACCAACATATCCTACACACAATACACAGCAATGACAGGGGGACTAATGGCAGGGCCACACACACACACATGCAGCCTAGGCACAACAGCTAGCACAACCAACCCACACACACACACACACACACACACACAAAACACACCAAAGCCCACAAACACTAAACAGATATGTAGAAAGAAAGACAGGACAAGTATGTTTCCATCCAATCTAACACCAGGAAGGGCCAGATGTATTAAGAAGGTGTAATTGAATAAAAAGAAATAACCATTTACAGAGATAAGGCCTTTGGCCAGCCTAATGTTCATGCTGCCAAAGGCACAAATGGCACTTCACTGTGCCCCTACTTGACTCCTGACTGGAAAATTACTTACACAGGGTAGGGGCATCAAGGGGGCAGGCAGACACCTCAGGGATGAGGGTGTGGACTTGGGAGGGGGGTGCTTAGTCTTGGGTTTGGGAGGGGGGTTCTTGGACTTTGGTTTGGAAGGGGGGTCCTTGGGCTTGGGCATGGGAGGGGCAGACTTTTTGGCAGGGTGTAGGAAAGTACCATCTTGCCTGGCATGTTACCCCCATTTTTCACTGTATATATGTTGTTTTAGTTGTATGTGTCACTGGGACCCTGCCAGCCATGGCCCCAGTGCTCATAAGTGTGCCTGAATGTGTTACCTGTGTTATGACTAACTGTCTCACTGATGCTCTGCTAATCAGAACCTCAGTGGTTATGCTCTCTCATTTCTTTCAAATTGTCACTAACAGGCTAGTGACCAATTTTACCAATTTACATTGGCATACTGGAACACCCTTATAATTCCCTAGTGTATGGTACTGAGGTACCCAGGGTATTGGGGTTCCAGGAGATCCCTATGGGCTGCAGCATTTCTTTTGCCACCCATAGGGAGCTCTGACAATTCTTACACAGGCCTGCCACTGCAGCCTGAGTGAAATAACGTCCACGTTATTTCACAGCCATTTTACACTGCACTTAAGTAACTTATAAGTCACCTATATGTCTAACCTTTACCTGGTAAAGGTTGGGTGCTAAGTTACTTAGTGTGTGGGCACCCTGGCACTAGCCAAGGTGCCCCCACATTGTTCAGGGCCAATTCCCCGGACTTTGTGAGTGCGGGGACACCATTACACGCGTGCTCTACATATAGGTCACTACCTATATGTAGCTTCACAATGGTAACTCAGAATATGGCCATGTAACATGTCTATGATCATGGAATTGCCCCCTCTATGCCATCCTGGCATAGTTGGCACAATCCCATGATCCCACAGGTCTGTAGCTCAGACCTGGGTACTGCCAAACTGCCTTTCCCGGGGTTTCACTGCAGCTGCTGCTGCTGCAAACCCCTCAGACAGGTTTCTGCCCTCCTGGGGTCCAGCCAGGCCTGGCCCAGGAAGGCAGAACAAAGGACTTCCTCAGAGAGAGGGTGTTACACCCTCTCCCTTTGGAAAATGGTGTTAGGGATGGGGAGGAGTAGCCTCCCCCAGCCTCTGGAAATGCTTTCATGGGCACAGATGGTGCCCATTTCTGCATAAGCCAGTCTACACCGGTTCAGGGACACCTCAGACCTGCTCTGGCACGAAACTGGACAAAGGAAAGGGGAGTGACCACTCCCCTGACCTGCACCTCCCCTGGGAGGTGCCCAGAGCTCCTCCAGTGTGCTCCAGACCTCTGCCATCTTGGAAACAGAGGTGCTGCTGGCACACTGGACTGCTCTGAGTGGCCAGTGCCAGCAGGTGACGTCAGAGACTCCTTCTGATAGGCTCCTTCAGGTGTTACTAGCCTATCCTCTCTCCTAAGTAGCCAAACCCTCTTTTCTGGCTATTTAGGGTCTCTGTCTTTGGGGATTCCTTAGATAACGAATGCAAGAGCTCATCCGAGTTCCTCTGCATCTCTCTTCACCTTCTGCCAAGGAATCGACTGCTGACCGCGCTGGAAGCCTGCAAAACTGCAACAAAGTAGCAAAGACGACTACTGCAACTCTGTAACGCTGATCCTGCCGCCTTCTCGACCGCTTTCCTGGTGGTGCATGCTGTGGGGGTAGTCTGCCTCCTCTCTGCACTAGAAGCTCTGAAGAAATCTCCCGTGGGTCGACGGAATCGTCCCCCTGCAACCGCAGGCACCAAAGAACTGCATCACCGGTACCCTGGGTCTCCTCTCAGCACGACGAGCGAGGTCCCTTGAATCCAGCAACTCTGTCCAAGTGACTCCCACAGTCCAGTGACTCTTCAGTCCAAGATTGGTGGAGGTAAGTCTTTGCCTCCCCACGCCAGACTGCATTGCTGGGAACCGCGACTTTTGCAGCAACTCCGGCCTCCGTGCACTTCCGGCAGAAATCCTTTGTGTACAGTCCAGCCTGGGTCCACGGCACTCTAACCTGCATTGCACGACCTCCTAAGTTGTCCTCCGTCGGCGTGGGACTCCTTTGTGCAACTTCGGGTGAGCACCGTTTCACTCCACTTCGTAGTGCCTGTTCTGGCACTTCTGCGGGTGCTGCCTGCTTCTGAGAGGACTCCTTATCTTGCTCCACGCCCCCTCTGTCCCCAGACGCAATTGGCAACATCCTGGTCCTTCCTGGGCCACAGCAGCATCCAAAACCCTTAACTGCACAATTTGCAGCTAGCAAGGCTTGTTGGCGGTCTTTCTTCAGGAAAACACTTCTGCACGACTCTCCACGGCGTGAGGGATCCGTCCTCCAAAGGGGAAGTTCCTAGCCCTTGTCTTTCCTGCAGAATCTTCAGCTTCTACTGTCCAGTAGCAGCTTCTTTGCACCCACAGCTGGCATTTCCTGGGCATCTGCCCATTTCCGACTTGCTTGTGACTTTTGGACTTGGTCCCCTTGTTCCACAGGTACCCTCGTTTGGAAATCCATTGTTGTTGCATTGCTGATTTGTGTCTTTCCTGCAGAATTCCCCTATCACGACTTCTATGTCCTTTGGGGAACTTTAGTGCACTTTGTACTCACTTTTCAGGGTCTTGGGGTGGGCTATTTTTCTAACCCTAACTGTTTTCTTACAGTCCCAGCGACCCTCTACAAGGTCACATAGGTTTGGGGTCCATTTGTGGTTCGCATTCCACTTTTGGAGTATATGGTTTGTGTTGCCCCTATCCCTATGTGTCCCCATTGCATCCTATTGTAACTATACATTGTTTGCACTGTTTTCTAATACTATTACTGCATATTTTGGTATTGTGTACATATATCTTGTGTATATTTGCTATCCTCATACTGAGGGTACTCACTGAGATACTTTTGGCATATTGTCCTAAAAATAAAGTACCTTTATTTTTAGTATATCTGTGTATTGTGTTTTCTTATGATATTGTGCATATGACACTAGTGGTACTGTAGGAGCTTCACTCGTCTCCTTGGTCAGCCTAAGCTGCTCTGCTAAGCTACCATTATCTATCAGCCTAAGCTGCTAGACACCCTATACACTAACAAGGGATAACTGGGCCTGGTGCAAGGTGTAAGTACCCCTTGGTACTCACTACAAGCCAGTCCAGCCTCCTACATTGGTTGTGCAGTGGTGGGATAAGTGCTCTGTAACTACTTACCACTTTTGTCATTGTACTTTTCATAAGAGAAAAATATACAAAACAAGTTCAGTGTATGTACACCTAACCAAAACGTTTTGCATTTCTTTTCTCACCTCTTTTCTAAAGTGCTGAAAAGTACCTCTAAACTTTCTAAAAAGTTCTTAAAAAGTTTTAAAAGTTTTTTTTTCTGTCTTTCCAAAAATTCTGAAAAACTTTTTCTTCACTTTTTCTGTCACTTAAACACTGTCTAAAATGTCTGGCACAGGCCAAACTGTTGATCTGTCCAAACTTGCTTATGATTACCTTAGCTGGAAAGAAGCAAGGAGTCTCTGCATAGATAGAGGTTTAAGTGTAAGGAAGAATCCTTCTAGAGAACTGTTAGTGAATATGCTTGTTGAACAGGATAAGGCCAGAGCTGGCACTACTGTTGAAAAGTTAGCTGATGGTTCCCACTCTGATTCCGGGGCACCCCTAGCAAAAGAAGTGGGAGGGAAACTTCCAAGCCTGCCCACTAGCAGACAACCTAGCATAGTTGGAACTGATGTTGAGTCACATCATACAGATAGTGTGGTCTCACATCTCAGTAAGAGTATTCCTTCTCATCATAGTAGAAGTGCTGTTTCTGTGAGCCAAGCTGTTAGGGTGCCTTCTGTTAGGGACAGGTCTCCTTCTGTCCTTTCTCATCATACTTCTGTTTCTAGACATGTCCCTCCCACCCACCCTGATGACAGATTGTTAGAAAGGGAGCTCAATAGATTGAGAGTGGAACAAACCAGACTGAAGCTCAAAAAGCAACAGCTGGATTTGGATAGACAGTCCTTAGAAGTAGAGAAAGAAAGACAGAAGTTGGGTTTAGAAACCCATGGTGGCAGCAGCAGTATTCCCAATAGTCATCCTGCAAAAGAGCATGATTCTAGGAATCTGCACAAGATAGTTCCCCCTTATAAGGAGGGGGATGACATTAACAAGTGGTTTGCTGCACTTGAGAGGGCCTGTGCTGTACAGGATGTCCCTCAAAGGCAGTGGGCTGCTATTCTATGGCTATCATTTAGTGGAAAGGGTAGGGATAGGCTCCTTACTGTGAAAGAAAGTGAAGCCAATGATTAAAAAGTTCTTAAGAATGCACTCCTGGATGGTTATGGCTTAACCACTGAACAGTACCGGATGAAGTTCAGAGAGACCAAAAAGGAGTCTTCACAAGACTGGGTTGATTTTGTTGACCATTCAGTGAAGGCCTTGGAGGGGTGGTTACATGGCAGTAAAGTTACTGATTATGAAAGCCTGTATAACTTGATCATGAGAGAGCATATACTTAATAACTGTGTGTCTGATTTGTTGCACCAGTACCTGGTGGACTCTGATCTGACCTCTCCCAAAGAATTGGGAAAGAAGGCAGACAAATGGGTCAGAACAAGGTTGAACAGAAAAGTTCATACAGGGGGTGACAAAGACGGCAACAAGAAGAAGGATGGTAAGTCTTCTGACAAGGGTGGGGACAAATCTAAAAATGAGTCTTCATCAGGCCCACAAAAAAACTCTGGTGGGGGTGGTGGGCCCAAATCCTCCTCTAATCAAAACAGAGAAAAGAAACCATGGTGCTATTTATGTAAAATAAAAGGCCATTGGACAACAGATCCCAGTTGTCCAAAGAAAAGCACCAAGCCTCCTACCACTACAACCCCTACTGCTACACCTAGTGTCCCTACTAATAGCAGTGGTGGTGGGAGCAAACCTACTAATAGCCAATCCAAGGGAGTAGCTGGGCTCACTTTTGGTAACTTAGTTGGGGTTGGTCTTGTTAGGGAGACCACAGAGGCTGTGTTAGTCTCTGAGGGGGCTATTGATTTAGCCACCTTAGTTGCTTGTCCCCTTAACATGGATAAGTACAAGCAGCTACCCCTAATAAATGGTGTTGAGGTTCAGGCCTACAGGGACACTGGTGCCAGTGTTACTATGGTAATAGAGAAACTGGTCCACCCTGAACAACACCTACTTGGTCACCAGTACCAAGTAACCGATGCTCACAACAACACACTTAGCCACCCCATGGCTGTTGTAAATCTCAACTGGGGGGGGTTACTGGTCCAAAGAAAGTTGTGGTAGCCTCAGATTTACCTGTAGACTGTCTACTAGGAAATGATTTGGAGACATCAGCTTGGTCAGATGTGGAGTTGGAGGCCCATGCAGCAATGCTGGGCATCCCAGGGCATATTTTTGCTTTAACCAGGGCTCAGGCCAAAAAGCAAAAAGGACAGGGTGACTTGGATCCTGGAACAATGGACCAAGTGCTCCCTAAAGCTAGGGCTAGTAGAAGTAAAGCACTACCTACTATCCCTCCCTCTACAGTGGATTCAACTTCTGAGGAAGAAGAATTTCCACCCTGTGCAGAACCTACACCAGAGGAGCTGGAAGCAGACACTGCTGAGCATTTGGGTGAAGGGGGGCCTGCCAGGGAGTAGCTGAGTGTGGCACAGCAAACCTGTCCCACACTAGAGGGTCTAAGACAGCAAGCTGTCAAACAAGCTAATGGGGATGTCAGTGACTCTCACAGAGCTTACTGGGAGGACAACCTCTTGTACACTGAAGCAAGGGATCCTAAACCTGGAACTGCCAGGAGGTTAGTGATTCCTCAGGAGTACAGAAAGTTCCTCCTAACTCTAGCCCACGACATTCCCCTAGCTGGACATTTGGGACAAATGAAAACTTGGGACAGACTTGTTCCCTTGTTTCATTGGCCTAGAATGTCAGAGGACACAAAATAATTTTGCAAGTCCTGTGAAACCTGTCAAGCCAGTGGCACTCCAAAGGCACCCCTTATTCCACTGCCTGTGGTTGGGGTTCCCTTTGAAAGGGTAGGGGTTGACATAGTTGGCCCCCTTGACCCTCTTACTGCTTCAGGCAATAGGTTTATCTTGGTGGTAGTGGACCATGCCATAAGATATCCTGAAGCAATTCCTCTAAGGACCACTACAGCTCCTGCAGTGGCAAAGGCCCACCTAGGAATCTTTTCCAGGGTGGGCTTCCCAAAAGAGGTGGTATCAGACAGGGGAAGCAATTTCATGTCTGCTTACTTAAAGGCCATGTGGAAGGAGTGTGGTGTTACATACAAATTCACTACACCCTATCATCCACAAACAAATGGACTGGTGGAAAGATTTAACAAAACTCTCAAAGGTATGATAATGGGACTCCCTGAAAAACTCCGCAGGAGATGGGATGTCCTGTGACCTTGCCTCCTTTTTGCTTACAGGGAGGTACCCCAGAAAGGAGTGGGCTTCAGCCCCTTTGAACTCCTATTTGGTCACCCTGTGAGAGGTCCTCTAACACTTGTTAAGGAGGGTTGGGAACAACCTTTAAAAGCTCCAAAGCAAGACATAGTGGACTATGTACTTGGCCTAAGATCTAGGATGGCTGAGTACATGAAAAAGGCCAGTAAAAACCTCCAGGCCAGCCAAGAGCTCCAAAAGCAATGGCATGACCAGAAGGCTGTTTTGGTTCAGTACCAACCAGGGCAGAAAGTGTGGGTCTTGGAGCCTGTGGCCCCAAGAGCACTCCAAGATAAATGGAGTGGACCCCACATAATTGTTGAAAAGAAGGGTGAAGTCACCTACTTAGTTGACTTAGGCACTGCCAGGAGTCCCCTTAGGGTGCTCCATGTCAATCGCCTGAAACCCTACTATGACAGGGCTGATCTCACCCTGCTCATGGCAACTGATAAGGGACAGGAAGAAGAGAGTGACCCTCTCCCTGATCTCTTCTCTTCCACAGAACAAGATGCTCTAGTGGAAGGTGTAGTTTTGGCTGATTGTCTTACTGCTGAGCAGAAAGACCATTGCATAAATCTCCTGGGTCAGTTTTCTGAACTCTTCTCTACTGTGCCAGGTACCACTTCTTGGTGTGAGCACACTATAGATACTGGAGACAGCTTGCCTGTCAAAAGTAAAATCTATAGGCAGCCTGACCATGTCAGGGACTGTATAAAGCAAGAGGTGCAGAAAATGTTAGAACTAGGAGTGGTTGAGCACTCTGAAAGTCCATGGGCTTCTCCTGTGGTACTTGTACCAAAACCTCATTCCAAAGATGGAAAGAAGGAAATGCGGTTTTGTGTTGACTACAGAGGTCTCAACCAGGTAACCAAAACTGATGCTCACCCTATACCCAGGGCAGATGAGCTCATAGATACACTGGCATCTGCCGAAGTATCTAAGCACTTTTGACTTGACTGCAGGGTATTGGCAGATCAAATTATCAGAAGATGCAAAAGCAAAAACTGCATTTTCAACCATTGGAGGCCATTACCAATTCACAGTAATGCCTTTTGGATTGAAAAATGCACCTGCCACTTTTCAGAGGTTGGTGAACACAGTCCTGCAAGGGCTGGAAGCTTTTAGAGCAGCATATCTGGACGATATAGCTGTCTTTAGCTCCAGCTGGGATGATCACCTGGTCCACCTATGGAAAGTTTTGGAGGCCCTGCAAAAGGCAGGCCTCACTATCAAGGCTTCAAAGTGCCAGATAGGGCAGGGGAAGGTGATTTATCTGGGACACCTTGTTGGTGGGGAACAGATTGCACCTCTTCAGGGGAAAATCCAAACTATTATAGATTGGGTTCCCCCTACTACTCAGACAAAGGTGAGAGCCTTCCTAGGCCTCACTGGGTATTACAGGAGGTTCATTAAGAACTATGGCTCCATTGCAGCCCCTCTTAATGACCTCACATCCAAGAAAGGGGCTGATTCTAATTCTGGCGGGCGGCGGAGGCCGCCCGCCAGAATTCCGCCCCCATAATACCGCTCCGCGGTCAGAAGACCGCGGAGGGTATTATGAGTTTTTCCCTGGGCTGGCGGGCGGTCTCCAAAAGACCGCCCGCCAGCCCAGGGAAAAACTCCCTTCCCACGAGGATGCCGGCTCGTAATCGAGCCGGCGGAGTGGGAAGGTGTGACGGGTGCAGTAGCACCCGTCGCGTATTTCAGTGTCTGCAAGGCAGACACTGAAATACCTTGCGGGGCCCTCTTACGGGGGCCCCTGCCGTGCCCATGCCATTGGCATGGGCACGGCAGGGGCCCCCAGGGGCCCCGCGAACCCCCCTACCGCCATCCTGTTCATGGCGGCTTTCCCGCCATGAACAGGATGGCGGTAGGGGGGGTCAGAATCCTCATGGCTGCGGAGCGCGCTCCGCAGCCATGGAGGATTCAAACAAGCAGCGGAAAGTCGGCGGGAGACCGCTGACTTTCCGTTTCTGACCGCGGCTGAACCGCCACGGTCAGAATGCTCGTTGGAGCACCGCCAGCCTGTTGGCGGTGCTCCCGTGGTCGGTGGCCCTGGCGGCCACCGGCCGCCAGGGTCAGAATGACCCCCAAAATGCCTAAAAAGGTATTATGGACAGCAAACTGTCAGAAAGCTTTTGAGGAGCTGAAGCAGGCCATGTGCTCTGCACCTGTCCTGAAAAGCCCTTGTTACTCTAAAAAATTCTATGTCCAAACTGATGCATCTGAATTAGGAGTAGGGGCAGTCCTATCACAACTTAATTCTGAGGGCCAGGATCAACCTGTTGCTTTTATTAGTAGGAGGTTGACCCCTAGAGAAAAGCGTTGGTCTGCCATAGAGAGTCTGGGTCTGCTGTGGTCTGTGGTCTGGGCACTGAAGAAGCTGAGGCCATACCTGTTTGGCACTCACTTCATTGTTCAGACAGACCACAAACCTCTACTTTGGCTAAAACAAATGAAAGGTGAAAATCCTAAATCATTGAGGTGGTCCATATCCCTACAGGGAATGGACTATACAGTGGAACATAGACCTGGGAGTAGCCACTCCAATGCAGATGGACTCTCCAGATATTTCCACTTAGACAATGAAGACTCATCAGGTCATGGCTAATCTTATTGTCCTTCGTTTGGGTGGGGGGGGTGTTGTGTAGGAAAGTACCATCTTGCCTGGCATGTTACCCCCATTTTTCACTGTATATATGTTGTTTTAGTTGTATGTGTCACTGGGACCCTGCCAGCCAGGGCCCCAGCGCTCATAAGTGTGCCTGAATGTGTTACCTGTGTTATGACTAACTGTCTCACTGAGGCTCTGCTAATCAGAACCTCAGTGGTTATGCTCTCTCATTTCTTTCAAATTGTCACTAACAGGCTAGTGGCCAATTTTACCAATTTACATTGGCATACTGGAACACCCTTATAATTCCCTAGTATATGGTACTGAGGTACCCAGGGTATTGGGGTTCCAGGAGATCCTTATGGGCTGCAACATTTCTTTTGCCACCCATAGGGAGCTCTGACAATTCTTACACAGGCCTGCCACTGCAGCCTGAGTGAAATAACGTCCACGTTATTTCACAGCCATTTTACACTGCACTTAAGTAACTTATAAGTCACCTATATGTCTAACCTTTACCTGGTAAAGGTTGGGTGCTAAGTTACTTAGTGTGTGGGCACCCTGGCACTAGCCAAGGTGCCCCCACATTGTTCAGGGCCAATTCCCCGGACTTTGTGAGTGCGGGGACACCATTACACGTGTGCACTACATATAGGTCACTACCTATATGTAGCTTCACAATGGTAACTCAGAATATGGCCATGTAACATGTCTATGAGCATGGAATTGCCCCCTCTATGCCATCCTGGCATAGTTGGCACAATCCCATGATCCCACAGGTCTGTAGCTCAGACCTGGGTACTGCCAAACTGCCTTTCCCGGGGTTTCACTGCAGCTGCTGCTGCTGCCAACCCCTCAGACAGGTTTCTGCCCTCCTGGGGTCCAGCCAGGCCTGGCCCAGGAAGGCAGAACAAAGGACTTCCTCAGAGAGAGGGTGTTACACCCTCTCCCTTTGGAAAATGGTGTTAGGGCTGGGGAGGAGTAGCCTCCCCCAGCCTCTGGAAATGCTTTCATGGGCACAGATGGTGCCCATTTCTGCATAAGCCAGTCTACACCGGTTCAGGGACCCCTCAGCCTTGCTCTGGCGCGAAACTGGACAAAGGAAAGGGGAGTGACCACTCCCCTGACCTGCACCTCCCCTGGGAGGTGCCCAGAGCTCCTCCAGTGTGCTCCAGACCTCTGCCATCTTGGACCAGAGGTGCTGCTGGCACACTGGACTGCTCTGAGTGGCCAGTGCCAGGAGG
Source organism: Pleurodeles waltl (assembly GCF_031143425.1). NCBI lineage: Eukaryota > Metazoa > Chordata > Amphibia > Caudata > Salamandridae > Pleurodeles > Pleurodeles waltl. The sequence continues at coordinate 1,116,470,095 of NC_090445.1, forward strand.
TGACGTCAGAGACTCCTTCTGATAGGCTCCTTCAGGTGTTGCTAGCCTATCCTCTCTCCTAAGTAGCCAAACCCTCTTTTCTGGCTATTTAGGGTCTTTGTCTTTGGGGATTCCTTAGATAACGAATGCAAGAGCTCATCCGAGTTCCTCTGCATCTCTCTCTTCACCTTCTGCCAAGGAATCGACTGCTGACCGCGCTGGAAGCCTGCAAAACTGCAACAAAGTAGCAAAGACGACTACTGCAACTCTGTAACGCTGATCCTGCCGCCTTCTCGACTGCTTTCCTGGTGGTGCTTGCTGTGGGGGTAGTCTGCCTCCTCTCTGCACTAGAAGCTCCGAAGAAATCTCCCGTGGGTCGACGGAATCGTCCCCCTGCAACCGCAGGCACCAAAGAACTGCATCACCAATACCCTGGGTCTCCTCTCAGCACGACGAGCGAGGTCCCTTGAATCCAGCAACTCTGTCCAAGTGACTTCCACAGTCCAGTGACTCTTCAGTCCAAGTTTGGTGGAGGTAAGTCCTTGCCTCCCCACGCTAGACTGCATTGCTGGGAACCGCGACTTTTGCAGCTACTCCGGCCTCCGCGCACTTCCGGCGGAAATCCTTTGTGCACAGTCCAGCCTGGGTCCACGGCACTCTAACCTGCATTGCACGACCTCCTAAGTTGTCCTCCGGCGGCGTGGGACTCCTTTGTGCAACTTCGGGTGAGCACTGTTTCACTCCACTTCGTAGTGCCTGTTCCGGCACTTCTGCGGGTGCTGCCTGCTTCTGAGAGGGCTCCTTGTCTTGCTCCACGCCCCCTCTGTCCCCAGACACAATTGGCGACATCCTGGTCCCTCCTGGGCCACAGCAGCATCCAAAAACCCTAACCGCACGATTTGCAGCTAGCAAGCCTTGTTGGCGGTCTTTCTTCAGGAAAATACTTCTGCACGACTCTCCACGGCGTGAAGGATCCGTCCTCCAAAGGGGAAGTTCCTAGCCCTTGTCGTTCCTGCAGAATCTTTAGCTTCTACTGTCCAATAGCAGCTTCTTTGCACCCACAGCTGGCATTTCCTGGGCATCTGCCCATCTCCGACTTGCTTGTGACTTTTGGACTTGGTCCCCTTGTTCCACAGGTACCCTCGTTTGGAAATCCATCATTGTTGCATTGCTGATTTGTGTCTTTCCTGCAGAATTCCCCTATAACGACTTCTATGTCCTTTGGGGAACTTTAGTGCACTTTGCACTCACTTTTCAGGGTCTTGGGGTGGGCTATTTTTCTAACCCTAACTGTTTTATTACAGTCCCAGTGACCCTCTACAAGGTCACATAGGTTTGGGGTCCATTCGTGGTTCGCATTCTACTTTTGGAGTATATGGTTTGTGTTGCCCCTATCCCTATGTGTCCCCATTGCATCCTATTGTAACTATACATTGTTTGCACTGTTTTCTAATACTATTACTGCATATTTTGGTATTGTGTACATATATCTTGTGTATATTTGCTATCCTCATACTGAGGGTACTCACTGAGATACTTTTGGCATATTGTCATAAAAATAAAGTACCTTTATTTTTAGTATATCTGTGTATTGTGTTTTCTTATGATAATGTGCATATGACACTAGTGGTACAGTAGGAGCTTCACTCGTCTCCTAGTTCAGCCTAAGCTGCTCTGCTAAGCTACCATTATCTATCAGCCTAAGCTGCTAGACACCCTATACACTAACAAAGGATAACTGGGCCTGGTGCAAGGTGTAAGTACCCCTTGGTACTCACTACAAGCCAGTCCAGCCTCCTACACAGGGGGATGGGCATCGGCACTACCAAGGGGCAGAGGAGGACTTGGAGGTGGAAGGGCTGAACTTTAGGAGGGACACAGAGCACTTGGGGGTTTCACAGGGTGGGAGAGGGAACAGAGAAAACTCAGAGAGGAAATGATTCTTAAACATACGAGGGCGGTCATGGCAAAAAGATTTGGGAGTGAAGGGAGAAAAAGTGGTTGTGAGATGTGTCTTGTTGGATGTCTTGGGTGCAAGTGCGTGCGTCCAATGCTCGTGGGTGCTGGGTGTCTGTTGGGGGGTGAGTGTGGGCGTTTAGGTGTCTTGGGAGGAGGGGAGGAGGTGCTGGGAGATGTCATGGTGGATGGCTGACTGTCTGTTGGGGTAGTGTTAGCAGGTATGGTACATGTGCTGCATGTGGGGGTGTCGGTGGTTGTGGTGGGTGTAGATGTGGTGACTGGTGTAGATGTCTGCAGGTCTGCTATTGTGCTGACTGTGGGTAAGATAGGACTGGTGGCTTGATCTGTGAATGATGGTGTGCTAACTGCAGGTGTGTCTGGTGTAGTGTCTGTGAAGAAGGGGATGGTGGGGTTGTCAGTGCAGGGAGTGGATGTTGGTGTGTTCCTAGTGTGCATGCCGGTTGTGGATTTTGTAGTGCTTGTGTCTGTCTGAGCTCCACTTGTCTTGAGGTGGATGCATGCTTGTGTGTATGTGTGCTTTGGATGGGTTAGGTGAAAGGAGTTTGAGATTGGGTAGAGCTAATTGGAGTGGGAGGGGGACAGGAGACAAAGGAAGACTGGCTGCCGTCAGAGTGGCTGCCAAAGTCTGAAAGGATCTCTGTAGGCCAGCTATGGCACCGTGAAAGCCCTCCAGGAATGCATTGCTCTGGTGGACTTGAGCTGCCAATCCCTGGATGGCATTCATGGTGGTGGACTGACCCACAGAGATGAACGTCAGGAGGTCAAGAGCCTCCTCACTAAGGGCAGCAGGGCTGACTGGGGCAGGGGCAGAGATGCCTGAGGCAAAGGAGACGCCCACCCTCCTGGGCGTGTGGGCATGGGCAATTGGGTGGGGAGAAACTGGGAAGGGCGGTGGAGGTGGTGGCGGACAAAGAGGGTGCTGGAGTGGTCCCTCATGGGTCAGCCACTACCAGGGAGTGTCCACCGTAGGAGGATTCAGAAGAAGAGGTGGTAGATCCAGTCTCCCCCGTGGCACTCCCCTTGCCCTCTGTCCCACTGGGTCCCTCGCTCTCACTGGTGGTAGCTTCCTGGGCCCTGTGGGCTGCTGCTTCCCCACTCGCCTGTGCCCCTTCTCCTTCGCCAGATGATGCTGGTGCACACAAAGAGAGAGAGAGGGAGGGGTAGAGAGACAGATAGGGGGAAAAGGGTCAACATACACCTCCCATAGACACGGCTAAACATGTTAATCTGTGACAATGCATATCATAGCTAGGCAATGGCAACTTCCATTACACATTATCTACATCATGTCTTTACATGTCACTACTACCCACACCTGTATGCCAACCCTCACACCTACATCAATACCTAAATAGGGCAGCACTACTAGAGTCATCCCCAGGATGCCAACCAAAGCCCTGTTAGCTGGCACAGCATGCCCTGGAAGCAGTATCAATTGTATGCCTGAATACACATCTTACCTCTGCATACCCCTTTCACCCATTGGATGTGCAGCTGACTGAACACAACACTCAAGGCCTCTAAAGCAGCAACACCTGATAAGTCCATGTCCTCTGTGACATGTCAATCACAGTGAAGACAACTCTACTCACAGACCATACTGCACCTACCTGTCATATTACATGGCTGGCCACTCAGTACAGTGATGCCATTATGGAGAACAACTCTGATTTAGCCAATAAAAGTCAGACACCCAAACATTCACATCTGATGTGTACTATGTGAATCTGTGGTATAGCAATGTGATCAGTCAGACCCTATCACAGAACCAGTGCAGCTGACAAACAACCCATGTAACACTACTCAGCATACTACTAAGTGTACCAACAATGGGCCATATACCACATATAACATATCCAAACACATCCACTGAGTGCAGTCACAACAGATGTACCACTGGAACACACATATAACATCATGGACCACTTCCAATGCCACCACACATGCAGGTATACCAGTTGGACTATGCACCATTACAACTCCAGCCTCACACACACCATTCCACAAATGGCAAAACCTGCCACAGAGCCCAGACAACACACATCTCAGAGGGGAAGGTTTAGCATTCATTAGGTTTACATGGACAAACACCACTAGATGTACACCAATTACACACCCCACTACTATACAAGGCAGCCTGAGGAGACCGGTCCCAATACTGAATCACATCAGCACGCAATGTGTCGTGCAATTCCCAATCCACTCCTAATCTGTCACTACCTATTGCCCAAATCAAGCTGTGATAATCACAGGCCATCAGATCTGCCCCCAAATATCCATTATGACATAATGTAGGCAGTTACTCAGCATTGCAGCATAGGAATTGCTAGGGATTTGTCATACATGCCATGTACACACCATGGTGACAAATATGGGACCTCCCAGGGCAACTACCACCTCTAGTAACATCCCACAGGTTTAAAGGCCACATACCCCCAAGTATAGCTCCTAGGAATGCATGATGTGTGCAATCAGGCCTCGTTTATTCTACATATTTCAGTATCCTGGTTTGGCTACCTACACATACCCTACAGTCAGCAGATCACCTGTATATGCTTAGTGAGCTATCAGGTCTACAGTCCTGTCCCATGAGGGCCATTTCTGTGGTGGAACTGTAATGCCAGCCCCACAATCTGTCAATACCAGATACAGTACATGATGTATACAGTTGCAGAGATAAAAGGAGAGTCACACAGTAGTATATACAGGTAGGCTACAAAGACAGCAGTGGACTGACACCTCAGAGCGACTAATGCAGATGTATGGAGATGGTCATACACAATGCTTAGGATGATCCAAACACTCACAACCACTGTATGGCCAGGATGGGGTAATACATGTGCCTGTATCATCAGTGCATCTCCACTATACAGACATGGAGAGGTATGAAAATGTGAGATGAACATCCACTGACAGTAAAGCATTTAAACACATATACTCTGCCAGGGTGCCTAATACCATAACCACTTGACGATAAACATGTAGCATAAATGATAATGTCGCTTTGCCTGCAGTGAGGCACCCCTTCCCATTTAAGGCCAACAAAGTCCCAGGATACAGTCAGTACTCACCCCCTGTGGTTGCTGTGCTTCCCTCAAATGCCCATCCTCCTCAGGGTAGGCCACCACCACCAAAATGCAGGCCAAAGGGGGCTCATGGGCCAAAGGGCACTCCTACCTCATTGGGAGGACATACCCAGCTGGTCCTCCACGGTCTTCCAGGCCCAGCGTCTCAGGTCCCCCAACTGCTTGCGACAATGGGTGCTGCACCGGCTATGGACAACCAGGGTCCACACTTGCTTAGCGATGTGGCACGCCATATCCCCTTCTGGTTGGCGTCTACCTGCATGGGTGACACAGACTGAAGGAGAAAGTCACATAGACTGCACCATACCAACAGTAGTGGACTATAAACATCAGACTCACCCAATGGCCACACATACCCATTGTCACGGTTCACATGCCTTAACTCCATGCCCCCTGCATTCATGTACTCCCTAATCAGTATACTTATGCTATTCACCCTCATGCACACCCCTATCACACATGATTATGGCATTGCTATCACCTGCTCCTCTGCTGCCCAATCCACCTGTCCATACAGGGGTAGGGCCCCTTCCACCAGCTTCTCCAGCTCTTCTTGGGTAAAGGCTGAGGCGCAATCACCTGCAGGATGTGCATGATGGCTCCTAGATACAGTACACAGCAGCTCACGTTGTGAAGATCTTGCTTGCAAGAGTTTCAGGAGTCAAGTAAGCAAGGCTGCAGAAAATGGCGGTCACGGCCACAACGTACTGGACTATCCCCACCGGCTGTAATCACCATTGGCCCCAGTCCCCCATAGGCAGCAATGTTAACCAATGAGAAGTTGCACAGCGGTTGCGACCACCTACCGCCATGATGACATATGCCGGTGGACTTAGGTCACTTCCACCTGTCCTGTGCAGCAGGGCACGGGCTGTCATTTTATGCACATATGATGCCTTGCTGCAGCTACATAGTGCGCCATACACATTTTTTTTACCAGAATGAGGCGCATGTCTATGTTGTGCCATCATGGGTAGGCCGATACATGTGACATGCATATCACAGAGATCTCATATGGCCGGTCGTCAGATGATGTGCATGTCCTGATACTCAGAGCCTCATAGGTGGTATATCCATATAGGTATATAGCATGACTACATACATGCTCAGTGCAGGGCAGCTCGCTGTACCACACATGGAACATTACACATATAATGTAGGTTACAAACTATTGATCAGGGGCAGCACCCCTGAAATAGAGGCCATGGCGGCAGTTTGGGCCTGCCACTGCTGCATGACGTTTGGTTTCCCCTCAACGTGGTGATTATCTGGCCCATCCTGTATTGGGCTTGATTATATGCTCCCAGGACCTGGGAGACGGCTTCCTGGTCAGGTGTCTGCCTTGTCTGCCCTGTCCCCGGCTCACAGCAGCATGACCTTCATTGTCTTGGGTGTGAGGGGTCGACTCTGGTCCCGCTACTGTGGGGCACACTATTGATTGAACAGTTCTTGGGACACAGGTTTGGGGACAACGTGTTGGCTGTGATGTTAGTGCCACAGGGTGGGGGGGTTTGATGTGAGCAGAGTGAGGCAGGGAGTGGTGGACTGATCAGGGGTCCCAGATTGGCCAGGTAGATCATCACTGTCCAGACATCCAGTGGCGTTGTCCTCACTGTGGCCTTCATCCTGAGGAGGACTGGCAGTCTCTGGTATCCTCTCCATGATGGTGATGGCAGGGGTCCCTGTGGATGGAGTGAGAGAGGGTTAAATGGTGGAGGTTTCAATGTTTGCCTCTTTGTCTGATGCATACAGTGGCTTGACTTGACTCCCAGCAATGACAGGTAAAGCACTGCTAACACAGTTTATGAATAGTGGACTGTGAAATATGTACCAAGCTCCATAATGGTTTTTGTCGGTCAGGCTTGGTATCTTTAGGTTGGTGGGTGGGTTCTGTTTCTGTGTGATGGTACACAACAGGCGTGCCCTGTTAGCAGGTGGCGATTCAGGCTTGCTAGTTGTGAGTGGGTATGGCTGTACATTGCAGCATGGTGACCAAGTGGAAGGGAGTATATGTGTATGCAAGATTGCTTGTTCTGTCTGTGCATGGAGCATACCTTCCTACTTACAAGCCCATGGTCAGGGTTGTTGATCTGGATAAACGGTCCTTAAGTTTGGTCACAGTGCTGTGTCTGGCGTTGTTTGGCATTGTGTTGTGCCACAGCACTGCTGTCATTGCCATGTTGTGGTCCTCAGTCGAAGCATCTAGTAGGTGTAGCTGGTGCAATAGTCATTCATGCAAGAGAAGTGACGTGATGTGCACATTGCAGGTTTTGATGGAGATGGGCAGGTGCATTGTTGGAGTTATAGTGATTGTGAGTGGCAGTCCTATCCGTGCACTTGGCAGGGACTGTGTGGGCATTGGGGCTGGGTGGTAGTGTGGCATGCAGGAGAGGGCCTTTGGGTGATTGGGTGGGAGGGACAGTGGAAGATTGGGTGAATTGGGCAGTGATTGGGTGGTGAGGAGGCATGCTGGGCAAGACGATTGTGGTGGGGGAGTGTTAGTTACTCACCAGAGTCCAGTCATACGGGTATTCCAGTCAGGCCCTCTGGATGCAGGATGTCCGAGACCTTCTCCTCTCACGATGTGAACTTGTGGAGTTTGTGACAAACTTAGGGCCATATTTATGACCTGGTTTGCGTCCCTCTTTCACCGCGATGCAAAACTAAAGTCAGATTTTTGAAGCTACCTAATGCGACTTTGTGTGGCTGTGAGTGGGATCACATTTTTTGAATAATGCCATGCAGTACAGATCACTGTGTTGCATTTCTCTGCACAAGGAAGGAGTTCCATGGGAGTTACATTGGTGTACCCACACAACACCCATGGTTTTTTGATACATTTTCAGAGTTACCAAACCTGGGAATGTGCCAAAAAGATAAGCCTCCCAGGACAGGCACAACTAGGAGAGATATCTTCATTTCTTCTTCTATGTGTGCTGAATTCTGAAGCACACATAGAAAGAGGAATGTACTGTATTGAATAAATATGGTGCATTCCTGTCCTTTCCATGTGACGCAGGGCTGTGCAGCAGGATGAATTGTTGTGCTGCCCTGCGCCACAAAATCATAAATATTTCCCATAGTTTTTCATGCTTATATGGGAAGTCCAAAACAATAAAATGAGTTAGTTTAGACCTGGCATCAAAACGAAAATGTGCATTGAGACCATTTCCTTAAATTGAGTATCTTGCTCAGTTTGATTCAGACAGTACTGAGCTCCTTAAAACAAATATGATTGACACCTATTATCTTAATCAAAGGATCTTATAGTCCCTAAGCAGAATTTGGCTAAAAGTGATCTTTCCCACAGGCTCAGGATCCAGCTAAAATATTGCTTGAGGCTGGTTGTAGTTTGTAAAATTACATAATCACTCAAGATGGGTTTCCTGAGCTGGTCCTGTTACCGGGAGGTCTCGGTGAGATTCAAAAAGAGCTGTTTGACCTTTGGCACACCAGCTTTGGTGAAGGGGTGGGGGTAGAGATGAAAACATATCCTACCAGCCAATAGCTTTAGCCATAGATCTCACGTAGTTCAGTCAGGGGATAGCAAGGCCCCTATCACAGTTCAAGCAGTCAAAAATGATCTCTCTATTACGGGTTGTAAACTGGTTAGCTCAAAGTGAAATCCAAAAGATGAGCGGGCCATCCTAATCAGATCTGACAAATAGCTGATGTCCATGTAGGAAAAAATGTGGGGTCAGGGGAGGTAGCCCAAGGATCTCAGTGGAAAAAAACTCTCTATGGCCCACACCCCATGGCATGCCTTAAGACCTGTAGGTATTTATGCTGGAAAATCTCCAAGGGGGACTAAACTGGTTTGTTGCCCACTGTCTTGGCTAACTCAAACAGTACACTCACAGAACAATTAAAGAGGAGGCACCGATTGAATATACAAGGCAGCCATGAAGATTTCTGGTCAAATACAACCACCAAATAAGGGAAATGATTAACCCTTTCAATGTGCTTACCTTTGATCCAAAGGAACCACAAACCATATATTTAGTTTTAGGGTATTGATGTCCATATCTAAGACATCCATTAAGGTAACAAAATTAATAAATAAGTGCCGGAGACCATTCGGAGTGTGAAACATTAACACTGCATCATCTGCGTAAAGCAGGGTCAGCACAGGTGTAATCCAAATCAAAGGCATGTCTTTCCTCACAGTTGCTAAGCAGGTGTTTAGTCCATTAATATATAGTAAAAATAAACACCTCGTTGTAACTTAAAGGAGTTAGTAAATTCCCCCCTTAGCCCCAATCTAACTGATGCACTAACCCACAGCGTAGAACCCAGAGAAATGTAACCAGGTTCACATCATGCCCAAGGTCATTGAGCATGTCCCAGACTTTGCTACATTTGACTATATCAAACGCACTACTTATGTCCATAAAGGAGAGGAATAGCGAACCTCCCTTAGCAAATGTGTACTTACTATTAAGTAGGTGGAGCTTAAGACATTTTTCAATAGTGCCCAAACCTTCCCTAAACCCATATCGTGCAGGGGACATTATATGGTTTGTTTTAACCAACTCCTCAATATATGCCCGATAATCATTTCCATCAAGTCCAGACGGGAGACTGGTCTATAACACTGTGGATCATCTCTGGAACCTTTTTTGTATACCAGAAAAATCACGGCATTATGCCAAGACTGGGAAAAGCCACATAGGGTTCTGTTGTTGATCACATAAATAATAATCGGGAGCCCAAAACTCCACATTCTCCTAATAAAGGTCCATCGAAACACCATCTGATCTTGGTGCCTTCGTTGATGAGCTCTTAATGATCGCTTCCAAGACCTCAGGTAAATGAAATGTTATGGACAGGGGAAAAAAAGATCGATCCACAGACTTAATAACAGTCAGGCTCATAAAAAAAATGAATAGCTTGAAGTGGATAACCCAATTCTCTGCCAGTGGTCAGGTTCCCATGCACCGCTTAGAACATGTCAAGAGTAATGTCATGGGTAAGGTCATATGACATCACTGATTACATGTTCTAAGCGGTGCCTGTTAGGGGCGCAATTTGTAGTCAGTATTGATAACTATAACTGCTGGATTTCTTTGGTTTTTGTTTAGCTCCAAACATTAACGTTATCAGTGAGAAATTCTCCTAACAATAATGTTACTTAAACCTTTTGTTTTTTTCAGTGAAAAAAATATACATATATTACCTACAGATGGTCGCCAGTTGGTAGTTATAGTTAGGAACTGGGCTCTCATTACAATATCGGCGGTCTTTGAAGCTGCTGCAGCCAGCAGACCGCCAGTGCTGGCAGTCTGATGACTGCAATATTAGAAGTTGTGTGAGGACTTCCTCCCATTTATGGGCAGAAGTCTGACTCCGCCCGCCGTATTACGAGTAGTACGCATTACGGCTAAGACCTGTATCAATACGTATAAGTCTAAGCCTAATTCATCAACATAGCTTGTTTTATCCAAATTACTAGCATCATGGTTGGATTGTTTTTAACAACGCTCAATATGTATTGTCAGAATGTGTGTTGTTCTCCATAGATCATCCCTTGCTTTTGCCTAGGTCCTTGCTTTATTTCAAAGTATGTCTGTTGTTGTACTTAAAAAACAGGTTCCGAACTCTATTTGCACATGAAGGAATAGTGCTTGTAAGTGTTCTTTTCACCTATTTACATAATTCACATATGTGTATACATATTGTAAATGTGTCTTCATATTAACAAGTATTGCCATTACAAATGACAACTACTGTGATGCCCTGTTTTTGTTTCTGGAAAACATTAGTGCAACGTGATGTTGTGTAAACCTCTCTTTTTTCCATATATGCACATGTATTTGTCAATCACCATTTTGTGTTATGCATGAAAATGTCATTTGTTGTGTTGATCTAGTTGTCACCTTCTTTTTACTCCATGGAGTTGATGTAATTTCTTACATTATTCACTGTCTGTTGAATCAAAGATGACAATATGCTACTGTCAATATGAACCCCAGAAAGCTCAATGTATTGGTGTCATACATTTGTAAGTAACTGTTCTTTGTCAAAATTTTAGATAATTATTACAACTCATGCATAAACCCAAGTAGTCTGTGCCATTTTGAATTTGATGCTCCATGACCTTGACACCATGGAATATTGGGAAATAATCCAAATAAACATATTCAATAGGCAAATTATTACTGAGTCATGTCATCAGGTGGAGCAAGACATCCTGCCTCACTTTAGGAATTCCACATCAATTACACCAATAGTCATAATCATGGCAGTACTACATTTTGTGGCCACAGGATCATTTCAATACACTGTGGCAGTATCTAGAGGCATGTCACAACCAACCTTCAGTGGTGTGCTGCAAAATGTTCTTTCTACAATGATGAGACGCGTCAACAGCTTCATACACCTAACACAAAATGAAGATTTAGCCAATGTGAAGGGAGATCAGTATGCTATGGCTTGACATATATATGTGATTTGAGGAAGCTAAGCAGAACATATTGCCTTGGTGGCCATATTCTACAGAAACAGGCATAATACAATCTCCAATACTTATTTTCAATCACTGTGCAAGATGACTCTGCACAAGATGTGTGCATTCAAAGTGGGCATCTGTCCCAGGACCAACCTATGTTCCCTATGTACTTTCCAACAGCAACATATCACTACAAATGTCACAAATTTGAAATGTCCAAATGAAGATGACAAGGTGAAGGGTCCTATAAAACAACAAGACAAACAAAACAAAGATATTCAATGTCAATAAACACAGTAAACAACGTTTGGAAACTTTAATTAACAAACATCTTTGCTCTGGACTTTCCTGAACTACTCACTACTACTAACTTACAGTTACAGACTGATATGTTCACTATGGAACAAGATGTCCTGAGATTTGCTGTTACAATATGTAAAGGTAGGCTTACACTCAGGTAAAGTTGTCAATAACATCTTGACGTATGTCATATCCTTCCTCTTCACCACTGTCATCTTCATTTGGCATTTCAACAACCTCACACGGTGGCTCTTCATGGTCTTCATCCTCTGCGATGAGTGGGATGTTTCGTTTCAGGGCTATGCTGTGCAACATACAGAGGGCAACAGTGATTTGGCACACCTTATCGGGTGAGTAGATGAGGGCTCCAGCGGTTTTCTCCATGGGCCTCACTGAAGCAGACTGCCCCTGGCGTTGTTGGATTCCTCAGCGGCGCTAACAAACATGGTCAGTTAGGATAAGCTGAGTCTCCTACATGAAAGTACAAAATATATTAACAGATAAATTTGCATCAGATTGAACATTCCTAAACTATTTTTAAAAAAATGATTAAATTGCCATATTGTACTTACCAAGTCAGGCCCTCTCAGGTCCGAGTTGTGACATTTGCAGGGTTATGCTGCTGTTACGTAGTAAAAAGGAATCGTGTATGTTCACCCTGGGAAACAGGCACACAAGTTCAGATGTACAAATCTAGTAAGCAGACAATTTGAACATTGATTGAATGGAAGTTCTTTTGATTGCGGTAGGTCTGCTCCCAGGAATGTGGTAGCACAAAGGCAATATGTGAGCCATCAATTGCTCCAACCACATGTGGTATGCCACCCAAAGCATACAAGTTTCTCTTCACATTTGCAAAATCCTCATGTTGTGGAAACTAGATGAAGCTGTTGATGTGCCTCATCATTGAAAAAAAGGACTTCTTGCAGCACACCACTAAAGTTGGTTGTGACATGCCTCAGATACTTCAACAGCGTATTAGAAGAAACAACAAAAACATATAGTACACTGATCGTTTCCTAATAGTTTCCAATAGAGATGCTATATGCCAGAGATACCCTGCTATTCAGGGTTCCACCCTCTTGTTAAAATGAGTACTTAAACGATGTGGGAAAATATAGTCGACATTTTGACCTCTGCTAATTTATGGATCTCCAATTTGCCATAATGGTCTACGGGGCTCACTTTCCTCCGTATCATATTGTGATCGGAAAATGTTCAAGGGAGACCAGCGGGCATGTTAGATTCTTAAGTACTCTTTTAATTTAGTTCTTTCACGGTTTCCTTATTTAATCAGTTCTCTCTATTTGTCTCTCCTGTCAGTGGTCTTGTCTCTGGGTAGTCTTTCTCTTGCAGGTCCTTCCTAAGTTGGTCATCTTTCTGTTCAGGTACTCCTCACGGAATTCAGCAATGACGACACCGGAGGGAAGAGAGAAAAAAAACAACAGATTTAGCAGGTATGCAGGTAGGTAGCTTACAGCCCTACTCCTCGGTTTCTCTCCTTCTTCTGTCTTTTCCCTGTGTTGTTAGTGCAGTGCTTCCTTCTCTCTCTCTTACTTGCAGTTTCTTTTTCCCTTTTTTCATGGTTTAATCCTGTACGTTATCTATGGTTTTTCTTTTCTCTGTTTTTATTGGTTTTCATTTGGTTAGTAACGTGCAGCCCCCTTGTTTTCACCCTGGGTCTCCCTTAAGTTTTTCTTGGTTGTGCGTTCTTTTTCTTCTCTGTTTCCTGTCTTGTGTTTCCCCTTTTTAATTATTTAGTTTGTGCGCTTAGGCTTGCTGCGTGACTCTTCCCTTCTCAATTATGTATTTCATGTGCTTAAACTTGTGGCATGAATTCCCCTTTCGTTCCTTCTCAACCCCCAGTACATCCCTGTACCTGCTCTGGCCACGTTCTTCCTAGAACGTGGCCGGCTCCAGTGTTTTCTCTCCCTCCGCTCGATCTTCGCTTTGGTTTTGTCGCGTCTCACCGCGACCGGGCTGTAAATCTCAATGCTGCAGCTCCGTATATCCTGGCAATGCTGCTTCCTCTTATTTGTTCTAGTACTGTAAAAGGTCCCTGCCAACGGGCTATTGACTTATTTTCCGTAGTTGGTAACAGAACCATCACTTTGTGTCCCTCCGTTAGTTTTTGAACTCTACTGTTCCTATCGTAATAAGTTTTCTGCTTAATTTGGGCTTCTTGTAACTGTCTATGGACGTCCTCCCATACGTTATGCAAGCTGTCTTTTAGCTCACTAGTAGGTGAGTACATCTTTTATTTCTTCCTCGGTTTCCTTCCATTGTTCAGCCAACATTTCTAACAGAGTTCGTTGCTGTCGACCAAACAAGAGTTCAAAGGGGCTATGTCCGGTGGAAGATTGTGGGTGTATTCTTATAGCATATAAAACCCAGGGTAATTTCCTATCCCAATTCTTACCGGATTCACTGATGACTTTTTGCAAGAGAGTTTTGATTGTTTTATTGTAGCATTCAACCAAACCATCTGTCTGGGGGTGATATACAGATGTTCTTATCTGCTGGACCCCAAGAGTATGACAAATCTCAGACATTAACCTGGACATGAAAGGGGTTCCTTGATCTGTCAGGAGTTCTTTCGGGAACCCCACTCGAGAGAAAAACTCAATCATGGCTTGTGCCACACTCTTAGTAGTCATACTTGCCAACGGAACAGCTTCTGGGTATCTGGTTGCATAATCTACCAGGACAAAAAGGTATTGATGACCTCTAGAAGAGGGTATCAGGGGTCCTACCAAATCCATACCCACCCGAGTAAAAGGGGTTACGTAATTGGTAACAGGTGGAGATGAGCATTAGGATCCTTAGAAGTATTTACTAACTGACATTTTGGACATTGCGTGGCAATGTCGTCTTACATCACCATATATTCCAGGCCAATAAAACCTCTTAGTTATATTTTCTTCAGTTTTTTCTCTGCCCATATGTCCTTCTCCTGTATCACCGTGTGCTAGGTGTAGGACTTGGGTGGTCAATACAACCCTGGTGGACGGTGTTAAAGCGGCGGTAAGAGCGCCAACAGGCCGGTGGAAAAAAATTAGCAATTACGACCGTGGCGGAAACCGCCAACAAAGACAGCCACTTTAACACTCCGACCGCCACAGCAGTACAAACAAACAGCGCAGCGGTCACTCCCAACAGACATGCGGAAGACAATGTACTGCCCACACTATTATGACAGGCCAATCCGCCACCTTTTCCGGGGCGGATTCACCGCGGATAAAAACACAGCGGAAACAGGAATTTTGAAGGAAAAACGCTCACCTCTACACACTCCACGAGGAACGAGGACACCATGGACCCGGAACTCCAAATCCTACCTGCGATAGTCTTCCTGCTCCTGTACCAGGAGCACGAACGCCGGCGGCGAAGACCACGGTGAGTACTGCACCTACGACACAGGGGAGGGGGGAGGCAAAAAACAGGGACACACACACGCAACACCCCCACCCCCACCCTCACCCACTACAACACACACACTAATACATATCTATACATTATAGTTACAGCCCCCAACCCCCCCGGAAGAATGCAAAGACAAAAGGAAATGAGTGTAACCATTGTAATCTATTAAAATGCAGTACGCAAAAATATACATATATACACTATTAACAAAATATACACCAAGAATAGTAGTCCAGGTATTGCACCATTTATAGTCCGTCTACCACTGGGCCCAAAATGCATGGGCGAGTCCCACACTCGATACCAGATCAAAACAGAGAGAACACTGCAGGGGCATCAGATAGAAATACAACAGGCACCTCAGGGGGAAGGGAATGGGGGGCACCTCAGCCGGATGAGTGCACGACGCCAGATCCACGAGGGGGCTCAATGCCCACTGTTCAATCCTGGGGAGTGCAAAGCCACAGTCTCTCAAGTCTCTCCAGTGGGTGGGTTGCCCACTGCATTAGGCTGGGGAGTGCAAAGCCACAGTCTCTCAAGTGGATAACAGTCTCCACTGGTTCTGGAGGGGGACTGGTGCCCAGAGTGATTCATCCTGTGAAGGACAGAGGTAGAGGATGCATGTCTCCACTGGTTCTGGAGGGGGACTGGTGCCCAGAGTGCTTCATCCTGTGAAGGACAGAGGTTGTGGATGCATGTCTCCACTGGTTCTGGAGGGGGACTGGTGCCCAGAGTGCATCACTCACCCCGTGACGGTCCTAGTTGCGTCAGTGCCCCTGCCGCTCATGGGCTAGCGGTGCTTGAGTTGGCGGTGCCCTGTTCAGCGGTGCTTGAGTTGGCGGTGCCCTGTTCAGCGGTGCTTGATTTGGCGGTGCCCTGTTCAGCGGTGATTGAGTTGGCGGTGCCCTGTTCAGCGGTGCTTGCCCTGTTCAGCGGTGCTTGATTTGGCAGTGCCCTGTTCAGCGGTGCTTGAGTTGGGGGTGCCCTGTTCACCGGTGCTTGATTTGGTGGTGCCCTGTTCACCGGTGCTTGAGTTGGCGGTGCCCTGTTCAGCGGTGCTTGAGTTGGCGGTGCCCTGTTCAGCGGTGCTTGCCCTGTTCAGCAGTGCTTGATTTGGCGGTGCCCTGTTCAGCGGTGCTTGAGTTGGCGGTGCCCTGTTCAGTGGTGCTTGATTTGGCGGTGCCCTGTTCAGCGGTGCTTGAGTTGGCGGTGCCCTGTTCAGCGGTGCTTGACCTGTTCAGCGGTGCTTGATTTGGCGGTGCCTTGTTCAGCGCTGCTTGCGTTGGCGGTGCCCTGTTCAGCGGTGCTTGATTTGGCGGTGCCCTGTTCAGCGGTGCTTGAGTTGGCGGTGCCCTGTTCAGCGGTGCTTGAGTTGGCGGTGCCCTGTTCAGCGGTGCTTGAGTTGGCGGTGCCCTGTTCAGCGGTGCTTGATTTAGCTGTACCCTGTTCAGCGGTGCTTGAGTTGGCGGTGCCCTGTTCAGCGGTGCTTGATTTGGCGGTGCCCTGTTCAGTGGTGCTTGAGTTGGCGGTGCCCTGTTCAGCGGCGCTTGAGTTGGCGGTCCTTCATGGCCCAGCGGTGCTTGAGTTGGCGGTCCTTCATGGCCCAACGGGTCTTGTGCTGGCGGTCCTTCATGGCCCAGCTGTGCTGGGGCTGGCAGTCCTTCATGGCCCAGCTGGGCTGGGGCTGGCGGGGCCCTCCTGGGCAGCTGGGATGGGGCTGGCTGGGCCCTCCTGGGCAGCTGGGCTGGCGGGACCCTCCTGGGCAGCTGGGTTGGGGCTGGCGGGCCCTCCTCGGCAGTTGGGCTGGGGCTGGCGGGGCCCTCCTGGGTAGCTGGGATGGGGCTGGCGGGGCCCTCCTGGGCAGATGGCCTGGGGCTGGCGGGGCCCTCCTGGGCAGCTGGGCTGGGGCTGGCGGTGGCCTCCTGGGCAGCGGGGATGATGGCGGTCTTCTCCGCCGTGCTGCTCTTCCCAGACTTGCCGGGTTTCTTGTGGCCCTTCCCCACCTTGGGAGGTGTCACAGCTGAGTCCACACTCCCACCGGGACCCCTGGGAGTGGCTTGGGTGGCTGGAGTCTTCCCCCGCTCCCGCCGGGCACTGGCCAAAGTCTGATGCTTCACAGGGGGGGAATGGCTGTGCTGTGGTTCCGTGCCACACTGGCTGTCCTGGTGGCCGGTGCACTCCACATACCTGTGACTACAGGCACCACTGGTCCCGGAGATGTTGTGGCTGAGGTGCTACTTTGGGACCTATGAGATGGACGGGGTGGGGGAGGTGTGGGAAAAAGGTCAAGGCTGGACAGGAAAAGTTTTTGGGACACACTGGGACGGGTAGCTGGAGGGGGTTTGGGAGTGGAGGAAGAGGTGGTGGTAGTAGGAGGTGTACGTTTGGGTGCAGGTGCATGCGCTGGAGGCTGTCGTGAGGTGGATGGCTGTTGGGTGGGTGTGTGCCTGCGTTTGTGTATCTTGGGAGGGGGCGTCACAGACACACTGGGAGAGGACACAGGGGACGTGTGAATGGTAGTGGGGGTGGTGACTGCACGTGAGCGGGGTGTGCTGGTGGGTGTGCTGGTGAGGGACGTAGTGGCTGTAGAGGTAGTGCATGCAGGTGTGTGTGTAGATGAGACTGGGAGGGAGGAGGGAGATGACAAGGAGGGGGACACAGTGGAGGCAGTGGATGCTGGTGTGTCTGCATGTGTCTGATGCTTGCGTGAGTGCCTGTGGGATGTGTGGTGCTTATGTTTGCCTGAGCTTCCCTTGTGTGGTGAGGTGTGTGCAGGCTGGTCTGATGGTGTGCTTGGGATAGGCAGAGGTACAGGGGATTGGGCCTGGGTGGAGGAAGTTGGAGGGGGGAGGCTAGACACAGGGACAATGGCTGCCATCAGTGCTGAGGCCAGAGTTTGAAAGGCTCGGTGAAGGGCCACCTGACCAGAATGAATGCCCTCCAGGAATGCATTAGTTTGTTGCAACTGCCTTTCTACACCCTGGATGGCATTCAAAATGGTAGACTGCCCAACAGTGAGTGACCTGAGGAGGTCAATGGCCTCCTCACTGAGGGCAGCAGGGGTGACTGGGGCAGGGCCTGAGGTGCCTGGGGCAAAGGTGATGCCCACCCTCCTGGGTGAGCGGGCTCGGGGCGAAGGCTGAGGGGCTGTTGGGAGGGCGGTGCTGGTAGGAGGGGTAGCGGCTGTACCTGTAGATGCGGGGGCACAGATGTTGCCGCCACCACAAGGGAGCTCCCATCAGAGGACAAGTCTGTGTCGCTGGTGTCAGCTCCTGTCCCCGCCGTGGAGCTCCCCTCGCCCTCCGTCCCACTGGTGAATTCAGAGTCCGTAGTGTGGCCCTCCATGGCCATGTGGGATGCAGCTCACTCGTGCTCCGGTGCCACTGCTCCTCCGCCTGATGATGCTAATGCACACAAGAACAGGGAAACCACAAAAATGGGGGGGAACAGAATAAAGACATGTTGAGTGCATGGATTACTGCTACCGTTGGCGTACAAGACAGACACAGAAGCCCCCTGCACTACACCGTGCTCTTGGGCTCTACAGTGCAATTCCTGGGAAATGGCCTACAAGGCTATGGACGACATCTGCACACATAGATGACACAGGGGCATGAATAGCTGTAGTTGCCTCTCTACAGAGGTGGGGTGGGGGGCCACAGGGCCATGCCTTACGGAGGGGCCGAGCCTACGGAACTCGCCCTGGCCTCCCCCACCCAGACAACTCCACTGCGTGCAAAGCCAGCTGAATGAGAGTGTACTCACCCCCTTGTGTCTGCTGTGATGCCCTCAAGCGCCCATCCGACTCCGGGTAGGCCACCGCCAGGATCCTGAACATCAGGGGGGTCATGGTTCGACGGGCACCCCTCCCACGTTGGGAGGTCCTCCCCAGCTGAGCCTCCGCCGTCTTCTTGCTCCAGCGGCGAATGTCCTCCCATCTTTTCCGGCAGTGGGTGCTCCGTCTGTGGTAGACCCCCAGGGTCCGGACTTTCTTGGCGATGGCACCCCAAATATCTTTCTTCTGGTGGGCGCTGACCTACATGAAATGTATAGGGGAAGAAGAGAAGTCATTACCAACTGCACCGTCAAAGTGAGTGGCCCCCTCCCTACCCTTGCCATGTGGCACATGCACCCACCGTCTTTCATGCATGCAGAACTCTGCCCCCTTCCTTCTTACATCCAGCCCTCTCCACACAGGTATAGCCCATACGACATGCTCCCTGTGTACTTACCTGTTTGTCTCGAGGACCGTAGAGTAGCGTGTACTGGGGGAGGACCCCATCAACGAGCTTCTCCAACTCCTCCGATGTGAAGGCAGGGGCCCTTTCCCCAGATGCACAAGCCATTGTCTCTTCCAGAACGAGGTCACAGCAGCACTTGCAGTGTAGGTCCTCTCCTGTCGAAGATCAGGTATCGAGTGATTGAACAGATAGAAAATGGCGGTCACGTCCACGGCGGTGCGTACCATCACTGCTGGCGTACATCGTCATTGGCTCCTGGGACCCATAGGGTCCAATGTTAACCAATGCAGCATTGCGCTGCGGTCTCCGACCGCCTACCGCAACGGTGTACAACGCCAGCGCAGTTACCTCACATCCCATTGTCCCACTTTAGAGGTCAGGCAGCCGCCATTTCAGGGGCCCACATGGCCTAATTTCCATCTGTGTCACACATACCTAGGCCTAGTCTCAACACACATACAGGCCACCTATTGTGTATGATTGGTGTTCAGGGTAAACTGTGGGTACGGGTTGTTTGACTCTGTGGTCGCTGTTGTCCTTCATAGGCACCGTCCGCTGGGACATGTTAGGAGATGGTGGAATCCTCCGGTGTACCGACCGCTGGTGGACCTGTCGACAATGGAGGAAAGACATTTGATAATCACCTACAGGTTTGACCGTGCCACAATCCAGGAACTGTGTACCCAGTTGGAGCCAGACCTGATGTCAGCAATCCGCCATCCAACAGGAATCCCCCCTCAAGTGCAGGTGCTATCAGTGCTCCATTTCCTTGCAAGTGGGTCTTTTCAAACAACTGTGGCCATGGCATCAGGGATGTCCCAGCCTATGTTTTCCAACGTATTGTCCAGAGTGTTGTCTGCCCTGCTGAAACACATGCAGAGCTACATCGTTTTCCCTCAGGTGGAGGATTTGCCTACAGTGAAAGGTGACTTCTATGCCCTTGGACATATCCCCAACATCATAGGTACCATTGATGGGACCCATGTGGCTTTGGTCCCCCCCCCACAGGAGTGAACAGGTGTACAGAAACCAGAAGAGTTATCATTCCATCAATGTACAGATGGTATGTTTGGCCGACCAGTACATCTCCCATGTGAATGCCATGTTCCCTGGCTCAGTGCATGACGCCTACATCCTGTGGAATAGCAGCATCCCTTATGTGATGGGTCAACTCCAGAGGCACTGTGTGTGGCTATTAGGTGAGCCCCTGGAAGCAAGACAGTGGGAATGGGTGTCTGGGGTTATCCCTACAGGTTAGTGTGTGTCTAACAGTTGTCCCTCGCCATTTGCAGGTGACTCTGGGTACCCTAACCTGTCATGGCTACTGACCCCAGTGAGGAATCCCAGGACCAGGGCAGAGGAACGCTACAATGAGGCCCATGGGCGAACTAGGAAGGTAATTGAGCGGACGTTCGGCCTCCTGAAGGCCAGGTTCAGGTGCCTGCATATGACAGGTGGATCCCTATTATACTCACCAAAGAAGGTGTGCCAGATCATCGTGGCCTGCTGTATGCTTCATAACTTGGCTTTGTGACGACAGGTGCCTTTTCTGCAGGAGGATGGTCCAGATGGCGGTGTTGTGGCAGCTGTGGAGCCTGTGGACAGTGATGAGGATGAAGCAGAGGAAGACGACATGCAGAACAGGGACTCAGTGATCCAGCAATATTTCCAGTGAAACACAGGTGAGAATACATTCCTGCCTACTACATGTACTTTTCAACTACTACCTCTCTACTGTCTGTCGTTTTCACCCAGTTTATGGTCACTGAGTTGTCCCTTTCCCTTATGGTTTCACAGATGTGGGTCCCAACGTGTGTCATCTGCTTAGATTCCTCTTGGACTAGAGCTGTGTGACATAGGTATGTTGACATTACCATTTCAAGAACATTTTGTCACTATAATTGCAAATACACTATTTCGAAATCACAGACAGACTCCAGATCATTTTGTGCTTTAGGTGTGTTTATTTAAATGCAAAATATTGGAGGGGGAAGTTAAATGGTGAGGGGTGATGGCGGAGGAGTGTCCATGGCAGAGTCCAGTCTATTAGTCTCACAGGTGCATTGCCCATATGGGCATAGGAAGCAGAGCTGGGGCAGTTTAATTATGGACAGGGTGACAAAGTGGGACAGTGGGATGACAATCAGAGTGATCTCATTTCTTGGCGGGGGTCTTGGCATCGTGCTCTGTCTTGTTCCTGGATCTCAGGGACCGTTTGCGGGGTGGCTCTCCCTCTGCAGGGGGTGGGGTGCTGGTGTGGTGGCCATGTGGCGGGCGTCCTGTCCACTAGCGCCGGCGGAGCTGGTGGGCAGTTCATCGTTCATGCTAGTGTCAGGGGCCCCTTGGAGTGCCACAGGGTCCCTCCTGGTGTTAAGTAGTTCCTTCAGCACCCCTAGGATGGTGCCCAGGGTGGAGCTGATGGTTCTGAGTTCCTCCCTGAAGCCCATATACTGTTCCTCCTGCATGCGCTGGGTCTCCTGAAACTTGACCATCGTCTCCTGGGAGTGGTGGTATGCTCCCATGATGGAGGAGAGGGCCTCGTGGAGAGTGGGTTCCCATGGCCTGTCCACCCCCTGTCGCATGGCAGCCCTCCCATGGACCGTGTGCCCACTGCCACTGCCCCCAGGTCCCTGTTGTTGTTGGGGTGGTGGGTTATCCTGGGTTCCCTGTAGTGGTGGACACACAGCTGATTGACGTGTCCTGGGGATGGAGGTATGGGCCCGCTGGGTGGGTGCTGTTCTGGTGTTTCCAGTGGGGGGAAGGTCTGTGGTGGCTTGTGCCTGTGTGAGGGGAACCGACTGTCCAGAGGTCCCCGATGGTCCGGGCTGGTCATCTAGATCCAGTTGGACAGAGGTGCTGTCATCACTGTGGGCCTCTTCTGTGGGTGGAGTGGACATGTCTGGACCCTCCTGTTTGGTGACGTTGGGTAGTGGTCCTGCAGGGGTGGAAAGGCATGATTATTGCATCTGTGTGTAGCATGGTGTGCAAGGGGTCGGTGACTGTGTACCCCAGTGCTGGCATTCCTGTGTGGGAGCTTGTGTGATGATGGTTTAGGGGATTGTATGGGTATGTGCATGGGGCATGCTTTAGTGATGGGTGTCCATGCTTTGTTGTTGCATGCAGGGCTTGGTGTTGGGATGTGTGGTTTGTGATATTGCTACCTTTGTGAGGAGTTGGAGTGATGGGGTGGGGGCGAGGGTGGAGGTATGTGATAGCATGCAGGTAGGGTGGGGGATGTAATAGTTAAGATTTGACTTACCAGAGTCCATTCCTCCACCAACTCCTGCCAGGCCCTCAGGATGCAGAATCGCCAAGACCTGCTCCTCCCATGTTTTTAGTTGTGGGGGAGAAGGTGGGGGTCTGCCACCAGTCCGCTGAACTGCAAGGTGGTGTCTTGAGACCACGGAACACACCTTCCCCCGTAGGTCGTTCCACCTTTTCCTGATTGTTGGAAAATGGGTTATTGGTAGGGCAGGTAGGTACCTACACCTAGCAACAAGCCACTAACCTCCACATAGGTACAGTTAGGTCTCAGTAAATTAATCCCAGCTCAACCCTTGGTAGCTTGGCAACGAGCGTCAAGGCTTAACTTAGGAGACAAAGGCCCTCATTACAACTTTGGCGGGCGGCGGAGGCCGCCCGCCAAAGTTGCGCGTCGTGAATACCGCACCGTCGGCGGGTATTCAGAGTTTTCCCCTGGGCTGGCGGGCGGCCGCCGAAAGGCCGCCCGCCAGCCCAGGGGAAAACGACCTTCCCACCATGAAGCCGGCTCGTAATCGAGCCAGCGGAGTGGGAAGGTGCGACGGGTGCTACTGCACCCGTCGCGTATTTCACTGTCTGCTATGCAGACAGTGAAATACATTTTGGGGCCCTCTTACGGGGGCCCCTGCAGTGCCCATGCCGTTGGCATGGGCATTGCAGGGTCCCCCAGGGGCCCCGCGACTCCCCCTCCCGCCATCCGGTTCCCGGCGGGAGAACCGCCAGGAACTGGATGGCGGGAGGGGGAGTCGGAATCCCCAAGCCGGCGCAGCAAGCTGCGCCGGCTTGGAGGATTCCTTGGGGACAGCGGGAAACCGGCGGGAGACCGCCGGTTTCCCTTCTCTGACCGCGGCTAAGCCGCCGCGGTCAGAATGCCCCGCGGGGCACCGCCGGCCTGTCGGCGGTGCTCCCGCGTGCCGCGGCCCTGACGGTTCTATACCGCCAGGGTCGTAATGAGGGCCAAAGTGTAAAGCATTCAAATATCACAAAACAGTAATTAAATAAAACACAGGAAACAGTTTAAAAATCGAAAACCAATTTATAAAAATAGTTTATATTTTTATCTTTAAAATGACACAAAAACGATTAAAATCGGTTCAGGGGAACCGGAGATATGAATTTTTAAAGAATTATTACTTTTCTAGCGCTTAGAAACAAAAAGCGCCAATCGGGTCATCTGGTTGCACCTCGACCGGGGCAAAGTCAAACTTTCAGGCCGACCGCGATGGAGCCCTGCTCGGCTACAGGTCGCGGGAGGCCTCGGTTAAAAAGTTACCTTCTGACTTAGTCTTTATTTTGAAGTTTTTCTTCACCGGGACGAACCTGCCAGTTGAATCCGACCTCCTGGAGCCCTTGTCCGGATACGCGATGTGGGTTTCCTCGGTGGAGACTTTAATCTTCGGACTTAGTCGTTTTTTCGAGATGAAAATCCTTCGACCGGGGTAAACCTGGATCTTGATCCGACGTCCATGGAGCCCTTCTCGGATACGATGGCTGGGAGGTCCCGGTCAACTTTTTACCTTCGGACTTAGTCTCTTTTTTGGATGTTTTTCTTTACCGGGACGAACCACGAAGTCAGGCCGGGTCGCGGTTGAGGCAAGCCGGCTAGAATTTCCGCGGCGGGCCGGTCCCTCTCTGGAGCTTTTTTCCAAAAATTCTCAAATCTTTTCCAAACTTCTGGGGCTTCACCCAGATGTTCTTTTAAGGTTCTTTTGGGGTCCACAGCTCACCCCAAGGGTCCAGAAGTTCTGTGATGGTCCTTGGGGGGTGCGGACTTCAACTCCCAGGATGCACCTGGCGCAAACTCCTTTTTGGCCACTGGACAGTG
The DNA here is from genome assembly GCF_031143425.1 of Pleurodeles waltl. NCBI lineage: Eukaryota > Metazoa > Chordata > Amphibia > Caudata > Salamandridae > Pleurodeles > Pleurodeles waltl. The sequence goes on from NC_090445.1 coordinate 1,116,494,638, forward strand.
GTCAGCTGGTCGCTTTCTTCAGGAGTTGGTGCAGGGGACTCTGGTTAGCAATTTTTCACCTGTAGCAAACAGGGAGTCCCTCCTTGAACCAGTTGAAGCCAGGCAAAGTCCTTCTTGTGGTGAAGCCCAAGTGTGCAGCTGGTGCAGTCCTTCTGAGTGCAGGTTCCAGGTGCAGGCCAGGGGTCCAGCAGGGCAGTCCTTCTTCTTCTTTAGTTCCTTTCTTGTTGAATTCTGGAGGGGATCTGAGGTGTGGGTGCAGGTTTGCCAGTTTTATCCTTGCTCCTGGGTGAAAAGCAGGGGGGCCCTGGTTCTCCAATCAGGGACAGGGTCGTCCCCCTGTGATGACCACTTCCTGGGAAGTGTGGCAAAAATCCATCCCAGAAGGCAACAGTCTCTAAAAATCCAACATGGATGAATCTGATTTTTGGAGGTTACATCTGGCTGAGCCCACCCACTGGTGTGGCTAAAAATCATAAACACACCCCTCTCCTGCCCTCTCCTAATCTAATCAAGGGGGCACCTAGCTGTCTAGGGTTGCAGGATGTGGGGGTGTTGCTGGGTGCTGCAAATGTCCTTCTCTGCCTTTGAAGACCAGTTTGGCAGCCCTCCCCCTTCCTGCCTCACCATCTGCTGAGGGGAGATTCTCTCCCCCAAGCACATTCCTTTGTGTGAAGCCAGGCCACTTCACACCTAATCAAGGCAGCCTGGCAGAAGCTGCTGCAGGCTGGCCAATCAGAGCACAGCAGCAAAAACAATGCAGAGCTGAAATTGGCAACTTTTTATGTAAAGGCTAAACTTTTTACCTGAACAAGTTATATTAAATCCAACAACTGGAAGTTGTGGGATTTATTACAACAATTAATTTGATACCAAATTCTTGGTATGTAACATTTAAGGAGACTTTAAAATGTAAAATAAAGTCTGCCCATTCTAGCCTATGAAGGCCATTTACTTCAATGAGGGAAAAACGAATTTGGCTGTTTTTACCTCACCAGGGCTTATAAATCTATTTTTATAAAGTCCCTGCTTATAGTTACATGGCACCCAGCCCTAGGGGCACATAGGGCACACCTTAGGGGTGACTTATATGTAAAAATAAGGTAGTTTAAGACTTTGGAAGTACCTTTAATTCCAAAGTCGAATTTGCATATAACTTTAATTTAAAAGCAGCCAGCAAGGCAGGCTTGCTTTTAAAATGACACTGGGCACCTCAGCAGTGCACCTAGGTGTGCACCACCTATGCTGTGGTCCCTAAACCTACATGCCCTACCATATACTAGGGACTTATAGGTAGGTTAACTTAGCCAATTATAATTAGCCTAATTTGCATATCCATTTTACACAGAGCACAGGCCCTGGGACTGGTTAGCAGTACCCAGGGCACCTTTAAAGTCAGGAAAACACCAGCAAAAAGTGGAAAATGGGGGCAAAAAGTTATGGGGCCTCTGCAATCAGCCCTGTTTTCTCACACAACCCCCCCCCCCAGCCCACACGCCCAGGAGACTCAGCCCAACCCTGGGAGAGTCTTCCTGGCTTGTTAGGCGAGGAAGACAGTGAAGAAAACTGGCTGTCCCTTTGCAGGGCCTACTCTGCCTTACATCCTCCTGTCAGGGTCACTCCCTCTGGGTAGTGAAGCCATCCCAACAGTAAAAGGACCCAACTCAAACTGAAACTTCCCTCTAGGGGGGTCTTCCTCCTTTCTCTCTGCCAACTTGGGTAGTGAGGTGCCCACCTCCCCTACTCCAAACTTTGCTAGGGCAACACCTAGCTTACCCAAAGAGGTCACCCAACACTTGAGCAACCCCACCATGACCAATAGGGTCAGGGGGCCTCCTTTGCTATTGACCCTGGGGTCTGCCTCCCAGGCCAAGTACAGTGCTGCCAGGAAGGCTAGCACCCAGCAGAGGCTACTGACAGCTGTCAGTACCCAGAACCACACCCTAAGCTCTCCACTGACAGGTGGCTGAGCTGCTTTAGGGGCATCTTTGGGGTCCTGGCACCCCTCTTGCTGTCTTGAGTGGGGGGCTACCACCTCCTGTGGCAGACACCCTCCTTCCACTCTCCCTTCTGTCAGTGCAGGGGCAACACCTTGCATCTGGACAGCTGCCTGACTACTCAGGACTTCCTTGGGGTCAGGTGAGGCCTCACCAGTGCCAACTCTGGGCTCCCCCCTTACTGGGGCAGAAGGCCTTTGGCTCCCTGGAACTCTCTTTAAGAGTGGCCTACCCTTCCTTTTCTTCTTTCCTTTTCTTGGGGACCCCTGTCTCCTAACTGTAGGGACTGACTCCCCAGGACTTTGGGTTGGGGGGGGCGCCCTGGGCGACCACCCCATCTGTGACCAGACTCACCTCTGGGAGGTCATTGCCCAGGATACAATCTAGGGGAAGGTCAGCACTGACTACCACCATAATCCAGTCAAGGATACCCTCCCTCTCTAGGGGCACTATGGCTACAGGTTTGGAGGTGACCTCCCCTGTGGCTATCCTGACTTTCTTTGTCTTTCCTGGGACATACATATCTGGGGTCACTAACCGGTCACTCACTATAGTGTGACTGGCACAGGTGTCTCTCAGGCCAGTGGTAGGGATCCCATTCACTTGAATGTGGTGGAAGTGCCTACTCCCACCCTCAGGGATCACCAGCTTACCATCTGGTCCTGTCTCCCAGCTCAATGCTAGGAGGACTTCATCATCTGAGGAATCCTCCTCTATGGCTACACTGGACAGCCCAGTGCTAACCACCTTCTTTGGACAGGCTGCATCTCCTCTGAAGTGACCTGTCTGCTGACAGTCAAAGCAAGCCCTACTGTCCAAGAGCTTTTTTAACCCTGGGTCTAACTGTCTCTGCTGGTCAGAGTGGGAGTGGGATTTACTCTCCTCCTTCTTAGGGTTCTGGGGTACAGAGGGAGTCTCTGTGGTGGGCTTACCACCTCCCTCCTTAGGTTTTTGGGGACCTGTCCCCCCTTTCTTGGAGTCTCCCCCCTGGGACTTGACAACCACCCTGGTTCTCAACCACTCATCAGCTGCCTCCCCTAGCTCTCTAGGGTTGGTCTGCTTAGAGTCCACTAGATGCTGGCGTAACCTTTCTTGGGTACAATTGGTCAAGATGTGCTCTCTCATGATCAGATTGTATAACCCCTCATAAGTATCTACTTCGTTACCAATAATCCAGCCCTCTAGTGCCTTTATTGAAATGTCCACAAAGTCAACCCAAGACTGGGTACTGACCTTCTGGGTGTCCCTGAACTTCATTCTATATTGCTCTGGGGTCAGACCAAACTTCTTGGCTAAGCACCTCTTCATACTAGGGTATGAATCTGCCTCCTCCCCCCTTAAGGTCAGAAGCCTATCCCTCCCTGAGTTGGGGACCAACTCCCACAAAAGGGAACCCCAGTATTGAGGCCTAACCCTTCTCATTTGGAGTGCCCTCTCAAAGGCCCCCAGCCACTTATCTATGTCATCCCCCTCTACATAAGCAGGAACTACCCCCTTGGGTAATCTGGGGCAAACTCCCCCACCCATGGACACCTCAGCTTCTTTATCACTGCTTCCATCTCTTTTCTCTTTGTATGCCCACTTTTTCTTTTCTAGGGCCAGCTTCTCTGCTTCCAAAGCTATGTATGCTAGCTGGGCCTCCAGCTCTCTTTCTCTGATGGATGGGTTCTCTCCTCCTGAAAGGACCCCCTTCCCACCACTAGCTTTGGATCTGCCCCTAGTGACTGTGTTTACTGAGGACCGTTCTTCCTCATCCTCACTTAGGCTCAGATGCCTTCCCTCCCCTGAGTGGTTAGAGCTAGCATCCTCCCTTCTTTCTCCCTCCTCTGGAGCTTCTTCTGACTCTACCTCTTGGGCCTCAGCCCATGCTGTCAGGGATGTGATCAGGATTTGCTTCCTGAGATCAGTGGTTGCAGGCAACCCTCTTTCAATACACAACCCCCTAAGCTGGACTACTGTCAGTGTGGGTAGGCTAGCCAGATCAAGCTCCATGGTTCCCTAGTTTTTTTGTCAACAAAAACTTTTTGCAAAAATTGGAAACAAGAATTTAGAAAAATTACAAAAATTCAATAATTGAAATTAATCCAAATTAAAAATTAAAAACAATTTTTGCACTAGGACAATTTAAAGGATTTTTAATTTGTTTTACCTAAAACTGTAACGTGATATTGAACACAAGTACAGGATCCCGTCGCTGCTTCCAATTATGTTGGAAAATGGGATATTGGTAGGGCAGGTAGGTACCTACACCTAGCAACAAGCCACTAACCTCCACATAGGTACAGTTAGGTCTCAGTAAATTAATCCCAGCTCAACCCTTGGTAGCTTGGCAACGAGCGTCAAGGCTTAACTTAGGAGACAAAGTGTAAAGCATTCAAATATCACAAAACAGTAATTAAATAAAACACAGGAAACAGTTTAAAAATCCAAAACCAATTTATAAAAATAGTTTATATTTTTATCTTTAAAATGACACAAAAACTATTAAAATCGGTTCAGGGGAACCGGAGATATGAATTTTTAAAGAATTATTACTTTTCTAGCGCTTAGAAACAAAAAGCGCCAATCGGGTCATCTGGTTGCACCTCGACCGGGGCAAAGTCAAACTTTCAGGCCGACCGCGATGGAGCCCTGCTCGGCTACAGGTCGCGGGAGGCCTCGGTTAAAAAGTTACCTTCTGACTTAGTCTTTATTTTGAAGTTTTTCTTCACCGGGACGAACCTGCCAGTTGAATCCGACCTCCTGGAGCCCTTGTCCGGATACGCGATGTGGGTTTCCTCGGTGGAGACTTTAATCTTCGGACTTAGTCGTTTTTTCGAGATGAAAATCCTTCGACCGGGGTAAACCTGGATCTTGATCCGACGTCCATGGAGCCCTTCTCGGATACGATGGCTGGGAGGTCCCGGTCAACTTTTTACCTTCGGACTTAGTCTCTTTTTTGGATGTTTTTCTTTACCGGGACGAACCACGAAGTCAGGCCGGGTCGCGGTTGAGGCAAGCAGGCTAGAATTTCCGCGGCGGGCCGGTCCCTCTCTGGAGCTTTTTTCCAAAAATTCTCAAATCTTTTCCAAACTTCTGGGGCTTCACCCAGATGTTCTTTTAAGGTTCTTTTGGGGTCCACAGCTCACCCCAAGGGTCCATAAGTTCTGTGATGGTCCTTGGGGGGTGCGGACTTCAACTCCCAGGATGCACCTGGCGCAAACTCCTTTTTGGCCACTGGACAGTGGTCAGCTGGTCGCTTTCTTCAGGAGTTGGTGCAGGGGACTCTGGTTAGCAATTTTTCACCTGTAGCAAACAGGGAGTCCCTCCTTGAACCAGTTGAAACCAGGCAAAGTCCTTCTTGTGGTGAAGCCCAAGTGTCCAGCTGGTGCAGTCCATCTGAGTGCAGGTTCCAGGTGCAGGCCAGGGGTCCAACAGGGCAGTCCTTCTTCTTCTTTAGTTCCTTTCTTGTTGAATTCTGGAGGGGATCTGAGGTGTGGGTGCAGGTTTGCCAGTTTTATCCTTGCTCCTGGGTGAAAAGCAGGGGGGCCCTGTTCTCCAATCAGGGACAGTGTCGTCCCCCTGTGATGACCACTTCCTGGGAAGTGTGGCAAAAATTCATCCCAGAAGGCAACAGTCTCTAAAAATCCAACATGGATGAATCTGATTTTTGGAGGTTACATCTGGCTGAGCCCACCCACTGGTGTGGCTAAAAATCATAAACACACCCCTCTCCTGCCCTCTCCTAATCTAATCAAGGGGGCACCTAGCTGTCTGGGGTTGGAGGATGTGGGGGTGTTGCTGGGTGCTGCAAATGTCCTTCTCTGCCTTTGAAGACCAGTTTGGCAGCCCTCCCCCTTCCTGCCTCACCATCTGCTGAGGGGAGATTCTCTCCCCCAAGCACATTCCTTTGTGTGAAGCCAGGCCACTTCACACCTAATCAAGGCAGCCTGGCAGAAGCTGCTGCAGGCTGGCCAATCAGAGCACAGCAGCAAAAACAATGCAGAGCTGAAATTGGCAACTTTTTATGTAAAGGCTAAACTTTTTACCTGAACAAGTTATATTAAATCCAACAACTGGAAGTTGTGGGATTTATTACAACAATTAATTTGATACCAAATTTTTGGTATGTAACATTTAAGGAGACTTTAAAATTTAAAATAAAGTCTGCCCATTCTAGCCTATGAAGGCCATTTACTTCAATGAGGGAAAAACGAATTTGGCTGTTTTTACCTCACCAGGGCTTATAAATCTATTTTTATAAAGTCCCTGCTTATAGTTACATGGCACCCAGCCCTAGGGGCACATAGGGCACACCTTAGGGGTGACTTATATGTAAAAATAAGGTAGTTTAAGACTTTGGAAGTACCTTTAATTCCAAAGTCGAATTTGCATATAACTTTAATTTAAAAGCAGCCAGCAAGGCAGGCTTGCTTTTAAAATGACACTGGGCACCTCAGCAGTGCACCTAGGTGTGCACCACCTATGCTGTGGTCCCTAAACCTACATGCCCTACCATATACTAGGGACTTATAGGTAGGTTAACTTAGCCAATTATAATTAGCCTAATTTGCATATCCATTTTACACAGAGCACAGGCCCTGGGACTGGTTAGCAGTACCCAGGGCACCTTTAAAGTCAGGAAAACACCAGCAAAAAGTGGAAAATGGGGGCAAAAAGTTATGGGGCCTCTGCAATCAGCCCTGTTTTCTCACACTGATGTCCTCCCGATTTCTTGGGTGTTGTCCCACTGCGTTGACCCTGTCCACTATTCTTCGCCATAGCTCCATCTTCCTTGCAATTGAGGTGTGCTGCACCTGTGATCCAAATAGCTGTGGCTCTTCCCGGACGATTTCCTCCACCATGACCCTGAGCTCCTCCTCCGAGAACCTGGGGTGTCTTTGCCGTGCCATGGGGTGGTGTGGGTGATGTGTGGGGTGGTGTGTGTGGTGATAAGTGTGGTAATATGTAGTGGTGTGTTGTGTGAGGTGCGTGGAAGTTGTGTGGGTGATGGTGTTATGTGCCTGTGGATGCTGTTGTACTTGCTGGTGGTGTCTCTCTCTGTCCTTCGTTCTCAATTTTTGGTAGTAGGGGTTTGTGTGTGATCTGGGTGTGTGTTTTATATAGTATTGGGTGTGTGGGAGTGGTGTGTGTATGTGTATCAGGTGTGGTATTTTGAATTATCCAATGTGGCTGCGTTTTGTAAGAGTGTGTGTATTTTGAGCGCGGCGGTGTGTCCCGCCAATGGAATACGCGTGGATTCGTGTGTCGTGATAGTGTGGGCGTATTTCTGTTGGCGTGACGGTGGAGGTTTTATTTTCGCCAGTTTATCACTGACCTTTGGTGTGGCAGACTTGTGTGGGTGTCTGAATTTTGGCGGGTTCCGAGATGTGGGTCATAATAGCTGTGGCGGAATTCCGCAGCCGCGACGGTGTGTTTGCGGTCTTCTGCATGGCGTAAGAGGCTTTTACCGCCAATGTTGTAATGACCGCCTTGGTCTCTGTAAGCATAGGGAAATTTTTTGTTTTTCTGGGTACAGTACGATAGAGCAATTCATTGTGAATTTGAAAGGTAGGACCTACTGTCTGGGGCTCTGTTGTCAGATCTACATGCCAGGCATTTTTGAAGGTAGGGTCTTCTCGTTGAGCTTGCCGAAATTGGCTGGCAATGGAAAAAATCAGTTTCCCGGGATCGGAAGGAAGGACATCACCGTGATTGCTGTCTCTGTAATATATTTTCTTTTGTTCTCGTTTTTTGGATCTAGTTAAGTGTTTTCTTTGAATCTGTCTTTCAATTTCTGACATCGAAAAGGGGGCCTCTTTGCACCAGGAACCTGTCTGGTGAGTAGAGTGGAGGCTATCCAATAGCTCGGGGAATGCTATATAGTCTGTGCCTGATATAAGTTCTTCAGCAAGATTTGGGATAACTCCTACCAACACAGACTCTTCTGTTCCCCGACAATTTATTTGGATGATAGCTACAGGGTATTTCCTACTATCCCCATGTCCACAGGTAATTAGGACTTGTTCTCCCTGGATCCACTGCTCTGGTTTGACATACTTTTGATTAATAACACTTTGGCTACATCCGGAGTCGATTAAGGTCTGTCTTTTCTCTTGATTAACTAGGAGTAAGGTGGAATACTGAGCCATGGTTTGGCCTAATCATAATACCCTCCCTTTTGTCATCCCAAACTCCATAGGTTCACCCTGATTCGTTCTCTGGGTACAGTATCGAGCTATGTGTCCCCATTCTGCACATTGGAAACATTGCGGAGTGGTCAGTGGTTCTTTTATGGGAGCACGATTAAGCGACAATCTTTCTATATTTGTTCCTACTAACGGTTTGTTTGGAACGGATTGCGGTGTCATCGGTTTCACTGAGGGAGAACTAGCGGGCCTTGTACTGATGACCCGGAAATTGGGAGCGCGATAATATGCACAGGCTAAGTCCATGGCAGTGATATTTTTCAGCCCAGGGTGTTGTCTAATCCAATTTCTGGTGGAGGTTGGTAATGCCTCGAGATATTGTTCCAAAACTATTACCTCAAACATCTCTTCTTTGAAGCTTTCAGCAGGGTTCAACCATTTGTTGGATTCATGATGAACCACGTAATACAATGTTCGGGGATTTTCTTGATTCGCCCATTTAGTATTTCTAAATCGGAGGCAGTAACTTTCTTGTTCCAGCCCAACCCGTTCCAGGATGGCCTTTTTTATTTCTTCATATGGAGTTATGCCTCCAGGGTGGTCGGCTTGGTAGGCAGCCTGCAGGGGACCTGTGAGAAGCGGAGCAATATGCTGTCCCCACCTCTCCATAGGCCAATTAGCCAAACTGGCTACCCGTTCAAAATTGGTAAAGAATGGCATCCGGATCATCATGATTCTGGTATTTCTGTAACACAGTACTGGGTACATTTGGATGTACTCTGGTAGTAGCAATGGTTTCAGTTAACTTACCTATAGCAGTCTCATGTACCAACTGATTGTTGGTGATAATTGTTGCTTGATTTTTTAGTGCGGTCTGTAAGGCTGTACGCTCTTCTATTGCCTCCTTCAGTTGTTCTTCCCAGGGCAGCTGTAGGTGTCTTTGGACCTCAGCTAGCTGAGTGATCATATCGGCCAACGTGGGTTTTTCCTCCATTATTTTCCTGTCTTTACAGTCTTTTGAAAATCCCACTTCTAACACCACTTGAGACAGGAAAATGTTTAAGGGAGACTAGAAGGCGTGTTCGATTTTTAAGTACTCTTTTATTTTAGTTCTTCCACGGGTTCCTTATTTAATAGGTTGTCTCTATTTGTCTCTTCTGTCACTGGTCTTGTCTCTGGGTAGTCTTTCTCTTGCAGAACCTTCCTAAGTTGGTCATCTTTCTCTTCAGTACTCCTCACGGAATTCAGCAATGAGGACACCGGAGGGAAGAGAGGAAAAAAAAACAGATTTAGCAGGTATGCAGGTAGGTAGCTTACAGCCCTACTCCTCGGTCTCTCCCCTTCTTCCCTTGTTTTTTCCCTGTGTTGTTACTGCAGTGCTTCCTTCTCTCTCTCTTACTTGCAGTTTCTTTTTCCCTTTTTTGTGGTTTAATCCTGTCCTGTATGTTATCTATGGTTTTTCTTTTCTTTTTGGTTTCGTTTGGTTAGTAACATGCTGCCCCCATGTTTTCACCCTGTGTCTTTCTTAAGTTTTTCTTGGTTGTGCATTCTTTTTCTTCTCTGTTTTCGGTCTTGTGTTTCCCCTTTTTAATTATTTAGTTAGTGCGCTTAGGCTTGCTGTGTGACTTTCCCCTTCTGAAATATGTATTTCATGTGCTTAGACTTGTGGCATGAATTCCCCTTTCGTTCCTTTCCAACCCCCAGTATATCCCCTGTACCTGCTCTGGCCTCATTCTTCCTAGAACGTGTCTGGCTCCAGCGTTTTCTCTCCCCCTGTCTTCTCCCAATCGATCTTTGCTTTGGTTTTGTCACGTCTCTCCGCGACTGGGTGGTAAATCTAGATGCCACAGCTCCGCGTCTCCTGGCAATGCTTCTTCCTCTTGCCTCCATCTTCCTCCGGCTCCTCCGGTTTCTAGCGGAGACCTCCTCTCGCCTTCGTGGCCTCCTCCTTCCCTTGCATCCCCGTCCTCCTTCGTGGTACCAGCGTTGAACGTTTTTTCCTGGCACAGCGCCCTTGAAATATGCCCGCCTCTTCCTTCTCAGCTCTCGGCCATTTTCCCTGGGGCACTTCTCCCGCAGCCCAGGTCCCGCCGCCCTATCACACATATCCTCATTGCATAATACAGCCTTAGTTCTGAATCCATGCTGTGGGGCCCAATATAGATGCTCCCAATACAAAACTCCACACACTGCTAACTCTGCGTTGTCTACGTATAATAAAAATAAATTATCACTTAAAATGGTCATACAAAACCTTTATAATCAACACACATCTCACATCATTGTAAAATTACATATGTTTTGTGACATTTATGAACACATTAATTTTTTATTGATGTTGCAACTTAAAATTACAATTTATTACATAGCTTATATTTAAAAAAAATAATGTATAAATAATACATTTGAAATCTGTTATTTGCTAATTATTTTTTTTAATATTTTTTTTTCTAAAATTCGATCAGCGTAATTATAACATACACTGTCACTATCGATTTTAAAAACAATAATGCATTACATTATAATGTGTTAAATTGTTAAAAAACAGCATTGTTCGTATTTTACGCTGCCACCATTTTGAGTGGCTGTGACAGCCTTCACTTTAAAATACACTGGTTCACATCCTAATGGGGGCTGCCTGACCTTGCCGTCAGGACATTGGCAATCTGACAGCCGTCGTCAGAAGCTGACCGAGTAGTAGGGGTAACACTCTATGACGGACACAGCCATAAGCTAAGGTGTGTGACGGCAATGCACGAAAGTCAATAGCTATCTCTGTCTCTGTCACGGTTTGCGTACGTTGTGTAAATGTACGCAGCGTTAGGAAAAAATCTCACTTTCCTCCTAGCATTGTAGCTAACAACACCTCCTACACTTTTGCTATTGTTATTGACCTCTGGGGCCAGGATGCCAGGCAAAGCAGGTGACCACTAAATTCTCCCGAGGTGTTGGAACTCCACATCATGGAGGTCATGTCCCTGTAAAGCTAGCTGTATGTGAACTCAGAGGAACAGGTACATGTTTGAACGGAAAATGTATTTCTAAGTAACTTTCTTTTTTTAAATACAGAGGCTAATTAGTCCCTTGCAGTTCCTGAGTGAAGTGTTGTGATTGGAGTGTAGTCAACTCAAAAATTTTGCAAGGGACATAATGATGTCTAACAATGTTTGAAATGTCTGTAAATTGAAATTAAAAGTCATGTGAAAGAATACAGTGACTTTTCATTTCTATTTGCTCACAAATCAAGATTTAAATTTACAAGCTGCATGTCCCTTACATCCAGTGGCCAATAGGCTCTGTAACACAAGTATAAGAGAAAAACAGAGTCATATGTCAAAATGAGAGAAATGTTAAGTGCAAGAAGACAAATTTCAAGCTATGGACTTTTCAGAATAATTTGTTTTGCACTTTATGTTTTATCCCATTTTCTGAAATATCACTATCTGTATGTTTTACCCATTAAAGGGTGCCACATATGGGGAAAGTAATATTCTGTGCTGCAAGTACATGTGACACAGGCTCTCAATTACCCATACAAGTATTCCTTTCCTGCACAAACTTGTTCATACATCACCAAAACATTCTCTCACTGACACACAGCAGTCCTTCCATACTGCCCTTAATCTTTGTATGCGGTTCAAGCCATAGTATCTGGCTCTTAAAAAATTTGTCATTAAGCCAATGTTGTTGTGCGTGGTGTACCAACGTTTCATCAAGTGTAAGCCGGCATATTTTGTAAAACAAGCACACAATGGTAAAACAGATGTCAAATAACTAGAGATATTTAGGATTAAAATGTGAAAATGTTTTTGCTCTGTACCTGATTGGGTTACCAAAGTATCTAGGCCTATGTATTTACTTAGAAGTCATACACAAAATAGTTTTCTTAATTTCTTCTGCAGCATAGGCATCTACATAGAGTGTGATACATTGATAAGCTACTTTAGTACAGATTCCATATAATCTTTTTTACATTTGAAATATACTCCAGTTACTTGAAGTAAGTATTACCATTAGGAAATGCCGAAAGAAAACAGCCTTTCAATTTATACAAATATTGGTACAACATAGCAGTGTTTGTGAACGCACATTGATTCATATTTTACTTTTTGCAGATTTTTGAGTCTTGTAAACACTCAGTACAAATGAAGTTTTTGGGTTATATCCTTTTTGGTGACATAGGTTCCCTATTCTAAACAACAAAGCCCAACCATTCAGAGGTATTAAACAGTTTCTGCAAAGAAATAAAAATTGGTAATAGACAAAGTCATACATGATATAGGAGTTATCATGAGGAATTATAAAACTGTGACCAAATGGTTTCCAATAATGTTCCCTACATATATGAGATAATGATAATAAAAAACAAAAGTTTTAAAGACTTGCAGCAGGTGAAATACGAAAACTTGAAAAATGTTTCAGTTCACTGTCAATTCTATTTACACAGATACAATAAAACTATTGTATATGACATTTCAGCATCATCAGGAGTAGGCAGAGGAGAAATTGGCCTTGTAGGCAGGGAAGCAGCTGCCTACTGTTGCTTGAGTGCTGAGACCACCGACACCGAGAGGCCCAGTGGCACGGAGTGTGAGGGGACTTGACTGGAGACCTCCGGTTCAACATCATCATCTTCAGAGGCCCCCACAAGCGACCAGTCCCTGGTAGTGGCCGGCCCAACAGCAACTGTTCCACTTGCATAATTGTCCGTCACCCAGAGAAACATCTCCACCTTCTCTCTTGCTCCCCCAGTTGGCCAACCCCTCAGAAGGGATAGTGTGTCCCTCACTGCGGGCACTTAACCCCACTACCCCCATCTTCTTAGCTGCTCTGAGTGAGGAGGCTATTGACCTCCTACAAAACAATTATGTAGGCCAGACTGCACTCATGAATGCCATCCAGAGGCTTAGTTGCATATGCAACAAATGGTAGCATACCTGGAAGGCATTCACAATGCTATGTCTCGCCTACAGAAGTCATTTCAAGGTCTAGCCTTCTCACTGACCGTAGCCTCCCAACCATCCCAACCTTGTGCCCCAACTCCCACCCCTTCCGCATCCCATTTCCCTATTCCCAGCACTGTCCCAGACACACTCACTCCTTGGTACGCACCCACTCCAACATACACAAGCAGCACCCCCACACATAAACACAAAAAATACAGGCACACACAAACCCCATACAGACATCACACCCATCACCAAAGCACACCGCCTGACACCCCCAGCACCACATCCACCACCACCACAACCAGCACACCCACAGACACCACACCCACCACCACACTCACATGCACCACCTCATCCACAAGCACCACAACCACATCCAGCATCTCAACAGTACACCTATCCATACACCCACATACATTTGAACAAACACCCATAAAACCCAAACGCCCACACTCATCCGAACAACATATTACTAGGAAAAAACACACACCCAAATGTACACAGCATTCACCAGACCCACAGTCAACTGCAACCTCAACAAACAAACGCACATCTTCAACTGCCACTTCTTCTACCTACCAATCCCAGCTCCTTCTGACCATCCTTCCCGTTTTACTTGTGAAGATGTTTTATTTGCCTTTGCTTTGACCCCTTCCAAAACCTAAATGACCTCTCCCAAATGTAAAGCCATCCCTTCCAAACCCCAAGACATCCCTTCCATACCCAAATCACCCCTCCCAAAGCCAAAACTACCCCCTACCGAACCAGAAACCAGCCCTCCCAAAACCAAGAATAGCCCTATCAAACCCAAATGCCACCCTCCCAAGAAATATAAATGAGGTGCCTGCTGTGTGTGCATTAGATGCCCCTTCCTGAGAAGGTTCCCTTTGACAGTTGTTTAGGAGGCACGTTTAGTGCTACAGCATAACAATGCACTCGACAATCTAGCAGAGTTTTTTTTTTCATATTTAATTTGAGAGAGGTATCTCATTTGTTTACTAAACTACTATTTTGATTTTACCAAGTTTGTCCTAACATTAATTTTCCTTGGCAATTGTTTGATTCCTAGCAATGTTTCTAACTAAAATGTGAAGTACATATTTTTACTTACCATTATGACAGGAATAACATTTTTTTTTATGTTTACTTTGTTAAGTGCATACACTGGTTCAAATAGTATGTGATGGTCATTTGTATTTAGGTGCAGCCATTTATCATGATAATGGACGCTTGCAGCATAAAATAGATGTTTAAACATATTTTTTAAAGTGTAACTACGTGTGTGTTTATTTCACCTTGCTTACTGATTAGAATAACACATATGCCTTACACCTTAAAAAATAATGAGACTACTGAATTTAGATACACATAAAGACCTTTAGAAGCTTACGCTCGCTGGGAGCGGGCTTGTTGTTTGCTTCTACTTCGCAGGAGATATGAAAATGCTCCCGTGCCAAGCGAGAGCAACCACAGGTTTCTCTGCCCGCGCCGCTGGGGGAAGGGGAACTGCAATGTCCTGGGGGGGAGGGGTTTCCCAGGATACAGCATCTGAGCCGGCCATGGGGTGTGGGCTCCCTGTGGCCTCCTGAGGCTCAGGGATGGGGGTGCACGGCTCCTTATCACATTTTTTTAATTTCAGCCCCAGGGGTGGGCTACCCAGGGCCTCTTCAGGCTTTGAGAGAGGGGCCGTGGGCCCCCACTACCCATTAAAGTAATTTCAGCCCTCGGGGTGGGCTCTCAAAGGCTTTTGGACACCCAGCGAGGATGGCCATGCTGCCCTCTCCCCATTTTCATATATTTTGGTCCGAGGGATAGAGGCCCTTTAAGATATCAGCCCGGGGGTAGGCTCCCCTGGACTTAAGATAATTAAGTACGGCCCGGCCACCATTTTGTTTTTTTCTTATCCCGCAAGTGTTGCAGGATTGCTGGTGTCTTTGCAATTTTTTTTTATTTTTTGACCCGAGGGGGTCCCTTTGGGTGTCCCCCATACCCCCATGCAGCGCCTAAGGGGGTCAGGGTATGCTTTTTTTTGCTTAAACTGCACTGTCAGAGTATAATTTTCCATTTAAATACTACCTTGCAGTCATATTTTAGTATAGCAGCAGTCTTAATGCACTTAAAAACAGTTATCAACAACAACAAGCTTTATTTGGTCATCATAACCATCAAAGCATCAAATACAATTGATTCAAAATTTAAACTTATCCAAAATTTGAAACATAAAACTAATAAAATACAATCTTGAGCTTCATGACATTAAAATACTTATATACCTAATATTAATTCATAGAGGATTATTTAAAAAACGGCTTTGTGTATGCCAGGCAGCCACAAGAAACTTGCTAACCGCAAGGATTACAAAATTAGAGGTATCAATTTTTTTTAATTCTTATAGCTGTACAACACACGCTCAAACCCAAATGTCGGCAGATTACACAAATCCATTTTGACAGTAGAATGGAATATGCAGGACAGAAGAACATAAAATGTTCTA
The DNA here is from genome assembly GCF_031143425.1 of Pleurodeles waltl. Taxonomy (NCBI): domain Eukaryota; kingdom Metazoa; phylum Chordata; class Amphibia; order Caudata; family Salamandridae; genus Pleurodeles; species Pleurodeles waltl. Next base: position 1,116,510,203 of record NC_090445.1, read on the forward strand.
CAGTTTCTGGACTACCAGGACAAACTGGACAGAGATCAGAAAGTAAAGTAGGTCCCCAGCTTTTTGATAGGGACAGCAACGGAAGACTCCCAAAGCAAAAGCGTGCATAAAGGCCCTTCCCCAGTAGATCAGGTATGAGATCTAAGTACGGTTCATACTGGGTGTACCACTTAAAGTCAATAAATTGGTCAACCAACCATAAGATTTACCACAGATGGAATTGTCTCTTACATAGGACCAATAAGCTGTTTTCAGAATAGCCTTATGGGATTTTTCCAAGTTATGTGGGTTCCCCCAGAAGCTTCCCAGTCCCAGGGCACGAAACCAGTTTGACACGTTTAACCGATGGGACAGTAGCCACATTTGGCCTCCTTAATAAATCAAGGAGGGAGTTTCTGTATACAGTACGTTCCGGGACAGTCCAAATCCTCACCCAGAAAAGCAAGGGTCTTAACGCTATCAAATCAGCTATACGATTAAATCCAAGGTCCAAAAACATTGGGATCAAGGGTGTACTAGGGGGGAACACTATTAAAGCCCTGGCAAAATTATTTTCTCCCACAGATAATCTTTTGCTCTCAGCAAACCCCCATAATTCAGCACCGTATGTGGGTGCACCCTGCGCCTTTGCCAGATAGATTTTAATGGCTGGAGATACAGCTTTAGATATAGAGCTTTTATAGAAACGCAGGATAGCGGCCGCTCTATGCTGAAGGAGCTCCACACTTTTGCTAATCTGGTCCTCCCAATGTAGGTTACTTGATATCCTCACGCCGAGGTAATCTATAGTTCTAACCCTACTTAGGAGAGTCCCATCCAAATTAATAGTGCATCTCCTACAAGGACCAGGGCTGAACACCATTAATTTAGTTTTGTTAACATTCAACTCCAAACCGTGGTCCACACAGAAAGATTTATATCTGTCAACGAGAACTTGGAGGCCCATGAGGGTCTTAAAAATGAGAAGGGAATCATCAGCAAAGAATAGTATAGGAATATTCTGCACATTCAGTGTGGGGGCATCATTTGGACAAGAGGACAGAGTTTGTACCACCTCGTTAATAAATAGGGTAAATAGGATAGGGGCCAAAACACAACACTGACGGACTCCCCTCCGAATGGGAATTTTTTTCTTTCAGCTCTCCCTGATCACCCCATCTCACTTGCGCATGTGTGTTTTCATGCAACCATTGTAAAAGGAGGACTACAGGGATGTGGAATTCCTATCGCTCGACGCCCGGGACATCTTGTTTGGGGTCAAGGGCAGCAAGTTTTTATGTTTACTTTGTCCTTGGGACAAGTAGGCCCAACCCTCTGCAGCACAAACCCTTTGGCTGCTTGTTTACAGAGAGTGGAACTCTCCACAGTTGAGGTAATGTGTTTCCAAAAGATAATGCTGTTCGAAGTTGTATTTATGGTTCATTATTTGAAAGCCTTCATTATTAGGGTGAGTGCTGTAAATAAATGTTTTAAGGTCACACTTCACTTACTGACGTTGGTTCCAGTACAAAAAATATAAAATGTGTATACACATGTTTGAAAAGTTTAGGCTATGAGGCTAAGTATAATGCTCCCAGAATGCTCTCTGATTAGATGCAAATGAAGTGTCATATAGTAAAATGTTTTGATGCATGCTAGTATCTCCCAAAAATATTTCAAATGGAAAATCAGTGTAACCATTTTCAACACGATTATGGGAAGCATGAAAATAAACAAACACTGACGAAGCCAACTGATCTGTCATATTTTTATAAGTCTTTTAAATTCATCAATGCGTGTCTTGTTTTGACATGGCTTTTGTAACACTTTCTTGCTGTGGGAGCTACCAGGCCCTCAACATTGTAACAAACACTGGCAAAAAAAAAACCAAAACGTTTTTGAACTCTAAAAGCACACGTTGCCACCAGTGGCATAACAAAGGCCCTGCAGCCGCCCTCCAGGGGGCCCCTTCAGCACAGCACCTGCCCTGAGTGAGTCTGGAGAGGGGGCTCCTCCATGTTCTTTGCAAAGGGACACCCTCCAGTTTCGTTACGTCACTGATTGCCACTGTAGTTCCTGACACTGAACAAAACTACTTTGTGTGCCAATATGCTCCTTGTGGAAGAGCAGAATGCGATCACTCACAGTAAAGCCAGCCGAAAGAGAGAGAAATAGAAGTTTAATAAAAACAAAATGTCTTTGTTAACACCAGACCTAATTAGGGACCAAGACCCACATGTAGGTAGCTTTTTGCATGTCGCAAACAGCGACTTTCGCTGTTTGCGACGTGCAAAAAGCACATTGCGATGCACAAACCCAGTTTTGCGATTCGGTAACCTGGTTACCGAATCGCAAAACGGGTTTGCGACTCGCAATTAGGAAGGGGTGTTCCCTTCCTAATTGCGACTCGCAGTGCAATGTAGGATTGTTTTGCGAACGCAAACCAATCGCAGTTTGCACCCATTTCAAATGGGTGCTAACACTTTCGCAAAAGGGAAGGGGTCCCCATGGGACCCCTTCCCCATTGTGAATGTCACTGTAAACATTTTTTCAGAGCAGGCAATGGTCCTGCGGACCAATGCCTGCTCTGAAAAAATGAAACAAAAACGTTTCATTTTTCGTTTTTGTAATGCATCTCATTTTCCTTTAAGGAAAACGGGCTGCATTACGAAAAAAAACTGCTTTATTGAAAAGCAGTCACAGACATGGTGGTCTGCTGTCTCCAGCAGGCCACCATCCCTGTGAGGGCCGCCATTCGCAAGGGGGTCGCAAATTGCGACCCACCTCATGATTATTCATGAGGTGGGCATTTGCGAAGCCCTTGCGAATCACAGATGGTGTCAGGGACACCATCCTATATTCGGATTTGCGACTCGCAAATTGCGAGTCACACTGACTCGCAATTTGCGGGTCGCAAATCTGAACCTACCTACATGTGGCCCCAAATTCTTAAAGAAAGTCACAAAAGTGCCCCCATGGTATATGTCGTACCCCTATAAAATATTTGTGAACTGTATTTTAGCATGGGTAAATACGCATGTGTAGATTTGCTCATGTGAAAATCTATTGAGCATTTGCAAGTTCATTTTCCCTCCAACCACTTTCTTCCCAACCCTGGAAGAAGTTCTAATTCTGCCATTGTCAGGAGTAAATGTCCAACCTTTCTTATTATGGGAAAATATTAGAGAGAAGCTGGTGAAAATCTTTAAAACATGCAGGTTAGTAGGTTTGCAGACTCAAAGGCATTCCAGCCCTGGAACTATTGCTTACTGCTTCCTCCAGCCCCAGTATGCAGATCTGCAGAAAGGTGGCAAAATAAGGAAATTGCTACAGTAGGGATTGAAACTGCAAGAATTTCAAGCCCTACTATGGTAGTAGCCCTGGCATAATCAGAGGGGCTATTATCAGAGCTCTTACATAATGAGATTGCTGCCATAATTTGGCGTCACACTACATGGCACCAAAGGGACAAGTAGATCTTTTTACAGGACAAGTAGATTTGAGAAGCAACCTGTCCCCTGGACAAGTAGATATTTTAATAAATTCCACACCCCTGGGACTATATTTGTTGGGACACCCAACCTTTATAATACTTCAAAAAGCTTTTCCCTTGGAACCAAGTCAAAAGCAGATCTAAGGTCCACAAAACCCACATATAGATATTGCTTAGCAAGGACCACATATTTCCAATATAAAAGCACCAGCCTAAAGACCTGGTCTATCAAAACAGTTATACTACTTCACAATCAGTTTACTGCAGTGTATCTGTACCTTCTGCTGTGCTCAAAGACTGCCATCATACAGCTTAAACAAAAAAGAAATTTGCATCTGTTCCTTTAATGTGCTTTTGATGAAGGTAAGATCATGTCACACTAAAGTGGTCTTATAAGAACATGTTGTCACATTTTAAATGGACTGGACTGCTTATCTGTGACAACGGCTCATCACCCGAGCCAAAACGCATAAGGAATAAAGGTTTTGACGCACAATGCTGATGTCTAATAAAGTGCCTTTAATGCTACAATGTTAAGGTGTACGGCATCTTCTTGTGAAGGAGAAGTTTGTCGTGTGTGTGTGCGCGCTCTATTAAGTCAGTGCTCAATGTCAGGGACGGGCCAACCCTGTAGAATATGTGTCCACCAAACAACACAAGGTCAAACACGGCACACACAGGAAACCTTGTGTTTGTTGATTTATTCTTACAAAAGAGATGAATATCCCAAACTACACCAACGCGTTTCAACCACCAAAGGTCTTGATCACGGCGAGTGAGTGGTCCCATTAACCACTCCATTTATAGTTTCTCCTAGTTTCTGCCATTATGGGGTATTCTGGGAAATGTAGTTATAACAAATTTTCTCATTATATACAAAACACCCTGTGATAACACCAACAAAAATCTTTTTTACATCCCACTTCCCCAATATTCAAACAAAACGTGAATTAACAACTATTAAAAATATTCAAAATATTAAAACTAAATAGCTATTATTGTTAACTGTTGACCTTTTCTTTTTTTGCATGCAAGCTCTCACATTTTTTTAAATACAAAATCTAAAATAAATTTGGGGGGGGGGTTATTATTTTTATTCTGCCTCCTTTCTTTTCTCTGACCAGCACTTTACCTTCCCTATGATGTAAAACATATTTGTCTCCAAACTTATCAATGTTTATATATTTATATATATTTATGTATTCAAAATTCCTAGCTACATGTTGAGTCAAAAACAAGGACCATTATGTCTCTTCCTGAATTTGACATTCTGACACAACTTACAGATGACAGTAAAGCTCTTCATCCCCATTGATCCCATAGGGGGTCTTGGTTTGTAATCTGATTATGAGCCTTGATTCTAAAATTCTCAACTTTAGAACTCTATCACCTCCTCTTTCATCTTTTTTTTTTACCACCGCTATCCCAGAGAAACTCATGTGGAGCCAATCCACTCCCACATGATTTTTCAAGTGTTTAATCATCGCGTAATTACTATCATAATTTTGGACTGCTCTTATAGGTTCTAAAATTCACTTTTTCAAAGGACAGCTAGTGCTCCCCACATACCTCATATCACAGCGATATTCTATCACATATACTACAAATGTAGTGTCACATGTGATTCTTTCATCAATTGTGAAGACTCTCCCTTAGGGACCTTCTATTTGTTTTCTGTTTGTGCCAATGTTACATGCTTTGCATTTATTGCAACAGAAAAAACCCTATTGTGAGTTTGTTAGCCAATTAGATGATAGTGGTGATTCAAAATGACTTTTCACTAACTTGTCTTTTAACAATGGTACCTTTCTATACGTTATATTAGGACATTCACCTACTCTCTGACCAATATCTATGTCTTTCTTGATCAGATGCCAGTGCCTGTTCAAAACATTCAAAATATGTGTATTTGCCTAACTGTAATCCAGAATCAAGCATATTTTATTGTCTTGTTCTTTTCTCCTCTGATTACCCACTTGTACCAAGATTTCCTTTCTAGATTTCTGTCTTGCTTTTGTTGTCCTTGCTTTAGATCTCTGCTCTTATATCCTCTAGATAAGAACCTAGCTTCCATTTCCTGATACTTCAACTCCATATCCTCTACATCAGAACAATTCCTTTTTATCCTAATGAACTCACCATATGGGATACTCTTAAGGAGTGATCTCGGATGAAAGCTTGACCATGTAGAATACTGTTTGTGGCTGTAGGTTTTCGATACAAAGTAGTTTGAAGTGAGTTTTCTTTAATGTATACCTCAACATCCAGAAATTCTATGGAGACCTTACTCATTTTGTATGTAAATCGGAGTCCTATATCATTGCTATTTAATTTATCAAAGCACTCCACAAATAAATCTTCTGTACCACTCCAGATAAGAAATAGGTCATCAATATACCTCAACCAAACTGGGACATGTTCCATGTAGCATTTGTTTTCTTCTCCCCAAGCTATAGACTTTTCCCACCATCCCATGGTTAAGTTTGCATAACTTGGAGAAAAATATACCCCCATAGCTGTCCCACAAATTTGTTGATAAATGTCATGGTTGAAAATGAAAACATTATTGTGCAAGCATATTTCTATCATTTCTGCTAGCATTTCCGAATGTTTCAAAAGGTGAATATTTCTCTGTTGTAAAAAATATGTCACCGCCTTCATACCTATATCATGTGATATTGAGGTGTATAGAGACACAACATCAATGGTAATTAGTATGTAATTCTCCTGCCATGTTATACCTTCCAAACAGCTTATGAAATCACCTGAATCTTTGATATATGAGTTAAGGTCCGTTACCATTGGGGCCAAGAAGTAATCTACATATTCAGATATTTTTTCATATAATGAACTACAGCTAGAGATGATCGGTCTCCCTGGGCGTTTCCTCAAAGTCTTGTGAATTTTTGGTAAGAAATACAGAATAGGCATCATTGGATTATCATTTCTCAAAAAGTTCAGTTCTTCTCTACTAATCAAACCTTTTACACACCACTTTTCCAACCTTTTATTCAATTCCAAAACTAAAGTATTCATGGGATTCTTTGTCAATTTTTGATAATTGGTTTCTTCCCCGAATTGTTTATATGCCTCCTCTAAATAGTCCTTTTTATCCCAAATCACTATATTTCCTCCTTTGTCCGACGGTTTTATCACTATGTCCTGATTTGCCATCAAGTTCTTTAAAGCATCTCGTTGTTCTTTCATTAGATTTTCTTGTGCTTTTCTATTTCCATCACATTGTATTTTTTCCAAATCCATCACAACCAGATCATGAAAGATGTCGATCTTGTTTCCCGGTGCTAAACCTGGACAAAATTTGGATCTGGGTTTAAAGTTTGTATTCTCCCATTGTTCATAATCAATTCCCAATGTCTCAAGTATCTGTGTTTCCGACATCATATCATCCTCCAAATTATACAATAAATCATAGGCCATTTTCAAATCAGATTTTTGCTCAATTATCATATTTGATTTCCAACTCTCTTCTATTGATTCCATTGTCAAATTCCGTTCATCATTCACTTCCATTTGTCCTATTGATTTGATATTGTTCATCTTTGTAAAATATTTTGCTAATTTCAATTTATGCACAAATTTATATAAATCAATCCTTGTTTGTACACAATAATAATGTTTTTCTGGACAAAAGCTTAGACCTTTTTGTAACACACTTTCCTCAATATTCATTAGTTGGTAATTTGACAAATGTACAATCAAAGTTTCCTCCTTTTCTTCCTTTATTTCCTCGTACTGCGTAGCGTATAATCTTTTCCTCTTTCTTGTACTCCTTCTCGTCTTCCGGTGTCTTTTGTTGCTTTTGTTTTTGGTCCTCCTCGGCCTCTGCCTATTCTTCTGGTCCTTGGTGTTTTCTGGTCTAGATACACCAGTTTCATTTCGTCTAAAAAAGTGGTCTTTTTTACACTCGTGCTTTGTCCTTTTCCTTCTCTCTGATCGGTCTCAGATCCACTGTTTTCCATACCTTCAACTTCCTCTAGGTTAATTGCACCGATATGTACCTGTTGTTTCAAAATATCAAACCTTTTGGCGAACGTCAAAATATGACCTGTTGCATAATCTCTTTCATCTCTCAAAAATGTAGTCCTCTTTCGCTCTTCTATTTGATTTTCATACTTGCCCAGAGTCGTATTAAGCGTTTTTTTAAGCTTTTCTTGTTCTTCATCTTGATCTAATGCCTGTAGTCTCAACTCAATCTCCATCATGTGTTTTGAGCATTGCATGCTGTTTGCCCCCCATTCTTCTAACATCTCCGGACTAGTATCAGGATGATTTGGAAGCGTAAAGATTCATAACCCCCTTGGTACTCTTTCCATTTGTATATATTTTTCTAAAGTAATAATTTCCCAACTTTTTGAAATCTCTTTTTTCATCAGTCGTTCCAACTGTATATATAATTGTTTGATATCTTGTTTGGACGATAGCACTTCTTCCCCTCGAGGCATTATGGTCAAATTCGATCCATTTGATCTACTGAAAGTTAGATCAGCAGGTTGTATTCTTTTTGCTGCCCTTTCTTCCATAATGGCTTACAATTACCCCAATCAAAAAGTCTCAAAATGCAAAATAAGTCAAAGGTCACAGAAGCTCACTACTTGAGTGTATTCTCTCTAATGTTTTTTTATAGATTCATATATTTAATTGTGGATTCATATATTATATTTCCATAATGCAAGGACACCTGGGTTCTATTGAAACAACCCTATTCGGTTGGATCTGTGAACCACTGTGAAGGTAAGACTTATACATCAAACTTGCAAATCCAACCGAAATTATACTATGGTGATGCACAAATCAACCATCCATTTAGCTGTCAAGAGGCTTCAACCATATTTACGGTTTTCTTTTAAGTTTAATTTCTCCCTAGGACATCCACCTCGGTATATCGTCTGTCTTTATGAGGCATTTACCATACATAATGTCCTTCGTTTGTTCTATATGTTTTATTTATTGCCGTTTCGCTAAAGTCCAATATCTTGATATAACTGTTTCAAAGTTTATTCTTAAAGGAACTATGTTTACCCATGCTCAAACCCAGTTCATGGGGTACCAAAACATGCAGCCCAATGATTCTGTGCTGCTTTTATACATGCAGGGCATTTGCTGTCATTTCATTTCTGACCTCTGCGATAATTATAAGTACACCAAACTTTTTGCTAACCAAACAAAAACATTTGCAATGGTTTTGCAAAAAGTCGTCTGTCTTATTTTCCTCGGATATGTTCTTTTTACAGTTGCTAGATTCCTCTAATAATAGTCAAGAGCTAGAGTCAAAACAAAACTGAAACCGGGCTTTTCAAAAACGCCCGGCTAGTATTACAAGACATTAGCGTTTTCAAAAACATTCACAGGAATTCCCTTCGATAAGTTCGTGTAGTTTGGGATATTCATCTCTTTTGTAAGAATAAATCAACAAACACAAGGTTTCCTGTGTGTGCCGTGTTTGACCTTGTGTCGTTTGGTGGTCACATACATATAGAGAATTTGTTTGCCGAAATGCGTAGACATTTTTTGCAGGAGATTATGGCTTAATTATATGTAATAAAGCGGATGAAATTTACTTTTGAATATTGATTTTTTTTTTTTCGGCCTCACGAGTCGGTGAAGGAATCGGGGCAGCCGTTCAGTGGGTATCGTCCCACCAGCTGTGGATTAATATATATATATATATATATATATATATATATATATATATATATATACAGTATATATATATATATATATATATACTGAAAACCCAAAGGTTACAGGGAAGTTATAGTTAGGGAATAGAATTAAAAAAGGTTACAGGGACTTTTAAACATACAAAACTATTCTAGTTAGGTTCTGAATTTACTCATACAAAACCATAGAAATTCAGCTGTTATAGTTAAAGTTCTGTCAAGTAACTACAACTTTCGCCCTAAGGTAACGATAACTCGTGCCCTTCTCGTTCACAATATTCTCATGAATACTTTTATTGCAAATGTTGCAGTGATAATATCAAGCTCTTATAACCACCCAACACCACGCACAGCCTATGGACGTGTGCAGCACAGGCTGGCTACAGGGCCTGTCTCTCTGAGTGGATCTATGAATGAGTGCAAATTTTCATGATTTACTTGCAAAGGATCCACGTCCCTAGAAATACATATGTATTTTCCCTTTAATTTCCCCAAAACTACTGAACGGATTTACACCAGATAAGTGAAAGTGTGATCTGCGTACCAAAAGCTAGCTTTCTGCCAAATTTGGTGTAATTCCGTCCAGTGGTTCGGGCTGGAGTCGTGTCTAAAGATCAGATGGGAATTGACATGGGAAACGCAATGTTTTTAACCCCCCTTTTTCTCGGCCCCCGCTTGTAAGATCATCCTGAAACTTTCCATGTGCAACAAGAATCACCGGGCCACTTTTTTTGGGAAAATTTAGTGAAGAGTCCTCAAACGGTACCAAAAATATAGGCAAGTCAAAAACACTTTTTTTAAGGAAACATGGTCCTAACTATAACTACTTACTAGCGAGCGCCAGTAGGTTTTACAATTTTGTGTGAATATATATGTGTATATATATATATATATATATATATATATATATATATAGAGAGAGAGAGAGAGAGAGATATTATATACATTTGTTAAGCAGACCTATAACAATAGTACATTTTTAAACCATATGTAGTACATATATTTGTACAAAGAACTGCACATATCTAAATACATGCGTATAATACATTATACATGTTTATGTGCACATTTGTGTTTTTTGATTATCGTGGTCATGTAGGAAAGAACCAAATCTTGAGCAGTATTCTGAAGACACTATAGTTATCAGTGTATCTTAAGTTTGAGAGTTATGAATGCCATAGTTTGGCTGTTTGAACGGAGAAAGATGCACCACCCATGGTGTTTTTTCTTGTATTCTGGGGTTTTGAGTTGAGGTGCCAATTTGGAGCGGATTTTCCTATGTGGCATGTATTTGGTGATTTTAATCCTAAGAAAAAGTGGCTCTGTTCATGCATTCATTTGTGGGTGACACAAAGCACTTTGAAGGTGAATTTTCTGACAACTGGTAACCAATGTAGGGCCCTTAGTTTTCAGGGGGTGGGGGAAAGAATGTGGGCATCTGGCTTTACACATAGGAGTAGTCTGACAACAGAGTTCTGAATTCATTGCATTCTTTTAATGGTTGATAAAGATGATCTGTGGTAGAGGTCATTGGCGTAGTCAAGTTTGGAGAGAGAAGGTGGCAAAGAGCTTATGTGTGGAAACATGCATCACAGAGTTTGCAAAGTAATGAAGCTTGATCTTGCTGACTTATCCATCTGGGCATTTATTGATGGCTTGGAGACCATGGTAATATCAAAGTTTCTTATTTCCAGGGATACTTTAGGAGGTACTTTAGGAGTTGGTACAAGATAGTCAGGCCAGGTGCAGGGTGGGTCATAATTTTTCCAATAATACATGAGTATTTCAGTTTTGGACGCATTCAGTCTGAGATGGCTCCATGACATCCAATGATCAACGGCTAGGATGCAACTGGATATTTTTGAGTTTCCAGTGCCTTTGGGGCTTTCCAGTTTATGAAGTATTTGTGTATCATCTGTGTAGTTATAGCATGTGAGCTGTAATTCATTGACTATTGCCAGTAATGACTTCATGTAGATGCTGAAAAGCAGAGGGGAAATGATAGAGGCTTGAGGGATCCCTGCTTTTTTGAGGTACCCTCTGGATGAGAAACGGGGGAGAGGGGTATGGATGAAATTTGTTCTGGTTTGTTCTGGTTTGAAGGTAGGATGTGATCCAGTAGAAAGAAGTCTCCTCTGTGCCAGCTTTGTAGACTCTTTGGATTGGAGTGTCATGATGTGTCGTGTGGGCTCTCATTATTCTAAATGAGACAACTGGATTTCTAGGCAGCAGGATCGATAACGGTGTGGGGGACTGAGTCTGACCCACGTGTAAAGAACTCTGTCACCCTAAATCCGGTTTTTGTTCCGGCTAACTAGCAGTGCCTTATTTCTCCCATGTGGAAGGAATAATTTGGCAGCCGAGCGCATGACATCTTTGGAACTTCTCAGGGAAGTCGTGGTTACTCAGATCCAAACCAACTCTCTTATTTACAATATGATCTCATATACAAATGACAAAGACAGTATAAGTTTTATATAATGGTTTAATAAAACAACTGTATTTTAGATATTAAGGCGTGAGCCGCAATAACCAGAACGATACAACACAGTAGGATTGAAATAGTCACCAGGAGAGTAAAACATAAGAACAAAGCTATCATATTGTCTAACAGTTTCTACTCTCCCTCTGCTTGTTCTATTTAGAGCACAGCATGTTAAGCTTCTAGCTTGCCTATTAGAATCACTGTGGAGACATCAGCCCTCATACCTGAGCAAAGACCTGTGATCTTGGTTCAGCATCTGCAAAGAGGCAGTCAGCGTCTAGTTGTGGTTCCCTGGTCGGAATGTCCCTCTCTCGTGTATTGGGACAAGGAAGTGATTTTATAACAAAATGTTCCTACGCAGGAATGCCAAGTCTAAACTCCTACCACGTCAGACTGTATCCTTGACTGAAGCACAGAGTAAATGTTATGGAGAACTCCAGTGCTGAAGTAGGCAAAACAGCGTGATATGAATAACAAAACAACACCGTAGAACTGGCTATTCGAAAAATAACAGTACGAAGCCTAATAAAAAGCATGTAGAGCAAAGTGCACAGAGGCTCTAAGCTGTCAGTAAATGAATAAAATATATTCAGGGCAAAGTGCATAAAGGCCTAAAGCCTGAAGTTAAAGCGCAACGAATACGTAAAACTGACCACACTACACCCTCCCCTTGTCGGTAGCAAGTGGTTCCAATAATATAAAACGATGCCCCAGAAATAAACAATACAAAAATCATATATTTCGACAAGGTGAGAAGACAACAAAGTCATAAATTTAGGCAACATGTGACCATAAAACCAAATTCAATATTGTGTCAATTTCGTAAAAAGGAGAAAAAAAAATCCAATCGTCAAACAGAAGCAACAGAACGCAGGAGTTCCTCCACTTCGATATATGTTAATACCGGAAGATCCACGCCACAAAGTACCATGGAGCAGGTGTGGTCCAAAGCCCCAAAACCATTCAGGGCGGCACCCCGTGCAGAGCCTATGAAAGAGACAATACCATCTTCCTCCAGGAAGGGAATCTCATAAACCGCCTCACGAAGCAAGCGCATCCGTAGTGTACAAGTCTGGGAATGAGCCCTAATCGGGAACATCAACAGATCAGCATCGACCATTGGAGAGCGCTGCAGTGAGAGACAGAGAGCCAGTGTATGTTCAAACGAGCACCAAAGGCATCGAAACACGGGTTGCACACAATCCAAAATCGGTCTAAATGACAGAGACCAGTCACACTCCAAATGTCCCAGGAGTGTTGCTCCAAAATGCTGCATCATGCGTTCACGACACAGCTGCGCTGACGGGAGCAGTAATACAGGATCTTGTCGTGACGGGACAGCCATTGCGAAAAAATAGCAACAACAGCAAAACTCCAGCCAATTAAGTTAAAGTAATCGGGAAACCCCCAAAAATGCTTCCGAAAATAGAATGTATAGCCGAAGGTATCAAACCGAATATGGAAGAGAAGGTGTGAGTAAAACCAACACCAACGGCTTTGAAAAAATGTGCAATACCAGCAGTGCTGGATGCATTAAATATACGTCCCACAAGTTCACCGAAGTGACTTGGAAAGTTAGTATTCAAAAGGGACTGTATCTCCGCCGATGACCTTGCCACTTGAAGTGCGTAGGTCTCGCTAGCAGATGTAAGGGCCACATGCTTTTGAAACAATAAAGCTTTTAGCCGACTCAACTTGTCGAAATCAACCTTGGAAGTAGCAATATGAGGCCAGATGTCTGCTACCTCCCTAATTTGAGTGGGGGGAAACAACACATTCCCGCAGCACGTAACAGCCTTGTTGACAACGACGATGTAAACTATTCCGGCACGCATGCCACAGCAACGTTCGCTGTTAAGAACAACGTAACTGCCGTTAGAAAGCACCTGGAAAGTGTTTTTAATAACTGGGACTGGAACTCCCTTCAGATAACAAGCTAAGTTAGCAATCGAAGCGTTACACGCCTCGTGCAAGGACAGCTGTTTACAAACCATTGAATGGCTGACAGAAGCTTCGCATTCGCTGCCGCTAAGAAAAACCTCCCTCAAACCATTAACACATCTGTACTGAAAGGGTAGCTCCAACACCTCGTGTATGTAACTGTCTCCCAATAGTTCATATCTACCCACCGGAATGTGCTTCAAACACGAAGTAAATTGCAAAGTGGAGATAGGCAAATTAATAACCCCATGAATCAACCACTCAGCTGACGGAATCTCAGCTACCGTGAAAGGCAGTTTCTCTAATTTCTCAATATTTAACATAACATATGTCGCTTCCTTTTTAGCCATCAGTTGTTGCTGACGAGTCAAATTAAAAGAGATAAAGATCTCTCTGGCACGAACGTGCTGCCATGGAACGCGACCCGCCTTCAAGGTCTGAAGAGTCCAACCCAGCTGCATGATGGACCGCGTCTGACTCTGCCCATGATATAAAGAAGACATGTCCGATTTAATAATGTCAATGGCAGAGGAAACAATGCTGTCAATTGTGTAAACACGGTCAGAAAGGGTATGCATGGCATTATCAACAACAGACAAAGTCTGCATCAGGTTTTCCTGATCAATCTGCCTCAACCGGGCTGCAGCCTCTTGTTGTGAAAGCTTCCAAATCTCATTATAAACTTCGTATAAGAACCTTTTCTTCCGTGGTACTTTGGGACCCGACAAAAAATCTTGTAAATCAGAATCATTAGACAGTAACGTGAGATGTGACTTAACTGCATCCAGCGTGGATGACTTCAACCATTGCTGACAAAGCTTCCCCACACTGTATGTAGTTATAATATCAGCATGTTCTGGTGAAATGTAACGAGGGTCTGCCCTACTAGTCCTGAACCCCCCTGAAGAGGTGACAAAACGTTGATGACACACATTAGTGTCTACAGGCCATAATAACCACCCACCTGGATGTAACGATGAAATGTTAAGCGTACCATTCTGGACCCAATGTGTAAATTCACCAAAGGTAGCATTCACATAATGTTGCCAATCTCTCAATTTAGAAGGGACAGGTATACTAGGCAAAGTCAACTCTCTAATTGTCGCTAAGCCCAAACAGCTAGTCTGTTGTACTGTGTCATTGAGGAAAATCATCTGCACAGGGATAATACATGCTCTAAATAACGTGTCCCTACCTCGAATTTGCCAATTTTTCGAACCCCAAACACTTTTCAAATCAACAGTTTTAAACCAGTATTCATACCCCTCGACCGAAAATTTAGATACAAACAAATTTGAATACAGTAATTTAGTATCGGTCAATAACATTTGCTTATTGGAATACGGTGCAACTTTAAAATAGTAAGACTTAGCATTTCGTTGATCATGCCCAGAAAAATATGCAAATTTATCATAATACGTTTTCGAACTCCCTTGTGGAGGAGTCGAGCAATGTTCCCATTGCACATAATTAAATATGGACTTAGGGCTACTAGCTTTATGAATAAAGTGGTGTCCATAATAGTTGTAGCAAAACATGTCACCATGATTATCTCTAAATTGGTAAGCATCTTCATCGTCATAGACAGTATAATATTGCAAATCCGTTAGCATAGAATCTACTGTCTTCACATCCCAATCATCAGAAACAATGCCAGGTATAACAATATCATTCATTGATAATTTGAGGACATACGGTATTTGAATCAATTCAGTGGGACCATATATATCAAACATTACTTTATCCCACACAATCCCATCCGGAATTGGTATAGCAGAAATGTTTACTGTGGACAAGTCTCTTCGAACCATATGAGACGAAAAATGCGGTTTTAACACAGTCTCCAAGTGCTCAATGTCAGATCGATCAGGAAGAAAATGACCATGTATTATCAGAAAAAAAGTAACCACAAATCCCAACCACAATAAAAGAGTCATCACGGCCAAAAACAGCCACAAATAGTTCCAAGGAAAAACAAAATATGTGCGTTTAAGCCAATCCAGCATCCGACGTGGACCGTGGATAGAAGACATCGAGGACGAGGAGCCGGACACATCAGCATCAGCGTTGTTGAAGCAGCCAGAGGCAGTTCTAGCAAAAGGCGCAACTGTGAACATAGAAGCAGATGGAGGCTCTCGCCGTGGCACGCTATAGACCACATGTTCAGAAACATCAGTAGAACGTACAGCAAGTTGATCAAAAGATTCCATATTAATCGTCGCCGGTGGAACAATCGCAAGATCATCATCCACCCTCCCCAAGCTCGGAGAGGAAACAGTTTCGGTGTAAATCACCTGCAGCAGGACTTCTTCCCCAGTAGTGAGAGGGATTCCGGAACTACTGGGTGTCCCTCTTGGTCTGCTGTGCAGAATCGGCCACATGTTGTAACTTGACATTTTCAATGGAAACAAACCGATTTCCTTTGGCCCCTCGCAGCGGCGGTAAAATCACAGTTCTTGTGCCGCTAACTCCCAACACAGGGACAGGTGCTCGATAAGAAGGACCAAATTATTTTTTAACTGTGACCTTTTCACGCACTAGATCCCCAATCCTGGGTATCCAGCATGTAGGTGTTACTGGCTCATCCTTAATTCCTGAGGAGGTAGCACAGGCAGAAGAGTTATCTTCACGGAACTGTTGTAAATCCTGCAAAACAGTGACACGATCATTTATGTCAAAGGGCGTATCTGCCGCCTCCACACCAGGACTATCTAGATCAGGAACATACATTTGTGTTCCAAACAGGCACTCATATGAAGTACGACCCCCCCAGTGACCTTCTAGGCAAGTTATTAAGTGCTCTCTGTACTCCATATAGGTGGGCTAGCCAACCACGACCCGTACCTATAACCCTGGCTGTTAAGGATTGCTTTAAATCACGATTTAAACGCTCCACGACAGAATTTCCCTCGGGATGAAATGGAGACGAGAATTGGAGTTGGACCCCCAACAAAGCCATGGTGTCCCTGAATGCCTTAGAGGCAAAAGCAGGGCCCTGGTCCGAATGAAAAGCCGCAACTGCAAATGTATCGACAAAGATGCGCAAATCTTTAATAACAGTTCGAGCGTCAGCCGAGCGTTGTGGCCATACCCACACAAATCTGGAGCACGAATCTACAGCAACCAATATATATTTGTATGCACTATCGGGTGTCAGCGGACCACAATGATCCAAGTACACACACTGTAAAGGTTTATTTGAAATCAGAAGGGGCGTCTGCTGCGGGCGTCTAGCCGACGGTGCTTTAATTTGTTGACAGATGTCACAACAAAGGACATACTGCTTCGTCTCTTTATAGAGACCAGGCCACCAGTAACGAGCCTGTAAAAGTGAAATCGTGGCAGCCACCCCAGCATGAGCAGAAGCCACCCCCTCATGTGCTGCAGAAATTAATCGCGGTCTCTCAATTTTATTGGGAATTTCACGTACACCAATGCCTGTAATTGTAACAGTAGCATTCAGCGCACCATTCAAGCAGTTACTATATTTAGAAGGAAATCCTTTAGGAAAGGGCGTGCCATCAGCCGTAGCCTTTATGGCAGCCGAAATTTCTGTGTCTGGTTTGGAACTCGAACGAGTCACTGCGGCCACAGTGGCGACAGCCACTGCCGATTTCGCGGCTTCATCAGCCAAAGTATTCCCAGCAACGTGTATTCCAATGCGCTGGTGTCCAAGTGTATGCACAACATGGACGTTAGGAAGCGTTTCCTTCAGATCCGCAAACCTTACCCCACAACATTTTATGTTTAATGGTGTTGCCTTTAGAATCTCTGAACCCATTCATCTTCCAATAGTGCAAATATTCATTGAAAGACTGTACACAGTAGTAGGAGTCACAGACCAGCAAGGTTAAAATCGCCGGATCCGCGTGCTCCAACGCTAACAATAGAGCTTTGAGCTCAGCCAGCTGTGCCGTGCAATCTCCCAAGGTTTTAGTATAAGTATGTCGGGGGAAGAACACTTCCCCCTCCATAGTGCCGCTCACCACCGCACATGCAGCAGAATACTGTTGTTTAGTCCCAACCGCTGGTTGCGCAGAGCCATCGGTATACATGACCACTTGATATTGGTCAATAGGCAACGTACCAGCAGGAACAGGGTACTCCATCTCATATTGAAGAAATTCTTGAGTCTGCAGTTTGGGGTCAAATACATAATCTACATCAGTGGCTGTTAAAGACGTAGCCCATTGTATCCATCGCGGGTGTAAAGCTTTCGAATTAGGAACACTCGCTTTAGTAACAGCCTCTAAGGCCGGAATCGGGGAAACGACAATAATGCGTTGGCCCTGGGCAAGCAGTCTTTCTTTAATCACAGCCATCTGTACTGCAGTGAGTATTTTCTCAGTCAGTGCAAATCGTTGTTCTGCAGCAGAATACAAGTGGGACTTGTATGCAATCAGGACTGTCTCACCCTCATTAAAGGTGACATACGTAAACCCAACAGCCCCAGGTATCACCCTGATGACTAAATGTGTCTTATTGTCCTGTGTGTGTAAGTGTTTAACTGCCAAGAGATCAGCCTGTAACTCTCGTAGTATGTGTGTATGTTCAATCGTCCAAAATTTACTTGAAAAATTTGGGCGAATCAATTCGTATAAGGGTTTTATATGCGTAGCTTAATCAGGAATGTAAGTTCTGCCAAAATTCAGAAACCCCAACAATGACTGGAGCTTCCGAACGTATTAGGAGGCTGCAATAAAGCACATTTCTCCAAAAAATGTGGCGCTAAGCTCCTGCCCTCACTCGACAACTCATATCCCAGGAAAATGACGCTGAGGAAGGCAATCTTTGATTTCTTAAAATTAAACTTATAGCCAATATCAGCAAACCCCACAACAATGCGCGATACACGCCTTAGATGTTGTAGAATCTCATCGTCTGTCAGATATATGTCATCAACATATGATAGCGCTTCAGGGTCGAACTTGTGCAGCATTTCAGTTACACGAGCCGAAAACAGTCCTGGGCTATTCTTATACCCCTGAGGCAAACAACAAAAAATTTTCTGAGAGCCAAACGCACTGAAACTGGTATAGTCCCGACTTTCGGGCGCTATATTCTGGCAGAAAAATCCATTCGAGATATCTAATGTAGTCTTGTATTTTTTACGCACTATATTATTCATAAGCGCTGCGCTGTGTGAATTCTGTATTGCATATGTGCGTGTATGACTATTCAAATGTCTATAATCCACCACTATCCTATATGAATGGTCCGGTTTAGCAACCGGAAATAAGGGATTATTCATCGGCGAGACACAGGGCTCAATTACACCCTGGTACTCCAATTGTGTAAGAATTTTCCTAACCGATGCCCTTGCTTCAAATTTAATAGGATACTGCGGTTGTGGCTGAGGTTCGCCCTTTATCGGAATTACGTGATAAGGTGATTGTCTGTCCCACCCCACGTTATTTCTATATAGGGCGGGAGCCTGTGCTAGAGCCCATGATTTACTATAGGACTCCGCTAGTTCTCTCGGAACAAGTGGTGAGAAGGAAGGTGTAATAACCTCCTCCCCCACCGGACAGTCACGAACAAAGTCAGGTGGCCAATCCTGTTCGGCCAGCAGAACATCATATGATTTTACCACATGGTCCCAAAAAATGGCGTTAATAATACGGTCAATGTCCCCTTCCAATCGCAGAGTCACTTCATATACTCTATCAGAATCAGAGACCCGCATATCCGCCGTCTCGACTTGTATGAAGTCATCAGTTGCTTTCACCTCCAGATGCTCTAGAAGACTCCGGCGAACTATTGTGACCTCTGCCGCACTGTCTAACAGTGCTAACGCCCATGTCTTGTTCGTCAAGAGAACTCTCTTCTTGAGCGGCATGTCTAACTGAGACTGCTGCCACTTTCTTTTTTTTAAATTGCTGTTTTTGTTGCAGCGGTTTCTCTTCTTGTTTAATAGAAACCTCCGCCGAGCGTTGTGAATCCTGTCTCGGTTTCACGTACTCCGTCCTCCGCTCTGACTGCCCACATCTCTCACTTCTCTTTTCCGAGGAGTCCTGAAAGGAACGAGATTGGCGTGTATCAGTATATTGATATCTATCAGGCGTCTTCAAAGTATCCCTATTCCGGAGATTATACTTATTCTGTGGGGTCTCCGGTTGTGGAGACTGCCCACCATCTTTTTTAGGTGTCTGCTGTTTCTTGTCCCAGCGCTTTTTTGAACCCTCAGGTTGTTGCTGTTTAGCATTATCTTTATTATTTTTACCCTGTAACTGGGGTTTCTGTGGTCTAGCACCTAGGCTATCTCGACCAATACTAGAATATGTTTCCGCTATTATTCTCGGAAGTTCCCGCTCCTGATTAAGCAGCGGAACATCCCGAAGACGCATTCGCACCGCTAGCGCTACTGCCTCTCCTTTGAGATTACTCAAAATAATAGAAGAAACTGTGCCAAAATTGCCCAGCAACTGCATGCCCAAATCTAAGGCAGGGGCAGCCCCATATTCATCTTGAATTTGTTTAAGCACGTCGGTAAATTAGCTAATGTCGGTGTACCGTGTGCCGTAGTGTAGAGCGCGGCAAACACGTGCCCCAGGTATTACAAAGGTCCACCGGAGGAACCATCCCATACGGCAAACACATCGTCAAAATTCTATGTTTATCCTGAGGTCCCGTATGGGGAAATGCTGCTTCCAGCGTATTAATTTTTTGCGCCAGCCAAAATGGAGTCTCCTCTCGTTTAGCCGGTACCTTACCCATAATAGAGTGTACAGTGGCCGGATTAATACCCGGAACCACTGCCTGTGGGTGCGCTGGAGCAGCACGCGCTGCGTTTGTATTTAGTGTCTGCATTACAAACTGAACTAATCGTCTATATGTAGCCGTTAAGTCTGTATATAAACGACGAACTTCAACCACTGCCAATTGAGCAACCGCAGGATGAGGTGTATATGTAGCCAATAAAGGCCAGGTAGGACCATCATTACTCAGTGGACCTAACTTGTGGAACTGTGTGTGGGAGGGTGCCATCAAGCCAATTATTGTGTTCTTGATAAGATAGAGGTATTTCTAAATAAGCGTAAGCCCTGTATTGTCCAGGGACATTCGCAACAGTGTATTCGTGAAAAGTATTTGTACCCCCATCCACTGCTGGAAATCCGACCCAAGAATAAAAAAGTTCCGTTCTATAGGCTGCATGGGCATCCACCACAAAAGTGACTGGACCCCCCTGGACTGTCAGTCCATGTGCCAACAGATGTCCTGTGAGCGGTTGACGCATATTGATTGCAATATTCACTACATTAGGATTCGCTATTTATAAAAAATAGCGCCAGGTCAGAGAAGGCACACCAATATCGGGGTTTTCCTTTCAAAGTTCAAGCTTGAACAACCAACCACTAAGCAATAGGAAGCACCTATCCCGTGGCGGCGGAAAGCCTAAGCCCCACGGACGTCTCCGTATACGGGACAGAGGAGTCAAAATATATATGAGACCAAGAGAGTCAGTCGGACCTAAACATTAGAGCCTGACCAAACGTTGGCGGCGCCATGTCGCGTGGGCTCTCATTATTCTAAATGAGACGACTGGATTTATAGGCAGCAGGATCGATAACGGTGTGGGGGACTGAGTCTGACCCAGGTGTAAAGAACTCTGTCACCCTAAATCCGGTTTTTTCTCCGGCTAACTAGCAGTGCCTTATTTCTCCCATGTGGAAGGAATAATTTGGCAGCCGAGCGCATGACATCTTTGGAACTTCTCAGGGAAGTCGTGGTTACTCAGATCCAAACCAACTCTCTTATTTACAATATGATCTCCTATACAAATGACAAAGACAGTATAAGTTTTATATAATGGTTTAATAAAACGACTGTATTTTAGATATTAAGGCGTGAGCCGCAATAACCAGAACGATACAACACAGTAGGATTGAAATAGTCACCAGGAGAGTAAAACATAAGAACAAAGCTATCATATTGTCTAACAGTTTCTACTCTCCCTCTGCTTGTTCTATTTAGAGCACAGCATGTTAAGCTTCTAGCTTGCCTATTAGAATCACTGTGGAGACATCAGCCCTCATACCTGAGCAAAGACCTGTGATCTTGGTTCAGCATCTGCAACGAGGCAGTCAGCGTCTAGTTGTGGTTCCCTGGTCGGAATCTCCCTCTCTCGTGTATTGGGACAAGGAAGTGATTTTATAACTAACATGTCTTTGTGATCACAAAATGTCCCTACGCATTAATGCCAAGTCTAAACTCCTACCACGTCTATCGGCAATGTACCAGACTGTATCCTTGACTGAAGCACAGAGTAAATGTTATGGAGAACTCCAGTGCTGAAGTAGGCAAAACAGCGTGATATGAATAACAAAACAACACCGTAGAACTGGCTATTAGAAAAATAACAGTACGAAGCCTAATAAAAAGCATGTAGAGCAAAGTGCACCGAGGCTCTAAGCTGTCAGTAAATGAATAAAATATATTCAGGGCAAAGTGCATAAAGGCCTAAAGCCTGAAGCTAAAGCGCAACGAATACGTAAAACTGACCATACTATAGATGAACTGTGTCAAAGGCGGCTGAAAGGTCCAAGAGAAATGGTGCAGCGACCTCGTTCCGGACTAATTTGTTTTAAGGCCACCTCAGATGGCGATGATGGCAGATTCTGTGACCCTTCCTGGATGGACTCCTGATTGAAAGTTGGAAAGTGTGGATTTATCTTTAATGAATTGTGACATCAAAGGTCAATTTGTAATCAGACTGCAGTTGTTTGGGTGATGTGGGTCCAGGTTTGTTTTCTCTAATAATGGGCATATGTATGCCTTTTTAAATTTTTCAAGAACGACACCTGCAGTTAACAATTATTGATGACTGTTCTTACTTGTGTCAAGATCCATAAATTCACTTTCTGAGTGTTGTTTGAAGGAATGTAGAGGCTAGGTTAGCCTACCGTTGGAGGGAAATTATGTAAATGGATTGCTGGTGGTGGTTTCCTTTGTTTTGAATAGCAGTTCAGCATGTCTGCTTTGGTTGTGTAATGATTTGCTAGCTTGTCAGTATATTCTTGAGAAATGGGATGAGTTCCTTCTCTGCATTTATGCTTACAAATTCAGTAAGTCTTTTATAAAGTTCTTTATGTTGTTTTATATTTTTAGTTTTTCATTCATCCAAGGTGCTTGTTTTCTTTTGTTCTGTTTTGTTGTTCTTAGTGATATTAGGATATCAAAACTTCCTGACCCCCTGATAAGAGTGTTTGAACTGAATTTATTGTGTCTAGATCTGTGCTGGATATTAGTTGTGTTTCTAAGTATTCAAAGTGAGTTTGTTCCACAGACGATATGTGCTTGCATGTAAGGTTGGCTTTGGTGTGGTGATTTGTGGTCTGTTATGTTGTAAAGCTATCGGATGGTGATCTGACCATGTGACTGGAGTAATCCTTTGAAAGGTAACTAGTTCTGGATTTGCAAAAATGACATGTAGGATGTGTCCAGCTCGCTATGTTTCGGTTTGTGGATGATCTGATATAGGTTCAGCGTGTCTAGGCCACCAATGATAGTTCTTGGGAGTAGCATATTGGGTTTTTCGAACCATATGTTTAGGTCACAAAGGATTCATAGGGTGGAGTGTAGCATCATAAGGTTTGAAACTGTGTCTAGAAACGTCTGGGAATGTTGCATTGCTAGGTGGTGATCTGTAAAGAATGAGGAGGTTACAGGAGGAAGTTGGTCTAAGGTCTAATCTGGTGATGAAGGCCTCACAACCTTGTATGGAAACTTCATCAGCTTTGGTGAGGTTTGTTGTTTTCTTGAATGTAACAGCTTGTCCGCCTCCTCTTTTGCCTATGCGATTTTGTGTGACACCCTGGTGGAACAACTTTGTGCAATACTAGAGCCATGTGATCTCCCAACCATGATTCAGTTATGAAGAGTAAGTCAGGTTGAATGTAAGTGAGTAGGTCATAGCTATTTTTTTTGTTTTCAGAGAGTGATCAAGCATTTATTAGTAGGCCATCTAAAACTTGGGTTTCGGTGGTAGTGTGACTTTGTCTTTTAGAAGAGTCAGTAGTATTCTTTCAACTGGTAGCAGGTGTATTATTAGTGCTGGTGTTAACTGTATGAGGAAAGCAAAAGAGATATTTGTCTATATCTTAATTCTCATCCAGCAGGCTTAAAGGCATTTTGTTGGGTCTGTGTTTGCAAATGGTGGTGATGGTGGTTGAGAGTGAATTGGTTGGCTGTGTTGTTTTAATAGAGTAGTTTTGTTTTGTAATAGACAAGAAGATGCAAAGTTGTGTAGAGTGGTATGTTGTTTATGTTGTTTATGTATGTTTAGGGTGGAAGGTGCATGGGTTAGGGGTGGTGGTAGAGCATGTGGGTCATGTTTTAAGGCTCTACATTGTGCAGTGGATGAGAGGTGGAGAATGGCTGTGTTTGTGGTAGGTGTTGGTGAAGATACAGAATTGTGGATTAAAGGTGGTTTTAGATTTGTATCATTTGTGTGGTCATGAGGGTGGGAGTGGATGTTTTTTTCTATTTTGTGACAGAATCTTGTACATAATTGTGTGTGTATATGTGGCTGTGATGTGCTGGTGTGTGTTATGGTTTGTTTTTGTGGAGTAGTTAGATGACATACTGATGTAGTGAGTTTTTGTGCAGGAATTGGATGTAAAGTACTGTTGGTGAGTGGTTGAATGGTAAAGAGGGAGGTGATGTGTGTTGGAGGAGAGTGTATGTGGTGTGTGAGAGGAAGTGGACAGGAGTTATGATGTGGTAACAGAAAGAGTTAATAGGTGTGGTGGTGTTGAGTGTAAGAAAGGCTTGGTTGTGTGTTTTTGGTAAAAAGAGGAGTTGTGTGTTTTTGGTGGATGATATGAGCAAGGGTTGACTATACAGATGGTGGTGCTGGAAAGGGGTCTGTAAGGAGTACGTAGAGGGTAGAGCTGGTATTTGCATGAACGGGGAGTGTGTGTTTGAAGGGATTACGCTTGTGTATATTTTGGGTTTGGGTTGTGTTGGTGATGTGTGAATTTGATAATGGTATAGGGCAGAGTGGTGGTCTGTTTGAAAGTGAAGGTGCCATTGTGTGGCAGTAGGGGTAGAAGGGGGAATAGATATGGTTTGTGGGGTTTTGTAATAGTTGTTGAGACACTGAAATTTGGTTAAAGCATATTTGTTGTAAATGAGCAGTGTGAGTTTGCTGAGATTGTTTTTTTGTATGTTTGAGCGTGTGGATGGCTTAAGGTAGTTTCTGGTATACGGAAAAATGGCAGCATCTCTAACCTTAAACCCGAGCAGGCTCACATGGGCAACTGCCCTTGTCCTCTCCGCCGTTAGCCTCGACAGCTGGGCTGAGACACCCTGAGCTCTAAGGTTAAATAGCCCTAGCAATCAGGTGACATTGGGCCAAGCAGAATCCTAGTCCTAATCCTATCCAGTCAAAGCCCTAGCCCTAAACGGTAGACCCAATGGTAGCCCTAGATTAGTTAACCAATCACAGTACTAGGCCTATCAATCAATCAGAACTCAAATCCTAAACCCTATGTCCAACAGAAACCCCAACCTTAAAAACCAATTAGAACACCAGCCCTATCAGCCAATCAGAACTCAAACCTAAGCTCTAGGTCCAATAGAAACCCTATCCCTAGAAACCAATCAGAACACTAGCCTTATCAGCCAATCAGAATGCAAACCCTAAGCCCTATGTCCAATAGAAACCCTAGCTCTACAAACCAATCAGAACCCAGCCCTATCAGCAAATCAAAACTTGAACTCTAAGCCCTAGGTCCAACTGAAATCCTAGCCCTAGGAACCAATCATAACACAGGTGCATAAGCCAGTAAGAAGCCTACTTAGAAAGAGTATGTGACCTTAAACGTAAGCAGCTGAGCAGGTGTTACGGCAGGACAGAGGCCTGGCCAGATGCCCTATGGGCCAATCTGTAAAACAGAAACTGGTGACGAGGGCTAGGAGCTGCTCCTGAGCGCACAATCTCCTTGGATAGAGACAGGTCCAAACACACACTTTGCAGATCCTGTTCAAATCCAAAGGTAAGGCTCAAATGTAAAACTACTAAATACTGCTTTTCACACACTTGTTTTTCTAGTCAAAAATGAGTGCTACATATACTTTACAAATGCATTTTCTAACCACAAAACAGGTTAAGCAGGCTCTCACACACTTAGCTTAGGGGTGTTTTTGCCTTTTAGATTCTAGGGGTGGAAGGGAGGGAAAGGGAATCCCCCTTCTAGTAGTCTTATAACAGTTTGGAAAAATAAGGAAAGGAATTTAAACAAAGCTGCAATGAAAAATACCAGTTTTAAAGTGTGCTCTTACCACCTTTGCTTTGATTTGGCTCACTGGGTTGGTTAGGCCTCACAGAAACTGGGGCTACAAAATGGAGGTGTCTTCCCTGAACTTCCTTCCACTTGTTGCCTCACTCGTGCTTGTTTTTTTAACTTAACACTAAATTAGTTATACAGGCAATTATATAGTTTCCCTAGGCAGTGGCAGATGGGTAGCTCAATGTCCCACTTTCTTTTCACCTAGAACTCAACTCACCTGCCAAAGGTGGATGACACCTACCCCGGGGAGAAATCACTCCCTCTCACCTGTCAGCCTGCCTTCATTTGCCTTGCTGTTGAGTGCTGGAGACTCTGGCTGCAGCTCCAAAGCTTTGACATGACACCTACTCTGGGAAGGGGGGCGAGGGTTTGGGAGGGAGAGAATCACTCCCTCTCACCTCACAGCCTACCTCCTTCATTTGCCTTGCTGTTGAGTGCTGGAGACTCTGGCTGCCATTCCAAGACTCTGACATGAAACAAAAGTGCTCCGACCAATCTGTACACTGCAGAGGTGATGGGCAAACCACCCACTTGAAAGACTGTGGCCTTGCACTCCCCAGGACCAAGCAGTGGGCAAACAACCCACTAGAGAGACTGAGGATTTGCACTCCCCACGACCATGCAATGGGCAAACCACTCACTTAAGAGACTGTGGCCTTGCAATCCCCAGGACCAAGCAGTGGGTAGACCACCCACTTCAGAGACTGTGGCCTTGCACTCCCCAGGACCAAGCAGTGGAGAAGCCATCCTCTTGAGAGACTGTGGCCCCCTGAGGTGCCTGTGTATTTTCGACCTGATGCTCCTGCAGTGTTCTCTCCGTGTTGTTGCAGGAGTGAGGTGGGGCCTCCAACAATACGACTGCACTTAAACATTTATGAGTTACAGTAAGAGACACTAAACAATCACATTTCAGGAGAATGTAGTGGTAAACTCAGTCCAGCCCTGTGTATGTGTCAGCTCACACGAGATATTAAAAAGGGATTATAGGGACTGGTGAGATGATCCCGGATGGATATCTGAAAGAGGTATTATCCGTATGGTGGGTCAAATAATTGCTGAGCTTAGCAGGAGTTAATTTGTGGTGGCCGCGAACCATAGTCGACTTAGGTACCAATTCACACATACCATAGTGCCAAGCTTTACGGATTCCACTATGTCATTTGGTAGGTGTTTCAAGTCTGCAGGTATACCATTTGGTAAACCTCACGACCAGCCAAAAGGGGGAACAAAATCTCGTTATTCAGGGTGGATAAACATCCTTCTTGGCCTCTACGTTGAGAATATTGTTGTCCCAGTGTCCCATCCCAGTTTTCATCAGGCCCTTGAGTTTCAATGCTTGGAGTGTGTTGGCTTCGGCCCGGCACAAAAGCAGCAGGGCTTGCAGCCATTGTTTTGTGTCTGGAGCCGATGGGGCCTTCCATGTCATAGCAATTTTGTATTTAGAAAAGACAATTGCAAGGTCAACAAACCTATGTCAGTTTTTGGAGGCTTTGGCCTTGGGTTTGCTTCCCAGTAAACAAGATTCCGGGGTAGGAAACAGATTGTGTTCAGCTAGCTCAGACGTGAGTACTGTGGCTTCGCCCCAGGTTCTTTGTAATGGGGGGGGGGCATTCCCACACCATGTGATAAAACCTAGCAATGGGGGCAATCGTGTGCACATCCGGAAGCATGCAGCCAATGAGATATGGGGACAGATATGTATGGTGTATGATGTGTGTGCCTAAAGCGAGGATTGCGTGACAGCTTTTTAACTTGATGGAGCGCCTGCATCCAGGTTTTAACTGCAAGAGGTTGAGTTAGCACACAATCCCATCTGGATTTTGCTTGGTCTAGTGCATCCTGAGGTGCAGCCAGTAAAGATGAGTATTCTATGGTCACAGCATGATGTGCATTTCCACATGAGGAGTGTGTGTAAGGCAGGAGTTAGTGCAGGTTCCGTCTCTCCCACTCCTCATGTTACGTGTAGGTGTCATTTAGTAGCAAATAAAAGAAGAACTGTCCTTGCTCGATATTATATTCACTTCTGATGTCCTAAAAAGATAATAATGAGCCATTTATGAAGAAATTACCAACTTGGGTAAATCCTGCTTCGTGCCAGGGTGTAAAATCATGTTGCAGTATCAAGTGGCGAATGCGCGGTATTTGTATCGATGGTATGAGAGGAGAATATGGAGTGGGAAAGCCCTTTCTATGTATGTAACATAAACAGCATTATATAGCTGTTCGCATCAAGGTCCGTTTCTGTAAGGGGCCGTTCTAACTCTCTGCCAACCAGGAAAGAATTTGAGTCACCCAACACATTCAGGACTGCCGCGTGTTCCGGACTAGTGGACTCAGAAAGCTAGCACATTGGTCATTGGAGTTGAGCCGCAGCGTAATATTACTCGAAATGTGGCACTCACAACCCCCCCTCTGTTAGTGGGTGCTGTATGGTCGATAGTGCCACTCTATATGTCCATGCATCCCCCACACCAATTCCAACAATAACCAATTGAGGTCTCAAAAGAAGGACTTTGGGGGCAACCCAGGGCGTGCAGCAAAGAGATACAGTAACCTTGGCAGGATTAACATTTTGACTATTGCAGTAGGGCCCATTGGCGAAAGGGGCAGCAAGCGCCAAAAAGGAAGAGAGCAGCATAAAGATCAAACCATGCAGCCCAAGTTACCTTCCTGTAGGGCATCCCAGTATAGTATGTATCTATACCAAAGTATTTGAAAGTGTTGCAGCACCACTGGTGTTAAAGCCTGGGTGCTGCCTCTCTGTTACAGTCCGGTGTGTGTAAGCGGAAACAAACAAGATTTATTCCATTTGATCCGGAGGCTGGACAGGTAGCCTAAGCTGTCCATTAATATCTTCAGATCCGTAGGGATGACCCTACATCACGCTGGAACATCACCGATCTTTGGTGTACAGTGATACTATGTGGTGGGTTGTCAGTTCCTCGATCCCCCCCCCAAACCTCAGCTCGAAGGCGCAGGTGTGTGGCCAGGGGTTCAATAGCAATGGCGAATCAAAAAGGTGGTAAGGGACACCTCTGGTGAGTGCCTCGTTGGATAGGAAAACTGCTTGAGATCATGTGTCCCATTTCAACCCTAGCAGAAGGGTTGGCAGATAAGGTGCATATTCAGCCTATGAAACCAGGGCCAAATCCCATATGTCCCAGCGTACTTATTAAGTAGTTCTAGCCCAAGGTGTCGAAGGCCTTTTCTATATCAAGGGACACTGCCACTCTCCCATATGCCCCAGCAGGTGTGCCTTGAATCAAGTGTAGTAGGTGCCTGATATTCAGGAATGTGTTCCATCCAGGTATAAACCTCAACTGGTCTGAGTGTATGAGGGTGGTAATAAAAGAAAGCAACCTATTGGCGAGGATCTTTCCCAGTACTTTACAATCGAGGTTCAACAAGGGCAGAGGGCGGTATTATAGTACATCTAGTGGATCGCGACCCTGCTTGTGTAGTAAAACTATTAAGGCAACCCGCATCGAGCCTGCTAATCGAGTGGATGAGTGAGCTTTCTGAAACACCTCCAATGAGTGTTGGGACAATGTTGACGAAAAAGCATCGTAATATTCGATGGGCAAGCAATTGGAGCCATGAGCTTTGTTCCTGGTGATTTGCGATAACGCTACATTGATTTTTTCCAGTTGTAATTCAGCCTGTTGGAGGGGGGTTAGATTGGCGAGTGGCAAGCCTCACAGGAACTTGG
The DNA here is from genome assembly GCF_031143425.1 of Pleurodeles waltl. Taxonomy (NCBI): domain Eukaryota; kingdom Metazoa; phylum Chordata; class Amphibia; order Caudata; family Salamandridae; genus Pleurodeles; species Pleurodeles waltl. The sequence continues at coordinate 1,116,539,784 of NC_090445.1, forward strand.
GTGTGCCATCAAGTACGAGGGCAGGATCTGTTGCATAGAGCATGCAATAGTAGTCAAGGAATTCAGCTTTGAACTTCGTTTGTGTGTTGAGCACTGTACTGTTTCTGCTTCTTATGGCTCCTATCAATGTATGTTGATAGTTCTCTTTGACTAACCAGGATAGTACCCTACACGCCCTTTCGCCATCTGCATGTAGCATAGACGTGCATAGTCTGTACTCGCGACGGTTGAGGTGTGCCTCTGCTTCCCTGTGTTGCTTACGCTTATCCCGAAGACACGCATCTCCCGCCAGGCTGCCGAACACCTCCTGATACAGTGTGCGCAAGGTGCGTTCCGGAGACACCAGTTCTGTGGTGAGGGTATGACAGACACCCCAGGTGGTGGATATACAATGCCCTCTGATAACCACTTTGTGGGCATCTCATTCCATTGCTCTGGAGGGGGTGGAGCCCTTACTGTGTGCAAAATAATCAATTATACATTGGGACAGGTCTGCTTTGAATGGGGGATCATGTAAGGCCTCCGCCTGTAGATGCTATGTGGGGACATTCGGAAAGGGTCTACCCCACTGCATCCCGTCTGTAGGGGGCAGTGGTCTGACAATGTACGGGCCAGATATTTTGTCCAAGAGATGAGTGTGACCAATGTCCCCGTGCCAAGCTTTAAGTCTAATCATGTGTGTAAGTTATGGACTCCCGTTCAGTTCGGTGTTTCATGCACCATATGTTGTGTAGGTGTTGGCGTTCCAGCCACTCTGTAGGATACTATGGTGTCTTGATACAGGAAGCAGAGCTTATCAAGGGTACGGAACGGTCCATATCTATGTCCACCATGCAACTGAAGTCTCCCCCCCAGAGGCTGGGGATGTGAGGGTATGTGAATAGTGCTGGTTAGAGAGTGTCAAAGAAAGCAGACTGGTTAGAGTTCAGGGCATAAAGACCCACCAGTGTAAGCAGGGATCCATCTAGTTGGCTTTCCATGATTACGTACCACTCCCTTCCCCCGGATAGTAATGTGTCTAATTACTACATAGGGTATCCCTGGGGCGATCCATATAAGTACTCTTGGCAAATGCCGATGGAGTGGTACCATATACCTGGCCTCTCCATTTTGTGTATATTTTACATAATTCTGTCTCAGTTAGATGGAATTCTTGCATCAAAGCGATGTGCACATATTGACGTTCAAGCAATGCATGTACCCATTATCATTTAACAGGTGTAGCTATATCACGGACATTCCATGTAATAACAGTATATTTTGGTATCCGGTTATTTAATGTGTCAGTGATTGACTATAGTGACACTAGAGAGGTGCAGGGCATGATTCCACAGCTTACTAGTGAACAGGAAGGACGCAGAGTTTGTCCATTATGTTCAGGGTCAAGAGAAATCCTTAATATGTGTGCATCCCTAATATGTAGGAGTGTGTGCAGCAGCAGTTTGTAAACAGAACAATAACTCTTAAACTAAAAGAGAAAACACATACAATCCCTCCTCGGTCAGATGACAAACCCATCCCTGGCCATAGCACCCCAAGAGTAGAACATCAGAATGTGAGCCATAACAAACAATAATAGAAGCTCACTTTGAAACTTCTGGAGGGCATGGAGATTAGAGAACCAGTAAGTTCATGTCTCCGGCCTGTTGCAGGTGTCTTCCTATCCAAAGAATGAAGGAGAACCGATTTACCTTAGCTGTGGCAATCGTACCGCAGGTGCTGACCACTGTTGGCCAGCAGAGTGGCACGGGTTCATCACTGTCACAGGTCATCAGCCGAACTTGGAGTCACTGTGGACCCACGAAGGGACGCCACGGCCGAGAGGTCAGATTCCTTGGCGTCTGAGTTTGAATCAAAAGGGAAGCAAAAGAATTGATGCTGAGCTACGAGGCCTCCTGCACCGCCCTAGCCTGTTCACCAGCTACTGGATTACGTGTCGGCTGGAAGCCAGTCGGCCTGCATTCATGTCAATTTTTACAAGGAATCAGCCACTCCTCCGCTGGTGCATCCTCAGTCGACTGTAGTGCCAATCCCTTTGCATGGAGTCAAGTCCAGACATCCTCCAGTGAGGAGAACACATGGGTTATCTCACCTGCCGTAACTCTCAACTTTCCCCGGAACAGGTTGGCATATTTGATATCAGGTTTCCGTAATTTCTGCTTCACCCTATAGTAGGAGTTGCAGAGCTGCTGTACTTCTGTTGTGAAGTCTGGATACGGCATGATAAGATTCTCATATTTCATGGGCCATGGGAGCAACAGTTTTGAAGCACCAAGGCTTGATCTTGGAAGTTGAGAAGTCTGGCAATGACTGGCCACAGTGGAGTTCTAGGTGGCAGCTGCCTGCCAGGTATCCTTTGTGCCCTCTCTTGGGAGCAAAGTTTTGGGATCTTCCCACCTAGCACTGTCTCGAACAACCAGTTCTCCACAAAGAGTTCCGTATTAGGGCCTTCAGCTTCCTCAGGAAATCCCAATAAACAGATGTTGCACAGGGATCTTCCTTCGGCGTCTTCCGTACGACAGTGTAAAGAAGCCATCTCATCACTAAGCAATGTCATCAGGGTTTGTAGTCCCTGTACTGTCAGTCGAATGGTGGTCATTGAAGATTCTGCATCATCCATATGATCCACTAGTTTGCGGTGGTCAGCACGCAATAAATTGACTTGCAATGAGATGGGGTCAATTCTGGATTCCAGCAAGATCTTGGTCTCAAGTATAGCCTGTAATATATTTTCAAATTGTGTGGAGTGCGCTTTGAGAGTGCTTTCCAGTTGCTGTAGAGCCCCCATTATGCACTTCCTAGAGGAGGGAAAGAGGGATGATAAGGAGGCGGACATGTCCGTTATTGTTGTTTTCGTGGATTTTGGTTTCACCATGGCAACAAAGTCCTGTCAGGAGCCGCTAGCATGTTGGCAGGTGGCTAGTTCGGTCCCCGTATGGGTGAAGCAGGAGGGCAATCAAGGGTCCAGAGAGCATTGCAGACTAAAAGAGTATAAAAGGATAGGGTCAGAAGGAACGGTAGCAAGTTGTGCTCTGCCTGCATTTGCTATGAGAAAACTGCATTTCTAACAAGTAAGACCCCTTCTGTCCTCTCCGTGCACTCACCGCAGGGGCATCCCTCTGAATCCCAGTGCTAATGTCTGAAAAAACAAGCAACTAGGTGTAGGCCACCGGGGAGATGCGCCATGGGGAGAGCTGAATGGCCACTCGAGGGATGACAATGGGTAGCGCAATGTTTTTTACTTCAGAAGGCGTCACTCCAAGCCACAGCAGTAACGCCCCCCCAGGCAAGAGCAACGCTATTCTATCCATTGAGGAAGTGCACCACAGCAAGATTCGGAGGGGTGCACAGTTGAGTGTAATGCACAGTATTAATGTCTCTCTCCTTAACCGTAGTGCCATGTTGAATAACGCTGGGTCGTGATTTCTTGGTTTGGAGGCAGCAGGAATCTAACAACTTTCAGGCCTCAATTGAATGTTGTGCTGGGTAAGTCATATGGCTTGTGGAGACATACCAGTTTGTAGGTGAGGGGAGCTCAGTGTACATATGAATTGCTTTGCATCAGTAGCTAGTAGCAAATTATCTCCTTAGGGCAAGTTGAATCCTCAATGCATCTTTGGCAACAGTCCAATGCTGATGCTCCCCAAAAGCCAAGCAGGCTTAAATCATGGCCAATGGAGATTGTGGCAGTGAGTGTGCAGTGGGAGAGGAGCTACTGCATCAATCTCCCCCTCCAAGCATGCCCCTGGCCACGCAAGATATGTTCCAGCTGCACACAGCAGATACCAATGACGTCAGAAGAAGGCAGCAGGTGCCCAGGGCTCGCTCTGCTGTGGGCCTTTAATATCCTATGGGACTGCGACCGGAGATCGTCCGCGAGCCCTGGGGCCGGGTCCCACCAGAGTCTGATATAGGAGGCGGAGACTCAACCTGGTGACCCACTCACCATATTCCTCAGGACAACTTCAGTAGGTAAACTACAGTGCATGTATTGCCACGGGTCTCTGTCACCCTCAAGCAGCACGCCTCCCTCCGTGATCGACACTCGCTGTTTGAGACTCAGCATTATCAGGATAATGGCAGGCTGGGTAGAGAACTGTATTTCAGACATCTCACTCAGCCGCTATCTTGGGCACACTCCCCAACTGGAGCATCCTTTGAGCATCTTTTGCCTGCATCCTCAGTATTAGGACACTCCATTGATGTCTTTGCTGGTCGTCCGGTTTGGAACTCGCCTTAAAAATGCTATGGTGGCCAGGTAACTGTCCAGTGTCCACTCTGGCCCCTAGACTTCTGTCCATTTGGAAATGGTGGCCCATCCTGGGCCATAGTAGTAGAATTAACATTTTAAAACTTTTCAAAAGTTTACAAAATGTTGTTGACCGATGCTTCTTGCGGTTGCATTTAATGGTGATAATATCTTCTAACTCTGTATCTCCAGAAACCTCAAGTAGATTTTGTTCAGAAAGGTCAACAAAACATTCATAAAACTATAACAGATTTTTATCTATTGGGATCCAATTTCTTTCGTGTTGTGTGACTTTATTATTTTGTTGTTTAGTGCTGTCAAATGCTTTATGCTAAGCTCCTTTGCCAAGCCTTACTGCTCTCAGCCACATCTACCCAGAGTTCAGCTTAAGGTTAAGTATATGCGCCAGACTTGACCCAAGACGGTCAAGAGAGTGTACTACATGTTAAGGCCCCCAAAGCCATATCACATAGTTCACCCTAAATATTCACAGCGCTCGACCTGAGATAGAAATTGAGAGCGTATTGCATAAGGCCCCACAGCCATTTCATATAGTACATCCAAATCCTCACAGCATCGTGCTACACCAGGATTCTATGCACGCCATGTTAAGAGCAAATCCTACTGGTCCTTACCACCCAAAAGAGAGCTTGTAAAGGCTCTAATATCTTACCTTTTCAAACTTCCGCTGTTGGATCTATCACAGAAGCGATTACTACAGTGGAGGAGGAATTTGTGTTGGTTGCCAGCGTCTATGCTCCTGCTACTTGTGCTCTTGCCTTCACTGCTGCTTCTTATGCTAGGAACTCCCCAACTTTACCCACAGGCAAAAGAACTCAAACCCCAAAACCATGAACCTTTGTGGTCCAACATTCGTCAAACTTTAGATGCTTTATTCTACCATCCCTGTGACATAGCTTCTACCAATCTTGGTGCCCCTTCTAAAAGAAAGAAGAGACCGAAGTGTTTGGTGCCCACCAAGGCCTTACTTAATGATCTTGAGGCCAAGAGTTTTTTCAGTTTGCCATATTATCCTCAACTATGCAATGTTCGGAAACCTTATAGTTAAATCTTTCACTTCATTCAACAACAAGACTCTCCAAAATCGAAGATGCCCTTGGCAAACTTTATTTCACACCTTCCATTCTCCCCGTTATCAACTTGGCTCAAAAAGAATCTATGGTCTCTGCAGCAATGTCCACATTTGACCTATATCCCCTAGTGAGCCTTAGGCCAACCCCCAATGGCACACATTTATCCAGTGTGGGTCAAAATGACGCATCAAGAGTGTTTGAGTGCGATTCTGCTTCGCATGAATCAAACAATGACTCTGTCGGTGGCAGTGCGACATGCGGATATGCGGAGGCGGTGCATATTTTTGATAGGTAGGTGGTTGGTGCAGAAACTGACTATTTGTTTTTAGATTTACCCTTGGCTGATGCACCACTTGATTTGGCCAGCGTTAATAAACTGAAGGCTGACACCTCAGAGGATTATTCTCAATTGAGAAACAAGGTTGTTAATTGATTCAATGGTAAGCTGGGCTCTTTGCTTTCTCTTTTTAAAAACATTATTATAGTTAGATGGGCTCCTTGATTGGGTAAGGGCCTTAATACTTTGGCTCCGGACTGTATAGTTGGCAATTTTAATTAAAACAATTGCTAGCAATATTTTATGGGATCTCTTGTCACAGCAATGATCTGAAACCAATATACTACTGTTTCATTCGGGCTACTTTTACAAACAACTGCAATCCAGCCATGCTGGTGTTCTCCATGTTACCACATCTCACAGCAGTGCTGTTCAACCTGTTCACCCAGCCCAACCAAGCAGGATTAGGTTCAATGTACCTACCAGGAACACCTCTGATCCTCTGAGCAATCTGGTTGCAAACGATTGACTGTTCCCTTCACCTCCATCTTCTTTAGATCAGGGATTTGTTTCACACCTGACATCCTGTCCTGGAACATTGTACGGATTGTAGGCATTAGGAATCATCTTTCTTGGTTGTCGCTTCTAAATAGATTCAGCTTCATCTTCCTCCATGAAACATGTGAAGTTAATAACAGTTTTTTTCAGGATGGATACTGTGGCTTTTCTGTGACAGCTTGCGGTCAGGTTGAGCTAAAGGTAGCCTCTTGTTGTAGGTTGCTGTGAGAAACTGGGTTGTGGGTTGACTTGCGTGTGAGCCCTGGTCAAACAACAGCCACAATCCCTTGCAGGTTGAACATCAAAATTCAGTAAATTAACCTCTGCATAACCTTGGGTAGCTTGGCACAAAAAACACTCAGGCTTAACCTATAGGCAAGGTGCAAACTATTTATGCAATACACAAACAGTAATAAAGTGAAAACACAACACAAGATAAATTCCACACCAATTTAGAAAAATAGAGTAAATTCTAATATTCATTTGACATCAAAGTGAGAAAAATCCAAGCAGTAGAAAGAGAGTTATAAATTTGAAAAGTTTTTTGTAAAAACTATCAACTAAAATATCAGAGTACCAACTGCAGACATCTAGTCACGTGAGACTGGATCAAAGTAAAAAAATATGTCTGACAGCTATACAGTGCGGTTTAGATACAAGAAGAGGAAAGGGCTTGGTCAGCAGTCACCTTCAGACTATTCAAGAAAAATGTTCTGAGAAGGTAAAGTTCAGCAGGGCAAGGCTGCAGGTGATGTCTGAAGAGGGTGCATGATCATCGGGAAGACTCCTGAAGAAAGGGGAAAAAAAATGGAAAAGAGAGACAAGAAGAGAAGAACAAGCATTGGCAAAGACAATAGGTCTTGCCTATGTAAGATCTATTGGAGTCGTCAATGTTTTTAGCCATGTTCTACAACAGCCCAACTGCTGTGTTGCATAGTGAAAGTGCAAAAAAAAGTGCTGAGGCAGTCAACTCTAGCTGTGTCATAGCACTTTTTTGTTTTACTTTCAACCATGCTGCACATGGCTTAAAAAACATTGAAAGGACAGATAGTACAGCTATTTAGCTTTGCCAATGTTTTCTTTGCCATGTTGTACAGTTGCACGGTTGCTATGCAGCATGGTTGAAAGGAAAATAAAAGCACTATAAAGCGGCCAGCGTTGACCACGCCATAGCAGCGGCACTGCTGTAATAAATGACTGAAACACAACATTGACAAAGCCGAAGAACCTCACCATATGCAAGACCTATTGGCTTTGATAATGCTTGTTATGCCACGGACACATGAGCTTCAGTACTGGCTACAAGGTCTGGTCCCAGACATGACCTCCGGAGCCGGACACAATCCACACTGTGAGACTCGCAGACCCTGTCAGTATTGTACCCACAAGTGGAAAGAATGTTTCTCTTCTGGCACTTTTTTTTATCTTATTTGGCATTTCTCAGAGCATTGCATGTTAAATATTTGTTAACAGGATACGCTAATAGCAGCAAAACGCACAGGCACACATTCCATGTGAGCCACGTCCACCCTAGTACAACAGTGTGCAGTAATATGTTTTACGCATATTGACTCATAATGAATGCTCATCAAAAAACTATGCATGCACCAGCCCAACGTAGTGGCCGGTGCGCTTTTACTCGCTTACTTTGAATCAAAGCGTTGTAGTAACAACAAACTACATGCTATGGGCACATATGCACATTACTGTATTGTGTGATTCCACTACTTCATATTACAGAATACACTGTGTTTCACCCTGTAAATCTAAACTATATAATACAGCATCTTAGCCAGGGGTGGCTCCTCAGTTAGGGCGGAGGAGTGTTGCCCCCCACGCCAGCAGCGGCAGCTTCAAAACCTATATTTTATTATTGTTTTCTTCTAGAGGGGCGGGGCACTGCCCTTTAGAGTGCATGTGTATTTGGCCGGCACACATGCGCAATAGGCTCTCTCCAGCCCAGCAACACAGTTGCTGGGCTGGAGAGAGCCTGCACAGGCTGGGAGTCTGTGCCTGCAGCGGACTGCAGCAGAGGAGCAGCATGGCACACCCTGCGTGCAGGTAAGTTTATTTTTTATTTTAATAATATTCCCTCCGCCACAACCCGTGCCCCCACTGCACGCTGCTCCCCTCGTAACACCTGTGAGCTGCGAATGATCCTAGCACCTGTAGTTTCTGCCATGTAGTAGGCAGCAAGTTGAAGAGTGGTGCGAGTGGAACAAGACAAGCAACAGCAATATGCCCGTCAGATTATTTATATGATGTGTGTATGTGTAATTGTCTTGGTTTCTTTATGTGTCCACATGTACCTGTATGTGCTTGAAGTTGCCTGTGTTTGTGTGTAGGCATCATTACATGTGCATGCATCAGCTTGCATATGCCTGTGAGTCTCTGCATGTCTCGCTGTCAGTAACTCGCTGTGTGCTTGTGTTTTACTTATGTCTGTGCCCATGTGTCTGCATGCATCCAGTATATGCCAGGTTCCAGTTCTAAATGTGTATGTAGTTATGTGTCTGACTGTATCAGATTTTATATGGATATGTCTATTTGTGGACCTACACATGTGAGCCTGTGTAATTGTCTGAATGTGTATGGGATGCTTAAGTTGATTTAGTTATTGTAGCATTTATATAGTGTTTTCCTCTTTGTGAGCAAGGCTGTGACAGTATGTGTGGGCATGTTATATGCTGGTGAGCTTATGCATCTGTACACCTGTGTCTGACTATATATGTGTGTTTATCTGTTTGTGTTACATGCCCCACAGCCAAGTAACAGCTGACAAATTCTGGAAATAAAGGATGGCCAGCCTGGCAGACTGTAAAAGAAGGTACCATTGAGGTGTGTGTGCCTTAACTCAAATGTAGGTCTCGAACTGGACAGTATGCTTATACTTTGATGCATGCATTTTCATTGCCCTACTAACATTCTGCAGTGATCAATCTTTGTACAAAAGGCTGTAGTAGCTCTACATTGATGGGCCCAGAGAAGTAACAAAAAAAGGAGTAATATGGAGTGAAAACGGAAGTGATTAAATAAGGGCCTGCCCAACTCGCTCTGCCTTATCTTCAGTGCCCTCAACTTTAAACAGCCGGGTAAAGAAAAGTAAACACTAAGCTCCCTTGGAAGATAAAGCCTGACATGTGGCCTCTGTCTATGAATGCACAGCAAATGTGACAACATATAACAAGATTTAAAGGCCTATTTACAGACATCGAGCACTTGTGCAAGAGTGCAGTAAATATTGTTTGGGCAACTGAAAGGACAAGCTCGAGCAGGACAGCCTAAAGAAACAAGCATTTGCAATTTAATAGGTCTCACATTTGGTTGAGTTACAACTATTGGCATCGGAAATTCATGACTGGACATTTCTTGCCATATAAATTGGTCAACCCTGCTTCATAATTTTGTCTTTTCCTGCCATATAATTCCAGTGACCCTGCATATAACTAAAGCACTTCTACTTACGTTATTCCTCTATCTGCAGCAAAAATGAAAATGTTGCCATTTAGAATCCTAATTTAATTCTGCTATGCTAATTCCAATAGAATAGCACTTTCACCACCTACCATCAGAGTTGCTGGCTGGCTAACACAATTCCCCCTAAAAATACACAAGACAGCCACAAAGGAGAAATAAACTTGAAGGGTCACCCAAACATATCAAGAGTGTTCAAACAGTCATAGTGTCATAAGGATGTTAAGTTGGCCTGAATCATGGTCATAATTGTAATAAGAGATTTTTAAAACATACATAATTAGCATATTAACCTTTATCAGAAACAAACTTTTGGTATTAGACTGTAATGCTCAAAACAGCCCCTAGAGGGCACCATAACAAAAATATAATTTGTAAGAAACATGGTCATATAACCATATTGTTGGCCCCTCAAGGCCATAAACCATAAATAAACAGGAGAAAGTAATGCAGTGTAACCATATGCTTAGCCTTAATAGCAGGCCTACAGTAATGATATCACGAACAAGGCCTTTCAAATAAAACTTTCCGAGCTATAAAACAAAGTTCTAGCCATGAGAAAGATTAAAAGACACTGAATGGTGGGAGGGGTTATTATTTTGGGGTCCCCTTAACCTATTGTGGGGACCCAGAGATGATGTAGACAGAAAGAGAGATTTAAAGGTGGTCCCATTGTCGTAGGACCACCGCAGACTGCATTATGGGGCGAGTTTTCGCTCACAAATATTATAGTATGTTGACTGCTATGCTCAGAGCAGCCCCTAGAGGACTCTACAATAAAAATGGTATTTGAAAGAAACATGGTCATGTAACCATACAGTCAGCCCTTACAGAGCATAACCACATGAAAAAATAATGGGATAAAGTAATGCAGTGTAATCATATATTTAGCCCCTACAAGGGCATAGTGCATTACACATTTTCAAGCCTAGCAGGCCTATTGCAATGATATTACAAACAAGCCCATAAAACACAAACGTCTCCTAGCTATAAAACAAAAGTTCCGGCCATGAGAGAGCTTAAAAAGATAATGAATGGTGGTAGAGGTTATTATTTTGGAGTCCCCACTAACATTGAGTGGGGATCCAGAGATGATGTAGACAGAAAGCACACATTATGGTCAATGTTTTGAAGGTGGTCCCATTGTCCTAGGACCACCACAGGCTGAGTTATGAGCAAACATGTGGTGTAAAAGTAATGCTCTGCAAAGCATTATGGGGCAAGTCTCCTTGCCACAAATATTTTAGTAAGTCGATATGCCTAACGATTGGAACAACTCCTAGAGGACACCACAATGAAAATAGCATTCCTAGGAAACATGCTCGTGTAACTTTATAGTTAGCCCCTAGAGGGCATAAACACACAAAAAGAAAATGACAATAAATAATGCAGTGTAACCATATATTTAGCCCCTACAGGACATAGTGCATTACACATTTTCAAGAGTAGCAGGCCTATATCAATGACATTACAAACAAGGTTTTTAAAACACAAGCTACTCCCAGGTGTAAAACAAAGGTTCAAGCCATGAGGCGCTTAAAAGGACATTGAATGGTGGGAGGGGTTATTATTTTGGGGGTCCCCCCAAACAGTGTGTTGACCCAGGGATGACCTAGATAGAACACTTCGAGGTGAATGATTTGAAGTTGGTCCCATTGCCCTGGGACCACCACAGACTGAGTTATGAGCAAAAATGTTTTGTAAAAGTAATGCCCTGCAAAGCATTATGGGGCGAGTTTCCAGAGTGCAGTGAATATTGTACTATCGATTCTACCGCTGCGCCAGGAGAGCCGCGTTCGCTTTGAGGATTTCTGTTTTACGTAAATAATTTACCAATTTTAAGTGTTTTAAAGGGAGAGTCACATGAAATGACTCTGAATAGGTAACTGTGAACAATGTGAACAGCGCTCCAATACTGCTGACTGAGTGCACGCCGTTGTGCCTGTTTGCACTGTGAGCACCTTGGCCACCATGCAGCACGAAGGGGAGAGACAAAAGAAAAAATAGCTCTCCCATGCTGAAGTATATTGGTAATCATGCAATAATCCATGTAACGGGGCAGTCTGCAAGGCGTGACAAAAACAGCCTCAAGGCGGGACAAACGTAAAGAATTTACCAATTACATCAAGTGATTTTTTAAAGGGAAGCCCAGGAACAAATGAAAGTGATGGGTGTGATTAGAAGCGGACAATACTTACAACAGTTCAAAACGCTTGCACACTCGACCTAAAAGGAGCCAGCAAATAGAAAGCAGGCAAATGTGAGTCACAAACCACAAAGCCAATGGTAAGCAACGGGCAGAATGCATTCCCAGGGAAGCTTTCCAAATGTCCCCAAGATGTTGTTAGAAAACCAGATAGCTGCACTGTCTGGTAGGCTTCAACCTAAAAAGTTGGAAAGGAAGTAATTAGATGAGGAACAGTTAGAAAGCAGAAAGACAGAGCATAGAAGAGGATAAGAAGAGGAAAGAAAAGGAAAAAAAGGGCAAAGGGGAGCAAGAAGAAAAAGTTAGAAATCCAGTAAATAGATAAGGATGATTTAGACAAGAAGAGAGAAAGTGTGGAAGTGGATACGAAGGGGAAAGTGAGGTGAGAAGACAGCTGGATCGAGATAGGTAAGAGAGAGAGAAGCAAAGCCTTGGCTGTCATTAGTGTCACAGATGCAATGGCACTGGGGCCCAAGTGTGCGAAGGACTGACTGTACTGTTATTATGCTTAACTTATTATCGGCTACAGGGAGCAAGGTGTGCATTATTTTAGCTTGCGTTGGAGTCCATGACTCCTTACTACCCTGCTACACCAGATAGAAGATGTCTAGGGTTCTGGGGGCTCGGTAAAGGAACCCAGACACGCTGCTTCAAGGGAACATGGGAGTTTCAGGTAAAAAAAAAATCAGTATTTCCAAAACATAAAGCCCATTTTTGTGTTGCTTTGTAGTGCTTGAAATGGAAAAGTGGAAGTGCTGGTACCCTGTGCCAGAGAACCTGTTGTCAAGAAGTGAAGGTACACTCTAATTAAAAGTACTGCACCTCTGCTTAGAAGTGCTAATTTTCTTCTACTCAAACAAGAGGTTCGGGTATTCAGTACCTGTCCATCAGTGGCGCAACACAGTTAGGGTTGCCACCTGACCTATTTTATACCAGGATGACCAGTATGTTAATGTCCCTGCTGGTACAAAAATAAGAAAAATCACCTAATGTTTTTATTTATTTCCCTTGTCAATACATACATGAAACAGTATGTTAGAAGAAAACTCTTTAAAATGTGTTTTGGAGCTGCCCTAATGACCCTGGATGATAAAGTAAACCAAGACAGAAAGTGCCTTTTAAATGAATTCATACTCTTTTCATTAAAGTTCTGCTCAAGAATCAAGTCCTTTGCAGAATTTTAAAACATGAACAAATGGCTTGTATTTTTCTTTGGGAAAGTAGGCCCTTGTAGACCCTGTAGTGTTTTAGAGCTGAAAGCGTTAGGACTCCGTGACTAGAGGTGGACTTAAGAAGGACATTATGTAATCGATCTGGGAGGTGTTAGGGTGTGATCTTTAATGGTTATTGGGATCCTGAGATTTCAGTTGAATGTGGTATGCTGATGAGTAAAGATGTTAACTACGAGCTCCATGTGTGATGTGTTATTCTGCATGCTACCAAGCTGAGGAGGATGCAACAACTGGTGACGAGTAGGGGAAACCTGCCCCAAAGAAACAGAAGTTTACTTCCTGACAGTTTGCAAGAAATAGCAAACTGCTCATGTATGCCATGTGTGAAACGAAGAACCCTGCAGTTGGTGTGTATGGAATGGAAGCGCCACTCCAGCCCGTACTAGGCTGAGCCATCAATCATACAAAGAAAATGCTAGAAGGTAGCAATAACCAGACACAAACAGTGAAGTCTAATTACCGGCCTTATGACCTCAGACAGGACATGGTGGCTCAAGAGCGAACACAAGGTTTGTACTCGACAAGTTGTTGGTCACCAAAGAACCTGCCAATACAGGGAAGGAGCAGCTGGTGGCCTTCAGCACAACTCATAAGGTATTCAAGATTGTGAAGATTTCCTGTAGCTGCCACAACAAACATAGAATACAGTGCTACTACATTCTTGAAACCTCCACCACCATTCGATACCGCCAAAAACAGAATACTGGCACCAGATGGACTACGTGGATCGAGACGTTCCAATGATTTCATAGATGCTCTGGAAGAAGTAAGTGACATCGGACCAAAGGGTACAAGGTGCGGAAAAGAGAATAACTTCATGACCTTTGTAAACGGAAAGAGAAACCAAGTGCATCACGGCAAAAGGAGAAAATGGACACCAGAAAGTTCCAGAAACATTTTCACCACACTAACAAAGACAAAAAAACAATCTCAACTGCAACAGGTTAAGACTAAACAAAGTTGATCGTCATCAGGTTTATCCTGCAAGAATTCCTTGACGTCACCATCGAGCCACAGTGAAGAGGGTGAATGTGTGATGATCATAGATAAAAGGGAATGACATGCACAGGTGATGAAAGAAAGGCAACAAGTAAGCTGAGAAGGCAACAGAACTTGTATGGACATTACCCCAAAATTCAAATCAATGGTTGCCATGCAACTTTGTAGTCGATAGTGGTGCATCGATCAACATCTTGCCACTTTAACAATTTCACAATCTATCACCTGTAATGTGACTCAAAGCATTAAATACTAAGGTGTACACACAGGCTGATTCCAAACCGTTGAGGAGTCAAGGATTATTCATGGCGACACTGCGGCATAAGAAGGCATCTGTGTAGGCCCCAATTCACGTTCTTCAAGGTACTCCATGTACTAAGCATGCTTACTTAGGTTTGCAGCAGCTGTTGACATGGGACTGATATCCATCAATTACAACTCAAATACTCAAATTAAAATTGTGAGTCATTTCCCGTCACTGTTTCATGGTTTAGGAAGGCTCAAAACGATGAAGGTGCAGCTTCACATTAATGAAGCCTTCAGAGTTAATGCACAGTGAAAAAGCAGGATATCATTTCATCTACAAGAAGTGGTTGAGAAGGAGCTCAAAGCTTTTCTGAAACATTACATTATTGAGCACGTAACTGGTCCCACACCATGGGGGTTGCACATCATGGTGGTGCTGATAAAGGACAGGGGTATGGTGTTATGCTATCTGTATTTAACCACCGACTCCATCGTGACGACTGACTCCATTTTGTGCTTAGCTTAGCTGAAGGTGCCTGCCGTGACATCAGTGATGCAGGGTTTTTCCACAAACAGTTTGTTTTCTACACAGAACCTGTTTATGCTCTTCTTCCCGGCACAGGGTTACACTGTGTTGGAAAAAAACATGGGGGATGTGGAAGATACATGATAAGAGAAGGCTTCAGCCTGGGAATGTGTCCATCAAGGAAAAATACAGCTTCTCGGTCTCAGGAATACGCATCGGTGCAGGGCCCATTCCTGTGCGTGTTTTCGAGGCAGACCGGGCACAGCCAGCACATGAATTTCATAACTTACATGAAGGGAGGGGGAGATTGCCACAATCTTCCTCATGGGTATGTTTAAGGTATATAGGGTGGGGAGGATTGGCAGTGACTTAGAAGGAGTTCTCCTGAAAGTGGACGCACAATTCAGGTTAAAATATTCCATGTTGGAAGGATCTCCTACTGCCTCAGCCATCAAGGGTTCCTCGGCTTGATGCTGGTAAGGATGAAGAAATCAACCTCCTTGGTGATGCACTTTAATTCTTAATTATCTAGCTTGACTATGCAGATATACCTTCTCACTGCACATATCAATTGCTGATGTATTGCCCTTTTCTTTGCCTATCATTGTTTAACTGCTGTGGGTATTTTGAAGTTCACACGCGTTTTATTGCATTCAAGTTAAATGCTCATGTTCATATGTTCGTTTGTTTTTGTTTGACTCCTGGTAAGTGCCTTAATAAATTAATTACTTAGACTAAGAGTGCTGCATTCTTTGGCTTCATTCCCTCTTAGTTTGAAGCTAAGCAGAACAATTAGTGCACATCTGTGTGGATATGCGTGGCAAAAGACGTACTGGTACGTACTTTGTGGATATCATCATGCAGTTGAATGGAGCCAAAGTTTTCTCCCGCCTTGATCTGAACAAGGGCTACCATCAGCTTGAACTGGAAGAGAATTGCAGGTACATTACCATTTTTTTTTAATCATGTTGGTTTATTTAGACCCACATTATAACATTGGCGGTAAGTGCCCCCTACCGCCTCGGCGACGGCCGCCAAAAGACCGTCGCCACAGCTAATATCCATCCACCATAATATGACCACAGCTGGATTTTCACCACAAGGAGGGTGGAAATCCGTCCGTGGCCTTGCTGGCGGACGGTGTTAAGGTGGCGCTGCTACCACCAGCAGCGCCACGCTAGTAGACCGCCACGAGCCGTATTATGAAAATACAGCCTGGCGGTGTTCTGCTGGAGGGCGCTGCTGGCGGTAGCAGCGCCCCGTCCCGTCCCCTGCTGGAAGACCCCCTGGATGCAGGTTTCTGACAGGGGAGTTGTGTATGTGTGTTTGGGTGTGTGCATGAATGTGAGTGTGTGCGTGAATGCGAATAACTGTGTGGTGTTGTTTGGGTTTGTGTGTGCATGTGTCAGAATGCGTGAATGAATGGAAATGTGAATGCGTGTCTGCGTGTAAGTTTGAATGTGTGTACGGATGTGTGCATGAATGAATGGATGCATGCGTGTATGAATGTGTGTATGCTTGTGTGAGTGAGTGTGTCAATGCGTGGTGTGTGCCTGCGAGTGTGCTTGTATGGGGGGGAGGACTGGAAGGGGGAGCGTGGATGGAGGGGAGGGGTAGAGGTTGTCTGGGGAGTGTTAAGGGGGTGGATGGCCTCCTACCAGTGACAGGGAAGGAATTCCCTATCACTGGTAGGGCCTACCGCCATAGTTTTCATGGCATTACGAACGCCGCGAAAACCATGGCAGTAGGCAGGGTCATAATGCCGCTGGCGGGACAGTAGCGGCCTCCAGGTTGGAGATTGTTATCTCTGGCCCGGCGGCTGCTACCGCCATGGTGGTCGGTGTGGTACTTTGGCGGGTTGTCTTCAGCCAACCCGCCAATATTATAATGTGGCGGTATGTACCGCCAGCCTATTGGCAATAGTACTGCCACATTTACACCGACTTCCGGGGTTGTAATGACCTCCTTAGGTACAAAAGATTAAGCTTTGGGATGTCCTCTGATGCATAAATATTTCCAAGATGTTATACGTAGGATTATTCAGCCGGTGGTACATGCCTTCAATTACAGTGATGATATACTGGAACTTGGTGCAAACAAAGGAGCATGATAGAGCCCTCAAACAAGTGTGTTGATTACTTACAGATGCAGGCCTCACCTTAAATGCCAAAAAGTGTGAATTTCACAAAACAATGCTCAAGTTCTTTTGACATGTATTTTCTCATGGAGGTATGACTCTTGATCCTGATAAAGTATGAGCACTGGCTGCCACCAGTCCTCTGCAAGATGTCACCATGGTAGGGTCCTTTTTGGGCATGGCCAGCTATTGTTCAAAGTACATTAGTGCCTTTGCCACAGTGACTGCCCCTTTGCGACACCTGACAAAACGAAATGTCCAGTCCGATGGTCTGTTGAATGTGACTGCAGTTT
Organism: Pleurodeles waltl; assembly: GCF_031143425.1. Lineage (NCBI taxonomy): Eukaryota > Metazoa > Chordata > Amphibia > Caudata > Salamandridae > Pleurodeles > Pleurodeles waltl. Next base: position 1,116,557,075 of record NC_090445.1, read on the forward strand.
CAAAAATATAAAACATACAATTGAAAATGCAACTGAGATGGCTTACTTTGATCCTAAATTGCACACTGAGATCACTGTTGATGTGAGCCTGGTGGGGTTGGGAGCTGTTAGACTTTTCATCCTTGGCGTGGTCTCCCTTAACTTTTTGCCTCTGTTCCCCAGGTTGTTGATGTGTGCTGGACTCTGATTTTACTGTTTTTGTTACTCTGGGCACTTTACCACTGCTAACCAGTGCTAACGTGCAAGTGCTCCTTTCCAAAATGTGTATGTAATTGGTTTATCCATGATTGGCATATTTGGTTTACTATTAAGTCCCTAGTAAAATGCACTAGAGGTGCCAGGGCTTGTAAACCAAATGCTACTAGTGGGCCTGCAGCACTGGTTGTGCCACCCACATAAGTAGTTCTGTATTCATGTCTCAGACCTGCCATTGCAGTGTCTGTGTGTGCAGTTTTAACTGTAAGTTCGACTTGGCAAGTGTACCCACTTGCCAGGCCTAAACCTTCCCTTTTCCTACATGTCAGACACCCCTAAGGTAGGCTCTAGGTAGCCCCAAGGGCAGGCTGCAGTGTATGGTTAAGGTAGGACATATAGTAATGTGTTTTATATGTCCTGACAGTGAAATATTGCTAAATTCGGTTTTCACTGTTGCAAGGCATGTCCCTCTCATAGGTTAACATGGGGGCTACCTTTAAATCTGATTAAAGTGTAGATTCCCTTTGGGAGGGGATGGACATGTGGAATTTGGGGTCTCTGAGCTCACAATTTACAAAAAATTACATATTTTAGTAAAGTTGATTTTAAGATTGTGTGTTTGAAAATGTCACTTTTAGAAAGTGAGCATTTTCTTGCTTATACCATTTCTGTGACTCTGCCTGTTTGTGGATTCCCTGTCTGGGTCAGTTTGACAGTTGGGCTGGTTGCACCTCATACTAGACAGTGACACAAAGGGAGCTGGGGTGTAGCCTGCATATCCTGATGAGCCATCTGTGCTAGAAGGCAGGGGAGGAGTGGTCACTCGCACCTGAAAGGGCTGTGCCTGCCCTCACACAATGCAGTCTCCAACCCCCTGATGAGTGTCTGGGGCCTGGCCTGGGCAAGGCAGGATTTCACATTCCAAAGAGACTTTACTTTGAAGTAGGCCTACTTCAAAGGAGAAACTGGGTATAAGAAGGGCACCCAAAACCACAGACTTTAAAACACTTCTGGAAACAAGAGGAACCTCTGCCTGGAGAAGAGCTGAAGAGGTGAGGAGAAGTGCTGCCCTGCCTGTGACTGTGCTTTGTGGAGCTATCCTGCAGTTGCTGCTTCTGCCAGAGTAAGAGGGCAAAGACTGGACTTTGTGTGCCTTCCATCTTGTGAAGAAATCTCCAAGGGCTTGATTTAGAGCTTGCCTCCTGTTGTTTGAAGTCTCAGGGACAGCAAAGACTTCTCTCTGCCAGCACCTGGAGACTCTGGAGAGACTCCTGCTCTGACAAGTGGTGCCCTATCCAGTCAGTGGGCCCTTGAAAGGAAATCTGGTGGAAATCCAAGGAAATCGACTTCGGACGAACGCCGCTGCTGAATCCAGTGATGCCGCCTGCACCCGACGCCGCGACCTTCGCTGGAACGCGACGCTCTTCGCAGGCCCGAAGCCACTGCAGCCCCGCTGAAGTCCACGACTCCGTGGAAGTCGCCACACCACGTTGTGACCGACGCTGCTCGAAGTGTGCGGATTCAACGTTTCGCACCGACGCCGCGATCCCCAACTTCGCGCATCAACTTGTTTTCACTCTTCACCAAAGGTACTGTACTTAGGGGTCTACGCGATTTTGTGTCCAGCGCCACTGGTGTCGGCTTGTTGGGAACGACTCCGTCACTACGCCGTGTTAACACCTTATCGAAGCATTTCCTATTTTTCTAAACCTGTGTTGTGTCATTTTGTAGTGTTTTCATTGAGTTACTGTGTGTGTTGGTACAAATACTTTACACCTAGCACTCTGAGGTTAAGCCTACTGCTCTGCCAAGCTACCAAGGGGGAAAGCAGGGGTTGGCTGAGGTGATTCTCTTTTACCCTGACTAGAGTGAGGGTCCTTGCTTGAACAAGGGGTAACTTGACTGTCAACCAAAGACCCCATTTCTAACAGGAGCAATCCTAGCTCAGCATAGTGGACATCCGAATGCTCAGAAACACATGGCAAATGCCAATCAAAGTTTGCTGACACTAAATAACGTGCCTATTCTCAGCTGGAAAAGGAGAGTATGGTGGTAGTGTGGCCTGTGTTTTTTGTATGGAAAGCATTTCACGATCATCACTGACCACCAGGCATTACTCACCATTTTCGGCAATCTGAAAGCCAAGATGACCCTTCGCATTGAGAGGTGGGGGTTGTGCCTACAAGAGTATAACTATACAGTTGTGCACAAGACAGGCTAGAATCAAAACCCTGCAGGATATTTCTCACGAGTACCTCTACAGCGGTACAGATCAACGTTAAAAACTGCAGAGGAGAACATCAACTTCATTGTAAAGCCCTGCATGCCTGCACCTCTATATATTCAGCAGATCATTGCTGCTACCAATCCTTATAGGGATGTGTTTGCCCTTAAAGACATTATTTTAGTCCAGTTATGGAGACAGAGGGGGTCATTCTGACCTTGGCGGTCCATGACCGCCATGGCGGAGTGCGGCGGAAGCACCGCCAACAGGCTGGCGGTGCTTCCTGGGCGATTCTGACCGCGGCGGAAAAGCCGCGGTCGGAAAAGGGGAGCCGGCAGTTTCCCGCCGGTTTCCCGCTGGCCCAGGGAACCCGCCATGGCGGCGCTGCTTGCAGCACCGCCATGGGGATTCCGAACCCCTTCCCGCCAGCCTGTTTCTGGCGGTGTCCACCGCCAGAACCAGGATGGCGGGAACGGGTGCCGTGGGGCCCCACAAAGATTTTCACTGTCTGCTGTGCAGACAGTGAAAATCGCGACGGGTGCCACTGCACCCGTCTCACCCCTTCAACTCCGCCGGCTCCATTCCGAGCCGGCTTCATTGTTGAAGGGGCTGTCCCGCTGGGCCTTCGGCGGTCTTCTGGCGGTCGCCCGCCGGCCCAGCGGGAAAGCCGGAATGGCCGCCGCGGTCTTTCGGCGGGAACCGCTTGGCGGGCGGCGACCGACGACCGCCGCGGTCAGAATGACAGCCAGAGTGTTTGAATTTGAAGTATTGATGCTGAATTTCAAAAATATTGCAATGTCCAAATTGAACTTTCACTATAGAAAAGATTGCGCTGAGAGGATCCTGGATTGTCATACCTGCAAGTTTGAGACAGCAAATTATTGAACTCGCCCATGAAATCCATCGTGGCATTGTGGCTATCAAGAGGGCATTGAGGGATCGATTGTGGTTCCCTCAACCCCACTCCCCACCCTTGGGCGAGAAAGAGGAGAGGAAACTAAAGGAGTGTCATTTAGGCAACTGTCTGTTTCCAAGGTGACCCAGCTTGCACTGACAATGTCCGATCTGGGAAAGAATCGCCATCGACTTCTTTGGGCCTTTGGCAAATGGACACAACTTTATGGTGTTCATCGATGACCATTCCTGATTTCCTCTAGTAGAAGACATGTCATCCACATCCCACAACAAAGTAATTGAGCGGCTTGATAACATCTTTGCAGTGTGCGGCATACCCGACATTCTCAAGTCTGAAAATGGTCCATCGTTCACCAGCAAGGAGTTCAAGGAGTTTCTAGCCGGCCTCAACATCAAACAGCAGAAAAGCAAACCTTTGTGGCCTCAAGCAAACAGTGTTGTAGAACAATTTATGGGGAACCTGAAACGAGTAATTCAACATGCGTCAATAGAAGGACTTGATCTGAGTCAGAAGTTATGCCAAGCCCTCTGTGCTTTTCAGTCAACTCCTCATTCCACTACAGGTGAGAGTCCTGCTGCCCTGATGTTCGGTAGAGCTTTGACAACCAAACTACCACAATGGACCCCTGAGCAAGCCTTACATGATGAAGTGGTTCATGCTACCGACGCTGCTGGGAAGCATCAGAAGAAGACGTATGCTTATTGACGTCATCAAACTCAAGAGATCATGTTCAATGAGGGTGACTTGGTTCTTGTGAAACAAAAGCGTAAGTGAAAGACAGATCCTCCATTTGATTTTGATCCTTTAAAAGATGTAACACGAATGGGACATATGATAAAGGTGCATCATCCCTGCAAATACATCACAAGGGACTAATCTCACTTATATCTGTCTCGTCCAACATCAGTCCCTACAGGTTCAGAGGAAACTGAGTCTCCTGAAGACTCTGATCAGACATTAGACCCTGTATCCCTGGGGTCCACCCAGGATACAGCTCAATTACCTCGTACCACAAGGATTGGCCGAACTTTGCGAGCACGTAGATGGCTGATCGAGGAAATGTAATGTTGTAGGCTGATGAGTAAAGACGTCAACTACGATCTCAGTGTGTGGTGTGTTCTTGTGCTACCCTGGTGGGGAGAAAGTGACAAGACCCTACCCCTTCTGGGACCCCTGCACTTTAGAGGACCCCAATCAGCCAATGGATATCTGCAATATGTGAGAGACTTAGAAGCCCCTCATCTCCATCTGCAGGGGGGGGCATCATTTTGTTACACCACTGCTGCTGTTCATTTATAACACACATTTTCTTTAGTATTTGCAAAGTCAAAGAAAACGTGCGCGTTCTGCTTAACGCAATCAGACACCACATACCATTAAAATAAGCTCGTCTGCATATAGTCAGGTAACACTGGTTCATGTTGTGTTTAAGGCTGCGCCTTACTCAGCTGCTTGCTTTTACCCATCACGCAGACGGACGGCTGGGAGCGGTTTACTCCAGGGGGCGGGCTAAAGTAGCTTCTACAGCTGCCCAATCGTAGAAGAGGGAGGGAGGAGTTCCGGAGACACCCAGAGAGCACAGGATATACGAATTCCAATGCATGCAACACAAAACCGGAAGAGAGCTGCTTGGTGAGAAACTGGGGAACACAACTAGAAGGGTGAGGGTGAGGGGCAGACAAGTAAAGGTGGATCGTAGGAATATTGGATAGTTCAGGGTCGAGAACGGTAGGCACAGATTGCGAATAGTAGACGGTAGTAAAGAATAGTGGAGGGGTGAATATGAGATGTTTTCTTGTCACTTCGTACCCGAATTTAAATATAGTGCGACATACCAGGGCATTGCTGGGAACGTAGTTTTAATATTTCTCTAGGTCTATAAACGAGTATCTGGCTCAGGCCAGTATGTGTGTGTGCATTTTGAGAGTCTGCAGCCCTTACTCTACTGCGCATTAAAGATAACTAACTACACGTCGTACAATGCGTAGGAAGTTCCTGAACTGGATGCTCTACCTCGCGCATGTTCAAGAACAAATAGAGAAGAACTCTGGATAGGTGAGCATGGAGTAGTTGTGGTGAAGGCCATAAGGTGGATTAGGATTTGTACGTGGTGTCGGCATGAGGGAGAGCTCATTGTGTTGCTGGAACAACTGCAAGTCGAGCACACATTTTGTCACCTCTAGTTTACAGGTCTAGTCGAAAGGAGGTAGCTCAGGAGGTTGATAATCTTTTTAAGTGGTCTGTATGTAATTCGAGGGAGCCCGCAATCTATGTATTAAAGCTCGTCTATAATTTCCATATTACAAATGACTTGTGCCCCAATTAGTGCCCTTTAATAAAGAACTGAGTAGCCACTCAACTGTAATACTTATTGCTATTGAGTTCTGACATAATTCCTGTAGCCAAGGAAAAAGGCAGGGCACAGAGCAATTAATGCTGCTGTTTTAAAAACGAAACATAGCGCTTCCTTCTGCTCTATTTTTCTAGATGAAAAGTAGCATGCAAAGAAGAGATACTTATGTTTATTTTATTCCACACTTTAGCTAATTATAGGAAGTCATATGGCCAGATTTAGAGTTTGGCGGACGGACTTACTCTGTCACAAAGGTGATGGATATCCAGTCCGGCCGTATTACGATTCCTTTATATCCTACGGAAATTCTAGTACAGCAGACGGGCCATCTGTCATGTTTGTGACTGAGTAACCTGTCCTCCAAACTCTAAATCAGGCCCTTAATCTCTCTGTATGTTTCTAAATATCCTGATGTATGTATAGGTTTTTTTTTTGTTTAAATCTCACTTGATTTAAACTGATTCTAATATCTGCCTTTTGGTGTATTTAATTTTGCACCCCACATTTTAATGTTGTTCTTGGTGTTCACAAGCATGTGATGTCTTTCAGTGTAAAGAGCACCACCACAAAGATTTAAATGTTTTGTGGGATGGTTAATGGTGTAGCCATATAGTATATGGAATAAAGTACGGCCTGTCATATATTATAAAGTTTTTGCAAGTCACCTTGGAGTTCCATGACACTATAGAGGACCTCAGCCTTAGGTCTCGTTCCTCTATAGTCACAGAACTCCTTTGTGAATTTCAATATTCTTAACATACAGCAGAGGTTATGCTTTCCCATATAGAATACATGAGAACATGAATCCTACTTGAAAGCCTGACTCTGATTTCCTTTTTAAGGGTAACTATTGACATCCCTTATTACACATCCGGAGGGTAAAGGCCGGTCACTGAGCATAATTAAAGATCCACTTAAAACCCAAAATGAAGAGTGGCATGTTGTCTTCCTTCTGCATTGTTTTCCTTGATGAACAGTGAAAGGCAGAAAGGAGATATTTAAGGAAGCATGTTTATTTTTTTCACCGTTTAAGTAATCATATGAAATATAGAATCTCTTGAGTGTGTATACACATTCTGAGGTATTCCTTCTTTTTTAAATCTGATTTATAAACTGGTTCTAATATCTTTTTGCAGCAAATATATATTTGCTTTTTGATGTGCTTAATTTTGCACTAGTTATTCTAATTTTATTCTTCATGCTAACAAACAACCTGTCTCTTTCTCATGAACGAGCAGTACACTAAGGATTTACGTGGTTTCCAAAGTGGTTATGGTGTGGCCATGTAGTATAAGGATTAACGTACCCCCTGCCTTACATTAGGAGGATGTTGCAATTCACCTCAGAGTTCCATGACCTTATAAAGGAACTCTTCACTCAGCCTCTTTCCTCTTACATGGTCACAGAACTTCTCAGTGACTTGCGATATCCATAATATATATGCCAGGGAGTACTTTCTCCCATATATAATATGCAGGCCTCTGCTTCCAGTGCCATTAAGGTAGTTTGATCTGTTAATGCACATGTTGTACAAATGTGTATTTGTGTGTCTGCATGTGCAAATTTTACCCCAAAGTAATATCCTGTTACCTATTTGAGTTAGTGTGGACCTAATTTAAGGGTGAAAGCATGGTTTTGTTAGCATGAGCATTTCAATATTGCAATTCTGTACATATTACTACTTTGGGTCTTGTTGATACCATGTTACAAAAAAATAAATACAATGAAGTGGTGGGGGATAGAGCCCACTGTACAGTTATTATTATTTTTAATAATCACACCTATTTGGCACATTTTTTAAAATACTTTTACGCACAGAGAGATACAGTAAGACTTGTACTATTGCACTTGTTTTAAATCACATCAGAGCAGGTTTTTGGATAAAAATTAGCACATTTCTGAATGGTAGTGATAAAGAATCTTTCTCGAATTGTGAGGTAGGAGGCAAACACTACCTACAATTAGCTTTTTATATGTTTCAGTGTCGGACTGGCCATTCTGCCACTCAGGCATTTTCTCAGAGGGCTGCTGGTTAGGGAACACTAGGACTTAACCACACACCCTTGCTACTTTCCATATGTGACCCTCTGCTGTTTGCAGCTGCTTAGAACATTTTTACCATGGCTTTCTTTTCCAGTCCGACCTTTGTTCCACTGCTCCACTCGACACTATTGGAAAAATATACTTTTTAGCATTTACCAGAATGGATTTTTAGGGGGGAAAAACTTAAAATATGTGCTATATGTACTTCTGAAAGTCAGGGCCATCAGGTTGAGTTTCTGCTGGGAAGTATAACACAATATATGTCCTGCCCAGAGCATGTGGGCTACTACCGTCAAACCGATTCAAACATACAAGGAGAGATGTCAAGTACCCATGTCCTATTTTTTCCCCTCCTCTCCCTCCCCCACTCCTAAAGAAACAGAATATGGGCTGAAAAAGAGACAAGTAAAATTTCACATGCTCCCCATTCCTGATACCAGCAAACATATTTTAGCGCTGGTTATTTTTGATCCTCTTAGTGCCAATCAATAATATAAACAAATGAATACCTTTATTCTTTAAACGGAAATGCCTAGTTTTAAATGTGGAAGGTGCTGCAGTGGGCAGTTACAGAGCCATCAGGCCTCAATTCGTATATGATTATTTTCTGGTTTGGTGGCTTGGTAGACTAGTATATACACCCCAGGGATCTGTGTTTGATCACTTCACTGCCATTGATGTAGGTAGCAATAAGTAAATATTATAACAGAAGCGTATAAAGAACTCTTTGTGGATAAGGTTTGCTCTGCAAATGTGCCTATTACAATTCTTATCCACTGGCTGTGGTTTTTGAGGAGTGGAGAACCTATTAGTTTAACTGCAATTCAGTGGTTCAAGGACACATACACATGCTTCTGCTTTGACTGACAGGCAAATTTACAGGTAGAAGTGGGGTAGCCTCTGAACTCTTGAGGCAGATGCCAGTCTTTGGCTGCACTCGGGGTCCTCTTGGAACCTCGAGCCCAAAACGAGTCGTGCTTTCACGGGGCTTCTGCGTGCCAGCCTTGCTGTACTCAGGCACCAAACATTAAAGACATGATAATTAACTTTCAGTAAAGGAGAGGGGAAAAGACGAACGCAATGGGTCAGTTCCACAATGTAAAACCAGAAAACCTGAGCCAAATCCTGACTTCCCTACTTGAACAAAGTACGATTATGGGAAAATATTTGATTTCACCAAGCCTCCTTTTTCACTTGTGGCAGAACGTTGAAATACATTTCCGGATGTATGATGTACAAAAATGTCTTGTGTTTGATTGACTAGATTATAAATTTACTCCATTTGTAATAAGAATCTAGGCCAAGTATAGTGTACTCATGACAACTCATTTGTCTCTTTGTTACTAATAGGAATGTTGGCAGGGCAGCTAGAGAGGAATGTTTTTTTATTTTTTGTTTGAAAATCACTTTTAATAAATGCCTCTCAGTCCAGTAATATCTGATATACTAGGGTAAAACACTTCCGCTTGTTACAGAAGTAAACTTTTTTGAATATTTTAACATGATGTTGTTGCTTGTGTTACATACTAAGTATTTTCAATGCTTGGCTCATGAACGGCTGAGCTAGGCCATTGGCTGGGTTTTCCATGGAAAGAATAAGTGATAAATAAGGAGAAATGGGTGACATAGGTACCTCTGGGTTGGGTAAGGGGAGAAAAGATGAATTCTAGTGTGAGAAAGGGAAAGACTTTAGTGGGTGAAGGAAATAAAGGTAAGCACTGTTCCTGCTACATGCCTTGGTATGAGTGAGTGAGGCAAAGTGAAGGAGGAAGTCATAGAAGTGATGGAATGAAGCATGAGTTGAAAATAGGGGGAGTGCCTAGATTGAACCCTGAATAGTAGGAGGATGTTATAGTACGCAGAGACAATAAGGTACAACATTAGGGGTATGTCTGGCCTGCTGTGATAAAGGGAGTGGAGGGGGCGATATATAGGTTATTCCTGGACAGATTATAGAGATGAATAGCAGACAACGAGCGACATGAAGTTGTAAGGGGGTAGGAGAGCCTGGCAAGAGGGTCAGTTGACTCCCTGGTGGATGATCTCGTGGTCAGTGCTTTCAGTAAATTAGAAAAGTCTTATTTACTGGTAAAATCCAAAACACATCATTAGTAAGCTGAAGTAGAGCTAATAGATTTTGTAAACAAGCATAACAGGCTCGAATTAAGTGCACTTAACAACTGCATAACAACGTGTGTGCCTATATTGGTTACTTTTTTTAGTTCAATTCTTTACAAGGTAGCTGAAGTAATGTTTACAAACTAATTTCTGTCGCCTTGCTTGTAGATCTTACACTTACCCCATTTCGGTTTCTTTTTTGGAAATCCAGCTATGTGTGTATGATTTTATGCTTGTCATGTAGTCACTAGAGAAATTGCACTAACGGTAGAGATCTAAGTGTAATCTGCAGGTCGCTGGTTTCAGTTCCAATAATTTAATTTATGGCTTTTATTGAATATGAACAAACTTAAACTTGAGCCTGTACTGCAGTCTTACCTGCAGGGGACTCAAAAGTTTTTCAGTCCATTTGAAGTGCCAATATTAGTAAGGATGTACTACTAGTAGAGCACAAGCTTCTACTGCCTTGTGAGTCAACCCAGAGTGTACCTCTGCCCACAGTACTTTGTGGGCGTTGAACCTTCGTTTCAGGCAGCTGATTCCATTTCAGCACAGCACATAACCTTTTACCAGTAGCACTGAAAGACTGCAGGTAGAGATGGACAGAGGGAATGCTTCAGAAAATAGTGGCTCTCCTTCAGGTTCTCGTCACCAGTTTGGTGAGTATGATGATCTGCAAGGTGCCATCCATTGGGCATCAACTTAGAGGACACATAAAATATTAGATGAATAGTGGAATCTAGTTCCCAAACTTGTCAGGGCACAGCACGTCCTACCATAGTGCCCAAACATCTTGTTTTACTTCACATGGCCTAGAAAGCAAGAGGTTTGACTTGCTTTGGCAGGTCGGGCTGGCCTCTCCCTAAAGCCACAACCAGTCATTTGGTGATTGCCTCGTCCAGTGCCATACAGACACAGGGTGAAAGCCTGGAAACAGGGTAAATAAAGGATTCCCTCAAGACAGTAGTTATACTTCATCTGGACTTCCTAAAGAAACTCAGTGCACTAGTCCATAACCTTTTTCTCAGGAACAGGTCTTAGATGGTCTCTGTTCTTCCCAAGGCCAGACCAGCTGCACCATTCTGAAAGAAATCTGCTTCTGTGAACAGGAAAGAAGAGGACGCTGTGGAGAGAAATTGGCACAGGACCATCAGACCCTGGCTTGCCACTAATTGTCAAAACGATTCTTCTATCAACATCCTCAGCTCTCCCAGTCTGAAATATTGTGAATAACTCTTCAATCACAGGAGGTTTCCAAGCCAAACTGAAGAAAACTTACATATGCATGTTACTTAAGAAGAACAACTTAGACCCACAAGATCCTAACAACATGTCAATATCCGTTTGATTATTTGTCACACATTCACCTGGTTCCAACCTCGGAAACGATGATGGACCTCCAATCCCACCCGAGGCAGGAACTGAAATCAGGTGAAATCAACCCTAATCCACCCACTGCCTCCAGGGGAAAGGTGGATTGAGAATAAACAAGAAAAGGTGAACTTGCATCACTGGGTCTGCTCTGCTGCCTAGTAGGGTCTGAACTCCCTGGACTTCATTAGTGTTGAGGCAGGTGAGGAGCACTAGAAAGAACAAGAAGCATTGTTTACCAGTAATCTATACTTGCAGCATTCATCATAAATATTGCATAAGAAAGCAGGAACAATTTAAAAAATATTCTGGAGTTTTCTGTCACTCCTAAGAAAGTCATAACATACAAAGTTAAGATCAAAACTCGAATGCAAGTTTGTGCACTTGAAGCTTCTCCAAATACGCAATACAACTAAGGAATACTGTTAAAAAACCTGCAGTTCAGGTACAGTAAAGTTCGGAGCGCTCCCAAGAAAGAAGTTAATAGTACTGGGCCACTCTGGGTCTTAGGGACTCATAGAATGTTTGATTTCCAAGGACAAACTCATTGTAGGAAAGTACCATCTTGCCTGGCATGTTACCCCCATATTTCACTGTATATATGTTGTTTTAGTTGTATGTGTCACTGGGACCCTGCCAGCCAGGGCCCCAGTGCTCATAAGTGTGCCCTGTATGTGTTACCTGTGTTATGACTAACTGTCTCACTGAGGCTTTGCTATCCAGAACCTCAGTGGTTATGCTCTCTCATTTCTTTCCAAATTGTCACTAACAGGCTAGTGACCAATTTCACCAATTTACATTGGCATACTGGAACACCCTTATAATTCCCTAGTATATGGTACTGAGATACCCAGGGTATTGGGGTTCCAGGAGATCCCTATGGGCTGCAGCATTTCTTGTGCCACCCATAGGGAGTTCTGACAATTCTTACACAGGCCTGCTACTGCAGCCTGAGTGAAATAACGTCCACGTTATTTCACAGCCATTTACCACTGCACTTAAGTAACTTATAAGTCACCTATATGTCTAACCTTTACCTGGTAAAGGTTGGGTGCTAGGTTACTTAGTGTGTGGGCACCCTGGCACTAGCCAAGGTGCTCCCACATTGTTCAGGGCAAATTCCCCGGACTTTGTGAGTGCGGGGACACCATTACACGCGTGCACTATACATATGTCACGACATATGTATAGCGTCACAATGGTAACTCCGAACATGGCCATGTAACATGTCTAAGATCATGGAATTGTCACCCCAATGCCATTCTGGCATTGGGGAGACAATTCCATGATCCCCCGAGTCTCTAGCTCAGATCCAGGTACTGCCAAACTACCTTTCCCGGGGTTTCACTGCAGCTGCTGCTGCTGCCAACCCCTCAGACAGGTTTCAGCCCTCCTGGGGTCCAGCCAGGCTTGGCCCAGGAAGGCAGAACAAAGGACTTCCTCAGAGAGAGGGTGTTACACCCTCTCCCTTTGGAAAAAGGTGTCAGGGCTGGGGAGGAGTAGCCTCCCCCAACCTCTGGAAATGCTTTGATGGGCACAGATGGTGCCCATCTCTGCATAAGCCAGTCTACACCCGTTCAGCGATCCCCCAGCCCTGCTCTGGCGCCAAACTGGACAATGCAAAGGGGAGTGACCACTCCCCTGACCTGCACCTCCCCTGGGAGGTGCCCAGAGCTCCTCCAGTGTGCTCCAGACCTCTGCCATCTTGGAAACAGAGGTGCTGCTGGCACACTGGACTGCTCTGAGTGGCCAGTGCCAGCAGGTGACGTCAGAGACTCCTTCTGATAGGCTCCTCCAGGTGTTGCTAGCCTATCCTCTCTCCTAAGTAGCCAAACCTCCTTTTCTGGCTATTTAGGGTCTCTGCTTTGGAGAATTCTTTAGATAACGAATGCAAGAGCTCATCAGAGTTCCTCTGCATCTCTCTCTTCACTTTCTGCCACGGAATCGACCGCTGACTGCTCTGGAAGCCTGCAAAACTGCAACAAAGTAGCAAAGACGACTACTGCGACCTTGTAATGCTGATCCGGACGCCTTCTCGACTGTTTTCCTGGTGGTGCATGCTGTGGTGGTAGTCTGCCTCCTCTCTGCACCAGAAGCTCCGAAGAAATCTCCTGTGGGTTCACGGACTCTTCCCCCTGCAACCGCAGGCACCAAAGAACTGCATCACCGGTCCTCTGGGTCTCCTCTCAGCACGACGAGCGAGGTCCCTTGAACTCAGCAACTCTGTCCAAGTGACTCCCACAGTCCAGTGACTCTTCAGTCCAAGTTTGGTGGAGGTAAGTCCTTGCCTCCCCACGCTAGACTGCATTGCTGGGTACTGCGTGATTTGCAGCTGCTCCGCCTCCTGTGCACTCTTCCAGGATTTCCTTTGTGCACAGCCAAGCCTGGGTCCCCGACACTCTAACCTGCAGTGCACGACCTCCTGAGTTGTCCTCTGGCGTCGTGGGACCTTCCTTTGTGACTTCGGGTGAGCTCCGGTTCACTCCACTTCGTAGTGCCTATTCCGGCACTTCTGCGGGTGCTGCTTGCTTCTGAGTGGGCTCTTTGTGTTGCTGGACGCCCCCTCTGTCTCCTCACGCAATTGGCGACATCCTGGTCCCTCCTGGGCCACAGCAGCATCCAAAAACCCTAACCGCGACCCTTGCAGCTAGCAAGGCTTGTTTGCCGTCTTTCTGCACGGGAACACCTCTGCAAGCTTCTACACGATGTGGGACATCCATCCTCCAAAGGCGAAGTTTCTAGCCCTTGTCGTTCTTGCAGAATCCACAGCTTCTACCATCCGGTGGCAGCTTCTTTGCACCCACAGCTGGCATTTCCTGGGCATCTGCCCACTCCCGACTTGATCGTGACTTTTGGACTTGGTCCCCTTGTTCCACAGGTACTCTCGTCTGGAAATCCATTGTTGTTGCATTGCTGGTGTTGGTCTTCCTTGCAGAATTCCCCTATCACGACTTCTGTGCTCTCTGGGGAACTTAGGTGCACTTTGCACCCACTTTTCAGGGTCTTGGGGTGGGCTATTTTTCTAAACCTCACTGTTTTCTTACAGTCCCAGCGACCCTCTACGAGCTCACATAGGTTTGGGGTCCATTCGTGGTTCGCATTCCACTTCTAGAGTATATGGTTTGTGTTGCCCCTATACCTATGTGCTCCCATTGCATTCTATTGTGACTATACATTGCTTGCACTGTTTTCTATTGCTATTACTGCATATTTTGGTATTGTGTACATATATCTTGTGTATATTTGCTATCCTCATACTGAGGGTACTCACTGAGATACTTTGGCATATTGTCATAAAAATAAAGTACCTTTGTGCATATGACACTAGTGGTACTGTAGGAGCTTCACTCGTCTCCTAGTTCAGCCTAAGCTGCTCTGCTAAGCTACCTTTTCTATCAGCCTAAGCTGCTAGACACCTCTCTACACTAATAAGGGATACCTGGACCTGGTGCAATGTGTAAGTACCCCTTGGTACTCACTACAAGCCAGTCCAGCCTCCTACACTCACCCCTTCAAGAAACTTAGTCTTAGTTTAACTAGCATATCCAAGGATTAGTGCACACTAACCTGAGGGTCAAGTACTTAGCCCAGTCTTAGGGCCAGATGTAGCAAAGGTTTTTACCAATTCTGTGTCTATGGGAAAAAGTGTTCGTACATATGGCCCTTAGTTCTTTAACTGGAATACGAAGGAAGGCTGTGGTGCAAGAAGCTCGAGAGAAGGTGGAATTGATGCCCATGAACGAAGACAGGAAGCATTGCAAGGAGACAGGATCAGCAGGAAGTCTATGAAGACTAAAGCGCTGACGGTTGCAGGTGACTTAGGAGGTGAGTTCAGGGAAGATGCTTGTGCAGGACTGGAACAAGGCCAAGCTCTGATTCGGGTTCAGATGAGTTATTTTTTTCTGGAAGGGAGAGCATGTTCCAGAAAGGCACATGCCTCACTTGGAAGAGAGTAGAAAGATCCAACAAAGCCTGGGAAGAGCACTTGTTACAAAAAACGTATATAACCCCTCGAAGGTAGCAGGTGCATGTGACAGTTGGAAACAATTAACCATGATTAACGCAACCCAAGAGTATTATGGTTAAACTCAACAGGTCAGCGCAGATACTGTTAACTGCACAGTAAACACATGGTCCTTGCAGGTGCAAGGCTAAAATAGCAACAGTACAGGAGGGTCAAGCGTTTAGGATCTCTGGGAGGGGGACCATGGATTGCATGAGACAGGTGCCAAAGGGGAAGGGTTATATGAGTCTGAAGTGTAAAACCCACGAAACAGATGCAAGGAGGGTGGGTGACATAATTCCTTGGAAAACTTGTTTAACTCTCAGCATTTCTCCTGTTCCTGGAATTCATAGAAAAATTGCATAATTACTGAGTGAGAATCAGTAGTCCTCTCAGAAAGAGGAACAAATTCACCTAATCCCAATTTGGGATGACTTAAAAACAAGGTTGACAACAATTGTGTAGTTATATTACTACCCCTGGATCTTTCTGCAGCATAATACCTTAATTCTTTGACACAATGAAGTTGGTATAGATTACATTATTCTTATTTGGATTTCTTCTTACCTACACATTATGTCCTACCAGATTCATTGTCATCCTTTTTTTTTTTTTTTTTTTTTTTTTTTTTTTTTTAGCAACCCCTTACAGCACAAAAACAGGAGGTCTACAAGGTTCTATCATGCCGCAACTAATATTGAACGCTTACTGTAAGAAAACCTTTGGTGGCATTACTTTCTAAGTCAAGCTGCCGAAGTATATAATTTCCCACCTCAAAGCTTAGAGCCATAGAAAATTATTGGGAGTATGAAAGAATGGTTAAGAGTTGGTTATTCCCAAAGTGATACATCAAAGAATCTGTATGTTATGTTCTTGTTCACAAAGACAAGAGACAACACAAATCCTGGCCTTGGTTTCAACAGACATGCACGATGTACAAACAGATAGCCCTGCACTACCCTCTATTGGACAAATTAAGTGCTATATAAATGTGATTACAATTCAATATATTTCAAGTAAGGCTGATAGTAACCTGTATGGAGTTTGCCTGGGATTCTGTATCTTTCGCTCTTCGTCCTGGGAGAGATCTTAAAGGCACCAGCCAGCCTAATTCTAGACTTGTATGAATCATCTTTGAATCGTTCAGGAGGGTTAGCCATCACTCCTAAATTCTTGTTTTAGTTTATCTAATGGATACTGTGTTTGCCCTGTTTCTGTGGGTGCCCATCTCAATTGCGACTGGCCTGTTTCCAGATGTTTGCTTGTGAGGCTTAGTAACAGTAGGGATGTTGCTTCGGGAACTATACACCAGAAGTCACCCAACCTTTATTGTTGACTACCAGTTTATCTGTTATGCTTGCAGCTGGTCTCTTCTGGACTGGCTGTTGAGTCTTTAACAAGTACCAGCTTTGTATTAGCACACAAAATGTTTTTGACTTGAGTTAGCCATTTGGCACTTTGATTATTTTTGACTTGAGCTAGAATGCTGTTTTAGGGAGTAGGGGAGTTTTCACAGATTTGATTTTGGAAGTATTTTCTGCAGACTTCTTGTGATCTGTTTTCAGAACCCACTATTTTGTTAGTGCTGTTGAGAAAAGAGAACAAAGTCCAAATGTATCATAGCTTGGTACAGTGTAGCATTCTGTCTTTTTTTTTTTGTAGACTGAACATTTTCAAAATAAGCAATATTACGACACAAGACAAAAATGCCCTAGAAGTTTACTGCGGACACCTAACACTGACTGTGAGACCCCATGTTATTTGTATAATAGGGTCTTACTGCTCAAATGCTATAGGTGCTTTTGGGGTTATATTTCTGGTGTATAAATGCGCTACGTTTCCATAGATACATAAAGGACCTAGCTTTAAAGACACCGCTGGCACTGTGGTTTCAGTTTGAGCATAATTGCTTGTCATGCAGTGCCTGATTCCAAGCCTTCTACAATCTCCTGGAGCAAGACGTGCTACTCATTGCTCTTGGACAGAGCAAGAGTCCAAATAGAGTAGGTATATAGTTGCCCCCTTGAACACCAGTGGTAAAAGACACCATGGAAACTGCAAGGTAACCCCTGATTGCTGCAGACCCCAGATGAAAAGTGTTACATACACTGAGGGCTGTGGTCTTTTCTCCAATCTGTACGTCTCCTTCAGCACTGTACAGCTATGTGTCCTTCCCATCCAACCTTCCTGCACAAAAGAAGGGTGTACATCAGAATGAATAAGACTTATTGGTTTTCCCCACCATTTCTCTTCACAGACCCCTTGCCTTCCAGTACAAGAAGACAACATATATTTACCAGTTTCAGCTCCTGTCATTCTCAGCCGTGATATAGGTATAGTTAGTATGGACTATGAGCCTCTAGGGTTTGGTGGCAGGAGTACAGTCCATCAGGGTAGGAGGAGACACTATCTTAGTCATCATAACAGAGACTACCTGTCAGATTTAGAGAAGACTGCTGGCCCAGCGGCCATCTTTGTACCTTTGGAAGGAATGGCTGTCCACTCAGTTCCTTTCAAGGTACAATAAGATTGCTGGATGGCCACAGTCTGGTTTGACTGTCATTCCCCAAACTTTTCTATATATATATATATATATATATATATATATATATATATATTTTTTTTTTTTTTTAAACAACAAACTCCCAGAGATGGTCTATTCAGCGTTTCATCACTTTTGAGTCGATAAGATGAGCACAATTGAACTAGGTAATAATAAATATCTCTTATTCAAAGTCAGAATGCCCCAAGTGCTAAACATGCACCTTATAATTATGCATGTTATGATGATGATATTATGGGGTTTTGATGCTGCTGGTGTGTCTGATTGCTGACTGTATACTGTTTGACTTAGTGTGCTTGTTTGTTGCTCAGCATCTAGTCAGTGACAGTCTGCCCTGCTTAATTTATTTTTATGAGGCTTTGGGTGCTGTATTACCTGAGCCCTGTTCGGTGGCACTCTAGTTTGCATGGCTCAGTGAGTTCTCCTGTTGGTGGGAGGGCTTTCTGCTTATGCCAGGAACATATTGGTATGCCACCCCTGCCATACCTCAAGCCTACTGTTGCGCTTTCAATTTCCCTCAGTTAGGGAGGCAAGTAGCAGGCTGGAGTAAATGAAGTAAGACAGATAATTTCCTAAAGCTACAGAAAAGGTCTTGTAATGCACGTTCTTGGTGCAGTGCCCTGGGCTCCTCCCTCGCACCTCAGTCGCATCTTACACACACACACCTCTGTATTCTCACACACCTCTGTATTCTCACACACCTCTGTATTCTCACACACACCTGTATTCTCACACACACCACTGTATTCTCACACGCAATCTTCTCCTGCCCTTCTCTGGACTCTTCATTGAGCTCCCGCTCTATCCCATTGTGCCAAGCCTCTCAATTTCTCCTGAAGCGATTACTTGTGTCTTCCCTAGACTCTTCACCCTTTTTTTACTAAGGAGAAGGTCTATTAGAGTCTCTTACTCTGCTGAGTATATTGGCACTTTGTGCATAAAAGGGCCTGCAATTACGATGTATTCTTTTTGCAGATTCTTCTGTAGGGGATTTTATCCGTTTAGTACTTTGGTTTGGGGAGCTGGTTTG
This sequence comes from Pleurodeles waltl, assembly GCF_031143425.1. Classification (NCBI taxonomy): domain Eukaryota; kingdom Metazoa; phylum Chordata; class Amphibia; order Caudata; family Salamandridae; genus Pleurodeles; species Pleurodeles waltl. The sequence goes on from NC_090445.1 coordinate 1,116,575,891, forward strand.
GAGTGCCCGTTATCCTCACTCATGGGTTCCATATGTTAGTATGTTGTGGGGGGGGGGGCGTTTGTGTCTCCTTCTAACCTAACCTTGAAGGTGTGTGTGTATTGTGTTAATTCTGAAGGAAGTGGGTATGGTTCGGGCCCCATGGCCAACTACCTAACTTGTGAAAGCAATAGGAATGTTGCTGTGCATCACCAATTAATTTTGTGCTCTTCCAAATGACCTAAGTGGTTGTGTGCCTTTCCAGCAGTGTTTCAAATTCTTTTGTTTCTCATATCTGATGTAAAGTCCAGATCCAGGTAATGGAAATATGCCACTTTTAGTTCTTATTTTCCTATTCTGTTTTTTTTAGTTGGAACAGATCTGTTCCTTTCTGGCATTGGCTGTTGTTCTTACTGTGCTAAAGTTGCAAGAGTCTATTTGAGCCCCATACCACACTACCTGCAACTCTATGACCCACAGGAGTCCTCAGTAAAGATCGCCCTTCCCTATGTCCCAGAGCTGTCTCTGAAGTTCTTTTTCCCCACGTCCCCATGAGATGCTTGACTAGGGTTCTGCACATCTAGTTTCCCGAGAACTTGCCACCTACGTCGCAATTTTCACCCACACACCAGTGTCAATTTCTTCTTGCCAGCATTCACGATTCCAACCTTTCAAGATTTTCCAGATTCTGTCCGTCCATTAAACAAATCAAGCCAAGTGAGTAGGAGAACAGCTTCAAGTCATATTGCCCCTTACTACTACTTTAAACTTATCATTTGGCTCTGCTTCAAGACAGAAGTAGCCACCGAGCATGTGGTTGATGATGCCCTTGTCTGGCAAGGTGGACCTATGTACTCCTTCCTCACTTATTGGCAGCATTCACCTATAAAGCAGTTTGCATGCTCTCTTCCCATTCAGGTGTTGGCTACTTTTTCCTGATGTGGTTTGCCTATTTCCTATCAAGCTGATAACAGTTCCTACATATAGCAGCCTTTGGAGCCAATCTATCCTTGCACTTGTGACATTTCCTAAAGTTCTACCCATAATCACGTTGTGTTTAACTACTACATGGAGCCTCTGTAGGCCCTACTGGCAAGCCCAGAAATCTTAATACACAAATAACACTGACCCCGTCCTCTGTTTATCCTTTTGACCATCAATATTTAGTCAATATTTAGTGGAATCCTGCTTGGCTGGCATTTAACCCCTTTGCAGCCAAGGACATAACTGTTACGTCCTTGGACTGGCTCATGGGCCTCGCCTTGGCACCCCCACCCCAACCCCCCTGTGGTGTCTGATGACATCTGCACGTGATTGCATGCTGACCTCATCAAAGGCCTGCCCCTCCGCGCTGGAAGCTCAGCTTCCAGCGCTGATCGGAGGAGAAATGCTTTTGGGCCGAGAGAGGCATCAAAGGATAGGATAGGCCTTTGATCTCTTTCTCAGCATTTCTGCTGCCCGATGCCCACTAGACACCAGGGAGTTTTTGTTGTTGTATTTTACGCATAAGGGGAGCAGCCTCTTTGGCAAGGGCCGCTCCCCGGGGGGCACATTATTTTTAGGCCATTTATGCCTGGGGGGGGGGGGGCGGGGGGGCAGAAACCGCTAGACACCAGGGATAATCTGTTCTCCAAAATAAGAGGTTGGGGGTATGGCCTCCAACTTTGCTGGAAATCACACATTCCCCCCCCATTTTTGTAATGGAACCTTCCGTAATCTGCAGGAATCCACAAAATTCCCACCACCCAGTATTGTCTCATCTATATCGATTAAAAATTCTGCCCCACTTGTCAGCCTAAAAATGTTTTTTTTTTTCAAACTGCCGTTTTGGACCCGCTTTGGTTCCCCCACAATTTCGACATGTTTTTGGCCCTTCCCTGTCACAGGCACTTGGCCCACCTACACAAGTGAGGTATAATTTTTACCGGGAGACTGAGGGGAACATTGGGTGGAGAATTTGAGGTTTGCTGAGGATTCTGGGTAAGAAAACACTGGGATCCACACATGCCACACCTCCCTGGAGTCCCTCGGGTGTCTAGTTTTCAGAAATGTCTGGGTTTGGTAGGTTTCCCTGTATGGCTGCTGAGCGCAAGGCCAAAAACGCAGGTGCGTCCACAGCCCACAACCCCCGCAAAAAAACAGGTAGTTTTGTATTTGATATTTTTAATATGTCCAGATAGTATTTTGGGGAATTTCCTTTTGCGGGCACTAGGCCTACCCACACAAATGAGGTACCATTTTTATCGGGAGACTTGAGGGCATGCCAGGTGGAAGGACATTTGTGACTCCTCTAACATTCCAGAACTTTCTGTTACCGAAATGTGAGGAAAAAGTGTTTTTTGGGCCTAATTCTGAGGTTTGCAAAGGATTCTGGGTAACAGAACCTGGTGAGAGCCCCACAAGTCACCCCACCCTGGATTCCCCTAGGTGTCTAGTTTTCATATATGCACAGGTTTGGTAGGTTTACGTAGGTGCCGGCTGAGCTAGAGCTACATTTTGTCCTTCCAAATGTAAGGCAGTGTGTAAAAAAGACGTCTGTTTGAGAAATGGCCTGTAACTCATATGCTAGTATGGGCACCCCGGAAATCAGAGATGTGCAAACAACCACTGTTTCTTAACACCTTATCTTGTGCCCATTTTGGAAATACAAAGAATTTCTTGATACCTATTTTTCACTCTTTATATTTCAGCAAATGCATTGCTGTATATCCGGTATGGAATGAAAACCCATTTCAAGGTGCAGCTCATTTATTGGCTCTGGGTACCTAGGGTTCTTGATGGACCTACAAGCCCTGAATATCCCGCAACCAGAAGAGTCCAGCAGATGTAAATGTATATTGCTTTAAAATATCTGACATCCCAGGAAAAAGTAACAGAGTAAAACATGGAGAAAAATTTCTGTTTTTTTTCACCTCAATTTCAAAATTTGTCTTATTTCAGCTGTTATTTTTTGTAGGAAACCCTTGTAGGATCTACACAAACTACCCCATTCTGAATTCAGAATTTTGTCTAATTTTCGGAAATGTTTAGCTTTCTGGTATCCAGCATTGGTTTCACACCCATTTCTGTCCCTAACTGGAAGGAGGCTGAAAGCACAACAAATAGTAAAAATGGGGTATGTCTCTTTGAAATGCCAAAATTGTGTTTGAAAAATGGGGATTTTTGATTCAAGTCTGCCTGTTCCTGAAAGCTGGGAAGATGGTGATTTTTAAAACCGCAAATCCTTTGTTGATGCCATTTTCAGGGGGAAAAACACAAGCCTACTTCTGCAGCCCTTTTTCACACTTTAAAAAAAAAAGAAACAAAATGTTCGCTGTATTTTGGCTAATTTCTTAGTCTCCTTTGGGGGAACACCACACATTCTGGGTAGCTCTAGAATCCCTAGGATATTGGGAAAAAGGGACGCAAATTTGTGAAACAGTTTTTATTGACATTTATCATTTAAGAAAACAGTGAAAGAAACAATAAAAATCACACATATGCTCCAGAAAGATAGCAGATGTGTTAGCCCCCCCCCTCGCTTTAAAGATAATCATGTCAATATTCAACAGAGGATGAGCTTCAGGCCATACATAAGTCGAACATTTCCCCCGGAGTATACGCCCACACGCTGACCTCTGAGATTGCACTACCAGAAAAAGAACAAGAAAAAAAATAACAGTAAGAAGAAGAAAAAGAGAAACAAAAACCCATAATATAAACAACCAAACTATATGTCCCAGCTCTCTCCCCGTGTCACCCCCCCATGAACTGAGCTTTATACTTGGGAAAGGTGTAAAGCCCTAAGACGCGTGCTACAGGCTGTAAGCGGTATACCCCTAGAAAGGAACATCACTAGGGGGTCCCAAATATAGTCAAAGCTCCTTCTAGAATTTTCCAGTTTATCAGCTATGCGCTCCATAGCGAGCCCGCACAACAGTCTGGCGTACCACAGCGCCATTGGGGGCGGTTCTTTTTTCTTCCAGTATGACGCTAGTACCGTCTTTGCTGCACCCAATGCCAGCCAAAGAATAGAGCGGTCACCCTGAGTCTGATGTTGCAGTTCTGGAGCACGCAGGACCAATAGAATATGTGCGGGTGGTGCTGGAATAGGGTAGCCCAAAATCTCTTTTAGATGCGACAGAATTTCATTCCGGTATGGGCGTATAGTGGGATAGTCCTACCAGATATGCCTAAAATCTCCCAACATCCCACATCCCCGCCAACACCTATCAGACACATGGGGAAAGTGTTTTTTAAGCTTCTCCGGGTAAAGATACCAATTGTAGAGGAGTTTATAATGAGCTTCTCTAGTGCCCATGGAGTGGTTGTATTTGACTATGTCCAGAAACAGGAGGGACCAGAGACCCTCCTCCACTGGACACTCCAAAGTCCGCTCCCAAAAAGCCAAATGACAAGGAGTGCCTATGCTCCTTGCCGGGGCCGCCGGTACTCACGATCCTGCAGGTGCGGCCTCGCTCCTCTCCACTCGCGCGGCCGCCTGGAATTAAAAAAGGGGCCATACTGCCCCCCTCGCCGGATCGTCATTGCTGCCTCCTCTGCCCAGTCCAAGGGTGCCCACTCACCTTACTTGGGGGCTCCCCTACTGCACGGGCCTCTAGGCTCAAGCCCACACTGCAGCTCCTGGGAGCAGGTGCTTCCCACGCTGGCGCAGACTGCCGCCAAGCTTCTCCTGCGCACCTCCCCGCCCTCTCCCCCCTCACCCCAGGACTAACGACATCGTCCGGGGAGCCAAACCAGCAAGCGCCACCCCCCCCCTCAGACACCTGATGAATGGGTCTGCAGGAGTGGTGGTCGCGGAGCCTCCAGGCTTCACAACCGGTTGGCCATGTTGGTTGGCCCTGCCCCAAAAGGACGCAAATTTGGTGTGGGTAGCTTATGTGGACAAAAAGTTATGAGAGCCTATGCGCGAACTTCCCCAAACAGCCAAAAAAAGGCTTGGCACCTGAGGGGGAAAAGGCCTGGCAGCGAAGGGGTTAATCTTAGGTGTTGTATGTATAAGTCATCCCAGCCCTACAAAAATCCAGCTCATCCTTTTGCCTAGTGACTCAATAAAATACAAAGATTAGGAATGGCTTTCAGCGATACGCTTTGACAGCTTCTTCCCTTCACTCATCACCCCCAATGCCCTTGAAAGAACGCATAAAAACAAAGCTCATACTGTATTTTGGCTCTCTCTGCATGACCGTTTTCATCTGCTTTTTAATTTTAATTTTCATGCCTCAGTACGTACCCTCATCCTCTATAACATTAGTGGAGGCCGAGCGGATACTCTCTTCATTAACAGTATTCTGGTTCCTGTGAAAGCAGTCTTTTATACGGAAGCCTTTAATGATCACTTCACGGAAAAAGTTGAGTAAATGAAACTCCCTTCTCCCCATATCCGACTGAGAATGTACACTGGTTTCCCCTTAAAACATTTACACCTTCAAACTGTCCTACAACGTTCTTCAAGCCAGTGCTGTAAAAAAAACCTGTAATTCCTTGTCAGTGAACATTTCATGTCAGGATACTGTTTGGCCACGTCTAGCAATACAGCCTGTAAATTCAGACATGTCTCAAAGAATTCCGAATTCAGCAAGGGGTCATATGTGTACATCCCATAGAAACTAACTGTTGAAATAACGAAATATTGAGAAGAAGTAGATATAAAAACAGCCATTATGACATTGTTTTCATCAATAACTTTGTGTCACAATGACATATTTACAAAAGCAGTGAACTGTTATGGCCCCTGGAGCCTTTCGGTTGTGGGGATATACAGGGTTTTATGGGTTTGCAAGATAGCCTGAGCCAACAACTGATTGTTGTTGAAACCGCACAATGTTTTTTATTGTGTTCCGAGTATGGACCAATACATAAGTTGAAGTATGGAGAGTGAGAGGCAGTATCGAGGTAACCTTTGTATTTCTGAAATGGGCACAGGATATGGAGTTTAGGAACAGTTGTTATTTGTACATCTCTGAAGTGTACAAGCATATGATGTATAGGGTATGTTTGAAAATTTCTAATTTCTTTACAAGGTGCCTTAAACAAATTCAGCGAAATCCCAGTGGTGGTAGTAAGTATCCTACTATTCTAGGCTCCCACATGTTTTCTGATAAAAATGGTACCTTCCCTTGCATGGGTAGGCATAGTGTCCACAACAAGAAATGGCCCAAAACACAACATGGATACATCACATACTTCCACTCAAAACTGACCTGGTTTTTACAAAGTGGGTAGCTGTGGATTTTGGGCCGTAGCTCAGCCAGCACCTAGGGAAACTTAGCAAACCTATAAATTTTTTCAAAACTAGACACCCAGGAGAATCCAGTATAGGGCTATTTGTGTAGCTCTCATCAGATTGTATTAGCCAGAATCCCGTACAAACCTCACACTTTGACTAAAAACACATTTTCCCATATTTCTGTGATGAAAAGTTCTGGAATCAGCGAGGAGCCACAAGCATCTTTCCAACCAGCATTCCCGTAAGTCTTCTGATAAAAATGGTACCTCAATTGGTGGGTGGGCCTAGTCCCTGCAACAGAAAAGGCCCCAAAATAAAATGTGGAGACATCAACTTTTCCTGTCACAATAATGATCTGATTTGGCAATGGGGTTAGCTGTGCTTTGTTTTGGCTGAGGATCGACAGCTATTGAGAGATACCTACCAAACCCAGACATTTGTGACAACTAGACATCCAGGGGAGTCCAGAGTAGTATTCCTTGCTTGGATCCCATAAAGGTTTCTTACCCATAGAGCCCCGCAAATCTCAAGCTTAGTCCAAAATTGCACATTTTTCTTGCATTGCTGTGACGTTAATTTCCGAAATTAGCATGAACCCTCAAAATTTGTACCACCCAGTGTTCTCCCACTTGTTCCAATAAAAAATGCTACTTCACTTGTATGGCTGGGCCTACTGCATGCGACAGGCAAGCATCAGACCAACGTCAGTGGGACTCCCATTGACCCTGATTTGATTTGTGCCTGAAGGGCCCCAGATGGGCCGCCCCTACCAGTTTCTGCACTTATGCGAAATTCCTGGTGTCTAGTGGGCTTTCCTGCCTTTCCCCCTCACCCCATTTAAAAATCCACTCCCTGGTGGTCTGATGGGCTTTCTGTCTCCCGCTGTGGGCAGATTGGAGGAAAACACCTCCAGCCTGTCCCCGACTGGGACCTAAAGACTGCTGTTTTTTTTGGGGGAGGGGTGGGGGACTAGGCTGAGCAGCCCCAAATCATTTACTCCCCTGTAAAAATCACAGGTGTCTAGTGGGCTTTCTATGCCCCGCACCCCGTCCCCTGGGGGGGCAGAAAGACTTTTGGGCTTTGGGAGAGAGAGGGAGCAGTAGGCCATTGAAGGGGCGTCCCTCCTTTCAAAAGATAGTCACTGGGGTCTAGTGGGTGAATCCCTGAATGGGGATTGCCCTCCTGTGGCAATTCCCAAGCATTAAGGAATGGTATGTTTGGAAAGGGGAGATTCGACTCTTTCTAGTGACACCTCCCCCTTCCAAATCGGTGCTCAGGTGGCTGAGATATGACCCCAAGCACCATGCGTGTCTATCATCCTTGCACAGAAATAAAAAAATAAAATAAAAAAAAAACAGCATTAGGTGCTGGGGAACATCCCAATGCTTAAAATAGTAAGAGGAATTTCCTTCCTCATGTGTGAGGATGGCCTGGAGCCGTCCTCAGCACACAAGGTCTGGTGCGTAGGACAGTCTGGAGCCATCATCCGCACCGAACGGGTTAAATAACTGTAACTCAGTAGCCTATCCCTGCAATTTCTGTATTGGTTAGTTATGGTAGACATTCGGCATAGGCGACCAGTGCACAGTTATACAATAATAGACTCTGATAAACAATTGACATAGAATTTGAATGGTTCTTTACCTGATATTGGTTGTAACTTATTATTAACATGTTGGGTAAGTTTGACCCTATCATCTTCTGTAACCACTATATGTATGTATACCAATCTAACTAATGGTAGTAAAACACATTTGGTTCACCGTGCATCTTGATTAATCTGATTCACACCCTCAGAAGGATAGTTGATCTGTTGGATAGATAGTATTTACACACTTTTAAACATCACTCAGTTAATGGCCTTGAACTTTAATTCTGATGGCTACTTTTAAATGCAGATTATTCACCTTAGATATGCACCATGTGACTGGATTTGGAGATTTCTGAAGCAGTGTGACTGCTTGTCCATAGTAGGCTTCATATCTCCCTGGAATTGACAGAGTTAAGCTGTACATAAGCACAACCCTTTGTGCTGACATCATTTACTTCCTTTCTGCACCAGCCACTCCTACAGTGTTGATCTCCTCACGACTCCTAAAAGTAACTCTTCAGTAGCGCTAGGGATCGATGTCCCCTCTGAAAACAAAACTATTTAAGCTGTGCCGCCACTGACGGAGTCTGAAGTCAGTCACTGATGTTCACAAGGTATGCCTGTATTGCCTGTGTTAAGCATACCGCTTGAAGTTGTGTTCTAAATACGCCCTTATGCACCCAAAGGTGGTTTGAGACTGGCAGGTGAAGTTGTAGTAACTCATCACAATAAGTCATTATCTTCCCGCTAGTCCAGCTGCAAGTCATGGGCTCAGTCCCCCTCACTGGTCTGTTCCTGTGGCTACCTCACTTCCTGATTTAAATCCTCAGGTAAGTCTAAGTGCAAGCATAAGAAAGCGATGCATGACTCAACCCCATCCCGGTCACTCTGACTTCAAAGATAAGGTGGAAGGTGGTTAAGATTTAAGTCACCCTCCCTCGAAGTCACCAACTGCGGAACGGATTACTCAGTCGGTCCTAGCGGCTGTCATTGTCGACCCTTCAAAGAGGCCATGATGCAAATCTTCAGTGTGTTTTTGGCTCCCTCGGGTGCTCCTTACAGCCCCATGGAACCCCAGGGACTTCTGGCCAACTTGCTGCCTGCAGGTCCTTCCCATGCTCTGCCTGTCCTCTTCGGACCAGTTACCAGCCCCCTCGATTCCGGTACAGACTTCCATTCTGGCCCACTGATGCATGGAAGTCCCCGCACCCCGACTTTAGTACTCACGTTCGGGTGCTGATGCCTATGTCGTATCCTGAAATTCCCTTGGCTTAGGCTTGACCAAGGATGTCAATGAAATTACAAAAGCACATCCAGTTATCATGCAGCCTGACTTTAACCCAGTGCCTCTTCTGCATTACAGCTATCAGCAGATGCAGAACTCTGTGCACCTCAGGATACTGATGATGGGGAGGGTGATCGCTTTCCCCTCCTCATTATACTTATGTCTTGACTTACAAAATGCCAGTGGGCTTGATATCTCCCCTTAGTTAGAACTTGACTCATTGCATGGGCCACCAAGGCAGAAAGTACCTAAATTGCAGTTGTGGTTTAGAGGCAGCAGTACTACTAGAATTATAGCCACCCCCCATTCAGACTATAAGAAGTGTTTTGGCAAATTTTGTAGCCTGGGGCAGTGAAATCTTAACTTTGGCTCTCATTTAATGATGCTCTCGCAAAGCTTCTGATGGCTACCTGGTTGAAACCATTTACTCGCCCGCTTGTTAGTTGGCATGCTCGCTGACCCAGTTTTTCTCAGCAAGCACCCTACTCTGAAGAGTCTCTTTGTACAGGCCTTGACCAGTAAGGTAAATCCTAGTTCATTTCTTACCATCTCCCTGGATAGAGAATCTAAAAGGATTGATGTCTTTGGGAAACATGTTTTCTCTGCCAGCTTGACAATGAGGTCTGAAGTGCAGTCTGTCAGCTGTTAGGCACCTGCTTGTTCTGCATGGCTTGAAACTAAGAGGGACAAGGCTAAAGAATGCAGCAGTAAGGAATTTATTAATGCATTTCCCACGGCTCAAACAAACGTATACAAAAATATTAACATGAGCATTTAACTTGACTGCAGCAAAAGACATGCAGCTACTAAAATATTCACAGCAGTTGAATATTAATAATCCGAAAAAATGCAATATATCAACAATGAATATGTGTGTGTGTCTGTATATGTGTGTGTATGTATGTGTGCATATATATATATATATATATATATATATATATATATATATATATATATATATATATGTATATGTCCAACATAACTTCTGCATGTGGAACCTGAATCACAACAGGGCGGCATTGGCGTGCAGGGATGGAGTACCCTCACTGAACATCACACACAAACTTCTCCCATCGAAAGAAGTGCGCCGTACGCCTTAACTTGCAGCAATGAAAGGAACTTTATTCACCGTCCCCGCATAGCGATGACAAACTATAAGTCCCCAAACAGTGTCATAAACATTATAATATGATAATTATATAAAGATATACAACTGCAGCATATTTGGAAATTATAAAAATGAGAGAGTTAAGGCACAATACAATGATCGTAGCTAGGATTGAATGCGTTATAATATAAATGGATCTTGTGACTTTAAGACCTATGAATATAAAAGTGGTCGGTTTTACCACGTGGTCACTTTCAAATCGGATGAACTATGCACCTATGATTAAGGCTTACGTTGAAAGCCGAAACGCGTCAGGATTTATAGTTTGTCATCGCTATGCGGAGATGGTGAATAAACTTCCTTTCATTGCTGCAAGTTAAGGCGTACGGCGCGCTTCTTTCGATGGGAGAAGTTTGTGTGTGATATATGAATGCACACAGCAAAGCGAGATAATTAAGAATTAAAAATGCATCACTATGGGGATCGAATCCTTCATCATCCTTGCTCCTGCCAACGTCAGGCTGTGGAACCCTGGTCAGCTGACAAAGGAGAAATGTTCCCCAATGCATCGACCCTCAGAAATGAGTTCCTTCTGCCTCAGTGCCAAGCTTCCCCATCTTATATACTTTAAACAAACTTAAGAGGAAGGTTCTGCTATCCTCCCCCCTCCCTTCAATTAAGTTGTGAAATTCATGCGCTGGCTGTACTTGGACAGTGTTGAAAACACACAAAAGGATTGGCCAGATCCCAAGGTGCATTTCCAAGACAGAGTTGTACTCTTCTCTGCTGCAAACATTCTCATCCTTGTACACTCTTATAATTGTCACATCCCCCTTGTAATGTTCCTTTCTCTGGTGGGAAAAGTGAAAACACGTTCAATGTAAGGAACAAGCTGTGCGTGGAAAAATACCTGCACCACTGATGTGACTGCATTTGAAGCTAAGCTAAGCACAAACTGGAGTCACTGTTTAAGAGGGAATCAGTGTTTAAATACAGACTTTCATAAGATACTGGTCTAAAAGTAACCATTTTTGGTTTAAGCATTGTAAGTAGATTAGGTAAGCATTGTACACAGCAACATAGCATTATTATAATACAAATCACTACTAGTATTCCGCCTAAAACATTGCGTACTTGCCCAAAATCAGGTAACCAGTTAAATAAACAGTCCCACCACCCTTTGTCAACATATTGTCTTACTCCTTTCACCAATTCATGTAAAGCATCAATATGAGACTGGATAGATTTAGAGTGGTCTGATAGGTTGAAACATCACATTCCCTCAAACTCTGAGCAGCCATGGTCAGGCTTCAAGAGCAAGTAGTCAATGGCTGTCCTGCTTTGCAATACAGCTTTTCTAGTGCCTCGTATATCTAGGAGTAGTTCGCTCAAGGCGATGGATGTGTGATTGATGTTCTTAACCATCAAACATGCTAAATTGTTAATAACTCGAGGATTATAAACAGCTAATCCTTGAACTCCCAGTATAAAAATGCTTAATCTCACGTATTTTGATTTAGAAAATAACTGAATTTCAGAGTCACAGTCTTCGCTTATTGAACTGTTTCCCGTGGATAGCGAGTATGTACAGAGTGAAATGGAAACATCATGAGTCCTAACCGAGTAAAAACACACGTTCCACCAGTTATATTGGCAGGAATGTATGTATAAGTGGTATTTCCACAAGGGAACAACCACCCCACTGGTAGTTTGACATGCTTGATGTGGCTTGCAGCAGTCACTAAATGTTGGCAAAACATACTATTGTCCATCTTCTTACAAGGTTGATCATTTCTATGCTGACACAGTACTCGTTGTTCCAATGGGATCTCTTGAGGAGACCCCGTTGTTGTCCGCAGGCGCATTTGGGCACATTTTCCGGTTTGGTGAAAATCACAGGTTGAGTTGTTGCAGACATCACCGGTAATAATATTGTATGTAATCACATGGGTTAGGTTATCCCATTTCTCATCCATTACCTCTTGGCAAAACCTGCAGTATTCATGCAAAGAAAAGTGTGACAACACGTCACTTTTTTTAACTGCTCCATCTTTGTTGGTGGCATTAAAGATTTGCAGAAAAACACTGGCAGGAGTTAGTATGGCGACCAAACAAGTAGATATAACATCAGCATTACTTTGCATGTTAGATATGCAAAAATCTGATCTGTTGAGCACAACTCATGCCAGATGAGTCTAAACATTTTCGGTCAACTGCATTAAAGGTGTCGATCGGCATGGTCGGTCAATCAGCTGGGGGCTTTTGGTCCCTCCCGATCCCACATGCACATGCCCGAAGGGATGCAACGTAGAACAGCTAGCGTAAAGACACCTTGTAGTATGATCTGTAAAAGGGACAAGTATGATCATTCTCACAAATAGCATTTATCCCCTGGTATGTATTCCCATTTCTCTTGTCCTGGTTTCATGACTAAAAGGACATTGTCTTTGCCCTATGATATGATTTCTGCTGGTTCAGGAGGACAATTTGTGGATTCTACCCACACCTTAGCACCAGGGGTTTTGCCAGTTGAGCCGAAACCTCCCTCCCTACGCACTGTAAGAAGGGCTGGGGTAGTCCTCTTTTTCACTATTCCTCCATACACTGGGATAATTACAATTTTAACATTTCTATCTCCAGGGTGTATTATCAAGGCAGTGTCTCCACTATTCAAGAGAATAATTTTTCAATTCTCCTTGGCAGACTGCATCGATCACTCCCCCCAAGTCCTGAATACCTCTGAGTGCCAACCCAGATCTGGGAGCAGTCAATCTGAAATGCTCCGGGAAAATCTGTATTCCATCACCTGTTTCAAGAAGTGCCATGTCTCTTGGTTTCAATAGGTGTGTTTTTAAGGCATGTAGATCAAGACCTACAGATTATGGTGTGGCTCAGTAAGGAGCAAAGGCTCCTGGTTTTATTTTCTGATCCATGATGGTGTTGATCGCTACATGGGATTGTATCTGTAACACTGGTGTCAACATTCACATTAAAGGGGTCTCTGCATTTGTCAATGGTCTGTTATTCAAATTTTGGAGGCCTTCATTTAAATGTTCTCTCCAGTTTCTTAAAATTCCATCTGATAATTTTAGTAATTGGGCTTTCAGCAAGCCGTTCATTCTCTCAGTCAGTCCTGCAGCTTGTGGATAATGTGGAATATGATAAATCCACTCAATATTGTGTTGTGAGCAACAATCTTGCACCAATTTTCCTTTGAAATGTGACCCGTTGTCACTCTGGACATGGTGTGGTACTCCGTAATACAACATGACTAATTCCAGAGTTTTATTGGGATTAAACTGAATGGCATATTTTCAAGGGACAGCTAGGAAAGTACGGTCTTTCTTGGCATGTTACCCCCAATTTCTGCCTGTTTGTCAGTATGTTTTGCCTGTCTCACTGGGATCCTGCTGGCCAGGACCTGGGTGCTCATAGTTTGTGGCCTAATGTGTGTGTTGTCAGTATGCTTAACTGTGTCACTGAAGTTCTGCTAACCAGAACTACAATGGTTATGCTCTCTCTACTCACCAAATTAGTCACTATAGTTTAGTGACTCCATTTTCCAATCCCAGTTGGCACACTGGACCCCCCCCTTATAAGTCCCTAGTAGATGGTACCTAGGTACCCAGGGCATTGGGGTTCCAGGAGATCCTTATGGGATGCAGCATTTCTTTTGCCACCCATAAGGAGCTCAGACAAACATTTCTTCAGGCCTGCCACTGCAGCCTGAGTGGAATAGTTCACACACTATTTCACTGCCATTTTCACTGCACTTGAGTAACTTATAAGTCACCTATATGTCTAGCCTTCATTTACTGAAGGCTAGGTGCAAAGTTACTAAGTGTGAGGGTACCCTTGCAATAGTAAAGGTGCCCCCATGCTGTCCAGGGCCAATTCCCCAGACTTTGTGAGTGCAAGGATACCATTAGATGCGTGCAATACATGTATTTCAATACATATATGTAGCTTCAAAATGGTAGCTCCGAATATGGCCATGTGAGGTGTCTAAGATCATGCAGTTGCCCCCCATTCCAAATCTGGTATTGTGGGGCCAATCCCATGCATACTGGGGGCTCCAACATGGACCCCCAGTACTGCCAAACCAGCTCTCTGAGGTTTGTACTGCAGCCCCAGCTGCTGCCACCTCACAGACAGGTTTCTGCCCTCCTGGGTTCTAAGCAGCTCAGTCCCAGGAAGGCAGAACAGTGCATTGCCTTTGGGAGTAGTCTGTTCCACCCTCTCCCGTTGGAAATAGGTGTTACAGGCTAGGAAGGGGTAGCCTCCCAGAGCCTCTGGAAATGCTTTAAAGGGCCCAGATGGTGCCATCCTTGCATAAGCCAGTCTACACCGGTTCAGGGACCCCCAGTCCCTGCTCTAGCGCGAAACTGGACAAAGGAAAGGGAAGTGACTACTCCCCTGTCCATCACCACCCAAGGGGTGGTGCCCAGACCTCCTCCAGTGTGTCCCTGGCGTTAGCCATCTTTGATTCCAAGGTGTGGGGACACTCTGCAGGCCTCTGTGTGGCCAGTGCCAGCAGGTGACGTCCGAGACCCCTCCTGGTAGGTGCATACCTGGGAAGGTAGCCAATCCCCCTCTCAGGGCTTTTTAGGGTCTCTCCTATGGGTGGTTCCTCAGATTCAGCTTGCAAGACCCCTCCAGGAATCCTCTGCATCCTCTGCTTCAGCTTCTGCTCGTCGGATCAACCGCAGACTGCTCCACGAACCGATGTAACTGCAACAAAGTATCCAGGAAGACTCCTGTGACCTGCAACTTCAGCTCCAGCCAGCATTTGTAACAGTTTCCAAGGTGTGCACGCTCTGAGGACTCCCTGTCTTCACCCTGCACCAGACGAAGCGAAGGAATCTCCCTTGGAGTGATGGAGTCACTTCTCTGCTCCTGCAGGCACCCTTCTGCGACGACGACCAGCTCTATGGGATTCCTCTCCTGACGATGAGCATGCTTCCTGAAACACAGGTGGTGGACCGACGTGACCCAGACTGTCCTAAGGTCCAGCTGTCCAAATTTGGAGGAGGTAAGAGCTTGCGTTCCCGGCTTGCGACAGTACCCCTGTGCACTGTGTCATCTCCAGCTCCTTGGGCTTCTGTGCACTTCTTCCAAGAAACCTTTGTGAACAGTGTAGTCCAGGTCCCCAGCAATCCATCCTGCGACGCAAAACTTGCTGATTTGTTCTCCGGCAGCGTGGGACATCTTTTGTTGTGCTGCACCTACCGCACTATGCATCTTCTTTGACCCTGTGTCTTGATTCCCGTGGGTACTGCCTGGTTTTCTGTTGGCTCTCTCCATTGTTGAGAGCCCCCTCCGCCTCCTCAGTCCTCCTGGGCCCAGGCAGTGCCATTTTGACGCAAACCGCAACCTTGCTTGAACTAAGGCTTGTTGGACGAATCCAGCGACGCAAACATCCTGCATCCAACATCTCGACATGGGACAACATCTGCACAACGCAGGAACCCGCAGCCATCTTCTTTGATGCTCTTCTGTAGACTTCTTCTAACCGGAGAATCCACCTTTGCATCTTCTAGGTTGGCAGGGGCTCCTGTCCTTTCTGGAATCTTCTGCGACTTCTGGAATTGGTCTCCTCTCTTCACAGGTGTTCAGGTCCAGGAATCCACCATTTGTTGATTGCAGTTTTGCTTGGTTCTTGCAATAACTCTAATCACGACTTGTAGTGTGTCCTGGGGAAACTTGCAGTACTTTTCTCCTACTTTCCTGGGCTCTGGGGTGGGGTACTTTTCTTACCTTTGGTGTTTTCTTACACTTCCAGCACCCCTCCACACACTACACTTGCCTAGGGGGAATTTGTGATTCGCATTCCAGTTTCTTATTATATGGTTTGTGTTGCCCATAGGCCTATTGCATTCTATTGTATTTTCTACTGTTTGCACTATTCTATGACTATTTACTTACCTGATTTTGGTCTCTAGTGTATATATTGTGTATAATACTTACCTCGAGAAGGAGTATTGTTTCTAAGATATTTTTGACCTTGTGTCACTAAAATAAAGTACCTTTATTTTTGGTAACACTGAGTGTTGTCTTTTATTGTGTAAAGTACTGTGTAACTATAGTAGTATGGCAGTAGCTTTGCATGTCTCCTAGTTCAGCCTTAGTGGCTCTGCTGCAGCTACCTAAGCTGCCAGAACACTGCTTACATTTCATTAATTAGGAATAATGGGACCTGGTATAAGGTGTAAGTACCTTAGGTACCCACTACAAACCAGGCCAGCCTCCTACAGGACAACAAGCAGGTAACCAGAATAAGTGTCCACTGCTGTGCAAGTGTATTGACACTCGCGACTAGTCGATAGTGAGCCCTATGTAATCAATTTGCCTTATCTGCCCTGGCAACTTCCCTCTCCCCAACTGACCCTTGACTGTTTTCGGGACAGATCTCTGTTGTGTGTGTTGACAAATAGAACACTGCATGATCAAATCTAGGGTAACGGCATCCCTTCAATCTCTTCCCACCTGTTAGTGGCCTTCTCTCCCAGATAACCACATTTTTGGTGCGCCCACCTAGCCATCCCCATCAAGTCAGTATCCAGTGTGGCCACTTCTGCCTCTGAGATTTTGGCATTGTCATCTGCAAGGAAATTAAACCATTGTTCTAGTGAGTCGGTGAGCCAGTGGGCATCTACATGATAAACAGTAATGGTACTTTGTTCTAGTATTTCCCAAGTTTCTTGCCACAGTACCTTGCCCCACACCTCCTTAGAATGTATTTGCCAGTTATGTGAATTCCATGTGGGAAGCCAGGTGACTAACCCATTGGTGGTAGACCAAGGATCAGAATAAATGTGACAGGTCCCTGGCAATTCTTGTTTCAGTGGTTGATATACAGCATATAATTCTCAAGAGATAAGGATTCAAATGGCTCATCCCACCTCACCGTTGACTCTTATCTCTGCTACCTCCTGTACCCTCTCATCATCCTGCACAGGGGCTGCTGTCCCTGCTGGTCCCACTTGTGCCCTGTATGTACCACTTCCACCCAATTTTACAGGCCCGCTTGTGCATGTCCTGTGCAGTGAGTTTTAGGGTAACTTATCTCCCTCTGCATTATTGGGATCTCAGGTCTCAGAATCACATTATGACCTAGGGTAATTTGCGTAGTATCCACTAGATCCCAGTAACAAGCAAGTAACTGTTTCTCAAAGGGAGTATGTCACTCTCCAACATCGGGTAGCTTTTTGGTCCAAAAACCCAAGGACACCCTCTTTCTTCCCTGTTTTTGCACATGCTCCAATTTGCATATTCTCCCTAAACAGTTACTGTCTCCTTCCTGTACTGGCCGTAAGTCTAAAGCCTGTTGAATCACCTCCTTTGCCAAGTCAAACACATACTGCTGCTGCTCTCCCCATTCAAACTCATGTTTTTTTCAAGTCACTTTGTACAAAGGGGCCAAAATCTGACTCAAGTGAGGGATATGCTGTCTCCAAAAACCAAACAATCCAATGAATCGCTGAGTCTCCTGCTTAGTATGGGGAGTGGCAAATTCTAAGGTCCTATTGTTTTGCCTGCGGCAACACCTCTCTATTTCCCGGATTCCACTGAATTCCTAGAAACTTCACATTTTGAGAGGGTCCTTGTGTCTTATCTGGATTAATCATCCACCCTTTGCCCAGCAAGAGTTCCACAACCCTGCCCAACTGAATCTGCACCTGTACTTGTGTCTTTCCCTGAATCATCACATCACCAATATAATGGGACAGTTGCACCCCTGGAATGACAGATACTTCATCCAGGTGATCTGCCACCAGCTGGTGACAGATGGTGGCACTTTGTACATAACCTTAGGGTTGCCTTCACATACCCTTAGGGGAGCCTTCACATTCGGAATTGTCTGCCGTTCCACAAGAAAGCAAATTGCTCCTGACTCTCGGGAGCCAGTGGTATAGAAAAGAAAGTATTAGCAATATCAGTGGTTGCATGCAATGTCCCTTTATGTTTTTATATTCTTTCAATCAAAGTGATGGTGTCGGGGACTGCAGCAGTCAAGGGGGGGGCGTATATTTGTTCAATTAGCAGTAATCAATAGTCATTCTATAGCGTCCATCCGGTCGGTGCATGGGCCACAGAGGATTGTTTCACTCAGTGGTGACTGGAGCCACCACACCTGCTTCCATTAACTCCTGTATAGTCTCACCTATTTCCTCATGCCCTCCTGAAATTTGGTATTGTTTCAAACTAACCACTTTGGTTGCTGGGGGCACCTTCACTGAGGTTATCTTCAAATGACCCACCCTCACTGCTGCCACTGAAGTGTATCTCTTTGATCCAAACTGCAAACCTAGCTGCAGTAGGGTGATCTGTCAGTTACCCTGATAACCCGTAAACTGCTCCTGTATTATGGGGTCAGTGCTAAAAGTACAAAACTTAGGAGCGTCATTTATATCTAACATTAATCCAGAGGCTTCTGTATCAAATAATCGCACCATCCATGTAAGTAATGTTTCTTCACACCTCTGCTTGAATCTGTCTATAATGTAATTGACTTCCTGCTGTGTGTAATCTTCTAGGGAGTGCACCTGAATCCCCCCTGGGTTTTGTGGAGTGCGCTGTATTTTCTGTCTAAGTATTGGCTGTGCACAAATCTTTTTCTGTTCGTCTGGCTCAAGCTGGCCCCCACATTTTTTAACTGCCTCATCACTGGAATCTGAAAAATCGGTTGAGTCCCATATATTTGCGTCCTAGATTACTGGATTTCAATTTAACCCTGCTTTAGCTAAATGAACTTTCTTTTTATTGACTCTACCCCTACGTTTCCGATACCTGTATTGAGCAACGCGGACAGCTGCCTTCTTGGCGACAGATTGATAAGTATCCGCTTAATCTTGCAATAACTTATTCTGACAAGACAACATGGTTACATTATTTTTAGCTTTTACTAGCTGCCTCTCTAATTGCTGGTTTTCTTGTTCCAGCTGCACATATCTTTTGTGCATTTGTTTATAAGCAGATAACAGGATCCAGCCCCGTCTGCCTAAAACAGATAAATCACATCCATGTTCTACTGGCACTTTCTGTAAACCGAGTAAAACAGTTTTTGGCACAGTATCATCGCTAAGAAATCCGTCCCAATTCTCACTGAATCCTGCTCCACAAGACCATTCATCCCCAAGAACATCATAGGGTGCTTTTTCCCACCCTGGTATGCCATATGGAACCTGGGAAACTGCCTTCGACTTTAGGTCAAACATTTTTCACTTTTAAATCTTTCACTTTGTATCCTGCCGACTACGCCAAATTGTTCTGCATAGCTTCAAACTAAGAGGGAACGAGGCTAAAGAATGCAGCACTCTTAGTCTGCGTAATGAGTTTATTAAGGCACTTTCCAGGGCTCAAATGAAAGTATACAAAAATTTTTAATATGAGCATTTAACTTGAATGAAGCAAAACGCGCGCAGCGACTAAAATAATTACAGCAATTGAATAATAATCCGAAAAAATGCAATATATCAACATTGAATATGTATGCTGTGAAAAAAAAAAAAAATATATATATATATGCATATGCATATGCATGCATGCATGCATACATGCACATAGCAAAGGAACCTCAATAGGACTCTGAGTTATCCACAATGGGACTTTGAGTTTTCCGAGCAATGCAGCCACTCTCAGAAATGAGTTCCTTCTGCCTCAGCGCCAAGCCTCCCCACCTTATATACCTTAAAATAAAAGGGAAGGTTCTGGTACCCTCCCTTCGAGTAAATTGTGCAATTCAAGCGCTGGCTGCACTTGGTCAGTGTTGAAAACACACAAAACGATTGGTCAGATCCCAAGGTGCATTTTCAACACAGAGCCTTACACTTCTCTGTTATAAACATTCTCATCCTTGTACACTCTTATCATTGTTGCATCCTTCATTTTATGTTCCCTTCCCTGGTGAGAAAAGTGAAAACGCCTTAAATGTAGGGAACAAGTTGTGTGTGGAAAAAAACCTGCGCCACCGATGTGTCAGCATTTGAAGCTAAGCACAAAATAGAGTCAGTGGCCAAGATGGAATGAGTGGTTAAATACAGACATGCCTTTTGGGACATGGGAAGCAAAATCTTGCCCGCTGTCCCGGAGGACCATGTGGCCTCTTTCGCTTAGATGATCCATGATGGGACGGACGTGGCCAAGAACATCATCTAGGCAGGCTTGGACACCACACGCTTCATTGGCAGGGCAGTTGGCACCTGTGTTGTTTTTCGCAGACATGCCTGGATGAGATCAAATGATTTTCTGGGGATGTCCAGGCACCACTAATGGATATGCTCTTTGATGGTCTTCCTTCTTTGAAGAGAAGGCCGGCTCTGCATTTGGACGCTTTAAAAATAGCAGAGTTGCAGCATGTTCTTTGGGGTCGGGGGCAAAGCAGTTTCCTCACTGGTTCTGAAAATTCAGGAAATATTTTTGGGGGCAGACATAGAGAGAGGCACCTTTCCCAGGCAGTGATGCAGCAGACAGCCCAGTCCTTTTGGACTGTGGACGTGAAACTGGCACACAGCGCACAGACCAGTAGGGGCACCAGTCTTCTAGCGCCTCTTCTTCCTGCTACTCAGTCCATCAAACTGACTTCCAGGTTGGTGATCCATCATGCCTGACAGATAGGTTTTGCAAGCTTTTCAGAAAGGCTATGCATTACCTTTTCTCCCCATCCACTCTTTCTACCACACAAGAATGGAAGAGCATATGTCCATCCTGTAGCAGAAGGTAACTTTGTTACTCTACAAGGGTGTCATAGAGTAGTAACTGGATTTGGAGAAAGATGAGGGCTATTATTCCTGTTAATTCCTCAGATTAATATTGTGGACATCTGGCCCCTGAATGTCTTCCTGAGGAAGGATAAATTAAAAAAAAATCACATTTGCTCATATTGTATCTGTCCTGGGCCCAGGTGACTGGATGCTATCTTGGCCTTGCAGGGTGTGTATTTTTATATACCGGTCTTGCTGTCCCTCAGGCATTGCCTTTGGTTTAGGGTGGGTGATGAGCTTTTTCAATTTGCCATTCTACCCTTTGGCCTCACTAGCACCCTCGGGTGTTCACTGAAGTGATAGTGGTGGTCGCTGCCCATCTTCGGAGGTTGGCAGTTCCTCTATTCCTGTACCTCGACGACTGGCTGCTGATGGCGGGTTCGTGGCAAGCTATTGTGGACCACAGCCAGGCACAATTGGCACTCCTGACATCGTTGGGGTTTACCATAAATGAGCCCAACAGGTTTTGTTTGAATTTTTAATTGCTTTTCTACATTTTTTATTGTGTTTTTAATAAATTATTAACAACCAAGGAGAAGAACAGATCACACAGTGCTTTTCAGATTGCACGCACAAAGTGCATGCTTGTTGTGCCCCTGTTCCACCCCCTCCCATACCAAAGTGTGGCTATATCATTTCAGTGGAAGCCAGCCACTCCTGTCCTCCTGCCTCCACTATTCAGTGCACGGCCTCACAGCTGCCTCTTGGTCCTCTTCAAATGCTTGGTGTAGAAAGTGAGGGCACACTGGCACCCAAATGTCTTGTGGTCTGTTTGGAATGGGCATCAAATCCCAATTGCTTGTTTGTTTGTTGCAAAATGTTACGTCACAAGTCCATTCTGACAACGTGGGCAGTGGTCCGCGACACCATCTGATCACCACTCTGTGCCTTAAGGGGCTGGTGTGTCTTTCACATAGCCTAGCACGGCCATCAGCAGCGGTAGCATCGGAGGCGTGCCCACCATGCCGGCCATCTCCCATCCATCCCTTGTCCAATATTCCCTGATGCTCAGGCAGTCCTATGGTACTTGCCAGAAGTCTGCTTTGTGTGTCCCTCAGTCCCATTCTAAGTAGTTTAGGAGCCATGTGGTACAATCTGTGTAGACACTTATAGTGGATCAGTTAGAGCTTATAGTTCAGAGACAGAGTTCCAGTTTAGGCAGAACAGAATGCCTATTGTTCATCGGTTAAATCTATGTGGAGATCTTCCCATTGCCATCTTGTGGCCACTGGAATGATGTGCAGGGCTGTATGGTATATATACACAAGAGACTAGGCATTTAGAGACTATAAAGTGCAAACATGGTCAAGTAGGCAAATGTAGGCAGCTGTTGTGGGAAGAGCTGAGCCAAGTCCTTGCAGGATGCCCTGAGCCTATAAGACAGGAAAATATCCAGTTCTCTGTGGGTCTCCAGCCTTGTAATGGCCTCTAGAGTTATAAGGCTGCCCTCCGGTATAGCTTTCCAAGGCAGCGGACTCCTAAGGTGTGTAGGCGCGTAACCATGTCCTCCTTGCATGTCGGTGTTAGCATGGGGTTGAATGATACAGGGGTACAGGGGCAAATAGCTCAACAGCTACAATGGGCTGGTAGGGATCTGGGAAGTGACAATAGTGTATGTGCTGCACCTGTGCGCTAAGGGAGTGTAGTTTGAAATTTGGAGTGCCCTCCTTGCCTCTTTCATATGGGAGCTCATGCCATCAGGGTATGTCAGCAGGGTATGCAACTCCTGAAAGAAAACTGCATTCAGCGAGATTGGGATATTGTTGAACAAGTAGAGAAATTTCAGGATGCCCGCCTGATCACCCACAGGAGAATACAGATCTATCTTTCTAACTGTTGTTCGGTTTTGGTCCATGCTTTACTGTATTTTCCCTAATAATTTCATCCGGGTCCCTGCTAATTTGAATCCCCAGATAACTAATTTGGTTGGTCGCCCAAACAAAGGTATAGTCCAATGCGCATGTTTTTGTGAAGTCTGAAAGAGACATTATAAGTGACTTGGCCTAAATGATTGTGTTCCCTGAAAGGTAAGAAAAATGAATGAATTCCTGTATTAGGGGAGCCACATTGACTGCTGGGTCTTTGACATAAAGTGTGACAGCATCAGCATATAGTGATACAATGATAGGTTGATCCAAATATTGTCTGTGCCCGGACCCCAGCCAGGGCAGTGCTGTTGTGGAAAAATAACTAGCTCTTGCAGGGATAGGGAACCTGTAGAGCCGTACAGCTCCTGATAGTACTCGCTGAACGCTGCCAGGATCTCAGAGGCATTCTAAACGTAGTAACCACTGCCATAGTTATATAGTTGATGACCCAGCTGTGATGACTGTTTTGTATTAGATTTGGCAGGGTTTTGCAGGTCTGTCATCCTTCCCTTCACAGACCAGATCTAACTTCTCTATCCCGGTGATTGAGTGAGCTCTGGCTGCCTCTTGGAACTCATTAAGTGTGGAAGGTGCTTCCGCAAGCTGCACAGAGGCACCATTACTACCTAGTTGCTCCTCCTGTATTTTTAGTTTGCATTCTAGCCTATGTAGGTGGGATCTTATGTTCTTGAGGACCCCAGCCTGTTTGGATATACACATATCCCCACATTGTGGGCCTTCCATAGTTCTCTGGGGCTGTCGACTGACTGGTCATTTATGTCAAAGAAGAGTTTCATCTCCTGCCTAATCTCTACCCGAAATATGTAGTCTCATGGCTCTGCATGGGAGCTTCCATGTAAACACCCATGATTCCCATTGCACAGCTAGCTCCAACAGAACCAGGGCATGATCAGAGTAAGTTCTTTGAAGGTGTTGCATGCTAGTTGTCCACAGCCCTGCGTTCTCCGTAAGTGCCCGGTAGTCCACTCTTGACCACACCGATCTTGCGTTGGTTGCCTAGGGCCCTCTCTGACAGTTGTGGCCCTAACTCTCCAAATATTGATTAATTGTCTCTCTGTCAGTGTCCCTGAGCTAATTGCCAACTCTAGTGTCGTGTCTATGACCCTCCCCTGATCTGTCCAGTGTTGGATATAAAATAAAGTTTAAATTCCTACCCTATAGCACTATGTATGTGTCATAGGCCTCCACTTGTTTCCATACCGTGAGAAAAAAGAAGGGACTGTCTATGTTGGGTCGTCATTGCATATAAGCAGAATGGAATGTGCGTGTAGCAGCACATGTAGTAAGATGCATCTCCCTTCTGGGTAGGCGAATACCGCCAGTGGATGAACGAGGAGGCCTTTTTCGGATGAAAATTGCCACGCCGCGCGCAATCTTGGAGTATGACAATGTGTATCTGTGCTCTATCCATTGCGCATGTAGCAGATGTTGCATGTGTGCTTGCAGATGTGTTTAGTGGATAAGCGTTCCATCTATTATTGTGTTGTTGCAGGAACTCTGAGATATAGCATATTATACACGTGTTATTCAGTTCCAGGTTATAAACGGAATTCCTTTCATGCTACTGAGGAACTGACTGAGATGTCTGCGGGTTGAGGTCATCCGCTCGGGTTGCAGTTATGTCCATTTGGCAGTCGAAAGCCACATATCATGTCTCTGTTGCATGCCGTAGCAATGTGTGGTGCATCTGTGTACTCCCCTCCTTCCCCACTCCAGCGGCTCAAACCAGCCAGAAGGTATCAACATATCCTACCCACCCTTGCAAGCTGGAGCACTGTGCCTTGATTTTTGTAATTGAAAAGCTGTGCAACAGTGGGTTTGGAACGATGCTTGCAGTGGGGCGTGTGGGCCCAGTAATTGGTGCGCTCTCTCCACTGAAAACATAGACATGAAGGAGGTCGCCCCAAACAGTTGCTTCAACCTGGTCTTCTCGTATTCCTCTATAGGTCCCATGGTCATGGTTTCTGCTAAGCCAAGTAGGTGGAGGTTATTTTTGCGTGACCTTGCCTACAGGTCTTCATTTTTGGCCCTGATGATAACTTGGATTTTTTCCATATGGAGTATTTTTTCACTGTGCTGTTTCGCTGTGACCTCTACATCAGACGTTCGCTATTCAGGGTGGTCAATACGGTCTCTGTGCGCATCAGCGCGCTCTTTGATGCGGTCCATGCAATCAGATAGGGTGTCTAGCTAATGTTTTTCATCCTATCATTCTAACAATGGTGCAACAATGCTGTGAGATACTACACCAGTGTTAATTGAACATCAATGTTTGGATGAAACACAGTTAGCCCTGAGGAAGTCCACGGTTAATGGACGAAACACATTGACCGGGACTTTCTGTGGATGGTTTGATGATCAGCATGGAAATAAAGTATATTTAGAAACCAATCTTTCTTGTGGCTTCTACCTCGCTTTGGATGAATTCCTATGAGTGGAGTTATAGTATGACAAGTTAAATTAGCTCTCCCATGGAATTGCTGACTGAAAGCATATAAATACTCATTGGTGATTCCTTTGTCTAAGATTGGTTCTGGAGGCGATCGGAACCAGATGAGATTGTGCAGAAACTCATGAAGGATTGATGTACAGGTCCTTTGCGGTGTGCAACATCACTACTACCTTCATGTTTGTTTCATTGCTACGATGTATTTAAAAAAATATATATATAATTCTAAGATTCTTCCCCACTCTGTCTAGTCAGTCACTCATGCTGTACACAGCGCTTGAAAGCCACCACCCCACTTCTGGATGTACTCTGTAATTAAATAAAGTAAAATGAATAAATAAATTACTCTATATCAAAATTAATTAATTCTAATAATATTTTTTCACAGATTTGTAATCCGTCTTGAAATTTGTGTTTTTTTTTTTCTTTCTTTTTTTTTAAATCTCTTGCTGCAAAAGAAGGTGAGTTGTATTGGTGATTATAAGGATCATCTTTGTCCCTGTCACCTAAAACATTTCCCCGAGTTTTGAATTCAGTGCATCTGGATCAGCTACTCTTGAAATGGGTGGAAATCTTCACAACTCCAATTTCATTCACCAGCATTTAATGAATAATTAATTGGCTGAAATTTGTGAAGGATTTCTCTGCTCCAATGGTGATCATCTCAGAGACTATATATCTACACTTTAACATCATTGTTAGCTTGTGAGGATGCATTTTGAACTCCAGCATAACCTGCAGATTCAAATAATCCTTTTTTTGCACCTTTCAAGGAATCTTCCAAATAGGTTTTCATTTTTACCTCAGGTCTGAAATGAAATATGGAGAATGGAGGACGGACTTCACTCATCCTGGCTCTCTTATTGGGCTCCAGTTCTGCAATAACAGCATTTTTTTATGCCATCTACAGGCAGAAGTCAAAGGCTGTTCAGATGCTTAAGGTAAGAGGTGTGCACAGAATACAATTTCTTTGCTATAATGCTTATCTTATTCATTAGACACAACTTGCCTCAGTGAGGTGAATTTTGAATGTGTTTTTCTTTGCCTTTAAACTCCATTTCTGCTTCAAGTTCAGTTATTTTTATTCACACTATGACTGTGTTATTTTTCTTTTATCTTGTGATATAACAGGTTTCTAGATTCATCCTATTGTGTTGCTGTACTCCTTCAACGTATTTGGTTACATATCCAAGCTTTTTAACCACCCCACCCACATTACATGGCAGTGCTTTCCAATCCCTGTTCCCTGACAAGTCTTTCCAAGTTTCAGAGTAGCCCAAAAGTGAGTTGTAATACTGCTCATCCGGTCTTTGAAGCAGTTTGGTTTTCCCACTGCAGATCTTCTCTTCTTACATCCCAAAGTGCAGGTGCAGGTTTCTTCACTCCAACCTTCTTTTATCTTCTCCTGGCACGCTGTACCACTCACCTCTCCTATGTACCACTCCTACTACACTTATCCATATTTTCAAATGTAATTAGGACTCGCCTGGTCCTCCCATCCCACACAATAAGTTATCACTGTCCTTTCCCATGCCCTAGAGTAGTTTACTTTGCCGTCATCATTGGATGAGTTCATCCCTCAACCATTTCCCCACCTCTGTCACGTGATGGACATGGGTTCCTTTTCTTTGTCATCTGAGATAGCAGTGGTGCTCTGGCATTCTGTTATGAGTATAATTTTCCTTATTCCCTCTCTTAATTTCTGGTTGGACATATAGGGGCCTAATCAGATACTGCACTTTGCAGTATACTTAGTAGTACTACAATAGTACAACTTGTGCTACAAAATGCTAATCACATACCTTCATGTGGAGACTTTTGTCCTGTCTGTCCTATCTTTCTTTGCAGAGGTATTTACAATGTGTGCAAATACCTCTGCATAGGAGATACCTAGGATGGTGGCTGAAAAAATTTGAAATAGTTACTATGAAATGGGAGAAGATTAGCAAGGTTATGGAGGGGTTTAGGGAGTGTCGTGCAAACTATTCACAAGCTGCACTTCTAAAGGTACTACAGCCACCAGAACCGATCCACAATAGTAGTAAATATAGCCCAGCCTTGGAATAAGTATAGCAACACACACGGGTTCTGCAGCACACCCCATAGAAAAAATGATAAAGTCCGGAATCTAAAATAAAAACCCTTAGCACATAATAGTAAGTAAATGTATTTCCATTTTTAAATTGTGTGTGTGTGTGTGTATAAATATATATATATATATAATATAATGTGTGTGTGTGTGTGTGTATAAATATATATATATATATAATATAATGTGTGTGTGTGTGTGTGTATATATGTATATGATGTGTGTGTGTGTGTGTGTGTGTATATATATATAATATATATATATATATAAAAATATATGTATGTTATATTAATTTTATTTTTGGTAATTTAATGTAATACTTAATACTACTCACTAAAATGTAAAACAAAAAGGTAGGTTTCTTACTAGGGGAAGGAATAAGTTTACACTTCTGTAAACCTACATACGTAAATTTACCGTTGTGAGTATGCCCCTGTATGTTCACCACCATCTGGTGATTTATGGTCTACACCTCACCCATCGGAAGTCCCTCTCAAAGCCATTTATCGTATAATAATTCCTATCTTGTTGAAGAACCCGCCCCAATGTCCAGCATTTCACGCCATAAGAGATTTGCACTACACCTCCCTTACCAGAGTAGGGTAATATAATGAAGAAATAAATAATGAAAGGTACAAGTTGTTGGGCCTCGTCATAATACATTAATGGTGCTGCTCCTGTTCTGCTTCTGACTGCCTAATTTTACTGATTGGTTTCTTAGGGTGATTGACATCTTGTAGTGCACTTCCTCTGTCATTTATCCGAGCACCTTAGGCTGGTAATGTAATTTCACAAACTAACTCTTAAAAATCTTCTGTTTCTTCATGCATTATCTTTCAGGAAGCTCAAATACTTTCACTAGATCAAGACTTGCACAGAATTCTGCAGGCAGCGCCAGGGAAGTGTGTTCCCTATGCAGTAATTGAAGGTAGGAAATATTCTCTACCATATTATTGCTTTTAATCTGTGACCCACAGCTTTCAGATTGTGTCTATTCCCCTCTCCATCTGTCTCATATTTCTCATATTTCTTGGTGTCCCTTCTCCCTACTCCAGAGGGCACAACTGTAAATCATCTCTTGCCTCCATGGTCCTCTGTTTCCATTCCCGTCCAACTGTTAACTGATTCTTCCCTCTCTCCCAAAATTCCCAGCCTTGCTTCCAAATCAGGTCCCTGATAGCATTTGAATTGTTCTGGGTCCCCTACCATGCTCCATGCCCTGATCTGACTTTGTCTGTATACCTTGGGGACTGCCTATGAACTCTCACTATTAAATACATCTGCAATAAGTGAGTTCACTATAATGTACCTTTTTACAGGGGCCATGGTTACCTTACTTGCCCGTCCTACAGTGGAAAAAGCAGATGAGGGAATTCTAATAACTGGCAAATTATCATGTACCACTCTAATAAGTGCCATTCAGATAGATACTTCTACCTGCAGATTCCTCACTTGTAGAACACCCCCAGGCATCGGACTATATCTGGAAACCAGTGTGTCACTAGTAGGGGAGGCTAGATTCTTAACAACACCAAAAGTAGCATCAGGTGATGTATCCAAAGCCATACACGCCCTCCATCATGAAACAACATTAGTTGTCTTTTTTTCTTCACCTTCGATGCAGATACAGAGCTACGCTGTCTCTGTGCAGTTTCCTCACGTAAAGCAAATTAATCTGTGGAGAAACATGTCTGCCCCTAAAGAATGAGTGTAAACCATTTAGGGATTGGGAGGGATGGATGTCCATGGTCCCCAATCGATCTGCATCTTGCCCCTAGGTTTGGACCATGACTCCTGGACCTGCATATCCTGTTCCAATATGCACCCTGGGTCATAAAAGAGCGGGAAGTAAAGATGTTTTAATGACCAGAGCAGACCCTGCTCTGGCCATTCCACTGGACCTGGCTCTGGAGCGACCTCAATCGACCTTGGTGCCACAATCCTTCATTCCAGGTCCCAGGTACCTAGGCCTTTGCTCCCCAAGTTTCTGACTGCAGGCTCGGATCCATCACTTTTTTTTATTAGATACTATGGGGGTCATTCTGGTCACGAATGACGGAAGCACCGCCAACAGGCTTGCGGTGCTTCAAATGCCATTCTGACCGCGGCGGTAAAGCCGCCGTCACCCCGCCGGGGCCGGCGGTTTTCCGCCGTTTTTTGCCCCAGCTGGGAGAATCCACCAGGGCAGCGCTGCAAGCAGTGCTGCCCTGGGGATTCTGACCCCCGTACTGCCAGCCTATTTCTGGCGGTTTTCACCGCCAGGAAGAGGCTGGCGGTAAGGGGTGTCCTGGGGCCCCTGGGGGCCCCCTGCACTGCCCATGCCAGTGGCATGGGCAGTGCAGGGGCCCCCTAACAGGGCCCCGGTCAAGCGCGACGCGTGCAACTGCACCCGTCGCACGGCCGCAACTGCACCCGTCGCACGGCCGCAACACCGTCGGCTCCATTCGGAGCCGGCTCCTGTGTTGCGGCCCTCATTCCCGCTGGGCCGGCGGGCGCTAACTTGGTTAACGCCCGCCGGCCCAGCGGGAATGTCAGAATGGGGGCCGCGGAAGTTTGGCCGCATGGCGGTTTCCGCCTGGCGGGCGGCAGTAGCCGCCCGCCAAGGTTGGAATGACCCCCTATGTATTCTATTTTTGCCAAAGCATTAATGCTATCTGGCATTCTTTCGGGCTCCTCTGTTTCATGCAGCTTCCAAATATTTATGCTTATGGCCCTGACACCATTCAGCACCACTCCCTCTGAACTTACACCGACTACACACTTCTTCGACCTGACGCACCATTATATGACTCTTTGATCTCTGAATGTCAGAGCCGACAGCCTTACTCAGCATTATCTTGCTTACCTTGAGTGGCAGAACATCTTCACCAAGTGGGGCCTCTTTGGGAGGACTTGTTCGACGTGTAAGAAGTACTCAGTGCCATGAGTTCTGCGTCCTCCAGTATCCGTTGAAGGGAGCTTTGGAGGACGCCTTTCATTTGCGGTTGAACTTTCAACTGGATTATTTATTAGCCCCTCATACTCTTGATTCCTCGGGTTCTGAAGAAGTTCAGCAAGACCGGGCACAAGTCATTCTCATTTCTCCGGATTGGATGGGGATGATGTGATTTGTGGAACTTCTCCAACTGTCCCCTACTGAGACTTCCAGTTGGCGACGGGGGTGAGGGAGTAGGGGACTTCTCCTCCCCAATCTCTGAGACCTCCACCTACATGTTTGGAGATTGAATGGATACATTTGTGTTCCCTTCATCTGCCACCAGAAGTGGTTGATGTTTTCTTGTTAGGGCTTTGCCCCTCCACCAAATCGGTTTGTTAGCTGGTGTATGGACAATACAGTAGATCCCTTGCAGGTCAGGCTGTCACAGATCCTGCAGTGTGCACTTTCCATTGCCCAGAGGGGTTGTGCCATAGGCACTGTCAAGGGATATTTGGCTACATTTTCAGCATTCCTCTGCCTGCCATATCAGCCATTCCTTTGTTAATCCCCCATTTGTTGTGTGTTTTCTGAAAGGCTTGACTAATGTGTATTCCCCCAACCCCATTTGTTGTGACTCAGTGGGACCTTAATTTGGTTTTGACTTTTCTTGTGTTGGCTGCATTTGAGCTTCTCCATAGTTGTCTATTATGGATGTTGACTCTCAAAACTGTATTTTTGATTGCTATAACTTCATCAAGATGGGTGAGTGAGTTACAAACACTTTGTTCTGTCCCCCTTTTACCATGGTAAATTGATGTTGTGAACCAGGGCCACTTTCCTGTCTAACGTGGTGAACCGCGTCCACCTAGATGAGTCCACCACCCTTCGGCGCTCCC
This sequence comes from Pleurodeles waltl, assembly GCF_031143425.1. Taxonomy (NCBI): domain Eukaryota; kingdom Metazoa; phylum Chordata; class Amphibia; order Caudata; family Salamandridae; genus Pleurodeles; species Pleurodeles waltl. The sequence goes on from NC_090445.1 coordinate 1,116,607,086, forward strand.
CTTTCCAATATGGAGATGTTACCTAGGTTGGATCCTAGGCAGGCGGTCAGCTACTACATGGACCGTACCAAGGACATACGTCTGGATGACTAGCTTTTTGTTGTGTACTGTGGTGCCAATAAAAGGTTAAAGCCTTATAGAAAAGAACCCTTTTGAGATGGATTATTATCTGCATCAAGCTATGCTAAGTTTTAGCCAAGAGGGACCCTCCAGAAGGGATCAGAGCCCATTCCACCAGTGCTAAATCCATCATTTCTGATCCTGCCAAAGGCATTCCTGTCATGAGCTCTGCAAGGCAGCATTGTTGGTTTTTGCTACACACCTTCAACAAGCATTACTGCCTAGATTCCAAGGTGCATAGGGAAGGCCACTTTGCCAAATCAGTTATGCAGGATTTCCTTGTTTTATCATCCATCAACCCGCCTACAAGGATAGAGTATTGCTGTGAAATCTGTTCCACAAGTGATGTATCCATCAGAGGAAAAGGTACTTTCCTGTAACTATCTTTCAGGTGGGTACTTTGTCTACCTACAGGTTTCTCAGAGACTTATCCGCCTCCCTGTTTGATGCACGTGTCACAGGGAAAGTTAACAAGATCTTGTTTATGTTTTTGTACTGCAGTAATCTGTTGATGTCGGACTGTCCACTAACCTCGAAGGATTGGGTAAAATGGATGGAAACAGACGTTGTTGAGATCAGGCGGGCACTATATGGCTTTGTTGAAGTTATCTTACAACACTTCTGGTGTTATGAAGCCTGCACCCCCTACCGGCAAAGTGAGGACTTTACTGATGTAGTCTGACAACTAGGGTTGTTATGCAGGTGAGGAATCTGCAGGTGGATAGCAGATGCACGAGAAAGATCGTTATTGCAGCTTAGTAACTTTTTCTTCACTCTTGATTGTAATTCCATTTCATGGACTTATAATTGTATCTCAGATTCCTTCCAGTCCATATCCCCTACAGCACTCACATTTGCTCCATCAGTGTCACTTCACTTTTCCTCTCCTTTTCTCTCTATAAAAAAAATTGCAATGAACACAAGCTAGCCTAAAAAGCCTAACTTTCTCCATATTTACACTCTCTCTGGATTTTTTTTGTTTATTGATATAATCAGTGGAACATATTTATGTGTGTGACCCGGGAACCCATTTTAAAATGTGTGTGTATATGTCTATATGTTTGTGTGTGTGTGTGTATTGTATGTGTGTTTGTGTGTGTGTGTGTGTATATATATATATATATATATATATATATATATATATATATATATATATATATATATATATTATTTTTTATTTAATTTTGCCAAGGACCTGGGAAAGAAAACCCAGGATACAAATTTCCTGATTCAATCGCTCGCTACCATGCTTCACCTCATTCATAATTTCTGGCTGACCTGGCAGGTTTTTGTGCACAGCAAACTTGCCTCTTGTTTTCCTCAGTAGGTGCTTTACATATTTTTGATACAGGTTGCTCAGCTCTAGAACATGTGACTTTGTTGGAGATGGTTTTTGTCCAAAGTGGACCACCTTCCAGAATGCACGTTACCGACTCCCCATATCCACGCCTTCACACAACAAGTACCAACTATCTGGTAGTATTGCAGAATGTCTGCCATAACCTTAGAATCAACAACATTGAGAAAATGATGGTGTAATTGTTCCCTAGAGACTGAATGGTACCATCTGAAAGATGCACTTATACGCAATTTTTTCCCCATCAATACTCTGTGGTGCACCATTTCATTGTAGCTGGTGTTGCTGACCCCAACAGACACTATATATTTTATTTTAAACTGGCCCTGTGAGGCCTTGTTGACCTTTGAGACCATTTTCACCTTGACTTTAAGCAGAAACACTGTACACCGACCAGATGATCAACCAAACTAGTGGCTGGAAGTTTGGCTGGCAGTTTGGCTGGCCTTCCACAGAGTCTTTATCATACTTGAAGAACTGTGTAAAAGGATTTCACTTGCTGTGATTTGAAAGTGGAGGTACACAACTTTGCATGTTGAATACCTGCCTATATTTGCTTAAAATGACAGACATTGCTGCTTAGGCAGTATTGTGAGTGATTTCACGTGACCAAAATCTTAACCTGATCTTGTGAGCAAGCTATTTCATCTTTCTGAAAGAAAATGTTCCAGTGATGTTTTGCCACCAGGAACGAGAGAGAAAATCTCAAGTAGCCTCCATGCTGAATTACTATTGCTCTATGGGTTTCAGAAGCTCTCTTTCCATCATGGTGACCAGACTTTATCTGGTATTCTTGTGGAACACCATCACTTCACAATTAAACCATTTCATTTTTATTCTGAGTCACTTAGAACCACAACATCAAATTACCATAGCCATGTGTGTTCTAAATGCACTGACACTCCCTTGCCAGCTGTGGCCACACAATACATAGTTCTTTGGCAACTTCCACCTGAAGGACTCTGGCTAGGTATGATACAGTCTTGTGGTTGCCCAGTCCAACTTTTAAAATGCTCATGACAGGTCACCACATCCAGTATATGTTGTTAAAATACATAAGATACCTCACTTGTCAGTGCTGTTAGTGCAAACCTTTTCCTTTACCTTCTTATTCCCCAAAGATGCACTGTCACCGGGATGGGTGATATTGATGTACTTGATTATAAGAGGGCTGTATTTTTCAACACCCAAAGTTAATAGGTGTGAGAACACCAGGCTCCACATTACATGGTGCAGTGCAGCAGGTCATCTTGTGTGGTATGGCATGTGTCTTTGGTTGTGAGCTGTGGGGGCACAGGCACCCCAGTTATTCCAACACCATGGAGGGAGCTGCCACTGAAAGATGTGTTCTGCCTTCTGACACCCTCTTGACCTCACTTCTTGCACTCACAATGCCGCAGCCCACACTCAAATTTGCCAGCTGTTCATAGCAAGCAATAAGTCTGACTGGATTTGACTCCAAAACTGGAACCCCAGTAGAAGAAAAATAATTCATCAATTACTGGTCTGGGGGCAAATACTCCCAAATCCAGATTTTGATGGGTAGATACTAGCCAAATCGTTAATTCTAGTTTTGGTATTTCGTCACCATAAACCTGGTCAACTCGTAATGATGTACTTAGAGGAGTGAGGTTTGTTTGCATTTTGTATGTCTTGAATGTGCTTTATTACAAGATGACATTTTACATTCACTGTGTGATCGAATATTTTAGAATGAAGGCACGTTTCATAACTTTTAAATAAACGTTGTAACTCAGCCTAGACATATTTGTGATGAATGGCTTTCAGAGCTATTAATGTGACTATCTGATTTTGAATCTGCTCATTTACTTCTATGATGTAGCAACAATGGATAACAAGAGTTGATCCTACCTTTGATAGGTCATAGGTCAAAAGAGAAAGCTCTCGCTTTGCTTGTGTTCCATAGCCTTGCCCTAATCTCCAGTCACTCAGCTATGGTGGGAAGTAGTGGCTGCAGTCTTCTCCACGTTCTCCTGTCTTTCGGTCTCTACAGATTTGAGGTATGTGAACGAAAATGGGTACCGCTTTGCCCTGGCCAAAAGTAAAATTGCCCTGTCAGTGGGTGGGTTTCTGTAGACCAGTAGTCTCCATGTGGTAAGATCTACTTTTGTTCAATGAAAATCATCGTGAGCTACTATTAATAGTTTTGCAGCAGTGACCACAACAGACAGAATTACCTTAGTTGCCACCCTATGCGAAATTACCAGCAGTGATCACCTCCATGCATTAGGACGGTTGCCAGCAGTGATGTAAAAACGGCTTTGTCAATTTGAAATGCCTTTACATGGCTAATACATAAAAGCCATAGTAGCAAAGCCAGAGCATCAAGGTAAAACTGTTAGTAATAATTCTCCCAAAAGCTACATGATTTTTCACTCAAATTTCAGCTTTAAACATATTTGGAGAACCCAGCCATTTGTCTCTAAATATCAGCTTATGAGTTACAAAAATACACACATTTTTGTCTCAAAAACACACTTTTTAATTTTGGTTTCCATATATTCAACCAAGCAAAAGCTTCAAATTTAGTACGTGAGCCTGCACACAGGAGAGCTACTTCCAGGTAGTTGGAGAGCTAACAGTACCTCACAAGCTACTGGTTTGAGAAGCCTGCTGTAGACCCTTTCTCACAGTGATTTTAAAGCTGTGTTGGCATGACCGTAAATAGCCTGTAGCACTGCACCAATTCTTTGCCATGGAGAGCAAAGATTATAGCTCTTCTGAGGAGTCATGGGACAGAGAGTGGCGAGGGCAGGTGTCAGGAAGCCAGGTGTTTTTTGTAATATATTTAGATTGGTGGAGGGGGAGGCAGTCCGCAAAGAAAGGGAATGGGTTAGGATGGGAAATCAACATTTTTAATAACATTTGGTGGTGGTAGAGGATTGTAATGGATGCACAGGGTGGGATGAATGGCAGGAACCCTGTTATAGTTGTTATAATATTGGGTAGGACTGGAAATTATTCAGGGCGGTGTGGAAGAGTGGCATGATGAGAGGTATGTACTTTTAAAATTTGGATGGGTTGGGTGTGGGATGATCATTGGTAGGTCAACAGGTGTAGGGGTGGGCATGGTCTGAGGCAGAGTTGTTGTGTATAGCCCCCCCCCCCTACACACTTGACTTCACTACTACTGCTCAGCTGATGAGAACAAGGAGAGATTAAATGGGATGTGGGCATGCATAACATGAAATTGCAGATGAAGTAACTAAAGACGGTGCCTTTCAACATTGGGGTCTAATAGACATCACGGACAACTCAAGCTTTGCACTCGTCTGCTTGATGTCGCCCACAACTGTTTGATAAAAAACATCCCCTTTACTCCCATGTACCCTTCTGTAATTGTATATAATGTGCCACATGGAAGTGGTAAATGAATTTGAGTTTTTACCCCACTCTGCCCTCCTTTTGACTGGTAGCTGTGTTCTGAGAGTTGAAGCCTGTTGAGGACTGTTTGCATTCAAAGAGCACACAATTGCATATTGTTCCTGACGTTTCAGGGCAGTAGGCAGTACTTCTTACTAGAATTGTTCAGTTCAGTTGCTCCTATGTTCCCTCAACATAGCATGAGGGAAAACATGTCATCCGCAGCAGCATTTGGTTTGCGCATTTTGTTATGGTTTTAAGGAAAGCAGATTGAACCGATTCCAGCTTTTGAAATCAAATTTAAAAGGAAGAACACAAGAAATTAAGCTTCTATACTTTTCCTGTTGCGAGATTCAGAAGTGCCTCGACCACATGAAGCTGCACTCTGCCATAATGTACAGCAGGGTCAGTCAGGCAGTTTTATTTTTCAGCTCATTGACTGTGTATCCCCGAACATTTACTGCCTGTCGGAGACTTTATTTTTGCTGAAAACTTCTATGGTCTGTTTTGTTTTTTGATAGACTTTTTTGCATCAAGCTTGTTTTTCATCTTGTTTTCTAAGTAAAGAGTCTTGACTTTTTTACTCGTTTTGGTCATGACCTTTCTCCAGTTACCTTCTCTTCACTGGCCTCCATGCAAGCTCTTTCTGAATGAAATCCCCTCTCTGATGGGAAGAAACCCTGGGAGGACAGCCAAAATGTCTATGGGGTTAGTCTCCCTGATTCCCACACCTTAGAGTGCAGCATCCAGCAGGAGATGCCAATAGACAGGGAGGGAAGCACCCTTAAGGACATGCTTGGAAAACTGAGCAGGATCCACAAAATAAAATGTCCAGAGTCCATCCCCACTCAATGGACTTGTTGGCATGAGTCATCCTCCCGTGCCCTGGGCTGGTTTGAGTTCAAGGACCCCTTAGCATCCCTCAGATAATTAATGACAGCCAGTGTTGCTACTCTGTTTCAAGGCAACACATCTCACGAGTCAATGTCACAGATTTTCCTAGGGTTTTATGTCCAACATAATTTTTATTGTTAGGTCTTTGCCTATTGTTAGGTCTGCGCCTTTCTAGGCCTCTACTTTGAGTGCCTGCTCGCCACAAGCCAAGAGTGTTCCACCAAGAATGAGGATCGTCTCCCTTTAAAGTGTCAGCTCAGAAATGTATGCCTTTTCCTAAAATGGAGACTGAATGACTACCCTGAGGGCAAGTGGACACTTTTCCAGACACACCTCATGTAGCCTAATCAGTACATGATGCATCCGCAAGCAGTAATTCAGCAGCTTTCTTAGCCTCTTACTACACATAAGCAGGAAGACACAGAGATCTGGGAAGGAAAAGACAGAAGAGAACAAAGGAAGAGATGATTCCTGAAGAGTATCCCAATGGGAACATGTCAAAAGAGAAGTGCACCGTAACAATACATCCTAAAGAGAAATGTCCTAGAGTGAAGGAGACCAGAAAGTATTATCCTATGGAATTCACCCCAGTGTACCTTTTACTCAAAGCTTTTATTGAACACTTCAAATAGCAACCGTATATGATAAGGATTCGTATTCTCCTGAGATGTCAGACTTCTTTCTGTCTAGCTTCTTACCATCTAATCTTTATTTTCAAGATTCTCCCAACAAAACCTCAAGCTAGAATAGTAGTTTATTGATTGCCTACCGTCTACACCTTTCTCACTGTATTCTTTGTTCATCAAAGAGAAGAACAGGAAATAAATATAAAGCCTGGTGGTATGTGGACTGATGAAAAGAGGGAACTGAGCGGACTATGTACTAGTAATTCAAATCTATCTAAATCTCATGCCTTTAGTGTAGCTTCTGATATTGCACAACTGGATAATATTCAAATGGCCAGCCTGTGAAAACTCTTAATGTGAGAGAAATTTGCTTCAATTTGACTTTTACCTCCATATAAAGCGACTTGCGAAGAACACAGCTTATCCAGTAAGCTTTGCGTGTGTCGTTTTTGGAGCAAGTACCTACTTGAGGTCCCAAATTAGGGCTGGTAGATGATTATAGTCAAATACACAACAGGCATAGTGCCTCGTTATCCTTGGGTGTTTCAAGGCCACTTCTGCACAAACTCTTCCCTAACTGATTAAGGGCTCGGGCACTTCCCCCCCAATTCGGTGTCACATCCTCGAAGTCCAAAAGGCTTTAAATTTAATCTAAAAGGGAGAGACGACTCTGGGCAGTGCAACAAAGGGGAGAATATCTAGGTAATTAACTGACATGACTCAAAAGACTCCCATGAGATTGTTAAAGGTGGAAACATCGTGCAACTTCTGAGAAGCCTTTTGCTACAGTTTATGGTACAGAGCTCAGTAATAATAAGTATTAGCTTTGGCTCAAAACCAAGTGAGCCCCTAGAAAACACCAACATAACGGGTATGGAAAGAGCTCGCTGACAAAGTATTATTTGATTTCAGAAAGCAATTAGGGGACAGAGGTATTTTTGCAATCCCATCACTTTACCTGAGCCTGCTGTACTCGCCTTCAAGGTGCCTGCTTGCAGTTTCCAGAAGTAGTATTCTGGTAAAAGCCTTAGACCCAAACAATTCAGTTAGCCACATTGATCCTAGCTGGACCTCCACTATTGGGGACGTGTCTCCGTTGTGAAAAGCAAAAGAGTGCCTTTCAATTAAAGACTCAAGGTGGACAAAGGTTGCAGGGTGTTTAAATAATCATGATGCTTCTTGCACAAATGACCTAAATGTAGTAAGTAAGCATTTTTAAAAAGATCTGTTTGGAAATAATTGCAAGGTTGCTAAGCTTTCACATTCTACCTTTAAAATTTAGTCTTGGAATGTAGTTGGCAGGAAGCACATCATCAGCAGGATGATGAAGCTATAGATTTTCTAATTGACAATTATATTGTTTGTGCCAGGAAACATAGAGTTTGGATTCGATTGCCAAGCTAGGCTTCGAAAGTGTTTTTGGCCCAGCCATGAAGTAGTCGTCAAAAGGCTGCCCCACAGGTGGTGTCCCAGATTAAGTCAAGACAACCATGTATTCTGCCCTTATCGGTGACATTTTCAGGTGGTAGATGCCATTTACATAAAGTATTAAGATTTAATTAATATATCTACAGAGGATGTAAAGAGAAGCACCATCTAGCCAGTAACTTGTCCGAGACCCCTATGGTTTTGTTATCCAGATTTGCAGATCTCAAGATCATAATCGCAGAGTGCTTTAAACCAATAAGCAAACCCTTTAGAAGGCACTTTGTTGACATCATAGGATTCACATTGGAACATCCCTATGCTGTCAATCATGGTTCAAAGAAAAACATGTTCGGATTTCCATATATTGGACTCCCTGCATAGTTTAGGAATGACAGTTCAATCAGTAACACTCACGATTCATTTGAATTTGAAGTGGTGTTGGCTTGTGCATTTGTTGCCTCACATTTTTGTTAATTTGTTGATGTGAAAATAGAAGGCCTGAATTGAACATGGGTCACAAATTGCTACATTTAGTCTGGGTCGGTTGATTTCAAAATTTAGCAGCAGAATTGGTAATCAATCAATCAATCATTGGATTTATAAAGCGCAGTACGTACCCGTGAATGTTTCAAGGTGGTGGGGGGGAGCTGGTGTTACTGGTCGAAGAGCCAGGTCTTGAGGAGTCTTCGGAAGGTGAGTAGGTCTTGAGTCTGTCGCAGGTTGGTGAGGAGGGTGTTCCAGGTTTTGGTGGCGAGGTATGAGAAGGATCTGTCGCCAGAGGTCTTTCTTCGGATGCGGTGGACGACGGCGAGGTTAGAGGAGCGGAGCTGACGGGTGGGGGTGTAGAAGCTGAGTCTGTTGTTTAGGTAGGCTGGTCCGGTGTCGTGGAGCGCTTTGTGAGCGTGGGTAAGAAGCAGTGATCCTTTTGTCCACGGGGAGCTAATGAAGGTTTCTCAGGTGGTGGGAGATGTGGCTGTGGCGGGGTACGTTGAGGATCAGTCGGGCGGAGGCGTTTTGGATGCGTTGGAGGCGTAGTAGGTCTTTTGCTGGGATGCCTGTGTAGAGTGCGTTGCCATAATCCAGTCTGCTGCTGACGAGGGCCTGTGTCACTGTTCTTCTTGTTTCTTTCGGGATCCACTTGTAGATTCTGCGGAGCATGCGGAGTGTGTTGTAGCAGGAGGATGAAACTGCGTTGACCTTTTTAGACAAGGGTGGGAGGAGTCGAGGATGAAGCACAGGTTGCGAGCGTGGTCGGTCGGTGTCGGTGGGGTTCCTAGTGCGATGGGCCACCAGGAGTCCTCCCAGGCGGAGGGGGTGGGTCTGAGGATGAGGACCTCAGTCTTGTCCGAGTTCAGTTTAAGACGGCTGTTTCTCATCCATTCGGCGATGGATTTCATTCCCTCGTGGAGGTTGGTTTTGGTGGTGCGTGGATCTTTGGTGAGTGAGAGGATGAGCTGGGTGTCGTCGGCGTAGGTGAGAATGTTGAGGTTGTGTTGTCGGGCCACTTGTGCGAGTGGGGCCATGTAGATGTTGAACAGCGTCGGGCTGAGGGATGAGCCTTGGGGGACGCCGCAGATGATGTTGGTGGCTTCGGAGCGGAAGGGGGGGAGGCGGACTCTCTGGGTTCTGCCGGAGAGGAATGAGACGATCCAGTCGAGGGCTTTTCCTTGAATTCCGGTTTCGTGGAGGCATGATTCCAGGGTGCAGTGGCAGACTGTGTTGAAGGCGGCAGATAGGTCCGGGAGGATGAGAGCTGATGTTTCGCTGTTGTCCATTTGGCATCTGATGTCGTCTGTGGCGGCGAGGAGGGCGGTTTCGGTGCTGTGGTTTCATCTGAAGCCGGACTGGGAGGGGTCTAGGATGCCGTTGTCTTCGAGGTGGCTGGTTAGTTGTGAGTTGACGATTTTTTCAATCACCTTTGCTGGAAAGGGGAGCAGGGAGATGGGTCGGAAGTTCTTGAGGTCGTTGGGGTCTGCTTTGGGCTTCTTGAAGAGGGCGCGGATTTCAGCGTGTTTCCATTTTATAGGGAAAGTCGCTGTTTCGAAGGAGATGTTGATGACCTTCCGTAGTTGGGGGGCGATGGTGGTGTCGGCTTTGTTGTATACGTGGTGGGGGCAGAGGTCTGACGGAGATCCTGAGTGGATGGAGTTCATGATCTTGCGTGTCTCTGTGTCGTTCACGTTGGTCCAGGAGGTCAGGTGGTTTGCACAGGTGGAGTGTTCGGGGGTGGGGTCTGGCGTGGGAGTGGCATCAAAACTGTTGTGGATGTCGGTGATCTTCTGGTGGAAGAAGGTGGACAGAGCGTTGCAGAGTTCTTGGGATGGAGGGATGTCGTTGATGTTGGTGCTGGGGTTGGAGAGTTCTTTCACGATGCTGAAGAGCTCTTTGCTGTCGTGTGCGTTGTTGTCCAGGCGGTTTTTGAATTGGGATCGTTTGGCTTGTCTGATGGTGTCTGGGTCGGTGGAGTCGGGGTGGGTTCTGGCCAAGGGCGTTGGTAAGCTGGTCTTCTGTAACTTTGCTCCAGCATCGGCGGGGTGGTTGTTGGGTGCGATGGTGCTCGGTACGTTTCTTGTAGGTGCAGTGGTGGTCGGTCCAGTGGAGTACGGTGGTATGGTTGAAGGTGACGTGGGCGCTTGAGGAGAAGATGGGATCAAGCGTGTGGCCGGCGATGTGGGTTGGTGTGTTGACGAGTTGTCTGAGGCCGTGGTTGGTGAGGTTGTCGATCAGAGTAGTGGAGTTGGTGTTGTTGTTGTTCTCCAGGTGGAAATTTAGGTCCCAGAGGAGGATGTAATCCGTTGAGGTGAGTGTGTGGGTGCTGGTGAGGTCGGCGAGGGATTCGCTGAATGGCGCTCGTGGTCCGGGGGGTCTGTAGATGAGCGTTTCTCTGGGAGTGGTGTTGGGGTCGGTGTGGATGCGGAAGTGTTGGTTTTCGGCGGTTTTGAGAGAGTCGTCAGTGTGGGTGTCGACCTTGAGGGAGGATTTGTGGGCGATGGCTATGCCTCCTCCGATTCCGTTGTTGTGGTCCCTACGGATGATCTTGTAGCCGTCCGGGATGGCTATTGCGATGTTGGGTGCCGAGGAGTCGTTCCACCAGGTTTCGTTCAGGAAGGCTACGTCTGGGGTGGTGGAGTCGAGCAGGTCCCAGAGCTCGATGGCATGCTTGCGTGCGGAGCGGGTGTTGAGGAGTATGCAGTGGAGGTGGTTTGTTCCGGTCTTTGTAGGTTTCCTTGTTCTGTCGCACGTGAATTTGCAGCTGCGGCATGCAAAGGGTCCGTGGAGCATGCTGTGGTGCGGCCGGGGCTGAGGGCGTTCAGTTGGCCGGTCGTGTAGCGGTGTCTGGAGGCGCAGGGGTCTTGCGTACCGGGGGTGGGGGGCGCTGCACGCGGTCCAGGCACGGACGGGCGCAGACGGGCTTGCCTTTGGCGTGCTTTCGGCGCACCCTCTGCGCGGCCGCGCCGCGGCTGCATAAGAGGAGGGGAGGGTGGGAGTGGCAGCTGGGAGGCGGGAGGGTTAGTCCTATGAGAGGGCTGGGGGGTGGGGCCGCAGGGGACGGAGCGTCGGGAAAAGTGAACAGGGAACGGTGGGAGAACGAGGGGGGAGGCGGGAGGGGCTGCAGGGACGCAGCGGTGGGAAAAGTGAACAGAGAACGGTGAGAGAACGAGGGGGGAGGCGGGAGTGGCCGCAGCGACGCAGCTGCGGGAAAAGTGAACAGGGAACGGTGAGAGAACGAGAGGGGAGGCGGGAGGGGCCGCAGGGACGCAGCGGCGGGGAAGAAGCTAGAGCGCACGGAAAAAAGGAGTGGGTGAGGAAGGCAGAGCGGGGAGCGACCTACCTGCAAGTAACCCTGTTGCCCTGCAGCAATTCAGGAGACTAGAATGGAGTCTAGCTATTTGACTTAATTTAGTAAACTGGTATGCTTTTAATTTGCCATTACATTTTATAAATCATGGACCAAAAAGTGGTGACGGACAGTGGATGTGAGTCATTTGCTCCTTATTACGCAAAGTAACTGCATCATAAAGCCTTACCTGCGAGATCGGGGCACAAGCTGCCTTAAACTGGAACTAATGACATTTAAAAAAAAGTCACTGACCAAAGCTTTCAGAAAACACAGATCCACCCTGATAATCAGAGACTTAGAATTCTTTTACAGGAGGTCAAGACTAAATAAAGTGCTCAAGTTGAGAGACCAAAAGGAGTTTTATAGCGTTGTCCTACTAGGAGTGACTGGTCGATATTAAGACTCTTGAAAACATTGGGCCGCTGTGAGGTACTTGGAAGAAGGTTAATTTAAGAAAGAGAGGATAAATAATGTGACCTGGACCCATAATGTACAGTTTATTTATGTTAGTGATCTGGAATGCTCAGTCACTAACATAAAGAAACTTAAAAACTTTAATCAAGAGTAACCTTATGATATGTACCCTATAGAGATGTTAAAGGGTAATCCGAACACTCATAACACCTCATATCACAAGTTGGTTTGGAGCCAGGAGTTGTGCCAGTGCTATCTATTCACATTTAACTTCCAACATGGGTTAGTATAGAGAATGCCATTGAAAGGATAAAAAGAAGCAGAGCGTCACGTAGTGTCAAAGCTCATTCGTCTGCCTGTAAATCTAGTCATTCTATATTCAGGGCCCAAATTTGCAAGTGCTCTACAATGATGCTAAGTTTTTGCTATTCTTCCTTATCATGGAAGAGCTTCATAATCGTTTTTTGTGCAAGAAGGGGCCAAAAAATGATCCTGCCAGTTACCAGCTCATAGTCCTTCTTGTTGTGAAGGCTAAGTGGTAGGTCTGTTTGCTACTGGAAGATTTACAGGATTGGGCTCAGAGTAAAGGTCTTCTTCTGTGGTTTCTATTGGGCTGTAGACAAAATAGAGTCTATCAGAAAATTGTGTCCCTGACAGTGCTAATCTATATAAGAATGTGTGCAGGGACTGAATGATTTTGCATGCTTTTATGAATTTCAAAACTACATTTGAATGGATTGTCTGAGGTTAACATGTGCAGAGGTTTTGCCTTTGGGTCTTGCTCCCTTCTTGGAAGAGCGAGCTGGTCCTTGTACCATTATACAGGTAAACTAGGAGATGAGCAATGTTGAACAAAGTCTATAACAAAACAAGAATTGGCAAAGCCAGTAGGAGTGGCCTCGACTCTGCCTTTAATATTGCAATATTGAATATACTATGAATTTAAAAAAAGAATGAGAATATATCTATGTTTTTAGGTTTCACATTTAATGACGCTTACACCAGTATTAGGTTTGGTTTGTAATGATGCTTGCACCGTTTGGCAAACATATTGTATTCAATTCATACTCCATACCTATGGAAAGGGGCTACAGGTCAGCCTTATTCCACTACTGGGTTAAGGCATTGTTAAACACATCTAGGCTCATCCAACAGTAGCATTTTAGTGTTATGTTTTTTCTGGTGGCTTAGATGTGTACCTTTGCATTTTGTGCAATGCATTAGGAACTGTTTTGTATCTGAAATGGGGAGTCTGTTATCACACATTTCATTTGATTTTTCCTTCACGGATTGTGCTTACAAAACAGTCAGGAAGAGCTACACCTTCAGTCCTTTTTGATGGAGCCTTTTTTGACAGGATGTCATCTTGAAAGGTCAAGCCGTGTGGCGCCTGTCACCAGCCGATGTCAGTGACGGACTTGCACCTTGTTTGGCTGTGGTGCCTCGAGCAAGACAGACGCAAAGTCATGTTTCAACTGCCGTGATGATCCTGAAGACTTTGAGGGAGGGCACCCTGAAGCTCATGGCGGCCCATCATGTGACTCTGCGCTGGTCAATTTCCTGAACTAGAGGAAGGTTCCGGGAGCAGTTACAGAGTTTGAGGACCTCGTCCTATTCAAAACACAATAAGAAGTCAAAGCGTACTTCGATTTCTCCGTTTCTGTAGGCTGACGAGACGTGGGAGCATCCACATTCTGGTCCTCGCTCTAGGGTTCGGCCTGGACTGACTCCTTGCTTCCACGAGTGCTCAGGAGCTGGAGCAACCCCCACCCAACTAAAGAATTTTATAACATAGTGTGTGCTATATTTAGGGGGCACGACCCCTTTGGGGTGCCTTTAGGCCTGACGGGGTCGGCAGGGGCCTCTACTGGTTCCATGCCAGTGAAACCGGCCCCAGTGCCAGTGGGGCCCCAAGGATCCACTTCTGGATCCGGACCAAAGGCAATTATGCTGCCTCAATATTCTCTCTGGCACTGATGCTCCCAGCGCCCACTGGCAGCAACATCCCAATTTTGATCCCCAACTCCGATACGGAGCTAGGGGGGTGTCACTCAATGCCATATCAGGTGCAGTCGGAAGCCTTGCCTCCCAGATCAGAGCCTGAATCCTATTCCCTTGGTCTCTGGGACAAATGGGAGGATTCACTGGAATTTAAGAAGTCCAGCCTTATGACCAAATATGGACTGGTATGAAGAACTGGTTGAAGCCAGTGATCTGGGTATTTCCCCAGTTGTTGGCATGCTTCCTCCCCTTACTGTGGCTACGGACGAGGAATTGTCTTTTGCGATAATGGTGTGAAGGGCTGCAGAGGTCCTCGACCTTTGATTGCCCTCAGTGACGGTCAAGACTAATGTGCTTCAGCCTGGAGTCTCCACATCAGAATCACTCCTACCTTTTAATGAAGCCCTCACAGATGTCCTTTTGGTTACCTGGTCCAAACCCAACACAGGGGCTCCTGTAAACAGGAATATTATCCGTCACCTCTGCACCACTCCAGGGGACCAAAGTTTCCTCATGCAGCACCCCGCCCCTGAGAGTTTGGTGGTCCAGGCTTCCACCTCACTGGTCAACCCTGGTGTGTTGCCTGCCGCTTTTCTGGATAGGGAATCCAAGAGGCTGGTGACACTTGGGGAAAACATGTTTTGTTCTGCCAGCCTGGCACAAGGGTCTGTGAACAGCACATGCCTTTTGGGCCACTACGTCCACACTCTGTGGGATACGGTTGTACAATTGCTGCCTACGGTCCCAGGCAGTAGCAGACAAGAGAGACGCAGCAAAGTCCCCAATTTGATGCAGACTCAATGCGGCGACTCACTAGGCAGAGGGCTTTCATACACAGTGGCCCCTAGGCACCACACCTGGCTACGTGCTACTGACTTTACAAGGGATATCACATCTTCTTTGATTGACATGGCCTTTGATGGCTAACGTCTCTTCGGAGTCAAAGCGGACTCTGCTCTCGAGAGGTTTAAGGAAAGTCGTGTTACAGCCCAATTCTTAGGCCTGTGTCTTCGCCAGTCCACTTTTCACCACATTCATGGCTACAGAATGGACTACCAACTGCAACAATTCCTGCCCGGCCACCGTGCAGCACATGCTCCCCAGCCACTGTGTGGCTGAGGGTGTTGTATCCAGAAGCCACATGGATCAGGCAGCCAGGGGTGGGGTCAGTCTGCCATCCCTCCAACATATTCAGCCTAAAAACCTTCCTAATTTGCCCTTATACCATCATGGTATCACCTGCCCCACTGGCAGTCTCTAATGTCTGACAAGTGGGTTTTGCAGTTGGCCCAAAAGGGCTACTCACTCCACTTCCTGACTACTCCTTCCCCCATGCCACCAGCTCAAGACAGGCTGAATGAGGATCGTCTTTTGCTTCTCCACAAGGAAGTTGTGCCTGTCTTGGGCAACGATGCCTTAGAGAGGGTCTCGATGCCAGAAGTAGGTTGTGGTTGCTATTCCTGCTACTTAATGGTGCCGAAGAAGGACGGAGGCTTTCATCCTATCGTAGACCTCTGGCCCCACAACTGCTTTCTGAAGAAGGAGAAATTTGAAATGCTCACCTTGGCCCAGGTTTTGTTTGCACTGGACCCAAGAGACTGGATGGTAGTGTTGGACTTGCAGGGCGCATAGTTTCATATTCCTGTCCTACCTGACCACAGACGTTACCTGAGATTCACAGACAGCCTCAAGCATTTTCAGTTTGCTGTGCTTCCTTTTGACCCTTGGGTGTTCGCCAAGGTGATGGCGGGGTTGCAGCTTATCCGTGGAGATCAGGGGTGTCCGACTTCCTCTAGCTTGACAACTGGCTGTTGAAGGCAGGCTAGCCCCAGGCTGTTATCTCCCACCTCCAGATTACGGCAACCCTCTTTCACTGACTGGGATTCACTATAAACGTGCCAAAGTCACACCTTACTCCCTCTCCAACACTCCCTTTCATTCAAGATGTTCTGGACACAGTGCAGTATCAAGCTTACCCTCCTGAGTGGGGAGTCCAAGATATTTCAACCTCTGTCGTGGTTTTGGTGAGACGTACTTTGAGGCTGTTGGAACTCATGGCCTCCTGCATCCTGCTGGTGACAAATGCACTTTAGCATATGCGGGGTTCTACAGTGGAAACTCAAGTCAAGTGGACAAAGCATCTGATAGACCCATCTAGTTGCAGATTCCTTACCTTATAATTTCCCCAGGCAGCAGCCTGGATCTGGAGATTTTTCTCGAGCAGTACCCCTGTGCACCATCAGGTGGAGTCAGTTAGCTCTGAGTTCATCATCAGTGTGGTGTCCCTCCTGTACTTGTGGTGTGCGAAGCGATAGTACGACCCGAAGTCATGCCCTGGTTACCGGGCCATGAATCCGAAAGCTTTAAAGAAGCAGTCCCTAAAGCTCATTGAAGCCTGATGCTCAGCTTCATGTTGCTCTCTATCGAGAAGAAGTTCCCGGGAGCGTTCGCGGAGCCCCTTTCTTCATCATCCCACTCATAGTCCTCGGGACGGTCAGGTAAGTCGAGGAACAAAAAGAAGTCGAAGAAGAACAAGTATTCTTTGACTTCACCACGTCAGTCGGCCAATAAGATGAGGGAAAAGGACCCTCATTGTTCCATCCTCAGAGCCTGCGTCTGGGTAGGGTACGCACCTTCCTGAGTTTCTGGGAGCCAGAGCGCACCTGCCCAAGTCCATGAGTTTTATGAGGCCATGCTTCTCATGTCTGGGCAGTCTGACTCCGCTGGAACACCTTTGGGCCCGGTGGGGTTGGCAGGGGCCTCCTTTGGTTCCGCGGCAGTGGCTTAGGCCTCGGTTCTTGGGGGCACCCATGGATCCAAACCAGTGTCAATCGTACCTCCTCAACCTTCCCCGACGACGGTTCTGACGTTGACGCCACCTGTGCCCACGGTTAGTGTCAACCCCATCCTCTTTGCCTGACACAGAGCCGGATGTCGATTCAGACTTCGAAGGATACCTTTCTCCCTAGTTCAGATACTGATCCTCATTCTCTTCAGTTGAAGTACAGTGAGGATTGGGAGGGGTCGCTGGACCCTTTGGAATACCAGCTGGAAGATCCCATGAACTGGCGGATGGACCTGGGGGAGACCAGTGGTTTGGACACTTCCCCTGACACTGGAATGCTTTCTCCCCCCTACTATGGCTATAGAGGAGGAAGTGTCCTACTCAGTGGTGGTGAGAAGAGCGGCCGAGGTCCTGGGCCTCAAGATGTCTTCAGTGGCAATTAGGACTAACCTCCTGACAGAGGTGCTTCAGTCTGGGTCTTCCACTTCTGATCCCCCTTTGCCCTTTAATAAAGCCCTAACTGATATCCTGCTAGGTACATGGTCCAAACCCAGCACAGGGGCTCCTGTAAACAGGACTGCTGTCTGCCGCCATAGAGCCGCTCCAAATGACCCAATGTTCCATATGCAACACCCGACCCCCTGAGAGCTTGGTTATCCAAGTCTCCATGTCACCAACCTCGTTCCCTTCTGCCCCCCTGGATAGGGAATCCAAGAGGCTGGATCAGCTTTGGAAGATGTTTTCTTCCTCCAGCCTGGTTTTACAGACCTTGAACACTGCATGCCTTCTGGGTGTTACACCCATACTTTAGGGGACACAGTTGCGCAGGTGCTGCCACTGGTCCCGAAGGACCAACCATAGTGCTGTGCTTGCTGCCCAAAGTTTGCGTTGTCGATGATGTGGGATCCAGTGCCCTTGTGGATCAGGGAGCCAGCGGTTTAGCTGGTCCACTCCCACTACAGCGGCCTCCAAACCCTCCTAGTCTGACACTTCCCCACCAGGGACCAGTCAGAGACAGGATTTACCATCAATTATCCCCTGCTACACCGGCAGTCCATCACGTCGGACAGGTGGGTTTTGAAAATAGTCCGAAGAGACTAAACTACCCCCCCCCCCCATTTTGAGACTACCCCTCCATCGATGCCACCATCCTACAATTGGATGACAGAGGATCACCTGGCACTTTTCTGCAAGGAGGTTACTGCTCTTGGCCAAATGAGCCATAGAGAGGGTGTCTATGCCAGAAGTAGGTTGTGGTTGTTTTTGGCACCCTATCCTGGACCTTCGATTCCTCAATCTCTTCCTCTTGAAGGCAAAGTTCAAAATCTTCACTTTGGCTCAGGTTCTATCTGCCCTGGACCCAGGATACTGGATGGTAGCGTTGGACTTGCAGAATGTCTATTTCCATATACCCATCCTGCCTGCCCAAAGACATTTCTTACGGTTCACCAGAGGCCACAAAAATTTTCAGTTCACTGTCCTCCCCTTTGCCTTACCAGCACACCTCGGGTGTTCACCAAGGGAGGTCGCAGCTATACTGCGCGAGTCAGGGGTTTCAGTCTTACCCAACCTCGACGACTGGCTGTTAAAGGCAGGCTTGCCCTAGGCTGTCTCCCATCTCCAGACTATGGCAGACCTCCTGCATTCGCTGGGGTTCCCTATAAATGTGCCGAAGTTGCACCTGACTTCCTCTCAGACACTCCCTTTCATTGGAGCTGCTCCGGACACGGTGCAGTTTTGGGCTTATCCTGAGTCCAGGATATTCAGAGTATGGTACCGATGTTTCAGTCTCTATCCTGGATTTCGGTGAAAATGATTCTGAGGCTGCTGGGCCTCATGGCCTACTGCACCCTGCTGGTGACACATGCCAGATGGCATATGTGGGCTTTGCAGTGGGGCCTGCCGTTCCAGTTGGCGCAGCATCAGGGGAATTCCTCTGACATGGTCCAGATCTCGGAGGGAACTGCGAAAGATATGCATTGGTGGCTATTGAACCGGGACTGGGTCAGCTGCAGATCCCTCTCTTTTCTCCATCCAGATTTGACAGTAGTGACAGATGCGTCACTCCTGGGATGGGGCAGCCACAAGGGAGTGGCGGAGAACAGAGATGTCTGGTTTCCGGCGGAGTCCAGGCTCCACATCAATCTTTTAGAGCTTAGGGCGATCAAACTGGCGTTGAAAGCATTCCTTCACTCTCTCAAAGGAAAAGTAGTGCAGGTGTTCATGTACAGCACGACCATAATGTGGTACTGCAACAAGCAGGGAGGGGTGGGGTTGTGGATCCTTTTGTTAGAAGGCTCTGCGTCTCCAGACATGGCTAGAACATCAGGGCATTTCCCTGGTGGTTTCACACCTTGCGGGCTTTCTGAGCGCTAGAGTGGACGAACTCGGCCCATAACGCCTGGTCAATAACAAATGGCATCTAAATCCGGAGGTGGCACAAGGTCTTTCAGCAGTGGGGAGAGCCTTAGTAAGATCTGTTCACTTCCGCAGAGAAAATGCAATGTCAGCAGTTTAGCGTATTGGAATTTCCAAGGCGGCACTCACTTGGCGACACTTTTCATCTCAAGTGGATCACATGTCTCCTGTATGCCTTTCCGCCGGTACCACTTCTGCCCAGAGTGCTCAAGAAAGACCAGGCCCAAGTAATCCTTGTATCCCCAGACTGGGCATGAAGAGTTTGGTATTCCGAGCTCCTAAGCATGGCCATTGATCCTCCGATCAGACTGCCCCTTCTGGAGGATCTTCTGTCGCAGCAGCAGCAGAGGGTTCTCCACTCAAACCTGGCCAGTCTCCGCCTTCTTGTGGGGGATTGAACGGTGGCAATTAACAGCTTTTGACCTTCTGAAATCTGTAAGGTTATCTTGTCAGCCAGGCATCCCTCCACCAAAACGTATATGTCTGTTCGATGAAACAAATTTGTGGCATGGTGCACAGACAAGTCTGTTGACCCCCTCTCTGCCCCTCTTTCCGAGGTCCTTTTGTTAATACTTTCTTTGGCACAGCAGGTCTCTACTTTAGGCACTCAAAGGTTATTTGTCTGCTTCCTCAGCATTTCTGATAATACCTGACCAGCCCTCTTTGTTTAAGTCTCCTATAGTTAGTAGATTCCTTAAGGGTGTTACCCATATGTTTCCTCTAACATCATTCTTCGTGCCCCAGTGGGATTGGGATTTGGTTCTCACATATCTCATGCGTGCTCCTTTTGAGCCTCTTCACGATTGTCCTCTCAGGCTTTTAACAATGAAAACAGCCTTCCTTGTGGCTATTACATCTGCCTGCAGGGTGAGTGAACTGCTGACATTGTCAGAATAGAAAGAAAGGTACAGTGACCTAGATGACAAAGTGGTACTTCGCACCGGGGCTTCCTTTTTGCCAAAAGTGGTAACGCCCTTTCATGTAGGCCAATCCATCACCTTGCCTACTATTTACGCTCTCTCATCCTTCCAAGGAAGACGAGAGACTCCACTGCCTAGACCCAAAAAGAGCATTAGCATTCTACCTTGATCGTACCAGAGTTCCAGGTGGATGATCAACTCTTTGGTGGGTATGTGGGTGCAAAGAAAGGTCGGGCAGTGCAGCAGAGAACCATCTCTAGATGGGTTGCTCTCTGAATTTAAATGTGCCTCGCATTGACTGTAAAGCGACTCATTCTGATACAGTGACATCTGCAACCACTGTATTAGCACGTGGAGTTCCAGTCCTGGACATCTGTCAGGCAGCAACATGGGGAGAGCCTTAGTAAGATCTGTTCACCTCCGCAGAGAACATGCAATGTCAGCAGTTTATTGCATTGGAATTTCCAAGGCGGCACTCACATGGCGACACTTTTCATCTCAAGTGGAGCACATGTCTCCTGTATGCCTTTCCGCCTGCACACATTCACCAAGCACTACTGCCTGGACAGTCGGGTCCAAAGGGACGGGTATTTTGCCTGTTTGGTCCTGCAGGACTTCCTTGTATGATCTTGGTTTGCAGACTCGCGTATGGGATGATATTGCTGGGTGGATATCTATTCTAAGGTAAGGAATCTGCAACTAGAAGTCTCTGTCCGATAAACAAGTTACTTACCTTGGGTAACACCTTATCTGGTAGTGACATATTCTAGTTGCAGATTTCTTACCAGATTCCTTACCAACCCACCCACCCATCCTACTCACTCTGCAAACTGATTACTATGGACTTGGGCTTCCCTTTCAGGCACCTGTGGTCAGTGTTCTTTATGACTCCGCACTTCTGGTGTGGAAAGTCATGAAAAGAAACTGACATCCGCACGCTGGGGTGGCGCCCAAAGAGGTCCCTCAGTGTCGTATCCGGTGCGCATGACAACAGCGACGGATGTGGAGCTGACAGATGCCAACTGACGGCGATCATGGGTACTGCTCGAGAAAAATCTCCTGATCCAGACTGATGCCTGGGGGAATTTTAAGGTAAGGAATCTGCAACTAGAATATGTCTCTACCAGACAAGGCTTTACCAAAGGTAGGAAACCTGTTCATCAGGGAAATCTCTCATAGTATGCGTCACTCCTGGGATGGAGTGGCCACCCTGGAGGGGTGGAGAGCAGAGAACTCTGGTCTCTAGCAGAATCTGGACTCCTCATCAACTTGTTGGAGCTCCGAGCGATCCGACTGGCGTTAAAAGCCTTTCTACTCTCCATCAAGGAAAGGCTTGTTCGGGTGACCACAACCTCACCACCGCCATGTGGTACTGTAACAAACAGTGCGGGGTAGGGTTGTGGACCCTTTTATCAAGAGAGACTCCATTTCTGACCATGGCTGGAACGTCAGCATATCCCTGGTGCTTCAACACCTGGCAGGTTCTCTGAACTCTAGGGTGGACTAACTCAGTTGAAGGTGCCTAGCAGATCATGAGTGGCTTCTCTGTCCAGAAGTGGTGCATGGTCTCTTTTAGCAGTGGGTAAAGCCTTGGTAAGTTCTGTTCGCCAACGCTAAGAATGCGGTATGTCAGCACTTTTGTGCGCTGGAGTTTCTGAGAAGGATCTCGCTCTGAGACACGTTGCATCTTGAGTGGAGCTCAGGTCTGCTGTCCGCCTTTCCGCCCATAGCACTTCTGCCCAGGGTTCGTACTATATAAAACATCAAAAAAACAAACCATTGAGTTGGCTCTATCACCCTCTAAAGGAACAGCTAAAAATCATGGACATGCGCTAAGAAGCCCCACACAAACATCAAGTTATTAGTACTGGTGAACAAACATAAGGGTAAAACAAAACACACTCCGTGTGACAGGTACATGAAACCTTTGGGAAAAGTTATTTTAATTACGCTGGAAACTGCTTTACGTTTTAAGTGGCTCTGCTAGTCTGACCATTCACCACAGGTTACCCTCATTCCAAAGGACTAACCTCGACCAAATGCACATTTTTCAAAACTCTGACTACAACAGCTCTTTTTGCAACACAATACTTAAGAAGATGCACGCTGCCTTGAACTGTAACCAAAGAAAGCACTTAAATAACATTTTAAAAATAAGCCAGTCAGTTCGGAAAAAAAATTCAGATGAAAAATAACCCAAGCTTTCTGAAATTATGCAAGAATTTTTATAATGTAAACATCTGTATTTGTGGCACCAGGATATAGTCGTATGTGATCTAAGGAGGAGGAATCCTTGCAGAGCCCTGTTTGAATTTATTTACCAGTACATTAGCATGGCCATAAAAATTGTTATCGTGGTTACAAGCGGCATTTGGATTCTTTGTAGGAACAAACAAAAGGAGTAAATTACCATAAATCACTGTTTCTCAGCTAAATGTGGGCTTTTTATAGATCTTTCTTTATTTGCTGTCTAAAACCGAAATAAATGTATTCTTTGTTTTTTATTTTTCCTTAAACTTTATTTTCAGTTTTCACTTAGAACATTTCCGTTTAAAACTTTCAGAAAACATTAAACAATTGTACAGTGTCAATGCACTGTTTCCTGTCACATAATGTGAGAGGGAATTAAGAGCTCCGATCCACCCGGAGACAGCCACAACCGTCATGTTCAACCGGTCCCCTCTGCCCACCGTCCTCAGTGCTTAATTTGTGCTTGTTGCTTCCGGTGCTAAGCACCGGCCCATATTTTTGAGGGCCGGCACTTAATTTTCTGCCTCAAGGATTTGCTGCGAGTAAAAGCCCATTTGGGAAAGACGAAGGAAGAGAAAAACGAAAAAGTGTCACAATGGGAGAGAGCAGAAAGATTCAAGAGTGAAATGAAGGGGGTGGTGGGGGACAGGCTGTAAAGGGAGTAAAGAGGTCCGAGATGGCCTTAGTATCCTGTGCTTGCACATTTAAGAGGAGGGCTTTGGGCACCGGCACGTTTTCATTTACAAATTAAGCACTGACCGCCCTCCAAATTTATTGCACAATAATTCCAGAATCAAAGTCTCCAGGCTGACACATTGATCCTGATGGACCATAGGAGTCCCGTGCACATCTGGTTGTCACAAATATATACCAGCAAGTATATGCCGTTCTACCTCCTCATCCGCAAGGGGCTCCATGTGAGGGTCACCACTCTCTGCAAATCGTTCAAGCAGCAGATTCCAAGCTAAGATCTCGGCAGTTGCACCGCCATTTGTGCCCACCAACCACGTTTGCTGTTCTTTCGCTACCCCCATTCCATCAAATATTTCAGCCAAGGTGTCACATGTAGGCTTCTGGTTCCCATCCAACAAATAGCTACTCTTGTCTTCGCCATCAACAGGGCCAGATGGGTCAGTTTATAGAGGATCTTCTACTCCTTGGGCTTAGGTTTCCCTCCCAGCGGGCAAGTCAATGGGGTCAGTGGGACATGTAGCTCCATGGCAGCTATCATTCTGTGTATAACCTCTCTCCAACACTTCTGCACATTTCCAGGCCAGGTGTAGGAATGTAGACCCCTCTTTTCCACACCTTTGGCATCTAGCCTCCCTGGCAGGGTCTATCTTGTTCAGCATACATGGTGTGGCATAGTGCGTTGTACGTAGTGAAAATGTAGGAGCTAAACCTATTATTACACAACACAGTGAGGAACAGTTCCAGAGCTCTTCCTCCGTCTGTATCAGAGAGCGGCTCCTCTAGCTTTTTCCCCATGTGCCCCATGCTGCGAGGACTGTGGTCTGCCTATCATTGCTGAACGGTTTAGAAAACAGGGAGGTCAGATGTCTCCCCTCTCCCCATCGTACAAGTACTCCCATGACCTCCGATGCTCTTGGCTGTTTGGGAAATCACTCTATATCTCCTGTGCAACACTCTCCAATTTTGCAAACTGAAGGAACTGACCCAGCCCTACAATGAATAACTCCTGAGCTTCTGAAAAGTTATGCATCATTCACCCAGATACAAATTAAATGCCAGTAAGCAACCTCCACTTCTCCTCTGCTTTATTGACAGACAATCATCAATGACACGGAAAGGAACCAGATCCCGCAGAGGCAATTCCCTACTGAACGGGGCTCTGCAAATGATTTTACGGACCACCTATTTCCCACAGTTCTGCTGTGACTCTCATCTAGTAAGGTACAGGGTGCAGGAATCTACCTCTCCCTCATCAGGAGCTGTGGCAGTGTATCCTTGCCCAGTTGCCCCTCAAACAATCTCATCTCCCACCCTTCTGTGTTAGTCATCCATCAGGTCCCGTATTGTAGGTGAGCTGCGTAACAATACAGCTACACGTCAGGAATGGCCAAACCGCCCTTCTCCAACCTTCTTTGCAGTGTGGAAAGAGATGCCCTGTTTCAGTGACCTTAGTAGTGCATCAAGCCTATGAAAGAGTTGAATATCCAGCTGAAACAGAGTTCTGAACTGAATACAGGCAGGAAAACCATTTTGGCAACCGTCACCCTACCCATAACAGAAAGGGGGAGTCTGTTCCAGAAAGCAACAGAGTTCATCAATCATCTCACTACTTTCTCCACATTAATGCGTGTAGGAGGCTGGACTGGCTTGTAGTGAGTACCAAGGGGTACTTACACCTTGCACCAGGCCCAGGTATCCCTTATTAGTGTATAGGGTGTCTAGCAGCTTAGGCTGATAGATAATGGTAGCTTAGCAGAGCAGCTTAGGCTGAACTAGGAGACGAGTGAAGCTCCTACAGTACCACTAGTGTCATATGCACAATATCATAAGAAAACACAATACACAGATATACTAAAAATAAAGGTACTTTATTTTTATGACAATATGCCAAAAGTATCTCAGTGAGTACCCTCAGTATGAGGATAGCAAATATACACAAGATATATGTACACAATACCAAAATATACAGTAATAGTATTAGAAAACAGTGTGAACAATGTATAGTTACAATAGGATGCAATGGGGACACATAGGGATAGGGGCAACACAAACCATATACTCCAAAAGTGGAATGCGAACCACGAATGGACCCCAAACCTATGTGACCTTGTAGAGGGTCGCTGGGACTATTAGAAAATAGTAAGGGTTAGAAAAATAGCCCACCCAAGACCCTGAAAAGTGAGTGCAAAGTGCACTAAAGTACCCCAGAGGACATAGAAGTCGTGATAGGGGAATTCTGCAGGAAAGACACAAACCAGCAATGCAACAACGATGGATTTCCAGTCGAAGGTACCTGTGGAACAAGGGGACCAAGTCCAAAAGTCACAAGCAAGTCGGAGATGGGCGGATGCCCAGGAAATGCCAGCTGTGGTGGCAAAGAAGCTGCTACTGGACAGTAGAAGCTGAAGGTTCTGCAGGAACGACAAGGGCTAGAGACTTCCCCTTTGGAGGATGGATCCCCCACGCCGTGGAGAGTCGTGCAGAAGTGTTTTCCTGAAGATAGACCGCCAACAAGCCTTGCTAGCTGCAAATCGTGCGGTTAGGGTTTTTGGATGCTGCTGTGGCCCAGGAGGGACCAGGATGTTGCCAATTGCGTCTGGGGACAGAGGGGGCGTCGAGCAAGACAAGGAGCCCTCTCAAAAGCAGGCAGCACCCGCAGAAGTGCCGGAACAGGCACTACGAAGTAGAGTGAAACGGTGCTCACCCGAAGTCGCACAAAGGAGTCCCACGTCGCCGGAGGACAACTTAGGAGGTCATGCAATGCAGGTTAGAGTGCCGTGGACCCAGGCTGGACTGTGCACAAAGGATTTCCGCCGGAAGTGCACGGAGGCCGGAGTAGCTGCAAAAGTCGCGGTTCCCAGCAATGCAGTCTGGCGTGGGGAGGCAAGGACTTACCTCCACCAAACTTGGACTGAAGAGTCACTGGACTGTGGGAGTCACTTGGACAGAGTTGCTGGATTCAAGGGACCTCGCTCGTCGTGCTGGGAGTAGACCCAGGGTACCGGTGATGCAGTTCTTTGGTGCCTGCGGTTGCAGGGGGACGATTCCATCGACCCACGGGAGATTTCTTCGGAGCTTCTAGTGCAGAGAGGAGGCAGACTACCCCCACAGCATGCACCACCAGGAAAGCAGTCGAGAAGGCGGCTGGATCAGCGTTACAGAGTTGCAGTAGTCGTCTTTGCTACTTTTTTGCAGTTTTGCAGGCTTCCAGCGCGGTCAGCAGTCAATTCCTTGGCAGAAGGTGAAGAGAGAGATGCAGAGGAACTCGGATGAGCTCTTGCATTCGTTATTTAAGGAATCCCAAAAGACAGAGACCCTAAATAGCCAGAAAAGAGGGTTTGGCTACTTAGGAGAGAGGATAGGCTAGCAACACCTGAAGGAGCCTATCAGAAGGAGTCTCTGACGTCACCTGATGGCACTGGCCACTCAGAGCAGTCCAGTGTGCCAGCAGCACCTCTGTTTCCAAGATGGCAGAGGTCTGGAGCACACTGGAGGAGCTCTGGGCACCTCCCAGCGGAGGTGCAGGTCAGGGGAGTGGTCACTCCCCTTTCCTTTGTCCAGTTTCGCGCCAGAGCAGGGCTGAGGGGTCCCTGAACCGGTGTAGACTGGCTTATGCAGAAATGGGCACCATGTGTGCCCATGAAAGCATTTCCAGAGGCTGGGGGAGGCTACTCCTCCCCCTGCCTTCATACCATTTTCCAAAGGGAGAGGGTGTAACACCCTCTCTCAGAGGAAGTCCTTTGTTCTGCCATCCTGGGCCAAGCCTGGCTGGACCCCAGGAGGGCAGAAACCTGTCTGAGGGGTTGGCAGCAGCAGCAGCTGCTGTGAAACCCCGGGAAAGGCAGTTTGGCAGTACCCAGGTCTGAGCTACAGACCTGTGGGATCATGGGATTGTGCCAACTATGCCAGGATGACATAGAGGGGGCAATTCCATGATCATAGACATGTTACATGGCCATATTCGGAGTTACCATTGTGAAGCTACATATAGGTAGTGTCAAAGTCCGGGGAATTGGCCCTGAACAATGTGGGGGCACCTTGGCTAGTGCCGGGGTGCCCACACACTAAGTAACTTAGCACCCAACCTTTACCAGGTAAAGGTTAGACATATAGGTGACTTATAAGTTACTTAAGTGCAGTGGAAAATGGCTGTGAAATAACGTGGACGTTATTTCACTCAGGCTGCAGTGGCAGGCCTGTGTAAGAATTGTCAGAGCTCCCTATGGGCGGCAAAAGAAATGCTGCAGCCCATAGGGATCTCCTGGAACCCCAATACCCTGGGTACCTCAGTACCATATACTAGGGAATTATAAGGGTGTTCCAGTATGCCAATGTAAATTGGTCACTAGCTGTTAGTGACAATTTGAAAGAAATGAGAGAGCATAACCACTGAGGTTCTGATTAGCAGAGCCTCAGTGAGGCAGTTAGTCATAACACAGGTAACACATTCAGGCACACTTATGAGCACTGGGGCCCTGGCTGGCAGGGTCCCAGTGACACATACAACTAAAACAACATATATACAGTGAAAAATGGGGGTAACATGCCAGGCAAGATGGTACTTTCCTACAATGCGATTATGTGCCTCCTTGTGTGCATAACCCATATCCCCAAATAGCGGAAGCCCTCCAGTTCCCATCGTAGTCCCACCACTGGCATTTAGTCAGCGGATTTCCCAATCAGATTCCCCAAGGGGAACAGTGATGGTTTCCAGGCATTCATCTTGAGTACAGAAAATTTACCAAAAGTCGTCAGTACTTGTAGCTG
This sequence comes from Pleurodeles waltl, assembly GCF_031143425.1. Taxonomy (NCBI): domain Eukaryota; kingdom Metazoa; phylum Chordata; class Amphibia; order Caudata; family Salamandridae; genus Pleurodeles; species Pleurodeles waltl. Next base: position 1,116,634,984 of record NC_090445.1, read on the forward strand.
CATTGGGACCAACTCTTCCGGGTCCCTGAGGTAAACCACGGTATTGTCTGCATACAACGAGATAATGTGTGTTTGCATCCCAACCCGGATCCCATATCCGGCCATATCCCATTGCATCAAGCATGTTAGGGGCTCAATCACCAGTACTAATAGGAGCAGTGACAGCGGGCATCCCTGCCTAGTGCCCCCTGCCCACTCCCCAATCATTGGAAAGCTTTCCTCCCACTCTTATCTGTATAGAGGAGTTGTTGTAGAAGAGACATACCCAAGCACGGAAATTAGGTCAAAAGTCCATACTTTCTAGGATCTTCAACAAGTATCCCAGTCAGTCATGTCAGAGGCCTTCTCCAGGTCTAAAGATAAAAGGGCCAGGGCCTGCGCCCTCCGGGTTGTCTCATGAAGAAGGTGAGCAATTAGTTGTAAGGTAAAGGCAGTGCTGCGCGTTCATATAAAGCCGCACTGGTCAATGTGGACGAGGTCACCAATCACTCCTCTCACCCTCAACGCCAAGACCTTACAGAGGATTTTAACGTCTGAATTTAACATGGGAAGAGGCATGTAAGAGAAAGGATCTGCCCTGTTCTCACTGGTTTCAACATAAGACAGACAATTCCTTCCCACATTGAGGCTGGCAGTATACCTTTTTCAGGCGCCCCCTGAAACACCTCCAGTAATTTGGGGAGAAGTGTGGCACCATATGCTCGCTATAGCTCCGAGGATAATCCATCCCGTCCAGGGGCTTTAGACCCCTTAAGCGACATTATAGCTTCTTTTAGCTCCTCCAGAATGATGTCTTCCTCTAACCCCTGCCTATGCGCATCACCTAGGTTGGGCAGAGCCACAGCCGGCAGATAAGTCTCCAGCTCCTGATCCTGATTAGGGGGCCGCTGCATATACAGTGCAAAGATGATCAGCAAACCCATCCAGAATCTCACTGCTACTGGAAATTCCCTTTCCCACTTTTTTTCCAGAGGTATAGAATAGGTGGAGGTTTGACCTCTGGTCTGGGTATCACCCTCCTGAGTGCCCTCACCATTAATGGCTTGGCCCTTTGTTTGGGTGGAAACTGTTCTTTGGTGCCATCCAGCACACAATTAAAATCACCGGCCCAGACAATGGGGGTATCCACTGCCACCTCCAGTAAGTCCAGGAGCTTGTCATAGAATGTATGATCATCAGTGTTGGGTGCATAAGTGTTAAGAATAGTTATCGGTTTCCCCTCCAGAGTGCCCTGCAGGAGTATATAGTGACCTTCCACATCGGCTTCATTATAGGTGTGTCTACATGGGACCTATCCATATGGCCACTCCGTGCATAGGAGGAGTATGTGGCGGTGAACAGATGTCCTCTCCATTTTTAGCTAGCTTTTGAGTTTCATCCTCCATCAGATGTGTTTCCTGGAGGTACACAATTTGTGTACCCTGCCGCCACAGAAATTAGTGTATTCTATAATGCGTGAAATGACGCCTGAGCCCTCTGACATTCCAGGCAATTAACTTAAGTCGATCAATCATGTGCTGCTATAGCCCTTTCCTGCAGGGGGTTCGACCCCTCTCCCTAGTCTTTCTCCTCCATCCTGAAAGGACGAAGCCCCCACAGCAAACTCCCATCATCTCGAAACACTATGCGCACAGTGATGGTGAATAACAATATGAAAACAACTGTCATGAAACTGATGCAACAAAACCCCAATGCCCCCCCATCACCTCCATCACGAAAGAAGCTGGTAGGACACCGCACCTAAGCCTGGTAGCCCCAACTATAGCCTACGACGAACGTGGAATTGCTCACCCCTCTGGACCCACACAAGGGGTTTTACCATATCAGACTCGTATCACCCAAATAGTAGCAATCATATATGTCGGGCAGTGTATTGGTAAATGCAACATGCTGTCCATCATTACCGGCATTGTAGTGGGAGGTCTCTCCCACCGGCTTGCGGATCACACCAAGTCTCCCATATAGGTAACACTCCAGGAGAGCCCATTCAAACTGGACCATAGGGCTCCCCCAAAGTACAATTCTCTTAAAGGTCTGCAGTATGGGCAGCAGGTGGACCCCCATCTGATGCAGAAGCCTGAGAGGTGGAAGCAATCACCATTGTCTCGGATGACCACTCTACCCATCTCCTCATCTGTCGCTGGGGAATCGTTCTCCATCATACCGCCGTCCAGCAGTCCCCGGCCGGAGCCAGGCGTTTCTAATGATTCAGCGGGAACTGAGCGCCAGGGGTTGTGCATGGTGCTGGAGACCTTATTTTAAACCTCCAGCCATCTCCATTCATGCGCCGGGGGAATCAAAGAAGTGGGACTTATCCCGAGTGACGACCCGCAATCTGGTGGGGTACAGGGGCATGTACCGAAGTCCCATGGGCCTAAGCTTGGCCTTGAACCTTGAGGAAGCCCTTCCTTGATGTTTGTACCTTGTTATTGTAGTCGGGGTAGATCGATATCTTATAATTCTCAAAACCAGCCAGCTTTGTCTCCCTGGCCGCACGCAAGCAGGTGTCTGTGTCCTTATAGTTCAGTTTACAGCAATAATGACACGAGGAAGGGCCCCAGGCCTTGGGGATGCCAGCAGCTCTCTGTGAGTCCTCTTGATGGCAAGCATGGGCAAAAATCCAGTTGGTTTTAGGACACTGCCAATCCAGTTTTCTACGAAATGTTCAGTAGATGCCTTCTGATCTTTCCGGGAAACCCAGGAGTCTCACATTATTGCAGTGGGACCACCCCTCCGCATCCTCCACCCGAGCCTCCAATTCAACATTCCTCGATGCAGCTGCCACTACCTGCTTACGAAGGGCTACCATCTCGGTCTGTAATTCCGTCATGGATCCCTCTGCTACTCAGACTTTGTCGGATACCTTGTGCAGGTCTGTGCACAAGAGGTTGACTTCGATATCTACCGTTTTAATTTTGCCTTCCAACAGATCCCTTGATCTGTGGATGGCAGCGAGCAGCTCCACTCTAGTCAGTTCTTCCTCAGACCCCTGCGTTGCTCTACGCTGTGCAGGGGTTACATAATGGTCTATAGTGTTGTCTTGGGAGGCGCACGCCTGCTTCTGTCTGCCCATGTCAAGTCCCCCTGGTGCATCATGCCTGCCAGGCCGCTCCTGCGCTCAAATCCAAGCATGGGACAATGCTACCGAGACCTACTGATGCCCCGTGGAATGCAAGTCCCATCTGACATCTGGCAAGTGAGATGTTTACATGCGGCTCTGGGAACGTCTCCTACCAGAACAGTGTGGGTCACACTTGGCAGAACAATACAGAGGATAAAAGGTATTAAGTGTAACATAAATGTTGTCAGGGCATTCCAAATGCCTCCATGTAGGCGACTGAATCCTCTGCTGCTGTCTCCTGCTCCCGAGCGCTCCTTGACGAGAGCGGTCAATCTCTTCTCCTCCCCTGCAGTACCGACCTGCCACCAACACGTGCTCACCTGGAATGCGCACCTCACTCCGGCCTGCAATTCTGAGTGACAACAGGTGAAGAGTGCAGCCTCCACCTCATCACCCGGAAGGCACCCCCAATCCACAGCGCCCTGGGCGAGTGAGGTCCAGTCCAACGAGCCCCTGGTCCTCAGTCCACACCAGCGGGCCGGCAGTCCCGCACAGGGCCGAATGCTATTTCAGGCCACGGAAGCCGGCTCGGCGGCGGTAGATGTCTACAAATGGCGCACTTCTCCAGGTCCGCCTCCACTCCAAGGGACAAGTCGCGGCAGCACCCACAGACAGGCAGCAGCGCCCAAAAGGCATCTCTGTTGTGGGCAGAAAGACTCACCGGCCCTTTGCCTGCACACCCCAACAGCCTCCGAATCAGTCACACCCAAGGGACAGTCCCAGATCCTCTGGGGCAGGTGGCTGCTGGCTCCGTCCATCCAGGTCTCGCGGTTCTCCCCGCCCTGGGGCCTCTCGGCCCGATTGCCGATCACGCCACCCAAAGGGGCAACGAACCCAGGATCCAGAGCTGATCAAGGCTTCATAAATGCACAGGGCGGAGATGCTTCGTTGGAGTCCGGCATGCAAAGGATTTTGTAGGATTAAGTGGGTCTGGGCGGGAGCCTCTTCGTAGTGCATCCTGTTGGCCATCTTGGGGTAGCCACACCCCCAAGTAGTCTTTATTTTTAAAATATATTAACACTTCTGCCAAAAATCAAACCTGTATTATAGTGTGTTTGTAACACGTAAAGCAATTTTGTTTTAACATAAAAAGTAACATGTGGGTGCTTATGTACACAACCACTTTATATGCCCCCAAGTTGTGATGCGCGAAGCGTCTGCGTGTGTTATGAAAGAATTCTTCCTTTTCATGTAATACTTGATATATTACAGCAAAAAAATGTGTTTATAAAAAATGCACAGACGTGTCCCGAATCACAACTTGGAAGCAGATGCTACTTTTCACATAAAAAAAACCTCTGTCACTTAAATATAAGGAATGTCATTAGAAAATAAAAATGCGCACACGCGCAACCTTGTTAATTGGAAAAAAAAAACATTTAAAAATTGCTACAGCAGGAACTGTGGCATTTTACAAGATTAAAAAATAAAAGCAAATGGCACTTCTCAGTAAAGCGATGCAAGAGCGCATTCCGATTTGCACTGCATGTGTTTTAATGGAAGCACATGAATTTGCAGGATAGTCTGCTAATGCTCCTGAGTAGGCACTGCATGTTTAAACATGAAAGTGATCTGAACTACATGAGGGGCTCTTGAGTCCATCATACTGACAAAAAATAAGGTGAAATGACAAGTGTGCAAGAATGTGTGATTCAAAAAAAGTGGTATAACCAGCTAGTAAACACTGTGGGGGTTATTCCAACTTTGGAGGAAGTGGTAATCCGTCCCAAAAGTGACGGTAAAGTGACGGATATACCACCAGCCGTATTACGAGTCCATTATATCCTATGGAACTCGTAATACGGCTGGTGGTAAATCCGTCACATTTGGGACGGATTACCACCTCCTCCAAAGTTGGAATAACCCCCTGTGTGTTAAACTGTTAAGGTGTCCTAACTTCCTGCAGGAGTCAGTCTGTACTAGCAAAATACCAATAAAGTAGCATGAGTGCATGAATGCGCGGTTAAAAATAATAATAATAAAGTTGCCGAAAGATGCCTCAGTCTAAAACTTGGCAATACTAGATAAAACATCTGAATGAAAAAGCACTGGAGCGAGTTCCAAGTTGCACTACATAAAAACTTAACTAACTGCAGGAGTTAAAGTGACTTGTTAATAAGGTGTGTAAGTATTGCCTGGGTTGAAACTGAAAACATGAGAGAGATAAAAGAAGTTAAGAGAGAACCCACCTGCACTCCCCGAGAAGTGCCCTTGTAGCAGCAGCTCTGATCGGAGAACAACAGCTGATCTTTTCCAGCTTGGGAGGCGGTGGGAGGGAGATACTGCAATAAAATTAAAGCAGCTGCAGACTGAAGCACCCACAGTGTAACAGGAGCAACAAAGAAACGATAACGTAGTCCCTCAAAGCAAGTGATAAAGAACTAAGGTGTAAATATACAGTAGTTAGTCCCTGCTCCCTGGGTGGAACCAAAGAGAAAAAGCAGGGACAAAGAGGCAAGACTGACCACTAGCAAGCAAGGTTTTTTAAAGAACACTAACAAACAAAGGAGATGCAGGTGGGTAGCTTTAAGCCCACAGAGATGCATACTAAAGTATACAAGAGGTCATACAATTACATGTGACCTAAAAAGCACAATCAGTGGACCTAGATTTAGCTTCCTGCCAAATTAGGGGTAATATCTTTCTGCAGTTTTTGTGGTGGTGCTTCTTAAAGAAGTCCATGGAAAAAGCATGGCTATTTTGCATTTTGGGACCTCCCCTTTTTTCTTTGCCCCCGCTTGATGGATCACCCAGTAACTTTCCAGGAAGGAGCTGAAGTGTGTTTTTTTTTCTTCTGCATTTTTTGTGAATATTCATCAAATGGTGCCAACGTTTTTACCAAACCAAAAAAAAACATTGTCTCTGGGACACAAACAGTCCTTACTTTCAATTGTTAGTGAATAAACTACTTGTTACTGTGCCATGCTTGACTGTTTTATACTTCATTTTTGTGGTCGTGTGACATCCTACAAAAAACAGATGTTCTGGCCTGCTAAACTCTTAATGGGTGGACGGGACAAAAAGTTCTCCTTCTTGGACGTGATGCACTCACCAAGTTCTAAATAAATTCCTTTCTTTAACTTGTCTGTGATGTCATGGAAATCATCTGTGACTTGAAATTAGTACTATTAAGCCTTCAGTATCTGGTCTGACATGATTAAATCTGAAGCGGCCCAGCAGTTTTCAGAGGTAAATAAGTCAGGCTGCTATCCCTTACCCAGCCATACCTTCCTTTCAGAATCCCTCTTGGCATGTCATTGACTATCCCTGAGTCATACCAGCCTACTAATGGTATAAGTGAGATGAGAGATAAACTCTATCATGTGACACCTTCAGCCAGAAATTGGGCCTTTTAGACAGCAGCACTCTGCTTTCTGGACTTTGTTGTGCTTTCTTTAGTTAGAGGTATGGACTCCAAAATATCTGCATGTCAAAGGCTGTTGGCTAATAAACCGGAGCTTCCTGCAATTATCTCAGTTGATATTGGACAGCTTAGCAGGTAAGAGACTGACTGCTTCCTAACCATGTCCACGTACCAGAACACATTAGGGACATGCAGTGATACATGCAAATAAAACTATTTAAGTTAATTTCAATTCAAGTCAGTCAAGGATTGCCTAAATAAATACATGAGTTCCTAAAAATAAACACTAATGACAAATTAAGCGTTTCATTTCCATTCTTGCCCTCCCCAAAATGCTTCAGTTCCTTATTCTCTTCTATGCTTATTCTGTCCTAGGAAAGAAGCACACACTGACTGTCTAAAGATTTCAATTCTTAATGTTCCCAATACTGCAGAACAGAGACTTTTGTTTGCACACTCAGCAAGAGGTCAGACCCAGGTCAACGACAGCTGGCTTTTAGAGGTTCAGACCTTAAGAGTTTCTATAATTTCGAATGGCATGGATACTAGAAAAAATAAATTTGCTAGACCGTGCCTTGATTATAGTTGGCCATAAGAAAGTGTGAGCAGAATTTTCAAAGAGCGCATGTGTACGTGCATACAATGAACTGTGGTTGACCAAGTAATTTAATTGAGTTATGAATATGTTGTGCCTATGTCTGTCCTTGATGATCTAGGTTCAATTTTCTTATTTCTTATTCTTTGACAGGTTTGGTACGATCCGTTAAAGAAACTTTGAGCAGCCAGTTTGTGGAGAACTGTCAGGGAGTCGTCCAAAGGCTGTCATTGAAAGAGCATAAACTGGTGTGGAACCGTACCACTCATCTCTGGTGGGTACCAGTATTCTTTCTTTCTTTCAGTTTACTTTATTCGGTACAAAAAAGACCATAAAAGACATCCAATAAATAAAACATACAGATTTCTTAATCATAAAATTACTAAAAGCGTTATTGGTACATAATTCGAATTCCATAAGCAGCTTGTATACAATTTAACACGGCCTGAACTATATCCACGTTTCCCAGGTTATGTATGTATAAATAAGCAAGCTGATTAGTTTTGATACTTTTAGATAAAAATAACGGGCGTAAAAACAGTTTTCTCGGGACAACATAGAGAGTGCAAAAGAGCATAAAGTGTAATGTACTCTGGGGTGTCTTTCCATCACAGCTGCATGGAGGAAGATTCTTAAACCAAGTTCCACGTACTGGAAATGCTACCAAATGATGTAGTGTGTTTAAGCGAAACCTTGTGAGTAGGAACCTTTGTCGCTCAAGACTAATGGTAGTCAGATATAGCTTTGAATGCAATGCTGTATCTGATTCCACGCCAGTATTCAATTTCCCTTTTATTATGTGAATCTTTATTGGGAAAAATCTTAACTGCAAAACTCTAATTACCATTTTTTAGTCTGCTCTTTGCAATGAGGAGATACGATTAAGTGTCCATTTTCAGAGATGTTTTTAACTGTAGTTTATTTGGTTGTGGTTCTTTGAATATAGCTCTGCATCCCCAATATTTCCCCATTGTGAATGGTCATTTAAAATTGCTCTTACTTTCCCACCCCAAAATTACACCATAATTTCCATTAGCCATGACCCTGTTCATTCGGTTGGTTGAGGGTAGGTTATAACAAGCTTTTGGCGAATAACATCTGGGAATCTGTGTTTCTCTGCACATTCCTGAATGTTTTCTCCGGGAGTTTCACAGAGAGATTTCAGCTGCTTTGAACAGCCAAAAATCAGTTCGAAAAATCAAAACTCCTAATTCTGATGGGTCTAGTAACCTGTATTACTGGGCCCATTGGAACTTATGGGCCACTCATAATGTAGTTATATGACTCATTACCTAAACCTTAAGCAAGGTCCATGAGTTGCCACGGAGCCCTAAATCCATGATACACTTTTGTTTTGCTCTTTTCACTGCTGCTGTTCAGAATAAGTGGTTGTTATCTGTATTTAAGATATTCAGCCACTTTAAGTAGTGATAGTGAGTAGAAGTATATTTGGACATGCCCATGCCAAGCCCCAACCTTTCGTGTTTGTCACTAAAGGATCTACCACAAGTCCAGTTTTAAGAAGCTACACCACTTTTATTGTGGGGCTAGTCTTTCTCTTGGACCCAAACCTGAGCACCAAATACGCCCTCCAGGACTTTACCCTCAGAGTAGCATCATGGAGCAGTCCAGAGGTCACTCATGAAGGTGATGTGTAACTGAGACACAAACCTTAAGCAAATCACACCAGCTTACAAATTGTTGCCAGACAGTGCTTTTACTCAAAACTAAAAAGTATTTTTGTCCTGGTGCAACTAGGTACTAAACATGAAATGCAGAGGACAAAAATAGAGTATGCTGTTTCACTGGGGGTATCCATCCTTGAAGTTGATTGTCAGTGCTTATATGTGACACTAAAACATTAGGATAGGAATGCACACAGTGGACCTAAGCGCTCCTAGAGTGCACTTTATTTTCCCTTCCTCAAGACAGTAGATACACAATACAATGCTGGTTATAGTATAGTCATTTCTGGGTTGTCCAGAACAGCTGCTCTAATATTTATGTTAGGTCTGCAGGTTGCTAACTTCATCTTTATGTTAGGTCTGCAGGTGTCTCCCTTGATCTGACCTTCTGTCTGTCTGCTCTCCACATGGTTTCCTGGAAATGACAGCGCTTGAATCAACCTCAAACCTGTAGTGGCTTGTGGCGTAGTCCTGCAGTGGGGTTATGTGCTGGTTTTTGCTTCCAACAGATATGAAATGGGACAGTGCAGGCAGAGGTAAACACGTGCTGCATTTACACCAGTGTGAGGGAAGGACATATTTTTAATCAGATATTCCCTGGGCCAAAAGCTCAAGCTCACTGCCCAATCAACTAAAGAACCCACCCAGGTTGCAGCACTGAACTTGTTGAGGTTCAATCTGCTGAATGTGGTTACATTTCTTGTTTGTATCAGGCCCCTACAGGTGTGTTAAAGCACCAAACACAGTCACAGTTATAAGTCTCTTGGTGACTACCGGTCACAGACACCTTTCATCGAGTCTATCATTGTAGGCACTTTTGCTGTCTCTGGTCACCTCCTGCAAAGCTGTGGACCAGCCAGGGTGAAACCCAAGGACCCGACCTGCACACAGATTCAGTAAGCAATTCAAGCTAGCCTGGCTGATAAAGGGTGGTACCCTGAAACCGATCCCAGAATGCTTGTTTCTAGTCCAGGGAGGATCTGGCCCGGCAGTTCGGGCTGGACTGTTCCCATGAGGAACAGGGTCAAGACTATTTTGCATGTGGCTGGGTCCAAAGTGGAATGGCATGGAAAGAAAAAAAAACAATTGATTAAACCCAGATCTGTGACTGGGGTGAATGTTTGATTTGTTCTGCATTCCGTCCATCATCTTGTTGTTTTTGCATTTGTCGCCTCAAGTGGGAAGGGTATGCTCAGACGTGGGTCCCATGCTTGCTTTGCCACCAGATTCAAGCTAGCCTGGATGATGAAGGGTGATACCCTGAAACCGGAGCCAGGATGTTTGTTTCTTGTCCAGGGAGGATCTGGCATAGCAGTTCTGGCTGGACTGTTCCCATGGGCAACAGGTTCAAGAATTATTTTCATATGGCTGGGACCAAACTGGAATGGCATGGCAAGCAGAAAAAACTGATGGCTTAAACCCAGATCTGTGACTGGGGTGAATGTTTGATTTGGTCTGCATTCCGTCTATTATCTGTTGTTTTTGCATTTGTTGCCCCATTCTTAAAAAGGCCAATGCAGACCCAGATTCCTTGACTAACTTTAGACTGATCTTTTTTCTCACTGCTGCTGCTAAAATCTTTAACATATTGGTGAACCAACATCTAACTGCCTTCTTAGAAGAGAATAATCTACTACATCCCTCCCAGTCACAGTACAGAGGCAGCATTACTGGAGGTGTCTGAGTCTATTATATTCAGCTTAGACTCTGCACTCAAAGTTGCCCTGGTGCTTCTTGACCTGTCAGCGGCTTTTGACACGGTCGATCATGGCATCTTGTTAAGCATGTTTTAGCACCTGGGTGAGACTGGCTCCGAATTGGACTGGTTGAATTCCTTTCTGATGTATCAAGAGCAGATTGTTTGGACAAATTCTTAGGTCTCTGACGCAAAAAGTATAAGATGGGCTGTCCCACAGTGCTCCTCCTCCCTTAGCCCCTCTCTTTTTAATATCTATATGGCACTGTTAGCCTATGTGGTTGAATCCTTTAATATCAGTGTCATATCTTACGCCAATGACACTCAACTCCTGCATTCTTTTGAGGGTGATTCATCTGAAGCAAAAGTGGCCTTTACTAGTTGTATGGAGGTAGTTCTTCATTGGTTGAAGGTCCTTAAGCTCCATGTAATCCAGATAAGACAGAGATCTTACTGTTTGGGCTTGCCAGGCTGGACGGGAGCTTGGCCTCTGACTGCCCCTACACTTCCCTCCATCCATATCTGAGGCCAGGAATCTGTTAGTGATATTTGATTTTAAGCTCTCATCTTGGGCACAGGTGTCCGCTGTAGTTAGATCCTGCTACTTGAACTTGCGTATGTTGAGAACATTCTTGCAGTTTTGAGCACACTCTGCCCCGGTGACAGTGGTCAGGGCTCTGATCATTTCAAGACTGGATTATGCCAATGCCCTTTACTTGGGAGCGCCAGCTTATTTAACTAATCGGCTACAGGTGATTCAAAATATGGCCCTCCGCCTTCTGTTCAAACTTTCTAAAGCGGTGTCCTCCATCCGTGAAAAATTGCATTGGTTGCCAGTGAGGCAACGTATACATTTTAAAGCTCTAATTCTGGTTCATTAGGCTTTTTACAATAAGGGGCTCAGCGTCCTCAATAAGAGGGTGATGTAATATATTCTGGCGTGCGCACTCTGGTCTAGTAATTCATACCTTGTGGTAGTCCTGCGCTTTAAAAGGACTCTTCTGGGAGGCTCTTCCTTTACTGTGGCCGCTGCCAAAACATGGAATCGGCTTCCCCCTATTTAAGGTCTATCCTAGCTCAGGATCTTTTTGAAAAAAAGACCTGAAAACCTACCTGTTTAGAATTTAGCATGTAGTTTGGGCTGCGGTTATTCTGATCTCTGTATGTACCTAGCGCCGGGACACTCTTCTGAGTAGCTGTGCGCTTTATAAGTTCTATTCATTCATATGTGTACATAAATATATATATATGTGTGTACATATATATATATGTTTGATGGCATGTGTAGCTGCAGATACACATGCTTTGCACATCCCGCCATCTAGTGTTGGGCTCGGAGTGTTACAAGTTGTTTTTCTTCGAAGAAGACTTTTCGAGTCACGAGATCGAGGGACTCCTCCCCTTTCGGCTCCATTGCGCATGGGCGTCGACTCCATCTTAGATTGTTTTCTTTCCGCCATCGGGTTCGGACGTGTTCCTTTTCACTCCGCGTTTCGGTTCGGAAAGATAGTTAGAATCTCGGAAAATTCGACTGTATTGTTTGCGTTCGGTATCGGGTTAGTTACAACAGATCGACACCGAATTTTGAAGAGCTCCGGTGGCCCTTTGGGTTTTCGATCCCCCGTGGGGGCCTGCTCGGCCCGACCACGTGTCTCTTCAAGGCTAATGGAACGGACCCCATTCCGCTTCTGCCCCAAATGTCACAACAAATATCCTTATACAGATCAGCATCTGGTCTGTAACTTGTGTTTGTCTCCAGAACACAAAGAAGATACTTGTGAAGCCTGTCGAGCGTTTTGGTCGAGGAAGACATTAAGAGACCGAAGAGCGAGAAGACTACAGATGGCGTTGGCGCCGACAGCACAAAAACACTTGGAGGAGGAAGAAGAAACCTTCTCCATCGAGGAGTCGGACTCGGACGAGGTCGATCCCGAACAGACGCCGAAAACCGTGAGTAAGACGTCGACACACAAAACTCACGAAAAAACCACTAAAGCCCAGGAGACGCCACCGCCAGCAGGCCATGGCTTAACCCGAAAAATAGGTGACCGGTCATCGGCACCGAAAAAGGGCACGCATGTGTCGAAGACATCCGACTCCGGTCGAGATACCGGCACAGAGCAGACTCGACCCGAGACAGCGGGTCAGAGCAAGTTCGGCACTGAGAGGGCGGCACCGAAATGAGTCGCCACCGAGAGACCGGAACGCCGAAAATTAAAAAAAGTGTCGTCGGAGCCGAAAAAGACTGCCGAAAAAGTTTCCATCCGGCCTCGGAACCGAAAACAAGTTGTTACACAGAGGAACAGGGACTGTCCTCACAAATGCAAGGACCTAGATTCGGATAACAACTAGAGTCAATGGATCCAGACTACACTCAGAGAAGGCTCCACATCCAAAAGGACACAGGGAAGATGAGTACTCTTCCCCCAATTAGGATGAAAAGAAGACTTGCCTTTCAAGAAAAAGACAAGCAGCCACAGGGAAAGGTGGCAAGACAGGTAACACCGCCACCATCTCCACCACGCTCAACGCACACATCACCGGTAGCCACTCCACCACTGATGAAGTCCCCAACTCATACTGGAATGAGTCAGGATGATCCAGACGCATGGGATCTTTATGATGCGCCAGTATCAGATAACAGCCCAGACTGTTATCCAGCGAGACCGTTGCTACCTGAGGACAGTACAGCCTACACACAGGTGGTGTCAAGAGCAGCGGCGTTTCATAATGTCACCCTGCATGCAGAGCCTATTGAGGATGACTTTTTATTTAACATACTATCATCCACACATAGCCAATACCAAAGTCTCCCTATGCTACCTGGAATGCTAAAACACTCCAAACAGGTGTTTCAGGAGCCTGTGAAGGGCAGGGCCATAACTCCAAGGGTGGAGAAGAAATACAAGCCACCGCCAACAGATCCTGTATACATCATGCAGCAATTAACACCAGACTCTGTGGTAGTAGGGGCAGCTCGCAAGAGAGCGAACTCACACACCTCGGGAGACGCACCACCTCCAGACAAGGAGAGTCGCAAGTTTGCTGCGGGGAAAAGGGTTGCAGCACAAGCGGCCAACCAATGGCGGATTGCCAACTCACAGGCATTGCTGGCGAGATATGATAGGGCTCATTGGGATGAAATGCAACATTTCATTGAACACTTGCCCAAAGAGTTCCAAAAAAGAGCACAACAGGTGGTGGAGGAAGGACAGAGTATCTCGAATAATCAGATACGCTCGGCAATGGATGCAGCAGATACAGCTGCTAGGACAGTAAATACAGCAGTGACCATAAGGAGACACGCATGGCTGCGTACATCAGGATTTAAGCCGGAAATACAACAAGCCGTGCTGAATATGCCATTTAACGGACAGCAGTTGTTTGGACCGGAGGTGGACACTGCTATCGAAAAACTTACAAAGGACACTGATACGGCCAAAGCCATGGGTGCACTCTACTCCCCACAGAGCAGAGGCACATTTCGTAAAACACAGTTTCGAGGAGGGTTTCGAGGACAAACCACAGAACCCACAACCTCACAAACAAGGCCCACTTATCAGAGCCAATATCAGCGGGGAAGTTTTCGGGGACAATATAGAGGGGGCCAATTCCAAAAGAGTAGAGGGAAGTTCCAAAGTCCCAAAACTCCTCAAAACAAGCAGTGACTTCGACGTCACAAATCCCCAACACATAACACCTGTGGGGGGGAGACTAACCAAGTTCTACAAACATTGGAAGGGAATAACAACAGACACTTGGGTCCTAGCAATTATCCAGCATGGTTATTGCATAGAATTTCTCAAATTCCCTCCAAATGTCCCACCGAAAACACACAATATGTCAAAACAACACATGGATCTTCTAGAACTAGAGGTCCAAGCGTTGTTGCAAAAAGAGGCAATAGAACTGGTACCAATTCATCAAAGAGGAACAGGAGTTTACTTGCTGTACTTTCTCATACCCAAAAAGGACAAAATTCTTAAGACCTATATTAGATCTCAGAACATTAAATACCTACATCAAATCAGATCACTTTCACATGGTGACATTACAGGACGTAATCCCATTGCTCAAACAACAAGACTACATGACAACACTAGACCTAAAGGATGCATACTTCCATATACCGATACATCCTTCACACAGAAAGTACTTAAGGTTTGTAGTCCAAGGGGTACATTACCAATTCAAAGTGTTGCCATTCGGGATAACAACTGCACCAAGAGTTTTTACAAAATGCCTGGCAGTAGTGGCTGCTCATATCAGAAGGCAGCAAATACAGGTGTTCCCGTACCTAGACGATTGATTAATCAAAACCAACATGTAAGAACGGTGTTCACAACACACAAAATACCTCATAGAAACCCTCCACAAACTAGGTTTCTCAATCAACTACACAAAGTCACACCTTCAGCCGTGTCAAACACAGCAATTCTTAGGGGTGACAATCAACACAACAAAAGGGATTGCCACTCAAAGTCCACAAAGGGTAGAGGCATTTCAAAATGTAATACAGGCCATGTATCCAAAACAAAAGATACAAGTCAAGATGGTGATGAAACTACTAGGCATGATGTCCTCATGCAAAGCCATTGTCCCAAACGCAAGGTTGCACATGCGGCCCTTACAACAGTGCCTAGCATCACAATGGGCACAGGCACAGGGTCAACTTCTAGATCTAGTGTTGATAGACCGCCAAACATACACCTCGCTTCAATGGTGGAACAATATAAATTTAAACCAAGGGCGGCCTTTCCAAGACCCAGTGCCTCAATAGGTAATAACGACAGATGCCTCCATGATAGGGTGGGGAGCACACCTCAATCAACACAGCATCCAAGGACAATGGGACACGCAGCAGAGACAGTTTCACATAAATCACTTAGAACTACTGGCAGCATTTCTAGCGTTGAAGGCATTTCTACCCATAATAAGCCACAAACACATTCTTGTCAAAACAGACAACATGACAACGATGTATTATCTGAACAAACAAGGAGGAACACACTCGACACAGTTGTGTCTCCTGGCACAGAGAATATGGCATTGGGCGCTTCACAACCACATTCGCCTAATAGCACAGTTTAGTCCAGGGATTCAGAATCAGTTAGCAGACAATCTCTCTCGGGATCACCAACAAATCCACGAATGGGAGATTCACCCCCAAATACTAAACACTTACTTCCAAAGATGGGGAACACCACAAATAGACCTATTTGAAACAAAAGAAAACGCAAAATGCCAAAACTTCGCATCCAGGTACCCACAAGATCAATCTCAGGGCAATGCGTTATGGATGAGCTGGTCAGGGATATTTGCATACGCTTTTCCCCCTCTCCCACTCCTTCCGTATCTAGTAAACAAACTGAGTCAAAACAAACTCAAACTCATACTAATAGCACCAACCTGGGCAAGACAACCTTTGTACACAACACTACTAGACCTCTCAGTAGTGCCTTATATCAAGCTTCCAAACAGACCAGATCTGTTAACTCAACACAAACAACAAATCAGGCATCCAAATCCAGCATCACTGAATCTAGCAATTTGGCTCCGGAAGTTTTAGAATTCAGACATCTAGACCTTACACAAGAATGTATGGAGGTCATAAAACAAGCAAGGAAACCAACCACAGGACATTGCTATGCAAATAAGTGGAAAAGATTTGTTTATTATTGCCATAATAATCAAATTCAGCCATTACACGCATCTGCTAAAGACATCGTAAGCTACTTACTGCATTTACAAGAGTCAAAGCTAGCTTTTTCATCCATTAAAATACATCTTACCGCAATTTCAGCTTATCTGCAAATTACTCACTCAACTTCATTATTTAGGATCCCAGTCATAAAAGCATTTATGGGGGGCCTAAAGAGAATTATTCCACCAAGAACGCCACCAGTTCCTTCGTGGAACCTTAACATTGTCTTAACACGACTCATGGGTCCACCTTTTGAACCCATGCACTCGTGTGAGATACAATTTTTAACATGGAAAGTAGCGTTTCTCATTGCCATCACATCTCTAAGAAGAGTAAGTGAAATACAAGCATTTACCATACAAGAACCCTTTATTCAGATACACAAGCATAAAGTAGTTTTACGAACTAACCCAAAGTTCTTACCAAAAGTCATATCACCGTTTCACTTAATTCAAACAGTAGAACTACCAGTGTTCTTTCCAGAACCAGATTCTGTAGCTAAAAGAGCACTACATACATTAGACATCAAAAGATCTTTAATGTACTACATTGATAGAACAAAACAAATACGGAAAACAAAACAACTGTTTGTTGCTTTTCAAAAACCTCATACAGGGAATCCAATATCCAAACAAGGCATTGCCAGATGGATAGTCAAATGTATTCAAACCTGTTATCTCAAAGCAAAAAGAGAACTGCCTATAACACCAAAGGCACATTCAACTAGGAAGAAAGGTGCTACTATGGCCTTTCTAGGAAACATTCCAATGACTGAAATATGTAAGGCAGCCACATGGTCTACGCCTCATACATTCACCAAACATTACTGCGTGGATGTGTTAACACAACAAGCCACAGTAGGACAAGCAGTACTATGAACTTTATTTCAAACAACTTCAAGTCCTACAGGCTGAGCCACCGCTTTTGGGGAGATAACTGCTTACTAGTCTATGCAAAGCATGTGTATCTGCAGCTACACATGCCATCGAACTGAAAATGTAACTTACCCAGTGTACATCTGTTCGTGGCATGAGACTCTGCAGATTCACATGCGCCCACCCGCCTCCCCGGGAGCCTGTAGCCGTTTCGAAGTTGATCTTAAACATTTGTAAATTTGTAAATATATCACTTTAAACCACATTATGTACATACATATTTACTCCATTGCATGGGCACTATTACTATAATACACAACTCCTACCTCACCCTCTGCGGGGAAAACAATCTAAGATGGAGTCGACGCCCATGCGCAATGGAGCCGAAAGGGGAGGAGAAAGGGAAAGATCTCGTGACTCGAAAAGACTTCTTCGAAGAAAAACAACTTGTAACACTCCGAGCCCAACACTAGATGGCGGGATGTGCAAAGCATGTGAATCTGCAGCGTCTCATGCCACGAACAGATGTACACTGGGTAAGTGACATTTTCCATATATATATATATATATATATATATATATATACAAATAGATGTATAGATATATACATTAGGACCTAGGTTCTGTAGAAGAAGCCTTTTTTTTTTTACTTCTGTATATCTTTGGTGCTGGTTGACGAATCTTCATGACATATTCTAAAAAAAAAAAAAAAAAATTGACCCTCATGTGAGCTGCTGTCTGGAAAGTTTTGGGATGATCCATCAAGCGCGGGGTGAGAGAAAAGGGGGGGTCCAAAAATGCTTTTCCCCCTCCATTTTTCCATAGGGATTTTGAACAGCGGTAGCGCCCGAACAACTGGAAGGAATTACATGAAATGTGGCAGAAATGTAGCTTTTGTTCCAGAAAGCAACTTTTTTGTAATTTGGTGTAAAGCTGTACAATAGTTGTTTAGTAATTAAAGAAAAAAAAAACTAATTTGTATACGTAGTTAAGCCAAACCCTCCCAATCTTGCGCTGAGATCTGATTGGCTGCCAACACTTCAACAAACAAGTGTTGGCAGCCATCTTTGGACTCTGCTTCAGCCGAGTCCCAGGAAAAAAAGTAAAAAACAAAATGGAAAAGGGACCAGGATAGAGTCACCCCTCGGCTCTAGTGCTTATAAAAGCATTTTGGTGCGGATCCGCAGAAAATTTAAAAAAATAAATAAAAAATGAGCGCTTGTTTCACTGGAGCCTCCGGTGGGGGGCTAGGTCCCGGGGGCATTCATATTTTCAATGCAGGCCACCCCTGCATCCCTGTGGACTGCTACATCCACGGGGCACAACATAATATTAAATGTGGGGAGCCACCACCTCCCATGGGCACTTACAGTGAACAATGCAGGGGCTGCCCAGTCCCACCCCCGCGGTCCCAGGGACCGCCACCTCCCAGGGCACTTATTGTAAATAATGCGGGGGCACTATGCAGCCTACCCACAGCCCCGGGGACCTCCACCTCCCCGGGGCACAAAATAACATTAAATGCAGGGAGGCACTCCCCTCCTCTACCCCCTCCCCCCGAAGGCTGCCACTTCCCTGGGGTATTAACTGTAAACAATGTGGGGGCTGCCACCTGCCCATGGCACTTACTGTAAACAATGTGGACTGGCCATCAGGCCTCCCATCCTCCCCCAGAGCCCCAAGGACCCCCACCTCCCCGGACTAATTTTAAAATCCATAAAGGGTCTGTTGTGGACCACCGGACCCAGGGAACCACCATCTCCCTAGGGTTATTACATCGGAGCGAGGGCCTCTCAGCCCCCCCTCGTGAAGCCACCAATGGCCCTGGGGACCCCTACTCCCCCAGGGCTGGCTCCTGCTATGTCCGGGGGTGTCGTTCTCCCCCCCCCCACCCACCAGGGGACGTAGCTGTTTGCCATGACTTGGTGGGAGCTGACAGTTCCCACCAAGTCACAGCAAACACTCCACTTGGATGAAGTGAGAGCTGCCAAACACCTCTCACTTCATGCTAGCGGAGATTTCCTCAGTTTTCCTGCCCGTGGAGAGGAAACATTGTTCTTAACGAAAGGGAGCTTCTTTAGTAGCTCTCTCTCTGTGACAGCAGTGCTGGCTCCCACAGGAGGTGGGGAGCCAGCTGGGACCGTGGGGCCTTCAGTCCCCCCCCCCCCCACCACTGTCCCCAACATTGTGAATGGGTGCCCTGAGAGTGTCAGTCTTCTTGCTGGGGTGCAGATATGCTAGTATATCTGCACCCTCGTGAGAAGTGTGGACCAGCACTTAATGCCCTCTGCTGTGTGATTGGGATCAATCTCAGAAAGGGATATCTTCTTGAGAGAGGGAGTTTGGAGTGAATTAGTATATTTTTGGGAAAAAAAATGCTAATCTGTCAAACATCATGTACGGTGTTCAATTGGCCGGCCAGTCAGGGCAAGGGTGGTCTTGCTTGCAACAATATATTCCTTACTTCGTACATAATAAGAAAATGTATAGTCTTAATCCTTTGTATACAGTCCTGACTTTTATATATTTCATCAAATAAACATTGCACCATAAGCAGTGATTCTGCCAAATGGTATTATCTGCACCAATATTAGATGATTGTTGGACTACATTACTTTGGGAAACCCACAGATATTTGGTTTTGGCAGACTCTATGCATTCGGCCAAACGTGCTTGAACAAACATGCTTTTTTTTTTTTTTTCTTTTTTAAAAGCCCAGACAGAGTGGCACCGACAACCTGCCAGTTAAAGCGTCAATATTAGTTTTGTGGATGGGCAGAAACAGTGTTAACAACTGGAACACAGCAGGAACTTTTGTGGTCTCCAGATTTGACAGACAGTTTTATATGATTCACTGTTTTATAGTCATTCACAGTACAACTATCAAGTATGTGTGAATCTCTGGTAGGTTCTTCTCTTTATAACAGCTAAAACTGTGCTCTATTCCCTCCAGAACCATATTACCTTTGTGGGCATTTGTGATCTCCGATATAATATGTATAATATAGATGGGCGTCCAATATTCAGGGTCGGGGACAGTGTTGTCCTTGAGAATAAATGACGCAGTCTGCCCCTAATGGTAAAATTCAAAACAGCATTTCAAAATATAGTTAACAAGTAGGAGCTGATTCACAAAGGAAGTTTGAACTCAATAAATTCAGCTGAACAATGAAGGTCTAATAAACATTTTAAGAGTAATTCAGAAGGCAACATGTATAATCAAACTCAATAAATCAGTCATAAGACATAGAAATCAATTGCCATAAATGTTTTAGCATTCAAAATAAAAGAAGCAATGAGCAAAATCTGAAAATAAACTGAATCCATAATGTGCATCATATCGACAAGAAATCTGTCAGCATCCCTAGAGATTCAGAACACAACATCTGACTCACCCCCAATTTGAGGGACGTTTATAGTTAGGTCCACCCCAGAAAATATTGAAAAATCCACAATCCACATCGAATGAGCAAATATAGCATTCCAGTGACAAATCGCAGTTCAGCATTATAAAACGTTGTACAATCCCACCATGTTAGCACTATCCCTAATATTGAATATTAGTAAACCCTTCTTTACCCAGTGTCATTAGAGGTGTCAGAACAAACTAGTTACATAAACAATGAAAAGACTCCTAGATAAACTATTTACAGAGTGTGAGCAGAAAAAGCCTTAGAAAGTATCTAAAGGCATCCTCCTGAGAACTGCATGTCATTACAAAATAAACATGCATATTTTGTTGAGTGCTTTGTGAAATGAGAACTATAAACACACCATGAAGATACGAAGGAGCAGCCATATTATTTCAAAATGAAGTTGAGTGACAAATTCTCCAGATCTGCTTGTATTTAGGATTCCAGGCTTTTTGCTTGAATTAAACAAATCTGTTTCAGCATGCAAATGATGCTTAGAAGAAAACACCCTCTGACTCTTCAGTTTATAGAATTTGTATCATTAAAACTAGGACATCGAGGATGAACCTTTTATTGTATCTGGATATTTAACATGCAAAGTCTGGTGTGGTCGCTGGAGTTAAAAAGTAAAGAGGGACTTATCACACCAGTTCTCAGCTTCTTTATCAGAAAAAAAAGATCCCTAAATTGTAAATGTTAATGAAATCTTGCTCTTTAACTCCTTAATCCATCCTCAATCTTGGACAGATGCAATATGATCTGGTATGAGATGGTCAGGTGTGCAGAAATCTTTCTTGTGATTAAGGGTAGTTAATTTTATGATTTCCGTGTTCACAATCTACTTGTGGGTGTAGACCTTATACACTTTCACATGCTATAAGGTTTTTCTATTTTGATGAAAATAAAGGGATTAACACGTTTTTTTAATGGAACTACCTTTGATTGTGCCCCTGTTCTAGTGGGACACAAACTGTGTATTTTATATTTGGTTATCACCAAATTCCTTAGTAACATGCCATTTTCTCCTTCGTGATTTTAGTGAACCAAAGAATAGGCCTTGTAAATCTAGGCAACCTATCGCCACTCCATCAGAAGTCTCCAGAGGGTTTACTCCCCAGTCCCTTTTTTTGCAGAATACATTCCCTGTTTGTGGGAGAGTGACTTAATTCAATGAGCGTACACTATTTCTCAAAAGACAATGTATTTCTGTTTATCAAGTGGTATTATTTATGATGGTTGCTTTAATCCAGATTCTTCACTTGTAGAATATTCCCCAGGCGCCAAAACTAGATTCAGAATTTTCACAACAGTACTCCTATGAGCCGCTAGTTTGCACTTAGCAGCCAAGCGCCGATCTCATTCCACCCCAGTAGTGATGTAGCAGTGGAGCAGAGCCACATATAAATGGCACCACTGCGCAGCGATTAAGACTGCAGTGTTCAAACCATGCTGTTACTAAACAGATGTTTGTGATGGACCCGCGTGAGGTGTTTGGTCTCAAGACAGGACACCATGTCATGTGACGAATGTGCTATCGTACACCAAAAGGTGATGCCGGACCGTGAAGCAAAATTGTACATCACTGAACACCCAAAAAGTTTGCTGGTCCAAGAAAAGGCGCAGACTAATTCTCATTCTCAAGGCCACTCAAACAACAGGTCCTCTTTGCTGTTGATTATTGTCCAGTAAGTCCAAGTCTGTGAAGAAATACATGAAGTTACAGTTGGACTCGTCCCCATCACTCCATTCTCTGTCTTAAGAGAAGTTCGAAGGGCACCCAGGTGCCAACCCATCTCGATCACAATTCCTCAGTTGCGGAGCCAATTCCACAGCTAGTCTAGTTGCACTCCAACTTCCTCAGGCGAACAATACCTTCAAGGAGGCTATGTTGTGTATTTTTAGCACTCTTCCATTTCCCTTAGATGTATTTTCAGGCCTCCAGTCACGTTATCTCTGATGATACATCCTTGGTACTGTCTGTTCCCCTCGTACCTGCATCACCTTCCTCACTGACTTGGGCTCCAAGATATGCACTGGTTTTTTTTCCACCAGTGCCTGTCTTGATACTGTCGGATTTGGAGATCGAGTCCCTGCTGACACTCTTGTGTCCAGCCTCAAGTCGAATTTGCTGCAACCCTGACCGAGATTGCCCCTTGACTACAATTCAGCTCAGTCGGTCCCAGTATATGTTCCTATTCAGACAAAACTCTTAGGGCCAGATGTAGCAAAGGTTTTTACCCATTCTGTGTCTATGGGAAAAAGTGTTCGTACGTATGGCCCTTAGTCCCTCAACACGACCCTGGCAGTCCAAAGACCGCCAGGGTGTCTGTGGCGGTGTCACTGCTGAGAATACCGCTGAATTAGGAGTCTGGTAGTTTGGCTGAAGCCAAACAGCCAAGCCTCCACCCGTCCTGCCCCTTTACTGCGTTATGCCGGGCTGGAGGTGAACACCTCCAGCCTGGCGGTAGGCATGATACCGCTAGTGGTATCACAAGGCGAGAGACCGCCAGCATTTTCCTGCTGGTCTTGCACCCTGGCAACAAGAATAAGCATTCCTGTTTCCAGGATACACTCGCACACACATCCACATACCCACACACATGCACTCACATACTCCCACACACAAACACACACCCCACTCACCCACGCACTTGCGTCATACACCCCCATTCACACCAACATACATACACAAACATCCCACTCATGTACGCATTCACTCCCCCTCCCTTCAGCGCATACCTACATTGACACCCCCCTCCCCAGCACATACATACATTGATACCGCCCTGCACCGAATACATACATTCACTCCCCCTCCCCTTGCACCGCATACATGCACTCACCCGCTTTCCTTGTCCACTCACATAAACATGCACTCCCCTCCCCGTCCACACACACACACGCACACACACACTCACTCCCCTCCCCCGTCAACTTACACAAACATGCACATCCTTTCCCCATCCACTTACACAAAAACGCACTCCTCTCCCCCTCCCCGTCCACTTACATACACATGCACACACCCTTTCCGCCTGCTCAGTCGCTCTCAGCACTCAATCGCTCACTCACCCCATCGACACTCACCCCACCCACTCACTCACCCCCACCCACAAATGCTTTCTCACCCCCACCCCCATCTACAATCACTCACACAGGCAGACACGCACCCAAAAACAGCCTGCCTGCCCCTGCATTCATGACATCAACACACGCACTCACACATGCACACACACACACACACACACCCTCCCCTGTCGGACGAGCCACTTAACTCACTGTCGAGGAGGTCGTCCAGGAGGGACAGGTCCTGGCGCTTCCACCACCGGCAGCGTCTCGCCATCTGGACACTGCCATACCGTATTACGGGTTGTAATAAGCAGTTGTATTAGGGCACCGGCGGCTTCAGCAGTCTTTGGGAAAAACCCCCAATGATGAGGGCCTTGGTCTTCAGTGAGGCCTTCCTCAGAGGTTTTATCAACTTTTTTGATGCAGCTTCTTATCCATCTGAGAATGGAGAAGAAGGGGTTGATTTACACCCACACAGTGACGATAATGAGAGTTACCGCGACCACCAAGAGGCCAGTGGGATGGATACCTCCCTGAACACAAGTTTTGTTTAGACTCTTGGATTCCCTATGGAGAAAAGTGCATCTTTTCCTGTGATAATTAAATGTGCACCTGAGGTCTTGGAAATACTGCTCCTTTTAGTGAAGGTCAAGACTAATGTACTTACCTAACATTTGAACCTAGGGAAAGCTTTGTATGAGCCCTAAATCCCCTTTAATAAAGCCCTGACTGACACCCTTATGGGTGCTCGAGTAAAGCCCCACTCTTGCCCACCAATAAACAAGCAGATGGCCAGGAGCCATCTGCAAGCATGCTGTTGCCATCAGTTATTGTGATGTGCCTATTGTGCAGTTGTATGCATGCCCTGTAGGATCCTGCTAGTGAGATCTTGCTGCCGGTCCCAGAGGCGTTTAAGGCACCCTTGACTTAAATTATTCAGGATGGTCCGGATGCAGTTACTTATGTCAACAGAGCTGGCCTGGATACTACGGACTGCTTTGGATGTGCAGTAGGCACTAGAGTGGGGCTCTGCTATCACATGTGGATGTGATCCACTGACTCTTCTTAGGATATCCTGTCATCTCTAATGGCTATGACAATTGAATAGTCTACCCACTTTTGTTGAAAAGGCTGATTCTACCCTATGGCAATATAAAGAAAGCAGTTCTTTGGACCGGTCTACTCCTGCACAGCAGTTTTCCCCAGCCATTCTGACCTTTTTGGTCCTCCTCTAGGGGCTTGGTGTAGTGGGACTGCCAAGCCACACTACCATTTCAGCAGTTCCCCAAGTCCTTTTAGTGCAGAGAATGGGGATCAGGCAGACATTGTGCATGCCCCCTGTCCCTGCGGCATCAATCTCAGTCTCTTTAGCTTGCCCTTAGCAGCTTGTACCTACCCTGTTGGAGTCACGATCAGACATTTTCTTCTAGGGTGTTAAACCATTACATCCGACAGATGGTTCTATCTATCCGCCAGTGCTGTGCTGTACCATTCCTTCCGATCTGTCTCAGACTCTAGAGCATTTTTTGGAGGAACACCAATCCATCTTGCTTCAAGAGGGACAGGTACTATTGCCCTCGGATGTAGAGGTGAGCTGCTACTCCCACTATTTCCTTGTGCCAAAGAAGGATGAAGGCCTTCGTTCTATTTAAGATCTTCACCTTCTGAATGACTTCCTCCAGAAGGACAAATCCTTAATGCTCACTTTGGGCAACAGTCTGTCTGCCCTAGATCCAGGGATATGGATGGTTGCCTTGGACCTGTAGAATACATAGTTTCATGGGCGAGTCCTGCTATCCCATAGACAAAACTCTTGGTCCAGGGTCACTGGAAGCATTTTAGATTTGCCATTGTCGCCTTCAGCCTTACTAGTGCTCCACTGGTGTTCACAAAAGTAATGTCCATGGTCTCTGCACAGCTTCTGAGTTTGGGAATACCAGTTTTGTCTCTCCACCTGGATGACTGGCTGCTGATGGCGGGCTCACCTCAGTCAATCGCAGGCCACCTCCAAACTATGGAAAACCTCCTTCCATCTTTGGGTTTCTCAATCAATGAGCCTAAATTGCACCTGACTCCTTTGCAGAGGCTTACCTATATTGGAGCCATGCTGCACACATTGCTGTTCAGGGCCTTTCCTCTGCTGTAATGAGTTATCAGTCTCGATCTCAACGACAGCAGCTCTAAGATATCTTAGACTTTTGGCCTTATGCATCCTACTTGTCCCCTTTGCCAGGTGGCATATGCAGGCTCTGCAGTGGGACCTGAATTCTGAGTGGATCCGGCACAAAAGTAAACTGACTAGTGATCATCCACGCTTCAGTGGAGACTGAACAAGATCTGTAGTAGTGGGTGCTTGACCTCAACCTGGCCAGTGGCACATCCTCTCCTTTCCCACCCGAAGAAGACTGTGGTCTTGGATGCATCCTTGCTGGTTTGGGTCAGTAATCTTAGGGAGTTGGAGATCAGAGGGCTATTTTCTTCTTCAGAAGCCAAGCTCCACATAAATCTTTTGGAACAGGGGGCCATTAGCTTGGTGTTGAATGGCTTCCTGTCATATATCAAGAGACGGCTGGTGCAGGTTCTCATGGACAACACCACCACCACACGGTACTGCAACTAGCAGGGTGGTGCCAGGTCCTGGGTCCTCTGCCAAGAGGCACTGGGCCTTAGGATTTGGCTGGATAGTCTGGGCATGTTCCTGATCATGAACCACCTTGCCAGATATTTGAATGCCTGGGCGGACAAACTCAGCTGATGACTTTGTGTGTATCAAGAATGGCAGCTACATCACAAAGTGGCATAGTACATCTTCCGTCCATGGGGAGAGCCTGGGTTAGATCTTTTCACCACCTCTAAGGACATATAGTTTCAAGACTTCTGCTCATTCGAGCTCCCAAGAATGTTCTCTCTAGGAGACACATTATGACTAGAGTGAAGCATGGGACTCCAGTATACCTTTGTGCATCTGCCTCTTCCACCCTAGTTCTGAAGATGATCAGAGATGACTGGGCCCATTCTCTGGAGCAGCCCATGAGAGTGTGGAAACCAGACCCTCTTGGTTTGAACATTTGTCCTCCAACCAGTCTACTGCTGCAAGAGCACCTTTTGTCTCAGTAGCTGGGCTGGGTTCTGCAAACGAACCTGCACAGTCTACACCTCCACTTACGGAAATTGGGCAGCGATAGTTGAATGTATTCGATATACCTGCTGAGCTTGTGGATGTCATTCTTGGGCCCAGTCATCCATCTAGAAAATCCATCTACGCCGGGCATTTGGAATTTGTGGTCCGCTGTTGAGTCTGCCACACAGACTTACAAGCAAAACTGTTGGATATTTTTTGTTTTGTCTCTGGCCCACCATGGCATTTTAGAGGGCTGTATTAAAGCTAAGTGTCAGCCCTTTTGGCCTTTTGCATTTACTGGATCAACTGTTGTGATGCTTTTTATTACAGGTTTGACACATGCGTTCCCTGCCAAACAGTTAATAATGCCACAGTGATACCTTAATTTGGTCCTCACATTCCCCCTTGTACACTCCTTTCGAGCCTATGCACTGCTGCTTGATGTTTTCTGGCTCTCAAAACTGTCTTTCTCATTGCATTTACTTCAGCTTGTTGCATGAGTGAGCTTCAGACTATCTTGATGCAGCCACCCTATACCACCTTTTCCAAGATTAGCTGTAATGGAAGACCAGGATGGCCTTTTTGCCAAAGGTGGTGGCTGTTTGACATTATGCAATCCATCACCCTCGCTGACATTCTTTGCTCCACCTGACCGCTTGAAAGAGAAGCAACTTCATTGATTGAACCTTGAAAGAGTCTTAAGCTTCTACGTCGCTCCCACCAAAGAACATTGGACAGCTCTTTTTGGTGTTCTATGGGGCAAACAAAAAGTTAAGACAATGCAGAAAATGACTCGGTCATGGTGGATAGTCCTCTGAATTAAGACCTGCTAAGCATTGACCAAGAAGCTGCCCCAGATGGGCCAAGGCTTCATTCTACCACAGACACGCTGCTACTACTGCGTTGGCACATAGAGTGACTCTTCTCTATAGCTTACATGCCATTGTGTAGGCATCAGTACATACGTTTGTGAAGCACTGCTGCCTTGACAGCCTGGTTCGGTGGAAAGGACACTTTGCCCATTCCTACCTGTGGGACTTTCTGGTCCACGTACACTCCACAGACTCTCCACTGTGAGGAGGTTTTTGCTTTAGCATCTATTCTCCAGGTGAGGAATCTACTGTTAAAAGTATCCATAAGAAGAAAAAGGTAATTATCTTCGGTAATGCTCTTTCTGGAGAATACGCCATCTAACCAGATTCCTAACTGCCCTTCCCCTTCCTAGATCTGTGAAATGTCTTCTTTTTACCATCTAAAATGATCCTAAATAGAGATCTGCACACTGTTATGTCTGATTGTTTTGTGCTCTGCATCTGTGGTGTGGAAAGTGTCAAACAAGAAACTTGTGTTGTGCAGGGGGAAGTGCTTCTGTGCAGTTCAGCTCCATCAGTTCTGGGGGGAACAAAGTCAACACAGAGCTGCACCAATGTCGCCTAGCTGTGCAGGTAAAAACTGTTGTTATATTTTAAAGATCCAGTTTGGTGCCTGTGGAATATTCTTCAAGTGAGTAATCTACGATTAGATAGAGTATCCACCAGAAAGAGTTTTACAGAAGGTAACATTATGTGCATTATTACCAGACACCCTCACGCCCAGTCTACTTGACTATAAGCTTCATGGCCACAGAGCCAGATAGTATATTTTGAACATAATACTTTGACTAGTGGCTGCCATGTGTATGGGTGAGAACATGGTCTTTGGGGATGTATGAACATGTTGGCGTATGAATGGGGGATATATGTGTATGGGTAACTGAGAGACTGTCTTATGTACTTGTGGCACAGGACATAAATTTCGCCATATGTGGCACCGTTACATGTATAACATAAACTTACAACCATTTTTTAAATTTGAGAAATTCAAAGTACAAAAATGTTCATAATGCAGAACGTTTTTATGCACTTAAATATTCCCCCATTTAAAAAATGACTGTCTTTTTCAGTTATGAATATGGCACTATGAACCACTGGAACAGGAGACATGCTGTTTGTAAATACAACACTTTGAAAAAATTTGAGAAGATTAAAATGAAAAGTTTACTTATTCATAAGGTAACTTTTCATTTTAATTTTATCGGCTTTGAAAGCATTGAGAAACATAATTTTGTTCCCTCCTCCAATATTGAGCTGATAAGGACTTTTATTTAGGAGTTATATAGCTTAGTTCTTCACCTCTGTGACCTGGGTCATAAATCTGACTCTAGTAGTGCTCAGCAGTGGCTCACGGCAAGGTGAAGGGGCGAGGCAGCGCGCGGGGGATGGGATGGGGGGTGTAATTGAAATATTAGTTTTTTAAAGAAAACATACCTCCTCTGCTGCAGCTGCTTCTCTGTCCCTCGTCGACTGCAGGCACAGGCTCCCAGCCTGCCCTGCGGCCAATCCTGATGCTGCTCAAAGCAGTGTCAGGATTGGTTGGGAGTGCCCAGCCAGGGTGCTCCCAGGCAGACTGGGAACCTGTGCACGCTCTCTCCAGCCCAGCAACTGTGTTGCTGGGCTGGAGAGAGCCTACAGCACATGTGTGTTTGGCTGGCCCGAGACGGCCGGCCAAACACATGTGCTTTCAGGGGGAGTGCTGAGCACTCCGACTCACTACTTGTCACCCCCAATGCCCGTCCCTTTTAACAAACAACACTAATAAACACAGTTTATTATTGTTGTTTGGTAAAGGTTTTGCAGCTGTCGCTGGGCGGGGGAGGGACATTCCTCCGCCCCCATGGAGGAGCCGAACCTGGCACTCCTATCTGCAACATGATGATAATGTTAAATAGACACAGCCCTCCCGTATCTGTAAAAGGGAAAATGTGAGCTACTCTGAAGGGGATCCTGAGCTACTGGCACCTCAGGATCAGTTGGTTGTAGGCACCTGCTATATACACATTCTGTGCATACTCATACCATCTAGTGTTGAGGTCGGACGTTTGAACTTTGTTTCGTTGGAGCAACGTAGAACCCTCCCTCAAGCCACAACGCATAAGGACAGAGGTTCTTTCAGATTATTTTCTTTCCCCATCTGGTTCGGACTTTTGAGCACAAGTTTCAAAACCAGTGTGTTTGCATTGCCATTTTGGGGCCAGCCCTTTGACATTTCAACACCTCTGGTTTGGAACACAAATGATGAACTCTCTCTGCACAGTCTCCTACTCTGTGATTTACAGTCAACAACCTTTAGGCGCCCTTTGACCCTGGACACTGACAACTTTGACCAATCATAAGTTCTTTCATTGTAGAATGCCTTGAAAGTATATGGAAAATACACCCTTCCATTTCAGCTCTATGTGCAACACCAAATACATTCAGATGGATCAGCATGGTGTCTGCAACATTTCCTCTACCCAACACCAACAATACTTCTGTAACTACTGCACCACCGTCGGCTGTAAGAATGAGGTATCGGAGGGAGAAATTCTGTGGACATCATGACATGAAGCAGCATCCTACACCCGATACCCCAATAATGTCCCAGAAAATGTCTCCTGGAATGCCTCTAATGACAAAGTTGATGCTCAAGCACTGAAACCTTCGGGCCTTCTCACCAGTATCACACCCAGGTCCAAACTCCAGTACCGATGCCCAAAAGTCAGGTAATGACGTTTCAGCCCCAAAAATGTGCCCAGGCTGAAGCAGATCACCGCTCCTTTGGGAATTTGGAATCAAGCCCTGAGTCAAACCATAAAATGAAACAACATTTGGGACCTATTCCAAATCCCAGTGGCCTTGATGCCCACCAAGCCACTCCCACAAAAATGTCAAGCCACATTAGCAACCGGCTTCACCTCCACTTCAAGACATAAACCAAACTTCATTAGAGCCTAGATGAATGATGAAAGTGGCTGCCAGACCAATGCTAAAACAACTTTTGATGCTGAGGTCAGAGTCTAATGAGGGCCTGGTCATCTTACCTTTGTTTGAGTCTCTGATGAGGACTTTTGTTTTTCACCCACCTGGACACTGGCATGATCCTGAGGCGCCTCCACATGCTTTCTCACATACACCCACTAAGTGCAGGCTCTTTAATGAGAAGCAGCCTTTTGATTAACCCAGCATTTCCCAACTGAGGAAATAAAAGGACAGGGACACAAGCCCACCACCCTCTGCCTTGTACCACATGCAACTCTCCTCTACCACAGCCACTTCCACCACAGCCCGTCCGCTACCATCTCCTGACACCACGGACAGGTTAGTCCACACTTTGTTTTCCTGAGGGAGCCCTAACTAGCAGTTAGATCCATATGATGAACCAGAAGCACCTAAGGAGAGTAGTGAGTGACTTCTGGGAAGACTTCTCTGTTACCCCTCTGGACAGTCATGATGTAGAGCCCTACCCCACCAAATCATAGCCACTCAATGACACTACCGCCTATCATGCAGTCATTCGGAGTGTGGCCCGACACCCCAAGGTGGCCATACACATGCTTCAGGATGAGGACGACTTCCTTGTGGAGACTCTCTCCATAACTGAAAAAAACAGCGCAATTCAGTCAAAAGTCTGCAAAAGATCATTTCAAAGAGTGAGTAATGGGTAAGGTTGTTACTCCTAGAGTGATAAAACAAATGGAAGGCCTCACTTTTTTCACACTTCATCTACTGTCAGGTTTCCTTAAGCTCCTGTGCCAGCTACACAGCATAGAAACACTCTTCCGCACATGTGAGGGTTGACTCCCCCACCATACAAGGAGAGCAAACTTACTGATGCTGCTGACAAGCGTGTGGGTCTGGAGCTGCAACCCATTTTTGCATCACCAATTCAGTGGGTCTCCTATCTCGATTTATGATGGGTATCATTTAGAAGATGGAGGAGCTGGTGAAGCACCTCTCAGAAAGCTATTAAAAAGGAGCAAGAGCTTGTCGTCCAGGAAAATGTAATCTCTAATAGCAGCATTCGCTGTGCCCTTGATTAAGCAGATACCTCTTCCTGAGGCATCAGCACAAGTCACACCTGCGACAACGTGCCCGTCTACACATCTCAGGGTTCAGGCACAAGCTGTAGTAGCAACACCTCAACCTCCTGTTTGGACGTAGGGCATCTCTGTAGCCCTCAGGTTGACAAGTTGTTTAAGAATATAAAGGACTCCAGCAGAGCCAAGTGTCTGATTGCTTTCTAGGCCACTGCCATAGAGGCTGCATTTTGGAAACAGCAGTTCAAAGATAGAGCCAGAGACCCAGTCAGGTGCAAGGTTATCAACCCAAACAGCGATTCTTTCAGGAACCCCGGTCAGGTAATGACTACACCAGGGGCCACATCCAGGACAATGGTAGAGGCAGCTCCAGCAGGGACCCTTACACCTCCAAACAGTGACTGGCCAGCCCTCCCCAGCCCCTCTGCACTGGATCACATAATACCTGTCAGGGATAGTTCAGAGGATCTCCTTCGTGGTTGTGAGGAGATCAATGCCGATCTGGCAATACTTGTGGTGATTGGGCAAGGCCACTGCCTCGAGTTCCACAGTACAGCCCCAACATGACATTTCACTGCCATGTGTTCAGCAGGGACAACCTCCACCTTCTAGGAAAAGAAATACAGGCACTCCTTCTGGCCTCCGTACTGATAATAACAAGAGGTGTACTCCTTTAACTTCCTAATTCACAAAAAGGATGGCTCCCTTCAGCCGATCCTGGACCTCAGGCTCTTCAGTTGCTTCATCTTGTTGAAGCACTTCCATATCCCCACCCTCCCGGACATCAGCCTGCTGCTCTGACAAGTGGACTTTATCACTGTGCTGGGTCTAACGCATGACTCCTTTCAAATGCCTATCCCCCAGGTGCACAATCAGCACCTTCACTGTGTGGTAAATGAACAACACTATCACTTCTGCCGGTTGGACTCAATATGGCCCCAAGGTTGTTTTCAAAGCATTAGCGGTGGCAGGTGTACATCTTTGCAGGAGTGCCATCCACATCTTCCCAAATTTAGATGACTGGCTGATAAATAGGACAGCAGGAAAGAATGGCTAGCAGACAGACAGACAGTAGTGTTCCCACTCCACAGTTAAGGCTTCACTATCAATGTTAACAAAAAATTCCACCACCAACCCCACCAAATCCAGCCCTTCCTGAGCTCCATCCTCAGCGCTGTTATTGGAAAACCGTCCTGACAGAGTAGAGTGATGGCATTTCAATAGCTGCAGCTGCTGCATCTTTTTCAAACAGGAAATCCTGTTACAGTAATGTCAGTAATTAAACTATTGGGGGTGATGGTTTCATTCATTGCTATTGTACACCCCGTAGAACTCCACATGCACCCACTGCAAGCATGTCTTGCACAAGAATGGTCACAAGTGGAGGGTGAATGGGAAGATCTAGAGTTGGTAAAGCTCCTTACTTAGCGCTCTCAGCACTGCACTGGTGGAACAGTAAGAGCCTACCAATACACCCAATCGGCATTGCCCATCACCACGTTAGCTATTTTTTTTATCACCTACTCAGAAAGAGTAGTATATACCAGTGTATAGTCCCAGGCATTGTGGAGAACATGCACAGTCATCCATTATTTACAGCTTGGCACAGTTATTCCCGTTCTGGGACCAAAATCTGTAATGAATGGGTTAGGGTGAAAGAATACTTGCCAAATTCCTGCTTAGATGTGGCCATCTCGGAATGAGGACTATGCTGTTAACCTAGGGCTACCATAATTCCTACTCTTGCTACAGAAGACATAAAAAGATGACAAGTAACACAAAAGTCTGGAAGCACAAGAAACTCTCCCATCGCTTTTGAACAGTTTCCTATTAAAATACTTCCACGCTTACGATTGCACAGATAGCTTTAGACTCAGGTTAGAAAACGTTAGTTCTTCAATGACAAATCTTATCTGAAAGGCAGTGTTAGGGAGGGAGGAAAGACATTCACTTTTACTCACATGGGGCACTAAGCTAGGAGTGCCCCATGTCATACCTTTTGTAAGGTTTTACGAATGATTGGTTTGTGGGTAAAGGTATAAAAGAACTCTCCACAAGTTGAGCAAAAAGGTATCCATTTGGGTCTCCCAACCATACATCTGACCTGGTGGTTTAGCTTCACTGGATTGGAGACAAGTGTGGTCTCCAGTTCAATAGATTTGCCCTGTAACTAGCCCGTGATGGCAATTTATCATTGCTCCAGGTGCTTTTTGTTGGGTTGGGGGATGCAACTCAGTCACATCATTAATCAGGGCTCCTGGACTCCCCAGCACCTGAGCCATCACATCAGTTACCTTGAACTCTGGGTGTTCCTTTTCACTCTTGAAGCCTTGCTCAAGCACATGCTGGGAAAGACTGTACTCAAAAAGATGGACAACTTGACTGCCATCTACCAACTATATAAGCAGGAGTATTTACTCTCCCACAGTCCTCTTCACTGGCTTGGGATATCTGTCAATTTCCAACATGGTCCACCACTTAGTGAAGCACTTCCTAGTGGTGGGCAACAATTTGACAAGTTCATGGTGGGAGCTCCACCAACAAGTCCCCCAAAGATACTTTCAGCAGTGAGGCACATCGGCTATCGACCTCTTCAACACACCCACAAACAAAAAATGCTGAAACCTCACCACCAGATACTCACACCCACAGTGTTTGGGCAGTTGGGCTGGGATGTGTGTCTACGCTTTTCGTCATCTTCCATTCACGCCTGTATATAGTGAGAAAGATGTGAAAAGTGTCAATGACCCTCATCGTAATGTCCCTGACCTGAGCCAGACAACCCTAGTACTCCATGCTGCTAGAGATGTCCTGCGGGAGAAGCTGTTGCTGAACTCCACCTTCTCACTCAATATCAGAGACAGCTTCGACCTCCATTCCCCAAATGGCTGAACCTACTGATCTGGCACTGGAAGTCCTAGAGTCTGGCTGTCTCAACCACCCAGAGGTGTCTATGCTTATACTGAGCGAAGCAAGCACTAAAGCCACCACATGTCCATGCTAACTGGCCAGGCAGAAAAGATTTATTAACTATTACATCCTCAAGCAAATAGACCCCTTTAAGGTCTCTGTACAGGATATAGGGCCAGATGTATCATTCTTCACAATAGCGATTACCTAATTGGGATTTTTAGTGAATCGCAATTAAGTAATCGCTATTGGAATGTATGAAACTCCAGGAGTTTCATACTGCAATTCGCAAGGGCTCGCACATGGACCTACCTCATTAATATTCATGAGGTAGGTCGCAATTTGCGAGCCATTGTGAATGGCTACAATCACAGGGATGGTGGCCTGCTGGGCTCAGCAGACCACCATGTCTGTGATTGCTTTTTAATAAAGCAAACTTTTATTTTTTTTAAATGCAGCCCATTTTCCTTAAAGGAAAACAGGATGTGTTTAAAAAAGAAAAGTTTCCTTTTCAATTTTTAAGAGCAGGCAGTGGTCGCCTGCTCTTAAAAAATCTTTTTGGCATGCATTCACAAAGGATAAGGGGTCCCTTGGGGACCTCTTCCTCTTTGCGAATGGGTTACTACCAGTTTGAAATTGGTGGTAACTGCGATTGTTTTCCGACCGCATTCACCGGCACAAAACAATCATACATACCCCTGCAATTCGATATTAGGAAGGGACGCCCTTGACACGTCCCTTCCTAATACCGAATTGGTATGTAGTTGCAAATCCAATTTGCGATTCGGTAACAAGTTACTGAATCGCAAATTAGAATTGTTGCATATCAAAATGCATTTTTGCAATCGCAAACGGCCCAACGCAAAAATGTTTGACACATCTGGCCCATAATTTGCTACCCCCTGCAGTAGAAAAAGGCAGGCTTAGTATACACCTCCATTTATTTACATTTAGCCGCAGTTGTAGCGTATATGCAAGTAGGGGACATTTGTCCTCCTTCAAAATCCCGGTGGCTAAGCCTTTTACGTTGGGCCTTAAGAGAGAAATTCCTCTTAGAACGCATCCTGCTCCGCTTTGGAATTTCAACATGGTCCTCGAGCAACTCTTGAGTAACCTCACTCATGCATATTAGCAAGCTTTGAGTCCTGACAATCCATGAACCTTTCATTAAGGTTTATAAGGATATGATGGCATCAGTACCAACTGAAAAGTTCTGCTCGAGCTAGTCTCACCTTTTCAATTCAATGAAACTGTTGAGCCAGATCAGATGTTGTAAGCTATTAACAACAGGAGAGAATGACTACTGCTCAGTCACGCATAATGAAAAACAATGTGATCGAAGCCCAAAATGAGGTTTTGGAGGCCAGATGAGTCAATAATAATTTACACATAGTGGTGGATTAAGTGCACAGCACACTGTTGCCACACACCCTGGGTGCTGCACCCTACCCTGCCATATATTAGCAAGACTTCAAAATTAAGAAGATCGTGATACCGGGCTTCAACAGGCCAGAGAGAAACAAACATTGTCCCACAATGAAAACTTGATCTTCTTCTACCTAAACTTTACCATGCTGGTTCAAAAACATGCCAGAATCTCCGCCTCTGAAAGGCAGGCTGTTTCAGAAGGCCATTCCGTGTACCAAGCTATACCCAGCACAACATAAAAACACTAATTGAAATGAACCACACATATTCTCCGCACAGGAAAGTGTAAACCCATTCATCAAGGAGCTGCTGTCCAAAACTGGGTCCTGTAAAAATTTGTGCTTACTTCACTAAACACTAAGTGATATAGGATGACATATGGACCATTGAGCAGATGATCATAGAGGATCTGCCTTCTCTATGTTGGTGCTCTTGATAAAGGTACAGTATCAATTGTGTTGCATGTCAGCCCTGCACCTACTAGGGAGATGACTGTGTTAAACTAGATAGGACTGCTCTTGCTGCATTACCTACCAGGCTTTTTGACATATATATATATAGAGTTCAGTGTCAACCATGTGTCCCTTCTTGCGGCCCTTATTTTTCAAACATTCACCTTTGGGAGGGAAACATAAGTTAATCTGAGATCCCGCTATCAATGATTTTCACACTTCATTCCAAACTATTCCTTCCTGGTGGCCATTCCAACCAAAATAGACTGTTCCCACCCGTGGCCCACACACAAACACTGCTGTACAGGTGCTGCAGAACATTATATACATCTGTGGCATAGGGCTTATGGAGGAGCTGATAGCTCATAACAACGGAGGGCACACATGTTTTCTCTGTACACGGTGCCTGGGCATGTCTAGACTACAGGCTATATATGAATATGTGTAGCTAAACAACAGAGTAAAAATGCCCTCCAAAGCCTCCTAGACAAACTAGAACAAGAGATCCTTAGCATAAAAGGGCAATTTGAGCAGACAGGGAACGTACAACATCTTTCAGACATAAACATTAAATTTACTGAGTTCAGTGAGACAGCTGAGCTAGAGGGCAAGGATTTACATAAATATGGTGCAAAAAAAAAAAGGGAGCACACTGCCTCACACTCCAGCAAAAAGTTGGCCCCAATGCATCTTGATAAATGCAGTCAGATTCATTTCACATTATCAAAAGTAATCAAAGTCTTTCACCTTAGTAGGTGCAGCAAGTGCTGCGTATCTCTGGACACGTGTTTCTGGGTTTCGCCCGTCATCAGCAGAGAGCAGCATATTTTGTGGGGTTGCTTGAAATGCCACCAAACGTTTTCTCAGGTTTATGTACCACTCTGGTGCACAGGTGCCTCACCAAGGCTCGTCAGCCCGTTAGCTCAAGGGAGCCGTCATTCGACACAGTGCAAAAAAAAGGGGAGCAAACTGCCTCACACTCCAGCAAAAAGTTGGCCCCAATGCATCTTGGTAAATGCAGTCGGATTCATTTCACATTATCAAAAGTAATCAAAGTCTTTCCCCTTAGTAGGTGCAGCAAGTGCTGTGTATCTCTGGACACGTGTTTCTGGGTTTCGCCCGTCATCAGCAGAGAGCAGCATGCACCTGTGTGCCTACTGAGTCCTACAAAAACCTGTGAAGACGTTTGGCGGCATTTCAAGCAACCCCTTCAGTTACATACGCTCTCTGCTGATGACGGCCGAAAGCCAGAAACACGTGTCCAGAGATATGCACTCGCTGCACCTACCTTAGGTGAAAGACTTTCTACAGCGATACGGCACTTGCTGCACCTACTAAGGGTGAATAATTTTTTGAAAAATTCTTGCTATTTATATTTAAATGACTGCATTTACCATGATGCCTTGGGGCTATTTTCCGCTTGAATGCAAGGCAGTGTGCTCCCTTTTTCTTTTTAGATAAATATGGTAAGGCTATGGTGTTCAATGAGCGACCATAGACTGGCTGGACTTTGGCCTCGCTCATATTCTATCACTAGGCTGCTCAGAATATCATACAGCTACAGACACATGGTCCTGCTGGATCACGCAGGGTTAACTCAAGACATATGTGCCACCCACAATGTGCAGACCCTCTTCTCTTTGCTTCACCAACTAAAATCTGACATACAAGCAGTGGCATCTTTATAGACCCACCACAGCATTTGACTCCCTAGAGTCGGAATTTCTGTATGCTGTATTAGGCAGGATGGGCATCCCACCTGCCTACTTAGCATAGATTCCCATGCTATATACTAGGCATTCCACCAGAGTACGACTGAATGGACTCTTGTCCGACCCACTGGACATAGGAATGGGAACACGTCGGGGATGCCCACTGGCAGCATTGCTATAGAGAGGCATGTAGTTCAGCTCCTGCTATTTAATA
This sequence comes from Pleurodeles waltl, assembly GCF_031143425.1. Lineage (NCBI taxonomy): Eukaryota > Metazoa > Chordata > Amphibia > Caudata > Salamandridae > Pleurodeles > Pleurodeles waltl. Next base: position 1,116,673,237 of record NC_090445.1, read on the forward strand.
AATTCCCTATATGCCGACAATATTACCATAGCGGGAACACCATGTCCAGAACCTAAGCCCGGCCATACCGCAGATTCACTGTGTTTAAGCAATAGCAGGATTTCCAACATTGGAACAAATCCACCATTTTCTCATTGACACCTGGGACACAGAACTGCACAGTGACTTCTTCCTCCCATGAAATCAAGCCTGGTTCAGATATCTGGGAATATGGGTCAGCTCTGATAAAACATTTATGATAACTGAAAACAATGAAAGAGCCATCAGCAAAATTGAAGACCAAATCAAGAGATGGACCTCTCTGTCCATTTCATGGGTGGAACTTAATTAATGAAAATGATTGTCCTACCCAAATTACTGTACCTTTTTATAACATGTCCATACCCCAAAATAAACACTTAAAAATGCTCAGGTCACACATGATCACATTGGCATGGGCAGGTGGTTAGCCCAGGGTTAACCGTGAAACCTTAACATTACCATATGAGCAGTGGGTACTGGTTGCCCCAGACTTAGAACTATATTATTTTTGCACACATGCACAATATGCATACTTTTAGGCACACCGCCTGTTGTGAGTGCCACTTCCAATCTAGGTCCTCTGACTGCATTAATTGGGTATGCCCCTTGATGTATGCGCTGAAAAATACTTAGTTATTTGGCACACAATAATCATAGGAGGGAATCCAAAAATGCTTGCCTATCCAGTTTTTTTAAGTCCCTTTACAACAGCTGTGTCATTATCCTTCCATACCCAGGAATCGTCTACCCCATGTAAGGCACTAGTGCTGCTTAATACACTCCCCTTGACCAAACATATAGTCACTAGACTATATGCAACATTGAAGTTGTGGCCCCTGTAGCCCTACCACACCCTAGAAATAAATGGGCGTTCATGTTGAGTACAACACTTCCAGACAAAGAATGGCAATTCTATTGCAACCAGTATGGTCTGCTGTCTCCAAATGGCAGATTGCGTCTCATGCATTTCAAATTCCTGCACTATGTATATAGTACTTGTTAGACCTGACAGCAATAGGGTGGTCTTTCCCCAACATTTTGCCTGTGTCCCTCCACTTTTCTGAACTCATTTTTGTTGGTTTTAGGACTCTGCGCCTTTTACCACTGCTGACCAGTACTAAAGTGCTTGTGCTCTCTCCCCTAAACATGGTAACATTGGCTCATACACAGTTGGCATATTTCATTTACTTATAAGTCCCTAGTAAAGTGCAGTAGATTTGCTCAGGGCCTGTAAATTAAATGCTACTAGTGGGCCTGCAGCACTGATTGTGCTCCCACATAAGAAGCCCCTTAACCATGTCTCAGGTCTGCCATTGCCAGGCCTGTGTGTACAGTTTCACTGATGCTTCGACTTGGCATTTAATACTACATGCCAAGCCTTAACTTCCCCTTTTCTTACATATGTCACCCCTAAGATAGGCCCTAGGTACCCAGAGGGCAAGGTGCTATGTAAGTAAAAGACAGGATGTGCACTGAAATGTTTTTACATGTCCTGGTATTGAAACCCCCCCAAAGTCGTTTTTCTCTACTGTGAAGCCTGCTCCTCTCATTGGTCAGCATTAGAGATCCCTTTATATGCTTTTAAGTGGTAATTTCTGATCTGAGAGGAATAGACTTGTCATATTTGGGAGTGAGAAATCCTATTTACTGGTGAAGTTGGATTCTACATTACTATTTTAAAAGTGCCACTTTTAGAAAGTAGGCATTTCTCTGCACTTCCGGTTATCTGTCCTTTACAGCCTGTCTTCAATCCCCATCTGGTCTATGCTGGTTGACAAATCCTCTTGTGCATTCCAGCCAGACAGCCTTAAACACAGGACCCTCAGATGCATCTGCATTCATCTGCATATTGATGGGTCTCCCTGGACAGGAAGGGTGGAGGGGCTCTCTCTTGCAGTTTAAAGGTCAGTGGCCTGCCCTCACACAAAGGACTGATAACCCCCCACAGGGCTGGGATGAAAGTGGAACCTTTTTTCTTCTCAAATAAGTCTTTTTCATTGAACGGAACAAAGAAGGAGCATCAATACACAGGACCACATGGTCATGCCAAAGAACTCATAAGTGCAGTGAGTACTGCATTACAAACAACAACCCATTGCACTCCTCCCATTTAAACAATTCCCTTTCCCGCCACCCTCCCCACTTGTGCATTTGTGAAGGCAGTCCCTATTTGGTGAAGATATAAGGTGTAGTGGAGACAGTCAGCTATACTGTTATCTGAGAAGGTGACAGTGAAGAAATAGGAGTATCGCCTTTTGGTCAGTTTGGTGTGGAATGTTCGACAGGTGAGGGGGGATGTTGATCAAGATAATGTAACATCAATGCCCACGCTTGCAGGTCCTCTTCTAGTTTAGTATCTAATCAAACATGTTTCATTCGTATTTTTTCTGCAGTAGCCCATTTGTTTATATCTCTCAACCATGTCTTTTGGTGGGGGGTTTTAACGATAACAAGTGGATAGCTATGCAACATTTCACTAAGGTGAGGCACAACAGGTTAAACTTTCTAATAAGCTTTTTAGTGGCGGGTGCAGGCAAAAGGCCTAATATAATTTGCCTCATTGTTGGTTGAAGCCTCCACTCTGGAGCTCTATGAATACCGTTGAGGATCTGCCTCCAATGTGATAAGGATGAGCAGAAAATCTGCATTAGGAGTGAGGTATTTCTGGTGCAGGAATTTATATTGTATGAGTTTGAAGCGAGAATTAGAGCTAACCAGACGTAACCCCATATGAATGCGTGCCCAGTCTCTCTCAGAGATAGGTTCTGGGATTTCTGCTTCCCATTGTGCCTGCACTCGCTGTTGCTCCCCTGTGAGGTCATCACATAATGCTTGGTATTTTATCTGAAATAAGGTGTCTACCCCCTGCCATCATAAGGAGTGTGTACAGCATGGCCGAGTGGGCAGGGCTTCTGGGAAGGAGGGCCAGCACTCCCTCGCTGTAGCTTAGATCTTACTGTATTGTAGGAACTGCTCCAGCCCGAGGCAGAAGGTGTCAAATGCGTCCACCATTGTTATAAATCTCCCATCCTGATATAGGTTGCCCAGGGTAGCGCAGCCCCCGTCTTTCCAACGTTGGACCGACATGGAGGCAACTATTTTACGAAATGATTGTAGCGCCCAGAGGGGCATGTCTGGGGCGTATGGAGCTTGACGGATTATTCTTTTCATAGCGCTTTCCCAGACACTCGCCACCTGCGGTATCAGGTATGGGGTTTCCTGGGGAATCCCATAACTATGCATCAATAGAGCTGGTAGCTCTTCCTCTAAATGCGAGCCTCGCAGTAGTTCTTTTTCCCAGGAGTCTTCCAGGTCCAATCATCCTATGCGTTGTTGGAGATGTCTGGCCATATAAAAAAGCTCTATAGTAGGACCCTCCAGTGCTCCTTTTTTCCCCACGTCCGTTGCAGTATGGAAAGACTGGTACATTTCCATGTGTCTGTCCATAGTAAATCTATGATGATACTATTAATTTCTTTGAAATTCTCCCTCGAGATAATATAAAATGAACCCTGGAGGGTGCAGAGGCAGCAGGATCATCTTGGTGACAGCAATCCGTCCCATAGGAGACAGGGGCAGCCCCGCCAAAATTTTACAGAAGTCCATAGCCCCTGTTTCACCATCCCTACATTTATGTCAAGCTAAGATTATGCAACGGGTGCTAGACGAATCCCTAGGTACCAAATGTTGGTAAGCTCCCAGGATATCATTAGCAGAGGGAGCCCCTCCTGTGGGCAGCCCACTAGGGAGCCCAGGGGGTGTAGTCTAGATGTGGCGGAATGAACCTTAAGACACCAAACATTTTGAAAGTCCAGTATCTTGGACATAAGGATGGGAACTGACACGGTTGGATCGCGTAGGTAGACCAGAGGGTCACTAGCATAAAGGGAGATACACATGAGTGGTCTCCCCCACGGTACACCCCAGGGATGTAGGGTTTGTTGGAGGTGTTTGGCTAGGGGCTCCATCGCCAGCACGAACTGGAGTGGCGAGAGGGCGCAGCCCTGCCTTGTTTCCCTACCCAGACTGAATAGGGCGTGCACTTCCCTTCCAGTTTTCACTCGAGTGCAGGGGTCGGTATTAAACCGTTGAACCCACTGTATAAATTTAGGGCCAATCCCATCCTTTTGCATTACCTGTCATAAATATGACCAGTTCAGGGAGTCAAAGGCCATCGCTATATTCAGTAACGCGAGGGCTGATTCCTACAGGTAGGAGTATGTAGAATGATAAACATGGTCCATTTGACGTATATTATGCAGGGTGCTGCGTTTAGGGATAAATCTCATTTGGTCAGAATGTATCAGCGATGGAAGACAGGGAAGAAAATGAGAGGCCGGGACACCAATAAGCAGCTTAACATCAATATTTAATAGGGAGATGGGTCTGTAGGCTGCGGGGGGTGGTGGGATCCTTACTCAGTTTGGGGGGCATTTTTATAATGGCCTCTCGCATGGCGAGGGGAAGCAGACCCCGGTGCAATGATTACGCATAAACCTCTAGCAATTTATCCACTACTGTATTGGCATATTTACGATAAAACTCGGAGGGGAAGCCATCGCTCTCGTGGCCTTTGATGTTTTTATGGAGCATATATCGCTGCGGTCAACTCTTCTCTGGTAATGGGCCTATCCAGTTTTTCACGAGTATCCATGGAAATTGTAGGGAGTGATATTGAGGACAAGTAGTCCAAGATGGCATCCTCACCTCGCAGAGGAGGAGGGTCATAGCAGTGGCTAATATGTGAACGAAAGACCTTGTTGATTGCTGTTAATGTATGCACTACCTGTCCTGTAGTTGAAGGGGAAACTTATGCACTTCACAACCACTCTTTGAAGTTTCCTCCACTTCAAAGGTACTTTTGGGTATGCATTCTGAGTCTGTGACTCCACCAATTCAGACACTTCTGGACCTACAACTGGACTCTGTCAGAGGGACTGCCTAGCTGCCCAAAGTATTCATCTGGACTGCTTTGCTGGAAAGACTGCTGGCCTACTTGTTGCCCTTCAGCCTGCTGACCCCTGACTCTGCTGGAAGGACTCTGCCTTCCTCCAAAAGTGCTCTCCAAGGGCTTGGATTGAGCTTGCCTCCTGTTCAGAGGTCTCAGGGCTATCAGAGACTTCACCGAAGAGAAGAAAATCCAGCACATCAAAAAAGTGATACTGATACAGTGCCTGCAAAATTTGACGCAATGGCTGCCGGATTGACGCAGCTCCTGCATCACGGTTGAAAATTCACCACATTGTCTGCTCGATCGATGCAGCACCTGTTGCCTCTTCTTAACGTGTTCTGGACTTTCCACACATCGTCCCTGGGCATCAAAATATCCTTGCACCGCAGTGAGGAACCAAGACTGCGCTCCTGGAAATAGGCACTGCACCGTACCGTGTGGAAATAATCGATGTATCACCTCTGCTGCGTCAGACAATCTGATACATCCCTTTATTTTCCGACACATCTGCTCTACTGTCCTCTGCATTGTTATTTTTTACGCATCCCAGGTACTGTGTGTTAAAAGGATACAACTACTGATTCTTGTAAATAAAGACTCACTTAAACCTTTACAAAGTGATATCATGACTTGTACATATTGGATGTTTGTCATTTTGTTCTTATTTTATTCAGATAAATATTATCTATTTACCTAAACTGGTGTGGAGTACTTTTTGTGGTGTTTTCACCGTGCTACTGTATGAGTTATTGTATAGTTGTCTTCTAAGTTAAGCCTGTCTGCTCTTTGCCAAGTTACCAGAGGGTGAGCACAGGATAATATAGGTTATGTTGTGACTTACCCTTACTAGGATTGTGATCCCTACTTGGACAGAGTACATACCGCTGCCTACTAGAGACCCAATTGCTAACAGTACTCCATTTAATGCTAACAGGATACAACTACCCATCTACCTCTACTCGTTCATGATGCTGCTCTTCCAGTGCCAATTTCATGCATTTAACATGGGAAGATTACAAACTACTGATGTTTTTGAGAGACTATCCTCTGTGACTAATGTTAAGATATCACCCTCTCCCAAAGCTCCCCTATTAGGGTGCACCATTCAGATCCCACCCACAGTCCTGTATTTTTCACTTTCATTGTGTTTTTGTTTGCAAAAAGAAGGGTACCTCGTGTATGGACCCACAACCAAGGCTGACCTAACATACTGCAATGAACAGCTGAAGATACATAATTCTACTCTTCTGCCAAACAGTCCTAAAGATATTTGACAACCAATGAAGATGTAACTGAACAGTGCTTCACCTTCCATTTAGATATTCATGATGACCGCTGTTTAAGTAAATTCTATTTTTCATGTAATAATATGATTAGGATATCATTATTGGGTGCATGTATAAAAATGGTATGAGACTTAACTTGGTAAAGTGTACCTGTCATCCAAATGTCACCCCTCCAGTTTGAAAGGCTGGTGTGAGCACAACTATGCCAGGGACTCTGTCTTGAAATAATCAATATTTTCAATACCACATGACTGCTGAGTGGACTGCATAAGGGGTCTTGTGCAAGAGTAATGAGGGTTATGTCTGTACTGCCTCTACTGTCATGTAACTGGTTGTAATAGTAAAACACTAACAAATTACATGTAAAACTAAATACATTGTATGAGTTTGAGTGTAACTTTTGTGATTCTCTGGAAGTATATAGATAGTGGCAGAAATATTAAAATCTTTTGCTCAGTGTTTTTTTTTTTTTTTTAAATGATGAGTTGCCTTTGAATAGAATGCACCAGACTGAGTACGAAAGTACACCTTCCTTCTTCTGTCTCTTCCCCGTGGAATTAGAGGCACTATTCTCAAAGTCAAAGAATATCAACCTTTTTACTGTGTTTGTCAGCCATGCTATTGTGACACTGGGAATGCAGGGTGGCTTTGTACTGTCTGTTAGTGATCCAAACTGATATTCCCAGTTGACACAGGTTGTGGTCTGGCAAGGACGGGAAGTTTCAGATTAACCTCTAGGAACTGAAACTGATTTTCTTGACATTCATATCTCTTCTTCAAGGGTAAGCCAATTTAATTCTGCCTCCATGTTCTACATCATCATGCAAGTAGATACTCATTATCGTTGGCTCCTCTCACTGCTGCTTGAGTGCTTAAACTGAAAATTAATATGCAAGAATTTCTTTGTTATGAATCACGATCACAGACTAGCCAGTGGGCAGATATACTAATTGGAAGACTTCACTATTCTCCAGTCTAGTAGAAGCTAAACCACAAGATTTTCTGATGTATAGTTGGCAGACCCAAAGGAAAGACTTCTTGTTTAACTTGTGGGGAGTGATTTTATGACTGTATTCCCATGACAATTATTTTTAAGACCTTACAAAAGGTCATTACATTGCCTACTCCTAACTCTGTGTCCTATGTGAGTAGAATGGATTGATTCTCCAATCTGTTACATTGCGTTTTAGGTAAGTTTTGTTATTGAAGAACTAACATTTTCTAATACAAGTCTAAAGCTCTCTGTGTAATTGTAAGTGTGGAAGTATTCTTACAGGAAACAGTTCAAAAGTAAATGGGAGCGGTTCTTGTGTTAATCCTTGGATCAGGAAGTAGATCCTTTTGCGTTACTAGTCATCTCTTTTATATCTTCTGTAGCAAGAGCAGGAATTATGGTAGACTCATGTTAACACTATGGTCCTCATTACGAGTTGGCCACATCTAATTGTGGGATTCTGGTGAGCCAGATTCTCTCAATCCGGCAAGTATTCTTGCACCTTAATGATTACAAGCTTTAGTCCACAAAATGGAAATAACTGTGCCAACCTCTAAATAACAGGTGAAAATGAGCATGCCCCCCCCCCCAACCACACCCCCCGGCCTCGGACTATCTCACTGGTACTTAATACTCTTTCTGAACAGTAGGTAGATATTAGTGAGAGAGGTGATGGGCAAGGCAGATCGGGTGTTTTTGGTGAGGGGAGCATTGCATGCTCTTCCTGTCATGCTGGAGGGGTGTGCTAGACCTCATGTCTAAGCAAACTACCTCCTAAAATACTGCAGTTACTTTATAGAGTTGACTGAATAATTTATTACTCACCTTCAGTGGTTCTTGAGTTATGAGTGTCCTGGTGAGCATGAGAAAATGTGACCATTTGAGAACTATGGGGACCCCTTAATTGGCTTCCAGTTATGAAAAGGGTTAAAGTTCAAAGAGCCCGTTCTGCGCTTAAACTTAACAATAATTTCTATTTCCTGTCCTCAGTAACTCCTTCTTTATATTGATGGCCAGTATTTTGAGACAGTTCATTCCATCTAAAGTGCTATTTTGTTGTTTTTACGAGTATTCCTATAAAGCAAAATGAATTTCCAGTGAGCAGGTGCCCATCTTGTAGTGCTCTAGGGCTACCACATTGGCTTTTCCTGATGCTTTTCTCAAGAAGACCTATGCAACTTATGCACGTTTTTCACATGTTCTCATCTTATCTATGAAAATTGTTCCAATTATTTAATGGTCGAGAATTGGAATGAGAGTGATCAAAATGATCTATAGGGTGGATCAAATATTGTTTACTTCTTGCTATCCGCCCTTCACCACAGCAAAGCAGCTTTCCACCATAATTTACGTACACCTTGCTCCTTTTGAATGATGGTGCAATACTGAGTTGATTCACTCCATATTTATTAGAACTGTAAGGAAAAAGGGGAAATCTGTGGTATTCGAGGTACTGCACACTTCTACATCCTACTGATTAATGAGTAATGCTATGTTACTGTATAGCTCAAGTGTGGTAATGCCTCATTAAATCACAGACATACCAGGACAGGTTGCTAGAAGCAAAAGACTGGTGATAAGTTCCTTGGGTTAAAACCAGAAAAGTTTGTGGGAAATGTATGAAAATAATATTTAACTCAAATCATGGTCCAGTAAATCCTGTATCCAGAGGTAGTACCGCAGTTGCTTATTGCAGCAATACTGCTATGTCATGAAATCAATCCTGGATTTACTATATAGCACAGAAATAGTGACTTTTTCCTGGATTGAGTGTAGCATTGTGTTCCAGTGGGACTGCCTTAAGTATTGTGTTTTGATCCTCACCTCCTGCATTGAACCCATTTAGTGTGTCATTTTCATTAGACCAACTGAAATTTCCAAACCGATCTAATCGGAGCCCTGAGACTGCCTTATTTAGCGTGGCCTGGTTCTTAACAGGACATTGAACTCTGCCATAGGTTGAGCATTCAAGTCCTTTACATCTCACACAATTACAAAAATGATGAATTCTTCCCCTCAATTTCTCAAGATTTTATAGTATTCTGTTTTTTTAAAGCTCCTTCAACAATCCGAGGTGCTATGCCGCGGTTTGTCACAGATTGCACTGTGGCTGTGACATCAATGAATCTCACTTTTTCTCCTCTCTCCTTTTATTGCAATGCAGGAATGACTGTGAGAAGTTGTTTCACCAGCGAACCAACACTGTTCCCTTCGAACTGGTACCAGAGGATGCTAGTAGTGGATCTGTCTCTTTAAGGGTGCTGAAGCCAATGGAAGCAGTGGAGCTTGATCTGGAGACTGTGTATGAAAAGTTCCACCCTTCAGTTCAGTCTTTCACCGACAGCATTGGTCACTACTTCAGTGGTGAGCGACCTAAAGGCATCCTGGAAACAGAGGAGATGCTGAAAGTTGGTTCTACAGTCACAGCCGTGGGAGAGGTGGTCTTGGACCATGAAACCATCAAGCTTCAGCCACCCAAAACTGGGATGCAGTACCATCTGAGCAGCTTGGATTTCCAATCACTACTACAAAAGCAGGAATCTCGAATGAGGATCTGGAAGGTGCTCACCCTAGCCTTTGGGGTGGCCACTTGCACCAGCCTCTTCTTCATTCTGCGGCGACAGTACTTGCTGTACCGTGAAAAACGACGACGGAAGGAATTTCAGAACCTGTTTCAGGAAACTCAGTCACAACTCCAGCGTGATGGTTACCCGGAGAATGAGGAGACAATGAAGAATATCTGCATTGTCTGCTTCAGTAACAGCATCTCATGTGTGTTTCTAGAGTGTGGCCATGTGTGCTCCTGTCACACCTGCTACCATGCATTAGTGGAGCCCAAGAAATGCCCCCTGTGCCGTTCACTAATCACTCGTGTGGTACATCTCTATAACAGCTGAGTGTCTCTTTTACCGTTCATACTGCTCCTATGATTTTACTGTGAGTATTGAACTCACCAAGTATGCTATGCTTTAGCAGTGACAATAGCTTTATGTCCTCAATTAAGGCTTGTCAGATAAGAGATTTATACCCCTAATCCTGCGTCTCACAAGTTAATTCTGAAACAGTTCTTTCTTGATGGAGTGTCTCCCCTTAGTTGATTAGGCTAAAAACATAGGTGGTCATTACAACCTCGGCGGTCTTTTAAGAAGACCGCCAAGGGACTGCCATGCGGAAGACCGCCAGTAGTGGCGGTTTGCCGCTCAGCGTATTATGACCGTTGGCTGCCCTCTGTCATTTTTCCGACGGAGAGCCGCCAACAGCCATACTTGCGGGTGGCGGGGAAGTGGAGGTTGCTCCACCTCCACGCCAACAGAACACCGCCCAGCTAATCACGTCCTGTGATTCTGCGCGGCGGTGTTCTGTTGGCGGTGTGGTGTTGGCGGAGCTGCCCCCATGGCTCCCGTCCCCTCCCGGCGGATCGACGGAACAGGTAAGTCGATCGTCCGTTAGGGGAGGGGGTTGGGGGGTGTTGTGTGTTGTGTGGGTGCATGGGGGTGTGCGTCTGTGTATGTAGGGGGGGTGTGTGAGTGCGTGTATGCTTGCGGGGGTGTTGCGTGTTTCGGGAATGTGTGCGTGTCTGTATGGATGTCTGTATGGATGTGTGCGTGAATGTGGGTGTACGTGTCTGACTATGTGTGTGGATGTTGGAATGTATGTTGGTGTGTGTGCGTGTATGTGTGTTGGTGGTGAGTGCGTGCGTGTCGGGTGTGTATGTGTAAGGTAATGTCGGGGGTCGGGGTGGGGAGGGGGGCCCTGCCACCTTTGGGGGGTGGCAGGGGTGGTGAGGAGTGTAGGGGAGGGAGTCGGGGTGGGGGAGACCCCTATCAGTGCCAGGGAAGGAATTCCCTGGCACTGATAGTGCTTACCGCCATGGATTTCATGGCAGTTCCTACCGCTGGAAATCCCCGGCGGTAAGCTGGGTCACAATACCGGCGGCGGTATTGTGACGCCTGCCGGCCCAGCGTTCATCTCCGCCCTGGCGGGCGGAACGGAGAAGCGGCTGATGACCATGGCGGTGACCGCCATGGTCATAATACTAAAAAAAAGACCGCCAGCCTGTTGGCGGTCTTACTGCCGCTTTAACACCGTCCGCCAGGGTTGTAATGACCCCCATAATGTCTTAAGAGCGTATAGCGCACCCAATATTCAAATGGAGATAGCGTTGCCCCTTACACTTTGTGTTCATTGCTTCCCATCAGATTGGACCACTGTGAGCATTATCTTTGCATTGAGTGCTATTCCAAAAGTGTGATTTTTTTTTTTTTTTTTAGATTATCCTTACTGGATCTGAACAAATATGTGTTGCTCTTGGCTGCAGAACAAAGACATTGTTTCTGGATTTTGCATGAAGGTAGCACACTTGATTATGTTGAATTAAGTGATAGATTCCTGGCTTTTTGGTCAAGTGGTGCGTGGTGGAGGTAAGGGCATATCAATGTTTAGTCTTCTGAGAAAGTGTGTTAGTTTTTTAATGCCTGTGGGTTTCATTAAGCTATCAGATAAGCTACCCTAGATTTGCTCCTTTTAATCTGATTCATGTAAAGTATGAGCATATCAAACCGATGTTACAGGACCCTTTCTCACCAGTCCAAGGTGGGTAAATGATGACTTAGCCTGGACTTTGTCTCCTTGTGGCTGAGGTCCTGGGGAGGGGTGCAAACTGTAAATATGACTTCAAATAAAAAAGGAATTCTAGTTTCCCTGTGTTCATTTTGGAATCTCATTTATAACACACTTTGGGGGTTATTCTAACTTTGGAGGAGTGTTAATCCGTCCCAAAAGTGACGGTAAAGTGACGGATATACCACCAGCCGTATTACGAGTTCCATAGGATATAATGGACTCGTAATACGGCTGGTGGTAAATCCGTCACTTTTCCGTCACTTTTGGGACGGATTAACACCTCCTCCAAAGTTAGAATAACCCCCTTTATGTTCTGGAGAGCTAGGAGGCCTCATTACAAGAATGGTAAGCAGGATTATGTTATCGCTGTCTGCAGTCACTGTGGTGTGGCCCCACCTTTGTAGGTCTTGTGTACAGACAGTTGTAAGTGTTTGTTGCAATGAACAACGCACAAGTGATTTCGGGCTAGACACTTACTCATGTTTAGAGGGCTTTATTGTCTAACTCACTTCTCTGCACCCGATTCAATGGATTTCTTCCATCTTCTTTTTTTTTTTCCTGACCAAAGAATATTTCGATCACCCAGTGTTTTGATGGCATGGCATGTTTCTTTCAACTGCCAACATGAGATCTTGCATTGCAGTGCATGTGAGAGACTTTTCTCTTCCTCGCTATCTCTGTGCCACCTCCTTTCCTCATGCTGCTGTCCATTATAAACTGCTCTCCTCTGAGCCTTTGTCCCTGAAACCCTTTCATATTCTGAATGTTGCCGTCTGCTGTATCAATGGGCAGCCATCTTAAAATAGGTCTTTAACTATTCAGAAATGTCTGTCTATGATTGTCCGTGCGCAAACATGCACAGCTGGTATTTTTCAATTGCTTTTCTTTTTATGAAAATGCATTCAAATATTGCTGATGCAGATGCAAGCTCTACCATCGATTTTTAATGGAATTTCTTAAGTCATTAGAAAACTAATTGAAGGGTGCCTACTGTGCATACATACTCGCATCCATGGTGTGGCCATCTTTGAATAGATGTTTTTAAACATAAAACACTGTACAAAGGTGGCTGTTGCATGTTTGGACACACATCAGCCATCTAGGGAAGGAAAGCATTGTGAAAGGCAGTAGGTTTCACAGGCTATTGGCTTTGCCAAAGCTTGCTTCAAATGCATAAGGAGAAGGTAACCTTTAGGCATGTTACATAGCAGTAAAAGGAAGCTACTAACTAGCTCAGTCTCCAGGACCTGTATCACAATAAGGTAGTACTGTTATTGGTAATTTAAGACATGGGCTCTGACTTACTTATGGGCTTACTGGAGTCCAAAACAGTTGAAGGGCTGAAGTAGCAATATTTTAGCACTTTAGGGCCAAATTATGATTTTGCAAAACTCGGGGCTGTTTACAGCACGTGGTGAATACCATTAACCCAGAGAGACGTTTTTACTAGATTCAATACTATTATGTGTTTATGCTCTGAGAATGTGGAATAACATGCAGAAGTGATACTTATTGCACCAAAATCCTCTTTTGGCCTCTTTTACTGGTACCCCCCCCCCCCCCCCCCCCCCCCAACATATATTTTGCAACATGTCAGGAGAAAAAAACTAATGCTTGCACAGGGATTGAAATTTATGCCTGACTTATTACCAGGCCCTAGGCCTAGGGAAATGGGAAATGGTTATTTGCCTCTTAACTTGAAGGAAATCAGCAGTTTTCGGCTGAAGATGTAGCAGCATTTGTAGGTACATCAGTAGTAATTACATAGCAGGACACAACAAAATAACATAAAGCAAAATTTCATGACAAAAAACTAACCGGGCACAGTAAAAAATAATGTAAAACAATAGCACAGTGGAGTAATAGAGACTAAAACACAAAAGCTAAAAGAAAAACCACAACATATAACAATCATAAAGAAAATGAAATGCCTCAACAAATAGCCTTGTAACACAATACCACCCCTACAAATCTGTTTTCATGATATGATGGTAAAATCTGTATGAGCCAAATACTGCCTCACCTTCTCCCATTGAAATGTGTTTGCCCAATCACAAATATTTTGTGATTAGGCCATTGGCCCCCTGCCCCAAGGCAGTCAAAATCCCCCAGCTTTTCTTGATTTAACCTCTTCCGTGCAAAAACGAAGCTGTTCTCTGAATCTTGACTGTTCTGTAGCATTCCTTTTTAACAGCAATCACTACATGCACAGTTCCAGCGACCAATCTAAGCTACCAAAGCCGAATCTATCTTGCAGGGGTCGGAATCTTTACTTTGCAGTGTGGCTCCATCTAGTGATCTGTATAACATTTTCCCCAAACGATTCAAAATCACATTTCCCAGTCGCAATATCGTCTCTGGAAACTGAAAAATCTCCACTCGTTTCCTGTTTCTCAACCATCTGCCTTTGGGGCCCACATTGATGTTTCTACCTAACCACCTCTCGCAGAAAATATAATGGATAAAGTGGGAGTGCAGCAAACTCCGGTAGCTCCCATCCCAGCCTTGGTTCCAATAAAACTGTTGATAAAATGCATGCCTTTATTTTACAAGTGTCTCCAGTACGTGCTGTGTACACTGCCACACACTGACAGGCTGCTGGAGTAGGACTAGGAAATGCTGCTCAGGGCTTCAAAATGGTTAAATCTTACGATCACTTTAAAATGTGCTGGTACTTGTTCGATCATCTGGGAGATATTTGCCTTGTGTTGCCCAGGAGTGTTGGTATTCATTAACTTAACTCAATAGGGGATTCTCAATGGTGGCCCGTAAGTGCCAGTGCTGATTTTCTTACCCCGGAAGTAGATTTTCTGTCCTTTGCAGTAAGTGCTGTTACTTGTTCTCTTACGTCAGAGGGAGCTTTCCAGTAAATGCTGAAACTTGTTCACTATCTTCAGAACGAGTTTCTCTGTTCTGTATGGCAAGTGCTGGTACTCATTTGCTCACCTTGGAGATAGATTCTCTGTGCTCTCCTTTAAGTGATGGTACTTGTTCGCTCTCCTAGGATGGAGATTGTCAGTGCAGCCCAATAAGTGCTGGTAATGGTTTGCTCACCTTCGAGGCAGATTCTCTGTGCTATCCAGCACATGCTTCCAGTATATGCTCACCTTGGAGTGCCACTCTCATTGTTGCCCTTTAAGTGCTGAACCCCCTAGCTCACCTCAGAGGGTGATTCTCAGTGCTGTCAGGAAAGTAAATTGCTGCTTATTGGTGGACAAAGCTGACGGACAATTGTACCTCATATTGCAGCTGTAGTATCAGAAAAGCAATGGTTCTGCCTAATAATTTAGTCAGTTGGGATATAGTGTAACATATATTGTCTGTCTTCCATCCAAACAATGGTCTGTCTGTGTCTTGACTTAACTCTGCCACTGAAACTTTATAGTGGCTGTTAGATCTGACCTTTCTACCTACCTCCTCCACTTTTCTGACCTCGTTTTTTCTGGCTTTAGGACTGTGCACTTTACCACTGCTAACCAGTGCTAAAGCGCTTGTGCTCTCTCCCCTAAACATTGTAATATTGGTTTATCCCTAATTGGCATATTTAATTTACTTGTAAGTACCTGATACTCTGCACTACAGGTGCCCAGGGCCTGTATATAAAATGCTACTTTTGGGCCTGCAGCACGGATTGTACCACCCACTTCAGTAGCCCTCCAACTATGCCCCAGGCCTGCCATTGCAGAACCTGTATGTGCAGTTTTACACTGCCATATGGATCTGAAAAAAAGTAACCTTTTGCCAGGCCGAAACCTTCCCTTCCTGTACATATAAGTCACCTCTAAGGTAGGCTCTCAACAACCTAGAGGCCAGGGTGCAATATATTTAAAAGCAGGACTTGTACTTTTAAGTGGTACATGTCCTTGTAATGAAAAACTACCAAAGTAATTTTTTTAACTCTCTCTGCCGCAGGATAACATTGGGATTACTATATTATATTTTATAAGTGTAATTCACAATCTGGAAGAGATTTGTTCTGCTGTTCCCATGCCTGGGTGAGAAGGACTTGACTTGCATCACTTGAATCCTGAGTGATTCCAGGGTCCAGCTGACTGGTCTCCTTATCTGAAGTCTCAGGACATAAGACTTCCAGTCAACCTACTTCTGCACCTGGACTCTGCCAGTTGTGTGTCTGTCCTGCCAAGTGGTGCCACCCCAGTCCAGAACCAACGCATCCGCTGTCAACCCAAAGCATTGCCACCACTGTATGGATCGGAATCTGCACATCGCTCCTGTTGCGCAGATCAGAACTGGTGCATAGCTCCTGTTGCTTGGATCCGAACTGGTGCATCACCTCTGCTGCGAGGCCCGACTCTGATGCATCGCTGCTCTTGCATCGCCTCCAGACCCGCCACTGCTTGGAACCGACTCATGGCTGTCGTTGCGTGGAGAGAATTGCCGCACTGCCTGTACTACGTGGGGATAATCAATGCATCTCTACTATGGGAATCTACATAGGCATATTGCTTCTGCTGCACCCCACATCTTCCATGTCAACGCAACCAAGATTAAGGTACTTTTATTCCACCGGCCTCACTGGATCCCTGTATCCAGCCCATGCTTCATCTCGGTTGGCCTGAACTTTTGACTAGATACCAGCCTGGTATGACAAGATATCCCGGTTAGCACTTCTTTTCTTATAAGTGATATTTTATAGTTTAATCTTTAAAAATTAATATCTCAAGTTCTACTTATAGGATGGTTTCTGTTTTGGTCTTTTTTTATTTATTAAATTTAAGTTCTATTTTTCTAACCTGGTTTGGAATCTCTTTGGGGGGGGTTTTAACTGTTTTGCTATTTATAGCGTTGCCCAAATGCTTAACACTCTGCCTCTAAGATAAGTTTGGCTGCTCTGTACCAAGCTACCAGAGGATGAGCATAGTTTAAATTAGGGTTTGCCTGACACTTAGCCTGACTAGGATTGTGGTTCCTGCTTCATCAGGATGCGTACCTCTGTCAACCAGAAACTCAAGTTCAAACAATCGCCTTAATGAACAATTGTCTAGTCTGTTTTTAATTATCAAATAAAACAAGTTTTCCTGTTGCTTTATTAAATACCATGGTTTCACCGTGAATAGGTTTGTCCTGATCTCACTGGATAGAAATTGGTGACTGCTGTCTCTCTCTCTCTCCTCCCCAATAATTAATGTACTTTTGTGAATAAAAAAAACAGCAGTGCAAATACCAAGGGGCCTGGAATTTTAAGGTCTCTGCTCCCAGAAAATGTAAGCCATATGGAAAAGAAAATACCTATTTTAGGTTACCAAAAACCTATAGTGGCCTTTTAGTTCACCCATTTCTTGACGTTGGTTGGCCTTATTGTCTCATTTGCTTATTTCTTATTCAGTGGCTTTCCTTGTCCATCTTGTGTTTGTATTCCCAACCTCCCTCCCTGTACTTGTTTTTTCTGTATTTGTATTCACCCACCTTTAAGGAACTACATCTTTCTTTTTGTTTGAGAGTGCATATGTTTTTTTAGCTCTTTCCCCTGTGCCCTTTTCCTTTATTAAATCCTACCCTGCTATTTTTTGCTGTCTCTTTTCCCCCATTGTACACTGCATGCCTTCTGCTACCCAGGCTCCATATTAAATTTGAAACTGTGTCATCCCACTTTGTTGCTACTTCCCGCCCCTCATTCAACCAACTCCTCCATTCACCTCACTACTCCCACACTTTAAAAAATATATATATTTTATTTATTTACTTTGTTTGGAGGGCAAGGCAGCAAATTGCTGATGACCCAGGTATGTGGCAACAAAATGACACGTGCCTACAGAATGATGCTGCCAGCAGTGGCCACGTCATTATGCCTTTTATCCCCTCAACGCATGCTAACTAGAATAGGCCGAAAACAATGTGCAGTACTGTTCTGAATCTCCAAGATGCTTTGGCAAAATCATTAGGTCCCACAGTTAAGACCAGTTGGCTTGGCCAATGCTTACTTATAATTGATGTTTCCAACCCATTAACGATCAACAGAAAAAGAGTTTTAAGAAACAACAATGAGAGAGATCTGTGGCTCTGCTCGCATATCGATCTTTCTCCCTTCTGGATTTTATTGGGCAGAATTTGGTAGTTGAGCTGAAATACTTGCTTGTATTGAAAAGGTGTTGCTCAAAGTGGCAGAGCAGAGTTAGTTATGGAGCAAGGCAACGACCAGGGCAGTCAGCACGCCTGCATTTTGTTTTTAAGAAAAGCATATGTTAGTCAGTAGGCCTTTATGGGTGGGTTCCTATTACATTTTGTTAAGACTTGTAGACAAGTATTTTCTAACGCAAATGTCTAGTCATTTATGTTAGGAAGGTGTACTCCATGACCAATACAATTGGAATGGGTTTTACATTGTGAACTTTCGTACAGATGTTCTAGGAAAGTATTTTACTTTGAACTGCTTGCCAAAAACCTCACAAGCTGGTTTTACATTGTGAACGACCCAACAAATACAATAGGAAGGGGTTTTACATTTCGAACTCATGATGAAACACTATAAGCAGACACGTCTCATTGTGAACCCCTCTGACAAATGCAGTAGTAAGAGGTTTTGTATTGTGAACTTCATAACACGCATCAGAAGAAGAGACTGTATTTTTTAATTATTTGACAAATACAGTAGGAATTGGTTTTAGATTGTGACCCCAGACAAATCTAATAGGGAGGGATTTTTACATTGTAAACCTTCTACCAACTTGAATAGGAAGGGTTTTACATTGTGAAATTCATGTCAAACACAAACGAAAGGAGCTTTTAATTTTGAACTAGGAAACAAATAAAATAGGAATCAGTCATATATAGATAAGTCTCTGACAAATGCAATAGGAAGGGATTTTTTAATTTATCACTTTTAAGATCTGGTCATAGTAAATGCTTGGTGTCTTAAGAAATAGAGAAACTATTTAGGCCTGAATGAAATTTACATTACGCCAGCATAATCTTGTATCATTTTGTGTTGAACTTGTCGTGCAGAAATCTCAAAAAGACAGTTTTACACCACGTCACAAAACCATGTGCCGTTCGTGGTAAAAATGTAGCACAGTCACACTGAGACAATGTGAATAACCAGAGCACGAGTGGCTGATGCTTTTTTTGCTCTGTATTTTTAGTGTGCAATGCATCACTGAGTCCAAAAGGGATGCGAGGATGCATTTCGCAATAATATACAGGCGCCAAATGCCAGTCGTGCATTTCACATACTTTCTAAAATTTCACATAATTGGACAAAAACACATGACACCATTTTCCCACATACCTAGTAATGTTCATGTCAATGCGTACTTTGGATCTTCCTAAATTAGTTGATGGCGCAGATGACATGGTCGTGTTTGTTCAATCTGAAGCCAATAGTCTTGTTTTATTGCTTATTAAATGTAACAACAAACGATGTAGTCCACTTACTTGACTTGACAAAGTCTGTAAAACTAAACAGTTTTATTGTGAAAAGTCGTGTTTTCCAAGAGTTCTGAATAGGATAATTGCTGTTTTCGGGTCTCGTCTATCGGACAATGCACTCTGTCAGTTAGCGAAAAGACCTGTTGTCACTTTACTGTGCAGGGGTGTGGAATTTATTAAAATATCTACTTGTCCAGGGGACAGTTTGCTTCTCAAATCTACTTGTCCTGTAAAAAGATCTACTTGTCCCTTTGGTGCCATGTAGTGTGGCGACAAATTATGGCAGCAATCTCATTATGTAAGAGCTCTGATAATAGCCTCTCTGATTATGCCAGGGCTACTACCTTAGTAGGGCTTGAATACTTGCAGTTTCAATCCCTACTGTAGCAATTTCCTTATTTTTCCACCTTTCTGCAGATCTGCATACTGGGGCTGGAGGAAGCAGTAAGCAATAGTTCCAGGGCTGAAATGCCTTTGAGTCTGCAAACCTACTAACCTGCATGTTTTAAAGGTTTTCACCAGCTTCTCTCTAATATTTTCCCATAATAAGAAAGGTTGGACATTTACTCCTGACAATGGCAGAATTAGAACTTCTTCCAGGGTTGGGAAGAAAGTGGCTGGAGGGAAAATGAACTTGCAAATGCTCAATAGATTTTCACATGAGCAAATCTACACATCGTATTTACCCATGCTAAAATACAGTTCACAAATATTTTATAGGGGTACGACATATACCATGGGTGCACTTTTGTGACTTTCTTTAAGAATTTGGGGCCACATGTCAGTAGGTTCAGATTTGCGACCCGCAAATTACGAGTCAGAGAGACTCGAAATTTGCGAGTCACAAATCCGAATGTAGGATTGCACCATCTGTGCTTCGCAAATGCCCACCTCATGAATAATCATGAGGTGGGTCGCAATTTGCGACCCCCTTGCGAATGGCGGCCCTCACAGGGATGGTGGCCTGCTGGAGACAGCAGACCACCATGTCTGTGACTGCTTTTTAATAAAGCTGTTTTTTTTTGTTTTTTTTGTAATGCAGTCCGTTTTCCTTAAAGGAAAACGAGATGCATTA
Source organism: Pleurodeles waltl (assembly GCF_031143425.1). Classification (NCBI taxonomy): domain Eukaryota; kingdom Metazoa; phylum Chordata; class Amphibia; order Caudata; family Salamandridae; genus Pleurodeles; species Pleurodeles waltl. Next base: position 1,116,693,573 of record NC_090445.1, read on the forward strand.
CAAAAACGAAAAATGAAACGTTTTCGTTTCATTTTTTCAGAGCAGGCAGTGTTCCGCAGGACCACTGCCTGCTCTGAAAAAATGTTTACAGTGACATTCACAATGGGGAAGGGGTCCCATGGGGACCCCTTCCCTTTAGCAAAAGTTTTAGCACCCATTTGAAATGGGTGAAAACTGCGATTGGTTTGCGCCCGCGTTCGCGGTCACAAAACAATCCTACATTGCACTGCGAGTCGCAATTAGGAAGGGAACACCCCTTCCTAATTGCGAGTCGCAAACCCGTTTTGCGATTCGGTAACCAGGTTACCGAATGGCAAAACTGGGTTTGTGCATCGCAATGTGCTTTTTGCACCCCGCAAACAGCGAAAGTCGCTGTTTGCGACATGCAAAAAGCTACCTACATGTGGGTCTTGGTCCCTAATTAGGTCTGGTGTTAACAAAACATTTTGTTTTTATTAAACTTCTATTTCTTTCTCTTTCGGCTGGCTTTACTGTGAGCGATCGCATTCTGCTCTTCCACAAGGAGCATATTGGCACACAAAGTAGTTTTGTTCAGTGTCAGGAACTACAGTGGCAATCATTGACGTAACAAAACTGGAGGGTGCCCCTTTGCAAAGAACATGGAGGAGCCCCCTCTCCAGACTCACTCAGGCCAGGTGCTGTGCTGAAGGGGCCCCCAGGAGGGCGGCTGCGGGGCCTTTGTTATGCCACTGGTGACAACGTGTGCTTTTAGAGTTCAAAAACGTTTTTTTTTTTTTTTTGCCAGTGTTTGTTACAGTGTTGAGGGCCTGATAGCTCCCACAACAATAAAGTGTTACAAAAGCCATGTCAAAACAAGACATGCATTGATGAAACTAAAAGACTTATAAAAATATGTCAGATCAGTTGGCTTTGTCAGTGTTTGTTTATTTTCATGCTTGCCATAATCGTGTTGAAAATGGTTACACTGATTTTCCATTAGAAATATTTTTGGGAAATACTAGCATGCACCAACACATTTTACTAAATGACACTTCATTTGCATCTAATCAGAGAGCATTCTGGGAGCATTATACTTAGCCTCATAGCCTAAACTTTTCAAACGTGTATACACCTTTTTTTTTTTTTTGTACTGGAACCAACATCAGTAGTGAAGTGTGACCTTAAAACATTTATTTACAGCACTCACCCTAATAATGAAGGATTTCAAATAATGAACCATAAATACAAGTTCGAACAGCATTATCTTTTGGAAACACATTACCTCAACTGCAGAGAGTTCCACTCTCTGTAAACAGGCAGCCAAAGAGTTTGTGCTGCAGAGGGTTGGGCCTACTTGTCCCAAGGACAAAGTAAACATAAAAGCTTGTTGCCCTTGACCCCAAACAAGATGTCCCGGGCGTCGGGCGATAGGAATTCCACATCCCTGCTGTGCGGCTAGAGTCCGCACATTGCTTACCATTGTTTGGCTTTTCTGTCACTTTCGTTTATTTGCTATTTATACCTTAGCTTGTGTCTGCTTTCCTTCCTCTTCTTTTGTTTGGCCCTCACCTGGAGCATGAATGCATTATTTGTACACTTCCACTGCTTGCTTTTCAATCACTGCTTTTTTCTTTAGGTTAAGCACTCTGTAAGAGTGCATGTCTTTTCAAGCTGTCTCCCTCATGTACTTCCCTCCCCTGCTACTCTCCTTGTGGCTGTGTGCCACCTGTGTGCATCTCCCCTGCCCCCTCCATGTTGGGCACGCTCGTCTGTACTTCCCCCCAGGTTGCTCTCTCAAACATATGCTCTTCCCTGCCCGCTCCACGTTGCCCTCTTGTCCATTGCTTTTCCTCCCTATCTCTGCCCTCTTTGTTGCTTCCATTCTCCCCACCATCCATTTTGTTTTCTCCACCTGCAGTCTCAGTGTTGTTTCCTGCCACGCCACCAGTACTCTGTATATTGTTTCTTCTATCTATATCCTTTGATTCTTCCTCTACCCACATCCTTTGTAATGCTTACCCCTCCCCCTCAAATCCTTTCGGTTGATTCCACCAACCTCAGCCTGTCTCGCTCTTGCCGCACAAGCTTACAAGAAACAGTGAGCATCATTTTGTAGGAGCATGCATGGTGCACGTGCCTACAAAATGACACGGCTGCTGCGTTACAGTGCTTTTTTGTTTGTTGTCTTTAGCCATACTGTGCGGTATTGGCATGCTGTACAGCATGACTAGAAACAATTGACAGTAGGTCCCAAAGGTGAGACCTATTTGCTTTACCATTGCTTGTTTACAATTGGACCCTGCTGGTGGGTATATGGTCAGATGGTACCTCACAAATAACGGGAGCAGATTACATTTACATAACTAGCTACTCCGTATTATATTGGACTTCTAGACTTTTTAATCTGCTAAGCATCTGTTGTAGGGGTTTCAATTCTAATTCCACCAGTGATTTTAAGAATATTTTGACTTTTATTATAATGTGCAATTGTGTGCGCATTACCTTCTTTTTCTTTTTAAAGAAAAGGCACAGCTCGACATTAATCGAATGAGGGCTAATGCTGTGTGCCTCTTTGTTCTGAGTTTTGTAGCCCAGAGCACCTCTCAAAATCAGCCCTGGAGTGCTCCCCCTAGTTGCCCTCGGAGACAAGTGCTAAATGGGACATTTGGTTTCCAGTTGGAGTGTCTGAGGCATGGAGACACCAGAGGCGAAAGAACCTTAATAACACAATCGGTTCTAATAACACCTGACTGCTTTGGGAGCCTGTAGTGTTATCATTGCAATTCTGTCCATGTGCATTCTGTGTTCCACATTCTAGAACACGTCCTCCGTGGCAAATGAATGTTGGCATCAGTTTGAAGGAGGCGTTGGTGTAAGTCAATCAGAATAAACTTATGCTGACTATATTTTCTTGAAGCCTACAATTCAGACTCCCTGAAATAGATTTCTTAAATAAAATAGAAATGGATTTTAAAATGTGAACTCTGGCACATAAAAGAGGAAATTATATTTGCTCTCCTAGCAAATGTAATAAATAGGAATTTTATGCTCTGTAACCGCTCTCAAAAGCTATAGTTTGAGGATTTACATTGTGAATACCCTGACAGTGTGCCAAGCAAAGCTAGTTTGCATTTTGAGGTATCTGACAGGCAAAAGGAATAGGTTTTATATTGTGAACTCCTCGGGTTTATTGGGAGATCCCTTTTTTAGGCCTTGCCCTAGTAAATGTGTGGTACTGTGAGAAATACATTAAATGTAATGCTAGTGTGTAATTTGGATCTCATTAAATGATTGATGAATGTCTCATTCAAAGACCACGTGGTTATTGTAATGTGCAAGGTAATGTCATTAGGCTTATTTTATTGGTTTTTAAATGTGATGGCAAAGGCTTTCATTTTACAGTGAACAACTTTCCTACAGGCTTAATCTTTTTGATTGTCAAAAGCGTGAAGTTTCCAGTACTCAAAAATAGGACCGTTGCTGTTTCTTATGATTAGAGACTGTTGATGTGCAAATTGCTTCGCGTTGACTCCCAGACTAAAGTTACAATGTTAATGGCCCCTTTATTATTTATTCTAGCGCACCTTATGTGCACCCTGGGAACCTGCAAGAGCCCTCTAGGAATGGTTCCAATTTGTAATTTCACATGAGATTTTCAAATGTTTGTCATTTTGTTTACAATAATTTGTTGTGTGTGCATTAATTACGTTGTTATTGTAAAGGAATAAAACACTATTTGGATATTTATTTATTGAGTATTGAAGTTGTGTGTTGCTGTTTTCTGAGTTTCAAGTCCATATCACCTCAGTGAGTCTGCCTTGGACTGCACGGCTCAGTTACCCTTAAAGAAAAGTGTTAAAAGGGTGCTTGGTACCTAGGTTGAGGGTTTGGCATACAGAGGCCTCTGGACACCAGCGGTGAAATAACCTCATCGACACAGTTGGATCTGCCCTGCAACCTCCTGAACCAAGTTTCCCGAATACGTAGATCTGACAAATACAGTATGATATTTTCATTTCACACAACATAGGAATGGGAGTTACATTGTATACTCTCAGACAACTAATAGGAAAGGCTTCTAGATTTCAAACTCTGACAAAAGAAATGTCAATGAGTTTTACATTGTGAGCCCAAATGCAAGAACAAGGGGTTTTACATTGTGAACACTAGGAAAAGCACCAAGTGCCTTTAGATCTGGAACTACATGGCAAGTACAATAGGAAGCGTTTTCCTGCTCTGCACTGTCTTACAAAGGCAATAGAAATGAGTTTGGCACAGCTGGCCCTTTTTAGGTCTGGCCACGGTCAATGATGATCTCAAAATTGTACCTTTATGTTCTTGAGAGTATTTACTGTGGGTCCTCCTAAATTGTTTTATGATTCTTTAGAGGTGAAAACAAACATGTTCATGTTAATGCCAATGGACTTCCCTTATTGATTTGTGGTTTCAAATGTGGTGCTAAAGGAAGTAGGCATCTCAATTAAATTGTGAACAATTTGACAAAACCTGTATACCTAACATTTTTGATTATGAAAAGATTCATGGTTTCCATTTGGCTCATACAGGACCATTTTTTTTTTTTTTTTACAATTAGAGTGTACTGGTTTGCTGTTTGCCACATGGTCTCTCACAGATAAACGGAGCAGACTACATTTAGTGGGTTAGTTGCCCCCTATGTTATTTCTTTAGGATATGTGATTTGAAAATTGTTTAATCTGTGAGGCACCTAAAGGATGGGTCGCAACATGCAGGTCCACTTGAAATGTTATAAATATTTTGTAATTTTCAGTATAATATTTAGTTGTCTGTGCATTTAAGTACTTTTCCTTCCCTACAAAAAGTATTGGCTAGATATTGATTTATTGTATGTGATTAGTGTTGTGTTGCTCAGGTCTGAATTTATTGAGCCCATGTACCTGAGTGAGCCTTGGACTGGGCTCCTTCATTACCCTTCACACTAAGCAATTTACAGAGAAAACCTTGATTATTTGTTTTATAGCATTCAAATGAACAACTGTGAATTTTAGGCCGTACCCCAATGCAGTGATTGAAGAGGGGTGAAAAAATTTGATGGCTGGGTCTCAAAAAGGGACATGGCCAAATAAACATAATCCTTATCAGGAGGCTCACCTATGTAACTGGGGAAACAGCCTAAACATGTGAACTACAATCTTTTGCTTGAAATAAAGTGCCAGCTGACCAGTGTTTGGGTGCTTCCAAGTGTGTTTTCTGTTAGTGAATCCAAAAACATGACACAACAATGAGCAAATATATCTCACAGAAACCAGACCTATTGGCTTTACTAATACTGATTAGTACTGATTTCTATTTAGCATCAGACAAATTAAGGGACGATTTGTCCCTTCACTTTTCTCAGCAGTCTCTCTCTGTAAAGTTGTCACTTAGGCCATCTTTCTCCATATCGTTCTCTTTCTGAAGTTCCTCCATCAAGTGTCTCTTAAGGGATTTTGGAACCCTGGGCAAAAGAGACTCTGAGGCTCCTTTTCAGAACATCTTTGAATTGTGTTACTCATTTTTTAGCAAATTCACGCCCAAATGATGCCAAGCAAACTAACAGAAGTGGGAGCAACTCGAAAACAGTTGACCTATGCCTTGCCAGGGACCTTAAATTCCTTATGATGAAAGTGGGCAAAGGGTGAACGAGGCACAGACAGGCAGAGAGGTTAACATACTGAAATAAACAGTGGGCGCGGAGCCCACCTCTGCACATTGCCTTCATGAAACCCCTGGACCCTTTTTAAAGATGCTGTACAAAACTTTCCTCGAAGGAGCCGAAGTGAATGACCTTCACAGGCTCGTCATAGTAATATATATGTATATTACAATGAGAAACTCTATATATGTAAACGAGAATCTTGATTTTTGTAACAAAAGTGTTGATGGATGCTCCTGATTTTTACAGTACAGATGCACTAGGGCAAAATAGAGGTAAAGTAATGTAATGGAAAATGTAATATATAAAGTGCTCTGTTGCCTATAAAGGTGGCCTGGAGCTAATGACTACCTGTTGATAACATGATCAAAGAGTCTATGAGGAGGAACTATTAATCACATTTTCCATTGGGGCTTTATAGCCATGTATTGAGGGCTTTTTGGAAATGGAGGAGCTGTGTTATGGAATCGAGATTCTGCAGTAACAAATTTCAGGCTTTTGAACCGTGACAGAAAAAGCTTGACCTTCCATCCTAGACCATTTGACATTACAAATCAGAAGAAGGTTGGCACAGTGGTGAATCACAAACATGTCTTGCAAATAGGTGCAGCCTAGATAATAAAATGCTTTGAAAACTAATCACAATGTCTTAAAAACAATCCTTTTGGTTATTTATAACCAATGCAAATAATTTTGTGTTGCAGAAGGAGAAGAACATCTGGGAAGCTGATGGGCCAGTATGATTATAATATTCTGAACACATTGGATTTGCTTTATCAGTTCCGTAAAAGATCTAAAAAGATCAAGATACACTGCATGCTTTATTGGTCAGATAAAATATTTCCACTTCCTTTAGACTATCAGCATATTGTATGCAACACCATATCAATGGAAGTTAACAAGTCTAGCAAGACCAGGACAGATATTTGGTCCTGGTCTGCTAGACTTCGTTTGTCATCCAAAGCAGATACTAAAACAGTTTCTGTGCTATAACTGACTGGAAGCTGGACTGGGTGGGAATATCATGCATGTTCAAATAGCCTGTAAGGTGCTTACTGATTGCCTTCTCCAATATTTGTACCTGAAAAGTTAACTGCAAGGTAAGTTGAGAATTTCTGGGAGGCAGGTTCAGCAGTAGTTTATTTATATTAAAGGACGACACATGCTTGTTTCCCAGCTTTGGTTAATGTCTCTCAAACAGAATTATTACATACCTCTAGCAGAGACTGTTGCAAGACAGAAGAATCAATATGCCAGACTCATTATGCCAGACGTTTGAGGGAACTGTATCAAGAGGAGAAGCACAGGTGATGACAGACATCATTTTGGTTAGCTCCTTCTGAGACAAAGCTATAAATGATCTAAAACTGGATAAATTACAATAATGTGTCCTGGCCCTAGAACTTTCAGCTGTTTTTCATGGTACATCAGCCAAAGGTTCACAATTTATTTTAAATTTTGTCTGAGAAATACTCAGATTACATATTAAAAAGTTTGAGAATAATACATTGAGCAAGACAAGAAGGTGAGGTTAGGGAATTGGTGATATAAAAACCTCCTTTGGGGTATAATGGACTTTTAAAATAATATCTGCATAATACTTTTTTTCAATGTTGAAACCAGTTTGTTTCCTCAAACCTGAGAACCAAATTTAATGTGGCTTTATTATGATTTTTAAATTGGCCCTGGCGGGTCCCTCTGGGGCCTGACCATGAGTGCCTGGGGGTCAGGGTGTCCTTACCCTGGCCCTTTTACCCTCAATTTTAACATTTTTCTAGGACATGGGGACAGAGTCCCTGAGCCCCGTAGTGATACCTACAATATTTTCTCCTCTGTTGTGACCAACCAATCTGATCCCTTGGTACTAAAGGATACCAAAATGGCAGATGGGAGAAAAAGCTCCCTTCGTCAATCATGGGTCACTATTTTTTTTCGGTTCACTGTACCCCTGGAGTCCCACAGGGCCAACCATTCAGGTATAACTAACTTTTTAACTTCTTCAATCCAACTCAAGCACTTATTTAACAGCAAACTTATTGTAGGTACACCAAAATCACAAGAAGCCACATTTTCAGAGTAGTTAAATTTTTTCGTGGATTTCTTTTTCTTTTTTAACGTACACAAAGGTCCTATTTCCATACCTCTGACATCATTTTAACCTTTGTCTTTTCAATTAATGCTTTAATATTTGTTCAGTGAATATATATATATATATATATATATATATATATATATATATATATATAATGTGTGTGTGTATTTTAACTATTGGTGGTCATCAGTAGGTAGTTATAGTTAGGACCTAGTTTCCATAGAAAAATCGTTTTTTAAATTGCCTATATAAAAAAGGAAAAGGGGCAGGATATGTATACCCTACTCATCTAGCCTTGGTCCAGGGTACACCCTGGGATCCTACCAGGGCTAAAAAGTATTTTTTGTTAAATTAACAAATAAATCTGCAGCTGGATCCACAGATTTCTCAGAGAATTAAAAAAAAAAAAAATGCTGTCTCCTGCATTCCTAACTGATTTTGCCCCTGGGTGGGCCGGGTCCCGGGGGCATTCCCAAACTATAAAGGAGTGGGGCGCATGGGGCCCTCCTCCTAGGGCTTATTAAAGCCCCAGAGACCACCCTCCCCCCCCCCCCGGTGAAATGTACTATATATGGAGCGAGGAGGGCATGCAGAACCGCCTCAATCCCACCCCCCCACCTTAGGCCCCAGACACCGCCACCTCCCCAGGGCTACAAAATAGAAACAGGGGGAGCCTGCAGGCCACCACCTCCCTGAAGCTATATTTAGACATTATGCGGGGGCCACGCAGAGCCCCCTCCTTGGCTATTTAAAAAAAAAAATTGATGAGGGCCACACGGACAACCCTGGGGACCACCTCCTCCCCCCGGGTCAATTTCCTAGCTATAATGTTCCTGTAACCTTTGTTTTTTTCAGTGAATGTCTATGGGTTTTTTTAACAGAAAAGATTTTCAATTATTGTATGTTAATCCAACCACTGCAGCGCACGGCCTTTGGCTGAAGGCTGTGCACAACTGGAGTTGGCCTCAGGGCCTGCAGCCAACCCCCTATAACCACCCAACCCAGTGCCACACGCAGACTTTGCCTGTGTGCGGCAGGGGTTGGCCGCAGGTGGTCCTTGGGGCTAATATAAGCCCTAGGAGTGGGGCCCATGTGCCCTCCTCCTTTTGTAAGACCCCAATGGCCCTAAGACCTGGCCTACCACAGGCAAAATCAAAGAAACGGGCGGGAGACCATCCTTTAAAAAAAAAAAAAAATCTTGCGATACATGAGAGACCTCTAGACCAAGGCTAGGGGCTCAGGGTGACCCTACCCACTTTCCTTTTAAAAAAAATCTTTTTTTGTGTTACTTGGCTGAAGCCGAGTCCCAAGGTGGCTGCCAACACTTCCTTGTTGAAGTGTTGGTAGCAAATCAGCTGTCAGCACGGACAGTAACTGCGAGGAACCCACACCATTATTACCACTGGTGTTCTAATTCATTGTGTCATAACCAATTTGTTTAGATGTAACTAAGAAAATCAATTCAGTGCATCTATCACTTTGAAATTACATTTTACGGTCCTCTTACGTGAGCTACTCAAAAATCCCAAAATAAAAATAATTACATATGGGTCAACTATTCTCCCTTGAATTTTCAAACCAGTGTCTGGCCTATAACTGATGTATTTTAACAATCAAGCTCTGAATGGTCTAGGTTGCTGCCATTAATCACTGTGACTGCTGGCCGTATCAGTTGCAAATAGGGACCCAAAGTTCCTCATCACTATTCAGGCCTGTAGGTATCTCAGTTTGTAGGCTGATAATATACCTGGACTCCAATCGCCTCAATATCAAGTCCCTATTGCCTCCCTTTTCCATTGGAGGTACTCGGTCAAGGCAAAAGAATTTCATTTGGTATCTGTTGCTCGCATGAAATATCTCAAAATGCCTGACAACTAGATAGGTTGAATCTTTATCAGTAATAGCTTGCATATGTTCTAGAATGTATTTGTTGACTGGGTGTGTTGTGCAATCTATCTATTTTTTTTTTCACAGGGAGAGGGCAGACAAACGGCGTAATCTGAATTACAATTAAGTAAATACTTAATCTTGACTGGTTTGGTCTTTCGTGGCACCTCAAAATCCTTCATCTTATTACTGAATTTCCAGGCTTTACAGTTCATGCATGAGTAAAAACCCCATACACTTTAATTTGGTTGTCCATGGGTGCCCCCGCCAGCACCCTGTGTGCGTGGCATGCCTCCTTGCTTTTGCGGATGCTGGCAAGGTTCCTCTGCCTGTGGGCCGGCGCTGATGCCTGGGACGGCCTCCTGCCCCTCCAGACACAGGCACAGGGAGCCGGCCATGCCTGGGGAAGCAGGGTGGTGCTCCCCCTATCTTTCTTGGCTTGCGGGGTGGGGTTCCGGCTCCCTTAGTATAAGTATGCCCAGGGGATGGGATCCTGGGGGAGTAGGAGAATCTGGGGAGTGGGCCCATGCACGCACCCTCCTTGGAGAACTTCCAAATTAACATCCTGCACCGGACCCTGACCCAATCCCAGGAGTAATGCTTGGAAGTTGCAGCGGAGTCCCTGCTGGCTCATTCGTTCAATAGAAGTCAAAGATCACCAACTTTTCAAAAGCCATAACTCAGGCCCAGTTGGGACGTTTTGCTTAATCTTGGGCTCATTTTGCTTTTTGGGGGAAGACCCTTAGCCACCTAGGACACTCTTTTAGGCCTCAAATGCAACAAACATTGCGGGGAGCTGGTTTCCCCATGGCCTTTATCCTCCTTAGTGCATAAGTCCAGTCTTTCCTCAAGTAGACCTCAGGGAAGTAAGGGAACAGTGTCCCTGGTCCTGGGGACAGCCCCACTGCTCCTCGGGACAACTGAAGTCAGAGTCTTTAGTCCAGATGGCCATCAGGGATTTCTTATTCCAGTTGTCCATGGCTGCTGTCACCAGTCAGTGTGTCCAGCAGTAAGTCACAGCCAAGAGAGAACTCTGCCCCTTGGGCAAGACAGTTTAAGTAGGGGTGGGAAGTTCCCTGGTCCAGTGTGATAGCTGGTTGATTGATGCAGAGCATTTCGCCCCACTTATTTACTCCTCAGGAGTTGAGTAACAAATTGTTAATTTCTCCCTTTTTTGGGGGGAGGTCTTTGTTCCTGTCGCTGGAGAGATATGTTGTTAACTTAGCACAGTGGTGTGACAAAAGGCCTTGGTTTTGATTGTGAGCTGAGCCAGTGGTATATGACATTCCTGGATGCCCCACAAGCTGTACAGGTATCTTTTTGGAACTGGCAGAGTTGATTTCCCCACACAGGTTATGCCCCAATTTGACATGTCACTGGTCTCTGTAGGCCAAAGGGGAGCAGAGATTCTCTCTAAGGCACCCTTCCCCATAGGTGTATAATGGAGTATCACTGCAGTCAAGCGAGGAAACAACATTGACTTTCCCTATGAGTATTCACTAACATTAGGAGGCCTAGCCCAGGTCAATATCCAATCCTTCAGAGTCACCTCTGTGCCCGGCTACCTGTGTGCTGTTACCCGGCTGCGCACAACGGTTGTCTCCCATGCGCAGCCTGCACATGTGTTAACGTGTAACCAGCCAAGTGCCCCTACCCCTTGCTGGGACACAGCACCTTATCTTAAAAGGCAGACACTGGCAGTAAACACGCGGAGTCCATTTACCATGCGTTTTTTGTGGGTGAGTCACGGGTTGTGAGGCTCATCTACAGTAAAAAGATCAAAAATCAAATAATCCAGGCTGTTTCAATGGGCACAAACCATTTTCACGTAGTAGTAAATGTGCTTTTTGATTTTTGAGTAAGTGGCTCATATAATTTAAATTGCAAAGTAATAGATGCATTGAATTGATTTTCTTAGTTATGTTGAAGTGATTTGTTTGTGACATGATGAATTATAACATCAGTGATAATGTTGCATTGTAGCCTGAACCTGTATGACACAAATATAAAAATATTAGACAGTTTATACATTTGTGAGAGTTTTAGATATCTTTTACACAGTTTTAAGTTGGCTGCCAATTATTGTGTCTTCATTTGGGCTTGAACCATTGTGATCCCTTCTGTTATGTTTATGAACCCGCCCTCCCTCCAAGTAGCAGACTCTGCAAGGAACACGCCACCCACAACTTCGGAAGCACCCGAAGGCGCTTAAAGGCAGTGTCTTCTCCCTGTGGCGGGGAACGCGCAGTACACTCGCAGGGAAGGCCCTGGACACGCCTCCCATCACCTCTGAAGTACCAGATGGTGCTTTTAAAGGCAGCGTCTTCTCCCCGCGGCGCGGGATGCGCTACTCACAGGCCGGGGAGGCCCTCCCTCCCAGTAGCAGACACAGCAAGGGACACGCCACCCACCACTTTGGAAGCACCAGGAGGCGCTTAAAGGCAGCGTCTTCTCCCCGCGGGACACGCAGCACACACGCTGGGGAGGCACTGAACCTGCCCTCCCTCCCAGTAGCAGACGCGGCAAGCGACAGGCCACCCACTACGTCAGAAACGATAGGTGCTTAAAGGCAGCCTCTTCTTCCCGCAGTGCGGGACACGCAGCACACATGCAGGGGAGGCCCCGAGCCCACCCTCCCTCCCAGTAGCAGATGCGGCAGGTGACACGCCACCCACCACCGCGGAAGCACCAGGAGGTGCTGAAAGACAGCATCTTCTCTCCGCTGGACACGCAGCACACACGCTGGGGAGGTCCTGAACCCGTCCTCCCTCCCAGTAGCAGACGTGGCAAGGGACACACCACCCACCACCTCCAAAGCGCCAGAAGCCGCTTAAAGGCAGCATCATGGAGCGGGGCACGCATGGGGTGTGCCCTGGGGAAGACCGGGCCAAAAGAAGGCCTGTCTGCGCTCGTCAGAGCCCGGAGGAGGCTGGACTGGGCAACCCTGCTAAGATCTGCTTATAAAAGGTAAAGTGGGGCTGGAACTATTAGACTTGAAGACTGTCAAGCTGGGTATTGAAAAACTTTCCCCTGGACATTATACCCATACACTGATGAGTTATCTCACCGCTGGCTATAAGGGAATAGCAACAGTACTTCAGTCCTGCATGACAACAGGGGTCAAGTGTGGGCATAGGTGTACTCACATAATTTCACATAATTTGTCTGATGCAACAGCTTAAGGATGGGCAAGAAAAAGCACCCAAACGCAAAAGCTACACCTCCTCACAAAGATCATACATTGATATTAAAGTACATTTAAGGCGCCATGGGGGCCATAGACAAGCACATTTTAAATGTAGAAGAAAGACTATTGTCACATGGGGGCCCTACAGCGTCTTCAACAATGCAGAACAGCCCCTCTAATCCTGACCCTGACTATTGGACTGAGGCAATAGAGAGTAATATCAATGATGAAGTCCAAAACTGATGTATTCAACATATTAGCGAGGCTATACTAGCCATCGACGATTCTCCTCCTCAACCTAAGCGCATAAGAAAGCCTCAGGTATCCAAAGGGGACAATGACTCAAACATAACGGAAGCCCAATTTGCTAGCAAAAGTGAAATAAGCATCCAACCTGCTGGGCAGACGCTAACCAAAACTACTACAAGGAAATCCTTCCAGAAGTCAACTGAAAGTATATCTAAACCACATGTAAATATTCTAGATATAATCAAAGCCTTAGAGCTTACAGTTAAATTGTCACTCGATACTCTTATCAAAGCGCTTAATCCAAACAGAGAGCAACATTGCGACTATCCTTGACTTACTAAATACACATTTGGCTGATTTCAACTCTACAATCACCCAATCTAATGGCATAATGTAGGAGGCTGGTCTGGTTTGTAGTGGGTACCCTAGGTACTTACACGTTATACCAGGTCCAATTATCCCTTATTAGTGAAATGTAATCAGTGTTCTAACAGCTTAGGCTGTCGAGAGGTAGCTGTAGTAGAGCGGCTTAGGCTGAACTAGGAGACATGCAAAGCTCCTGCAATAGCACTATAGTTACACAGTACTTACACACAATAAAAGACAATACTCAGTGTTACCAAAAATAAAAGTACTTTATTTCAGTGACAGAAGGCCAAAAGTATCTTAGAGGCAATACTCCTTCTGGAGGTAAGTATTATACACAATATATACACTAGAGACCAAAATCTGGTGAGTAAATAGTCACAGAATAGTGCAAACAGTAGAAAATACAATAGAATGCAATAGGCCTAGGGGGTAACACAAACCATATACTAAGAAAGTGGAATGCGAATCACAAATTCCCCCCCCAGGCAAGTGTAGTGTGTAGGGGGACCCTGGGAGTGTAAGAAAACACCAAAGGTGAGTAAAATATCCCACCCCAGAGCCCAGGAAGGTAGGAGTAAAGTACTGCAAGTTTCCTCAGGACACACTACAAGTCGTGATTAGAGTTATTGCAAGAACCAAGCAAGACTGCAAGCAACAAACGGTGGATTCTTAGACCTGAAGACCGGTGGAGAGAGGAGACCAAGTCCACAAGTCACAGAAGATTCCAGGAAGGACAGGAGCCCCTGCCAACCTAAAAGATGGTGCAAAAGAGGATTCTCTGGTTAGAAGAAGTCTGTAGAAGAGCTCCAAAGAAGATGGCTGCAGGTTCCTGCATGGTGCAGGAGATGTCCCATGTCGAGAGACTGGATGCAGGCTTTTTGCGTCCCTGGATTCGTCCAACAAGCCTTGGTTCAAGCAAGGTCGCGGTTTGCGTCAAAATGGTGTTTCCTGGACCCAGGAGGGACCTGGGGGCCTCAACTCGGACTGAGGAGGCAGAGGGGGCGCCCAACACTGGAGGGAGCTCACAGATGACCAGGCAGCACCCACTGGAGCCCCAGGACACGGGTGCAAAATGCGGTTGGTGCAGCACAACAAAAGAAGGTCCCACGCCGCCGTAGAACAATTCAGCAAGTTGTGCTTTGCAGGATGGCGTGTTGGGGACTGGGGCTACATTGTGCACGAAGGATTCTTGGAAGACGTGCACAGAAGCCCAAGGAGCTAGAGATGACGCAGTGGATAGGGGTAATGTCGCAAACCGGGAAGGCAAGCTCTTACCTCTGCCATATTTGGACAGCTAGACCTTAGAACAGTCTGGGTCGGATGGGTCCACCACCTGTGTTCCAGGGAGCATGCTCATCATCAGAAGAGGAGTCCCAGAGAACCGGTTGTCGTCTTGGAAGGTGCCTGCAGGAGCAAGGAAGTGACTCCATCACTCCACAGGAGATTCCTTTTGGTCTTCTGGTGCAGGGTGAAGGCAGGGAGTCCTCACATTGTGCCCACCTTGGAAACTATTGAAGTTGCTGGTTGGATCTGAATTTGCAGGGTCACAGCCTTTCTGGATACTTTGTTGCAGTTACAGCGGTTCCTGTAGCAGAATGCGGTTGATCCAACGGTCAGAAGCTGAAGCAGAGGATTCCTGGAGGAAACCTGTAAGCTGAACCTGAAGAGAAACCCACAGGAGAGACCCTAAATAGCCCTGAGAGGGGGATTGACTACCTACTCAGGTATGCACCTATCAGGAGGGGTCTCTGACGTCACCTGCTGGCACTGGCCACTCTGAGGTCTCCAGACTGTCCCCACACCTTGGAAAACAAGATGGCTAACGCCAGGGACACACTGGAGGAGCTCTGGGCACCACCCCTGGGGTGGTGATGGACAGGGGAATGGTCACTCCCCTTTCCTTTATCCAGTTTTGTGCCCGAGTAGAGACTGGGGGTCCCTGAACCGGTGTAGACTAGCTTATGCAAGGAGGGCACCATCTGTGCCCTTCTAAGCATTTCCAGAGGCTCCCCTCCGAAGCCAGTAACAACTATTTCCAAAGGGAGAGGGTGTAACACCCTCCCCCCAAAGGAAATGCTTTGTTCTGCCTTCCTGGGACTGAGCTGCTCAGACCCCAGGAGGGCAGAAACCTGTCTGTGAGGTGGCAGCAGCAGTAGCTGCAGTGCAAGTCTCAGAGAGCTGGTTTGGCAGTACTGGGGGTGCATGGTGGAGCCCCCAGGATGTATGGGATTGCCCCACAATACCAGATTTTGAATGGGGGGGACAATTCCATGATCTTAGACACCTCACTTGGCCATATTCAGAGTTACCATTGTGAAGCTACATATAGGTATCGACCTATATGTAGTGCACACATGTAATGGTATCCCCGCACTCACGAAGTCCGGGGAATTGGCCCTGAACAACGTGGGGGCACCTTTGCTAGTGCAAGGGTGCCCTCACACTTAGTAACTTTGCACCTAGCCTTCAGTAAATGAAGGTTAGACATTTAGGTGACTTATAAGTTACATAAGTGCAGTGAAAATGGCTGTGAAATAGTGTGTGCACTATTTCGCTGCGGCTGCAGTGGCGGTCCTGAAGAAGGGTTTGTCTGAGCCCCTTATGTGTGGCAAAAGAAATGCTGCAGCCCATAAGGATCTCCTGGAAACCCAATACCGTGGGTACATAGGTACCATATACCAGGGACTTATAAGGGGGACCAGTGTGCCAATTGGAATTTGAATTGGAATATGGAGTCACTATATTATAGTGACTAATTTGGAAGCAGAGAAAGCATAAGCACTGAAGTTCTGATTAGCAGAACTTCAGTGACACAGTTTAGCACTACTGACAACACACACATTAGGCCACAAACCATGAGCACTGGTGTCCTGACCAGCAGGATCCCAGTGAGACAGGCAAAACATACTGACAAACAGGCAGAAATTGGGGGTAACATGCCAAGAAAGATGGTACGTTTCCCACACATAATCCACTCAAATACATGCCCCACAGTCGACTCACAACCCCTGCCAACAGCAGGTTTAGCAAAGCAACCCTACACTGAGAAGCACATAAATGAGGAACACACGCAGGGCACTTCAGCCCATGGCAGTGCATAAAAGCCTGAGTAACACTGGGAGGGAAAACATGCTTCACTCGCTCTCTGATACACCAATACCCCCAAATGACATCTCACATCTTCCTCCCGCTGTGAATCCTTATGTAGTCATCTTGGCCAATGTCCCCACTTTTCCCAGTTACAACTGGGAATCATGAACTGCATTGAGGAATAAATCTCTAAACTGGATAGGATCCTGAATGGAACCTGGCATAGGCGGCCCCCTCTTCGAAGATATAAGATGGTGAGGAGAGTCAAATAGGTAGGTATGAGTCGGATATCACTAATGGGAGACTGTGTGATACTCTACTTTAAATCCCCAAGATTGGTAGAAAGAATCCTAAAACGATTAAGCGTACGGCCAGTATCTTGCCATAGCATTTCATTGTTACAATTAGGTTACTTCTTCCAAGAAAATAGAGGGCAAAATCAACTTAGAACCTGGTCGCCATCACCAGGAGAAACAAGTGAGTGCAATAATGTCATACCTATTCATAAGAGATTTCAAGTCCTCTCATCTTTGGACGAACTGGACTGACTGAGTAGTGACTTCCCTAGGGCCAGTAGAGGGGTTATATCTGTGGAAACCATGTACAATCGGTATAATATTAGTCTGAGCAGTGATCTCCCTGGGGCCAGTAGAGGGGGTTGCATCTATGGAAACCATGTATGATCAGCATAACATTAGACTCTGAGAGCAAGAAAAAGGAGAAGTCAATCATTTTTCTATCACACATCCCTCCCCTGTGTACACTGAGGCAAAAATGTCTACTACTGATACACATGAAGCAGTGTCTGCAACATCAGATTCAGAATTCTTGTTTTGGAATGTGGCAGGACTTCGCAACAAGATCAATAACACAGAATGGGCGGACTTTATAGGAGCATTCTGCTGCCTGTGCTTCCAGGAAACCTGGCTTACAAACCCCGTACACATAAATGGATACAGGACATTCCATCCTCCTTCCATCCCCTCTAGTCACAGGCCAAAAGGGGGCTTTGCACATACATTTCAAACAAACTCAAACTGATAAAGGTGACTATGCCAATTTCTAACCTGTGCTACCAAATGATTGCATGCAACATACAAAGTTCGATCCAGTTAATGATCATAAACGTTTACAATAATGCCCTCTCATGCAACGCCTCAAGTATAATCAGGTGAATGCAAGTTGACCTAGGAATAGTGGGTGACAACTCCAGGAGAGAGACTTTCATTTTATGGGGTGGTGATTTTAATATAGACTTATTCACGGAACCTTTGGAAGAAGTCTGTGGCCTAATCGAAAGTGGTAATGGGGCTCAAGCTCATTTTATACATAATCATTATGGGAATATCCTGAACGATACTATGTATAGGTTTGACCTGACTTTCTCAAATGAAATCTGTGTCAGCAAACCGCAATTTAAACTTACTTTCATAAAGGCCTGGATGTCTACAGGGGGTTGGCCATGTACAGCCAAAGGAATGCACCTTAATTGATTTTATACTAATATTCAACCATTTCTCTCATAGTGTGCGCAACCAACAGACACATGATATAGCATTTAGTGATCATTACCCTCAAGAGTATACAGTTTACCTTATCCCTAGACAAACGGCCTTCATAAGGAAACCCCAAAACTGCTTAGCCACATAGAACTGGCATCAAGAAATGGGTATTCCCTATGCTGGTCCCAGATCGAACCACAAGGCTTTATGAAGCAGTTAATTAGCGATCACACTGAAGCCTTTGGGGTCTGCCTTGAGGATGATGTACAACCACAAGTACGAATTAGCGCCTACATTGCAATTTCACATGGCATAAAAAAGTGTCTCAGCATTAGTGGGGAATGCTGGGATCCTGGAAAAAAAAAAGTTGGTTTGATTCTGCATGCATTAGGGCTCATAAAAATCTTAAGAAGGCCCGAAATAAAAGACATAGAGGTAAGAATGCGATTCGCACACTTAGACAGGAGTACAAGAACGCATTTAAAAACTGGAAAGAACGATAAGAAGATAAAAGAAGAGGCCTGGAATATTCTGTACAAAGCGAGTCTTAAAAATGACAACGTAACATTCTGGAAGGTAGTAAATACTCCGTTGCTGGGGGCAACGGAATCTCCCAGAATAGAAGTTACCATCGCGAAAGAGGAATGGATTGCCCATTTTTCAGAAATATATAGCTCCAAAATAGACCGGGTCAAAAGCAATCCACTTCCGGACGTAGCCACTTATAAAGACAACTTCCTCACCATTACACCGCCGTTCAGCATAGAAGAGGTCATTGGAGCTATTAATGCAAGTAAGGGTGGGAAAGCACCAGGCCCAGACGGTATCCCAGTGGACATATATAAGTCCAACACCGCACTCTGGGGCCCTCTATTGACCCTGGTCCTGAGAGCATGCTGTTCCCTAGGCTTCATTTCAACCTGGGCAGAGTCCATTATTGTGCCGATATATAAAAAGGGCGAACGCCATAACTCTGCCTACTAAAGGCCCATTTCGCTTTTTTCCCGGGATAGGAACGGTGGAACAGGGCCCAAATTTAAACATCCTAATAGGGAAACCTCTATTTGGCCTTTGTAGATCTGTCCTCGGCCTTTGATTGTGTTGTCCACAGCAAGTTATGGTCTATCTTGAAAGGCCTGGGGGTAGATGTAACAATAATTCAATTTATAAGGGAGCTATATTCGGGAAGCAGAACAAAGGTCAAGTTTGGGGCGCAAGGGGAGTGCACCAGATCATTTAATATAAATAAAGGGGTACGACAAGGCTGCGTACTAGCATCGTTCCTATTTTCTTTATATGTAAACAACCTTGAGTTAGTGCTAGTTAATAAATGTAAGGACCTACCCCCAAATTGGTCATAGGGCGATCCCAGCCCTTTTGTATGCTGACAATGCCGTTCTCATGGCACAAACTCCATTAGCCCCAAGGCATCTTTTGGCAACTTTTGTTAACTTTATTTCAGATTTAGGTCTTAGAGTTAACCGCTCCAAAACATACGTAATGAAATGCGGCACTAAGACTGCTAAGAGCTGTCCCATTACAATAAACGGAGAGAAAATCACCATTACAGCAACATTCTTGTACTTGCGATTCGTGTTTGAAACCGAAGGTACCTGGTCGCAATGCATTAGCACTAGGAAATTACAGCTTATTAAAACCATTATGGCCATGAAAAATTTTGCTAAGAGAAAAGGTACGATTACCCCAAAAGACATGCTAAAAATGTATAGTGCTAAATGCGTTCTTACTGTTAGGTATGGAGCAGGGATATTGGGACACACGAAATGTAACGCACTGCAAATAGCAGAAAATAATGTCCTAAACTCACTCCTAGCCGTCCCAAAAAAACACTTCATCATTCATGTGTCATTCATAACGGGGGGCCGCATACATTATGGAAATAATAAGGGTATGACCGGTATTGTTATGGCACAAAGTCTGGTCATTAAGAACCTTTTAAGGAACTGGGCCACCCGGACTACTATGAGACTCCGGAAATAATGAAAACACTAAGTAGGAAAGATCTGAGAATGGAGTGTCTCACTTATCTGGTGGTCTTCAGAAGGACAAAAACCCAGTGTCCTAATGAACCAACTGATGCAGACTATGGATGGCATGGAACCTTACCTAATGCATGTTATGAACCCTAGGCATCGGTTTGTCCTCGCTTGTTTAAGACTTGATACATTTCATCGCCTGGTTAGTTTCCCGACAGTGAGCGATTGGAGTGCTACCTTAGAGAACCGTCCTTGTGATTCAATTTCAACACAAAGTACAATACACATAGTTTTATTTTCTAAATTGTATGTTAGAAAGAGGAAGCAATTTGTAATACAATTTTTAAGATCTTTGCACATAGGACAATGCCGTCCAGCTTACCTGTATCTTCAAACTCTTCCAGCATTTGAAATTTGTTATGGTCTTGCAAACTGTGCTCGGTACTGAAAGCCAGAAAGTGGTTGTAGATAATTGCGCATGTACTGTACTTATAAATTCTGCAACGGCCTACAGTCAAGTATTAGCTGCTCTGCATAATTTTAATGGAATATGTTTACTTTTCCTTTTATTCTTAATCCGATTTTATACAACAAACATTACACTGAGCGCGGAACAACGTTTTTTTATTTTTTATTGAAATGTTCCTTGTATATAGGTTGCTCATTGGTATCATCAAATTGTTATTTATTGGCGTATGGTAGTTATGTTTTTACTTATTAACGCACTCTATGCTAACTGTGAAATTGTTTTATATGTTTTAATGTACTTTTATGGCTGCTTAATACAACCGAATAAAGTGTTACTACTGCTACTACCCCGTGAGTGCCCACCATACTTGATTTTTGGGCTGAAAAGAATACGGCGCGTTAATCCACGAATGGAAGCTCTCGCTCCGCATGGCGTTCACCACTGGGTGGTTATAGTTAGGATCGTGTTTCCGTGGGGAATGCAGTTTTTGTGCCTTTATGTTGCTAATAACTTGGGCGCAGTGTGACAAATATCCACAAAGCATTCCAAATAAGCACTACTTTTTTACTAGTTTGGTCAGGGAACGTTTCAGGGTGATCAGTCAAGTGGGGACTGAGACAAAAGGAGGGGGTTCTAGAACCTGTTTTCACCATGCAGTTTCCTATAGGGATTTTAGACACAACTACAGCCTGAAACACGGGACGGAATTACACCAAATTTGGCAGAAAGCTATCTCTTGGTCCAGAAAGAGTGCTTTTGTAATCTGGTGTAAATCCCTTCAGTAGTTTTGGAACTATTAAAGGAAAATGAAATATAGATATCTAGGGGCGCAGAGGGCCCGCGGAGCCCAGAGATCTCAAAATGAGATTTGATTGGCTACCAACACTTTAACCAGGAAGTGCTGGCAGCCATCTTGGGACTTGGACTCATCTAAGTCCCTAGGACCTGTGGGGAGGGCTGCATGTTCCCCCACCCATTTTGACTGCCTTTGGGAGGTTGACCACAGGCCAGGCCCTGTGGCCTACCCCCACCCGGCTAAGGCCGTGTGTGACATGGATGGATGTTGGGGGTTGGCCGGAGGCCCTATGGCCAACCCCTGACATTGATGGATGTTGGGGAGTCGGCCGCAGGCCCTGTGGCCAACCCCCCTGCCGTGCAGGGCCAAAGGCCATGTGTGGGGTGGGGTTGACTGCATGTGGGGTTTTGGCCGTGTGCGTCAGAGGTTGGATTAATTTACTGTAATTAAGACAAAAAGTGTAATCTACAGAACAGGATCTAGCTTCCTGCCAAATTTGGTATAATTCCGTTCAGCAGTTAGTCCTGTAGGTGTGTCTAAAGAACCTAAGCATAAATGAATATAGAAAACACATTTTGGGACCACCCTTTTTCTCTTCCCTGCCTGACGGATCACCCCGAACAATCAAGACAACAGCTAAACTAAACAAAGTATTAGTTTTGAAAGTTTTGTGACATGTCGTTAAGCGGTGCTAAAGTTATAGGCAAAAAAAGGCTCAGTCTATGGAAACTAGGTCCTAACTATAACTACCTACTGACGACCGCCAATAGGTTATAAATATAGATATATACATATATAAATTCACTGAAAAAAACAAGGATTACAGAGATATTATAGGTTTACACCTTTTGCTCACACAAAACCATAGAAATTCAGCAGTTATAGTTAAATTAAGTAGCTATAACTTGTGCCCCAAGGTAACTATAACTCGCACCGCCTTTAATATTTGTTGTAAATATGTTCAGTAGCTGTTGAGATATTTAAAGAAAAAAAATATAAATATCTAAGGATGTGGATCTGAGAGATCCGATGGTCATATCTGGTTGGCTGCCAACACTTCAAACAGGAGGTGTTGGTGGCCATTTTGGATCTTGGATGAGTCTGAGTGCCAAAACAAAAAGGTTAAAAAAAAGAAGAGTAGGGGCAGGGTAGGAATACCCTGACACCCTAGGTCTTGTGGTAGGATCCTACAGGGACCTCACCAATGCCCAAAAGCATTTTTTAAATGTTCCTGTGACCACAGAGGATCTGCAGATCCCAGGAAAAATAAAATAAAACAACTACAGTATCCCCTGCTTGTTTGAATTTGAGTCCCTGGGTGGGCCAGGTCCTGGGGCATATTTAATTATATATTATGCGGAGAGGGTGCCTGCGGCTCCCTCCCCATGGCCAGTTAGGCCCCATGGACTGCCTCCTTCCCAGGGCCAGGCCAGTGTGTAATTATGAAGAGGGGGCTGCGCCTTTTACGGCTCAGTGGATTGCAACCTCCCCAAAGCTTGGCCTTAAAATAAGAGAGGGCCCGCGCGGACCCCCCCTCATAGCCCTAAAATGCCACATGGACCAATGCCTCCTAAGGACCCCTTCACGGGCCATTATTGATCCTATGAACCTCCATCTTCCCAGGGCTTCATCAAATTTTAACTTGGAGGGCGGCCATGCGGCCTCCCTCCTGGGCCGTTTTTGCCCGCAAAGCACCAGTTCTCCAGGGCTGGCCTCACAAAACTAAGGAGGAGGGGACCACATGACCCCCTCTCCTAGAGCCATTATTGGCCCTAGGGACCACCACCCCCCAGGGCCCTCCCTATGTCCCAAGGTGCCCACCCTTCGGACACAGTAATTTGCTGTCACTTGGTGGGGGCTATGACAGCTCCCGCCAAGCAAGAACAATTTCTATCTCTGCTCCCAGTGGGTGGGACTGGACCTTTCACCTGTGTTCCTGCCTGCTGTGAAGCAGGCATGAAAACAGATGACACAATTGCCCAAATTTTCTTGCTGCTGCTCCCTGCGTGCTACAGTAATGCTGGCTCCTGCTGAATGTGGGGGAGCTGACAGGGACCGCGCGGGCTTTAAGGCCTCCCCCTGCAGTCCCAAAAAATGCACACTGGGTGGGGCCAGGGTACTAGAGAACAAGAGGCCAGACCCGGGGGGATCAGGTCCCTGGGACCAAAATAAGCTTGGAGAGGTGGCTGCATGCCCCCCTTCCCCTTTGAAAATACACACTGGGTGCCCTGGTTTGGGACAAGGCAGCCTGGATAAAGGCCTGGATGTCTACAGGGGGTTGGCCATGTACAGCCAAAGGCCATGTGCTGCAGGGGTTGAATTAATGTAAAGTAATTAAATATTACTTAACGTTAAAAAAAAACATAGAAATTCACTGAAAAAAACAAAGGTTCCAGGGATATTATAATTAGTACCTAGAATTAACCAAAAATTAGAAATTCACTGAAACAACAAAAGGTTACAGCAATGTTATAATTAGGCTCAGATGGTACACGCTGAAAACCACAGAAATTCAATAAGTATAGTTAGACTTATCTCAAGAAACTATAACATGTGCCCTAAGGTAACTATACCTCATGTCCTAGCGAGTCCTCATAAAGTTCTACTGTTGCTCCTGTTGTGATGTATTCCTGTTGCAGACACTAGGCCCAGGCACATAAGTGAGATAGCGCTTTTTTTGGGACAAGTGGGGGAACGCTGGATGGTAGGAATTTTGTGGATCCCTGCACAATACTGTAGTTTACATCACAGAAGTGCAAGGAAAATTTGTGTTTCTATTCAACGTCTCACGTTTGTGGGGTATTCTCGGTATGACAACATTGGGAGATTCACCCAACCCACTACTCCCTGGACTCTCCAAGGTGTCTAATTTTCAAAAATATCTGTGTTTGATAGGTTTCCCTACATGGTTGCCAACCCCACGACTAATTCGTACACCTACTATAGTCATTGTTACCACTACAATATGTATTGGGCCCTTCTGTGTCGCAGCCACTTGGCCCACCCAAACAAATGAGATAGCATTTTTATTGAAAGATCTGGGGAAATGCTGGGTTGTAGGATATTTGTGCCTGCCCAGTGATTGTACAACTTACCCACACAGAAATGCAGGGAAAATGTTTTTAGACAAAATTTGAGGCTTGCAAGGGATTCTGGGCAAAAATGTGGTGAGAGTGCTCGCAAGTTTGCCCATCCTCGAAACCCAGCTTAGCTAGAGTCCAAAATCTACAGCTACCCACGTTGGAAAAAGAGGGTCAGTTTTGGGTGGAAAAAAGTGTTGTGTCCATGTTGCATTTTTGATCTTTTGCTGTCACGGGCACTAGGTCTAGCCACACAAGTGAGATACCATTTTTACCAGGAGACTTGTGGGAGTATATAATAGTAGAACATGTGTTATTACCAACTGGATTTTGCTGCATGTGTGCCTTTCAAATGTAAGCCAGTGTATACGAAAGATGACACTTTGAAAAATACCCTCTCAATAATATGATAGTACGGATACCCACAAATTCAGAAATGTAGACATAACCACTGCTTCTAAACTCTATACCTTGTAGCAATTTCAGAAATATATTTTCTGGATATGTATTTTTCACTCTGCCTATTTCGGTATAAGAATTGGGCCAGACTCAGTACTCAATGAAAAACCATTCAATGGTGCTGCACAAATGTTTGTTCTGGCTACCTTGGGTTCTTCTAGAACATACAAACCCTATATATCCCTGCAAACAGAAGGGCTAGCGGACGTAATAGATTAATGCTTTTGTCAATCGCCCATTGTGACAAAAAGTTACAGATAAAAATGTTGCCACAAGTGCCCGTTTTTCCCTACTCATTTTCAATACTTCTTTATTATAGCAGTTATTTTCCTTTGACAGGCCTTGAGGGATCTACACATATGACCCCTTGCTGAATTTTGTAATTTTGTATATTTTTCAGAAATCTATAGCTTTTCTGAATTGTCCATGGGTTTCAAACTGGTTTCCACCTCAAACTAGAAGTAGGTTGAAAGCACAAACAATTGGGAAAATAGGCTGCCTCTTAGAAAAAGGCCAAAACTCTGATACAAAATTAGTTTTTTTAACCTTCTCTGCATATTCCTGAAAGCTGGGGACATGGTGATTTTAGTACAGCAAACCGTTTGTGGCTGCATTTCTAGCAAAAAGTAGACACTTTTATCTGGAGCACGTTTCCTCTATTTTTTAACTCTAAATGTTGCTGTATTCTGCCTATTTTCTTGGTCCCCTCCAGGGGAATCCACACACACCCGGTATTTTTAGATTCCTGAGAATGTTGGAAAAAAGGAGGCAAATTTGGCATGGGTACCTTATCTGGAAAAAACATTATGGAGCCCTAAGCACAAACTACCCCAAGTGGAGAAGTGTGGCACAATGGTTAGAGCGGCAGACACTGATTCAGAGATCTGGCCGGGGACCAGTGTTCAATTCCCACCTCGGCGGGTCTTGGGCTCAGTTCCCTTGGACTAGATAATTCTCGCCTCGGTGCCTATTCTAATTAATGGGTCCCCCTCTAACTCTGGGCAATAGCTTGCTTAATCTCCACAATGGCCCTCACAGCGCTTGGATGCCTGGCTTCACCCTGGGGCAGTCCAGGAGTGGGTGCCTGACAGGGAAAAGCCAGGAGGGGTTCCACAGAGGTATGTGTACAACGCCTTGAGACCCTAACGGGTGAGTAGTGCGCTTTACAAGTGTGAAGTTTACAGTTTAAATGGCTCAGCACTGGAGGGGGCAGGGGGAGCTGGCAGCAAAGGGCTTAATTTTGGTGCAATCTAATGAATCTGCATTAAACTTTCCAGAAAGGTTCACCCACTTCAGTTTCTTCATGGAAAGTATCATGCCCATCCGTCAAGCAAGGGCAAAGAATAATGGTAGGGCCCAAAAGGGCAATTTACCGTTTTAATTACAATAGGACATGTTGCTTTTTGATAGAGAATTGGGTGCAAAGAATTGTAGAAAAATCTGCTTCTTTTGCTTGGTCACCCAGATTTTTGGCCTCTTGCTGGAACCCAGTTTTTTTCTGCCATTAAAACACTGTTCACTTTACTGCTGCTAACCATCCGTAACATGCCTGTACTCTTGCTTTAAACATGGTTGAGTTGGCATATTTCTAATTGGGATATTTAACTTACCTATGAGTCCCTAGTATGTGGTGCAAGGTTTTCCCAGAGTCTAGAATTTAAATACCACTATTGGACTACAGCACCAAATGTGCCATCCACTGTAGTGGCTGTACAAATATTGCTGCATCCCTACCATTGTAGCCAGGCTATAACAGTAAAACAACATGCTCTGCAATCTGTCAAAATAAATCTTTAACAAGTAAAAACCTTCATTGTAAACATTGATAGGTTACCCCTATGTAGGCCTTATTACCCAGAAGGTAGGGTGCATAGTGTTTGCAAGAAGTACATAAAGAAATGTAATGGCAACATGTTCTTACTGTTAATAGCATCCAAAGGTTATCTTCACTATGGCAGGCCCAGCTGTCCTATGTAGAAAGCCAAGGCACATATTAAAATACTAATAGTGTAACCTGGTAAATGAACCAGCTAGAAAAATAATTAAAAACAACTATTTTTAGTAGTTAATAAAAATCCAAGAAGGCAGTGTCTGCTCATGTCTGACAGCCTTACCTGATTGCGGTGGCTTGCCTGCCAGGCATAGCCCTTTGAAACCGCAGATCTCTGCTGCTGCTCCTCCTGAGGCCCAGCCTTAATCGGCCTGCTTTCACTTGGTCTCTTTCTCTCACATCCATGTTCTTCTCTTTTTGCCACTTTGTCTTTCTTTTTGATTTTTAGTTTCACTTTTTTTCACTGCTCTTTTCACGCTGACTGCTCTTGTACTCTCACACTTTTAGCCTCTCTTTTTTGCTTTTTTGCTTTTGCTGCTCTCTTTGACTCCTTTTTCCCTGCTTTTGCCACATTTACTTTGTATTTCTTTGTCACTTTCTCCTCCTCTGACTTATGTTTACTGCTTTCAACTACATTGTGCTCTCACCTGCTCCTTCCTGCCACTGACTCTTGCTTCTCTCCCCCATTTGCCTTGCTCCTCCCACCAACCTAGGTTCTCCTTCACTCCCACACCTTCTTAATGGCAGCCGCAGCATGGACACACACAGCAGACATGGCAAAGGCAAGCCAATCTGTGCCTGGGCAGCACCCAGTGCCAGCAGCTTGGTCCTTTCCCACCCCAACATAGCCCGAGACACTATCTTGCCTTATCTTTCCATGCCCTGAACCTAGAAAACATGTACCCGCTGTGCAGTTGGACCAGTCCGACCAATACCAAAGACTCCTCCTGCACTGACTGCTGCTTCACCTGCGACCCTGCCAGCCCCCCACACCCTGTTTCATTACACTCCCACTCTTGCACTATGCAACACAATCATGCACCTCACCCAACACCTACTGGCCTGCACCCTACTGAAAATTTGCTCTCATTGTTAAAACTGTCAGCCTAAGGAGGCTGTTAACCCAAGCTTTTTGCCTACTCCCCTCCTGTTTGCTGAAATTCTTTTTTATTGGTTTTAGGGTTTCAGGACAACTATTGGGGGGGGGGGGGGTGGCGGGGGGACTCTAGAAGATATTTTCCACTTCAAAGCAGACTCCAGGTATAAAAATAGGATCCTCAGACAAACTCTTCAGTTCACTCGTTGACCTGTGGAGGACACTCTGAAGGCGTGCCTTGTACTTCAGAAGCCTGTCCATCTGCTTAAGTACTGCCCTGCTGCTTCAGGAGATTGCCCTGCTATTTGAAGCCTACTTGAACCCCTAGAGGACTGTCCTGCTGCCTAAGGCCTGCCATTTTGCATGAACCCAGGACTACAGACTTCAGACTATTGAAAGCCACCAAGTGATCAGCCCTAGCAGATTAGATAGTGAACTAAGAGCCATGGAGCTAAGGCTCTTCTCCACCAACTTCACCACTATTGCCTCAGAAGCACTGCTCCCAGCTCGCTCTTTTCTTCCATGATAAGATAAGCACTATCTATGTAAGCTAATACGTCAGCTGAACCTCCCACAGCCTTCTTCAGACAGCAACAGTCTTTAAAGGACCCTCTGATCTGCTAGCTTATCACCACCCTTATTGGAAATTGTCCTTGTCAGATGATCCATCCACTGAGGAGCCCCATCGGACCCTTGACAAGGGAGAGAAGACCATGCCAAGCCAGTGCTTATGGATCCACTTTCTGGTAGCTAAAGGGCTCTGCTTTTGTCCTGCCAGAATTCTGTCTCTGGGCTTATTGTGGGTCCAGTGGCTTCCTGAAACTGGATTTTATGTGAAATTACACTAGGATTGAGAAAGAGAGAGAGAAATGTGTGTGTGTGTATATATATATATATATATATATATATATATATATATATATATATATATATTGATCGCGAGATCGCACACACATGGTTAGTTTCACCCTGTACACCCACACCAGGGCAAGCTTCAAAGACTGAAGGACATGGCAGCGAAACCACCAAAGGCTGAACCAAGCTCCCCACCCACCTCCCATAAAACGAATGCCTGGGCAAGTTTCATGGACTAAAGGGCCAGGCTAAGAAAACACCAAAGGTGGAACCATCTCCACACTGAAAATGTAATTGGGGCAAGCTTTGTGAACTGAAGGGCCCAGATGTAAAATTGCAAAAGGCTGACCATCAAGCTTGCCTTACCCGTCCACTCACCCTGGTACAAAGCTTTGTGAACTGAAGGGCCCAGATGTAAAATTGCAAACGGCTGACCATCAAGCTTGCCTTACCCGTCCACTCACCCTGGTACACCGAATCTAGGGCATGCTTTAAGGACTGAAGGGCCAGGCCGTGAAATGGCAAAGGGGGAAATTTGAGCTAAACCTCCAATCACCAATGCCAGGGCAAGCTCCATGGTATGAAGTGCCTGGCTGCGAAGCTGCTAGAGGCAGAATTGTCAAGCTCCTTCCCCACCTCAGTACACCAACACCCAGGCAAGCTTCATAGACAGGGCCGTACAGTGACGCCACCGAAGGCAGAACCTTCAAGCTCCCCCACGCCCCCACACTCGGAAGTCAGGACAAGCTTCATGGACTCAAGGGTCAGGCCTAAAAATCATAAGTTCCTACTACCCTGAACAACAGTGGCAGGACAAGCTTCACAGACAGAGCAGAGGAACCCAGCTGTAAAAGATCTAAAGGCGGAACCATCAGATTCCCAGCCATACTCCAGTACATCAACACCAGTGCTTCACAGACTGAAGGGCCTGGTTACGAAACTGCCAAAGGTTGGCCACCTTCCCCCTACCCCTAAACACTAATGCCAGGGCAAGCTTCACAGACTTAAGGGTCTGGATGCAAAACTGCCAAAGGTGGAACTCTCAAGCTGTCCCCTACACAAACACAAGGCAACCTTCAAACACTGAAGGACCTGGCAGTGAAAATGGCGAGAAGCGGAAACCCCTTCCTTTTTTCTGGTACACCCAAACCAGGGCAAGCTTGACAGAACGAAGAGCCATTCTCTGAAATCACGAAAGGTAGAACTGCCATTCCTCCCCCCCAAACCCATATTACGCAATATGGAGTTACATGCATACCAATATGAAAGAATACTAAAAGCCTGAATCACAAAGGTAACTTATCCTTTGAGCAATTAACAATTTGGCTATTTATAAATTTTGAGTGTAAGTTACTACTGAAAAAAAAATCATCAGTAGTACATTCAGCACCACACACTGCCAACCACTGGTACTACAACAACATCCCATAAAACGTTGTAGAGGTAGGAATTAAAAATAAAACCCCAGAGAAAATAATGCTAAATTTGCTTAAAATATTTAAAATAGTTAATAATACTTATTTTGAATATGAAAATTAATGTATAAATATTTTTATTGAAGACTAGGTTTATTTCAATTAATCCTATACGTCTCTTTTAACAATTATTCATGCATGATAAAAAATTACTTTGTTTCTTTAAGTGGGACTTCATTTTTTAATTTAAACTTGAGAAATAATTTTAATTTAATGTATATTTCCGTTTATTAATGATTTATTGCACAATTAAGTAAATCGAGCTGCAGCATTTTTGTATTGTGTTCTACATTTAAATCAAATATATAAAACGAATTTACATTCACATTCAACATAAGAATATTTGTAATATTTAATTTCAAGTTCAATAAACTGTTTTATTTTTCCCTATGGATAACCATGCCAAGTTCTCCGCTCCAGATGCTGAGTCTCCCTCTGGTAAAGTGTATGGAAAATGTAAAGAATTTATTTACCTTGAAAGTAAATTTAATAAAATAATTTTATATTAAATAGTATTGTATTTATTTTAGTTGTAGAGCAAAATGAAAAATGTTACAGCACTATTATTAAATATTTATGTTAGGAATTTAGCATAGCATAGCATAAGATTAGGAACGCCTTACTGCTAACTGCATGAATTCACATAGCCACTTCCTAGTGTTAAGGTCACATTCTTTTTTAAGGTCATTCAGGGTTCAGAGTTTTTGTCTGGCAACGTGTTCCTAATTGCATTGACTCTCTGTTTACACTACAGTTTACACTCCTATCATCCCTGTCCCTCATGTGTGTTGTGTTTTTCCTTTTCAGTTCCCTCAGTCCTTCCACTTCCGGATTTCCTAGTTCCTTTTCCCTCACTACCTTTTATTGGTGTGTTTGTTTGTTTCATGTAACTCTATTCTTACTAGTGAGTTTGTGGCCGCATGCAGGGGCTTGTGGCTGGATTCCTGGTCAGCCCAAGGCTCAACACAGCAACATCTGTGGCAGAAACCAGTAAGCTTGTACTTTCACGTCTTCTCTTTGGCTGATTTAATACACTCACTCGTCTTCAGTTTTCCAACCAGTGAGAATAAATTATCTTCTGAGGTTGCACAATGCCATGGCTTGACTTAGACAGTTCCATCTGGGAGCTTGTTCCAGTCCAGTGCTTCTCTCTTTTCCCTATCCTTATATCTCTGCAGAGTACAATCACCAACAGCACGTCCACATCTGATCATTGGTGTTAGGAATTCAGGCATGGCAAACGTTTTCAGTGGCTCTGCATTCATGGAACCTGACACCTTATGGAAAACAGTCAAAGGCATGTCTTTCAAGCTCTCCACCACCCCACATCACCATCCCTAGGGTAAGCTTTATGAACTGAAGGGGCCAAATGGTAAACCTCCAAAGGCTGGACCGCCAAACCCTTTCCCACTTCGGTACCGATGCCAGGGCAAGCTTCACAGACTAACAGGCCAGTCTGTGAAACCTACAAGGTAGGAAAATTAAGCTCCTCTCACCCTGTTACTCTGACTCCAGGTCAAGCTTTATACACTGAAGTGCTTGCCTATGAAACAGCCAAAGGCAACCGTACAGCTCTTCTTCATCCTGGAGCACCAATGCTAAAGAAAGCGTGATGGGCCCAGTGGCAGGATTAAGGACAAACGCAGGCAGTGTTGCAGGCTAGAAATGATAGAAGACAGGTGAGAAGAAACTCATGGGACCTGGAACACCAGACAGCTAACTGCATAGATTCACTTACTCACTTCCTATGTGTTAAGGTCACATTCCGGTCAGGAGCGGTAAATCCTTTTTTAAGGTCATTTAGGACTTAGTGTCTGCCTGGCAACAAGTTCCTAGTGGCATTGGCTCTCTCCGTGTGCATACCAGCTTGACCACATATCCGTCCCTCATATGTCCCCTTCTTGATTTCCTAGTCCCTTTTGCCTCACTTCTTTTTGTTGGTGTGTTTGCTTCTTGTTGTTCTCTAACTACCATCATGTTTGTGGCAGCTTTCTGGGGCTTAGGGTTGGATTTGTAGTTGGCCCGAGGCTCAATACAGCAACATTGCTGCTGAAACTGGTAAGCTTATACCTTTTCATGTGTTCACATCTTCTCTGCGGCTTGTTCGGTAAACTCATTTGTCCTCCTCAATTTTCCAGCTGGTGGGAACAAACTACCTCTGGAATATCGAGGTTGCATTATGACAATCTTTGAGCTAGACAATTCCACCTGGCAGCTTGTTCCAGTTTGGTGTTTCTTGCTTTCCCTGTCTCTCTCTGTTGCCCATCCCCCGTATCTCCCCCACATTCATATCATCAGCAGGGCCCATATCAGCTCATCATTGTAGGTATTCGGACATGGCACTGTTTTCATCAGGTCTACATTTTCAGAACCTGACACCTGACTGTAAAATCGTTGAAAGCACAACCATCAATCTTCCCTTAATCTGTAACACTGATGCTAGTTCCAGATTTCTCAGAAGGAAGGGCCTCAATGCAAAATCTCCAAAGGCCAAACTGTTGAGCTTTACACTCCAGAACACTGTGACAAGAAGAAACTTCAAAGACTGAAGAACACCAACGCCAAGACTGCAGTGCCAGAATGCGTAACCACTGAAGATGAACCAGTCAAACTCCACACCCAGATACATGGACACCAGGACAAGCTTCAAGGATTCACTGGCACAACTTCAAAATCTCCTAAGGTCGGACCCTGAAGCTTTCACCCAGAAAACTACCAAAAGTGGAACTGTCACCTTCTCTCATTGTGAAACTGCCAAAGGCAGACCCGTCAAGCTCCGCCACCCCAACCCTGGGACATCGATTTTCAGGGAAAGCCTCCATTCTGGGTGTGCCCAGCAGTTACTGTCATGTTACTAGATATCTCTGGCCAGGGACTCCATATGAGAAATCATAGGGAAAACTTAAGAAATGTTATTAAGCTAAAAAACAATGTTTTGAATAATTTGGGTAGATATATTAAATTACAGTTATAAAATTGGTCCTGAAGTTTAAATTAAAAAAA
This sequence comes from Pleurodeles waltl, assembly GCF_031143425.1. Classification (NCBI taxonomy): domain Eukaryota; kingdom Metazoa; phylum Chordata; class Amphibia; order Caudata; family Salamandridae; genus Pleurodeles; species Pleurodeles waltl. Next base: position 1,116,726,645 of record NC_090445.1, read on the forward strand.
ACAACAATTCCCACCTAAACAAATAGATGGATTTTTTTATTATGCATTACTAATGTTCAAGATATGTATATGGTTTATGAAAAGTAATAATATTTAAATGCAAAAAAAGTTATTAAAATATGTTTTAATACATTTAAAATATGTACTATTTTGCTAAATTATTTTAAACATTAAAATATGTTTATTTGCAATACATAGCTAGTTTAAGCAAATTATTTTAATGTAACATTAGTCCCTTTGGGGGTTTATTGTAAGTCCCTAACTCCATTATGTTGTGTGTGGAGATGATGCAATACCAGGGGTTTGCCATGTGGGGTGGTTGATTTACTCCAGCCATAAGCTGTAGTATTTTACTACTGTTTTGGGTTTCATTTTGGCTGCAGTAACTATAGAAGTGTCGTGAATAGCTGTGGGCGTACTCATTTGTGAGTAGGTTGATGTCCCTCCCTGAACCCCTCCCAGACCTAGTCTAAATCACCCTTACTTCTCTCTTAACCTCTCCCCTCAATGTGTAAGTATTCCTAATTTCCCAGCCATTTCACTGAGTCCCTCCCACATTTACTAATAAAATGTATATATATGTGGAGACTCCATAGCAAGGGAGGAGATCGCCACGCATATGGGTTTATGAGAGGCGGAGATTTAAACTCGGCACCTAGGTTTATTAAAGGTATTTTGTATTATGTTGTCTAGTACTACAAAATGTAGTGTGTGACAAGTCCCCAGAGTCTGCATATGCAATACCTGCTATTTTTAGGATGCAAGGGCTGTCCATAAAACATGATATGCCGAGAAATTGGACCTTTGTCAAATCCCAAGTGTAGAAGAAATACATTTTATGTGTGCTTGTGTTGTTTTTCACTTTTTTGTGTTTTTCACATTTTTTACAGTTTGCGACTACTGTTTTTGTACATTGTTTTGATATTGTTTTAACTTATTTTTACACAAGTCTTTGTTTCAAGTTTTGAGCTGCTGTTTCATTGCTCTTCTTTATATTCTTATATTCACTTCACCAGAAAACACAATTTTATGGCAGGATGCAGCATGTACCGAAATGCTGCATGGTGTCATCATCTTCTTACTCTTTTTGTTCCATCACCTCCTCTGGAGCAGTTGGTTCTCTTTCGCCATCTCACTTCTTCTGCATCTCTGTATGTGCATAGCCTTTAGCTGCTTCCACATTCCAGTGGGTCCTGTTGAATTCTATACACTATTGCATCTTGCAGAGCTAACGATAAGTGGCTAATATGAAAACTGTATGGTTTTAAGTTGCATTACAGTGTTATAGGCAGAGCTAACCATAACTTCACTTTAACTTGTTCTTTTCACTGCATTTATGTGTTTTTTTGATGTTGCACTACATCCAACTTCCAATCCAGATTCCAGTGCACTCAGGTAGTCCAGTACAACAACCGGCCACGGACATCCACACTCTGCTACACACAGATTTTGCCCCTCCATAGTGGTGGTTGGCTGCAAAGCCTGGGTTGCTGCTTGAGTACACACCCAGTAACCACCATTCTTCATCTAATACAAACAGATACCAATTGAGTTGCAGTGCTTGAAATGTAATAAGCCGCAGACAATAAATACTATGATGATGTTAAATTATTTCTATTTTTTCACAATTAATGATGGGCTAAAAACTTTTTTGTAGTTTGGATTTTTAGGACTTTTGAATATTTTGTTATAGCATCAATGGAACAAAAATTACTTAGAAGTGTAACAATAACAAGGAAAATGTGTTTGGAAAACCAATCAAAAGTGGAACTCTTTATTATGGTTATGAATAAGCTTCTTCCATAAGTGGGGTGTTTTGCTCTATGTGCAATAGTATCATCCTTGCCATTTATTCCTTCTGCTGAACTTCTGCTGAAATGTTCGTAGGTTGCTAGCTGCTTCTTTTTCTTCTTGCACCAGGGCTGAGATCATGCCTAGATCTTAAGTGGTAAGGCAAGGTAGTTGTCCCATAAGAGTTTCTACTGTCATTTCTCTAGTGGAGCCCTTGTTCACAGGTTTTAGAAATTATTTTGCAATCTTTTAATTTTTGTTCAGTATATAATTGGACGGAGTCTTCCTGTTCCCACAACTCTGTGCTCTATCTCTCACCCACTGAGACCTCAATTGTGATTGCTTCTCTGTGCTTTGTGGCATTTGTTTGTGGAAATGAAGGCTACGTTAATGTGGCCTGGGGTGGGCCTCTTGAATTGTCTTCCATAGAAGCCACAACATGTCCCCTTCCATTGTACGCCAGGGTCCTGACAAAAGAGGTGGTAGGGGTGTCAGTGGTGTCCTGGGTGGGGTTGCTGGAAGGTGACAGACCAGGACTGTGGTACGGGCCAGGGTATTCCTCACTGTCCACACTTCACTCTCCAGTGTCCTGTGTGGGGCCTCTGTCTCCATGTGGGGCGCTGGCACTCCTTGGCCTTTCTGTCAGGGTGGCATGGATGGTGGTTCCTGTGGGGGGGAATGGACATGTATGTTACATGTAATAATTCGAATGAGGATGCACAGCTCTGCCCTATTTTGTGCTGTGTATTCCCCTGTTGTGCCATGCAGGGACCAATTGTGGGGTTGCCATTACATTTTGCATGGGATGTGGAGGTGCCTTGTGGGTGGTGTTGTGCCATTGTGATTATTGCAGGGGTAGGCGGCTGTGTGCAGAGGGAGGGATGTGGGCCTGTTGGTGGGTTTGTGGGCATGCAGGGTGATTGGATGTAGTGATTGTTGCCTGGGTGGGGATGTGGTCCTGGTGGTAGTTGGAGGGGTGGGGACGTACATGCATTATAGGTGTGGTGGATATGAAGTAATTGTAGATGACTTACCCGAGTCCATTCCTCCAGTGAGTCCAGCGAGGCCCTCTGTGTGCAGGATAGCCAGTACCTTGTCCTCCCAGTCGGTATAGTCGGGGGGGTGTAGGTGGACTGTCACCTTCTGGCAGCCCCACCCAGGACACCACTGACACCTATACCACCCAGCCACCAACATTAGCTCAGGCCAAACGACACAACACCAGTGTCTCCAGGCCACAGACTGGCGGACCACAAGTACAGAGGCCAGAGTCACCACCTATTAGCTAGTGGGACTGCCAGACCTGTGCAGGGGACCCAGGCACAGGGGGCCAGGCCCAGTGGGGGGGCATCAGTGGCCGAGGGGGGAGGCCAAAGGATGGATGCTGCAGCCCAGGAGGTGATATCAGAGGTCCTGTTAGCATACCACCATACACAAGACAGGATGGCCAAAATCCTGGCCACCCTGAAACAGAGTCAAAGGCTGCAGATAGCCCAACACCAAGAGACCATGGAGCAATGGAAACAACTTAATGCCACCATGGCCACTATTGCAGGGGTGCTGCAGCACCACTACCTAACCCAGCCTGAGACCCCCACAAACCAGGAAGCCCCTACCACTGCCCAGGACACAGACCAGCCCTCAACATCAGCAGCAGCAACTGGACTAGTGGCACTGGCAGAGGACACACAGGAGACCATGCAGCCCAGCACCAGACCCTCAAATGGTCCCTCACACCCAGATATGGCACAGGAACATCTGTCAAGACCAAGGCCCCCACTAAGAAGTGACTCTGACATGGACTGTCTCTCAAGTGTGCCACTGTGTTACCATCCTCACCCGCCAATAGCAACTTCACAATTTGCAAGGGACACATGGACCTATACCCACTGCCACCAATCTCTGAGCCTAAGTACCTAGTATGGACATCCACCATTAGCCCACTCCCTATCACTGTACAGCATACCAATGCATTTGTGACACCAAATAAAACACATTTATACCAATTTGTGTGTCCCCTGTCATTATGTAGAATCAATTGTAAATGTGAATGCATGTGCCAGTCAATTCCATAATCAGACCTTTATTGCAGGAATGGTACCTCATGCACAACATTGTCTGGAGTAAACCAAAATGTACACCATGTATGTTTCCATGGCACCTGCTACCTAATTCTTCAGGTCACAGTGTCAAAGACTACAGACCTCACATCACCAAAAACATAAGTCAGACAGACATTATGCAGTGCAGATGACATCAGTGAACAGTACCCCATAGTCACTGAAAGTATAGTTGGATCAGCTGGTTCCTGGAGTGGACATCTTCCCCCTCTTCATCCTTACCATCACTCGAATCCACTCTCAGATGTAGCAGGTCTGGATGTACAGCACCCTCCTCCTCTAGTAAGGGGATAGCTCTCCTCACAGCCACGTTGTGCAGCATGCAACAGGCCACCACTATTCTACACACCCTCTCAGGGCCATAGCACAAGGAACCCCCAGAGAGATGGAGGCAACGGAATCTAGCCTTCAGGAGACCTATAGTGCACTCAATCACCCCCCTAGTACGTCCATGGGCCTCATTATAATTCTTCTCTGCATCTGTCCTGGGATTTCTCACAGGTGTCAGGAGCCATTGCATGTTGGAGTAGCCAGAATCACCTGCAAAAGTGGTTGAAACAGGGCTGAAACAAACTGCCATTATTTGCAGACAGCCTGGCTGTCAGCTATGTACTGATCCAGTCTCATACACACTTATCTATGAGCCATCCTCTGTCCCCTTGTAGTTGTTTAATCATGTGTGGCACACTGCTGTTCCTCAGGGCAAAGGAATCATGAACTGATCCTGTAAACATGGCATTCACATGTGAGATTTACTGGTCAGCAGTACACACCAATTGTATTTTCATTGAGTGGAAGTTCTTCCCGTTCCTGTACACCTGTCCATTCACTCTTGGGGGAATGAGGGCTATGTTGGTGCCATCGATGGCACCTATCACATGGGGAAGGTTAGCAAAGGCATACTAGTCAGACTTGATGGCAGGGAGTTCAGCCCTTTGTGGAAACTTTACATATGTCTGCAGGTGTTGTACAAAAGCATCCAGGAATTTGGACAGGATGAGGCTAAACATTGGCTGTGAGAACCCTGCACCCATGCCCACTGTCCCCTGAAATGAGCCCGGAGCCAAAAAATGGAGTACAGAGACCATTTGCACTTCAGTAAGGATGGCATGCTGCTTCCGATTAGCCGGTCTCAGTAGAGGATCCAGTAATCCACATAGGTCATTGATTGCTGTACGATTGAGTCTGTAGGTGACAATGATGTGACGTTCCACCATGGTATCCAAATCAACAAGAGGTCTGTACACAGATGGGGCCCTCCCTCGCTTCATGGGTCTGTACCTATGGGGAGGAGAGAACACATATGAGGGACACACATACAGATGCAAAACATGTTGTGCAAGAATAGCTCCTGCACAATATTTAGGTTACATACACAAGCGATGTATGATGTACTACATTAGGGACATGTATGCAGTGATATCTCCGGACTGATGTGAAGAATAGACACTCATGTGGGCAGGTGACTAAGGGCTGGGATTCATAGGGCCTGAATGGGGCCCCTGACCATGAAATATTTATGTGATGCTAGCAAAATGGCAGCCTCCTGCCATCCAGAAATGTAGGAGTGGAAGTGACCTCATTCCGCTGGCGGTTGTTGTCATGGCGTAAGGGGGTGTTCACCGCTGTGCACCCATTCATTGGTGAACATGGTTGCATTGCATTTTTTATTGATGTCTGGAGTGCTCTTGTATGTATGCTGTCTGGTGCCAGGAACTCTGACAGGTGTCTACCAGCAGACTTGTCCCCATGGGCACAGAGATGATATGGCCAGGTCTAACAGTTCCTCAGGTCCTTGTGTCATGTGGAAAATGAGTTGTATGTTGGGGTAGTGGCCACTAGTCAGGGGCATAGTCATGACATTAGTTGTAGGTGTGTAAGCTGGGTGGGAGTGTGTGTGCACCAATTATGTACATCCATTCAGGTATTTACAGATATCTTTCATGTTTTGTCTCCCCACCCCTGTGCTTTTGTGTTCTTTGTGTACATCAGCATCATCTGGCGAGGGAGCGGTGGCACCGGAGAGTGGGGATGCAGCGGCTTACGGTTCCAAGAAGGCAGAGTCTACCGATGCCAAGGGGACCAGTGGGTTGGAGGGCGAGGGGAGTACCATGGGGGAGGCAACTACCATTGGCAATAGTGACTCTGATACCTCCTCCGATGGGAGCTCCCTGGTGGTGGCAGACCCTGTGGGCCCACCCATTCTGTGTCATCTTCCACCACCCCCCATACCATCACCGCCCTCCCAGTTGCTCCCCACCAAGTTGCCCGTACCGGCTCACCCAGAAGGGTGGGCGTCTCCTTCGCCCCTGGCACCTCATCTCCTGCCCCAGTCAGCCCTGATGCCCTCACGGAGGAGGCTATTGACCTCCTGAGGACCATCTCTGTAGGGCAGACAACCATTCTGAATGCCATCCAGGGGCTAGCATCCCAAACGCAACAATGCAATGCCTAACTGGAAGGTATTAACAGTGCCATGTCTGGCCTACAGAGATCTTTTCATGCTCTGGCCTCCTCTTTGACGGCAGCCAGTGTCTCTGGTCTTTCCGTGCCCCCTCCAACCACCTCTACCCCTTCCAGCACCCCACTTCCTTCACCTATCCCAAGCACACGTTCAGACAGCCATGCACACACCTCACCACACAAGAAGTGCACACAGAAACACCAGCACCACACTTCCCACCACAAGCATACACAAAGCCAACAAATAAAGGCACACACAACATCCACTTCCCCTAGTGTCTCCACCTCTCCCGCCTCCCAGTCTGTCACCTCAAAATGCACAAGCACTGCACCCTCAGTCACTGTTGCTGGCCCCATCCTTGCAGTCACAACAACATCAGACATCCAGTCATGCACCCCAGACACCACACCTGCAGTCACCACAACAACATTGACTGTCACATGCAGCACACTCACCAGACCTGCAGACACCCAGACAACATCCATGTACACTGGCAGCCTGTCTTGTCCCACTGTGTCCACCCCCCTCCTCCCAAAACACTCAAACGTTCCCAGACACCCACCCAGCACACATCCACCACACCTCAGCATATTGTACAGGCACCTGCATCCATGTCCAGCGCACCTACACCAGTTACAAGCACTCCCTCTATCTCCACTACCACACCTTCCTCCATGTCCAGGCCCAAAAACCCCTAAAATGTTCCTGTCCCGTGTTGACCTATTCGAACCCAATGGCCCACCCGTCTCGTCCGTAAGCGTGCCCACCTCCTTGCCCTGTCCACTCCTTCCACGTCAAAGTCTGCCCCAGTCCACCCTTTCCATTCCTGTGCCCCTTCCCCAGAGAGGAAGAAGCCCCATGCTGGCCCAGGTCCATCTGCCACACCCTGGTCCAAGTCCACTCCCCCACTTTTCAAGGGCAAACCCAAACCCCTTCCACCTCCAAAATGTAAGCTAAAGCCCCTCCCCCTACCAGACGTAAGTCCCCACCCCCTACCCCTGTTACCTGAGGTGCCTGGGTTCCCCATTGATGTCCCTTTATGGTGGAGTACCATGTGCACATATGGGTGTCATGTTAGGGCCATTTGGGCCCTTCAGCCTGTTACACATGGACTGGCCAATTGCCTTATTTGGACATTGCATTTTTCTTTATTTATTAAAGTTTGTGTGCCCAGTGTTGCTGTTGGCACAATTTGGAGACGTGGTTCATTGTTTCATTGTGGGGGTGTGGTGTGCACATATGTGTACTTTGGCCAGGTTGTATTGGCCTTGTGTCAGGTAAGTACCTCTTGTTCTGGTGTGTATGGCTTGTGATGGTGTGAGGGTTTGGGAGTGCGTTGCATTGGGTGTGTTACTGTGCCCTTGGTTTCCTTGTTTACTAGGTTGCAGTATGTGGAGGTATATTGCAAGGAGCAGGACTGGCATTATTTGCAACTCTCTCTCCATGTCTGCTTCTGCATGTTGTGTGTGCCTACGGTCAGTGTTACCTTTTATTTGGTTTGTTTCCACCACTCTTTGCATGGTGGTGGTTTCCGCCCCGGAACTGACGGCGGTCATGTGCTTCATTATTTGTTGGGTGGGTGGGGACTTTCCGTCAGCCTGTGGGCGGCCTCTTCTGTCGCTGTCGATACTCCTATGCTGGCGGTGTGTGGATTTCACGCTGGCTGTTTCGCATGTGCTTCAATAGTTACCGCCACCACCGGCGGTGCGGTGTTTCCCACCATGTTCATAATGACGGCCAAAGTCTTTTTGGCCCTGAGACTTCAGAAAACACGAGGCAAGCTCAATCCAAGCCCTTGGAGAGCCCTTCTCAGCAAAGTCAGAGGGCAGCAAAACAGCAAAGCAGCAGCGGGGCAGCAGTCCTTCTCAGCAAAGCAGTCCAGATAAGTCCTTTGGGCAGCGAGACAGTTTCTCTTGACAGGTTGCAGGTTCGGGTCCAGAAGCGTCTGATTTGGTGGGGGTCAAAGACCCAGTTTATATACCCAAAAATGCCTTTGAAGTGGGGGAGACTTCAAAGAGTGGTTTTGAAGTGCACAAGTTCCCCTTTCAGTGCAGGTCGGTCTGCCAGGGTCTCGGTAGGGGCTTTGGCAGTCCATTGTGTGAGGGCAGGACACTAGCCTTTGAAATGTAAGTGTCAGGCCCTCCACCCTTCCAGCCCAGGAAGACCCATTCAGTATGCAGATGAGTGCAGGTGTGACTGAGTGTCCTGTGTTTGTCTGGGTGAAATGGACAAGGAAGCTGTCAACCAGCCCAACCCAGATGTTGATTGGAGACAGGCTGTAAGGCACAGAAGGATTTTAAGTGCAGAGAAATGCTCACTTTCTAAAAGTACCATTTCTAAAATAGTAATATAAACTCCAACCTCACCAATAAGCAGAATTTTCTATTGCCATTCTGGCCAAACTAAAAATTACCTGGTTATCCCTTTCTGATCAGAATCTACCATTCACACAGTATATGAGGGTAGCCCTAATGATATCCTATGAAAGGAGCAGGCCTCACAGTAGTGGAAAACGAATTTTTGAGTTTTCCACTACCAGAACATATACAACACACATGTATATGTCCTGCATTTTACCTACATAGCACCCTGCCTTTGGGTTACCTACGGCTTACCTTAGATGTGACATATATGTAGAAAAAGGGGAGTTTAGGTTTTGGCAGTTGCTTTTAAATGCCAAGTCGGAGTGACAGTGAAATTGCACACACAGGTCTTCCAATGGCAAGCCTGAGACATGATTAAGGGGCTACTTATGTGGGTGGCACAATCAGTGCTGCAGACCCACTAGTAGCATTTAATTTACAGGCCCTAGGCACATGAGGTGCACGTTACTAGGGACTTTTAAGTAAGATACATATTCCAATTGGGTAAGACCCAATGTTACCATGTTTTTAGGGAGAGAGCACATGCACTTTAGCACTGCTTAGCAGTTGTGTCCAGAGCCCTAAAACCAGCAAAAATGACGGCAGAAAAAGAAGAGGAGGAAGTCAAAAAGTTTTGGAGTGACCCTTCAGATAGGCCATTTCCAACAATAACAAATTCTGCTCTGGATAAGTTGATCATAGATAATATTTCCCATAACCACTATGTGTCATTGACAATGCTCTTCGTTTACTTGTTTCCGTCTAATTTTTTCAGATAAATTTGTTTTGTGTAAAGTACTTTTTTTTGTGAGCTCCCCATGACCACCCTTACTATTTTCAGTAGCACCTTGTGATTACATGGCAACAATGTAAGCCATTCAATTTTATTTCTTGGGTGCTATAACAAAAGGTTTATTGATCCTAATTCTGATGAAAGCAATGCATAAATTGGCATCTGGGTTGCAACGGCAAAATAAATAATGCCTTGGACTGTTCTCATGTAAGGGAACAGGCATTTTGCAGCTTTCCCCCCTCTTTTTGCCCCCACCCATTTGGACTACTTCCTGCTGATTATTACCCTTTGAGACTGCACTGATGCCTGCTAAACAGACCCCTTTGTCAGTATTCTGCTCATTACAAAGTGTATATCGAATTGGCTATTTCTAATTGACAAGGACTGACTTACTTATAAGTCCCTAGTATATGGTACCTAGGGTACCCAAGGTATGTAAGGCAGAGTGCCCGCTTAATTCTGCAGCACTGATCGTGTTACCCTGTGTGTGTCAAAGCACAAAATGGCTCCCAGCCTGCCACTGCAGACTGGAAGGGCAGCGGTTACTCTGCTCTTTCGACTTTGCCATTCAAACCAATGGCATCCCCCAAGTCCATTTACAATATATGTAAGTCTCCCCAGAGGAAGGCCTATTGATCCCTTAGGCAGGGAGCTGTGTATTATTAGGTAGGACATGTACTTTCATATATGTCTGAACAGCAACATGCTTAAGTTGTGGTTTTGCTGTGGAAAAGTGGTTAGCCCCATTGACAAACACAGGTCACCGTCCGACCCCCTCAGCCCAGCAAAATTCTGAATGGGTCTACCTAACTTGGGACTGTAAGGTATCAAATTAATCATGGCATTAAACCCAACTTGATGTCCATGTCAAATTTAAGTGGGAGAAGCACTGGGGTGAGAGCCTATAGAGCCCTAGTGGGCAGGTATTAATTGCAGCAAATTTAAAACTATAAAGTTACCCCTACCGGCTATTAATTAATTATTTGAAAACCACAAAGCAGTAGTTCAAAACTGTGTGTCAATAGCTCCTTCATTTATCATCTTGTTTGTCATGTTCAGGTTCTTTACACACAATCTCCATAAAGAAACATTGTATAAGTTGCCAGCATTGTTATTCAATATTTCATATGTGCCAGAAACTAAGAAACAACATTAAAAAAAAAAAGATATTTCTAGAACACTTGAGAAATGGAAACATGCTGTTGGGTCTACTAGTGAAGAATGTTCCTGTGATATTCATAGAGAATCCTAAATATCTGGGTGAAATCAGTCGTACAGGAACAAGGTTTTCAGTAGATTGGATGGTAGTATCAATCAAAACAGCAGAATGCCTAAGTAAGAAACAATTGGATGAAACCCAGACTCTTGAAGAAGCTATTAAACTCTGCCATAGTGGACGCAAAAAAAATATTAGCCCGCATTGACAAGGAAATCAGTACATTCAAAGCGGACACTGATAACTATAAAGAGAAGTTGCAGAAAGACATCATTAACTCTCAAAAGAACAGGTGTATCCATATCTAAAGAAATATTTTTACAAGCAAGGCAATATAAGGCACCTTACTCAATTCCACGGCAGAAGCAGGAGACAATTCATAACCTTTTCAGACAGCTCGTCCTACTCTGACACGAATAACAGCAACTCGGAACCATCAACAAGCACATCAGAGAGTCAACACAAGGCCTTTTTTTTTCGGATGGGACTTCAGTAGAGGAAGAGAATGCAAATGGATCAACTCCATGCAAGGAGCAGGAGAGATACAAACAAGACATTGGATATACAGATGGAGGAACGACAGTTAGTTCATATATATAACCTGTCATCTAGACCCTTGGAGGAAATGGAACAAAAGGTGTTTGTACCCTCTGACAAAACGGAGCACACAAGGACACGTTTTGAATTGATTACATTTTTCTGAAAGATGAGATTAACATATTTTTTTCTGGAGAATGAAAATATACCTTTGAATGGGTTTGATGGTCTAAAGAAACCATCAAACATTTTGCAACCGAACATCAACATGCTGGTCGAAATGATTGCCTTTGAGAAAGTAGTCCTTCATGATCTTAGTATCGTGGAATTCAAAAGAAAATATATCAAATACAACCTCCAATGGGATTAAAGAATGGCTTTGGCTAGACTACAGAAAGACAACAAGATTATTAAAAGACCAGCCAACAAGGGAGTCACTCTTGTGATTATGGACCGACAATAGTACGAACAAGAAATCCTGTGGCAAATCCAACAACAAGCCCATTATAGAAGAATAGAAAAAGATCTGACTACCATTTGTGCAGAAGTCACTAGATTAATTGAGCAAGGCACAGCTGGAGATTAGCTCCCAGAAAAAGAAAAGGCCTTCTTCATAAAAAAAGAGCTCAGAACACCAGTGATTTACTTATTTTCAAAAATATACGACGACGGACTAAATCCACCAAGGAGATTGATCACTTCAGGAGTCAATTCTATTCCGGAGCCCTTGGCTAAATATGCCGATGGATTTCTAAAACCTCTCATCCAGCAAATACCAAGGTATCTGAAGGACACCACCAACATGTTCAATAAACTTGAGCAGATTGACTTTGACATTACCACAGACCTATTGTCTACTCTTGACATCACTAGCCTGTACACTAACATCCCACAAGAACTAGGACTAGAGGCAATGGGAATTTTCCTAGAAAGGAGAGAATGCTTTAAGAATACCTTTCAATTATCATAAGTCACACGAATGAAAGCGTGCTTTGTGCTTTGACACTACAGGTCCCAGCAATGCTCGCCAGTACACTGGCGTCACATGCACACTGCGTGGGCCACATTTTAAAATTCCGGTTTCTGACCTCACCCCAAAGGAACAGAAAACGGCCAATTTTCAACAATGTTGTGGTCATGATTAAGTGGATCGAAAGTAAAGGAACACAAAAGAAAGGGAAATAATGCCTTGTGACACAAGAAGTTAATCCAAAGTGAAAAAATAGGCTTTTGTGACTAATTCATGTTTATTTTCAGCATGCACGCCCGTCTCGAAAGGAGTTCTTTTTGTAAACGACTATCGGATGAGCAGATCCCAAGGTCTTGTCATTTTAAAACACAAGAGCACTTTTGGGGTAATGTGCTTTAACCACAGTGCTTTGCTTGAATCACAGGTACTTTTAAGACTGACATATACACTCACATGTTGCATCTATATTGGAAGGTGTAACACATGGGCACCTATGGAAGTGGCTCGGATAACAAACAAAAATATGTCACCGTTGAATGCTGGGTTATACTTCTATTTACTAACAGTACATTTTATGTAACCATTACCAAACTTTGAAAAGAATTACTCACAGTTGCATGACTAAGTAGGATTATGATAGTTAGCTATTCAATAATAATCATAAAGAAGGCAGGTTTGTTTTTATGTCATTAGAGTCTGATCTTAATGAAATGAGAAGCCATGACAACGACCTCGTTTGAATTCAGTTGCCCTACATGCAGAAATCGAAACGCGTTGGCTATTTATGACCAGAGGATGGATCAATGATCCGTTTGTGCCAGTACTAAATGCCAGGTTTGAATCATCACCTACACAAAATTAGAATGTGTGAATCTTAAATAAGGGGACATTTATATTTTGAACCTTTTTTCCTCTGGCAACTTTGGGTGTTTTAAGTATTGTTACGCTAGCCCAGAGACTAGTGCTTGGAGAGCATATTATTTAGAGAAATGTATGGAACTCTGTTTTTTGAGTCAATGTATAATTGTGAATTGTGTGTGTATATATATATATATATATATATATATATATATATATATATGTATATGTATATATATAAAAAATTTCTTGTGATTCAATGTAACAAAAACTGTGCTGTTGATAATTGTTGCTTCTTCATTTTTGGCACCTATGAAATATTGAATAACAATGGTGGCAACTTATGTAATGTTTCTTTAAGGGGATTGTGCGTAAAGAACCTAAATAAGGTAAAAAATGATAAATAAAGGAAATATTGACACACAGCATTAAAGTCCTTCCTTGTATTTGTCAAGTAATTAATCAGTAGCTGGTGGCGTACTTTTATTGTCGTATTTTCAAGTCAAATTTAATGTCACTGTTAAAGTAATGCAACTTTTAGAAGTTACCGCTCTGTGACCCAGTTCTTCCAGTGGCCTCACTCGGTCACTGGCCAACAGATAGCATTCTGCCCTGTTGTGGAGTATTGTAAACAACTCCCAGGCTTAGAAAAAATAGCAGCCTGCTACAGGGCGAGGAGTTACCTCCATTTCACAGAAAGCCACTCAGGTTGTTAGCCTAAAAGGCGAGCTTCAAAGGCAAACCACTCCAGGGAAATGGCGGTCGCAGTCCTGTGGGGCTTCCCTTTGGTCAGGTAGACAGGCTGGCAGAAAGAGAGAGAGGGGAGAACAAGCCCAAACCGGTTTTCCTGTCGTCATGTAAGCTACAGGTAACCACACATCTAGAGTGGGCGACCAATCTCCTAAAATCTGAGGAAATGTTCAGACATCTTGAGAGTTGGCAGAATAGTGCACTCTGGAATTGTTAGATGCCACACTCAACAGAAAAATAATTACGATGAGGGAAGTGACCTGTTAGCCTATTTGCTAGTGACCGCATCGCCCCTCCCCAGGGCATTTTCTGGACATAAATATGGCACCCCAGCATCCTGAACCTCAGATCATGATGAAACTGAACAAAGGACCAAAGAAGGACTGCCCTGCTGACCCCTGAACTGCACAAAGAGAGGCTGCATCATCTGCTGGACTGCACCTGTTGCACCTTGGGCTAGCGAAGAGAGGAGCTTGCCTGCGGCTCCTGACTCAGGGAAAAGTCATGTTGCAGATCGAAGAAGTTACTCCAAAGGTCAGCCCTCTAGAACCAGCACCAGGGACAATAAAGTTGAAAAGCCCAACCTGACATGTCAGTCGACACTTCGGAAGAATCTCCAATGACTGACATTGGACATCCCAGAGACTGGTCCTCAATGGCCAAAAGTTGCACCTGAGCCAGCCCATCCCAGCAGTGTCATCTAAGTCCAGATTGGTTGTCCAAGAGGGACACAAGCTTCCACCCAGGGATATTACTAGGACCGCTGTGTATGGAGATCTGTAGTCCAGCCTCAGCTGGCCTTCTACTGTCTCAAACAGGACTTTGAGGAACTCCGACCTCTGTGGCCAAAGTTGCCCCACCTGACCTGTGGACCAAGGAATAACTGCAAAGGCACCCCCATCAACTGCATACCATTCAGAGCATCCTTGAGCATCTTCCATCTCCTGCATCCGCAACATCAGAACCATTCCATTGAAGTCTACGGCAGTCATGCTATAAGGTTTGTAACTGGGCTGCAAATGGTTTGGTGGCCAGATAACTGTCCAAATACTCCACATTGGGCCCCTAGACCTTCGTCTTGTCAGATTTGGTCACCCAAGTCTGGCCAGAGAAGCCAAACATAAGTCTTGCAATTTTTTCAAAAGTTTACAAACTTTACAGTTACCAGTGCTTGTTTTCAATTACAATAAATCAAGTTTTAAAAAAAAATCTGTAGCTGGAATGCTCTGGTGGATTTTGCTCATCTTGGTCTCGAAAAATACATAAAGATGTAATCTGTTTTTATAAATTGGTGTTTGATTTTTTTGGTGTTGTGTGGCTTTCTTATTTCATTGTTTTGGCACTGTTAAATGCTTTATGCTGCTTCCTTTGTTTAAGCCTTGCTGCAGAAGCCATAGCTACCCACGGTTGAGCTTAAGGTATTGCAAATTACCCAGACTAGGCCAAAGATAGTTTTGGCGAGTGTACTGCATGGTAAGGCTGCACAACTACATCCTCTCAACTCAGATAAGATGAACAACATGAGCCTAAACATTTGATTATACAAATGTTGTGTTCAAATGTAAAGTCAAAGCCCCTTCCTGCCTGTCCCTTTTTTTTGTATATTTGTTTAACATGTATCAGCACCTTGATGTCGCATGAATACTGCTCCAATATTCATTTGTGCAGCATCTTATAAAACTAATCAAGTCTGCTGTAGTATGATTTTACAAACTACAGTTCAGAATTGTCTTGCATAATTCAGGTAGTCACTATATGGACTATATATGCTCTTGTGACATTACAGTAATCCTTTGGGGCTTTCACATTGTTGTGTAAGAAAATGTTATGTGTCTGATGAAGAATAATGGGTAGCCCCACAGTATTATTTTGCAATGTCCATCTGCAGCAGATTCTGGGACAGGATGCAGTACATTAACAAAGACCATGGTTCAGACCCAGAATCCACTGCACACGCTCAGTACCTTGTACAGTGATATCTGGGGACACAGCAGGTTCTGGTGTTATGATTCGTGGTGCATGTCATTGTCAAAGGCCGCAGTGCACCCAGAACTCACAGCACACAGTAGAAAGCGAAGCACCGTAGGTAATCACTTTCAGCAAAGGAAAGGGAATTTACTGCTCTTTACTTAAATAACTAATGTAAAGCAAGCAGCGCATGGGCTCATTATGTTGTGCTTTTTGTTACTTAATAATTACATTTCTAATGATTAACAGTTGTAAATATTCAAATTATTTGTATGTTCATTTCTTAAATTACCACTCACTCATTTTTAAAGAAAAGTCATTTGTGTAATTAGGTGATGTTTTATTTCTAACTGTTATTCTCTCAGTGACTTATTAAAAGGTAGTCACATGTGCAGTTATAATGCAGTCACAAGGAACCTGATTTGAATGGTGCAGTGGCACTTGGGCCAAAAGTTGTCCGAACTCCTCTAAACACCAGAAATTGCTATATTTTACCACTAAACAGGCAGTCACTAGGGCAGTTACCTTGCAGGCATTATGGGTATGATTTGAATAGTGCAGCAGGTGCAGTGGCACTGGGGCTACAGGGTGTTAGAACCCCTCTAAACACAGATTATTGCTACATGTTACTACTAAACAGGCTGTCACAAGTGCAGTTATCTAGCAAGCACTAGGGTCATGATTTCAACCGTGCAACAGGTGCAGTGGCTTCGGGAACAAAAGCTCTAGGCACCCAACTAAACACTTATTATAGCTATATTTTACAACTAAACAGGCAGTAACTAGTGCAGTTATCTTGGGTCATGATTTGAATGGTGCAGTAAGTGCAGTGGTACCAGGCCAAAAGTTGTCTTAACTCCTCTAAACACTAAATATTGCAATATTTTACCTCTAAGCAGGAGGCACAAGTGCAGTTAACTTGCAGGCACTAGGGTCATGATTTTAGTGGTGCAGCAGGTGCAGTGAAACCAGGGCTAAAAGCTCCAGGAACCCCTCCGAACACCAGATATTGCTATAATTTACTACTAAACAGGCAGTCATAAGTGCAGTTACCTTGCAGGCAATAGGGTCATGGTTTGGATGGTGCAGCAGGTGTAGTTGCAGCTGAGCCAAAAGTTGTCATAACTCCTCTAAGCACCACATATTGCAATATTTTATTATTAAACAGGCAGTCGCACATGCAGTTATGTTGCAGACACTAGGGTCATGATTCGAATGATGCAGAAGGTGCTGTGGTGCCAGGCCCAAAAGTTGTCAGAACTCCGATAACACCACATATTGCTGTATTTTACTACTAACCAGGCAGTCACAAGTGCAGTTATCTTGCAGGCATTAATGTCATGATTTGAATTATGCAGCAGGTGCACCAAAAGTTGTCATAGCTCCTCTAAACACCAAATATTGCTATATTTTGCTACTAGACAGGCAGTCACAACTGTGGTTACCTTAAAGTTAGAAGGGGCATGATTTGAATGATTCAGCAGGTGCAGTGGCATTTTACTAACTGCACATTACTATACTCTAATACAATGATGTGAGAAAGGTGGTCTCTAGTTGGCAGAGGTTTACACCCTTCTCCAAGTAGGGACCACAATCTTAGTCAGGGTAAGTTACAACGCAATCCAAATTCTCCTGTGCCCACCCTCAGGTAGCTTGGCAGTCAGGCTTAACTTAGAAGGCAATGTGTAAGGTATTTGTGTAATAAATCATACAGTAACACAGCGAAAACACCAAAAAAATACACCACACCGGTTTTAAAAGGTTTAAAAGTGTCTCAATCCTAAGAAATTAACAGTTGTTTCTTTGTTACACACAGTACCTGGGATGCATCAAAAATAACAATGCTCAGAGACCGCAGAGGAAAAGATGCGTGGAAAAGTAAGGTGTTGCGTTGGATTTTCCTACGCAGCACACACAATGCGTTGTTTCTTTCCATGCTGCAAGGTTGTTTGTGTCGTTTTTCGGCATGCAGCCTTGGTTCCTCACTGCGATATGGGGATATTTAGATGCCCAGGTGCGATACGTTGAAAATCCTTGACGTGCTAGAAGAATGCACAGGTGGTGCGTCGATCCAGTAGGCGATGCGTCAAATTTTCCATTGCAAGGTAGACGCTGCATTGAATTTCCAGTCGGTAAGTGGGGGCTGCGTCATTCCAGTCGGCTGTGCGGTGATTTCTCAGCCGCAATTCAGGCTTAATGTCGATTTTGACAGGCGTTGCGCCAATTTTCGATGCACAAGGAATTTCTTGAAGAGGTGAAGTCTTTGTTGGCCCTGAGACTACAGAAACAGTAGGCAGCCTTAGTCCAAGCCCTTGGAGAGCACTTTGTGGAAGGCAGAGTCCTTTCAGCAAAGTCAGAGGCCAGCAAGGCAGCAGTCCTTCTCACCAAAGCAGTCCAGATGAGTCCTTTGGGCAGTCAGGCAGCTCCTCTGACACGGTGCAGGTGTAGGTCCAGAAGCGTCTGAGTTGGTGGGGTCAGAGACCCTTCCAGCCCTGGAAGACCCATTCAGTATGCAAATGAATGCAGATGTGACTGAGTGTCCTGTGTTTGTGGTTGTCTGGGTAAAATACACAAGGGAGCTGTCAACTAGCACGGGCCAGACGTGGATTGGAGACAGATGGATTTAAGTTCAGAGAAAGGCTCACTTTCTAAAAGTGGCTTTTCTAAATCAGTAATATTAAATCCAACCTCACCAATAAGCATGGTGTTCTATTACCATTCTGGCCATACTAAATATGACCTGGTTACCCCTTTCAGATAAAGAATCTACCACTCACAAGGAATATGAGGGCAGACCTGATGCGCTCTATGAAAGGAGCAGGCCTCACAGTAGTGGAAAACGAATTTAGGAGTTGTCAACTACCAGGACATATAAAACACACATGCACATGTCCTGCCTTTTACCTACACAGCACCCTGGCCTATAGAAAACTAGGGCCTACCTTAGGGGTGACGTATGTGTAGAAAAAATGGAGTTTAAGGCTTGGCAAGTTCTTTTAAATGCCAAGTCAAAGTGGCAGTGAAACTGCACACACAGGCCTTGCAGTGGCAAACCTGAGACATGATTAAGGGGCTACTTATGTGGGTTGCACAATTAGTGCTGCAGGCCAACTCACTGGTAGCATTTAATTTACAGGCCCTGGTACAAATATTGCACTTTACTAGGGACTTATAAGTAGATTAAATAAGCCAACTGAGGATGAACCAATGTTACCATGTTCTAAGGGAGAGAGCATATGCACTTTAGCAATGGTCAGCAGTAATAAAGTGTGCAGAGTCCAAAAAACACCCCAAAAAGTATCTGAAAAGTAGAGGGAGGCAGGCAGAAAGTTGAAGGATGACCACCCCAAGGCTGTCAGGTTTAACAAATGCCTTAATAAATAAGATACAAATTATAAATTTAGAACCCTGGGATATTAATTCAACGTACATCACAACATAAACAACTATTAACGGTTTGTAAAATTTAAAACAAGCATTTTCTTATAACCTTTTTCTAATATTTATTATCCAGTTAGTAAGATAGAATGCAAAAGACGAAAAAAAGGCAAAACCTATTGGCTTTGCCAGTGCCTGTTCTGGTCCGCTGCTGCAGCCATACTAATTTGTTAAGAAATGTTTTGACAAATGACCAATACATCCCCACAGATGCAAAAACAAAGCGATTGTAAAAGTACTTAAATTTAATTTCTAAGACTAGTAACGGATCAATCAGATACTGTATTGTTGAGTTATTAGAAGCAGGACAACGATTCTAGAATTAGAGACAGTGACTGACATCAGTATTCTGAAGTCTAATGTTAAAAGCTCACCTGCTTCTGGTATGAATTTCTTTGGGGCAGCCATTTAAAAAAACTTATCTTTTCACTTTAATCCAAACCTTTTGCAAAACTTGGTAAGCGCCAGCAAATAGACTCTTTTTGATAATTAAACTATACTACTGACGTCCACTGTCCCTAAAGAGTCGATAAACACTCTTCACTGGCTCTGCCTCCTTTCCAGAAACAAGGAGCCCCATTCTGGGACTTTTCTGTATGGAATTCCAGTCTGTGTAGCAAGTGGTGGGTATTCCTGCAGTTCCTAATTTTGTAGCTTAAATTTATGTTGGCCAGCTCACGCCTCTGCCCGTGCACGCAAGTGCCTTGCCCACCTGTCTCCCAATGCGGGTCCTGCGAAGAGTTCAACATCTCCTTGGGCCAGATGTATCATCACGGCCCTTTGCGAGTCGGAAATAGCGATTTTTAAGCAATCGCTATTTCCGACTCGCAAAATGCCATGTATCACATTTGCGATTCGATAATAGCGATTTCTTAAAAATCGCAAATGCTATTACCGAATCGCAAATTGCGATACCGCCCCATTCGTAGCTATGGGCCTGTTGGCCCATATCTGCGAATTTTTTGCATTTCGAAAATAGCGATTTCTGAACCAGAAATCGCAATTTTGGAAATGCAAAAGCCCAGGGTGCTGGGGGCCTAAGGCCCCCTCTGCTGCACCCCAAAAATGTTTAGGGGGACATGTAAGGTGCACACATGCCAAAAGGGCATGTGTGCTTTACATGTTCAATTTAAAAATGCATTTTAAATGCATTTTTAAATTTTGCACCAGGTTACCACCTGGTTTCATTTCATGGTATTTTGCATGTGCAAAATGCCATTCTGCGAAAAATCGCAATTTGCGGTTTTTTTGCAGCATCGCCTTGCAATGTGGTTTTTGCGAATCGCAAATTGCGACTCGCAAAACCAGGTCGCAACGCAAGAAATCGCAATTTTAGCGATTTCTTATTTGTGGTCTGTGAATGCCTTTCATGCATCGCAGACCACTTTTTTGCACTCGCAAACGGACGAATTTTGCGATTCGCACCGTTTGCAAGTGCAAAAAAATGTCATACATCTGGCCCCTTATTTCTTCAAGGTATTCTGAAAAACGCCCTTATGAAGGTCATGTTATGACATCGCGTGAGTGCCGTTTTGATTCTGATTTGGAGAAACCACTTGTTGCAGCCTTCACCCTGAATTCTCAATGAGTCCAAGTTTGACTGGCTACTCATGATTACTTAATGAACGAATACAGTAATAAATACAAGCATGCACGTAAGGAACCGCTGGGTATTTTAAAACATTTATCATAATCATTTTTTTGTCTTTTTACAGCTTTATAGCTAGACAGCTGCACCTACCCTTTAAAATGTTCTTTCAGGACTGTCTGTGGCATACTACTGTTTAACTACTCGTACATTTTCATTGAAAATATGTGTCTCTTTCAAACATTTTCCTGTACTTCTCCGCCATCATTTTTACCTGTACCAGGGGCCTATTTTGAGATGCAGGAGTGAAGGGAGTATTTTTAAACTACAACTTTACACTTGAAGATGACAAGCAGAAGGATGTTTCAGGAGTAAGGAAGTACATTTCTTGTACAAGAAAATAAATTCCTTCTATGCACTTTACGGCCCGAATGTTTACACATTTACAACTGATGGAAAAAAAAACTGTAGACGAATGTGATGTTTATAAATAAAAATGCACTCAGTGACTTAGATAATATTTTTCACCCACTGTGTGTGAGATCATTGACAGGCATAACGTCTTCCAAAGTAAACAAAGGGAAACTGAATCCGTTAAATAACTGCCCAAGTTGGGCAAATTATGAAATCTTCATGATGAGTCGATAAGAGTCCAAATCATTATGTACAATATTAGTACTCACATTCAAGAAAGTGTGTGGCCATATGGTGGTTGTTCCCTAGAGATGTTTCGGCATTTATTGAGAAGGGTGAACTTTCCAAGAGATGCATCCAAGTGGAAGGGGCAAAGTTTCAATTTGTATTGTTTCTCAAAAAATACCCAAAGACTAAGGGAAACCTTTCAAAATGAGATTAAAAAACTGTGTCAGAAAAACAGTCTCCTACATAAAAAATGTTGCTCTGTTGTTCCCTGGACCACAGCAAAGAGAGGCTGCACCAAAGGCTGGACTATGCCTGCTGCATCTTGGGTTAGCAAAGAAAGGACTCTGGGTATTTTTTGTGAAACATTACCAATTGAATCTTTGTCCTTTCCACTCAACGTTGCTGCTTGGGTAAATCTCTTGGGAAGATCACCCTTCTCGTCAAATGCCACAATGTCTTTCATGGGACAGTTGCCATATGGCCACAACCTTTCCTAAATACAGGTATTGTTAATGTGCACAATGACTTGGCCTCTTATCAGCTCGTCATGAAGCTTTCTAAATTTGCATTAAATGGTCAGTTTTTTTGATGAGCTGAATAGTCTTTAATGGATTCAGTTTCTCTTTGTTTCCTTTGGATTCTCTTTGTTTCCTTTGGAAGAATGTATATCTGTCAATAGTCTCACAGACAGTAGGTAAAAAATATATATATCTTAGTCATTGAGTGCATTTTATAAACATCATATTGTTCTGCAGTTTGATTATTTTCCAATTGAATTGTAAATCTGTAAGCCTTCAGGACCTAAAGTATGTATAAAGATTTATTTATTTACCACCAAGACCTACCTCTGTTTTTCATTTTCAAGTGTAGGAATATAGTTTGAAAAATGCTCCCTCCAGTCCTGCCATCAAAAAACTGGCCCCTACTACAAGTAAAATTAGTTGTGGAGAAATCAAGGAGAATGTTTGTGACACACACATATTTTCTGTGACAATGTACTAGTAGTTGAACAATAGTATGCAGGAGACAGATGCTGAAAGAATATTTGTAGAGGTAGGTGTAGCATCCAATCAATAAAGCGTAAAAAGAAAGAAAAGAATGATTCTGATAATTGTTTTTAAATACCCTGAGGTATCTTGAGTGTAGGCTTGTATTAATTTATGTAAACGTTGATGGAGTAATCATGAGTACCCAGTCAAAATTAGGCTCATTTCAGAATCATAAGTGAGGCCTGCAACAAGTTGTTTATCCAAACCAGAACTAAAATGGGACTCATGCAAAGTCAATAACATGATCTGCACAATGATGTTGTTGAGAGTCCTTTGACGAAAGGAGGAGACATTGATGTCTGCACAGTCCATGCGTTGGGAAACAGGTGGGAAAGATGCTTGCCCTCAGGAGACGCAGCAACTATTAGCCAATGAGCTACTTAGTCTCCTCCCACCTAGTCACGACTTCCTGCGAAGTGTGGCATCTGATCAGCCCATAATGCACCATTCTGTCTACTCACACCATGGCAGAACCCTGCTCTTGGCATGTGGTGCTCCCTAGCCCAACCCAGATGTGTGGCTACCTGGGGTCTACACACCCATGGAAGAAACTGTATGGCAACGGCTTATCCCTCACTGTCCAAGATGCCAGCCTGTCCGCTAAAACAAAAGAGCAAGCAGGCCCTCTCATGTGTGACTCCCATGTGGCCTTCAAAGGTGGCTCGTCTTATGAAGCTCACCTTTTGGGCTCTCACACAAACTGGCCATCCTGATAGGTGGCGGTCACAATTCTACTTTCTGCGGATCCTTTGTGTTCCTTCCTTAGGATCATAGCTCACCTCTCCCCAGGAGGGCAGAAGATTGTCTCTAGGACAACAGCCTGAAGTCCTCTATAAGTGGCTACAAAAAAGTTGGGCAACAAGGTGGGAGCTTTTTAAAGTTGCTTATTGTGCAAAAATGACATTAAATTTCACTTGGGCAACGAGTCAGGTTTAATGCAACAAATATTTTGGGTACCTCAAAGTATCATATTTAGTAATACCATTCAGAGGCTAGCACTGCTGAGGTGTCTGTGGGTAATTCCATGCTTGCCAATGGGGCTACTCACCTTTTCACTGTAAAAAACTGCAATGCAGGTGTTGGACTTGGCCCTCCCCTGGATCATTCCCAAACATTTTGCCTTGTACCCTCTGCTTTTTGTTTGCCTTTGTACTCTGTGCACTTTGCCACTGCTAACATGTTCCAAAGTACCTGTGCTCTTTGTTTAAATCATGGTAACATTGGCTTGTACCCAATTGGCATGTTTAATTTACTTCTAAGCACTGATAAAGTGGCACTATATGTGCCCAGGGCATGTAAATAAAATGCTACCTGTGAGTCAGCAGCACTGATTGTGCCACACACTTAAGTAGTGCTTTAAGCATGTCTCAGGCTTGAAATTGCAGAGCCTATGGGTGCAGTTTTAAACTGCCATTCCGACCTGGTGAAGCAAATCTTTTGCACAGCCCAAACTTTCCTTTTTAATAGATATGTGACCCCTAGGTAAGGCCCTGGGCAGCCCAGAGGCTGGGTGCAATGTATTTAAAAAGTAGCACATGCACTTTAAAATGTTGCATTTCCTGGTATTGAACAGCCTTTACATTTGTTTTTCACTGCTACAAGGCCCGTAGGATCACTTTGGAGTTGTCTTATTTAGAAGTGTAATTTCCAAATGGGAATAAATAACCAGTTCATGTTTGGTGTCTCTGAAATTACAGTTTAAAATCGTATTTTATGGTGAAGTTGGATTTTAAATTGCAATTTTGAAAATTACACTTTAATACATTTGGCATTTTCTTGCCTTAGCCATTTGGTGCCAGTAGCTTGTTTTTGGGTCATGTTACAGGGTGTAGCTGACATTTGGACTTTGTGTATTCCTCCTAGATAGTTACACACATTGAGGAGCTTAGGTGTGACTGGATGGGCCATCGCTGGCAGGATGGGTGGGTGGAGCTGGGCCCAGCCCCCTTACACTTGAAAAGGTTGTGTCATATCTCAACTCAAAGGGCTGCATAATACCCCCTAAGTTAGTTTGGAGCCTGGGCCAGGAAGGCAGGGCACCTGTGCACGTTAAAGGCATGCCTCTAGAAGCTTCTCCCCACTTCATAGGCACAGTTGTGTATAAATAGGAGACCTCAAGCACCAACTCTTCAGTACACTTCTAGACCTGTGCAGATTCTGCCTGGAAGAAGGACTGGGGTGCTGCTACAAGTTGGCACTCTGCTTGACTGCTGCTTGAAATGAACTTCTGCCCTGCTGTGCTGCCCTGCTGCCCTCTTGCCTTGTGAAGATGAACTGGACCTGCAACTTCATCTTCAGCCCAGGACCCCAGAGTGACTCCAAGAGCTAGTCTCCTGGTCTCCTGATCTGAGGCTCTGCGACATAAAAGGCTGATCATGCTCCCTGGTAAGTAGTCACCTTCTAATAAAGGCAAATAGTTGAACCTGGCCCTCATCATTTAGCTGTAGGAACACTGCCCTAATCCCATATTCAGAAGCATCTATTTGAGCAATTTACTTTTTGTATTATCAGTACCTTTAGGGCAGGTGCTGAGCACAACACCTCTTTCACAGTGTCAAAGAGCATTTGATACTCTTCCATCCAAATAACATTTTTTGTGATGGTTCTACCATACCTCTACATAAGCCTTCTGTAGTACCTAGTTATCCAAGAAAATCTCAGACTTCGGTCTAAGCCTTTGGAGGCTCCCATGCCTTGATGGTCTGGTTCTTGGGTTGAATGTGCCTTAAATGTTTGTCTTGCCTGCTGCAGGGCCCCAAGCAAATTCTTTGAAGTGGACTAGGTGGTCCTTCCAGGTGGAAGTAAATATAGCAATATCATCAAGACATGCACTGAACGTTTCCAGACCTGATAGGATTCTAATCCCCTACCTCTGGAAGGTGGAAGGTGCATTCTTTAAAACAAAGGGCATCACTTTGAATTGAAAATGGCCATGTGGGTTGAGAAAACAGACTTCTCCTCTGCTCCTTGGGGGAGGGCAATCTGTCAGTACCCAAAGGGTATTATTTTGAATTGAAAGCGGCCTTCTTGGGTTGATAAAACAGACTTCTCACAAGCTCCATGGGAAGGGCAATCTGCTAGTTCCCTAATGATATCAAATGTACTTAGGTACCTGGCACCCCCAACTTGTGTATGAGCTCATCAGCTCATGGTATGGAGGAAACATTAGTCTTAGTGACTGGATTAAGGCCCCATTTTAGGCTCCCTGCCTTTTTGGATTTTGTTTGGGTACTAGCACCACTGGTCTGGCTCAAGCACTGTTAAGGGCTCAATCAACCCAACCTCTAGCATTTTGCAAACCTCAGCCTTAATGCTGCCTTTAACCTGGGTTTTAAAATGTATAAATCTTACTTTTGACAGGCAAGCTGTCACATGTGTCCACATCATGGACACATCAAGTTGTCAGACCTGGTGTCAAGGACAACAGATCAGCAGATAGCCTCAAAAAGTTATAGCAGGCACTCTGTTGTTGGTCTCTTAAAGTGGAGTAGAGCATTGCTTCATTCCCTGATCCATCCTTGGGTTTAGTTGATGGTAGGTCAGGTGGAGGCTCACTTTCCTGTTTTTGACCTACCATCTGTCACAATGAGCATAGCCATGTCAGCCCTGTCATGTTGTAGTTTTAGCCTGTTAACATGTTTCACCCTGTGAGTGTGCTTTAGGTTTCCCAGGTCCACCAAGTAGGTGACCTCCCATTTCTACCACAAGATTGGAGAGGGACAAAGTGACCACAGGCTCCAGTACTCCCACAAACTAACCTGGCTTGTACTCCACCAGGATGTTTAGTCATACTAGTGATTGACAAGCTTGTGGCTGGCCTCTAAACTTTTATTTGCCTTTTTCATGTTTTCAGCCACCCGAGAGCAAAGGCCAGGGGCATAGTACACTATGTCCTGTTTTGGTTCATTGATGAGGTTTTGCCATCCCTCTCTCACCAAAATCAGTGGAACTCTTACGGGGTGCCCATAGAAAAGTTCAAATGGGCTGCAGCCCACTCCTTTTTGTAGCACCTTGTAGGTAAACAACAGGCATAGAAGAAAGACATCCCACCTTCTTTTGAGTTTCTTTGCTAAACCAATGATCATATCTTTCATGGTCTTCTTCAACCGTTTAAATAGATCATTCGTCTGTGGATTATAGAGGGGGGTGAATTTGAAAGCAACACCACATTCATCCCCCATAGCTTTCACATAGACATAAAGTTAGTGTCTGTATCTGAGATCACCTCTTTGGGAAAAAATACTCTATTGACGATACCAAGAAGGGTTCCTTCCATTATGGTGCAGTAACTGTCATACGGGGTATTGCCTCAGGCCTTGAAGAGTAGGGCAAGTCTTCTGTCCCTGGCCCAAGCCTCCTTCAGAGGGACAACCTACCCTCTAAAGTTATGCCAACTTTCAAGGGGACATCCTTCTTTGCAGGCACCAGGTCCTTCCACTCAGGATTAGACCTCTTGGGCTGAGAAGTTTTGGAAGCTGGCTGATCAGACGCCCCACTCTTTCTCCTGTTCTTAGGTACCTGGGCCATTTCTCCAGGATCCAGATTCCTTTGACTAACATGTAACATACTCTTATGGCTGCACACACCCACTCAGGGAGGTCCAGCATGGGTGCATGATCCCTGCACTCCACACCAGCCTAAGCATAAGTTTCAAGGTCATACCCCAGCAGACTCTCCACCGAGATGGCAGAGGTTACATCTGCCTTTTTCAGGCCAGTAACCCTTTCCCATTTAAAGTTCACCAAAGCCAGGGGATAGAACTTTTTCTGACTGTAAGCATTGACTACTTGGTGCATCTCATCAGGAATGATTTGGTTTGGGGCAAGCCAGCTTGGCTATCACCATGGTTGGTCTAGCACCTGTATCGCTTAGCGCCTTGACCTCAGCCCCATTGATGTTTGACCACTGCCTGTACTTCTCCATATTTGGAAGCCTAGTTGCCAGTGTGTCAATTTCCACCCAACCCACTGAGAGTGCTGTGACCTCAGTATACCCCTTGCAATCCAGATGGGTAAATTCCACCCCCAACCTACACTGGCGGTGCCCTTGGGATTACCACCTATGGGTGGCTTCTAGGTGCACAAACAGAATGTTTCTTCTTTTGTGTTCTGGCTGCTGTCAGTCAAAACACATCCCAGCCTTTGAGGGGTCATTTTCTTTCCTGGATACCTCCTCCACTTAGATTGAAATGTGTCTCGGGGGTTCCCCCTTGGGTGTCTTTTTAGGGCTCCTTTGAGAACTTTGTCTTTTTGTTGACAACATCTTTCCTCCCAAGAGGGACATTACCCCCTTTCTTAAGATAACCTCAACGCAACTTCTTATGTACCGAAGGGCTGACCCGTTCATCTGCTGTCTTGCCCCGCTCTCTAGGCCTAGAGAGCTTGGAATCTACCAGATACCGGTGTTCGTTTTGTGTAGGACAGTTAGTAAGTCTAGTTTATTACCCGTTATTCAGCCATCCAGTGCCTGCACTGTAATTTGGTAATATGTATTGTTTTAGTTTTCTAAAAACATTTTTCATGAATTATTATCAAGCTTCAACGATGTGCAATTCAGCGAAAAAGTTTTAGAGTGTTAATTACACTAAAAGCAGTGCTCTATCAAAATCAAAATACACATAAAACAGATGTATAACCAAAAGTAAATAAAATGCATCTAACCAGATGCAGGCTAACAGCTGGAAATAACTGGAAACAAGGTCAGGTTGTGTGTTTTAAACCGGCTTCTGCTACAGACATAAACTTCATCAGAGAGCCAATAATTTTACCATAGCATTTCCAAAATATAATGCAACAGCTTTCTTTAGAGTTGCAATACTATAGGGTCTAAAACTGGTTTTTAAATATACCTTACGAGCTTCAAGCAAGTTCCAGCAAATACATAAAATATGGTAAATCGTTTCCTTCCCATAGGCACAAAGGCGGAAAGATAATTGAAGATTCTTAATTTCTTCCACGAGCCTTCGAACTGCAAAAACAGAATGAAAATCGGCTGGAAAGTTAGAAAACTTTTTTTTTCTGCAGGTGTCAATGAGGAGTCCAGGTACTATTGTCGCCTTGTAGTGTAATTATCATGTAGTTAGCTACTGTTTTTATAACCAGGGCGTTTTCTGTGATCCAAATCAAATTAAGATGCATTTAGCAATTATTTTAGGACCGATTTTCGTTCTGACCTGTCCATATTGGCAAACGTGGTTAAGGATGACAGTGTGTATTCTTGGAGTAACCTTTAAAGATATTGGTGTGAAAAGATGTATTTCTTCCCGGAGGAATCAGTGATCTCCTCGTTTATTAAAACTTTAATAGACAGATCTAGTGAGGCAAAGCACTCACAAATGTAATTCAGTAGATTTGTGTTATTTTGTGTTAATTTTGGCGATAGGTCCAGCTCCACTCTCAGACTAGAATGAGGGTTTATTTGTCCGAGATGTAGTATACATCTGGAGCAGTTGATTAGTATTTTATTTATTTTTCATCAAAGCATTGCAGGCACAGTTAATGTTGTGTATGTTAGTAAAAGGATTAGTCTAGCCAGAATAGCAGTTACTGTAGGATATGTGGCGCCTCCTCCATATTTGTTTGCAAAATGTTTAATGTTCCTGCTATATTGGTGCATTTGGTGGCCTGTTTAGTAATATGTTGAGTTCAGCTGAATTTGTCGTGTAATTCAACACCTACACACAAATAATAATTTACAAATAATTATTCCAAAGGGCTATTTTGTGTTGATCGATCAACATATAGCTGAGGTGGGAGTTATCAAATCTCATAATGTTGCTGTTGTTGCAGTGAACGTTGAAATTTATGTTATGGTTATAGACTTGTAGGCATGTAAACGGACAATGATTACCTATTGGGGTGTTTAAAAGTAACAGATGGCCGTCTGTATATACCAAAAGCATTATCATTGCATGGCCAAGCTTGGGGACGTGGGCGTCGTTGTTATTCAGAGTTTCATGAAAATCAGCAATGTAAAGGGAAAAGAAGCACTAGTATACATCCTTGTTTTAGCCTGTTAGATATTTGAATTCTGGGTGGCATGCCTCTCGCATTACTCAACTTAACTTGGACCCACATGTGTGAATGCACTTCAGTGATCAATCCTAGTAAAGTTTGATCTATTCCCCAGCATTCCATTTTAGGCCAAAGGTAGAAAGCGTTAGAAAAATCGATTTTAAAAGTGTATAGCTTCTTGTCTTTTGCGTTTGCAAAGTTACTGGCAAATCAGTGAATTGCAACAATATTGTCCATGGTTGACCAACCAGCTATAATACCTGTTTGGTGGAATTAAATTATTTTTTTCCTGTTGCCCACTCTCCTAGTTGTGTAACCGTTTCCCGAAGATTTTTCTGTTCTGATTTCAACCCTCTTATATAACTCAGTTGTGTGACAGAATCTTTTCGAGACGCCGGAGCTTTGCTTGTATATAGAATAGAACTAAATAAAGCTGTCAAAAAATTGACAAGTGGGTAGGGCTTTTTTATGATGGCGTTCGAAATTCCATTTATGCCAGGGGTGCTCAGTGGTTTTGCCACTGTGGTTATAGCTCTAGTTTCCTCTGTAGTGACTTCCAATATGGTGTCATGATTGATCTTCGCATATTTTTTGTAACTTTGCTCAGTTGGGCGTACAATTATTTCAAGTAGGTTTCCCATTATTTGGTATTTATGATATATTCCTCCTTCACATTATACTTTTGACTGCCAATCCCATAAAGAACCAATACTTATGCAAGTTCTTGCTATAGATAGATTCGTAAAGTTCAGTCCATAGATGATGATGTAATTTTGTCTCAAGTATTGATCTTTTTAAGTCCTTTTTAGCCAGCGTTCCTCCTGGTCCACGGTTTGACTATAGAACAATATTAATGTTTTCTTAATTTTTGTTGATATGTTGCCTACAAGTTTTAGATGACCCGGTTCCAGCAGGATTGAGAAAATATCTCTCAAGTTTGGAATCCTAGCAGCCTAGAGAGGAAAATCAAATATTTTCTGCAAAAGAGGGTCCCATTCCTCCACCCTAAGTTTAGAGTTATTTTCATATGTAGTAGATATTTTTGTAAGGGTTGTTACCAAAGATTCTCAGTTTGCTGGTTAGCTGACAATCCCATCTGATGGAGACTTCTAGCTGCAGAATATTTACCTTTGAATTCTCCCTAGGCATCAGACAGGATCCTAAAGATTTTCATGAGCAGTACCTCTGCATTCTTTTAGATAGGGTTGATCAGCTTTGCGTTCATCGTCAGCACAATTCATGCCGGATATGATGTTGCAGGTGTTATATAAGCGCTATGTCAGTTCTTTTCTTTGTACACCAGCTAGCGTCGATCTGAAAAGACCTACCTCTCAGTCAAGTTTTGACTGTTTTTTCTTTTTTACGTTATGTTGGGTGTTTTTTTAAGTTCACTCCTGGTGCATATAGGGATTAGTTCTTGGAATGATTCAAGGGAAGTCTTCTGGGAAGGATTCAAGCCTAGGTCCTGTCATTGGGCGATTTCCATTACGTCTCTGCACCTCATGTGCCTTTGGTGTTTGGAGTGTGACCATGACCCGAAGTCGTGCTTCGAGTGCCAAGCCATGCATCCGAAGGGTGTGACGTCATGGTCCCTGAAGCTTATGGTAGCCCAGCGTTTGACTCTGTGCAAGTCGAGATCCCGGTCAAGAGGAAAGCCCCGTGATCAGTCTCGCAGTCCGAAGTCATCTTCATCCCACTCCAAGCTGTCAACAATCGGGTAAGTCAAGGCATAAAAGAAATCTAAGAAGTCGAAGCGCTCTTTGACTTTTCCTCATCCGTCGGCCGATGAGACGAGGGACCGTTGATGTTCTAGGCCTCGTTCTGAGGAACCTGTGCCTGGGCCAACTGTGTGCCTCCCAATGTTTCCAGGAGCCCAAGCAATTCCTGCCCAACTGTGAGACTTCCCTGTGGTCATGTGCCTCAATTTTAGGCAGCCCAAGTCCGCTGGAGTGCCTTTGGACCCTGCGGAGTCACAGGTAGTTTTGGCCTATGCATACCCAGGGATCCAGTCTGGTGCCGGCCATGTCACCTCGACCTTCGCCAATGCCGGTCCCAATGCTCTCTGTGCTGCCTGCGCCCATGGGTGGCACCATCCCCATTGTAATCACAGACTCCGACACAGAACCAGATAGACATCGTATGATGCCAAATCCAGAGCTGGCTGGAGCGTTGCCTCCTCGATTAGATCCTGAGCCCTTTTCCTATGGGATAGGTTTCGGTGATGAATGGAAGGTGGTGCTTCACCATTCAGAATAGCAGTCCAATGAAGAAATGGACTGGCTTGAAAACTTGGGTGAGGCCAAAGGACTAGATACTCTCCAGATAGTGAGTTGGTTTCCCTCCCTACCATGGCTATGGAGGAGAGAGCTTCTTAGGCTATGGTGGTGAGGAGGGTGGCTGCGGTCCTGGATCTTCACCTGCCCTTGGTGACCGTCAGGACTAATCTCTTGACAAAGGTGCTGCAACTGGGAGCTTCCACCTTTGAAACCCTGGGCCCATTCAACGAGGCTCTCACTGATGTCCTACTGGGTACCTGGTCCAAACCCAGCCCAGGGGCTCTTGTGAACAGGATGGTTGCCTGCTGCCATGGCCCCGCACCTAGGGACCCAAGTTTCTTGACACCCGCCCCTAAGAGCTTGGTGGTCCAAGTCTCTTTCTCCCAGGGTGCATTCACTTCTGCTCCCCCGGATAGGAAATACAAAAGGTTGGACTCACTCAGGAAGAAGATTTTTTCCTCTGTGAGCATTGCATTATGGTCCATGAACACCATATGCCTTTTGGGCCATCACTTCCACACGCTCTATGATGTGGTTGCGCAAGTGCTGCTACAGGTCCCGGAGGAGGCCAAGCCTATAGTTTCTCAGGATGTTGCTGTTGGGAGAGACACTGCAAAGTTTCCTATTTGTTACAGACTGGACATTACTGACTCACTCTGCAGAGCGGTTTCTTCTACAGTGGCCCTGAGGCATCATGCCTAGCTGAAGAAATCTGTCTTCTTTGATGGACATGCCCTTTGATGGCATCTGTCTCTATGCAGGCAAGGCAGACTCAGTGGTCGAGTGCTTCAAAGATTGCTCGGGCTATGGCCAGGTCCTTGGGCCTTGCAATGGCCCCTCACCCCCCAAGGCTGCCGTTTGCCCCTTTTGTGGCTACAGAAAGGGCCTCCAACCACACCTGCTCCTTGCATGCCACTGTGCTACACATGCTGCCCAACATCTGCACGGCAGTGGGCACGGGATCCCCTGACCTTGTGGGTCTGGATGCCAGCTGTCTGGAGAGTCCACCCCTCTCACCCTGGCAGCAGGCTTTAAACCTTCCTAGTCTGACTCTTCTACATGATGGGCCAGTTGGCCGCAGGATTCGCCATCACCTTCTCTGCTGGCAATCTTTTACATCAAATAGGTGGGTTTTGTAGATAGTCAGGGGTTACTCCCTCTCCTTAGAGACTACCCATTCATCCATGCCACCATCCTACGATCCTAGGATCATTTTCCCCTTCTCCGTAAAGACGTTTCGGTTCTCATGGCCAAGGGAGCCATAGAGAGGGTTCCGCTACCAGAAGTAGGCTGTGGTTGCTATTCCCGCTACTTTGTGGTCCCCAAAAAGGACAAGGGTCTCCACCGTATCTTAGACCTTCGGTCCCTCAGTCTCTTCCCCTTGAAGAAGTTCAAGATGCTCACATTAGCTCAGGTCATATCTGCCCTGGACCCACAAGCCTGGATGGTAGCGTTTAACTAGCAGAACGCTTATTTTCATATCCCTGTCCTGCGTGGCCAGGGGCATTACTTGCAGTTCACGGTAGGCCACAAGCACTTTCAGTTCACCATGCTCCCCTTTGGCCTTACCAGCATCCTTCAGGTGTTAACCAAGATGATGGTGATGGTTGTAGTTTATCTGCGGAGATAGGGGTTTCAGTGTTCCTCTATCTTCGCGAATGGCTCTTGAAGGCAGGCTCGCCCCGGGCTGTCATCTCCCACCATCAGACCACGGTGGGCTTCCAGGATGTGCTGGGGTTTGCTACAAACGTGCTGAATTTACACCTGACTCCCTCTCAAATGGTCCCTTTCAGCAAAGCTGTTCTGGACATAGTGCAATGTCAGACTTATCCACCTGAGCTACGAGTCCAGGATATTCAGGCTATGATACCATTTCAGCCTCTATCCTGGATTTCGGTGAGTATGAGTCTGAAGCTACTGGGCCTTATGGTCTCCTGCATCCTGCTGGTGAAACTTGCCAGATGACATATGCAGGCTCTGCAGTAGGACCTGAAGTTCCAGTGTGTGCAGCATCAGGAGAATCTCTCCGTTCAGGTCCAGATCTCGAAGGGAACTGAGAAAGATCTGCAGTGGTGGTTAACAAACCGGGATTGGGTCAGAAGCAGAGCCCTCTCCCTTCCCCAACCAGATCTGACAGTAGTGGCAGATGCGTCACTCCAGGAATGGGAAGGCCATCTGGGAGCTGTGGAAATCAGACATCTGGTCTCCAGTTGAAGAGAACTCCACATCAACCTGTTGGAGCTCCATGCTGTCCGGCTGGCACTGAAAGCTTTTCTTACCAGGGAAAGATGGTGTAGGTGTTCACAGACAACATCACCGCCATGTGGTAGTGCAACAAGCAGGGCGGGGTGGGGTCGTGGACCTGTGGATGTGGCTGGAACAGCAGGGCATATTCCTGGTGGTTCAACATCTTCTGGGCTCTCTCAACACCAGTGTGGACAAACTCAGCTGAAAATGCCTAGTGGATCACAAATGACATCCCCATCCAAAGGTGGCACAAAGTCTCTTTCAGCAGTGGGGAGAGCCTTGGTCAGATTTGTTTGCATCCTCTGAGAATGCACAATGTGAGACACTTTTCGCCTCGAGTGGAGTTCAAGCCTCCTGCATGGCTTTCCGCCCATTTCACTTCTGCCCAGACTTCTCAAGAATATCAAAGACAACCAGGCCCAAGTAATCCTTGGTGCTCCGGACTGGACATGAAGAGTCTGGTATCCTGAGCTGCAACCATTGCATTAGCACGGTGAGTTCCAGTCCATGAGATCTGTCAGGCCGCAATGTGGGAATCTCTGCACACGTTTATCAAACACTACTGCCTGGACAGTCATGTCCCAAGGGATGGGTATTTTGCCCGTTTGGTCCTGCAGAACTTTGTTTTCTGAACTTGGTACACATATCCACCTCAGTGGATGGTATTGCTTGGGTATCTATTCAAAGGTATGCCCTCATTATGAATCTGGCAGTAATCACAGCCGACCGCCGTGCTGACGGTGAAAAAAAGACCGCCAGTGGCGGTGGACGGCTCACCACCGAATAATGATGCCAAAAACACAGTCCGCCCCAAAATTTACAACCTCCACTCACCGCCAGGGCCAGCGGCGGCAGAAAGGCAGAACACAGCACCCCACCACCGCCATCCCTACAAATCCCCCGCCCAACAAATAATGATGCACAAATCAGAGCTGCCGCTGCGCTCAGAAAAGGGAACCGCCAAAAACAGAGCACACATTGGCAATTTTAAAAACCACACAGCTGACACACATCCACACCATAATAAAACACACTCACACACAACCCACAATCTTTTGCAACGCCAACAGCACCACAGAAAACCACACAACAACACGCATACAAACAACCACCACACAAGTCACACACACAACACATCACGCACAACACACACCGTGGCTCCCCTAAACACCCCCGCTTCACCGACAGGGAACTGAGGACCATGGTGGACGAAATACTCAGGGTCGAGCCACATCTATTTGCGGCACAGATGCAGCAGATGCCAATGGTCAAGAAGTTGGAGCTATGGCAGAGGACAGTCAACAAGGTCAATGCAGTAGGAATCCATCCACGCACAAGGGATGACATCAGAAAGAGATGGTACTACCTGCGGGGGAAGGTGCGTTCCATGGCATCACAACGCTACATCCCCCTACAGAAGACTGGCGGTGGTCCCCCACCTCCTACCCCCGAATACACCGACTGGGAGGAGACGGTCATGGCCATCCTGCACCTGGAGGGCCTTTCTGGACTCCCTGGAGGTCTAGACTCGGGTAAGTCAACTACACCTGCAATGCATGTATCACCCCGATCCCTCTCACTACCACCATACCCCATCCCCTACCAAGCCCACAACACCCACACACATCAACCCATATCCCCTGCATTCCCACAACCCCCATACAAACCACTATCCAGCCCCCTGTGCACAGTCACCAATCCATGCATGAAATGGCAGGAGCACCACAAAACCCAGAATGCACCTCTCCCCCCTCACCAAATGCATCCAAAAGAACACCAAGGGACCCTGCACGCCACCACATGGGAATGGAACCACCAATAACACCTAAGCAGAGCTGCAAGGGACATGAAAGTGCAGGACACCCACTGTCAGGAATCCCCAAGGTGCCTCCTGCGTTATCTGTCAGCATCCCCAGAGATTAGGGTTAAATCATATCTCTGTTCTTGGTTAAACCTTCATGTTTCTAAGTAAACATAATGGCCCCCATTCCAACATTGACGGGCGGCGGAGGCCGCCCGCTAATGTTGCGCGGCAGAAATACCGCTCCGCGGTCCAGAGACCGCGGAGGGTATTCCAAGTTTTCCCCTGGGCTGGCGGGCGGCCGCCGAAAGGCCGCCCGCCAGCCCAGGGGAAAACAACCTTCCCACGATGAAGCCGGCTCGTAATCGAGCCGGCGGAGTGGGAAGGTGCGACGGGTGCTACTGCACCCGTCGCGTATTTCACTGTCTGCTATGCAGACAGTGAAATACAAGCGGGGCCCCCAGGGGCCCCGCGACACCCCCTACCGCCATCCTGTTCCTGGCGGGCGAACCGCCAGGAACAGGATGGCGGTAGGGGGTGTCAGAATCCCCAAGGCGGCGCAGCAAGCTGCGCCGCCTTGGAGGATTCCAACGGGCAGCGGAAAACCGGCGGGAGACCGCCGGTTTTCCTGCACTGACCGCGGCCAAAGCGCAGCGGTCAGAATGCCCTGCGGGGCACCGCCGGGCTGTCGGCGGTGCTCCCGCCAACCGCGAGCCTGGCGGTCACAGACCGCCAGGCTCGTAATGAGGGCCAATGTGTTGTGTTACACAGTTGGTTTTACCAATGCTTGTTTGCTAATGTGAGCAGGTGTAGACATGTGCTTCTAATTGGGTGTGGTGTAGACATGTGCTTCTAATTGGGTGTGGTGACTCATCCACATGTGGGAACTCAACTGCTTTCCCGATTGGCTATAAATAGCAGAGTGAAGCATTCCTCCCTGCTTGGCTTTGTTTTGCTTCCTGATCTCTGCATCTGATTTGGCAGTCCAGCCCCTGCTGTAATCCTCGTATTCAGGACTTTTGAGGCAATTATTTTCTTCGTTCCTGTACCAGCTGACACCAGGCATTCCTCCAGCACTCCGGAAACGTCTGCAGCTAAGTGACTACTATTCTCCAGGGAGTTTGTTCTTTGAGCGCCGTGCTTTCCTAGAACAGCTGGTGTATTTCAGACCTCGTATTCTGGCAGAGTGCTTATCTTAAAGAGACAAATGCATTTCTGAACATTCTACATTATTATTGTAGTTACTTGGCTAAATGTGCTTCAGGAAATCTGCTTGAGCTCAAGTACTACAAAAAGTGACAGTGAATTTACGTTACTTTTCTTTCTCTAACAGCATAACTCTTGGATTTAAATTGTGTCATTTATGCCTGTGAATCAGGTTTGAGGAATTTGCTTTGGAAGGGTTTTTCACAAACACAGTGAAACCAAATCAAACTGTGCCACCCCAACTGTTTAAACCCAGAGTGGACATTTGTATTTCTTGGATTGTTTTTGTTCCTTATAGTTTAACCCTATGCATGCAGGAAAGTTATATGTGATATAATTAATGCTCTTGTTTGTCTTTCTTGTGCATGATAAGTGCAACCACAGTTCTCATTGTAGTGTGCAACAGTGAATCTCTGTGAAGCCAGCACTAGTGTCGCAGTACTTATTGTTATGGTACTCAGTTTGGGTTTTTGGTAATGCAGTGTTAGTAATTGTGCCAACGGTTATTATTATCCAAAAAAAGTGCTGGAGCATCCCGGTGTACTTCTACCGCTCCCATGCCCATATCAGAAAGAGAGATTCAGTTTCAAGGAAGTTGAGTGCACTAACTCTAATATCACTCTGTCAACAATGACCTGCTCACCCGAAGATACAGGGTGCCTGGCTGGACCGGTAAGACGTGGCAGTGTTTTGTCTCTTTCTCTTCCACTCCCCCTTTGGGACACCTGCTGGGGTTTCTGTGTCCACCAGGAAGTGCCGAGAGGTGTTCCAGGAGGTCGGGGCATACCATCGCCCCTGCAGACATCCTGCTTTTCAGGTGAGTGGCCCGTCTCGACACCCACATCTCTGTTCTCACACCCACAAGCACCACCACCCATGCCACCTGGATGGAGATGTCAGAGAATGGCAGTACTCCACCTGAAGACGAAGGCCCCAATGAGGAAAGTGCAGAGGGATGTCTGGACACAGAGGAGAACCCTGGCCCATCCCACAGCTGTGGACACTCACCTCCCAGGAGCCCCACCCAGGACACCACTGACACACCTACCACTCAGCCACCACCATCAGCTCTGGCCCAACGCCCCCACATCAGTGTCTCCAGGCCACCGTCTGGCTGCCCACAATGTCCACGAGTCCTAAGTCTCCACCCACCACCAGGCAGGATGATGATGGGCCCAGTACAAGTGGGACTGCCAGACCTGTGCACGGGACACAGGTAAAGGTGGCTAGGTCCAGTGGGACGGGAGCAGTGGGTCGGGGGGTGGATCAAGGAGGGATGCTGTTGCCCAGGAGGCCATTGCTGAGGTCCTGGGAGCCAAGACCAAGCCCACCGCCAGGAAGTGACTGTGCCCTGAACTGTCTGCCTTGTGTGCCACTGAGCTACCTTGTCGACATGCCATTGCCATTTCACCATCTTCCAATGGCCCCATGGACTATGCCCCTGTGCAACCAACAGCTGTGGAAATGTACCTGAGTATTTTATAAACTATGTGCCCACTCCCTTGCACTGTCCCATCAATCATGGATGCGTTTTGTTTCAATACAAAAATACCTGTGCACTCAAAATATCTGTCCTTCATTTATATGTGCAAACAAATGGAAATGTGAATATAGTGGGCAGTTTACATCATAATGCTGTTTTATTGCAGGAGGGGGTCCGACAAACTGCACTGTTCAAAGTATGTCACACTGTACATTCCATTGTGCAAAACACTTCTCCTTCTTCACACATGAAGTCTACACATCACTGGTAAGGGACACCACAGAACTTTGCACCTAAGTCACCCTGAAACAATGCAGTAAACTCATTGGTAACATAGAACACTACCTGAGAGTCACTGGAAGTATAGCCGGATTAACTGGGTTCTGGAGTTGATGTCTTCCCCATCCTCTTTCCCAACCCTCTCATCCATCCTCTGAGGTGGCAGGGGTGGTTGCACAGCATCCACCTCATCCACTAGTGGAATAGCTTTCCTCAGAGGCGAGTTGTGCAGCATGCAGCAGGACACCACTACCTGACACACCTTGTCAGGGACATAGCACAGGGACCCGCCAGAGAGACGAAGGCTGCGGAATCTTGCCTTAAGGAGTCCTATGCTTCTCTCAGTAACCCTTCTAGTGCAACCATGTGCCTCATTATAATGGATTTCTGCATCTGTCCTGAGATTCCTTACAGGTGTCAGGAGCCATTGCATGTTTGGGTAGCCAGAATCCCCTGCAAAAGTGGGTGAAAGAGGGTTGAAACACACAATATCTACTTGCATACAGCCTTCCTGTCAGCTATGTAACTGATCCAGTGTCATACACAGTCACCTACAAGCCAAGCTCTGTCCCCCTGTAGCTGTCCCATCATATGTGGCACACTACTGTTTCTCAGAACAAAGGAGTCATGGACTGATCCTGGGAACCTTGTGTTGACATGAGCAATGGACTGATCAGCGGTACACACCAATTGGACATTAATGGAGTGAACGTTTTTATGATTCCTGAACACCTGTTCATTTGCTCTTGGGGGTATGAGGGCTATGTGGGTACCATCAATGGCACCTATCATATGGGGAATATTTGCAAAATCCAAAAATCCAGATTTGATGGAGGTGAGATCAGCCCTTTTGGGAAACTGGACATAACTCTGCAGGTGTTTCACAAAGGAATCCATAAGTTTAGACAGGACGTGGCTGAACATTGGCTGAGATACACCGGCTGCCGTACCCACTGTCACTTGGAATGAGCCTGTGGCCAGAAAATGTAGCACAGATAGTACCTACACAGTTGTAGGGATAGTATGGGGATTCCTATTAGGTGACATCAGCACATGCTCCATTTGTGCACAGAGTTCCAAGATAGTGGCACGATTCAGGCGGTAAGTGATGATGATGTGACGTTCCTCCATGGTGGCCAGATCAACCAGGGGTATGTAAACAAATGGTGCCCTCCCTCGCCACATGGGTCTGTACCTATTGGGGGGAAGAGAGACACATTGATTTGCCACATACACATCAGTCCCAATATTCCACAATTCAACTTGCACATGCAACACTACTGCCCCTGACACAGACGCAGAGAACATGGTAATCCTGTCTGGTGTGGTATGTATTCTGCATTGCATCACAATGTAGGCACTTTCCCACTATGATTCCATGAGGAGGATCACTCATCACACCATTACTTAATGAAGGGTAGAGGGAATGGAGCCATGGATTAGGACCCCAGACAGACTATGAAGACGTCGTGTATGCAAAATGGCAGCCCCCTGCCATACAGATAGTGTAGTGTAGGAAGTTACTATATTCCGCTGACGTTAGTCGTTATGGCGGTAGGCGGTGTTCACCGCCGTGCACCTCTTCATTGGATAGCATTGGCGTCTATGGAGAAGCAGGGCCAATCCCGATCACCATCGGTGGTGACGGTGCACACCACCGCGGGAAATACCGCCATTTTGCTAAGCCCTTGCCACTTGACTCCTACACCTTGAGAGGAACGGAACTCTACTGCGTGAGCTGCTGTGTCCTGACTCTGGGCATAGTAATGGCACGTGGTACAGGGGAACGGGCCCCACCTT
The DNA here is from genome assembly GCF_031143425.1 of Pleurodeles waltl. NCBI lineage: Eukaryota > Metazoa > Chordata > Amphibia > Caudata > Salamandridae > Pleurodeles > Pleurodeles waltl. The sequence goes on from NC_090445.1 coordinate 1,116,767,297, forward strand.
CACCACGCAGGAGCTTGAGAAGCTGGTGGACCGGGTCTCACCCCTCTATGCAAAGCTGTATGGATGACCAGAGGCTCAGGTAAGTTGCTATTAGTCCTCCTTGAATGTGTGTGAATGTGGAGGATGCCTGTAGGCGTTGTTGGTGGCTGTGTGGATGCTTACCCGTGATGTGTCTGGTAGTTGTTGTCTTGGCTATTGTCAATATGTGTGTCTCTATGGGCCATGTGAGATAGAACTGACATGTCATTTGTGTATGGGGCACACACACTGAAATCTGTTTCTTTACTCTGTGTGTCCCATGCAGGGCAGCGCCCATCAGAAGAAAGGAATGTGACAAGCCATCGCCAAGAAAGTCCAGACCCTGGGGTCCACAACTGGCTGAGCACCCACTGCAGGAAGCGTTCAGAGGACTTGCTGTGCTGGGCCAGGAAGACTGGAGAGGCCCAGCTGCGGACGGCCTCCCAACGAGGGAGAGGTGCCCGTCGGACCCTGACCCCCCTAATGGCCCAGATACTGGCGGTGGTCTATCCCGATTTGGATGGGCGCTTGAAGGCAGCACAGCAGCCACAAGGGGGTGAGTACCTACACTAATGTGATGCTACTATGCTGAGTGTAGTTAGGTGCCATGTGGTGCATGCAGTGTAGTGGCAGACCCATAGACAGGTGTGTCCCTGCAGTCCTGCCCCCCTCTACGACAGTGGGATGGTGTCCTTAGATAGATATGGCTGGAAATGTAGTCCTGTAAGGGGTCACCTGTTTGGGCTATTGGTTCAGATGTATCCTCATGGATTAGCAGACTTGTTGTCTTGCCAACGTCTCTCATTGTGTCCCATTGCAAGGTGTTACAGAGTAGAGGGCCAGGGTGGTCATGTAGTCTACTGTGGGATGTTGCCTAGCAGCCAGGGGCACATTCAGGTGAAGAAGTCTGTCTGCTGGGGGTTAGTGCATTAGATGGATGGGGGTGTATGTGTGCCAACAGGTATTTTAGATTTGACCTACTTCTTTCTTGTTATGTCCCTCCCCTCTGTGCTCTTGTGTCCTTGTGTGCTTTAGCATCATCTGGCGAGGGAGCTGAGGCACCGGTGAGTATGGATACTGCAGCTCACAGTTCCCAGGAGGCAGAGTCCACCGACACCAAGGGGACCAGTGGGTTGGAGGGTGAGGGGAGTACCACGGGGAGCCAACTACCACTGGAGGTAGTGACTCAGACACCTCCTCCGATGGCAGCTCCCTGGTGGTGGTGGAGCCTACTGGGCCCAGCCATTCCTTAACATCTTCAGCCAGCCCCCATACCATTCCCGCCCTCCCAGTAGCTCCCAAGCGTGTGGCCCGTGCCCGCTCACCCAGGAGGGTGGGCGTCTCCTTCGCCCCAGGCACCTCATCTCCTGCCCCTGTTAGCCCTGCTGCCCTCACTGAGGAGGCTATTGACCATTCTGAGAAGCATCTCTGTTGGTCAGACAACCATTGTGAATGCCATCCAGGGGCTGGCATCCCAGATGCAGCAATGCAATGCGTTCCTAGATGGCATTCACGGTGCCATGTCTGGCCTCCAGAGATCTTTTCAGGCTCTGGCCTCTCCTTTGACGGCAGACAGTGTCCCTGGTCTTTCCGTCCCCCCTCCCATAACCTCTACCCCTTCCAGTACCCCACTCCCTTCTCCCATCCCAAGCACACATGCAGACAGCCATGCACCCAAATCCACCCCAAAGAAGCATGCAGACAAAAAACAAGCACCACATGTTCCACCACATGCAGGCACACACCAAACATTCAAAGGGAGACACAGCAACATCCACCTCCCCCACTGTGTCCACCCCCTCTCCTCCCAGGACACAGAAACTCTCCCAGACATCCACTCCACACACATTCCTCCAAACAAGGGCATACTGTACAGGCACCTGCATCCAAACACAGCAGATCTACACCTCATACCTCCACTCCCTCATCTTCCACTCCCAAACCTGTCTCCAGAACCCCTCCAGCTGCACCTCGTAAGCTTTCCTTCTCCCATGCTGACCTGTTCGAACCCACTGGCCCACCCCGTCTTGTCCCTAAACATTCCCTTGGCCTCCTGAAACCCACGCCTTCCTAAACCAAGTCCTCCGCAGTCCCCCCCTACCCATTCCTGTGCTCCTTCCCCAGAGAAGAAGAAGGCTTGTGTTGCTTCTAGTCCCTCTGCCACCACCAGTCCATGCCCACTCCTCCTCCTCCAAAGGGCAAGCCCAAACCCTCTCCATCTCCAGAACTTACGCCCAAGAACCCCCTTCCAAACCTGAGTCCCTACCCCCACCACCCCCTGAACCCTTAGGTGCCTGGCTGCCCCATTGATGCCCCTTCTCAGTGGCGTGTCCCTTTACATCGGGGAGTCAAGTGTGGGTTATCTGTGCCCTACCGGGACTCTGTACTGGCCACTGGCCTTTTGTAAATAGTTTTTTTTATATTCAAATTTGCTGCCAGAGACATGTCGGTGCTAAATTGAGCTGTTGTGCTGCGTTTCACTGTGGGGGTGTGGTGTGCACTGGTGTGTGCATTGGTGCATGTATTTTTTGGCCTGTGTCTGGTAAGTACATTTTGTTAGGGTGTGTATGGCTTGGGGTGGTGGGAGGGGCTGGGTGTGCGTTGCCGTGTGGGTGGGGTGGGTGGTTGTATAATTGTGCTCTTTCCTCCCTTGTGTGCTAGGCTGGGGGACTTACCGTTGTCATCTTCGTCAGCAGTCACGGTCCTGGAGGAATATGGCAAGGAGAAACACTGGCATTATTTCCAACTCTCGCTCCATGTGGCGTGCTATGTGGACCTCCGGTGAGTGTTTCTCTTTCATATGGGTAGTTTCCGCCAGGCTTTGAATGGCAGTGGTTCCCGCCCTGGAACTGATGGAGGTGTGGTGCTCATAATATGCTGGTAAGGTTGGGCCCTTCTGCTGGCCTGGAGGTGGCCTCTGCTGTCGGCGGTGCTTCCAAGATGGCGGTGGTCGATGGGCCGCTGGCTGTTTCTCCTGTGCTTCATTATTTGGTGGTCTGCACCGCCAGCCTGTTGGGGGTAATTACTGCTACCACTAGCGGTGTGGTCATTACCGCCAGGTTCAAAATGACTGCCTTTATCTAGCTGTAGGTTCCTTACGACCCACGCATCCTCTGTGAACTGATTTCCAAGGGCCGGGACTTCCTTTTCATGGCCTTAGTTTTGATGCACCAGTAGTCAGTGTTCTTCATGGCTCTGCACTTCTGGTGTAGAAAGTCGTGAAAAGAAACTGACGTCAGCATGCTGGGTGGCGCCTATATATAACCTGCGACATCATATCTGGCATGGACGCCGCCGCGAATGACGTGGAGCCAATTGATGCCACCTAACGGCACTTAAGGGTGGTGTTCAAAAAAATCTTTCGGATCCAGTCCAATACCTGGGGAGAATTCAAAGGTAGGGAATCTAGATATAGGCCCTCATTACAAACCTGCCGGTCAGTGTTAAAGTGGCGGAAATCCTGCCAACAGGCCAGCGGTAAAAAAAGGGAATCACAACTATGGTGGAAACCACCAACAGATACAGCCACTTCAACACTCCGACTGCCATGGCGGTACAAACAAACACTGTGGCGGTAACCGCCAACAGACAGGCGGAAGACAATGTACCCACCACTGTATTACAAGGCACCAATCCGCCAGCTTTTCCGGGGCGGTACCAACGCCATCAAAAACACGGCGAAAACAGTACACAGAAGGGAAACCACTCACCTCTCGACACCCAACGAAGAACCAGGACGTCATGGAGCCCGAGTTACTGGTGCTACCAATGTTGGTTTACCTCCTCTTCTACCAGGAACATCAAAGATGGCGACGACGACCACGGTGAGTACTGCACCTAGCACATAGGGGAGGGGGGAGGAAAAAGAGAGTGACACACACATGCAACACGCAACACCCCCACCTTCACCCCCAACACCATACACACAAATACATGCAGCAACATTACATATACAGCCGTAACCCTCTGGAAGAATGCAAGGACAAAATGAAATGAGTTTAACGAGTGTAATCATCGAAAATCCAGATAGGGAAACAGGTCTGTAACAGATCATTATATACAAATATGTACAGCAACTACACAAGTCCGGATAGTGATCCATTCATTGTCTGTGGACCAGTGGTCCCAAAATGCATGGGCGAAGCCCACACATGATACCTGCCTCAAAACAGAGAGAACACTGCAGGGGCATCAGGTCGAAACAAAACAGGCACCTCAGGGGGAAGGGAGGTGGGGACCCAAGCCGGATGATGGGACGACACCACTGCTCCACGAGGGGGCTCCATGCCCACTGTTTGCTCCTGGGGAGTGCAAAGCTACAGTCTCACAAGTCTCTCAGGTGGGTGGGTTGCCCACTGTTTGGTCCTGTGGAGTCCAAAGCCACAGTCTCACAAGTCACTCAGGTGGGTGGGTTGCCCACTGTTTGGTCCTGGGGAGTGCAAAGCCACAGTCTCACAAGTCTCTTCAAGTGGGTGGTTTGCCCACTGATAGGTCCTGGGGAGTGCAAAGCCACAGTCTCACAGGTCTCTCAAGTGGGTGGTTTGCCCACTGATAGGTCCTGGGGAGTGCAAGGCCACAGTCCCTCCAGTGCATGTATCTCTCCACTGGTTCTGGAGGGGGCTTAGTGCCCAGAGTACTTCATCCTGCCAAGGACTGGGGCAGTGGATGCTGTTCTCCACTGGTTCTGGAGGGGGCTTAGTGCCCAGAGTGCTTCATCCTGCCAAGGACTGAGGTACTGGATGCTGTTCTCCACTGGTTCTGGAGGGGGCTTTGTGCCCAGAGTGCTTCATCCTGCCAAGGACTGGGTGAGTGGATGCTGTTCTCCACTGGTTCTGGAGGGGGCTTAGTGCCCAGAGTGCTTCATCCTGCCAAGGACTGGGTGAGTGGATGCTGTTCTCCACTGCTTCTGGAGTGGGCTTAGTGCCCAGAGTGCTTCTTCCTGCCAAGGACTGGTGTAGTGGATGCTGTTCTCCACTGGTTCTCGAGGGGGCTTTGTGCCCAGAGTGCTTCATCCTGCCAAGGACTGGGTGAGTGGATGATGTTCTCCACTGGTTCTGGAGGTGTCTTAGTGCCCAGAGTGCTTCAACCTGCCAAGGACTGGGGTAGTGGATGCTGTTCTCCATTGGTTCTGGAGGGGGCTTTGTGCCCAGAGTGCTTTATCCTGCCATGGACTGGGTGAGTGGATGCTGTTCTCCACTGGTCCTGGACGGGGCTTTATGCCCAGAGTGCTTCATCCTGCCAAGGACTGGGTGAGTGGATGCTGTTCTCCACTGGTTCTGGAGGGGGCCTGGTGCCCAGAGTGCTTCATCCTGCCAAGGACTGGGTTAGTGGATGCTGTTCTCCACTGGGTCTGGAGGGGGCTATGTGCCCAGGGTGCTTCATCCTGCCAAGGACTGGGTGAGTGGATGTAGCTCTCCACTGGTTCTGGAGGGGGCCTGGCGTCCAGAGTGCTGCACATGGTGTGTGGCAGTTCCCATTCCCGCACCTGGGTGTCAGAGCCACTAGATATCCTGGGAACAGGTAGCTTGATACTCCATGGAGGCAGAGACACACTCCACCTTCCGGTGACATAGCCTGCCAACTGCTGGTACTGCCAGTGCTGGTTGTGGTGCCTCATGTACTCTGTGCAGAGTCCAGGACGTTTCCTGCAGCCTCGGACGACTGCCCAGTGTGGATGATGTTCATGTCGGCTGTGGTGGCACTGTCTGAGCACGTCACGGGGCAGGTGGCGGTGGTTGCGGTGGTGTCAGCGGCAGGGATGCTGGCGGTGGTGCATGTCTCAGCACCTGTGGAGGGAGACACCAGGACGTCTCCTGCATTCTCGGATGGCTGCCCACTGGGGATGATGCTGGGGACTTTAGCAGAGGCAGCAGACGTGCAGGTGGGCGTGCAGGTGGCAGAGGTTGCGGCGGTGGCCACAGAAGGGGTCCAGAAGGGGTGCAGAAGGGTCTGGTGCAGTGCACCAGTCCCTCACCGGAGGCTTCGTGCCCTGAGCTGACTTCCCTTTAGCCTTGTGTCCCTTCCCCATCTTGGAAGTCGCTGCTGGGACCTTGGCACTGTCCTCTTTTGTCTTGGAGGAGGCCTTGCTGGGTGGCTGTTGTAGCTTTTCCCTACGGCATGTTGTCCCTTTCTTCACATTGGCAGGTGGCGGAATAGGGTGATCCTTGGCCTCACTAGGTGGCACACTGGCAGCTCTGATGGGTGCGGCCCGCGATGTTACTGGACTTGCAGGGACCACAGTGCTCGAGGATTTCGTGGCTGAGGTGCTGGGCTGGGATCTGGACATCCTAGCCCGAGGGGAAGGACAGTGGGGGGGGGGGGATGTAGGGAAGAGGTCAGTGTTATCCAGGAAACGTTTTTTAGACATACTGGGATGGGAAGATGGAGGGGGTTTGGGAGTGGAGGAAGAGGTAGTGGTTGTAGGAGGTGTTCGTCTGCTGAGTTTGGGTGAGGGTGCATAGGCTGGAGGCTGTTGTGAGGTGGATGGCTGTTGAGTGGGTGTGTGCCGGCGTTTGTTTACTTTGGGAGGAGGGCTCACAGACACACTGGGAGAGGACACAGTGGATGTGTGCATGGTAGTGGGGGTGGGGGTGGTGATTCCACGTGAGCGGTGTGTGGTGATGGGCGTGCTGGTGATGGAGGTAGTGGCTGAGGATGTAGTGCATGCAGGTGTGAGTGGAGACGAGACTGGGAGGGAGGAGGAGGATGTGGAGGAAGTGGACACAGTGGAGGCAGTGGATGTTGGTGTGTCTGCATGGGGATAATGCTCGTGTGAGTGCCTGTGGGATGTGTGGTGCTTATGTTTGCCATGTCCACTCTTGTGTGTTGATGAGTGTGCATACTGGTTTGATGGTGTGCTTGGGATAGGCTGAAGTACAGGGGATTGGGTCTGGGTAGTGGAAGTTGGAGGGGGGAGGCTGGACACAGGGACAATGGCTGCCATCAGTGCTGAGGCCGGAGCCTGAAATGCTCTCTGTTGGGATGCCACGCCAGAATGAATGCCCTCTAGGTTTGCTGCAAATGCCGCTCGTTAGATCTTGGTGGCCGAGCACTACCACCCCAGCAGTGGCGGTATGACCGCTGATGGCATGGCGGTGCTCGAGGGCCATATAATGATGAAAGTGGTGAACTGGCTGCAAAGCATATATTACATTCTTAGACCCACAATTGGAATGATGTTTTAGAGTCCATCTTATTTAATTGATCATACATGTTTTCACCACAGTCGTATTATTACATGGCGTACATTTACCACAAACATAACCTCCAATCACAGGTCCCAGACCCTATAATTGATGTAGTGAGATGGGTTCAGGATCATTGTGTGCTCGAACCAAACAGTCCCTTTTAATCTTTACCCCTTTTAAATGCAAAAAGGGGTCTTTCCTAGTGTGTTTGGGCTGTGTCCAACATATGCCAGTTCTTCAATAATCTTTTTAATCGTATTCAACTCAGTCCCATAAGTTGTTACACGTGTTATTTTTGACAGAGCCTGTTGTCCCTTAACTTGAAGCAAAGCATCGGGGTCATAGTACCGTGCCCTTTTTAATGATCACTTAACCAGATGGTATTGGTAGCCTTTGTGTACCAGCTTCGCGAGCAAGACCTTAGCCTCTACAAAATAATCCTCCTTCCTGGTGCAGTTGCGTTTGATGCATAAGAGTGGAAGGTTGTCTCCCAAATTTTTGGGGTGATGGCTAGTATATTTATGGAGGGTAGTCCTTGTTGTTGGCTTGGTATACAAACCAATGTAAAAACGACCATAATCATCAGTAATTTTCAGATCCAGAAAATTGATTGTATGGCTGTTATACTCTATTATAAACCATAGATGATTATTCTGATTATGGAGCCACTCATGAAATTCCAAACGTTGTATGGGAGATCAATGCCAAATTGAGAACACATCATCTATATATCTTAGCCATTTCCTCATGTTATTGCTAATGTGATTGGTGTCATTGTAGATAACTTGTTCCTCAAATGCAGACACATAAAAGGTTCACAATATGTGGGGCAAACATTTCCCCCATGGCAACTCCTTTTATTTGGGCATAAAACTCCACAATAAACATAAAATAATTATGTTCCAGGGCAATCTTAGCACAAGCACTGATTAAATAATTTTGTTTCTTTTCAATAACTTCTAATGCTTCTAGATGTGGGGTGTTGGTGTACAAACTCAATGTCCATTGTCACAAGAATGTCACATTGGGCATCCAATTCTAAGCTTTCATTTTGTGTAATCACTGAAAGGCTATCTCTAGTATAGGACCTTGTGTGTGAGATAAATGGTTTTATGAAGAAATCCACATATTCAGCTAAAGGTTGTAAAATTGCTTGACAACCTGCCACAATAGGTCTTCTCTGTTTTTTTGTCATCTTTGTTTATTTGTGTTAGTGTATAGAAGGCCGGTATAGTATAATCCTCTTTTTTTCAGATTGTCAAACTGTTTGTGACTCAACCATGAGCCATCTAAACCTCTTGAAGTCAATGTCAATTTTTCCTTTCTAATCGATGGAGTAGGATCTTCAGGCAGTCTCAAATAATGTAGAGGATTGTGTAGCTGTCTCAATACTTCAGCATCATATTTAGTTTTATCCTGTACAGTAGGTCTACCCCCTTTATCTGCTGCTTTTACTATAATGTATTTTTGATTTGATAATGAGACCAGGACATCATTCTGTTTTTTTTTAGAAAAATTGTACTTCACATATCTCTTTTGTTTCAATATCTGTTCCACTTCACAGGTACCGCACTTTCAAATGTTAAAGGTTCCTTGGACATAAAATTAGTCGTAGGGTAAAACGTTGATGAACAATGTAGGCCTGTAGTCTCACAGCACTGGGGTGTGTGACTGAAAACAAGTATCTCAATCTCAGAGTTCTAAAAACGTATGAAGTTCAATTTGGGTAATGAAAGAATCATTTCTACATGTAGGAATGAAGGATAAACCCATACTTAAAACTTCAGTTTCCACATGGCTAAGCTCATATGATGATAAATTGAAAATAGGAACCGCCCCTAAATCCTTACGTGCCACATGGGCATCTACCATTTGTAATATTGGTCCCATGTTTGACGAAAACCTGGTCTGTACTGATTCCTGTACCATCCTCGTCTTGTAGTCTTCGTTTGGCCTTGCTGGGGCCTCTGACCTTGGGATACAAAAATGACTGGTTTGATGTTGAGGGACCAGGAGCAAAGCCTAGATTAATAGCGCATCCTATGGTGCTATCACTGTCAGAGCCAGAGGAACCACTTTCTGAAAACTTGACCCTTTTCTGTGTAAAACTTTTGTTATTAGGACCATGTTTGTAGAACTCCTTCCTGAAATATGGGTATGTACATTCTCTAGTATACCTTCTTATATCTTTCTGGAGTTTATCTGTTTTTTAAAATGTTGTTCCAAAGGAATTCAACTACAGAATCCTCCAAGTATTTTAGAGATTCTTTAGCATCCGTGATCGTTTCATCATCTAACACTTTCTATTCCAATTCACCAATCACTTTCTTTTATTAATATCTTTGTAAATTTCAAACTCTGTTTAGGAGTAAAAAACACATATGAGACATGGGTTCGATGTCATACCCAGTCGAAGTGCAATGCCTAAGTCAGGTTCTATCAGGTCGATGTCAATGTACTTAGTCACTTTGAAGGTAGGCATATGGTGGGGTTTTGCGGAAGAGCCGAACACAACCCGCCCCTGTACTCATTCCATTGTCCCCACACATTTGTCAATTTCTATGGGCACCCTGGGCTCTCCTAAGTTACTCTTTCGGCTAACATGCAGCAGTCCATGTCTTGTTTCCAATCTCTCAGTAGTGGTGCTTTTGGTGATCCCCATAGTCTGGCTATATTTCTCTTTGTGACCACCATGCCCAATTTTATCAATAAAATCTCTGACCTCCTAAGGTCTGTGGCTTCCCAGATATTTAACAGACACCATTTAAGTTACAGAGACAAATCTTCCCCACAGAGGTTGTTTAAGCATGTAATCACTGGGGACCAATAATGCGAAATCTCTGGACATTTTCAGAAAATGTGTCTGAAGGTTCCCTCTAGACCACATCTCCTAAGGCATAGGGTGTCTGGCATCCTGCCCATCTTGGCTCTGGCATTCATGACATGTATACCCTGTGAAGAACCTTTAGTTGTATCAAACAAAATCTCCTGCAGGGTTGCCAATTCCACCCCCCATTACTTGTCATCCAGGTTTCCCGCATCCAGTTCCTACCACGTTTTAAGGTGTTGTAGAGGGTCCGGGAAGTTGTTTAGTAACATTTTATATTTCATCTAAGTGTTCCTTTAGCAACCTATTCTCCAGAAGGGAAGATTCTGCCAGTTCCGTCCACCCCGGGGTCATACCGAGTGCAAAGAGTGGCGCACCTGGCGATATCGGTAGTGTTTGGAGGGAGCTAACTTGCATTCCACTTACCAGTCCTGGAATGTGAGTACCTCACCATCTTGCCAAAGATCCTCCAGCCTGAAAATGCCAATAAGGTCCCACCTCGCAAAACTTGTGAGGCCACCCAGTGTACCCAGCTCCTCCGCATCCCCAGGGGGGTTGCCTAGGTTAACCTTCTTTCCCATCCCATGGCTCGGAGCGCAGTGTGCCAGTTGTTGATGGTCACCGACATAGGTCCCAAGTTGCGTGTCAGTTGGGGGGGGGTTGTAAATTGCCCTCATGTACCTTCCTGGGCGTAACAACAGTCTGTCCATTCGGTATGCTGGTTCGTCCTTGGGTGCATGCATCCAGTAATTTACAGTCATCAGTTGTGCTGCCCAGTGATAGTCCCTAATGTCAGGAAGGGAGATTCCGCCATCGTACCACCCTGTGGTCAACTTTGCTAGGGCTATCCGCGCCTTTCCCCTGTTCCATAACAGGGTCCTGGGCTCACTGTCTATCGCTTTATAGTAATGTTGCGGGACAGGGAATGGTGTGTTATGTAGGGCGTACCAAAAACATGGCAATGCCACTCATTTTAAATAAGGTGGCCCACCTCAGCTGCGACAATGGTAGCGATTTCCAGTGCTGGATTTCTCTTGTAAGTTGGGTCAGGAGGGCCGCAAATTGCAGGAGTAGTAGCGGGTCAGATCCGTGGTTACATAGATACCCAGATGCCTGAAGCCATCAGTCATTATTTCAGTGGAGCAATCCCGGGGAGGCGAAGGTATTCTGCCCCTCAGGATGTAAATAACTGAGTTAGTCCAATTTATAGTATAGCCGGAGTACTGTCCGAACTGAATCATTATATGCATTATACGGTCAAGGGAGGTGGTCGGATCTACGACGTATAGCAGGATGTCGTCTGCATATAGTGACAGTCTATCTTCCTACTGCTCTGTCCAGTATATCCCCTTAACCAGGGGGTCCATTCTTAACCACACCGCTACTGGCTTGAGGACTAACGCAAACAGCAGTGGAGAAAGTGGGCACCCCTGTCTTGTGCCACGTCGTGGTGTAAATGTCTTCGACCTTGTACTGTTCACCACTGCTTGTGCGAGGGGGGGAGGAATAGAGGAGTTGCACCCAAGCCCTAAATCAGGGACCAAAGCCCAGTCTCTTTAGTACTGCAAATGGATATGGCCATTCCAGAATGTCGAAGTCCATACGCATCAAGTCAGAGGATCACTGCGTCTTCCCACAGTGTCTCAATTTGGCTCAAGACGCCATGGAGTCTCTGGAGGTTTGGTGCTGTGTTCCAGTGTGGCATAAAGCCAGACTGGTTGGGGTGTATTTACTTATGCATAATCAGGGTAAGGCGGGTAGCCAACACTTTAGCCAGTATCTTGATTTCTGCATTGAGCAAGGAAATTGGGCGGTAAGCGCTGCATTCTGTCTTTGGTTTCTGTTCCTTTTGTATAACAACTATGGAGGCCGGACACTGGTCCAGGTGTAATGCCCCCTGGGACAGGCTTTCGATTTCCATCTTTTTCAGGTGAGGGGCTAAATTAGTGGCTGTCAGTTTATGAGGTTCTATAGAGACTCCATTAGGGCCCATTGCCTTTCTGGAGCACAGATTCCTAATACCTCCCACTATCTCTTCGAAGGAGAGCTATGTCTCTAAGGTCTCTCAATTGTCAGCGGGCAAGATGGGAAGAGGGATTTCAACCAACCGTTCACATGAGTCTTCTCTCGTGGTTGGGACATCGTGAGAATAAAGTCCAGTGTAGTAAGTCGCAAAGGTCTCTGCTATGCCCACTCTGTAAGCGATCAGAGTATCAGTCATAGTGCTGAGTCTTTCAGCCCATCGCTGTGCTGCCTCGAGTCTGTCAAGACAGACCAGCAGTTTCCCAGCTTTGTCCCCTTTTCGTAAAGTCAATTTTGGACCACTTGGTGGTGTATTTTTGCTACGTCCTGCACTATGTCTCCATATTCAAGTTGTTTGAGGGCTAAAATGTGGGCTGACTCTGTCTTTATACATCCCAGGAGGTTCATCTCTAAAGCCGAGATCTCTTGTTCAGTGGCCTCCATCTTGGCCCATTTTTCTTTCTTTTGCCCCACTATTGTGGAGAGACATATCCCCTTGATTACTGTCTTGTAGGTTTCCATTCCGTCTGTGCTGAGTCTACCAAGTAGGCATTTTCTTCAAAGTAGCATTCTGTTGTTTCTACCAGTGTAAACTTGATCTTTGACACCAAGTGATAAACCTCCCTCACTCACAGCAGTTGTAGAGCCGGGGTTGAAAGGGATCGTCGATGTGGGAGAAACTATTGTGGGCCGCCGAATAAAATGTAAAGTGTTTGTCAATAGGGGGTGCCTCTTCAGGCACTGCAGGATGAGCCCCCTTTTAATATTATGCCTCAGCCCACTAACTTTCCAGGAGTGGAGGTGCAGCATTGGCTGTGTGCCATGGGCTCTGTTAGTGGACACTGTGTGATCAGTCATGGGCCGTGGCATGCTGGGTTGTAGACACTGATACCCTTGAGTAATGGAGAGTGTCCCTGTCTCATTGCCTTAAGATATACACCTGTTTCTTGCAGGAACATTAACCAGAAACTTAAACAAACTTTGCCCCCCCTCCCTGCCTCCCTAAAAACAGGTCCTGAACTACCCGCCACCCCAGCCATGCAGAGTGCCGATCGCCCTCACTTAACATTAAACTGAAAAAGAGGGGGAGCAGCCAACGTCCCTGGAACCTCCCCCCATCCTCCTAGATAGATCTACTGGTATCAAAGTGTAATCATCATCAATCTCTTCCAACTTGTGTGCCATGGTGAATGCATGAACTTCATGAATGTCCAGCAGGGCTTCCCACGTGAATCGTAGGAAATGTGTCTAGGTTGCAGGCCTCAGTCTGCGCATGCAGTCCATTCCGTATATTGTTCTTGGGTTGAGACTAGTTGGGATGGCCAGCGGTCTGGGTCCAGCGGGGAGGGGCTCTGTAGACGGGTCTCTGAGACCGCGTCTCTTCCTTCCGTGAACCGGAAGTCTTCAGCCGACCCCGTCACGTCAGTACCCGCGTTCCCATGGTAACATGGGAACGCTATGGGACGCATCGGAAGGGAACTTCCGGCTACGGGGCAGTGAAGAGAGGACGGACTCCCAGGAAAGGGAGCAGGACGCCACGGAGCAGGGAAAGGAAGACGGAGACGCGCACCAGGAAGAACAAGACGAGCGAGGACTTTTTCCAGGAACCGAGAAGACCAGCTACAATTCCAAGAATATGCCGGAACAGAACACCCGAGGAACCCACCACGACCCAGGAGGGTCGTGGCTTTCCAAGGTACGGTCCCTCCTGGGGATGAGGGAGGCCACAGCTAAAGGGGTACAGGGGAAGGGCCCAGGGGAGGTGGTAGAGGGGAAAAGGAGTGCAGCACCAACCAAATAGCAAGAGCACTCCTCACCCTTTAATTTTGGGAAGCACTAAGAAATACTAGAGGCACTAATAGAACCCCCCCACCACAAACCCCTCTTCCTCACACTCACCGTGGGATACCATCACCCTCTCCCTCTGGGAGATCCTTCCCCACCTATTACCCTAAGAGAACCCCAGAACCACCCACCAACTTACCTTCGCATTTTCTGTTTATTTTTTCCGGTAAAACGCGCTGGAGGATCCAGAACCTGACCATAGCCGACCTAGAAGAGAGAAAAGGAAACAAGGAAGGACAACACTTAACGGAGGACTGAATCACAACCCCAAGAGCCACAAGAAACATAGAACAGATACTGGACTGTATTCACAATTGGAAAGAAAATTAAAATATTGGTTTACCTACCCAATTATTTAAGCCTCAGCCCCTTTTTGTACCGCCAAAGCCTGCCACAGGCTCCTTTGCGGCTCCTCGAATGAGTGTTGTTTTTGGCCTGACTTTGGGACTTCTCTCTGTTGCCATCTAGGTAGGTCTTGCTTTCTTGAGTTAGCAACTCTTTGCCAGTCCTCCAGGCAGTCCCACATTGCCTCCGGGGAGGTAAAAAAATGAATTTTGCCATTGGCTGTCATACTGGGTTGTGCTGGGAATAGTATTTGAGTTCACGCACCCTGAGGGCTTTTTTAACTTCAAGAAAATGCGACATAGTTTCTGTACACGCAGCGTGAAGTCGGGAAAGAAAATGATGGTTGCATTGCCGAACCGTAGTGATGGGGCCCTCCTTGCTGTCCAAAGAATTATGTCTCAATCCCGAAAATTAAAAATCCTTGCAATGATAGGGCATGGTGGTGTGCCAGATTTGGGTGGTGTGACCGGCACTCGGTCCGCTCTTTCGACTGAAAGATACTTCAAGAGGCCTCTTGGTTGCAGTTGTTTTGAGATGAGATCTTCCTCGAATAGGTTCACCACTGGGCCTTGCGACTTCTCAGGTGCACAAATTATGTGGATGTTGTTCAGACAGGAGCACACTTCGAAATCTTCGATTTTTGCCTTCAGTGTTGCTGTGGTGGACCTAAGCATTCTAACCTGTTCTTTGGGAGTTGATGAGTCTACTGCACGTGTCATCAGGGAGTCCTTGGTCTCTTTCACTCTAGGGCCCAGTTTGTTAAAGTATGCCCTCATCAATATGAGCTCTGCTGAAACCGTGTCCATTTTGGTTTCTAGGGCACCATGCACACCCTGTATCACCGCCAATATGTCGTTTAGGGTTAAGCTGTCATCTGCAGGGCCCTTAATGTCCACCTCTGATCATAACTGCCGTAAAATTACCACAGGGGTAATGTCCAATCACAGGTCCCAGACCCCATAATTGATGTAATGAAACAGGTTCCGGATCACTGTATGCTCGAAAGAAATAAGCCTTTCGATTTTTAACTCTTTTAAATGGAAAAAAGGTTATTTCCCAGTGTGTTTAGGTTGTGTCTAACAAATGCCAGTTCTTCAATATAATCTTTTTAATCTTATTTGACTCAGTCCCGTAAGTTATAACACATGGTATTCTTGTCTGAGCCTGTCGTTCCTTAACTTGAAGCAAAGCATCATGATCCTAGCCAGTGCCCTTTTTAATGATTGCTCTGAAAGTGATACTGTTATGGTCAGGAGGATGGTGCACTTCTATTAATTGATGTGAATATGGGGATTGTTGGGGGCATCAGTGCTGATAGTCAGAATTAATTGTATAGGCTGATTTTGTGATTAATGCGATATTGAGTTGTTTTTGTACATACCCAAAAGTAATTTTTTTGCATGAAACAAATACGCTGCTCATTGATTGATTCATTGGCATAAATATTGTTGACTCATTAATGGGGCATTTTACTGCGCATTATATATTTGTACTGATGTGAATATAAAAAATTCCTCCATGAACCTTTTGTTTTTCAATAGTTATTAGAAGTAGCATGGGAATTCTGGAATTGGAGATTGTGTGGTAGGTCAGCATTTTGAAGTCGACACAGGCTTATCTGTGGCTGTCTTTGGAGCTGCAACTTAATAAGCTTACCTTTTCATTTGAAGACGTCTCCAGTACTCCTTAACAGACACCCAGATCAAAGTGAGTTAATGCCCACCCTTAAGAATCTATCCAGCATTAGAACATTGGAATGTCGGGAGCTCCATTGAAGAAAATGGAGTGCTCCGGGTCTTTTAATGGCTGATAAAAGCCTGGAGCACCAACATTTCAATGTTTGCCTCACAGCAATAGTTGTGAACAAAGGCCTCACAGAGCCTGGGGGGAATTTCAATCTCCTTGGGCTCCATGAGGCCTTTGTTTTGTTTATTAGAATATTCTACCCACTAGTGGCGGAATGTTCTAATAACCTTCTAGCCCGTCACAGCTGGACTATACTAGCCATCAAGGGTCCGCTCCCTTGTTAAAAGCACAGGTCTTCGACTCAGGCCTTTAAGGCTGGAGCGGGCCCTTCATGGCCTTTATAGCCCACGACGGTGGCCTATAAGGCTATATTAAATAGTCTTCCATAAATTTATTTTTAAGTAAATACGTTTAGGTAATTATATTTCTTAGTGGTAGGATATTCTTGACTTATGACCTCTTGTGTGATGGAGAGTTGGAAAGGGTTTTGTATTTTAAATATCCCTGAAACGTTATGTTGGAAGGATGGTATGTTTATGATCCAAAACCTAAAAAAAAAGCAGAATTTTTCAGTTATTGTGAACTACGTACCATAACTCATCCAGGGCACTGCTCATCCCCTAACACACATCAGAAATGATGTCTAAGATGACGTCATTTGTAATATCGATCTGGCAGCAATCTCTGTGTGCCCTGCATATGTAGTTTTTTGGGCATAGCTCGGTGGGCTCTGGTAGCGGGGATCTATCTGCAGGTTTTTTATGCATTTCAGGCCCACCACCAGTACATTCTGTGTTTTGGCTGAAAGCCAGGCCCAGTGGCCTTTTGCGGTAGAGGCACTGAGCACAGGGTATGCTATTTAGCCTAGTTCTATTCTATCTAGCCTCAGCTGAAATGGGCTCTGGGCTCAGCAGCCTTGCACACTCATGCCAAGCCCAGACAGACGGCCAACCCTTTCACACTGTGGATGCTGGGTATGGGCAAAATGGGCTGTAACACCCCTTCCATATTTATAGAACAGTTTAGTTCAAAGATACAGATTCTGCTTCATAAAAGAAGAGATTGAATGTTGTTGATAATGGGAAGCAGTGCTCTTCTGTGGTACAACCAGTGGCAGTTAATTTATGGTGACATATGCTAATCTGCTTGAGAGCACAAAAAACATATAAGTGATGGCAAAATAAAATATACGGTGGTAGTATGGAACGGTAACTAACAGGAATTTAATTGTGATGTGTATTCAAATAGAATGAATAAAAACAATAGTATACTATATATATGTATGTGAATTAAAAGCGCAGCAGATCTTTTTTTTTTTTAATTTTCAGAAAAATCCCCAGGTCCATCTGTGGCTTTTTCCAAAATAAAAAATAGTTTTTAGCCCTGGCAGGGTCCCAAGGTGACCCCTAGACGAAGGCTGGGGGCTCAAGGTATCCCTAACCTGACCCCTTTTCTTTTTTTGGCATTTTTTTGCAGACTCGTCGGAAGTAGAGTCCCACAATGGCGGCCAACACTTCCTGGTCAAACTGTTGGCAACCAATCAGATTTAAGCATGAGATCTCCGGGATCCGCCGATCCTCCGCATCCCGAGATATCTATATTTTTGTAACTTGAATATCTCTAAAACTACTGAACGTACTCATACAATATCAGAAAAAGCACATTCTGTGCACCAAGATGTAGCTTCCTGACAAATTTGGTGTAATTCCATTCAGCGGTTCAGCTGTAGTCGTGTTTAAAGGCCCTAAGGAATTAACATGGGAAACAAACTTTTTTTTTACCCTCCCTTTCCTCGGCCCCCGCTTGACGGATCGTCACAAAACTTTCCATGCGCAACAAGACCCTATGTTTCCTATTTTGGAAACTTTTGTCAAACTGTGCCAATGATATAGGCAAGTCAAAAAACGCTTTTCCTATGGAAACTAGGTTCTAACTAAAACTACTGAGTTAGAGTTAGAGTTACCTTAGGGCAAGAGTTATAGTTACTTGAAGTAGCTCTAGCTATAACAGCTGATTTCTATGGTTTTATACAGTTTAAATTCAGACCTAACTATAAACACCCCTGTAACCTTTGTTTTTTAAGTGAATTTCTATGGTTTTATATATATAGATATCTTACATACTGGTGGTCACAAGTAGGTAGTTATAGTTAGGACCATGTTTCCGTAGAAAAAAAAGCATTTTTTGCCTTTCCTATATCTTTGGCACCGTTTGACGAATCTTCATGATTTTTTTTTTTTTTTTTAAGTGTGCCAGTGATTCTTGTTGTGCACAGAAAGTTTTGGGGTGATCCGTCAAGCGGGGGCTGAGAAAAAGTGGCATGTCAAAAAATGTGCGTTTCCTATGTTAATTCCCATAGGAGTTTGAACATGACTGCAGTCCAACTGCTGAATGGAATTATACCAATTTGGCAGAACGGTAGCTTCCGGTACGGAGATTCCACTGTTTGTTATTTGGTGTAAACCCATTCAGTAGTTGCTGTGAAATTTAAGGAAATCCAAATTTGCATATCTGTGACTGCAACAATTTCACGAATAATAACGCTCGTGCAGAGCTCTGATTGGCTACCAGCACTTCAATCCGGAAGTGTTGTCAGCCATCTTGGGACTCGGAAGCATAGTCCCAAAATCAAGTGAAAAAAAGAAAAAGGGCAGGGTAGGACGCCCTGACGCCTTAGCTCTAGTGCTGGAGTTACAGAGAGTCCAGGGAAAGAAAGCACTTTAAAAAAAAAAAAAAAAAAAGTCACACATTTGCGACGACGACGGAAATTCACAGCAAATATTTTTTTTTAAACCAAGTGAGCTCTCCTGTGCTTGCTCAAATGAAGTCCTGGGTGGGCCAGGTCCCGGGGGCATGCTGAAATAAAGGAGGGGTGAACAGGGAACTCCTCCTAGGGCTTTTGTAGGTCCCGTGGGCCACCACCTCCCTGGGGCTTATAATTATTATGCGGGTAGGCCCGCTGGGCCCTCCCGTGCCCTGGGAACCACCACCTCCCCAGTGCTTAATTGACATTAATGAATGTGGGAGGGCACATGGCCCTCCTGCAGCCCCGCAGATCACCATCTCCCTGGGGCTGTAATGGTAATGAGTGCCCCCCTCGAGGAGCCAATGATGGCCCTGGGGGGCTGCCACACCCCAGGGCTTGCTCCTGCTGTGTCCCAGGGTGCACACCCCTTTTGCTTGGTGGGAGGTGACAGCTCCCACCAAGGAAAAGCAAACAAACTGTTTTCTGGAAGTGTGAGCTGTCAAACAGCTTCTGCTTGCAGAAAGCAGAGTTTTCTTCTGCCTCCCTGCGCGCAGGGAAACAAATTAAAACATTGCTCCAGCAAGCAGAGAGCTGCTATTTAAAGTAGCTTCCTGCTTGCTGGAGCAATGCTGGCTCCCTCAGGATGTGGGAAGCCAGCTAGGACCGCAGAGGCCTTCAGGCTTCCCCTACGGTCTTGTCACTCTCTCTCTTACTCTTCCAACCCATAATGAGATGGAAGAGCGAGAGAGAGAAAGAGAGACTTATTGCAATGGTCTCTCCATACAATGACTTCAAAGAGTGAGACTAGCAAGATGTTTGGTACAAATATTGTAGTTTCATTTGGATGCAGAGCAGAGGAGAGTCACTTCTGGCCTAATGGTCAAGGCCTTGTGCTGTCACTCAGTAGGCTGAAGATACAAATCCTAGTTTCGCTTGGCAGTGTGTTTGTTTATTTACTACTGTTTTGACTGTTAAACCTTCCTAGTGATAGAAAATTCAAGATTCTTTCCAATTACATGACTGGGTTGACTGTCAAAGGTATGTCCGGAAGCATCACAGTAAGGAGTCACCAATGGCCTAAAGGTTAAAGTCACAGACCTTCATACTGAAAGTTGAGTGTTCTACTCCAGGTGTGTTGGGGTTCATTTTTCCTTCTTTAATTTATTTTAAACTTCAGAAGTTTAAGG
Source organism: Pleurodeles waltl (assembly GCF_031143425.1). NCBI lineage: Eukaryota > Metazoa > Chordata > Amphibia > Caudata > Salamandridae > Pleurodeles > Pleurodeles waltl. The sequence continues at coordinate 1,116,787,220 of NC_090445.1, forward strand.
TTCATTCTGAAAGGTGATCACAAATATTTTAAATGGCAAATACACTTTTCTTTTTAATTTGTTCTAAAATAGCTAATTCTACGTATATCATTCATCAAAGCCTAAAACCTGCTCTCCCTCTCTCTCCCTCTCAAGTTCTCTCTGTCAATCTCTTTCTCTTAAGAGCTCTCCCTCTCGCTCTCCCTCAATCTCTCACTTTCTGTGTGTGTGTCTCTCTCTTTCTGCCATCCCATAATAGGAAGGAAGAAAGAAAGAAAGAAAGAGAGAGAGAGAGATTGTTATTGCAATGGGTTCTCAATACAATTACTTCAAAATGTCACACCAGCAAGATGTTTGGTCCAAATGTTATAGTTATGTTTTAATACACAGCACAACAGAGTCACTTCTGTCCTACTGGTAAAGCACTTGGACGGTCACTCAGTAGGTTGAAGGTCCAGATACTGGTATCTCATGGTAGTGTATCTGTTTATTTAGTAGGTTTTTTTAATATGAAGTATTCCTAGTGATGGAACATTTACATATTTTTCCCATAAAAATATTCTGATTTGAATGCCATAGATATGTCTCAACACTGAATAGTAGGTTGTCACCTGCGGCCTAGTGGTTTAGGTGTCGGACCTGAACACTGAAGGTTGAGGGTTCAAGTCTGAGACCCTCATTATGATATTGGCGGGAAATGGCGCTTACCACCACGCTCACGGCCTCCAACTTAAGGCCGCGGCGGCGGATATCCGTTCACCATATTATGACACAAACACACCAATCTGAAAGAATTCAGCCACTTACACAAATCCGCCAGACCAAAGGTCAGTGATAAACTGGCGGTATCAAAACCCACACCGTTACGCCAACAGAACAACACCCACCACATTATGACCCACGTATCACCACAGTGGACATTCAACAGCAGTAAACCATTGGTGGTACATACCGCTGCCCTCACAATGGACACCCACAGACAAAACAACACCACATTCGACAATTCAAACAACACACACCTGACACCCATACACACACCACACCCGCTCCACTATAAAACACACACCCAGAGTACCCACAACCCTTTCCCAATACAAACCATTGCCACCAGACAGATACCAAGATCACTGACACAACTCGGGCCACACACCACTCACACCCATACACCACTCACGCACTACACATCACACACCCCAACACACCCTCACCAACACACCTCACATAACACCCATCGCACCACAAAGACACCCCGTTTCACAGAAGAGGAGCTAAGGGTCATGGTGGAGGAAATTGTCAGGGTAGAGCCACAGCTATTTGGAGCACAGGTGCGGAAAATATCTATAGCTAGGAAGATTGAGCTATGACGGAGAATCGTAGACAGGGTGAATGCAGTGGGACAGCACCCCAGAACAAGGGACGACATCAGGAAGAGGTGGAATGACCTACCGGGGAAGGTACGTTCCATAGCAGCAAGACACCAGCTCGCTATCCAGAGGACTGGCGGTGGACCCCCACCTTCTCCCCCACAACTCACAGCAAGGGAGGAGCAAGTCTTGGCAATACTACATGCTGAGGGCCTGGCCGGAGTCGGAGGAGGACATAACACATCATTTACATCCCCACAGGTACACCAGCCAATGTCACCGGAGAGGAGGTGCCAGCACTATCGAGTCCCCCAACTGAAGAGGCCCACAGTGATGACAGTAACTCTGGACTTCAGGATCTGGACGATCTACCTGGCCCATCAGGGACCACTGGACAGCAGGTTACCCAAGCCCAGTCACAGACCACCACAGAGCCTCCCCCTTCAGGAAACACCACCACACCCCCCCGGCGTACCCACACCTCTGTCCCAGGACACATCAATCAGCAGTGTGTCCACCTCTACAGGGACCCCAGGCCACACCTCATACCCAAGACAATTAGGTTCCTGGGGTCAGTGGCAGTGGGCACACGGTTAAGGGGACTGTGGCACAGGCTAACAGGAAAACTGGGACGAGTGCTGTGTGCCAGGGGAGGACAGGCCCAGGGGACCGACTCTCCAGGAGGCACTCTCTGAGATCCTGGGAGCATACCAACATTCCCAGGGCATGCTGGGCCAGATCTTGGATAACGTGCAGGAGAACAGGTGGCTGCAGGAGGGACAGTACCAGGGGATCAGTGAGGACTTGCAGACCATCGACAACACCCTGATCTCCATAGCAGGGGTGCTGGCAGACATGGCCAACATAATGAGGGAGGCAGTTTCACACCAGCGGGCCCCTGCCACTAGCCAGTCATCTGAACAACCATCCACTTCCGCTGCTGCTGGTGGCCAGGAGGCCCTGCCACAGGACTCAAAGGCCACCAGCACCCCTGCAGAAGGTGAACCACCCTGCAAACGTTCCCTGCGATCCAGACAGAAGCCAGAGACACTTGCCAAGACCCCCACCAGGAAATTAGACTCTCCTGATTGTCACCCTTGTGTCCCACACAGTCACCCTGTCCACTTTGAACTGTCATTGCTCCCCTTCCTATGTCCCCATGGACAATTCACCGGTGCTACAAACAGACTGTAACAATATCCTGGACTTTCCTCCATCATCACCCCATCCCATTGCACTTTCCCCCTATATGTTACCACTTCAATAAACACCCTCTGACAAATATTGATTTCAAGTATGTCATGTATTTCAAATATGTACTGTTTGAAACAGGTACACCCATTGCAAATGAACTGTACATAGAATGAGCATAGATTAATGGCCTGTAGCTGGCTATAGTGATCACACCAGGAGTATTTGTCATTTCACCAACATCTGCAAAATGAATAGCCAGAGGAAACAGTAAGTGGGCATTGAATTGGGAATTACCAGCATGCCAATGCCACAGAGAATACAACCAAAGTCATTAAAATGTAAAGTGACACTGTCTTACCTGTGTGTCATTAGAAGTACTGACGGATCACAGATATTCTGTTGTCCTCATCTTCATCCTCTGCCTCCTCATCCTCACTGTCGAAAGGGTCCACTGCTGCCACAGGGGCATCTCCAGTTTTCTCATTCCTGCAGAAAAGGGACATGGTGTCTGAGGGCCAGGTTGTGCAACATGCAGCATGCCACTACTATCTGGCAGACCTTCTTGGGTGAGTAGCACAGGGATCCACCTGTTAGATGGAGGCACCGAAACCTAGCCTTCATGAGGCCAAAGGTTCTCTCAATTATCCTTCTGGTTCGCCCATGTGCCTCATTATAACGTTCTTCTGCCCTGACAGGGGTCAGCAGCCATGATAGGTTTGGGTATTCATGGTCACCTGCAATTATTGAGGGACAACATTTAGCCACACACTATCCCATATGGCCCACACCATACCCATACACCAACATATGCTGGGTGGGAACCAGGGCTCACCTATAAGCCACACCCTGTGCTTCTGTAGTTGGGCTATCACATTTAGGATGCTGCTATTCCTTAGGACAAAGGCATCATGCACCGACCAGGATACTTAGAATTGACGTGGGAGATGTACTGGTCCACCAAGCACACCATCTGCACATTCATGGAGTGGAAACTCTTACGATTCCTGAACACCTTTTCATTCTGGTGGGGGGGGGACAAATGCAATATGTGTTCCATCAATTGCCCCAATTATATTGGGGATATGTCCCATTGCATAAAACTCGGCATTCACAGTGGCCAAATTGTCAACCTGGTAGGAATGCAATGTAGCTGCACATGTGTTTTATCGGGGCATGTGTGGTAGAGTGTAATGATAGAATGCAGCATTAGAATGTGAGGGATCTCATCTCTCTCTGGCACTGATGTGGCACTGATGTCATATCTGACATCAGAGTAGAGTGTGAGAGAGAAGGGATTCCGAGGAAGCTGTTGGAGCTGACTGTTGGCTTGACCAGATCTGTATGTGGCTAAGATACTCTTATTAAAGAACCTACATTTTGTACCATCAAGATTCATCTTTATTACACTTGGCGACGAGGGTGTGCAGGAGTATCTTAACACTATATTTTTGGGACTTTACTTTATCCAGCACTTCTAATCCAGCCTTCATTCCAAGACAATTAGACCGTTAGGATTTCTACATCAAGGGAGCTGGATATTTAATTCAAGACGGTGAGAAACATCTTTCCCTTTTTGGATTGAAACGCTTTCATTTTGAAATTTGAAACGCTTTATACCTTGTGTATTTTGGATTTACAAGTGTTTCCTTTTTATGAATGTGCGCTAAGAAACGCTCTAGGGCTTCTTTAATAGCTGCCTTTGTGTATTTTTATAACCACCCATGAAGATTGAAGATTTCCTACCTTACAGTGAAGCGTGCAGAATCTGATTTTCAGCCAAATCTTTTTCGTCTCTAACTTGTTTTGCTTATCTCCAACCTCCTCTAGAAAACAATCTGCTGGTTTATAAATTCATACAACGAAGTGAATTAGAAGGTGCTTAACTCCAACCTCCTCTAGAAAACAATCTGTTGGTTTATAAATTCATACAACGAATTGAATAGGAATATAATCCCATTTTTGGTCGTTTTCAAACTTTATACTAAAAGCATATTTAACACATATTTTTCAACTTTAAAATCGTTTTGGAAATAAATCACAAGGGAGTATGCAAAACATCCCGCCCCCATAATTTTTCCTCACTACACCAGGGGAACCTCCTATAAAATGGTCTAAATGGAAAAAAACTTTCCTACACTATTCCAGGGTGTGTGGAACTAATATTTCTAATGAAAGAAAAACAGCTCTCCTGATGCATTGTCTAGGATGCGAAGGACAAGAAATTTTTGAGAACTTACCTGACACTTGTGATGAGGGAACAGATCTGAACGAATTTGAAATTTGTTTAAAAAAATTAGATTTGCACTATTTACCAAAAGTCAGTACCATTTTGGAAAGATATCACTTTGGCATGAGAGAGCAACAACCAGGAGAAAGTGTTGAGGATTATATTACAGCTTTGCGGAAACTTGCATCTACTTGTAAGTTTGGAGTAACCATAGAGGAACGTATAAGGGATCAATTTATGCTGAGATGCTCGAGTGATAAAGTTCGTCAGGAATTGTGGAGCAAGGACGATCCTTCTTTGCAAAGAGGTCATTGTATTAGCAAAGGGTGTTGAGCACACTTTGGCATATGTAGAAGAATTAGTGAAAGGAAAGAATAATTCAGTAAATAAGATATATGAAAAAAAAGAAGATCATAGTAAAGGAGCATCTGGTGACAAAGGGGGAAGATAAAGTGACTCATGCTCAATGGTTAAAATCTAAGGATTTTAAATGTTTCCGTTGTGGGAATGCAGGTCACTTTGCTTCATATAAGAAATGTCCAGCGATCAACAGCATATGTAAGTTGTGTAATAAAAAGGGACATTTTGCTAAATGCTGTAAGTCAAGCAAAAGTGCAACATCGGTGAAAGTGGTGGAAGATTGCATTTTGTCAATTTCAGCAAATGCTCAAAGGAAAAATCATCCGAAAGACACAATTTCGATCTGAAATGAAGATGTGGAAATATTATTTGATTCTGGAGCGTGCTTGACTCTAATTTCAAATATGTTTTTTGATGAAAATTTGACTCACAAGATCCATTTAAAAGATCCGGATGTTATCCCAGGAGGATATGGTGGCCAAACCATTTAACTGAGGGGCTATTTTGAATCAGAAATTTCATTCAGAGGAAATACTATTTTTGGGAAGATTTATGTTCCAGTTAAAGGGGACAGTGTGTTAAGTTGGCCGCACCAACGAGACTTGAAAGTCATTTTAGATCCTAACTCGACTTCTCTGAAAATGTTGAGGGATGAATTCATCAAAAAAAGTGCAGGATGGTGGTGAATTTCCTGTGCAGGAAATCAAAGGAAATGTCTGGCCAATGTTTGTTAAGGACTATGAGGATGTATTCAGTGACAAATTGGGATGTCTTAAGAAATATGTCCACCGCATTAGAATAAAGAAAGGATCAGTTCCTGTAGTTTCCAAAGTGCGTCCTGTACCAATTGCCATGAAAGATGATGTAGAAAGAGAAATACAAAGATTGTGCAAAGATGGAATCATTCCCAATAGGGTGTATCCTAAGGAAGAACTTATTAAGAACATTTTGGGCCTACGGGAACCTGAGAAAAAGGAGGAACTGTTAACATTTTTGGGAATGGTTGAATTTCAGGCAAAGTTCTTGCCAAATCTAGCATCCAAAACCACAAACATGAGGAAATTGTTGAAGAAAGGGAAGGAGTTTGTGTGGGATGATGAGTGCAGAGTGGAGTTTGAGAGTATAAAGAAAGAATTGACATCAGTTGGAAGTTTAAGCTCATTTGATCCTAAGGAAATGTGTGTGATCATGACCGATGCGAGTATGAAAGTGTTAGGAGCGGTACTTTTGCAAGACCTGGGGGAGCAAGATTTAAGACCTGTGGTGTACTGCTCTAGAACTCTGCGAGGAGCAGAAGTGAATTATTCGACAATAGAGAAGGAAGCTTTGAGTGTGTTCTGGGCAATTAATACATTTAAAAATTTCCTGTGGGGAAAAGAGTTTCAGTTTTTACTGATCACAAACCCCTGGTAGAAGTGTTCATGAAGAGAGGTCTGGATATGATCTCTGGAAGAATCAGTAAGTGGATTGTTGGCCTACAAGACTTTGCTTTTAAGGTGTTTTATGTACCAGGTCCAGCAATAGGATTGCTGATTGCCTATCAAGATTGCGTACTGAAGTTGAGAGCAGTTGAGAAGAAAGTCACGATGATGTCATTAGTGTTTGTAATGTGACAAGAGGTATTGTTGAACAAAATGAGTGGTTGAGAGCGGTTATGGAAGATGCTGTGCTACAACACGTGTGTAAGGAACATAGTGAGGGATGGAGTTCATCTGTCAAGAGAGATAAAGAGTTAGGCAGATTTTGGAAGGTGAGAGAGGAATTATCTATGGAGAATGGAATTTTGCTGCGGGGAACAAAATTGGTTGTCCCGATATTGTTGAGAGAAAAAACTATTGAACTAGCATATGAGGGTCCTCAAGGGATGAGTAAAACTAAAGCAAGAATTCGCCTTAATTATTGGTGGCCAGGAATGGATCTTATGATCGAAAGGAGAGTAAGGGAATGTTATGATTGCTGTAACAGTGATAAGGTTTATAAAACCAGAGTTCCACAGATGTGTACTCGTGAATGTTCCTCTAAGCCGTGGGATGTTGTGGCAGTGGATGTAGTAGGACCTATATTTGGTAAAGGTGGTTGCAACTATATTCTAGTCTTAGTGGACCAATTTTCAAGGTGGGCAGAAATAGCGATTGGTAGTAGCATGGAGACTACTAAAGTGATTAATTTCTTTAATGAAATTTTCAGCCGTGAAGGTTTGCCGAAAACCATTCTCACGGACAATGGGCCCCAATTTATTTCAAATGAGATGGAAGAGTACTGTGAATCCAGGGGTATTGTGCATAAAAGATGTTCCTTGTATCATCCTGAGGGTAATGGGACAGTAGAAAGATTTAGTAAGTGCATAAAGGAATGTATACCGTTGGAAGTTGCAGCTGGCAGGAATTTGAAAGATGGTCTTAAGAATTTTCTCCATGCATATAGATTTTCCCCTCACGTCACTACAGGGAAGGTACCGTTTGAAATTTTCAGGGGACGGAAAGCTAACACACGTTTGGCACCAGATTGGGTGCGTTGGGGTAAGAATGAGTGTGTTACATGGTGTGACAGAAATAGGGAGGAAAGGGCGAAAGAGGAAAAGTGCTTAGTGAAAAGAAAGGAAAATTATGATAGGAGGAAAAGCACATGCAATGTTGAGGTGAAAGTAGGTGATAAGATTTTGATTAGAAACCCCAGATTTAGCAAGTCTGGAAGTAAGTTTATGGGTCCTTTTGAAGTGGTCAAACTCTTCAGGAATGTGGTGAGAATTAAAGATGGTAGAGTCTGGAATCTCAACCGTGTGGTTGTTTCAAGGAAAATGTAACCCAATTTTATTACAGTTTCCAGTTTGTTGTTTTGGTATTATATTTTCTTCCTGTATATAGTTTCTTTTGTTTTCATGGGTTTTGTAATTGTTCTAAAAAAAAGGGGAAGGTGTGTGGTAGAGTGTAATGATAGAATGCAGCATTAGAATGTGAGGGATCTCATCTCTCTCTGGCACTGATGTGGCACTGATGTCATATCTGACATCAGAGTAGAGTGTGAGAGAGAAGGGATTCCGAGGAAGCTGTTGGAGCTGACTGTTGGCCCGACCAGATCTGTATGTGGCTAAGATACTCCTGTTAAAGAACCTACATTTTGAACCATCAAGATTCATCTTTATTACAGCAGACAATACTCTTGTCAGCACTATTGAGAACATTGGCTGTGACATTACTGCTGCCAAGCCCACTGTCACTTGGAAAGCACCAGTTGCCAGGAAATGGAGTACTGATAGCACTTGCACAAGAGGGGGGAAACCAGTGGGGTGACAGATAGCAGATATCTGGTCAGGCTCCAATTGGGCACACAGCTCTGTGATTGTGCCTCTGTCCATTTTATTGGTGAGGATAATGTGCCTGTCCTCCAGTGTAGCCAAGTCCACCAGGGGTCTGTGCACGGGGGTATGTCTCCATCTCCTATTCATCCGCGGCGGTAGGAATCTAAGGAACAAAAGAGTGAGGAGCCTGTCACAAACGGAACAATGGAGCCACAACAGTAGTTTGCAATCTGTAAACATGTTATGGGACAGTGTGATTTGTCCAGTATGTGCTTAGTTTTCCTGTGATGCAGCATTATTCCATAGGCATCCCACCCACCCCCCTGAAATGATGTCCGCCTGTCCTGTGTGGAGGGACCTGTGGAAATGAGGTAATTCCGCTGACATTGTGTGCCTTGGCAGGAGGCAGTCGGGAACCGCCATGCAGCTCCACAATGGTTAATACTGGGCCCTATGGGTTACAGTAGCCAGTGATGATCTACGCCGCAGTGACGGTATGCACAGCTGCAGACGTGACTGCCATTTTCTATCATATTCCTCACTTGTTACCTGACCTTCCATAGGAGAGGACTTCCACTGCATGTGCTGCTGTGACCTGTGTCTGGAACCTACCATGGCCCGTGTGACCGGGGAAAGGGCCCCAGCCTTCACTTCAGAGGAGTTGGAGTAACTGTTGGATGGGGTCCTACCCCAGTACGGACTGCTGTATGGGCCTCCAGACCAACAGGTGAGTACACTGTGGGCACGATGCATGTGGCATGGTTGCATGGAGATGTGTGTGAAGGCACTGTGTAAGGGGGGGATTATCTGTTGACGGTGTACATGATGTGAGCTGGGCTATGTATGTACCAATGGTGATGGTAAGGGGTATGGTGGGCCATGTGTGTGACAAGCTGGACTGTTTGTCTAATGGTGCTCTCCTGTCTGTATTGCCTCTGCAGGTCAGCACCCATCAAAAGAAGGGTATATGGCATGCCATCGCCAAGGAGTTGCGGACCCTGGGGGTCTATGGCAGGCAGAGCACCCACTGTAGCAAACGGTGCGAGGACCTGAGACGCTGGGCATGGAAGACGAGGAAGGGGGGCACGTCGAACCCTGACCCCCCTGATGGCCCACAAACTGGCGGTGGCCTATCCAGAGCTGGATGGGCGCTTGAGGGCAACACAGCAGCCACGAGGGGGTGAGTACAGTGGCTATCATTACAGCTTACGCCTGGTGGGGTGGTATCTGGGTGGTGGTTGTGTATCAGTGGGTGCCCCTAGGCCAGGCCAGACATAGCGGCCTAGGTCCTCTGGTGGCTATGGTTCTGAAGGCAAAATAATGGCTACCTAGCTTGTTAGCATCCACTACTGGCCTGGGCTGCATGGGTCCCAGGTGTGCTGCATTTGGCAGTGTGTGCCCCTCTTCATGCCTTGGTGGCTAGCAATATCACTGGTAGTGCAATGCGTAGTGAGTAGGCCTGTTCCCTGTGTATGAGGGTGCTGTGTACACCAATGGTGGTTTTGGGGCAGTCATTGACCCAGTGTATCCTTTGTCTCTCTCCCCCCCTTTCTTGTTTTGTCATCCTGTCCTTATGTGCATTAGCATCATCTGACGGAGGAGCAGAGGCACCGGGGATGGAGGGAGCTGCATCCCACATGACCCAGGAGGCAGAGGCTACCGACGCTGAGTGCACCAATGGACGGAGGGTGAGGGGAGCACTACGGCTAAGACTGGAGGGGACAATACAGACTCAGATACCTCCTCTGATAGGGGCTCGCTGGTGGTGCCAGACACCTCTGTGACCACCCCAGCTACAGGTACAACCGCCACCCCCGTAGCAGCACCGCCCTCCCAGCAGTCCCTCAGCGAGTTGCCGGTGCCCGCTCACCCAGGAAGGTGGGCATCTACTTCACCCCAGGCACCTCAGGCCCTGCCCCAGTGAGCCCTACTGCCCTGAGTGAGGAGGCTATTGACCTCCTGAGATCCATCTCTGTAGAGCAGTCAACCATTGTGAATGCCATCCAGGGGCTGGCAACACAGATGCAACAATCTAATGCATTCCTGCAGGGCATTCACACTGGATTGGCGGCCCAACAGAGATCGATTCAGGCTCTGGCCGCCTCTCTGATGGCAGCCATTGTCCAGAGCTCAGAAGTGAAAGGACTCACCAAGGTCTTTCTTCTTATCTGTATGACAAAAGTTCTTCTTTGTTTGGTGGGGATGTTCTCATATTCCTGAGCTCTGTTTCAAGACCCCTTCCCCTGGGGCCCACCATCAATGGGGAGGTAGTACCATGCGGCTACCCCTCCCTGGGCCGATTTTGGCCCTGGGGGCCCCATCCCATGGAGCCTGACCTTAACATATATTATGTTTGATTGGGGATGGGGGCCACCCCTGAGCCGATTCAGGCCTGTGGACACCATCCTCCTGGGCCCGGCCTTAGCATATATTCTGTTTTATGAGGGAGGGTGTCATGTGGCCTCCTCCCCAGGCCAATCTCAGCCCCTTGGACACCATTCCCAGGGCCTCCCAGGTCACCCAGCATGCACGATGGGGGCCATGGGGAAGCCTCAAGGCCCCAATTGTCCCAGCCAGCTTACCGCCTCCTGTGGGAGACAACATTTTTCTCACAGACAGGGAGCTGCCAACCATGCAGCTCCCTGTGTGTGAGAGCAATCCTTTCGTCTGTTTCCCTGCCCACATCTCTGTGGTCACGGTAGCAGACGAAAACTCTGCTCCCAGCAAGTGAGTGCTATTTGACAGCTCTCGCCTCCTGGGAGCAGAGTTGTGTTTGGTTTGACTTGGTGGGGCTGTAAAAGCTCCTACCAAGTCACAGTAAACAGCTATGTCCTGGGGTTGGGCACCCCTGGACATAGCAGGAGCCGGCCCTGCGGTGGTGGTCCCCAGGGCCATTATTGTTTCCACAAGGGGGGCTGTGCAGCCCCCCTTCAATGTTTAACTTAGCCCCGGGGAGTTGGTAGTCCCCAGGGCTGGGGGTCCATGACGGAACTCCTTTATTATTTGTTTTTTTCAGCCCCATGGAGTTGGCAATCTCCGGCGCAGGGGGAGGGTGCCTGGACCCCATTCATTAGATCAAATAGCCCTGGGGTGGTGGCAATCTCTGGGGCTGTGGGAGATGCCTGTCTATCTCCCCCATTACATACAAAGATTTAGCCCCAGAGAGATAGCAGTCCCCGGGGTGCTGAGGGGCCACACGGTCCCTGCATATTTTTGCAAAATCACCCAGGGGGGTGGTGGTCCCTGGGACTAATGTAAGCTCTAGGAGGGGGGCCATGTGCCCTCCTCCTTTTTAAATTCCCCAAAGCCCACCCGGACCTGGCCCATCCGGGGGCACAATAAAAGAGAAGGACTGAGACTGTCCTTATTTTTTAAATCTAAAAAAAATCCATAGATCTGGATCAACAGATTTTTTCGAGATTTTAACAAAAATGTTTTTTTAGCCCTGGGAGAGTCTGTGTGGGACCCCTAGACCAGGGCTAGGAGCTCTGGGTGACTCTACCCTGGCCTCTTTTATTTTTTTTTAACTTTTTTGTAGGAGTCGGCTGAGCAACAATAGTGCTAACATTCTGAACTTATGCCAAAAAGTGGGGCACATCTGACCGCCATCTTGATGGAATCGAAGTGGAAAATTGAAAGAACTTTCTACTGAGGGTCCTGCATTAAATGAGGAGATTAGGGAGCTTCATAACAAATAAGTCTCCCGATGACATGTGTGCAATTTACTTTTATTTTTTTGCAGTTTTATATAACGCAGACTTGACTCAAAGGTATTGAAGTGCTTTAAAATGAGCATCAGTTACATTACACAAGGACACACATTCCTTTTGGGCTTTAGGTTTGGGGAAATAAAGTGATTTGCACAGGATTACAGGATGTCAAGCTGACACCAAAGCTCGAATCTGGTTCCCCAGTTGCAAGGTCTGCACCTCTGGCCATACCGCCACATTCTCTCGCCTAGGGGTAACAAATAATCAAGTGATCAACTGGATAAAATTATCAAGATGGTTAATAATTTAAAAGTGTTGTGTCTCTACTTGAGAACTCAGAAAATATACCCTAATTTTCGCCTTTTTGAGCACTAACCATAATTTCTATGGGAACAAGACCCTCTCATTTTTAGAATTTCTAAAGGAAATGCTTTAGGTATTTCAGTTTAGAATACTTCAAGATGACATCAGGCGTATCACACTTTTGTAATAAATATACAATGTTAGCAGTCTAGTTGTTCATTAGAATACTGTGGGGAGGCAGATGTCAGAGTCACGGACTTGGATATTTAAGGGAAGCGAGGAGGGTACAGAGGCAACAAGTTGACCACGCTGGGAGGGCGGGAAGAGCAGTGGCAGTGACAACGGACCAAGGAAGGCAGGGAAAAGGGGGTGGGGCAACAAACCAACCCTGTAGGCCAGGCAAGAGAGACTGAGGCAATATAACAGACCATTGAGGGCAGAAGAGAGAGGCAGTGGCAGTACAACCATACATGCCAAAGACCTGATTCAGACAGGAGACTCTGATGTTTTTATGCCCAAATGGTCTTTATTATATCTGTCTCTTGCCTAACATCTCCTGTTTTTCTCTGTAAGTCAATGGGGAAAATCAATTCTCCAAGTTCTTTTTTTTTTTTTTTGTTTTTTTTTTTTTACAAGATCTCCCTCTTACCAAGTTCAAAATGTTGGCAAGCATGGTACATTGGATCACTAATGGCAGGAAGAATGGGATAGGGACAGAGACCCGGGGAACAGGGGGCAGGAGGGAGATGGGCAGGGGGCACTAAACTGACCATACAGGGCAGACTTCAGGGGTTGCAGCAGCACAGTACACCACACAGGACAAGCAGGATGGCAGTGCAGCACAACGAGCCATGGCCAGCATTATTGAGCGGACAGGAACATGCACATGGACAACAGAGTGCAAGTGTGAAAGGGAAAGGAAAGGGCCGCAAGCTGAACATACCGGACAGACAGGAGGGACAGTTGCAACATAAAGGACCATGAAGGGCAAGATGGAGGGGGCAGGATCATGGCAACAGATCAGACAAGGCAGGAAGGGGGGATAGGGGTCTGCAAATGGAAAACGATGGGCAGAATGCAAGGGGGCAAGGCTGGAGCAGCAAGCTGACCATTGGAGGCAGGCAGGATGGGCACTGGAAGCACAATACGTCATAGAGGGCAACAGTGAGACTATAATGGCATACACACAGTGGCATACACACAGACAATGGAGGGAAGGTGGGAGCGGGTCAGGGGCAGAGAGTTGACCACACAGGGTTGGTGGAAGGGGCTATGGCAGTGCAGAAGGCCGTGCAGGGCAAGCAAAAGGGTTAGTGCCAGCACAACAGCCATGGTGGGCAAGAGGGAGGGGGCAGAGGCATGAACAAGTGATCATGGAGGTCAGAAGGGATGGGTATGGGCTTGACACAGGACAGGGCAGAGGAAAGGCCTTCACAACAGGCAATGGAAGGTCCATGGAACATGGTGGGCAAAAAGGAAGGAGCAGGGGCAAGCACACAGACATCAGAGGACAGGGGGAAGGACGGTAAGGGTGGCAAGCTAAGGCTATGTAGGAGGGCAATGATGGGGCACAGAATTGAGCAGTGGAGAGCAGGAGTGGGAGGTAACATCAAGCTAAATGGAGGGCAGTGGCAGCATATCAGACCATGCAGGACAGGAGGGAGGGGGCTGGGGCATGGAGCATGGGGAGGAGTTGGATGGGACAGCAAGCTAACTGTTCAGGAAAGGAGGAAGGGCAATGGCAGAACAATGGCCACACAGGACTGTAATGAGGGAGCAGGGGCATAGACTTGGACAATAGATGTCAAGAAGGAGGGGGTAGCTGCATCACATTGCTGCAAGTTATGCATACCTAGCTAATTCCCCTGCTTTTTTGTTTTTGAAACCTTTGCCTCGCACTCTGAAAAACTAGCTATGCTCTCTCAGAGAGCTGGGTGAATGTGATGAAAACACATACATTTACTAAACAAAACAAAGGTTAAAGTGACATTATAGTTAGGTATGGAAATAAGATGTTGCTTTACGTTAGAAAAAAACCCTCATCAATTCACTGGAAAAGCAGAAGTTAAAGCGATGTTTTGGTTAGTTAAGGTACTAAGATTGGAGCTTAATTTAAAAAACCCTAGAAATTCACTTAAAAAAACAAAGGTTAAAGTGATGTTAAGTGTTGCAATAATATAACAACGAATGTTTAAAACTCCAAAAAACACTGAAATTCCCCAGTCATAGTTTACTGAGCTAACTATAACTTCCGCTTCCGCCATGCACTGCTTATAACTCCTCCTATTGGATCACTCATGACTTGTTAACTTACGTCCCTAATGACATCACTGATGATATCTTAAATTACATAATTGAATACCTCAACAATGGCATCATATAATCATTGTGACACTCTACTATAGTGTTTGTGGCCATGAAGAAACTCAACATGCTACACCTATAGACAATTTTCAAGACACCCTAATGGGATTGCCCTCTTGAGCTTTCACATGATCCGCAATTTTGGCTCACACACATTCCTGAGATGGGCATAGTGACATACAACCTTAGTGCAATTCCTATAACACAAGTATGAGATGAACCATCTGTAAGTGGTACAGTCCACTAATCTACATTATTCATTAATCTGCAAAGCCTGAAAACCTATATTGAACTTCTGGAAATAACAATGCACAGCTCATAAAATGTATGTAGACCACTGTATTTTAATTATTTAATGTGGTAATGTGCCTAGATATCCACTGTTGGTTAATGCATTGTCAAAAGCAGCTTTGGCTTCTCTTACAGATTTTTCACAGATTTTTAGAACAGGCTTTGGCTTTAAGGTACTGCCTACTTTCAAACATACTTCTGCAACCCATATAGGGTACAATTCGCTTTTAACGTGGAGTGCTTCTTCCACTCCAAACATTAGTGATTATTTAAACGGTGCACCATATACCTTTTAAAATGCGCAATTAAGCCTCTCACCAGGACTCACACAATTTCCATGCTATCGACCCACCCATGTACATTCAGTAACTCTATGCTGTATGTGACTATGGTGTTATCACTGATATCATCAGTGATGTATTTTGAGATTTCATCAGTGATGCCATCAATTATGTAATTCAACATGTCATGAGTGTTGTGATATGCAAGGTGATCAGCAGCGCATGGTAGGGTTCTTGTAACATTTGCAAACCATTCCACCTTCGGCCTTGAGGTGATGAATGAACTAAGACTTAATATTAACTAAATATTGAAATGCTAGTGAGGATTTGTTATTAATATGTTTAAAAGTACTTATGAATTAAATATGTATACTTGACCTTTTTAATAAACATTTAATTTCATGAATTTTTGTGCTGTAACATTTTATATTAAGAGTTATCAGTTAAAACTGTTTCTTCAATCAACAGTGGAGGATTCGATGCAACCATCGTATGCAGGGTGGAGGGCTACTTGCCAGATGAAGAGCTGGAGGAGTTATGGCAAGTATCCTTTGCTACTTTATATTCAGTGATTAGGTCTGCTGCCCTAAGCAGAAACCATTTATTACCCTTCATAATGGGCACCGGACTGAAATTGGTAAAGATAAGAGGCAGTGCAACTTCCATACGTAAGTGGTGTGGTTGCAGTAAGGTGGACGACGTACATATCATTGCCTCCTGCCCGAAATTGGAGGAAATTTGGATGGGGTGGGTAAGACAATCTCTGGCTCCTTGCGCACTGTTATTGAGTTGAGCTTGTTTGGGATAACACCTCAGGAAGTGTACTGCCTCTTTTCTAAACCACACAGTCGAGGCCTGGTGTTTTATTTGATACTACTTTCAAGGAGATAAATTTGTAAGAGTTGGGCCCAAACCTCTGCCCCTATTTGGCACGCATGGAAAATATCTGTGCTTTTTTTAAGGAAGTAGAAAAGAGAGAAGCAAAGGGGAATGGGGCAGGGCTATGGGAGCTGCTGAAGTTTTGATGTGCTTGACATGTTTTCTTTTGTCCAATAATTAGTCACCTCTATCTCAGTTAGACTGGGAATTCATCCCATCCCATGGCCTACAGCGATGTGTTTTTCATGAGCACATGAAGTGGCGGTAATCTAGTAGGTGCTCAATGGTGACATTATGAGGACTAATTTAAAAACAATTACATTCATTTAAATGTTTATTCTGCATTAAAAGTATTCTGTATGTATTTATTAGAATTAATCTTTATTATTTTTCAGTATAGTTTACCATAGGGAGATCTCCACCCTGGTGACGCAGCGCTCCACCTATGTATGAAAAGGCACTAGTAGTAATTTTACCATCGTAATTTCTGAATTAGATGTTGCCATCTCCTGACCTCAGGAGCTGTTGACGTAGGTCTGCATCTAGGTGTCAACAAACCCTCAAAAATGATGACTTGTGAAAAAAGTGTTGTCTTATACTTAGGTAAAGGAGTAGATTAACTTGTGAGTAAATCTGCATGTGGAAATGTAGTATTATGATTGGGGCCCACTATAATTATGATGTCCAGAAAGGCAATGTTGTGATCATGACAGGTTTCAACACGTACAATTAAAGCATACAAGAACATCTAAATGAAACAAATGTCTACATAAGGTTAACAAAAGATTTGCTTGGCAAATATCAGAACATGTTAGTCAAGCTTTGGAACAACAATGGATCACAAGGAAAGCTAAGCAGAAAGCTGATACAGACTAAACCATGTCTCCCAATGATTTACATTTTACTAAAAAAAATATTTAAAAAAACCTTTGGGAACCCTTGCAGACTGCTCATTTTTGCGACTAGTTCCATCCATGAATCCACTGGAAGGTATATGGCAGGGAGTTCGTACAACAGCCAGAGAAACATGAAACACTACAGATTTCCTCATTTAATTACAAAAATAAATAGAAACTGGAAATAATGTTATGTGCCAAGGATGTGGCTTAACACTATTTATCCATTCATCATTCTGAGGGTATTGACACTGTAGAAATGGCAGTTTTGATGTTTGGTGTAAGAAGTCTCTGAAGTTGTTCTTTCGTCTTCATTACCTTGCCTTCAACGTCTAGGATACCTTTTGGGATAGCAGTAATGAGCGTTTTGCATGCATATTCAAATGTGTTCATTAACACAGGCAAAGAAGAAAAAATATTTGATAATGAAATGTGGATGGATATTTCGGTTGAATATTTGTGTTTGACTGAAAACATATTTTGGAAGTTCACTAAGGACCAACTTCACAGAAGTAGTATTAATTTAACAAAAGCACAAATGATGGGAAAAAAATACATGCCGCTTAAGTAGTGATAATATACTTTTCTTGGTATACACATTGAGCACCAAAGTGGGAAATGGCTAACATATTTGTTTACAAAAGTAACTGAGCAAAACAATTTTCTACATTTTCGAATTTCAAATATTCCATGTAGGAGTGAAATCTGCTATACTCTCAATTTAGAGTTGTTTTTATAACAATCTCTTAAAAGTTATAAAACATTAGATCAATTTGTTGGAATGTTTTGTGTTTCATTTTATTGTAGGAGTTTTAATGAAGATCTTCAAATTCATTTTGAGTATATTTTAACTTTAATGTAGTATGTTGCCTTATTTTGACCCCTTCTGTTTGTCCTCCACATTCCCTTCATTGCTTCACTTCATCTACATGGAACTGGACCGCTTTTTATCAGAAACAAAATAACCAAATACATTCAACAAAGAAACCTCCGCTCGAGATTGGCTCCTCGCCTTAGAACACCACCATACAAGAAAAAGCCTATAGATGGTACATCCTTCTCCGTTCAAGCAGCCAAACTATGGAATTCATTACCCTCAACTATAAGAGCCACAGATAACTATCTTGTCTTCAAAAAACTACTCAAGAGTTGTCTCCTTCCTTCATAACCACCATATTCAGACAACTATGGACTGCATATGCCTATGTTGATAAAAAAAATTTTCTGATTATGTGTATATTCTAGTTATATATAGTTCTTTAGAAATTATGTATTGCTACAATGTCATAACAATAAACTATACACACACTCTTTAAACCTGTTTAACTATTTTTACTCATGGTTAAATATGTACATGTATGTACATATATGTGTGCGTAACCATGTGTGTATGTAAGTGTGTGTGTGTGTGTGTATATATATATATATATATGTGTGTGTGCGTGTATGTTATTCTATGCTTAACATGTTCATAGGTCATTGCATTAACTCCTAGATAAGTTGTTATACTAGATACTTATGAATCCCTTCTCTCATCTTATATCACACTTATCTACCCATCACCATATGTTATGTCTCTATCAATCTATCCTCCATTCCCACTCTGACTCATCCCAAATCCATTCTACTACCTTCATCTCCTAAATAACTCTGCCTAAGCTCTTCCATTCTCTTCCAAATCTAACTCACCCAAATCTCACTTTACTACCATGATCCCCAAACAACCCTACTATATTCTCCCTCATTTATCTCACCCTGTTACTATGTACCCGCCGCACCGCCACATTGCCACCAGCTCGATTACGAGCCGGCGTCAATGTTAAGGCCCTGTTTTCCGCTGGGCTGACGGGTAGAAATGCTGTTTCCACCCGCCGGCCCAGTGGGAAACTTGTAATAGGGCCGGCGGTGTTCTGGCTGCACTGGCAGTCAGATGGTGGTACGAGTCCGCCAGCAAACTCGTAATGAGGGCCTATGTTTTAAAAATATGCATAAAGCAGCAAACGCCATAACCAGTCAGTGCTATATAATCAAATTGGATTTCTCAAGGGCTTATTGTGATACATACCGGATTCAACATATTTATTTGTAGACAGGGTATCAAATCATTAACCAAACTCTTCTGGTGAACTACATGCATGCTTTACAGCCTTCTTCAGTTTATCCCAATCTTATTCTTTAACAATCTCCACTGAAATCTCAAGAGCTTCAAGTTCTAATCTGGCAATAAAGTGTGTTGACTCATTGCCTGCCGGCATTCTTCAGCGACCACCATGGCCTTATATGCTGAACATGTGGTTAAAGTTTTACTCGAAAACAATCTCCAAGCTTAGTAATTGTATGGATATATTCTGCTCACCATGAGATACGTTTTCCAAAGTTTACATTGAAGCAGTTTCTCTGGTATGTACTCTGACATAATAAGATTCCAGGTATTTTCACCCAATACGCCACTCTAGGTGCATCGAGACTTCTTTCCCTGATTTCTGGGAAAAAATATTGACCTCAGTCCCACTTGCTGGCGCTTGGTATACTTTTGCTCTCACTAGAGCTCTAATTTATTTTGCTTGTAAATGTAATAGCAGGTAGTGATATTGACCTTCCCCAGAGTATTTCCTGCCGAGTAACCACTGAGGTCTATCTGTCCCTCTTCTCACGTGCATGTTCGTCCTCACTATTTTTGTTGACCTTCTTACCGCTTTATCCTCTAAGTTGTTTGTTTCTTTCCCTACCTTCACTCTTCATTTCGATTGTTTTCCTCTTCCTCCAGGTCTCTGCCTCCTACCTTTGCTCCTCTTATGCTTTACCCCTCACCTCTACGGTTCTCTACTCCCTGCACTCTGCCGTCGCTGCCTTCCTCCTGCGTTTCCCCTCATTAAATTCATATATCCTCTTTCAGTCTCCCCTCTTGCCAACGATCTGCATCACTTCTCTTCCCATCGCTTTCCGACTTCCACTCTCTTTTTCTGCGCTTTCTTCTTTGCTGATTGTCTTTTTCCTCTGTCTCATTTTCTCTTTCCTCTCACCCATTTTCTCTTTCCCTTGATACTCTTCTTTTCTCCTCTATTCATCTGCACCTTTCCTTTGCCCTCTCGCTTAACCCTTCTTTCTCCCCATCTGCCTCTTTGCTCCTCTTGCCCTGCCGCTCCCTTATCCCCTCCTCCCTTTGCTTCTCTTCCTCTCTGTTTCCTCTCTGGTCTTCTCTTCTCACTTCTACCTACTTCTTTTTCTTTCTTCTCCCTCCTTTTACTCTCTTCCTCCTTTGTTTCGCTTCCTCTCTCCCCAAGCTCCTTCATTTCCACCTGTTTCTCGCTCCCATATCTTCGTCCTACCTTTGCTCCCTGCAAACCTGTTATAATCCCTTCCTCTCCTTTCTAGCTTTCACCAAAGGTTGCTTAGCTCTTGTCTTCCTTTGTCTCGTCCATTTGCTCTTTTTATTCTCCCCTCGTCTTCCTGGTGTCTATATAGCCTCTCTCCTTTATGTGCACTTCCTTCTTCTCTCTCTCCTACCTTCTCTGTCGTCACGCCTGTGCTCCTCGTCTTACCTGCCCTGCCTCACTTCTCCTCCCTCCTCACCACATCATCCCTCATCCCACCTGTTCTGTTTGCTCCTCTCTCTAAAACCGCCTCCCCTCCTTTCTTTTCCTCCTTCTGGTCCCTTTCCCTTCCTATGTTTGCCTCTCGTGCGCCCGGCTACTTTATGCCTTGCTTCCTTTACTCCTCTTCCTTTCTACCCATTCCCTCGCCAACTTATTTCCTCTTCCTCGAGTCCTGTGCTGCTCTATTCACTCCTCTTCCCCTCTTCCGCATTCCTCCCTTCCTCCGCTTCCTTCATCTTTCCCATTATCTCTCTCCTCCTGTGTGTACCTTTTTCTCAATCTCCTCTCTCCTTTTGCCTTCTTCATGGGAGCCCTGCCTTCCCTCTCCTCGCTAACTTTGCTCCTACTCCTCGCTCTCTAGCTCCTCATTCCAGCCCCTCTTCCCATCTACCCTGTCCTCTCTCTCATCCCCTTTTCTCATTGTCCTCCCTCTCCTCTCTCAATTTTCACTCTTCTTCTCTACAAGATTTTATGCCTCTTCCCTGATTTTTGCTCCCCATTTCCCCTATCTCCCCCTCCCGTTAGTCCACCTCCTCTCTGTCACCTGTCTCCTCCCCTTTACTCTTCTTCCTCACTTCTCTCTCTCCCCTCAACTTCCCCCCCTTGTTCCCCTTCCTCTCCCCATATTTTATTTTACCCTTGAGCCCCATCCTACCTATTAAGCCCCTGCTCTCCGCCTACCGGCACTCTTCTCAATTCGTTAGTCCCTCCTCCCATCGCCCCTCTTACCCCTTCTCTCCAAACTCTCCTTCTTCCCCCTCCTTTCCTCCCTATCGCCTGCTCTCCGTCCTCTTCCCTCCTCCCTGCGCTCCCTCCCTCCCTCCTCCTCTCGCTCGCTCCCTCCCTCACCTCTCCCTCTCTCCTAGCTGGATTCAGCAGGCTGCTCGGGCTCTACCCTAAGGTGACGTTGCCTCTCTTCCAGGAATCTCTCAGTTTTGCACTCCCTCCCCCGCCCCCACCGTCCGTCTGTCTGTGTCCTCTGTCCTCTTCATCATCCTGAGATCAGGGAATACCTCCTGGTCAGGTTTCCTCCCCAGCTCTCCCTCCCGCTGCTTCTCCTCGGGGCTGCCTGCAGGTCCATCACAGTGAGTGTCTCTGGCTGTCTCTCTGGGGCATCCGCGCGTCGCGCTGTCCCTACCTGTCCTTCTGTCTGTCTATGCTACTATTTCAGTACATGTTTATATGTCTGTGGTGCATACCCAGCTCCCGCTCTGCGCGGGGGCTTTCTCTCCGCGGATGGCTGTGTCTCTCCTCTGCACCGCTGCTCCCCAATATCTTAATGCGCCTGTTTCTCTTTTTCAGTTCCGCCTTTCTGTGCCGCTGGCTGTCTAGGTTAATGCCTTGCCTGTTTCTGTGGTCCGTCCAGCTGATATGTCCCACCGTCTCTTGGGTGCATTGTATCTTAAAGGAATTTTTCGTCTGTCTGTCTGTCCCAGTTAGCGAACCGTCACTTTCTCTAGGGTGAAGGTGGTTCGTGTCCCCCTCAGTAACCATAGGTTTATTTCGTTTTGTATTTCAAATGCTTGCGATTTCTATTCCTGGTCATAAACGTGTCTATCTGCATTTCAGTCTGTCCCCTTCCGTGCTTGCCTTGTCAGTCTGTCTGTCTGACGGACAGTCCTGTCAGTCTATCTGCTTGCACGTCTACCTGCTGTCTACCTGCTCTTCTTTCTCCCGCCTGCCTTCATGCGTACCTGTTGGCACGCTTTTTTGGTTCTTTTTTCTTCTTGCTTGCCTGTCTCTTTGTCTCCTAGCTTCTCTGTTTACCTGTCTCTGTGTATGGATGGATGCCTGCCGCCTCTCTGCTTAAAAGCATAGGAGATCCATTTCCATCAGGGAGACCTTGTTTGGCACAGCATCTGCGTGTCTGCCTAAGTGTATGCATCTCCCAGTGCCCCCCGCCCCCCCAACCCCCCCCCCCCCCCACCAACCACCCTGCTCGCATTTCCTTCTGTCTGTCTTCTTGTCTGTCTGTCAGTCTATATACCTATCCGCCTGTTTCTATGTTCTAATTCCATCTCCTTTAGTGACTAAACGATTGAATTCGGGGTGTCGAGCTGCGTCTTGCTCAGGCTCGAATCTCCCCTTTCCTTCCCTGACGAATCGCTTCGTTGTGCTGCACATCGCTGTCGCTCTATATCTGAGAACCACTTCCATTTCTGGCAAAGGTTGCTCGCATACCTGTCTCTTGCCACCATGTGCTACCACCAGTGTTTCTGTAAGCTAAAAAGAGATACCCTCCCCTCCCCCATGCTGGTCTCCTCAGTGGGGCTGACAGCGATAATTTTGCTATATCCCATTTTTTCCAGAATCTCTCTCCGTTATTTATTCGCAGCCTGTTTCTCACTGTCTCCTAGCAGGTGCTGGACGCTCTCGCTCTCTCTGGGAGGCGTTGCTACCCTGTTTGCTGTGCTTATGTATTAAACCATGCATCCCACTGTCGGGGTCTCGATGCAGGAGGATGGATATAGGGTATGATCTGTTTGCAGACGCTGTCTCTGGCAGTCTCTCTTACGTCCATAGAACCGCTGCGGCCCGGGGGCTTCCCGTGGTGGTAAAACTAGTTTGAAAAGACAGCGCGTCGTTTATTTATTGGGGCTTTTGTGTAGCGCCGCACTCACTGCAGAGAGGCAGCTTCAGTGCCGGTTGTTGCTGCATACTAATGAAGGGGAAAGTCACATGTTAAAGCAATACGGAGGCATAGCGGGTAGTGGAGCTGACACCACGCTCGCACAGCTGTCTGAGCTGTCTCGCCTGTGCATCGCTATCGAGACATGGTTTTGCAGTATGCTGGGCTGTTATTTGCGAGAGTGCTTGAAGTAGGAGACTGTTTAGGTTGCCTTTCGAGTCAGTAGCCTTGTACCAGTAGATTTAGCCGCAGGTTTTCTCTAGCTCCTGGAGTTGTTAGCTGTCTCTCTTGCCCACTGCCTCCGATTAGTGCAGACTATTTGTAGGCTGTTTGTTGTGCTTGGAGCTGTTCCTTCTTCGGCCTTGGATGATGTCTTTGCACGTCTCTCCCGCTGGCTTCCATGAAGGGTGAGCTCTTACTGAATCGTTCTCTGCTGAGGTCTATTATTGCTCGTGCTCACTGCAGAGAATGTCTGTATGTTTTTCTCTATTGGGGCCTGTCTCCAATTGCCTCTACCTCTGTTGTGTTAAAGGGTAGGCTGTCCTTGACAACTGTTTTTATTCAGAGCTGTCTCCGACATTTTCTTGCTCTTTCGCTTTATCAGGGGTAACTGTCTCAAAAGTGCTCTTTGTTACTGTCGCTTTATGATTGTCACCTCTCTCCTTTTGTGGTCTGAGTTGAGATTGTCTGCAGTTGTCTCGGTGAGTCCCCCACTTTGTCCCTGTTGTTTAGTGGTATGTCTGTCTTCAGGATGCATTCTATTCTAAGCTTTTCTGACTGTCTTCCTTTGTCGCTGTTGTAGGGTGGGCTTCGAGTGAAGATGTGATGGTCTTGCCTCGCTGACTCTCAGCAGGAGGGAAACACCCCTGGAGGAGGAGAAGGAAACCTGCATCGCTACTGGCACCGCCTGGGCACCCCCGCCTCCTGACCCCCCACAGCCCCAGCTTTGATGACCTCAACAAATGAATATTTCCAGCTCCTCACCGCCAGCCCAATTGCAGACCACTGACAACGCGCAAAAAGCTTACCTATCCCTAACATCCGCATCTAGCCCCAACCAGCTAATTAGTCCGTGCCACCCCAATGTCCTGTGCCCCTGACAGCCCTAACTCTGGATGAGCAAGACCTGCTTCCTACGCACCTAGTAACCACCACAGCCCTGGCCCCAACAAGGCCCTAACCTATCTTCCACGATCCCCAATTGTGTAACTCTGCCTGTCCGAACACCCCTCCCCCGCCGCAAACAGATCAAGTAACCACCACCTCCAATTCTGCCCCACCTCACAACCCCTTTAAAATTCCACAGTAATTCACGACTCGCCTTTTTTTTACCCGTCCCCGGCAGACCTGTACACTCCACACCCTGTGTTTGGCACAACGAGCACACACCAGCCTCATACCCTAAGTTCTCTAACATAACCCCTCTCTATTAACTCTCAGTTCTACATCCTCTAGTATCGTCTGTGCGTCTTTTCCTATGTTATCGTACCGTTTCCTAGCCGATTCACATCCATAACTTCCAACACCCGATATTTACCATTTCCTAAGCACACTTCCTGTGACACCACCTTTCCTTTCCTCCATAGGACTTCACTATCCAGTCCTGTAACCCCAATAGCCCATTTGTCTTTCTCTGTAGCCCTTGCCCTTCAGTCCTGTAACCACAGCCCCATCTCTTTTCTTTACACTCTGCCCCCTCTTCCCCCAGTTCTGTAATCCACATCCTTCTTACCTACAGTCTCTCCTCTCACCCCGATATCTGTAAGCCCCAGCCATCCCTTGTCCTTACTTCCTAATCCATTTCTGTAAACTCCTCCTGGTCACCTCACATCCCAGCCTCTGCTCCCCAGGTCCTACCCTATCTTTACTCCCTAGCCTCTCACCTCCCAGTCCCACTGCGCCTAGCTCCCTACCTCTCTTGACTCACTAGACCCCTGATTCCTGCAGTCACCATGTCAGAAGTGCTTCCTTACTCAGAAGCTGAGCAGCTGTCACACTTTTCAGATGGGGGCTCGGAGGGGTCTGGGCAGATCTCCTTCACCTGCCGCCTCCAAGACACCAGCAACTTCTTTAGCGGAGCAGGACAGGGGGGCAAGAGGCCCCCCAAACTGGGGCAGATTGGCCGCAGCAAGAGAGGTAAGAGTAATCTTTAAAAATAACTATAGAGTAGGGGCTTTTCATTCTTGCCTTAACCGACCCATACATATGAATACTCAGTATTTAGTGCATTACGGATGTGCTTGGCCAATACCTTCATGTGCGGTTGGTCGCATGCAGTGTAATGGAGCAAGGCCTAAATGCAGTATAGTCCCTGCCGCCAGTCCCCACTGCACAAGGCCCAAGGCTGTGCGCGTTGGACATTGTCCACCTGCTGCAGGATGGGCCGTTCAGCCAAACCCACTGCGCACAACTGAAAAACTTGCGAATCAGAGGTTGGTGGCACACTGTGAGTTGGGTGACAGGTCAGCCCCACTGCAAGTGGCTGAAATGCGTAAGCAGCGAGTGTTTGCCTCCCATTGAGGGTGTGTATGAAGTGTGCATGAAGTTTGTATGAAGGCCAAGCATTGCACCCCGCTGTCACTATTGCATGATCAAATCGCTTGTGCAGCCTGGTTTGATCGCTCATGGAAGGTTGGATGTAGGACCAGGCTGCAGGCCAGTTCCTCTAGCCAAACCCTACTTTACCCTGCCAAAGGCCATGCACCGTGGGGGGAGGCGGCTGCCCATGGTGGGTTGGACACAGGGGGAACTGTTGTGTGGGGTATAAAATATATTTTTTTAAATCACGGAAAAAAGTAAGGTTAAAGTGACATTAGGGTTAGCTTTAGACATAACATAACATGTTTAAAAGAACCTTAGATGTTCACTGAAAAAAATACAGTTAAATTGAAGTTATAGTTGTGAAAAAACAAAAAACACAGACATTTGAAGTTATAGTTAGATTCGCATTCCATAACTCACACAACAAACATGCACACAATAACTCATAGACCACATGTAATGCTTACAGCTGCACAGTTTTTACCCGAGTAAGTAAGGACACCTAAAAACCCAACATGAATAACAGTACACACTTACCCCCACTATGCACAGTTTTCTCATCCATAATTTCACTACAAATATTGCAGTGATTTTATCAATGATGTCATAGAAGATGTCATGAGTGATGTAATATATGGGGTAATTATCAGTGCATAGCAAAGGTGCAAGTTATAGTTACCTTAGGGCATGAGTTATACTTACTTGAGATACCTGCTGAATTCCTATGGTTTTGTGTGTGTAAAATCAGAACCTAACTATAACATCCCTGCAGCCTTTGTTTTTACAGTGAATTTCTAAGTTTTTAAAATTTGATTTCATAACTACAACATTCCTTTAACCTTTTTTTCAGGGAATTTCTACGGTTTTTAATGCTCTTTCCTACCTATAATGTCCCTGTAACCTGGGAGCGTGAGGGGGTCTGTGAGTGGGTGTGTGATTGGTTGTGTGAGTGAGTAAATGGGTGTGTGTGTGCAGTGTGTCGGTACATGCATGTGTGACTGGCTGTGTGGATCTGTGAGTAGGTGTGTGAGTGGATGTGTGAGAGTTTTGGTGGATGTGTGAGTGGCTGTATGGGTGTATGAGTGGCTATGTGAGTGGTTGTGTGGGTGTTTAAGCAGGTGTGTGAGTTGGTGTGTGAGCCTGTGAGTGGTTTTGTGGGTCTGTGAGTGAGTGTTCGAGTGGTGGATGGGTGTGTGAGTGGTTGTGTGGGTGTATATGTGTTTGTGTGAGTGTGTAAGTGGGTGTGTGAAAGCTTTGTGGGCCTGTGAGTGGGTGTGTGGGTCGTTTTGAGGGTCTGTGAGTGGGTGTGGTAGTGGCAGTGGCTGTAAGGGTGTGTGAGTAGGTGTCTGGGTCTGTGAGTAAATCTATGTGTTTTTTTTTTAATTGGCATCTGGATCCACGGAGCCACTCAAATCAGTGATGATCTGCGAGGATCTGAATGGATCCACGGATCCTCGTGCAATCAAAAAAACATTTTTGAGCCATTTCTTGCCCATGATGGGTCCCTCACAGGCCCCACCATTAGTCCCATGGGTCAGGGTATCTCTTCCCTGACCCCTTTTATCACATTTTCATTTTATTTTCCCTGATGGGAACCAAAAATGAGCTGAGAATGAACAAAATGGTAGCTGCAACTTTCCTCTCAGGGCCCGTTCTGAACTCAGAGCTACCTTTCTACCAAATTTGGTGTAAATTCGTTTAGCAGTTCCGGCTGTAGTCATGTTCAAAATCCCTATGGGAAATAGCATAGGAAAAAAGCGTTTTGTGTAGGAAAAAAGCGTTTTGTGACCCCCCATTTCTGGGCCTCCGCTCGACGAATCACAATGACACTTTCAACACAGCAGCAGAACTGACTGTCATACCAGTTTTGAAAATTTTGTGAAGATTCATCAAACGGCCCAAAGTTTTTGGGAAAATAAAAAAAGCTTTTCCTATGGAAACTAGGTCCTAACTATAACTACCCACAGGTGACGACCAGTAGGTATTTTTTTTTATTATAAATATATATATGTATATATATATATATATATATATATATATATATATATATATATATATATATATTCATATATCACTGAAAAAAAACAAAGGTTACAGGGATGTTATAGTTAGGTTGACGTTTTACCCACACAAAACCATAGTAATTCAAAAGTTATAATTACACTTATAGTTATACTGATGTTAAGAAACTATGACTCGTGGCTTGGCACTGGGCCAATCCTATGCTTAAAGATTTTGCTGTACAAATGGCAAAAGACTTTGTCGCTTTCTAGCTCAGCGTGGATGGCACTGCTTCAATCCTATGCTTAAAAACCTTGCTAAAAAAACAGACATTTTGAGGGGAGCAAATCTAGAGTGTCGCTGGTGTTGCAGGGTGCTCCTTACTGGAGCTGCTCTCCACCTAAACTTGGGAACTACCCAGAGTTCTCTCTTCGGTTGGATATATATATATATATCTCACAAGAAAATCTCGGAATGCAGGGACTCTACACAGCGGTCCTGGATGGGCTCCGAGAGGCCCTAATACAGCTTCCAACACTCCTTCACGTAACAGGAGACCCAGGACACCTCCAAAGTGCAATTCAATTTATTACAGCACAAACATCCAACGCGTTTCGGCAACAGCCTTATTCATGGATCATGAATAAGGCTGTTGCCGAAACGCGTTGGATGTTTGTGCTGTAATAAATTGAATTGCACTTTGGAGGTGTCCTGGGTCTCCTGTTACGTGAAGGAGTGTTGGAAGCTATATATATATATATATATATATACGTGTATTTGTGTTGCATGTGTGTGTTTCTGTCCTTTTAAAATGCCTGTAATATGTGTATACAATCTATACACTCTGAATCCTTGCCATGTTCCCAAATTTCCAATGTAGAGGGTGTTGTTTGATGACAACTTTCATGTGTTCTTACACATTTTGTATATGGAAACCTAGATTTAAAATAAAAAAAAACAACACTAACACCACGCTCAATGTCAAAAGACCCCATAGGGTGTTGTTGCTATGTAAATGCCAACAATAAATCATAATTCAAACCACTCTTGTGTGCAAAAAAGTAAATGGACTCTGTACTATTGGATCCATATAAAGTGTCTTGCGATTTATTCACTGTGTGAGCTGAGTGTAAGGCTCAACAGCTTAGGAAGTAGGACAAATCAGTACAATCCAAAACCATAAAAAATAAAATGATAGAAAGCAACATATATAATGTCTTAAACTGCAAAAAGTTAATGACAGTAAAGCATTTGTGAAAGGCTAAGGAAAACTTTACTTACACGGGCCTGCCAGGAATGATGGTAAGAAAACTGAGTGAAGCATCTTTAAGTGGTGAAGAATACCAAGTGTCTCTCTATGTTGGAAGTTCCACACCCACTTGTTTGGGAACATAGTGTGGTATGAGCCTCTATTCATAAGCCATGGAGCAAGGGTATGGACCACTGGACAAAGTGGATATCAAACATCCATCTCCTCCTATGAAAATCCCATTAATAAGTCATTTTTTTAGTATTTTGAATGTGTTTGGGAGCAGTTCCAATGCATCTACTGAGAGTCCCTCATGTGTCCAAAAATGGCTTTTACTGCATGTTGGAAAATGGATTATTGGTAAGGGCAGGTCAGTACCTACACTTAACAATAGGCCACTAACCCCCACCAGTCAGTTCTCAATAAATTAATCCCCGCTTAACCTTTGGTAGCTTGGCAACGAGCATCAAGGCCTAACTTAGGAGGCAGGCGTGTAAAGCATTTAAAAATCACAAAAGAGTAAATAAGTAAAACACCAAACACAATAAAAATCCAACACCAATTTATAAAAATACTATTTCTATCTTTAAATGACACCAAATCGATTAAAATTGTGTAAGTGAAATCAGAGGTATACATTTTCAAGAATTACTGTTTTGTAGTGCATAGAAACTAAAAGCACCAATCTGGTCATCTGGTCGCAGTAGACCAGAGCAAAGTCAAAGTATGAGGCCAACTGCGATGGTGCCCTACTCAGCTACAGCAAGCGGGAGGCCTGGGTCAAAGGTTTACCTTCGGACTTGGTCTTTTTCTTGAAGATTTTCTTCAGCAGGACGAAGCCACCAATTCAATTCGACTTCTCTGGAGCCCTCTTCGGATACCTCGGTGAAGAATTCTACCTTCGGACTTAGACGATTTTTCAGGTTAGAAATCTTCATCAGGGCCAAAGCTGAATCTCGATCCGACATCCCTGGAGCCGTCCTCGGATACGCTGCGTGGGACGTCTCAGTTAACTTTTTACATTCGCACTT
Source organism: Pleurodeles waltl (assembly GCF_031143425.1). Classification (NCBI taxonomy): domain Eukaryota; kingdom Metazoa; phylum Chordata; class Amphibia; order Caudata; family Salamandridae; genus Pleurodeles; species Pleurodeles waltl. The sequence goes on from NC_090445.1 coordinate 1,116,817,413, forward strand.
TGTCACATTTTTGGAGCTTTTTCCTTCCAATGGGGTTCAACTCTCCACAGCAAGCCGATTTCGATGCAAGATTATCAGATCATATTTCCAAGAGCCCCCACTGAAATCCTGGAAGTCTGGGGCTCCGGAGCTTTTCCGCAGGGCGAACCTGCAAGTCAGGTCGGGTCACGGTTGAAGTAAGCCAGCTTGGCTCACCACTGCGGGTCGGTCCCTCTATGGAGCTTTTTTTTTATAATTCTCCAAACTTGTCCAAACTTATGGATCTTCTTCCAGAAGGTCTTTGAAGATCCTTTAGGAGTCCACAACACACCCAAAGGTTCCAGAAAAACCCAAAATGACAGAAACTGATTTCTGGAGGTTAGGTCTGGCTGAGTCCACTCACTGGTGTGGCTAAAAATCCTTAACACACCCATCTCCTGTCCTCTCCTAATCTAATCAAGAGGGCACCTGGGTATCTAGGTTTGCAGGAAATAGGGAAGGTCCTGAGCTGCTCCAAATGTTCTTCCCTCCTTTGAAGACCAGTTTAACTGCTCTTGCCCCATCCAGTTTCACCATCTGCTGAGGCAGATCTCCTCCCCGAGGCATTTCCTTTATGTTCAGCCCATGCCACTTCAGAGGCTTTATTAATTAAAATAAAGTCTACCCTATTAGCATATGATGCCTATTCACTACAACGAGGGAAAACAAATTTGGCTATTTTTTCCTCACCAGGGATTTTAAAACATTTGTTATAAGGTCCATGCTTATAGTTACACCGCATCCATCCCTGGGGGCACCTAGGGCACACCTTAGGGGTGACATATGAAAAAATAAGGTTGTTTAAGACTTTGGAAGTACTTTTAATTCCAAAGATGAATTTGCATGTAAATGTACTTTAAAAACTGCCAGCAAGGCAGGCCTGCCTTTAAAATGACCCTGGGCACCTCAGCAGTGCACCTATGGGTGCACTCCCTGTGATGGAATCCCTAAACCTACATGCCCTACCATATACTAAGGACTTATAGGTAAGTTGAAATAGCCAATTATAATTAGCCTAGTTTGCATATCCATTCCAGTCCCAGAGCACAGGCTCTGGGACTGGTTAGCAGTACCCAGGGCACCATCAGAGCCAGGAAACCACCAGCAGAAAGTAAAACATGGGGGCAATACGTTAGTGGGCCTCCTCAATCAGCCCAGTTTTCTCACAGTGCATTTGAGGGTCAGCATTAATTGGTGACGACAGCATCAGTTTAAACATAAATATTATTTTTTTCAGTGACCATTGTTGAAACAGTAACTTATAATGAATGATAACTGTTTCAATTCAACCTGGGATTAGGTATTTCTTTACCGTGTTACACTGCAACTTTCACTACTGTTCTCTTTAGTTCCTGACAATTTGGTACCTGTGAAGAATTGCTACTCTGTCAGTTGAGCTGGTCAGTTGGGCCAGGTCTCCTGGGTTACTTTCTGGTTTCTGGGAATGCTGTTCCAGGATAGCTTCTCTTTTCTGCATAATGTCTAGAGAGTGTCTTATGGTTCCGGACTCCCACATTAACTGGACCTATTTTGGGTATAATTTCTAGGTACCCTGAGCTTTTGTTATAGGCTTTAGAAAGGAGGACTGAGGAGGTCTGTAACAGGAGCACTCTTCAAGGAGTCTGGGTATGTTAGCTTTGGTGCCAGTAAAACAAGCCGACAGTAAGAGAGATCCGAATCCTCCCTAAATGTTTCGGCCGGAAAGAGACCAGTGATGAGATTAGTGCAAGAGGAGATCTAGCACAATTTGTTGTGATATGTCTCTCCGGCCAGACTCACTCCTCCTGACATCCACCAGCACTAAAGTTGCCTTGGTAGGAAAGGACTATTTATCCTTCAGGTTGATACATTTTTATTTTTTTTCTAAGAAGAGACCCTATTCTTTTTTTTTGTTGCGGGATTGAGATACTCAGGGTAGTGGCTTCTAGTGCTGGACAGAACTCGGCAAAACTGTTTTACCGTTCTTAGGTTTTGGCCAGTTATATATTGTTCAAGCATCATCACATATTGCCTCGGAAGCAGCACAGAGGCTGGAGAGCAAATACCTCCACTGAATACTGCAATGGCCCAGTCGTCTTCCAACCTATATCTTTTTAATCAATTGGCATGACAAATTTTACAGGGCTTCGTCCATCCTTGTAAAATACAACTCTGGTGTGTCATAATTTTTATGTGCATTACCTGCTTGTTTGTGACTGACTGATCCTAAGGAGGGCAGTGGATTTTTGTGTATTGTGTTGGTGAACAGCTCTTCACGCAATGAGGGAGGGAACTCTTGAACTAGTAGCACATACCATTTCTACGCAAGAGCTGGAACACCTGATCTATTTACTGGTTTCAGATTTTGTGGTATGTTAGTGGCATGTGTTTAGAGTACAACCTTCAGTTAGTGCAGACTCCTGGTACTGTTGACTCTCAGGATACCTCCACATGATTCCGAGGTTTATGCAACAGGCCAGTGTCTGAATTGGCCAATGATGATAAGTTTGGGCATTATCATGTTGTGGTATTTCTACAGATTGGGAATGGCGTGTTCTTCGGATTTGTGATTGCGCATGTATGCGTAGTGTTCTGCTTAATGTATTCTTTACAATGGCGATGTCTTCACGATGACAAGTGCTTTGATGTGTCCATATTGAGTAACGTGTAGTGTTCAGTTTAACATGTTTTGGTGTTATCTTTTAGAGACCAGTGTGTTAAGTAGGTATGTGAAAACCCACCATATGGCCTATTTGTAATATCTTAAATGCATGAGACATACTCCTTCTGCTATACACTCTAGCTCTGAGATAGTGAAAGATTAATAGTTGTATTCTTGTGTGACATATTTTGGTGGTGAATACTTATGTGAACAATGTGATATTTTTACACGTGGTATACTGTTGTGTTGGATGTACGTGAGATCGCATGTCTAAAGTGCTCTATTGGATGATGGCTTGTGGCTGCATGCGCTGTTGGGAGTTTAGTGATAGCCAACAGCTTAACATGTCTGCTGTGTAGGGTGTGTGGGATATGCTGCTTCTAATGTTTTCTCTTGGTTGTGCGTCTGTCTTGTGGGGGACGATTCAAGCAGTAGAAACTCTATCAGTTTATTTATATATAGAGGAATTTTGGAGACCCCGTGCAGTTCCATAGAGTTTCAGAGTGCGTTGCATAGAAAGTTTTCTAGGGCATACTTAGGCATATACATTGGCATAATGAAACTAAAGATGACAAGTGAAATAACTGATGGATCGCATGTATGGCTTCGTTCCGAGATTAATGTAAAGTCAAGTGCAAATTAATTTTGCACCCAAATTTAGCCCTAGCGACTGTTATGGGGTTTTCAACAATTGTTCTTAGTCCTGGCTTTTTGCAAACTCAATTTCCTCCGGGCCCTACCTGCCGGAAATTAAGAGGGTAAAGCAATATATGTATTATCATCCTTTTTAGCTTTTTGGGAGCGGTAACCTCCATGTTAGAAATGGGGTTTCTGGTTGGCTAGGGTATGCACCTCAGCCAGGCAGAACTTACCCACTGTAGTCAGGGCAAGGGGGTTACACGTCCAAGATAACCCCTGCTCACCCCCTTGGTAGCTTGGCACGAGCAGTCAGGCTTAACCCGGAGGCAATGTGTAAAGCGTTTGCACAACACACACACACCTGTGACGCAATATCCCCACCACAAAGGAAACACAACACCAGATTATATGAAAATATACTGTATTGTACACAACGTAATTATCAGACCAACATCACATAATAGTACTATCCTGCTACCTTAGCAGTTGTCAGAACGTTACACATTAGTTACTCTGCAAACTAGCAGTAGTCACACATAACACACAGGTTACTAAGTATTCTGCAACATAAGCAGTAGTCAGGAAACACGTAATCACATTAGAACACTTGTCATAAGAATATAATAAAACGGCCATAGTAGGAACATTAGAAAACCTATGGCAAGTTAGGGAAACATATTAGCAAGTCACGCCCATAAAAGGAACATGTGCACACATATGTAAAAGCATCATAGAACAGGTAGGCAATATATCATAATAGCAAAGTCTGTAGAAAGAACTTTAGATTAGGAACATATTGGTCCATTTAAAAGTACCTGTCTTGATGGGGAGGCACTTCCAGTGCCTAAAACAACTAGTGGGGCCCCCGACGCTCCTCTGCGCAAAAACGGGGGCCTCCCTCAACATGGCAGACCGAGAGGGGCGGCACGAACCCTCTCTGAATTTTTGACGGGCCCCTTCTGGGACCCGTGATCACTGGGGGGCACCCCGGGCCTCCACCAGCCCTCTCCAAGGGGGGGCCCAAGTCAGGGAAATCCTTTAAAGGGGGAGGGGGTGCCTCGCGCTCCCTCCTGGCAAAGATGTAAAAGATCGTTGCAGGGGTCAGGGGCCACAGCACCCTGCCCCTGGGAACAACTAAACAAGAAGGAGCACAGGGCTGGTGGGCCCAGCTACAGGCCAGCACAAGGGGTGCAGATGGTGGCAGTTCCTCCTAGTGACCAGGCAGGTCACAGGTCAGCACAGCAGCAGCAGTCCATGGCGGTTTCCTGGTGAGTCCATTCATCAGCGTTCTGTGTCCAGTTTCAAGTTCCAAGAATATTCAAATTGTGGGGAAAATTCCCCTGTACTTATAGTCAGTTCTTACAGTGTTTTACAATGGTAGGGAGAGGAGGTTCCAGCCACTTACAACTGGTTCTGGGAGTGCCCCCTCTCTCCTTTCAGCACAGGCTCCAAACATCAGTGGGGGGTTAACGACCCTATTGTGTGAGGCCAGGGCACAGTCTTTACAAATGCAGGTGTGCCCCGCCTCTCCCTTCTCTCAGCCCAGGAAGACTATTCAGTATGCAGATGCACCTCGGTGACACCTCCACCCTCCCTGTGTACAGGCTATCTGAAAAGTATGCACAAAGCCCCAACTGTCACTCTGCCCAGACGTGGATTGGAGTCAAGCTGCAAAACACCAGAATTATAAGCACAGATAAATGCGCACTTTCTAGAAGTGTCATTTCTGTGATAGTAATAAAAAATACACCCACACCAGTAAGCAGTATTTATTATCACCATCACAACCATACCAAACACGCCTACGCTACCCCTCATAAATCAGACAATACCCCTTACACATAAGGCAGGGCATTTCTAATGCAATCCTATGAGAAGGCAGCACTCACAGCAGTGAGACACCAAGTTAGGCTGTTTGTCACTACTAGGACAGGCCATGCAATATGGCACATGTCCTGCCTTTCTACATACATGGCACCCTGCCCATAGGGCTAGCTAGGGCGTACTTTAGGGGTGACTTACATGTAGTAAAAGGGGAGTTCTGGGCCTGGCAAGTAAATTTAGATGCCAGGTCCCTGTGGCAGAAAACTGCGCACACAGGCCCTGCGCTAGCAGGCCTGAGACAGGTTTGAAAGTCTACTTCAGTGGGTGGCGCAAGCAGCGCTGCAGGCCCACTAGTAGTATTTAATTTACAGGCCCTGGGTATAGAGATACCACTGTACAAGGGACTTATAGGTAAATTAAATATGCCAACTAGGTATAAGCCAATCATACCAACTTTAGATGGGAGAGCACCTGCACTTTAGCACTGGTCAGCAGTGATAAAGTGCTCAGAGTCCTAGAGCCAACAGCGAAAGGTCAGAAAAACCAGGAGGAAAGAGGCAAAAAGACTAGGGATGACCATGCGTATGGCCAAAAGTCCAACACAACCCCCTACCAGCCAAAATCCAGGGGAGAACAATCAATACCTTGATGTACTTTCCTGATTGGGGCGATAGAACAAGGACCCAGGCCCACAACAGCAGGGGCATGCTCCAGTTCTACGCCTTCCTGACTCCACTGGGATCTCTCTGTCAATGCGTCCCAGGCAGCCTAGACCAACCCACGGGGATTCTCTAGCTGCCAATGGCCAGAACCAGGCCCCAGGCCATCTAGGAGACTCTGGTCTCTGAAACCATAATGAGTGGGGGGCGGTAGCCCCAGGTGCAAAGCAACCTGTCTCCACTCCATTTCCGATCAGTTCAGGGGCTCTACCCTGCCACTGATCCACCAACCTAGGGTCCGCACCCATAGGTTCTACAGGGGCTAGAGGCGAGGCTCTCCTCCCTCTACCCCTCCTTCTAGGATCCCGCCCTCCTCTCCTAGGAGGGGTATCACCAGAATCCACACTTGCCAGGGTGCTGGGTACAGCAGCCCTGCACAACTTTCTCGCCAGCCCAGGATCACTACCTGGCGACTGACCACCCAACCTAGGGACGACACCCTTGGGTTGCACCGGGGTCCGGGACGGGCTTCCCCCTCCCTGAACCCCACTTCCAGAGTCCTGCGTCTCCCCACCTCGGGAGAAGCCACCAGAAGTTTCACACGGGGGGGGTGAGCACACTAACCGCCCCCCCAACCAGATCAGAGTTTACCCCTTGAACCTGTCTATCTAGTCCAGGGACGACACCCTTAGACTGGACCATTGCCCAGCGAACCAGGACTTCCTTGGGAGCACACCTACCCCCTACCAGATCAGAGCTTACCCCCTGAATCTGGCAATCCAACCCAGAGTCACTACCCTGCGGTTGAACCACTGCCTGGCGCACCAGGACTTCCTTGGGAGCACACGTACTCCCCATCAGGTCAGAGTTTACCCCCTGAACCTGATCATTCAACCCAGAGTCACCACCCTGCGGTTGAATCATTGCCAGGCGCACCAGGACTTCCTGGGGGGCACACCTAACCCCCACCAGGGAAATACTTTCCCCAAGGGCCACACAAGAGTCTGACTGGCGCAGGTCTCCTGACCTCTGCCCATCTGACAGAGTCTGGATTCCCCCCAGCCCAGAAATGGTCTCACCAAGGTCATTCCTGGGGGGCTCTGCTCTCAGAGCTAACCCCTGACCCTCCAGGTTCTCCACTGGGGCCCGCAGCCCCCTCTCAACCCTATGCCTGGATTTCCGCCTCCTCCGCTGTAGAGCGAGACTACCAGACACCAGGACCGGCGGAACGCTATCACCAGCCACCCGCCTAAGTCCTAATGACAAAATAGGATCCTTCTGAACAGCTGGCCCTACGGCACAGGTTAGGCTCACCTCCTGGCGTTCACTCATGGAACCTTCAGGGGCCTGGGGCGGTATCTTGGGCACCTTGGGCCTCAGCCCAGCCCCATTCCCTCTCCTCAGAGACGGGACATGGGGTCCCTCACCCATCCCAGTCCACTGGGACCTACCTGGGACACTCCATTCCTTTCCCACCACAACTTGTTGGGAAACACCTAGACCACTCTCATTAGGAACACCCCCTAATGCCACACCAGACCCTCTGGTACGCAACCAGAAGTCTGCCTCCTTTGCGAGCTCCCTGGGGTCAGAGGGCTCACACACTGACAAGTGTTGGCGTAACTCTGAAAAACAACAACGAAACAGGTGCTCTCTGAGAATCAGATTAAACAGCCCTTCAAAATTGTTTACTGTGCTACCCTTCACCCATCCATCTAGTGCAATGCAGCAATCCTCCACAAACTCCTCCCAAGACTGGTGGGACAGTTTCTTACCACCCCTAAACCTTTTTCTGTATTCCTCAGGGGAAAAACCATACTTCACAATCAATGCGTTCTTCACAGCGGAGTACCCCTCCCTGTCACTCTCTTCTAGAGTCAGTAGGGCATCCCTCCCCTCCTCAGGAATAAAACTCCCTAGGCCAGTTCCCCAATCCTTCTCAGGGATCCTGCGCTCTACCAGAGCCCTCTCATATTCCTTTAACCACTGACGTATGTCACCCCCCTCTTGGAACCTAGGTACCAGATCTATGGGTATGTGAGGAACATCTTTGCTACAGCACTGTACATTGCTGCCACCACTGGACTCCACCTGCAACGCTGGTGAGTCCAGAACCTTCAGACTGCGTTCTAGAGCGAGTCTTTCTCTGGCAAAGGCCCTCTCTGCCTCTGCCATTCTCTCCTGTACTAAGGCCTTCTCTACCTCAGCCCTTTTCTCCTCAACAGCTAGGCGCGCTAACTGCAACTTCAGGTCCCTCTCTTCCCGCCTATCTCTTAGCTCATCAGGCGTCAAGGAATGAGAGGTAGCCCTGCTTCTTACACTGGACCCAGCAAGGGACTCCCTACCACTGGGGCCTTCCCTGTCAACTGGCGTCTCCAACTGGTCATTCTCACCCTCCTGATCAGTCTCTCTACCACTCTCTAGGGATGAGGTCTGGGAGCCCTCCCATTGGGAACCCTCGCTACACTCAGGATCCTCTGGGTACCCCCTAAGCACACTCCCTCCCTGGGTAAATGTCACAAACCTTTCAAAGAAATTCAGAGATCTCCTGAGGTCCCCTTCTACAGGCAGCCCTCTCTCTCTACAGAACCCCTCTAATTCCCCCTGCGTGTAAAACGGCAGGTCCTCTAAATCAAAGATAAGCCCCATCTTGAAAAGGTACAAATAACTCAACTCTGACAATCACAATACCCAAGCGTGAGAACTGAAAACAGGAAAAATGACCAAAGAGAGAAAGTTAAGAGAAGCCAAACATGTGATGGTCTAAACGCAATCCTTGTAGTGAAATAATGAGTCACAATGGTATTGTGCAAGCGCAAGTCCTATCCTCACCGCTGACTTCCAATGTTAGAAATGGGGTTTCTGGTTGGCTAGGGTATGCACCTCAGCCAGGCAGAACTTACCCACTCTAGTCAGGGCAAGGGAGTTACACGTCCAAGATAACCCCTGCTCACCCCCTTGGTAGCTTGGCACGAGCAGTCAGGCTTAACCCGGAGGCAATATGTAAAGCGTTTGCACAACACACACACACCTGTGATGCAATATCCCCACCACAAAGGAAACACAACACCAGATTATATGAAAATATACTGTATTGTACACAACGTAATTATCAGACCAACATCACATAATAGTACTATCCTGCTACCTTAGCAGTTGTCAGAACGTTACACATTAGTTACTCTGCAAACTAGCAGTAGTCACACATAACACACAGGTTACTCAGTATTCTGCAACATAAGCAGTAGTCAGGAAACACGTAATCACATTAGAACACTTGTCATAAGAATATCATAAAACGCCCATAGTAGGAACATTAGAAAACCTATGGCAAGTTAGGGAAACATATTAGCAAGTCACGCCCATAAAAGGAACATGTGCACACATATGTAAAAGCATCATAGAACAGGTAGGCAATATATCATAATAGCAAAGTCTGTAGAAAGAACTTTAGATTAGGAACATATTGGTCCATTTAAAAGTACCTGTCTTGATGGGGAGGCACTTCCAGTGCCTAAAACAACTAATGGGGCCCCCGGCGCTCCTCTGCGCAAAAACGGGGGCCTCCCTCAACATGGCAGACCGAGAGGGGCGGCACGCACCCTCTCTGAATTTTTGACGGGCCCCTTCTGGGACCCGTGATCACTGGGGGGCCCCCCGGGCCTCCACCGGCCCTCTCCAAGGGGGGGCCCAAGTCAGGGAAATCCTTTAAAGGGGGAGGGGGTGCCTCGCGCTCCCTCCTGGCAAAGATGGAAAGATCGTTGCAGGGGTCAGGGGCCACAGCACCCTGCCCCTGGGAACAACTAAACAAGAAGGAGCACAGGGCTGGTGGGCCCAGCTACAGGCCAGCACAAGGGGTGCAGATGGTGGCAGTTCCTCCTAGTGACCAGGCAGGTCACAGGTCAGCACAGCAGCAGCAGTCCATGGCGGTTTCCTGGTGAGTCCATTCATCAGCGTTCTGTGTCCAGTTTCAAGTTCCAAGAATGTTCAAATTGTGGGGAAAATTCCCCTGTACTTATAGTCAGTTCTTACAGTGTTTTACAATGGTAGGGAGAGGAGGTTCCAGCCAGTTACAACTGGTTCTGGGAGTGCCCCCTCTCTCCTTTCAGCACAGGCTCCAAACATCAGTGGGGGGTTAACGACCCTATTGTGTGAGGCCAGGGCACAGTCTTTACAAATGCAGGTGTGCCCCGCCTCTCCCTTCTCTCAGCCCAGGAAGACTATTCAGTATGCAGATGCACCTCGGTGACACCTCCACCCTCCCTGTGTACAGGCTGTCTGAAAAGTATGCACAAAGCCCCAACTGTCACTCTGCCCAGACGTGGATTGGAGTCAAGCTGCAAAACACCAGAATTATAAGCACAGATAAATGCGCACTTTCTAGAAGTGGCATTTCTGTGATAGTAATAAAAAATACACCCACACCATTAAGCAGTATTTATTATCACCATCACAACCATACCAAACACGCCTACGCTACCCCTCATAAATCAGACAATACCCCTTACACATAAGGCAGGGCATTTCTAATGCAATCCTATGAGAAGGCAGCACTCACAGCAGTGAGACACCAAGTTAGGCTGTTTGTCACTACTAGGACAGGCCATGCAATATGGCACATGTCCTGCCTTTCTACATACATGGCACCCTGCCCATAGGGCTAGCTAGGGCGTACTTTAGGGGTGACTTACATGTAGTAAAAGGGGAGTTCTGGGCCTGGCAAGTAAATTTAGATGCCAGGTCCCTGTGGCAGAAAACTGCGCACACAGGCCCTGCGCTAGCAGGCCTGAGACAGGTTTGAAAGTCTACTTCAGTGGGTGGCGCAAGCAGCGCTGCAGGCCCACTAGTAGTATTTAATTTACAGGCCCTGGGTATAGAGATACCACTGTACAAGGGACTTATAGGTAAATTAAATATGCCAACTAGGTATAAGCCAATCATACCAACTTTAGATGGGAGAGCACCTGCACTTTAGCACTGGTCAGCAGTGATAAAGTGCTCAGAGTCCTAGAGCCAACAGCGAAAGGTCAGAAAAAACAGGAGGAAGGAGGCAAAAAGACTAGGGATGACCATGCGTATGGCCAAAAGTCCAACACTCCAAAACCCTCTCTTTCCGAGTTGGGCTGGTAATCCCTAACGTTATTTTAAACCATGAACCCCCCTTTACCTCAACACGCCCTAAACCCTAAAAGCCCCTTACCTTCCTTTGCCTCTACTCTCTCTTACCCATCCCCTAACCCTTCCCTATAATCCTTAGAACCCACTTTTTTAAAAAGGACATAACAATTATGCAATTAAAAAAATACCTCTTTGGCAAAGTACTGCAGTGTGAAGTACCTAAAAGGTGGCGGTGTTATACTTACCTGTGTGCCAAGCAAAATGGGACAAGAGAGATTTCCTCCGTTGTTAGGACGGTGGACCCTGTTATGCTTTAACAACAGTGCAATGGTCTCCAGCTCTTGGAGCCCTGGCTTAATACTACTGTACACAGTACACATTGCTCCATGGTTAACACAGTGGCCGGTTATGCATGACAGTGAAATGGAAAGCATTGAGATATTATTCTGATGAACTTATTAAGGTCCAGAAAATCCAGATCTGATACTTTTTGACGCAATATCTTTATAAGGCCATCCCAGATGTAAAAGTGTTGGGGATTGAGATTGGTCATGGTACCCTCATTCATCCTGTTATCCGTTTGTGATCTGGGATGTGACAAGGGGTTACAGGTTTAACATAGTTTCCTTCTTCTTAACTTCATCTTCATTAATGTTCGTGGCATGCTTCACTGCAACATATAGGGCTACTGTGACCCCAGAGCCCTGCTCAAAGATCAAGCTTTATTAGCCCCCACCATACATATCAACTCAACAGTTTGTGGTCCTTGAAGAAAACATGATCCTCAGCGAAGTTGTGCATCACAGGTTCCTGAGTCCAAATCTCCCCATGTCTCCCAATAAGGAGTGCATTCATGCTCTCTAGAGCTCCAGGCTTCAATAAGGGAATCTAAAATATAAAATTAGAATGGGTGGAGTAAGAGGAATGATGATAGAAAAAAAGGAGTTAACTAAGGAGTACAGTATTAGAAGGGATTACAAAGAGAGTAAGAAATGGGCACCAAGCTTGGTAAATCAAGTGTTTTGATCTAGTGTGATTGAGAGTGGGCAGCAGCAGAAATAATCAAAATCCAAAACTCAAAAAGTTCAGATGGACAAATAGAACTCTCCTCTTTAAATTATCCCCATGAATCAGCCCACTGATGTCCAATTCACATTGAGGCACTGTCCGCCCCTCAGGTAGATCAAAGGCTTTTCTCAATCAATTGACTTGTGGATTGCTTCCTCTTGGGGGTATGCTCAACTTGGCGTGCTGCAGTGAGGCAGCATGTATCCCGAACAGGCAAAGGCAATCCAGCATATCCCCACCGTAAAGCATATTGATGTGCTTTACAGTCATCTTCACTTGACACTCAAGCCTTGAGACCACTGTCATCATGGTCTGTACCCCTCTGGGTAAACTACATTCCCTCGTGCTTGATTTTAGTGTAATAATATTACAGGTGTTGATCAAGTGCCAGAGGCAGTTCCGATCAATCAATGATAGCTCTGGTCGTTGCTATTTCAGATTTGCAGTGGAAGTAGGTTCTATTTTCTCCCTGCTTTCCATCTGTGTGAAACTGCAGTGTTCGCCTCAATATGGATACAGTGCCACATTAATTAGCCATCAGTGTGTTATGTTTTTTTCTGTGCTGCACAATAGCACTCACATTCCAAACTTCCAGTTGTGCTCTTTGGCAAGCAAGCCCTGATTCTCCTTCCTTCACGTAACACAGAACAGGCTTTGGGACCCTCCCTTCCAATCATAGCTTCTCTTCACAGTCAATTCCTCAGTTCCTCCTATGTGCTACCTCCTTCGCCTTATTTATGCATCCCATGATTGCCTTGAATGGGTTCTGAGGTGAATTTCTAACATGACCTAGCTTATCTCTGACCTCCAGTCTCGGGTTGTGCCCTCTATTGACTTGAGGGAGTCACACTCTAAACCACACTCGGATCTGAGGGCAGCTGGGTAACCTTGAGCCAAACATAGATCCAATCTTGGAAGGCCTATTATGTTTCTGTGCATGCTTGTCGGCAAGAGGAATGAGGGCAAGGTGTATATACTTGTAGGCAAGAGGGATGAAGGCAGTATTACTAACTCCAATTCATTAAGCATAATTTGTCCATTCCACCAGCAAGTGCCACAGCTCAATCGACAGTCCAGCCTGCTTGAATACCTTACAGCTGTATATCATTGCTGTATGAGCTTTCTCCGCAAGATAGTGATTTAGTACAAGAGGCTTGGTAAACTGTGTCCGCCATCTTGGCTACCTGGCCACACCACCTGCAGTTTAGGGTTGTTGCTTTATGTAGTGCCTTTATGGTCATTATGCGTTGATAAATTGCACAACTCATTTTATTAGGTACACTAGTGTTAACTAGGTGATGTAGGATGTAATTAGTCCATTCTTTTGAGGAAAGGCACTCTCAACAAATCGTGCTTGATACTGTAAAGTTGTACCAGAGCATCAAGCAGGAGGGCTTGCTAGGGTTTTAGAGGCAGAAGGAGCACTGCACCCCATTGATCCCACTGCAAATCAAGTATATTTTGCTGTTCTTTCCAGGTACATGCTCTTTATGAATATATTTGTTTTTAATTTGACTTTAACAAGTTGAACATGCTATAATTTACTTACATGTTGACATATGAATATTATATGTATGAAATTGGATTAATTGTGAGGGGTGAGAGTAACAATCATAGTCCTTGTCAGGATGAACCACAAAAGTCACTAAATAAACCTGTGCTTGAACTAGCTTACCACAAAAGAAGTCAGACTTAACCTAGAGACAAAGTGTAAAATATTTATGCAGCACTCAAACAGTGGTAAAGTGAATAATAAACACAGGAAGAATTCTAGACCAACTTAGAAAATGGAGGATATTTCAATAATAAAATGACACCAAAACAGCAAAGTTCCAGCCAATAGAACGGAAGTTATGAGTTTTTAAAGTTGCGGATAAAAATAGCACCAAAAGAAAGGTGTGAGGTGGCAACTGTGGGTATCTGGTCACTCTTGACCGCGACAAAGTCACAAGTTCAGGCCTATGGCAATAGAGCACCAGTCAGATGAGGGAGCAGGTGTGGCCTGATGGGGGTTGTACTTTTTGTCCTAGCTGTGGGGGCTACCCTGCATTTTGAGGCTCTGTGTTGTGCTGCATCTGGTGTGCCAAGCTGCCAGTTAGGAGCTGCAATGCGAGGCTCTGCATTGTCCCGGGTAAGCGGCTGATAATGAGCTGCACAGTGCTGCAATGTGAGGCTCTGTGTCTCTCTACATTGCAGACAGTGAAGCTGCAGATCAGGAGCTGTGCAGTGCTGTGATGCCAGGCTTTGAGTCACTTTGTGTTAGATACAATGAAGCCACCGATCAGATGCTGCAATGAAAGTCCCTGCATCTTCTTGTGCTGGTCTTTGTCAGATCTAGTGAGGCCACTTATCAGGGGTTGCACGGTGCTGTGATGCTAGGCCCTGCGTCCTCTTGCACCATTCTGCATTTGATTTGGTGAAACCTTTAGTTGAGCAGGAAGGAGTACTTGCTGACTCCTGCCAAGGGTTCAGGACATTGAGAACAGCATTTGGGAGGGGAGGGTCAAGACTCAATTCCACATAAAGACCAGTAGAGGGGACCGGATCAGGTACAGTGAGGTCAGGTAAGCTGGAAAGTCGGAAATGCATCTGGAAGCTTGTTGTGTCATTGTAGATCAAACAGGAGGTCAGCCAACTGACACTTGCAGGCACTTTTGGGGTCTTGAGTTCAAGGCAAGCAGGTCCAATCTTCCTCCTTCAGACAGCAGACAGTCCTTCTTCTGATTCTTTTCTGGTCCAGGAGTATTCTGGTATCAGGGTCTGAGGGTGCCGGTTTTATACCTTGTGCCATCCTGTGGGTAGGGGGCACACTTTTGTCTAACTCAAAAACAAAGTATGGGCTAGTCCAGGCATGGGTTGCATTTCCCAGTGACAGTGTTGACATCTTCTGAAGTCAGGCGGAGCATGGTACAGCCCACAGGCTACCCTTTGAAGTTCAGGAATGGGCTGATACAACCCCAAGCAATCCTGCTCAGGAGAGGAACAACTTTCCCACCACCAAGGTTCTTTTGTCAACTGTCTGGAAGGAATATACATCACGTTACTGAAGCCACTATCATGTGTCCCTGGACACTATCAGAATGGCACATTTGGTTTAGGCAGATAAATGCCAACTTTCTAAAAGTGTCATTTTTGAAATAGTAATTTAATATACAACTTTACCTTTAAAGAGGATTTAAAATTGCAATTCAAATGAATGAAAGAGGATTTCCCAAACTGAATTTATCACCTATTAAATGTTATAATGTAAATCAGAATTAGTTTGTGGGAAGCTAGCCTTGCCACACTGAAAAAGAATTATGGGGTTCTTCACTGCCAGGACATGTACAACTAAGATACAAATGTCCTTCTTTTTAACCACCATGCACCATGTCCTATGCACCTTTAGGATTTACCTTAGGGGTGACGTAAGTATTCAAAATTAAGGTTTAGGCCCGGCAAAAGGTTTTTGTTTTACCAAGGTTAAGATGGCCATTTTACAACTACTCACACAGGCTTTAATGACAGTCCTGAAGTATGTTTTACAGTGCTACTTTAGTGGGTGGTACAATGAGTGATGAAGCCCACTAGCAGCATTGGAGTTACAGGCCCTGGGTACATGCAGTAACATGCACTAGGCCCTTATAAGTACATTAAATGTACTAATCAGATGTGCACCCGTTATACCTAGTTTGAAAGGGGGGAGCATAAGCATTTTACCACTGGTTAGTAAAAAAGATGTGCAAAGTACTAAAGCGAACAAGCACAGGTTCATTAAAAATAGGGGAGTGAAGGTATATCTGGAGAATACAGTGCAAAGGATCATCATTTACAACATATAAGTACTGCTTTTTCATACTACAAATAGATGCTTTAATGCTCGACCATGCTACCACTAAAGGCGTACATTTTTGGTAGATGTAAGTGAGATGTCCACAAACCAGTTTTGGCAAGTTTGGGTTTGAAGGCACTTCTTGTGGTTGTTATTGTTATTTGACACTATTATAGCACACAGTTGCAAGATTTCTAAACCCATTGTTCTTGACCGTGTCTGTTTTGTTGCAGCCAGATGCATGCGCGCATGTTTGAGTCAAGTTATATGCGGTGCTCATACATGCCACTGCCCCTACTTGTGCATATACTTGGAAGACTGTATGGGAAGAGTAGTGCATTCATATATGTCTGGTTAGATTTTCCTTTAGAGTTGATATAATTTGAGTGAACATTAGAAAGCTTCACACAGAGTATATGGATGTATTATATTTACGCATTGAGTATTTTAAATGGACTAACAAGAAGGAAGATAAATGCATATGATATTTGGCCTCAAGGCACATAGCTGATGTCAAGGGACATTGATTAAAGGTGCAGGACAGAATTGGGTTACATATAAGGTTTTGTAATTATAGAGGTCTTTGCAGCCATCCAGTAGAATTTTCCAACCATATCTATAATGAGAGCTCCTTCATATCAAAGGAAATCTTTCAGAGGTACTAATCAACAGTTGCCATAGGGACCCGTTAGACTAGATTACAATGCGGATCTTCCTGTAATGGATTAACTGTTGTGAACAAAACTTTTAATCTTCATGAATTGCATCTACATGAGTAAGGAAACAGCAGTAGGAGTAGCTGCTTTTTGACATTAGGCAAATATTGTTAACAATATTGGTCTAGTAGTCATCATGAATTATTATTAAGCAATCAAGTTATATTTCAATTCAGCTCTCAAAATATATTTTTGGAATTGTTTTGGGAATAGTGTCTTCAAACATCATCTTATTAGTTTCTCAAAATGCTCACAATGTACTATCAATACAAGCATTAGCTTGACATTAGCTTGTTATTTCTTATCAAGCACTCACATGTACTATTGCCTCATATAGACAGATTTCACCTTAAATTCCCATGTCTTATCATCACAAGGCAACAATATCCACAATTTAATGAAGATGGCTGCATTGTGACACATCTACCTTTATGCCCAGAATAGACACCTTGGGCCTTGTTTATGAGATATTGGTGCAGGGCAGCGCCGCAAGGATTCTTGCAGTGCTGCCCTGCATCAAAAGAAAAGGTCAGGAATGGGCCGTATCTATGAGATATGGTGCATTCCTATCCTTTTCCTCTGCACTGGTGCACAATGGGTTGCCATGCGGCAATGCAAACACCCTTGCACCATGGTGCAAGGGTTTCTGTGTTGCAGGGATGATTGTTTTTGTGCAAGTTGGGACACTTTCCTGAACAAAAACAATCACAAGAAATGTTTTCCTCTTTCTATGTGTGCTGCAGCACACATAGAAAAAGGAAAAATTAGGATAAATAAAGGTATTTCTCCTCGTTTCTCCTCCCATATGCCTCCCGTAGGGAGGCGTAGGCTTTTGATACATTCCCAGGTTTACGAAATCTCATAAATCTGGTAATTTGTCAACTGCCATGTGTGTTACTGGCAACACCCACTGCAGCGCCCATGATGCTGCCTTCCTATCACAGGGTGAGGCAACGCAGCAACAACTTGCTCTGCGTTGCCACACTTCATATCTACAAGGCCTTGAAAAGTCACATAGGATGGAAAAGTAATGGACCGGCGGCGCACAGTGGCTTGTGAATAAGCCCTGATGTGTCAGGATGTGTCTAGGCTACTGTTGTGACAGGCTAAATATCATAATGCTAAAGATGCACACAGTATCTCAAGAATAGTTACAGTGTAATTGTGGAGCCAACCCTATGCAAGAGGTGGCCTCAATTAGACAAAGGATGCCTCCACATGCCAAGAATGGGCCCCCTTTGCCTGGGCCCATATTATACCATGTCTAGAATCTATAATCCCAAAGATGTCCTTGGTGGCACTGAAGCCACCACTATACTAGTTATGACCACACTTAGCCAAGAATGCCCACAATTATTTGAAGGATGTTCAAATTATGTAAAGAATGGCTCATATTATGGCAGTGCGTGATTAAGACAAAGAAGCACAAAATATTAGTGGATGGATCACCATAGTGCCAGGGTCGGCAGCATTATGGCGATGATGGCCACCACTATGCAAAAGATGGTAGAATTGTACCAATACGTATCTCTCTGAATAACCTGGCTTAATTTCTGTAAGCTACTTCCTGGCAAATGAGGAGTTACTGGTAGCCCATGAGCTAATTGTTTGAGACCTTGCATTAGGTGAGGTAAGGTTAGAATCAGGTTCATATTGCAGGTCTCCACATGGGTTAACTTCTGTAGACGTCCTTGGGATGCTGGCTAAGGCAGAGATGGTATTGATGACAGTGGCTGATTAACCAGTACAGCATATTCATTCTTTACTACTGAGAGGATCCACACATTTGTGGCAATCATGGTCCAGTGATATAAGCAGAAAGTAAACTCCTCCACTGAAATTAAGTGGGCTATTTGAAATCACACTTAGGACGATGGTAGGTGGCTGAAAACAATCACTTGACATCGATTGAGGCTGATGGACCAGACTTGTGTTTTGTCCAAATCACCTCCCCTTTGACTGTTTGTTGCAACATGAGGATGATGTGGGCCCTCTGGCAGGGACACCTCAGGGCGGAGCGTAGTTTACCACAGAACTTCATTTTTGGTCCTGGTCAGTGGTACATTGTGTCTTCTATGCAGTGCTTCAGGCTGTTCTGCTAGAACCACCAACAGAATTCAAAACTTGTTAAGCTTTCCCAACACATGTTGCCAAGCACAGAAGGCTAGGCCATGTCTCGTCCTCTGCATCATATTATCTTGGGCAGGTTCTCCCCCCTGGCATCTGGCAGCCAACATAAACGTGTATGACTTTTGAGAATGCTAATAGGATCTGTTTTAACTGAATGCTGCAAGTCCACCGTGAATTTGGTAGAACAATGTAGTATGTTTCTCGTCTTCTGGTTCAAGATGTTGGGTTTACTCTCCTTATCCCACTGAAACTGTATCAGTGAGATCTATAAACTCAAATTAAGGGTCTCGCTTGCAATTCCTGATGCAGTCCTTGAAACCTTAAGAAATACTGCTGTTTCTGATATTCGCAAAAGGTGTCAAATAGAAAGTTCCAAGATCCTGTTAGTATATAATAGGAAACATAAGAAATAGGGTTGGTTCCTCAGCAAAAAAAATAGTCAAACAGTTGTGGATTACTTGGGATGGATAAGGGTACCAGCTGTGGAATGGTAACACATAAATGGTGTCTATAAAAACACAAAAATGATTTTACATAAAAACCCAGGCTGTTGGAGATTAAGGAAATCACTGAAAAAGTGAATAAGTTCTTTCTACTGAAAAGAAAAAAAGAATTATAAAGCACAGGAATGTCTCTATATGCCTTTTTATGCCACAGCTATCATTATTTCCAAATGCAAAACACAAACCCACTTTTAACCGAATGCCCTGGAAGAAGAGGTAGGATGGAAATAAATATGTGCTGCAGGTGTTGAAAAGAGGTTAACTTAAAATAAATATGATCAATACTAGTAACTGCCAACTCAGAAGATCCATGTAGACATCACACTTACAAACCAATTCATTAGCGTTAGGGTTTTTGCAGGTGGTGCTCAATTGCAACATATTACTCAATGACACATGCAAGTCCTTATAACAATTCCACAAAATTAATTAGTTTGCATGCCCTGCTGTATCTTTTTTTAGGATTTACACATTGCTATCAGGCCTGGGTTTGCGTATCCGGAACAAAGAGGAAAAGATCGGAAATCAAAAGCATTCCTTCTGTATTTTTATATGCAAAATTGCAATTACTTTTCAAATTCAAATATTTGAATAAAAGTTTTGAACTAATACAGAAACCCGGTTTTGTTACGTTAACTACTTAGGCATATTTTTAAGCATATCAGTTGTAGCAATTGAGGGAGAAATCATCAAGAAAAAAAGTACAAGAAATAGAAAATAATAGGTAAGAAGGAAGTGGAAAATTAGGTACTTAAAAAAGTGGGTCTAAAGTAGTAAACACTGAAAAAAATAAGATGAAATTAATTAAAGGCAACACCGTTTGAAATAGCATTTAAAGTAGCAGACTAGTTATTTAAATAATTGAAGAACGGTAACCAGAAAATATCTTTCTTGATCTAATCCTTTACAATGTCCATTGAAAATTGGAACCTTTAAACATGAACTGCATGCAAAACATATCAATATGTAAATGTTTAGTTGTAGTGGAATAATGCTTATAAACCTAGGCTAGGGAACATAAAAAAGTACATATAAAACTGAATTCAAAAATTAAGGTGATAATCCATATAAATACCAATATCTTCTGCACTGATGGGCAATAAAACTTGTGAGGAGTTATCACTAAAGCCTTTATTAGATGTGTAACAAATTAGCCTTTCTAAACCAAGGTCAGTGCACAGAATAAATGATAGAAGGAACAATGGACAGCGTTGTCAGGTACCATGAACCAACATTAAAAATAGGAAAGAACAACCATTAGAAATAACACAGACTCTCAAATTAGTGGATAACATAATATTAAAATTCAAAACATTATCCCCAAAATCAAACTATGCAAGAAACATATAGTTCCAATATATGTGATCAAAGCCTTTTCAGCATCCAGTGAGAGAGCATTTAAAATGATACTGAGATTAGAGGCTTGTGAACTAATACTGGAGAACCTTGTAGCATTATCGGTAGCTAAGCTTCCATTAACAAAACCAGGCGCATATATTATTTAGTCAGAATTGGGGTTATGGATTCCAAACTATTAGCAAAAATTTTAGCCTGAATTTTGCAATCACTGTTGATCCGAGCTATTGGTCTGTAATTTTTGCTCTAACAATGATCTTTATCTCCTTTAGAAATTAGAGCAATAGGGCCCTCTATAATGGTCCCATGAGCAAGGAATTAAGACAAAAATGAATTAAATAACTCCACAACATTTGGACAAAAGAATGAAAGAAAATGGTAAATAAGATCCATTGAAAGGCTTTAGGGACTTGGAGTTTTAGGTTTTTAAGTGAGTGAATGGTGTGTAAAATGGTGTGTTTAGTGTGTAAAATTTCCTCTAAAGAGATATCTTTATCTAATGCTGAAAAATAATGTCAAGAGAGTTGATTTTTGGAATATAGAAAAAAGATTCAAGATCAGATTGAGCTAGATTACAATCACATAAAATCACCATAAAAGTTAGTTTAAATCTGTAACAAAATATTACAGCACTCGTTGTGAAATTTTTTATATTTTAGCTCGTAATCATATATTCATTTTCTAAAGACTTAGGGGGTAATTACCAGTCTGGCGGTCACTAGACCGCCAGACTTACGGATGGCGATCAGACCGCCACAAATGCAGCAGTCCGAACGCCACATTATAACCATGGGGGTTATGCTGCAAGGGAACCACCAGCTCTGCCAGAATCAGAGATCCCAGAGGTCTGGAGATGGTGGTGGTCCTAATATGCCAGGGCAGTGCTGCTGGGGATTACAACCCCCCTCTCCACCAGCGGTTTCATGGTGGTACCACTTGGCATGGGCAGTGCAGGGCCCCCCGACCAGCACCTTTGCAATGTTCACTGTCTGCTTAGCACCTTGTCACCCTGCAGGCTACAGCATTGCCGCCGGCTTGATTACGAGATGGAGACAATGCTGTAGTCTGTTTCCTGCTAGGCCAGCGTGTGGAAACTTAGGTTTCTGCCCGCTGACCTAGAGGGAAGCTCTTATAAACTCCGGCGGAGAGGTCGCCACGTAGGTGGTGGCCACCCTGTTGGGAGTTTGGCGGATGGAGTTTTCCGTCCGCCAAACTCAAAATCGAGCCTTTAATATGCTTCAGCAAGGTAATATAATGAGCTAAAGAATCTTTTTTTTTTTAATTAAGCCACAAAGGTTTTAGAAAGCACCCGGAAAACAGCTTTGAAAGTGTCTACATTTTTGACTGCAGAGGTCACAGAAGGATTATTGACTATGAAAATATCATTACCAAACACGTTCACTTCTATGGTGAAATTGTGATTGGAATAGGTGGTTGTTAAATCACCACCTGCACACTTTAGGGTCTAAATCAGAAATGTAATTAGCTCTAAGAGGAGTGTGATTTGAAAGAAAAATGGAACCCATTTGATCAATGTCAAACATTGTGCAAGTGCTTTCCTGACCATTATATAATCTGTACAAGAAAGTGTACCATAGGAAGGAGATGAAAGGGAATATTCAGAAGCCTCTTGATTGCACAGTCTCCAAGCATTTAAAATGGCTCTAGATGTTACCTCAGAATTAAACTTTTTGTGAGACATGTTAAGAATTTTAAATTTTCCATCAATGAAAGATTCTAAAATGTTATTAAAATCACCACCTGAATTAAATATGATTTTAAAGTTGGTGATGTCAGTGACCTCTGAGTATATGTGACTGGTAGCAACTTTATACTTGTAAACATGGCTCCACGTCCTAATTTTAGGGGGTAAGGTATGTATGTCTACACTTTGTAGTAAATTTACACTTTGAAATGGTGAATAGCCACTAGTAGCAAATTTACTACAATGTGTAAGAGCATATTTATATGTATAGATTTACTCATGTGTACATGTATGTTGGTGAATAAGCATATCAGTCCCTAGATTTGTCTGGTTCATCAAAGAATTTGGAGATGCCAGTGTGGGTACTCCTAAAGAAGCATTGGTGGGCAATACCATATTGTATGTTCAGTTGATGAAAAATTGTCCTCATGGAGAAGAAACTCTTTCCTTTGGGCACTGCCGTCATTGGATAGACCTTGAGAGATTTACATCTGATGGCATGACCAGACGAGCTTCTTTCAATCCTTAGCCACTTTAACTATTTGCTATACGTCACTATATTCTAGAAAGATCATAACTATTTCACATGGTTTGAAGAATACTTTATCCCAAATGTGTTGAATCTTTTATGAAGTAGGAGCGAAGGGTAAATCAACCAATTCTGAACTAAACTTTTTGAAAATGTCACAAAGTCCTGTTCCACAACACTTTCTGGTAAACCATGTCATATTATTGCACATATGTTCACTTTGTTCATTTGTGCCTTGTTTAAGACAAGAGTTCAGAATTTCAGAATTAACTCATATGAGACCAAAAAGATTTCTGTCATTTTTGAGAACCCACACCCTTCTATACACTTACTAGCAGGTTGATTCTCCAGAAGGCTATATCCAATTATGAAGAGGAGCCAGACAAATTATGAAGTGGGTACAGTAATGTGTTTTCTTTCTAGGAGTGAGGTCCCAAATCTAATAAAAGGAGGACCTACCACTGCAATTTACCTTCTGAGCAACATTCACTGTCTACTTCAATTGAGAATAACCCTCAATGTTTATGATTATAAAGAAAGAAAGAGATTGAAAGCACAACAAAAACCACTACCCTCAGGAGCAACACTACGATCAAAACCAACAACCTTTATGGATCAGGGAGTACACAGTGATTCAAATTACTAGATATTGTGCAAAATCACAGAACTTTAATCAGGCAAATGTAAGAATCCCTCCAGCATATTTCCACAAACAACACTGCAATTGAAGGGAAAAACCTGAAAAATAGTGTCCACTTTCATCCT
Organism: Pleurodeles waltl; assembly: GCF_031143425.1. Classification (NCBI taxonomy): domain Eukaryota; kingdom Metazoa; phylum Chordata; class Amphibia; order Caudata; family Salamandridae; genus Pleurodeles; species Pleurodeles waltl. The sequence continues at coordinate 1,116,840,895 of NC_090445.1, forward strand.
GATAAAGGCTTCTTAAATAAAAAGCATTTACCATTACAACTAGACACAATACAAGGAAAATGAAGACTGATAGATCCAGTTGCCTCTGCATCCACATGTAAAAATAGACATGAATGTTAGAGCAGGACCAGACTCTACTGCCCTCTGATACTCTGAAAATGAACCCCATTCATGCAGAACAGTCTCATCTCTGATGTCAGTCACCCACATTAGTGTCTCTTTACAAAAATATATTGCAGATAAAAGTGGTACAACAACATTGTCTCGCAAATCTGATGCCCCACTCAGACGCTCAGTGCTGCTCACCTCAATGGGAAAGCCACGTTACCAACAAACCTGGGACCATAACAGTAAATCTTCTAATGAGGTTGAAAGGGAACAAGCGATAGCCATTGTTCAGCACAGACTGCCACCCTCCTACCTTCTATTGTCCAGTGGATCAAAATAGGCTAAATGATCAACACTCTCTCTTTTAACATTGTCCAGGCTCTTGCTGTTGATATGACATCCAAACACACTCTGAAAACCAACTAAAAATCCTATACCACTCCCTAGTGAAAAATACCTTGTTTTTGGAATGTTATGACATATACGATAATCCAATTACCTGTTGCCTTGTCAGATCACTACTTCATTATTCTTGATACTCTTTAAATGCCTTTGACAAGCTGTACACAAAGTATGAAAGTAAGGTCTGTTTGTGACTTAGAGAACACTAACCAAAACTTACTGAAGTCAGCAAGTATAGCTACAGATCGCCTTCCTCTACACTAATGCACCATTACAGTGACAAAATCAGCATAATTGCTTTACTGCACAACCCCTGAAAACAAACGAACTTTGGTTCAATGCCGAGATCAACCCTCAGAGAAAGACCCTATGTGCATATCATAGCAGATTGAGTAAACCAATAGTCCAGTACAAACTGATCTCTCTATGAAAGGTAATAAAAACCTATACCAACATCTAAACCAGACAAAATAAATATTATTTCAGCAAACAAATTAGAGAGTACATAAAAAGAACACAAGAATATTTTAGAATTATACAGGAACAATAACAAGACACAATGACTTTCTGTTGTAGTTCCAAATTGATGTGTTAGCCAATAATTTCTTTGATCAGAAGATCAGAGAGGACATTGACTGTCCAGCACACATTCCTTACCCTAATTACATTTCTCTAACTACAAAATCTACCTCTGCCACCTGGTCCTGTTACTATCCAATTATCAACAAACATTGACAAAGCCAATAGGTCTTGCCTATTTCAAGAGCTATTGGCTTTTCCAATGTGTTTAGCCATGTTGTACATCAGTGTGGGTACAGTTCAGCATGGCTAAAAGTTAGTGGGGTAGAGGAGAGTCACATGGAGGGTCCTAAAGTGGAATGTTGAAGACAAGAGTAGCATGTTGTAGAGTGGTGTGTCAGAGAGTGTTGTGTATTGGATGGCATTGTGTGGAGTCGCATAGAGTGGCATCCACTGGAGGGGAATAGAGTAGAGTGGACTGGTGTGGAGTGCACTGGCATAGAGTGTTTTAGAGTATAGTGGTATAGAGTGCAGTGGCATTGAGTGCAGTGGCATTGAATTAGTGGCATACAGTGCAGCATCGTAGAATACAGTGTCATATAGTGCAGTATCATAGAATGTAGTGGCATAGATTAGAGTGGTGCATAGTAGAGTGCAGCGGTGCAAAGTGGAGTAGCGCAGAGAAGAGTGGTGCAGAGTAGGGTGGCATAGAGTGCAGTAGCTTAGGGTGCAGTGGTGTAGAGTGGCATAGAGTAATGCAGAGTGGAGGGACGTAGAGTTGAGAGATGCAGAGGGCAGTGGTGCCGAGTAGAGTTGAGTGGCATAGCGTGCAGTGGTGTAGAGTGGTGCAGTGTAGAGTAGCATAGAGTGGTACAGAGTAGAATATATTACCATGTCACGCAGTGGCATAGTGTGGAGTGGCGTATGGTGGAGTAGCTTGGAGTGGAGTAGTGCAGAGTAGAGAGGCACAGATTTCAGTGGCAGAGAGTGCAGAATTGCTGAGTAGAGTGTCAGTGCAATGGAGTGGAGTGGCATAGACAGCAGTCGTGTAGGGACAGTGATGTAGAGTACAGTGATACAGAGTGCAGTTGTGTTGAGTGCGTTGGTGTAGAGTTCAGTGGTTAAGGGAAGAGTGGCGTAGAGTGCAGTGTCATAGAGTGGAGTAGCTCAGAGTGGAGTAGAGTGGCATAGAGTGCAGTGCAGTAGAGTAGACTATTTCAGAGTAGAGTGAAGTGGCAAAGTGCAGAGTGGTGCAGGGTAGAGTACAGTTGCGTAGAGGGACATAAGGTGTAACAGCAGAGAGTAAAGTGGTGTAGAGTGCAGTGGTGCAGAGTATATTAGAGTGGTGTACAATGATTGATGTATAGTGCAGATGCATAGAGTTGAGTGTTACAGAGTAAAGTGTAGTGGCATAGAGTGCAGTGGCGTAGAATGCAGTATTGCAGAGTGGCATAGAGTATAGTGATGTAGAGTGGAGTTGTGCAGAGTAGAGAGGCGTAGCATGAAGTGGCTTAGAGTGCAGTGGCATAGAGTGAATTGGTGTAGAGTGAAGTGGTATGGAGTGGTGGAAAGTGGAGTGGTGCAGAGTAAAGTGCAGTGGTGCAGAGTAGAGTGGAGTGGCATAAAGTGGAGTATTCATGGTGTGGTAGCACACTGCCATTTCAGACAACACATTTTCAATTGAAATGACCATTAAGTTTGCAAATACATAAAGTTTTACTATTAAAACTATACAGTGCACAGTTGAAAATGTGTGGAAATTGCATCACCCAGTTTAATGATTCATTTTGATCACATTAAAGTATTTGTTTCCAACTCACTTCAGAAGAAACAAAAAATGTGCTTCATTTGTATGTTCATAATTCTGACATATTCTGAAATACTTGCACAGTTCATTTAAATGTTGTTGTGTGCTAGAAAAAAACCTCTTTTCTACCCCCTGTATCCAGCAAGATTGTCACATTAATCCTCTCACCTTGAAGTCAGAGAAAGAAACGAAAACACGTGCCCTTGGAAGAAAGCTCCTGACATTTGACCTCAGCCTTTGAATGCACAGCAACTGTGACAAGATAAGAACAGGATTTAAGGGCCTCTTTACAAGGAGATCATGGAAGAATACAGTAAGCATGGTTTAGGCAACAGGAGGGACAAACTGAACCTGGAGAGTGTAAAGCAAGAAAGTCAGCAAATAGAAGGCCAGAAAATGCGAGTTACAAACCACAAAGCCAATGGTAATCAACGGGTGGAATGTATTCCTAGGTCAACTTTCTAAAGTCTCCAAGATGTCTGGTTGGCTGCGACCTAAAAATTGCATAAAGGTAGGCATCTCAAAAACCAAGCCCTCGCCCTATGCAAACCCTATACCACAGTTTTTTGCTAAGGCTCAGAAAGATGCTGTCCTGCTCTATGGCTGAAAATCATTCCCCATTTTCTTGCTCAAGGCTTTTCCGGTGATACCTTTCCTAAAACAAACCCAGCAGCCATGGAGACTACCGACCCATTCGAGAGTTACATTTATACCCAAACCACTAAAATGTATTTGCACATTGTCCATCTGCAAATTCATGCAAAATCTGAAGCATGTGTTATCTGTACAAACTCTGTTTTGACTACATATTTGCACTCACACCAGAGTTTGCACTGGGAGCGATGCAGGTGATGTGACAGGCTTAGGGCTCACCCACTTTTCACTGACAGGATGGATCTGCACCCAGCCTAGGCCTTCAGATTTTCCGTGATTCCTGACCTCAGGCCGGCCCTTATCAAGAGAAGACACAAAGCAGATAGAGGACAGTTATGTATTCTTCCTTCTTTGTTTAACAAAGTACACAAAAGATCGGTGCACATCAGTGGTTCCCAACCTTTTGACTTCTCTGGACCCCCACTTTATCATTACTGGAACTCAGGGACCCCCACTGAATCATTATTAGAAACCGGGGATCCCCCATTGAGTCATTACCGAAAGTTGGGGACCTAATCTGTAAATATTATTCAATTTTCTAAGCAGCTGCGGACCTCCAGAGAAGGCTCCGTGGACCCCCAGTGGTCCCTGGACCACAGGTTGGGAACCACCTGTGTACAGTATTGCCATCCTTGTAATGGTATTCAGAATGTAAACAACCACATTTCCCTTGACAGGCTGCTTAAAGCACGCACATTAATTCCGGAGAACCGAAGTCTGCTGACATCACCGACCCACTCCCTCCTCCTTCGAGCCAATGAAAGCTTACCCAGATTGCCTAGTACTTTAATATTCATGGTGGGTGAGGCTGCAACAGTCTGAAATTGCAGTTGTGCTTCCGCTTGCCCCTCCTTTTACAGCATGTCCCATCTACGATTGTTCTGCTGGCAGATAAAGTGCGCAGAAACGTTTGTGATGCACAGTTTGCACTACAAATGTGAGCAACATGTTTCTTGAATGGTGTCGTGTTCTTGTACACACCCCGGGAAATAATCCGTTCAACATTATGCCCATACACCACATCAAATATTAATATCTGGTGGTGTTCCGAACACATTATTAAATGTTTATGAGTGTGGTTGGTGTCTTATGCACAACGTGTCATATTTATATTGACATTTCGTTCTGTGAACTTAATTTAACATTTGTGTCTGTACAGGTGTTGTAGACTTTATCGCTGCATGTTGGCCGTATCCTATGTTCCAATCTATAGCCATGGAACCCTGTATACCTTATTTAATATTGATATTAGCATTACGTCATGCACATCCCGAGTTCTATTTATATTAGCCTGGTGTTATTTACACCTTATTTCAACATTTTGTTGGCAACGTTTTTTGAATACCCACTGTAATATTCATACCTAGGCCCCTGCAGCCCTTTAATATTTGTATCCTCCGCCGCATGCAATATTTTTCGCAGCATACAGCTTTCTTACTGGGTTGCCTCCAGTGAGAGACATTGTATACAGGTAAATATAGGTTGGCCATATGTAATATATATATGTATATGTTTTTTTCCTCCGTTGATGTAGAATCGCCATGTAGTTTATTTCAGCATAAACACACGTGTTTCGGCTTTCATGGGCCTCTATCACATGACCACCCCTGTGCATACACCCCAATTAAAAAGTGTTGACAGTGAAAGCGGACTGAGCAAAACTCCAAAACAAACTGCAATTGGTCGCCATATTGTATTTATAAGTATTCCATAGTGATATGAAAGCAACAGTATAATAATATGTACAGTACTGTTCACTCAAGTGTAAATCATTTTCAAATTTCACAAATAATATAATAAATTGCACAACAGTAGATATCCGGTGGAATATCATCCATCAAACAATGATGCCTTACTACCCATATAAATTGCCAATTCTATGTCAGGACCGGAGGCGAGGATTATGCATATCTTTCTTCACTCTTTATTTAACAGCAAGTTCAAAGTTCAACAGCTCCACGAAAGAACTACAACACCCATGAAGCAACGTTCCCATGGTAACCAATGTCGAATTGTCCCTCCTCCCGACTGTATGTATAACTATCCCTTGCCGTCCTCCTCCGCCATCTTTCTTCACTGCTCCAGTGTCAGTTAAGACTTGTAGCCCTTACTGCCTCTTGAGTATTTTTTGATATATGTGACATTGTCTGTTGAAGTTATTCTTGTGCCGGCATTTTGTATTGCAATTCATTTGCTTGTTGCTAAAGACGCTCAATGTGCGCAGTAGGCTTTTTATGCCAAAGTGCTGATTCAACAGCGTTTCTAGCGTTTTGAGTCACGGTGAGCACTCTATCGCTAGAAACTCAGTGTGACAGGGGTTTTTGAGTCCAGGCTCATTTCTTAACCCCTCCTACTCCCACAGAACACCACTTTGCGGTAGGCGAAACACTGCTTTGTGGTAAGACAGATTCTCTCTTGGGAACGGCGCAGGACTCAGGAGCATGTTCGGAGACCGTTATGTCCCTTGTTTTGCCTATTTGGCGACAGGAGCATGGTGGGGCTACCCTACCTATATTACAGGGTCTTTTTTCTGTCACAACTTATTCCTCTTGGGTCCTATGATGCAGTCCATTCAGGACCATGATTTCTTCCCCAACATGTCCCAAGTGGAGGGCCCTTCACCGTGCACTCTACCCCTGGGGGTAGTTGTTTTGCTTTCGCAGGCCATAGCCCAGGCCCTGGCCCCTATTGAAGAGCGTGTGGCACAACTGGCAGTTCAGGTGTCCAAGGGGACAGGCATGGTTGGGGGACAGGAGCTGGGCTAAAGACTGCAAATGTCATAGCTCCCAAGAAATCATGCAAGCGCGATGTTAGGTACCTAGAAGGCTTTGAGCGCCTAGACGATGCCTTTTGTAAGAGTGCGCGCGCGCTAAAGTGCCAACCCTTTCGGAAGGGATCTCAGCCTGGAGTGACTGGTGAAGAGGTTCACCACATATTGGACCCTGATCTGGGGTCACCCAAATGGGTCGAAGGGGACTCAGAGGGGGATTCCTCCTCTGCGGAGGAACATGACTCCGGTTGCCCCTGACGCCCGGGGGCCATCACACCAGATCCGCAGGTGGCAGGAGACTCTGTTTCATACATGTTTGAACCCAAGGGCATCTATCACCCTAGATCCTCGGAGTGGCGACTGGAGCAGAAGGTGACCGAATATGTGGCCAGCAAGATTCAACAACCTCTTGACAAGGAGGCTCGGGCCCGCCTAAAGGCCGAGTATCCGCGTCCTACTTTGCCAGGCAAAGTAGCGGTGACTCCGGACATAGATCTGAAAATGTGTACCTTTTTTGCAAAGTACACTAAGGACCCCAAGAAAGGTATTGACCGATCCTGGAGGGCTTGCTAGGACAAGCTGCTAACACAAATAATTCAGTTGGCCGAGTGTGCAAGACAGACGGACACCCCCCTGCCAATGGATGTCGTGGCCGGGTGGGCCCAGAGAGCAGTTTGCCTCCTGGTCAACGCTAACTGTGCCGTCTCGGTGGAGATGTGCCGTTCCTTACTTATTAAGATAGACCCCAAACTGGGGGAATTATCTAACTCAGAGGCAGGGGTGGTCGCCCAGGGTAACTTATTTGGCGACCCATTCGTCAAAGAACTGGGCAAATTTGTTGCCACCTTTTCGGCGCTGGACAAGGCACAATCTTCCATCAAGAAAATCTTAGCTGTGAATGTTTTTTTGGGGGGGGGTGAATGAGGCAGGGGTTGCTCCTCCGGCCGCCTCTCACAGCAAGGCCCCAGCTCCTACGGCTACAGTAATAATGGATGGCGAGATGGTTGTCAAGGTGCCTTCTTCCTCATCGTGGCAGAGGGAAAGGCAGAGCAGGCTGGAACGCTTGGGGAGGAGCAAACGCTCCAGGAGGCCCTACTGGTAAGGACTACCCTTTCTCCCCTCAAATTCTCAGAGGGAGATTGCATTTGTTCACACACAAATGGGCACTTATAACTTCTGATGCCTGGGTGTTATAGACAGTGACAGGTTTTCACATAGAGTTCTGGGGAACACCGGTCCAGGAGTGTCTCCAGAGACCCTTGGCATTTTCAGAAGCAGATTCCGCTCTGATAGACTTGGAAGTTCAGGTCTGTCTTCAAAAGGGGGCCATATGCAAGTCTGTTCTTCATCCCAGGGGTTTTGTGAGCAATCTCTTTCTGGTAGAGAAAAAGGACAAGGGCTTTCGCCCGGTTATCAACCTCAGAACATTCAACAAGTGGGTGGTCTATAGACACTTCAAAATGGAGGGCATTCATATGCCGAGGGATCTCCTATTACAGGGGGACTGGATGATTCATTTGGACCTCAAGGATGCTTACCTGACGGTCCCAATTTGTTCCACTCATCGCAGGTTTCTACAGTTTCTTTGGAGGGAACAGGTGTTCGAGTTCACGTCCCTCCATTTTGGCCTATCTTCGGCACCGTGGTGCTTCACCAAACTGCTCAAACCAGTGGTGGAATACCTTCGGTCCCGCGGGATTCGCCTGATCATTTACCTTGACGATATCCTCCTGATGGATCAATCCCAGGCGCAACTTCTATCCAATGCGACCACGACTATTGCACTCCTCCAGGATTTGGGGTTTGTGATAAACCAGCAGAAATCGGATCTCCTACCCTCGCAGTCGATGACTTTTCTGGGGTTTCTCATAGACTCCCAATCAGCATCTCTCAGCCTCCCGAGCTCGAAGATTTCCAAGATCAAGAAGGAACTGATGCAGGTCATGAGACATGACAGAATCTCACTCAGACAATTAGCAAGAGTAGTGGGACTTTTCTCATCCTCGATTCGGGCCATTTTTCCAGGCCCTCTTCACTACCGGGCGCATCATCTTTGACGCGGGCTAACTTATTTCGAGCTCATCTCTCTTACACAAGAGGCGAGAACGGAACTCCAATGATGGCTGGACCACATGGAGGCTTGGAACAGCATGGCCATTTTTGGTGCCTCGCCGGACCTCATCATAGAATTGGACGCCAGCCATCAGGGTTGGGGCGCCCGATGCAGGGACGTCTCGTTCGGTGGACGGTGGACCCCACAGGAACTCAGTCTGCACTTCACTTGTCTGGAGCTCCTGGCGGGATCCTTTGCTGTCAGGTCTCTGACTCGGGACAAAGTCTCCTGCGTTGTTCTTCTGAGGATGGACAATGTGTCCGCAGTGCAGCACAGAAATCGTCTAAGGGGCATGAGTTCGAGGGCCCTAGCGGAGTTGGCGAAGGACTTTTGGCATTTTTGTCTCCAGCCCCAGATTTCGGTGATGGTGGAGTACCTTCCGGGTTCCCAGAACACTCTGGCGGACTGGAACTCCAGGTTTCTGGGGGACTCCAGTGATTGGCAGCTACACAGAGCAGTTTTTCGGGCACTCATGGAACGCTGGGGTCCGTGTTCTGTGGATCTTTTTGCGTCCAGATGGAACGCCCAGTTACCGATATACTTTAGCTAGCGCCCAGACCCGGGAGCAGCAGCAGTGGATGCGTTCTTGCAGGACTGGGGGAGAGACCAGGGGCATGTGTTCCCCCCCTTTCCTTCTGATACCGAGGGTGTCGGCCCACGTACGTCGTCAGGGGGCTACTGTGGTACTGATAACCCCACTTTGGAGGTCAAAGGTGTGGTTTCCATCCCTGCTGGAGCTCTCTTGCGACTTCCCAATTCTTCTCCCGGACTCTCCATTAATTCTCCTGGACCCCGCAGGGCACTTGCACCCTCTGGTCCTTCAGGACCATCTCTCCTTGGTGGCTTGGAAGATTTCCAGGCTCACTGGAAGGACTGCCCACTTTCACAGGGTGCTGAAAAATTCATTATACAAGCATGGGCTCCGGGAACATGCACGCAGTACAGGTCCGCATGGAATCGCTGGGCTCGTTGGTGTTTGGAAAAACATATCGATCCCATGGGGGCTCAAGTTACGGATGTCATAAATTTTCTTGCAGAGCTAGTGGAGACTGGTTTATCTTATTGCTCCATAAATTCCTTTAGATCGGCGATTTCGGTGGGTCATCCCCCGCTGCATAATCAGCCAGTAGAAGAGCACCCTTGGGTGTACAAATTGCTTAAAGGTATCAGAATATCCAGACCTCCGGAGCCCAGGTATTCAGAATTATGGGACGTCAATCAGGTTCTGCGTCTCTTATCCTCGTGGCAGGATAAACAATACCTCTCTCGGAAGGAGTTGTCAGCTAAACTAGCTATATTACTATGCCTTATGTTGTGCAAAAGGGTGTTGGACGTCAGAGCCCTGGATGTCTCTGCAAGGGTTTTTCCCCAGAAGGGGTGACCTTCACTGTATCTAGGCGGACCAAGTGTAATACTAGGTCGGTAACCTATCCAGCTTTCCCTCACGCACCGAAATTGTGCGTGGTAAGATGTCTCAAAACATACGAGGAGGTGACGGACGAACTTCGGCCTTCTGGAGAACGACAATTGTTGATTTCGCTAAAGAAACCTTTTAAGGCAGTTTCCTCTCCTTCAAAAGCTAGGTGGATCAGATGGATTTTGATGGAAGAGGGCTTCAATGTGCAGGTATTTGGGGCACACTCCACTCGGGTGCTGTCGTCTCCAAGGCCATCCAAGTAGGCAGCCGGTTGGAAGACAACATGAATACCGCTGATAGGTCGTCGGAGTCTACGTTCAAAAAGTTCTGATTTAAACCTATTGATGAAGCAGCCTCTTTGGTGGTAAGTAAGCTTTAAACTTGCATAATCCTTGCCTCCAGTCCTGACATAGAATAAGAAATTTCCTAGCTAACGTGAAGGAAAGTTTCAATCCTATTAAGGACACCGAGGCGAGGATTATCCCACCATACACAAGGAATGTGTCTCCCACCCGGGAGCTATTTGGAAGTATCTTCTTTGGAGGTGGTATCTATTCTTATAGTGGATGTATGAGGGCTCTTGGTTTCATTTGTTGCTAGCTTGGTGATAGATTTCATATATTTAATGTGGTTTGAAAGGGAAATGCATTCCATTCAGTGTATGGTTATTTCAACTGTTTAGTTTCTTTGAAGAAGACTCGTTCATTTGCTTAATATGTGATGTTGCTCTCGTAGGATCAGAGGCAGCAGCAACCTAAGGATATCTTAACTTCCTACTGCATTGAAGTCGAGGGCGGACGATGACGGCAAGGGATATTTATAAATACAATCAGAAGAAGCGACGATTGGACATTGGTTACCATGGGAACGTTGCTTCATGAGTGTTGTAGTTCTTTCGTGGAGTTGTTGAACTTTGAACTTGCTGTTAAATAAAGAGTGAAGAAAGATATGCATAATCCTCCTCCGTGTCCTTAATAGAATTGAAACTTTCCTTCATGTTAGCTAGGAAATGTCTCATTCACACAAAATGATGTACTGGACAATCAACTCCAACGTCATAATTGCATATAGTTCTAATATCAGCACATATTAAGTATCAATAAATCCATAGTGGAATATTCTGCCGGTCCCACAGTAAAAAAATTGTGTTTGTGTTTTCAACAAAGCTATTATGCTAAATGTAACATATAGATCCACAATATTATATAATATAATGTGGAGTTAAGGATAGTAAATCTATACTTACCTGTATGCACTTCCCTTCATTATGTTTTCATTCTTGACACTTAGGCTTCAACAGCCCCACAATATTTTTTCCTCACTAATTTGACATCCAGTCCTTATTATCTAATAATAATTATTTGGGGATTTCGGCGGACTGGTTACTCTGTCACAAATGTAACAAATTTACTGTCCACCGTATTACAAATGCCCTTGGATATAATGCACTTGTAATACGGCGAATGAGATATCCTTCCTGTTTCTGAGGAGTAACCCCTCGACTGAGCTCTAAATCAGGCCCATAGTCTTTAAGGAAAGGTACTTGTCTACTTTCAGTTATTTCAGAGCATTAGGCGAGAACCAGGATGGGAGAGTTAGCGTCCCTTTGAGGGGGACGTGCGTTTCAGGAATGGTGTCCAAGTCCAAGTTCAATGTAAAAGTCTGGAGGACTGCAGGAGCATTAGAGGAGATTTCACTTAGACACTGAAAAGAGAGTGTCTGGTGCTCTGCCAGGGATGACAGTTGGTTCTGGATTCCCTGAAGAACATCTATTTGGCAGTGCTTGCTATTCTAGTGAAAGAAGGCTTAATTTTGGATGCCACTTAGAATTTAACAGACACCTGGTAGTCGTAGTTGAAGCTAATTGTTCCACAGGAACCTTATGAAAGTAAAACGGAAGGGGATGCTTGCTGCTTGCACAAAGCCCCACTGGTGGCAGATACTGATTTAAGAACAAACGAGAATTGTAGAATATCTAATGAAAATGAAGGAAGGTACACATAAGGAACTTTGGAGCTGCCATGAGCAAAGTTTACTAATGATATGGCATATGCGTAGTTTATGGGAGCAAAAGGCTTCTCTCGAGTTGGGAACAGAAGGAAGCTTGCGTTGATGTTTTGTCCGATTTCCTGAGATGGACCAGATAACCGTATGAAGTAACTCTGTTTTGAGTGGAGACTAGCAGTAACCCTCATATGATTTCCAGCCATATTACTGATTGATGGGGAAAACGTTTAAGCTTTGTTTGAACCGATTAATTAGTTGCCAGATCTTGAATCCATGTCTCCTCCCATGTTTTCTTCCAACTCTTCTGAGTTAAGGAATATGGAGCCAATAAATAAAAGATGATTATTGTTTTATTTATATTTAGAGTTCCGCATATTGAGGAGTTCAGTTCCCAATCTCCAGAGGTTCTATTGTAGTGTCCGAGCTTTTTCTGAATGTAGGGAATTGTTTCTGATGCGAAATAGAGAATTAAACAAAAATGATCTGCATATAAGCAATTATAGCTGCTTGGCCTGCTATATAACATGTTTCTCCCAATTGTATTTGATCCTTTGGGGGAAAATCTCAAAATCATCAGTAAAGTATTCCGATCCAATGTTACAAGCTAATTTAGCATTAGAGTTCTCCACTCAAAATATAGTTCCCAAACACTTTATGGGGACATTTTCAAGTGTACTGTGAAGCTCTTTTATGTCACTATGTCATTTTGGCAACAATGCTAACACTTAAAAATGCTTTAAAATGCACAACTTCCTCTTAATGTCCCCCAAACATTCTTGTCTGGGATTCAGAAATGTAGTCCCTCATTAAATTGTTGAAGCATGCCACACAAAAACGTCTGCTGAATCTGTCTCCATAAATTGTCAGGTTTCTCGGTCCATTAATGTCACATTCCGTTTGCTCCCTGCCTAATGCACTGGCACTTTTTTTCTAATTCATATATTCTTTTTCAGGAGAAATTGAAATAAATGAGAAGATATTTGTTTACCTTAAGGACTCCCTAAGATGGGACAGGAGCACAAACGGTGTTCCTCCTTGTGATAAGGGCAGGCATGTTCCTCTGTACTGAGCATGTAAGAGGAGCAGGGCGGAGGATGGGGAGGGGCAGTAAGTCCAGCACCACTTCTTATCTTTTAATAGAGGTTGTCACTAGCACCAGATTTTAGAGTGTAAGAGTGGCTTACCCTTCTTCTCAACCACCTCCTTCTCATTACTCGGGCCATAGCGCAATTGCCTCATACATGTATAAACCAATGCAAGTCTGCCAGTGGGGGTGTAGGGGTATATCTTGTACTATATACATCTGTATGATGATTCATTCTCTCCGGAATACTTTTTTCTGTAAGGTGTTCAAACCGCCTAGAAAACGCTGAATTCTTTTTTTTTTAACCATTCAACAGCTACAGTCCTAGTCGGAGCTTATTACACAATATAACCTATATTTGAGGTTGACATTCCCAAAAAATGTTGTTTCAGTGTTGCAAACACTGCACACATGTTTGCTCGTGGTGCTTCCTTGGTGCAGCTTCCTAAAAGTCTATCTGAAATGGATTATCCGCCTATAGAATAAAGAGAGACTGCTTCATACACCCACGAAGTAAACCTGTATGTGGATAACTCATACACACCTATGCAATGAATCTGTGAGATGACTGATAGAACCACAAAGTACATCTGTTTAAAAAAAAAATATATATATATCCAATAGAATTCATAACTCTTTATGGTGCTTCATATACTCATAATTTTAACTATGGCTGATGTATATGCCTGTGGTACAGATCTGTCTGAGGTGTCCTTTGTACATCCCAAGAACGTAATCTGTGGCCAGCGTGCTTCACAAATTCACTGAATAAATGTGTCTATAGAGGACATTAAGCATGTACAAAACACATCCGCCTTTTTTGGCGCATCATACACTCATATTCTTAATATGGATATGGGACTCTGCAAACAAATAGAAAAAATGCACTTCTACGTTGCTTCTTACAGACCCTTGATTGCTTCCTTTGTACACCTCACAGATTAAGGGCCTGATCACATGTCTGGCAGTCTGAGGACCTCCAGACTCGCGGTGACGGTCAGACCACGACACTTCAGGCAGTCTGACCACCACATTACAACCCTGGCGGTCACACCACTGTCTCCGCCGGGGTGACGGCGGATTGGAGTTGTAACCAGCCAAAGCAGAGCTGAACTCAGCACCGCCTGGCTGATTACAACCCCACTTTCCACCAGCCTTCCTGCCATGAGCAGGCTGACAGAAAGCCAGGGCATGGTGCCACAGGGGGGGACCCTGCACTGCCATGCCTATTGCATAGGCAGTGTACGGGCCCCCTGCCCAGCACCATCGGGAAACGCACTGCGTGGTAGACAGGGCGCATTTTGAGGGTGCTGGTGGTCCCCCTCTCTGCTACGGTATAAGACAGTCCTATATCGTAGCACTGTTTCCGCTGGACTAACCAGCGGGAATGCTCTATTGCAATGTTCCCACCAGTCCGACAGGTGGGAGCATTGTAATAGGGTTGGGGGGGGCACCACCAGTATGACGGTGACATCCTCCCTGCAGCATTGATGGTCGGCTGGTCCGACCACCAATGTTGTAATGAGGAGTGCTTTGTAAACCCACAGAATAAATCTTTCTTTATGGGTGCATCCCAAATTCATAGATTAAATCAGTCTTGGGGGAGTGTCAAAAATCCTGATATTAGATCAGTTTGTTGAGGTCTTCAAATATCCAGACAATGCATCTTTAGGGGGCTTCGTACATTTGCCGAGTGAATGTACATGTATGTTGTTTTACACATCTATAAAATAAACCGGTCTGTAAGATGTCATGCACACACAAAATAAATCTATATATAAATTGTATATTCCAACCAAAAACTCTCTCTCTCTCTGAAGTTCTTTATATTTCCTAAAATATTTTAACCAGGCTTAAAGAGAAAGTAATTAAACAAAAAATAGTTTTTTATATTGAATTTCATCTATGTTGTGCAAAACAACAAGCCAAGGGTTTCACAACATATGAATTCCTTCCTCAGGGCCACTCACTATAAACATTCTAAGAAACAAACAGATCCGGAGTTTACTACATGTCAGGATAACAATATATAAAAACAACCACATAAATACTTGAGCTTGCCAGTTAACCCCTTTGCAGCCAAGGATGTAAAGGTTAGCGCTCCCCCGATGAGCCTTGCCTCCACGCCCCCAGGGCAGGGGTGGAAAGGGAATCGCCTCCCCTTCCACCCTCGCCCCCAGTGAAGTCTGATGATGTCACCGCGCGATCAGCACTAACCTCTTCAGAGGCCGCCCCCACCGCGCTGCAAGTGTGGCTTCCAGTGCGATCGTAGAGAAATGCAAATGCATTTCTCTTCCGATCTTGGGGCTGGGGGTTGCACAGAGACATGAAAGGAAAGGCCTTTCCTTTCCTTTCATGTCTCTTTGAGCATTTTTGCTTCCCAATCGCAAAACGAAAAGGAAGCAGAAATGGCCAGCAGACACCAGGGATGATTTTTTTTGTTTTGTTTTTTGTAGGATTTATGCATAAGGGGGCAAGGGCCGCTCCCAGGGGAGGAATATATTATTCGGCCTTTTCTGCCCCCCGGGGGGAAGATCGGCCTAATTTAATTAGGCCGATCTGCCCCCAAGGGGGGCAGAAACCACTAGACACTAGGGATTTTTATATTTTTGTGTTAATTTCACACAAGGGGAGCGACCCCTTATGCAAGGGTCGTTCACCTGGGGGGTGGAATTTATTTTAGGCCAGATCGGCCTATGTTTATTAGGCCGATCTGCCCCTAAGAGGGGCAGAAACCACTAGACACCAGGGATTTTTATATTTTTGCATCAATTTCACGCAAGGGGAGTGACCCCTTAGGCAAGGGTCGTTCCCCTGGGGGGCAATTTATTTTAGGCCATTTCTGTCTCCCTTGGGGGAAGATCAGCCTATTTCTATTAGGCCGATCTGCCTCTAACGGCGGCAGAAACCACTAGACATCAGGGATTTTTATATTTTTACGTCAATTTCACGCAAGGGGAGCGACCCCTCAGGCATGGGTCATTCCCCTGGGGGGGAGATTTATTTTAGGCAATTTCTGCCCCCTTTGGGGTCAGATCGTCCTATGTTTAAAAGGCCGATCTGCCCCTAAGGGGGGCAGAAACCACTAGACACCAGGGATTTTAATATTTTTGCGTCAATTTCACGCAAGGGGAGTGACCCCTTAGGCAAGGCTCGTTCCCCTGGGGGGGGGGGGATTTATTTTAGGCCATTTCTGTCTCCCTTTGGGTCAGATCAGCCTATTTCTATTAGGCCGATCTGCCCCTAAGGGAGGCAGAAACCACTGGACACCAGGGATTTTTATATTTTTACGTCAATTTCACACAAGTGGAGCGACCCCTCAGGCAAGGGTCGTTCCCCTGGGGGTTTAATTTATTTTAGGCCATTTCTGCCCCCTTGGGGGGCAGATCGTCCTATGTTTATTAGGCCGATCTGCCCCCAGGGAGGGCAGACACCACTTAGGCACCAGGGATTGGTGTATGTGTGTGTTTTGTTTGGGGGGCAGCCCCTTGGGCAAAGGTCGCTCCCCATGGGGGCGCATTACTGTTGGTCATATCTGCCCCCCTGGGGGCAGATTGGCCTATTTTTGTAAGGGCCATCTGCCCCCAAGGGGGGCAGAAAGCCCACCAGAGACCAGGGAAGATTTTTTTTTTTTTAAAAGAGGGTGGGGGTATGCCTGTACCCCCACTCCCAAATAAATGGGGCCAAAGTTGTTCTGCCCACCGGTGGGCTGATGGAGCAATTACACCTGATCTACTCCCGGGGGGGGACAGAAAGCCTACTAGATGCCAGGGAATTAAAAAAAAAATAGTGGGGTGGTGGCTACCAACCAATATGGGCATGGTTTTGCCCCCACCCCAACTGAAGGGGGTAACAGTCTTTCAGCTCTCCCCCACACACTAAAACATCTTATCCCTCGGCAAGCAAGAGGACATTTGATTATTTGGGGTTTTGGTTTTACATTTGGGCCATGAGAGCATGTCTAACTCTCAAAATCGTCCCACTTGGAATGCTGAGGGCTGCACTTTTTGGACTTTGGGATGCTGCCATGTAGAAAAATCCACAAGACCTAGACACAGCTGAAAATTAAACATCTGGGTGAGTCCAGGGTGGTGTGCTTCACATGCACCCAGCACTATTTTCTTACCCACAATGCTCTGCAAACCTCCAACTCTTCTTGAAATCACACATTTTCCACACATTTTTGTGATGGAACCTTCCGTAATCTCCAGGAATCCACAAAATGTCTACCACCCTGTATTGTCACATCTATGCTGATAAAAATTCTGCCCCACTTGTCAGCCTATTTTCTTTTTCTCAAACTGCTCTTTGGACCCGATTTGGTTCCCCCTCAATTTCTATATGTTTTTGGCTCTTCCCTGTCACAGGCACTTGGCCCACTTACACAAGTGAGGTATCATTTTTACCGGCAGAATGAGGGGAACATTGGGTGTAGGAAATGTGTCCTGGTACGGTGATCCCACACATAAATGTGGAAAAAATGTGATGTTTTAGCTAAATTTGAGGTTTGCTGAGGATTTTGGGTAAGAAAACACTGGGGGATACACGCAAGTCACACCTCCCTGGACTCCCTTGGGTGTCTAGTTTTCAGAAATGTTTGAATTTGGTAGGTTTCCCTATATGGCTGCTGAGCCCAGGACCAAAAACGTAATGATGTGTCCACATAGTGTTATGGGGCATTTCCTTTCGCGGGCACTAGGCCTGCCCACACAAGTGAGGTACCATTTTATCAGGAGATGTGGGGGAATGCTGAGTGGAAGGAAATTTGTGATTCCTATCAGATTCCAGAACTTTCAGTCACCGAAAGATGAGGAAATGTTTTTCTTGCCAAAGTTTGAGTTGAGGTTTGCAAAGGATTCTGGGTAACAGAACCTGGTGAGAGCCCCACAAGTCACCCCATCTTGGATTCTCCTAGGTCTCTAGTTTTCAAATAAGCACAGGTTTGGGAGGTTTCCCTAGGGGTGGTTGAGCAAGAAGCCAAAATCCACAGCTAGGCACTTTGCAATAAACAGCTCTGGTTTTTTGGGGAAAATGTGATGTGTCCAGGTTGTGTTTTGGGGTGCACTAGGCCTATCCACACATGTGAGGTTCCATTTTTATCGGGAGACTTGGGGGAACGTTGGGTGGAAGGAAATTTGTGGCTTCTTTTAGATTCCAGAAAATTCTGTCACCGAAATGTGAGGAAAAAGTGTTTTTTTTGCCAAATCTTGAGGTTTGCAAAGGATTCTGGGTAGGCTAACCTGGTGAGAGCCCCACAAGTCACCCCATCTTTGATTCCCCGACCTGTCTAGTTTTGAAAATGCGCAGGTTTGGTAGGTTTCCTTTGGTTCTGGCTGAGCTAGAGGCCAAAATCCACAGTTAGGCACTTCGCAAAAAAACAGCTCTGTTTTCTTTGGGCAAATGTGATGTGACATCGCAAGAAAAAGTTACAGAGTAAAATGTGGAGGAAAATGGCTGTTTTTTTCACCTTAATTTCAATATTTCTTTATTTAAGCTGTTATTTTCTGTAGAAAAATCTTGTAGAATCTACACAAATGACCCCTTGGTGAATTCAGAATTTTGTCTACTTTTCGGAAATGTTTAGCTTTCCAGAATCCAGCATTGGTTTTACAACCACTTCTGTCTCTAACTGGAAGGAGGCTAAAGGCACATAATATAGTAAAAATGTGTTATCTCCCAGTAAAATGCCATAATTGTGTTGAAAATGGGGTTTTCTGATTCAAGTCTGCCTGTTCCTGAAAGCTGGGAAGATGGTGATTTTAGCACCACAAACCCTTTGTGGATGCCATTTTCAGGGAAAATACAAACAAGCCTTCTTTTTCAGCCTTTTTTCCCCATTTAAAAAAAAAAAAGAACTTTTGCTGTTTTTTTGCTAATTTCTTGGTCTCCTCCAGGGGAATCCACAAACTCCGGGTACCGCTAGAATCCCTAGGATGTTGGAAAAAAAGGGCAGAAATTTGGTGTGGGTAGCTTATGTGGACAAAATGTTATGAGGGCCTAAGCACGAACTGCCCCAAATAGCCTAAAAAAGGCCTGGCACCTGAGGGGGAAAAGGCTTGGCAGTGAAGGGGTTAAAGAGAACATTACCTTATTTTCCTCATTCTCTTATATTCATCCTTTCAGTGATGTATATAAGATAATGTTTTTTCAGCTGAGCATTCGATACACAAAACATGCTCTATCTGAAAATCCAATAAACTGGCATTGTCTTTTTGGACAGGTGAATTAATCAATTCTCATATCTCGATCGGCACACTGAGTAAGATTTCCACCTACACTAGCTCTGAAGGTATGCAGTTGGGAATGCCATTGGACAAGGATCTCTTCTTCACCTATTGAGTGAACTCACACACCAAGAATGCAGTCCACCACCTATGTCTGGTATGAGGTATTGCTTGTTAATTTCCCCCGAAAAGATAAACATGCCTCAGCACTTGTGTTTATACACCTGTCTAATGTGACTGTACAAAAGTCTTCCTTAAAAGACTGTCTCCCCAAGAAGAGAGTTGACAAAGTACAAACAGTGCAGAATCATGTCAATCAGGTCATGCGCGAGCATAGACTGAACAATCATATCAGGTCACTCTTATGACTCTTTTATGCCCCCCACTCAAGGGGAAGGCACATAGCAAAACCTTTTGTGTAGTGCACAGATCCCAGCATGGTGATTATTTGGCTACCTCTCCAAAGTCTTTTTCTGATGTCATCCTGGGAGGTGATTGAGAACTTTGCTAAATCTATTTGCTACATGCCATTGACAGGCATAAAAGATCTGATGGAAAATGTCTCCATGTCTACGTTTCAGTCCTGTTTAAACCACAATTAGATGTTAATTTCTCTGCATTTGCTTTTAGTGTTGAGTTCTTTTTTTTTGCTTTCTCATATTGAAATTGTTATCTTTTCTTGCAGGATATTATTATTGGAGCCTGATTTATGTTTTGGCGGAGCAGATTACTCTGTCACAAATGTGACAGATTTCCCATCCGCTGTATTACGATCCTATGATATCTTATAGAGATCACAATAAGGCTGACAGGATATCCGTCACGTTTGTGACAGAGTATTCCCTCAGCCAATATCTAAATCAGGCCCTTGGTTTTCAGTTTTGATATCTTTCCTTTTTCCCCTTCCGTCCCCTACTATTCCCCCAAAAATTTAGAAAATGTTAAACAGCTTTTCTTCTTATCGACAATTTTGTTTGTTTATTGTATTCTTCTTCCATTTGTATGGTTATTGTTACTCTATTTTGCCATTGTTCTTTCTCAATAAAGCTGATGTACCTGAAAAAAAAATCCGTCCTGTTGAACTAGGTAGAAATGATCCTGTCTTGGCATTCTTTACTTTGGCAGTCCTGCACATTCATCCATCAGATGCCTATGACTGTCCATAGTTTCCTGTGGACCAACTCAAGGGCTGTTCTACCAAAAACGTTTCTACAAGGCTCTATTCTATGAATTGGTCGTTGGACTATTTCCTGTATTTTTGAGTCTTTGGTTTTCACACCATGCCCTGAAAGTGCATCTGCAGATCACCTACAAATGCTTCAAAGGCTTTTTTCTTGCCTCTGTGCTTGTGGCCACACGAGGCAACAGATCTGCAGCTAAAGCACTTCAAAAAAAAAAAAAACACAATAAATATATTCATCTTATCAATAAATATATGTGCTTGTGCTTAATACTCCCTCTCTAACATGTCTGGGGTTTTACTCCACGACTCCTTCTCAGAAAAATGTTACAGAGTTCTATGTCTATGGTTCTTATAACACCTTATCAACATGTGGTGTATGGTGTTAGAAACATAGGTGTGGTATCTTTCTTAGGGCCTTTTAAACGTCCCTTTATGGTGTTTGCAAAGCCTTCCGAAATGTGTCTGTAGAATATTTGGAAGAACCTCAAAAATACATCTGCAAGATGTGCATGGCCTTCTCAGAAACGTATATATATAGAGTTTTTAAAACTAACTCCTGAAAATATCGTCAGTATTTTCATGGCACCCTCAGATATTGTATGCAGCAGTTTCGAAATGGTCTCAGAATTCTAAGCAACATATAGACATCACCTTTATCAGTACATCCATGCTGTATTTGCATTGCCTTCTTAACAGTACACATCTTTTTAAAAAAATATGTCCTCAGAAACCCATCTTTATGGGCTTAAAGTACCTTCCAAGTGTATCTTTGGGATGTTTACATAAAATGAGAACTTTTGCAGTAATTTGTTCACAGCATGCCCAGAAATGTAGCTGCAGGATGTTTACAGGACTATTAGATATATGTATGTAGAAGGTGAAGAATGTCATCACATAATGAAGTCATAGGCAGTTTAGAGCATTCGCTGAAATGTAGTGTGTTCAACAGTGCCACAAGTAATCTGTCTGTATGACGTTAACAGCTCCCTTAGAAACAAATGTGTAAGATATTTGTAGTGTTCTCTGAAATACATATATAAGGTATTTGATACATCTTCAGGGATGTTTATGGCAGGTGCGTACAGCATACTTAGAAATGTATTTTGACAGCATTTCCAACGTCATCTCAAATGTATCTAGTAGTTGGTTAAAGTGTTCTCTGAAATGTATATTTTTGGTATTTCAGATATACTCAGATTAGTGGTATCAAATATTCATGTAGTTTAAAATGTTATCAATACAATCCTTATAAAACAAAAAACAAGCACACATATTTTTCACAGATGCAGACCTACATCAGAATATAAATATTAAAACAAACAATTAATGGCATTTAAAAAATAAAGATAGAAAAGCTAAGATCCCTGCTAAGTAGGAAAAGGGAACACTTGCTTCTATAACTTTTAAAAATATGTGGGGGATGGGGGCTTGTTATAGATTTTCACTGTGAGCTTTCCTAATATCTTCCACTCTCTCGCAGTGGCTTGTCCATTGATCAAATTCATTTTCATTTAGCCTTTAATTTTATAATAGACAATTCATGCATCTGCAGGTAGTTATTACAAAACTCCAAAAAATCACTATAACAAATCATTAAATATATTGCCTTCCAGGAAGCGTTGGTGCATATCTTCCAGCAAATCAAGCACTAACAATCTCGTTGATTTCTGGGTGAATTTTCAATAGTTCCATCTTCTGTAGGTATGACGATCTATCTGCCTTTCAGTTGTTTTCTTATTATATTCAGGGTAACATTTAAACATCTGGCCATAGCAAAGATCTGAAAACTCACATAGTCAGTGTCTTACCTAAGTCGAAGGGTCTCATTTAACAATAGCTCACCATCCCACCAAACCATCAGATGATCTGCCCTTCCCATCCCTTGAAGAGGACTGACCGCCACTTGCCTGACAGGGAACACTCTGCTTCAGTGCATCCACCACTGCAGCTGATGCACAGGCAAGAGAGAAGATTGCTGAGTGGGAGCCGTGATTTTTTGGGCTGAGTCAGCAAACTTGTTTGCTTTATTTAGACTTCCAAAGTTTGTTTTAGTAAAACAAAAATGAAAGCCTCCGATGTGCAGGCACCCTAAATACTGGGACTACTACTGGCTGTTTTCCTTGCCAAAAATGACCTGCTCACGTGACTGTTCCGGGCAGGGGATCACAGTAACTGTTGGCCTGCCCTAGATAAGATACATACACGTCAACATTTTAGAAGAGGAAAGTAGGAGATTTAAAAAAAAAAATTGGGAAAATGTAATTCCCCCAATGACTTCTATTGAGGCAGAGGCAATTTCAGATGGGAGACATTCAAAATAAACAATTTTTTGCTTAAAGAATTGGGAGTCTCTAGCATCAATCAGGTCTATTGGCACGTATGAGGATAGGATAACTTTCAATGTCAAATGGTTGCTCAGTGGCAGACAGGCTGCTTAGTTAAATGTTTTGCTAGTGGAGTCAGCTCAGGCTCTGTCTGTTGGCCCTGTGGTTCCACCAGCTCTAAATAGGATAGAGAACAGTTTGTGTGCCTGTAAAAGGACAAATTTATGATGGGGTTCTGTTCTACCAAATTGTAAATGAGTCCCTAACCCAGTGGTACTAAGACTTGCAGCAGAGAGATATGCTTGAGTTCCTTTTTTAAAAACAAAATGCTAATCAAGCAACATTTTTTTTTACATCTGGGTTTTGTTTCTATAGTCTTCTATAGTCAATTTAGCTTAGTGTATAAGCAGGGCTGCCCTGCTCATAGAACAAGCTGAAATTACTACAGAAACTAAGCCCAGAATAAGACAAAACGATGTTGCAAGAGTACATATTGTGCTCTTTTAGTTATGGGCTTCTTCTAGTTATGGGCTTTGTTTCTAAAGCCAGTTCAGCTTGTACGGTCATCAAGGCTGCCTTGCTCATAGGTGAAAGCTTAGCTGAGTGGACTGTGGAAGTTCATAAAAAAGGAATTGGAATTGTGATCATGAGTACAAAGGGGCAGAACCAGTGAGTGTGGGGAAGGGATCAGAGAGGTTCCTAAAAAAACAAAATATTCTGTTACTATATTGTTGGTCTTTAAGCTATGGGTAAGTGAATTTAAAAGGCCATGCGCACACCTGAAATGAAAAGTTAGTGCAAGCTTAATTAATATATGAAAATACGTTGTTTTGGTAGGATAGGTCAGTTGGTTAATTCAATCACTACAGACATCAAATATCTATGTGTATAACAAGATGGTCATTGACTCGAATCCGGTTGGTGCACTGGGGGAAAGTTTATATTTACAGTGCTATTCAGTTCCCATCCTGTGAAATTAAGCACTGTGAATATGCAAGTCATTGGGTTCAAAAATGTATTAGACACAGTAAAATATAGAGTACACAATTAAAAAAATGTATAGATTAGACAGAGTATAAGATAGGCCGCTGCAAAATCTGCAGAACACATTTAAAAGAGAGCACGTTCTAGTATCCTTTACAAAAGGTGTTTTTCCTCTCCCCATAATACCCCACTACTCCCCATCCCATCTCGCTAGGGATAGGGTGACATTAGTGCAGCCTTGAGCACGCCCCAGATTGTATCTTTTGGCCCCGAGAAAATGTTTGTGAGTAACAATGCCCTAACCCCTTCACACATACAGGATTGTAAACATAGCTATTCAGAATATAATACTGTAATTTCTGGTTTCATGTGAAGTGCTCAGTGTCCCATTCGTCTAGGTATATACTATGTAAATAACTTTAATAAATACAGAAATCAACGAATATCTATTGATAAATTAATTCAGAGTGGAATATTTCTAATGTTGGCGCCTGACTTACCTTCAAGACATTTTTTAACAAATTTTGAGACGGATTCAACTGCCTGCAATCGAACATCTGCAAGGAGCATCTCGATCCTCTCAGATGCATAAGTGGAATCACCCCACTCCCAGTCTGGGATTCACAAAACCTGTGTGTAGGGGCTGAGTGCCTGTTATAATAAGGGCTTTGCAGCCTACCCTTCCTGCACACGAAAGCAATGGATGTGATTGCTACTTTAATATGCATATATTTACAAGAGCTGCGGGGGGGGGGGGAGGGGGGGCGATGGAGACAGAGTTCCACCCACTGCAGCATTGTCCCCTGTACCAACTTTGCTGTGAGACAGTATGTCAATATGTAGCTGACGTTCTTTTTAGATACATTTTAAATAAAGCCCTTCTGTATGGAACGATTGTTTTCCGGCTTCTCTGCATTGTGTCTTGTTGCATGGCAATCTTGCATCATGTACTAAATTGGTTCCGGGAAAGGGAGGTCAGGAAGGCCACACGCTAATGCAGAGCCTTAGTGAATTAAGCATGTGCTGATTGAGCATCTTCCAGAGTTCACACAATTGTGCCTTGTGAATTTGGTTATGCATCTAATTAACTTTTTTCTTTTTGTGCTCATGCAAATTATAAAATAACATTTGTGAATCACACCCTTTGAGTACACATCTACAAGTCTGTTACTTAATTGCATCTAATCTGCAGATTTTAGCAGCAGAAATAAATCCTGGGCGGCCTCAAATACTCCTCTCACAAATTACTCTCCAAAAACATTAGTAATGTACTATGAGGGCTCAGTTTATTGGTCTCTTGCTGATTTAACAATCCCTTCCAAGAATTATTAGCAAACTACAGTGCTAGATACATAATTTATTTCATTCCTTCCAAGGAGCAAGCGTTGGTTTACCTGTATCATCTGCTCTTTGTAACAATTGTTTTGTTTTTTTCAATATTTGTTTCCATTTAATAGAAAAAACCCATCAGTTACTATTCTTGTTCCTGAAATATTTCTCTTTCATCCTCATTAGTGAAGGATAGAATTAAAATTATCCTCTTTTATAAACTCTTGAGTTTTTTTGTTCAGGTGTAATGCCAATAGCATTTATATCCTGGGAGTTTTAAGTACATTCTCAGAAACGCACCTGTAGCATTTCACAAAAACCTCACAATTGTAGGTATATGGTGTTTACACCATTGTCAAAAATATGTCATGTGCGACACAGGGACGTAGCTTGGTCAGTGTGATTGGGGTTTGTTAGCTTCAGATTTCCCTACAATAACACTGGCACATGATGTTATAAATACATTATACAACAAGCGGGGGCCTGAGAGGGGCTTAAGAGACAGTGAAAAGGGAGAGGAATGTGGATTGGTAGGTGAACTAAGTGAGAGAAACGTATCATTTTGTGAGATAACCAACATTTTCAAAGAGAGAGAGAGGGAGACAGTGTGTGTGCGTTTTTGTCTGAGCGTTTAAAAATTCCTGCTGAAATCCTACAGACACCCCATCATACCCGACTGAAAGCACCTGCACCCAACTATTTATCACAAAATACATTTATTAAGGGGGTTGTGCACCCCCTCTCCCAATCTACGCCTCTGGTGTGAAAATGAAAGCTCTTTATCAAGTGCTCTTTTTTTCTGCATACACATAGTACCTGATATGTGTGTAGTTGGTGTGCTTAGAAAATGCTCAGTTTTCAGACCATCTGATTTCATTTGATGTAATAATGTTTGTTTGATTTATGTAAATTATATTTTTGGATTCTGGATGTCTGGTATTTTGCAATATAGGCAATTGAGGGCCATCTTAACAGGCCACAAACTGCATGTCCTTTCTCCTATAACTGAAAATGAAGCTTGTGTTTAAATTGAATATTTGACCCCATAATAAGACAGTTTTTAAGTGTGTATTTTGCACCGCTACATCACTAAAATTTAGAAACTAGGTAACCTGTTAAATATTACTATGTTGCCTGCCAGGCCAGTCCTTCTTCTCCTGTAGTTCTTCCTTGTTGGAATCTAGTAGGGATTTGAGGTGTGGGTGCAGCTCTGCCACATTTATCCTTGCTCCTGGGTGAAAATTAGGGGGTCCTTCTTCTCCGATCAGATGCAGGGGCTTTCCCCCTGTGATTACCACTTCCTGGGAAGTGTGGCAAAAATTTATCCCATGGAGCAACATTCCTCAAAAATCCATTATGGCTGAAACTGATTTTTGGAGGTTGCATCTGGCTGAGCCCACCCACTGGTGTGGCTAAAAATCTTAAACACACCCTTCTCCTGCCCTCTCCTAATCTAATCAGGACTGCACCTAATAGTCTGGGTTTGCAGGATGTGAGGGAGGTGCTGGGTTGCTCCAAATGTCCTTCCCTGCCTTTGAAGACCAGTTTGGCAGCCCTCCCCCTTCCTGCCTCTCCATCTGCTAAGGGAAATCTCCTCCCACAGGCACATTCATTTGTGTTGTTCAGCCCAAGCTACTTCACCCCTCATCAAGGCAGCCTGGCCAGGCTGCCAGAGGCTGACCAATCAGAGCAGAGCACTACAGGGCTGAAGTTAGCAACTTTTTAGGTAGAGTTTAAAACTCTTTACCTGAACAAGTTATATTAAATCCAACAATTGTAACTTGTGGGATTTATTATAACAATTAGTTTGATACCAAACTTGAGGTGTCCAATACTTAAGGGGAGTTTATAAATTAAAATAAATTCACCCCATTCTAGCCTGTGGAGGCCATTCACTACAATGAGGGAAAAACAATGTTGCTGTTTTACCTCACCAGGGCTTATAAAACTATTTCTCTAAGGCCCCGCTAATAGTTACATGGCACCCAACCCTAGGGTCAAAAAGGGCACACCTTAATGGTGACATATTTAAAAATAAGGTAGTTTAAGGCTTTGGCCGTACTTTTAATTCCAAAGTCGAATATTCATGAAACTTTAATTTAAAAGCAGCCAGGAAGGCAGGCTTGCATTTAAAATGACACTGGGCACCTCAGCAGTGTACCTATGGGTACACCATCCATGCTGGGGGTCACTAAACCTACATGCCCTACCATATACTAGGGACTTATAGGAAGGTTGACATAGCCAATTATAATTAGCCTAATTTGCATAATTATTTTTTATACAGAGCACAGGCCCTGGGACTCGTTAGCAGTACCCAGGGCACCATCAGAGGCAGGAAAACCCCAGAAAAAAAGTGAAAAATGAGGGCAAAAAGTCAGGGGGCCTCTGCAATTACCCCTGTTTTCTCACACTTGTCAGTAGTAAACGTGACATCGAAGAGATGTCCCAGTCACAGCAGAAATGTCCTTGGCATGAGCTGAAGGACAAATAGACCTGAGCAGTGGAAGGTTTCACCTACCTTCTGGAGGTAGAAGTGGGATCACTATCAGTTGAATTATGAAAGAGATGGGATGAGTTTGGGGAAATAATCTGTCCACACTATTGGTTTATTGTGGTACAAAGGACTCCTGATGGAGGAACTGGTTCGCATTATGGTATGTGTTAGGTAGAAATACTGCAAGAACAGTCATTGAATTTGCTTAGGGTTTGTGGCAATCAGAATCTGTGTTTATCTTTTAAAAACTGCTGCCAGAAATCTCTGGCTCGGACAGCTGATTGAGTCAAAGAAGAGAAGATTTTAATACTTCCTGTTGAAAAAATCCTATCTGCTTGGTACAGGACTGTGGGCAGAATTGTCTCCAGCGTTATCTAGAATCTCCAGGACTGGACCACTGCTCCAAGGACTAAGTTGCTGACCAAACGCAGAAAGGGGTCAATACCCTGTCCTATTGAAAACCCTTGCCTATTGGACTACCTCTCCTCAAGTGGAGGAGTGATGAATGTAATAGAGACAGAGGGGGCTCTGCCTACCTGAAGGGAAACCAGGAGTCCAATGGAACCTAGGTATTTCTTTTAGCCAAGACTTTTAAAATATCTCCAGTGTATCTGGAGGGTAGAGAATGTAATGCAGACTAAGCAAATTTGAGCTGCTTTGGTAGAAATCCTTTGACTATTTGCATCTCAAAGTGTTGCTGCGGGCGTAAACTGCATTTGTGTGAAACCTGCCTCCAACTGTGAACCATGGACTGCTGCCCAAGAATTCAGTTTTAAATGCTTTGACATATTCCTTCAAAATACTGTCTCAGGCAACACAAGTGAAAACACATATGCTCTCACTTTTAATAAAACTGGTTCCCTCATAAATAAAATCCTCATGCGGGTCTTGGTTTCTTTCTGTGCCACAAATGAATGCAATGCTCCCCCCTAAGGGCCCTAGGGACTGTATTTGAGAACCATATCTAGCATAGTTCTTTCGTTTTGTTTGCAATAACCGATTTTTGTTTCAATAAATATTTCAATAACTTTTTGCCATGAAGTGTGAATATTAGTTCATTATTCCTGCATTTTCGGGCATTTCTCTAAATAAATATGGATTTATCTTAAAGCCATCTGTTTTGAATATTTTACTTTATTTATTTATTTAACAGTTTTGTTCTTTTGGTCAGTTGTCACATGTGCCTTGCTTGCATTTCTTTAATAGAGGCTTTCCAATTACAGCTACCTACCAGAGGTGACGTAGGTATTCTTAAGGGAAAACAGTTTTTATAGCAAGAGCCGGGTTGATTACGTTATCTGGAAGCTCTGTGACAGCTCCCACTAATATCATGACTTCTCCGCTCCAGCTTCATAATTCAGTTTCCAACAGCACTGAACATGAGGATTAATCTAATATATATTCTGATGATAGGTCGTCTAGACTTCCATCCATACTTCTTTTATGGACTGTTTCAGCTTGTTCCAGGTCAGTCTTCATCTAAAAGCAGTTTTATATCTATTGCCCACCTCTTCTCTTAAGACTCTCTCTTTCCCAAATTCTACTTCAAAATCACATCTGAGTGGTCTGCCTGATGATCGGTGTTGAACTTATCTCTTCTGATATTTTGTCAACAAGACCCAGGGGTGCCTTTATGCAACTCCCTTAATACCTAGATTTCTCTGCCCTGATTCTTACTCGACACACATTGATGTGATGAATGGGCACACCAAATTGACGATGGCGCATGGTGCGCTAATTGGTGGATCTGCATCTACTGTACCACTGAGAGTTTTGGACTTTGGGAATGTGATTTTTTTTTCCCCATTAATGCACTTTTTTCCTTAGGACTTGCTCAAGGTATTACTGAACAAGAATCATATAGGTAAAAACCCTTTGGATACACAATTAGAGCCAAAGTTGTTATCTGGATTCAAGCATAATGTGGAGTTTGTATCCTTATCTGGATTAACACTGACTAGGAATGAGGATTTTATTATTAACACTTTTGGCTTCAAATACAGATACCAGTGTAAAACAAATATCTCTATAGTTAGCTGGTTCTAGCCAACCTTTCCCATTGTCAACATATCATTTTAACATAGGACGTGGAGGAGGCAATTTACCAGTTTATCCATCTCTGGTCTTGCTTAATTGATTGCTTCTAAGTCAGTCGGGTGTCTTGTAATATGGAAATGTTGAATTTCATTCCCTTTATGTTATGGCCTGATTTATTTTCCAGACCAGTAACATTCCGTGACAACCACCATGATACCGGTCTTTGAAAGTTGTTTTATTGATGTAATCTATAGAGTGTAGGCTAGAGGCTTCATGACTATAGGGATCAAAGAAAATGTAGGATGAGAATAAAGAAAATAACTGGGTAAAAAGCCAGTTCTTTAAATATTTTTGGCAATACTTAGAGAGGAGATAGTTATGAGCTCGAGTGGGAAAGCATTCTAGTCCTTTGCAGCCAAAATAGCGAAGCTGCATCCCATAACACAACTCCAATGAATCTGTAAATTTCAAGCAAGGTAGAATAAAAAGAGCACAAAGCTCTGATAGGATGGTAAGGCCTTAGCTGCGCCCGGGTAAACCTGAGGGCTTCCCCAAACACTAATGTGTGGGTGATACATGTAGCCATGAAGGTGAGGTTTTCCTTTACTGGAGCCACTGTATAGGTTTTAGAAGAGGATGAAGGGCTACTGAATCCTGGGGTCACCATCTGTTTTTGAATATCTACTTTGGAACTTCATCTTTCTCTTTTTCTTTTCGTTCATCTCTTATGGGACCAGTCCTTACCTTGGAAGGATGTGGACTCCCTTGCGCTGATACCTCCTATCCATGCAGTACCACACCATTTTGCCACCTATCTCATGTATTTTTTAACCCAATATTTTGTAACCCAATATTGTTAGCAGTTGAGTCAACGTGGCACATTCCAGATACTAAAGTATGGGTATAGTATATTACCCAGTAGCGAAGAAGAGTGTGGCTTGGGATAGTGCTCACCAAAATGACATCCTGCGACCTAGGGGTGTCATTTGAGTGATCGGATAAACCATCAACACTGTAAAACAAGCATGTGGGAGTGCAGTCTATAATTTTGTAGATAGCTTTCTTCAAGAGTATTGATGACACAGCAGATAGGATCTTTCCAGGAGGCACCTATCCCATCCTCCCCCAAGGTGCAAAGAAGAGTTACAGCTTAAATAACCATAACTTGCGGTGGCCCAACTGCCAATGTTTTTTCAGATGAATTAGTCCTTTGGCTTAATCAGAGTTCAATTGTTTCATTTGAAAAAGCCCTGCACACAAGCAGAGAGAAAAACTGAGATTAGAAGCAGAAACCTTGTATTTCTCCACTGGAGAGGTAAGAAATAAGTACATTTACAACTGATTTGGAACCTTTTGGGCTGCAGTAGTTTTAGAAGTGCAGTTAGTTAATAGGAATAGATTTACTGTTTTGTGTGTGAGTGCATGTACCTACCTAAACTCTCCTTAGTCCTCCCTAAACCCCTCCTTACTCCTCCCTTAGCCCTACCTGTATGGTCATAAGTATTTCCTATTTTAGAGCCACGCCCTCCTGTCCCTCCTGCATTCACGACTAAAACATTACTAAAATGTATAGATACATGTGCAGAGATATCTGCAGTTGGAGTGTAGATCTCTGCTCAGAAAAGATGGAAGAGGTTGAGGTAGAAACCTTTGCACATAGGTATCTGAGTAGCTTTTTGTAGTATGTGAGTATTACTATTGCAGTACTACTGAACATACTACAAAATGCACTTTGTGAATACACATCACATTGTGTCTAGATATGTTTACAAAAATATCTTTCCATCTAGCGTAAGTTTTCTATTATGAATCCCAATGAGATGATATTTTTCGTAGACAATATTTAGGACATACTATTTCTTTTAGGCAATATTTTGGTGACAGTATTCGGGTATGGTACCTCCTCAATATCTCTTGGGATGTGGTTGCAATATGAGTTGTCTGTTCCAGTGACTATTTTTCTTGTTCTATAATCTTTTCATTTCTGTCATTGATAGATGCTCTGTACACTATCAAAGAGGGGCAGAGATAGAAAGGCAAATGTCTTGGCAAGCTCTGGAAGCATGAGCTCCTTAGGGATTTGAAACACCGCCTTGGAGGTGGAAGGGGCCTGTTGTATTCTACCAGTGTAGTGTTACTTTTTGACATAACAGGTGCAAAGCTAATAGATTTTGTGGAGTACCTATAAAACAGTTTGAGCTTCAGGGTTATGGTGCATTTTGAAATGTTCATTTTTCCTGCAGGATTGCCACTCAGTGGTTTCATGCCAGCTTTTTGCCCGAGGTGATGACCGGAATTTGTGTGTGCAGGACAGTCCTTAGCTAACTATTCGCCATAGCCAAAATTACACTATGGACAATTATTGCAAACATGGCCAATAAGCCATAATTGATAAAATTCCAGCATTTAATATTTGGTCCTCTCTTAAAAGCATTTTTCAAGCCATAAACATTCCCTGTCTTTGCAGGGCATTTTGCAAAGATGTTTTCGTGGGCTATAAGTGAACCTGCAACTTTGTTATGTATTCCGTAAACTTCTGTGTTTGTGTGAACCAAAACATTTTTTAAGCAAAGCATATAATTGTTGACAAATAGAGTCACATAAAATAGATAGCTAAAAATACATGATAGATAGACTAGAGTTTAAATACATGCTCCTAGGGCAGTCGGGGATTCAGTGGTTTGTCAGGCCTAAGCCTGTCCCAGGGTCTGCATATGAGTGGATACATAGTTACTCTGACCTCTTCAGACCCTAAACTACACACGGGATTATCAAGTACCCAAGGGAAGGGACATATTAGTTCGGGTCCTATCACTGACTGCCTTTTCCAGCCCTTGGTTGGTCGTAGCCTGTTTTCCTGAACTCCGGTTTCTGAATGTGTTCACACATGCTCTTGTCTTCTAAAGATGCCCACTTATCTAGGTCTGGATCTACAGAGCTGCTTGGTATCATGCAGAAGGGTGGTTTGTAATGTGAAACTGCGTGCTCTTCTACAGAGTGCACAGCTTTTGTATTCATTGATCATGTAAGACTGAGGCTTTGGCACATGGCCAAGTGACCTCCTGCTCCTCGTGTACTCATTCTATCCAAATATGTTTTCCTGTGCAGAGAACTCATATCTTGAGTCACCTCACATGGTCTCTACCTGATTTTTTGTGTTGCTAACCAACATAGTGCTAGACTCTGTTGGGGTTACACAAAACGGTGTACTCTTTTTTCACAGTTAACTACCATTCCCATGACTAAGCCATTGTATGACTAATACTTGATGGTAGCTGAATAAAAGTTGTCTCCTGTAGGACGTTTCACAACTGAGCTCCGTGGTAGTATGAGGTGTGTATAATGAATGCTTGGATTTATGAGATGGCTGCTGATAATAATGGGGTTGTATATATGTAGTGCCTATGGTTGTAGGGTGTTGCATAGAGCTTAGAAGTAGTAAGAGTTGCAAACGCCCAGTTCTCCCCGGTCTACCTATCCCCTACCCCCCACAGAAACCTTTCCAAAGCCAAGTAGTTGGAAATCATTTCGACCATAAAGTTAAATGTTTTTTTGTGTTCATCTTCTCTTGGACCAAGTCAGTTTCAGCAGGTCAGCCTATGGTCTGAGACAGACTACACCGGAAAGATATATTGTGACCCAGGGGAGGGCAAAAGCTATGATCATATACAAAGAGATGGGCTGACTGCCATCTTCTAAGTAATCTGGCCTGACCTGCTGCAGAATCAATAAACGGCAACATGCTCTCAGTGGGCAGTGGTGACCCGGATCCCAATACACAACTTCAAAGTGACAATTTGCTTTGATATCAAAGTGCTATGTAGCTGAGGCGTAAATTAATAAAATGCTTTGGATTGGCCCTGCAGGCGGAAGAAGCTCTACACCTTAAGAAAGACTTCCCTTAAAATTCGTGAAAATGTGGTGGCCCTGGCCAGATGTCCGAGAGTATGACTAAACCCAGAAGAGCTTAAGGTGGTATGAGATGATAACTGCTGCAGTTATAGCGGCGAGGTCACCCGGACTGGGCAATAGCCAGGACCCAGATTTCCAAATCCGCAATGTAAAAGGAGGAGGGAGTGCCCCATGCCTGTCAGCACCTCTTAGACTGATATCAATCGTAATTTGTTCTGTCTCATACTGGGTGTACTCTGAGATTGCCAACTTGAACGACTGATTTATGTATTTATTTGTGTATTATCAAAACAATATTTTTTTTAAAAAAGGTTCAGTTTTGAGCCAAAAGGATCAAATCACATTGACCTAAAAGGTCACTGAAGTTATTCGCCGATTGGAGGATTTAAAATAACAATTTTAATATCATGACCATGCTTCTAGGCTCCAGGGCACTGTAAAAAACACGACTGCCTGTAGTACGATGAACACATTTCTCCATGTCAGACTGCACTTCCAAAACTTGACACTGTTTGCAGCAGGACTCATTTGGCTCCTTCTGCCTTCATTAGATATGTGATGTCTTATATTTGATTACCATTTCCAAGCATGTATGTTATTGTAGTCTATTGTATTGATAGTGATAAAGAGCTCTCCATAATCCTTGCAAGGACTAAAGCGAGTTTATGCGTAGTCGATTTCATTACTTATATAGCACTTTATACACCGAGAGGTTGTGAAACACCCTGATTACCATTAGATGCCTGGGCACCCTTCTGAGTACATGGTCAAAAAGGTGTTGTTCTACTTAGGTCTGTAAGGTTTATATTGAGTGATGTTCTTTAGGTTTCAACAACTTGGTGGAAGTGCGGTGTGGCTAATGTCACTGCACATAAGCTTGGAGTGGAGCAGGGAGTGTGAGAATGGATATGTAGGTACTTATTAACTTTGAGGCACAAAATATCAAAAGCACATTTATCAAAAAGTCAGACAGCGCATCGAAATGCAGCAAGTCAGCTTGCTGTGCTTCGTAACAGGGAAGGGCAGGAATGATACATATCTAACATTATACAGCACATTTCTGCCTTTTCCCAGTGCTGGCACTCAACCTGCTGCTTAGCTCCAATGCAGGCACACTTGCACCATGCTGCAAGCATTCCTGCTTTGTCAGCAGGATGGTTTATGTGGAGGAAGAGGCACTTTTCTGCACAAAAACAATCCCCTGAGGCGTTTTCCTCTTTCTATTCCTGCTGCAAAATGCAACATGCATAGCAAGATGAAAAACGAGGAGAAATAAACATATTTCTCTTCCTTATACACCACCTGGGGAGGTGTAGCAGTGTTGGCTAGGCAAAAATGCAACACCTCCCCAGGTTTACCACCTATGGTAAATCTAGGAATGTGTCAAAATCCATGGATGTTGCGTGGGAACACCCGTGCCCCACCAATGAAAAGCCTTATTGGGGCAGAGTATTGAAACACAGTGATCTGCACAGCATTGCAGTACTCTGGATTTATCAAGCCACTCAGGGCCACACAAGGTAGCCTTGCTTGGCTTGACAAATTGCACTTTAGGGTTGTGTCACGATTGCAACCAGTTATGTGGTGCAAAAGTGATGCAACCCTTTAATAAATCTGCCCCAAAATGTTGAATCTGTCAGTGATGCAAATCAGTTGGGTCCATTAGGGTATATAAGGACCACTCAGTAGCATCGAAAGCCCAACTAATAGGTGTACTGCTAAGTCATCAAGGGTGTGCCATGTTGAAGCCACCAAGAGTGAAAGATAACCAGCTTATAAAAAGTGCTGGTAAGCTACCACGGGTATGCTACAGGAGTCCGTCCAGGAGTGACATATAAAGATTCTCCTTTTTCAGCTAGTTAGAAGAACCTATCTCTACACAGATTTATCCTCCTTTTTCAGTACATGCCTATTAAAAGTGAATTATCCTAGTGATATATAAGTGCCTGCTAAACCACATGTTCTAGTGCTATATAAAAAACATTAAATAATTAATAGCCTAACCTTTGAAATTATTTTTATATAAGGGCTTTTTGTACATATTTTATCAACACCTACTAGGTGCTCATTGTAGGCTGGGCAGACTTAGGTGCATGGATACCAGAGGACTAGAATCTCCGATCCTGGTCTGACTCCCTGCCCCAAAACATACAAGTAGATGTTTTGCCCCCAAAATGGGAGATAACCATCTGGACCCAGAAACACTGCATCATTTCCCACTGAGTTTTCCCCAATTATATGAAAAAATCTGCTTACGTCAGATAGAAGATGCCTTTGAGATAGACTGAGGGGGGAGAAGCTCAATGGGTCAGGGCAGGGTTAGGTAGAACCAGCGCAGCATTGTTTGCCTATCACCCCTTCCCCTCATTATACAGACAAAGGACCCGCCATGGGCCAGGCACAACTACTTCCCACGCACCAAACAGAGGTCCGGTGCCTCCATTGTAAGTGAGCCAGTTCCTGCAGGATTTACCACCAATCCAGGCATTATCTCCCTTGGTATATTCCTCCAGATTTTCATGGCAAACCTGAGGGTATGATTCCTCTCTAAGTCGTAATGATGGCCCAATGGTATTCAATTTAACTGCCACAAAGAACAGAAAGCTTGGTTGGTTCTGCCTAGATCCAACTTATGACCTAACTGTTACACCTGATGTCAACAACTAGAGCTAGGCTCAAAAGCCATGTTGATGTCCTCTCTGTACAGCCTGTTTATGATAATAACAAGAAGAAGAAGTTGTTTTTGCATTGCACTTCTGCTGTTTCTCAGTGTTGCAAATGGCGGATGTTACTTTTACCCAGTTTAATGTTGCTTATTTTTTGGTCATTGAAAGATGTGGCACAAAGTTGGCCTTGCCTATATTTGAACGTTGAGCTGCAGATCCCCACATTCAGTAAGCAAGCATTTATCTCACTGTGCCATCTGGACAGATCTAGCAGGCGTTCTCTAATGTGCCATCGCTGATTCACTGTAGTGAGGCAGAGGTTCAGTGCTCTGTTTTAGTAAACCTTTACCACGTCACCCAACACAGTTCTGCCGTGCGCGAAGTCCAATTAACACTCCGCCTCCTATATTTGTCAAGCACTTTCATGGCCAAGAATAATTAAACCAAAATACGCCTAGAATTTCACACAGCAATAAACAGCACTCATCTGCCACAAACAGTCCTGTA
Organism: Pleurodeles waltl; assembly: GCF_031143425.1. Taxonomy (NCBI): domain Eukaryota; kingdom Metazoa; phylum Chordata; class Amphibia; order Caudata; family Salamandridae; genus Pleurodeles; species Pleurodeles waltl. The sequence continues at coordinate 1,116,877,439 of NC_090445.1, forward strand.
TTATGTTTCTAACTAAACGGAGGTGTACACACGTTTTAACAAGCAGTTCGGTCGGAAATGCCTAACTGTGTGGAATTGAGATTATGTAACAAACGCATCCTCATAAAGGCATCGTGTAATCATTGGTGTAAAAAAATAAATACATATTAAAATGCCCCTAGAAAGGTAGAGTGTGGAGTGTGTGATGTCAGTGTTAAGTGATCAGCCATGGTGTTGTCAAGTACTTCCTGCCTATGTCACATTGTGTTTGACACCTGAGCCATTCTCACTTTTTTAGCCAAATAGCGCTTTGCATGCTGGGATTTTAGGCCCAGGTTTATAATAGAAGTGAAACCACAAAAAGTCCCACAAAGAGTAGCGCCATTGGATAAAATGCCAGGACTGGCAAAAGGTATCAAGCAGTGCTTAAATTGTAAACACATACGTTCAAGGGCCCTTATCAGGAGGCCAATGCAGCTTGCCCCACATATTGGCTCTACCAGCTCTGCCATTAGCAATGCTGACACAACTGCTAACTTTCATACATCTAAAGTGTGACTTTTTAGAGTAATGCAAGCCCCCAAACCTACGAGGATGGGTCGGTCGGCCAGGGTTAGTTATTTTTTTAAGTATATTAGTTAATGAACAGCTTGTATTGTGCTACAGACCATGGAGATCCGGCCAGTGATCAGGGTGAATTACCTTGGCTTGCTTCAGAGCCAATGACAAAATTGTTGCAGCATTGCCTCAAGAGTGGTGGTGGCAACTTCTCGTATTTTCTGCCTACTCTTTCTGTGCCCAATCCATGTGACTTGTCTTTACATTGTTCTTCTCCCCTACCTTCCCTTTATTTGTTTCCACAAACTTCATTTCTCTATTTACAGTTCCATGTCCTTTTCTACTTTTATATGTACAGTTAATCTCTTCATTCCCCTAGTGTATTTTTTCTCTCTTCTCTTTGTATTTTTTTCTTTACTATGGTCAATATTTAAATGTATTGTAATTCAGTTTATATAGTGCCCATACCCTAGCTTCAGACTGACCTATGAGGCAATATGACAGTGCCCGAAGGGCCCGTCTGACAGGTCAGTGCACGAGCTGGTTTTGTGGCTGCATGTGGGCTGGTTATGTGGCATGGTGATCTGGTTTGTGGCTATGTGTGGGCCAGTGTTGTGAACATCTCTTTATAATCACTTAGATACAGCAGCAGTCTGCAGGTGGTGATAGTTTGCATTGGATTAATAGAACAACCCTGGCTGGCCTTCTCACGTGTTATGGAAGGAGGTGCACAATGTCATATTGGGTCTGCCACACCAACGAGTGCCTTTTCAGTTTGGAAATAAATAAACTTCCAGACAATCACCCATGGCTACTGCGCACACACACATTTTACAAGATCCCTCCTTACAACGCTTTCCTTCCCCTAGATACGTAGACGTTAGATGGACCAGTGAATGCCCATTGCCCAATCCCAATGAAGTGCCATAAGCAGCAAACTGGTAGCTTGAGGTTAATGGGTGGGGCCAGTGGGCAATATGCTATAATTGCTTGCCTGTGCAGTCTGAACTCTACAGAGGTATTAGAACAGAAGTGCAGAATCCCTGAAAGTACATAATGAGGGCACCTTACATAATGTCCAAGGAGCTGCTAAGTCAGACAGGCTAAAAGGTTGTTGCCTCCTAATATGTATGTTCTTAATTTCATAACCAAAGTGTTTAAATGTTTGGAAAATATACAACCTAGCATTTAGTGGAAGACAAACCTCCCTGAGGTCTTTATCACCACTTTGACACCTACATTATTGCATCAGTCCCTTCACTGGGCTCTTTAGCAATTCAGTGACCCAACTGCAAAGAATCCAGACCATCCTACTCCTCTCCTGTTGAGCCTGAAACAATGTGACCTCATCACACCAGCACTGAAGGCCCACCACTGACTTCCAGTGAAAGAATATGCAAATTCAGTATTCATCTGCCTTAGTTGTTTGCACCCTCCCACCATATGTCTAATGTATTCCAATTTTAACTTCCTGTCTCCCTGCAAAGGTTAGAGGAAATTCACAGGAATTTTATGCTGAAGGCTCATCCAGGATGAACTCTTTACCTCCTTCTGCAAATGGAATATGCTTTTCTACAAGCACATTTCTGATAGCTCCTACCATGCTTGCTCTTTTCCTTTTCCTCAGTTCTGATGGCCAGGTGTTCAATTAGTTTCATCCATTCATCCCACAACCTCTTCATCAAGGCTTTATAACATTTCTATCTGCAGACATGGTTGATGGTTTCCTTCAGTTCATAATATCACTACAAGAGAAATTTTTCAGAACTTAATCAATTTTTTATCTTGTGTGTACCTGACCTGACCTGGCTCATTGATGCTAGAGCAAGGTTTATTGCAATATCTTACAAAACAAAAAAAATAATAAATAAGGGGGGGTGAACTAAAATACCACTATAACACTGAGACCAACCAAAAGAGATAGGCTGTTGAGGCACAACTTATGGTGTTTAGTGCTGAAACGAGAGTGAAAGATCTAATAAAATCAAGGTACAGCTTATGCCTTGGTACACTCGAATGAGTTGGCCTTCCCCCATATTTACCAGTTTTAAGCCTTGCCCCTGAGACTTCTGAAATCCCAATCATTGTGAAAGGCCATTTGATTTCAGGTTTGAGGATAGTTGATAAATTACTACTGTTTCAGATGACTTTGTGACAAAATATAAACCTGAAATAAGTTGGTAGTTTGAAATATTGTCTAGGGTTCTCTAAAGGTGTTTTTACACAATGGGTGATGAGGGCCTTTTGAGGTCTTGATTTCGCAGAATGGAGGGGGGGGATTCACAGTTCTGAGGATGAATGGCAGCAGTGTAGTCAGACCTAGGCTTTGGCTTACAAACATCCCGTGATATGGAGGATGTTTTGAAAGGCGTTAATATTTATTAAATAATCGGTGGCTGACAGTAAATCATTAATAGTGGTAGAGTGAGCAGGTACATTTGAGTTAGGCCGTCACACCAGGGAGCGGTGGAAGTAATATTGTCTTTTAAATCAGTGATTTTTCAGCTGGGGAAGGCCCAGAGGTTTTCACGTAGCTCAATTGAGGGTCCAATAAGGCTTCTTATTAGACTATAAGTTACTCTCTCCTTACGGGTATGAATAAGTTCCTTGGCTGAATTATCCACCACAGTATTCTGGACTCCATGGATTCTTTTTTTTAGTTCTGGCACAAGGTGAGTTGCAGCTCCTAGACTTAACTTTGCAAAAGGCTTGACAAGAAAGTAGATTTGATTTATTCCAATGCCTTTCCAGTACTCTGCCTTGATGATTCAGCTGGTGAAGTAATTTGAGCACTATTTATTAGTTTTTATGAGATTAAACTTGTGTGTGTACAACAGGACAAGGGTATCTTATACACAAGAGTGTTTTGTCAGGATGTACTAGGATTTCCATAGGTGTCTCCAAAGCATGCAATTGGAAGATCAGAGTTTACTATTCTTTGGAAGACAATGTTCTGCTTCTAAAGACAGTCATTTTTACAGAGCATATTTTCTTGAAAAGTTAATAAAACTATGATCTTACCAGGATAACTCCGGGGACCAGATAAGGAGCTCATTTATTGTGAAAAATAAGTTGCAGTAGTAACCTAATGAGTGAGGTGGGACGTGTATGCTTTGGAAAAAGCCAAGAGTGTACATCTTGCATGATATGTCCATTGTACAAGTTGCAAGTATCAGCTGCCCAGCTGTTCAGTAATTCGCAGACTATGCTAGTCTTTAGCTGTAATTGGACACTTCAATGGTATCGAAATAATCAGCCATAGCAAGGGTGCAACGAGCCCTATCGAAAGGAAGCATTAACCACCACAGGACAATGACTGAACACTAAATATTACCACCTGTCACTCGAATGCCTTGACCCTCGCCTCCACCCCTATCTTCAATGCCTCCTTTCTCTTCTATGCTATATTCTCTCCCCTTCGTCCTGGTCCTTACTCTGCCTCTCTTTCCCCTTGTCTTGTGTCTCTGCTCTCCTGTCTGCTGTACATCCATTTTGGATAGTAAAAGTGATTTGTCCACTGACCAGTAAGGGGAAAGAAAGACGAGGACAGGTCAAAAGCTCCACTGCCAACTCTCTCTTTGTGGGTAACATGGGAGGGATGTTCATTACTTTGATGTGTCAATACCACACAAATGGAAGGGGGTCTTCAGAAGCCACAGTAGGGGTACTCCTAAATGCCCCTAGTAAATGGGGAATGAGGGAGGGGAGACATGTTGAAATCATATAATTACAAGTACACAAAAGGAGAGCACTGGGAGTGTTGCTAACCCACACCGCCTCCCAAAAGAAATCTATATAATCACTAAAGGTGTGGGGTAGTAGGAACTGAGGGTAGGACTAGGTCAGTCTTCATTCAGTGCCTGGTATTAGTTAGGTCGCTTTAAATCCTAAGGCGGAGAAATTGTGGTTGGAAAATGTCCAAGCAAGGGGGTGCTGTGTTGTCCTACAGGGGGAGGGGGGATTTCCCTTACAGACTAGGTGGTCTCACACGCATAATAGTGTCTTGCTTCATCATTTGACCACCTAGCCCCACCCAAGTAAGATGATACTACTTGGGCGGACTCAACCTCTTGGTTAAAAGAACCAGAGGGAGTGCTGAAATTAAACTGACTGGATAGTTACATAGATCCAGAAGGGGTGAATAATAAAATTACCAAACATGTCACCAGTAGCTACTGCTAGTTTTAATGATGGTGCATGCTGGTAAGACTAAGAACAAGGGGGAGAGGCTCGTTAGAGAATAATGTCTCTTGGAGTCTAAAAAGAAATACGTATGACCAACATGTTTCTGCCCTCACTAGGTGCTGGTAGGTCAGGGGCATTCGTCAGGGTCGGAGCACACGCAATAAGTGGGGTGCTCAAAGTGAATAATGTATGGCCTACCTGAACAAGTAGTTCATGGAGGGGTAGGTCTGTGATAGATAATAAATAAATAAACCACAATTAATTCAAAAATGAAAAGGATATATTCAGAGTGAAAAAAAGTGGCAAACCACTGCACACAACACAGCAATAGGTGAAAAAAGTAAACGGCACTCACACACGCATGCAAATGTGACTTACCCCGGGGTTGGGGGCAATTTGCCTCTGGTCTGGCTAGTGCCGGGGTGGGGTTTTCCCTTGTAGTCACACTCTGAGGAGATTAAGGGTTTAGCAAGGAAGAAGGAAAGAGACAGAAATAGAATGAGGGCGCACAAAGCGCTAAGGAACGTAGGATACCAAGGGAGGGAAGTAAAGAAAGGTAAAGGGACCAAGCTTGAGACCAAGGGAAGAAAAAAAGAAAAAAAGAGATGGAAAAAAAAAAGAAAAAAGGTGGAAGCCAGGCCAAGGGGGAGCTAAAAGCTACCAGAGTAAGGGAAAACAGAGAAAAAAAGAGAAGAATCCAAGGGGCCAGGGAGGCCCACACTTACCACTCCAAAGAGAATACCATGGGGGGTACCTACATACCGGAGCCAGGCCGCTCTGGTACTGACTGGAGGGCTGGTCTGATATTTATGTAGACCAACAGCCAATCGGTATGAGGCTGGGGAGGCTGGGGGCGGAATCCAATTAAGAAGAATATCCGGTGTGTCGGGCGTATTGGTATGGAAACGTCCCGACTCGTGGAGGGTATTACTGCCAAGCCCAAAAACCAGCCACGCCCACTCGGGGGCTGTGCCGGTATGGGAGCCTGGGGGGGCCCTGCAAGGCCCTGGTGAGGCGCGATAGCCCGTGGTTTTCCCCGGGACCTCTGGGGGACAGATTCCCGCGGGGTGGAACGCGCCGGGAGATGATGCAGTACAGCAGGGCGCTTCCTCCGCGGCGCGGCTGGCGAGCGCGGGGAGCGTCCTGCAATGACGCGTCGCGGTTAGCGCGGCGCGTCACTCAAGCCCACGGGACTCTGGGTGATTGAGTCCCGTGGGAAGAGCCTGGTCGTCCGGGTGGGACGACCATGTGGAGGTGAAGAAGTGGGGGGCGGAGGGGGGAAAAAAAGGGTTTGGGGAAGGTGAAGACAAGGGCAAGCACAAAAGGAAGGAAGAAGAAAGTGAAAAGACGAAAACAGACCAACAGAGGGAGAAGGGAAAGGGCAGACAAGACACTAGGAATAAGCAAATAGAGGGGGGGGGGGGAAGAGGCAGAGGGGAGGGAAACAAAAGAGAGCTACAAAGGAGGGGCAAGAAGGGGGGAGCAAGGAACAAGGGAAAAGCAAGAAGGAAAAAAGAAAAGAAAAAAAAAAAAAGGGGGAGAAGGCAGGACAAAAGCAAGAAAAAAGAAACGGCAGAACGGAGATAAGGACAACGCAAAAGAGGGAAAAAGGGGAAAAGGGCAGAGAAACAAAAGGAATGGGCAAAGAGGGGGGTTGTGGGGGGTGGGGGGAAAGGGGGAAGGAAACTGAAGTGATGTGTGCAGATGAGGGAAAAGGGGAACAGAAAAAGGTGTAAGAAGGGGAGAGCAACAATAGCTTGGATAGCAGGGGTAAGGGACACTACTCTGGTGGGTAGGATTACTACACAGGTCAAAAACAACAAGGATGGTAGGTAGTGAATCCCACAGTGGGGCATATCAGGGCCCGAGGAATGCGGGATCATCAACAAAGTTATCTGCTACAATTTATGTGCTTAGAGGGGATCCCATAGGGGGAAGGAACCATGTTGGTATCTGGTCATCAGCTTAAAGCTGACCACTGGATATTGTCATTCAATCCTATAGTGTCCGTTCGCAGCCTCCATATCCACCTCTGTTCATATAGTAAGAGTTTGTGTTTGGCATGGGTTGTTGTGGATTTTAGTTGGTCCAATACCACCCATTGCATGTGATCGGGATGGTGATTACTGGAGATATAGGGCCTGATTCTAACTTTGGAGGACGGTGTTAAACCGTCCCAAAAGTGGCGGATATACCACCTACCGTATTACGAGTTCCATAGGATATAATGGACTCGTAATACGGTAGGTGGTATATCCGCCACTTTTGGGACGGTTTAACACCGTCCTCCAAAGTTAGAATCAGGCCCATAGTGCTCTGTGAGTCTTGTGGCATCTCTTTTGCAGCGGATGGTCCTCCTATGCTCGCAAATGCGTGTGCCCACTCTTCTTGTCGTCATCCCAATGTATCTCTTGTCACAGGGGCATGTGATCATATACACCACATTTTTGCTGTTACAGTTTGTTAATTGTCTAAGTTCCCAGGGTGTTTGTAGTCCCAAGTCAAGTGTGAAGGTTTTCTTGGTAAATGCGCAAACACTGCAGCTGCCGCATGGAAAGTGTCCTTTAGGGGGAGGAAGGTCCCAGAGGGTCTTTTGCCTACTTGTGGTGGGGTTTACCCGTGGGCGGGTATGTACGATCATATCCCGGATACTTTTAGCCTTTCTGTAGGCATTCATTGGGATCTGGAAGGGGAGACCCCCAGAAGTGAGGATTTTCCAGTCTTCATTTATAATCTTTTTGATCAAATTGGACGCTGGGTTGAACGTGGTCACACAGATCAATGGGTCTCCCTTACTGGTTCTGCTGCTCGGGTGCAGTAGAGTCTCCCTAGGGCTCACAAGGGCATGTTTGTCGGCTCTCCTCAGTAGGTGGTCCGGGTATCCTCTTGCTCGAAGTTTGTTAGTGAGTTGTTGAGCATGCTTTTTGTAGTCTGTTAGTTCGGTACAATTCCGCCGAAGGCGGAGATACTGACCCACTGGGAGGTTTTCCCTGAGGGAGCGTGGATGGAAGCTCTGAAACTGAAGGAGAGTGTTTCGATCAGTAGGTTTGTAATATACTTCTGTTACAAGGGAGCCATTTCTCTCAGTTATTAGTAGGTCAAGAAAGGAGACCGCCGGGTCACCCAGCTTGGCTGTAAATCTTAGAAAGGGATTCAGGGTGTTTAGCCAAGTGATGAAGATGGTTGCTTCTTCCCTTGTGCCTCTCCAGATAATCAGGATATCATCGATGTATCTTTTCCATAGCCTGATATGGTTGACATATGGGTTCTCTTCAGTGGGGACCATTTCTTTCTCGAAGTGATCCACATATAGGCATGCCAGGCTCAGTGCGAAAGTACTCCCCATCGAGGTACCCTGGATCTGTAAAAAGAAGTTCTTATCGAACTCAAAGAAATTTCTGGTAAGAGCCAGATGGGCTAGGTCCAGGATAAATTCTGGGGGGGTGATGTAGTTCCAGACACCCCTATTTAGTAGGTCACTGACCACTTCTAGAGTTGCCTCCTGTGGAATATTGGTGTATAATGACTCCACATCCAGTGTCATGAGATGTTCTTTGTTTTTGTCAAATTCTAGGGTGTTTATAAGGGAGAGCACATCTGTTGTGTCTTTGAGGTACGTGGGAATTTGTTTCATGAATGGTTGGAGGAACCAGTCGCAGAATTGGGACAATGGTTCCAGCATAGAACCAATCCCGGAGACTATTGGTCTTCCCGGGGGTGGATGCTTATTCTTGTGAATTTTGGGCAGAATATAAAAGTACGGAGTTTTTGGGTCGGGTTGGGTGAGGAAGGCGGCCTCATGTTTAGTGATCCAACCGTTATTCATACCCTTGTCAATCAGGAAAGTGATCTCTTCCCTGACCTCTTCTGTCGGGTCCCTTGATAGTCTCTCATAGTGATGGTCATTGTTTAGTAGGCGTAGGCATTCAGTATTATACATCACTGTGGGCATTATCACTATGGCCCCGCCTTTGTTGGCTGGTTTGATAGTGATGGAAGAGTCATTGCTAAGATTGTGGAGGGCTGTGAGTTCTTCGGTGCTGATGTTGTGGAAGATCTCCCTCTGTGTGTTCTGTAGATCGTCGATCCTCCTGCTCACTGATTTTTCAAATGCCAAGACTTCGGGTAGCATAAGGTGAGAGGTGGGAGTGAACTTGGATTTGGGACGTAGCCCAGTGTTCTTTTCCCATTCCGTGTTGGGTTCGGGGTTCTGGAGAAAGAAGGTTCTCAACCTGATCTTACGAAAGAACTCTGCTAGTTCTATCCTTAGTTTAAAGACGTCAAGTTTTAAAGACCTAGTCCTACCCTCAGTTCCTACTACCCAACCCCTTTAGTGATTATATAGAAATCATATAATTACCTGCAGTGCCATCCTTGCAGTACTGTTGCCCTGTGCCAGATAGCCCAAGTCAGTGAACTCACTTACTGCTGCTTTGTACATTTTCTGGTATTTGGTGACTACTAAACATGTAGCCGTGCTCTAGGAGGTGCTGTAGCCAACAGCCTGTCCACTTTCTCCTACTTCCCTTCCAGCCTGCACAATATTTTTGAGGATCGATTCCCCCAAAACTATGCTTTTCAGTCTCCAGTTCATAACGTCTCCCTAGCTGCTCCGCCCCAGACTGCATAATCTCCCAGTCATTTTTCATGGGACTTTCCATAGAGACAGCAATGACTTCTTCTGATCTGTCCTGAGTTGAACGGTCAGCATCTGGTCCATATGTAGTCAGTGAAACAACATACTTCACAAAATTACACCTGGTACAAGTTAATCCCCCACTCCAATTGCTGACATATATTTTAAAATGAGGTGATAGTAACCAGACTAATTCTACGAGACCTGAAAAGAAGAAGGCACAGCATGTACCAGTCACACTCGGCCTTTGCTTTCTGTCTTCCACAATGGAGGCCATCAACCATAGCTACAGTTACAGGAGCTTGGAACAAAGCATGGTCATTTTGGAGGCCTCTCAAACTTGGAAATATTTCCAGAGTTTTGTAAAATTTGACAGGGGTAGAATTGCCACCTTTTCTGCCAGAGAAATCCAGAGTTTAAGCTCTGCCCACCTGAAAGTGATACAGCCCTTTGCACGACGCTTATTTGTCGTGAAAGTGGATATGTCGACAACAGACACACACTTAACTTTACCTGGGTTTTTACTTACCACTTGGTACCACAGTCTAGCAGTTTACTGTCAGTTTTAATAGGAGTTACTAGAACCTAACTCAGTGCTATTTATGTCATTCATGGAAGAAGAAAGAACGTCTGAGTTTGTAGAAACATGACTGAAGCATGTGAACACCCCGTTGCCTTCAATTAGCAGAATAGGAGCATTGACCACCAAGTGTCTTAGCAGCTACATCAATTGGACAAGTGCATCTGCTAGTAAACTGACTTACTGATCTGTGTGCATCCAGCACTGCTGGTGTAATGCCTTCAATATATTGCCCTAGTTGTTAATGCACTTGTTAAAGAGATCTGTCTATAAACTGTTTGAGCATTCCAACTGTTGAGCAGCAGGCGACTTGGGGTTAATGTATCTGCTGCAAGGTGCTTCTTGTAACTTGTCGATCACATTTCCAAATGCACAATAAGATTACACAGTTGCTAAGGTGCTGATGGGGATAGTAAAGGAAGAAAAGAGGAAGCATAAGTGAAGAAGGAAGGGGACAAGTCAGATGAAATGAAGAAGGTACATTGTGGTGTACCCACACTCAGGCAGTGCTTTATCCAGGACAGCACCATCCAGGACCCAGCTTCGCCCACCCTAGTGTCCTGTCATGGTCACCACCTTCCAGGACCCAGTGACATCAGGTAGGCAGGGCCTTACGCAGGCCAGCACGTTGCTGGACCCAGCTTCGCCCACACAGTACCCTGCTTTTGTCAGCACGTTTCTGTACCCAGTGTTGTGTAGTGCTGTGCCTTACCCAGGCCAGAGCCCTTCTGGACCCGGATGCGCCCACCCAGAGCCCTGTTTAGCCGCAATCTTTTCTGCACCAGGTGTCGTGCTGCACACAGGCTGCGCCTTACCCACGCCAAGCTGCGCCTACGCCGCTTCCCTGCTGTCTGTACTTAGCACCACGATGTACCCTGGCAATGCCTTACCCATTCCAGCGCCTTGCCGGACCCAGCTGTGCCCATCATGCCGCATTCATCACATTGATGTACACGGTTTTCTGCTGTGCCCAGCACATTGCGTCACCGCACACCCCAGGTCTAGAAAACGATATTTTGGTATTTTCCATTTCTTCAGATGCTCGCGGCGTGAGGCGAGGGGATCTTAACACTTGCAAATAAAAGGATTGAAAGCACAAAAGACTTGCGCTTCAGCGGGCGATTTTCTACAGCTCGCTGAGTCCAATTACCGATCTCAGGCAGGTGCTTCGAGAAGTGTTTGAACACTTAGAGCAGCCTTTCTGTCAAACAGGTTGTAAAATTTCTGGAAATGAATCCGTAGCGGCCGTGTTTTATGTCTTTGTCTGGACTCTGAATACAGATATTCGACAAAGGCTGCGCTTCTCTCACAGAGAGGTCACCGGGCACAAAACAAGTGCGACACGAGATTATACTGAAGTACAGATACGGGATTCGCTGCATGCTGGCCCTGCACCAAGAGCTAAAGAGAGACAGAGACAATGCAGTGGAACACAGCTTAGCCACCTAAGAGGGCAGAGAAAGATGCAAGGTCGCTGCCAGCCCTCATGCCGTGGACTCCTTGTTTCCAGTCTGGGCTTTCGCCTGATAACCTAAGGAAACTTAGATTTATGGCCTTATTTAGAGTTTGACAGACAGGATGCTTTGTCAAATGGCCTATCTGCTGTATGATAAGTGCATTATAGTCTATGGCACTCATAATACAGCGGACGGGATACCACTCACCTTTCGATGGAGTGTTCATCTTGCCAAACTCAAAATTAGGTCCTTGGTTTTCTTTGTTTGAACCACTTGGGCTAAGATACCCGATGACACTGATTTGTAACTAGCAGTCAAAGTGCATGCAAAGAAGTATGGGATCTGTGATGTGGCATGCAGTGGGGCGGAGTCAAAGGTGTGGCTAAAAAAACAAAATATTCTGTAAGTATTTAGTTTTTCAAATTCACATTGCTACATATAAAATTAGTCACAGTTCAAATGAAAAATACATTTTAAAAAGTTGGTATTCAGTGGCCTGCACACTATTGTACTTTATGAAACCTATGTTAATGCACTGAAGAGGTCTGTGTGTACCCTGAAAGCTACAGAATAACATTGCAGGTTGGTGCAATGGAGAACTGTGGCTTGTGTGTTGTTGGTGCTATGAGGGCCCAGCCTGTGACAGGAAGCACTGAGAACATGTAGGTCATGTTAAACTTGCATTACACACAGTATAAGACAAACTGCTATCAAATGTGCCAGAAGGTTTCAGATAAAATGGTGCTTCCAAAATACAGAATTTAGTAATACCCAGACTGTAGTAATTATTTATTTTTATATGACTGCCCTGGAAAGCACACACTTCACAGCTCAGCTGGTAACTAACTCCCTTGCACTTCCAGTCAAAAATACCTAATCTTTGTCTTCACAAAGTTTCATGCCATTCGATCAATTAAACCAGCTTCAAGGCCCCCTTTACGTTTGCAGATCAACCAGTTGTGTGCATTTGCATTTCTTTCATGCAAGCAGGAACCCTGGCAAGAAGGCCTGTTTTTTGTTAAACTGCCTGCCGCTCTCTCGGTCTCACAACACAGAAGAGTCCCTGAAGGAAACTTAAACTGAAGCATTAGCGCTATCCAAATTTACCATCCCGGGGCGGTTGTCTTTTAATAAAAAGTGGGGGAATTTTTTTAATTAATTAAACAAGTATGGGCATGTCACATCCTTCCAATCCGACCCACTTCTATCAGTGTTTGTAACAAAATAGCACAGAATTGAAAAAGTTGTTCCCTGACCAGATAAAACTAAGCGGCGACCCTAGGTCAATGAGGTGAGAGTTCAGATAAACATTGGAACATAGTTTCACCAGAGGAGAGCTAAGATTGCCAAGTGAACTTGGATGCACCAGAAGACAAAGCTCACTTAGGAATGTGAGTGTAACCATGCCACAGTAGAGAGCTTGGTTAACAAAGGAAATATGGAAATGTGTAGGAAAGCTCTGCTGACCAAGGCTGCATAGCAGGCCCTTGAGACACAGTAAGCTGGCAAGGAGGCATGACTGCTGAGTAGAGGCATTCAGTCCACTGGTGACTAGCCACTAAAAAGGTGAACTTATCTAGACAAGGGTGCATAGCAGGACCAGAATAGAGCCCAGCAACCTAATGGGGTGCTGTGGCAACAGTGAAGAGCTCAGCTGGTCATAACTGTCACAGAAGAGCTCAACTATGCAAAGATCATGAATACATTAGAAGAAGACTCAGCTTCTAAAGAAAGGTTGTTTTCACCAGAGCAGGCCTTCATTAACCATTAGGACATGAACATACCAAATAAGAGGAAAGCAGACCAAGGGTGAGTGTCTGCCCAAAATGACAGTACTAGAGTGGTAAACAGTTGGCTATATGGATGCAGGAGAGCTCAGGTACCCTAGACAGCAGTGTTACCAACAAAGACAGATAAACTACTATGGGGATATGGCAGCTAAATTGTAGAGTCCGGCTGAACATGTGTGATGTTCAGCACAAAAGGAGAGGAGAAGAGAAGCATAGCGTCACTAGGGATGAGCATAACAGCACCAGAAGAGGGCCAAGCTGAAAAAGAGCAAACTATTATAGTAGGGGAGTCCCCTGACAATATGTAAAGTGGCATAATAACTTCAGACTAGAGTTTAGATAGACAGTGGTGCATTGGTGCACCAAAGGAGGGAATAGATGGTCAAGATAGGGGGGCTGTTTTAAAGAAGAACACAGCTAACCAACGTATCAGGGCTTCACCAGAGAACAGTTCAATTGGGCAACAAGATCTGCCTGCAGTAGGTGAGTCCAGCAAAGTGCTATATATAGACTGATATTGTTACTTCACAGACTGGGCTTGTTTTTTAACTTATGCTAACCTTAACTTTTTGCTGATTTTGTGAAAAAATCAACTAACCTTCTAAAACAGTGGTTCCCAACCTTTGGTCCGAGGACCCTTGGGGTCCGCAAAGCCTCCTTAGGGGGTCTGCGACTGCTTAGAAAATTAAATCACCTCAACAGATTAGGTCCCCAGCTTTAAGTAATGACTCGGTAAGGGGGTCCCCAGATTCTAATAATGTTTCAGTGGGGTCCCCAGGTTCCACTAATGATAAAGTGGGGGTCCACAAAAGTCAAAAGGTTGGGAACCACTGTTCTAAAATACATACCTTTCAGGTACAGTGCTCATTATTCACTCACAAAGTGTGGGTGGGTCTTCCTTTTTCAGTGGATAGGTGAATCTCCCATACATAATTTATATGTTACTCTCCCAACTAAGTTTTATAGGTGACTTTCCAAGCACAGTATATAGGTGACTCTTGTGCTGTGCTTAATCTTTATATGTTGTACAGGTTACAATTCATCTTAGAAGTGTAGGAGGCTTTCACCCCCACTTTGTTTGCATGACAGCCACCTGCGGTACATATGTGACTATTCCACTTATGGTGTATACGTGGTTCACCTACAGTACGTATGTAATTCTGCTGCTTACCTTGTATGTGTGACTCTCACCTATGCTGCATGGGTGACACTTCCTTGTACAGATATAGTAGATTACTCCGACGCCTCCTGACTATTGGTTTCGTAGACAACTACAGTACATAGATGCTGTCTATACACTATGGCCCTCATTACGAGCCTGGCGGTCTGTGACCGCCAGGCTCGCGGTTGGCGGGAGCACCGCCGACAGCCTGGCGGTGCCCCTTAGGGCATTCTGACCGCGGCGCTTTGGCCGCGGTCAGTGCAGGAAAACCGGCGGTCTCCCGCCGGTTTTCCGCTGCCCGTCAGAATCCTCCAAGGCGGCGCAGCATGCTGCGCCGCCTTGGGGATTCTGACACCCCCTACCGCCATCCTGTTCCTGGCGGTTCGCCCGCCAGGAACAGGATGGCGGTAGGGGGTGTCGCGGGGCCCCTGGGGGCCCCTGCAGTGCCCATGCCAATGGCATGGGCACTGCAGGGGCCCCCGTAAGAGGGCCCCGCTTGTATTTCACTGTCTGCATAGCAGACAGTGAAATACGCGACGGGTGCAGTAGCACCCGTCGCACCTTCCCACTCCGCCGGCTCGATTCCGAGCCGGCGTCCTCGTGGGAAGGTTGTTTCCCGCTGGGCTGGCGGGCGGCCTTAAGGCGGCCGCCCGCCTGCCCAGCGGGAAACTCAGAATGCCGGCTGCGGTCTTCAGACCGCGGTGCGGTATTCCTGCGGCGCAACTTTGGCGGGCGGCCTCCGCCGCCCGTCAAAGTTGTAATGAGGGCCTATGTGTATAATTTACTCTCTCACTTATAACATGTCAGCGGTTTCCTGACTAGTGTTGCAAAATGGCACCTACACATACAGGGAACAGTGTATATATGAATCACTTCTTACGATGTGGCAAATACTCGGGTACCTTCTGTACATAGATGGTTTATACCTAAAAAATTTCTGTACTTATTATCCTGCCTACAGTGTATTGTGGTGATCCTCCCGCTCCTTTTTACTGGTGAAATTGTCACCTGCGGGATATACTTACCCTTCCAGCTCGCGCACAGGGACTCTCCCTGCAGGAGAATCCTGCGTCTGGCTAGAGACAGATGGCCAAAGAGACAAACAGTTTGACTGAATGCAGATAGTTTGAGCAGGCAGCATAGCTGCGTGTAGACAGAGAGCCAAGAATCAAGCTGCCTGTGTATATGCTGCAGTGCAATTCAGACTGAACCAGAGAGAAAAAGGCTGTTGGAGTGTGTGCAGATGGAGCCCTGAACAGGGAGTCTTGTTGTTTCTGCTGAATTCAGGGAGGAGCAGCCTTAATTAGCTAATAATAAACGTGCAATTTGTTTGTAAAGAGACAGGAAGAGGAGGTGTGATGTGAAACCGGTCCTTGAAATAGATTCAGCAACGTGGAGGGTGCAGATACCGACAAAGATGCTGGGAAGCCACAAAAAAACATATATGGGATTTGAATTTAATAGTGGGGATGTGCTCAAGTGGTTCGTCTGTAAATCAGCCCCCCCATCGAGGGAAGTTATTACCACCAATTCATCCCTGAAGAGACACTGTGTAGGTCTGGCTCGTATCAGTCCATATACATCTATAACGCGAAGTTAATTGGCGGTTTGAGGGCTGCCCACAAGTGTACTGCTGAGAATGTTTTTTTGGTTTGGGTTTTAATTGTTTTTTTGGGGGGTTTATTCATATGCATCAAGGCAAACAACAATAATGCGGCCTACTTTTCAACGCTCATAACATAAGAAACGATTCATGTGGAAGAGAGCGTCGGCTCGGAGGATAAGACCGCATATAAAAAAAATTTGGGCTCAGACGAATATACATGTATGGGAACTGACATTCAGCTTCTGATGTGTTATAGTGGTCGGTTCTTCTCCCAAAAGATTCCAAACGTGGTGTATGATATCATGCTGTATTTAAAGGCACGTGATCATATGATGGCTATCTTTAATGCAGCATGTCTTAGGATTCATACACTTTTGCCAGCAGAATAGGGCCCCACTGCGTTACAATGTGGGGCCTCCCTGGCTTGTATCTAATGCGCTTACTTTTCAAACCCTTACACTCTTGCATTTGGATGGTGGTAATGCCTCCCTGACCCATGGCCTCCCAGACTCCACACTGACATTCTTTGGGGCATTATATTTTTTTAGCTTTAGGACGACTCATTGAGAGCCTGAAAAAATATGATTACATCACTCCCTTCGTGATGGAACTCCATTGGCGCCCCTTGCCAGCCCTCACCATCTTCAAAAGTGGCTACATCATTTACAAAGCTATCATGACTAGCATACCCACTTTCTTGCAGACAAGATCACCATTTCTAGTCATTGTCGGCACATCTGCAACCAATGTCACTGCAGACTAAGAAGTGTAGAAAAGAAAAAACAAGACAACAGGCCTTATTTCATCTATGCACCAAGGATATGGAATGACATCCCATATCCATTAGTGCCACACCAACGCTGCTCCAATGTAGTAAAGAGTTGAAGCCTCACCTCTTTAAAGTGCACCATATAACAGTGCATTAATTGTCTACAACCTAGCTTCCTCTCCCCTTGCAAGTTGACTTTATGCTTGTCTTTGAACATGTACAGTACGCCGCAGCATTTTGGGTAGGTTTATGCTATAGAAATGCTGCATAAATACATACATATGTACATACATACTGTCATCACCCGCCGTCTGTGCCTGTTTGTTTACCTCTCCTTCCAATGCCTCATTCAACAGGGAGATCGCAGATGTCCATTCGATAGAGATGGCTGTTTTTGCAAGGGCAATTGCGTCCTGCTGAAATTGGTAGCAGAGATGCAAACTTCAAAATTCAGCTGAGAACAAGTGTGTAGGCGTAAACCATGTCATGGAATGCAAATGATACCACAGGAATGACATCACTAGTAGGAATAGACTTCTATTATTTACATCTCTCCATCACCTTCCATTATCCCTTTGATACTCCGACCTCTTTCTGACTTTTTTTTGCCGTTTGCACTCCTTAGCTCTCTCACTCTGACATGAAGCCATATTTTGACATTTGGTATGAAGCTGGGACACCCACATATTTTGGGTTCTCCAACTTGTGACTATCTATGGCATCGATGGAGGAGGAAAAAGTGGCAGTTACTACATACATTCGGGCTAGCTAATAAAGATGTACACCTGAGAAGTTGAAGAAGTGCTATCTTACTTTCTTTACTGAGAAGTTAAGAAGTTTGCCAAGTTGTGCACTGCCTCATAAAAGGGCTAGTTGGAGCATGCACCCTGTTTGCATACCCATCGTAATATTGGTTTCCGCGCATGTGAGCTAGTTAATGTAAACACTCAGCAGTGAAGAGCAGGTTAGAGGTTCATAGACATAATGCCAACAACATGTTTGTTATGACAAGGATGGACAACGCAAGATAGAGGTTAATAATCCCATCTGTATTCCATGGCCCTATTGCTTTTTGGATAGTCGTAGCGGGCACAACAAACCTACATGGCAGCACTCTTTTTGTTTTTATAGAATACAAGGCAAATTATGGGAATTTATATTTTTTATTCATATTTCGAAAAGCAGGTTAAAACTTAGAGGCTTCCAAGACTTCTCTATTTATTTGAGAAAAAGTTGTTAATTTAATACCATCCATATGTTCTCATTTTCCCAACCTTGAACAGGTGGAAGCCTGGGCTGTTCCTGGAAAGGAGTCGATGCTTTGACCTGTAAGGTAACAATGTTAAAGAAAGAGTTATTTTCCTGGAATTGGAGCTTGAGTTACACAAATAGTAGACAGATATGTGCAGCAAGCAACCTTCCTCAGCAATACTCATCACAAACATGAGGGATATGTTGTCAGGCGCATTACAAGTGCATTATATCTTATGGCACTTGTGGCAGAGTATCCTATCCGCCATACTCTAAATGAGGCCCTACGTAACTAGCATTGAATAGCATGACCTACGTATTATAAACATATACTAGCGGCAGTATAATTAGCCTAATATGTTGTTCTACCAACCTTCGAATCTGTAATTTGTAGGCCACACCTCTCTGCAGCAGAAGCACTTATTTCCCAATAATTTTTACTCATGTTGGGGCCTATGGCCTGTAAAGTACGCACAGATCTCTGTAGCAGATCTTCATCCTCTGTGCTATCATTTAGGATTTACCTACAGGTTATCCAGTTGCTCTCTAATAGTTGTGGGCTGGGGTATGTATGCGGTGTGCAGATCATAATAGAAGTGCGTTATGTGAACTCTCTTGATGTCTGAGTGTCACTGTTCAAAATAGATGTTATTTTATAATGGTTCTGATAATGTTGCAAAACCAAGATATACGTGTATTGGCAAGACAAAATAGAGTAATGCTGTTAACTGGGAGCAAAGAGTTACTCCCACATTTTTAGATATTTTTCACATTATCCCTTGATGGCTACATTTAAACTCTTTCCACTGTAAAACATTGAACGAAATGAGTAGTGGCCGCAGCCCTCATTTTAATTGCAGTATTTGAGGGATAGTAAGAAATGTGTGCTAATTATCCAGGTCAGTAGCACTCATTTTATGAATCCTCTAAGAATGAAAGTTTTATTTAGCCCACGGGGGATTCAAACTTGTGTCCTTCAGGTTGCCAGTAGTGTTATGCTTGCACACACATAACTCATATAGACATACACACACATATCTCTGAAATAACTGAAAAATCCAACTCACATATAGTCATTGAAAATACCTTCTATCCTTATAAAACTTTTATAAAATATTATACAATTCATTAAGACTAGAAAATCAGAAAATACTTGCGTTTTAACTTCCTGAGCTATCTAATCTGTGTTAGTATTGAGATCTACTGGATTCACAGAAATCTTGGCAGCCGGCACCATACCTACTGAGCTATGATGCAATTGCTCAATACAAAATTGTTCCTTCTGCTGTGTTCTGTGGACAATCCAACATTCAAAGATTCGGATCTTGTTGATGTAAATGACGCTCTAGATCCCATTTGAGGAAGTGCTTAATTCGAGCCAGTGGTTGTTGGTGGGAGCCTCAGCACTTGTTTTTCCAAATTAGATATCCACCGGCTGCAAGAGAGGGAAACACATATAGATCAGAAAGTTGGAGGAAGAGACAGACAGAAAAATGTCACAAAGGAAGACGGAGGGAACCTGCAAGAGTGAAGTAAAGGGGTAGAGAGTGTCTGATCGTGAATTAAAGAGGCATGAGGTTTACTTAGGACTACCAGACTTCAACTTGGTGCGCTGACATTTAATTGCCTGCACCAGCACTCATTCCTTTGCAATTTAAGCACTGAATACAGGAGTGTTGCAAATTGAAGTATAGGCCTTTCCCATAAAGTCCTAGATAA
This sequence comes from Pleurodeles waltl, assembly GCF_031143425.1. NCBI lineage: Eukaryota > Metazoa > Chordata > Amphibia > Caudata > Salamandridae > Pleurodeles > Pleurodeles waltl. Next base: position 1,116,897,131 of record NC_090445.1, read on the forward strand.
CAAAGCACTTAAACATCCATCTAACCTAACCTCTTTTCACAAGACTGTGGTATCAGTTTTGCCTTCATCAATTACATTTCTACATCCGCATTTTCTGATCTTACACCTTTGAAGGGCAAATATTTGCAGTCAGAAGTACATCCTATGGGAGTCTCTACCTCAGCAATTCTTGCTACTCTATTTATTCAGATCCAGAAAACAATTGAAACATAATTGTTCATAAACTATGTGCGGGATCCTGTCTGTCAGACAGACTGCTTTCTTTCAAGGGAACCCCCATCACCTCCGCCGACAGAAATCTTCCTCCGGTTGCCCTGCTTAGGATTGATGGTGAGATGTACTTTTTTTCTGCCCATTACTGCCAGATAAATAAACCATAGAAAAAAGCAAACAGTGGAACGCCACACCCACAGGAAAAGCACCTTGAATGTGAGGAACATTACTTAATTATTTTTTCAATAAGAAACTCCCTCTTTTGAGGTTTGATTTTGAAAAGCAAAAATGTTGGTAAAGTGTTGGTAAAGACTGTCAAAACCAGTGCTGGCCAACCACCAAACAGACGCCCGTTCCCACAAGGTACAGAGATCACAGCTTGACAGCCTGACCCACTGTGGTCTCTAATGAGACGTATTGTCCTTCACCACCCTGACGAATGTCCCCCAAAATTCTTTCTCAGGCCTTATGTTTCTTTTTCCATTTGTACTCAGTCACCGGGCTTCATGGAACCCAGTAAAGGGTGGAACATCCAGCTGCAGGGAATTGATAGCTGCGCAAAGTGCTCAATATCGGATCCCGAAGGAGGGGAGGGATGGACAAAATGCCTGCTCAGGGCTGCTTTTTGTAACAGTGGGTGACCAGCCACCGTTTAACAGACATGCTCTTGTAGTTGTCCACCGCAGAAAGTCTCACCCCATAGACAAAAGGAGTTGCCGGTGGAATGGTATCACAGTGCGTAGCCACAAAGAAGCAGCCAACTAACCACTACCACATGCAAGCCTGAACATCAGAGGGATCTTTTGCTGCAACCATGCTGAACTGCTAAAGACACCATCTTTTTAAGTAAAGCATTCTAGAGGTAAGGTCTTAAAGAAGAGAAGAGAAATGTTGACGTCTTTAGGGAGATTTCTGAAATGATGCCAACGAGGGAAACCCCTTGTCTGAGGAACTTAGCATTTTTATTGATTGAAGGCCTCTTAGTACTTCCAGGAGGCATGTGGAGTAATGTGGGGAGTAGACTTTGAATGCATTTGTGGATTAGTCCAGAGCATTTTAATCTGATCCCATATTTCTGCTTCAGCCAGACCAGATCGACCAGCGTTGGTGACATGATCCTTTCTCCTCAGCTTCACTGTAAATATGATTCCAGTACTCTGATCCAACTGGGATTTTTACAATATTTTTGTGATATCCAAATAGAGACTACTAGAGTAGTCAAAGGTTATTATAAAACTGGTAGCTTGTGTGTTTATTAAAATAAATGGAGATACACCAACCACCTCCACGTTCTTAGATAGTCGTTCGTATAGACACATGCCTATGTTATTGAGTTTGTGGACAGGATTAGTGCAGTGTAGTTTGTTCTTTCTGCAGTATTGCTGTGGTTTCTACAGGAGGTCTATATAGATTCTGTTGCAGAAGCCTTTTCTACAGTCCACCACTAAAGGAGCAGAGAAATCCTTTAAGGTCGAAGCAGCAGAAAAGATTGGTTGAAAGATGCTTGGGTGGTAGAAAGTATTTGTTGAGAAAGTGTTCACTGGAGTGCTCAATAACATGATAGCGGAATACAGCACCTATATTGTGGAATTTTGAGAAAGAGTCAGTGGTGCGTGGTGCCCCCATGGAAAGAAGACAGTTAAATGGTGGAAAATGTTGACCATCTGGATGAATGAGATGTATTTTCATCAAAGGTGAGTTGAGATGTAGCCTGGTTGGATGCAATTTTATGCTGTCACTTGATATGCCTTAACCTTTAGGTTTTTGAAAGTGATATATCAGGAGGTGCAGGTAGATACCTACAGCTAGTAATAAAACCACAATCACAAATAAGGTCCAGTCAGAGTCTCAATAAATCAATCTTTGCTCAACCTTTGGTAGCTTGGCTGGCAAGCAGTCAGGCTCAACTTAGGAGAAAGATGTGTGAAGCATTTAATATCAACAAAACAGTAAATAAGTAAGGCACAACACACAATAAACATCCAACACCAATTTATAAAAACAGAGAATATTTTTATCTTTAAAATTACATCCAAATGACAAAATTACAATGTAGGAAACCGGAAATAGAAAATGTAAACAATTAAATAAAAAAATGTGCTTTCTACTTGCCAAAAGTGAAATGCGCAAACCCTGGCTATCTTGTCGCATTGGACTAGAACCAAGTCAAAGTTTCATGCCAACCGCCATGAAGTGTGGGTCGGATGCAATGAGTGGTTGGGGCCGGTCGAGATTTTACCTTTGCACATAGTCACTTTTTTTCTTCTTGTTCCTGCAAAGTTGAGCAAGTCTTCTCGGCAAGCCGGGTTGCGATTTGATGATGGTGGCTTGCTTTAGCATGAAGCCTCAGTGAATCCTGGTGGTCTCGGTTCTCAACAGCAAAGGGCTCTGGAGCTTCAGCAAGGCAAACCTGAATTTCAGGCCGAGTTGCGGTTCAACATTGCCTGCTTGACTCATGTCGTAGGGGTCAGTCGACCTATAGAGCTTTTTGATAAAAATTGGCCAAGTCTTTCCAAACCTCTGGGTATTTTGCCAGAGGTCTCCTTTGGGTGTTTGAGGGTCCTCAACCCCAGCCATGGGTCCAGAAGCTCTGATTTGCCTCTTGGAGTTTTGCGACTACAATTCCCACAAAACACCTGGTTCAATTATTTACAGTTCCAGTGAAGCTGGTCAGCTGGGCTTGTCTTGGTGGAACTGATGCAGGTGACTTCTTGAAGCCCTTTTGTACATGTTACTTTCAGGAGTCCACTTCTTAATCCTTTCGAAGCCAGGCAAAGTCCTTTTTTGTGAAGCCCAAAGTGTGCAGCAGGTGCAGTCCTTACGGCTGCAGTCCTCCTGGGGTGCAGACAGGGATTCTGGAGTGCAGTCCTTCTTCTGTTGATATTTCCGGGCAGGAATCTGATGTGCTCTGTACTCTTTCATACTTATTCCTCATTCTGGGCTGGCAAGAAGAGGGCACGCCCAACCAATGGGGTTACAGTTGCCACCCTCTGTGAAGATCTTTTCTTGGGAGGTGTGGCATATTTCTGTCCCAGAATGCACTTTTAATCAAAAATCAAAATGGACAAAATCTCTCCTTGGAGTTCAGATCTGGTCACAGGTGTGGCTAGCTTTTCCGTACACTCCCCTCCCAGCCCCTCTCCAAATTCAATTTCATGGGCTCCCATCTGGCTGGGGGTGTAGGAAGTGGGGTGGGCCAGGTTCCTGTATTATCTGTCTTCTCCCACTGATGACCAGTTTAGCTACCCAGCCCCATTCCTGTTCTGTCATCTGCAGCAGCAGAACACCTCCCAGCAGATGTTCTCTTTGTTTCAGCCCAGCCCACTTCACACCTAATCAAACAGCTTGGCCCAGCCTGTTAAAGGCAGACCAATCAGAAGAGACTCCTACAGGCCTGTTTTAGGTAACTTTAGGGAAGCTGAAATCCTTTCCTGTAACAGTTATAATATATCTTTAGCACATTGGTGTAGTTATAACTATTATTTTGATACTTTGAATCACTGTTCTAGCTCATTCCTGTCAAAGGTTAGACTTTATTAAAGTTTAATAAAGCCTTCTGGTGTTAGCCTACACAGCTAGCAGTGCTACAATGGGGAAAAATGAAATGGACAGTTTTCCCTCACGTCAGCATATAAAACATATTTTATAATGTCTCTGCGTTTAATTATTGGGCACCTTACCCTTGGGGCAGCTAGGGAAGACCTTGGGGACACATATATATATATATATATATATATATATATATATATATATATATATATATATATATATATATATATATATATAATTAAAAGGTAGTTTTAGACTTTGGAAGTAATTTTAATTCCAAACTCGAATTTGTAGATAGTTTTATTGTAAAAGCAGCTTGAAAGGCAGGGCTAGCTTTAAAATGACTGCAGACACCACAGCAGTGCACACTTCAGTGCATTAAATCACTGCGGTCTACAAACCTACATGCTCTGCCATATGCTAGGGGTTTACAGGTAGGCTGTCTGAACCAATTGCAATCGCTCCAATTACCTTATACCTTTTAAACAGAGCACTGGGCCCCAGGCCTGGTTATCAGTGCCCAGGGCACATTCAGAGTCAGTAATCACCAGTATCAGTCATAAAATGGGGATGATCAGGGCAAAAAGGATGGGTTTCTCACATTAAATGATTGCTGGGATCATTGCATATTATGATATGAATTCGAGTGGAGTCCACACATTAATCAAAGTCCACGTTGCAGTCTCAAATTCATGTGCAAGGAGTATCATGTAGATGTTAGAAAGGACAAATGAAAAAAATGATCCTTGGGTGAATCTGTGAGTTGAACAAGATTTGAAGCAAGCCAGTCTTACTGGGTGGTACTGGTTGTATAACACTGAGAAAACCACTTTCAGGCCTCTCCCTTGATGTCACATTTGATTGAAACTCTGCAATGGCTATGCTTTGGTTAAAGTACTCTAATGCTTCTGAAATATTGAGGACAATCACAATACAAGGTTGTCCAGACATATTTCACTTTCACAGTCAACTGGAACCACAACTGGGAATCACTCAGTATTTTGTGCTGTTCTAAATCAGCTGAACGTTGCAGGTTCACATAAGTCACTGGGGGTGCACTACATTATTTTTGTTTTCTACCCATCAGATTATAAGCCTCCACTGGACTGGGGTGCGCCTTAAGTATAACCCCCATATAGCAGAGGGTGGTTATAGACCACTCAGCCACCTATCAGGATATTGACAGCTAATTATTGAACTAAGGATACTGACTTTTTACCAGTATTACATGGAGAGGATCTACCAAACCTCTCATGTACATTCCAATAATTTCTGCATGACTAGGGTCCTTCATATTCTTCTGTGTTTGTGTGGTGGTGTGTTTGAGCCTGCGTGTAGCCTGTATAGAGACTATGGGGGTTATTACAACTTTGGAGGAGGTGTTAATCCGTCCCAAATGTGACGGATATACCACCAGCCGTATTACGAGTTCCACAGGATATAATGGACTCGTAATACGGCTGGTGGTATATCCGTCACTTTACCGTCACTTTTGGGACGGATTAATACCTCCTCCAAAGTTGTAATAACCCCCTATGTGTTGAAGGAATGGAGTCCGGTTTTGAAGGATTGGTGTTCCATGTGATGGCCCATTATATGACAGTTAAAACCGTAGCTTCCCCGCCCAATGTTGAGTCAATTCTGACTTCCAAATCCATAGAGCAGACCCTGAGGCCCGCATCACAGAGACCCTCTAGGAATTTAAACTCCCTGTGCGATGTCTGTCCTGTGATTTCTCAATCAACATCTCTTTGACCACTTTATGCTCTCCCTTTCGTGTACTAATCTTAGCAAAATGTCTACAAAAATGCTTATTGCGCTACTTAACCAGAGTTATGGATTTCGTACATGGCACAGGTTTGATTCAGTGCCGGCTTCCCAACAGTTTCTTTAATTTGGGATATGTACTGTCCTGGAGACCGTAATTCGAATTCCCATTGACTCTCAACTGGCACACTTAGCACCAGCCTGTGAGGGTGAATACTTAGCAACATGACCCATATTCCGATAATACCTTATGGCTGGGTGACAATGTATTTATAAAGTAGATGGCCAAGCAGTTGAGCCCAATTTGGAAGAAGAGAAGCAGTTCTTCATCCCATGGCCTTGAGGATCACAGCAGGGCTCAGTGTGCGAGGCTTTTGTTACACAACTGTAAGAGACCACCACTTCAGGAGATTCTGGAATTCATTTGGCTGAGCCTGGCCAACTTCTTCTTGTACATGTTGAAACACCATGTTCCAATATGGACGAACCAGAAGGGAAGATTCTGAACTACATCTAAACCAGAGTATCCCTTTGTCCACGCTTTATTTCAAGAAATGTACACTGTGTTCAGGACATCTAGGTATCCGTCTCTGGAAAAAGAAAGACTGCAACCGCTTAAGTTGTACTGAAGTACAGGCTCCTGGTGTGTATCACCCAGTAAAAGTCTGGAGAAAGCTTCTTCAGCCTTTGTGAGACTGGACTGGAGTCATACTGGTCCTCTAAACTGTGTGCTGACCCTCTGACCCCCGTCCACCTACTCAACCCAGAGATCCCACATACCAGACAACCCTAAGATTAGAGACAGTGTCTCCATTCCCTTTTCCAATCAGTAGTGTCCTTAGGAGCGGGTTGAGAGTTATTGCTGTTTTGCTTGGTAGCTACTTCACAGTCCTAGTTTTTGTCCACCAAGCTTTCCTTCTTAAATTTGAGGATACTGGAAAGGTCGGAAAAAGGATGGGTGCATTATTGAACTCGCTGCTACTATGTGAATCCTTTCCGGTGCTGGACTCTTTTAAATAGAAGTTTGGATCCAGGCTTTGCAGTAATTCCAACAGGGTCTGAGAGAATCCGAAATCGGTGTAGTATTTGCAGTGTCTTCTCAAAGGAGTACTTTGCCCTTAGATGCATATTTTATCCCTAATGTCAGTGGCGGCTGCTGCAAATCTCAAGGGGAGGTGAGGGTGGGGAAGGAGGGATGAGGGGGAGGGAATAAAAAACCTGGCATCTTGATCCTCTTCTGGTGTCCCAGCATTCACTGGGACACCAGCACAGACTTCTCAGCAATCCCGGCACTGCTTTCATGCTAAACCTAGCATGAAACAAGTGTGAGGATTGGTCAGAGTGGCTTGGACTGCGGCTGAGTCACAACCCTGGGGTCTCTACATTTTCTCCAGCCTGAGACAGCCAGCCAAACACACTTGCACACTTAAGTGCACTCTCTCCTCCTCCCCCTCCCACCTCCTATGGTCCAGCCCAACCCTCCCTTCACATGTTGCTGGCTTGGCCAGGAGCTGAAAGATAAAACGATAAAGAAATATTGTTTTATCTTTCAACTCCTGGCTTAGCCAGGGTGGTAACACTCCTTCTCCATTGCGAAGGAGCCTCCCCTGCCCAATGTAGTGACTTACCACTGAAGCTCAGGTCTTTAAGCAGGTCCTGCCAGAGCTCAGCACCAGCAGTTCTAAAAAGCAGGTGCTGAACCAGGCCCCTATCAGGCTTTTAATTTTTTCTGTCCCTCGCTGGGTGAATAAATATAATAATTCTGCAGCAGTACCATCCTTCACTGCCTTTGATGTAACTCCAAAGAGACTCAATCTTTCACGGTCTCATCAGAAATGACTACGAAAAGCATCAAAATACCAGACGGGCAGCATACTATGCTAAGCACTGATTTTTAGTTTACAAGTTTTTAATCCATGCCCTTAATTACATAGGTCACGCCCCTTTGAGAGACCCACCAGTTTTTTCATCTCACTGAAAACCCTGCTGAAGCTCTATAAATACATTTGGGTCCGAAAGCTAGACCCAGAGAGTGCTCTGAGCGTCTGGTTTCCTTGGTGTGCTCTATCTTATCTTGGCTAGCTTTTCTTTATTTTAAAAGAACCAATCATTTTTGGGAGTAATAAACAAGATGAGCATTGTCTTTTTGTTTGTTTTGTATAGCACGAACTTGGTCTTAGGGTATTTAGAGCACTTTACAAGACAACCAAGTTACATTACACATTTTTTATGTATGATGTGATTTGCCACTAGGCCACATCTTCACCACTGGAAATGTTATTCTGTTGATTGCTGTGCCATCTCATATTTATGTTTCAAATCTACTTTTGCCTCTGGGAGTAAGCCTTAGTTCTCGCTCAAACTACCATTAAAGAGTCAGGAATAGAAAATGGATGGATAATCCAATTGGAGCATAATAGTACCTGAGGCCCTGGGACACCACTGAAGAATGACAGATCCCACCACAGATGGTCCCAGTAACCCTGATTGCCTCCGGACTGACAGAAAAGGCCATACTGTGTTTCCAGGCGAACCTATATGTTTGGTCTGTTTGTTTTCTATAACTGAATGTCTGACCCCTGTGGGAAGTGCTTACTATGGTGATCTTTGTTGCATATGTGTACAGTTGCGTGTTGCATGTCTTGGTTTGTCGAGGTGTTTTCTGGTTAAGTACCTTTTATCTTTGAGAACATTATCGCAGATGGTGTTATAACAAATGCACATGTTCTTAAATGTCACTCTTTGTGCTTCAAGAAGCCAATACAGATGCTTATGGTGTTTCAAGATGAAAGCCTAGCATAGAAGCCACAAATGCATTTTGGATGCCATGTTTTAAATAATCTGTAACCTGTGCATCTGCTATTTAGGTAAAGTCAAGTAGATTGCATTGCAATAATCGTGCTGAGAGCCAACTATTGCATAAATAGCCGAGAACCGGGAGTAAGCAGGCAAAAGTAGCAATATTTTCTTCAAAGGTTTGAGATGCAAAAAACACAGCAGAGGTAAGTTTAGCACTGTGGGCCAAGCATGCAAGCTTATCATCAAAGGTAAAGCCTTCATAGCGCACCAATCATGTGGATATGAACATTTACCTAATCAAGTAGCAAAGGAGCCTGTGATTAGATAGATGGAGGGTCATCCACTATTAGACCTGCAGTTCTATCTGAGTTATGCTTAAAAACAAATCCTGTTCATCAAAAAGAGCCACTAGTGACAAAAATGCTCGAAATTGGGTTGCACCATCCTCGGGTAACCAATGATTTGGCAAGATTTATTAGAAAAACACCATAAATGTTGGACAGAAAAAGTGGTTTCTTATGAATGTAAAATAAACTGCATACAACCAACCTAAGACCACAACGGTATGTTTAGTCATGTGTAATAAAGTACATTCTGACATTCCAGCCTTTTATTTTACAACAGCACCTAGGGCTTGATCACGAGGCTAGAGGTCCAAAACCCACCAGCCTCGCTGTAGTTGTCAGACCATTGTAGCTTTGGCAGTTCGACTGATGCATTATGAGGTTGATGGACAGGCCTGCCAACCTCCCCCTGTCCCCACCATGATCTCAGATCCTGACGGCGGTGCAGGTTGTAACCAGCCAGGGCAGTGCTGACCTCAGCAAAGCCCTGCTGAGTACAACCTTGTTCTCCGCCAGACTTTTCATGCCAGTTCAACTGCCATGAAAAGATTGTTGGAGAACAAGAGCAGGAGACCCCTTGCCCAACACCCACAAAATGGGCACTGTCTGCTGTGCAGACAGTGTGCATTTCAAGGGCGCTACAGCACGTTTCCCACTGGCCTGACTGGTAAAAACCTTGGTTTCTCCTAGTCAGCCTAGTGGGAAAGTTGTAATGGGGTCAGCGGAGAGGTCGCCAGCACCGTTGGGAGTTTGGCAGACAGGTGTTTCAGTCCGCCAAACTCCTAATCAGCCCCTTAGTGTGATAAGTTTCATAGTGCTAATTTATGACAGTGCCCCTACTCTTACAAACTTAAATAACCATCCATGATTAAGCCATTATGCAAGGCTCCTGTGTCAGCATTAACCAAATCTCTCCCTCCAGCATGCTTGAAGAAAAACGCCAGTATTCTAGTAGGACAGCCATTTCTTCCATTGGTGGTACTAGAAATTGCCTCACTTATGTGCAGTACACCCTAAACCCTCTGATACTCAGTCACAGATCAACCTTTCCCTTCTCCAAATTATTTATAGGAGATTCTCATACAAACTAGTAATGCCTCCTAGCTCTTATAGGTCAACTGCCCCTACTTAACTGTGGGAGGCTTCCCTGGACAGCAGCATGGAGGACTCAAGGAGTGGCACCACCTCTGATGGCTTACCTTTATGTACACTGTTAGGGGCAGGGCTGAAACCACCATCATTCAGATCTTTTTCGTGAGCTGCAGGTAATGGTCTAGTCAGCAGCAGAAGTCCGAATTGTAGGATACCCTTCGCTGTGACTCTCATATAAGTATGTGTGACTGCTGCCCACCCTCCTCAGACCAGAGCGCAGAGGGTCAGGTGTGAGCACTAGTAACAACCACTTGTAAAGCCAATAGGCGTGGCGTTGGCTCCAAACCCATACAGCTTTCTCAGTGCTTGTTTTGTCATGGTTTTTTGCAAAACCTTAATTCAGGCTCGCTCCACTGCAAGCTAACAAAATGTGGCTGATGGTAGGCAGATTATTGTTGACCACAAGTAGAAACTGTACTGTGTACATTTGGGTACTTTCTGTTTCTCTACAGTAGTATTCATGGGGGAATTTCAACAAGAACAACTTAAGTACTTTAAGAAGGTGGTGGATAAAAAAAAGTGAAACATGGTTTTAATATAAATGTGAGGTGGAGAGGGGCTAGTAGGAATGTAGCCCAGTTGGAAAATATGCAAATGTAATTTATGTCCTATCATGGGTCTGTAGTGGCATCTCATACTATTGATCATGCTAAGTCTTTTTCTTCCGATTCTTCTTGTGACACCAGGCGGTTTGGGGAATTTTTTCACTGAGTGTTACGCGTCTCAGGATCAGTGGAGGGCATTCTAATGCAGGGGGCAAGGTAGAGTGGAGACACAGAGCCTGGGTAGTACAAGGGAGTGGCTGTGATGAAGCTGCGCATAGAGCAGGTATGAAGAAGTAATAAGGGAATCCATTGAAGAGAGCACTTAGTAGATCCATTTGCTAAAGATAAGAATGTTGAAAAGTGTCTGGGTTGCATAGAAGAGATAGGTGTGGTCCTTGAGCATCCTAAGTGGGCTGGAGAGGGCAGTTCTTGAGCTGTGGGTGACAAGGAAGGACAGCATCCTTTGGCTATTGAATAGACTTGCAGTTCCTGACTGTTGGAAAGGGAGGTTGGATGTTAGATGGGAAGGGGGATGGGAAAAACATTGTTGAGGGTTGTGGTTGTGAAAGAGAAGTCGATTTGTTCAGTTTTCACAGAGTTGAACATGGGGAAGAAGCTGGCCATCCAGTGCTGCATGACTGTAAGGCAGTCAGTGATTATTACCTGGTGGTGGGTAATATATAATGGGCTGCAGAAAATCACTTAGACTGGCTGGCAAACAAGCAACTTTGTTATTATGGCAACAAGAGATGTATCTAATGTGAGAGGAGTAGTGTGGCAAAGAAGCAAGCCTTGAAGACTCCTAAAGTAAAGGTAAAGAGGATTTGTGGGGAGCTGAAGATACAGCAGGTGATTGGAGAAGTGCCAATCAGAGAGGTAGGAGATGAGCCTGGTGAGAGCTGTGCAAGTGAATCCCAAAGCGGGTAGGTTGGATTGATGACAGTAAAAAGTGGTCAACCATGAAAAAGGTAAGGCTGCTGAGAGGTTGGGGAGCTTGACAGTGGAGGTTATATCATTGTGGTAGGCTGAGGTGATGATGTCCCAAACTGGAGTGATAGGAGTCTTCGTTGAGTGAAGCTGGCTTTTGGGGGGATTTGAAGAGGTTGTGGGTGGACAGTTAAGGGCCACCACTTACAATAAGTGAGGCAAGGTGACATCCTTAATGGGTTCACAAAATAATAGTAAATAGTCGGAAATCGTTATATTTATGTGGAGAGCTCCTGAGGTCATAGCATTTTGTATGGAGCATGGAAAATCCTCTCCCTGCTCCTGGAAGAGAAGAAGATTCCTCTTTTGAACACTAGACATTCTATGTTTTTTAAGACAGGGCAAAGAGACAGTCTGTAGTTAGTAAAGTTAGCAAGGTGGATACTGAGTAGGGTTGGGATAGCCTGAGCTCCTTCTGCTGAGAATGACTATGACTGTTTTTTAAGAAGGGGATATGTGAAGATAAAAAGTCATCACTACATTACCTAATTAGTTGATATGATGATTATATTCACAGAAAGGAAAATTGGATAGACCATTTGTGGGGTGAAGATGTTAGTGAAGTAAGGGTGAAATGTGCTGTGTTGAGGATGTTGTATAACCTGGATAAGGAGGAAAGGTAGACAGACCACTTGGGCGTGTGGTTGGAACAAGTAGCAAGGAGACTGATGGGACGACAGGATAGTGCTAAGATTGGAGAGGATGAGTGATTTTTCCAAAGAATGGGGGCAGGAAAGATTTTTTGTTTTGGCATACACTGTGGGGATGGGTGAGTAAGGCTGAGATGGCATTGTATCATCCAGAGAACACACTTTAACAGAGAAACCAAAACGAATCTCCTAGTCTCCATTCCAGAGTGAATTCAGGGAACCAATGAATGCAGCACATGTGAAATTGTCAGCCAATGACCGAGAAGCGGCCACTGGTGATAGCCACTCAGTGCACATTTGTTTACATTATTCACTAAACTGTGCTTATTATCATTGTTGATATTGTTAATTGGCATTTATATAAAATATAACACACAATCTGCCACAGGTATGGACTCTAAGTACATTCGGAAGATAAGGGATGACTTAGAACGGTTCCATTGTTTCCACAGAAAACCGGAGCCTGGGTAATTTTGTAGAGATGTGCTGTCAGTAAAAGTGAAGGAAAAAGCCTCCTTGTATCCCACTACCTCACCAGTGAGCATGCGATCCCACCGCTAAAGCCACACACTGTACCTTTCTTTCCATTACAGAATGAACAGTGAACATTTCTGGATCACAACATTGCTCATTCATTCCCATTACTCAATAAACGAACATTTGCGTTTTTCCATTACTAAATAAACAAGACTGTGCACATTTCTCTGTATTACAGGTCAAAGGCAGTGCATATCCCTTATCATAACTGAACAAAACACGGTGTATTAAATTCCAATAGTTTCGCAAAAAAATCCACATTCATTTTGATTACTGCATAAGCAGTGTACATCCATGCTACTCCTGAAGCAAAACTATGCACATTCCTTTCCATTACTGAATAGAGCAGTATGTGCTCCTTTAGATTGTTGAATAAAACAACGGCCATTACTGAATAAAAGCGTTCACATTGCCCTTCTGTAATGGGATTAAACCGGTGCACTCAATCTTCTTTTCCTCTACTGAAACAGATAATGCACATTCTTTTCATTACTTTATAAACAGTGGACATCCTTTCAGCTTCTGTAACTAAACATTGCTCATTCTTTTCCATTACTGAGCAAAACTGTGCATGCTCCTTTTCATTACTTAATAATACACTGAACAATCTCTTTGATTATTTAATAGAACAGTGCAAGTTCTTTTTCAATAATAAGTTAAATAGTTCAGTGCTTCACAAACATTTTCGAACTAGGACCCGTTTTTTTGTATAACACATCTTGAGACTCATCTAGCTTTAATGGGGATGAGGTGGCGATTTTTTAAATGTAACTAAAACATTGTGTTGTAGTAGTCAACACGTTTACAATCTAAATCGCTACAAAAGTCTTTGAGACATACAGTTTTACTGATAAAACTATATTGCACACAAATGTGTGGAAATTGATTTTTAGTGAGTATCATGTGTGCTTAACCAAGTAAAAGTGTCTTGATTTGTTTTGATCCTCTTAAAATCTTTGTTTCAATCACACTTCAGAATTACAAAAAAAGTGCTTCACTTTTGCTTTCAAGCGGCTGAATGTGTACAGTTCAATTTTAAGTATTTACATTTGTTTTGTGTTAAAAAATGACATCATACAGCCTTTCCTCTCACACTCGCTGTACCCCAGTAAGATTGTTATATAATTCACTTTACTTTCTCAGATTGCAAAGTGAGAGAAGTTTGTAAACACCAATCCTATATGTAAAAAAAAATAAGCAGCAATTTGTCAGAAGATATAGGCCTATTTTTAAGAAAAGGTGGCGCATAAGCTATGATGCACCACTTTTTCTGCGCCCCCCTACCAGCACCTAACGACACCATAGTTGCACCGTATTTAAGATACCACGCACCATGGCAGTACAATAGTGGGAATATTTTACGCTATTGTGGCACTTTGCTACACTAGCGTAAAAAATATTGACACTACTATAGCAAAGATCAAGGAAGCACATAGGGGCGTCATTTTAAACACCTGATCTGAGCAGGCATTAAAAATTATGCCAACATGGTGCAGTGAAATCTTATAAATTTCACTGCGCCATTTTTGCAGGCCTCCTAGCACCGCAAGGCCCCCTTGGATATATTATGCCTGGTGCAGGTATAATGTGGCACAAGGATTTACAAAGTAGGGCAATGCATGTATTGTGCCACTTTGTAAATATAGCGCAGCTGAAAAGCCACTTTAGCACAGTTTTAGCATCAAAAAAGTGACGCTATGGTGGTTCTAAGGTGGCGATGGGGGATCTTACATATGCCCCATTGCAGTGGTAGTCAACCTGTGGTCCGCGGACTCTAGGGTCCATGACATATTCCCATTGGGTCTGCAGTCCTGGGCCGGGAGAAAGGCACTTCTCCAGCTGGGGCCTTTGACAAACAAGTGCATCTTTTTAGATTTATTAGTTCCTTTATGCAACAGTTTTAAAAGCACTGCAAGTTCCTTGTACATCCATCAACTTTCGGGCAAACATAAAACCTTTAGGATAACTATAGTGATTAATGTACCTGCTTGAGAGAGATGGGAGTTTTGTCTAGTGGCAGTTTTGACTCAAAGGTGGTATAGATGGTTAATACGACTGCTTCAAAGAACATGTATCATGCAAAGAACAGTATTTTATGTGCATAGCACAGCTGGTTTCTGCTTTTGTCACAGAGATTCTTTTGTTACTGTGCAGTCCATAGGTTACAATCTTAATCTAATCGGGACTGATCTCACCTAGTGAACAACAGCTCCTTACAATGCTTCCTTTTCTGTATCTGCTCCTCTTAAGTCTTGGCTGGTCTCCATCTTTGTGATTCTTAGTATGGTCTGGGTATTGCAGTTCAACAGGCACGAACAGGAGTCATACTATGAAGTGGAAGAGGGCAGGTGTCTAACGCCCTTGGCTTCATTTTTCATTATAGTATGCCTCTAAGACTGGTATCGCGTGGTCTGTGGTAATAGATGGAAAGAGGATCTTATTGGCAAGGGAAAAGAATACATTGAAGCAGCATTGAGGAATGCAATGTGTGCCACGCATCATGGCCTCCAACTGGGTTTGCAGAGTCAAGGACGACATACACACCAGTATAACTAGTAGGAAGTAGCCATGGGACGTTTACTTAAGCATGCAGAGACGGCGCAGAGTTCACTCACAGGCTAACAGCGGACAAAGAGGCACAGATGGAGAGTTACAGCCGCCCTGCACTATACCCATACTTACTGCCCCCACACCAGAAGAGTGTCATGATAATTTACAAGTACACAAATCCTACTTTGTCCATTCACCACTCGATGCAGGACAAGGCAGAGAGTTACGGTATGTGGCTGTGAACACCCTCTAGGCCAGCCAATGCTTGATGCTGGCTCAGACAGAATGGTGGTCATTCCTGGCAAATTTAGCATCCTTTTGGTGATTATGGCCTTGTCTGGTACATATTTGGCTATCCTTGATATGTTGAGTATTCTTGGCATTATTGGGCCCAACCATGCATAATGCTGATTCTGGTATAACAATGGTTCCTCTTGGCTTATTGTGGGCATCCCTGGCATGCTGATCGCAACCGCTGTAGCATAATTCTCTATACCCTTTGCATATTGTTCACACCATTGGTGTAGTCATGCCCCCAATTTAATGCTGGCCTTCAGTAGCGTACTCTGGACATATCTGGCATTTTGAGGCTCTACAAGGCTTAATGAAAACCATGGCATAATTGCCACAATTGCAGCATCATATCAGAAACCCTTAATATGGGCATCTAATTGATGGTGGGGGCACATGCTTTGTGCTGATCTCAAGATATATGTCCCACAACTCTAAGCATCTTATCAATGTGGTTAAACAACTAGATTTTAGGATGCATAAAGATCTTGTGCTCATGGTACTGGTGTCTAACGTGGTATAGACAGGATTATTCTAGCTCAGGACATTGTTTTAACTTTTCTTGTAATTTTTGTTTCCACATAGGTTACAGGTGGTTCTGACTCTTGTGGAACCAAAGCAGGGCTACATAGATGAACCTTTTCTGGTGTTACCACTTTACCTGTTAGACAGCCTGTATAGAGAGCAAAATCTGCCTGCATGTTGTTCCACCTCCTTAAATAGCAGCAAATCGCCCTGGTGCTTCGGACCCTCCACAGACTACTAATTAGACAGTGATCTACGATTATCAACAATTAGATCAAGCTTTTACAACACCACACTACTACTATCTGAAGTCAAGCCTGTCAAGACCCTGGGGATGTATTCTGAGGTGAAAAGACTGGGTAAGGAAAGGAACTGGAATATAGCAGTTACATTTTAAAGAATGATATACCTTGCGAAATTGCATGCCCATAGCTAACAGTTATGCCTATGGCTTCTTAATAGGTTTTAAATCATCTGTATTGAACACCCAACATCTCTGGGAAGGGTGAGGCATCTTTAATGCACAATGAAAGGACTGAAATATTTCATGAGCGTCCCTTTAGCACTTATGGGTTTGTAACAAATATATATGAAGATTGTACTCGTAATGGGACAATTTACTCTATTTTTGCATATTTCATGTGGAGAGAATCCTGCTCTCAGACCCCTTGGTGATATTACTGGTCATTTGTTCATTGAAATTTGTGGTAGGCTCCTAAAACCCACAACTTCCAATATTCACCAACCTCTAGTCTTTGAGATAGCCGTTATGCCCACCCGTTCAAAGGACACCTGTAACAAGTGGTATAATTTCCCGCCCATGGGAACACAACCTGAATCCATCACTGCTAGTATGACAAGTCTTTCACCTTCATTTCCAATCTTTTGGAAGTTCGAGTCTCTGGATGTGTCATACTGATTGTGTGGTACAAACAGTTACAGAGTAGCCCCTATGCCCATGTTGCTAGGGATGTGTCATTTGACTGTTTCTCTTTTAAACACCAATCTCAAGTTTCTCTGATTGAGAAGCTGGAAGAATTTAATATGTCAAATGTATTGATCCACGAGCTCCTCATATTGATTTGCGATTTCGATACGTTTTGAGGGATTGACCAATATTGTTGTAACACTACTGTTTTGTACAGGAAGCGTTTTCGAGTAGATCTGCAGTACTCTTAGTGCATCACATTTCTTTGTCACCTTTGTGTGCTATTTTTCTGGGACTGATTTGTAATGAGAGTTGCCACTAGATTGGGTGTGACACATAAACACAGACTGAAGGCATGTTAATGGTAGCGAATATCACATCACTTAGTGTGGAGTCTTTATATTGCGTGTAAAATATCACAAGACGAAGATATCACATCCACTGCTGTTGTATTCTAGCAAGTGCGGTGTTAAGAATATAAAAAGAACACTTACCTATACATACTTACCTTGTTGATACTGCGATAGGCAGTATAGTGGATGCAATATTTGTGTAAGTTGATATTGTTGACGTTGATATAGTGATATGCAACCCATGTTGCACACTTTGGCCCTGGATGACATCACAGGTTCACCCGCTCTTAACACCTCAGCAGCTTCCTGTCTGTAATTCAAAGCCATGGAGAAAGGCAAGCAGTGAGATCGACCAAAAGTACTGAAGGCTTTCTAAAGCCCTGTTTATTTTCTGTTCTTACTGCTGCCTTCGGCTGACACCTGAGTGGCCAGGGCAGTGCCCAGGGTACCAAGGGGCAAAGCTGGCTTCCCCTAATTGACGTCCACGATGGTGCATGAACAATTAGGACTACTCGGCATGAATTTGTGAAATTCAGACGTGTGTTTGGGCTTGGGTAAAGCGTCTGCAGCGTATGTAAGATGAATGCTAAACATAGTGGTCGCTTTGTATAAATGATGATCAGCCTGTTGGCTGATGGTTCTCCTTAGGCCTCTGTTTTCTTACGTGATGGGTTTCATTAACCAGCCATGTCTGTGAGCATTTCTCCAGCTCCATGCCTCCAGTCTGGACATGCTTCCTTCATTTTAGATAATAGAGGAGCTCCTCCTCGTAGTTTCACTTCACTGTACTTTGTTGGTTCTGTAAAATGTTCTATCAGGACTTCTGAGGCCTATTTGCTCTATAGATTAATCTGTTCTACCAAGTATTTTGGGTTAGATGGAAGGGGTTGCTGAAAAGGTGGTATGGCCTAACCAGTATAGCGTGGAAAATCTCCAACCTACTCTATAGGTGTGGCTCATATTCTTAAGAGTATAGTGTAATACATGTGACATACAATCGTATGCTTGACAACTTGGGGATCACTTGGTTCATCCATTGGAATAAAATAGCTTTTTAGGCCTTGGGACCCCAATTGTTAAATACAATATCTGCCATGTTACTTTATTTCATGTGACAAAAGGGAGTTCCGGTGACATTGTTTGCCCATTTTTTGCTTTTACAATGCTCAGTGCTAGCAGGCTTTGGCCCACTTACAGTACTCGACCTACCTACTTTCTAAAGCTTTCTCTTCTTAGGATATGTTTATTTTTTCTCTCATGCTCGCCCCCTTTTGATGGACATTTGACTCAGGGTCCAATTAGAGCCTCTGCTGTCAATACGGAGGCTCCACCGTTGTGGCGGAGATCCACACTTGTGACACAAAGTCTGCAATGAGAAACTGCAGTGCGGAGATTCTGCCACACGTGTAGACACTCCACCACAACTGTGGAGCTTCCCCTCCACCACGACTGTGGAGGCTCTGTGAAGCGGTCCCTCACACTCTAAGCCTAGGGGTATAATGGCATTCCAGGACACAGCCACCTCTTCTAGCTTTCCAAGATTCTGTTGAGTTGATGCAATGCATCTTGTGTTAGCATATTGTCTGTGAATATCTCCACTGATATCCAGTTTGGGATTGTTCGTCTATGTCTTGTGGAATATCTTTGGTGGGCCAGAAGGCCAGGACCTAGTAGGAGCTGATGACTTTATTTAAATCTGAGACAAAAGGGAGGGATTACAGTTCAGTGTATTCAAACTGTGAGGCTGAACAGTGAATCGCATAGTGTTGGAAAGTTGATCAATGAAACAAAACGGTATCTTGAATATTAGGCAGGTCATAGTTTTGGCAACCCTTGCTGTTCCATTTTACCGTTTTCTTTCAAAGAGTAAGACGGCGTTTAAGTTTATTTTGGTTATAACCAATGTACCCAATCTTGAACTTTTAATCCACACGTGGGATTGCCCAAAGTCATTTTTAAAAAGGGTTAGTTTGAGCTGCTGTTTTCTATTTTAAGTGTCTTAACATCATGCTCGCTTCCGACGTACTGTACTGTAGCTGGCTATTTCATCACCTAAACCATCCTGTCCTCAGTGGATAACGTCCATGGAAACTCACAGAATCCTGGTGAATACCTGGTGTACTGTTATCTCACGGTCTTCCTCTGGTTCATTTCGGAGGTCATGCAAAGCAGAACTGTCTCCTGTGCCCTTGGGGAAAGCCGTTTGTGCAGAAACACCATACTTAAAATGATAGTTACACAAATGGGACACCCATGCAAAGACTAAGAGAGCATTTCAATGGTTTCCTGGTATCCGAACCCACAAGAGATTAATCCAGTTGTGTCTCAGGAGTTCCTTCCAGGAGGAAACCTACAAAAGATTATCCATGAAATCTTTAAATGCTGACATCGACAGGAGTTAAATCTGAGAGGCCCTCCTCACAATGTTTTTCTTAACAAAGAGATACAGAGCTGGAATCCCCCAGAGGCTCTGGATTCCTAATTTTAATTGAGACACATTGGAGTTAACCTCAAAAAACTGCCTCTGCTTTTCTTGTTATGACTCTGCTCACCTTTAGACATGAGTTAACCCCTAGAATAGCCAATATTTCTCTTCTCACAACTCAGAGTTTTATCTCCTAGAGACCACCTCTAAGAGACACTTCTTGATTTTTCATTGAGAACACGTAGGTAGACTTGGTATTCAGCATTCCGGTTTTCAGCAATGTCAGCTCTCGACTGCTAAGAATTTTTTTTGCCTCAGACTGTATTTTTAATTTATTTTTACAAGTTAGGCACTGTACAAAAACGTGCTTTCTTGGATAACACATTGGAGTTAATTCCTGAAAGCTGTTGCTGGTTAGCTTTTATGTGGAACCCGCAGACGCAAGAACAGTGAATGCCAAAGGCTCTTGTGGTCCATTTCTCAAGGGGACACACAAGAGTTAGGGTCTAGAAACCTGAGTGCTTCCCTTCACGTGTCAAAAGATATCATAAAAACTGACTCCCAGTGCATTTCTGTGGTTCTCTTTACAAAAAACTTACATGAGTTCTACCAAAGTGTACCACTGACTCCGCTTGCAGAGAAATCCTTGAGAGCTAACTCCTTCAGGGTCTACATATTTATTTTTGTGGAGGGGGCAGGCTACCTGTCTTTTAGAGACTCAGTGGTTCTCTTTGCACGGACTCAGAAATTGATCCCTAGGTGGTCACAAAAGCTCTCTTATTAGGGAATCACAGAAATCAACTCTTATATGGTCTCAATGGTTCTCTCTCTGGGTGTGCACAGAATAGACTCCTATGGGGTCTCAATCCCTCTC
This sequence comes from Pleurodeles waltl, assembly GCF_031143425.1. Taxonomy (NCBI): domain Eukaryota; kingdom Metazoa; phylum Chordata; class Amphibia; order Caudata; family Salamandridae; genus Pleurodeles; species Pleurodeles waltl. Next base: position 1,116,917,620 of record NC_090445.1, read on the forward strand.
TCCCTCTCCTTTGGGGCACATAGAAACAAGCATCTATGGAGTCATAATAGTTCTCTCCATAGGAGGAAGGGAGCTTATTTCTTTAGTAGCTTGGTGGGTTTCTTGGCTGGCATACATGTGTTACCTCATAGAGTTTTTCACTTGGTATTGACTTGGGGAACCATGGCATTTGGCTTCTAATGACCAGTTCTGAAATGAAGGGGTTTCCAGCCAGGCCCTGTATCTGGCAGCTATTACTGAGCTGCATCAGGGATCTATCTAGCTGCAGTGAAATATGCTTAATTGGTCCCGGTGTAATTTGCAAACACCGGGCCACAATTCAGCAAGTCCCTCTCATTGTCTGCCTTCTGTTCAGAGCAGCAGTGTGCAGGTGGTAAAGGGGCCTTTTTATTACCTTTGCCAACTGGGTCCTAAACAAAAAGGCAAATTTAAAGGGCCATCAGCCATCCTTTTTTTCTAGTATGGTGCTGGCTGGGGGCTGTCTGCTGCCTAATACCTAGATCCCAGTGCAATGAGGGAACAAAGACACACAGCTTGTTGTCACTTCACAAGTACCCAAGAGAAACTACAATTTGGGGGCAGGTTTTTGACTTTGTGCAATCCCTATATGTAAGAGATAAGCATGCACTGTAGGATTGTGAAATGTATCAGCATGTATGAATATTTACACGAATACCAATTTAAATAGCGTTTGCTATATCTTTATTTAATACTTTTATAGCCCTACGCATCCTACTGTAATGTGTCAGAGTGCTTTACATCACACGTCCAGATGTGACATTGACAACAAATCAAAAAAGTGTATAAATTATGTTGAGGGTGTTACATAAGACAAAGAGGATTTCAAGGTGTTGGAGTCACACTTTGCCTTTACTGGTAGGGATTATATACTAAAATTGCATAGCAGGGAGAAACACAAAGTCAGAATTTAAAATGGAATACAGTGCTTAGGGTTGTCTGTACTAATAAGATGTATTAGTACCCAAAGATACCCTTTCTTTTAGCAGCCTTGTAATAACAGACTGAGAAAAACTATAAGCTCCTAAACCTATGTCCTGCAGTTTGCGTCCATGACCATGAGACCAGTTCATACCTCACTGTGCTATATTAGGATTGCCATTTAGAACTGCAAGTAATCTACCATCATCATTATTATTCCATAAGATGTGCTGGGCAAACAAAGCTCTCTGCAGAAGATGCCTTAAACCATTAAGATATGTTATAATGCAACCTTTGCGACCAATCAAGTCAGAAGTGATTTATTGTCACGTTTCTCCTGGGTGGCAATATCTTTATGGCAGACTTTAAAAAAAAATATTTGTAGAAGTTTATCATCAGGCTGCTTTTCATAACTCTGCCCCTTGTGACTTCACCCCATTTTAGTTGCTGCAACTTAACCCTCAATTTTAGGGGTCTAATTCCAGCACCTCCAATGACTCTAATGGTTCTCTGCTGCTGGAGGCCTAGAAATTTCTCTTAGAGGTTCTTAATAGTCCTCTTGATTTCCAGATGGCCTCAATGCATCTCTCTTTAGGGGATCACGCATTGAGTCCTAAGGTGTCTCAATTTTTATCTCTCATAGAGGGGCACTCACCAGTCGTCTTAAAGGTTCTTTTCTTTTCTTTGAGATGATATGGTGTTTAGTCCATGGGTGTCCATATTTTTATTTTCTTAGAGGGACCCAGGAGAGTTACCTCCTAGAGACTTCCACTGATTCCCTTTCTGAGGGACGGAGATGCATGTGTTTTCTCAGCAGTGTCTCCCTGGGTCTGTCCTTAGGGGTGTCATGGGATATTTCACCTATATTGTTTTAATGTTTCTCCTTTTGAGGGGCAGCAAGAGGTGACTCCTAAGGGATCCCCCTCCTTCTCCTGGTCAAGGGCCTACATAAGTGAATACCAGTAGGTCTGTGCTCTCTTCTGCACGAGCGAGCAAGGGCGGTAGGCGCCTTTCACATAAGTAGGTCACTGTGTGTTGCAGCGAGCTAGGGAGGTGTATGTCAGTGAGCTCGAGAGGTGTGAGGTGGGGGCGGGAGGTGAGAAGAGCCTGGGACTAGAAATGAAAATCTGTGTTCTTAACGCTGTCTTTCTGCTTTTGTAGTCATCGAGGAAGACGGGATGGAGGATGGAATGGAAACGCTTTCAGACAAAGACCCTCCCGTTTAAGTCCCCAGAGAGAGCGTGATGAAAAGGTACTACATGGCGGACACTCCCTGCTGCCTAAGCATGCGGAAAGTCCTCTTTACAGTTCTCCTCTCAGGTCGGGGATCCACCGGGTTCAGGTCAGGGGCAGCCTGTAAAACCCTTGGCAGGAGGAACTTGAAGGCGACCAGAGAGGCGTGGGAGGTGAATTTTTTGGTGGTGGGGCATTCAACGAAAGCCCCTGTGTTTATTTGTGGGATGCATGGGTGTAGCTATCAGTGGTGAAGAAGGTGCAGTGGCAATGGAGCCCAAGTGTGTGAGACCATGAGAGAAACCATTTTCATAGATTGTTTTAGGCTCCCTGCAAACCTTACTAGGCCAAAAGTGAGATGCTGGTATGTCAAAGACCCCTCATTCACAGGTGCAATTATCAATAGTGCAGCAGGTGCAGTGACACCATCGCTTAGGGGTGTGATGGACCCACTCCACCGAGGGACCTTAGGGTGGGGTCACCTTGTGTTCATTAGGGTTCATGGACTGTCGCTACCCACAGCCCTTTATCACATTTTGCAGGTTGTGGATATCAAGTTTGTGTTAAGTCACTGACCTGTTCACCAGCGGCATGTGTCCTCTTTCAGGTGTTGGAGAGTGAAGCGATGTGGAAGAAAGAGAAGAGAGGTCATGAAGCAAGTCTTAAAAGGAGGAAAAAAATACAATGACTGAAAGCAGATGAGCTGCTGGCTCGGAGGTCACCTGTCTGCAGTGATGAATGCTTCCTGTCGTCCTCTCCTGGTGGCGGTGTGCAATCCTAGACGGGCCCGGACTGGTGAATAATGCAGCAGGCACAGCGGCTTCCGAGCTGGGGAGAGCCCCCCCTCTGGCCTGTGTCTGCTCCAGGCAGCTGCGGGATCCTGTTTACCTCTCGTCATCCTTCCAACCATGCGTCCTGTGCACCCTGGATGTGAAACGTACCCTTCACTTTCTGTGTTTATTGTACTTGGATGTTTCCGTTCACATCTTGCAATGGCGTGAACATAAATCCTTTTTTGATATGTCTGTATATATTTATATGTATATAAGGAAAGAACAGTATAGAGAGCGCCGTTTTTATTTTTTGGATGATGTTTTAGGCCTGGGTCTTTTGGCCAGGCCGTGTAGAATGGGGGGCTGAGTTTGTCCACGGCCCCCGCACGCAAGCAATACCTGTCTCTGGATTGTGGCAGTTTATCTTCTGAGTAACACGTAAAAGTAAGAGTGCCAAATACCTGGGAGTGCCAAAGGCACCAGATTGTGCCCATTTTAATGAAATGCTCTTCCCCCGGGCCCTTCCCTTTCTTCCAGTGATTTACTTTCCTTGTTATGTCACACCCTCTCTTTCCTGATTTCATCTGTCATCCTTCCTCCTGTAACTCTTTCCGCCACTCTTCCTCTTCTCCACAACATCCTCTTCTAGTTCAGCTTTTCTTAAACTTCTAATTGTCTTTTCCCTATTCACCTCTTGCCGCTTCAGAAATTTCCACCTCCTTTAATTTTCTCTTCCAGATTCTATTGCTTCTTTCATACTGCCTTCGTACAAGTCTTCTCTTTTTACCTCTAACTCGGCCTTCTCTTCGAACATTCCCGTTGCTCCATCACTTCTTACTCCAGCTCCTCTGATTTGCCCTTTCTTTCACCCTCTGTTGACTCTATCCATCTCTCTTTTGTCGGTTTCTTCCACCCAACCCCCTTTTCCACCTTATTTTACTTTTAATACCCTTCTTTTTTCCCCACCTCCCTACTTTCCCACCAAACTAACATCTGTTGCCCACCCAGTTCTGCCTTGCCTTTGCTGTTATTTTTTTAAATATATTTTCTGCCTCCCTCTAACTTATGCACCATTTTGTTCCCCTTTAAATAATGTAGATGAAAGAAGGCATAATGGCAAGTTTTTTCCTGTTTACAACACTCAAGCAGGTCTTTAGTGCTGCTAAAGACAGCTATGCGGAAAGTCTGATAATTTTGCTTCAAAGAAGGAAAACAGATTCTTGTCTTTTTATCCCCCATAATAACGTTTAAGAAAATTCCTATGGCTCCTATTACTGTTTTTCTATTGCAAACCTGGCAGCCACAGTTGACATGCACTGGAATCAGGCATTCAAAGCTGGATTGAAGGGGGTATTTGCCATAGAGTTGCAATTTGCACTGAAAAAACCCTAATATATCAACTGAGCATCCTCCTTCAAGTCATAATGCGTGGTCCCATTTTCTCTTTATCAATCTGCGCCTGCACAGATCACCTACCAACTCCTAATATAACTCATATAGAAACAACTCCAGGTTAACCAAACCTTCCATGGCATCCCTTTTCTTAAGGAAACCAATTTCAAAGGGTTGAGCCTCACCTCAAAAATCAAGTCTTCCAATTCTTTGATTAGTTTGGAGGCCCATCTTTGAACTTTTCCAAATTCATTGGTATCCTCTTTATGTACGGTGCTCAAAACTGAAGATGCTAAATGGCTGATGTGTGCCATGTACAGTGGTAAATTGACTTCTCTAGCCCTATCGTTAATACCCATTTTAATGCAGTTTAATTCTCGCCTTGGTTTGCAAGTTGCAGGATGAGATTGTGCGCTTCGTGTATTGCTTGTTGTGAGCACTCCAGGTCCTTTTCTTGGCTGTACTGTTAAGTATCATCCCATTTACTTTGTGCTTGCATGTCGACTATTGTGACCTGAATGCATTACTGTGCGCTTACTTCCTACATACAACCTAACCTGACCTGCATATTTTCAATGGAGCCCGTACTCCATGGAATTTATTACCGTGCCTAATTTACTATCATCAGCTTTGATGGAAGCAATGAGCTTCGCGTTCATCTTTACGAAATGTATGAATATTTTGGAAATAATTTACCTGTTACTGAAAATGGTAAAATTACACTTCACACCACCCAGACTTTTGCGATTTATTTCGGTTCTGTTTGCCCCGATTTCCAACGTGTTCCTCACATCTTTGCCTCATTGATCACTAACCCTATTTGATATGGTTTTAAACTTTTTAAAGTCCATGAATACAGAGTTCACCTCAGTTCCCCTATCCACATTTTTTTCTTTGCAGCATGAAAAACTCATTCCTTTTGTTTGCCAAGTCTTACTGCACCAAAGCCCTAGCTTGTTCAAAGTAATTATCTTTTATTTGTCCTGGTGCTATTCAGTAGGTTACTTAATTTTACACTGCATAAACTTTCCTAAACAACATAATGGTCTGCAATTGCCGTTTTATGTCATTTCTGTTACATATCAGCAAAACGTCTTCCTGGTACCAATCAAAAGGTACTACTAGTAATTTGTCTGATAATTTGGCTGTACCATCCGAAAATACAATAACTGTACAGATCTGATCGTAACTTCATAAATTGCTTCGTTTCACTTCCTTTCCGCCCAGTCCTCTCTGTATTCCATTCCACTTTTCTCACGCCCTCCCTTTCTGTCCTGGATTACTTCCATTTACACCTCTCTCTGCATTCTGTTTGCTTCACCTTCACAGATAGTCCTTTGTCGCTTTCCTTCTATCCCCTAATTTCTCTGTACAGCACGGCCGCTCCCTCCTTGCATGCCATTTGCCGCTCAGTCACTGGTGTGTGAGGAAAGCTTTTTGCTGCTTGTTTAACACTTTTAACTCCAAGCATCCAGAGAGTGATTTCTAATCTTAATATTGTGTATTGTGACACATCCTCTCTCATTACACAGGGCTATTGCATTTCTGAAATGTATATTAATAAAACGTAAGCACTTCCGGTGGTCTGTTTCTTTCTTTGTCTTTTTTTGCTCAAGCATCTTTTGAAACATGATAATCTTCACATCTAAAACCCGAGGACTTGGTTGATAATTCACTAATTTATGTTAACGCCCACAAATACATGCATTTACATCTGCCAGGAATTCACTAAAGGATTTCTGAGTTTAAGGTGAAGTGTGTGGAAGGAAACAATATTCGTCGCAATGATCATGTCAACAGTGAAGCAAGACAGGAGCTGTTTATTGATTCCAGTGATGCATGTAACCACTCACAAGTCTATTCCCAGTCTGAATGCCATTGTTCGTCCTGCCACCCACTTATATCTTCCCACATTTCATGCATGCTCCCTACTTTTTATGCTCAATACCACATCTTTCCAGATAGTTGTGGGGATAATTACTTATAAATTGAGTCCCATTGTCTGTGACAATTTCCTGGGTGATACCCTCCCTGCTAAAAACCTCATCCAAACATTCCACCACACCTTCGGAAGTGACTTCCCTCACAATTTTGATTTTCTAACCCCTTGGAAAAGTAGTCCACTATGACTATTCGAAATGCTTCTTGTCTTGGTAATATCGGAAAAGGACCAATTATATCCATCCTAGGTTTTCTCCAAGGACCATCAGCAACTTTACGGGATGAGAATCAGGAGTAAGTGCTTTGGCAGATTTATCACTAGATGCACATGCATGAAATGTCCTTACCTGTTTCTCCACCATGTTGTCTACATCCGTCCACCAAAAATTCTCCCTCACCTGCTGTCTGGCGCAAGAGATGCCTAAATGTTCTTTATGGGCATTGTTGACTATAACTTTTCTGAGCTTAAAAGGAGGAATAAACTTTTGACTCCTAACCAGGATTCCGTTTTCAAATGCACACTTTTCTCGTACTTTGAAAAGCCCTACTAATTATCTGAGAACCATCCATTGTTCAGGACGCCCCTAATTAATAAATTCCATCACCCGATTTAATTCCACATCCGCTCGCTTTTCAGCACCCCATGTGTCTTACCTAATAACGGAATGCTCCTATCCAATTAATATTCTGTAAAGTAAATGCCACCTCACATTCATCTTTATCACCATTAACCAAGTTCTCTCTGCATACCGGTAGCCTGGACATACAGTCAGCATGTATATTATTTTTTCCTGGAACATATGCTATTGTGTACTGAAAACCCTGCAACTTACGTGCTAACCTGGCTAGCCTTGCTGTCACAGTACGACCTCCTCCCGGAGAGATCATATGTACTAATGATTTATGGTCCATTTTTTATTACAAATCTAGTACCTCACAAAAAAGGTCTAAAATACTCAGCTCCCCAAACGTACGCCAACAACTCTCATTCTATGACAGAGCAATGTTTCTCTGCTTCCCGTAGTGCTCGAGGCACATGATACAATCCATTCATTGCCATATTCTCATTGCATAAGTACATCTCCCAATCCACATCCACTTGCATCTACTGTCACAACACATTTTTCCCCACAACAAATGGTTTGAGATAAGGTGAATTCTCTTGTAATGTTATTTACCCCTTTAAAATTGTGCATTCTTTTTGAGTCACACCTGAACGGGTCAACTTTAGCAGCATAATTTGATATTAATATTGCAGAAAATTCAGTTAACCCAAGAAAAGCAACTAGTTGATCTATGCTTGTGAGAACATTGCTTTCAGAATACTGTCCACATGGCCAAGCTTTGGTTTTATTCCTGTTCCACTGATGAGATGCTCAAGATATTCCACTTCAGGTTTTCGGAATTTACACTTATTGAATCTCAATGTTAGACCTTTGGCTTACAAGGCTAAAAAAACATTAATTAACTTTCCAACATGCTCTTCAGTATTCTGTCTAAAAACTAAAATATCATCCTGAAAGGCAGGCACTCCCAATATGCCTTGCAGCATTTCCTTCATTACTCTCTGGAATACAGATGCTGCACTTGCTAGTCCGAAAGGCATCCAGCAACACCTAAATAGCCCTTCTGGAGTGATAAATGCTGTAAGGTTTTTTTGACTGCTCATCCAGTTTGTCCTGATGGTAGGAGCATGCTAGGTCTAATGTTGAAAAAACATGTGCACCTGCCAATGTTGTATCCATCTCATGCACTTTGGGTAGAGGATAGGTAGCCACTCAACTTGTGCTTTTAAGGCTGCATAAATCCTCACATAACCTCAATTCTCCAGAAGGTTTGACTGAAATCACAACTAGAGATACTCACAGAGAAGACTCAACAGGTTCTATAATGCCATCATTACATAAATCATGTAACATTTCCTTTAACCTCTCCCTGTAGGATAAGGGAACATTTCTAACTTTGTGCCTGGTGGGAACAGCCTTGTCACATAGTTTAATACAATGTTTGAATCCATGGTATTCACCCAATTTGTCACTAAAGTTATTGCAAAATTTAGTTTTGAATTTGCTTATAAAATCATCCAATTCTTCATTATCAGAATTAACATAGACTTGAGGATTTGCACTGGGATCAAGTCTAATTCCCATAGCTTTCTGGTGAGATGTCACATATACCTTAACATGAGGGTGACTCCATGCAAATGTTACATTCACCCAAAAATACCCCAATAACTCGATTTTGTGACCACCAGGGGACACATCAGGTGGTAATAATACTCTGTTGGGCCATTTTCCTTGACTATAGGTTGTCCTAGAATGGTGTTCGATGCACATGAATCAACAAGTACATTTATTGTTTCTACCTCCTCATCACCAGTGTGAAGTGTGTCGAAGGAAACAATATTAGTTGCAATGATCATGCCAATGGTGAAGTAAGACAAGAGTTGTTTACTGATTCCAGTGATGCATGTAACTTCTCACAAGTCACGTTTCCAGTCTGAATGCTGTTGGTTGTCCTACCACCCACTCATATCTTCCCCCACTATTCCCTGCACGCTCCTTGCCTCTAAAATAATTATACACCCAACAAAAGCATTATTCAATCAATGCGTGAGTGTGCCACAACCGGTGTCCTGCTCGCGTGATGAATACAAATCACATTTAATAATCAACACTTTGAACTGACGCTTTCCCAGCCTGGTAAAGATTTTGGGCCAGATGTAAAAATATCTGGTTGCAAAAAGGTGGTTGCGAATTAGTGAAGATTTTTAAGAACTGATCTATGTAATGATAGTTCATTTCTTAAAAACTTGAAAGGCAGCGGGTTGAAAACTAACCTACCTTATCAGTACTAACAAGTTAGGTTGAAATTGAGACTCACTAGGGTTGGAGGTCATTATACAATGTCTGTGATTGTCTTTCAATAAAATAAGCATTTTGTAATTGCAGTCTGTTTTCCTTAAAAGTAGTGGGAGAGAAATTAAAAAGAAAAGTTAACTTTTTTTGTTTAAGATTTGGCAGTGGTCCTAGGGACTTTTTTTATAATCACAAAGGGGAATGGGTCACAAAGGGGCTACTTCCCTGTTGCAAATGCACTAACACCACTTTTGAGGTGTTGGTAAGGTATCACGTTTTTTGCAACTGGATTTCAGTATCTTGAAGGGTGTCTACAACACACCTCTTCACGATACCTGATTCTACCCATTAACAATTCCATTTTAGGAGTAGGCTAATATATGAGACTCCTAAAAAGAGAGTAGTACATGGAAAAAATACAGGCTTTGCAACCATAAAATGCTTAGTACACCTGTCTCTGTCACAGGGTTGAGTAATTCCTCTTCAAGGATCTGAAGAGGGACAGATCACCTTAAGTCTTGGATGAGATATAGGTGAAGTGGTCACAGGGTACAATTGTCACCAAGCTTTTCAGGTATTGTACTGAGGATTTTTTGTGAATAGTAGGAAAATGTGCACAGCTTTCCAGGAGTACTTTACCAGAAGTAGACTTAAGATTTTGTTATTAAATTGCTCCCATGGTGGCAACGTTTGCATGATTTTAAAAGTTTCCCATGTTAGGGTCACAGGTTTACCTGGCCCTGTGATAGACACTGCCATTCAGCGCACTGGCTGTTTAGACCTGTTGAGACTAAGGGACAGTTCACATAGCAAAATGTAAATATGCAACAGTAAAAGTACTCCAACAAACTGCTGCATATTTGCTACATTTTGTAAATTCAGAAACATTCCGAGTAGTACACCTGGAAATGTGGACCAGACACAGATTTCCACATGCAGGGCTGGGAATGTTTTGTGGCATATTCCCCTAGTTTCTGTTACCCCAAGGCAGAAATCTACATGAGGTAGACTTAAAACTGAGGAAATGGAGCAAGATGTGCACTGGGAAGATATTTCCCTAATGGGAGAATAATCTTCCCCTCCATTCCTCCTTTCCCTTTCCAATTGCAAAAGAGGAGTTAGTCTAGTCATTTGATGGAGTAACTAAATCACCAACAATTTTCTGTGCAGGAAAGTGTTGGATCAGAGTTTGTGAATACCCACAAATGTCAAGTCTATGAGAGAGTTGTAGTACAGCATCAAGTAGGGAATGCTGATTTACCAAAATGTCATAGCCAAAATATCAGGGCCAAAATACAGAGGAGGTAAGTTCACATATGTAAGTACAGATTTACTACTCTTAATGTCTTGATTCTTAATCCTTTGATGTGGTGTAAAGCCTGTAAGCTTCAACTCCATTTTAAGTAGGCTCTGACTTGATCTTAGGTAATGGAGTCACCATTTTCTCAATTTTAGTGAACAAGAGTTGGCATTTTCCTAAATTTATGCAGAATTATTGTCAAGTCCGCCATTGACCCAGATCTTGTCTGACCTTATCATTTCAAGAACTGTGAAAGTGTCAAGTTATTCAGACAATGACAGAGATATAACACCTGATGCAACAACAGTCTGGGACATGCACCTAGTTATCACAATGTCATGGTCAAATAATAACAAACACAGACATGTAGCCAAAATAGTGTAGTCTTAATTGATGTCCATTTACCTTATATATTCATAAAGATATATCTGAGACATACACTTTGGTGCACATAATCTGTGTCAGAAATTCCTGAACTTATGTCAGACATTCCAATCCCTGATAAGACATAGTACGAAAGGGTAACCACTTAGCCACTTGTCAGGAGTGGTCCTTCATCTGGATTATCGCACTAGATACTGCCCACAACGGTCTTGACTGCTGCCAGCACACCAAGAAGATGCTACATTGCACTTAATGCAAATGATGAGCGAAGTCCAGTAGAAAGGATGCTGCTGTGGCATGTGTTTTCATTTTGCAAGGAGCACTGCCTTCATGCCTCTCTGATAACCACAGCTTTTTGCTGTCAACAGCGTATGCAGTGCACTGCTTCTCCCTAAGAAAGTCTAAACTGCAAGATCTTCTTTCCATGCTCTTCTAGTGTAGTGCAAAGGAGTATATTTTGAGTGTTAGGTTTTAAATTATAGTTTAACATTTTAGAACTGTTCATTTTCTTTTTGTTTTTCCCAAAGTGCCTATTTGCTGTTTTTACAATATTCTGTGTGGTTAATTTAGATGTACTGAGAAACAGGTCTGCTCATTCCAATAAATGCTTTTAGTTAATTCTAGTTTTTAGTCCATTCTTCTTAGTACCATTTGTGTGTGCGATATTGTAAAGAGCGAATGGGTGTGTTTCCAGCACCATGGTGCCCCATATCCAGGTTTATGGATTGTTAGTAACCTAAAAACTATGATTCCACTTCAACAATATATTCAGTAGGATTCTGTGGGGCTACAAAAACCTGTCTTTCACATTCAGCGATGGTGCCTTCAACCAAGTTCATCTGTGTCACCCGTGGGTGGGAAAGCAAACCCTGTAGAACTATGCCAAAGTCGCAGATTATGCAACAATGAGAAACATATAGTCAAGGTACATAGATGTGGAGGTAGGTATAGTGAACAAATAATGCTACGGTCCTCGGCATTTTGGCTAAAGTATTCTGGTAAATTCATATTCTTTACTCAATGTTTCTTACCTCAAAACTGTGGGAGTTCCAATGATATATTTTCCCCCAGCTGTGGTAGAGTAACACATTTTAGTAAACCCATTAATATCTGCCACAAATCCTTTTTTCAATTACCAATATATTAGATAACTACACAGTAGAAGGGTGACCACTGCAGTGCTTTCCCCTTTTTCCTTCATAGTCTTTGGGCCTGAATTCGCAAAGGTTTAGCTACGAGTATGTGTGACTTACTCTTGTAGTTCTCCTAGGTTAGTACTAAATTCCTAGGGGAAGCTAGGAATACTCTTGGCATACTCATGTCTTAATCATTTAATTCAGTATACTAGATCAGGAGTACAAGCCTTAGGGCCATATTTGTATTCTGGCAAATGGCCTGTTTCTCCATCAGGGCGACAGAGTAAGTTACTTCATTGCCCTAACAGAGATGCAGCCCAGCAGATTTAGAAATGACTGCCAAGTAGGTGATATTTTTTTAAAGCATTGCCAGGAACAGCAATTGGGATGGTTCCTGTCAATGCTTTTTGCAGTTTGGTGCAGGGCTCAGTCAATCTGTCGGAACCTTGCACTCAACTGTTTTCTTTTTTCTTTTCAAAAACAAAATGCAGAAATGGGATTTTAAAAATAAAATAAAAAAGATGATACCTCCATCACAATTGGACAACACAATCTGTGAAAAGTCTATTGAGAAACAACTGAGTAAGACTGAAATCACCCAACTATTGAATATGTATATTTGACTATTGACAAACTATGCCACTGCAATGAGTTTAAATATGATGCCAGTGTCATATGATTTGAATATTATAATGAATATATAAAATATCATTGGATTATTATTAATATAAGCATTTGTGAATGTTACAAACTACTGTCCAATGCAAGTCTTCTTTTTTTTGTTAGATGAATGTAGGATGCTTCATGTGAGGGTAGTGGGTGGAATGATTGTTTTGTTGTGTGAGCTGTTGAATGTGGTGCGAAACACTTGTTATAATGGGTTGATAAAAGGAAAAACTCTCTCTATATATGATTTTGTAAGATGTGAATAGTGAGAATAATGAAATACATTGTGTATCTGGAGTGTTTGGCTCCAACCCTATTTTTTTGTGACAATTTTCTGCTGTTTTGAGTACCTACTTATTGGTAAAATAATTGCAGGAGCAGTGTGTTTTGTAATACATTTTGCCCATCGCCATGGGAGTCATCACCATTTTTGTGTTTTTTACTGTCCCTTATTGCCAGGGTTTGCCTGGCAGTGAAGGACAGTAAAAACGGCTATGTATTGACAGACATATAGCCAAGTCTCTGACGGCCCTTAATCTGTCCGGCCATTGAAGAAGTTTGACCATGGCAGGGATGAAATTTTCACAGCTGTTGCCAAACTATGGCCCATTCACATTTAAATTGAGCCGGTGGACCACTTTGTTGGCAAGGAGAGATGACCATCGTTGTTGCAAATAAGTTCCCTCTCCACCAACATATAAGTTAGAACCTAAGTAGAAGCAGTTCCTTTTTAATATTGCTAAAACCTAGCCCAATGTTGTAGATCCCAGTGGACTCTCTGCCTTCCCTTTTCCTCGTGGTGGGTGATATTTGTGTCAAGTGAGGGATTGATTCTGTTCTATGAGAGACTGCACATCAGTCGTAAGCAGTGGCATAACACAACATAATAGGAACAAAATTTGGTGAGGGTCCCATACTCCATGATCCATATATTTTCACAACTTGATCTGGATACTGGGCTCCTGGAAGAATAGTCACCCCCTGCCTTACAGTGGCTGAAGAGGCCTGTTTTAGGTCCCTGGTGGCATGCGGTGTGACAACTAAAGACAACACCAGCCTATGATGGGGCACTAACATGTTCATCCATGTTTAGACAAAAAATCATAAATAATGGTAATCCCAGTATTTGAAAGCAGTTCGGTACACGCATTCGGAGCACGTGGCTGAAAGCTAATTTATAAGGTACTTATTCTGACATGTACATAGAAAGACATTCATGCAGAAAAAAAGCAGGATGTCCCCTTTAACCAGTCTTCAGTGACGTACAAGCAGTCTGTTAAACATAGTAGTATAAATAAACCATAGCACGAATAAAAGGTAATTTAATAAATATTTATACCTGATTCAGACATGCACATTTAAATCCCGTGCTGCTTGTCTTATTGTACTCTGCACAAAAGTAATTGCTGAATGAGTTTCTATATAAACTGTGAGTGCGTCATCTTGGGTACTTACAACTGCTTGATATCAGTGATACTAAAAGTGAAAGTTCTTCAGAGGCAGTCTGTATATCTGAACCTTTCTAGGGGAAATACATAGCAAATAGAAGTGAGAGAAATTGAGGTTCTGGGTTACATGAGTACCAATTACAATGCTAATTTTTAACTGTTTATTGGAATTGCCATTTTACCCAACTGCTTCAATTTGTTTCGTGATCAAATTGGTGTCACTGATTGGTGATAGGATGGTCGCTGGCAGAAGGTTTTCAAGAAAGGTTTGCTGATGTGGCGTAAGCACATTGAACTGATCATTCAATTAATTGCTTCATATTTGAACCCCTGTATTCAGATCTGCAATGACCGGGGCACCTGTAGTCTTAGAACTGTAAGGAACCAAAAACCCACCATTCAAATATAAGTATCACCTTGAACAAAGAAGAACCGATCAGCTTACATCTGTGGTGAACCAGGATGGCTTTCAAATTAGCACTCCAGGGTTTTGGCCATGGGGGCTTTTCATTATTTCTATCTTTGTTTGCAATGGGCACTAGAGCAAAGGCACGCCGAGAGTCATGTCAACTTTAAGAGAAAGAAGGCCAACTATTATCCCTTGGGAACCTGGTAAGATTTTAGTAACATAGAAAAGCGACCTCACAGGTCATTACTTACATCTAAGAACTCAGTAATGTTCAGTGTGTCGTTTTAGCCTGGTTGATCCTGCTATTATGAAAAAAACTGAACACTTGGGGTTTACATGAACATATGAAAAATATTCTTTATGAGGGAATCAATTAATAACCTATATACAATCATTTAATAAAAATAATTTTCAGTTCTTCTGGACACAAAATATTACATTCTATAATGTTCAGGTGACATCTACACACGAGAGAGTAATTCCATTAAGTGAAGGGTATACACAGATGTCCTATGTCAAGGAATCAGCGAAAAGCGCTCATAGTAATTATTGCTAGTGAATGAGTGCAATTTGTATGGTGCATAGCAGCTCCGACTGAAGAGTCCAGGTACTGCCATAAGTGACAGATGAAAAAGGAATGTTTTCAGCTCCCTCTTAAAGTTAACTTCAATGGTTAGTTCCTTTTCCAGGCGGGGAGGTCATTCCAAGGTTTTGCCGCCAAATAAAAAAGGCACATCCACATGTTCTTGTTGCTCAGTGGATCTTGGATATTGTCAGCAGCCCCAGCTTGGCGGATAGAAGCAATCTGGTGAGCGTTTAGGATGAAATCTGTCCCTCCAGTAAATCGGGCCCTTTTTATGAACTGCTGAGAAGGTAAGATGGGGGGCAACAAAATGCATATTTGCATAATGACATTTAAGTGAATCAGAAACAACTGGGACAATTGTGATAAGCAGCTTTTATAAGATTCCCAGAATGCTATTCTATGTGTCATGAGTTGATCCCAAAAAGGACAATATTTCAGCCCTATTGCAAACGACAATGGAACATCATCACGAGTAAAACAATTCTTGACAAGGTACTTCCTATCATCTGAAATGAGACTTGTAATCCACATCACTAATGCATTACATCTATAACATGAAAAACTATTAGTTCCTTTGAAGGTCTGTGGCCAACCTACCAAGAGACAGTGTCACTCGACAATACTTTACAGTTAAGTTATCGAGGTGCCTTTTGGTAACTAGACTACATTTGTGTAAGGAGAGAAATATTCAACAGAATGCAAAATCATGCCTATCGGAAACACGACCTTCCTACTAAAATCAGGCTGTAGTGGGAGTGGTGTTTCACTAATGGTTCACTTGCGTGCACGAAGCACAGAAACAGCATCGTCTTCACGGCATCTGAACATCACAAACAAACAATAAGCTACCTGAGGCAGCTGCGAAACTAGCAAACGAAGACTAGGACGAACAGCGCCGTAGTTCCAGACGGAGGGCTCAGAAATGTAAGTAAAGCACCTGAGCGGGCTTGAAAAATGGGGGAAAGTTAACCCTACCTCCATACTCTCCTGTTCCTAGCAAACTGAATACAAAGTCACTCAAACAATGAGATTGGCACATTTATATATCGAGCCACAGTGGACTGAGGTTCTGAATCACAAATCTATTTGTAATCTAATGTTATGGTAAACTTGCAAATGGCCTGATTTATGACTACAAAGTCACTTTTGTAATATGCAGTTTGAATTTACTGGTGTTCTGGGCTGTTTGGGAACCCCGCATTATTCATCCGAAAGCCCTGGCAACTCCCGGAAACCTGTGTCTGTTGCATCATTTTTACTGGGTTAGTATTGCAAACCTTTGTAAATTGTAAATCTCGAAATTTCGTAACTCTGGCGAATTAGAAATAATGGTCTTGTGAGTTCAGATTTCATACGTTTTATATGGAAAACTAAGCACTGACTTTTAATGACACTGCTCAGATGAGAAAACGTCTTGACCACCTAGCCTTTTGCAAGGCACTGACAACATAGCTGTTTGCATTTATCTGAGCGGCCCGATGCAACCTTTACCATGTGTGGCGATGTACATATGCGCATCAGCGCAAACAAAGGCATAGCAAAGGTGTGTCAAGAAAAATTGCTCTCTGACTGGTGTTTATGTAGTTAAATACAGCAATAATTAGGGTTCAATTGACTTCTTGAGCCTCAGAGCCCCGATGCTACTGCACCTTCTGCATCATTGATAGCTATGACCCTCCGCATAAGTAGAAGACAGTTGCCTCTTGCAAGAACACTAAACAAAACTGGATTTACAGTGTACATTACATACCTCTTACTAGCTTCGCTGTGCTTAATGGTCATTGCACCATCGGTAAAGGGCATATTTGGTCAATGCTTCTATGGTGTGTGTGAGGCAATGTGATGCCAGGGCAGGTGGGGGACCATTAAAATACTATAAGGAGATTACGGGGTAATAATTTGTGTTTGGGCCTCTCCTTGAAGCTTTTTAGTAAATTATCACATCCTGTAGCGATATGTCCTACTCGAATGTTGGGTCACCTCATGGTAAAGTAGAGGTAAAAGTAAAAACGTTTATTTAATTTAAAACCATTACTAATTTTTCATGGTAAATATTAACATAAATTATTGGTATATGTTTATTTTAAATAAACGCATCAAATAATTATATAGAACAGCAATTCATTTTAAATTACATCTATAATTAATTTAAATATATTAAATTCAATGATTTTCTTTCCTTAGGTTTAAATAAAAAAATATATTCTCATCTAAAGTAAAAAAAAAAAGATTATGCATTACTGATTATTACATGTGACAGGAATTCATTAAAAGTAGTTTAAGTGTACTTTAACAAAAATAATGTTACATTAATTTATACATTCAAAAATAGTTGTTAAAATATTTTATAATTAAATATGTTTTATTTTTTAGATATTTTTATAGTAATAAATTATAAATATAATGTAATATAATCCCTATGCAATTTTTTAAGTCCCTTTCTCTATTATTTTCCACACATCCAGGGTTTTACGGTACCAGTGGGTGGCCATGTGTGGTGCTCACTTTCGACTTACTCTGCCTCTGAGCTCAAGTAATTTACTAATGTTTTGGGTCCCTTTTTCCTCTAGTAACAAAAGTGCAGTTTCTGAATAGCAGTGCCCTTACTCTTTTGTTGTTGGGTGCATGACCCTTCCTAACCCCCTCCCTAACCTTCCTTAAACCCCTCCTTACTCTAATCTAAACCCTTTCCATTTAGTAGTAGGGATGCCCCTTTTTTCTATCCCCTTCCTCTGCTCTCTCTCACATTTACTACTGACAGGTAGGAGTGGGTATAACTCGCGTAATTTGCTGAAGTGGAACAATGTGAAATTACAGCAAAATTGCTTGAGATTAAGCAGAATTATGTGAAGGGCGTAACCTAACATTCAACGCTATTGTTTTAGCACAAACTGCATGCCTGTCTCCAAACTGGACGAGAGGATCCATTTTGTGTTCAGGTTAAATGCAACAGAATATGAACACAACAGCCACCAGCCACTCATGCGTAGCAAATTCATTGTTCTTGTGCTCCTGTGGAAGGATTTTTGTGCCAAATTAGCATAATTAGGCGATCTGGCATAATCGCATACTTTCTGGAAATTTCGTAACAAAACAGTAACACAAATTTACAGAAAGTACTCCTACATAATGACATATTTGCCCAGACCTAAGTAGTAAATTTACATAGATAGGGGTCTCCCCTTAGAAGAGATAGGAGAGGTGGAGGTGGAGATTCAAACTGGTGAAAAACATTGAGTACTTGGGAGTATTCATGAGAAATATACAGGAAACACTTTATCCTGTCTTATAAAAGTTCCCCACTTACTGTCTGTTGGGACTCCAAAGTTCCTCACATGGTGAATGGCCTGAGTGGCTCAGATGCAACGATGACTGGATCCCAGGTACTGAGGGGCATATTTATACTCCATTTGCGCCGAAATTGCGTTGTTTTTTTTTACACAATTTAGACGCAAAACTAACTCCATATTTATACTTTGGCGTTAGACGCGTCTAGCGCCAAAGTCCATGGAGTTAGCGTCATTTTTTAGCGTGGACACATACTTTGCGTTAATTATATGCAAGGTAGGCGTTCCCGTCTAAAAAATCGACTCCGAGGCATGTGCGTCGGATTTATACTCCCGGGCAAAAATCACGCCCGGGAGTGGGCGGGTCAAAAAAAATTACGTACGGCCGCTTTTGCGCCGTTTTTTAGCGCCTGCAAAAGGCAGGGGTTAAGGGACCTGTGGGCTCTGAAGGAGCCCAGAGGTGCCCCCCCATGCCCCCAGGGACACCGCCTGTCACCCAGGGACATTAAGGTAAGTTCAGGTAAGTGTTTTTTTTTAATTGTTTTGGTGGCATAGGGGGGCCTGATTTGTGCCCCCCTACATGCCACTATGCCCAATGACCATGCCCAGGGGACAGAAGTCCCCTGGGCATGGCCATTGGGCAAGGGGGCATGACTCCTGTCTTTGCTAAGACAGGAGTCATTTCTATGGGGGTTGGGAGTGAAAAAAAATGGCGCAAATCGGGTTGAGGCGAAAAAATTGCCTCAACCTGACTTGCCCCATTTCTTGACGCCCAAGCTCCATATCCCCCTACGCCGGCGCTGCCTGGTGTACGTCGTTTTTTTTAACACACACCAGACGGCGCCGGCGGCTAACGCCGGCTAACGTCATTCAATAAATACGGCGCCCGCATGGCGCTTCAGAATGGCGTTAGCCGGCGCTAATTTTTTTGGCGCAAAACTGCGTTGGCGCAGTTTTGCGTCAAAAAGTATAAATATGGGCCTGAATCTTTTTCTCATAGGCAAACCGAGATTATGCATGTGCACCATGACATAGGCCTGTTTCACAGACTGTGGTCTTATTGGACAAGGAGGGGTACCCAAAGTGCTATCCCAGAGTGGAGAAAAACTACTGCCTTTGCCAGGAGTTAAGCAGCACAAGCTGTGGTGGAAGCAATGGTAGTGATCATTAGAAGTGAACAGGCCTTTTCACCTACATCAATGGGGTGAGGCTTATAGGCTCACTCAGGTAAGTTCTGCTGCTCAGTGCTTAACTCACATTTGGCCTACATCAAGTTAGTATGTAGTGCTGTGCAGTGTGTGTGTTTAGTATGTATGTGCTGGGATTATGTATGCCTGTGAATGGTAGAATATTTGCAAGAAGCTTGGTTCCATTTGGGAGACCCAGGGCTGACAGGAGGAGCATGAGGAGATAGAGGAATCCCCTATACAGATTTGTGGATTGCTGCATTCCTCTAAACCAGAGGGAACACACACTGTAGGAAGGAGAGACAGGCTCTCCAGCACAAAGGTGCTATTTGATTTTGAGAGAGGGACCTGGCAGATCTCAGGAAAGAGATGGAGCTGGTAAAAGAATCATAAAGAGTAGGGCTGGCTCCCTGGGGTAACCTTTTGATACACAAATCGTTGTCGCTAATGTTCAAATTTGAACCTCTAGTCACTTTCATGGCCAGTGTTGTGGGGCTATCAGATTTGACAGACTGCTTTCTAGAGGAAGGGCAGGGCAGAGGAGAGGGCAATTCAGAAGGAAGCAGATCCACAAAATAACCCTCAAAGATTCAGGCTTTAAATCACATTTGGAGTCTGGAAATAGACTATAAGAAAAAGAACTCAAGGTTCCCAAAACTTGCCAACTGTCAAGCAGTCATTCGAACTGTGTGAGTAGGGAAGGCTCCGCAAGACTTCTGCCTGTGACCATGAATGGGTGTTAAGGCCTGCCAGTCTCCCAGCTGAGTGAGGGGACATCACCCAAAGACATCCAAGACCACCTGCCCCTGGAGCACCAGTTGCTGCTTTCTTGCCAAGACAGTGAGTTCTGTGAGGAAGAGAAGAGTTCTGGAAGGAGCAAGATCCACTGGAGGGTCCCGGGGAGTGGAGGAGAAGTCTGCTGCACTGATTGGCCCATTGCTATATGTAGTATGTAAGTCAGTGACCATGTATGCCATAGGGGCCAGCCGTGAAGGTAACTGTGCTGATTGGGTTGTTGCCCATGTGTTGTGAGTATGTTGGCAACCCCGTATGCCCGAGGATACCACTGTGAAGAGGAACCTGCTGCTGTGCTGATTGGGCTGTCAACTGACTAGGGAGCAGGTGTGTTGATCTTGTGTGCCAGCGGGGGCCACCAGAAGAGAAAAGGATTGTACCCTGGTTGATGCTGTTGTCACAAGGAGAGGCTGCTGTGGTAACCCGGTCAGGCCACGGCCCTTACTGAGAATCCGAACACGAAGCCATTGAATTTCATCACCACTTCCCCACATGTTGAGAACACCAAAGGAAACTTAAACACCTAGATATGGAACCTGTAGAGCCACATGTGTGATACTCACTGAAGAAAGCCACTGCAGCTGCCACACCAACAGGAGTGATGCTCATGAAGACTCCATTCAGAAAATTCTACTTGGTACAGTTAAGACTGATAGAAAAGCCAGAAGGCCCTAAGGGAACTTGTATGTCAGATAACGATTTGGCACTGTTAGACTTTTCATCCTTGGCGTGGTCTCCCCTAACTTTTTGCCTCTGTACCCCAGGTTGTTGATGTGTGCTGGACTCTGATTTTGCTGTTTTTGTTACTCTGGGCACTCAACCACTGCTAACCAGTGCTAAAGTGCAAGTTCTCCTTTACAAAATGTGTATGTAATTGGATTATCCATGATTGGCATATTTGATTTATTAGTAAGTCCCTAGTACAGTGCACTAGAGGTGCCCAGGGCCTGTAAATCAAATGCTACTAGTGGGCCTGCAGCACTGGTTGTGCCACCCACATAAGTAGCTCTGTAATCATGTCTCAGACCTGCCATTGCAGTGTCTGTGTGTGCAATTTTAACTATACATTCGTCTTGGCAAGTGTACACACTTGCCAGGCCTAAACCTTCCCTTTTCTTACATTCAGACATCCCTAAGGTAGGCCTTAGGTAGCCCCAAGGGGAGGGTGCTGTGTATGGTTAAGGTCGGACATATTGGCCCTCATTACAACCCTGGCGGTTGGTGATAAAGTGGCGATAATACCGCCAACAGGGCGGCGGTAAAAAAAATGGAATCACGACCATGGTGGAAACCGCCAACACAGACAGCTACTTTAACATTCTGACCACCACGGCGGTAGCAACAAACACCGTGGCGGTAACCGCCAACAGATAGGCGGAAGACAATACGCAACACCCCCACCACCACCCTCACCCACGACACCATACACACAAACACATCCAATTACACCAAGATACATCCCGTCACCCCCTGGAAGAACGCAAGGACCAAATGAAATGATTGTAACAAGTGTAATAATCGAAAATTCAGATAGGCCAAGATAACTTTAAATGATCAGTATATACAAATATTTACAGCAAGTACACAAGTCTGTATACTGTTCCATTAAATGTACGTGGACCAGTGGTCCCAAAAAGCATGGGCGAGGCCCTCACATGACACCTGCCTCAAAACAGAGAGAACACTGCAGAGGCATCAGGTCGAACAAAACACAGGCACCTCAGGGCAAAGGGGAGGGGGGCACCTCAGCCAGATGATGGGATGACACCACTGCTCCTTGAGGGGGCTCCTTGCCCACTGCTTGGTCCTGGGGAGTACAAAGCCACAGTCTCTCAAGTGGGTGGTTTTTCCACTGCTTGGTCCTGGGGAGTGCAAAGCCACAGTCTCTCAAGTAGGTGGGTTGCCCACTGCTTGGTCCTGGGGAGTACAAAGCCACAGTCTCTCAAGTGGGTAGTTTGCCCACTGCTTGGTCCTGGGGAGTGCAAAGCCACAGTCTTTCAAGTGGGTGGGTTGCCCACTGCTTGGTCCTGGGGAGTACAAAGCCACAGTCTCTCAAGTGGGTGGTTTGCCCACTGCTTGGTCCTGGGGAGTGCAAAGCCGCAGTTTCTCAAGTGGGTGGGTTGCCCACTGCTTGGTCCTGGGGAGTACAAAGCCACAGTCTCTCTAGTGGGTGGGTTGCCCACTGGTTCTGTTAGGGGCTTTATGCCCAGAGTGCTTCATCCTGCCAAGGACTGGGGTAGTGGATGCTGTTCTCCACTGGTTCTGGAGGGGGCTTTGTGCCCAGAGTGCTTCATCCTGCCAAGGACTGGGGTAGTGGATGCTGTTCTCCCCTGGTTCTGGAGGGGGCTTTGTGTCCATTGATGCTGCACCTGGGGTGTGGCAGTTCCCATTCCCTCACCTGGGTGTCTGAGCCACGAGAGTTTCAGGGAACAGGTATCATGATACTCCATGGAGGCAGAGCCATACTCCACCCTGCGGCGACTTAGCCTGCCAACTGCTGGTAGTGCCAGTGCTGGTTGTGGTGCCTCATGTAGTGTGTGCAGGGTCCAGGATGTCTTCTGCAGCCTCGGGCGGCTGCCCACTGGGGATGATGCTGATGTCCACTGTAGTGGCACCTGCTGGGCACGTCGCGGGGCAGGTAACGGTGGCTGCGGCGGTGGCTGCGGTGGAGATGCTGCCGGTGGTGCAGGTGACTGCACTTGTGGAGGGAGACACCAGGCCGTCTCCTGCAGTCTCTGAAGGGTGCCCACTGGGGATGATGCTGGTGACTGTAGTAGAGACAGCAGACGTGCAGGTGACGGTGCAGGTGGCAGTCGTTGCGGCAGTGGCCACCGCCGTACAGGTTGCTGGTCTATCTTGCAGAAGAGGTGACACCAGTCCCTCACCCGGAGGCTCCGTGCCCTGGGCTGACTTCCCTTTGCCCTTGTGTCCCTTCCCCCCTTGGAAGTAGCAGCTGGGACCTTGGCACTGTCCTCTTTGGTTCTGGAAGAGGCCTTGCTGGGTGGTTGGTGCAGCTTTTCTCTTCGGCAGGCGGGCCCCTTCTTTACCTTGGCAGGTGGTGGAATAGGGTGGTCCTTGGCCTCACTAGGTGACACACTGGCAGCCCTGATGGGTGCAGCCTTCGATGTTCCCGGAATTGCAGGGACCACACTGGACATTGATTTTGTGGCTGAGGTGCTGGGCTGGGATCTGGACATTCTGGTCCTAGGGAAAGGGGGGGGCGGAGGTGTAGGGAAGAGGTCAATGGAAGCTAGGAAAAGTTTTTTAGACACACTGGGACGGGAAGATGGAGGGGGTTTGGGAGTGGAAGAAGAGGTAGTGGTTGTAGGAGGTGTACGTCTGCTGAGTTTGGGTGAAGGTGCATGGGCTGGAGGCTGTTGTGAGGTGGATGGCTGTTGAGTGGGCGTGTGCCTGCATTTGTGTACTTTGGCAGGATGGCTCACAGACACACTGGGAGAGGACACATGGGACGTGTGCATGGTAGTGGGGGTGGTGATTGCACGTGAGCAGTGTGTGGTGATGGGCGTGCTGGTGATGGAGGTAGTGGATGAGGATGTAGTGCATGCAGGTGTGAGTGGAGACGAGACAGGGAGGGAAGTGGAGAACGTGGCGGAAGGGGACACAGTGGAGGCAGTGGATGTTGGTGTGTCTGCATGGGTATGGTGCTTGTGTGAGTGCCTGTGGGATGTGTGATGCTTATTTTTGCCTGAGCCACTTTTGTGTGTTGATGAGTGTGCATGCTGGTCTGATGGTGTGCTTGGGATAGGCTGAGGTAGAGGGGATTGGGTCGGGGTAGTGGAGGTTGGAGGGGAAGGCTGGACACAGGGACAATGGCTGCCATCAGTGCTGAGGCCAGAGCCTGAAATGTTCTCTGTTGGGCCGCCACGCCAGAATGAATACCCTCCAGGTATGCATTTGTTTGTTGCAAATGCCTCTCGACACCCTGGATGGCATTCAGAATGGTTGACTGCCCAACAGTGAGGGATCTCAGGAGGTCAATAGCCTCCTCACTGAGGACAGCAGGGATTACTGGGGCAGGGCCTGAGGTGCCTGGGGCGAAGGAGATGCACACCCTCCTGGGTGAGCGGGCACGGGAAACACGCTGAGGGGCTGCTGGAAGGGCGGTGTTGGTAGGGGGGGGTGGCAGCTGTACCTATTGTTGCGGTGGGCACATAGGTGCCTGCCACCGTGAGGGAGCTCCCACCAGAAGAGGAGTCGCTGTCGCTGGTGTCCCCTCCTGTCCCCGTCGTGGAGCTCCCCTCACCCTCCGTCCCACTGGTGCCTTCACACTCTGTACATTCACCCTCCTGGGCCATGTGGGTTGCAGCTCCCTCCTGCTCCAGTGCCACTGCTCCTCTGCCAGATGATGCTAATGCACACAAGGACAGGGCGACAAAACAAAAAGGGGGGAAGACAGAGGAGACACATGGTCAATGCCAGCAACAACACCACCGTTGGCGGGCACAACACACAGGGAGCAGCCCTATGCACTAGGCCATGCACTAACAGTTCTTAGGAAAATCACCTGCCCATTGGGGACAATACCTAAGGCCATTTGCTGCACACCTGGAACCCACAGGAGCCTGACTAGGTGTAGATGCCCACTACCACTATTGGGGTTGGAGTGCCACAGAGCCTGCCTAACAAGGGACCTACTCTACCAAGTTTGCTCTGGCCTAGGGGAACGCACAGCCCACTTCCTCCACCAAGACACCTCATAAAGCGCGCAGAGTCAGCTGAATGAGACTGTACTCACCCCCATGTGGCTGCTGTGATGCCCTCAAGTGCCTATTCAACTCCGGATATGCCACCACCAGGATCCAGAACATCAAGGGGGTCATGGTGCGACGGGCACCCCTTCCACGTTGGGAGGCCATCCCCAGCTGGGCTTCCGCCGTCTTCTTGCTCCAGTGGTGCAGGTCCTCCCATCTCTTGCAGCTGTGGGTGCTCCGTCTATGATAGACCCCCAGGGTCCACACTTCCTTGGCAATGGCACGCCAAATACCCTTCATCTGATGGGCGCTGACCCACAGGAAAGGTAAAGTAAGAATGGATTTTACTCCCCCGTCCGGTTCTTCTTATTCATTGGCCACAACTTCCCAACCATGCCCTGAAACACATACACTGACCATCCTCACATGCAGGCCACAGACCCCCCCATGTATCTTACATCCACGCCACTCCATACATTAATGTCCACCATGCACACAGTGTACTCACCTGTTTGTCTGGAGGACTGTAGAGTAGCATGTACTGGGGGAGGACCCCATCCACCAGGTTGTCCAACTCCTCTGCTGTGAAGGCAGGGGCCCTTTCCCCAGACCCTGTTACCATTGTCGCTTCCAGACTCAGGTCACAGCAGCACTTGCAGTGTAGGTCCACTCCTGTTGAAGGTCAGGTATCAAGTGAGTGAAGAGATAGAAAATGGCGGTCACGTCCGCGGCGGTGCGTACCGTCACTGCCGGCATGCATCGTCATTGGCTCCTGGAACCCACATGGCCCAATGATAACCAATGCTGAATTGCGGAGCGGTCTTCGTCTACCTACCACAACGCTGCACAATGCCAGCGCAGTTACCTAATTTCCCCTTGTCCCTCCTTACAGGTCAGGCAGCCGCCATTTCAGGGGGGCACATGGCAGGGCACCTAACTGTGTCACAGCACTTTTGGGCACAAATACGGACAGACAGCGCCACACACCCATTAAATCACAATAGTGCAAAACACCCTTGTGCAACCTACGTGGTATATGACCCTCTGCACACCTTTCTCCTCCATAGGGCACATCCCCTGGGGCAGATGATGAGATGGCGTCATCCTCCGGTGTACAGACCCCTGGTGGACATGTCGACAATGGAAGACAGACACATCATTATCACCTACAGAATTGATCGAGCCACAATCTATGAACTGTGCCCCCAGTTGGAGCCAGATGGAGCCTGATGTCAGCTATCCGCCATCCCACAGGAATCCCCTCTCTAGTGCAGGTCCTGTCAGTGCTCCATTTCCTGGCCAGTGGTTCCTTTCAAACAACAGTGGCCATGGCATCAGGGATGTCACAGCCAATGACCTCTAACGTGTTGTCCAGAGTGTTGTCTGCCCTGCTGAAACACATGCGCAGCTACATCGATTTCCCCCAGGTGGAGGATTTGCCCACAGTGAAAGGTGACTTCTATGCCCTGGGACATATCCCCAACATAATTGGTGCCTTTGATGGTACACATGTGGCATTTGTCCCACCCCGCAGGGATGAACAGGTGAACAGAAACCGCAAAAGCTACCATTCAATGAATGTGCAGAAGGTGTGTTTGGCAGACCAGTACATCTCACATGTGAATGCCAAGTATCCTGGCTCAGTTCATGACGCTTATATTTTGAGGAATAGAAGCATCCCTTATGTGATGGGCCAACTCCAGAGGCACTATGTGTAGGTGTCTGGATATGGGGTTGTCCCTAAAGGTTAGTGTGTGTCTCACTATGGTCCCTTGATATTTGCAGGTGACTCTGGTTACCCCAACCTGTCATGGCTACTGACCAAAGTGAGGAATCCCAGGACAAGGGCAGAGGAACACTACAATGAGCCACATGGGCGTACAAGGAGGATTATAGATCGGACTTTCGATCTCTTGAAGGCCTGGTTCCGGTGCCTCCATCTGACAGGTGGCTCCCTATACTACTTACCGAAGAAGGTGTGCCAGATCATCGTGGCATGCTGTATGTTGCACAACCTAGATTTGCGACGCCAGGTGCCTTTTCTGCAGAAGGATGGGCCTGATGTTGGTCTTGTGGCAGCTGTGGAGCCTGTGGACAGTGAAGAAGAGGAGGCAGAAGAAGAAGATATTGACAACCGAAACAACATCATCATGCATTACTTCCAGTGAGACACAGGTAAGACGGGCACTGCTCCTCTCCTATCAAACTACTGTAGGACATTGCATGATTCTGCCTTTTTACCTCTGTGTATGGACCCTGACAGTTCACTTTGCCTTTCCTTTTCACAGATCTGGGTACCACATTCTGCCTTCTGCTATGTTTACTGCTGCCCAACTAATGTCATACTTTGGTATGTGCAAATGAACATTGACATTAATATTTGTTAGAGAGGTTGTAATAACACATTTGTGAAAGTACAGACTGATTCCAGATTGTTTTGAGATTCAAGGGTGTTTATTTAAGTGCTAATCAGTGGAGGGGGATGTGCAATGGGCTGGGGTGCTGGTGAAGGAATGTCCATGGTAGAGTCCAGTCTCTTTGTATCACTGGTGCATTGTCCAAGGGTGCATAGGAAGTGGCGCAATGGCAGTTGAAGGTGGTCAGGGTGACATAGTGGGACAGAAGGGTGACAATCAGGAGAGTCTAATTTCCTGGCAGGGGTCTTGGCAATGATCTCTGTCTTGTGCCTGGATCGCAGGGACCATTTGCGGGGTGGTTCTCCTTCTGCAGGGGGTGGGGTGCTGGTGGCCTGTTGGTCCTGTGGCGGGACCTCCTGTCCACTAGAGCCGGCGGACGTGGAGGGCTGTTCATCGTTTGGGCTAGTGTCAGGGGCCCGTTGGTGTGCCACTGTCTCCCTCATGGTGTTGGCCATGTCTGCCAGCACCCCTGCAATGGTGACCAGGGTGGTGTTAATGGTCTTCAAGTCCTCCCTGATCCCCAGGTACTGTTCCTCCTGCAGCCGTGGGTCTCCTGAAACTTGGCCAATACCGTGCCCATGGTCTCCTGGGAATGGTGGTATGCACCCATGATGTTGGAGAGTGACTCGTGGAGAGTGGGTTCCCTGGGCCTGTCCCCGCCTGTCGCACAGCAGTCCTCCCAGTTTCCCTGTTGTCCTGTGCCTCTGTCCCCTGAACCATGTGCCCACTGCCACTGACCCCAGGTCCCTGATTGTCTTGGGTTAGTGGGGTTGCCTGGGGTCACTGTAGTGGTGGACACACTGCTCATTGACGTGTCCTGGGGACAGTGGCATGGGCCCGTTGGGTGGGTGCTGTGGTAATGTTTCCTGAGGTGGGAGGTTCAGTGGTGGTTTCGGACTGTTGCAGGGGAACCGACAGTCCAGAGGTCCCTGATGGGCCGGGCTGGTCATCTTGATCCAGGTGTGCAGAGCTGCTGTCGTCACTGTGGGTCTCATCTGTGGGGGGACTGGATATGTCTGGCACCTCCTGTCCAGTGATGTTGGGTAAGGGTCCTGTTGGGGTGTAAATGCATAGTTATTGAATCCGTGTGTGGCATCCGGTGCAATGTGTGAGTTTCCCTCTACTCCTGTGCTTGCATTATTGCTTTGGCCCTTGTGTGAGTGGTGATTTTGTGGTCTGGGTGAGTCTCTCTACTGGACATGCTTTGGTGATGGTTGTCTATGCAGGTCTGTAATGGGTGTCCATGCATTGGTGTTGCATGCAGGGCTTGGTATTGGGATGTGTGGGTTGTGATAGTGGGGTATCTGTGAGGTGTTGGGGTGATGGGTGTGAGGGTAGGGGTAGGAGTTTGTGCTTGCATGCAGGTAGGGTGGGGTTGATATAGTAGTAAAGATTTGCCTTACCAGAGTCCAGTCCTCCTGCTACTCCTGCGAGGCCCTCAGGATGCATGATCACCAAGACTTGCTCCTTCCATGTTGTTAGTTGTGGGGGAGGAGGTGGGGGTACACCGCCAGTCCTCTGCACGGCTACCTAGTGTCTGGATACCACAGAACACACCTTCCCCCGTAGGTCATTCCACCTCTTCCTAATGTCATCCCGGGTTCTTGGGTGCTGTCCCACTGCGTTGACCCTGTCGATAATTCTCCGCCATAGCTCCATCTTCCTTGCAATGGATGTCTGCTGCACCTGTGATCCCAATAGCTATGGCTCTACCCTGATGATTTCCTCCACCATGACCCTGAGCTCCTCCACAGAAAACCTGGGGTGTCTTTGAGGTGCCATAATGTGGTGTGGGTAATGTGTGAGGTGATGTTTGTTGTACTGTGTGATATGTTGTGTTGGGGTGTGTTCTTTGAGGTGTGTGGATGTTGTATGAGTGATGGTGTTGTGTGCCTGTGGATGCTGGTGTTGTGTTTGCTATTCTCTCTCTCTCTGCTTTTTCAAAAAAGTTCATTGTAAGGGGTTGTGGGTAATGTGGGTGTGTGTTCTATAGTGGTGTGAGTGTGTGGATGTGATGTGTGTATGTGTATCAGGTGTGTGTATTTGGAATTGTCCAATGTGGTTGTGTTTTGTAAATGTGTGTGTATTTTGAGCGCGGAGGTGTATACCGCCAATGGAATACCGCTGTTCAATGACCGCCGCGGCGTTGATTCGTGGATCGTGATAGTGCAGGTGTATTCTTGTTGGTGTGACGGTGTAGGTTTTGCTATCGCCAGTTAATCACTGACCTTTGGTGTAGTGGGCTTGTGTGGGTGTCTGTATTGTGGCAGATTACGAGATGTGGGTCGTAATACCTGTAGCAGATTTCCGCCGCGGCCACGGTATGTTGGCCGCCATCAGCACGGCGGTAAGCGGGATTTACTGCCAGGGTTGTAATGAGGGCCATAGTAATGTGTTTTATATGTCCTGACAGTGAAATACTGCTAAATTCGTTTTTCACTGTTGAAAGCCCTGTCCCTCTCATAGGTTAACATGGGGGCTACCTTTAAATCTGATTAAAGTGTAGATTCCCTTTGGGAGCAGATGGACATGTGGAGTTCGGGGTCTCTGAGCTCACAATTTAATAATACATCTTTTAGTAAAGTTTATTTTAAGATTGTGTGTTTGAAAATGCCACTTTTAGAAAGTGAGCATTTTCTTGCTTATACCATTTCTGTGACTGCCTGTTTGTGGATTCCCTGTCTGGGTCAGTTTGACAGTTGGGCTGGTTGCACCTTATACTAGACAGTGACACAAAGGGAGCTGGGGTGTAGCCTGCATATCCTGATGAGCCATCTGTGCTAGGAGGGAGGGGAGGAGTGGTCACTTACACCTGAAAGGGCTGTGCCTGCCATCACACAATGCAGTCTCCAACCCCCTGGTGAGTGTCTGGGGCCTGGCCTGGGGAAGGCAGGATTTCACATTCGAAAGAGACTTTACTTTGAAGTAGGCTTACTTCAAAGGAGAAATTGGGTATAAGAAGGGCACCCAAAACCACAGACTTTAGACCACTTCTGGAAACCAAGAGGAACCTCTGCCTGGAGAAGAGCTGAGGAAGAAGAGCTGCCCTGCCTGTGACTGTGCTTTGTGGAGCTATCGTGCAGTTGCTGCTTCTACCAGAGTAAGAGGGCCAAGACTGACTCTGCGTGCCTTCTATCTTGAGAAGAAATCTCCAAGGGCTTGATTTAGAGCTTGCCTCCGGTCGTTTGAAGTCTCAGGGTCAGCAAAGACTTTTCTCTGCCAGCACCTGGAGTCTCTGGAGAGACTTCTACTCTGCCCTGTGGTGCCCATCCAGTCCCTGGGACCCTGAAAGGAGAAGCCGGCAGCCTAAGAGGAGAAAATCCATGCACAGAGTGCCGTGCGGGGAAAGATCAATGCAACTCCGATCTGTGGCTGAAGAAACGACACGCCGCTGGCTACGCAGCTGAAAATCGACCCTCGCCGGAAACGCGACCAAAGAATCGACGCACGGAGCTGGAGAAACGACACTCAGCATCGCTGACGGAGTCTGGGAGATCACAACCGTGGTTTTTGGATCATCGTGCGGCTGGATTTACGACGCAAGCAATGCTGGGCGTGTAAAAACAACGCAAGGCCTGCCCGGAGTGCTAACCGGATAGATGCATCACTCTCCTGCGGAGAGAAGAAACGACGTGCCCGACCCGACGAAAGGAGAAACGACGCAAGGTCTCGTGAGTGAGTGAAATCGACACATCGCAAGCCCTTTTTGACGCACACTCACCCGTGCGGGGTTGTTTTTGATGCACCCAAGGTGCATTTTCAAGCTAACAGTGTTAGTGTGTATTTTAAACTACATAAAGACTCTTTGCTTTTTAAATGATAACTTGACTTGTGTATTGTGAATTTTTTCATTTTGGTCTTGTTTTGTTTAGATAAATATTTCCTATTTTTCTAAACCGGTGTGTCATTTTGTAGTGTTTTCATTAAGTTACTGTGTGTGTTGGTACAAATACTTTACACCTAGCACTCTGTAGTTAAGCCTACTGCTCTGCCAAGCTACCAAGGGGGTAAGCAGGGGTTAGCTGAGGGTGATTCTCTTTTACCCTGACTATAGTGAGGGTCCTTGCTTGAACAGGGGGTAACCTGACTGTCAACCAAAGAAACCATTTCTAACTGGCACTGAAACACTTTTTAACAGAGTCAGACTCCTGAGACTGGGATTGCTAGTTGGCCTAACCTGAATGTCCCCCATTGTGAATGGAGAA
This sequence comes from Pleurodeles waltl, assembly GCF_031143425.1. Classification (NCBI taxonomy): domain Eukaryota; kingdom Metazoa; phylum Chordata; class Amphibia; order Caudata; family Salamandridae; genus Pleurodeles; species Pleurodeles waltl. Next base: position 1,116,949,288 of record NC_090445.1, read on the forward strand.
TAGCCACTACTGCTATCCCTAGAGCCCTCACCTCAGGGGGCTGTGTGTATTGCTTGTGTAAGTCATATTTAACTTTGTGTTCATATATAAATACTATGTATCATAAAAGACAGTGGGGGTCATTACAACCCTGGCGGACGGTGTTAAAGCGGTGGTAAGACCGCAAACAGGCCAGCGAAAAAAAAAGGGAATTATGACCGTGGCGGAAACCGCCAACAAAGAAAGCCACTTTAACACTCCGACCGCCACGGCGGTACAGACAAGCAGCGCGGCGGTCACCGCCAACAGACAGGCGGGAGACAAAGTACCGCCCACAGTATCACAACCTACCAATCCGCCACCTTTTCTAGGGCGGATTCACCGTGGATAAAAACACGGCGGAAACAGCCATTTCAATGGGAAAACGCTCACCTCAACACACTCCACAAGGAAGGAGGGCACCATGGAGCCGGAACTCCAAATACTCCCTGCGATAGTCTTCCTGCTCCTCTACGATCATCAGCAACGCCGGCGCCGAAGACAACGGTGAGTACTGCACCTATGACATAGGGGAGGCAAAAGTCAGGGACACACACACGCAACACCCCCACCCCCAACCCGACCCTCACCCACTACAACACACACACCAATGCATATCCAAACATCACAGTAAGAAACCCCAACCCCCCCGGAAGAATGCAAAGACAAAAGGAAATGAGTTCAACCATTGTAATATATCAAAATACAGTAAGGAAATATACACAGATATATATACACATTCTACAAAATATACATCACGATTAGTATTGCAGATATGCACCATTCAATGTCCGTGGACCACTGGGCCCAAAATGCATGGGCGAGGCCCACATCAGATACCTGACCAGAAACGGAGAGAACACTGCTGGGGCATCAAATCGAAATACAACAGGCACCTCAAGGGGAAGGGAAGTGGGGGCACCTCAGCCGGATGACAGCACCACCCCAGATCCACGACGGGGCTCCATGCCCATTGATGTATCCTGGGGGGTGCAAAGCCACAGTCTCTCAAGTCTCTACAGTGGGTGGGTTGCCCACTGCTTCATCCTGGGGAGTGCAAAGCCACAGTCTCTTAAGTCTTTTCAGTGGGTGGTTTGCCCACTGATCAATCCTGGGGAGTGCAAAGCCACAGTCTCTTAAGTCTTTTCAGTGGGTGGTTTGCCCACTGATCAATCCTGGGGAGTGCAAAGCCACAGTCTCACAAGTCTTTTCGTGGGTGGTTTGCCCACTGCTTTATCCTGGGGAGCGCAAAGCCACAGTCTCACAAGTCTTTTCAGTGGGTGTTTTGCCCACTGCTTCATCCTGGGGAGTGCAAAGCCACAGTCTCACAAGTATTTTCAGTGGGTGGTTTGCCCACTGTACCATCCTGGGGAGTGCAAAGCCACAGTCTCTCAAGTGGATGCATGTCTCTACTGGTTCTGGAGGGGGACTGGTGCCCAGAGTGCTTCATCCTGTTGAGGACTGAGGTAGTGGATGCTGTTCTCCACTGGTTCTGGAGGGGGACTGGTGCCCAGAGTGCTTCATCCTGCTAAGGACTGAGGTAGTGGATGCTGTTCTCCACTGGTTCTGGAGGGGGACTGGTGCCCAGAGTGCTTCATCCTGTTAAGGACTGAGGTAGTGGATGCTGTTCTCCACTGGTTCTGGAGGGGGACTGGTGCCCAGAGTGCTTCATCCTGTTAAGGACTGAGGTAGTGGATGCTGCTCTCCACTGGTTCTGGAGGGGGACTGGTGCCCAGAGTGCATCACTCTCCTCTTGACGGTCCCAGTTCCGTCACTTCCCCTGCCGCACATGGGCTACCGGTGCTTGACTTGGCGGTGCTTGCCCTGTTCAGCGGTGCTTGCCATGGCGGTCTTTGCCCTGTTCAGCGGTGCTTGCCATCGCGGTCTTTGCCCTGTTCAGCGGTGCTTGCCCTGTTCAGCGGTGCTTGACTTTGCTGTCTCTGACCTGTGCAGCGGTCTTTGCCATGGCGGTCCCTCATTGCCCAGCGGGGCTGTGGCTGCCGGGCCCTCCTGGGCACTGACTCTGGCGGTGGTCTCCTGACCAGTGACAATCGGGCTGCCCTCCTGGGCACTGACTCTGGCGGTAGTCTCCTGACCAGTGACGATCGGGCTGCCCTCCTGGGCACTGACTCTGACGGTGGCGTCCTGGCCAGTGACGATCGGGCTGCTGGTGGCCTCCTGGGCAGCAGGGATGATGGCGGCCTTCTCCGCCGTGCTGCTCTTTCCAGACTTTGGCGCTTTCTTCTGCCCCTTCCCCACCTTGGGAGGAGTCACAGCTGAGTCGACACTCCCCCCGGGACCCTTGTGAGCGGCTTTGCCGGCTGGAGTCTTCCCCCTATCCCGTCAGGCACTGTCCAACCTCTGGTGCTTCACAGGGGGGGACTGGCTGTGCTTTGGCTCTGTGTCACACTGGCTGCCCTGGTGCCCGGTGCACTCCACATACCTCTAACAGGCACCACTGGTACCGGAGATTTTTTGGCTGAGGTGCTAGTACGGGACCTATGAATTGGAGGGGGGGGATGGTGGGAAAGAGGTCAACGTTGCTCAGGAAAAGTTTCTGACAAACACTGGGATGGGTAGCTGGAGGGGGTCTGGGAGTGGAGGAAGAGGAGGTGGTTGTAGGAGGTGTAACTTTTGATGATTTGGGTGCAGGTGCACGTTCTGGAGGCTGTCATGAGGTGGATGGATGTTGGGTGTGTGTGTGCCCGCGTTTGTGTACTTTGGGAGGGGGCGTCACAGACACACTGGGAGAGGACACAGGGGACGTGTAAATGGTAGTGGGGGTGGTGAGTGCAGGTGAGCGGGGTGTGGTGGTGGGTGTTCTGGTGCGAGTCCTAGTGGCTGTAGTGGTAGCGCATGCAGGTGAGAGTGTAGAGGAGACTGGGAGGGAGGAGGGAGACGAGGAGGAGGGGGACACAGTGGAGGCAGTGGATGTTGCTGTGTCTGTATGTGGGTGATGCTTGTGTGAGTACCTGTGGGATGTGTGGTGCCTATGTTTGCCTGAGCTTCCCTTGTGTGTTGAGGTGTGTGCAGGCTGGTCTGATGGTGTGCTTGGGATAGGCAGAGGTACAGGGGATTGGGTCTGGGTGGAGGAAGTTGGAGGGGGAAGGCTAGACACAGGGACAATGGCTGCCATCAGTGCTGAGGCCAGAGATTGCAGGGTTCGATGATGGGCAGCCTGACCAGAATGAATGCCCTCCAGGAATGCATTAGTGTGTTGCAACTCCCTTTCTACATCCTGGATGGCATTCACAATGGTAGACTGCCCAACAGTGAGTGACCTGAGGAGGTCAATGGCCTCCTCACTGAGGGCAGCAGAGGTGACAGGGGCAGGGGCTGAGGTGCCTGGGGCGAAGGTGATGCCCACCCTCCTGGGTGAGCAGACACGGGGCGAAGGCTGAGGGGCTGTTGGGAGGGCGGTGCTGGTAGGGGGGGTGGCGGCTGTACCTGTAGAAGTGGGGGGCACAGATGTTGACGCCACCACAAGGGAGCTCCCATCGGAGGACGAGTCTGTGTCGCTGGTTGCTGATCCGGTGACCCCCCTCGCCCTCCTTCCCACTGGTGTATTCAGAGTCTGTGGTGTGGCCCTCCATGGCCATGTGGGATGCAGCCCCCTCGTGCTCCGGTGCCACTGTACCTCCGCCTGATGATGCTGATGCACAAAAGAACAGGTAGAGCACAAAAAGGGGGGGGGGGGAACGACAGAAGAAAGACAGGTTGAGTGCATAGCTTACCGCTACCGTTGGCGGACAATACAGACACTGCAGCCCCCTGCACCACGCCGCGCTGTTGGGCTCTACATATGCAGTTCCTGGGATATGGCCTACATGGTTATAGTGGACATCTGCCCACATAGATGACACAGGGGCATGTATACCTGTACTTGCCACTCTACAGAGGTGGGGTGGAGTGGCACATGGCCTGCATTACGGAGGGGCCTAGCCTACGGAACTCGTCCTTGCCTAGGGAAAACCAGAGCTCTCCTCCCCCACCCAGACACCTCCACTGCACGCAAAGCCAGCAGAATGATGTTTGACTCACCCCCTTGTGTCTGCTGTGATGCTCTCAAGCGCCCATCCAACTCAGGGTAGACCACCACCAGGATCCGGAACATCAGGGGGGTCATGGTGCGACGGGCACCCCTCCCACATTGGGAGGCCATCCCCAGCTGAGCCTCCGCCGTCTTCTTGCTCCAGCGGCGACTGTCCTCCCATCTTTTACGGCAGTGGGTGCTCCGTCTCTGGTGGACCCCCAGGGTCCGGACGTCCTTGGCAATGGCACGCACAATATCCTTCTTCTGGTGGGCGCTGACCTACATGACATGTACAAGGGAAGAGGAGAAGTCATTACCAACTGCACCGTCGAAGTGAGTGGCCCACATCCCTGCCCTTGCCATGGGGCACATGCATTCACAGTCCTTCATGCTCGCAGAACTGTGCCCCCTTCCTTCTTACAACCAGCCCTCTCCACCCAGGTATAGCCCATACTACTTGCACCCTATGTACTCACCTGTTGGTCTGGAGGACCGTAGAGTAGAGTCAACGAGGACCCCGTCAACGAGGACCCCGTCAACGAGCTTCTCCAACTCCTGTGCAGTGAAGGCAGGGGCCCTTTCCCCAGACGCACGTGCCATTGTCTCTTCCAGACCGAGGTCACAGAAGCACTTGCAGTATAGGTCCTCTCCTGTCGAAGATCAGGTATCGAGTGATTCAACAGATAGAAAATGGCGCTCACGTCCGCAGCGGTGACGTCCGCGGCGGTGCGTATCATCACCTCTGGCGCACTTCGTCATTGGCGCCTGGGACCCATAGGGTCCAATGTTAACCAACGCAGCATTGCGTGGAGTTCTTCGACCGCCTACCACGACGGTGTACAACGCCAGCGCAGTTACCTCACATCCAGTTGTCCCAGTTTAGAGGTCAGGCACCCGCCATTTCAGGGGCCCACTTGGCTTCATTTTCAACTGCGTCACACATAGCTAGGCCTGGACTCAACACACTTACAGACAACTTTTTGGATTATGTTTCGTGTTCTATGTAGCTGTGGGTACATACCTCTGAGTAGCTTGACTCTGTGGTTGCCTTTCTCCTTCCTAGGCACCGTCCGCTGGGACATGTGAGGAGATGGCGGAATCCTCCAGTGTACCGACCGCTGGTGGACCTGTTGACAATGGAGGAGCGACATTTAATCATCACCTACTGGTTTGACTGCCACAATCCAGGAACTGTGTACCCAGTTGGAGCCCGACCTGATGTCAGCAATCCGCCATCCCACAGGAATCCCCCCTCAAGTGCAGGTGCTATCAGTGCTCCATTTCCTTGCAAGTGGGTCATTTCAAACAACAGTGGCCATGGCATCAGGGATGTCCCAGCCTATGTTTTCCAACGTGTTGTCCAGAGTGTTGTCTGCCCTGCTGAAACACATGAGGAGCTACATCGTTTTCCCTCAGGTGGAGGATTTAGCTACTGTTAAAGGTGACTTCAATGCCCTTGGACATATCCCCAACATCATAGGTGCCATTGATGGGACCCATGTAGCTCTGGTCCCCCCCCCACAGGAGTGAACAGGTGTACAGGAACCAGAAGAGTTATCATTCGATGAATGTACAGATGGTATGTTTGGCAGACCAGTACATCTCCCAGGTAAATGCTATGTTCCCTGGCTCTGTGCACGACGCCTACATCCTGCTGAATAGCAGCATCCCTTATGTGATGGGTCAACTCCAGAGGCACTGTGTGTGGCTATTAGGGGACTCTGGTTACCCCAACCTGTCATGGCTACTGACCCCAGTGAGGAATCCAGGACCAGGGCAGAGGAACGCTACAATGAGGCCCATGGGTGGACTAGGAGGGTGATCGTACGCACCTTCGGCCTCCTGAAGGCCAGGTTCAGGTGCCTCCATATGACAGGTGGTTCCCTATTCTACTCACCAAGGAAGGTGTGCCAGATCATCATCGCCTGCTGTATGCTTCACAATCTTGCTTTGCGACACCAGGTGCCTTTTCTGCAGGAGGATGGTCCAGATGACGGTGTTGTGGCAGCTGTGCAGCCTGTGGACAGTGATGAGGAGGAAGCAGAGGAAGAAGACATTGACAACAGGGACTCAGTCATACAGCAATATTTCCAGTGACACACAGGTGAGAACACTTTCTTGACTACTACAAGTACTTTCACACTTCTACCTCTATACTGTCTATCAATTTCAACCAGTATATGGTAACTGAGTTGTACATGTCCATTACGGTTTCACAGGTGTGGTTACCAACGTGTGTCATCTGCTTGCATCCTTCATGGACTTGTGATGTGTGACATAGGTATGTTGACATTACTATTGAGAACGGATTTTGTCACTGTCATGGCTAATACACATTTTCTAAATCACAGACTGACTCCATATTGTTTTGTGGTTCAATGGTGTTTATTGAAGTGCTCATTATTGGAGGGGGTGGTAAAATGGTGAGGGGTGATGGTGGAGGAATGTCCATGGCAGAGTCCAGTCTATTAGTCTCACAGGTGCACCGCCCATATGGGCATAGGAAGTGGAGCTGGGGCAGTTCCAATATGGACAGGGTTACAAAGTGGGACAGTGGGATGACAATCAGGGTGGTCTCATTTCTTGGCAGGGGTCTTTCCATCGTGCTCTGTCCTGTTCCTGGATCTCAGGGACCGCTTGCGCTGTGGTTCTCCGTCTGCAGGGGGTGGGGTGCTGGTGTGGTGGTCTTGTGGCGGGGCGTCCTGTCCACTAGCGCCGGTGGAGGTGGTGGGCAGTTCATCGTCCATGCTAGTGTCAGGGGCCCCTTGGAGTGCCACGGTGTCCCTCATGGTGTTCTGTATGTCCTTCAGCACGCCTACGATGGTGCCCAGGGCGGAGCTGATAGTTCTGAGTTCCTCCCTGAACCCCAAATACTGTTCATCCTGCAGGCGCTGGGTCTCCTGAAACTTGGCCTGGACCGTAGCCATCGTCTCCTGGGAGCGGTGGTATGCTCCCATGATGGAGGAGAGGGCCTCGTGGAGAGTGGGTTCCTTTGGCCTGTCCACCCCCTGTCGCACGGCAGCCCTCCCAGTTCCCCTGTGTTCCTGTGCCTCCGTCCCCTGGACCGTGTGCCCACTACCACTGTTCCCAGGTCCCTGTTGTTGTTGGGGTGGTGGGTTATCCTGGGTTCCCTGTAGTGGCGGACACACAGCTGATTGACGTGTCCTGGGAACGGAGGTATGGGCCCGCTGGGTGGGTGCTGTGCTGGTGTTACCAGAGGGTGGAAGGTCTGTGTTGGGCTGTGCCTGTGCGAGGGGAACCGACTGTCCCGAGGCCCACGATGGTCCTGGCTGGTCATCCGGATCCAGTTGGCCAGAGCTGCAGTCATCACTGTGGGCCTCTTTTGTGGGTGGGGTAGAGATGTCTGGACCCTCATGTCTGGTGACATTGGGTAGTGGTCCTGCAGGGGTGTAAAAGCATGATTATTGCATCTGTGTGTGTCATGGTGTGCAATGGGTGGGTGAGCGTGTACCCCTGTGCTAGCATTCCTGTGTGGGGGCTTGTGTGATGATGGTTGGGGGGGGTGTTATGGGTATGTGCAGTGGGCATGCTTTATTGAGGGATGTCCATGCTTTGTTGTGTCATGCAGGGCTTGGTATTGGGATGGGTGGTTTGTGTTATTAGTACATCAGTGAGGAGTTGGAGTGATAGGGGAGAGGGTGAGGGTGGGGGTGTGTGATAGCATGCAGGTAGGGTGGGGGATATGATAGTTAAGATTTGACTTACCAGTGTCCATTCCTCCACTGACTCCTCCGAGGCCCTCAGGATGCATAATGGTCAAGACCTGCTCCTCCCATGTTGTTAGTTGTGGGGGAGGAGGTGGGGGTCTGCCGCCAGTCTGCTGTACCGCGATGTTGTGCCTGGAGACCACGGAACGCACCTTCCCCCGTAGGTCGTTCCACCTTTTCCTGATGTCGTCCCGATTTCTTGGGTGCTGTCCCACTGCGTTGACCCTGTCAACTATTCTTCACCATAGCTCCATCTTCCTAGCTATGGAGATGTGCTGCACCTGTGATCCAAATAGCTGTGGCTCTACCCGGACTCTTTCCTCCACCATGACCCTGAGCTCCTCCTCGGAGAACCTGGGGTGTCTTTGCCGTGCCATGGGGTGGTGTTAGTGATGTGTGGGGTGGTGTATGTGGTGATGTGTAGTGGTGTGTGGTGTTTTGTGCGTGGATGTTGTGTGGGTGATGGTGTTGTGTGCCTCTGTGTGGTGGGGTTGTCTATTCTGTGCTCTCTCTCTGGCCTTCGTCAATAATTTGTGGTCGTAGGGGTTTGTGGGTGATGTGGGTGTGTGTTTTATATTGTATTGGGTGTGTGGGAGTGGTGTTTGTATGTGTATCAGGTGTGTGTATTTCGAATTGTCCAATGTGGCGGTGTTTTGGAGATGTGTGTGTATTTTGAGCGCAGCGGTGTGTACCGCCAATGGAATACCGAAGATGAAAGCCTGCCTCGTGGATTCGTGGGTCGTGATAGCATGGGCGTGTTTCTGTTGGCGTGACGGTGGAGGATTTGTTTTCACCAGTTTATCACTGACCTTTGGTGTGGCTGACTTGTGTGGGTGTCTGAATTTCGGCGGATTCCGAGATGTGGGTCATAATAGCTGTGGCGGATTTCTGCGGCAGCGGCGGTGTATTGGCGGTCTTCTGCACGGCAGTAAGCGGCTTTTACCGCCAATGTTGTAATGACCCCCAGTATTTGGCTGGACAACCTTTTATTGCTGCTATTGAACACTTTGAGTTGTGAGCCTTTATTCCTTTTTGTTTATAAACAGACTTTTTTGATTTTTATCTCAAGGTCAGGTGTCTTAAAACATTACAGATAGCCACCAATTCAGTCTATCCATTTATGCCTTAGCAACAACAACAATTTACTGCATTCCATCCTCCCTCCTCCTCCAGAGCTGTGTTGTAGGGCAGTACTATGATTCAATAAATTGATTATCTGGTTCGGGCAGCAAGAGCCGGAATATCTGCAGTCATCAATCGCACAGGATCACTGGGACTTGGCATCCTTGACCATTCAGGGTTTCAGGGTTTCTCAGTCCTCCATACATTCTCCACACCAGAGGTCATGCAGACTATTTGGCAGCTGTGATTTGTGGTTGATTCTGTCAGACCCTCCCCTCAGTGCTTCTGGAAGGCTGCCAATACTGCTCTGTGCAGGAAGAAGTGTCCTCAAGGGATACCAAATCCTTCTTGCAATTCTGCAAATGGAATCAACACCTCAGTACAGAATAAATCACCCACTTGACTGATGCCAGCTTCCACTCACTCTGCAAGCCCTCTCCAACTCACTCCGTGACGTAATACTTCCAAGATTGATAACAGCATCTCTAGGTAGTAAGGGCACTGGGTGTCAGCTTTTTGTATGCATCTCTGCCAGCATGGTTTCAGTATGTTAAATTCTTCTAAGCCCTCTCCAGTAGGTCGGCGGCAGCCCAGAAGCAGTTGGTACAGCTGGGAGAGCATGGGAACAAATGGCCCTATCTCTGGTGCCTGCGCTCACATGCTCCCCAGCCATTGTGTGAAACATTGCATCTGTGCCGCTAAATAATAGGCCTCTAGGTCTGGGACTGCTAAGCCCCCATCTGTTACTGGTTGTTTCAGTTGTGCTAACAATACTCTGTGGCGGCCAGACCCCAACATAAAGGAGATATGAAGTAACTCCAGGTCTCTATAGATCCCAGTGAAATCAGTAGCAGTAGGACCACACAGAAATAAAAAAGCTAGGTGAGCGCAACCATTTTGATGACCGCAATGCGGCCTGCCACAGACAAAAGAAAAATATTCAAAAATTCTACATTAGTTAGAAGGGATCGGACTGCAGCACCTACATTTCCATCTAGTAATTCACTAGTGTCATGGTATATGTTCACTCCTAAATATCGCAAGGTAGTGAGGCTTCCATATCTGAGCTCCCAGACCTGCAGGCAGATGTAATCCTGTGAACATCGGGAACAGCTTAGACTTCATCCAATTTATGCTTAACTTCTTGATTAACTACACTTCTGTGCCATACGTTTCTTTACAACTACACAAAGGACTTACCTTATGGACTTTTTGTGGTATGCCGTGGTACAACTTGTTATGAAATTGGGTTGTTTTTCAACCAGGATTTATGCACCTGAAGTGGTTGGGTGTGGTATCGCTTGGCACCCTTGTGATCATTTTGTAGAACTACATATGACTAAGCTGGTATATTAAGGAAGTGCGAACCTTTGAGCACAGCCACTGTTAATTGTATATTATCCTTAACCCTGACATGCCCACAAACCAATCCAATGCTCTCCTTGAGCCATCTAATCCCCAGTCACGTCTTGCAGGATCAAAAGCAGGTTGTCAGCGTATAATGCAATAAAGTGTGGAGAGTATTGGACCTCAAGGCTACTATAATTCAACCCCTTCCTCACACAGCACACCAAAGGTTCCACTGCAAATGCAAACAGTATCAGGGAAAAGTGGGCATCCCTGCCATGTACCCCGTCCCACCTCATATCACACCCGATATTACACCTGCCGTTTTAACCTGGGCCATAGGATCAGTATATAACAGCCCGGTCCAACAGATAAAACCTCTCCTATGGTCAATTCCCCAGTTACCTTGTACAGGAAATCCCACTCTAAGCTATCAAGAACCACTGCTGATTGCTCATCATAGAAGTCATCCCTTATCATCACAAAGAACTGATGAATGTTAATAGTTGCATTTCGATGTGGTATGAATCCTGCTGGGTTAGGATGTATCAGTTTTGTCATATATGGCAGGAGCCTAGATGATAACACCCGAATGAGGATTTTATGGCCAACTTTCTGCATAGATAGCAGCCTGAAGGCTTTTCTGTTTTGGGGGTGGCCACATTTTATCAGAGGAATCACTAACGCCATTTATGAGGTATTAAGCAGTTCCCACGCAGATTTTGACATCTCTAGTTTAGACGCCAGTGTCTCTGTGTAGATTACGTAAAATTAAATGGGGAGGTCCTTAATGGGGACATGTCCCCTGGGCATACTTTTCAGGGCTGCTAATATTTTGGGCAGTGTTTTGTTGCTAACTAAATTTGCTTCCTCCTTGCACATGAGTTTCGGCATATGTAGTGGTTCCAAATAGGCAGGGTACAGGGTGGGGGCTTGTGAGCCTGCGTACATGGATGCATAATAGTCTTTAAAGCTGTCAATGATAGCACCTTGCCTATATAGACTTGCTCCCTGGTGTGATTCCACTTCCAAAATCATGGAGCGTCTCTTTGTGGGTTGGCCAGCCAAGCTAAGAATGAGCTGGCCTTATCCCTCTCAGCATGTGCTCGGGTCATGTATGCCCAGTAGTCAAAACACCAATGTTTCTCTACCTGGCTTGCTAGGAGTTCCTTAGGTTCCAGCAATTTCCGCTGCAAGTCTGAATTCCCAGGTTATCTCTTTTCCATGACCCTCAATACCTCCTCCTGACTCTCCACATCCTTGCGCAGTGTGCGCCACACTCCTACCACCTCTGCTGTCTATTTCCCATGGATGACTGCTTTAAAAGCGTCCCTTTGGAGCCGTGGTGTGGATGCCATACCCTGATTGATCTCAAAGTAGTCCCTAATGCTTTCCCCAATTGAGTGCAGGAAGACAGAGTCCTCAACCTTCAATCACCAAGTGGGATGTTGAGGCGCACCATCTCCCAGTCCAGGTGCAGCAGTACTAAGCTATGATCCATTAAGTATTTAGCATCCTGTACCATTCCATGGATTTCAATAGAATACAGGAAGGTAATAAGGTGCACATGAAGCTTGTGGTGGCTTTAGATATACTAATAGTCCCTAGTTGCAGGAAGATGCGTTGCCATGAATCCACTAGGCCTCAATGATTCTGCCATTCCGCGAACCAACAAGCCATTCTAGCAACTGGTCAATCTTGCAGTGGTGGGTGTGACTTCTGCACTGCAGGGCCAGCCATACAATTAAAACCACCTTCCCGCATTACAGAGTGCATTAAGTAATGCAACAAAACGCCTGGACAACTCCTCCAGGAAGCGAAACTGGTCTATGTTCAGGGCATATATATGTACTATTGCCAAGCCTTGATCCGTGGGTCTCCCTGACACCACCACTTACTGACCTGCTGAGTTGACCACTTCTCCTGTCTTCTGGAAGGGGACCCTGGCATGCACCCATATGAAGACCCCCTTGGTCAAAGGTGGAATATATGGTGTAGGAAATCCACCCAGCACTTAGGGAGTGAGGTCCCTTCCTTATCTGTGAGATGAATCTTCTGTAAAAGGGCAAAGTGGATCCCCCTTTGTTTAAGATAGGAATAGACCCTGTACCTCTTGGACATATTGTTCAGCCCCCGCACATTCAAGGACAAAAATCTGTGGTTCATGACGGCAGCCATACCAAAATGATCAGCCCTCCTTCCAGCGGGCGATTGACAGGTTCACTATTGCTCCGCACCTCCCTCACCCGATCCCAAAACCAGTAACCATTCCCCCCTCTGACACAGCTCATTCAACAATAACCCCACTTTCCGGATCCCAAGACAAGAAGGCAATGTCCCCCTGTCCAAACGTTCAACACACAAACAATCACATGCATGGCAACCATATCTGAATCTTTCATTGGGATATGCGCCATCTGAAGTCCATCCTGGCCAGGCATACCACTACTCAGCATGGTGATGTTAGTCAACTCAGCAGCCAAGGGAACCACCAGTCCCTGTGGTTCCACCAAGCCTCATGAATCCAAAAGTCTTCCAGCCATGGCACACCAGTGTCTGTGGGTGACAACTCATCAGTCAAATTAGATAATTTGCTGTCCCTGGTGTCATCTTGGGTATTACAATGTCCAAACCCATCGTCAAGTGTGAACCTTGATCAGATTCAGAATCAGTGGCATAATCACCTCCTGTTGTGGACTGGTTGCTTGTTCCAGCTCCATCCAACACTGCTGCCACTTCCACTGCTCATAGTTGCTCCTACTGGGTCTCTGACATGCCAGGGGCTGCCTCATGTGGGCTTACAATCCACCAGAGCCTGGGTGTCTGCAGTGGCAGGTTTTTAGTCAAGCCTGTCCCATACTTCTTGTAAAGAATGGAAAAACAATGCTCCATCGTCTGTGATCACTCTTAATCTGGCAGGATATAGCATTGCATATTGTATTCCCAACTGGCATAGGTGCTGTTTAACATCTAAGAAAGTGGTCCGCTGTCTCTGGGCCTCACGGGTAAAGTCTAGAAAATCATAACCCTGCTGTTTTTCACCGACAAGTCCCATTTCAGTCTAGCCTATTGCATGATATGGTCTCTGTCCTTATAATGGAGCAATTTACTTTACACAGTGAGAGTGGCTGCTCCGGGCGGGGGCTTCGCTGGGACTTAATGTCCCCTCTCTATTATTCAAGGACTAACAGCATATTAGATTCTTCAGAGCATTTGGATAGTCCTATTAGACAAAAATTGTTCCATTGTACTCTATTTTCGGCGTCTTCAGCCCAATACTCTGTCATTGACTTTCTCTCCGGGGGTATATCTATAGCAGGGTGCATTCTGCTGTAGTAATACAGTCTGCTAGTCACCCTTGATCGTTTTGGAGAAACCTCATATCTGCCATAACAGTGTTCATTTTTAATTCTAGGGCTCCGCAGGAGTCTTTAATTGTTTGTAGTATGGCATCCAGTGCGATCCACCTACTTGGAGCCCCCAAAACACCCACAGCTTCGCCTCCCCTTTGGTGTCGCTGGGTCCCACTAAAGATTGTGTCACTTCCTTCTTTTTAGACAGTTTGCTTATGGTGACTATCTACTTGAGAAAGTCCAAGCCAGGAGACCAGCCCCAGCCACCAGGGTCTCGGGAATGGGTGGTGGTAGGTCTCCAAAATGGCCAACAGGAGAGTCTGGGTGTCGCAATGGTCTTATAAGCCACATGACTTGCAGGTATCACTTTTAGTTTACTGCAGGGGTAACAGTCTTATTTGGACGCTACGACCCCGGGCTTCCTGTGGGTCTCTTCCACTATGCTTGGCTCCCCTTCTGCTACCCTCTCTTCTCTGTAAGTCTCACCTGGTGGTAAAGTCTGTGTGTACTCACTCATCACATTTGGGGAAAGTCTTGCTCCTGGTAACTCACTCGCGAATGGGCCACTATGCTCTCTCTCAGTTGGCCTTTACTTTCCCCCAGACTCACATGACTCACAAAGTCTGCATGGGCCCAGTTAATTTGCACTGCGCATGTACTGCTGGCAGGGACTCAAGTATTTATGGGGCCCGGACCCCAGCACTACTGTACATATCTTTCAGGAGCTGACCTTGGGGGACCTCTTCAGTTTTGGTTCAAGCACTCGCTAGGTGGTAGAGTTCAATTTACGCTTGTTGGTGGCAGTACATGTGAGGGTCACTGCAGAAGGGGCTCCATCACCAGGTTCCAAGCTGGGCCATCATGTTTAGTACATACTGTGTCTCATCGCTGGCCCTTACACTTTTATGTGTCTCAGGGAGCCCGGCTGCCCAATTGCCAGGTTGTTAGTCTCAAATGGGGATCAGTCTCAGGCTTTCACTGGGTGTTTTGTTGTTGGGCTCAAATGGGGATTAGGCCTGGGCTTTCACTGGGTGTTTTTTGGCTCCCTGCTCCACAAGGGGGATACACCCCTCAGTGTTGGGTCACTGTGCTTGAGGGTATTACACCACTATCCACCCCTCGTATATCCAGGACAACTCCTGCCCGTGTCCATAGTTCTTTCAATAGCTCACCACTGCCGGGGCTGGGCCACCTCTTCTACTCCCCACCGTTCCATACGATAGGGCTCAATTTGGCTGTACTGCTGCTCTGCAGGATCACAGGCTCCATGTCCCCAGCTTGTCCTCTCCCTAGCTAGGGGCTGAATGCTGCTATTGCTACCAGTCCCTGTCAACGAATCTTCAGAACTATATAGGAAACCCCTGTGAGATGGCCGGTCTATCCGCCGGGGTGCCATCATTGTCTTGTGGCCACCATTTTGCTAATGCATCAGTGCGGCTCCTGGCTCGCTCCCTCCTCCAGTCTACCCGGATCGGCTGGGGGGTGCAAATCACCATAGAACACACAGGGAGAATCAAGAAACTATATGGACTTCATGTCTGCCTCTAGAAAATTGTCATGGCACAGTAGACTTCTAAATATGCAATAGTAAAATCTGTGTGCCTCTGAATGATTTTGTCTACCTGTCCTACTTCCTAGGTTATAGCCTAGGAATTTTTAGAAATTGGGTGAGGTGGCCTCACTCACATAATGTGGCATGCTTCATCATCGGCCACCTCACCCCACCCTGGTGAGATAGTACTAGCAGAGTGAAATGTCAGGGGCTATCTTGAGGAAGTTTATAGAGATACATTATTCTGGACTATTTCCTATAGATACAATTGTTACTGCTAAAATACCTCAGTGTAAACTACAAAGAATACCTTATTGGGTGGTACCCAGAGTGTATATATAAAATGCTAAAAGAGTATCTTCAGAGGATGTTCTTAGGTACTATGGCCATTACATACCTCTGTTATGCCAATGTTTATGCCCATAGGTAGCCTAATCTGGTCTCAGGCAATCATCAGGGCTAGTCTAATGATCAGTATGGAAGGCTGCAAATCACTACCACTGCATGCCTCAGAATAGGTAAAGTGCACTCCCACAATGTAGGGGCTCCCTTGGCTCAGTATCATGGCAGGATGGCACTAGATGGGGTTGGTCAGCCGGGAGTGACTGAGTCCCTGTCTTACTTCATCAGCATTCAGCCATGCTCATGTGAGCCTTTAGCCACTTCCCTGTATCTACCGCTGCCTGAGAAGCCTTGAACTGCTGACCAGTGCTACAACTGAGAGGCAAGTGCTGAAGGGGTACTTGGCCCAGTTGCTCACACCCATAGTACATCATGCACCATGACATCTGGAGGAAAAGGCCTCAAGCTGGTCGGGCTCAGTTGGTCCTGCTTGCCCTTTGATCCTCCATTGCTCGCTTCTGGTCGTTCATGCACTACACTACCACTGAGATCTGAGCTACTACAGCAATTAAAGCGATTGTTGACTATCCTATACTAGCTCTGGGAAGGCACAGTGCCTAGTTGTCCATCTCCTGGAACGTGCCTTGGTCCAGTCCAAACCTTTGCAGGGAGTTCAACAGCAAAAGCAACCACTGCTAGTGCATCAAGCCCCAGGGCTCTATCAAACTCCCCTCCCGGAAGCTCTCTCAGGACTATATTTACAAAGAAACGTTATTAAATTTTCATAAACAGGGGATGCCAATATGTGTATGACACTGAGATAAACAGAAGGATGGTAAAACAAGAAAACACACAAAAGGATACACATGAATAATACTGTGAAATGCCATGTCAGATTCCTGAAACTAGTGATACCACAACCCTAACATGAAAGCTTTGTAATATTGGGCACAGTTTATAAAGTGATAGCCCCTCCTCCTTAGAAATAAGCCTAAACAGCACAGATTGCATGACTTCATTCGGCATAAAATTACTCAGTGTACCATTTAATAATTCAATTATTTTCTTGGAAACCAGACAATGGATATTTTAAAGGCTGTGAAGTATCCTACATAATATACACACATTTAGGCCCATATTTATACTTTTTGACGCTAAACTGCGCTAACGCATTTTTGCGTCAAAAAGTTTTGCGCCGGCTAACGCCATTCTGAAGCGCCATGCGGGCGCCGTATTTATTGAATGGCGTTAGCCGGCGCAAGCAGACCGGCGCTGCCTGGTGTGCGCGAGAAAAACCACGTACACCAGGCAGCGCCGGCGTAGGGGGAAAATGGCGCATGGGCGTCTTAAAATGGGGCAAGTCAGGTTACGTCGAAAAAATCATCGTAACCCGACTTGCGCCATTTATTTTCGACGCCCATCCCCCATCAACATGACTCCTATCATTGTAAAGATAGGAGTCATGCCCCCTTGCCCAATGGCCATGCCCAGGGGACTTCTGTCCCCTGGGCATGGTCATTGGGCATAGTGGCATGTAGGGGGGCACAAATCAGGCCCCCCTATGCCACAAAAAAAAAAAAAAAAATACTTACCTGAACTTACCTTAATGTCCATGGGATGGGTCCCTCCGTCCTTGGGTGTCCTCCTGGGGTGGGCAAGGGTGGCAGGGGGGGTCCCTGGGGGCAGGGGAGGGCACTCTGGGCTCATTTTGAGCCCACTTGTCCCTTAACGCCATCCCTGACCCAGGCGTTAAAAAGCGGCGCAAAAGCGCCGTTTTTGGCCACGCCCACTCCCGGGCGTCATTTTTGCCCGGGAGTATAAATACCACGTAAAGGCCTGGGAGTCATTTTTTAAGACGGGAACGCCTCCCTTGCATATCATTAACGCAAGGAAGGGGTTCACGCTAAAAAATGACGCACACTCCGGGCACTTTGGCACCCGAAGCGTCTAACGCCAGAGTATAAATATGGCGTTAGTTGGCGTTAGTTCTGCGTCGAATTTGCGTCGAAAAAAACGACGCAAATTCGGCGCAAACGGAGTATAAATACGGGCCTTATTCTTTTAATTTTACCCCAAAAGTCCAGTGATGTGTATCCCTATGATCTTCTTCATAGTCATTCTTTAACTTAAAGTCTGAATCATCTCTACCTCCGTAACCTTTTTCCCCTTAGATAAATTAAAGCAACTTTTTCTTCACTTAAGATTCCTGTCTTTCAAATTGACAGGCTGGGAAAAAATATTTCTGATTTTCATAAATGTATCTTGTGCCCACAGACTTTCTCTAGCATAATGCACTATATGATAAAAGTACACCTGTATGTTCTGGATTTATCACAAAAAAAGAAAATATTGTCTGTTTTATATTCTATCTTAGCACAACCACCATAATAAAAAAATGTTGTCTGATACAGCACGTTAAAGATTCTAAAACAAAAAAGTAGCAGTGATAAAGGACAGCCTTCATTATTTCCTCTGTTCAAATTAAACCCTTCTGATATTATTCCATTGTGCAGCAGTTTACATAATCAAATGAGAGTTTAATGATACTATAGTATTGGTTTCCTTCTAATTTCTTGCTGAGCTTAATGTTAATTACCTGCCTTATTTAGTCATTAATCGAGAAATCCGTAGTCTTAGCAAGAGGAAAGCTAATATTGTGTTATTGGGAAGGTGGCAAGTGTAAAAATCATTCTCTTTATTACTATGATTACTAGCAAAAAATAAATATGAAAACAAGTACATTCCTACATCACTACATAATTGAAATATATATAATTTAAGGAACATCATGCTCGCCAAAAGGGAAATTCCTTTCAAAGAGAGACTATAGAGAAAATGAATAATAAGGCAAGAAGAGAAAGGTTAAGAGCAGGACGGACTAGATGTAATAAAGATCCTGGTGGGTAAAGATGCTAACATATAGGAGGAAAATTAATCCCTGGAAAGAAAGGGTGCCAAGATGTAGTTTAACTTGGTATCAGATCTGGAGATTAGGATAGCCAGTACTATGAATATCATGCTTCGTAATTAAGTTGTAAGAGAAGAGGGCGTGTGGGTATTAGAGACCTTGCAGGATATTTAGAGAATTGTGGAGTAACATGGTTCTGCACCACAGCGAGTCATATCTTATAAGACAATGGATGCTTTCCCACAGGAAAGTTGGGTTAACATATTAGAGATCTGGAAACTCACTGTCACTTTAGGAAATTGGATTATTGGTTGAGTGTATTGGAAGCCCTGCTCAGGCAGCAGCCACAATCCTTGTCAGGGTGAACCACAAAGGTCACTTAATTAACCTGTGCTTAATCCTCTGGTAGCTTGGCACACACCAGTCAGGCTTAACGATAAGGCAATTTGTTAAGTATTTAAGCAGCACACAAACAATAATAAAGTGAAAACACAGCATAAAAAATCCCAAACCAATTTAGAACAATAGAGTACATTTTAATAAATACAAAATACAATGGTACCAGGACAACAAAAAATCCAATAAGTAGAACTAAAGATATGCAATTTCAATAACTCCTAAAAGCATAAAGCCCCACTTGCAATCATCTGGTAATGCTAGGCACGGGGAAAGCCACAGGTTCAGGCCAACTATGATGGACTGCGGGTGGGATACCGAGACCGGGATAGTCCTTGTGAAAAAGTTAACTGATCTAGGTCTGGCAGGCAGAGTTTTATTCTTGATGGAGGAGGCTACGAGGAGCAGGTAGAGTGTTACAGATGGCTGTTGCTGTAGTGTGAAGAGCAGTATAGGCGGTGCAAGCTGTGATTGCTGTAGCACAAAGAGCCCGTCGGGCAATGTGGGTGGTCGTTGCTGGAGCGTCACATTGGAGGTCACCGTGGGCTGTCTTTGCTATAGTGCAAAGTGCAGATGTTGAATTGCTGCTTGTCACTTGAGGTTGCAGTTCTGCGAAGCACAGGTCTTCACTGGAGTTTCATGTTGGCGGTCACCGCGGGGTGCAGAGTCTTGGCACAAAGTGGCCTGTTCACAGACACGAAGAGTCCAAACCTCACCTTTTCCTCTTTGGAAGAGTTCAGACTGATGCCAGCCAAGGGTTCTGGACCTAGGAGCACCACCTGGGGATTGGGAAATCACTCTAGCAGAGGACAGCATGGCTCAGGCAGTTCCAGTTGCAGGACCTGGGAGGTCCAGTTTCAGCAAAGTCAGGTGGGCATTTGCAAGCTTGTTATGTCTCTGTAGCTAAAACAGAAGGTCAGCCAACTGACCCTTGGAGTGACTCAGGTTAGCCTGGGATCAAGGTAAGCAGGTCCAGTCTTTCTTCTCAGATGGCAAGGCAATCCTCAGTAACAGAGCAGTAGTCTGCAGCAAGGCAGTTCTTCTTCTATAATGTCCACAGGTCCAGAAGTGTTCTGATGAGTGGCCCTGGAGTTCCAATATTTATACCTGGTGCCAGCCTTTGTGTCTTGAGGGACATCCTGTCCCACCCCCACACCTGGTTCTGGAAAGATCTACCCTTCACTCGTCAGGGCTCAAGACGTCTGCAGTGAGAAAAGGCTGGCATCAGGTTCCTCTGTATGTGCTGAAGGCAAGTCCTTCGAACGGCAAGTGGGGCAGGGCACAGCTCCGTCCCAGCCATCCTGGCAGGATGGCCTATCATGTAATGAGGTAACCCAGTGTTAGCCAATGGGAGTGATAGGCCTTACAAAAGTGGGAAAAAAATGACTAGGAGTTTTTCACTACCAGGACATGTAAAACGTATACCCACATCCTACGTTTTAGATACAATGCACCCATGCCCTATGGGCCTTTAGTGTCGACCTTGGGGGTGACTTATATGCATTAAAAGGGACGGTTTAGGCTTGGCAAAAGGTTTATTTTGCCAGATTGACATGGCAGTTTAAAACTGTACTACAGGCTGCAGTGGCACAACTAAGATAAGCTTTAAAGTACTGTTTCAGTGGGTGGCACTATGAGTGCTGCAGGTTCACTAGTACCATTTACTTTACAGATCCTGGGTACATGTAGTACCATCTACTAGGGATTTATAAGTTAATTAAATGTGGAAATGCGGTGTAAGTCAATTGTACCATTTCTTAGGAAGGGGGAGGGCACACTTTAGCACTGGTTAGCAATGGTAAGGTTCACAGAGTACTAAAGCCAACAGAAACAAATCCAGCAAAATAGGAGGGGTGTAGGCAAAAGGTTTGTGCTCACCCTGCATAGAGGACAGGTGCAATAGTCACCCTCCACTGAAGGGTAGTCAATCAATAGGCAGCACAGAGGTGGCAATATAGAAGACCCCTACATTAGAGTGTGAGTCATCAGATATTCAGTACAAATAGCCCTAGCAGGCCCAAGTCATTCATGAAACTAGAAGCTCAAGAAGGCCACATCTGTTTTTGAATCAGGAAGGCCTAGAACCACCTCTTCCCTTTTTGTTGAGATCCTTGCGTCACAGACAAAATCTTCAGCATGTACCCAGAAAAATTCACAAACTAACCGTCGGCAAGTGGTTCATGCAGACAAGGGCAACAGATGATCTGCTCTTAGCTATGTCCTGGAAGACAGAAGTGGGCTCAAACAGCACCATTGAGAGTCAGTTTCCATGAGGACTATGGGCCTGATTATGATCTCAGTGGCATTGCCACCAAGACACCCAATATGATGGAGGTGAGGCTGTCATCTAGCCGGCAGCTTCACCCCCATCGTATAGCCATTGATCTGACTGGCGGAAACATCATATTATGATGTTTCCGCCAGTCAGCCCAGTGGAAACAATGCCACAGCATTGGCCTCGGCTCCCTTAGGGAGCGAAGCCAATGTCGTTGCACACAAGCACCCTCAGTATGCGCACTGTCTTCATAGCAGACAGTGTGCATTCGGAGGGTGCTGTCAGAGCCCCCCCTGTGGCCCCAGGCACTGGTTTTCCGTCATCCTTTTCATGGCGAGGACTCTGACATGAAAAGGCTGGCAGAAATTGAAGTCGTGATCAGCATGGCAGTGCTGAACTTGGCACTGCCATGGCTGACCAAGATTGTGACTGTGCTGTATAGCTATTTTAGCCATGTTTTAGACACAACAAGCTATGCTAGGCCTGCCTCTGTGCACTTTAATCGTGTTACGTTTTATTCAGCATTGCTTATTTTTCTAGCCACAGCCACATTTGCGGTGCTGTTTTAATTTCGTTCTCTCATTGTACTTTCGCCTAGGAAAGCATTGCGTTCTTAGTAGGACATTCATTTCACTCTGTGCTTTCTCCAAGGCTACAGTCAGCTAGGGTTGCCGACAAACGTGATATGCTGTGTCTCCAACATTTACATAAAAACACACACTCATACGTGGGGACCATTTCTCAGAATGTCAGTTGTTTTAGTATAAAAACACCCCTTTGTCCTACACACAGTAGAGGGAGATTCCAGCCAGATGACCATGACTCTATGCTGATTGCTCTGCTGCAGCTACTTGCTTAGATGGCCGGACCCCTGATCCGCATGGGTACTGTGTCTCTTTAGACTACAGGGCAGATCAGGCTTATTACTCCATGCTCAAACATAGTGAAGGTAGGAGAAATATATATCACTCCTAGTAACAGTATTGTAGGACTGTTCTTGTGTTTTACTCTAGTAGTCACCTGCTTGTTTTAATTGTGTTTTATCATCCTAGATATTGCAATACATGCCTTTTTTTATCTAAGATGCAGTTACTTCAATAAATCCTTATTGAACTATATTCTGCCTCTGTTGTTTTTGCCTGTATGAGACTTTTGGTAACTGAAAGGAAGGGATGTGATCCAATCGACCACGATACCCATGAGGAGTCTATCTTATCATTCGCCCGGTTGCCACAATCATCTCGGCCAGAGATGAGGCGTTGCTAGTTAGCCGGAGAACCCGGGTAAGGTCGACAGGCATCATGTGGTGTGGAATCGTACTTAGTACCCTCAATCCATGTGATCCTGTCTCCCAAATCCAGTAGCCTCATTAGCATAATGAGAACCTACGTGACATGGCACCACCAACATTTAGTCAGGCACTAATATTCAGATCCTCCCGTGTATCTCTGTCTCATTTAAGGCTAAAGACACCTCAATACTATATGCGGAGACGTATGTGGTTTTGAGGATTTCCTCCTCAGTTAAATAGGTAGTACCTAACCTGAGCTGTAGGTTGTTCAAGCTTGAACATTAAAAAGGACCAATCTCCACTTGGTTTCCTAATCTCTGAACATATATCTACCATTAAAATGGCGAACCCACAACGGGTAGCAATTGCAGTAAATATGCAACCACCTCTTACTGCACATTTATTGGCTAATGGCCTTATGGCCCAGTGTGGTCCAGCCACATTTGTAGTTGAGGCTCATGCAGCCTTTAGAACAGAAACGTTTTACTTTTGGGTCACTTTTCCAGCAGTAGATGGGAACACAATTATATTTCACCACTAGATACCTGCAAACATACCTACTCAATACAGAGCGTATGCATCTTTAGAAATACCTTTATCTTATCAAGACCATAATAACTGGTTTGATAGCACCCTATCACATACAATATTACATGTTAGGTTAGGTCCTCTGAGCAACAATTCCCGACCTGGCCTTTATTGGCCACATATACATCACACTGTGATGCAGCAACCTTAGCGGTAGCTGAGGTTCGCCACTTATATTTTGAGCTCACGATGATATATAGACTATTGGTACAGTCTGTTATGCAACCATTAAATACTAACCCAGCATGTGTTGTCCCAGTCCAACAACATGGCGTTACACCAGGCATTAACCCTGCGACTGTCCATTCCTTCATGAGTAAGGTACCCACCAAGAGGAAGTAAATTCCGTTTTGCTTAGCTCAAAAAATAAATGCGCTTGAAGCAGTTTTTCCTCATACAGGACCCCAAGATAAACATAGAATTCTTACTATGTGCTTGACATTTGGGATGGTTCCCACAGTAGATAACTGCAATACATGGGACACCATCTTTGCCACGTTCTATACTACCACACACGGTACACGAACACTTGCCAACCTTCCGGAGGTGTTAAAACAAATTCAAGATGAATACGGGGCTGCCCCGGCCCAGGATTTAGGGATGCAATTAATGGGCAATTTTGCCACAGTATCCTCATAATATTAAGTAACCTTAAAGGGGAAGCAGTTGCATAAGCAGTGCGCATGCGGCTCCAGGACGTTCCTGTACAGGAGCAAGAACGTTAGCTAACAAAGATTATCGCAGAGACCGATTCTAGTATCGGCCGAAATAGTATGGGGGCCAGACCGATTAAACCACAATTTCAAGGTAGATCTAGTGAAGTTACTACTAAACAAGCACTTGAAGGTTCCAAAAAACGCTGGGATAAAAAACTACAAACAACCAAAAAAGGAAGGGGAGAATGTCTGCACACGGAGACCCCACAAAATAGGTGCAACCTTGGAAATAGGGATAATGTAAAAACGCCTGACAAATATTGTTCCTTACAGGACTAACCGGAAAAACGCATTGAGAGAGGTGGACAGTCAGAGCAGTGAACTGAGTTTGTGAAACCGAGAAAGGACTCACAACGCTCTTCTGAAGTTTCAGTTAAAAGGAAGAGAAACTTCCCCGACATTAACCCCAATTTAAAAAGAAAAATTGGCAGCAGTTACAATTCGACATGCCACTCAAGAAGAGAGTTTTACTGAAGAACAGGAAGTGGGCACTGGCACTGCTTGACAGTGCAACAGAGATCACAATAGTTCACCAGGATCTTCAAGAGCATCTGTAGGTGAAAGCAACTGATGACTTCTTACAAGTTGAGATTACGGGCATGAGTGTCTCCACCGATAGGGTGTATAGAGTAACTATTCAGTTAGAAGGAGACATTGAACGTAGGATAGACGTCATCTTTTGGGATTGCGTTGTTTCTCTGTATGACATTTTGCTGGGTGAAAAAGATTGGCCACCAGAATTCATCCGCAATCTCCCCTATGGAGGGGATATGATTGAAAAATCCTTCTCGCCCCTTGTTCCCAGAAAACTCGTTGAAATGCATACAATTGATGGGGCAGTGGCACAGGCACCTGCCTTATATTGCAATCACATAGGATGAGACAGAGATTCCCCCTACCTTGTAATATCAATAAAATCCCAACTCCAACCTCAACCTCAATACCCGATAAAATATGATGCAAAATCACCTTTGAGGGAAATCCTCAACCAATTGGAGTACCAGGGTTTCATTGAACCCTCTGACTCATCCATTAATAATCCATTATTTGAAGTCGCTAAACCCAACCATTTATATATAATAGTCTTAGAATATAGACATTTAAATAGTCACACAAAAACATTTGCCATACAAAATGCACACAGCACAGCACTTATGAACAATATAGTGCACAAAAAAATACAAGACAACCCTGGATATATCCAATGGGTTTTCTGCTAAAACATAGCGCCTGGAAGTAGGGTCTTAACAAGTTTTAGTGCCCTTGGCTCTCAGAAACAATTCTGCCGACTCCCACAGGGGTACAAGAACAGCCCAGGACTGTTCTCAGCTTGTGTAACATCTATTCTACACAACACTGACCTTGAGGTGTTGTCATATGTGGATGACATTTATCTCATGGACGACAGCCTCATGCAACGTTTAAGACGGGTAGCCCGCATTGTTGTAGGATTTGTCGAAATCGGCTACAAATTCAACATTAAAAAAAAAAAAAGCTTTTCTTAGTGTACTGTTTTTGGGATATGAACTGCCAGATGAAGGCAGAAGCCTGGCACCCCATTTTTTAGAAAAATGCATGCAACTACAACCTCTGGACCTTTGGACAGTCGAACATATACACATTTTAAAAGCTTTGCAAAAAAGACATGCTTGAAGCCAAACACTTGCATACAATGGACAATAAAAAACATTTGGTAATCAGAGTAATTGCTGGTGCCATTGGTTTCACCTAAGTGACATTCAATACGGGTGAGTCCGTCCCAATTGAATACAAATCATACTTATACTCCACAGCTGAACAACGCTTTGATCCCACTGAGAAAATTCTAACTGCTGTCCAGATGGCAGTCCTTGAAGAGGGGAATTGCATTATTGTTGTATCCCCGATTACAGCCCTTGAGGCTGTTACCAAAGCAAGCGTTCCAAAAGCTAAAGCATTACATCCACATTAGATCCAATGGGCAACGTCTCTGACAGCCACTGATGTTGATTATGTTTTTGACTCTAAATTACAGACCCAAGAATTCTTACAGTATGGACTTGAAACTCCAGTTCCAGTAAATACATTGCCTACTGAGCAATATCATAGAATCCTATACACTGATGGTTCGGCCCAACCAGCAATAGGAACAAAACATCAATACTCCGCTGCTTGCACAGACATGAGTGATTACATGAAGGAAGGCAAGTTCCTTCCACAAAATACTTACGCGCAGACTCTAAGAGATTGCACTGCACAACTTGCAGAGCTCAAGGCTCTGGTGATGGCACTGTAACATATGGGTCCTGGGCAGATGAGTTTGATTGTCTGTGATTCGTACTATTGTGTCCAGTCCTTCATTGAATATCTGCATTACTGGCACCAAAATGGGTTCAGAGATTCACAAGGAAACACAGCTAAACACAGACTTCTGTGGGGGAAAGTAGCAGAGCTGAAAGGAGCGCTACCTAATGTCCATGTTGTATACACACTAGGACATCAGCGTGTTGGAAACACGTTGAAGGCAACAGTTTGGCTGATGAAGCAGCCAAATCAGCAATAGCCGTGGCTTCTGTTGCTGCAGTAACTCGTTCTAAGCTAAACACGGCTGATGAAACACTGGCAAACGTGAAAGCTTCGGCTGACTGGACGCCTTTACCTAAAGCGTATCTTGCTAAATATTCCTACCGGATGGCAGGTTTGTTTGATGCCCAAGTAACAATACCAGGAGTGGGTGTTCGAGTAATTCCCAATAAACACCACAGACCTGAGAAGGTAAAAGCAGAGCATGAGGGAGTGGCTTCTGCTCATGCTGGTGTGACGGTTACAATTTCAATACTACAAACACGCTATTGGTGACCAGGTGTCTACAAACGGACCGAGAAGTATGTCATTTGCTGTGACATCTGCCAGCAAATAAAAGGGTCCTCTGTGAAACGCCCACTGCAGACACCCCCCCTAATTTCCAACAAACCTTTACAATGTGTGTACTTGGACATACTGTGGTCCACTGACTCCAGATGGTGCATACAAATACATCTTGGTTGCTGTTGACTCATTCTCCAGATTTCTGTGTGTTTGGCCACAGCGCCCAGTTGACTCTCAAACTGGTATTAAAGATTTGCAAGTCTTTATCGGCACATATGCTGTTGCAGCTTTCCACTCGGACTAGGGCCCATTTCATCCTGAGGGAAATAGTGTAGTGGAGTGATGAAACCGAGATTTAAAGCAATCCTTAACATCTAGAGTATTACGCATTGGTCGTAGTTGTCTTATACACCCATATGGAGTCCAAAGAGCACTTAGCAATCTGCCCAGAAAGTCACTGGGGGGGAGGGGTGTACATCATACAAATGCCTCTTTGGAACTTGAATGGATGTTTCAGATCTTGATGGTCCTGACGTGGAGGTGGCAGATACACCTTTTGACATAAATGAACGTGTCACTGTCTTGCAGGACTTACAACAGTTCCATGATGACAACGCATCTGCCAATGCTGCCTCCTGTGGAATTAGGGATGTGCCAGTAACATCTACTGGCTGGATTCCTAATTTGGGGATCTAGAGCGGGAAAAGATTGCTGTAAAAAAGGAGTTTGATCCTTCTTATCGTGCACCGGTACCAGTCCTGGGGATACACAGTACCAGAACTGTGATTCTACCACTGCTGCCTGGCTTTAAAGAAAATCGCTTTGTCTCCATCGACAATGTCAAGTTACACCATGTGGCCGATCCAGCACAGCAAACCTAGAGGACTCTTGGGTAGTGCCCGAATCCCTCCCACTACAGACCAGGATTTTCCGCTTAAAGTCTTCAACAGCAACGTTGACACCTCTCCGAGCTTGGGGAGGGTGGAAAATGAGCTATCATTACGTCCACTTACAACTACTTCTACACTAAATAATGAAAATAGTGAGCAAGTTCTTACAAATTCGACACAAACGGCTGTTGTAATTTACAATGAACCACCAAGAGAGTCTTCATCAAGTTCTCCTCTTCAAAACACAGCCCCAGTTTTTGCAAGAACAGATTCTGGTCATTTTGTTGATGTTAATGACACCTTTAGTGATTCATCTGCCTCTATTACAACAGAACTGTTAAGAGCACGTAAGCTGATACATTGACTTAAAATTAACTGTTTAATTCGTCCATGGACTGATCTATGGCTCTTATTGATTGTGCTTGCCTTCCTTCTATGGATTAGGTTTGTTATTGTTTTCTTTCTCATTATGCATGGTCATTTTCTTTTGAAATGCTCTACAGTTGAACTGGTGGATGAGGTCCTAAAACCACATTTTTCATCACACAAAATTTGCAGAGATTGTCCCTAGTGAACATTACAGATACACCAATTCCTGATGTTATTGTTTGGGACAAAGTATTATTTGATATTTATGGGCATACTGAGGTCATTCAAATACCATATGTATTCAAACTTTCTATGATTGATGTAATCATACCCGGAGTGGTTTCTGATGATTGGGATACGAAAACTGTTGATGCTATGATGTCTGATCTACAGTATTGGAAAATGAAGATGTATACCAGTTTAAAGGAAATTATGGTGATATGTTCTGTTATAATTATTAGGGACATTATTTCATTTACAGAGCAAGTAACCGAAAGACTATTTTTAAATATACACAATGGGAACACTGCCCGTATTTTAAATTGCCAGAAATGGAAAGTCAACATGTTTTATTTACTGAAACAAAATTGATTTATTATGATTCTTTTGTTTCCCGATTGGCTATAGAAGGCTATGAGTACTGGTTGAAGTCAATTGACTTAAAGAGTGTGTGGGGAACAACAAAATGGCAAATAAGAGGAAAAGAAGCTTTATTTAGAGCATGTATGATTCTTTTTCAAATGATATTTCGAAATAAAACAGTACAGCAGACAAGCTGTTTAGGCTTAGCAAACATTAGGGAATTGAATATGCCCAGTATTCCCACCACGGTTAAATTTTACAAATGGCAAAAGTATATAAATGCATCTGAAGATCAGCTCAATGAATGGGTTTAGAATGGTACATTTAACACATCATTTTCATCTCCTGGTGGGTGGTTATTGTGGTCTGTAGACATCAATGGGTGCCATATGCTTTTTGTTAACCCCTCAGGGAATTTAGAATGAATAGACCGGACCCTCGCTATGTGTCCTCAGAACACTTGAGTATAGTGACAACGTATACTGTAGGGAAACTATGCCAGTAATGGTTGAAGGGTTTCTCGCTGGATGCTGTCAAAGAACATCTTAGTCTCCTGTCCAATAACACAGATTTACAGGATTTCCTCTTAGGCGCCAGAAGCCAACGCAGAAAACGCTTCTTATGCACTGCATATTATGAAATATGGAAGCTTTCTCAACAAGAAGCGGCTGCCCGGTTGAGGCAAATTGATCAGGAATATTTACAGAAAGCATTAGTCGTTGTAGATAATGGGATTAACACCATGTCCAAACAAATATGCACCTTGAATAATATTGTATCAACTGCAATAGATATAGTACAGAGTGATATACCATTTTTGCAACATGGACAAAGTCAGCTTAAATGCATTATGCAGTTATGTTGGACACTACAAACATTGAAAGCAGGTTGCGTTACCTGGCAACACATGAGCTCAAGGGATTTTTTTTCCACACTTAATTTAACGCGACAGCAACAGATAATGCCTAAGAAAGAAGCAGCGTATGTTATGTTGAATATTGAAAAGTTAGAAAAATTGCCTTTTAGTGTGCCTGAAATACTACCTGCTGAATGGCTGATACATGGGGTTATAAACCTGCCCATTCCCACCCTTCAATATACATCCTGTTTGAAACACATTCCAGTGGGCAGATACGAACAATAGTTACATACACAAGGTGTGAGAGGTTCCTTTCTTGTGCAAATGTTTCAATGGCATGAAAGAGTTCTTTCTTGGTGGTAGTGAATGAGAGACTTCTGTGAGCTTTATTGTTTCAAAAACATGTGGCGCTTACACCTGCACGCGAGACCTATGAGCTTCAGGTTGCAAGGTCATTGTCGGAGATTCAGTCCCTTCTAACTACAAGCTTTCTGAGACACTTTGGTGGACTCGTGGGACGAATATTCAATGAGTCCAGTATTACTGCAATCGCCCACTTTTTTAAGGCTGTTGGTTCTGGTTTTGTTCACACCTTCTCCTCTATATTCAGCTTTATACTATCAGCCACACATTCAATATTTTCTAGCATTTTGTAGCATTTTGGGGGGATTTCCGATTACTTTGGCTATAATAGGTGGCATTTTGCTGTTGCTACTTTTTGCACAATGGCTGTCCCATCACAGCAAGGAATACAACTGTGTTGTGAACGCATGATGAAGAATTTCGGAGCACCACTCCTGGAACAACTCGAGTGTGACTCGTCTTTGTCATTCCGGACGGTTTTGGATTGCGTGCAGCCCATGTTTTGATGCCTCTGGTGCCTATTTCAATGTGCACTGAAAGTCTGTCTCTCTATACAGTGCTTACTTTCATTGGACGCTGAGCTGTTGATGTTCTCGATGAGGGCTCATTATCAGACATGCACATTGAGGGTGGCTTTTATGAGTTGCCTTTTCTGGATCCTGTGATTCTTAACTCTGTGGAGGGTATGGCACAGAATGCTGCTGCCTCAGCTGGAGCTCAGACTTTGGAACACGAGTGCTCTGTGGCTTTCCATTCATATGATCATGATGTTTTACCACCTGCCAAAGTGGAACGTCTCCTGGCTTCAATTGTCCCAGATGTTATTGGCGATTTCCAAAGTGACACTGACTATTGAATTTGAGTTTTTCATCAATTGTTAAATTGTCCTTTTCCTGCCCCTGTGTCTCTTAACTTGTCACTATTGAAATATATATATATATATATATATATATATATATATATATATATATATATATTTTTTTTTTTTTAAGAGTAAATTAGTTATCTATTACCTTGAGCTTTTAACCACCTTTGATCGGCATGGGAAGGGTAATGTCTATCTATTTTAGCCATGTTTAAGACATCTTAAGTTGTGAAGCATACAGTAGGCCACGATGATCTGGCACACCTTCTTTGGTGAGTAGAATAGGGATCCACCTGTCATATGGAGGCACCTGAACCTGGCCTTCAGGAGGACGAAGGTCCGCTCTATTATCCGCCGAGTTCGCCCATGGGCCTCATTGTAGCATTCCTCTGCCCTTGTCCTGGGATTCCTCACAGGGGTCAGTAGCCATGACAGGTTGGGGTAACCAGAGTCACCTGCAAATGGCGAGGGACAACTGTTAGACACCCACTAACCTGTAGGGATATCCCCAGACCCAGACAACCATTCCCACTGACTTGCTTCCAGGTGCTCACCTAATAGCCACACACAGTGCCTCTGGAGTTGACCCATCACATAAGGGATGCTGCTATTCCACAGGATGTAGGCGTCATGCACTGAGCCAGGGAACTTGGCATTCACATGGGAGATGTACTGGTCTGCCAAATACACCATCTGCACATTCATGGAATGATAACTCTTCCGGTTTCTGTACACCTGTTCACTCCTGCGGGGGGTACCAAAGCCACATGGGTCCCATCAATGACACCTATGATGTTGGGGATATGTCCCAGGGCACAGAAGTCTCCTTTCACTGTAGGCAAATCCTCCACCTGAGGGAAAACGATGTAGCTCTGCATGTGTTTCAGCAGGGCAGACAACACTCTGGACATCACGTTGGAAAACATAGGCTGGGACATCCCTGATGCTATGGCCACTGTTGTTTGAAATGACCCACTTGCAAGGAAATGGAGTACTGACATCACCTGCACTTCAGTGGGGATTCCTGTGGGATGGCGGATAGCTGATATCAGATCTGGTTCCAGCTGGGCACACAGTTCCTGGATTGTGGCACGGTCAAGCCTGTAGGTGATGATCACATGTCTTTCCTCCATTGTCGACAGTTCCACCAGCAGTCTGTACACTGGAGGATGCCGCCATCTCCTCACATGTCCCAGCGGACGGTGCCTATGAAGGACAACAGCGAGCACAGAGTCAAACAACTCAGAGGTACGTACCCACAGCTGACACAAAACACGAATCATATTCCAAAAATTGGCCTGTATGTGTGTTGAGGCTAGGCCTAGGTATGTGTGACGCAGTTAAAAATTAAGCCATATGGGCCCCTGAAATGGCGGCTGCCTGACCTGTAAAGTGGGGCAATGGGATGTGAGGTAACTGCGCTGGCGTTGTACACCGTCGCGGTAGGCGGTCGAAGACGGCGGCACAATGCTGCATTGGTTAACATTGGACCCTATGGGTCCCAGGATCCAATGACGATGTACGCCGGCGGTGACGGTACGCACCGCCGCGGACGTGACCGCCATTTTCTATCTGTTCAATCACTCGATACCTGATCTTTGATAGGAGAGGACCTACACTTCAAGCACTGCTGTGACCTCAGTCTGGAAGAGACAATGGCTCGTGCGTCTGGGGAAAGGGCCCCTGTCTTCATATCGGAGGAGTTGGAGAAACTCCTGGATGGGGTCCTCTCCCAGTACACGCTACTCTACGGTCCTCCAGACAAACAGGTAAATACACTGGGAGCATGCTGTATGGGCTATGCCTGTGTGGAGTGGGGTGGATGAAAGATGGGGGGGGGAGATTGAGGCTTGCATGAAACGACGGTGAGTGCATGTGCATCATGGCAAGGGTAGGGATGGGGGCCAATGACTGTGACAGTGCATTTGGTAATAACTTTTATTTTCCCCCTGTACAATTCATGTAGGTCTGCGCCCACCAGAAAAAAGATATTTGGCGTGCCTTCGCCAAGGACGTCCGGACCCTGGGGGTCTACCACAGATGGAGCACCCACTGCCGTAAGAGATGGGAGGACATTCGCCGCTGGAGCAAGAAGACGGCGGAGGCCCAGCTGGGGATGGCCTCCCAACGTGAGAAGGGTGCCCATCGCACCATGACCCCCCTGATGTTCAGGATCCTGGCGGTATCGTACCCGGAGTTGGAGGGGCGCTTGGGGGCATCACAGCAACCACAAGGGGGTGAGTACACTCTCATTCTGCTGATTTTGCATGCAGTGGAGGTGTCTGGGTGGGGGTGGTGGGCTGTGGTTTTCCCTAGGCCAGAGCGAGTTTAGTAGGCAAGGTCCCCTTGTTCTGGCAGACCCTGTGGCACCCCACCCCACCTGTGTACAGTGCCAAGTACACCTAGTCAGGCTCCTGTGTGATCCATCTGTGCAGATGTCGTCCATAGCCTTGTAGGACATGTCCCAGGGATTGAACAGTGGAGCCCAAGTGCTTGGCGTAGTGCAGGGGGCTTCTGTGTCTCTCGTGTCCGCCAACGGTAGCGGTAATGCATGCACTCAACATGTCTTTCTTCTGTCGTGCCCCCCCTTTTTGTGGTCTCCCTGTTCTTGTATGCATTAGCATCATCAGGTGGAGGAGCAGTGGCACCGGAGCAGGAGGGAGCTGCATCCCACATGGCCCTGGAGGGCGAGACAACAGAATAGGAGTTCACCAGTGGGACGGAGGGCGAGGGGAGCTCCACAGCGGGGACAGGAGCTGACACCAGTGACACGGACTCATCCTCTGATGGGAGGTCCCTTGTGGTGGCGGCAACATCTGTGCCCCTGCATCTACAGGTACAGCCGCCACCCCCCTACCAGCACTGCCCTCCCAGCAGCCCCTCAGCCTTTGCCCCGTGCCCGCTCACCCAGGAGGGTGGGCATCACCTTCGCCCCAGGCACCTCAGCCCCTGCCCCAGTCACCCCTGCTGCCCTCAGTGAGGAGGACATTGACCTCCTCAGGTTCCTCACTGTTGGGCAGTCTACCATTTTGAATGCAATCCAGGGTGTAGAAAGGCAGTTGCAACAAACAAATGCATTCCTGGAGGGCATTCATTCTGGTCAGGCGGCCCAACAGCGAGCTTTTCAGACTCTGGCCTCAGCACTGATGGCAGCCATTGTACCCGTGTCTAGCCTCCCCCCTCCAACTTCATCCACCAGGACCCAATCCCCTCTACCTCAGCCTATCCCAAGCACACCTTCAGACCAGCATGCACACACGTCAACACACAAGGGAAACTCAGGCAAACATAAGCAACACACATCCCACAGGTACTCACGCAAGCATCACACACATGCAGATACACCAACATCCACTGCCTCCACTGTGTCCCCCTCCTCCTCGTCTCCCTCCTCCCTCCCAGTCTCGTCTACACTCACACCTGCATGCACTACATCTACAGCCACTACTGCCAGCATACACACCACCACACCCCGCACGTGCAGTCACCACCCCCACTGCCATTCACACGTCCCCTGTGTCCTCTCCCAGTGTGTCTGTGACGCCACCTCCCAGGAGACACAAACTCAGGCACACACACCCACCCAACAGCCATCCACCTCACGACAGCCTCCAGCGCATGCACCTTCACCCAAAGTCACCAAACGAACACCTCCTACAACCACAACCTCTTCCACCACTCCCAAACCACCTCCAGCTACCTGTCCCAGTCTTTCCCAAAAACTTTTCCTGTCCAACCTTGACCTCTTTCCCAAACCTCCCCCACCCCGTCCGTCTCCTAGGGCCCGACTCTCCAGGTCCCAACCTAGCACCTCAGCCACAACATCTCCGGGACCAGTGGTGCCTCTAGTTACCGGAATCTGGAGTGCCCGGCCACCAGGGCAGCCAGTGTGGCACGGAGCCACAGCACGGACAGTCCCCCACCACTGAAGCATTACAAGTTGGCCAGTGCCCGGCAGTAGAGGGGGAAGACTCCAGCTTCCAAATCCGCTCCCAGGGGTACAGGTGGGAGTGTGGAGTCAGCTGCAACACCTTCCAAGGTGGGGAAGGGCCACAAGAAAGTCAGCAGGTCTGGGAAGAGCAGCACGGCGGAGAAGACCGCCATCATCCCCGCTGCCCAGGAGGCCACCGCCATCATCCCCGCTGCCCAGAAGGCCACCGCCATCATCCCCGCTGCCTAGGAGGCTACTGCCAACATCCCGCTGCCCAGGAGGCCACCGCCAGCACCTCCCCTGCTGTCCAAGAGGCCACCGCCACCAGCCCTGCTGCCCAGGAGGCCACCGCCATTATCCCCACTTCCCAGGAGGCCACCACCATCATCACCGCTGCCCAGGAGGCCACCGCCAGCACCTGCCCTGCTGCCCAAGAGGCCACCGCCACCAGCCCTGCTGCCCAGGACAAGACCGCCAGCACCAGCCCCGCTGGCCCAGACAGGACCGCCAGCACCAGCCCCGCTGGGCCAGACAGGACCGCCAGCACCAGCCCCGCTGGCCCAGACAGGACCGCCAGCACCAGCCCTGCTGGCCCAGACAAGACCGCAGCACCAGCCCCGCTGGCCCAGACAAGACCGCCAGCAGCTGAGTCACTGCAAAGGACCCTGCCACAACAAGCACCACTGAACAGGGCACTGGCGCCACAAGCACTGCTGAACAGGGCACCGCCGCCACAAGCACGCTGAACAGGGCACCGCCGCCATAAGTACCGCTGAACAGGGCACCGCTGCCACAATCACCGCTGAACAGGGCACCGCCGCCACATGCACCACTGGCCCATGAGCGCCAAGGGCACTGACGCTACTGAGTCCGTCACGAGCAGGATGAAGCACTCTGGGCACCAAGCCCCCTCCAGAACCAGTGGAGTATCACATCCACTTCCTCAGTCCTTAGCAGGATGAAGCACTCTGGGCACAAGGCTCCCTCCAGAACCAGTGGAGAGATACATCCAATACCTCAGTCCTTGGCAGGATGAAGCACTCTGGGCACAAGGCCCCCTCCAGAACCAGCGGAGAGATACATCCACTACCTCAGTCCTTGGCAGGATAAAGCACTCTGGGCACAAGGCCCCCTTCAGACCCAGCGGAGAGATCTATCCACTACCCCATTCCTTGTCAGGATGAAGCACTCTGGGCACAAGGCCCCCTCCAGAACCAGTGGAGAGATCCATCCACTACCTCAGTCCTTGGCAGGATGAAGCACTCTGGGCACAAGGCCCCCTCCAGAACCAGTGGAGAGATACATCCACTACCTCAGTCCTTGGCAAGATGAAGCACTCTGGGCACCAAGCCCCCTCCAGAACCAGTGGAGACTGTCATCCACTTGAGAGACTGTGGCTTTGCACTCCCCAGGATTGAACAGTGGGCAAACCACCAACTGTAGAGACTTGAGAGACTGTGGCTTTGCACTCCCCAGGATTGAACAGTGGGCATCCCACCCACTGTAGAGACTGTGGCTTTGCACTCCCCAGGATTGAGCAGTGGGCAAGTGGCCCCCTCGTGGATTTGGCGTCGTTCACTCAACCGGCTGAGGTGCCCCCCCTTTCCCTCCCCCTGAGGTGCCTGTTTTATTACTATTGGATGCCCCTGCAGTGTTCTCTCCGTCATGGTCGGGGATCTTGTGTGGGCCTCGCTCATATCGTGTGGGCCCAGTGTTCCACGGGCTTCAATGGAGCACTACCTGGACTACTATTCTTGGTGTATATTTTGTTAATAGTGTATGTATGTATATTTTTGCATACTGCATTTTAATATATTACAATAGTTACACTCATTTTCTTTGGTCTTTTCATTCTTCCGGGGGAGTTAGGGGGGGTGTAACTATAATGTATCATGATGTATTAGTGTTTGTGTTGTTGTGGGTGAGGGTGTGGGTGGGGGTGTTGCGTGTTGCGTCCCTGTTTTTTCACTCCCCCTCCCCTGTGTCAAAAGTGCAGTACTCACCGTGGTCTTCGCCGCCGGCATTCGTGCTCCTGGTAGAGGAGCAAGAAGATAAGGGCTGGCAGGATCTGCAGCTCTCGTGGGGTGTGTTGAGGTGAGCGTTTTCCCTTCGAGGTCCTGTTTCCGCCGTGTTTTTGTCCACGGTGAATCCGCCCCGGAAAAGATGGCGGATTGGTACGTTGTGATACTGTGGGTGGTACTTTGTCCTCCGCCTGTCTGTTGGCGGTGACCGCCAAGCTGTTTGTTTGTACCGCCATGGCGGTCGGAGTGTTAAAGTGGCTGTCTTTGTTGGTGGTTTCTGCCACGGTAATAATTCCAAATTTTTTACCGCCGGCCTGTTGGCGGTCTTACTGCAGCTTTAACACCGTCTGCCAGGGTTGTAATGACCACCTATATGCTTGTAGTCTGGAGGGGTCTGAGCCCTGGGAGGTGACAAAAGCTTCTAAAATGGGATAAATATTTAGCATGTTTTGTGACTGATAAAATCTATGATTCTGAAGGTCAGGCTGTGTACTGATGCCTGCTTCCTAATTATAGCAAGCTTGCATTACGAGATGGCCAGAATTACGTATGGGGCTACGAAGAGGGGTTTAATCTTTGATTCCAGCCGGTATCTTCACACAAAATTCTAACTATTCCTGAAATAGAGAATAGCTATTCAGACCAGGAGAGACCTGGTCCTTTACTAAGCATTTTTTCAATTCCAGTGAAAAAGTCCCCGACATTCTCCACCTGCTCTGGGCAGGCAGGAAGTGCCCGTAAGGGCTGGTGTGTGTGTGGCAGAGCCGGCTCTAGGGCGGTGGGACCGGTGCCTCTGCACCAGGCGTTGACTTCGGGTGGGGTCGTCTGTTACGGTTTTAAAAGCACCTGCTGCTGCTCTCTGTGCTGCCAGCAATTTTCAACAATGAAAATGTCAAGATAACTCCAGTGATTAATAGACCTTCTGGCGAGAGGTTGGGTTTTGTCTAGTGGAAGTTCTAACTCATTGTAAGTTAGCGCAGAGGGATAATATGCCTACTGCACAGAACATCTACCATGCAGACCACAAGTGCATGTAATGTAAATAGGTCCATGGGTTACTGCTTTTGTTTGAGAGATCCTTTAGGTACTTGGGGGCATATTTATACTCTGTTTGCGCCGAATTTGCGTAAACAATGTTGACACAAATTCGGAGCAAACCTAACACCATATTTATACTATGTCGCTAGACCCCACAAATGTCAAAATTCCTCTGTGTGCATCATTTTCTGGATGCAGGATACCGCCTTGCGTTAATGACATGCAAGGTAGGCGTTCTTGTCCAAAAAATGACTTTAAGGCCTGTGTGCCTTATTTATACTCCCGCGTCATTTTGACGCACAGTAGGGGGCGGGCCTTAAAAAATGGCGCAAAGCCTGATGTGCGCTGTTTTTTAACGCCTGGGTGAGGGTAGGCATTAAGGGGCCTGTGGGTTCACTTCAAGGGTCTCTGTCCATGGAAGCAGTCCACAGGTGCCCTTCCCTGCCCCCAGGGACACCCTCACCCACCCCTGGAGGACACCCATGGATGGGGGGACCCATCCAAGGTAAGTAGAGTTAAGTATAATATTTTTATTTTTTAAAGTGGCATAGGAGGCCTAACTTGGCCCCCCCTACATGCCACTGTGCCCAATGGCCATGCTGAGGGGACATGAATCATGTCATTTCAATGGAGGTTGTGTGTCAAAAAATGGCGCAAGTCCGGTTAGAGCCATGATTTTTTACTCTAACCTGACTTGCACCATTTTTTGACGCACAACCCTTTTTTTCCCTACGCCGGCACTGCCTGGTTAGAGTAATTTTTTTTTACTCTGACCAGCCTGCAGCGCCGGCTAACGTCAATCCATAAATAAGGCACCCGCCTGGCATGTTAGAATGGCGTTAGCCGGCTGTACATTTTTTTATACAAACCAGCACTGCCGCTGGTTTGCGTCGAAAAGTATAAATAGGGGCCTTGCAGTTCATAAGTTAAAATCCTAATCTAGAACAGTGAGCTAGAATCTGTCATCAAGGAGCTGTGTGGAAACTGCAAGGCATTGGTTAGATCCTTATTATTGTTTCGCCAGTCTTTCATTAACCTAATGTTGCAAAAAGGGTTCATTTGGGTAGAAATCAATTCTTATTACTAACAACCCCCAAGTATGGTTGTACTTTTCATATTCTGAGTTTGTGCTTCTCCAGATCAAGCACTTGAAATGAATCTGCCTATCAGTATGGATGATGTGCCTCCTACACCTTATAGTCTTTTGTCTTATGTAACATTTCCCGTACACTGATTTACACACATATGATTGATTTGCCTCCGTATAATGTGTTTGTGATGTAAAGAGCTCTGACACTCTACACTATTATGAGTGGCGCTATAAAACTAATTAAATGCATCTGACAGAGAGTGGTTATGAAGACTTGAGGGAACTGTTAAAGGGTGGAAGTGAGGGAATCCGTTGAGAATGTGGTCTTCAAGGGGGGCACCAACAAACATTGTTGCACCAAGCATCACCAACATTGAAGCCAGCCCTGGTGGGTGGGGTGGGGTATTAGTGCAGAGCATGCTTGAGTGTATCTGGGAGGTCATTGTCTACTCCGCCAAACTGCTGCAGTGGTCAGCGGGGGTTGGGCTGTAATGATCCTGCAGTTCCTACTCTCCTGTAGTAGCAAAGAAAGGCCCACTGTCTGCAGGTGAAGGTTTATCGAATTCGCTGTTTAACACTATGATGACTCTGGGCCCGGAACATTTCACCTAGAGTTATCACTTCAGGTGAAATACTCCAACTCAAAATGATGGCCTGGTTGTATCCTACCCGACGAAGCCTAGATGCTTATTACATTATGGAAGCAGCTAAGGTTCTGAAGACCATAAAGCATCGCTGGGGTGACTCTTTGTGAATAAATACTTTATGAGAATGGTTGATTCCATAGCTCTTGCTAGAGTGCAGGGTGCTGGGGTGTTTTTCTTGTTCACTTGCCATGCCCTCTTATACATGATTTGACTGAAAGAATCATCACACTGACTTACAATTGGCATTTCAAGCTGCTTGCAACTGTAGCACAGATTCCAACTAAGGCCAGATGTAGCACGCCGTTAGCATGGCGCAAACTGCTAAAAACGCTTGGGGCCAGATGTAGAAAAATCTGTTTTTGCGACTTGCAAATACCCACCTCATCAATATTCATGAGGTGGGTCGCATTTAGCGACCCCATAGCGAGTCCCTGCACTCACAGGGATGGTGGCCTGCTTGCTGAAGTCAGCAGACCTCCATGTCTGTGACTGCTTTAAAAATCAAGCAGTTTTTTTTCTTCATTTTGCAGCCTGTTTTTCTTAAAGGAAAACGAGTTGCAAAATGAAAAGTAAACCGAAACCATTTGGTTTCGTTTTTTTCGACATTCACAAAGGGGAAGGGGTCCCCTGGGGACCCCTTCCCTTTTGCGAATGAGTTACCACCAGTGTGACACTGGTGGTAACTGCGAGTTGGTTTGTGACCGCGCAACTCTGAATTGCGATGCGGTCGCAAATAGGAAGGGAACACCCCTTCCTATTTGCGAGTCGCATTCCAAAATTGTGAGTCGGTACCGACTCGCAATTTGGGAATGAGCATCGCGTTCGGCCGTTTGCATGCCGCAAACTGGGATTTTTGCAGTTTGCGACATGCAAACGGCTAACTACATCTGGCCCTTAGGCGCTTATTATGAGTGGTGCAACCTCAGATGTGCTAATTATTGCCTTTAAAAAATCAGTGAATTGGAATTTAGCAACCACGATAAGTAGCATATTTTCTGAGTTTACTCCAGGAATGGGGTTGGTGCTTGTAGCACCAAAATTACCATGTCCCACCATTGTTCAGTTATTTTCTCTTCGTACATTTATGCGTTTGACACACACAAACGTACCTGTGGAAAATTGCAGCAGTGTTCTATTTACCGCAAAATTTGGAATTCTGCTATCTGCAGTAACAGGAGTTACCACGCATACCAGAATTTCACGGGACTCTTGTAACGAGGGCCACAGTGTATCCGGGCTGCGTAGAGTGCTGGTTACATAATAGTCTTGTCTCAGATGTTACCTATTGTAGTCATCAACTGTGTGCTGCCCAGTAGTCCTTGTGGACAAATTCAACTGTTTCTTATCTGCATTTGGGAGCTGCTTAGTGTTTTTACAATCTGGCACGGCTGTGCATCACTTCAGTACCGCTATGCTTTAACTGTAGGGTTAGGCTTGCATCTGCTAGTCCGGCTGAAAGGCAACTATGTAACCGCTTTTACAGAATCGGGTGCGCACTTTGTAGGCCCATAGCTGGGGACCACCCTGGTGCAACCTGCAACTTGTTTCAATTATATAAGATAACGTTTTTTTCCCGCCTTTGGCAGTTAGGGAGTAGTATTTGAACTCTGTATTTATTTGGCACTAATGGCCCATCTGAACTATTTTGTGTTTTAAGTTAGACTTGACCTTTTTAACACGAGGCATTTTTATCACTGCATGCTTTTGATTTTGGTTGCTTTGTACATGTAAAGCTTTTAATTAACTGTACAATAAACTTGAATTACATGCTTGAATTAGATGAAACACAAGCCAAATGCAGACCCATCCAATGTCTGCCAGCGGTAGGAAGAGGCTAGATCGAAGATTGCCGGACTTATCATTAATGTCACTTGAGGAAAGGGTTGAGGAAATGAGGAAATGTATAAGCATCCACTTATATCGAGTAAGCCGATGGGTAAAAGTGGAATTGCTATCCGGCGTTGATGTACTGAACGTTATCACCACTGAATCTGGGGGACAAGGAGAAAGAGCGTGGCCAGATTGTGGGATACTCTCCAAGGTCATGAAGCTTAAGACGCAACGTTGGAAAGCATCACGTTCTTAGTAGGACATTCATTTCACTTTGCCTGTATGAGACTTTTGGTAACTGAGAGAAAGGGATGGGATTTGATTGACCACCATTCCCCTGAGGAGTCTAGCTTGTCATGTGCCCCGGGCCACAATCATCTCGGCCAGAGATGAGGCGCCTCTAGTTAGTCCGAGAAACCAGATTAGGCCGACAGGCGTCATGTGGTGTGGAATCATACTTAGTACCCACAAACCATGTGATCCGGTCTCCCAAATGCAGTAGCCTCATTAGCATAATGAGAACCTACCCTACAACCCCTGCCAAGCCGTCAGGGAGACTGCGGTCTCCTGGCGGTCTCCTGGTGGTCCGACCTCCAGGGTCATAATCTGGTGGTCTGACAGCCAGCAGTGTAGCAAGTTTGGCAGTCCCTGGACTGCCAAATATGTAAGGAGGCCCTATGAATCTAAACAAACTGTGTTGGTTTCAAGAACAAAGGAGGTAGACCAGTATGCCCATGAAAACCAGACAGTGCTCGCTATGCCACCAGGTTTAAGCTAGCTTGGCTGATGAGGGGTGATACCCCAAAACCGGTCTCAGGATGCTTGTTTCTGGTCCAGATAGGACCAGGCCTGGCAGTTCAGGCTGGACTATTTCCATGGGGTGCGGGGTCAAGACTGATATGCATATGGCTGAGTCCACACTGGAATAGCATGATGAGCAAAAAAAAAACATATCTGTGACTCGGGGTGAATGTTTGATTTGTTTTGCATTCCATCCATCATCTGATGTTTTTGCAACTTCCACAACCTAATCAACATCCCAGTCATCACCATCTACAGAGAGAACACAAAGTACATGTGCACACTCTGGTTTATAAGTGGTTACTCTGAAGCCCTGCATGTAACAGACATAGTGGACTCCATCATGACTCAAATTTCTTAATGTTCTCTTCATTACAGAAATGTATTTCACACAAAAATCCAAACACATCATCAGCATCCTGGCCTCACAGAACTATAGCGTCCAATATATTGCCTGACCAGCTCTTTCCTTCCCTACCATTTCTTTCTAAGCACAACAGAAACTATCATGTTCTGTGTCATCTCTGTACCATTAAGATACAACTCATAATTTGACAGAAAGAGACTCGTAAATCCCTCTATGACTAGCAAACAATTGTAAACTTGCACAAAAGTGTAGGTTTACCTTTGTGAAACAGGACTTCTCTGTAGATTCTTAATTAACATCAAATAAGATTCTCTTTATAAAGAACTGCCAGCCTTAACAGCCTCATCAATCCCCAGCAGTAATGCTGGATCTTTCAAGCATCTGCAAGCAATCTGCCCCACAATCGCCCCCGCAATCTGCCATTAAAAAATCTAAGACAATATGCAAACATGATAGTGTAACAGTAGACCATGATGTTCTTTTCAGGTCTCGTTGTTCTATTTTTTTGGGCATCTCCACACTCCTTCCTCATTGCAGCCGATACAGTCACCTAAGGCAAACTAATTTTGCATTACAGTTGCCAACAATAAGGATGACTGAGGATTCATTATGCTTAACACTCTAATCACCTAGTGAATCTCTTGGCAATAGATCCCAGTCTTTAAGCAATGTAGAGTTCTCTGGACTGGAAAGGTTATTAGAGAGGTTATTGAGGAAAATTGTAGTACTTGAATTAAACATAACCTCCAAACCCTGACATTCTAAGATTGATTGTCCGTCACCTTGGTAGAATATCCCAAAGTCATAGATATCTAGCTTATCAGTACTTCTGAGTGACTAGCCTTCATGAAGTCTATAGCACTCATCTAAATATTTTCATAACCATAAATCCAGCCAAAAATATAGACCACAGTGCTCACAATCCCAGAGACATAATGATAGAATGGGGCTGATTCACAAAGAAGAATTTACGCATGAAGAAATCTACACTTGTAAATTTACTATTACACTTTTTAGTACATATACCACTTTAAGCTATTTACCTTTTCCGAATGTAAATTTACTGAAATGTGTAGACTTACATGTTTCCTCACCATGAAAGAGGGAGTAGATCCAAATTACAAGTATAAAGTTACTACTAGTATCTTTTCACACATAGGCTGAGCCTCCCCCGCGTGTGCAGAGATCTTTCTAAGGTGAAGAACATACCATAAGACCCAGAAAAGGTGTTGAGATGGTTGTGTAAACAGTGCATTGTCTATAAGCAACACATTATGTTACACTTGCACTCTAGCAAGAGCTATGGAATCAACCATTCTCGTAAAGTATTTATTCACAAAGAGTCACCCCAGCAACGCTTTATGGTCTTCAGAACCTTGGCTGCTTCCAAAATGTAATAAGCATCTAGGCATCGTCGGGTAGGATACAACCAGGCCATCATTTTGAGTTGGCGTATTCCACCTGAAGTGATAACTCTAGGTGAAATGTTCCGGGCCCAGAGTCATCATGGTGTTAAACAGCGAATTCGATAAACCTTCACCTGCAGACAGTGGGCCTTTCTTTGCTACTACAGGAGAGTAGGAACTGCAGGATCATTACAGCCCAACCCCCGCTGACCACTGCAGCAGTTTGGCGGAGTAGACAATGACCTCCCAGATACACTCAAGCATGCTCTGCACCAATACCCCACCCCACCCACCAGGGCTGGCTTCAATGTTGGTGATGCTTGGTGCAACAATGTTTGTTGGTGCCCCCCTTGAAGACCACATTTTCAACGGATTCCCTCACTTCCACCCTTCAACAGTTCCCTCAAGTCTTCATAACCACTCTCTGTCAGATGCATTTAATTAGTTTTATAGCGCCACTCATAATAGTGTAGAGTGTCAGAGCTCTTTACATCACAAACACATTATACGGAGGCAAATCAATCATATGTGTGTAAATCAGTGTATGGGAAATGTTACATAAGACAAAAGACTATAAGGTGTAGGAGGCACATCATCCATACTGATAGGCAGATTCATTTCAAGTGCTTGATCTGGAGAAGCACAAACTCAGAATATGAAA
This sequence comes from Pleurodeles waltl, assembly GCF_031143425.1. Taxonomy (NCBI): domain Eukaryota; kingdom Metazoa; phylum Chordata; class Amphibia; order Caudata; family Salamandridae; genus Pleurodeles; species Pleurodeles waltl. The sequence continues at coordinate 1,116,993,524 of NC_090445.1, forward strand.
AGTACAACCATACTTGGGGGTTGTTTGTAATAAGAATTGATTTCTACCCAAATGACCCCTTTTTGCAACATTAGGTTAATGAAAGACTGGCGAAACAATAATAAGGATCTAACCAATGCCTTGCAGTTTCCACACAGCTCCTTGATGACAGATTCTAGCTCACTGTTCTAGGTTAGGATTTTAACTTATGAACTGCAAGGCCCCTATTTATACTTTTTGACGCAAACCAGCGCCAGTGCTGGTTTGTATAAAAAAATGTACAGCCGGCTAACGCCATTCTAACACGCCAGGCGGGTGCCTTATTTATGGATTGACGTTAGCCTGCGCTGCAGGCTGGTCAGAGTAAAAAAAATGACTCTAACCAGGCAGTGCCGGCGTAGGGAAAAATAAGGGTTGTGCGTCAAAAAATGGTGCAAGTCAGGTTAGAGTAAAAAATCATGGCTCTAACCGGACTTGCGCCATTTTTTGACACACAATCTCCATTGAAATGACATGAGTCATGTCCCCTGGGCATGGCCATTGGGCACAGTGGCATGTAGGGGGGGCCAAGTTAGGCCTCCTATGCCACTTTAAAAAATAAAAATATTATACTTACCTCTACTTACCTGGGATGGGTCCCCCCATCCATGGGTGTCCTCCAGGGGTGGGTGAGGGTGGCAGGGGGTGTCCTTGGGGGCAGGGAAGGGCACCTGTGGACTGCTTCCATGGACAGAGACCCTGGAAGTGAACCCACAGGCCCCTTAATGCCTACCCTCACCCAGGCGTTAAAAAACAGCGCACACCAGGCTGTGCGCCATTTTTTAAGGCCCGCCCCCTACTGTGCGTCAAAATGACGCAGGAGTATAAATAAGGCGCACAGGCCTTAAAGTCATTTTTTGGACAAGAACGCCTACCTTGCATGTCATTAACGCAAGGCGGTTTCCTGCATCCAGAAAATGACGCACACAGAGGAATTTTGACGTTTGTGGGGTCGGGCGTCATAGTATAAATATGGTGTTAGGTTTGCTCCGAATTTGTGTCAACATGTTTTACGCAAATTCGGCGCAAACAGAGTATAAATATTCCCCCAAGTACCTAAAGGATCTCTCAAACAAAAGCAGTAACCCATGGACCTATTTACATTACATGCACTTGTGGTCTGCATGGTACATGTTCTGTGCAGTAGGCATATTATCCCTCTGCGCTAACTTACAATGAGTTAGAACTTCCACTAGACAAAACTCAACCTCTCGCCAGAAGGTCTATTAATCACTGGAGTTATCTTGACATTTTCATTGTTGAAAATTGCGGGCGGCAAAGAGAGCGGCAGCAGGTGCTTTTAAAACCGTAACAGACGACCCCACCCGAAGTCAAGGCCTGGTGCAGAGGCACCGGTCCCACCGCCCTAGAGCCGGCTCTGCTACACACACACCAGCCCTTACGGGCACTTCCTGCCTGCCCAGAGCAGGTGGAGAATGTCGGGGAGTTTTTCACTGGAATCGAAAAAATGCTTAGTAAAGGACCAGGTCTCTCCTGGTCTGAATAGCTATTCTCTATTTCAGGAATAGTCCGAATTTTGTGTGAAGATACCGGCTGGAATCAAAGATTAAACCCCTCTTCGTAGCCCCATACGTAATTCTGGCCATCTCGTAATGCAAGCTTGCTATAATTAGGAAGCAGGCATCAGTACACAGCCTGACCTTCAGAATCATATATTTTATCAGTCACAAAACATGCTAAATATTTATCCCATTTTAGAAGCTTTTGTCACCTCCCAGGGCTCAGACCCCTCCAGACTACAAGCATATAGGTGGTCATTACAACCCTGGCGGACGGTGTTAAAGCTGCGGTAAGACCGCCAACAGGCCGGCGGTAAAAAATTTGGAATTACGACCGTGGCAGAAACCACCAACAAAGACAGCCACTTTAACACTCCGACCGCCACGGCGGTACAAACAAACAGCTTGGCGGTCACCGCCAACAGACAGGCGGAGGACAAAGTACCGCCCACAGTATCACAACCTACCAATCCGCCATCTTTTCCGTGGCGGATTCACCGTGGACAAGAACACGGCGGAAACAGGACCTCGAAGGGAAAACGCTCACCTCTACACACCCCACGAGGAACCAGGACGCCATGGAACCAGAGCTGCAGATCCTGCCAGCCCTTATCTTCTTGCTCCTCTACCAGGACCACGAACGCCGGCGGCGAAGACCACGGTGAGTACTGCACTTTTGACACAGGGGAGGGGGAGGGGAAAAACAGGGACGCAACATGCAACAACCCCACCCACACCCTCACCCACAACAACACACACACTAATACATCATGATACATTATAGTTACAACCCCCTACCCCCCCCGGAAGAATGCAAAGACCAAAGAAAATGAGTGTAACCATTGTAATATATTAAAATGCAGTATGCAAAAATATACATACATACACTATTAACAAAATATACACCAAGAATAGTAGTCCAGGTAGTGCTCCATTGAAGCCCGTGGAACACTGGGCCCACACGATATGGGCGAGGCCCACACAAGATCCCCGACCATGACGGAGAGAACACTGCAGGGGCATCAGATAGCAATAAAACAGGCACCTCAGGGGGAGGGAAAGGGGGGGCACCTCAGCTGGTTGAGTGCACAACGCCAAATCCACGAGGGGGCCACTTGCCCACTGCTCAATTCTGGGGAGTGCACAGCCACAGTCTCTCAAGTCTCTACAGTGGGTGGGTTGCCCACTGTTCAATCCTGGGGAGTGCAAAGCCACAGTCTCTCAAGTCTCTACAGTTGGTGGTTTGCCCACTGTTCAATCCTGGGGAGTGCAAAGCCACAGTCTCTCAAGTGGATGACAGTCTCCACTGGTTCTGGAGGGGGCTTGGTGCCCAGAGTGCTTCATCTTGCCAAGGACTGAGGTAGTGGATGTATCTCTCCACTGGTTCTGGAGGGGGCCTTGTGCCCAGAGTGCTTCATCCTGCCAAGGACTGAGGTAGTGGATGGATCTCTCCACTGGTTCTGGAGGGGGCTTGGTGCCCAGAGTGCTTCATCCTGACAAGGACTGAGGTAGTGGATGGATCTCTCCACTGGGTCTGAAGAGGGCCTTGTGCCCAGAGTGCTTTATCCTGCCAAGGACTGAGGTAGTGGATGCATCTCTCCGCTGGTTCTGTTGGGGGCCTTGTGCCCAGAGTGCTTCATCCTGCCAAGGATTGAGGTAGTGGATGTATCTCTCCACTGGTTCTGGAGGGAGCCTTGTGCCCAGAGTGCTTCATCCTGCTAAGGACTGAGGAAGTGGATGTGATACTCCACTGGTTCTGGAGGGGGCTTGGTGCCCAGAGTGCTTCATCCTGCTCGTGACGGACTCAGTAGCGTTAGTGCCCTTGGCGCTCATGGGCCAGCGGTGCATGTGGCAGCGGTGCCCTGTTCAGGGGTGATTGTGGCAGCGGTGCCCTGTTCAGCGGTACTTGTGGCGGCGGTGCCCTGTTCAGCGGTGCTTGTGGCGGCGGTGCCCTGTTTAGCGGTGCTTGTGGCGGCAGTGCCCTGTTCAGCAGTGCTTGTTGCGGCAGGGTCCTTTGCAGTGACTCAGCTGCTGGCGGTCTTGTCTGGGCCAGTGGGTCTGGTGCTGGCGGTCCTGTCTGGGCCAGCAGGGCTGGTGCTGTTGGTCCTGTCTGGGCCAGCGGGGCTGGTGCTGGCGGTCCTGTCTGGCCCAGCGGGGTTGGTGCTGGCGGTCATGTCTGGGCCAGCAGGGCTGGTGCTGGCGGTCTTGTCCTGGGCAGCAGGGCTGGTGGCGGTGGCCTCTTGGGCAGCAGGGCAGGTGCTGGCGGTGGCCTCCTGGGCAGCGGTGATGATGGCGGTGGCCTCCTGGGAGGTGGGGATAATGGCGGTGGCCTCCTGGGCAGCAGGGCTGGTGGCGTTGGCCTCTTGGGCAGCAGGGGAGGTGCTGGCGGTGGCTTCCTGGGCAGCGGGGATGATGGCAGTGGCCTCCTGGGCAGTGGGGATGATGCCGCCGTGCTGCTCTTCCCAGACCTGCTGACTTTCTTGTGGCCCTTCCCCACCTTGGAAGGTGTTGCAGCTGACTCAACACTCCCTCCTATACCCCTGGGAGCGGATTTGGTAGCTGGAGTCTTCCCCCTCTACTGCCGGGCACTGGCCAACTTTTAATGCTTCAGTGGTGGGGGACTGTCCGTGCTGTAGCTCCGTGCCACACTGGCTGCCCTGGTGGCCGGGCACTCCAGATTCCGGTGACTACAGGCACCACTGGTCCCGGAGATGTTGTGGCTGAGGTGCTAGGTTGGGACCTGGAGAGTCGGGCCCTAGGAGACGGACGGGGTGGGGGAGGTTTGGGAAAGAGGTCAAGGTTGGACAAGAAAAGTTTTTGGGAAAGACTGGGACAGATAGCTGGAGGGGGTTTGGAAGTGGAGGAAGAGGTTGTGGTTGTAGGAGGTGTTCGTTTGGTGACTTTGGGTGACGGTGCATGCGCTGGAGGCAGTCGTGAGGTGGATGGCTGTTGGGTGGGTGTGTGTGCCTGAGTTTGTGTATCCTGGGAGGTGGCGTCACAGACACACTGGGAGAGGACACAGGGGACGTGTGAATGGCAGTGGGGGTGGTGACTGCACGTGAGCGGGGTGTGGTGGTGTGTGTGCTGGCAGTAGTGGCTGTAGATATAGTGCATGCAGGTATGAGTGTAGACGAGACTGGGAGGGAGGAGGGAGACGAGGAGGAGGGGGACACAGTGGAGGCAGTGGATGTTGGTGTGTCTGCATGTGTGTGATGCTTGCGTGAGTGCCTGTGGGATGTTAGTTGCTTATGTTTGCCTGAGTTTCCCTTGTGTGTTGACGTGTGTGCATGCTGGTCTGAAGGTGTGCTTGGGATGGGCTGAGGTAGAGGGGATTGGGTCCTGGTGGATGAAGTTGGAGGGGGGAGGCTAGACACAGGTACAATGGCTGCCATCAGTGCTGAGGCCAGAGTCTGAAAAGCTCGCTGTTGGGCCGCCTGACCAGAATGAATGCCCTCCAGGAAGGCATTTGTTTGTTGCAACTGCCTTTCTACACCCTGGATTGCATTCAAAATGGTAGACTGCCCAACAGTGAGGAACCTGAGGAGGTCAATGACCTCCTCACTGAGGGCAGCAGGGGTGACTGGGGCAGGGGCTGAGGTGCCTGGGGCGAAGGTGATGCCCACCCTCCTGGGTGAGCGGGCACGGGGCAAAGGCTGAGGGGCTGCTGGGAGGGCAGTTCTGGTAGGGGGGTGGCGGCTGTATCTGTAGATGCGGGGCACAGATGTTGCCGCCACCACAAGGGAGCTCCCATCAGAGGATGAGTCCGTGTCACTGGTGTCAGCTCCTGTCCCCGCTGTGGAGCTCCCCTCACCCTCTGTCCCACTGTTGAACTCCTAGTCTGTTGTCTCGCCCTCCAGGGCCATGTAGGACGCAGCTCCCTCCTGCTCCGGTGCCACTGCTCCTCCGCCTGATGATGCTAATGCACACAAGAACAGGGAGACCACAAAAAGGGGGGGCACGACAGAAGAAAGACATGTTGAGTGCATGCATTACCGCTACCTTTGGTGGACACGAGAGACACAGAAGCCCCCTGCACTACGCCAGGCACTTGGGCTCCACTGTTCAATCCCTGGGACATGGCCTACAAGGCTATGGACGACATCTGCACACATGGATCACACAGGAGCCTGACTAGGTGTACTTGGCACTGTACACAGGTGGGATGGGGTGCCACAGGGTCTGCCAGAACAAGGGGACCTTGCCTACTAAACTCACCCTGGCCTAGGGAATCCCACAGCCCACCTCCCCCACCCAGACATCTCAACTGCGTGCAAAATCAGCAGAATGAGAATGTACTCACCCCTTGTGGTTGCTGTGATGCCCCCAAGCGCCCCTCCAACTCCGGGTACGCCACCGCCAGGATCCTGAACATCAGGGGGGTCATGGTGCGATGGGCACCCCTCCCACGTTGGGAGGCCATCCCCAGCTGGGCCTCCGCCGTCTTCTTGCTCCAGCGGCGAATGTCCTCCCATCTCTTACGGCAGTGGGTGCTCCATCTGTGGTAGACCCCCAGGGTCCGGACGTCCTTGGCGAAGGCACGCCAAATATCTTTTTTCTGGTGGGCGCAGACCTACATGAATTGTACAGGGGGAAAATAAAAGTTATTACCAAATGCACTGTCACAGTCATTGGCCCCCATCCCTACCCTTGCCATGATGCACATGAACTCACCGTCGTTTCATGCAAGCCTCAATCTCCCCCCCCCATCTTTCATCCACCCCACTCCACACAGGCATAGCCCATACAGCATGCTCCCAGTGTATTTACCTGTTTGTCTGGAGGACCGTAGAGTAGCGTGTACTGGGGGAGGACCCCATCCAGGAGTTTCTCCAACTCCTCCGATGTGAAGGCAGGGGCCCTTTCCCCAGACGCACGAGCCATTGTCTCTTCCAGACTGAGGTCACAGCAGCGCTTGCAGTGTAGGTCCTCTCCTGTCGAAGATCAGGTATTGAGTGATTGAACAGATAGAAAATGGCGGTCACGTCCGCGGCGGTGCGTACCGTCACTGCCGGCGTACATCGTCATTGGATCCTGGGACCCATAGGGTCCAATGTTAACCAATGCAGCATTGTGCCGCCGTCTTCGACCGCCTACCGTGACGGTGTACAACGCCAGCGCAGTTACCTCACATCATATTGCCCCACTTTACAGGTCAGGCAGCCGCCATTTCAGGGGCCCACATGGCTTAATTTTTAACTGCGTCACACATACCTAGGCCTAGCCTCAACACACATACAGGCCAATTTTTGGAATATGATTTGTGTTTTGTGTCAGCTTTGGGTACGTACCTCTGAGTTGTTTGACTCTGTGCTCGCTGTTGTCCTTCATAGGCACCGTCTTCTGGGACATGTGAGGAGATGGCGGCATCCTCCGGTGTACAGACTGCTGGTGGACCTGTCGACGATGGAGGAAAGACATGTGATCATCACCTACAGGCTTGACCGTGCCACAATCCAGGAACTGTGTGCCCAGTTGGAACCAGATCTGATGTCAGCTATCCGCCATCCCACAGGAATCCCCCCTCAAGTGCAGGTGCTGTCAGTACTCCATTTCCTTGCAAGTGGGTCATTTCATACAACAGTGGCCATAGCATCAGGGATGTCCCAGCCTATGTTTTCCAACGTGTTGTCCAGAGTGTTGTCTGCCCTGCTGAAACACATGCGGAGCTACATCGTTTTCCCTCAGGTGAAGGATTTGCCTACAGTGAAAGGAGACTTCTGGGCTCTGGGACATATCCCCAACATCATAGGTGTCATTGATGGGACCCATGTGGCTTTGGTACCCCCCGCAGGAATGAACAGGTGTACAGAAACCAGAAGAGTTATCATTCCATGAATGTGCAGATGGTGTATTTGGCAGACCAGTACATCTCCCATATGAATGCCAAGTTCCCTGGCTCAGTGCATGACGCCTACATCCTGCGGAATAGCAGCATCCCTTATGTGATGGGTCAACTCCAGAGGCACCGTGTGTGGCTATTAGGTGAGCACCTGGAAGCAAGTCAGTGGGAATGGTTGTCTGGGTCTGGGGATATCCCTACAGGTTAGTGGGTGTCTAACAGTTGTCCCTCGCCATTTGCAGGTGACTCTGGTTACCCCAACCTGTCATGGCTACTGACCCCAGTGAGGAATCCCAGGACAAGGGCAGAGGAATGCTACAATGAGGCCCATGGGCGAACTCGGCGGGAAATAGAGCGGACCTTCGGCCTCCTGAAGGCCAGGTTCAGGTGCCTCCAGATGACAGGTGGATCCCTATTCTACTCACCAAAGAAGTTGTGCCAGATCATCGTGGCCTGCTGTATGCTTCCCAACTTAGCTTTGCGACGACAGGTGCATTTTCTGCAGGAGGATGGTCCACATGGCGGTGTTGATGCAGCTGTGGACAGTGAAGACGAGGAAGCAGAACTTGATGATCCTGCAATATTTCCAGTGAGACACAGGTAAGAATACAAACCTGCCTACTACATGTACTTTAACACTACTACCTCTCTACTGACTGTCGTTTTCACCCAGTGTATGGTCACTGAGTTGTCACTTTCCCTTACGATTTCACAGATGTGTGTCCCACAGTGGGACATCTGCTTTGTTTCCTCCTGGACTAGAGCTGTGTGACATAGGTATGTTGACATTACAATTGAAAGAGCATTTTGCCACTGTAATTGCTAATACATTATTTCGAAATCACAGACTGACTCCAGATTGTTTTGCAGTTCAAGGGTGTTTATTGAAGTGTTCAATATTGGAGGAGGTTGTAAAATGGTGAGGGATGATGGTGGAGGAATGTCCATGGCAGAGTCCAGTCTATTAGACTCACAGGTGCATTGCCCAAATGGGCATAGGAAGTGGAGCTGGGGCAGTTTGAGGATGAACAGGGTGACAAGGTGGGACAGAAGGATGACAATCAGAGTGGTCTCATTTCTTGGAGGGGGTCTTGGCATCGTTCTCTGTCTTTGTCCTGGATCTCAGGGACCATTTGCGGGGTGGTTCTCCCTCTGCAGGGGGTGGGGTGCTGGTGTGGTGTTCCTGTGGCGGTGCCCCCTGTCCACTAGCGCCGGCGGAGGTGGTGGGCAGTTCATCGTCCATGCTAGTGTCAGGGGCCCCTTGTTGTGCCACAGTGTCCCTCCTGGTGTTGAGTACTTCCTTCAGCACCCCTACGATGGTGCCCAGGGTGGAATTGATGGCTCTGAGTTCCTCCCTGAAGCCCAAATACTGTTCCTCCTGCATGCGCTGGGTCTCCTGAAACTTGGCCAGTACCGTTGCCATCGTCTCCTGGGAGTGGTGGTAGGCTCCCATGATGGAGGAGAGGGCCTCGTGGAGAGTGGGTTCCCTTGGCCTGTCCTCCCCCTGTCGCTCAGCAGCCCTCCCAGTTCCCCTGTGTTCCTGGGCCTCTGTCCCCTGGACCGTGTGCCCACTACCACTTCCCCCAGGTCCCTGTTGTTGTTGGGGTGGTGGGTTAGCCTGGGTTCCCTGTAGTGGTGGACACACTGCTGCTAGACGTGTCCTTGGGACAGAGGTATGTGCCCGCTGGGTGGGTGCTGTGCTGGTGTTTCCAGAGAGGGGAAGGTCTGTAGTGGCCTGTGACTGTGTGAGGGGAACCGACTGTCCAGAGGTCCCCAATGGGCCAGGCTGATCATCTAGATCCAGTTGGACAGAGCTGCTGTCATCACTGTGGGCCTCTTCTGTTGGTGGTGTTGACATATGTGGACCCTCCTGTCCGGTGACGTTGGGTAGGGGTCCTGCAGGGGTATAAAAGGATGTTTATTACATCTGTGTTTGGCATGGTGTGCAATAGGTGGGTGTCTGTGTACCCCAGTGCTTGCATTCCTGTGTGGGACCTTGTGTGATGGTGGTTTAGGGGGGTGTATGGGTATGTGCAGTGGCCATGCTTTGGTGATGGGTGTCCATGCTTTGTTGTTGCATGCAGGGCTTGGTGTTGGGATGGGTGGGTTGTGATAATGGGACATTTGTGAGGAGTAGGAGTGATGGGGGTGAGGGTGAGGGTGGGGGTATGTGATGGCATGCAGGTAGGGTGGGGGATGTAATAGTAAAGCTTTGACTTACCAGAGTCCATTCCTCCATCTACTCCTGTGAGGCCCTCAGGACGCAGAATCGCCCAGACCTGCTCCTCCCATGTTGTTAGTTGTGGGGGAGGAGGTGGGGGTCCTCCGCCAGTCCCCTGAACCGCAAGGTGGTGTCTTGAGACCGCGGAATGCACCTTCCCCCGTAGGTCATTCCACCTCTTCCTGATGTCATCCCTATTTCTTTGGTGCTGTCCCACTGCGTTGACCCTGTCCACTAATCTTCGCCATAGCTCCATCTTCCTAGCAATGGAGGTGTGCTGCACCTGTGATCCGAATAGCTGTGGCTCTACCCGGACGATTTCCTCCACCATGACCCTGAGCGCCTCCTCTGAGAACCTGGGGTGTCTTTGCCGTTCCATGGGGTGGTGTGGGTGATGTGTGGGGTGGTGTGTGTAGTGATAAGTGGGGTGCTATTTAGTGGTGTGTTGTGTGAGGTGCGTGGAAGTAATGTGGGTGATGGCATTGTGTGCCTGTGGATGCTTGGTAGTTATTTGTAGTGTCTCTCTCTGGCCTTCTCTCTGTACTTGTGGTCGTAGGGGTTTGTGGGTGATGTGGGTGTGTGTTTTATATTGTATTGGGTATGTGGGAGTGGTGTGTGTATGTGTATCAGGTGTGTGTATTTTGAATTGTCCAATGTGGTAGTGTTTTGTAAATGTGTGTGTATTTTGAGCGCAGCGGTGTGTACCGCCAATGGAATACCGCGGTTGAAAGACCGCCGCGTGGATTTGTGTGTCGTGATAATGTGGGCGTATTTCTGTTGGCGTGACGTGGAGGTTTTGTTTTCGCCAGTTTATCACTGACCTTTGGTGTGGCGGACTTGTGTGGGTGTCTGAATTTTGGCAGATTCTGTGATGTGGGTCATAATAGCTGTGGCGGAATTCTGCGGCCGCGGCGGTGTGTTGGCGGTCTTCTGCACGGCGGTAAGCGGCATTTACCGCCAATGTTGTAATGAGGGCCATAATGTAATAAAACACTACAGCATCATGTTTTCAATGGTGTCAAAATCACAAACCATTAAGCTGTCAATAAGCCTGTCTTACTCCAGGAAATTCAATACTGGCTCAAAAAGAGTGACAATATACAATCCTTCACTAAAAAGGCTTGTTGAATTGGGCCCTAAATGTTTTGATGTTGCAGGTGGTTTTCCTTCTAAATACACTAAACTCTGAACCAAGTGAATAACCTTCCTGTTACGCACCCAAAGTCACACATTTACTTTCAGTTACTAAAATATGCCAACGTACGTTTTTACAAAAGTAAATTGCTTTAACTCATTAATCTATAACCAATGTAAACAGTAGGACTGGCAAGCTAAACAGAATTGTACAGTTATTTTCCAAGAATAACATTCATTCACACATTGGCCCATTGTTGAAACAGGGTTTCTGGTTGGCTAGGGTATGCACCTAAGCCAGACAGAACCCACTCACTCAGGTCAGGGGAAGGGAGTAACACGTCCAAGATAACCCCTGCTCACCCCCTTGGTAGCTTGGCACGAGCAGTCAGGCCTATCCCAGAGGTAATGTGTAAAGCACTTGCTCAACACAAAGAACACAAGTGACACACTATCCCCACCACAAAGGAAACACAACACTAAGTTATATAAAAATGAACTGTATTGTACACAACATCATTAAACCAAACACATCATGTCAGTAATACCCTGCTACCCAACCAGTTGTCAGAGCAAAATCCGGTTACCCTGCAAAAAAAAGCAGTAGTCACATATAACACACAGGTTACTCACTAGTCTGCAACATAAGCAGTAGTCAGGAAAACATTACTATAGAAATGCACTTGTTATAAAAATATCATAAATGCCCATACTAGAACATTGGAAAACATATGGCAAGTCATGAAAACATATCACCACATCATGCCCATAAAAGGAACATCCCCAAATATATGGCACATCTTAAAGAAAACAGGTTAGCATATAAGTCCCAGCATGCCCCTCCAAGGAACATACGAAAATAATATGTCCATTAAAAGTACCAGTTTCTACTGATGAGGGCACCTCCAGTGCCATGAAGTAACTGGGGCTCCTGCACTCCCCTGTGCTAAATGGGGGCCCGTTTTATGTGTGGAGGGAGAGGGGCGCGCGCACCCACTCTGTTTTTATATAGCGGTCCCTCCTGGGGACTCGTGCCCAAACCGGGCACCTGCAGCCTCTGGGATCCCCGGGCCATGACCGCCCCCTGGGAGGTGGGCCAGAGCCAAACAACAAGAAGTGGCCTAGCGGTGTGGGGGGGCCTCCGATGAGGCTTCCTCTCCACCTGCAACCACTGGCTGAAGATGGAGGCCTGGTGGAGCCAAAAGCCCAAAAGAAACACTACAGGAGTGACCACGCTCCTAGCGCAGGGACCAGAGGAGAGGGGTTCCCCCTCCCCGTGTCCCGCTTCCAGGGCGGCCCTGGGATCCAAAGGAGACCTCTGATGAGGTCTTCCTTCCTCCTGTGGCTGCCGATGGGCACTCGCACCACCCGATCTGGTGTGCGAGTGTCTCTTCTCCCTCCCGGGCCGCAGCAGTGATCAGGCCTAAGTGAGGGCCTTCTGGTGCCCTGGGGGCGCTCCTCTGAACATACCTCGCCCCGAGGGCACCGACCAGTGTGTTTCACTCACGCTTCGAGAAAACAGCCCGCTCGGGCTGCGGTGGTGAAATTGGCACAGCAAATGCGCTTCTTCAGCGTGAAACCAATAAAAAGAAAAACGCTCCCCTGGCCCTGAGGCAGGGGCTCCAGAGTGCTTCCCAGGCACCATAAACAATAAAAAGGGAGTGCTCCTCCCGCACTGCAGCAGGTAATGGCAGGGGTCAAGGTCCACAGCCCCTGGGGGACACAATAAGGTGGAGCACAGGGTGGCAGGGCCAGCAGCAGGCCAGCATAAGATGGATGCAGGCAGTTGACAGTTCCTCCTAGTGACCCAGCAGGTCTCAGGCCAGCAAAGCAGCAGAAGTCCGAGGAGGTTCCTGGTGAGTCCCTCCAGCAAAATTCTGTGTCCAGTTACAAGCAGGTTTAAGTCCAGGGTGTCTCCAAATTGTGGGGAAAAATCCTCTGTACTTATACTCAGTTTTGCAATGGTTTAACAAAGGAGGGGAGAGGAGGTTCCAACCAGGTACAACTGGTTCGGGGAGTGCCCCATCTCTACTCCAGCACTGACTCCAAACATCAGGGTGGTAAACAACCCTTTTGTGTGAAGGCAGGGAATAGCTTTTACAGATGAATGTGTGCTCCGCCTCCCCTTCTCAGCCCAGGAAGACCATTTAAAATGCAGGGAACCCCTGTGATACTCTGTGTACAGGCTGTCTGAAAAGTACGTACAAAGCCCAACTGTCACCTTGCCCAGATGTGGATTGGAGTCAAGCTGCAAAACACCAGAATCATAAGCACAGAGACATGCTCACTTTCTAGAAGTGGCATTTCTGTAATGATAATAAACAAATCCACCAACAACAGTAAACAGCATTTCTCACTACCATTACAACCATACCAAACATGCCCACTCTACCCCTCATAAATCAGACAATACCCCCTAGACATAAGGTAGGGCATTTCCAATGCAATCCTATGAGAAGGTGGCACTTGCAGCAGTGAGAAACCAAATAGGCTGTTTGCCACTATCAGGACAGGCCACATAACCAGGCATATGTCCTGCCTTCTACATACATAGCACCCTGCCCTTAAGGCTAGCTAGGACCAACCTTTGGGGCGACTGATATGTAGTAAAAGGGGAGTTCTGGGCCTGGCAAGTAAATTTAGATGCCAGGTCCCTGTGGCAGAAAACTGTGCACCCAGGCCCTGTGCTAGCAGGACTGAGACAGGTTTGAAAGGCTACTTCAGTGGGTGGTGCAAGCAGCGCTGCCGGCCCACTAATATTTAATTTACAGGCCCTGGGCATAGAGATACAACTGTACAAGGGACTTACAGGTAAATTAAATATGCCAATTAGGTATAAGCCAATCATACCAACTTTAGAAGGGTGAGCGTCAGCACTTAAGCACTGATTAGCAGTGGTTAATTGCTCTCAGAGGCTTAGAGCCAACAACGAGAGGTCAGAAAAAAAGAGGAGGAAGGAGGCAAAAAGTCTGGGGATGAACCCACAAAAGGGGCCAGGTCCCACACCCATGTTTATGGACTTTTGGTGCAGGGCAGTGCAGCAAGTCACCTTGCTGAGCTGCCCTGCATCAAAGGGAAATGGCCGGAATGCGCCATGTCTCACTGTTGCCCTACATGGTGTGTTGTGCTTACAATGTCCATCCTGTCTGCCCTCCATGGTCAGCTTGCTGCTCCAGCCCTGCCCCCTTGCTCCCTGCCCTCTATTTTCTATGTGCAGGTCCCTATCCCCTCCCTACTGCCTTGCCTGGTCCATTGTCGTGCCCCTGTCCCCTCTTCTTGCCCTTCGTGGTCTGTTATGCTGCAACTGTCTCTCCTGTCTGTCCGGAATGGTCAGCTTGCTACCCTTGCCTCTTTCCCCTCCTCTCTCTGTTTTCTATGTGCATAGCCCTGTCCCCTCCCTATTGCTTTCCATGGTCCGTTGTACTGCACTGCCATCCCGCTTGCCTTGTGTGGTGTATTGTGCTGCTGCACCCCCTGATGCTTGCCCTGTAATGTCAGTTTGGTGCCCCTGCCATCTTCCTCCTGCCTTTGGTTATCCTAGTCCATGTCCCTACCCCATTCTTACTGCCTTCAGTGATCCAAAGTACCATACTTGCCAACATTTTGGACTTAGTAAGAGGGGGAGTTTATAAAAAAAGAACCTAGGGAATTGATTTTCCCCATTGATTTACATTAAAAAGGGGGGATGTGAGGCAGGAGACCAATAAAACAAAGCCCATGTGGGCTTAAAAAACATCAGAAGTCTCCTGGCTGAATAGAGTCTGTTGACATGTATGGTTGTACTGCACGGCCTCTTCCTTCTGCTCTCAGTGGTCTGTTATCTTGCCACAGCCTCTCTTGCCTTTCCTGTGTGGTTGGTTTGCTGCCCCTGCCCCCTTTCTCCTGCCCTCCATGGTCCCTTGTGCTGCCACTGCCCCTCCCACCTGTCCAGCATGGCCAACTTGTTGCTTCTGTACCCTCATCTCTGTCCTCAATTATCCGAGTCTGTGCTCCTGACTCCTGCCTCCCCTCAGTATTCTAATGAACAACTAGATTGCTAACTTTCTATGGGCCATATTTAAGGGAAAACGATGGTGCGCGTCCCTGCGGCAAATTTGGTAGCATTGTGCACTTTCATTTTCACAATGCAGGTATGTGACTTATTTAATAGAATGCAACGCACCCCTGTGTTCCTCCCTGCTCTGAAATTGCTGCTGTGTGCCATCAAAGCCATCCTTGCACCATTGTGTAAGGATGGCTGCGTTTGTTTTGTGCAGGAAGGAACACCTTCCTGCACAAAACAATCTTGAATTGCGATTTGCTCTTTCTATGTGTGCTGCAAAATGCAGCAGACATAGAAAGAGCAAAAAATGAGGAGAAATGCTTTCATTTCATCCCTGGGGTGACATTAGATTTAGGCGGTGCCTCAGGTTTATGAAAAGCTTCAAAATTAAATGGGTATTGCTGTGGCACGCCCACAGCAACACCCATTGTACACCATTCACACGCAAAGTGCTGTGTGTGATGGGGCTGTATTTACAAGGTGGCGTTAAGCCACAAATAATGGCCTAACGCTACCTTGTAAATACAGTGCATTGCATAGCGCTCCTTGAGCATCACTAAAAGTGACGTTCCGGTGGCGGTAGGTGCTCTTAAATTTGCCCCTATATTTATTACAAAAGTGCAGCATGCTTGACGTCATCTTGATGTAATCAAAACTATAATACCTAAAGCATTTCCTTTAGCAATTATAAAAATGAAATAGTCTTATGGTTAGTGCTCTAAAAAACGAAAATGAGGACATATTTTCTGAGTTCTCAAATAGCAACAAAGCCCTTTTAATTTTTTTGCTATCTTAATGGTTTTTTTAAATCCATTTGATCACTGGATTATATGTTGCACTTAGGGGAGAGAATGTGGTGTCACAGCCAGAGCAGCAGACTTTGAAATTGGGTAACAGGTTTGAGTTTCAGCATCAGCTTGACATCCTGTGATTCTGGGCAAATCACTTAGGTTCTGATTTAAATATCAGTGGATGGGTGGACTCTTTTGAAATGGTGACAGCTATCCCGACCACCAAAATCAAAATATCATAGAAAACAATGGTATCTCGGTTTCAGCGGATGGAATAGTTGTTACCATTGTGAAGGAGTAACCCCTCTGCTGAGATCTAAATCAGGCCCTTAATCTCCCATGCCTAAAGCCCAAATGGAATGTGTTCTCGTGTAATGTAACTGATGCCCATGTAAAGCACTCCAATACCTTCGGGTCAAGTCTGTTCTATGTAAAACTGCAAACAAATTAATAACTAAGAGCCTTAATATGGGTTTGGTGGTCTGACAGGCAGACCACCATGGTGGCGACCGCCAAAAGACTGTCATGTTGGTGGACATACAGGCTGCCGTATTCTGAGTTTCCACAGCCAGACAAAATTCCGACACCGCCAGGACTGTAGAGGGCGGGAAAGAGGCGCTTCCACCACCATCACTGCCAGCCCGTCAAAAATCCATCCTTTCTATTACGACCCACAAATCACAATAGCGGTTCTTCCATTGCAGAAAACCAATGAATTCCACACAGCTGACACACATCTACACACAGACACACCTACAAACTGCACTATAAAACACACCCCTTCATATACCACAATCCTTTGCAACCAGAACTCCACACACAGCAGGATAGAAGTCTCAAATATAAATTACGAACCATAGATTAGGCACCCTTCAACACTTCAAATACCACTGATCCCGCACCTGCACAACATACACAACACAGCACTGACACCTCATCACCCTTTTTTTTTACCTTTATGTGTCGTCCACCACCGCCATGTCCACACAAAAACATCCCTGTTTCACCGACAGTGAGTTGAGGGTCATGGTGGACAAAATCATTGGAGTACAGCCATACCTATTTGGAGCCCAAGTCCAGCAAATGTCTATTGTCAGGAATGTGAAGATGGGGCAAAGAATAGTCAACAGGGTGAATTCTGTAGACAACTATCCATGCATAATGGAGGACATCAGGAAGAGGTGGAACGACCTCAGGGGGAAGGTCTGTTTCATGGCCGCAGGCACCAGCTGGCGGTCATCAAGACTGGTGGTGGACCCCACCTTCTCCCCCAACCTACTCATAATGTGAGGTGAAGGTCTTGGCCATCCTGCATCCTGAGGGCTTGACAGATATACCCAGGTAAGTCCCAACAACAAAAATGGCACCCAAAAGTTATGCCTTGCATGTTCACTGATCAACTTTTGATACCTTAACAGCCAACCCACTCACCACTCCTGTGTCCGACTGTCCGAAGACCCCTGTCTGTCATTCCACATGTCAACTAAACTTACCTGGGGCCACAGTGTCTGTATATGGCATGGCTAGTACAGGGACTGACAGTACTACAACTCCCAGCAGGCACTGTACCACCTTTAAAAAAACAGAACAATGTACCACAATGCCAATTACATTGCATGTCAACTAAACAATCGACTAAACCCACCTGAATACTCCACAATTGTACAGTCTATGGCAATGACAGCAATGCTATGGGCATCTGGCAGTACAATACCACCAACACACAGCTACAGCTACAGCTACAGCTACAGCTGTGTCCTCAGCTAAAGTGGCTCTACTAGTTTCCATCGTCTTTGAAGAAAACTCACCTGGGGGAAACACACATATATGCAGAGTGATGTACTTGGTGTAACCTCATACATATGGGCAGGATGGAATGGTTACTCCTAAAATGATGGACAAGTCAGTAACCACTTTAAATTGTGCAGCTGTCCAGTGACTCAACACTGAACTACTACTAACTGGGAGATAACAAGAAAAATAGACAGCTACACAACAGACAAGATATGAGTCTATGAGCAGACATCCAAATGCCAAGATACTCTAACATCCTGAAGCAAGGTGTATGAGATAGGAATTCCCTGTATCCCATATAGCTATTCCCCAGAATTAAAAGAAGGTGTCACTGTCATACTGTACATGGCTCAATGCATATCTACCTGTCAAAGTTTGATACCACATGTTGCAGAACAACCTGTAACTGTCTGTTCACTTCTCCAACAGTCTACATGCCATTGGGACCACAGAGAGGACACCTATGACAGACACTTCCCCCCTGGAAGAAGCCCTCAGTGAGGAGAGTACTCCTGTATGTTGGAACAATGGGGATGACTCTGGCCCATCTGGGATACCTGGTCAGTTTACAAGTGTCACCCTCACCCTGCCTACATTGACTCCTCCCAGCCCTGTTGCATCTACATCCCAAACAACCATTCGCCTCAAATCTGTGTCCAAAGGACAGTTACAAACTGTGCCGCCCAGTACAGGTACCAGAGTTACAACTAGAAACTCCTGACAATTAAGGACCTGGCACCAGTGGCAGTGGGCAAATCTGTGCCAAGGGTGCAGGCATATGGGGATAGGGTGCATGGAAGTGATGGTGTGGGCCAGTGACTTAAGGTTGCTAGGGATACAACTGGCCAGGACACCATCTTCCAGGTCTTGGGAACCTACCAACAGTCCAAGGCGTGATGGGCCAGGTACTTGTCATGATGGGGGACATGGACAACCACCAGGAAGTCATGAAACAGTGGGAAGACCTCAATGCCAACATGGCCTCCCTAACAGGGGTGCTGAGAAACATTAACACCATCTTGAGCAGGGTATGTTCACAACATCAGACCCCTTGCATTGGCCATGTAACATCAGCCCCTTCTACATCTGTGGCAGCCAGTGGAATGGAGGCTCTGGCAGGGGAAGGATATGCCCCAGACACCCCTTCTATAGCTGAAGAACGCCTCCTGCAAATATGGATGTCCACTCAAACAACCAGGAGGAGCAGATGCCAAGACTACAACCACTGCACGGAAGTGATCCTCTACTTATTGGTTCCCCTTTTGTGCAACTGATGCACCCTGTCCACTCTTCTATGATCACTGTCCATTTTTGCAAGAATAATGGGACACTGAACCTGAGACTCCAAATGTTGTAGCAGCTAACCTGATGATTACATCCACCATGACTGAACCCTTCATTGTTTGCACTTTATTGCTTTGATCCCATCCATATCATTTTCCTGTGCAATTGTAAATAAACACAACTAAACCACAACATATATTTGAGCGTCATATTTCAGCTAATTTGAAAAGTTAACTGTGAAATTTCTCTCTTACACATGATGTATAGAAATGCAACAAATGTGGGAAGGGACAGGTCAGATGTACTGTTTAATCTGGGTTCGATACATATACAATGATACATGTGGACATTCAATTCCGAATCATAGCACAGTGCTGCACATAGGCTAACCACATGCCAATGATCACACAGTGAATTACATCGACAGATTTTAGTGCTTCAGCATAGGTGTTAACTAACATCCGAAAGACTACTGAAGTAAAGGGCATGTCAGACTTTGTCTATCTGAATATGCAAACAGATTGATGCAATGTGCCATCTGCTAAACCCTTATCACATACTCATACTATACCTACCAAATGATCATAGCCCATAATACAGACAGAGGTCAGTACAACTGTCCCCAGTCAGGGAGCCTTCCACTTACCATGGTCAGGTATCTGTAGGCATGCTACTCACCTATGTCAGTCTAGACACACATGCACAGTGGCCTGCAATGAGAAACACAGTGACAGCTACATACAAGTAAGTTATCATCATTATCAAACCAAGAGAAGGTTCAGGGAATGTTTTGCACAGGAATATGTGTGTCATAGACCCAGGACCACACACATTACACCTTCGGACCCACACACTATGGCAAACAGGTCTATTGTGTGAGACAGAACACTGACATCCCACTGTCCTGACAGCCTCGACATGGGACTCATACACCAACAATCTTATGTCATACAGAACCTGGATCATTCCATGTCCCCTTCACATGTCAGACCTGCTAAACACACCTGCCAGTGGCACAATTCAGAAACGTCCATGAAAGGCTGACATTGTGAAAGATTCTGGAAAATAAAAATGTAGAACAATACGTTTAGGCAGGTAATGGTAAACATGACCAAGATATACATGCCCCAAATACAATAGTAACTCTGATTGTGCATTGTGACAAACACTAACAAATGAGATCACCACGTTTGTCACAACTCCAGTTACTATTTTGTTACTATTTTGCATGAAAACCTGAGCTCTGTACTGCTAAGCAACTAATAACAAATCTGATGGTCATACAAAGACCCTTCCCAAACATCCCTAGTCCCTAAAGCCCCCTTCGTCAATCATTTCACAGAACAACACATACCTACAGTCATTTAAAGTACTGATGGATGAGATCTGCCGGATGTTTCCACCTTCATCCTCATCACTTTTATCCTCACTTGGCATTTTTGCATTTTCACCCGGTGGAACTGCTGACTCCCCATCATCTGGGATGTATGGGAGCTGATGTCTCAGGGCAAGGTTGTAGAGCATGCAGCAGTCCACAATGATTTGACACACTTTGGTGGATGAGTAGAGGTGGGCTCCACCAGACTTATCAGTGCAACAGAATTTTGCCACCAGGAGCCCAAATGTCCGCTCTACGACAATCCGTGTCCTTCTATGGGACTCAATAAAGCGGGCATCACCCAGCGTGGTTGGGTACTTCACTCGTGTCAACAGCTAGGGAAGGTTTGGGTAGTCATAATCCCCTGTAAGGAATTGTTACATGTGTGCAAAAATAAATCTTGACATTCTAACACCTTGCAGCAGACATAGCATACTGACACACATGATATACATGACTTACCAACCAGCCAGACTCTCTCTGTGTACTGTCATGTCATCAGCTGTGGGATAGTGCTGTTCTGCATGATGAAGGCATTATGGATGGAACCCAGATACCATGCACATACTTGGGAAATTTAGAGGTCCGACAAACAGACTACTTGGACATTTATGGAATGGAGTTCTCCCTGTTTCGACACACCGGTTCATTGCCATGTTGCGGAACCAAGGCTACATGGGTACCATCTGAGGCTCCCACTACTTGTGGGATGTGTTCCAATCCATGAAAATCTGCCTTCACTTGGGTCAAATCCTCATGTTTTGGAAATCTGAAGTAGCTGTCCATGTTTTTCAACAATGCAAACAGTACAGACTACAAGACCAGACTGAACATAGACTGGGACATCCCTGCAGAGAGGGCCACTGTATTTTGGAAGGAGCCTGTGGCCAGGAAGCACAGCACTGACATGACTTGTACAATGGGTGGAATGCTATTTGGATGATGAATGGCAGGCATCAGATCTGGCTCCAACTGAAGACAGAGATCCATGATTGTCTGCCTATGCAGGTGGTAGATCTGAATGACATGTCGATTTTCCACTGTCTGGAGGTCTGCCTGTGGATGGTACACTGGAAGTTGTCTGCCCATTCTCATTCCAGGGAAATATGTGAAAGGAAATAAGAAGGCATGTCTATCAGTCATTGTGTCCCTTGTAAGAGTCAAAATACATATGCCTAACATAATGATCAGGCATACCATATGACAGAGTACAAAGATGGTACACTGCACATACCTAAGGAAATAATGGCATTGTAGTGAAATTTCACCCCCTCTCCCCTTAATTTTAACATGGAAAGGTAAACTCATGCCTCAGCGAGTCTCTGTGATATTGACATCTGACTATGCTTTTTATTAAAAAGCCACAAAAACTATCTATCCAAACACCAAGAGGGTCCTGACTGTGCAACTAAAGATACTTTACATTTATTTTATCAACATGACAGCATGTTTCTTCATTCTGACAATTCATACATGGTTGGTCAATGGCAGCACTAAAGACTATACTGTTGATGTCATTAAAATAACTTTTCCGATCATCTAAGGTCTTAAAATGCCGACTGTCTGACCTGCTGTATTGGACAATAGGAAATGACCTTCGACCGCCGGTGGAAGTAGCCATGGCGGTAGGTGGATATTACTGTGGTGAACATTGCCGTTAAAACACATTGCTGCCTTTGGTGGTCTAAGGCCAATGGCGATGTCTGCCGGCAGTGACGGTCTCTAACATTGTGGATGTGACTGCCATTTCATACTTCATCTCCCACTTGACTCCTGACACTGCTGCCAGCAAGACCTCCACAATATGAGCTGCTGTGTACTGCCTCTGGGAGCAATCATGCCACATCCTTCAGGTGATAGGGCCCCTGCCTTCTCACACGAGGAGCTGAAAAAGGTTATGGAGGAGATCCTACCCCTGTATGAACAGCTCTATGGTGCACCAGAGGAGCAGGTAAGTGCACCATGTACGCATATGTCTCATTAGCATGACTATTCTTTGATATGCTCATCAAATGCTGATGAGCAATGCTCCCGATTGTGTCCTAAGAATTTTTTGAGTGCAAATGTTGTGCTGGAATGGGTGACTTCCTGGCCATGTACTTATGTTTGGTGAGAGAGCTAAAGTCCTGAGCCATTGTGGAGAGTGTTTCATGTATGTTCCCTGACCACCTTGTGACTGTTGCACATGGTTACTGGAGGTTTTATGCCATTCTCTGCCTGGAAAATCCCATCTCCGTATGTGCTTGTTGTCTGGTCATATGTGATAACATGACTGCTGGTTTTGTAGAAGCATGTGGTCTGTCTGTTTCGAGCTCACATATGTGCTCACTGTATATGCTCTTCTATCAGTGGAGAGGATGTACACGACAGTCTGTGTTTGTCTTGCTGTACTAAGTTGTAGATAACGCTGACAATTTTAGTGTGGTACATTTGGACATGACGTACTTCATTGCCTATGTCATCCATGCAGGTCAACTCCCACCAGAAGAAGGGGATCTGGCGTGCGATTGCTAAGAAAGTGTGGACCTTGGGGGTCCACAACCGACAGAGTGCCCACTGTCAGAAGGAGTGGGAGGACCTGAGATGCTGGGCCCAGATGACCGCTGAGACCCAACGGGGTTTTCCTCCCAACGAGAAAGGGGTGCCCATCAGACCTGTATTTTGGCAGTTGCCTACCATGAGTTGGATGGGCGTTTGAAGGCAGCAAAGCAGCCATAAGGGAGTAAGTGTAGAGATAACACGTATGCCTCTTTAGCTGGTGATTGAGTGATGTAATAGAATGTTAGCTCTGTCAACATGGCAAGTGGAAAGTGTCACAGATCTCCTGCAAACACATTGATGTACAGTAGCCAGGTGTGCACACTCAAATGTATTTTGAGAGATGTTACTGTTCTATGTTGTCCCCTCAGTACAATGGCACATAATGGTGGACATATTTGTAGCCGGTTATCAGATATCCCGGCTCCTGGCGTCCCAGAATCAGGAACGATGTCCCGATTCTGCTGTGGAGACGACGCCACACCCGGATGCCTTGGCAACGGTGATGCCGGAAAACTCCTAGGGAACCCGGATATCCAGTTCCCGAGAGCATAGAAAAACAAGACGGACTCCGCGCGCGGGTCAAAGCAAGGAGGAAACGCCGGTGGGGACGAACAAAGAGGGATCGAACGAGTGGAAGACCTCTGGAGAAACCAGAACAGCGGGGACACCCTGGAGGCAAGCAACCAAGCTCGGACTGAGAGGAGAGCCGAAGGACGCAAACTCCGCCACGTCCCAGGAGGGACGTGGCTAACCAAGTACCGTCCTTTATTAAGGACAAGCTCTATCAGAAAGGGGAGCGTGATGGCAGGAGAGGGAGGGGAGAGGGTAGTACAGGGAGACGGGAGGGAGAATCTGGAGAGGGAGGGGGAGAAAGGGGGCAGTAATAAGATGAAAGAAGAGTATGAAGAAATAAGACAACCATAAGAGAAAGAGCCAAAATACAGAACCAAAGAACGCTTCTCAGTAAGACTTAAAGAGCACCCAGGGATAGAAATCTAGCTCTAAGAAGACACTAAGAGGTGATTGTTTTCTGCACACGCTGATTTCAAACTCAACACACTTTCCGAAGGTCTCTCTCTCTCTCTCTCTCTCTCTCCTGTACTATTAATAAGACTTCTACTTCTATACCATTCCGACTTACCCATATCTTCGTTCCTCTTGTTTCCGGTGCGTCTGGGAGCCCGAGAAGAGCATCGTCGCCAGTCAAGGAGGAACCTGGAAAAGAGAGCAGAGACATTCTATTATGAAGAGCACACCACCCGTTTATTCTTGAAAAATTCACATATCCTGAAGGACTTTAAATAAAGTCACTGATTCTCACCCACTCAAGCATCCTAGTCCTTTTTATCGCCACACCCACTGCCACAATATTACTGCGTCATATGTGTACCAATATACAGATTATTCTACCCTGGTGATTGTTACTTCCCACCAACAGGTCAATCCTCCCAGTGTCATAATGGTAAGGTTTGTAGGTCGTTGCTCTCTATCCTCTGCAATGTCCCAAGATTCCTGTCTATGTGCAACATAGAGTCAGACATATTGAAGTCATCTCTAATTTTCAAAGCTGTTTCTGATAAGTGACAGCATCATGTGAGGCTGTGATGTCCATCTGACAATTCACATGACATACAAGGTTGACATCTTCATGCTTGTTGCAAGGTAATCCCCCTTGGTAAGAGAGTGATGTATATAGACATTTGTAATGTCTCATCAGAGTAGACAATATGCATTTTGGATGCCATTGAGGTGTTGCAACTTTTCTATAGGCACACGTATATTGGTATAAGAGGTAGGAATGTTACTACCATGCTAATGTTCTGATAGTAGAAAGTGGCCACACAGCTTTGTCCATAGGCATACTGTTGTAGGTATGGTACATAGGCAATGGTAGTCTATTCAAAGTAATGGCCCAGACAGTCAACATCATGTGTCAATGGAAAAGGTGCAGTCATGATTGAACATTGGTATATGTTATGTGTACCTGCTGTTGCTATGAAGGATATGTCAAATGAGGACAGGCTGTTTTGAGCCCCCATGTTTGCCATGACACCTATTTGTGGTAGTTCATATACACCTGTGAGTAGGTTCGTAAGGGTGTCCAGGCCGTTGGCTTGCATCATGGTTGGTGTAGCAGCCATGTTAGCATCACATATGCGTTTGCTCTAGGATTCCTCCACAGACAGATGTCAGGTGTGCCATGTCTGATGTGTGGGTAATGTTGTTGTCACTCAGTCAGTGGCCTATTGATGGACTAATTCCTTCGTTACCTAGGTCTGGTTCTCACCTTCCTGATCAGTACAGTACAGTACTTCATTTGTTGCATGCACTTTATTGTCAACTTATGATTGTGTGTGGGACATTGGTCAGAGCTTACTTTGTCATTATATGATTCTTCTCTTTAGTTTATTCGGTCTAGAGTTAGACCATTAAAAAGCATAAAAATGAACCATACATACAACAAAATACAGAGATCATAACCATCCCGGAAAGGGAAAAGCAATAACAAATAATACACTGCTTGTCCGACGGACCGAATAATAAATTGTACTCCTCAGTTGGTGCCTCCTAGCATTTTGAATACCATTTACCAGGACAGTTTAAAAGAGAAACAGATAGTGTACCAAATCTTTCCTAATGTTACCTATAAAAACTATTCTAGAACAAATTATACTTAAAAAGTAGTTCATAATACTTCGTAAAATACTTCAGGCTTGTGAAAATTAAAAAACAAACATTTAAAAAGATGCCGTAGGGTTAGCCTCATGTCTTAAGTAAATTATTCAGGGGAATTTAATCTTACCATTTGCAAAGTGCTATGTGCTAAGATACTATGAATCGGTTTAAAACAGATAGTATACCAAATCAATACTAATGATACCTATTAAGACTGTTCTAGAGCTAGTTATACATAAAAAATGATTCATAGTACTACGTGAAATACTTTGTACTTGTGAAAATTAGAAACCAGGCATTAAAAAAGGTAGCATGGAGTTAATCTCATGTCTTAAATAAATTGGTCAGGGGAATTAAATCTTACCATTTGCAAAGTGCTATATGCTAAGATACTGTTTAGGGACTCGATTTAGGTAAAAAAAATCAGCTAAAAACACAGGCAAGAATAAAATCTGGTATCATAAATAAATCAACACAGATAATTATATTTGAATTCCCTAACTGCCTGGATATACTCGTCCACTAGCTGTTGGACCTCTCTTCAGCCAGTAGACTAGTGTCTAGAATAATCCTGCTACGAATTGTCCATGCTGCTGACAGATATTTAGAAACAGAGCATACTATCAGTGTGGAGGTGTCATATTTACATAGTCTATAGGCACTAGTTCGGTTTTGTAATAACAATACCTTACACAGGGGAATGATCCACCTTCCTCTAGGACATTTATACATGGGGCAGAAAAATAGAACATGCTCAGGAGTTTCCTTGCATGAGTGACAGTTTATGCATTTGTCAGACATGGGACTATTAGTCGGCCAGCGGGCCGTGAAGCTGTTCACTGCTAATGTTCCGTACCTGAACTGAAGAAATAAGGCTCGGGCACGTGCTGGTATGGGGAGGTCCAGGAAATTTTCGGGCCGAGATTCGTGTTTGACCAGCAAAAACTCTTCTGTCAGCCGACCTGGCCCATTACGATGGAAAGACTCCTCGTGGATTTTTCCCCAATATCGTTCTTTGATCAGCAGTCTGGCATTAGCAGGAATCATCTCAGGATTTTCCCAATAATGGGAGAAGCTCAACTTAACCCAGGCAGATTTCATTTCACTCAACCAATGAACTTTTTCCCATCCCTGGAATGGTGGTATAAGATCTTTTATTGCTGTTCTGAAGGGCTCAAGTTCTTCAGTTTTCCAAAGTCGAATCCAGTATAGAAGGGCCTTAAGCGTGTTGCATCTTTAATGCTATTTATGCCCAGGTCTAATCTTAGGGGAATCATCGGCGTGCCCTTCCCTAACCTAGATATATGTCTGAAAAAGTCGTTTTCTTTGGTTTGGAGGGTATCCAATTGTCTGTGTGAACCCCAGAGTTCTGCTCCGTACAGGGCGGCAGCACGGATTTGGACTTTATACATTTTGGAGATAGGAATCAGAGGGGGGCTTGCTACAGTATTAGCCTTTCGTTCTAACACTCTGCTTCTTTGTCTGATAATGAGTGCCCCTTTTCTTATGGCTACATCCCAGCTGCCCTTATCTGATAGTCTAATGCCCAGATAATCCTACTCTGTTACCCTCTCCAATGGGACTGAATCCATCGTTATATTTGCTTTCAACTTCTTGTTCGGGGTACTATATATCATAAGTTTGGTTTTCTTGGCATTGATGTCCAGCCCGTAATCTCTGCAAAATGCACAGAACTGTTTAACCAGATTTTGGATTCCCATGGGTGTTTTGGCCAGCAAGATAGTGTCATCCGCATAAAGCAGGCATGGCACTTTATTCCCGGCAACCTTAGGGGAGTCATTGGTGCAGTTTGCTAGATAGTTAATGCAATTGTTTATATATAGGAGGAAAAGCATAGGGGCTAGGACACAGCCCTGTCTGACTCCTCTTTCGATGGCAACTGGATCTGTTAAATCGCCATCCTTACCACTCCTAATTTGTGCATAGGTATTCTCGTGTAGTCGGGCCATAAGTATCAAAAAACCATTTGGGATGCCCATTTTGGCTAATATCAGCCATAACTGGTTCCTTGGGACCAGATCAAATGCGGCTCTAAGGTCAATGAAGACCACAAACAGGTTACCCCTTCCTATTTCCACAGTCTCATATTAATTTTAAGCTCCAACAGCTGATAAGGAACACCGAAGCGATCTTTCGCTTCTCTAATAAACTAGGCCATAGACCCCCCGCACATATGAAAACTCTGTATAATTCTAAGTGTACCGCAGCTGTGCTCTACGGAGCAGGCGTCTGGGGCTGTGTAAAGGTACCATCTCTCCAGAGGGTCGAAAATAAATTTTTGCGAAGATTACTGTTGGTTCCAAAATGTACTGCAAATATCATCTGCCACGAAGAACTTGGTCAGTGTTTTTTGGAGGATAGGGTTTTTTTGGCGCCTTTATTGCTTTGGATTAGATGTTGGCTAAACCCAATGGCAAAATTGGTCCAAGATTGTATTTCCGAATGCTTACAATTGGAAAATTCAAATAGGATCCCCTGGCTTATGTTTCTACGAAACTCTTTTGAGAATTTAGGTCTTAGATATATGTTTGATGAACCTCACCTATTAACTATAAATTCTAGGTCCGTTCTGAAGGCTACTTACTCCGAGTACATATCAGACCTGAGATTTTACAGTTCTCTGAAATTAAAATCTTTTGACTCCTATTCTCAGGTTGTGACAGCCCCATGCCTTGAACCTTATCTGACCTGGTTCTCCAGTTTTAAGATACTTTCTTTTTTAACACTTTTTAGACTTAATTTAATTCATTTTAAAGTAGCGTTTCCTGAACCATGTTTTTGGAAAAGGGATTTACCTCTTTGTCCCTGTGATTCTAGATCAACCCAGAGTACTTTGCACTTTTTTCTCTTTTGCCCTTTTTATGCTGCTCCTAGAGGGGTTTGCATTTTACCCACTTTACGTTCTGTTAGACCCATCCATTACAAGGAAGCTTTAATATATTTTCAGAGATTGCCAGATAGACAAATTTGTCATTTTGTATTAGATTTTGTTACAGCTTCTTTAAGCATTAGGAAAAGGCTCATTTCATTTTAAATGTATATGTATGTATAGTTTAATATTGTAAGTTAATCTTTGTATTCTGTTATTGTGATTTTTCTTATGTTATGAGTTTTATTTGTTTCTTTTATGAGATTTTAGACCGGATGTTTACGTAATGTTTTAGATATGGTACTATTTTATTCTTCTATCTATTTACTGTGACGTAATTATTGTGTGGTATTTGTGTTTTTGTCTGTACTTTTATGGCATTTGCCGAATAAAGTTTTGTGACTGACTGACTGACTCCACAGTCTTCCATTTGATTGTTAGAAATCTTAAGACCTGATCTATGGTACTGACTGCTGGCCTAAACCCTGCTTGCAAATTGGAGATGACGTTGGTTTCTAGAATCCATTCTTTGAGATGAAACAGGACATGCTTTGCAAAAATGTTTTGGAAATGATCAAGTAAGGAGATTGGACGGTAGTTGGCAGGGTCAGAGGGGCTACCTTTCTTGAAGATAGGACCAATCTCCGCTCCCTTCCAGGAACTCGGGACAGGCGTTCCTGCAGCTACTGCATTAGAGACCAAGTTCAGGTATGGAACCCATATATCCGGACTTGTCTTGTACAGGTCACCTGGGATTTTGTCAAGGCCTGGGGCCTTTCCCCATTTCAGTGAAACAATCGCAGCCTTGGTTTCTGCCAGGGTGAATTTGATTGGGGAGGTCTCAAGGGTCATAATATGGTTCAGTTCCCTGGTAGTAACATCTGTAGGCCCTGAGTATAATCGGCCAAAATGATCTGTCCACTCTACAGGGAGTATTGAGGCACCGTGCAAACGATTTGGTTCTTCACTAGCGTCAGCCACCAGTTTCAAAAATTTCGAGGTATCATTAGCTTTTGCAGACTCCAGAAGGGAAGCCCATCTGAGCTCATCCCATCTCCTGCTGGGTCTTCTGAGTTCCTGTTTGTAGTTTTTCCTTGCTTGCCTTATATGCTCTGTCTGGCCCACTCTTAGAGCTCTCAATAGATTGTGCTGTGCTTCCCTGCATGCGGGGCTAAACCACCCTGCATTACATTTTTTATTTCCTTTGCTAGCAATCTCTTTGGTGAATATATGTTTTAAAAGAATTAAATAATAGTGTGTGGGCTGCTATAAGCCCTTCACCATCTTCTAAAAGCAGGGGCATACGCTCCATATGGTCAGCCAACTGGCTAAATAAGGATATCATGGTACCTGGGTCAGTGCTCACAAATTCACATTTGACATTTCGTCTATTGTTTGTCAGTGCGAGCTGCTGTTTGTAAATCTTGGGTCAAGGAGCTTCAAGTAGAGGTAATAAGCTCCTAACCGATAAAATCAATGGCTCATGATCGCTTTCCTCGTGTTCTGAAATCTTCATGTCAGCCATGTGATCCCACAACCGAATGTCAAGCAAAATATAATTTATCTGGCTCTTCTGGACTCCACGCCTAAATGTAGAATGAAGGTCAACGTCCGAGCGGGAACGACCGTTACAGGCCCGAAGACCATGTGCCAGTGTAATGTCCACGACTTGGTGTGTTAATCTGTTCATTCTCGGTCTTTTGTTTGACACCAATTGGGGGATGCCCCAATAAGCATCCTCTTCTTTATATAGTTCCTGGGCCAACGGGTAGGGCTCAAAGGTAATATTAAAATCCCCTGCGATAAGAATAAAGTGAGAGGAGGTTTTGCAGGAAAGAAAACTATCCAAAATAGTCAAAGCGTCTGACTCATATTTACTGCCCAGGCTCCTGTTGTAGATGTCAATTATTAGGAGCGGTTTCTCCTTAAGTGATGATATTGATAAACCCATCAGATCAGGACAGCCCATATCTACTATTTCAACCTGACATTTGAGGGAGCAGCTGAGCCATATGAGCAGCCCTCCTGAGGGTCTCCCAGAGATCGCCTTGCTTGCTGTGACCCAATAACTTTTGAAACCAATTCTGTATTTGGGCTCCAGGGCCCACGTTTCTTGAAAGAGGCATATTTTGTGTTCATCTATAAATTTGCCCCATTCAGGGATGCCCATTTTATTCTCCAGCCCTGCAATGTTCCAACTAAGAACTGTGTCTAAACGATCTATTTTATCTTGGGAAGCTTTGGCCGTGGAGTACCTTCTTGCAGATGAAGTGCCATGGGGAGGTTTAACATCCCTTTCCGTCATAGGTGGACTGGCCTCAGTTAGGTTTTCTACTACATTATCACCCATGGTGTTACTCGCCCGATTTAGATCGGGCCTGGCATAGTCAGTTCAAATGCCCGGGCAGGTGGAGTGAACCCGCGGTTGCTGGTACCTGTTAAATCCGGGGCTGGGTTGATCTCATAAGCCATGCCCTCCTTACTAGCTCCCCAAGTGCAGGTCTCCATGCTCTGGTCACAGAGGAAAAAAGAGGGTTTGTTTTCCATCCTAGAGGGTTCTGTCTGGGCTGGTAAAAAGATTGGTGTAGGGCCTCTGATGTCTACAGTAAGAGTCTGATCAGCCTCAGGACTGCCTATTCCTATTCCTTGTGTTTCAGTAATTTTGGTTGTAAGATGATTCTTATCCCAATTTCTAGATCCTTGAGGCTTAGGTGGGTCATGTGCGGGCTGATTTTTAGTCAATCAATTTCAGAAAGAGATGGTGAAAGGGAGCTAGGTCCTGACTGGGGGGCAGGCTGCATCTGAGAGCTAGTGGAACCTCTAAGTGGCATTAGCGCCCCCTTAGTAGCTGATGAGACTATATGAGGGTAGAAAGCCTGGAGTCTACACAAAGATACTTCTCCCCCTAGAGGGTTGGATTTGCGCTCATTTAGAGAAAGCTGCTGGACAAGGGTGGGTGAATCAAAATTGATAACAATACAATCCCCCGTAGCGGGGTTCTTAAGTGGACCCACCCAACCCACCCTTCTCACCATTAATATTGAGGGTACCATATGAAATGCAAATCTGGCGTTGCTATGTAACCAATGTATGACCTTATTTTTCAGTTCTGTGAATGATTCGGCGATATCGGATTTAAGTTTAGGGACGCTCGTGATAACAAGAACATATGGGCAGGATTCCGACGGTAGATGTAAAGTTCTCAGATTGGTTCCTTCATCCCTATGCATCCGATCTGTTGGTGGATAGTTCTGATCAAGGATATCTTTGTAGGATTTTGAACCCATGTTATTGGAGGAAGCAACTCCTCCGTTCCCCCTCAGAAAGGGGGTAGCAGTCTTAGTACACTTGTCCTTTGAGGCGGTAGCCAGGCTGGCAGTTGAAGCCCTCACTGGTTGGTACAGAAGATCAGGGCAGTTCATTGAAGGGTTGTGGTCCATACCCAATGATAGGGGGAGGTTACTGACGCTGTTGCCTGGTAGGCTCGAGCGGAGAATTTGGCGGGGAGACTGCAAGTCCAGTGAGAGGGGAGTGATCATCTGCTTGGGCTTGATAAGGCCTTCCAGTTTCTCTTCAATGGCTTGTAGGCGAGTTGCTATAGGGTGTAGCCTTTTAGAAAACTCGTCTTTTATGTGTTCGATTATATAATCAATTGCTGAACGGTAATCGATAGATGTTTGAATTAATATAGAGTCCTTATTCCGAGTTGGTCCACCGTGATTGGGGGAACTCAAAATGCGGGCCCGTTTGTTTCTGAGATTTACCTCGCCTCATTTTCTTTTACCTTTTGTGTTGAGCTCAGAATTGGGTAGAGACCTGCCTAAGAGTGGCTGAGTAAGTTCTGGTGGCTGTGTGGCATTGTCCTGAGTCTCCACAATAGACTCTTGGGTAGTTAGAGGAGAGATAGCCGGGGGAGACTGTAAATCGGGTGGATGGAGGGGATGTGTTGGAATTTGTGGTGGGGATAAAGATGGACAATTAACTACCGTCATTGGGGGGGGCAATTAGACGGCGCTCCACCATTTCAATTTCCTTTTCTAGTGCTCCAACCGCTTTTTGGAGAAAACCGTCTAGGGTCTTTTACCGGCCTTTTCCAAGGGTGCCCCCCCCTTTCATCTACCCATCTTGACTCTTTGGACTCCTTTTGTCTAGCAGGTATTTTTGGTCAGCTTTGTACTGTAGGCACTTTGCCTCCCCTGTTCCCACCCTGTTTCCCCCTCACTGGGGCCTTGTTGAAGAAGCTAAAACGTCAAAAAGGTACAAATGCTGCTCACCTATAGCAGTGTATTATCCTCATGGCTGCGGTGGGTTCAAACGCTGGTCACCAAACCCAATGCTAGTACCAGGAAGAAAATAGTATGGCCCAGCCTCCTCCGGTCGGCGACGGGTGCAGGACGGGCCGCGAGGAAAGGTTTAAAGGGCTCCTGCCCTGTGTGACGCTGTTGCCGCCTCCTCCTCCAGCTGATCGCGCTTCCTGCAAAGTGGGAGCGCGAGGAAAGGTTTAAAGGGCTCCTGCCCTGTGTGACGCTGTTGCCGCCTCCTCCTCCAGCTGATCGCGCTTCCCGCAAGGCAGGAGCGCGAGGAAAGGTTTAAAATGCTCCTGCCCTGTGCGACGCTGTTGCTGCCTCCTCCTCCAGCTGATCGCGCATCATTATATGATTGATAATGTTCGTTTTCTTGAGACCAATGTCCTAGATGCCTTGGTCCACATTGTATTTTCACTCCATGGTCCATCACAATTGGTGTATGTGTGTGTGAAATGTGCTGTTACTCCTTGACCTAATTTTGGCATGTGTGACAAATTGAGTTTTTTTATGTTGGCATGTGTCCATAGTGTATGGTACTAACTATGTGGTATGAATAAGGTAAGGCTGGTTTGCACAAGGCTTGCTTGCTTTCACTTTACAACATGTCTCATTGCCTGGTACATAACATCAGGGTAAAGTATTTGTGATTTAAATATGTGTTTTGGATTTGTGTAAAGCTATTTCACATTTCTGAACTATTGTTTGATTGGTGCTTGACTATGTTGTTCTGGATGGAGAATCTGTATCAATTGGCATAGTCACCTTGTCATGGTATGGTCAGTGTGATTTGTCAACTTAAATCATGGTCGAAGGTGTCTGTTAGGTAGCTTTGCTGGTGTGTCACAATGTTGATTTTGAGGGACATACATTAAATATTGTTTTGACATGATGTTAGCTCTATATTGGCATGTCCTCAGGGTGTTAGTGAATTGGATGTTATGAGACTTATGTGTAATGTATGATGGCGGTGTTATCATGTGAATGTGATGACCCTCCTTCACTATCTATTTTAAACATCAGCACCAGCACCAGCCGGCGAATGAGATGGGGCACCGCCGAGTGGGGAAGCTTCTGGCCACAGGACCTCCAGCCACCACATCACAGACATTAAGGGTCCCAGTGGCACCGAGGGCAAGGGGAGTGCCACGGGGAGACTGGATCCACTATATCTTCTTTGTAATCCTCCACCAGTGGCCATCCCTAGTGGTGGTGGACCCATCTGGGACCACCCCAGTACCATCTCTGTCTGCCACCCCCCTTTCTAGCACTGCCCTCCCTATAGCTTCCCACCCAGTTGGCAGTGCCCCCCCATCCAAGAGGGTGGGCATCTCCTTTGCTGCAGTCACCTCTGCCCCAGCCCAGAGGAGGCTATTGACCTCCTGAAGTCTATCTATGTGGGTCAGATGGCCATTGTGAATACCATCCCGGGACTGGCATGCAAGATCAAACAGAGCAATGCACTCCTGGAGGGCATTCACAGTGTAATCTCTGGCCTACAGAGATAATTTCAGGCTCTGGTCTCCACATTGACAGCAGCCAGTCCTCCCTTGTTTACCGTCCCCCTTCAGCCTTCCTTTTCTGAGTCCAAATCCCCCCTTCCCCGACCCAGCCAAAGCACACAAACAGACAGGCATGCATCCACCTCAACATCCAAGGGTAGCACAAATAAACATAAGCATCACAAGGCACACCACTGACACGCACATAGACAACATCAACCTGCAGACACAGCAACAGTCACAACCTGCCCTAACACCCACACCAGCCCCAGCATCACAGACACAACACCTGACACACCTGCAGACACCACACCAATATTCAGTGATTCAGCCACCACACCTATCCTACTCGCAGACAGCAATCCAACAGGACCTCAGCATATACTTGCAGCATATCCACCATACCTGCAGTCACCACCCCAACAGACAGCCACCTACCCACCACTGCATCCCCCAGCACCTCCACCCGCCTCAGCCCAAGACACATAAATGCCCTCACTTACTCACCCAACAGATACCCACCACCCACAAGCACACCTCTCAAAAACGCACCCAAGCCATCCACAGCTAGAAGTCAGACAACCACTCTCTCACCCTCCACACCCAAACCCCATCTGATGACCGTCCCCGTGTGTTGAAGAAAGTTTTCCTTTGTGAACTTTGCCTTTTCTCTACTCTTTCAAGTGACACCCCAAATCGTTCTTTGACCCTCCACAAGGCCATCCTGTCCACTTTCAAGGCCTCCCCTACACCCTTCCAGCACCCATGCCCCTCTCCCTGCCAAAAAGAAGTCCATCCCTCTTAAAAAGGTCCAACCCCATCCCAAACCAAAGCCCCCCCACCAAGCACAGGCCCAACACTCTTCCTCCCCCATCACCCCCCAAGAATCCTAGAGATGCCTGCCTGCCCCCTTGATGCCCCTACCTATGGAGGTTACATGGCAGTTAGGAGCCAAGAAGGGGCACCATTATGTGCCTTTGGTGCTCATCATATGGACTAAGGACTGGCCTATGGCCTTGGACATCTCTATTTATTGCAAGTTTGCACACATTAAAGCTAACCAGTTGTTGGACCTTTGGTTAGATATTTGTTCTGCATTTCCTTTCCTAGGTTTGATTTGTTCCTGGCTGTCATTGAAAGTGTGCCTGTATTTGTGTGTGTGTGCTGCTTGTGCTCCATGTATTGTTAGAGCAGTATGTGAAGTTGTGTGTAGTGCTTTTGTCCCACAGGGATACGGTGTTTTGCGTGATGGATTATGTATATGCAGAAAAATATGTTGTTGTCGTGCTATTGTGTTGTCTTTGTGTTGATATGAGTTTGTTTTTGTACTGTGTGGTTTTGTGTGTTTTGATTTAGTCTCTGTGTGTTGTGCATGGCATGATGGGTTTGATGGGTTGTGTGTGTAATGTGTGTGCCGATTGCTAGGTTGTATAATGGTGCAACTATGTGTGTTTCACCACACATGGTTGTTCATTGTGTTGTATGTGTGTTGAGTCCCTGGCCAGTGTTGGTTGTGATTGTGTGACAAGTGTTTACATTTGTGCCGTTGTAGTGTTTTTGTGATGTGTTGGTATGTTGTATGGGCATGTGTAAGGCTGGGCCTGTACTGTGTTGCCATGCCTAACTGTGTGTTATTGATGTGTGGTGTGTGTGCCAGCTGCAGTGTGTGTGCTGTGTGTGTGGAGGTCATTGATGCAGTATGTCACGGTACTGTTATGTGTGTGTGTGAAGCCTTCGCACCCACTCCCTTTGGTCTGTTGTGTAACTGTACAGAATTTGACAATTGACAAATGTAACAGGTGTGAGTGTGTTTATTTACGATAGTTGTCGTTGTTGGCGGCGATATCTTTCTACGAGCAGGAGCAGAGGGAAGATGTCTAGTTGTGGTTCCATGGCAGCACCAGACGTGTATGGCTTCCTGGAGTTGAGTGTCTCCTTTTATGCTGTTTGTTTCCACCTGGTATTCCGTGGTGGTTCAACCGCTGCGGTTATGACGGCGGTGTGCAACCTCGTAATGAGTCCGATAATAACATGGTCTCTGCTGGGCTGTTTGTGCCTCCATTCAACTGCAGCAGTCTGTCCTTCCTTGAGGTGCCAGTAGTGCTTTGGCGGTCTTCTGTATGCACCACCACCAAACTCATAATTTGGCAGTCTTCTCCTCCAGCCTGTTGGGAGTCAGACCGCCATCACCAACATGGCGGTTATAAGACTGCCAAACTCGTAATGAGGCCCTAAGTGTTTTGCACACGTCTGTCATTTGGCTATACTTGGGCTACATTTGGGTGATATTTGTGCTACATGTGGGCTCATTTTTCTCTGGTGACCATCTTGGGAGACTCCTTTGTTGTGAAGCTCCCTAAACTCATTTACAGTAGTATCCTCAGAAGAAAATGCTTTCAGTTTTCCACTTCGATTCCATCCAAATTCAGAATGTGCATGTTTCAGTATACATGTCAGAATGATTTAATAAAATAGGAAAGGAAGATATTTGAGAACTCACTTAAAACGTGTCCTAATTTAGTTTCTACTGCACTATCAAAAATTTCTATGAGAAAAAGAACCCCCTCATTTTGTTACTTTTTAAATTAAATGTTTTAAGTTTCACCAGCTTGATTCAATCAAGAAGGCTTCAGGTGCACCACACTAAGTAAGACTGTTAGCACTCCAGTTGTTCTTTAGAACACTCTGGGAGACTTCAGTAGAACACAAGGGAATCAACTGATAGGCTGTTGTTGGAAGTACATTTTTACTGAGATTGTCAGACTTCATTCTCATATGGCTGAGAAATATAGTGTGAAATTACAGAAAATGTGCTCTCATTTTAGCTTCTGGAGCACCTTACATAACCTCTGAGAAAATCATGAGAAAACAGTTTTCTCTTAAACATGATTCATGAAATCCCAGCAGAAAGCCTTTTTCACCGGAAAAATTGATGTGTATTGTAACTAAATATGATATCACCCTTCATATGCTCTCCTTTTTGTGACCCTCAAAACCTGCCATTCATTACAATGCATTTTAATGGATGCTATCATGTATTTTGGTCCGAAGATCACTTTCTGGTTGAAGTGCGGACAGCAAATCAGATCTCACCTTGAGATCTGAGCTTAGGTTCTGCCCAGATACACAAATTTGGATTTACTTTAATATCTCGAAAACTACTAAACAGATTTGCATCAAATATCGAAACCGCTTCTATTTGGACCAAATGCTACTTTTCTGCTTTATGGAAATTAAAATTGGAAACACACTTTTTTGAGCTACCCTTTTTCTTGGCTCCTGCTTGACAGATCATCTTAACACTTTCCATGCACAACAAGACCCTTAGGCACACTTTTTTTGGAAAATGTTATGAAGATTCGTCAAACCCATACAGTCACTCACCCATACAGTACCAACTGACATATTCACACACTCATACATGCAGTTATACACCAACTCATACAGCCATACACCCACTCGCATACCCACTAGTATACTGTTACAATCGCTCTAAAAATCCATTAACAGATTACTCACCTACTGACACATCTAGTCAATCAGCTGTATAACCACTCAGACACCCACACACTCAACCATGAAGTAACTCACACAGCTACTAACGCATCATTACAGTCATTTACACACCCAATCACCCAACTATACAACTATTCACACCTCTAGTCAATCACATGAACAGGTACTGACACACCCAGTAAGTCAACGATGTAGCCACTCACACACCCGGTCACTCACCGACACAAGTACTCACGCATCCAGTCTCTTACCATATAAAACTGATACACCCACTCACTTTAGGAGGGAGACACTCATACACCCACTCACTCTCACAAAAAGTACTGACACAGCTGCTCCCTTATACTTACAGCCCTTCATACACCCTCTCACTCACCCATTCAGTAACTGCATCCCCAACGCACTCACCAATAAAATGACACCCATTCACTTGCCCAGATAACTACTCTGAAACCTACTCACTTACCTATAAATCCACTCACACACCCACTCAGTGAAGCAAATACACCTACTGACAGAGTGACTTGCTAACCCATACACCTACTTACATATCCACTCACTGTGGGACAGCAAATGACTCTACCACTCACTCATCAACACAACCACTCACATAGCCATTTATACATTGATACAGGCATTTACACTTATTGGATGATGTGATCAGTGATATCATCACTGATGTCATTTTAGATGCATGAGTGATGTAATATGTGAGGTCCTAGGCAGTGCATTATGGGGGTGCAAGTTATAGTTAGCTCAGTTAACTATAACTGCTGAATTTCACCGGTTTTGTAGGTTTGTAGTGTTAACCAAACTATAACATCCCTGTAACCTTTTTTTAGTGAATGTGTATATATATATATATATATTTGGTACAATATATGTACCATTAGGTATAGAAAATGTATACTTACCTTTCAGTACTTTGGATTCAGTCTTTTGTCGTTGATATTTGCTTGACTTCATATTCTGGATTCAATATACTTGGTGCACATCAATTGTTACTTATATGTTTGTGAATAATGTTTGGACTACTTTTTATGAAATATAAATTGTTAGTAACAGAGATTTCTGGTTGAGTATTAATGAAGATGTGTTGGAAAAGTTTATGTTGCTTAAAAGTACAGTTTAAATAACTTTTAAAAAGGATGCATGATTATGGTGTTGGTGAAAGATGAGTCCAAAGGTGTTTGTATGTTATGTTAACTTTTATATTTCCTGATTTTTTGTTGTGTAGCCACTGTCAACATATTTGTCAGCCTTTACTTTTAATTTTATACGTTACTTTTTCAGGAAAGTTCATTGCCCATTTGTTTGTTCTTGGTCAAAAGATGTGTTAATTGTTGAAGTGTTCTGTTACATATTGAGATTAGATATTTTAACTGAGTTAAAGCATAGCCCCCTGTGGAGCCACTGAATTCTATTGGCTGCTGACCATACTCTACCAAGCTTCCTGCTGTACAGTCCTACCAGGACCATGGCTGTCCTCCATTACCTTGATCCAGCCACCATCCTTGTGCCCTGATACCATGTGTTTCCGCTGCCCGTAGCCCTCTAATACCTTGTCCAGTCTCTGATCATATGACCTACAGCACAATGCTTTTAGATGTGCTCTGCTGCTTTGTTGTAAGCCCAGCTCATACCTGTGATTCCCAAACTGTGTCCTTTTTTCTAGGAATTCCAAGGAACTGGACTGATGTGTGTGTGTGTCTGTGAATGTGATGGTGGGTGTGTTTCTGGTTCAGAGTGAGTGTTTGGGAATTTCATGGTAGGGGTGTGAGTGTGGCTAATGGTTGGTGTTTGTGCAGCTGGTGATATGTATAGATTTCTGATGGTGAGGGAGGTTTACTCTAATGATAGGTGTCTGGTGGTGTATGCATGACATTTTGATGACTTGTATGGCTACCTGAAGTGTAAGATGGTAGATTATTTCACACACCACCTTGGCCTGGGGTGGATGTTGTGTACCCTACACTCATTGCCAAGAGGATGTTGGGGTATGTTTTTTCCACACTCCAAAGGACCTGGCATACATTTCTATCCATCAGTTTTTCCAAGGGGTGGGGGTTGATGTTTGCACTCCCATGCCTTGCCCAAGGGCAGTGGTGCATGTCCCTAAGCTTGGTGAGAAGTGGGACCATGAGAGCAGTATAATGTGGAATGTGAGAATATTGAAATTGCAGACTGTTAGTGGGAAATGAGGAGACTGGGAGAAGATACCAGGGACCAAATGTGCTCCGTCCTGTTATATACAATTGTGCTTAAATAAAATATGGTTGAAAGTCTTCCTCGCTTAAAAATCAATTACTTCAGTGGTGATGAGCGAGAGCAGGCAGGACGGAGTGAGGGCGCTTACTGCTATTTGATCAATATATGGTGGTTTTTTAAATATCAGTAGTTTCTTGGAGGCAGGCTGGGTGCAGGCAAACACAAGGAGGCAACAAGCTGCGGCTTCAGCAGCAGGCATGTTTGGCGTGTTTCAGCCTCACTGTTGCGGTGACAAGGTTTTCATGGAGTGAGCTACACCAATAAATGAGCCAAATTTCCATGGAAAGAGAGCCACTGACTATAGATAGTGATGCTAAGCAGTGTTTTGAAAGGCCATTTTGAGGAGTCATGGAAATGGCACAAATGTATGTGGAATGGGCTGTACTTACCACAGAAATTGATGCAAAGCAATGTTTTTATGAGTTTAGGAAAGGCCTTATTTGTTGTTCTATAGTGAGGACTTCATTATAAAAGCAACCAAAAGAACTATTGATGGAATGGGATATGTGGATTGACCTTTTCAAAGTATATGAAGAGGAGTTGGAGGAAGGTGAAGGTTCACCTGTTAGACAGTTGGC
The DNA here is from genome assembly GCF_031143425.1 of Pleurodeles waltl. Lineage (NCBI taxonomy): Eukaryota > Metazoa > Chordata > Amphibia > Caudata > Salamandridae > Pleurodeles > Pleurodeles waltl. The sequence continues at coordinate 1,117,033,820 of NC_090445.1, forward strand.
ATTGCTAAACTTATCGTTGGGTGCTCTAGGATTAAGGGAATTTAAAAATCTGCTAGTGTTGGAAAATGCTAGAAATATAAACGTGTATCAGAGGGCTGTGAGGCAATTGAAAGAGAGATATGGAAAGAAAGTGAATTTAGTACTGGAGAGATTAACATTTTATTCAAGGAATCAGAGAGAAAGTAAATGCTTTGATGATTATGTGTCAGATTTGAGGGCATTGCCGGGTTCATGTGATTTTGAACATATTACTTATGATAAGGTTTTTAGGACCATATTTTGATGAAAACCAATTTTAAAACAAAGTGCAAGAACTATTATGGCTTGGACGGATACTGTTACATTGAAAGGGGCAATAAATGCTGCCAGGATGATTTAGGTATCTGAAAAATGTGTGCATGAGGTACGGAAGGATAGTTCTGCATTGTCAGGTATGTAATTGATAAGGAACACAATGGTGCAAGGAAAACTGAAATGAAGAGTAATACATAAAATGAGTACAAGGAGAAGAGTATTGGTATTACATGAAGGAGAAATGGACAAGTTTTTTTAATTTTTTTTAAAATATGTTTATTAGGTTTTAAATGTTTACAAAAATAGTGTTTCACAATTACTTTATAGTGCCACCTCTCCTCCGTCTTCAGAGGAGAGGCAGTCACAACAGGATAAACAATAGTGGAACAGACAGTTCTCATGCAACAACCTAAACACACTGAACTCCCACCACCTTACTCATAACAAAACTGGGGACAATTTTTACTACAGTCTATCCTGTTAATTGCCACGTATCTTTGGATAAGCGTGTTTTTTAGCACCGGTGGATCTAACTCGGTGTACCTGGGCGATACCGCCCTCCGATATTGCTTGTTAATTGTACTGAGAGGAGGGGGGCCGCGTTTCTTTTGGGGTATGTGTGTGGCTCAGTGGTGCGCATTATTTGCATGTGGTTGGTGTGCGTGTGTGTTCCTCCCCTGGCCCCTACTATTACTTGTGCTGGTCACTAAAGAGAGGGTAGTGGGTTCCGGCTCATTCATATGGTGTGCTCCCGGTGTGGTTGCTTGATCTGGCACTATAAGGGTGTCTGCCAATTCTATACTCTCCCGTCATCTCCATCTGTGTCATGGCGGCCTTTCATCGCTTTTGGCAACTAGTCGGGTGATCAGTGTTTCCCAAATTTCCTCTCCCGTGTGGTGTTGTCCCGCGCGTGCAAGTTTACTCAGCACCAGGGCTTCTGACCTGGTCTAGCACAGTGTGTGGGAACGCCAGGCTTTCAGATCGGGGGCCCTGGGTGCCTTCCAGTTCATTGCGATCAGCCTTTTGTATAGCACGAATGCTAGATCTGCAAACTTATGTAAGTGTTGGTGTTTCTTTTCTCTGACTCTCAGCCCTAACAGGCAAGATTTGGGGTCTGCTGTGAGTGTCAGGCCTGTTATTTCCGCTACGTCCTCTGTCAAGCTACTCCATTCCCTGTTTATGTAGGTGCATTCCCAGACCATGTGGTAAAAATGCGCTCCTGAGGAGCCACACCGCAGGCAGGTCGCGTCGACCCAGGGAACATGCGGCATATCCTGGCTGGGGATAGGTATGTTTGATGCGTGTAGTTGAATTGTGTGTAGCGAAACCTAGAATTTCTGGACACCCCCCTTATGTGATAGAGGGCTTTCAGCCACTCGTCTTGCGAGATCGGGTCGGTGAGGACTGCATTCCACCTGATGGACAAGTTGTTATAGGTGTGATAGCCTTAATCATCTAGCTAATGCTAAGTATTGCCCAACGATTGATACATTTTGTGACAAATGTCAAAGGGAGGGTCATTTTGGGTGTGTAAGAATGAATGTCGAGGGGGACTAAGAGGAGGAGTGATGGGGAGCATGGTGCGTGATGAAGATGAAGAATTGGAGTTGGATAATGAAGTTGTATTGTGCATGCAAGGGGATGCAGGTTGTACTAAGGGTAAGAGTTTGCCAGAATGTTTAGTTACTATGTATAGTATTGGTGTGGAGATGATAGTGGATTTGTGTGCTTTGAACACAATTATTGGTCATGAGCTTTTTACAAAATTGAAGGGGGTGAGGTCATTGAAAGTTACAAATGTACAGCCAGGAAGTTATTCTGGTCATGGGAATAAATTAAAAGGTTATTTTTGGTCTGAGATGGAGTTCAAAGGAAGAACCACATATGGAAAAAAAATGTTTGCAGACAAAGGAGTAGCAATTTTGGGATGGCCTCATGAAGATGAGCTTGAGATACTTTTGGATCCTAGAGCCAATCCCCCTGTGACTGATACGAATGTGAACAATATTGGAAAGTATGACAACTTGCAAATAAAATTTAAGGATGTAATATGCTGCACTAAAAGCTTCCAGCCCTTGCAGGACTGTGTTCACCAACCTCTGAAAAGTGGCAGGTGCTTTTTTCAATCCAAAAGGCATTACTGTGAACTGGTAATGTCCTCCAATGGTTGAAAATGCAGTTTTAGGTTTAGCATCTTCTGATAATTTGATCTGCCAATACCCTGCAGTCAAATCAAAAGTGCTTAGATACTTGGCAGATGCCAGTGTATCTATGAGCTCATCTGCCCTGGGTATAGGGTGAGCATCAGTTTTGGTTAACAGGTTGAGACCTCTGTAGTCTACACAAAACCGCATTTCCTTCTTTCCATCCTTGGAATGAGGTTTTGGTACAAGTACCACAGGAGAGGCCCATGGACTTTCAGAGTGCTCAACCACTCCCAGTTCTAACATTTTCTGTACCTCTTGCTTTATGCAGTCCCTGACATGGTCAGGCTGCCTATAGATCTTACTTTTAACAGGCAAGCTGTCTCCAGTATCTATAGTGTGCTCACACCAAGAAGTGGTACCTGGCACAGTAGAGAAGAGTTCAGAGAATTGATCTAGGAGATTTATGCAATGGTCTTTCTGCTCAGCAGTAAGACAATCAGCCAAAACTACACCTTCCACAAGAGCATCTTGTTCTGTGGAAGAGAAGAGATCAGGTAGAGGATCACTGTCTTCTTCCTGTCCCTCATCAGTTGCCATGAGCAGGGTGAGATCAGCCCTGTCATAGTAGGGTTTCAGGCGATTGACATGGAGCACCCTAAGGGGACTCCTGGCAGTGCCTAAGTCAACTAAATAGGTGACTTCACCCTTCTTTTCAACAATTATGTGGGGTCCACTCCATTTATCTTGGAGTGCTCTTGGGGCCACAGGCTCCAAGACCCACACTTTCTGCCCTGGTTGGTACTGAACCAAAACAGCCTTCTGATCATGCCATTGCTTCTGGAGCTCTTGGCTGGCCTGAAGGTTTTTACTGGCCTTTTTCATATACTCAGCCATTCTTGATCTGAGGCCAAGTACATAATCCACTATATCTTGCTTTGGAGATTTTAAAGGTTGTTCCCAACCCTCCTTGACAAGTGTTAGTGGACCCCTAACAGGGTGTCCAAAGAGGAGTTCAAAGGGGCTGAAGCCCACTCCTTTCTGGGGTACCTCCCTGTAGGCAAAAAGGAGGCATGGTAAAAGGATATCCCATCTCCTGCGGAGTTTTTCAGGGAGTCCCATAATCATGCCTTTGAGAGTTTTGTTAAACCTCTCTACCAGTCCATTAGTTTGTGGATGATAGGGTGTAGTGAACTTGTAAGTTACACCACACTCCTTCCACATTGCCTTTAAGTAAGCAGACATGAAATTGCTTCCTCTGTCTGATACTACTTCCTTTGGGAAGCCCACCCTAGAAAATATTCCCAGGAGGGCCTTTGCCACTGCAGGTGCTGTAGTGGTCCTTAAAGGAATTGCTTCAGGATATCCTGTGGCATGGTCCACTACCACCAAGATAAACCTATTGCCTGAAGCAGTAGGAGGGTCAAGGGGGCCAACTATGTCAACCCCTACCCTTTCAAAGGGAACCCCAACCACAGGTAGTGGGATAAGGGGCGCCTTTGGGGTGCCACCTGTCTTGCCACTGGCTTGACAGGTTTCACAGGACTTACAAAATTCTTTTGTGTCCTCAGACATTCTAGGCCAATGAAACAAGGGAACAAGCCTGTCCCAAGTTTTCATTTGTCCTAGATGCCCAGCTAGGGGAATGTCGTGGGCTAGAGTTAGGAGGAACTTTCTGTACTCCTGAGGAATCACTAACCTCCTGGCAGTTCCAGGTTTAGGATCCCTTGCTTCAGTGTACAAGAGGTTGTCCTCCCAGTAAACTCTGTGAGAGTCACTGACATCCCCATTAGCCTGTTTGACAGCTTGCTGTCTTAGACCCACTAGTGTGGGACAGGTATGCTGTGCCACACTCAGCTCCTCCCTGGCAGGCCCCCCTTCACCCAAAAGCTCAGCAGTGTCTGCTTCCAGCTCCTCTGGTGTAGGTTCTGCACAGGGTGGAAATTCTTCTTCCTCAGAAGTAGAATCCACTGTAGAGGGAGGGATAGTAGGAAGTGGTTTACTTCTACTAGCCCTAGCTTTAGGGAGCACTTGGTCCATTGTTCCAGGATCCAAGCTTCCCTGTCCTTTTTGCTTTTTGGCCTGAGCCCTTGTTAAAGCAAAAATATGCCCTGGGATGCCCAGCATTGCTGCATGGGCCTCCAACTCCACATCTGACCAAGCTGATGTCTCCAAATCATTCCCTAATAGACAGTCTACAGGTAAATATGAAGCTACCACAACTTTCTTTGGACCAGTAACCCCCCCCCCCCCAGTTGAGATTTACAACAGCCATGGGGTGGCTAAGTGTGTTGTTGTGAGCATCGGTTATTTGGTACTAGTGACCAAGTAGGTGTTGTTCAGGGTGGACCAGTTTCTCTATGACCATAGTCACACTGGCTCCAGTGTCCCTGTAGGCCTGAACCTCAACACCATTTATTAGGGGTAGCTGCTTGTACTTATCCATATTAAGGGGACAAGCAACTAAGGTGGCTAAATCAATAGCCCCCTCAGAGACTAATATAGCCTCTGTGGTCTCCCTAACAAGACCAACCCCAACTAAGTTACCAATAGTGAGCCCAGCTACTCCCTTGGATTGGCTATTAGTAGGTTTGCTCCCACCACCACTGCTATTAGTAGGGACACTAGGTGTAGCAGTAGGGGTTGTAGTGGTAGGAGGCTTGGTGCTTTTCTTTGGACAACTGGGATCTGTTGTCCAATGGCCTTTTATTTTACATAAATAGCACCATGGTTTCTTTTCCTTGTTTTGATTAGAAGAGGATTTGGGCCCACCACCTCCACCAGAGTGTTTTTGTGGGCCTGATGAAGACTCATTTTTAGATTTGTCCCCACCCTTGTCAGAAGACTTACCATCCTTCTTCTTGTTGCCATCTTTGTCACCCCCTGTATGAACTTTTCTGTTCACCCTTGTTCTGACCCATTTGTCTGCCTTCTTTCCCAATTCTTGGGGAGAGGTCAGATCAGAGTCCACCAAGTACTGGTGCAACAAATCAGACACACAATTATTAAGAATATGCTCTCTCAGGATCAAGTTATACAGGCTGTCATAATCAGTAACTTTACTGCCATGTAACCACCCCTCCAAGGCCTTCACTGAATGGTCAATGAAATCGACCCAGTCTTGTGAAGACTCCTTTTTGGTCTCTCTGAACTTTATCCTATATTGTTCAGTGGTTAAGCCATAACCATCCAGGAGTGCATTCTTAAGAACTTTGTAATCATTAGCTTCATTTTCTTTTACAGTAAGGAGCCTATCCCTACCTTTTCCACTAAATGATAGCCATAGGATAGCAGCCCACTGCCTTTGAGGGACATCCTGTACAACACAGGCCCTCTCAAGTGCAGCAAACCACTTGTTAATGTCATCCCCCTCCTTATAAGGGGGAACTATCTTGTGCAGATTCCTAGAATCATGCTCTTTTGCAGGATGACTATTGGGAATACTGCTGCTGCCACCATGGGTTTCTAAACCCAGTTTCTGTCTCTCCTTCTCTACTTCTAAGGACTGTCTATCCAAATCCAGCTGTTGCTTCTTGAGCTTCAGTCTGGTTTGTTCCACTCTCAATCTATTGAGCTCCCTTTCTAACAATCTGTCATCAGGGTGGGTGGGAGGGACATTCCTAGACACAGAAGTATGATGAGAATGAACAGAAGGAGACCTGTCCCTTACAGAGGGCACCCTAACAGCTTGGCTAACAGTATAATGTGAGAGCACACCATTAGTATGGTGTGATTCAACCTCTGTACCAACTATGCTAGACTGTCTAGTAATGGGCAGGCTGAGAAGTTTCTTTCCTGAATCTTTTCCTGGGGGAGTCCCTGGATCAGATTGGGAACCATTAGGTACTTTTTCAACAGATGGGGCACTTTTAGCCTTATCTTGTTCTCTAAGCATGTTAAGTAACAATTCCAAGGAAGGATTCTTCCCTACACTCAAACCTCTCTCTACACAGAGACTCCTTGCTCCTTTCCAGCTAAGGTGGTCATATGCAATCTTAGACAGGTCAACATTTTGGCCTGTGCCAGACATTTTTAGAGAGAGTTAAAGTGATAGAAAAAGAGAAAAAAGTTTGTCAGAGCTTTTAGAAAGACAGAGAAAAAAACTTTTAAAACTTTTTAGAACTTTTTAGAAAGTTAGGAGTACTTTTCAGCACTTAGAAAAGAGTGAAAAGAGGAAATGCAAAACTTTTTGGTTATGTGTATATACACTGAACTTGTTTTGTATATTTTTCTCTTATGAAAAGTACAATGACAAGAGTGGTAAGTAGTCTCAAAGCACTTATCCCACCGCTGCACAACCAATGTAGGAGGCTGGACTGGCTTGTAGTGAGTACCTAGGGGTACTTGCACCTTGCACCAGGCCCAGTTATCCCTTATTAGTGTATAGGGTGTCTAGCAGCATAGGCTGATAGATAATGGTAGCTTAGCAGAGCAGCTTAGGCTGAACTAGGAGACGAGTGAAGCTCCTACAGTACCACTTAGTGTCATATGCACAATATCATAAGAAAACACAATACACAGTTATACTAAAAATAAAGGTACTTTATTTTTATGACAATATGCCAAAGTATCTCAGAGTGTACCCTCAGTGAGAGGATAGGAAATATACACAAGATATATATACACAGTACCAGAAATATGCAGTATAGTCTTAGAAAACAGTGCAAACAATGTATATTTACAATAGGATGCAAGGGGGACACATAGGGATAGGGGCAACACAAACCATATACTCCAAAAGTGGAATGCGAACCACGAATGGACCCCAAACCTATGTGACCTTGTAGAGGGTCGCTGGGACTATTAGAAAATAGTGAGGGTTAGAAAAATAGCCCACCCCAAGACCCTGAAAAGTGAGTGCAAAGTGCACTAAAGTTCCCCAAAGGACAAAGAAGTCGTGATAGGGGAATAATGCAGGAAAGACACAAACCAACAATGCAACAATGATGGATTTCCAATCTGGGGTACCTGTGGAACAAGGGGACCAAGTCCAAAAGTCACAAGCAAGTCGGAGATGGGCAGATGCCCAGGAAATGCCAGCTGTGGGTGCAAAGAAGCTTCTACTGGACAGAAGAAGCTGAGGTTTCTGCAGGAACGCAAAAGGCTAGAGACTTCCCCTTTGGAGGACGGATCCCTCTCGCCTTGGAAAGTCGTGCAGAAGTGTTTTCCCGCCGAAAGAACGCCAAAAAGCCTTGCTAGCTGCAAATCATGCAGTAAACGTTTTTGGATGCTGCTGTGGCCCAGGAAGGACCAGGATGTCGCAAATTGCGTCAGGAGAGAGAGAGGACGTCGAGCAAGACAAGGAGCCCTCTCAGCAGCAGGTAGCACCTGGAGAAGTGCCAGAAACAGGCACTACAAGGATGTGTGAAATGGTGCTCACCCGAAGTTGCACAAAGGAGTCCCACGTCGCCGGAGACCAACTTAGAAAGTCGTGCAATGCAGGTTAGAGTGCCGTGGACCCAGGCTTGGCTGTGCACAAAGGATTTCCGCCGGAAGTGCACAGGGGCCGAAGTAGCTGCAAAAGTCGCCGTTCCCAGCAATGCAGTCTCGCCTGGGGAGGCAAGGACTTACCTCCACCAAACTTGGACTGAAGAGTCACTGGACTGTGGGGGTCACTTGGACACAGTTGCTGGATTAGAGGGACCTCGCTCGTCGTGCTGAGAGGAGACCCAAGGGACCGGTAATGCAGCTTTTTGGTGCCTGCGGTTGCAGGGGGACGATTCCGTCGACCCACGGGAGATTTCTTCGGAGCTTCTAGTGCAGAGAGGAGGCAGACTACCCCCACAGCATGCACCACCAGGAAAACAGTCGAGAAGGCGGCAGGATCAGCGTTACAGAGTTGCAGTAGTCGTCTTTGCTACTATGTTGCAGTTTTGCAGGCTTCCAGCGCTGTCAGCAGTCGATTCCTTGGCAGAAGGTGAAGAGAGAGATGCAGAGGAACTCGGATGAGCTCTTGCATTCATTATCTAAGGAATCCCAAGAGACAGAGACCCTAAATAGCCAGAAAAGAGGGTTTGGCTACCTAGGAGAGAGGATAGGCTAGCAACACCTGAAGGAGCCTATCACAAGGAGTCTCTGACGTTACCTGGTGGCACTGGCCACTCGGAGCAGTCCAGTGTGCCAGCAGCACCTCTGTTTCCAAGATGGCAGAGGTCTGGAGCACACTGGAGGAGCTCTGGGCACCTCCCAGTGGAGGTACAAGTCAGGGGAGTGGTCACTCCCCTTTCCTTTGTCCAGTTTCGCGCCAGAGCAGGGCTAAGGGGTCCCTGAACCGGTGTAGACTGGCTTATGCAGAAATGGGCACCAAATGTGCACCTGAAAGCATTTCCAGAGGCTGGGGGAGGCTACTCCTCCCCTGCCTTCACACCATTTTCCAAAGGGAGAGGGTGTAACACCCTCTCTCAGAGGAAGTCCTTTGTTCTGCCATCCTGGGCCAGGCCTGGCTGGACCCCAGGAGGGCAGATGCCTGTCTGAGGGGTTGGCAGCAGCAGCAGCTGCAGTGAAACCCCGGGAAAGGCAGTTTGGCAGTACCAGGGTCTGTGCTACAGACCACTGGGATCATGGGATTGTGCCAACTATGCCAGGATGGTATAGAGGGGGCAATTCCATGATCATAGACATATTACATGGCCATATTCGGAGTTACCATTGTGAAGCCACATATAGGTAGTAACCTATATGTAGTGCACGCGTGTAATGGTGTCCCCGCACTCACAAAGTCCGGGGAATTGGCCCTGAACAATGTGGGGGCACCTTGGCTAGTGCCAGGGTGCCCTCACACTAAGTAATTTGGCACCCAACCTTTACCAGGTAAAGGTTAGACATATAGGTGACTTATAAGTTACTTAAGTGCAGTGTAAAATGTCTGTGAAATAACGTGGACGTTATTTCACTCAGGCTGCAGTGGCAGGCCTGTGTAAGAATTGTCAGAGCTCCCTATGGGTGGCAAAAGAAATGCTGCAGCCCATAGGGATCTCCTGGAACCCCAATACCCTGGGTACCTCAGTACCATATACTAGGGAATTATAAGGGTGTTCCAGTAAGCCAATGTAAATTGGTAAAATTGGTCACTAGCCTGTTAGTGACAATTTGAAAGAAATGAGAGAGCATAACCACTGAGGTTCTGATTAGCAGAGCCTCAGTGAGACAGTTAGTCACTACACAGGTAACACATTCAGGCACACTTATGAGCACTGGGGCCCTGGGTGACAGGGTCCCAGTGACACATACAACTAAAACAACATATATACAGTGAAAAATGGGGGTAACATGCCAGGCAAGATGGTACTTTCCTACAAATACCAGTTAGACAGAAAGTGTGCAATGTGCCTTTGTCTTACAGAGCTAAGATAAAGGAAATGTTACAGGACTCACGTGAAAAAGGAATTATGTAACCAATTCAGTGTTCAGATTGAATGTCACCTATTGTTATTTCATTAAAGAGTTCAGGGTAGTTTGTGGACATTTAGGGCCGTATTTATAGGCCCGTAGTGCCACTGGAGCATCACGTTTTGTGACGCTCATGTGGCGCTAAGTACTGCACCGTATTTACAAGGTGGCGTTAAGCCACTGTTTGTGGCTTAATGTCACCTTGTAAATACCCCCCTTCCCACGCAACACTGTACTTGGAAGGGGAGTGCAATTGGTGTTGCTGTGGGCGTGCCACAACAACACCCATTGAATTTAGACGCTGCCTCAGATTTATGAAATTTCTAAACCTGAGACAGAGCCAGAAACTAACGCCACCCCCTGGGGTGGCATTAGCAGGGTGCAACAAGGACGAATACTTTTGTTCCTCCTCGTTTTATGCCTTTTTTGGCGTGCTGCATTCTGGAGCACACATTGAAGAATCAAAGCGCCATTAGTGAATGTTTACGTCCAGGAAGGGACACCCCTCAACGCAGACATCCTGGCACAATGGGGCAAGGATACCTGGTTTGGCAGCTAGATTTAGCGCCAACGCAGGGGACAACACAGGCGTGTGCCGTATTCACCTAAATACGGTGCATCCCTGCGTTCCTAAAGTGACGCAGCGCAGCGCTGTCAATTTTGGTGCAGCACCACACTGTGCCGCTTTTCCATAAATCTGCCCCTAGAAGTCTGAATGATGATATTTGGATAGATAGCTGTCCATTACCTAATTTGCAAGAGATGTTGGCATCTGTATCGGGTGCTACTGTGATCTCCACCTTTGATTTAACAAGTCCATATCATCAGGTAGAGCTGGAGAAAACCCTTAGACAATTCACTGGAGGGGGCATTCTGGTATAAGAGAATGCCATTTGGGTTAGCTAGTGTTTCAGCTATGTTCTGGAACTTAATTAATGAAACTATATGAAACACTGAAGGAGCCAGAGTATTTCAAGATGATGTTTTGATTTTTGGGAAGGGTATGAAAGCACATGGGGTGAACCTCAAACAAGTTCTTTCTGAATTGTTAAATGCAGGATTGATTGACAAGCTGTCCATGTGCAAATTGGGTGTAGAGTGTTTGGGCCACAGGATTTCGAAAGATTTAGTTACGCCAAAGAACGATAACATAAATGCAATTGTAAATGCTCCTGTACCTACTTTCAAACATCAGTTGAAATCGTTCTTAGGTCTAGCTGAATTCTATGCAGAATTTACAGAAAACTATTCTGGCAAAGTGGAACCAATGCAGAGATTGCTGAACAAACATGTAAAATATGTATGGAATGAGGAACAAGAGTGATGTTTCAGCTATTAAAAAGCGAAGTCACTGATGCACAATGCTTGAAACCATTTATTGGTGGTGAAAAGTGTGTGGTTGTAGTACATACTTGTGGGTATGGTCTGGGCAGTTTTGATACAAACAAAATGAACACGCATATTTGGTGGGGATGAACGTTTTGATCAGAACTGACCATAAACCTTTGGTGTATTTGCTGGGCCCAGGGGGTGATAGATGTAGGTCACGAAGGCTGGCAAGTTTGGCTTCCAAATTACAAGTGTACCGCTATGCTGTGGAAAAATGTTCCTGGTAGATTGAATGGACAAGCTGATGGATTGTATAGACTGCCTTTGAGTGAATGTCAAGAGACTATTTAAGTAGAGGAGGAATGTGAAGTTGCTGATATGTTTGAGGATGCTGAGGAGAGTTTTTCCATTCAAGGAGAATTTGTGTCTCAGGAGGAGTGGTGAATCACTGTTTTCTGGTGGAAGGTAAGAGACCTTTAATCAAAGGATGGCCTGCTGAGAAAAACTTGAGGGGAGATTGTGTTTTGTTCTTTAAGGTGTAAGGTGAGTTGGCCTTTGTTGATTGTGTTTTGAGCCAAGGGGATAAAGTTGTACCACTGGGGTTAAGAACAAGGTTAAAAGAAGCAGCGTACGAGGGACATTATGGCGTGTATGGAACAAAAAAAAATATTCTGGAGCAACTTTGGTGACCTGGTATGGAGGCATGTGTAAATCGGTCAGTGACAAAATGTGATGTGTGTAATAAAAGTGACAAATCAACACAATCTTTGTCGGCTCCGGTATGTGTGGTGAGATTCATGATAGACAGTGGAGGAAAGTGGCTGTTGATATATGGATCCTTTTTTGACATTGCCTGAGAAGGAGGTGTATACTTTAGTTCTAGTGGACTATTTTCCAAAATAGCCAGATGTGTGTATGGTGGGACGTATTACCACTGAAGGTGGTGATTACAGTTTTTTAGAATATTTTTACGAGAGAAGAAATCCCAGAATAAGTTGTGGCCAATAGTGGTGTGCAATTTGTTTCAGGGAGAAAACATACCACGGTTGCTAATATCATCCACCAGGGAATGATCAAGTAGAAAGGTGTAATAGAATTGTGAAGGAATCACGTCAGTTGCTATTAAGTCCAGGTTGCATTGGAGAAGAACTTAACAAGCCACCTTGCTGTCATATATGGTAACTTCGAATTCTGTAACTGGTAAAACTCCTTTTGAATTATTAAGAGGGAGGAACCCCATTAATAAATGTGTACCATGGCGGTTAATGAGATGTCAGAATGTAAAACAAGTAAATGAAAGTTGTTCAGAGATGTAGGAATGAGTAAGGACACACAGAGAGAAAATGAGAAATTCCATGTTGAAATGTCTTATGAAGGAAAAGAAAGATCCAGGACTGGTTGTGGGATGCTAGGTTCACATGAGGAAACCAGGAAGTGTTCCCTAGAAGCATTTGTTATGGCCTGACATTCAACAAGTTGTGGAAGCCATGAGGACTGTGGTAAGTGTTAAGGATCATGAAATATGGAATATGGGTAGAGTGTCTTTATGCAGATGGAACGGGGAGAGGAATGGAAGAGCGGATAATGAGGAATGCATTGTTTTTTCTCTTATTGTTGAGACATTATTTAGATGCTGCAGAAGAGGAAGATGTGTGTTAGTTTGGTTGAATGTGTAGGTATGGATTGGCACTTGAGATGAAAGAAAGCCAGATGGTGCACTACCAAACTCCAAGAATCTAAACACACCCGCAAGCGACCAGAGAAAAAATGGAGGAATAGCCAGACCAACGAAAACCTTGCCTCCTTCAAGAAAGAATGCACACCGGGAACGCATCAACTCCTCCACACGCAACATAAAGGACCTTTTCTCAGTCATCAACATGTTCACAAATCCCCCCTCCAAAGCCACCAGCATCCCCTGGTCACAAGACCTCTGCGACAAACTTGCCACCTTCTTCCACCCAGACCATCCACAGCTGGTCCTCGCTCACCACAGAGGAAACAGAAAGCATCATGAACAGCACTCACTCCGGAGTCCCCACAGACCCATTCTTGCACCACATCTATGCCAGAGCCAGCACATCCATCGCCCCCAAGCTCTGAAACACAATAAACTGCTCCATCAACACTGGCACCTTCCATGTGGATTGTAAACATGCTGAAGTACACCCTCTCCTGAAGAAACCCTTGGCCGACCCATCAGAACCAAAGAATTTCCGTCCCATCTCGCTGCTACCTTACCCTGCCAGAGTACTGGAGAAAGCAATCAACCCACCACTATGAAATTTCGTCAAGATCAACAACTTTCTGGACAGTACCAAGTCTGGTTTCCGCAGCAACCACAGCACAGAGACAGCTCTTCTTGCAGCCACCGATGACATCCGATCACTTCTAGACCAAGGCCGCACCGCAGCACTCATACTCCTCGACCTCTCAGCGGCCTTTGACATGGTCTCCCACAGAACACTGTGCACCAGACTCCACAACGTAGGAATCCATGAAACAGCCCTGAAATGGATCCACTCCTTCCTTTCTGGAAGGACTCAGAGGGTCAGGCTCCCTCCCTACACATCTAAACCACAAGAGTAAGCTGCGGAACTCCCCTAGGATCCTCTCTGAGTTCAACCCTTTTCAACACATACATGACTCCATTCGCAGCCATCATCAGAAGCCACAGAATGAACATTGAGGGTCATTCTGACCCTGGCGGCCGGTGGCCGCCAGGGCCACCGACCACGGGAGCACCGCCAACAGGCTGGCGGTGCTCCAATGAGCATTCTGACCGCGGCGGTTCAGCCGCGGTCAGAAGCGGAAAGTCAGCGGTCTCCCGCTGACTTTCCGCTGCTCTTTAGAATCCTCCATGGCTGCGGAGCGCGCTCCGCAGCCATGAGGATTCTGACCCCCCCTACCGCCATCCAGTTCATGGCGGGAAAGCCGCCATGAACAGGATGGCGGTAGGGGGGGTCGTGGGGCCCCTGGGGGCCCCTGCCGTGCCCATGCCAATGGCATGGGCACGGCAGGGGCCCCCGTAAGAGGGCCCCGAAAAGTATTTCAGTGTCTGCCTTGCAGACACTGAAATACGCGACGGGTGCCACTGCACCCGTCGCACCTTCCCACTCCGCCGGCTCGATTACGAGCCGGCATCCTCGTGGGAAGGTCGTTTTCCCCTGGGCTGGCGGGCGGTTTTACTGGAACCGCCCGCCAGCCCAGGGGAAAACTCGTAATACCCGCCGCGGTCTTTTGACCGCGGCGCGGTAATTTGGAGGGCGGGATCCTGGCGGGCGGCCTCCGCCGCCCGCCAGGGTCATAATGAGGCCCATTGTGTCTTACTCAGATGACAAACAACTCCTTGTTTCCCTCATCGAAGACCCAGACACGACCAAAAGGAACTTCCACTCGGGAACGGAAGCCGTCGTCACCTGGATAAGTGAAAAGTGTGTCAAGCTCAACTCTGACAAGACAGAGCTCATCATCTTCGGAAACGGCACCTCAGCATGGGACGACTCCTGGTGGCCCACATCTCTCAGCACCCCGCCTTCACCGACTGAGCACGCCTGCAACCTAGGCATCATCCTCGACTCCTCCCTATCTCTGACCCAACAGCTAAACTCAGTCACCTCCTCCTGCTGGCACACCCTCCGCCAACTCTGTATAATTTTCGGATAGATCCCACCAGACGGCCGCAGAACAGTCATCCACGCCTTAGTCACAAGCAAGCTTGTCTACGGTAACGCTCTCTATGCCGGCACGACGAGGAACATCAAAAAGCTGCAACTCATCCAGAACGCTGCCTCCAGACTTGTCCTTAAACTCCTACGCCAAGAACATATCTCCCAGCACTTGAGGACCTTCCACTGGCTCCCGATAGAAAAACGAATCACCTTCAAGCTACTCATCTACACGTACAAAGACATACACGTCGGACTGGCATACCTGAGCCACCGCATCTCCTTCCTCACCCCCACCAGATCTCCCGCTCCACGGAACTGGCTCTGGCCACTATCCCACGCATTTGAAAAACCACCACCGGAGAACGATCCTTCACCTACATCGCAGCAAAGAGCTGGAACAACCGGCCCCTAGACCTCAGACAAAGCACATTGCTCACCACCTTCAGGAAGAACCTATAGACACGGCTCTTCGGATGAGACTCTACCCTTCCCTCCTCCCCCCAAGCGCCTTGAGACCCTCACAGGTGAGTAGCCGTGCTTTACAAAAACGGATTGATTGATTGATGTGGAAGTATGAGGACAGTAGAATGTGGAATGTGGCAATGATGGAATTGGAGACCATTACAGGGAAAACAAGGAGACAGGGAGAACATTTCAGGTACCATATTCACACTGCCTTGTTATATACAATTACACTTAAATAAAATTTAGTTGAAAGTCTTCCTCGCTTGAGAATCGATTACTTTAATAGGACTTCGTGGAGGAATACTTCTTCTCTCCTCAACCTCATCCTATGACAGGTAAAAACGTAATTTTTTGTTTTAGCATTGTTCTAATGTTTGCAAACAGAGGGAGAGCCTAAAAAATTAGATGCAGCTGTTTTCAATGAAATTGCATTTCTGACTTGTAACCAGAAGAATCCAAATGACAAATGTGTTGAAAAAGTGCCACCTTACCTCAGCTGCCACCAACCAATCTTTAATCACACTCTGTCTTTACCCATGGGTGAGAGGAAACTATTTTGTCAGGGGTTATGTTCGCAAACATAGTGATTAATTAAAAAAAATTAGATTTTTTTTAATGCTCCCCATGACAATATAGGTGGTTTGTCACTGGTGGACCATTATAAGACATCCTCCCCAGCATTTGCTAGGAATTGCTGAATGGCTCACAAGATTAAGGTCCTCGTAATGAACACGGTGGTGTTTACCGCTGTGTTCAGGCTGGCGGTCATTTAACTGACTGCCAGCCCCCCTGGGACTCCGCCGGCCACATAAAGAATATTCTGCTGGGCCAGCGGGCAGAAACAATGCAGAATGCATGGCCGGCACATTGCCGGCGGCTCCATGCGGCAGGTGCAGCTGCACCCGTCGCGCAGATCACTGCCCGTAAATCAGGCAGTGACCTGCGCGATGGAACACTGCATGGGCATAGGCCAAGTGCATGGGCACTGCAGGGGCCCCCAGCGGGGCCCTGGAGCACCCCTTCCGTCAGCCTTTCAGGGAAAGGCTCGGGCAGTAGGGATCATTATCCGAGGGGTAGCAGTGCTGCCATGTCGGATAATGATTCCTTCCACCATCAGAATGCCTGTCGGAGGCAGCCTGGTGGTGGAGGGCCCTCCATGTGTTCATTATATGGCGGTTCAGCCCGCCATGCCGGTGGGGGACTTTTCACCCGCAAGCGGCATGGTGGGCTGAACCGCCGGGGTTCATAATGACCCCCTAATTCATTACAGCACCCACCTCTGCTGTGCCCAAGGGTTGAGGATGCAATTATCCTGTTGGTCTCCTCCTTGTCCAGGCCAGGTGAGGGTTAAAAAAAGAGAAGGGTGCAGCTTCCAGCTTCCCCAATTCTTTGTGGTGTGGCAAATGCTGCAGACCCCAGGGGAGTAGGGCAGATCACCCCTGTCCCAATGCTTTCTACACACATTTGTGCTAACCTCAACTCTGTTTTTTTAATAACTCTCCTTTGCCCTTCATCAGGGCATGAGAACGGGAAAACAACTCCATCCTACCCTTAGTCAAAATTGAAGAATCCAGCAAACATCGCCTACTCTTAGGCAAGGCAGACGTGGTTTAGAATATTTCCTTACAATTGGTGAATATGTGTCATACTGAAGAAAAGAAAAGGTGATGGGTGGAATGCTTGAATCAATGTTAACCATTGGTAATTACTCTGGGGAGTATTTCTGTTCTTTCATCTTTTTGCTCTCGTGCCACTGCAGACAAGACCCACTTTCATGCAAAAAAGGCTTGTTCCTGCTCCAACAGAAATGTTCCACCACAATAATCAGGCCAGGTTGCCTGAGAATAGCAAACAACCAACCCAAACCCAGTTTCAATCTAGTTGAGCCTCATCAGTTAGAAATGAAATTAAATGACCATTTATAAAGCGCATTAAACCTGAGACTGTCTAAGCACTAAGTCAAGCAGAACTTCATAATGAATTACAGGTATCACTACTTAGGACGAGGAATACCATGTATTCAGAGATTTTTTAAACACAGCAAAAGAATCAGGCTTAGCAATATGGGCAGGCAAAGTGCTACATAACCTTGCCGCGGCCCTAGAGAAAGAATCGCCACCCCATCCGACCTTGCACAACCATGGAATGATGACTTTCCTGCTTAAGGAAGATCTGAGCGACCTGCTTGGGACATACCAATTAATAAGTGCAGAGAGATGTTTGGAATGATGAAGGGCTAGAAAGACCAGGCATAACGCCTTAAACACAGCCTGCTTCCTGACAGAGATGCAATGTAGTGAGGGAATACCCTCTCTAACAGACGTTTGTTTAGATATGTTGAGAATAAGGTGAGCAGCTTCATTCTGCACCACTTGCTGTCTGTTCAGTAAGGAGTCATTAATGTTCAAGTAAAGGGTTTTACAATGATCCACCCTGGATGAAATTAAAGCAATGACCACAGAGGGACACATTTCAGTAGGAGTAAAAAGAAACATTTTCCTGAGTGTCCTGATTAAGTGAAAGCAAGTACTCGCAGTGGGATTAACCTGTGCCTCAAAATTCAAAGAGGAATCAAAGATGAACCAAGGTTTTTAGCCAATCTTACCGGAATAGGTAAAGAGCCACATTCCTCGGGCCATCAAATATTATTCCAAATAGAGTCTTGAGCGGCAAACACCAAGACCTCAGTTAAACCAGTGTTATGCTTTAAAAAAATCCTTTCATCCATATATTTAGGAGCGACTTTATTATTGTGGCAGAGTAAGCACAGAATTCCTCCATGGGAGTGTGCAGCACACTTATGGCATTGCACTGGAGAAAGCAAAATGGTCATGGGTAGAATGGTTTTATTAATCTCACCCACTCACTGGGTCACAAACCGGTCAATCAGTTTTTTATCCTCTGTGGCACTCCAAATAAGAAACTCCAACATGCAAATCAAGATGTTTACTACTCCAGTAGTAACATCCTAGTTCAAACTACTAAGCTGGACCCCCTCTGAATGGGAAACAAGCAATCTCACACTGGGTTTCCCCTTCAGGGTTCATAAATGAGGTGCAACGCAGTTCATATGGCACAAGGAGTGCAGGACCCACATCTGGGCATACCCGTCACAGTAATGAAAATAACAAGTATTAGATGAAATACATTAATTAACCTCAGACATAGGTAATTACTCTATGTCACATTCCAGTCCATCAGTTGTGTACCCATTACATCACTCCACACAAAAACACACTCAAGCAAATCAGGCTTGGTACTGCTCCAATAGCAAAGGAATTACGTGGTGTAGTTCAGAACTGGAACAACTTGTAGTTGCCCCCAACATTTTTTTAATGTGAAGGCTAAACAAGAGGGTGTGTGCAAAATGTATCCCTGATGTTATGTCAAGACTGGAGAGAAAGCAGAAAACAAAACTCCCTCATTTGACAAGGCTGGGTACTTTCAATAGATTCCTCCTAGTTGCCATCGAAAGCAGTGAAGACTTCTTTGTTTTATAATTAGACCTGTTAGACCTGGCTGTGTGTGAGGACCCCCTGGTTATGGGCAAAGCTATGGAGGTGAGGGTGGTGAAGACCCTTTTTGTTATATCTCTCTCCAACCTTTTTGACTAACCAAGCGGGCGAGGATTCTGGCGAAGGGATAAGAGATTAGAACAAGTGGGCTGGTCAAGGTTGGCCAACATACATACAGTGCAGCATTGACTGTTTCCTCTTTGCTGTTGTATTTTTTTCTTTTTGATAGACCTGCCTATGTTTGTGGACAGAGGAAGCAAGAGAGAATGTGTGTCTGTTCTGCTTAAAACTTGGTAGCACATACACATCTTTTAAAACTTGTTGTTTGTGATGGATGCTTTCTTTTTAACCTTGAAATCATGAGCAAAGTATGCACTTATGCATAGACACTCACATTTTGGCTTTTTTCTCAGGAACAGATGAATGAAAATTCACCAAACCAAAAAATAGCACCAAATGATGGAAATGCTCCCATGCCAGTAGAAATTGGTGAATGTCCACCAAGCAGTGCACAGGGTAAACTGAAAAGGAAAATGTTTTGAGGCTTCCCCAACCCCATAATATTTGAACCATTTTGAATCAATCTACAACAAATATAGCCTGGTTGTTGCTTCATTTTTTAAATATGGTGCAAATCTTATTTTGCATTATCAGAGTGTGAAACCATTTATTGTTGTAGAAGTATCTGATTTACAACATAATAAGACCTTATGGACATGCTCCCAAGTTGTGTCCTCAGACACAAACCCAAGATTTCTATAGAAGGTGGCTGTATTCAACAGAAGAACACACCAATATGCACATTCTTTGTTTTGCTTATGTTTGAAGCTCAATTATTTTCCTCTATTCACAAGGGTGTTCATGCAAAAGGGTCTTTATTTATTATCTCAATTTATATAGACCTCTGATCTGTAGCACAGTCATTCCTCATGATCGTGTTAACAATTTGAATATGTTTTCCTATTGACAATAGATCATCCATTAGTCAATCAAAATGCACTATTCTCTCAACTTTAAATAAAACTGTTAATGAAACCCTGCTCAACCATTTCCAGCAACAGGACCAAAAGCACCATCAAGTGTGGTGCGCGTGAAGAACTCCCATGGCCCTCCTGTCAGTGACAAATATAATAGGATATTGTCCCCCAGATGAAGGAACACGCTGGTCTGAATGCACTGCTTATGACCTCACATCATACATCATTAATGACATGTTCTATGATGTCATTGATAACATCACTGCGGACATCCGAAATGATATAATTAATTACATATATCACATCACAAATGCTAGAATCCAATAATGGTGCTGACAAATTTCTAAGAACTCAGAAAAAGCTAAATAATAGGTGTTCACCACAGATTTTGGAAAGGTAAACTCACCCACAGATTATCGTGGCATGCTTCATCCTTGGTGACCTGACCACACCAAATTGAGTAAATACTACCTTGGTTGACTCAACCTCAGCCGGAAGCTCTTAATATCAATCAATCAATCATTAGATTTATAAAGCTCGCTATGTACCCGTCAGGGTTTCGAGGTGCTAGGGGAGGAGGGGGGGGTAGCTGCTATCGTTAGAAGAGCCATGTCTTGAGGAGTCTCCTGAAGGTGAGGAGGTCCTGGGTCTGGCGTAGCGAGGTCGGGAGTGAGTTCCAGGTCTTGGTGGCGAGGTAGGAGAAGGATCTGCCACCAGAGGTCTTGCGCTGGATTCGGGGGACGATGGCGAGGGTGAGGTTGGCAGAGCGTAGTTGGCGTGAGGGAACGTAGAAGTTGAGTCTGGTGTTCAGGTAGGTGGGTCCGGTGTTGTGTAGTGCCTTGTGTGCGTGGGTGAGGAGTTTAAATGTGATCCTCTTGTCTACGGGGAGCCAGTGGAGGTCCTTCAGGTGGTGGGAGATGTGACATCGGCGGGGTATATCGAGGATCAGGCGGGCGGATGCGTTCTGGATGCGTTGGAGTCGTTGGATGTCTTTAGTTGGGATGCCTGTGTAGAGTGCGTTGCCGTAGTCGAGTCTGCTACTGACGAGGGCTTGGGTCACCGTCTTTCTGGTTCCTGTTGGAATCCACTTGAAGATTCTGCGGAGCATGCGGAGGGTGTTGAAGCAGGAGGAGGAGACTGCGTTGACCTGTTTGGACATGGTGAGAGCTGAGTCGAGGATGACGCCGAGGTTTCGTACGTGGCTGGCTGGGGTGGGTGGGGGGCCCAGGGCGGTGGGCCACCAAGAGTCATTCCAGGCCAATGGGGAGCGGCCGAGGATGAGGACTTCCGTCTTGTCGGAGTTTAGTTTCAGGCGGCTGTTGCTCATCCACTCGGCGATGGATTTCAGTCCCTCGTGGAGGTTGGCTTTGGGGGTGTGAGGATCTTTGATCAGGGAGAGGACGAGCTGGGTGTCGTCGGTGTAGGAGAGGATGCTGAGGTTGTGCTGACGGGCCATTTGTGTGAGGGGGGCCATGTAGACGTTGAACAGCGGTGGGCTTAGCGAGGAGCCTTGGGGGACGCCGCAGATGAGGTTGGTGGCTTCGGAGCGGAAGGGTGAAAGTCGGACTCTCTGGGTTCTGCCGGAGAGAAAAGAGGAGATCCAGTTGAGGGCTTTGTCTTGGATACCGGCTTCTTGGAGGCGATTTAGTAGGGTGCGGTGGCAGACCGTGTCGAAGGCAGCGGAGAGGTCCAGGAGGATGAGGGCTGAAGTTTCGCCGTTGTCCATTTATTGTCTGATGTCATCTGTGGCGGCGAGGAGTGCAGTCTCTGTGCTGTGGTTGCGTCTGAAACCGGATTGGGAAGGGTCTAGGATGGAGTTGTCTTCGAGGTAGTGGGAGAGCTGTGCGTTGACGATCTTCTCGATGACTTTCACTGGGAAAGGGAGGAGGGAGATCGGACGGAAGTTTTTGAGATCGTTGAGGTCAGCCTTAGGTTTTTTGAGGAGGGGTGGGATTTCTGCGTGCTTCCAGCTGTCCGGGAAGGTAGCGGTGTTGAAGGAAAGGTTGATGATCTTGCGGAGTTTGGGGGCGATGGTGACGTCGGCTTTGTTGAAGACGTGATGTGGGCAGGGGTCTGAGGGAGATCCTGAGTGGATGGAGTTCATGGTCTTTAGGGTTTCGGCGTCATCTATGTGGGTCCAAGTGGTGAGGCGGTCGGCGTGGGAGGAGTTGTTGGGGGTGGGGTCGGGCGGAGGTGCGGTGTTGAAGCTGTCGTGGATGTCTGCGATTTTCTGAATATAAGCAGGGATCCAACTTACTTACTTACTTACAACTTACTTTAAACATATGTGAGGATATACTAACTTAAATGTCTCTTTTTAGTAATGGGGTACCCTATATATGAAAAAAATATGTTTCTTACTTGAATGTCTGATGGACTACCATGAGTCATCCATCTAATCAGTGCTGCCAACATGTTTCAGCCATATAACTGCCCAGTTTCGGTCAACCCCCTTCTTCAGTGTTATTCTAATCCCTGTCTACTCTATATCCCAATTATGGTACGTGGTGAGGAGAAAGACTCTCATACCTGTAGTAATCCATTATTGGCTTGTTACCTTCAAATAAATATAAAACAAACAAATAGAAAACTAATTTGAAATAATTGAAAAATATTTGTTGTAATGTTTTGAAAGACCAAGCACCCCATATCTAATGGACACTGCAAATCACTTGCATTTACCAAAGTTTACCAAGTGAAATGTGATTACTAGATCACTGCAACACAAACAACATGGTGTAGCAAGTGTTCTATCCACCTGTTTATTGAATTGCCTTACTCCTACTGTGATATATTTACATGGCCTGGTAATGGCGGTGGAGCACCTTCCTGTAGTGACACATTTGTGTGTATGGGAACAACCTCTTAAGGTATGGCAGCTTTCATCTGAAAGCACTGTTGGATAACCTGTCTGTGGGTCAATTTTTGAGATCCCTGGGAACTGTGCTAATAAATTAAATATTAAGACATGTGGAGCTTCTAACCAATAAACTACAAAATAAAGAATACCTAAAAAAGTCATAAAATTGAATAAAAAGGGCAAAGAACATTCCCCAGGATCAACTGCTACAGACATACACAAGACCAGAGAGGGAACGCCTCATATTAGTGACCACATACGAAACCCACTCTAACCAAACAAAAAAGATTATTCATAACTGATGGAAGAGCATTACCTCCGGTCCACTAGAGTATGAAAAACCCATGTTTGCTTTAGAACGAGAAAATCATTGAAAGATTTCCTGGTACTTACAAGACAGAAGGTCAACAACCTGGCTCAGAAAACAAGGACACTGTGGGATCAATAGTCATTTCAAGGCAGTGCGTAAATTATAACTTTAACTGAACTATAACTTTAGAATTTCTAATGTTTGTGTAGTTTAAATTGGTTTTGGATAGAAATAATAAATGTTTAACTAATAATAACTGCGCTTTAACCTTTGGTTGTTTCATTGAATGTGCATTTTTTTGTTTTATAATTTTTAAACATAACACAAACTAAATCCATAGTTGTTTTTCTTTTTATGTGTTTTAGATAAAACTACCTTTTGTGTTTAATTACTATGTCATCATTTGAAAGATTTACAGTTCTAGATGATCATATGGTGGTAGTCATTATGATACACTGGTGAAAAACAAATCAATTGGATTGTTAAAGCACACCATAGATGCTGTGTATCTCTAAGAGAATGTGAGAATACATGCAAACAATTAATTTCACCAGGTTGGTACGTGCGGAGAGAAGGCATCTTAAGTAGATACAACATTTTGGATCATACAAATGACATATTTGGTTACCATTGTTACATTAAGTCTGGAGACAAGTTCTCATTTACATCATCGGCATAAATTGTTTACCACAGCTTTGAATAATATGTTGTTTAATAGAATAGATTTGTAATCAGGTATTGGTAGATATACAAATCTTTACAATTTTGTAACAGTAGTGCTTGAAAGTAGACTGTTTAAGCATAAATTTTACCAAGAAAAGGTTATACCTACAGGTCACAACTCATGTGAGTTTTGGTAGCTATTAATCCTATAACATCCCTACAGATCCATACATATATATATATACATGTTTTATGTAGAAACATATATACAGAGAACTGATGATGTATAATTTTCAATTTTTCTCTGATTTCTTTCAAGAAGAACTAGAGATCTATTGCTTCCCAAAAGTCAATGGAGTCTGTGGTTATTGCTGGTATTAACTATTTTGTAGTATTGGGCTATATTAATAGCCTAGTAAATGTTACAGTCCATCAGTCAGCAGAGTGTCTATGGTTGTTGGTCTTATTTAGTAATATTGAGCTGTGTTTATAGCCCACTTGCAGTTATCAACCGATCACATGATGCTTTACTTCTTAATTTCATTTCTTGTCTAATATATTTACGTTAAACAAAAAAACAAATCGTAAGTACCATGGTGCTTCCTAGACACTTTGCAATAGTATCGTTGTACTTTCACTTTTGGTAAACAGCATTTTAATGGCTTACAATGCTTTCTATAGTAGGAAACAGGGCGTTTATACCTCCTTTCCGCATTTCCAGTGAGATCTTCATAGGTGAAGGTGGTACTGTTTCACAGAAGGAAAGTCTTGTCCTTGCAAACCACCTTTCAGATTTTACTGAACTTCAATGGATGACCAACAAGATCCAGTCCTGCTTGAGGTGGAGGAAGAAGAAGGTGGAGGGCAGGATGCAAGAGGAGGATCAAGAGGTGGAGCACAGAAAAAAGCTCAAGGATTCTGTTGTATGGGAGTTATTCTCCTTGCCAGCTGGAGAGAAGGTAAATGTGAAAATGATTACCTACTATCTTTGCAAGATGGTAATTTCCCTTTGCAACACAAACAGTGCTCATTTTGTATGACAGGGATGAGGAAATACCTGAAGCTGATGCATTCAATAAGTTTGGCATCGGCCGAAAGTATGCATCAGAAGGAATTGCAAGAGGCCAAAGCAGGAACATCAGCAGAAGCCACTTCTTCGGCTACTGCAAGACCTTCAACATTTTCAGTATAGGCAGGACCAGGACCTCCAGCACCACCTTGTATCTGTCCCTTCTGCACCACCTTCAACATCTTTAGCTCTACACCACCTCCACCACCAGCAGCTGCCCCTGTTCTAGCATCAGTCCCTGCTTCTGATACAGTGGTGCCTTCCACTTTGTTGAGGCAGAATAAACAAATGTAGAGCAGCATGGCAGTACTGCAACACACTGTCTTATGTGCCATACTATGAATGTTGCAGAAGAAAGAGATCTCACTATACACCAGGAGATTGTCTTGGCTCTCCAGTGTCCTCCCCAACATTCTTGGTTTTTTATTTGTCCGTTGTTGTCCTCCTGTTTTCTGTTAAAACTTTTTTGTTGGTTGTTCATGTTGACCTTTGAAAAAAGAACAAAACCTGCAGAAAACAAATTGAAAAAAGTTATTTTCAGAACCAACCAGTATCTTAACAACTAAAGAGCTTGTTCCAATAATAACCATATTTTTTCAGGTATCAGAAATACAACATTGTAATTAATATAGAGATAAAAGGTAAGTGTAAGGTAAGTTTAACATGTGTCTTATGGTTGCTTGATACTACATGTTTATAATACAGTGATATCTGATTACATTTATAGTGGAGTACACTGTCGTAGATTGGAGTGGCATAAAATGGAGTGGAGTGCCGTAAAGTTGAGCGTCTTAGAGTAGGGTGACTTACAGTGGAATCTTGTTGAGTAGAGGTTCATCTCATAGAGTGGGTGGCATGTCTTAGGAGAGGCTTGTCATAGAGTAGAGTGGCATGGAGCATTGTAGAGTGTATTGGAGTATTTTTAGTGTAGAGTGGCATGTCATGAAGTAGAGTGGTGTGTAGTGTTGTAGAGTAGAGTGTTGTGTCGTAGCGTGAGTGGCATGTCATAGAGTGGAGTAGAATAGAGTGGAGTTCAGAGACATAGAGTAAAGGGGCATGGAGTGGAGTACAGAGTTGTAGAGTAGAGTGAAGTAGATTGGAGTAGTATGTCATATAGTAGAGTGGTGTGTCATATATTGTAGTGATGCATCATACAGTGGAGTAGAGTGCCATGCCATAGTGTTGTAGAATGGAGTACAGTGCAGTAGAGCGGAGTGGTATAAAGTGTAGTAGAATGTTGTAGAGGGGAGTATCATACAGTAGAGCGGTGTGAAGTGTCATAGAGAGGCAGGAGTGTCATAGAGTGGAGTGGTATGTTGTGGAGTGGAGTGACGTATCATAGCGTGGAGTAGAGTGGTGTGTCTTAGAGTGTTGTAGAGTACGTTAGATTGCCATGGAGTGGAGGGGCACAGATTAAAGTAGAGTGTTGAAGAGTGGTGTGTTGTAGAGTGGAGTGATGTGGTGTTGCGTGTTGTAAAGTGGAGTAGTGTGTCATTGAGTGGCGTATCGTAGAATTGAGTGGCATAAAGTGAAGTAGTATGTTATAAAGTGAAGTGGCATCTCATAAAGTGGAGTGGCGTATCATAGACTAGAGAAAAGTAATGCATCATAGAGTGTTGTAAAGTGGATTAAAGTGCCGTAGAGTGGAGGGGTAAAGAGTGGAGTAGAGTGCTGTAGAGTGGAGTGTCATAGAGTAGAGTGGCCTGTTGTACATTGGGGTGGCATGACATAGAATGGAGTGGTGTGTTATGTAGTGGAGTAGCGTGTCATAGAGTGGAGTGATGTGTCGTAGGGTGGAGTGGAGTGGTGTGTCATAGACTTTTGTAGAGTGGAGCAGATTAGAAGGGCATAGAGTGGAGTAGAGTGGAGTTGTGTGGAGTGGAGTAGAGTGTTGTAGAGTATAGTGTCCTGTCAAAGAGTGGAGTGGCATGACAGAGATTGGAGTGTAATATCGTAGAGTGGAGTGGCGTGCCATAGACGGTCACAGAGTGGAGTAGAGTGTCATAGGATGGAGGGGCATGGACTGGAGTAGACTGTTGTAGAGTGTTGTGTCACAGAGTGGAGTGGCGGGTAATAGTGTGGAGTGACGTGCCATGGAAAGGAGTGCCATACCGTAGGGTGGAATTGAGTGGTCTGTCATGAACTGTTGTTGAGTACAGTAGAGTGGAGGGGCAAAATTTGGAGTAGAATGTTGTAAATTGTAGTGACATAGGGTGGAGTAGTATGTTGTAGAGTGGAGTGGGGTACCAGAAGAAGAGTGGCTTGCATTAGAGTTGAGTGGCATGTCCTAGAGAGGAGTGGCTTGGAGTGTAGCAGGGTGGAGTGGATTATTGTATAGTGGTGTGGCATGTCATAAAGTGTAGTGGCATGCATAGAGAAGGAGGTGGTGAGGTATAATCGTCTATCTCTCTGTAATATCATTAAGGAAGAAATAGATGTATTCCAGTCAGCAGAGTCTCTATGGTTGTTGGTGTTATTTAGTAGTATTGGGCTGTGTATATAGCTCTCTTTGTGTTAATAACCAATCACACAATGCTTTACTTCTTAACTGTATTTCTTATCAGTTTTCTACTATTGTGCTACATTAATAGCCCAATTTGTATTTAAGCCAATATTTGCTTTCCTTTCAACATTAAGTAGTGTAGTTTTCCTAATGGCCAATCATTCTACTCTGCATATAGCTGTTTATCTGTCTCTGTTTTCATCTTTCTTGTATGTCAGTGTATGTGCAAGATATGAGGGTTTGGTTTGTTGGATACATTTTCATTGTTTGGGTCAGAGAACAAGCCAGGAAAGCAGATGTTGAAAATGATTTAGGTTTCTAATCAGTTGACATAACATAGATAGGTGGAAGAAGTTTGAAATAGAACCAGTTACTACCACTATTCTCTATTTGCAGTTACTATCACTATTTTCCTCTGTTCGAGAATGTGACCATCCCTATTTTACGGTTATTCACTGTGGTGGCAATCATATAGGACACTTAACTGGACTTAGACCGGAAATTGAGACGAAGAAGACATTTTTCATCTTAATTTTTATGATTCTCAACACATATTTTGTGGTCTCTAATACGTTTGAGGAACTCAAGTTGAAGTGCTCTATTCTAAATGCTGCAAAATTTGAAAAGACTCAAAGATAAGTCAACAACACAGTCTCAGCATTCCTTCGAGACCATGAAATGTCTTCCATTTTTCATTGGAATATCAAATATTCCAATGGAGCACTGTATCACCCGCATTGTGTACATTTTAAAACCTACGGAAAGCATCTTTTCCTTTCAAACCTCATAAACATATTGAAATATGTTCACTTAAAACAAATCTAAAGGCTCTTATAAGAGCTACTCTATATTATGTCTAATTTGATTTTCTCATATATGAGGTTTCTTTTTGTATTTCAGTAAAAACCGCAGTATTTCATAAATATTTTCGAGCTAGTACCACAGTACTCCGTAAATTAAAAAAAAATATATATATATCGGTAAATCTACGTTTCCTTACCTCTAGAGAGTTTGCCAAAGTGCCTCATTCTTGCCGCTACATTTAATCAACAGTAATAACCTATGTTTTACATTAAAACCCAAAGGTAAAGTGTGGTCTAAACAATAGGGCTACCTTTCATTTAGCAAGGGTTCCATTAACCAATCATATTGTTTTATTGTCATCACCAAGTACCTCAATATACTAGAAAGGTACTGTGGTATACTGCTGCCTAATATATCACAGAGATTTTGTCCCTATAACTTAAACTACTGAACCAATTTAGACAAATAATAATAAGGATCCTCTCCATACCACATTCCACATTCTTGCCAAATTTCATGTAAATCCGTTCAGCCATTTTGTCGCTACATCTGAGTAAAATGTCTATTGAAAATACATTGGGGGAAAAACATGTTGTGAGACCCTCCTTTTTTCTTTGCACCCTTTTAACTAATGATCACAAACTTTTGCATAATTAGCCAATGTCTGCAAAGTTTTGTGCAGCTTCGTCAAAGGGTGGTACGGTTATTACCAATCAAAAATCTGAGGAATTCTTTTCTCTCAAAATACTAACTATAACTACAGAATTATGGTGGCAGCCACTCTGTAAAGCATATATATATACACACACACACATAAACACAGACACACACAAACACTCTCACACACACACACACACACACACACACACATTACCTACTGGCAATAGCCAATAAGCAGTTATATTTAGGACCTAATTCCCATAGACGATGCATTTTTTGTTTTGCCAATAACTTTAGTGTTGTTTGAAGAATATTCACAAAATTTTCTAAAGTAGTGGCCTGGTCACTTCAGTTGCTGTTTGGAAAGTTTCGGTTTGATCCATGAACCGGGGGCTGAGAAAAATGGGGGGGGTCCCAAAAGGAATTTTCCTCATGCAATTGCCCACAGGGAATTTGAACACAACTACAGCCCAAACTGCTGAATGGAATCACATCATCATGGCATAAAGCTAGCTCTTGGTCTAGAAGGAGCCCATTTTGTGATTTTGTGTAAATCTGTTCCGTAGTTTTGATTGGAAGTATTAAAGGAAAAAAATAGTATATCAAGGAACGGATCTGTAGATCCCGGGGAAAAGAAAGGCTCTAATTGGCTTTCTGTAACCTTTCAGGAAAGCTGTGTCTGCCATTTTCTTTCCCGCTTGGGTCAGGGGAGGAAATAAAGGGAGAAAACACATAAGGGGTCAGAATACAGGTAGCCTAACTCCATAAGACCCGTGAAGAAGTCCCTAATGGATCCTTTAGGGGCTAATGATTGCCTATTTTTTGGGGCCGAAACCACTGATCTGAAAAACCACTGCGCGGCTCAGCGTGACCCTCAGTGTAAATATGGGAAGGATCTGTGGATTCATAAAAATAATGAAAAAAATCCCACCCACTTCAACACAAAAATCCGCTGTGCACTGCCAAAGACCGTGTGCAGCGTGGGGTTAGGTGCATACAGGGGTGTTGTCTGCAGGGCCTGGCCACAGGCCAGAGCCTGCTGCCAATTCCCCACCATGTACGGCCAAAGACTATGCACGGCAGTGGTTGTATTAACGTGTGGTAATTAGATATAACTTTATGTTTAAAAAGCATACAAATTGACTGAAAAAAAATAAAGGTTACAGGTACGTTATAGTTAGGTTGACATTTTACCCATGCAAAACCATAGAAATTCAAGAGTTATAGTTATACTTATTGTGAGAATTATCTGAAGAAACTTAAACTTGTGCCATTAAGTAATTTTAGGCCACAAGTTATAGTTTGTTAACATAGGTATAACTATGAGTATAACTATAACTGCTAACTGTAAAACATCAAACTAAGTATACCATCACCATAACATTTGTTTTTTCCATAACTGAGGTACTGGGTTTTTCAGAACCGGTACTGATCCGGTAACCCAGTGGTGCCAGGGTACACCCAAAGACCTCGGGTACTTTCCTGATTCAGACCACAGAAACTCAGAGTCTTCTAGGTGAAGTCAAAGATCGAATTTATTGGCTGCAACCAAGTAACAAGCGTCCTAGAAGTACAACAGCACGGTTTGTATGTTCTCAGGAGACTGTGTGTCAATGCAAAGTCAGGTTTCCTTATATACAGTTTTTTAAGCTTCAGGCAAACATTCTTGACATTTTGGTTGGTCATTCACATGTTTTCACTACAAAGGAAAAAACAGTGTCATGATGAAACCTCATATTTCATGTCATCCAACCCATAATAAATTACCCGGCAAGGCCTAGTATTTTACATCAGATAAGTGTGGACCCCCAATAAAAACGGGCACCTCCCCCTCGTAAAGTTAGAAGAAGAAAAGAGCAGATGCAGGTGTGAGCAAGATTAGGCATGGTTTGTGTGTGATGAAAGGTTTATGATGTGTTGTGCCTTGATACTAATCTCATTCGCCCACTGGGAAAGAAACTGGCCGAACAGGTTTGGCTTCAGGCAGTGGAGTCAGCTTGCCCAGGTCACAGAGGAGTCAGCAAAGATGTACGTGTCCTTCAGACTCGTTTTCAGCATTAGACATTGGCCTATGTGAGGGCAATCATAAAATGGCTGTCGTTTAAATGGAACAATATGCAGTATCATATACAAGGTCATTCCATTGATGAAACGCGATAAAAACACTCGTACATATCGTATTTGCCATTTGCGGCTCTCTGATACTAAAATCGGCATGATAGGGCCATGCCTCCAGTGTGGTTCTGAAATTTAAAGTACCACAGACCCTCCTTTTGCCCTTACATAGGCAACAACTATACTCATACTAATCTGAGTCCGGGTGTATATTCATAAGGCCATGGAGATGTTGCTGGAGCAAAATTCTAGTACTTGGTAACTCTCTTCTGGACAGGTCTCCTCAAACATGAAGTAGCACAAAAGGCCACATATGGCAGGACAAAATAAGGAATACCTCTATCTGCAGTAGGTGGCATAAGATCACACACCCAACAATTAGTGATGTTCACTACTAACTAGTGTTGATGCAGAAGCTGTACAAAAGAATTGCTTACGAATTCTGATCTTCTAACCTGCTCATGTTCAGGAAAAGGGTGAAAAGAGTGCAAAGAAACAATGGTAGGAAAAGACATAGGTTGGGAAGTGGGTGCAGAAGTCAATTGAGTAGAGAAAAACAATCCCACCCATAAATGACAACGTCATGTTTAAAAGACACTAGAAAACACGTTATTAAGAACATATAGACAACGGGAGAAAGTAGTGACCACTATTACAAATGAAATAATAATTTTTCACAACCCTAACCAAAAAGCAAATCCTAAAATTATCTAGTAACATTTTTAGGGCTCCTCTGCATTTCAGTAATTTTTGTATGTTCAGGTGGAACAGTGGTGACTCTCATCAATGCTCTAAGGTGAAAAGGGGGTACTCTTTCCACAGAAAATGGACTTTATTCTGCTTTTACTAAACAGAATAGTACTTTAAAACAATGCCAGCAAAACAATCAGTCTCCTAACACCTAGTCTATACAATCACACGGAAACCTCTTGTGAAACCAACTATGCCCAGAGTCCGTTCAAAAAGCCTCTCTGGCAGGCTTCTATTGTCCATCAAATTTTCTTTTGTTGTTTTCTTTCGCATGGGCCTCTCAATTCAGGCCTCTTTGTGAGAAAAGTACTGCTTAGTTGGAGTGCCCTCCTGGCAAACACCCACAGCTCACTTGAAAGTCTCAATGTCTTAAAGCAATGCACCAGTGTCTCTCCTCTGTGGCAGACACTACAAACAATGTGCTCTTCATTGATCAAGGGCACAAATCATCTCGTGCAGACCCAAGCACCATTAATTGGGAAATAGCTCAAGCTCAGCTGCACTTTCAGACTCCAACACTCATTATTTAGTGTCAGAGGACGCTCAAGCTGCTCTTTCATGGGCACCACAATATAGTGCCTTTTTCCATACTTGAAATCTCCGGAGCACTGCCCTTCTTCCGTTGGAGCAAAGAAAAGGGGGTGTGTGGCCAAAACTCAGGCCAAGGGGCTCAAGGGATTGCACACTGTCAGAGGTTACCAGCACATGACAGGTAGAGAAATTAAACCTCAAAACAGCTCTGCCATCAACAACAGGAATCCTTCTCTTTAGCTCTTTTACACTGAAACTTTGGTTTTGTGATGTCCAACGCCGTCTGATGGAGCAAGTACGATACCATGCGCTGGCGATCGCTGTCCAGCTTTGCTACTTTCTGGGTGCTGAGACTGTAGGGCCAAGACGTCTGTCTTTCATCTGTAGCTGTCACTGATGGGAATTAGGCTTAAATCAATGTCCTGCAGGTTATTATGACTTGATACCCGCAGAATCTAGTGACGTAGGAAATGTGCCACAGTTGTTAGTTTCCTTCAATTTAGTACAAAAACAGTTCATGGTTTTTAACAAGGGGACTGCAAGCAGGTGGTCTGCAATCTTCAAAGGAGTAGCCATACACCATGGGCATAAAATACAAAGACAAAGGCAGAAGGGCAAAACAGGGTCGCTAGCATCTTTAATTGGGTTCTTTCCATTATTCTCTGCCATCTATAGCTACATGAGAATTCTATCTGAATGGATTTCCTCACACAGTGGCATTGTCTAATGGGGTAAACACATATTTTCCTCAATGATTAAGTCTAGGTGTTCCTCCTTATCTTAGAACATCTCAATAGAGAAATCACATGATACCGATTATCAGGGACATGTAGAAACCTTCCTTTAAAAACGGTGCATCAGGTGCACTATGCAATATACAGGCTAATAGTCAAATGTGAAAACAAAAAGACAAGAACTAGAGGGTCCTGACATTTGCATGATTAGGACACATCTGATCCCACCAAAAATTAAAGGAACAGGAACAGAAGGGAACCGAAAACCAAATTAAAACAGACATTGAAAATTTGTCATGTTCAAAAAGGTAAACATAAGATATCTCCTATTGAGATGGAAAACTTGTCTTACTATAATATTGAGTCAGTTAACCAGTCTATCGCTACCCTGACAGTCAGGCTGGAAAACATTGAAGCAGGCCTAAGGCAAATTCTTGAAAACCAGTCTGGTCATACCAAAGGGAATTATACATAACATGGGGGTCCCTGGTACATCACTGCAGTCTGGAAATGTGAACCTGAACAATACATCAATAATAATAAAAGGGCTGACTGGTGAAAGGAATTCGAAAAAGAGAAATGGGACTAGGACATAGCTAAAATCTCAATAACTAAGCATGATGCGACATTGGTCAGGGGAATTAACAAAAGAAAAAAATCTATAGGAAGAACAAAAAATTATTTGGGTGATAGTCAGGCATGTGACACAACACCGAGAGTACGGGTGATACACAAAGGCCAAAGTTACACAAATTGTAACTCTACCGTTGGCGACTACACCATATACGGTACTCCTAGCTAATGTTTCAGTTCCTTCTTCAGGAAAAAATGAAAACCTGGTTTTCTTTTAAGAAACAAAAGCCATATGCTACTTAGGAAACAGAACATCATTAACTAATGTAATATAGAAATTAGGCCACCTTGAGTCACAGATCTATAATTTCATCCTTAGGTCCAATCAAGACTACATAAATGTAGGGCTGCCTGTTCCTTTAAGGGAAGGGGCAGTAACGTGACTAACTGCAGGTGACGCACTTTGATCCTGTATATCTCTTTTTATTTTCCTTCAATACCATTATAGCCAAATAGACATGCACTGGTGAAGTGTTGTCTCTTATGTTCACAGCATGAAATATCATTATCTGTGGAATTTAGTAACCAGAACAAGTTCAACCAACTGTTGCGTAGCGATGGGCATCGTCATGACCATCCCCTCACAACACAGGGGAGCTTGTAATAGTATCAAAAGCAGCAACAAACATGCAAAAAACAAATAAAAAAATAATAAAAACGCACAAAACGTCAAGCCATCAGATATACTTGCTGTGTATCAAGCACAAAAAGCATAGACAAAACAATAGCATGTGTGAATAAGCGGTGACACACAACACCATGTCATGTACTTTATGCACTGTAAACCTGCAGCCCAAAACCCAATATTTGGGCCTGTTTAATTTGTCAGGTTTAAAATCCTTACCCTCCTTTTGACAGTAGATTACCAGGCAATGGAAATCTGCTGTCAAATATAACTTTACTGTTTCTCTTCTAACATACAGGACTAGCAAGAACAATTCATGATAGGACCAAATACACGAAAATAAATTTCCATTACTTAACTGTTACCCTCTTGTCAGTTACTTCGCAACATCAAGCCACCTTAGTTTTACCTTTCTAAAAGTAAAAATTGTTACACTGACACTCCATATTAATTTGGCACCTACAATTTCCACTGTGAAAAATAAGTCTTAATTGGCAAATCGTTCTCATTAAGGCATGTAGCCTTCAAAATTTTAGAAAAGGGCTGCATCTTACTTTCTGTCTAAGACTTAATGCAACACTTCGTTTTCTGTCAAATAAAAGCAACTAGCAGGCATCATTTTATTTTTTTAGAGCGGAGACACAAATGTATCAGTTCTGCAGAGCATTTAACATGATGTTGGGACCTTCGAAGAAACCCCTTTTTTTTATATTTTCCCTCTGGAATTAAGTTCTTTAATTGTATTGATGTTCTTCTGGAGAAACCAGAAATCCCACTTTTAGAGGCCCGTAGGGTCATTCTGCATTTCACAGAGACAAGTCCCTAATTTAAAAGGTCACAAGTGTCAACATGACAGCCTCCTCCATCGTTCATGGGAAAACTAAAGATAGCATCTCAGCAGCGTGACTTGAGCCAGCCTCTGTAGCTCTCCTAGCTTCTGCCACTCTGAATCTGTCAAAGACAGTAGGCCTTCCTATTTTCCTTCTAACCTGCAATAATTCACTCAATTAAAAAATTTTTTTTTTCCTTTTTAGGCGCTAAAAAGAATTATCTCTATTTCCAGATTATTAAACTACATTTACTGTGAATAATTCACAAACCTTAATAACACACATACCAGTTGTTAGAATAAATGCTTGTTGCAATCCCATGCAATGGTACATATTTCATCAACCTCGAATGAATGAACGTCTCAGTAGGCCCAGCTGAAGTTAGAACCTTCAACCTTGATATTAAAACAAGCCTTTGTACTGGCACATTGACTCATTGAATCACAAGAAGGCACAACCTGCAAATATATATCAAGCCTAAATGTATGCATTTACTGAAGCCGGAAACACTTTAAAAAGTACTCTGAATGAAAGAAAATGCAGTTTAAACAGTGCTTTTGCCCAAAATCGACTTTGATATTTTAGGCATTAAAAAATCAATATCCTACAATTTTCTTGCATAATATGCATTACCAGAATGTCTATTACACAATCCATGAGTCAGCCATTGAAAATATTAACTTATACTTTATAGAAATGAGCTTGTTTGCTCCTGTGCCAAGGGAAAATTGCACATACAAATGTAATTTTAGCGGTGCAACATAACTTAAATTAAATTTTAATGCTAGGAGGTCATAGTATAGGTATTAAGCTTTATAAATATTACAAAACGATTTTGAAAAGCACTTATTTTTTAAAATAATTTTTCCATAATTAATAATTTTCTTTAAAAAAAAACCAAACCAATTATTCTTTTTTTTGTGATAATTCCACATATAAAAGCAAGCTGCATCCCTTGCCTATTATTTGGGATACATTAACTCACAAGCCTAAGCGCATAAGCCTAACTTGAAAGGCGTCACATTTTTGCGCCACTTTCATTTAAAAGGAAGGTTATGCAAAATTCCCCCCGTGTTTAACTGGGAAAGTGCTGGCTGAATTGAACATTCCTATCAAATATACTGCAGTTGAAAAGTTTGCCTGTGAACATCTAATATAATGCATCTAAGAAAAATGCTGTAATTTTTTATTTTATTTTTGCAAAAATAGATAATTTCGTTTTTTTTTTTTTTTTTTTTGGGGCCCTATTTATATCTATTGAATGTGTTTTCTAATTTATTAAGCATTTAATGGCAGTTTTGTATATGTGCACAATTGCTCATTCTATAAATTAAAAAGCAACATATAGCTATGTTAGCACATCACATGGTTAATTTCTGGATTTTTTCTAAGTTTCTACTTAATATTAATTAACCAACATTTTACTTAACAAACTGAAAACATCAAGAAGACCCACAAACACACATTGAGCTCATTTCAGATATAAACAGAAAACACTCAGGACACACAATACAGCGCACTTTAGCCATTTTTCATAAATAGCGCCGTCGCAATTTACTTACAGAACCGTTTGCAGATCCTAGTTGTAAGTCATATTTACAAGAGAAAAGAAAACTTTTCTCAATAGTGTTCCAAAAAACTGCAAAAACAGCCTCACAGACATTTATTTCAAAGAATAGCGGACCCATACTTTATTAAACGTGATGGGGCCCACGCCGTGCTTCACATATAGTTCATAGGTTGGAGTTCCAATCGGAGGAACCGGACATGAGTCCTCCAACCGGGAGTCCCTTTTACAAGCAAGACAAAACAAATTTCCAAGTCTGCTAAGACCAGGCATCTTCGCTCACTAGTCTAGCTTCAGACTTCAAAGGATTATCGTTTACGATAGTCTCGTGAATACACGAGTCCTTCGGCTTTGGTACTTGCAAGTTCCAAATCAAAGTGATCCCGAAGGGATACCAAACCAAATGTCCAACTAAGGACCAAACCAAGTGTCCAACTAAGGACTGGGAGACGCTCCACTTATACTTAACTGAAAATATCGATGACGTCACCAGAAGACTCGTCTTATCGTTTCACTCTACCAAACATCAAGGGTCCAAATCAGGGCGATAGCCAGTGCAGCAGTCCTTCGTAGCCGTCGGGAAGCGGGGAACCTCGCAGCAAAGACTTTCGGACCACGTCGACATGCAGGGGTCGATGAAGTGGCGGCCTTCCTCCAGAATTTTCACACGAAGCTCCTCACAGACCTCAGGCTTGGACCGATACCGCTGGTATCGCCCCACGTTGGGCGCCAACTGAGGTACTGGGTTTTTCAGAACCGGTACTGATCCGGTAACCCAGTGGTGCCAGGGTACACCCAAAGACCTCGGGTACTTTCCTGATTCAGACCACAGAAACTCAGAGTCTTCTAGGTGAAGTCAAAGATCGAATTTATTGGCTGCAACCAAGTAACAAGCGTCCTAGAAGTACAACAGCACGGTTTGTATGTTCTCAGGAGACTGTGTGTCAATGCAAAGTCAGGTTTCCTTATATACAGTTTTTTAAGCTTCAGGCAAACATTCTTGACATTTTGGTTGGTCATTCACATGTTTACACTACAAAGGAAAAAACAGTGTCATGATAAAACCTCATATTTCATGTCATCCAACCCATAATAAATTACCCGGCAAGGCCTAGTATTTTACATCAGATAAGTGTGGACCCCCAATAAAAACGGGCACCTCCCCCTCTTAAAGTAAGAAGAAGAAAAGAGCAGATGCAGGTGTGAGCAAGATTAGGCATGGTTTGTGTGTGATGAAAGGTTTATGATGTGTTGTGCCTTGATACTAATCTCATTCGGCCACTGGGAAAGAAACTGGCCGAACAGGTTTGGCTTCAGGCAGTGGAGTCAGCTTGCCCAGGTCACAGAGGAGTCAGCAAAGATGTACGTGTCCTTCAGACTCGTTTTCAGCATTAGACATTGGCCTATGTGAGGGCAATCATAAAATGGCTGTCGTTTAAATGGAACAATATGCAGTATCATATACAAGGTCATTCCATTGATGAAACGTGATAAAAACACTCGTACATATCGTATTTGCCATTTGCGGCTCTCTGATACTAAATTCGGCATGATAGGGCCATGCCTCCAGTGTGGTTCCGAAATTTAAAGTACCACAACATGTGCTTTACCTAGGTAAGGTAGAACAGACGTTTATGAGGTTATGAGGAAATTTTAAGAATTATGGCTGATTCAAATGTATATTTCGATTAGTATTGTTGAAAGCATTTAGTATACAAAATTTTGATATTAAAAGATCGGTATTATGAGCGGATTTGAGGGTATGAAACCCAATTCTTACACAGTAATAATCCTGCATGAATGACACGATGCATATATCATAAAAAATGTTTCTCAATGATATATTTTGACAATTAATCACATTGATGAACGATGTATATTTATCATTTATTGTTCAGAAACAGGAATGTTTTTTCTGTTTTTTTCTCTTCTTTTCTTTTTCATATACATAGGATAATATTGTCATAAACTAAATGTCCCAGAATACCTCATAATGGGTCGGTGGGACCTTAAAGTATAAATAATGATATGAAAGAAGGACTGACCAACCGTGAAGAAGACCATCAGGTCGAAACGCATTGGTCAGCTGCCTACATGTGAAATACATCAGGATATTGTGTCAGTTCATCGAGTGCAGCTTTTCTCTCTCTTCCCCCCCCCAAAAAAAAATATATATATATATTTATACAGAGAGAGAGAGAGAGAGAGAAGGAGACAAAAGAGACAGAGAGAACTGAAAGAGACAATAATGAGAAATAGAGCGGACACTGCATACATATGTCTGAAAATATGAGTGCACAATGTACCTTCCTTTGCGAAATAAAGAAAAATAACTTCTAAGTATACTTTACAGCATATAGGAGATACGTCTGATATGTTTGTAAAAGGCATTATAGTTCCTTTCAGAATTAGGGCACATATCTTGTTTTATCCACAAACTCCCACTTACACGCAAAACGCAATTATTATTATGTGGACTTTTGCTCAAGGGATATGTGATGTGACTGTGGAAACCTTGTGCATATTACAGGAGCAAATAATGTGAATGCGTTGTTTTGTGTATAAAGTAATGGGAATAACAAACACTCAAATGTTATTCCCCTTTGGTGCTAATTAGGGAATCCTGGGAAATCCCATACTAGCTGATGAATGTTTTGACTCAATGCAAACCAGTCGTGACTGGACCCAAAATCTCCAGAGTTATCTTTGAAGCTGGTTTACAGAGCTTCAATACCCCCAGCACTTAAACGATAGATGACAATGATGCGCATTTTTTCAAATTACCAAACCTCAAATCCACAATGTTATGTTAAGCTATGCGATGTTATTTTACGAATATGTGAGACATATATCAGAAATCTAGCTACAAAGAAACATTGTGCTGGTTGTGGGATACATTAACGAAAAGAATAGCATGCTATTTGAATCCAAAGTTGGTGACAAAACAGCCGCAAACTCCATTTGAACCGTTTTTTTAACCCTAACTCATATTTACCTTTTTAGTGCACTCATCTCTTTGCATGGCCGCTTGCCACCAGGTCATGGACTAGAGAGCAGAAGTGAGAGAGGGGTTTATACTATTAGTTGGACAGCAAGGTGTGTATTAGGCTGTCCACCTAATTCAAGAGTATTGTGAGTACTGTCTCCGTCCTCGAACTTTTCACCTGTAAATAATTAATTTCATGAGTGTACGGGGGCAGCTCCTCCACTGCTTTTTAGCAGAAGGGGAAGGAAAAATAAAGTTATAATAACGAAGTGTTATTTTCAATTTATTTTTCCTGGGAGCTGGGTTAGGGCGGGGCGGGCGGGACTGCACTAGAGGCTGTGTTGGGCCGGCCAAACAGACATGCGCACTTTGCATTTCTCCAACCAGCTGTATTGAACAGCCGGGTGGAGAAAGCGCACAGTCTCCCACTCCCTGTGTGAGTGCCAAAGCAGGGCCCTCACACCAATCATGACGCTGCTTTCATGCTGGTGACAGCAGCATCATTGTTGGCTGGGAGCCTGTGTGCTGCCGGGAAGAGGACAGAGGAGATGCAAACGCATCTCCGGAAGATAGGTAAGTGTGTTTTTTTATTGCATTCTTTTTTATCCCCCCCTGCCCTGCCACAACAGTTCAGTGGCAGCCGCAACAGAGTGTATGTCTAATTAAGTCAATGGAAGCAAAAATGACTACAACACCCAGACCCTGACTCATAGGACCGCCAGACTTATGGTGGTGGTTGGACCACCACCAATGTGGCGGTCTGGCCTTCACATAATACCATGGTGAACTGACTACATTTGGACCGCCACTTTTTTGCCGGCTGGCAGCCTGGTGGTGCTGGCGGTCTTAATCCATGAGGGCAGCGCTGCAAGCAGCACTGCCCTGGGGGTTATGAGTCTCCTCTCAGCCAGCTTTTACATGACGGTTGCACAACCATGTAAAAGCTGGTGAAGATGGGGTGATGGGGGCCCCTTGGGAGCCCCCGCACTGCCCATGCACTTGGCATGGGCAGTGCAGGGGCCCCCATGGACAGCCCTGTCGCACTTTCCACTGTCTGCTTCGCACGGCAACATTGCCGCCGGCTCGATTACGAGCTGACGTTCATTTTGTGGGCTGTTTCCCCCTGGGCCAGTGGCGGAAACGCCCACTAACCCAGCGGGAAACTCGTAATAGGGAAGGAGACCGCACTGGCAATTTCCTGAACGGGGGAGTTTGGCGTGTGGCATTCTCTGCCCACTAAACTCTTAATGAAGGCCCCAGAAAGTCTCAATGTTGGACTGACTGCAGCATCCGTAATGATCTAGAAGAAAGTGGTCACTCTAAAGAGCAGGCTAAGGCAGGTGCAATTGGGAGGAACAAGAGTTCTCGTACTTCTATGTGAGGTTACTGTGTGCTTCACTATTGTGATGTTAGCGTAACTAAACCTGAGGGGCCCCCTGCACAGAACATGAAGATGCCCCCCTCCAGTCTGACTCAGGAGCTCTCCGGCCAGGGTACTGTTTTGAGGGGGCCCCTAAGAGCTCAACCCCCCAACCGCACAGCAGGGGCTGCGGGGTCCTTTCTTACACCACTGGTTATAGCTAGCTTTGTTATATTAGATTACATTCTCTATGTTACATTATGAAATGGTATGCTTCTGTATATTAAGGGCCTGATTACAACTTTGGCGGAGGGGGTTAATCTGTCCCAAATGGGACGGATATCCCGCCCACCGTATTATGAGTTCCATAGGATATAATGGACTCGTAATACGGCGGGCGGGATATCCGTCACATTTGGTACGGATTAACCTCCTCCGCCAAAGTTGTAATCAGCCCCTAAGGCCCTCATTTCAACCTCGGCGGTCTTTTCCCAAGACCGCCGAGGTTCTGCCGGCCGAAGACCGCCAGTGGTGGCAGTCTTCCACCCACCAGATTATGACTGCTGGCAGGCCTCTGCCCCTTTTTTGGATGGAGAGCCGCCAGCAGCCATACTGGCGGTCGGCGGTGAAGTAGAGGCTGCTCCACTGTCACAGCCACATCATCAGAACACCGCCCACCGTAATGCGACCCAGTATTCGGCGTGGCGGTGTC
This sequence comes from Pleurodeles waltl, assembly GCF_031143425.1. NCBI lineage: Eukaryota > Metazoa > Chordata > Amphibia > Caudata > Salamandridae > Pleurodeles > Pleurodeles waltl. Next base: position 1,117,075,316 of record NC_090445.1, read on the forward strand.
CTGGTGACGGGGTGCTGGCGGTGGAGCAGCCCCCATGGATCCCATTCCCTCCCGGAGGATCACCAGAACAGGTAAGTTGATCGCCCGTTAGGGGAGGGGGGTGTGAGGGTGTTGTGCGCTGTGTGGGTGCATGGTGGTGTGCGTGTAAGTGTGTAGAGGGGTTGTGTGAGTGCGTGTATGCATGTGTGTATGGGAAATGCAACATGTATATACAGTATGTGTGCATGTATGTGCGCGTGTATGTGTGTGTGTGGTGTGAGCGTGCATGTAGGGAGGAGTGGAGGGTATGTGTGTGGGTTTCCATGGGGGTGAGGGGGGCAGGGGTGGGGAGGTGGTCCTACTGCCTTTGGGAGGTGGTAGGGGGGTCTTGGGTGTTGAGGAGGACTCAGGGGAGAGGGAGTGGGGAGGGGGAGACCCCAATCAGTGCCAGGGAACGAATTCCCTGGCACTGATGATACATACCGCCATTGATTTCATGGCGGTACAAAGCCCCACGAAATCCATGGCGGTATGTGGGGTCCTAATACCACCGGCGGTCTAGTGACGGCTGCCGGGCTGGAGACCGTTGTCTCCAGCCTAGAGGTCGTTACCGCTGTGGCAGACGGTGCGGAACATTGGCGGTTTGGCAAATGCCAAACCGCCAATGTCATAATGGGGCGGTAATGACCGTCGGCCTGTTTGTGGTCTTACCGCCCTTTTTCCGCCATCCGTCAGAGTTGTAATGAGGGCATAAGTCTTTTAATATTTAATAACATGTTATCAAGCTGGTTTCTGGAGTCAAAAAACAACTAGTAGTACAACGTGCAGTGGCTGCATACAATCCACGCTGGAAATAGAACGGTTTTCAGTGTGAAAATTCTACTTTAAACGTGTATAAACACCTACACACACAGTTGTTTGAAAGTGTGATCCCTGTTAGAAATTAAAACATGACGTGCAAGCACATTTGACAACGTATGTACATGCCGATGTGCACACGAGAAAGACCAAAGGAAAACATGTTCAACGTTTCTAAACATCATTTACTCCTTCCAGTTTAATTAATGTTTACAAACGGTGAATAATAAAGGAGGAAAATATACGATGTCGTTAATTTCATTGCTGAAATAAATATGTGAAGAGGTACCTCTGTTTGGTATCTCTAGTTGAAAGGGAGTGTGGTACCGAAATGGCAGAATATCGCCTGAGATACCTATTGTGGCCTGATGTAATTTATAAAACAATAATATATTGGAATGAATAATTTACCATTTACCCTCAATAGGAGTGTATTTTTGTAAACAGTATTTCGGACATCATGTTTATGTCAGACGTTATTTTTGTACATAGTATTCTAACATACAACCTGCAAAGCATGGGTAAAAAAAATGGTGAAGAAAGTTCTCAGATGTATGTGTTATATAATTATTCTTGAAGCAGGGGTGGAATAATATGAACAAAAGTGTTATTGATTTGGGGTAGTTTGAATTGATTTTCTTTATGGTATTTGCAAAATACATAAACATAAGATACATTACTCTGAGAGGAGCTATCCGACTCCCCTACAGGCACATTTATGCACTATGAATCTGTAAAGTTGAATATAACGAGGGCTAGATAACGGAACCTTCCTAAGGCCACATGTCTACAGTGCCCTGGGGAAATAATGGGTGGGGGTGTCAATGTTTCCACTCCTTGGAGACTGTAGTATTACAGAAAGGGCTGCAGATGATTGTGTGGTCCATTCTGCACTGCAGATAGTGCCGGTCGTTAGTCTACATACAGCGTCATCGCTATCTTAAGATGGTCATGCCATAATTTGCACTGGGGGCAAGGGCACACCCAAATGAATGACACACTGCCTTTGGCCCATGATGTATTATGTACATGGGCATAGAGCTAAAGAGGCACTGGCTGAGTACCAGAAAAGTACATCACAGTCATTGTCACCCCTGATAGCAGCAGTCTGAAGAGGGAAAAGATGGTCCCAGAGCATCGCCTGCACACTGAAAAGCAGTGCGGCTTCAGAAAGCAGCTGCACCATCTTTTACTGATGTAATGCTCCTAGGGCAGCCGAAAGTTTAGGTCTGCCCCTGGGCCAGCACATTATCAATAACAGGGCACACTCTCCCTGTTTGTGGCGTCTTGGCACAAACAGGAACATGGTCCCCTCTTGAATATGGCCTTTAAAATACACAATAATCACTTCATTACTTTTATTATTTTTTTATTAGTTTCTGTTCACGTGCCCTGATAAAATGATAAGTCAAAGTCACAAACATGTTTTGACAAGTGGTAGTCTAATTTAATTGAAATGGCAATTAATAGTGGTAGGAAGAACTATAAAGAAATTAAGAAATGGGACATTATTTAAATAAAAAGGAACATTATATACTTTTACGTGCCTCAAATTGTTATTTTCTATTAAGGTTTCAGTGTGGTATCTATTAAAATTGATAGAAGCAATGTATGGGGTTGCCTGTTGCTTACCCACTTTAGGATTTGGATGCAGACAGATGAAAATGAAATTTTATGGCAAGACCGGAGGCTCCTATTATGCTATTCTTTTTTTGTTTTATTCAATAGCAGCAATCAAGACAAAAAACTACAAATCCCAGTAGGCAAACGAAACGTGGCCAATGGGAGAAAACGAGTAGTCCATGTATATGCACCAATCACAGTCCAGTACACCCCTAAATACTCATCTTGAGTGTGAACAGCCCTCTTTTCTTGCTGCTTGCAGTCAAGAAGTATTGAAAATCGTGTATTTCACTATTTTACATATTTGCTTAGTTTATTGTTAAAGTTTTGGTGCGCTGCCTTCTATCGCGCTTTGTCCAGCTTACTTTACACAGCTCGGCTTGTAGCTGCACATCCAAAGAGGTGTCTTCTCTAACGCGCTCTATCTCTCGAATGTTCTGTGTTTCTCTCACCCCGTCACCATTTTCCAGTGCACGGTTGAAGAAACGTCGGAACGGTGACTTCGCAGCTTGCTTTTGTTGTTTTTGCCATTTTCTGCTTACTGCTTGGGTTTTTATTTCCCTCATTCCAGGCTGTCTTGTTTCTTCTGTGTTCTCCTTCCCGGACCTCCCTTTTTCTCCGACCATAGGCGGAGCCGAGTTGGTTTTTACTCCGGCTGAGCAAACTGTTAACCCCTTCATAGCTACTGCCTTTCTCCACAAATTACTTTCTGTTATCAAGGAAGTTGATAGTTCCCTTTTTGACTGATGATGAAATTTCGGATGTTGTTTCAGATGTAGACAAATGATGATGGGGATACTGTTTTTTCTCCTCCTCCTAAAAAAGCAAGGCTTTTGGCGCAAGAGGCTTCTAAACCTCTATTAATTACCGACTCTGAAGGGGGTTCCTATGTTTGACCCAAATGACATACACCATCCGCACTCCACGGAATGGTTTCCGGCATATCATGTTGGGGATTATGTCGCTTCTAGGCTGTGCACTCCCCTGGATAAACAATCTAGAGCTAAACTCCGCTCTGAGTGTCGTCGCCCGTCTCTGTACTCCTCTACTCCAGCCATTGATCCTTCTCTGCTGACATTTTTTACCAAGTTTGGTAAGGATCCCCGCAAGGCCAGGAACCACTCTGCACTCCGAGCAGCTCCACCAGACTGCCCTTGTGTTCCTGACCCCGCACTCTCTGCTGCCGCAAGTTCGAGGTGCTCCACCACCCGCAGGCACCCGCCTGCGCATCATCCCTGGTGTCTAGTGGTTGACGTAAGTATCGTGTGTTTGTCTTGTTATCTTATGTGTTTGTCTTGTTAACTGTATCTGTGCTTTTGTGCCATCTTTCTGCTTATTGCCTTTTTGCATGTTTACTTTTATTGTCTTTGCCTGTTTCTGCCCGTTTCTGCCTTGTTCTGATCCGTCCCGGTCTCCTCGTTCCCACAGCTGCGTTCCCTGCACCTCCACCCCCCTCACGACCCCATTCGCCACTGCCTCCCGCCTCCCAGCTGCTCCTCCCTCCCACCTCCCCTTCTTAATGGCGCCCGCTGCGCAAGCATGCCAGAGGCAAGCCGTCTGCACCCGTCCGTGCCTGTACTGCACCTAGCGCCTGTCCCCCTGCCCCTCGCACCTCCCACGTCACCAGACGCCACTACACTACTTTGGAACTCCTCACGCTCAACCCTGGTCGCCCAACCGCCTGCATCCTGGTCTCTCCTAGGTACACCTACAGACCCTTTTCTTGCCGCTCATGGCACTTCACCTACGTTCAAGCCACCAAGCACCACAACAACGCCATCCACCTCAACCACCTCAGCTGCATCCTCCTCAACACCCGCTCCGTCCACAAGCACGCCATCGAACTCTGGGACCTGCTCTTATCAACCTTCCCGGACATCGCCTTCTCACCGAAACCTGGATGAACCCCTCATCTGAACCAGACATCGCCATATCTATCCTTGAGGGCTACAAGATCACCCGAAGAGACCGTACAAACAAACCAGGAGGAGGAATCACCATTGTCCACAGAAGCTCCATCAGGATCGCAACCGACACCCACGACGCACTAGATGCCGCAGAACACCTGTCCTTCCAGATATACGTTAATGCCAACACCACCCTAAGAGGAACCCTCATCTACAGACCCCCGGACCCCCGCCCGCAATTCTGCAATGCCATCGCCGACACTATCAGCACCCACGCCCTCGCCTCCACAGACTACATGTTCCTCGACGACTTCCACCTGGAGAACACCGGCGACAGCAACTGCTCACCCCCCATGGACAACCTGGCCAACCTCGGCCTCAAGCAACTGGTCACCTCGCCCACCCACTCAGCCGGTCACACACTCGATGCCATCTTCTCCTCCAGCAGCCACGTCAACTTCACTCACACCACTGAACTCAATTGGACCAACAACTGTTGTGTTAATTTTTCCTTCCAGAAGCCCACCAGCCACCACCTACAGCATCAGATCCCTCACTGCAAGTGGAACAAGATTTCCAAGGACCAATTGATCTCCAACCTCGCTCAAGCCCTACCACCCAAAACCAACGACCCCAACACCGCCGCCCTCAACTTCAACCTCAAACAATGGCTTGACGACTGTGCCAACACCGTCGCCTCACTCAAGAAAACCACCAATAACCACGCCAACAAGAAAGCTCCCTGGTTCACATCAGACCTTCAGGCATCCAAACGCGAATGACGGAAAGCCGAGAAGATCTGGCGCCAAGAATAATCAGATAACAACCACACCGCCGTCAAATCAACCATGAGCAAACATCACCAGCTCATCCGAGCCACCAAATGATCTTTCTACAAAGATTGAGTTGACAACAACGCACACAAAAGCAAGGAACGCTTCAGCATCATCAAGGAACTCACTAACCCCAAGTCCTGCTCCGCCGACCCACCCCACTCACAAGACCACTGCAACTCCTTCTCCACCTTCTTTCACAGCAAGATCACCGACATCCTCAGAAGCTTCGCACCACCACCCCCCCACCACCACGGCCGAGGTCAACCCCAACGCACCCTGCCACACCAACGTCCTGAACGCCTGGACCCCCACCAACGATGATGAAACCACCAAGACCATGAGCACCATCCACTCCGGCTCCCCTGCTGACCCCTGCCCTCACCACATCTTCAATAAAGCCAGCCAAATCATCGCTCCCCAGCTCTGGACCATCATCAACATCTCCATCGAGACCGCCGTCTTCCCAGAGAGCTGGAAACAGGCCAAAGTCAACGTCCTGTTCAAAAAGCCCAAAGCCGACCCAGAAGACCTCAAAAACTACCGACCCATCTCCCTTCTCCCATTCCCCGTGAAGGTCATCGAGAAGATAGTCAACAACCAGCTATCCCGGTTTCTGGAGGACAACAGCCTACTCGACATCTCCCAGTCAGGATTCCGCAAGAACCACAGCACCGAGACCGCTCTTATCGCCTGCACCAACGACATCAGGAGCAGACTTGACAAAGGAGAAACCGTCGCCCTCATCCTCGTTGACCTTCCTGCAGCCTTCGACACTGTCTGCCACCACACCCTTCGCACACGCCTCTCCGATGCTGGAATATGCCACAGAGCACTGGACTGGCTCACCTCCTTCCTCTCTGGAAGAACCCAGAGAGTCTACCTTCCCCCGTTTTTTTCCAAGGCCACTAAGACCATCTGTGGAGTTCCCCAGGGATCCTCACTCAGCCCCACCCTCTTCAATGTCTACATGGCTCCGCTCACCAACATCGTCCGATCCCATCGCCTCAACATTGTCTCCTACACAGACGACACTCGATTCATCCTCTCTCTCACGAAGGACCCCGCAACTGCTAAGAACAACCGCCTCGCCGGACTGCACGCCATCGCCAAATGGATGAAAGAAAGCTGCCTCAAGCTAAACTCGGAGAAAACTGAGATCATCATCTTCGGCCCCAACAGATCAGCATGGGACAACTCCTGGTGGCCTGCCACCTTGGGGTCGGCTCCAAAGCCCACCACACACTCATGCAACCTCTACTTCATACTGGACTCTTCTCTCTCCATGACCCAGCAAGTCAACGCCATCTCATCCTCATGCTACAACACCCTTCGCATTGGTCCGCAAGACCTTCAGATGGAACGCCGTGGAAACCAGAAGAACGGTCACCACGCCCTCGTCAGCAGTAGACTGGACTACGGCAACACCCTCTACGTGGGAACAATGGCCAAGCTCCAGAAGAAACTCCAGCGCATCCAGAACGCCTCGGCATGACTCATCCTCAACCTCCCTCGCCACAAACACATCTCAGCCCAACTCAGAGATCTCCACTGGCTTCCCGTCAACAAAAGGATCGTCTTCAAGATCCTGATCCACGCTCACAAAGCTCTCCACGACGACGGACCGGCCTATCTCAACGAGCGCCTCAACTTCCACATCCCTACACGCCAGCTCCGCTTGGCCAACCTCGCCCTTGCAACCGTCCCCCGCATTCACCGCACCACATCCGGCGGAAGATCCTTCTCCCACCTTGCCGCCAAAGCCTGGAACTCTCTCCTCATCAACCTACGTCTGACCCAGGACGTCCTGACCTTCAGGAAGCACCTCAAGACTTGGCTCTTTGAGCAGTAGCACCCCCCCACAGTGCCTTGAGACCCTGCCGGGTGAGTAGCGTGCTTAACAAATCACTGATTGATTGATTGATTGAAGGGGGTTGGTAAGGCATGGTCCACAAGACAGGACAATTCTTGGACGTCGTGGATCCGTTGACTCACATTTTTTATTTAGCATCAGCTCAACTGGGCAATTCGTCTTTTAACCCTGTTGATTTGTCCTTATGGGTTCAAAGATCCTTGTGTCTTTTGGGGAATGCCAACGCTGCAATCACTCATTAATGCAGAAAAGGTCTCCTCCTAAAGCTTGACCCCAAACTTGTCAACCTGGCTGTTTTAAATCCAGGCATCAAAGTGGAAGGTCTTCTTTTTGGGGATTCCTTTATGAAGGAGCTAAGCAAGTATGTGGCAACTTTTGCTTCGTTGGATAAGGCCCAGCAATCCCTTAAGAAGATGTTCACCAACCGGGTTTTAGCCAGGGGACCACAGCAGCAGGAACCACTTTGCCAGCCACTCTTACAACAACCAGGGTTCCTGTGGTGCCTTCAATTCCTCGTACCAAGAATACAGACCTCATTTCTACCCGCAGAGAGGTCGCGGTTTCCGGAACAAAGGCAACAGAGGCTCCAGGTTCTCATCCCAAACCAGTAAGTCCCTCTTCTGGCCTCCATATTGTAGGAAGTCGTCTTTTGTTGTTTCTTCAAAAATGGCAGTCGATTACCGCAGATTCATGGGTATTAAACACTGTACAGGGTTATTCTATCGAGCTTTACTCAAAACCTGTTCAACTGGTGTCTCCTCACCCTCCCACGTTCTCAGTAGAAATAACAAACCTAATTTCAATAGAATTCCAATCCCTTCTGCAGAAGCACGCAATTATCCCTTGTCAGTTAAACCCTACAGGTTTTATCAGTTTCTTTTTCCTTGTTCAAAAGAAGAACAAGAAGATGGGTCCAGTCATCAACTTAAAACACTTCAACCGTTTTGTTGTCTATCGTCATTTCAAAATGGAGACTATTTTGCATCTCAGAGATTCTCTTTTACAGAACAATTGGATGGTTCGTTTGGACCTCCAGGATGCATACCTTACCGTTCCCAGGCATCCAGAGTCAAGGAAATTCTTACAATTCGAATGGTTACACCAGACTTATCATTTTTCCTCTCTTCCTTTCGGACTTTCTTCAGCGCTTTGGTGTTTCACAAAACTCATGACACCAGTGATGTCCCTTCTCAGAGCACAAGGAGTCAGGTTAATTATTTATCTGGACAATTTCCTTATCATGAATCAAAGTGTTTCTTCTCTTCAATCTCATCTCCAGTTAGCTCGTTCCCTTCTATCGAATCTCAGTGTTCTCATAAACATCGAAAAGTCTTCTCTGGTTCTGGTTCAACGACTAGAATTCTTAGGGTTTCTCAAGGACTCTGTCTCAGCTACCTGCATCTTCCTTCCGCAAAAGTAAAATCCATGAAGTCCGAAATTCTTCAAACCTTACGCAAATCTCTTATATCCATAAGAACCCTAGCAAGGATAGTAGGTCTTCTTTCTTCTTCAATTCAGTCCATCTTTCCAGGTCCGCTCCATTACAGAGCTCTTCAAAGACTCTAAGTACGTCATCTACAAATGGGTCTCTCTTTTGCAGACAACGTTGTTTTAGATCAGGAATCTCACGCAGAACTGCAATGGCGGATAGACCATTTAGACGCCTGGAATGGCAGGACTATCTTTGCATCAGCCCCAGATCTAGTATTAGAATCCGATGCAAACCGTTCCGGCTGGGGATCCCGGTGTGGGCCAATGTCGACTGTGGGCACATGGGCCCTGATTTATACTTTTTGGTGCAAAACTGCACCAACTCAGTTTTGCACCAAAAAGTTTAGCACCGGCTTGCTCCATTTCTGTGCACCAGCCAGGCACCATATTTATGGAATGGTGCAATCCGGTGCAAAGTGTAGGCTAGCGGCAAAAAAAATGATTTAGTCAGGTGGGGCTGGCAGTATGGAAGAAGGGGTTTTTGCACCAAAAAATGACATTAAGCAGGTTAGAGTAAAAAAAAGGGACTCTAACATGCCTAGACTCATTTTCTGATGCAAAACCATCCATAACACATGACTCCAGTCTTAGAAAAGACAGGAGTCATGCCAACCACCCTAATGGCCAGCACAAGGGACCAGGGTCCCCTGGGCATGGCCATTGCATTCAGTGCCATGTGGCACTTTAAAAAATAAAATAAAATACTTACCTGCACTTACCTGGGATGGGGTCCCCATCCTTTGCTGTCCCTCTGGTGTGGGTGGGGCTGTTCCTGGGGAGGGCACCTGTGGGCTTATTCCATGGTGTTCCAACATGGAAATAGGCCCACAGGTCCCCTAATGCCTGGCCTGACCCAGGCTTTAAAAAATGGGGCAAAGCAAGGTTTGCACCATTTTTTGACCCCTCCTCCCTTCCATGCACCATTTTTGCACAACAGTATAAATATGGCGTTAAGGCCATAGAGTCATGTTTTGCACAGGAACGCCTACCTTGCATCTCATTAAGGCAAGGTAGGTTTCCACTTCCAAAAAATGACTTTAACTCTCTAAATTTGGTGCTAGACGGGTGTAGCACCAAAGTATACATTTGGAGTTAGTTTTGCACTGAATTAGAGTAAAAAAATTACGCTTATTCAGTGCAAACAGAGTATAAATATGCCCCATAGTCTCTAGAGGAGTCAAAGTTGCACATCAACTGTTTAGAGATGCTTGTCGGCTCATTTGCAATAAAAAGTCTAGCAAGAGACAGGATTTGTTGCTCAGTACGTCTCAGGATGGACAACATTTCAACGGTCTGTTATATCAACCATTTGGGAGGCACAAAATCCAAACCTTTTGCGGAACTAGCAAAAGGGTTTGGGAATTTTGCCTCTGAAACAGGATTTCAGTTCAGGCAGAGTATCTTCCGGGCAATCTAAATACGGTGGCGGATTGGCATTCCGGATACCTCCAAAATTCAAGCGATTGGAGACTTTGGGGGTCATTCCAATCCGCCACCAAGCGGGAACCGCCAGAAGACCGTACCGCGGTCAAAAGACCGCGGCGGCCATTCTGAGTTTCCTGCTGGGCTGGCGGGTGACTGCCAGAAGGCCGCCCGCCCAGCGGGAAACCCCCTTCCACGGGGATGCCGGCTCCGAATGGAGCCGGCAGAGTGGAAATGGTGCGACGGGTGCAGTTGCTATGCAGACACTGAAAATCTTTGTGGGGCCCTGTTAGGGGGCCCCTGCAGTGCCCATGCCATTGGCATGGGCACTGCAGGGGCCCCCAGGGGCCCCACGACACCCATTCCCACCAGCCAGGTTCTGGCGGTCGATACCGCCAGAACCAGGCTGGCGGGAAGGGGGTCGGAATCCCCATGGCGGCGCTGCCTGCAGCGCCGCCATGGAGGATTCCTCAGGCCAGGGGTAAAATGGCGGGAAACCGCCGGTTGCCCTTTTCTAACCGTGGCGGAATGGCCAAGGAAGCACCGCCAGCCTGTTGGCGGTGCTTCCGTCATTTTAGCCCTGGCGGTCGCCGACCGCCAGGGTTAGAATGACCCCCTTTATCCCATGATTTTCAAGGCTATTTCTCACAAATGGGGCCCTTCCCATATAGATCTATTTGCGTCTCGACTCAATGCTCAACTACCCCATATCTTCAGTTGGCGTCCAAATCCCTTAGCTCTAGCATTCAATGCTTTCTCTCAGAATTGGTCAACCTCTCTCAATTACGCTTTCCCTCTGTTTCTCCGTTTATCATGATAAGCAGATTTTTAGCCCAGGTCAGACGTCAACAGTCAGTGGTGGTTCTCATAGCCCCCCATGATGACAATCCCAAGCGTGGTTTCCTTCCCTTCTGAAGTTAGCAACATACTTCCCTTATCTGCTTCCGTCCTTTCCACACCTCCTCTCCAATCCCCTCAGTCTTCCCCACAACTTTATTCTAGAGAATCTTCTCACCCTCTCAGCATGGAAATTTTCGGGGATTCCCAACCAACCACTTCTATTTTGGCAGAGGCTTCAGTCTTCATCGAACACTCCTGGGTTACAGGTACAAAGAAAGCCTACAGAGCATGGTCATTATGGCATAGCTGGTGTATGGGAAAACTTATCAATCCCCTTTCAGCAGATGTAACTTTTATCGTTAATTTCCTTGCGGCTGAAGCTAGCAAACGTAAGTTTTATCGTACTATCAATTTGTACAGGTAGGTTATTTCTCCTTCTCATCCTTACATCAATGGAAAAACAATTGGCGAACATCCTCTGGTCTGTCGTTTGTTGAAGGGAGTAAAGTTTTCCAATCCTTCTATACCAAAGTACAGTTCCTTGTGGGATGTTAATGTTGTTTTTTATCTCTTTTTGTCTTGGCCAGATAATATTATGCTCTCTTTGAAAAAGTTATCTGCTAAACTTGCTATGTTACTATGCCTTGTTTCTCTTAAATGCCTTTCAGAAGTTAGAGCCCTGGATATTACTGCTCGCCACTTTACTCCTTCAGGTGTCTTATTTAATGTTCATAGATGTACTAAAACTCATTTGACAACAGTTTTTTATCCTTATTTTCCTGACCAGCCTAAACTCTGTGTAGGTCAATGCTTAAAAATATATGAACAAAAGGCAGCCGATTTGAGATATTCCTCAGCATCCAAACTCCTGATTTCTTTCAGGAAACCTTCTTAGCCTGTTTCCTCCCCAACACTTGCTTGTTGGGTTAAGTGGGTTATGTCCCTGGCGGGTGCTGACATCTCCATTTTTGGGGCCCATTCTGCCAGAGGTGCTATGGCCTCTAAGGCATTTTGAGCTGGCTCTCGTTTGGAGGACATTCTCAAATCGGCTGACTGGTCCAATAACAATGGGGGTCATTATGACCCTGGCGGTCGGTGGTAAAGCGGCGGTAAGACCGCAAACAGGCCGGCGGAAAATAAAATGGAATTGACCGCTGCGGTCATCTGCCACTTCACCATTCCGACCGCCATGACAGTGAAGACCGCTGGGCTGGAGATTGCGGTCTCCAGCCCGGCGGTCATCACTAGACCGCCGACGGTATCAGGATCCTGCACACCGCCATGGATCTCGGGTGGTTGGGAACCACCATGAGAACCATGGCGGTAGACACTATCAGTGCCAGGGAATTCCTTCCCTGGCACTGATAGGGGTCTCCCCCACTCCCGCTCCCCCCACAAATCCTCCCCCAACACCCCCACCCCCCTGCTACCCCCCAAAGGTGGCACAACCCCCTCCCCACCCGACCCCGAACATGCACATATACACACCCCCTACACGCACCCCCCCAACATGCACATATACACACCCCTACACGCACACATACACACCGACAACACATACCAGCACACATACAAACAGACAAGCACACCTTCTGACCCGCACACATTTCCCATACACACAGCACCCCGCGCACGCATACACTCACTCACTCACTCACCCCTCTACACTCTCACACGGACACCACCATGCACGCACACAAACACAACGCCCCCCACCCCCTTCCCTATTGGACGATCAACTTACCTTGTTCGTTGTACCTCCGGGAGGGGACGGGATCCATGGGGGCAGCTCCGCCACCAGAACACCATCACTAGAACACCGCCACACTGAATCATGGGACGTGATTCAGTGGACGGTGTTCTGTTGACGTGGCGGTGGAGGTTGAGCAATCTCCACTTTCCCGCCGTCCGCCAGTATGGCTGCTGGCGGCTTTCCGTACGAAAAAGGACGGCGGCCTGCCAGCGGTCATAATACGGGGCACGGAAGACCGCCACCACTGGCGGTCTTCAGCACGGCGGTACCTCTGTGGTCTTGCGAAAAGACCGCCGAGGTCGTAATGACCCCCAATGTGTTTAAAGTATTTTATTGTAAGCCAGTTCAACATGCCTCGTTAACTGTGATTACTTCGCTTCAAAAGAGCCTCCAGTCTTGCCATAAAATGTAGATTTTCCGAGTAATCTATGAAGGAAATTCTTAATTTTATTAAAGACACGGAGGTGAGTGTTATCCCGCCTCAACATATTTTGATATTTTGTTTTTTCCCTCTCTCTCAGCATCATCTACTCCTTCGTAAACATCCTCCTGATCATCTCCTTCCGCTTAGCCAACGTTGGACTCTTCCTGCACCTCTGGATCCTCAACATTACCTTCTGCATCCGGACGTCCTCCAGTTCCAAGTCTCCGTTGCTGAACTTTGTTCATGACCTTTTGGCTATAGTTATGGCAATTTGCATTATTTGTTCCATTTTACCTTTGTTTTTTTACTTTACTTTCTAACCCTTGCACAAGAAAAGAGGGCTGTTCACAGTCAAGATGAGTATTTAGGGGTGTACTGGACTGTGATTGGTGCATACACATGGACTACTCGTTTTCTCCCATTGGCCACATTTCATTTGCCTACTGGTATTTGTAGTTTTTTTGTCTTGACTGCTGCTATTGAATAAAACAAGAAAAAAATAGCATTGTACTCCCCTTCGTGTCTTTAATAAAATTAAGAATTTCCTTCATACATTTTTCGGGAAATCGACATTATCACCTAAAACATAATATCAAAAGGTGACTGAATACCTAAACGTTGGAATGTAAATGCAGAGAGTTGTCTTTCGTACCACTAACTCAAGACTCGTAAGCAAACATATTATAGGAGCAAATAATGGATGTTGATTAACCAAAAATTCAGGGATAGCTAAATTGATTCCACACACTGTCTGCCCTGACATCGCAGGAAGTACCATTATGCACCTTACACCATATTGCACACCTTACACCATATCGCGCACCTTGCAGAAGCCTCGTGATCTTTCACCCTGATAAAATCATTTTAAGTGACAACACAGAAGCTAAAAGACAACGAACTGTCTGCAGCAAAAGTGGGTTATTTGCTGCCCTGCACCTGATGAGTGGGGCAATTGGACTAATGGCACTGGGGACCGATATTCTTGCTTTTCTTCTGACAGATCTTTTTAGAAGTATGGAGGGATAAAGGGGAGTTAAAATCAATACTTCAAATCAATTAACAATGTAACCTATTTGGTCACACAATAAATCCCGGATAAGAGGAGTAAAATTTAAAAGTTTATTACAAATTAAATGCCAAACTTTATATAAATGTTTCTCAAAAACATGCTATATAAATACAGAATCACCAAAGGTGATTTAAAGTATTGAATGCAATTAAGTTGTATAAGCATAAGACATTCAAGATTTTCAGTTGCAGCAACACAAAAGATGAGAAACAAGATCTGATGATGAGTATATAAATTGCGATCCTCTTGGCTAATCATTGGAGAAGCTAGATTAACTTAAGTACCCTAAACTAAGCAAAAGGAAATCCTAACTATCTCTCTGGAAATATAGGAAAGTGACAGTTTGCAGGAACCTCAGTGGAAGTTTTCATAGAGAGGTGTTGCGTAGCATAAAGCCACACAAAGGGATAAAGAGTAGAGATGTCAACACCTCGCGAAGTCTCAAGGGGAATCTGCTCTTGTCTGAGTTTAAAAAGAATCTGCTTTCATCAAACTAGGTGAATACCAATTAAACCTAACCTACAGAACCTTTGACCAAGCCGCATCATCAACACCAGTAGTTGTTCATCTTCCTTGCACAGTTGAAATTGGCAAATTCCGTTAAGTTCTCATCCCACAAATCGAGCATCAGGACGATCTTGAGTGCCTCTTGGAGCCTGGTACACAAACAGGAGTCTTTTCTTCTCAGCTCATTAGCATACCTTTGTCCTTGCAAAATATCCTCCCGTGCCCCACTATCTCAGATACACAATATGACCTTCATTAACTTTAGACTCAGATGGATGCACTCCACATTGAAGGTTAAACATATTAAATCAACAATTCAGGCCTTTGGTTATGCCAACCTAATATGGCATTTAAATGCACATTTGAAATACATGATTAGATGCACATCTTCCAATTATAAATGGAAAACAAACATTTTAAATGAAACATGATTATATGCAGTTTAGCCATGATATCACAGTCAGAGTACCTGAATATAAATGTGCATAAGTATTACAGTCTAGTATGTTAAAATCAACATTAGAACACACACACACACACATATATATATATATATATATATATATATATATATATATACATAGATTACTAATCTTATGCTGTGAATGCATGTTCAATAATATGATTTAGATGCCCCACTTAATATTAGTAACGTTAAGACACACAATCTATTTATTGTTGATTATATTATTATGTCACTCCTGTGACACATGATCAAAGCCATGAGCCAAAATTACGAGTTCCCAGGACAGACCACTAAACTACAGGAATGAAAACCTGCAAAAAATGGAACTGTTGGCCACCCTAGTGGTACTGGCCCGAAAGCATGCTAGGAAAATGGGCCTCTGATTGATGGTTAGTACACAATAAATTACCCATCCGCAGACATGAAAGAATATAGAATAAAAAACAGAACTCCAGATGATCTCATGATACTAATGTTGCCCCACGCAAAACGCAGATATTTCATCACATCAGCAAAAGCAAAGCAATATACCAACACCATCAATGAAGTAACCAACAGAAGAAAATCAAGTACTGCATCAACCCCCTATGAAACATACCCATTTGTCACTCTGCAGAAAAGTGCAATTCCATCAATGTATTCTGTGAAAAAACCCAGAATACCCATCAGAAAATCAACAACACCAAGCCTGTTTCATCTCCAATGCCAAATTGTTCCCATAGAATCCACAACTGTGTTTCTTCATAGCCCTGTCTCGTGCAGATCACATCAACATATTAAAATCCCTCAAAGTCACTTCTCCTGAGATGATGTCTTACCCTTGTGTTTCTTCAAATATCTCTGTAGGATGCTCTCTTACCCCTACTTAACATTTTTAAGGCCTCCCTCAACTGAGCCTTCTACCCAGAAACTCTTGAGGCAGGCTGGATCTTCCTACTTCTAACGAAGCCTACAGGACACCCTGATGACCTCACCAACTTTCACCTCCTTCACTCATCTACCATTCATCAGCAAGTTTAATGACAAATTAGTCTATATTTAGCTCTATGTTAGACTTGGCATGGTCTCCCCTAACTTTTTTCCTCTACTTTCCAGGTTGTTTCTGTGTGCTGGACTCTGTTTTTGCTGTTTTGTTTGTTCGGACACTTTACCACTCCTGACCAGTGCTAAAGTGTGAGTGTTCCCTGTATAAATTATATGTGCACATAGGCTTATCCATGATTGGCATATTTGATTTACTGGTAAGTCCCTAGTAACGTGCACTAGAGATGTCCACGGCTTGTACATCAACTGTTACTAGTGGGCCTACAGCACTGGTTGTGCCACCCACATTAGTAGCCCTGTAAACATGGCTCAGCCCATCCACTGCAGTGTCTGTGAGTGCAGTTTTAAACTGGCAATTCCACTTGGCAAGTGTACCCACTTGCAGGCCTAAACCTTCCCTTTTTATACATGTAAGGCACCCCTAAGGTAGACCCTGGGTAGCCCCGTAGGCAAGGTGCAGTGTATGTTAAAGGTGGGACATGTACTTATGTGTTTTATATGTCCTGATAGTGAAATACTGCCAAATTTGTTTTTCACTGTTGCAAGACCTATCTCTCTCATAGGTTAACATGGGGGATGCCATCAAATATGATTAAAGCATAGGTTCCCTCTAGGAGCAGTTAGACATGCAGAGTTTGGAGTCTCTGAACTCACAATTTAAAAATACATATTTTAGTAAAGTTGGTTTTGAGATTGTGTGTTTGAAAATGAGACTTTTACAAAATAGGCATTTTCTTGCTTAAACCATTCTGTGACTGTCTGTTTGTGGATTCCCTGTCTGGGTTAGTTTGACAGTTGGGCTGTTTGCACCTATCTCTAGACAGTGAAACAAAGGGAGCTGGGGTGTAGTCTGCATCTCCTGTGCTAGGAGGGAGGGGAGGAGTGGTCACTCACACTTGAAAGGGCTGTGCCTGCCCTCACACAATGCAGTCTCCAACCCCCTGGTGTGTGTCTGGGGCCTGGCTTGGACAAGGCAGAATCTCACATACAAGAGAGACTTTCCTTTGAAGTAGGCCTACTTCAAAGGCAAAATGGGGTATAAGAAGAGCACCCAAACCCCTGAAAATTAGATTACTGGAACCAAGAGAAATGTCTGCCAAGGAGTAGAGCTGGAGAAGCTGGAGGAGGAGTACTGCCCCTTTGTCTGTGACTGTGCTTTGCTGGGTTGGCTTGCAGTAGCTGCTTCTACCTAAGAGAGGACAAAGACTGACTTTTGTGTGACTTTCCACAGGTGAAGAATCTCCAAGGGCTTGAAACTGAGCTTGCCTCCTGTTGCTGAAGTCTCAGGTACAGCAAAGACTTCTCTCTGCCAGCACTTGGGCTTTCTGCTGAGAGTCCTGCCTGCCAAGTGATGCCCTAACCTGTCTCTGGGCCCTTGAAAGGTGCAGCTGGTGGAAAAGGACAGAAATCCACGCAACGACTGCTGTGTGGGGAAACTTTTGACACACCACCCACTTTGCGGTTGAAAAACGATACGCTGCCCGCTTTGTGGCAAAAAAACAACACCCCACCTGCATTGCAGCTGGGAGATTGACGCAGTGTGGCTGAAGATATTACGGTCAACACCCGCAGCGGCTGCTGTTAATGATGCAAGCCCCCACGCAACAAGGTTTCTTGACTCCGTGCGACCGGATTGTGACACAACATCGCTGGGGCCCTGAAATCAATGCAAAGCCTGCCCCGACCCAAGGTGCCCATCCGAATCGACACATCACTCTCTTGCAGGAGGGAAGAAAAAATGCACGCCGACCAGACCGGAGGAGGAATGACGCACGGTCTCGATTGCGAGTGAGACGTCGACGCATTGCTGGCCTTTTCCAACTCACACTCCACCATGTGGCTTTATTTTGATGCTACCCAGGTACTTTTGTATGCCAACAACGTTCTCACTGTTTTCTAAAGGATTTAAGACTCTTTTGCTTTTTAAATGTATATCTTGACTTGTGTATGTTGGATGTTTGTCATTTTGGTCTTGTTTTGTTTAGATAAATATTATCCTTTGTTCTAACCCTGTGTTGTGTCATTTTGTAGTATTTCGACTGAGTTACTGTGTGTGTTGGTACACATACTTTACACCTTGCTTCTGAAGTTAAGCCTGCCTGCTCATTCCAAGCTACCAAGGGGATGAGCGGGGTTAACTGAGGGTGATTCTCCTTTACCATGACTAGAGTGAGGGTTCTTGCTTGAACAGGGGGTAACCTGACTGCCAACCAAAGACCCCATTTCTAACACTCTAAAATCACATTAATGCTAAGCATTAATGCTAACCATCTCCTGCACAACTATTAGCCTGGCTTCAGATCACGATGCAGCATGGAGGCCTGCTACCTTACTCGTCACATGAAATGCCCTCTTGACTACAGATGAAGAAGACCCTTGAGTATAATAACAAAATAATGACACAGCCTGAGACCGCAAGGCATCTTGCAGCATAAAGTTGCGTCATTGGGAAAGTGCAAAGATGCGTCATATCTACAGCAATACGACGCATCCTTGTACTTTCCTCATTGCTGGCCCACAATTGGCACCCTAGCGCCGGTGCAGGCTCCCTTGCACCGTGCTTGCATTGCACGGATGATTGTTTATGTGCAGGAAAGGGCACTCTGATGGCACTAGGGGCTTGTAAATATGCCCTGTCTCCTCATCTTGCTGGACTTCTCTGCTGCCTTCAGTTGTTACCATCCCATCCTCATCCACACCATGGAGTCTTGAGTTCACCACAATGTCCACCAGGGTCTCCTCCTACCATTACAACTGATTCAAGTTTCATCACAATGGGACATCCAGGTCTCAAAAGATCCTTATTTATTAAGCACGCCCCCAGGGTTCCATTTTGTCATCCGTTATCCTCAACCTCTACATGGATTTGCTTGGTGCTCTACTCATAGATAACAGTACACCTAAAGGGGTAAGTCTGTATAACCCTCAAGAGCCTAGGCTATATTACAACAGTATATTGGAAAATAAGTTATAGCAGGATAGATTCATCAACATGGTCGCACAATAACTCATTGTTATTAGTGAAAAAAGAAATTTTAGACTAATTGCTTGAACAATTATTTGTTATCGACTCAATTTTAATAGAAGAGGTGCATATGTAGTATATGTGCAAAAATATGCTCTTTACAAAACAATACATATGAATATATATCAGGCACAATCCTTTCTGAATGTACAATTTTATGAGATAGATGTTGCATCTGGTAGTTGGGAAAATGAGTAGCGTCTCCAGGTAGAAAGCCTAGGATAAGAGAAACAAGACTGAGTTCCCGCTCTTAGAGGTGATGATTCAAAATGTCCCTGTAAGGTTTGAGCAAAGATCTATCAAGGAAAAGTTTCTTCACTTTGATTTCAAGATCTTGTGAGGCTAACTCTTGGAGAAGAGGGTCAATGTGGTTCGGCCTTGTGATTCTAGGCCTTATCAGGGCTATAGGCAAGGGCATGTACCATTGCTTCAAGAAAAAGATAAAAGAGAGACACCAATCAAGGGGGCATATCAACCCATATTTACAAAGAGAAAAGTCTATGTGTTATCTATAAAAGTGAATTAGTGAAGCACACATGCATGGTAATTTGTCATATAGTGGCAGTATAGTGATGAGTAGATGAAACAGTATTCCATGCAAAGAGTTGAAATGGTTAAAAATTAAGGGCTGCAGTATACTAGACATAATTAAATTGTGTCTCCGCATGAGAGATCTGGCAGGCACCAAGTGAGAGCCCCTAAGTGGCAGAGTACAAAAAACAGTGAGCGTGATTAGACATAAGCAATAGTGAGCATCTCGAGGCCAGATTGATGCACTGTGGAAAAATGAACCAGACACTTCTACAGGGGCTGCAAATGACATTAACCAGCAACAAGAAGCCATTGTGCACAAATGAAATTGCAAGTGAAAAGTCCCTGGCTGGAAGAAAACAGGCAACAAACCATCAATAAAAATTGCACTGAAGGGAAAACAGCAATGTTGCATCACCCCACCTGCCGCTGAGAACTTATTGGGAATGTTGATGATCCTGTGTGTAAACTTTACCACTGAAAGCAGCTTGGTTCACCTACGTGATTCGCGAGGGTGCCTGCCAGACTAGTCAGCATTGGTGCACTGGTAGTAGAGATGTCCTGGTTAACATATAATACACTAACATGTCCATGTATGAAAAACATGTTTAAGCAAGTAGTCTAAATGTTCTTTTTTACTGATAACAATTAATTTATTGTGTGACTATGTTGATGAATCTATCCTGCTAGAGTTTCTGTTTCCAATATACTGTTGTAATACATCCTATGGTCTAGAGCGTTATACAGGCTTACCCCTCATAATATTCAATAAGACCCGGTACGGTGTAGGGTTTCTCTCTTCTGGTTCAAACAAAACGTCTTATTTTCAGTAAGAAGCATTTCCCTTTATAGGACATCTTTCTACATTGTACTTCAGCACCAAGTACATAGAGGCACACACTTTTACCAACCTACACCAATGACATATTAGAATCATATACAGTCAGCTACACAGAAGAACAAATATCGAGATGACTAGACAACTCCTCTCTTTTAAGTGATAGCAATGTGTCGGTCACAGATAATACTGAAAAACTCAAAAGATTAAAAAAGAAACAAGTTAGGACCCACCTACCTGCTCAAGTCTAACTTGGACCCCTAAAAAACAGCACCATTCTGTGGGGCCTACAAGTTAAGAATGTGCCAGTCATTTTTACAAACGAAAATACTGTAACTACCTTACACAGTTAATTGGAGTAGGAACCAAATGCTCCATAGATTGGCAAGCCCAGTTTATCGAAACTGCACTCAAGAGAAGCAAGCAAGAGCTCAAAGCGTTTGAAGAACGGGAAAATGAGATCCTAAGTGCCATAACAATAAGTGACACAAAAGAAACTCCTAGATGAAGTGAACAAACAAATTGGTAATTTCAAGGTTTTCACCATTAAACTAAACTACCAAAGTAGCTACAGACATAAAAAGTACAACATCGGGGTTGCCTGCCTCTATCTTAAGGAAGATATATTTAAAAAACAAAACCTTTAACAATACAAACACCCCGAACTATGGAAGATCTTGAGGGTGCCTCATCACTTTTTCAGAAACCTTTACAAATTCAAATTCCGAGTCACAACATGGGACCTTTAGCTCCAATCAACCACCCCCTTGACATCAAGCACCGGGTCCTTTTTTAGTCAGAGGGAGAGACACCAGAGGCAGATTCAAAGGCAGGGGCAGTGGAAGAGCCCAACACCCCGGGGAATTACAAACACATAGAAAAACCTACAGATGGTAGACCAAATCAATACTCCTGTCAATATTCTTTCATCTTATACCATTACAGAATCTAAAAAGCCCTGCCAGTTATTGAACATGCACTAAACAACAGACCCCAGTCGACCATAATCCCTACAAAATTCTTAATAGCTCTCGCTACCACATGCTTGAAGAAAAATGTATTTTCCTTTAAGAATGACCTATATATCAAAGTGAAAGGAGCAGTATTCGTCTGTTTATTTGCCCTACAGACAACCAATATCTTTTTGGCTTACTTTGAAGAGAAATGGATCTTTAGTGCTGATAACATATATGCTGCCAATACTACAACCTGGAACCAATATATAGATGCTGTCTTCTTGATGTAACAGGGACATGAAGACTGCCTCACACAGTTTCACAGCTGGTTGAATAATAGGTCAGCTGATCTAACTTTTACTAAGGCTAAAAGTAAGACAAGACTCATTTTTCTTGACTTATGGGTGTTGATTAAGGAAGATCAGATATATACCAAGTTGTGTATGAAACCCACTGATCGTAACACCCTTCTTCATTACACAAGTAGTCACCTGAAATCATTGAAAGATAATCTCCCATATGGACAATATCTACATATTTGCAGAACCTGTAGCCGGAAGAAAGATTACTTACATAATGCTGAAATTCTGAGCAGCAAAACTATCACACAGGCTACCCTAAAAAAATAGTCAATAACTCTCTGAAAAAGTCCTGGTTCACACCCAGAAAGATCTTGCTAGTACCCAAGACCAGAAATGATTAAACTCCTCTTGCATGTGTTCTGACTTACTCAAAATTCACCAACAAGATGAAAAAGGTAATCAAAAGAAAGTAGAACATTTTGCCATCATTCCAGGTCCCCAACCCTCTGATCTCGTTTAAGCGGGGCAAAAACCTACAACAGCACTTGGTTAAGCCCATACGCAAAACAGATTCAGACCCCCTGTAATTACAGGCCACTACAAGTGTGGATAATGCACGGCCTACAGTTTTACTTCTAACGTAAAATAAGTTACCATTTATGGAGTCAAAACCACACACAACATACATATTCCAACTGCAAAACTAAAAATGTTGTTTCTTGCCTATGGTGTCTATGCGACAGATTGCTACATAGGTTAAACTACCCAACCAGTCACAAACAGAATACTGCAACACAGAGCTAGGATTTGTTGCAAGACAATAGGTGCCACAGTCGTCGGACAGAGGTAGCACATCACTCCGAGAACAGTATTAAATAGTCTGTACTTTTGTGGCTAGTATTAATTTGAGAGGGGGGTCAACAGAATCTCTATTACTACAAACAGAGGCCAAATACTTAAAAAAGGTTTAGACCCCTGTGTGGAATACCTGTACCGTTGTTCCTTCTAAAGGTTTAGTGGCAGTGTATCAAAATTAAAGTAAATTAAAATATTACATTATGGATAACTTTGCAAGGAAATAGTCTTAGTAACTCTTGATCTGGCAGTTAGTGGTAGCCTGTAAATATTGGTAAAATCCTTGCTATTGTAGCTGTTCGTTGTAAAATGGCACATATGTGTGGACTGGAGGTGCGTAGTCATCTCCAAGTAGCCAATACATTAATATCCGAATCACCTGTCTGACGTAGTGCAATTCAGGAGTAGTGGAATTAGTAACAAGCACTGGCAAAGCCAATAGATGTCATTTTCGACTGATAAAGCAGACCTATTGGTTTTGCCATTGCATTTTGACAATGCTGCTGGACTCTCCAAAACATTTTGAACAAAACATATTTTTTTAAAAGAACGCAATGACTGTGATGGGAGGGCAGATGAGCAATGGAGGAACAGGTGCAAGAAGATGTCAATGGTGGGAGGGGAAACCTGGAGTGGGTGAGAGGATCAGTGGAGCAAAGGATGAGGATGAGGCAGGAAAGAGAAAAATAGGAAAAAAGAATCTAAAAAAGTCAGGCAGAGAGCGGTGGGTAAGCAACAAAGCAACAGGTTAGCTGGGGCATGGTGGGGAGGAGACAACAAGGAGCATGTGGTGAGGGCAAGTAGTGTGAGTGGAAGTAGCACACAAAGGCAAGCATAAGACAAATAAAATCGTAGTTGCCTGAAGGCAAGGAGACCTGTAGTTGTTAGAAATAGGGCCTCTAGTTGGCAGAGGTATACACTAGTCCAAATTGGGGCCACAGTCCTAGTCAGGGTAAGTCACACACAATCCAAATTATCCTGTGCCCACACTCTGGTAGCTTGGCACCGAGCAGGCAGGCTTAACTTAGAAGGCAATGTGTAAAGTATTTGTGCAATACATCATACAGTAACACAGTGAAAATACCACAAAAATACACCACACAGGTTTAGAAAAATATAAGATATTTATCTGGTTAAATGAAGGTCAAAACGATAAAGATTCAATAAGCACAAGTTGAGATATCACTTCTGCAAGATTAAAAAGAGTCTTAACTCAACAGTTGTCTCTTGTTTGCACAAAGTACCTAGTTTGCGTCAAAAATAACACGCACGGAGACCGCAGGGGAGGAGATGTGTGGAAAAATAGGGTGTGCTTCGGAATTTCTGGCACTGCACAGATGATGTGTCATTTCTTTCCACGCTGCAAGGGGCCCGGCGTCGATTTCCGGTGGGAAGCCTTAGTTCCTCACTGCAATGCGGGGATCTTTTTGATGCCCACAGATGAAGCGTGAAAATCCTGGGTGTGCGGGACGAAGTATGGAAGGCAATGTGTTGAATTTTCTGTCACATGGCAGGTGCTGCATCGATTCTTAACTCGGGAAGAAGAGCTGCGTCATTCCTGTTTGGCTGTGCGTCGATCCGGTAGGGCTGTGCGTTGAATTTCCGGCAGCAAGGTAGGCCCTGTGTCGATTCTGCACTTGGGAAGTCGGGCTGCGTCGTACCAGTTCAGCTGTTCAGCGATTTCTCAATCGCACCACAGCTGTGCGTCGTTTCCGGCAGGCTGTGCGTTGATTTTAGGCACACCTGGAGTTCCTTGAAGAGAAGAAGTCTTTTTGGCCCTGAGACTTAAAAAAACAGGAGGCAAGCTCAATCCCAGCCCTTGGAGAGCACTTCTCAGCAAAGTCAGAGAGCATCAGGGCAGCAGGGCAACAGGAAGGCAGCAGACCTTCAAAGCAAAGCAGTACAGATGAGTCCTTTGGGCAGCCAGGCAGTTCCTCTTGACAGGTTGCAGGTTCAGGTCCAGAAACATCTGATTTGGTGGGGTTGGGAACCCAGTTTATATACCCAAAAATGCCTTTGAAGTGGGGGAAATTTCAAAGAATGGTTTTGAAATGCACAAGGTCCCCTTTCAGTACAGGTCTGTCTGCCAGGGTCCCAGTAGGGAGTTTGGCAGTCCATTGTGTGAGGGCAGGCCACTAGCCTTTGAAATGTAAGTGTCAGGCCCTCCACCCTTCCAGCCCAGGTGACCCATTCAGTTTGCAGATGAATGCAGATGTGTCTGAGTGTCCTGCGTTTGTGGTTGTCTGGGTTGAATGCACAGGGGAACTGTCAACCAGCCCAGCCCGGATGTGGATTGGAGACAGGTGGTAAGGCACAGATGGATTTCAAGTGCAGAGTAATGCTCATTTTCTGACAGTGGCATTTCTAAAATAGTAATATAAAATCCTACCTTACAAATAAATAGGATTTCCTATTACCATTCTGGCCATACTAAATATGACCTGTTAACCCCTTTCTAATCAGAACCTACCACTCAACTGGTTTGTGAGGGCAGACCTAATGCTAGTCTGTGAAAGGAGCAGGCTTCACAGTAGTGGAAAACAAATGTAGGCGTTTTCCACTACCAGGACATATACAACACACCTGCCTTTTACTTACATAGCACCCTACCCAATGGGTTACCTAGTGCCTACCTTATGGGTGACTTATATGTAGAAAAGGGGGAGTTTAAAGTTTGGCAAGTACTTTTAAATGCCAAGTCAGAGTGGCAGTGAAACTGCACACACAGGCCTTGCAATGGCAGGCCTGAGACATGGTTAAGGGGCTACATATGTGGGTGGCACAACCAGTGCTGCAGACCCACTAGTAGGATTCAGTTTACAGGCCCTGGGCACATGTAGGGCACTTTACTTGGGACTTACAAGTAAATCAAATATGCCAATTGGGAATGAACCAATGTTACCATGTTTAAGGGAGAGAGCATATACACATTAGTAATGGTTAGCAGTGGTAAAGTGCGCAGAGTCCTAAAACCAGCAAGAACAGCATCAGAAAAGTGGAGGGAGGCAGGAAAAAAGTTGGCGGATGAGCACCCTAAGGTTGTTAGGTCTAACAGTATTCCAATCAGAACACAGTAAAGAAGAAATGTTCAAGAGGTGGGACAGTATTGGATCACAAAGAATATGTCTTGGGGTGTTAAATTACTGTCGTGAATTGCAGGAATGATACTAGAATATTTTTATCAAAACATAGTCTGACGTAAATATTGTGTCCAAAATATAGTTCACCCATATATTGGCCATTGGGGTTAATAATAGAAATTCTACAACCACTGGGATGGTATTTTTGTAAACAATACTTATGACACAATATTTATGTTGGAATATTTTCTGTAGATGATATTCAGACAAAGAGGTGGATTGCACATTTTGTCAATGTGCATTTGTATTTGTGTTTCCTTTCATGCCTCTTAATTTTTCCATTTTTCCCCTCACTCTTTAGTAGATATTCTCCATTTTACATCCCCTTCCCCTTGTCACTCCCACATGTACAACGAAAATGTATTACTGCATGTGCATAGTTCAAGGCACTCTTGGTGGAGAACTCTGCACACAGGTGATAAGACCTGCGTTAGCATAGATCTATGCCCTCCCTTTGAAAATTAAATTTATGAGAACTTTAAGTAGGACTACAGGATTACTACAACACATACTTGTAAATACATTTGTGAATTTCCCCTCGTAGAGTCCAGGCGTGCCAATCCCAGAGTATAAACATGTTTGAACAAGAATCAGAATTGCAACTTCTGTGATAATTATCACGCCCTCCCCGTTTACCGTGATAAATTCCAGCAGGTCCAACTTGCTGAAATCTCTCAGTTGAAAAGGCCCATAAAAAAGGCAATATGTTTGGAATTTAATGTGTTAAATACCGGTTCCGTATATTATGCCTCACTTACAAGTCAAAACGTCAGAATAGGAGGTATTCACCTATTCAGCCTAACGTGAATGAGGGCCATAGAAATCATCAATACCAAACTAGTGTAAAACAACCAATATGCTTGTAGAGTTAATATTGTGAAATATATTCAAGTAGGCTTGATTACTCTACTGCAGAACATAATGATATAAACTCAACGTATGTCATATTATTAACACATTTTCATTTTTGTTTGATTGACTGATGCACCTCTAACAGGGAATACCTAGAGTAAAAAAGACTTAATATTCATAACAAAATTCACTAAACCAACACCAAGCCAATGCAACACATTTACATTGATTACTAGAGATTCAGTGGACTATGAGAAGGCACCCTAGTTTCACTTAACTCATGCACATACCACAAGCAGGCAATACACATAACAATTTTTCAAATATCATATACTGAAATCGGCAATTATCCTTCAACTACAAACACCTAAACAATAATAATCATAACAACATAATAGCGGCCATACCTGTACACAAAATATAAACTTTACCCACAATACTGATTATCATGCTCCAAGAGAAAACAGACTCCACTCAATTATGAAATCATTGTGACCAAGGCATGGTTGTACCTGAATCTGAGAAAGCTGTAGGGCAATACTCATGGCAATGAGTTATTATGGGTACCAAAGCACACAAAATTGTGATTACCACAGTATTGTATAAACTGTAGACATGCGCAACTAAGCTAAACAGACAGTCAAGGTGTTGCTTCCGGCAGGGAGCCATGTGGAACAGCGGTTGGAAAACTAGTGTAACATAAAAACAACACAGAAATTCACTGAAAAAACATCTAAAACTGAACTATGATTCTAGCTTAGAAAAGCAAAATCTCTTATATTCTCCAGTTAAGGCACACACAATGAGCACCATAATTTACGTGCTCAATGGATTTGCATCAAACCAATAAAATAACAATTTCTCATTAAAGTTCTACTTTCATGCCATGCATGGTGTAAATTTGTTCAGCGATTTAGTCTGTAGATGCAAACAGAAATTCCCATGGGTGCTGAAATGGGAAAACACATCTTTTTTTTCTCCCCCTTTACTTTTTCCCTCTGCAGATACCTGCTTAAAAAAAAATTTAATACTGGACCATATTTTCCACTTTTTTGTATGCTTTATCACGGATAGATTGTCCCAGTGTTAAAGTAAAGGGAGAAGTAAAAAAAAGAAAAGTATATTACACTTGGAAACAATTAGTAGAAATATTTTTGGGTTACGAATTAATGTAAAATAATTGTATCTACAATTATTTTAAATGTGGAACAAAATGAAAAAAATGCACAGAAGTTTAATTTAATTTTGAATTCATTGTTAAATTATGTTAATTATATTAAATTAAATTAAAAATCCTTTTCATTAAAAAATTGCACCTAAAGTCAACAATTAATATTTTTATTTTGTAGTAATAATAAAAAAGTTATGTATAGAATTAGTAAAGTTCAATGCAATTACATTTTACATAAAGAAATCTGATATGTTTAAAAAAAGCTACATTTTTTTAATGTAAAATATTTTAAAACAAAAATATAATTTTAGATTTTTTTAACATTAAATTAAATGTATGTCTATTTTGAATTATTGTAAATTATCTAATTTAATTTAATACTAGTTCCTATGGGGATTTCGTCCTTATCCTTCATTATTTGTTATGGGAATGTGTTGGAGTTTCAGTGACTGACCATGTGTTGAATTGGACTGGCACTGCTCCTGTTTTGGCAGTAGTAACTTTACTTTCATACATTTAGCTTCTCGCCCTTTTTCCTGTGTAGGGATGTGTAAGTCTAGGCTTTGTAGCAGCTTTACACTTGTAAACAGTCCAAAGTAGTAAAGTTACCACACGGTGTAAAGTGAGCTAATGTCGTAAATGACTAACAATTGTGCTATCTTTGTGAATAGCCACCAGTGAAAATAGTGCATGTTGTTCTGTTTCTTATGACACCAAAGAGTGTAAATCTGATCAATTTCTGACCTGCAAATCATATTTTATGAAATATTGTCTAGTCTTCCCATGAAAGGAAAGATATTTTGGGAGAAGGTGGTCCCAGTTAAAAAGTGCATACTGGAACACATGAGAGTGGCTACATGATTTGATGAAAAACATACACTTGCTAGACAGTTCAATATATTTCACCAAGCTGACTGAACAAAATGGGGAAAATTGGTTTGATACATTTGTAATGTTTTTCCTAATGTTTTCAGGAGAGCAATATTTTTTAATCTGGTAAAGGTTCACTTTAGAGATTTTGTGATGATCACATTCAGACCACACGTGAGTATAACCCATGAACAGCAGTGCACTTATAATGGTATTTATCAACCGATTGATGAGAACCTAAATATAACACTGATCCAGGGCAACCTAGAGCTTTTTAAAACCTGGGAAGTGAACATTTACTACATTTAGAAAACAGCACTCTCCTGAAATAAATATGGTTAGTAAAAGATCATGTTATTTATATAAGCTTTAAGCCTTTACAAAGCAGTTAGCCCATAAAACACATTTTGGTAATCTTCTTTTTCTAAAGTAAACGTTTCTTCATGATTGAAGTGGGTAATATTTGTAATATCTCCATTGATGATTGGTATCTAAAAAAATACTCTTGGAAAGAATAACATTATTTTTTAATTAGAATATAACGACTGGTGTATTTACATTAACGTTGGAAAAAAATAAATATTTAATTAACTACCTCAAATTATATTGGTTTTGAAATGTATGCACTCAGATATATGTGCAATGTTTTTTCAACAGGTATTTAAGCCTGCATTTATTGCTTCATTGTTTTTTTTTAAATATATTTCTGCATTTTAAGTATATGTGTGTGTGTGTGTGTATGTATGTGTGTGTGTGTGTGTGTGTATGTGTGTGTGTGTGTGAACTAAAAAAAACACAGACATTCAGCAATTATAGTTAGCAGCACTAACTATAATTTGTGTCCCCGCCGCACACTGCTTATGACCTCACATTTGACATCACTCATGACATGTTCTATGATATTTTAAGGCATGTAATGTGACAAAAGTACTGGAACGACCAAGATGGTGCACAGTGGTATAGCAAAGGATTGTATATCTTGTAATGTTGGTTTGTTTTTGTAAAGTTGCTTATATTTCAGTGGGCTTTATTAGTACAGAGAAGAAATAGATTTGCATTAACAGCTTCAAGTCGAGGCAGGTGATCGATTGCTAATGGAATGTCAAGTGATTTTCTGTAGCTTACACATAAATTAATTATATACCACAGTAATTTGTGAAAACTCAGGACTAAGAAGCATAGTCAGTCTGCGTTAGTGAGTTTTTTGCAGGAAAAGGCAGGAACAGGTGATGTGGCCGAACATTTGAAAGGTGAGTATACGCTTGCAAAGATGAATTTGTGGATCTTATTAAGTGCACTTAAATAAACGTGTTGTGAGAAAACAATAAGGAACTATGCGTCAGTTTACAACTGAGTAATGCGTGTGCTGTTTGATGGCAGTGAAGAGACGTTCCAACTGACACCAACTATCCAGAGAGATGTTGTGCTATGACATGTTTCAAAGTGAAGATTGAAGCAAAACATGTTCTTATAAGGAAGATATAAGATAGATAACAACACAAAAGGATGATGGATGGAGTGCTGAAACACTCACCCCACTGATGGATTAAA
Organism: Pleurodeles waltl; assembly: GCF_031143425.1. Taxonomy (NCBI): domain Eukaryota; kingdom Metazoa; phylum Chordata; class Amphibia; order Caudata; family Salamandridae; genus Pleurodeles; species Pleurodeles waltl. The sequence goes on from NC_090445.1 coordinate 1,117,105,496, forward strand.
CCAAGATCTGTGACTGGGGGTGAATGTTTGATTTGTTCGGCATTCCGACCATCATCTGTTGTTTTTGCTTTTGTCGCCCCAAGTGGGAAGGGAATGCCCAGACATGGGTTCTGTGATGGTTATGACACCAGATTCAAGCTAGCCTGGCTGATGAAGGGTGATACCCTGAAACCGGTCCCAGGATGCTTGTTTCTGGTCCAGGGAGAACCTGGCAGTTTGGGCTGGACTGTTCCCATGGGGAGGAGGGTCAAGACTGATTGGCATACGGCTGGATCCAAAGTGGAATGGCATAGCGAGCAAAACAACTGATGGATTAAACTCAGATCTGTTACTGTTGGGGGCTGAATGTTTGATTTGTTCAGCATTCCGTCCATCATCTGTTCTTTTTGCATAAGATAGATAACAGACAGCTAATATGAGACCCTGTGAAATAGTGCCTTAGGCATTTTCAGTGTATTTAAGAGTAGGGGGCAATATGTTCCACATAGGATCCATTTGTGGATCTATTACAAAAACTTGCAGTGATAGTTGTGGAGGAGAGTGATCATCTGCTGAAAAAGAACCAGTGAGAATTCTGGGAAAGGGACATTTTAAGGACTAAAACAGTAAACAATAAGACATTTTTACAAGACTTATTTTGATGAAGGACTCCTGCAGCAGATTGGGTTGAGTACTGTCTAGTGAGTGCAGAAGGGTAGGACCTAGATAGATCTGTTGCAGTGACGGTGATTCGTAACAAGTAGGATGGATGTGGTATTTGTATTGTGTTGCATTATTCTGTTCTCAAGAGAAAGGGTAATTTATATTTGTGAACTTGCTTGTGTTCCTGAAGTTTCATCTACATTTCCCAAAGACATTTTCATGTGTCTTGTAGATACCCAAACTAAACAATTATTCGATCTTGAAAACTTGGCAACAACTTGACATTGTAATGATCTAGTATGTTCTTAAAACAAGGGGAAACTGATTTTCCTTTTATGATGTAGTAACCAACCCAGTTGACCAGCACAAAGCACCCAGATATTCAAACATCTATGGACTGCATATGCCTATGTTGATAAATATCTTTATCTGATTTTGTGTATATTCTAGTTATATATAGCTCTTTAGAAAATATATATCTCTACTATTTCATAACAATAAACTACACACATACTCTTTAAACCTGTTTAACTAATGCACATTTACTGATGGTTTAAATATGTATATGTATGCACCTATATGTGTGCATATGTGTGTGTATTCGTGTGTGTGTGTATTTATATTTATATATGTGTGTGTTATTCTATGCTTAACATGTTCATAGTTCATTGCATAACTCCTAGATAAGTTATATCAGATACGTATGAATCCCTGCTCTAATTTTATATCACACTTTTGTCTACCCATCACCATATGTCATGTCTCTATCAATCTATCCTCCATGCCCAATCTGACTCATCCCAAATCCATTCTAGTACTTTCATCTCCCAAATAACCCTGCCTAAGCTCTCCCCTCCTCTTCCACATCTAACTCACCCAAACCTCACTTTACTACCATGATCTCCCAAACAACCCTACTAAATTCTCCCTCATTTATCTCACCCTGCTACTATGATCTCCCCAACCCTTTCCACAGACTCTTCTCTCCTCCATCCCCTCTTTACTCATCCCAAGCCTAAACCCTATTACCATAAACTCCCAATTAACACTTCTGAATTCTTCCCTCCTCCACCCTTCCATTGCTCCAGTCAATCCGACTAACAAACTCACATATCCGCGGCTCAAATGAACTCATAATAATACTAAAACTGTACTCATATTTCCCTATACTAATCCACCACTAATTCCTTTTTTGGTTCTGGGGTAGCGTGCTACTCGCCAAAAAGCGCTTCATCGCCCCGTCAGGGGTAGTAAGCGCTGTATAAATACTATTACAGTACAGTACAGTACATAATTTATGACATCACTAATGACATCTCAAATGACATCACTGATTACATCACTGATGACATCACCCAAACTTCACTTTCACACATATTGGTCTATATATTCGGATGACATTAAAGGCCTGACATTAAGTACAAAAGGAGGAAATCACCTATAGCTAATAGCTGAAGTTCTGGTGGTACCACAAATGTAAGTGCCTACTAGTGCAAGGTAATAAATAATACACAGAGATGGCCTTGTGCATTTAATTTTGAAAGGCACACATTAGTTGATAATATATCATGACTGTGTGAGAGTGGTAGATTTTCACGTACCCTTGGTGATACAGTGCCTCTCAAATCAGACAAAGGGACTGGGCCACAAATACAGCCTATTGCAGCCCTTGCTATAAGGGAGGCAGTGCAGTGGTATGTCCATCACTACTTGAGCTACCTATCCCACAAATACAGCTTTTGATGGCACAATTAGCTTTTGTGGTAAAGATATAAGTGGATCCACAGCAGTATTTAGCTACCACGAATGACTGTATCATCAAAGCATCCCATAAGGGAGGGACGATTGTCCTATGGCCCACAGGCATAAGGAATGTGTGTTCCTGACATCTGAACCCCTTAGAGTATAATGTATTTGATCCAAAAATGCAGTTGCTTCTCCTTGAAAACAAATTATATTTGCCCAGAGAAGCATTTTTGAGAATACTTCCAAACACATAGTGTTGGACTTTTTTGCTTATTCAGGGACGTCCCCAATCTTTTTGCCTCCTGCCTCCTATTTTTTCTGACCTGTTGCTGTTGGTTTTTGAACTCTGAGCACTTTACCACTGCTAACCAGTGCTAAAGTGCATATGCTCTCTGTGTAAATTGTATTGTTGATTGGTTTATCCATGATTGGCATATTTGATTTACTAGTAAGTCCCTAGTAAAGTGCACTGGAGGTGCCAGGGCCTGTAAATCAAATGCTACTAGTGGGCCTGCAGCACTGGTTGTGCCACCCACATAAGTAGCTCTGTAATCATGTCTCAGACCTGCCACTGCAGTGTCTGTGTGTTCAGGTTTAACTGTAAATTCGACTTGGCAAGTGTACCTACTTGCCAGGCCTAAACCTTCCCTCTTCTTACATGTCAGACACCCCTAAGGTAGGCTTGAGGTAACCCCAAGGGCAGGGTGCAGTGTATGGTTAACGTAGGACATATAGTAATGTGTTTTATATGTCCTGGCAGTGAAATATTGCTAAATTCGTTTTTCACTGTTGCAAGGCCTGTCCCTCTCATAGGTTAATATGGGGGCTACCTTTAAATCTTTTTAAAGTGTAGATTCCCTTTGGGAGCGGATGGACATTTGGAGTTTGGGGTCTCTGAGCTCACAATTTAAAAATACATCTTTGAGTAAAGTTGATTTTAAGATTGTGTGTTTGAAAATGCCACTTGAGCATTTTTTTGCTTATACCATTTCTGTGACTCTGCCAGTTTGTGGATTCCCTGTCTGGGTCAGTTTGACAGTTGGGCTGGTAGACAGTGACACAAAAGGAGCTGGGGTGTAGTCTGCATTTCCTAATGAGCCATCTGTTCTAGGAGGGAGGGTAGGAGTGGTCACTGACACCTGAAAGGGATGTGCCTGTCCTCACACAACGCAGTCTCTGACCCCCCTGATGAGTGTCTGGGGCCTGGCCTGGGCAAGGCAGGATTTCACATTCAAAAGAGATTTTACTTTGAAGTAGGCCTACTTCAAAGGAGAAATTGGGTATAAGGGGACCCAAAACCACAGACTTTAGAACACTTCTGGAAACAAGAGGAACCTCTGCCTGGAGAGGAGCTGAAGAGCTGAGGAAGAAGAGCTGCCCTGCCTGTGACTGTGCTTTATGGAGCTATCCTACAGTTGCTGCTTCTGCAAGAGTAAGAGGGCACAGACTGGACTTTGTGTGCCTTCCATCTTGTGAAGAAATCTCCAAAGGCTTGATTTAGAGCTTGTCTCCTGTTGTTTGAAGTCTCAGGGACAGCAAAGACTTCTCTCTGCCAGGACATGGAGTCTCTGGAGAGACTCCTGCTCTGACAAGTGGTGCCCTATCCAGTCCCTGGGCCCTTGAAAGGAAAGCTGGTGAAAATCCAAGGAAATCGACTTCGGACGGCTTCAGACCGATGCCGCTGCTGAATCTGGTGATGTCGCCTGCACCCGACTCCATGATCTTCGCTGGAACGCGACGACCTTCGCAGGCCCGATATCGCTGCAACCCCACCGAAGTCCACGACCGTGGAAGTCGCTGCACCACGTCATGACCGATGCCGCTCGAAGTGCGCGGATTCAACGTTTTGCACAGACACCGCGATCCCCGACTTTGCGCATCGGCTAATTTTAATTTCTTCATCAAGGCACTGTACCTGGGGGTCTACGCGACTCTGTGTCTGCCGCCGCTGGTGTCGGATTGTTGGGAACGACTCCGTTACGATGCCATGTTAACACCTCATCTAAACACTATTTTTGAGTTTAATCTTAAAAAATTCATAACTTGACTTGTGTATTGTGGCTTTTTGTCATTTTGGTCTTGTTTTGTTTAGATACATATTTTCTGTTTTTCTAAACCTGTGTTGTGTCATTTTGTAGACTTTTCATTAAGTTACTGTGTATCTTGGTACAAATACTTTACACCTAACACTCTGAAGTTAAGCCCACTGCTCTGCCAAAGCTACCAAGGGGGTAAACAGGGGTTAGATGACGGTGATTCTCTTTTACCCTGACTAGAGTGAGGGTCCTTGCTTGAACAGGGGGTAACCTGACTGCCAACCAAAGACTCAATTTCTAACACATAGACAGTATTTTGAGACCCTGTGCATACTGCCTACCATCCTAAATTCAGGATACAATATATGTCCTGAAACATATGTATGATGTAGCTTAGCAGGATGTTTCCTGTTAATGACATTAGATGTATTATCATTTTACATTATATCACGCAACTATGGTCTGAGGGCATTAAAACACTACTTGAGGCCACATCCAATAAAATATCATCACCATACTGAGATGCTTATAGAAGTGATGAGCTACTGTCTGTGGGAAAATATATATTTTTTTAAAACAAAGAAAGGTTTAGACAGATATGAGGGACAGTGAAAGGTGCCTGCTTCACCTCCATCCATGATATTTGCACATGGGCTGTTGGGAGAAGCAGATGTCCTAAAGCCCATAGTAGGAAGTATGGTTGATCCACATTATACACTGGCTTAGTTATATCAGTGAACTTTGTGTTATATATAGAAAGGTTCCAAATACTCCACTAAAGAATTTCTATGCATTATAAATGTAAATAATCCTAAATATAATGTTCACAAATAACATAAGTTTGAAATTTGTGGAATGTTTAGATGTACAAATAGTGATAGATGACAAGAAAATATGAACACTCGTGTATGGAACACCTACTACAGGTAACACATTGTTACACATTGGCAGCTTTCACCCATTAGAATTAAAAAGATTATCCCCTATGGAAATTACTGCAAATGAAAAGGAATTGCAGTACAGATAAATCCTTCATGTGAGCACAATGGGAGACTATGCAGAAATTTAGAGAAAAGAGAGTACAGATGAAGTACACTCTTCAGGGCCAAAGAAAGAGAAAAATATAAAAATAGGGGGGTATTTGTTAAACCACTGAATTTAACAAGTTATGATTTGCAGCACAAACCATAAATATTACCCACCTGCCCAGTACCCTCGCAATGCTTACTGACTTCTGTGCAGACAGTGAGCATTGCAAGGGTGATGGTGCACCTTGTGGGATGCAGCGTTGCCGCCAGCTCAATTACAGCCCAGCGATAATGCTGCCGCCACTTTCCTGCTGGGCTGACAGGTGGGAACCTTGGCAGAGAGGTCGCCAGTAAGGCAGCAACCTCCCTGTCATATGTTCTGTGGGTGGGTTTTCCCATCTGCCAAACTCGTAATCAGGCCCTTAGTTTACAAGGCAAGGAAACGTGTGAACAATATATGGTGTAGCTTGTAGATGGCTATCCTGTTGTGAAACAGAGTGTGATCCCCCCTTCTTTAAATATTAGTTGTTGGTTATTTTAATTATGTTCTTTAATTTCTAATTTGCGGTTGTAATGTATATGGTTTAGTTTAGCATGTTTTCATAAGCCCTGTCATCTTTTTTGAGGTTTATATCCTTGGTTTCAAAGATGTATATATAAATATGCAACATTTGTTTAATTTGTATTTCACCTCTAGATTTGGTTCATCATAGTTCTCTTTATTGTGGCACATAGAGACACAGGCATAAAATACTTATAGGCATAGTCTCACTGTTAACATCATACAGATGCACTTACATGTGCATCATAATATTAGTCTTGAGATTCAACAAGGCACTATTTTGTGGAGAGATATAGACAAAGACACACATACACAGAGTAAAAATTGAATAATACTTCTCCATTAGTTTCCCAGATATTTAACTTTTCTGTACTTTGAGCCTGATTTAAAGTTTGGCAGATGAGAAACTCTATTTCAAATGTGATTGATATCCCGTCTGTCCTGTCACAAATGCTACAGGATATAATGAACCTGAAATAGGGCAGTTAGGATATCTGTCATGTTTGTGATATAATATCCAAACTGCCAAACTCTAAGTCAGGCATTTTGATTTCAGTAGAACTTTACCTTTTGTTATAATTCTGAGCACTCACACTCTTTATACATCTTAGCTGTAGATCCTTGACAGGTCTTAGGCCCTCATTGCAACCCTGGCGGTCGTAGATAAAGCGGCGGTAATAGCGCCAACAGGCCGGCGGTAAAAAAAAATGAAATTATGTCCACAGCATAAACCGCTCATACACACAGCCACTTTAACACATTAACCCCCATGGCGATAGCAACAAGCACCACGGCGGTAACCGCCAACAGCCAGGCGGAAGAAAATGTACCTCCCAGTGAATTATGACACACCAATCCACCACCTTTTCTGAAGTTGTAACAACGACATCAAAAGCACGGCAGAAACAGAACACACTGGTCAAATGACTCACCTCTGGAGACTCAGGGAACAACCACGACGCCATGGAGCCCGAGTTGCACATCTTCCACATGCTTGTATACCTCTTCCTGCATTACGAACATCAATGCCGGCGAAGAGGACCACGGTGAGTACTGCCGCCTAGCATACAAGGGTGGGGGAAAGAGAGTGACACACAGACGCAACATGCAACACCCCCACGCCCAACACCATGCACACAAACAGATGCAGTAACATTACATATACAACCCGTGCCCCTCAGGAATAATGCAAGAACAAAAGGAATTGATTAAAGTGAGTGTAATAAGACAAAATAGTATAAATAAGTTCTTCAAATATAAAATGTATATACATATTTACAAATGGAGGGACACTGCCCAGTCCTCCATGTCCGTGGGCCACAGAGCCACTATACATAGGCCAAGGCCCCACCTCACTCCTGCAACAACACGGAGAGAATACTACAGGGGCATCAGGTCAAAAATACACAGGTACCTTAGGGGACGGAAAAGGGGGGGCACCTCAGCCGGAAGATGGTACAACATCACTGGTCCTGGAGGGGCCACATGCCCATTACTCTGTCCTGGGAAGTGCAAGGCCACAGTCTCTCAAGTGGATGGTTTGCCCACCGCTTGGTCATGGGGAGTGCAAGGTCACAGTCTCTCTAGTGGGTGGTTGGCCCACTGCTTGGTCCTTGGGAGTGCAAGGCCACAGTCTCCAGTGGATGGCTTCTTCCACTGGTTCTGGAGGGGGCCTTATGCCCTGTGATGCAGTACTTGGGGAGTGCAAGGTCACGGTCTCTCACCTGGGTGTTACACCTACAGTATTTGTAGGGTCCAGGGTGCACTACAGCCCATGGAGGCAGGACTACACACTGCCCGCTGCCAGTGACGGCTGCTCAGGGGTGCCAGTGTCGGGTGCTGGTGGCGGTGCTGGCAGTGGTGGGGGAGACTCCAGCCCATCCCCTGCAGCCTTGGACGACTGCCCACCTGGGCTGCTGCTGCTGGCGGCGGTGCTGGAGGCGGTGCTGGCAGTGGTGGGGGAGGCTCTAGCCCATCCCCTGCAGTCTCGGATGGCTGCCCACTGGGGCTGCTGCTGCTGGCAGTGGTGTTGGTGGTGGTGCTGGTGGCGGTGCTGCCAGTGGTGGGGGGAGGCTCCAGCCCATCCCCTGCAGCCTTGGACGGCTGCACACTGGGGCTGCTGCTGCTGGCAGTGGTGCTGGTGGCGGTGCTGATGGCGGTGCTAATGACTGTGTTGCCAGTGGTGGGGGGAGGTTCCAGCCTTCCCCTGCAGCCTCGGATGGCTGAACCGCCATGGTTGGTGGTGGGGGCTCAGAATCAGTCCCAGCACCAGGCCTCCTGTCCTTCCTGCCTGCTGGTGCAAGCCCCTTTCCCTTCCCTTTGGCAGCTGGTGGTGCCTCCATGCCCTTCCCTTTGGCAGCTGGTGGTGCCTCCTTGCCCTTCCCTTTGGCAGCTGGTGGTGCCTCCTTGCCCTTCCCTTTCGCAGCTGGTGGTGCCTCCTTGCCCTTCCCTTTGGCAGCTGGTGGTGCCTCCTTACCCTTCCCTTTGGCAGCTGGTGGTGCCTCCTTGCCCTTCCATGATGCACCTGGTGCAGGCACACTTTCAGTGCTGATGCCTGGTTCCCTGGAGCCTCTCCCACCTGCAGAAGCTGTCGACACTACTGTGGCTTTGGACTGGGTGGCTGATGTGCCCGCCTGGGTTCTCACCACCCTGGCCTGACGTGAAGGACGGGGGGAGAGTGGTAGGGAAGAGGTCAACGGTGGAGAGGAAAAGCTTCATTGGGTTGGGAAGAGGGTGAAAGTTTGGTAGTGGAGGAAGAGGGAGTGGTTGTAGGAGGTGTATGTCTGCTGATTTTGGGTGCAGGTGCATGGGCTGGATGCTGTTGTGAGGTAGATGGCTGTTGGGTGTTTGAGTGCTTGCTTTTGTGTACTTTGGGAGGAGGGTGCACAGGCACAGTGGAAGAGTACACAGGGGATGTGTGCATGGATGTGGAGGTGGTGACTGCCAGTGAGGGTGTGTAGTGATGGGCGTGATGGAGGTAGTGGATGAGGATGTAGTGCATGCAGGTGTGAGTGGAGACGCTACTGGGAGGGAGGTGGAGGATGAGGAGGAGGGAGCCACAGTGGAGGCAGTGGATGTTGGTATGTCTGCATCTGGATGGTGTTTGTGTGAGTGCCTTGGGGATGAAGTGTGGTGCTTGTGTTTAGCTGAGCCACTCCTTTGTGTTGTCTTGTGTGCATGCTGGTCTGACTGTGTGCTTGGGATAGGTTGGGTTGAGGGGAATGGGACTGGGTAGAGGAAGTTGGAGGGGGAGGCTACAAACAGGGACAATGGCTTCCATCAGAGAGGAGGCCAGAGCCTGGATTGATCTCTGTTGGCCGCCATGCCAGTGTGAATGTCTCCGGGAATGCATTAGTTTGTTGTAAATGGGCTGCTAGCCCCTGGATGGCATTCACTATGGTTGACTGCTCAACAGAGATGGATCACAGGAGGTCAATAGCCTCCTCACTCAGGGCAGCAGGGTTAACTGAGGAAGAGCCTGAGGTGCCTGGGGCGAAGGAGATGCCCACCTTTCTGGGTGAGCGGGCACGGGAAACACTCTGAGGGGCTGCTTGGAGTGTGGTGCTGGTACGGGGGTGGTGGCTGTACATGTAGTTGGGGTGGGCACAGAGGTGTCCGCCACCACCAGGGAGCTTCCATAGGAGGAGGTATCACTATCAGAACTGTCCTCTCCAGTCTCCGCTGTGGTGCTCCCCTTGCCCTCCTTGCCACTGGTGTCAGTGGATTCGGCCTCATGGGCCCTGTTTGATGCAGCACCCTCCGTCGCCGGTGCCTCTGCTCCTCCGCCAGATGATGCTAATGCACATAAGGACAGGGTGACAAAACAAAAAGGGGGAGAGCAAAGATTCACTTGGTCAATGGCTGCTCCAACACCACCGTTGGCGTACACGACACACACACACAGGTAACAGCCCTACGCACTAGGCACAGCACTACCAGTCACAATGCTAGTGACCAGGCCATGGACAGCAATACCCCCCATCAATAGCGGCATACCTGAGACCCACAGACCCCTGCCCAGTAGTGGATGCCTACTAGCTTAGTAGGAGGTGGTGTTCATCAGACCCTGCCCAAAATGGGACCTACCCTGCAATGTCCGGCCTGGTCTAGGGGCACCCACAGGCCCACATCCCCCACCTGGAGACCACCCCACCACACGCAAGTAGTATATTGGGAAACTGTACTCACCCCTTTGTGGCTGCTGTGATGCCCTCAAGCGCCCATCCAGCTCCTGATAGGCCACCGCCAGTATGCGGGCCATCAGGGGGATCAGGGTTCGACGGGCACCCCTTCCTCGTTGGGAGGCCATCCCCAGCTGGGCCTCCGCCATCTTCCATGCCCAGCGTCTCAGGTCCTCCCACCATTTGTGACAGTGGGTGCTCCACCTGCCATAGACCCCCAGGGTCTGCATATTCTTGGCGATGACACACCATATACCCTTTTCCTGATGGGTGCTGACCTACAGAAAATTACACATAGAAAAAGGTATCAGTCAGACTGTCTGGCCTGTTACACTCATGCCCACCATAGCCCTCACATCCCCTTATGCAAATACATTGCCCACCTTACATGCATCACGCTGCCCAGAACCCTTCCACCAAACCCCCACACGAGGCCCTCACACACAGCACTCCATGCATTCATGCTCGATCATCGTGCTCACAGTGTACTCACCTGTTGGTCTGGAGGCCCATGCAGCATTCGGTACTGGGGTAGGACCTCCATCCACCAGTCTCTCCAACTCCGCAGCTGTGAAGGCAGGGGCCCTTTCCCCAGTGACAGGAGCCACGGTCGATTCCAGACACAGGTCACAGCAGCACTTGCAGTGTAGGTCCTCTCCTGTTGAAGGTCAGGTAGCAAGCGAGTGAACAGATAGAAAATGGCGGTCACGTCCACGGCGGTGCCGTCACCGCCGGCGTACATCACCATTGGCCACTGTAACCCATAGGGCCCAATGACAACCAATGAGGAGCTGCACAGCGATACTCGACTGCCTCCGGCAATGGCACACAACGTCAGCGGCATTACCTCATTTCCACATGTCCATCCACACAGGACAGGCGGATGCCATTTCGGCGGGGGGCAGGCCATGGCACCTAACTGCAGCACAGTACACATAGGCACCATTTGGGCCTATCCAACAATATACTGTTACAGTCACAACATGCAATGCAGTGTAGTGTCTGGAAATGTGAAATACTGACCAGCTGCTCCCTGTTTTGCCCCCTAGATTACAACCGCTGCGGATAAATTGGAGATGGAGACACCCCCTCCATGTACAGACCCCTGGTGAACTTGGCAACAATGGAGGACAGGCACATTATACTCACCTATACTGGACAGGGCCACAATCACAGCGCTCTGTGCCCAATTGGATATCTGCTATCCACCAGCCGACCAGGATCCCCTCTCTTGTGAAACTCCTACCTGTGCTCCGTTTCTTGGCAACTGGCTCCTTCCAAGTGACAGTGGGCTTGGCAGCAGGAATGTCACACCCAATGTTCTCAATAGTGCTGACCAGAGTGTTGTCTGCCGTGATTAAACACATGCGCAGCTACATCATTTTCCCCCAGGTGGAGGATTTGGCCACAGTGAAAGCTGACTTATATGCAATGGGACATATACCCAACATCACTGGGGCAATCGATGGAACACATATTGCATTACCCTCCACCCACAGAGAAATGAACAGGTGTTCAGAAATCGAAAGAGCTTTCACTCCATGAATGTGCAGATAGTGTGCCTGGCGGACCAGTACATCTCCCATGTCAATGCAAAGTATCCTGGGTCTGTGCATGATGCCTTTATCCTGAGGAATAGCAGCATCTCACATGTGATGACTCAACTCCAGAGACACCGGGTGTGCCTAATAGGTGAGCCCTGGTTCCCACCCAGTGAATGTTGGTGTATGGCGATGGTGTTGGCCATGAGGGTTAGTGTGTGTCTAACAGGTTTCCCTCGATATTTGCAGGTGACTCTGGTTACCCCAACCTCTCATGGCTACTGACCCCAGTGAGGAGTGCCAGAGGATGAGGACAACAGAACAGCAATAATACGACAGTACTTCCAGTGACACACAGGTAAGACACTGTAACTTCACTTAACATTGACAGTTTTGTGTTTGACATTGTACATGGCAGGCAGATTCTCCCAATACTATGGCCACTTACCGTACCCTTTGGCATCTCTATTTTTAGATATCTGTACCCCGCTCTGGCACCAGGTGTGTTGATTGCAATCTAATTCCTATGACATTCCTGTACAGTTGTATTGCAGTGTTTAAAGCTTGTTAAACAAATACATAGTTCAATCACTTGACAGACTCCATACTTGTATTTTTTACATGGTGTTTATTTAAGTGCTAAGAAGTAGAGGGGGTAGTGGAATGGGCTAGGTTGATGGTGGAGGGAAGTCCAGGATAGAGTTGGGTCTGTTTGTATCAACGATGCATTGTCCAAGGGGGCATAGGAAGTGGAGCAATGGCAGTTCAAGGTGGACAGGGTGACAGAGTGGGACACAAGGGTGTCCATCAGGGGAGTCCTATTTTCGGGCAGGGGTCTTGGCAATGTTCTCTGGCATCTGCCTGGATCGCAGGGACCGTTTGCGGGGTGCTTCTCCTTCTGCAGGGGGAGGGGTGCTGGTGGCCTGTTGTTCCTGTGGCGGGGCCTCCTGTCCACTAGCGGCAGCGGAGGTGGAGTGCTGTTCATCGGTGTGGCTAGTGTTCTTGGGCCCGGTAATGTGCCACTGCCTCCCTCATAGTGTTGGCCATGTCTGCTAGCACCCCTGCAATGGTGACCAGGGTGGTATGGATGTCCTTCAAGTCCTCCCTGATCCCCAGGTACTGTCCCTCCTGCAGCCGCTGGGTCTCCTGCAACTTGACCAGTATCTGGCCCATCGTCTCCTTGGAATGGTGGTTTGCTCCCACGATCCCTGCAAGTGCCTCCTGGAGAGTAGGTTCCCAGGGCCTGTCCTCCCCCTGTCTCACAGCAGTCCTCCCAGCTTCCCTGTTGTCCTATGCCTCTGTCCCCTGAACCGCATGCCCACTGCCACTGACCCCAGGCCCCTGATCTTCCTGTGTTTGTGGGGTGGAATGTGGTCCCTGTAGTGGTGGGCACACTGCTGATTGATATGTCCTGGGGACATAGGTATGGGCCTGCTAGGTGGGTGCTGTGCTGGTGTTTCCTGAGGGGGGAGGGTAACCGACTGGCCTGAGATCCCTGATGGGCCAGGTTGGTCATCCAGATCCAGGTGTCCACAGCTGCTGTCATCACTGCGGGCCTCTTCTGTGGGGGGACTGGATGTTTCTGGCACCTCCTCTCCAGTGACGTTGGGTGGGGGACCTATAGGGATGTAAATTCAGTGTTATTGTTTCTGCATGTGACATCTTGTGCATGGGTGTGTTGTCCTCTATGTTTGTAATTGCCCTGTCAGCTCTGCCTTGTGTGAGTAGTGATTTTGTGGGCTAGGTGATTCTCTATAATGTGCATGCTTTAGTGATGTGTGTCCATGCAGGTCTGTGATGGGGGTCCGTGCAATGGTGTTACGTGCAGGGCTTGGTATTGGGATGTGTGGGTTGTGATGGTGGGATGTATGTGAGATGGTGGAGTGATGGGGGTGAGGGTAAGGGTGGGAGTATGTGATGGCATGCAGGTGGGGGGGTGAAAATAGTAAAGATTTGTCTTACCAGAGTCCAGTCCTCCTGCTACTCCTGGCAGGACCTCAGGATGCATGATTGCCAAGACTTGCTCCTCCCATGTTGTTAGTTGTGGGGGAGGAGGTGGGGGTCCACTGCCAGTCCTCTGTACTGCTATCTGGTGTCTTGCTACCACAGAACACACCTTCCCCTGTAGGTCGTTCCACCTCTTCCTGATGCCATTCCTTGTTCTTGGGTACTGTCCCATGACGTTGACCCTGTCCATGATTCTCCGCCATAGCTCCATCTTCCTAGCAATGGATGTCTGCTGCACCTGTGATCCGAATAGCTGTGGCTCTACCCAGATGATTTCCTCCTCCATGCCCCTTAGCTTCACTTCTGAAAACCTGGGGTGTCTATGGTGTCATGGGTGCAGTGTGTGTGGTGTGTGTGAGGGTGTGTGGGGTGATGTGTTGAGGTGTGTGCTGTAAGGTGCGTAGATGGTGTAAGGGTGATGATGTTCTGTGGCTCTGGTTCTGTGGGCGCTCTTGGTGTCTCTCTCTCTCTCCCTCTGTTGGCAATTTGTTTTAGTCATAAAGAGTTGTGGGTAGTGTGGGTGTGTGTTTTATATTGGCGTGGGTGTGTGGGTGTGGTGTGTGTATGTGTGTCAGGTGTGTGATATTCAAATTGTCCAATGTGAGGTAGGTTGTGTGTATTTTGAGCGCAGCGGTATGTATCGCTAATGGTTTACCGCGGTTGAATGTCCGTCGCGGTGATTCGTGGGTCATAATGCTGTGAGCGTATTTCTGTTGGCGTAACTGTGATGGTTTTGGTACCGCCAGTTTATCACTGACCTTTGAGCTGGTAGACTTGTGTGTGGCTGTATAGTGAGGGATTGCTATGTGTGTGTCATAATATGGGTAGCGGTAATTGGCCACGCCGGCGGTATGTTGGCGGCAGTCAGCATGACGGTAAGCGGGACTTACCGCCAATGTCATAATGAGGGCCTACGACCTCGGCGGTCTTTTTTAAAGACCGCAGAGGAACCGCCGTGCTGAAGACCGCCAGTGCAGGCAGTTTTCCGCGCAGTGTATTATGACTGCTGGCAGCCCTCCGTCCTTTTTTGGACGGAGAGCCACCAGCAGCCATACTGGCGGTCGGCAGGGAAGTGGAGGTTGATCCACCTCCACCGCCCCGTCATCCGAACACCGTCCACCGAATTATATCCCATGAGTCGGTGTGGCGGTGTTCTGGTGACGGGGTGCTGCCGGTGGAGCAGCCCCCATGGATCCCGTCCCCTCCCAGAGGATCAACGGACGAGGTAAGTTGATAGTCCGTTAGGGGAGGGTGGTGGGGAGGTATTGTGTGTTGTGTGCATGCATGGGGGTGTGCGTGTGAGTATGTAGAGGGGGTGTGTGACATGTATGCATGCAGGGGTGTGTTGTGTGTATGGGAAACGTGTGGGGGTCGGTCTGTGTGCATGTCGGTATGTGTGCAGGTATGTGTTGTTGCAGTGTATGTGTGCGTGTAGGGGTGTGTGTCTGTACATGTTGGGGGTAGGGGTGGGGAGGGGGGCCTTGCCACCTTTGGGGGGGCAGGGGGATGGGGGGGTGGGGGGAGTACTCAGGGGTGGTGGAGGAGGGTGGGGGAGACCGCTATCAGTGCCAGGGAAGGAATTCCCTGGCACTGATAGTGCCTACCGCCATGGATTTCATGGCGGTTCCAAACCACCTGAAATCCATGGCGGTATGCAGGGTCGTGATACTGCCGGCGGTCTGGTGACGGCCGTCCTGGCGGTCGGAGTGGAGAAGTGGCAGATGACCATGGCGGTACCTGCCATGGTCATAATTCCATTTATTTTCCCGCCGGCCTGTTGGCGGTATTACTGCCACTTCTCCCCCGTCCGCCAGGGTTGTAATGAGGGCCTTAGTGTCATAATCAAATTTAGTTTGATACATAAATAGTATTTAAAGGTGAATTAACATTTATTGTGTAGAAAAAAAAAAATTTTTTACAATAATAAAACCACAAAAAATATCAAGATACCCAGAACAACTATAAAAGTAAATAATAACGACTATTTCAGACAATTAACTAAAGTAATGTTAAAAGATACAAATAAATAGTAACCATATGATTCCAGCTATTGTTCATCTATCGTGTCCTGTGCCTTTAATTGTAGACGGTAATAAGTAAAGTAAGAAAATTTGGTTAGTTTCTACTAAATTGCTATGCTTTTCACAAGAACAAATATTTGGTGGCTTGATCTATATTTCTGGTTCCAGCTGTGATGAATGATCCCTTTAGATACTTTTTCCTCAGGTCCAGAAGTCCTTGACATGAGCGATGATGTGCTCAATTGGCTTATCCTTATATCAGTTTTGAGCACTGCCAGTTTCATTTACCCACAAACTGGAATATCGGTATATACAATAAACTAAATCTTAGGTATTTTCTTTTGCAGACTGGCTCTAATGATGAGAACATATAGAGCCTAATTAAGAGTTTGGCGGACGGAAAAGCCAATCCGCCACACTCCCGATAGGTCTACAGCATTGTCCCTGGTGTGTATTCGAGCCGGCGGCAATGCTGAAGCCTGCAGAGTGCACCAGCACTCTCACAAAGTTCACTGTCTGCACAGTGCTGGGCAGTGGAACCCCTGCACTGCCAATGCCAAGTGCATGTGTAGTGCATGGGGCCTGTGGCCCCCTGCTCCTGTTCTCCACCAGCCTTTTCATGACAGCGCTGCCCTTGTGAACTTCGATCTTCACCACCGCCAGGCCGCAGGGATCATTGATCCTGGTGGTGCTGGTGATTCCCTGGTGGTCTGACCACCATAGTTTTTATGAGGCGGTTGGAACACCACCACAAGTGTGGGAGTCTGAAGACCGACAAACTGGTAATGAGGCCCGTAGTCCTGTTTAAAATATAAATAAGTATTGGTATAATGATCTATCTTTTGTGAGATTGTAAGAGGTACTGCTGCCTGCTATTACTCCTGAGGGCCTTCCATACCAAAGCCTGGCAGTCTAGCTGAAGTATCTTCGTGAGGTCTATTGATGGAGGAAGGTTATTCTCTGTAATGATCTTGTCCACAGCCGCAATGCCTAATCCAGTTTGAGAACAGACAGTAAAATAGCCCCAGAATGAAGAAACAATAGGGCGATTAAAGATAACTCTGTTCTTAGTTTACACTTCAATGTAGAAGAACGTAGGTTAAATGAAGATCTAATTTCTTTCATGTAAATTTTCTTCAAGGCATTTCATCGTTGAACATGATGCACAATGAACGAATACCAAAGAGTTCAAATAAGTTTTGCTTTAAGTACTTTTAGCGACTGATCAATAGCTCATCCTTCATAATATTTTCCAATCTGTTTTTATAGATTTTGAACTGTAATAATAATATACTTTATTTTGGCTAAAGACCCATAAAAGTGTTCCATCCAAATGTATAAAACACATATAGCTTAAATAAAATATAAATACATCAATTAAGATCAACAGTATAGCTGTACATTAAAAATCGCAAAATTATTCATGCAATGAGTCATAATACAGGGTTTCTCCAATAGAGCCTATTATAAACATAGACAGCTGCCTAGAACCGGCCTAGTGGTCCATTATAAGTCCCCAAAGTCTAGTTAGTTAAGAGGTCTTGGAGGTTATCGCCTTTTGTGTAACTTTTCAGGTCCACTGCAAGAAACAAGAGACAGCGAACACAGTTTGTTCTGTGGTGTCTGTGGTGTCACTCTTCAGGATCCTTATGGCACCCCAGTAATGTCTCATACCATAGAGTTTGCATACAGCAATAACCCTTTTCTTCAAAGGTTGTCTATATGCGGGACAGAAAAAGAAAAAGTGTTACTCCGTCTCACTATGTTGCGGGCAGTAAGGGCATTAGATTGTTGAACAAGCTGTTTTATCCCATTTTGAAGTAAAGGATCTTAATGGTAGAACGCCACACCTGAACTGAACATATATGTGTTTAGCTTGGAAAGGAAAACTTCAGTCTAAATATGGTTCAAAACTAGGAGTACATTTGTGGGCCAAAAACTGTCCTGACACCTCCCATCAGTCTAGTCAATCTAGATCTAGATCTAGTTCCTTTTCAGATTCTGGATGACTCATTTGTCTTTATTTCCCAGGGAGTTCCAAATCTCTCTCATGTTAATCATTTTGCACTTTTAATATGCTTTAACCATGAGGTACGTGTTTGTGTGTCACAGGAAATAAATTCTGCAAAAGATTCCCTGTAATGAGCCAGCTCCATAGTCGACCAGATCCGCTCCCAGTATAGAAGTGATTTTAGTGAAATTACCCGATGATAACTATTTAGTGCTAGGTCAAATCTCAGGGGTAAGAGGGGTGAACTTGAGGAGTAAGAAGGGTGAACTCGAGGGTAAATTAAAAAAGGCATTTATAAACTTATTTTCAATCAATGTAAGAGCAGTTGTGTCTGTAAAGCCTCAAATCTCAGCATTGTACATGGCTGCAGCCACAGCCACTGCTCTGTATACTTTTAAAACAGACAACAAAGATCTCTCTTGGGTAGCTTGCACTTCCTCCCTGTTACTCTATGGTATAGAGTAGACCTACTTTTCTCTTGTTGTGGCCCCCACAACATATTGTCTGCCATCTTAACCCCTAAGTAGTCAAAGCTTTTGAACTGTTCTATTAGGACACCCTCAATTGTCATTTTACCTCTGATGGACCGGTGCCATATTGCCATTTACTTAGATTTAGACAGATTTAATTCTAGACCTCTTTGAGAGCAAAAAGCTGCAAATTAATTCAGTTCACATTGTAGGCCAGTGGGGGTTCTAGAGATGAGGAGTGTGTCATCAGCAAACAAAAGGAGTGGGACAGGGACTCCAGTAGATTTGGGTGCATCGTGTCTGCACTGCAATAACCATTTAACTCCTTCGTTAATGTATAGACTAAAGAGTGTTGGTACGAGCACGCATCCATGCCTAACTCCCCTAGTTATTGGATTTCTTTTTGAGACATTCCCATCCCTATTCCACCTAACTTTGGCATATGTGTTGTTATGAAGAACTCTCAAGATCCACAAAAGATCATTTGGCATATCATATGCTTCAAGGACCCTCCACAGGTTACCTCTTGGGACCAAATCAAAGGCTACCCTCAGGTCTATAAAGGCAACATATAAGTGGTCCAGTTTCAGAGAGACATACTTCCAACATAGAGTTGAAAGACCTGATCGAGGGTGCTTACCTTGGTCCTGAAACCTGCCTGTGTGGCATCTTCAAAAACATGATTATCACACATCCAGGACTGGAGTCTAGCCAAGACCTGCCTACAGAGTATTTTCTGACTGTTATTTGTTAGACTTACTTGTCTGTAATTAGCTGGTACGTCCCTCTTTCCTTTTTTATAAATTGGGATAATAACCGCTCTTTGCCAAGAAAGAGGAATAGCCTTCCCCTTCATAATGGCATTACTGAGTATGTTGAGATATGGAACCCACACACCGGCCTGTGGCAATAAATACAAGTCACCCTGGATGCCATCCAATCCAGAAGCCTTGTCTCTCTTTAACTGCTTTAAAGCATTAGCTGTTTCAGCATAGGAGAAACTAATGGCGTCACTATCTATATTAGCTGGCATTTTACCTGTATTTGCCAAGCTGGAGTGCACAGTTACTGTACCTATTACCTGGGTCTTGTCCTGAGCCTTATCTTGGTCCCAGTCAGAATAGAGACTTTACAAAGTGGGCTACCCATTTTTCAGTGGGGACTACAGTGTTAAGATGATTATCAATGACACTGGACCTTTCGATACCAGCTTCCAGAAGCCCTTTGAATCTCCATAATGGAGGGCGTCAGTTAGTTCCACCCACTGTGCATCCTCCCACCACCTTTTAGCCTAAATCAGGGTAGCCTTATATCTTATTTGTAACTGACTGCCTATCTTTACCACTTCCATCAAATGGTTTTTTGCACTGCGGCACTCTTTAGTGAACCAACTTGAGAGATGATTTTGGCATCCTCTCATCCGCCCTGTTTTTACAAAGCAAATTGCTCAGCTGGTCCATCAGTTGGCAGAGAAGAGAGACAAATTGGATCTTGTTCCCACCCAAAGTGACTTGTGAAGAAAGTGTTTTCACAAATAGTTCATAAATTTGTGTCAGGACCTTGCTGTTGTTCCCTACTGCTGGCCGTTTGGCGCTCTTCCTGTTGTTTGTGGTCGGATCAATGCTTGTGGCCGAAGTGAGGTTTAAATTTGCAAATAGGTTGGATTGCAGTTTGCCACTTAAGGCTTAGTGATCGCTGTCCATTCTTGGAATTACCTCCATGTCCATCAAGAATGGCCATAAAAGGTGGCCCGAGAAAATATAATTTATGGTGCTGGTTAGCGGCACTCCTTTGAAAGTGATGCAAAAAAAAAAATCCAAACTTTTATTACCATTTACTATTATCAGATCATGCACGGTTGGCAAGTCCATAAAACTATGAAGCCCCCTTACGTACTTTTTCCCCTTACTGTGTGGATGGTTAGAACTTGGTTGATAAGGATGGTCCTCCCTACCTTCATTTATCAGGTCCACTATAAGTTGTGTATTGCAAGCCCTAGCTATAGTTTTTAGGGCTTTTCAGTGAACTAGGTCTAGCACTTCTGACAGTAAATCTACTGTGGAGGAAAGTCTATTTGGAAGGACAGATCTTATATATATATATATATATATATATATATTTATATATATATATATATATATATATATATATATATATATATATTAGCAACTGCTATGTGCCTAATCCCAGAAGGGGTGGGTATTTTAATTTCTAAACCGAGAAGATCTCTACTACTTGAGGGAACTACTTTTACTTCAGGAAACAGGTCCAGCCTCAGCCAAATCAGAAGGCCACCTGAAGCTCTTCCAGTGGAAGATGGAGTGGCCATTACCCTATAAGTAACAAAGCCAGATCTAAACCTGGGTCAGTCGACAATGTCTCCTAGAAGAGTATTATGTGTTGTTGGTCTATAAGGTTCCCCTGCTCTGAGTCTGTGAGCCTCGATCTTACTCCTGCAAGATTCCCTGAAAGATGCCTAACACAGTCATCTTTACCCCCTTCCCACCCAGGTTCCAGGACTGCACTGGCTTTATTCAGGCCCTCTTGAGCTACTACACGTTTCTAATCAATCAAGGGGTGAGACGTAATTTCCTCAGCAATCGCACTAAGAGTTTGAGAAGTCAAAGTCGAAAAGTGATCTGGCTCTCTTGCAATGCATGCAAAAAGATTCCTAGGATCATTCAAATTTCCCTCCAGTCAATCAATGTCAAGCAAATTGCTCAAAAGATTAGAGGAATTAAGAGTAGAATATTGAAAGATCTGGGACTTCAGGTCTCTAATGCCTTTTTTATAAGAATTACCAATTCCTGCGTGAGTATCGTTAATCATGTGACAATACCCCCTATGGATAGTAGATTGTATTAAATGTGTTGACAAAGTCTTATCTTTAGTTACAAGCAGTGAATTGTGTATATTGTCAACCAGAGCCGATAATTTGTCCAATTTGCTATTTAAAGACTGATCACGCGAAATTACTGTCTCTCACCTTAAGCAGTTTAATTGATCTGTTGTGTCAACACTTCCATCATTGGAGTCCGTCTTGTTAGATACAGTTCCAGGACAATCATCTTCAAGGAATCTTAGTACTGCAAATCAATTAGAGCAATCAACATCAGCTACTGAAAGGGGCAGAGTTGACAGTTGTTTTAGAATGGGGTCGATATGAGGTGGCTCAGGAGCTTCTGGTAAATTCATTGCAGGGGAACGGTTGCTTAGAGTGATGAACCTTATCATTGGGGTCTGATTCTCAATACTTTTCTGAGTTCCTGAGAAATGATCTAATGCCCTTCTGAGACAATCCCTTCCCAATGCCCTTCTGCATATTTCCCCTGCTCATGTTACCAGATTGTGCCCCCTTTTCTTTAGGAGCAAGTAGCCTCTCCATCTTGCCCATGTCACCAGATTGTCCCTCCTTTTCTTTAGGGGCAAGTAGTCCCTCCACCTCCTCTCTCAGCTCATCGATTTCTGCCAAGGTGCAATTTTCCGTGAATGTCTCAGAACCTTTTTGGCTCCCCCTGCTTCTGGAATTCTGTTGGATGCTTTCTGTTTTATCATAATTAAACTCACTCACTGAGTGTGTCACAACTGCTACGGAACAGTTGTTTACTTATCATGTTTCATAAAAGAGGAATGGTTAAATGTTTAAAAACTAAACACCACAATTAAGACCCGACTACTTAATTTTACAATGATTTAGCAATTTTGCCTCAAGATACTAAGGCCCTCATTACAACCCTGGCGGTCGGTATTAAAGCGGCGTTAACCCCTTCGCTGCCAGACCTTTTCCCCTCCTGTGCAGAGCCTCTTTTTGGCTATTTGGGGCAGTTCGCGCTTAGGCCCTCATAACTTTTTATTCACATAAGCTACCCACGCCAAATTTGTGTCCTTTTTTCCAACATTCTAGGGATTCTAGAGGTACCCAGACTTTGTGGGTGCCCCTGTAGGAGACCAAGAAATTAGCCAAAATACAACAAACATTTCTTTTATTTCAAAAAAATGGGAAAAAAGGGCTGCAGAAGAAGGCTTGTGGTTTTTCCCCTGAAAATGGCATCAACAAAGGGTTTGCGGTGGTAAAATCACCATCTTCTCAGCTTTCAGGAACAGGCAGACTTGAATTAGAAAACCCCATTTTTCAACACAATTTTGACATTTTACTGGGACATACCCCATTTTTACTATTTTTTGTGCTTTCAGCCTCCTTCCAGTTAGTGACAGAAATCAGTAAGAAACCAATGCTGGATCCCAGATAGCAACATTTATGAAAAGTAGACAACATTCTGAATTCAGCAAGGGGTCATTTGTGTAGATCCTACAAGTGTTTCCTACAGAAAATAACAGCTGAAATAAAAGAATATTGAAATTGAGGTGAAAAAAACAGCCATTTTTCTCCACGTTTTACTCTGTAACTTTTTCCTGCGATGCCAGATTTTTAAAAGCAATATACCGTTACGTCAGCTGGACTCTTCTGGTTGCGGGGATATATAGAGCTTGTAGGTTCATCAAGAACCCTAGGTACACAAAGCCAATAAATGAGCTGCACCATGCAATGGGTTTTCATTCTATACCGGGTATACAGCAATTTATTTGCTGAAATATAAAAAATGAAAAATAGGTATCAAGAAAACCTTTGTATTTCCAAAATGGCCACAAGATAAGGTGTTGAGAAGCAGTGGTTATCTACACATCTCTGAATTCCGGGGTGCCCATACTAGCACGTGAATTACAGGGCATTTCTCAAATAGACGTCTTTTTTACACACTGTCTTACATTTGAAGGAGAAAAAATGTATAGAAAGACAAGAGGCAATAACTCTTGTTTTGCTATTCTGTGTTCCCCCATGTCTGCCGATAAAAACGGTACCTCACTTGCGTGGGTAGGCCTAGCGCCTGCAACAGGAACTGTCCCAAAACACAACATGGACACATCACATTTTCACAAAGAAAACAGCTATTTTTTGCAAAGTGGCTAGCTGTGGATTTTGGCCTCTAGCTCAGCCGGCACCTAGGGAAACCTACCAAACCTGCGCAGTTTTGAAAACTAGACACCAATGGGAATCCAGGATGGGGTGACTTGTGGGGCTCTGACCAGGTTCTCTTACCCAGAATCCTTTGCAAACCTCAAAATGTGGCCAAAAAAAACACTTTTTCCTCTCATTTCGGTGACAGAAAGTTCTGTAATCAGAGAGGAGCCACAAATTTCCTTCCACCCAGCGTTCCCCCATGTCTCCCGATAAAAATGGTACCTCACTTGTGGGGGTAGGCCTAGCGCCCAAGACAGGAAAAGCCCCAAAACACAATGTGGACACACCAAATTTTCACAAAGAAAACAGAGCTGTTTTTTGCAAAGCACCTAGCTGTGGATTTTGGCCTCTAGCACAGCCGGCACCTAGGGAAACCTAGCAAACCTGCGCAATTTTGAAAACTATATACCTAGGGGAATCCAAGATGGGGTGACTTGTGGGGCTCTAACCAAGTTATGTTACCCAGAATCCTTTGCAAACCTCAAAATTTGGCCAAAAAACACCTTTTACTCTCATTTCGGTGACAGAAAGTTCTGGAATCAGAGAGCAGCCACAAATTTCCTTCCACCCAGCGTTCCCCCAAGTATCCCGATAAAAATGGTACTTCACTTTTATGGGTGGGCCTACTGCCCGCGAAAGGAAATGCCCCAAAACACTACCTGGACACATCAAAATGATCAAACACAAAACTACCTGTTTTTGCGGGGGCACTTGCGTTTTTGGTCCTGGGCTCAGCAGCCTTCTAGGAAAACCTACCAAACCCAGACATTTCTGAAAACTAGACACCGAGGGAGTCCAGTGAGGTGTGACTTGCGTGGATCCCTCAATGTTTTCTTACCCAGAATCCTCAGCAAACCTTAAATTTAGCTAAAAAATCACATTTTTCCCACATTTCTGTGTGGGATCACCACACTGGGACACATTTCATACCACCCAATATTCCCCTCAGTCTCCCGGTAAAAATGATACCTCATTTGTGTAGATGGGCCAAGTGCTTGTGAAAGGGAAGAGCCAAAGACATGTCGATATTGAGGGGGAACCAAAGGGGGTCCAAAAGGGCGATTTGCAAAAAACACATTTTTAGGCTGACAAGTCCAGCAGAATTTTTATCGGTATTGATGAGACAATGCCGGGTGGTAGGAATTTTGTGGATTCCTGCAGATTCCGGAAGGCTCCATCACAAAAATGTGGGAAAAATGTGTGATTTCCAGCAAAGTTGGAGGTTTGCAGGGGATTGTGGGTACAAAAATGGTGCGGGGTGTATGTGAAACACACCACCCTGGAATCACCCAGATATTTAGTTTTCAGATGTGTCTAGGTCTTGTGGATTTTTCTACATGGCAGCGTCCCAAAGTCCATAAAGTGCAGCCCTCACCATTCCATGTGGGACGATTTTGAGAGTTAGCCAAGCTCTCATTGCCCAAATGTAAAACTAAAACCCAAAATAATCAAATGACTTCTTGCTTGCTATGGGATGAGATGTTTTGGAGTGCGGGGAGAGCTGCAAGACTGTTACCCCCTTCAGTAGAGGTGGGGGCCTAACCAGGCCCATACTGGTTGGTAGCCACCACCCCAATAGATATATATATTTTTTTAATTCCCTGGCATCTAGTAGAATTTCTGACCCCGGGGTGTGGATCAGGGGTAATTGCCCCATCTGCCCACTGGTGGGCAGAACAACTTTGGTCCCATTTATTTGGGGTGGGGTATGGCCATACCCCCACCCTCTTATTTTTGAAAAAAAACCTTCCCTGGCCTCTGGTGGGCTTTCTGCCCCCCCTTGGGGGCAGATGGGCCTTCCAAAAATAGGCCCATCTGCCCCCATGGGGGGCAGATATGGCCATCAGTAATGTGCCACCATGGGGAGCGACCCTTACCCAAGGGGCTGTCCCCCTAAAGAAAACACATGCATACACACACACACACCAATTGCTGGTGCCTAAGTGGTTTCCGACCCAATGGGGGCAGATTGGCCTAGCAAAAATCAGCCGATCTGCCCCCGATGGGGGGCAGAAATGGTCTAAATACAATTTGCCCCCCAGGGGAGCGACCCTTGACTAAGGGGTCGCTCCCCACCTCTAAAAAACAAACAAACAAAAAAAATGATTTTTTTTTATCCCTGGCGCCTAGAGGTTTCTGCCACAACTGGGGGCAGATCGGACTAATAACAATAGGCCGATCTGCCCCCACGGGGGGCAGAAAAGGGCTAAAATAAATTTGCCCCCCCTTCCCCGGGGAGTGACCCTTGCCTAAGGGGTCGCTCCCCACCTCTAAAAAAAAAAAAAAAAAAAAAAGTATCCATGGCACCTAGAGGCTTCTGCCCCCTCTGGGGGCAGATCGGCCTAATAACAAATAAATTTGCCCCGACCCCCCCATGGGCGACCCTTGCCTAAGGGGTCGCTCCCCTCGCGTGACATAGGCGCAAAAAAAAAGATCCCCCGTGCCTATTGGTTTCTGCCCCCCTTGGGGGCAGATTGACCTAACAAAAATCAGCCGATCTGCCCCCAAGGGGGGCAGAACTAGTCTAAATACAATGTGCCCCCCAGGGGAGCGACCCTTGGCTAAGGGGTCGCTCCCCACCTCTGAAAAAAAAAAAAAATAGCCCTGGCTCCTAGAGGCTTCTGCCCCCCTGGGGGCAGATCGGCCTTGTAACAATAGGCCAACCTGCCCCGGGGGGGCAGAAATGCCCTAAAATAAATTTGCCCCCCCACCACCCCCCAGGGGAGCGACCCTTGCCTAAGGGGTCTCTCCCCTTGCGTGACATTGGCGCAAAAAAAAAGATCCCCGGTGCCTAGTGGTTTCTGTCCCCCTTGGGGGCAGATTACCTAACAGAAATTGGCCGATCTGCCCCCAAAGGGGGCAGAGATGGTCTAAATACAATATGCCCCCCAGGGGAGAAACCCTTGCCTAAGGAGTCGCTCCCTATCTCTAAAAAACAAAACAAAAAAACCCACAAAAAAAAATAGCCCTGGCGCCTAGAGGTTTCTGCCCCCCCTGGGGGCAGATCGGCCTAATAACAATAGCCCAAAATAAATTCCCCCCCCCCCGGGAAGCGACCTTTGCCTAAGAGGTCGCTCCCCTTCGGTGAATTTGGCGTAGAAAAAAGAAAACTCCCTGGTGTCTAGTGGTTTCTGCCCAATAGGCCAATCTGCCCCTGGCCTAAATATAATTTGCCCCCTGGGTAGCGACCCTTGCCTAAAAGGTCGCTCCCCAACTAAAAAACAAAACAAAAGAAACATACAAAAAAAAAAAAAAAAAAGATCCCTGGCACCTAGTGGATTCTGCCCCCCCCCCGGGGGCAGAAATGGCCTATAATAAATTTGCCCCCCCCGGGGAGCGACCCTTGCCTAAGGGGTCGCTCCCCTTCCGTGAATTTGGCGTAAAAAAAAAACCTCCCTGGTGTCTAGTGGTTTCTGCCCCCCACTGGCCTCATAAAAATGGCCAATTAGCCCCCAGGGCAGAAATGGCCTAAATATAATTTGCCCCCTAGGGAACGACCCTTGCCTGAGGGGTCGCTCCCCTTATGCCAGCTTCAATAAATCCCTGGTGTCTAGTGGACATTTCAAAAGCCGGATTGCTTTACAATCCGGCTTTTGAAATGCTATGAGAGACTTCAAATGGAAGGAAATTCCTTTCCTTCCCTTTGAAGCCTCTCAGGCCCCCATCACAGGATCGAAAGAGAAATGCGCGATGGGGAAGTGGCCTTGTCATCAGACGTCACTGGGGGGGCCAGGGCGGGTCGGGGGTGGAAGGGAAAGGGCTTCCCCTTCCATCCCTGCCTTGGGGGGGTGGGAGGGAAGCCCACAGAGGGAGTGCTAGCGCTCCCTCTGAGCCCAGTGCCCAGGACGTAATGGTTACATCCTTGGCACATGAGCACTGTGCCGCAGGGTGTAACCATTACGTCCGCGGCACAGAAGGGGTTAATACCGCCAACAGGCCGGCAATAAAAAAAAATGGAATCACGACCATGGCGGAAACCGCCAACATAGACAGCCACTTTAACACTCAGACCGCCACAGCGGTAGAAACAAACACAGCGGTAACCGCCAACAGACAGGCGGAACACAATGTACCACCCACTGTATTACAAGGCACCAATCCGCCACCTTTTCCGGGGCGGTACCAACACCATCAAAAGCATGGCGGAAACAGTCTTTGGAAGGGAAACCACTCACCTCTCGACACCCAACTAGGAACCAGGAAGCCATGGAGCCTGAGTTACAGGTCCTGCCCATGTTGGTTTACCTCTTCTTCTACCAGGAGCAGCAAAGATGCCGGCGACAACCATGGTGAGTACTACACCTAGCACACAGGGGAGGGGGGAGGAAAGAGAGTGACACACACACACACATGCAACACGCAACACCCCCACCCTCACCCATAATAACGTACATACAAACACATGCAGCAACTTGACATTTACACCCCGTCACCCTCTGAAAGAACGCAAGGACAAAATTAAATGATTGTAATGAGTGTAATCATCGAAAAATCTGATAGTTCAAAATTTAAATCATCAGTATATACAAATATGTACACCAACTACACAAGTCCGAATAGTAATGAAATCATTGTCCGTGGACCAGAGGTCCCAAAATGCATGGGCGAAGCCCACACATGATACCCACAGTTTGGTCCTGGGGAGTGCAAAGCCACAGTCTCCCAAGTCTCTCCAGTGGGTGGTTTGCCTACTGCTTTATCCTGAGGAGCGCAAAGCCACAGTCTCTCAAGTCTCTCCAGTGGGTGGTTTGCCCACTGCTTTATCCTGGGGAGTGCAAAGCCACAGTCTCTCAAGTGGATGTCATTCTCCACTGGTTCTGGAGGGGGCATTGTGCCCAGAGTGCTTCATCCTGCCAAGGACTTGGGTAGTGGATGCTTTTCTCCACTGGTTCTGGAGGGGGCTTTGTGCCCAGAGTGCTCCATCCTGCCACGGACTGGGGTAGTGGATGCTTTTCTCCACTGGTTCTGGAGGGGGCATTGTGCCCAGAGTGCTTCATCCTGCCAAGGACTGGGGTAGTGGATGCTTTTCTCCACTGGTTCTGGAGGGGGCTTGGTGCCCAGAGTGCTTCACATGCAGTGTGACAGGTCCAATTCCCTCACCTGGGTGTGTGTGCCATGAGATTGCCTGGGAACAGGTAGCATAATACTCCATGGAGGCAGAGAGACACTCCACCCTGCTGCGACTTCGCCTGCCACCTGCAGGTACAAACAGTGTTGAGTGCGTGCCTCATCAGACGTCACTGGGGGGGGTCAGGAGGGGTCGGGAGTGGAAGGGGAAGGGCTTCCCCTCCCATCCCTGCCTTTTTAGGACGTCTCCTGCAGTCTCGGACGGCTGGCCACTGGGGATGATAGCCATGTCAACTGTGGTGGCACTGTCTGAGCACGTCGCGGGGCTGGTGGCGGTGGTTGTGGCGGTGACTGTGGCGGAGATGCTGGCGGTGGTGAATGTGTCAGCACCTGTGGAGGGACACAGCAGGACATCTCCTGCAGCCTCGGACGGCTGCCCACTGGGGATGATGCTGGGGACATGCCCATGCTGAGGCATCAGACGTGCAGGTGGCGGTGCAGGTGGCGGTGTCCACTGCCGTACAGGTTGCTGTTCTGGTTGCTAGAAGGGGTGATTCTGGTCCCTCAGCCGGAGGATCCGTGCCCTGTCCTGCCTTCCCCTTTGCCTTGTGTCCCTTACCCACCTTTGATGTTGCTGCTGGTCCTTTGGCACTGTCCCCTTTTGGCTTGGAGGACCCCTTGCTGGATGGTTGGTCCGGCATCTCCCTACGGCATGTGGGCACCTTCTTCTCCTTGGCAGGTGGCAGAATGGGCTGATCCTTGGCCTCGCTAGGTGGCACACTGGCAGCCCTGATGGGTGCCACCCTCGATGTGGCAGGACTTGCTGAGACAACATTGCTGGAGGATTTGGTGGCTGAGGTGCTGGCTGGGAACTGGACATCCTGGCCCTAGGGGAAGGACAGGGGGGAAGGTGTAGGGAAGAGGTCAATGTTAGCCAGGAAGAGTTTCTTAGACACACTAGGACGGGATAATGGGGGGGCTTGGGAGTGGAGGAAGAGTTAGTGGTTGTAGGAGGTGTAAGCCTGCTGAATTTGGATGAAGGTGCATGGGCCGGAGGATGTTGTGAGGTGAATGGCTGTTGGGTGGGTGTGTGCCTGCGTTTGTGTATTTTGGGAGGAGGGCTCACAAATACACTGGGAGAGGACACAGGGGATGTGTGAATGGTAGTGGGGGTGGTGATTGCACGTGAGCGGTGTGTGGTGATGGGCGTGCTGGTGATGCAGGTAGTGGATGAAGATGTAGTGCATGCAGGTGTGAGTGGAGACGAGACAGGGAGGGAGGAGGAGGACGTGGAGGAGGGGGACACAGTGGAGGCAGTGGATGTTGGTGTGTCTGCATGGAGATGTTGCTTGTGTGAGTGCCTGTGAGATGTGTGGTGCTTATGTTTGCCATGTCTACTCTTGTGTGTTGATGAGTGTGCATGCTGGTCTGATGGTGTGCTTGGACTAGGCTGAGGTACAGGGGATTGGGTCTGGGTAGAGGAAGTTGGAGGGGGTAGGCTGGACACAGGGACAATGGCTGCCATCAGTGCTGAGGCCAGAGCCTGAAATGCTCTCTGTTGGGCGGCCACGGAATGCATTTGTTTGCTGCAAATGCCTCTTGACACCCTGGATGGCATTCAAAATGGTTGATTGCCCAACAGTGAGGGATCTCAGGAGGTCAATAGCCTCCTCACTGAGGGCCTGGGGCGGAGGAGATGCCCACCCTCCTGGGTGAGCGGGCACGGGAAACTCGATGAGGGGCTGCTGGGAGGGTGGTGCTGGTGGGGGTGGTGGCGGCTGTACCTGTTGTTGCGGTGGGCACAGAGATGCCCACCCCGCAAGGGAGCTCCCATCAGAGGAGGAGTTGCTGCCGCTGGTTTCTTCTTCTGTCCCCTTCCTGGAGCTCCCCTCGCCCTCCATGCCACTGGTGCCTTCTGACTCCGTAAATTCACCCTCCAGGGCCATGTGGGTTGCAGCTCCCTCCTGCTCCGGTGCCAATGCTCCTCTGCCAGATGATGCTAGTGCACACAAGGACAGGATGACAAAACAAAAAGGGGGGGAAAGACAGAGGAGACACATGGTCAATGCCTGCAACACCACTACCGTTGGTGGACACATCACACAGGGAGCAGCCCTATGCACTAAGCCATGCACTAACAGTGCAGGGGAAAAACACATGCCCATGTCGGACTGTGTCTAGACCCATTTCATGCACAGCTAGAGCCCATAGGAGCCTGACTAGGTGTAGAGGGCAAATACCACCTTTGGGGTTGGAGTGGGACTGAGCCTGCAAATCAATGGATCTACCTTTGAGCATCTGCCCTGGCCTAGGGGAACCCACAGCCCACCTCCCCCACCCAGACACCTCATGAAGTACGCAGAGTCAGCTGAATGAGAGTTTACTCACCCCCTTGTGGCTGCTGTGATGCCCTCAAGTGCCCATCCAACTCGGGCACTCCTTCCACGTTGGGAGGCCATCCCCAGCTGGTCCTCCGCCATCTTCTTGCTCCAGTGGATCTTTTATGGCAGTAGGTGCTCTGTCTATGGTAGACCCCCAGGGTCCGCACTTCCTTGGCGATGGCACGCCAAATACCCTTCTTCTGGTGGACGCTGACCTAGAGGAACAGTGTACTAAAAAAGGATGTTACTCCCTCGTACAGTTCTTCTCACACATTGGCCACAAACCTCCCACTCTGGCCCAGAAAAACATACACTCACCATCCTCACATGCTGGCCTGACCCCCCCCCACTGTCTCTTCTATCCACGACACTCCATACAATCATGTCCCATCCACCATGCACACAGTTCACTCGCCTGTTTGTCTGGAGAACCGTAGAGTAGCGTGTACTGGGGGAGGACCCCATCCACCAGTCTCTCCAACTCCTCCGATTGTCGCTTCCAGACGCAGGTCATAGCAGCACTTGCAGTGTAGGTCCTCTCCTGTTGAAGGTCAGGTATCAAGTGAGGGAACTGATAGAAAATGGCGGTCACGTCCGCGGCGGTGTGTACTGTCACCGCCGGCGTACACCGTCATTGGCTCCTGGAACCCATAGGGCCCAATGATAACCAATGCTTAATTGCGCAGCGGTCTTCGACCGCCTACTGGGACACTGCACAATGCCAGTGCAGTCACCTCATTTCCCCTTGTCCCCCCTTAGAGGTCAGGCAGCGGCCATTTCAAGACGCCACATAGCAGGCCAACTAACTGCATCACAGCTATTTTAGCCAGGAATACGGACAGACAAAGGCACACAGAGATTATTTCACAATTGTGCTAAACGGCCTTGTGAAACCTACGTGGTGTATGACCCTCTGCTCACCCTTCTCCTCCATAGGGCACGTCCGCTGGGGCAGGTGATAAGATGGTGGCATCCTCCAGTGTACAGACCCCTGGTGGACCTGTCGACGATGGAAGACAGACACATCATTATCACTTACAGACTTGATCGTGTCACAATCCAGGAACTGTGTGCCCAATTGGAGCCAGACCTGATGTCAGCTATCCGCCATCCCACAGGAATCCCCCCTCTAGTGCAGGTCCCGTCAGTGCTCCATTTCCTGGCACGTGGGTCCTTTCAAACAACAGTGGCCATGGCATCAGGGATGTCACAGCCAATGTTCTCTAACGTGTTGTCCAGAGTGTTATCTGCCTTGCTGAAACACATGCGCAGCTACATCGTTTTCCCTCAGGTGGAGGATCTACCCACAGTGAAAGGTAACTTTTATGCCCTGGGACATATCCCCATCATCATTGGTGCCATTGATGGTACACATGTGGCATTTACCCCCACCCCCGCAGGAATGAACAGGTGTACAGAAACCAGAAAAGCTACCATTCAATGAATGTGCAGATGGTGTGTTTGGCAGACCAGTACATCTCCCATGTGAATGCCAAGTATCCTGGCATGATGCTTACATTTTGAGAATAGCAGCATCCCTTATGTGATAGGGCAACTCCAGAGGCACCGTGTGTGGCTAATAGATGAGCCCAAGGTCCCCACACAGTTTAAATAGGTATCTGGGTATGGGAGATTCCCTAATGGTTGGAGGATGTCTAACAGATGTCCCTCGATATTTGCAGGTGACTCTGGTTACCCCAACCTGTCATGGCTACTGACCCCAGTGAGGAATCCCAGGACAAGGGGAGAGGAACTCTACAATGAGACACATGGGCAAACTAGGAGAATATTAGAGCGCACCTTCGGCCTCCTGAAGGCCAGATTCCGGTGCCTCCATCTGACAGGTGGCTCCCTATACTACTCACTGAAGAAGGTGTGCCAGATAATCGTGGCATGCTGTATGTTGCAGAACCTGGCTTTGCAACACCAGGTGCCTATTCTGCAGGAGGAAGGGCCTGATGCTGGTCTTGTGGCAGCTGTGGAGCCTGTGGACAGTGAAGAAGAGGAGGCAGAAGAAGAAGATATAGACAACCGAAACAACATCATCATGCAATACTTCCAGTGAGACACAGGTAAGAGGATGGCACTGCTTCACACATCTCATACTGCTGTAGGACATAGCATAAATCTGCCTTTTTACCTCTGTATGGACCCTGACATGTCACTTTGGCTTTCCATTTCACAGATCTGGGTCCCACTTTGTACCCTCTGCTATGTTTACTGTTCCCAACAACTGTGTAACCATGGTATGTGAACATGAACATTGACATTGCTAGATTTCCGAAAGGTTGCAATTACACATTTGTGAAAGTACAGACAGACTCCAGATTGATTTGTGATTCAAGGGTGTTTATTTCTGTGCTAATAAGTGGAGGGGGGTGTGCAATGGGCTGGGGTGAGGGTGGAGGAATGTCCATGGTAGAGTTCAGTTTCTTGATCTCACAGGTGCATTGTCCATGGGGGCATAAGAAGTGGAGCAATGGCAGTTTAAGGTGGACAGGGTGACAAAAAGGGACAGAAGGGTGACAATCAGGAGGGTCTTATTTCCTGGCGGGGGTCTTGACAATGTTCTCTGTCTTGTTCCTGGATCTCAGGGACCGTTTGCGGGGAGGTTCTCCTTCTGCAGGGGGTGGGGTGCTGGTGGCCTGTTGGTCCTGTGGTGAGGCCTCCTGTCCACTAGCGCCGGCGGAGGTGGAGGGCTGTTCATCATCCAGGCTAGTGTCAGGGGCCCGTTTGTGTGCCACTGTGTCCCTCATGGTGTTGGCCAGGTCTGCCAGTACCCCTGCAATGGTGGCCAGGGTGGTGTTAATGACTTCAAGTCCTCCCTGATCCCAAGGTAGTGTTCCTCCTGGAGCCGCTGGGTCTCCTGAAACTTGTCCAGTACTGTGCCCATGGTGTCCTGGGAATAGTGGTATGCTCCCATGATGTTGGAGAGTGCCTCGTGGAGAGTGGGTTCCCTGGGTCTGTCCTCCCCGCGTCGCACAGCAGTCCTCCCAGCTTCCCTGTTGTCCTGTGTCTCTGTCCCCTGAACCATGTGCCCACTGCCACTGACCCCAGGTCATTGGTTGTCTTGGGTTGGTGGGTTTGCCTGGGATCCCTGTAGTGGTGGACACACTGCTCATTGATGTGTCCTGGGGACAGTGGTATGGGCCTGCTTGGTGGGTGCTGAGGGGGGAGGGTCTGTGGTGGCTTGTGACTGTGGCAGGGGAACCAACTGTCCAGAAGTCCCTGATGGGCTGGGCTGGTCATCTTGATCCAGGCGTGCAGAGCTGCTGTCATCACTGTGGGCTTCTTCTATGGGGGGAATGGATATGTCTGGAACCTCCTGTCCGGTGACGTTGGGTATGGGTCCTGTTGGGGTGTAAATGCATAGTTTTAGTATCTGTGTGTGCCATCTTGTGCATTGGGTGAGTTACCCTCTACTCCTGGGCTTGCCTTGTTGTGTTTGCCATTGTGCGATTAGTGTTTTGGGGTCTGTGTGGGTATCTGCACTGGACATACTTTGGCAATGGGTGTCCATGCTTTGGTGTTGCATGCAGGGCTTGGTATTGGGGTGGGTGGGTTGTGATAGTAGGGCATATGTGAGGTGTTGGAGTGATGGGGGTGAGGGGGTGGGTGGGGGTATGTGATGGCATGCAGGTAGGGTGTGGGGGATAAATTAGTAAAGATTTGACTTACCAGAGTCCAGTCCTCCTGCTACTCCTGCAAGGCCCTCAGGATGCAGTATTGCCAAGACTTGCTCCTCCCATGTTGTTAGTGGTGGGGGAGGAGGTAGGGGTCCACCGCCAGTCCTCTGTACAGCAATCTGGAGTCTGGATACCACTGAACGCACCTTCCCCCGAAGGTCGTTCCATCTCTCCCTGATGCCATCCTGTGTTCTTGGATGCTGTCCCACTGCATTGACCCTGTAGACAATTCTCAGCCATAGCTCCATCTTCCTAGCAATGGAGGTGTGCTGCACCTGTGATCCGAATAGCTGTGGCTCTACCTGGTTGATTTCCTCCACCATGACCCGGAGCTCCTCCTCAGAAAACCTGGGGTGTCTTTGAGGTGCCATGATGTGGTGTGGGTGATGTGTGACGTGATGTTTGTTATGATGTGTGAAATGTGTTGGTGTGTGTTGTTTGAGGTGGCTGGATGTTGTATGAGTAATGGTGTGGTGTGCTTGTGGATGCTGGTGTAGTGTTGGCTATTCTCTTTCTGTGCTTCTTTGCCAAAATGTCGTTGTAAGGGTTTGTGGGTAATGTGGGTGTGTATGTGTATCAGGTGTGTGTATTTCAAATTGTCCAATGTAGTTGTGTTTTGTAAATGTGTGTGTATTTTGAGCGCGGCGGTGTGTACCGCCAAAGGATTACCGCGGGTGAAAGACCACTGCGTTGACTCATGGGTTGTGATACTGTGGGCGTATTCTTATTGGCGTGGGTTTTGGTATTGCCAGTTTATCATTGACCTTTGGTATGGCGGACTTGTGTGGGTGTCTGTATTTTGGTGGATTACGAGATGTGGGTCATAATACCTGTAGCGGATTTCCGCCACGGGCACTGTATGTTGGCGGCCTTCAGCACGGCGGTAAGCGGGATTTACCACCAGGTTTGTAATGAGGGCCTAAATGTGGTATAAATACTAAAACTTATTTATCTACTTGAAAGGAGAATATCCCACTTGTTTAAGCTATCAGACAAAATAACCTCATAAAGTCACATGAGTTTGAGATTATTTTGTGAGTCCGTAGGCCAGTAAGCGCCTTCAAAAAGGAGAAGCTCTAAAACAAAAGCCCCTTTAATCAGACAGCAGAGAATAGTCTTTGGGGCTGAGCAGTCATATAATACTATACATTTAAATCTCATCAAGCAGAGATGGTCCAAAGTGCTTATAATTCCTAAAATCAACTGGGCAGTGATATTACCAGTCTTTAATGACAACTATTGGCAAAGCCAGTGGGGGTGGCCCTGCCCTGCTTCTTCCTGGTGCTGACGGGCGCAGGACTGGCCTATCCTTGTCCCAGGCTTTTCTAGGGCGGGGCCCGCACCTGGCCAGCACTGCGGGAGAAGGTAATGAGCTATATAGCTCCAAACTGGTGTACAGGTGAGAATTATCGCAGGGTTCGCCTCAAGGGACCCTGAGATTGCTGGATGATATAGTCCCCAGTTATGGCTGATACCGCTGGACTCTCGGAGCTGATGTTAGCTTTCTTTTGTTTGTTTACTATATGGTCAGACCATGTTACTTGATTATCTATTGTCAAACCTAAATAATCATAGCTGGTAACTTGCTCAATTTCACTGTCCTTGATTTTCCACCTTAGTTGTCTTCTTGATTGGCCAAAGCACATAAATGTGGTGTTCCCATTTTCACATTTAGGTCAATATCTAGATTTTACTTTTGCATGTTTAATACCAGTGATTGGTGTACTGCAGGAGTTAAGGAATAGATGATAATATCATCTGAGTAAACCAGATAAGTGATTGGCTTATGAATGAGCTTTGGAGGAAGGCCACCCATATCATCAAGATATTGGTTTAAATCTAATACCTCCAGTAGGTAGGTAATATATATATATATATATATATATATATATACATATACATATATATATACATATATATATATATATATATATAGATATATATAAATATTCACTTAAAAAACCTAAGGTTACAGGGACGGTATAGTTAGGCTCACATTTTAAATGTACAAAACCGAAGAAATTCACCAGTAATAGTCAGAGTTACCTCAACTAACTATAACTCATGACCTAGGGTAACTATAATGCGCGCCCCGCCATGCACAGTTTTTTTGGCAAAAACGTTCCTCCACATATTACATTGATTTTATCAGTGATGCTATTGAAGATGACATGAGTACCATAATTTGTAGGTTTATTAGCAGTGCATGGCGAGAGCAGGAGTTATTGTTACCTTAGGGCACGAGTTATAGTTAGTTGAGGTAACTCTAACTATAACTGGTGGATTTCTACAGTTGTGCGTTTATATATTGGTCCTGGCTATAACTACCTACTGATGAATAAATATCTCCCTCTCTCTCTCTCTCTCTATATATATATATACATAGACAGATATAAATATTCACAGAAAAAAACAAAAGGTTACAGGGATGTTATAGATAGGTTCTGAATTTACTCGCACAAAACTTTAGAAATTCAGCAGTTATCGTTAAAGTTATTTCAGGTAACTTTCCGCAAACAATATGAAAAAAATAATTGGCCAATTTTTGCCCACGAGGGGTCCCTAACTGTTTTTTCTCTCTTCTTTTCCCACCCCTGAGCTGATGCGACAAACAAATTGCAGCTGCAGCTTTTCTGTCAGGTTGCGGCCAGCCAATCAGGGCCTTATTTTTCTGAATCCAGGAATCCGAAGACGAATCTTCGGAGCTATGTTTTTTCAACTCTAATATTTCAGAAACTACTGAACAGATTTACACCAAACCACAAAAAGCGTAATCTGCAGAACAGCATCTAGCTTCTTGCCAAAACTGGTGTAATTCTGTTCAGCGGTTCGTAGTTGGTAGCTATAGTTAGGTCCGAGTTTCTATAGGAAAAGCATTTTTTGGCAAAACTAATACAGGTCAGCTGCTGTTGTGAACAGTGAAATTATTACTAATAAATATGTATTTTGTATTTTTAATCTGCATAGAAAATGAAGTAACATAGAAAATAATGTGCAAATCGAAAATGTGACCACTTGAATGGCAACCACCTACTAAGTAATGATCTAGTAAAAGCGTATTAATGTGTATTCAGAACTTATATGAATGTGAAATTTGCAGTAGTACGTTATACTTACCATTAAATGTTATGTATTTGCTTTTTGCTTATATTAACTGTAGGCCTCAAGTTACCAAGGTCTAGGCCTTAATATTGCACAGCCTCATATTGAAAAATGCAATGTCATAATAAAATATGATCTCATGCTTGCTGAATAATAAAGATGTATTGTTCAAACTGAAGGTTGACCAAATCATAGTAGAAGCAAAGTGTTTTTCCTTTTCTCATGAGAACTGCTTGTTAGAAAATCGTGTAATAGTTACAGATACAATGTAAAGTTTAGCGTGTGTAAAAGCGATGTTCCCGGGAACTAACACTAGATGTACTGACGGAAGGATATTAAAATGTTTCTTGACAAGTTGAACGATGTGCCCAGAAGAGGAGCCAATCATCAACGTGTAAAAGACTGTTTAGTTATATCTTAGATTTGAAAAATCAATTTTATTGGACTAATGACTATTATATCATTCTTTGACCAATAACAATCTGGGACAACTTTGACTTAACCGCACTGCACTAATAGATCACACATATTACATATTTCACTCAGCAGAGAGACACTCTCCACATTTCTTTTTCTTTTCTTTTCTTCATGCATAATGATGGTGCTCACCTGTTATTTTCATTGCGCATTTACTCTCATTGTTGAATTTTACTTTGGCTCTAGAGGAATTTGTTGTAAATGCTTTAATCAAGTTGAGATTCTTTAGAAGATTTGGTCAACCAGTGCTGTTTTTATACTTATATCATGTGATTTTGAGACTAATTTATGTGATACTAGCATTGTTAATTCAGGGAAAATAATTTTCAACTCTTTAAGAGCACATCCTTAAGTATAGTCCATGGTTTGTCTCTTTAATAGCACATCCTTAAGTATAGTCCTTAGTTTGTCTCCTATAGGGACCACCATAAGGTCCCCGTGTAAAAGATTAAGAGAAAAATCTATTCAAGAATTTGGTTGTCAGATTCAATGATACAAAGTAGAGAGAAAATGTGTCCCTAAAAGCCTACGATGACTTTCCTAGGTCCTCGGAGTTTGCCTATGCTTGTTTGAGAATGTTATTGGCGTTCTAGTGATAGTGTGAATGGAATAGGTTCCACTGCAGGTGAATTGTGATGTCTGTGATGGTTTAGGGAGATTGCATACTCCAAATGAAGTTGTTGAGGGAGTTTGCGTACTCCGGAGTGTGAGAGTAGGGAAGTCGCCAAACTTCACATGTGTGGCATTTTGTGCTAAAAAATTGTCCACATGGTTGTTGGTATACAGACCCTTTGAGGTCTCAGACTCCGGAGTATAGTGAAAAGTGTACGGGGCATTTGGTCTTTGTTGTAATTTGTTTGTTTAGTAGCTCAATCGGGCGTGGTTGACAAACCTGAGAGTGCGTGTTAAGGTGAGTGAAAGGTTTTTTGACTGAGATTTGGTGAGTCCTATGTGCACCAGGACAGACCCACCAATCAGTTAAGAGTAAAATTTGCGGACAAATTTTGCTTGCGGATCAGAGAAACTGAGAAAGAAAGAGTAGCTGCTAGAGTGAGAAGCCGTCAGTGAAAAATCCATAAAGTTTCTGAAGTGATTGTGTTACCCTACTTGTAGTGAATGGACAAATTAGGTTTTAATTTTGTTGAAGTGCTTGCAATAATTTTGCACTAGTTTGGTGTGAATCCGAGTTGAGGAGGACAAGCCGCAAGACTTTGTCAGCCGCTGTACGTGCGACATCATTGGAACCGCGCTGGCATAGGTTGGTTAGTGGGAAGGGTCGCGTATGGATTGGTGGACAACCGTGAAGCGTAATTGAGTGAGAAGGCAGGCTAAGAGGATTTTGGGATTAAAAGTCACTTCATGATTTGATTGAAGTAGCGTAAAATTTGCAAAGATTACATTTTTCAAACCTTTAAAGAGTGCCTTAAGAGGAGATGTGTATATTCCAGCGACAGTAGGGGAAGCTACTCTTCGACGCCTCGTCAGGGGTAGTAAGCGCTATATAAATACGATTACAATACAATTACAATACTCCAGAAGCTACACCCGCATATGTTGTATTTGAAGAGCAGGGTACCACGCCATGCCTTTTGTTAAAACATTGGTGCAAAGTGACAGGAAACAATGGGAGTTTAATGTTTCCTCCCCAAAAGACATTTAATCTGAGGATCTTTGAAAATTTGAGGAGGGTAATGTACGATTTGAAACCCCTCCCAAGACTTTAACAATTTGGGAACTAGTGAACTCCACATTTAGGTCCTCGTTATGACCTAGGCGGTAAATGCCGTATACCGTCACGGTGACAGCCTCCAAAAGACCGTTGCTGTGGCTACCTCCCGTCCGCCATATTATGACCGTAGCCGGAATTCCGCCAGAAGGCTGGCGGAATTCCGGCTATGGTCTTGGCGGCGGATGGCGGTAAGGTAGCACTGCTGCCAGCAGAAGCGCCACACCAGTAGACCGCCGCCGACCGTATCATAACACATGTTACGGCCTGGTGGTGTTCTGCTGGCAGACGCTGCTGCTGGCAGCAGCGCCGCATCTTGTCTCCTGCTGGAGGACCCCCTGCAAGCATGTGAGTCGGGTGCTCCTACAGTGGAGGGGGGTGGGGGGTTGTTGTGTGTGTGCGTGTGGGGGTGTGTGTGACTGTTTTTGTTTGCGTGCATGCGGGTGTGAGGCATGTGGAATGCATGTGTGCAGGAATGGGTGTGAGTGTGCGTGTATGTTGTGTTGTGTTGTGTTGTGTGTGTATGAATGTCTGCATGCGTGGGTTAATGTGGATATGCGTGTGTGTATGTCTATGTGTGTAGGTGTGTGTATGCCGGGGGGAGGTCAGGAGGGAGAGGGAAATGATGGGGGAGGACTCTGGAGAGGAGGAGGGGGAGACCCCTATCAGTGCCAGGGAAGGAATTCCCTGGCTCTGATAGTGCCTACCGCCATGGTTTTTGTGGCAGTAAGATTGCCACGAGAACCATGGCAGTAGGCAGGGTCATAATCCCAAGGGTGGGACTGTGACGGCCACCTGGCTGGAGACCGATGTCTCCAGCCCGGCGGCTGTTACCGCCCTGGCGGACTGAGTGATACATTGGGGGTTTGGCTTGAGCCAATGTCCTATTTTGGGGAAAGGTACCGCCAGCCTGTTGGCAGCATCTTTCTCCAAAATAACGCGGTCCGCCAGGGACGTAATGAAGGCCTTAATGCCTTCAATGCAATCATAGACGATCCCAAGGTATACACCTATAACAGGACCACAGACTGAGATGTCTGCACTGATGACTCAGAATACGGGAATAATGCACCCATGAGACCCAAATGTCAGACCAAGTCCAGATGCAATGACAGTACCAGTTACCGTTGGTCCAGTCATACCATTGTTTGCATAGGGAAACAGCGAGACTAGCGGACAGAGAGTCATGAGCCAGAACTTATATGAAGAGAGACTTGAAGAGAATGCCAGATTAATATCCCCCATGAGAACGACCCTTGATGGAGCAGGATCGTTAATAGACTTAAGTCCTTACAGAGCTCCTCCAAATATTGAGGCAAGGTCATAAATAAGGCCTATCCTGAGCTTAGTGACACACTTTTACTGTGGTCTGGGCACTGAAGAAGCTAAGACCATACCTGTTTGGGACTCACTTCCGGGTTCAGACAGACCACAGGCCCCTCAGATGGCTCATGCAGATGAGGGGTGAGAATCCTAAACTCTCTGAGGTGGGCCATTTCCCTACAGGGGATGGACTTTACGGTGGGGCATCGTCTGGGCATTGACTAAGCCAACGCTGATGGTCTCTTCAGATACTTCCGCCTTAGCGATGAGAGCTTCCAGGAGGTTGGGTAGCTCTCCCCACTTTCAGCTGGAGGGACACATGTCAGACCTGACAGCCTTAGGGTGGTCACCCCTAACTCGTTGCCTGCCTCCTTCCACTTTTTAGATACTGTTTTTGCTGGTTTTAAGACTCTGAGCACTTTACCACTGCTAACCAGTGCTAAAGTGCATATGCTCTCTCCCTTTAAACATGATAACATTGGATCATACCCAACTTGATTATTTAATTTACTTATAAGTCCCTAGTAAAGTGCACTATATGTGCCCAGGCCCTGTAGATTAAATACTACTAGTGGGCATGCAGCACTGATTGTGCAACCCACTTAATTAGCTCCTTAACCTTGTCCCAGGAATGCCATTGCAAGGCCTGTGCGTGCAGTTTCACTGCCAATTTGACATGGCATTTAAAAGTACTTGCCAATCCTAAAACTCCCCTTTTTCTACATATAAGTCACCCCTATGGTATGCCCTAGGTAACCCATAGGGCAGGGTGCTGTGTAGGCAAAAGGAAGGACATGTACCTGTGTAGTTTACATGTCCTGGTGGTGTAAAACTCCTAAATTCATTTTCACACTGCTGTGAGGTCTGCTCCCTTCATTGGCTAACATTGGGGCTACCCTCATACTGTTTGAGTGGTAGCTGCTGATCTGAAATGAGTAGGAATGTCATATTTAGTATGGCCAGAATGGTGATACAAAATCCTGCTATCTGGTGAAGTTGGATTTAATATTACTATTTTAGAAATGTCACTTTTAGAAAGTGAGCATTTCTCTGCACTTAAATCCTTCTGTGCCTTACAATCCACGTCTGTCTGGGTTCAGTTGACAGCTCCCTTGTGCATTCACTCAGACACAACCCAAACACATAATACTCAGCTTCACTTGCATACATCTGCATTTTGAATGGGTCTTCCTGGATTGGGAGGGTGGAGGTCCTGACACTTACATGTCAAATGACAGTAGCCTGCCTCACACAAAAGACTGCCACACCCCCTACTGGGGGACCTTGTGCACTTCTAAGCCACTCATTGATGTCTTCCTCACTTCAAAGGCACATTCGGGTATTTAAACATGGCCTCTGACCCTACCAAACCTGACACTCCCTAGAGTAGAGGACCTAAACCAGAGCCTGCAGACTGCCAAGAAGAACTGACTGGCTGCCCAAAGGACTCACCTGACTGTTTTCTGTGAAGGACTGCTGCCTTGCTGTTGCCCTACTGCCTTGCTGCTCTCTGGCTGTGGTGAGAAGTGCTCTCCAAGGGCTTGGATAGAGCTTGCCTCCTGTTCCCTGAAGTCTCAGGATCAAAAAGGACTTCATCTCCACAAGAAGGACTCCTTGTGCAATGAAAATCGACGCACAGCCTGCCAGAACAACTCACAGCCTGCACGGCATTGAAAAATTCACCGCAAGCCGAACCGGAACGAGGCAGGCAGACTTCACAATGTCGAGATCGATGCAGCACCAGCGTAGTGACTGGAAATTCGACGCATGGCCCACTGGATCGACGCAGAGCTAAGCCGGAATGACGCAGCCCGACTTCCAGAGAGGAATCGATGCAGCGCCTGCCATGCGGTAGAAGTTTCCACGCAACACCAACCGGATCAACGCAGCCCCTGTGAATCCGTCCTGTCAGCACTGGAAATCCACGCATCGTCCCTAGGGCATCTGAAAACCCCTCAAGCTGAAGAGGATCCATGACCAAGCATCAGAAATCAACGCAAAGCTGTCCCTGCATGAAAACTAAACGATGCATCGCCGTGTGCGGCCCGAGAAATTGACGAACACCTCCCTATTTTCCATGCATCTCCTCCTCTGTAGTTCTTTGCAGAGATTTTGAACGTAAGCCAGGTACTTTGTGCTTGAAAGAGACATTTATAGCTTTTAAAATACTAAAGACACCTTATTTCATTTTTACAGTGATATCTCAACATATACTTATTTTATCTTAATTGTTTTGACCTGCATTTTACCAGATAAATATTATATATTTTTCTAAACACTGTGTGGTGTATTTTCGTGGTGTTCTACTGTGTTATTGCATGATTTGTTGCACAATACTTTACACATTGCCTTCTAAGTTAAGCCTGACTGCTCAGTGCCAAGCTACCAGAGGGTGGGCAGAGGATAATTTGGATTGTGTATGACTTACCTGACTTGAGTGGGGGTCCTTGCTTGGACAGGGGGTAACCTGACTGCCAACCAAAGACCCCATTTCTAACACCTGATCTAACAGCAGTTGCCAAATGCTAAGTCCAACAACATTTCATTACAAGGTTTGACAGCCCAACAATTAACTGAATGGCTGGAAAGGCTGAGTAGCTCTCGAGGAGATTCTAGTGGGGGGAATTACCTAAACTATACTCGACTTGGGATGGAGGTAGAGGAACTAATCGAAGGAACAATGGGGGTAAACTGGCTTGAGTCATACACAGAAGATGAACTGCTCTACTTGTGCCCAATATTCACAAAAAGAACAGGAATTGTACATCAAAAATTGGCAGACATAGCAGAGAAATATGACATAGACATTGAGAAGAACATTTGAAGAGAGGTTACAGGTTAGAATTTTACACAAAATATTTTGAGAATATGAGAACTCCAAGAGTAAAAACATACCTTTGATATTTGCTTCGAAGCATTCAAACGTGGGGAGCATTAGAAAAATGGAATGGCAGATGGTTGACGAAAAGAGATAAAAGAAAAAGGGATTCTGACACTCTACCTGCAAATATTTAGAAGGCTTAGGCCCCAGTGAAAATGTTACAGATGAGAGAAATTCCAGGAGGGAACTTTGTTTCTTCGAGCAGAAGTGACATTTTGTCATTCATAAATGACTACCTTGGATTGAGAAAGAAACCAGTAGAATGGTATCAGCTGACAGATAGGTTTGTGAAACTTGCAAAATGCCTATAAGAAGACTTAAGCACTCTATTAGAGATAGTAGTTTCTGGATACTGATGGGTGGAATGTAAGAGGAGTGTACATTGGCCGACAGGGGAACCAGAGAGACATCCAGCAACAGGTGCACTATCTCCTGAAGTAATGAAATATTACTATAAGGTGATTGAATTTTTGAAAACAAGGATTTTGCCCTAAAACATTAACTGGCAGTGCATAGATAGGACATCCCAGGAAGCGAAAGAATGCATACATGCATACTACGAAAGATTGTTACAAGCGTTTAAGCATTGCAGTGGTACAGAAACAATTGAGCTGATTCATTTTGTGTTCAGATTTGTTGAAGAACTGAGACCTGAAATTAGTCAGATGATCAAGAGCCATTTGAATTGCTGGCAAGCAAAGCCAATTGATGAGGTGTTACAGTATGCAAAGTACTGTAGTGAGCAGATTCAGATGAAGCAGAGAAAGTTGAAGGAGAAGACAATGGTGATGCAGTTTAGAGTGGCACAAACAGGGCTACAGGGAAGTTTTCCACAACAACAGCAACAGGGAAATGCGCAGTTTCTCAAAATGAAGCTAGAGGTAGAGGTCACTGAGGAATGGGAAGTGTAAA
The DNA here is from genome assembly GCF_031143425.1 of Pleurodeles waltl. Taxonomy (NCBI): domain Eukaryota; kingdom Metazoa; phylum Chordata; class Amphibia; order Caudata; family Salamandridae; genus Pleurodeles; species Pleurodeles waltl. Next base: position 1,117,150,316 of record NC_090445.1, read on the forward strand.
TTGTGGTCCTGATTTGAGCATGTAGAAGTACAAGGTGAAGTGCAAGGAATGAAAAGAATGTTGCCATGTCATGCTTGTGGATGCCTCGGGCATTGGAAATAGGAGTGCTCAATGGTAAGTCAGGATGGTGCTGTTCAGCAAATGAGTGATGTCAATTCTTTCCAAAATATGAGAGGGCCAATAATGAAGGGTCCAAATCCAAATTGTCAAAATAATGTGATTCAGAAGAAAGGTTTCCAGCCCATGCAGCAGGTGCAGTTGCCACAATTGCAAATACCCCAGACATAACAGATGCAATCTCATGTCCTAATGGTGCCTAGACAACAAATTCAAATACCTCAAGCCCCAATTGAACAGCAGCAAGTGATGTTTTCTCAGCTGGTCACAGGTCAACATTTTCACCACAATAATAATAATGAACACCAATTTCCCTTACACAATGAGAATGGAATAAACAATGACTGGGTGAGGGAGAGTTCAGATGAAGAAGAATGCGTGTTGGCCGCATCAATAGAGGTAGATCAGAAAGGTCCCTTTTTTAAAGGAAAGGTGATGGATCACAAAGTCTCATTCTTGGTTGACACTGGAGCTACACGCTCTACCGTGAGAACTGAAGACTTTCCAAACCTGCCTCTTTCAGGGAAAACAGTTCAGATTGTAGGAGTTGCAAACCAATATTTGACTAACCCAATTTCTGAACCAGTCCTGGTCAAAATTGGTAATTTTAGGGTATTACACAAATTCGTAGTTTGCGACTCGAGTCCTGAGTCCCTACTGGGAAGGGATTTGTTGTGCAAAACAAATAGCTCAATTTCATGCTCAACTTATGGAATTAAAATTCAAAACACAGTGGTGATGAAGATGACTTACTCACAGAGACAAATTGTGAGACAGTGAATAAAGAATACCCTCTGATCAGTTTCTTCCCAGTTTTCACTGTCAGAGATCTTCCTTCCGATTTACAGGGAACTGTCCAGATGAAAGTGTGGGATTTTTCAGGAAAATATATCAGGCTGATAAAAGGAGTTGAGCCAGTTAAATTTACAATCAAGCCAAATGCAGTTTTTCCCCAGATTCCTCAGTACCACATGACAAAAGAGACAATTGAAGGTTTGGCACCAATAATTGCAAAATTTGTAGACCATGGTGTTTTGAAAGAGGTGCTGAGCAGTCCATGTAATTCACCAATATTGGGATTGTGCAAACCATGTGGGAAGCTTCAGATTTTTCAAGATTAAAGAAAGATAAATTACATTGTGGTTCAATGTTTCCCGGGGGCACCAAAGCCTGCAGTGATCATGTTTCGAAACCCTTTCGATTCTGAATGGTTCACTGTAGTGGACCTGTCCCAAGCATTTTTCTCTGTTCCTCTCCATGAGGATAGCCAATTTATCTTCTGTTTCAAATTCTTAAACCAAGTCTACTGTTGGTGTAGAATCCCACAAGGGTTCCCATAGTCACCCTCCATTTTCAATCAGATCTTGAAAAAAGAATTAAGAGTCACTGGAAATGCCTTACCAGTCGACATTGGTGCAATACATTGATGATTTATTGTTTGCATCCAAAACAAAAGAAGAATGCAAGTGCAATACAATTGTCTTGCTGAATCCTTGCTGAATCCTTTAGGGTAGAATGTCTACCCTGCTGTCTCCAGCCAAATAACAGTATTGTCAGAAACAGGTGAAATATTTGGTTCACCTAATTGAGAAAGTAATACGGAAAATATTCAAAGAAAGGGTTGCAGCCATACTGCAGCTGAATCCTCCCACCACTCAGAGAGGCTGTGTTTGGGAATGGTGAGCTACTGCCGCCAATGGATTCCAAATTTTTCGATCATTTCCAAGCCATTGCAGAAGCTGACTCACAAGGAGGTTACTGATCCTCTAGTATTGGACCAAGCTTGTTTGAAAGCTTTTATGGAATTGAGAGACAGCCTGTGTCAAGCCCCAGCTGTGGGTATACCTGATTACACAAAACCCTTCATGTTGTGTTGTCATGAGCATGATGCATTTTCCGTGTCTCTCTTGACACAAGTATATGGCGGTGTAAATTGCCCAGTAGCACATTTTTCAGCTACTTTGGACCCAGTTGCAGCAGCATTACCAGGCTGTCTAAGGTCTGTGGCAGCAGCTGAACACAGCCAGACTCAGAGTGAGAGAAGTGTGGTGGGACATCCTTAAACTGTAATGGTCCCTCACTCAATTGAAGTTTTGCTCACTAGGTCCAAGACCCAATATTTAACCAGTGTGGGATTGACTAAGTACGAAACCATAATTCTGGGATCCCCAAATGTATCAATCAAAAGATGCACAGTGCTTAACCTGGCAACTTTGCTTCCATACGAAAATGTCAAAATTGACAAAATGGATGACATTGAACATGACTGAATTATGTACAAAACCAAGACCCGATATTAGAGATACTTGTTTGGAAGATAATGACCAAATTGTCTTTGTTGATGGCTCCTGCTTGATGGATAACATGGGGGTATTGAGAGCAGGATATGCTGTATGTACTATCTCTCGAATTTTACACAAGTGGCAGAGCTGATAGCTCTTACTAGAGTGTGCCATGTTTCCTCATAGCTTAGGGTCACAAATTAATACAAAAAGTCAGTATGGATGTGGAAAAGTCCATGACTTTGGCCAATAGTGATCACAGAGAGGTTTCCTGAACTTTTTTGGTTCTCCAGTGAGAAATAGTGAGAGAATTCATGAACTGTTACAAGCTATCCAGATACCCAAAAAGATTGCCGTGGTGAAATGCAGTGCACACCTGAAATCGCAAGATTTTGTTTAAATGGGAAATGGACATGTGGATCAAGTTGCTAGGTTTTGTGCATTGAACTGTATATTGTTGAAAGAGAAAAGGGAACTGTTATCTGATGACACTGAAATGCATTCTAGTTATGTTTTGCATGTTGTAGATACCATGGAGGAATTGAAAGCATTGCAGGATAATGTACCTAAAGACAAAAAAGTGGGAATGTGCCAAAATGAAATGTGTTCAGAGGGAAGATGATGTTTGGATCTCAGAGGAAGGACGAGTGGTTTTGCCAAATAGTTTGCTGACTCAAAAGGCTAAATATTATTATGATCAGGCACATGTTGGGAGAGATGCTATGATCTGTACTTTTAAACAGTTTTGGTTTCATCCAAAGTTTAGACAGGTTGCCAAAGCAATTTCCCATAGGTGTACAGTTTGTCAGCAAATGAACGTGAGAAAAGGAACATTGATCAACATGGGCCACTTTGGAAAAGCTAGAGGTCCATTTAGCAGAATGCAGATAGATTTGATTGAAATGCCTGCATGCGGAGGATTGAGATATGTGTTGGTAACTGTGTTAATCTTTAGTCATTGGATTGAACCTTACCCTACACGAAGAAGTGACAGCCTTACAGTAGCAAAGTTACTGCTTAGGGAACTGTCGTAGTTTGGACTCTTGCTCTGAGCAAGACTGCTGGTCTCAGGATGACAGTACTTTCGTTTGTAGGTGACTAAGGGGGTGATTCTAACTTCCCCGCCCGCCGAAGTTCCCCCACCAAAATACCGCTCCGCGGTCGAAAGACCGCTGAGGGTATTTTGGGATTTGCCCTGGGCTGGCGGGCGGCCGCCAAAAGGCCGCCCGCCAGCCCAGGGCAAATCAACCTTCCCACGAGGACGCCGGCTCAGAATTGAGCCGGCGTAGTGGGAAGGTGCGACGGGTGCAGTGGCACCCGTCGCGTATTTCAGTGTCTGCATAGCAGACACTGAAATACTTTGTGGGGCCCTCTTACGGGGGCCCCTGCAGTGCCCATGCCATTGGCATGGGCACTGCAGGGGCCCCCAGGGGCCCCGCGGCACCCCCTACCGCCATCCTGTTCCTGGCGGGAGTCCCGCCAGGAACAGGATGGCGGTAGGGGGTGTCAGAATCCCCATGGCGGCGGAGCGCGCTCCGCCGCCATGGAGGATTCTGCAGGGCAGCGGGAAACCGGCGGGAGACCGCCGGTTTCCCGCATCTGACCGCGGCCGAACCGCCGCGGTCAGAATGCCCTGCGGGGCACCGCCGGTCTGTCGGCGGTGCTCCCGCCGACGCTGGCCCCGGCAGTCAGAATGACCCCCTAAGTCTCTTCCTACAACTATTTGTAACTGTTGTCCAAACCTTACCGGCTTACTAGCAGTACCTCACTAGAAACACAATAGTAAAAGGTGATTTGTAGCAGTCACTTACGCATGGACTCAAAGTACAATATCTCAGGGTTGTCGTGGTTAAACGGAAATTACCCATTTCTCACAGATTTATTATGTCTCATACAAACAAAGGCAATAACACAGATGCAGTAAAGTTATAATAGTTTTTATTCAACATAACTGCAATTTGTGATAAGTTGCATGAACTGCAATGATTAGGATATTGAATATATCAAGCAACAGTATTGTAAAGAGGAGAGTCATTGTTATAAAGACCCCCACCATTATGCAATATATGAAAGAAATATATGTATATGTAAAAGATGGAATAAGCCCTAATACCCTAAGGAGAGTAGGTCTAACCTCCTACCTAAAAAAGGAAGAACTGGGTTTGTTAAACCTAATCTGCCAAAGCCGTGTCCATGAGAGGAGCCCCCAACCCTCGTTACCTTGGAATGAGGTCTCTATCTCGGACTCCGCAGGGACACGAAGACTGGGTCAGTGTCAAGATGACTGCAGCATCGGTATCAGCGATGGTGGCAATGCCCTCTGGTCGGGATCCCTCTGATTATCTGTCTAAAAGTGTGTTGTATTTATACAGATCTACAAGGTCCCCTGACATAAGTGTTATTCATAACAATAGATAACAGGCATGCTTGGGACGGCAATTAATATCAACAATCCCTCGAAAGTATAGAGAGGGAAAATCCCTAAGTGTGAATGCCTACTGTATGTTTGTCTTTCGTGCTTGATCTTGACGCCTTGGCGCAGTGACACTGATAATAGAACCCATAACAAGTGGCCTAACTATAAACAAGGCCACCATTTTAAAGGAAATAAATAATTAAATGGACTAAGCCAGAGCAAGCTAAGTAGGTTAAAAGTCACTGGGTGACGGGGGCACGAGTTTACAAGCCTACGGCTAAGCTAACTCCTGTTAACCCGTTAAAACAAACTAGGATTCACTACAGAACTGATACCATGTTTTGAGTTTCCGATCTCTTTAGAATCAGATGGAGAAAGTCACTTCAACAATGAAGTAATCAAATTGCTATGTTCAGCTTTAAACATTGAGCAGAAACTGCACTGTAGTTACCGCCCTGAAGCATCAGGACTCGTGGAACAAATGAATAGTACCTTGAAATCAATAATGGCAAAAATGTGTGCATCCACAAATCTGAAATGGCCGGACGCACTACCATTTGTTCTGATGTCAATGAGAAGTACACCCGACAAGAAAAAAGGATTGTCACCGCACAAGATCCTTATGGGCAGAGCAAAGAGGTTGCCGGCGGTCCCTGCAAATGCTCTGTGAACATTACAGATGGTATGGTGTTGGACTACTGCAAAGGTCTGGCTGATGGTTTGCTCTTTCTCTCATCAGTTGGAAGCCACCACACTGCATCCATCTCAAGACCAAGGACACAACTTGAGAGCAGGTGACTAGGTTGTAATCAGAAAGCACACAAGGAAGTCGTGTCTGGAGCCACGGTGGAAAGGCCCCTACCAGATAGTGTTGATTGCAACAACAGCTGTAAAGTGCGCTGGACTTCCGAATTGGGTCCAGGCTAGCCACACTCTGAGAGTACCAAATCCTTCGGATGAGGAAGAAGAGTTTTTGAGGGTACAAAAAACATCCGGACACATTCCAGGCGTGGGGAGAGGAGAAGGCGAATTAGAGACTGTACCTGAGCAAACCACATCCGACGTAAACACTCCTGTGAGAGATGAAATGGAAGTGATACAGGAGAGTGACAATGAACCAACCTCAACCGAGATAGCAGGAAAGTATGGTCAGAGGAGACGGTCATGAAAGACAAGCAGAAAAAACTACAGACGCCAGCTGGGAAGGAGTTGAGGCGGATCAAAGCCAAAACGATTTGACTCCTTTGGTACCGGTTGCGGGTATGTCAAAGAAAGATATTGCAGATCAAGTGGAATATATAAGTCCAGCACTGAAAAGAGCAGGAACGAAAGGGCCATTGAAAGGAGATAAGTGGCCAGAATCACAACCAGAAGTGAAAAAAGCAATCAAAGTGACAATAATTGAGGAAGAAGTCGATACCACAAGAAAGGAAGATTTAAGTGATGGAGAATTAAGTGGAGATCGAAAGCTGAAAAGAAAGAGAGTTGCCAATCGAAGGTACGCGGGTCCTGAATAGGCGTATGTATCTACTAGTGAGTGGCAGAAATAATTTTTGTCTTTTTGTTTTGATAGAGATATCCCAGGTCAATATTTTGGCACATGAAGGGAACTGATGAACTGAATTGTTGTAAACCTGTAACTGAGAAAGGAGAAAAGAAAAAAAAAACTGTTGAAATTAACCGGAAAAGACCTTGTGATAACCTGATTTGACCATCTGCTAAACCGATTTCGACAAGGGTCCTGGAGGAGAGACTGAAAGCTGTAAATAATTGCTGAAAAACTCAAGATTTTTGTTTCAGATTTTTACTACATAGCTATAAATGTTTCCCTGCTTCTACTTTCTGATCCTTTACAGACCATGAGTAACCATAACCAGCAGGGTAGAAAGAATAGGTGTTGTAAATATATGGGTATTGGTTTGGCGATTGTGTGCATGAAATTATGCCTGGTATTGATTGTGGGTATGACTGTTCTTGACAAGAGTGTGGCCAACCACACCTCAGCTTTATAGACAACTATTGCACTCTCAGAGGTAGAGAAGTTTAGGTTAGAAGAGAAATATTTACACGTAGATAACAGCCAAGGAGAATTTTCTTCTAATGTTTTCTATTGCTTATTGCGTGAGTATGTTGACACAATGGATGCGAGAGAATGTTATTTTTATACACATATTTCTGCATCAGTCGAGGAAGGAGTAACATATCATAGTTTGCAACTTACTTACGGCATAAGTTTTAGGGGCATATATACCGGAATTGTGTCGTTTTTTTTTACGCAATTCCGACGCAAAACTAACTCCATATTTATACTTTGCCGCTAGACGCGTCTAGTACCAAAGTCCATGGAGTTTGCGTAATTTTTTAGCGTGGACACCTACTTTGCGTTGATGGTATGCAAGGTAGGCGTTCCCGTCTAAAAAATTTACTCCGAGGCATGTGCGCCGTATTTACACTCCCGGGCAAAATTCACGCCCGGGAGTGGGCGGGTCAAAAAAAATGACGTCCAGCCGCTTTTGCGCCGTTTTTTAGCGCCTGGACAAGGCAGGCGTTAAGGGACCTGGGGGCTCGGAAGGAGCCCAAAGGTGCCCTCCCATGCCCCCAGGGACACCCCCTGTCACCCTTGCACACCCCAGGAGGACACCCAAGGATGGAGGGACCCATCCCAGGGACATTAAGGTAAGTTCAGGTAAGTATTTTTTTGTGGCATAGGGGGGCCTGATTTGTGCCCCCCTACATGCCACTATGCCCAATGACCATGGCCATTGGGCAAGGGTGCATGACTCCTGTCTTTGCTAAGACAGGAGTCATTTCAATGGGGTTGGGAGTCGGAAAAAATGGCGCAAATCGGGTTGAGGCGAAAAATTTGCCTCAGCCTGACTTGCCCCGTTTTTTGGCGCCCAAGCTCCATATTCCCCTACGCCGGCGCTGCCTGGTGTACGTCATTATTTTTCACGCACACCAGGCAGCGCCGGCGGCTAACGCCGGCTAACGTCATTGAATAAATACGGCACCCGCATGGTGCTTCAGAATGCCGTTAGCCGGTGCTAATTCTTTTGACGCAAAACTGCGTTAGCACAGTTTTTGCGTCAAAAAGTATAAATATGGCCCTTAGTCTTTTATGAACAAGACTTTATAACCAGGAGTATATCCAATATTTCTATTCCAATTATGACGTTGTGTTTTTGTTTGTCCCCATAATCAGACATCTGAATGAAATAGATAAGGACACAAACAGTAATAGTGAGAGGTTTCTTTGAACCGCCATTAACTTTTGGAATGGCTGATGCGCATAGAAACAACTTGACATGCTTGCTTACACCTGTAGAAAAAAGTTTTTTAGATCATACTGATAACAGGAGAAAGGCACCAAAAGACAAAATAGACAAAGGGTTAGTGATAAGATCACCAGGAAATGATCATGCATTTAGTGACATAAACACACAAGGGAAATTAGCTTTAAATGCTCAACATGTAGGAAATCTTTGTGTATATAGACCTAAATCTAGAGTTGACAAGGTGTTTGTGGGAATGAGTGAATGCAGGCATGTTTTTCTGTTTCATTATAAATGGACATTTATGTTATACAGACAGGATCCAGCGGTTCCAGGAGTTTATTACATCTGTGGGCCAAATGCATATTACCGTCTTCCTAGAGGATGGTATGGCACATGTTCTTGGGGATAGTTTTCCCAAAAATGTACCAACTCGAAGACTTGAACAAATTACCCAACATGACTGAATTACATCATGAAAGGCAAAAGTGAGAATCCATCTCTGGCATAGTTGGAGACATATTTGGAGCAATAATTCCCTCAGTGGGAGTTGTTCTGAATTCTATTAAAAGTAAAAAGTTGTCTACTATTGTGAATAACATGCTGACAGATATTTCAGGAGCCATTATCCTAATGGATAGAGAGATGGCTGCGGTAAGAGCTATGACTCTTCAGAACAGCCTTGCGTTAGATATCCTTTTAGCAAAGGAGGGCGGAGTTTGTAAATTGCTGAGTCCGCAACATTTTTGCTCATATACACCATATAATAGTAGAGAAATTAGAGGTCTTATTAAAAATCTAACTTTCCCCAGTGATACAAGCCATGGTCAGTTCCAGACACAGGTCACAACAGCACATGCAGTGAAGGTCCTCTCCTGTTGAAGGTCAGGTAGCAAGTGAGGAATAAGATAGAAAATGGCGGTGACGTCCGCGGTGGTGTGTACCGTCACCACCAGCGTACATCACCATTGGCCACTGTACCCCACAGGGCCCAATGTTAACAAATGAGGAGTTGCATGGCAGTTTTCGACCGCCTCCTGCAACAGCGCACCACGTCAGAGGAATTACCTCATTTCCTCCTGCTCCTCCAAACAGGACAGGTGGACACCATTTCAGGGGGAGTGCAGGCCATGGCTCCTAACTGCTTCACAGTACTCATATGCACCATTTGGACCTCTCCAACAAAATACTGTTACAATTACAACATGCACTGAAGTGTAGTGGTTGGAAATAAGAGATACTGCCCAGCTGCTCACCATTTTGCCCCATAGATTGCAACCGCTGCGGATGAATAGGAGATGGAGACATCTCCCTGTGTACAGACGCCTGGTAGACTTGGCAACAATGGAGGATAGGCACATTATCCTCGCCTATAGACTGGACAGGGCCACAATCACAGAGCTGTGTGCCCAATTGGAGCCTGACCTAATCTCTGCTATCCGTCACCCCACCGGGATCCCCCCTCTTGTGCAAGTGCTACAGTGCTCCATTTCTTGGCAACTGGCTCCTTCCAAGGGACAGTGGCCTTGGCAGCAGGAATGTCTCAGCCAATGTTCTCAATAGTGCTGACCTGAGTGTTGTCTGACCTGATTAAACACATGCGCAGCTACATCGTTTTCCTCCAGGTGGTGGATTTGACCACAGTGAAAGCTGATTTCTATGCAATGGGACATATCCCCAACATTATTGGGGCAATTGATGGTACACATATTGCATTTGTCCCCCCCTGGCGAAATGAACAGGTGTTCAGAAATCGAAGGAGCTTTCACTCCATGAATGTGCAGATTGTGTGCCTGGTGGACCAGTACATCTCCCACGTCAATGCAAAATATCCTGGGTCTGTGCATGTTACCTTTATCCTGAGGAATAGCAGCATCCCATATGTGATGGCTCAACTACAGAGGCACAGGGTGTGGCTAATAGGTGAGCCCTGGCTCCCACTTAGTATATGTTGGTGTATTGGTCTGGTGTGGGTCCTAAGGGTTGGTGTGTGGCTAACAGTTGTCCCTCGATATTTGCAGGTGACTCTGATTTCCCCAACCTCTCATGGCTACTGACCCCTGTGAGGAATCCCAGGACAAGGGCAAAAGAACTTTACAAAGAAGCACATGGGCGAACAAGAAGAATTATAGAGAGGACCTTTGGCATCCTGAAGGCCAGGTTTCGTTGCCTCCATCTAACAGGTGGATCCCTGTACTACTCACCCAAGAAGGTCTGCCAGATTATCGTGGCATGTTGTATGTTGCACAACCTTGCCTTACGTCGCCTGATGCATTTTCTGCAGGAGGATGAGGCTGGAGATGGCCGTGTGACAGCAGTGGAATATGTGGAGAGTGAAGATGAGGAGGCAGAGGATGAAGATTAGGACAACAGAAGTGCAATAATTCGTCAATACTTACAATGACACACAGGTAAGACAGTGTAACTTCACATTTAATTGTCAGTTTTGTGTTTGACATTGTCACTGGGAGGCTGAGTTTCCCCCTCCTATAGCCACTCACTGTACCATTTGGCATCTCTATTTGCAGATATTTGTGCCCCACTATCACTCCTGGTGTGTTGAGTGCAGCCAACTACAGGGTATTCCTATGTCTACATTTCTGTACAGTTGATTTCCAATGTTTAAACCTTGTTAAACAAATACATACTTAAATCATTTGACATACTCCATACTTGTGTTTTTTCAAAGGGTGTTTATTTAAGTGCTAAGAGGGGGATGTGCAATGGGCTGGGGTGATGGTGGTGGAAAGTCCAGGTTAGAGTCCAGTCTATTTGTACCACCGGTGCATTGTCCAAGGGGGCAAAGGAAGGGGCGCAATGGCAGTTCAAGGTGGACAGGGTGACAGAGTGGGACACAAGGGGGACAATCAGGAGAGTTTTATTTCCTGGCGGGGTCTTGGCAATAGTCTCTGGCTTCTGCCTGGATAGCAGGGAATGTTTGCAGGGTGGTTCTTTTTCTGCAGGGGGAGGGGTGCTGTGGCTGGGCCTCCTGTCCACTAGCGGCAGTAGAGGTGGAGGGCTGTTCATCGGTTTGGCTAGTGGCAGAGGCCCGGTGGGGTGCCACTGCCTCCCTGATAGTGTTGGCCATGTCTGCCTGTACCCCTGCAATGGAGACCCAGGTGGTGTTGATGGCCTTCAAGTCCTCCCTGATCCCCAGGTACTGTCCCTCCTGCAGCCGCATGTTCTCCTGCCACTTGACCAGTATCTATCCCAGCATATACTAGGAATGTTGGTATGCTCCCAGGATCGAGGTGAATGCCTCCTGGAGAGTCGGTACCCTGGGCCTGTCCTCTCCCTGTCGCACAGCAGTCCTCCCAGGTTCTCTGTTGTCTTTTGCCTCTGCCAGTGACCCCAGGTCCCTGATCCTCCTGTGTTTGTTTGGTGGCCTGGAGTCCCTGTAGTAGTGGACACACTGCTGATTGAAGTATCCTGGGGACAAAGGTATGGGCCTGCTCGGTGGGTGCAGTGGTGGTGTTTCCTGAGGGGGAGGCTCTGTGGTGGTGTGAGAGTGTACCGGGGTAACCAACTGTCCGGAGATCCCTGATGGGCCAGGTTGGTCATCTAGATCCAGGCGAGCAGAGCTGCTGTCATCACTGTGGGCCTCTTCTGTGGGGGGATTGGATGTTGCTGCCCCCCCTTCTCGGGTGACATTGTCTGGGGGACCTGTGGGGATGTAAATGCAGTGTTATTGTTTCTGTGTGTGACATCATGTGCATGGGTGTATTGCCCTCTATGGTTGTTGTTGTTGCCCTGGCAGATTTGCCTTTGTGTGAGTTGCTATTTGGTTGGCTAGGTGATTCTCTCCAGTGTGCATGCAGTGGTGATAGGTGTTCATGCAGGTCTGTGAGGGGTGTCCAAGCATTGGTGTTACATGCAGGGCTTGGTATTGGGATGAGTGGGTTGTGATTGTGGGGTATGTGGGAGGTGATTACATGATGGGAGTGAAGGTAAGGGTGAGGGTTTGTGATAGCATGCAGGTAGGGGGGTGATAGTAATAGAGATTTAACTTACCCGAGTCCAGTCCTCCTGCTACTCCTGCCAGGCCCTCAGGATGCATGATTGCCAAGACTTGCGCCGCCCATGTTGTTAGTTGTGGGGGAGTAGGTGGGGGTCCACGGCCAGTCCTCTGTACAGCTAGTTGGTGTCTTGCTGCTGTGAAACGCACCTTCCCCCGTAAGTCATTCCACCTCTTCCTGATGTCATCCCTTGTTCTTGGGTGCTGTCCCACAGCGTTAACCCTGTCCACGATTCTCCGCCATTGCTCCATCTTCCTAGCAATGGATGTCTGCTGCACCTGTGATCCGAATAGCTGTGGCTCTATCCAGATGATTTCCACCACCATGACCCTTAGCTCCTCCTCAGAGAATCTGGGGTGTTGTTGTGGTGCCATGGATGTAGTGTGAGTGGTGTGGGTAAGGGTGTGTGGGGTGATTTGTTGGGGTGTGTGATGTAAGGTACATGGATGTGTATAGGTGATGATGTTATGTGGCTCTGGTTGTGTGGGTGCTCTTGCTGTATCTCTCTCTGGTGGAAATTCTTTCTAGTCGTAAAGGGTTGTGGGTAGTGTGGGTGTGTGTTTTATAGTGGTGTGGGTGTGTGGGTGCGGTGTGTGTATGGGTGTCAGGTGTTTGAATTGACCAATGTGATGTTGTTTTGTATGTGTGTGTATTTTGAGCAAAGCGGTATGTACCGGCAATGGTTTACCACCATTGAATGTCTGCCATGGTGATCCGTGGGTCATAATGCTGTGAGAGTACTTCTGTTAGCGTAACAGTGTGGGTTTGGATACCGCCAGTTTATCACTGACCTTTGGGCTGGCGCACTTGTGAGTGTGGCTCTATAGTGACAGATTGGTATGTGTGTGTCATAATATGGTTGTGGTTATCCGCTGCGGCAGCGGTGTGTTGGCGGCAGCCACCATGGTGGTAAGTGGGATTTAACGCCAATGTCATAATGAGGGCCTAAATGTTGAAATTAAAAATTATTATTTTGGGGGGGGCATGTAAGTGTGATGACAATTTTAGTCATCAGAGGTTGGATTGTGAGCGCTTATTACTAATAAATATTAATTAACATAGAAAATAATGTGCAATTTGAAAATGTGCGCACTTGAATGACCGCCACCTACCAAGTAATGTTCTACTTGAAACTTATTAATGTGTATTCAGAACTTATATGAATGTGAAATTTGCGGTAGTATGTTCTACTTATGATTAAATGTTATGTATTTGCTTATATTAACTGTAGGCCTTAAGTTACAGAGGTCTAGGACTAACTATTGCACAGCCTTATACTGAAAAATGGAGTGTCACAATAAAATATGATCTCATGCTTGCTGAATAATAAAGTTGAATTGTTCTAACTGAAGGTTGACCAAATCATAGTAGTAGCAAAGTGTTTTTCCTTTTCTCATGAGAACTGCTTGTTAGAAAATTGTATAATAGTTTTAGATACAATGTAAAATTTAGCGTGTGTGAAAACGATGTTCCCAGCAACTAATAATAGATGTACTGATGGAAGTACGGAAGGATATTAAAATGTTTCTTGACAAGTCAGACGATGTGCGCTGAAGAAGAGGAGCCAATCATCAACATGTGAAAGACTGGGATGTTCTAGTTAGGCTCACATTTTTAATGTACAAACAATAGAAATTCAGCTGTTATAGTTAAGATAGATATTTCAAGTAACTGTAACTTGTGCCCAGGGTAACTATAACTCGTGCCCTTGCCATGCACTGCTAGTTACCCCAGATATTACATCACTCATGACATCTTCCTTAACATCATTGATAATATCACTGTAATATTTGCAGTACAATTATTTATGAGAAAACTGTACATGGGGGGAAGGGGAAGTGAGTTATATATATATTCCAGATTGGCTTGGATGGTATTATACCAATCCAAGGTTGTAATATGGTGCCTGGAGTGGTGAAAGGCTTTTTTCATTTTTCAGCTCAGCGAGGATGGCACTGTGCCAATCCTATGCTTAAAGATTTTACTGTACAAATGGCAAAAGAATTTGGGCCTCATTATGAATTCGGCGGTCTTTTTGTAAGACTGCCGAAGCGGCGGGTGCCGAAAGACCACCAGTGCTGGCGATTCTAAGACCGCCCTATTACAGCTGGTTTCCGAATTCTGCCCAAAATCAGGTGGAATTCAGACACCAGTCGTGCTGGTGGTCAGTGGTGAAGAGGGGGTTCCACTGCTGGCACCGCCACGTGAAAAGGACGCCGTTTTACAACACATAATATGCCGTGTTCTGATGGCGGGGCGCTGCCGGCGGTGGAAACGCCTGGACCCGTCCCCTCCTGGATGCCCTCCTTGATGGATGAGGTAAGTGGATCGTCTGACAGGGGTGAAAGTGAGCGTGTGTGTGTGTGAGTGCGTGTGTGAATATCGTGAATGCGGAGGGGGGTGTTTGTGGGTGCGTGTGTGCGTGTGTGAGTCATAGTTTGTGGGCAAGGTGAGTGTGAGTGTTTGTGGATTTGGGGTGGGGGTGCGTGTGTGTAAGTGGATTGGGGTGGTGGTGCGTGAGTGTTTGTGCATGGGGTTAGTGCGTGAGTATGTGAGTGTGTGTGTGCGGGTATGAGCAATTGAATGCGTGAGTGCGATTGAACGGATGGAAGGGGCTAGTGCATGTATGCATGTGCATGTGTATGTAAGTGGATGGGGAGGGGGTGAGTGTTTGGGTGAGTGAACAGGGAGAGCGGGCACTTGTGTGTCAGTGGACGGGGAGTGCATGTATGCATCTGCATGTGTATGTAAGTGGATGGGGAGGGGGTGAGTGTTTGTGTGAGGGGCTTAAAAAACATGCGTTTCCAATGCTAATTCTCATAGGAGTTTTGAACAATACTACAACCGAAACAGCTGGACGGAATTAAACCAAATTTACCAGAAAGGTAGCTTTCGGTAGGCAGATTATGACTTTTGTTACGTGGTGTAAATCTGTTGAGAAGTTTAAGAGAAATTAAATGCAATCCTAACTTGTTTATCTAGAGCCGTGGACACTCCCCGACGACATTGAGAGTGATAAGAGCTTGTGCAGAGATCTGCAGAGCTCTGATTGGCTGCCAACACTTCACCCCACCTGGACAAAAAAAGCACTTTAAAAAAAATACATTTGCCATGAAGTCATAACAACATTGCAAATTCATGGTAAAAAAACACACGGGGTATTTCCCATCCTTGTTTTAATAAACCCCCTGGATGGGCCAGGTAATGGGGGAACTTAAAAACTGAAGGAGAAGGGAGCACCACCACCTCCCCGGGGCAAAATTACTTAATTATAATAGGGGCATCCTGCGGGACTCCTCATGCCCCAGGGACCACCACCGCCCAGGGGCTGTTTACATTATATGCGGAGGAGCTGTGGGCCGCTCCCCCCGCAGCGCCGGGCCCCATCACCTACCCTGGGCAATATGTTGAAAATAAAGAGGGAGGGGTTCAGCAGACTCCTGGTGCTGTGCGCCCCTCCACCTCCTCCACAGCCCTGTGGACTGCCACCTCCCTGGGGCTGAAATAAAAGAAGATAGGGGGGTCTGTTCCATTGCGGACCCCCAGCCCTAGGGACCACCACCTCCCTAGGGCTAAATTCAAAGGTTGGAGGGGGCGCGCAGCCCCCCTCATGCAGCAATACTTGGCCCTGGGGACTGCCACCCCTCAAGAATAGCTTCTGCTATGTCCCAAACAGGAGGCAGGGAGCCAGCTGAGTCTGTGGGGCCCTGAGCCTCACCCACTGTTCCACTGCATACTGGGTGCCCTTGAGGGAACCTAGGAGAGATGACCAGGCCCCGGGATAGGGTCCCCAGGGCCGATATTGGCCATGGGTTGGGGCTGTGCACCCTCCCTCTCCCCCCAAAAGATAAACATTGTAAGGCCGGGCCCTGGTGGATGGGATTCCTGGAGCGGAAATCGGCTGGAGGAAGGGGCCATGCAGCCCCCCTCCATTTATTGAAGGCTTGGTCCCAGGGGATGGGGTCTCTGTGGCCAAGATCAGCAAGGGGAAGGGGCCGCACAACCTCTACCCATAGTGGACATTCACCCAACGGGTAGCACTTACCAACTGACCAGTAGAAAGTGCTAAACTGTGGACTCTTGATGGATGGTGGAACAGGTGAGTTTCCGTTCTGACCATGATGCTCATTTAAAGCCTCAACAGGAAGCGCTTACAAATATAAATGTAGCTGGTGCCTCAGTTGAAGGTTCACTTCTGTAAAGGGCAAATGAGCCTAACTCCTGGGCCTGGTGAAGGCAAAGCAAGTATGTTTACTCTGTGGTTCCATATTGAAAAGTGATCTGAAATCCTTCGTAGAAGTCAATGCATTCCCAAGGACGACCACCTCTCCGGGGTTTTTGTCATAGCAAGTGACTCCTGGGACCGCCACCTCCACAGGGGGCACTTTACCTTAAGGTAATATGCCCTCGCCATGCACTGCTAATTACCCCACAAATTACGGCACTCATGACATCTTAGATAACATCACTGATAATATCAATGTAATATTTGCAGTAGATTGTTTGACTAAAAAACTGCATGTAAGGGGTGCGAGTTATAGTTACCTTAAAGCACAATTTATAGTTACTAGAGATAACTCTAACAATAACAAGTGAATTTCTATGGTTTTGTACGTTTAAAATATGAGCCTAACTATACCGTCCCTGTAACCGTTGTTTTTTAATTGAATTTCTATGTTTTATAATTCTATTTCCTAACTACAAAGTTGCAGTAACCTTGGGTTTTTCCAGTGTGTATATATGTAATAACGAGTGATCAATTCCCCATTTTACTAAATTATCCCAGAAATTCCCATGGTTAACATTATGAAATAATGGTGTATAATCTATGCAGCATGCTCTCAACATCAGATGTTTTAATGTCATATATACTAATTGTGTAAGTGCGACAATATTGTGTATTGTAGAGCAGCTAGGCCTGAATAAATTCCGATTTACAACCCAATTGTGCAAGTTGTTCAATAGAAATGTACCAATACACATCCACTCTACCTTGAGTAAGGCAATGAGACAATAATTTTTGGGATCAGCAGGTCATCTATTTTTTTAGTGGGTGTATCAATGCTCACTCCCATGAGTTAGTAAATTGTCCAGACTCAAGAATTTTAAAAAATAAATGTAGAAGCAATGCACATGTAGGAGCAATGTACACCAAAGCTCTAGATCTGAATTAAAGACATCAAATGAGGTCATGTTAGTGCCTGCCGTTCTGGAGAACTTAGCATTTTAAATCAAATAAGATCATTTATTTTTTTGAAATTTATAATGTAGAATTTGTACATTTAGGGGAAACAAAAAAGTCAGATGGATTACTTGCATGAAGACTCCTAATGTATGTTTTACACCTATTACATAGTATTTAATAGTCAGGTTCTTTTTTATATGCTACCATGACACGTCCCACTATCGACCAAAATAACTTTCTAGCGTGGGACTTGGATGTGCAATATAGATGTGTTCAGGTGGTTTCTTGAGCATTTATTGGTAATTCTCTTATTTTTCCTTTTTAGCGTTTTCTCTTCCTTACTCTCTGATGTTTGAATAAAACCTCATATAGTTTTTAGGAGAGCTCTTGATTGTCTATGGGATTTCCTTTTTTAAAAAATTAACAGTGTTAGAATGGAAGCTGAACCTGTCTCTGGCTATTGTTGAGATGAAGTTAAAAATTATTTTCCATAATTCTTCCCAGTCACTACTCCATTTAATTGCAGTTTGCGTGTCACGATTTTGAGTACTCAGCCACGCAATCATGAAATCTTGTTTATTTAACCTTGACATTTTAGAAAAGAATTCTCTATTCCATCTACTTATTTTTTGATGTAATTGTAATATGGAACCCTTGATATGAAAACTGTATGTTGGTCAGAGATGGTAGTTCTACTGTACCCTAAGTGTTTGAGGATTATAGTCACTCTCTTTCCGTGGAACGATTTTATAGTCCTTGCAAATCGAATGATTAGTGTAATGGAGCAAACTGTAATGTAGGATACACGTAGGGTTATTAGCAAAAAATAGGGTTAGGGTTATTAGCAAAAAATGTAGGATTTACCTATTGGGTGACTGGAAATCTTCTGTTCAGTGTACAGAATCCTAATTCAAATATTTATCTTAGTATATGAACGTGTGTCATAGTATGCCTGTAAATATGTATGAGTGTGTTTGTGTGTTTGTGTGTGTGTGTCTATGACAATAGGAGTGGGTATATGTTTAAATGTTAGTGGCCTGTAATGTTTATGTGTCCTTGTGTAATGTACGATATATGAAATGTTTATTCGGAATCCTTGTTTTGCTTTTTGGCTGTTTTTAAATTTGATTTTTAGATTGCTTGTCTCTCAGTAGATTTTGTTCTCTGGCAGTGTTGTCTTGATGTTTGTTTGTATCTGACTGGTTAGTAGTGTATAATGTGTCTCCATATGTATCCTTCACATTGTGGAGCCCTACCTTTGAGTGTGAGTATGTGTGTGAGTGGTATTGTAGATATACCTATTCATATGTCTGGCTCAGAGTGTGTTGCTGTGCCAATGTTAGAAAGAGTCTGAGGCGACTGTGTTGGTCAAATGGTGTTTATAAACGTTTCCCTGAAAATGATAATGTTAATCTGTCCTGTAGTATGTGTCTTTAAATGAGTGGCGTACTGAGAATGCTTGGGTCCCTGTGTATGTCTGTGTACATGTATCTAACCTCTCATGAGTCTGAGACAATGGCTCTCTGCAGATGCTATTTTCATTGAAGTTTTAAAGCTGATTTGTTTTGTTCCCCTTATGGATAATGTATATGCTTTAGTTTTTTTGACGCAGCAATGTCATGATTGACACCATGGTTGAAGTCTGGGGTCATGTCACCCAGGATGTCATTTACGATGATGCCATCGATGGTAATGATGTCAGGTGATGTCACATGTGGCTCAGGGGGTTGCACAATTTATGAGACAGCTTATGTCAATGGTGAAGGTTTATGTCAATGGTGATATCATAAGTGATGTAATCAGTTTTGTCACTTATGATTTCATCAATCATGTATTGTGTGTTGCAAGGGGGGGGGTGATATTTATGACTTGCACCATGAACCATAGCTGGTCAGTTTTAGTGGCTTAAAGAATTTGAGCGAGAACCATAACTCAGTTTTTCTAAATTTGTTGTTGTCAGTGAATTTCAGTAATTGTTTCCAGTGGTTTGGCTTCATAATAAGAAGTAACACATACTTTTTTCGACTTGTGATAACATGCTTTTCAAAATTAGCTATTCCTTACCTTATTGATAATACATTTTCCTTTCTTCATTTGGTAAACTCCACCAAAATTAACTGTACCTTCCTGTCAGAAAAGGAAAAAAATATTTACTAAATTTTATTATTTTACTTTGACTGAGTATATCGAGGAATGCTGGTGTTTGTATTCTTGGAAATTTATTGGTCACCCACTGCTTAACTGGCCCTAACTCACTATTGGAATCTTCACGTCTCCATGCGTTACTCGTAAGTGTGTACCCAAGTGAGCTATGCTATTTTCCTTCGGGTTCTTTGTTGGACAGCCAATGGCTGACAGTGCCATTCCTTTCTTCAGAGAAATCATTTCCAGACAGTAGTGCTATGTGATCTGTGTGCAAGTGTTTTTGTCTTGAATATGTGTTGAACACACACTATGCTATTCTCACTCTTCCTTCCCCTCCTTCATTGTCTTCATATCTCTGTGATAAAGATAATCTCTCACTGTACTATTTTCCCCATGCAATTTCGCATAGGAATTTTAGATAGTGATACAGAAAGAACTGCTAAAGAGAATTACACCAACTTTGTTAACATCATTACTGAGAATGCATGCTTTTGGCAATTTAGTGTCAATCCGTTCAGCAATTTTTGAGGAATTAAGTTGGGGCTAGATGTATCAAACTATTTTGCATTCACAAAAGATGTGAATCGCAAAATTCCACTGTTTGCAAATGCAAAAAAGCCTTCAACAATGTGTGAAAGGCATTCACAGTGCAATTTTAGGGAATTACCAAAATAGCGATTCCCTACAAATGCGACTGGGTTTAGCGAATCGCAAATTGTGTTTCGCAAACAAGGAATCACAAATCCAATGTATGAAGCAGTCGCAAATAGCTAGTAATTGCAAAACAGGGGTTTTGCATGTGCAAGTTACCACAAAATTAAATCAGGTGGTAAACAGATGCAACCTATAAAAAGAGGCCTAGAATGCATCAGCCCTTTGCCACAATGGCTGCACTCTATGTCATGGCAAGGACGATGAGTATCCTGGCAGGTTTAAGGAGAGGAAGGAGGATACAGGAGCGCATTTCCAGAGTGCGCATTACTCTCTTTGATCAAACAGAAGAGGAAATATGTGACAAGTACAGGTTGAACTTTCATGATACTGTATTTAATAGCAGATTTACAACCCCTACTGCAGCAACACACACAAAGAACCAATTCCATTCCCACTCGTGTGCAAGTATTATTCTCCCTGCACCTCTTAGCCTCAGGAAGCTCACAGGGGGTCATAGCAGCAGCTGAAGGTGTATCTCAAAGTGCGCTTTCACACTTATTTAATGCTTTCCTAAATGCTTTGTTAGCAACATTGAATCAGCACATAAAGTTGCCCAACACCCCACAGGGTTTGAAACTAACTAAATTAATTTTCTTCCAGGTAGCCCAATATCCACGTTATTGGCTGCATTGATGGGACACATGTGGCAATCTGTCCACCATCAGCAACAGACTATAGGAATCCTAAAAATACCCATTCGATGAACATCCGGGTCTTTGCAATGCTTCCCACATCATAACTGATCTAGGGGCCAGATACCCTGAAAGCACACATGATTCCTACATCTTTAGACACAGTGGTATGTACACAAGGCTTCTTGCTGGGGAGTGTGGTGAAGAATACCTAATTGGTAATGTAACAGATAACAATGCTGCATATTGTATAAGTGATGTCACAGATAACAATAAATAATATGACGCTCCTGTCATTGTAGGAGACAATGCATATGCAGTGCGGTCCTTCTTCCTGACACCGTATCTCAATCCGGCCACGCCAAGTGAGTGGCGATACAATGCAACACATAGGAGGGCATGCAGTGTGATAGAGAGGACCTTTGGACTGCTAAAGAGTCACTTTCGGTGCCCGCACAAAGTGGGGGTGTACTCCACTACGGTCCAGAAACCACCTGCAAGATTGTGACCACATGTGCACTGTTGCATAACATCGCCACAGCATGAGGTATACCAGTGGAACCGACAGACAGGGACTCCGATGAGGATGACGACGCCTTGTCACCCCTTCATCCAGCAGACAGAACCACAGCAGACGGCAGGCAAAGACATGCTGAGATTACCCGCGCAACTGTTTTTAATGTAAGTAATGACGCCACATCTCGCTTCTTTTTTGCTTCAGGAATCACATTTATTGCCTTATCTCCAGGTCTATTATGTGGGCATAGGACTTGGGTATTTAAGATTAGCACAATCATTACCCAATAACAAAGTCATACTATTAACATCATAGTACCAATGCACTGCGACAAAATATGCTAGGCCCAGAACATGTCCAAATCATTTCTTACGCTCACGCACTCAGCTAGAATGCTCACTGGACTCAGCTGCACATCTTGTTGAAAGTACTGAGACAATACTGTGTCTGGAACTTCAACGCCTAGGATCTATTACAGGGGCTGTGACACTACTGAGGCTAAAGAGCTCCTCACTGTCCCCACCACCCAGACCGCTGTCTGCAGCACTTCAAGCTGTCTGCATTGTCTCCAATGCATTAGTGACTTGCACCAATCTTTGCAATGTCCCGACTGCAATGTGCCTTTTCCACTTGCATGCCCATAGCACGTCGAGACAGCAAAGCAGTTGTACAGTATTAGTGAGCCGATTTACAGAAATGCTGACCCCTATCCAACCTATCCATCAATTGGTGATGGCGCTTACGATGGGTGACATGCTCCTGCTGCAGTACAGTGCAGAGTCTATTAATTGCAGTTGTCATCTCCCTTAGGTGTTCTACAGTAGCTTGTTGTCCCACATGCAGTTTGTACATGTGATTGTAAGACACCAACTGCCTGTGGATTGATCTCATGTGCTCATATTGTAGGTGGTGCACCTTCAACATAGATCCCCAAAGACCACCAAACAGAGATGGGCTCTCACCTTCCACTAAGCTTTGTCTGCCTTCTTCACAACGCCTCCTCAGGGGAGTATACAGGTGCTGAAACAGGTACTGCTGTCTGTATTTGCATCTACCAGTTGACAGTGGTGTCTGCACATCTTCTTGTAACTCATCAGAGTCCTGAGTTAAATCTGGGAGGGGTTCCACTCTCTGGGTGGTGCTGGTATGATGGACTCAGTGTTGTTGGTTTAGGACAGTGGCTGACTTTCATCAGGTACAGGAACATCTGCAAAAACAATGTGCAGCATGTCATACTACATGTTCTTTTTGCATGTGTCATGAAACAGTTACTTTTGTATTAAACATTTTCTCTGGCATTGTATCTCTATATGTCTGTTGTATTGTCTCCCTGTTTGTTTTTACACAATACTGCTATTTTGGCAGTAGATGCACTTTTGGGGTCTGGACTACCACTCCCATAACGCATTGTTGTGGTGAATGGACAATATGGCATGGACTGTTTCTCACAGTGCATGGTGACATTGAAAATTTCTGAGGGACATTTGTATGTGCACATATGGTGATTCAAATCATTACTGCCCTTACCTTTGCTGGTCACTGGTGGGCCTGAGGTGTCTATGTATCAGTGACACCACCTACTGCTTCTGGCAGCAGTGTTGACTCCACCATCTCTTCCAAGGGGGTGGACGGTGTCTGGGTGGATGGTCCTCCACCAGTGCTCCTTCCCTCCTTTAGCCTGCTTGCTACCCTCTCCTTGGCACGTGATCATAAGTTGTACCAGCGCCTGCATATCTCTTTGATTATACGCTGCGCAAAACCCACTACGATTATTTTGGTCTGGATGTCAGTCCACAATTTCCTTTTCCCACTTTCTGGGACATGTAGTGAGTTTTTCCCAAATAACTGGTCATGTTTCCTGACCACCTCTTCTGTGAGCACCTCCAATTCCTGCTCACTGATGCCCATATTTATACTTTTCTAGTGCCGGATTTGTGCCCCTTTTTGTGGTAAAAAAGGGCGCAAACTTATAAAATAGAATTGTATTTTGTACGTTTGCGCCGCTTTTGCTTCAAAAAATGATGCAAATGCGGTGCTCAAAGAGTATAAATATGGGCCTGAATTACATTTTTCTTTTTCTCCCTCTTGTCTCCTTGCCATTTCCATCAGTGGCCATTGTGTTCACCTGGTCCTGGCTGACTCTCCTAAGTGCCTCCCTGGTGCTGTACTGGGTATCTCTGCCTGCTCCTGTGGATCAGGCTTCTGGAAACAGCATGCACTGACTCACTTCCTGGTTGGGATGGCATCATACTGCTCGACAATACAAAAATCACAATTTACGATTTTCAAATAGCGATTCGCTATTTTACAGAATCACTCTTTGGTACTCACTATTTGTGATTGTGACTTTATGGCAATCGCATAAAAATCTGTAATTGGCTTGCTCACATTTTGTGAATCCCAAATAGCGATTCGGTAAAAATCGATATTTGAGAATCGCAAATGTGGACCTTCATACATCTGGCCCTTAGTGATATATTGACAGTTAGTGTTGTGTTTGTGCCGTGGGACTCCCACAGTACTCAGTCCCCATGTCTTGAAACTAAAAATAAAAATTAAGATAAAGGTGGGCAGGGTGGTGGTACCCTGACCCCCTCTCTGGTATGGGGGTAATCACCTGCCAGTAAAGATAAAACAAATTACTAAACATTTATTCAGCAGGTCCAACAGTACTCCTGTGGGAACCACAGTGGGGTCCAGTTTGATCCCATGGTACTCCAGTGAGCTCACAAGGGTGTTGGCGCTGGAGTACCACAGGGTTCATGAAAAAAATAAAAAAACTAGCCCCATTACATGGCCCAGCTCCTATTATGCATACCTTTCACCCTGTACCTGACTCTTTGTGGTTAGGTGGCCTCTCAGGTACAATCAGTGAGACTCGAGTGTCCTAGCTCCTGCACTGCACAGCCTATGCCTTCTACAGAAGTCTTTGCGCAAAGCCCACTCCTTTCTAACACTCAAGGACCCTTAGGTGGCTAAGCCCCTACTACACACACCCTTTACCCTGCATCAGATCTTTTGTGGGTCCATCAATCAATCAGGTGCTTCCTGCAGAATTTATTTGAACAGCCAAGTCGTCAGCCCCTTCCTGAAGTGTTTCAGTGATGGTGTGGTGCGGAGTTGGTGGGGGAGGGCATTCAAAGTCTTGCCGGCAAGGTGTGACAAGGAACATCCTACTGAGCAGCAGCGGCATATGCATGGTGTCTCTGTGAGGGCGAGGTGTGCAGAGCGGAGGTTACTGGGCGGTTGGTGTAGGTGAAGGCAGTGGTTCAGGTAGGTGGGTCCTAGGTTGTGGAGGACTTTGAAGGCATGGGTTAGGAGCTTGGAGAGGCACCTTTTGGGGATCGGGGGTTAGTGGAAGTCTTTTAGGGGTTGGGTGATGTAGATTCTCTTGAGTAGGTTGAGGATGAGTCTGGCAGCTGCATTCTGGACTGTTTGGAGTCACTGCAGGAGTTTGGTTGAGATGCCTACATAGAGTTCATTGCTGTAGGCTAGTTGGCTGGTGATGAGGGCCTAGGTCACTTTATTCTTTGTGTTGAGGTGGAGACATTGGAAGATCTTGTGGAGCATGTGGAAGCAGGTTGAGGAAACGGCTTTGGCCTGTCATCTCATAGAGAGTTCACTGTCAAGGATGATTCTGAGTTTCCGGGCGTGATCTTTAGGCATTTTAGTGGGTCCTAGTTCCAAAGGCCACCAGGTTTCATTCCAGAGGATTGATTGTCTGCCAAAGATTAGTACTTCCATTTTGTCCATGGTGAGCTTCAGGCAGTTGCCCCTCATTCAGGTAGAAATGCTTCTCATGCAGTTGTAAAAGTTTATCTTTGTTCGGGATCTGTTGAGAGCGAGAGGATGATCTTTGTGTCTTCAGCGTAGGTGTGATGTTGATGCCATGTGCTCTCACAGTGTCTGCTAGTAATGCCATATAAATGTTGTGAGGACTGGACTGAGTGAGGAGTGTTGGGGATGCTGCAGATGGTGTGCTTGGCTTGTGAAGTGAAGGGGGAGGAGGACTCTCTGGGTGCACACCATGAGGAAGGAGGTCAGCCACTTGAGTGCATCATTAATGATCCCAATCTAGTGTAGTCAGTCGATGTGAGTGTGATGGGAGATAGTGTTAAAAGTGGCAGAGAGGTCAAATAGGATCAGGGTGGCAGTTTCCCCCCTGTCCTGTCAAGTAGGGCAGGGATGTAATTGCTGCAGCAATTAGAGCTGTCTCAGTCCTGTGAACGGCTCTGAACCCTTATTGGGCCAGGTCTAGAAGGTTGTTTCTCTCCAGATGCTCTGTGGGTTGGAGGTTGATGGCCTTTTCCAGGACATTGGTGAGGAACGGGAGCAGGTAGAAGGGGTGGTTGTTTTGCAGCTCGCTGCGATTTGCAGAGGGTTTCTTGAGGAGGAGTGTCATCTCTCCGTGTTTCCACGCCTCTGGGAATGTGGCTGTGGAAAGTGAGGAGTTGAGTGTGGTGGTAAGTTGGTGGAAGATCTAGCCTCTTCTAAGGGTGCAGATTCTATGGTGGCAGGGGGCAGTGAGTGCCCCTATGTGAACAGAGCTCATGAGAGTGGTTGTTGTTGGTGCGCTGAGCCATACTCATGCAGTGAGCAGGTTTGTTGGCAGTGAATGAGGTGATGGGTGGGTCTTGAGGTTGGGGATAGACGTTTCTGTAGATGGTTTCTATCTTGTTGTGGAAGTGGGCGATGAGGGTCTGGCAGAGTTCATGTGAGGGAGAATGGAGTTTTCAACAGCTGACGGGCATGCAAACTCTCTGACAGTGGTGAAGAGCTCTTTGGTCCTGTTGGTGCTGGTTTCGATCCGACAGGCAACATTGTGTGTAATCAATGCAACATGGGTGGCCAAGGTCCAACAGTGCACAGTCTACTCTTTGTATAGAAGTCTTCATGGAGAGCCCACTCCCTCCAGACATTCATACCCCTTTTAGGTGGTGATGCTTCTACTATGCACACCCTTCACCCTGTACCAGACCATTTGAGGGTAGGAGAACTCTTATGTACAATCAATAAGATGTGGGTGACAAAGCCCCTACAATGCACAGCCTACACCTTGTACTGAAGTCTTCACAGACATCATCCAGATACCCCAGCACTATTACCAAAAAGCAGCAAAGGATCTATATTCCATGCATAATAACCCACCCACTCCAAGTGGTTATGTAAAGAGTAACTTAGCGGCGCAACAGACAGTACCCCGGCTGCAAAGAGGTACAATCATGGAAAGTGTGAGAAAGCACAATCACATAAACTATAATAATTTTGAATCTGGAGCACCCAAAAACAACTTTGGTCAAAAATAAATTTGATTACATGATATCACTTAGAAATCAGTATGTATAGAAAAACATGTATTTATTAATATCCTCACCCTTATAAATGTAAATGTAAGAAAAGTACCTGAAGTGTGATATATTCCTTTCAAAATGCCTTATCCACTGGCATGATTTCCATACATCCTAAAATGAAGTCCATACAATCTTTAAGGCCTTCAATTGCAGTTGTGATCCAGATCTTATTTCAAGCCAGATCGGAAAGGAGAACCAACATCAGACAAGTATTCACCTTTACAACAAAGACTTCTTCATGTCTGTTAAGGCACATCAAGTAAAACATATCTATAAAAGCACGCCCTACACAGATGCAAATAAAACTACCTCATGTGTCAAAAATTAAGGAGAGAAAAGAAAAGACTTGTGATATTGCTCACAAGTCTGAAAAATGTGAGTAAAACAGAATCAACACCCTAACAAAAAAGTGATGTGATTGGCAAACAAGAAAAATGTGAATAGAACAGAAACCACATCCCCCAGAAAAAATAGCATACCGCAAACAAAAACAAACCAACATCCAAGTACATTCAATGACGTAATCCCTAAACCAAGTGAATATTCAAAATTCAACAAGAGACCCAGTGACACAATAATCACAAGGTAGAAAATAGTATTAAATACCTCAAACACCGATCTCAATGATACCATCAATAATCATCATATATGTATTCATACAAAAGTGGAACTCCAAAACTCTTTAAAATACCAAATAACCCATACAAAATTAAATTAAAAATGTATATATTCACAGTTGTTCCAAAGACAAAAGGTAGATCTACCAAAGATCTACGATTCTAAATCACTCACTTGTTGCTTCAGTATCATAGGACCATGTATCACTGTCGATTATGAAGAGTTATCTGGTCCAACAGTGGGTGTGACCATAACAAATAAGTCACAAGGTTGAGACAATTAAAGTACCTGGAAAAAACAAAATTGAAAAAAAAAACAATTCTTTTTCTTTTTTCAAATTTTTGTTGGTTAGTGGTTGTGAATTAGATTGTATGCTGGTACTGCGTCATTAGATTTGGCTGACAATTATCAATCATATTTTAAGTTGACAGCCAAACTACTAATTACTTATACAGATGTGGTGTGCGTTTTGATTGAACATTTTTCATGTAATCATAATATCATAAGGTGGTTGTTTCTTATGCAGTAACAGATTTATATATTTATTTTATTGTCACAGGAGAGCATTTGACGGTCCGATTTTGGTACTTGTACTTTCTCTTCAGTGTTTTATAGATATGTGTTATGCTTCTAGATATAATTAATTGTTTTGAGGTGATCGATTACATAGCGTTCTGTTTTTGGTGCTTATTTTCTTACTATCAAGCATCTTGAAGTCATTTGGCATACCTGCATGTGTTTTTATGACTTTCAGGATGCCGGATGCGCAGTAGTCCATCTTTGGTGTTTATCCCAGTATTACCAAGTGTGTGTTGTTCTTTGGAGTGAACTATTATTTCTCTGGATCTTGGCGGCCCTATAGTAGCAGGGGTTGCTCCTCGGCAGCTCCAGTTTCCAAAGCCCCAGCAGAGGCGCACCCCGAAGAAATAATGGATGGCATGATGGCCCACAAGGAGCCTTCTTCCCCAACAGAGGAAGAGAAAAGAACAGAAACGATTGCAACACCCGTGACAGGGAGAAAACCCCTGGGGGAGTTAACGATAAGCATTGCCCCTTCTTCCCCACGAGAATTGGAGGGGGGGTGAGATGGTTTAGGCACAAATGTGTGACAATTACTTCAGGCCCCTGGGTCCTACAGACAGTGGAAGAGTTCCACATGGAGTTTCTCAGAACCCCGATTCAGGAAGGGTTTTCTTTTCACAAACAGACATGGCTTTGAGTGATGCAGAGGTTCAGAAGCTCCAAAGGAAAGGAGCCATTTGTAGGTCAAGATTGCACCCTTGAGATTTCATGAGCAATCTTTCCCTAGTGGAAAAGAAAGAAAAGGGCTTTTGCCCAGTCATAAACATATGTGCTTTCAATGAGTGGGTGATATACAGATACTTCAAGATGAAGGGCATTCACTTGCTCAGGGATCTTTTTCTGCATGGCGACTAGATGGTGCGCCTGGACTTCAAGGACGTGTACGTCACAGAGCTGATCGTTCCTCCCCATTGGAGATTCCTTCAATTCATCTAGAGACCTCAGGTCTTCGAATTCAGATCTCTCCCATTCCGATTTTCATCAGCACTGAGGTACTTCATGAAGCTTCTCAAGCCAGTGGTGGAAACCATCAGCACATAGGGAATCAGGCTAGTAATTTACCTAGACGACATCCTCTTGATGTATCAGTCTCGATCACAACTCACGTCCCATTTGAACACAACTATTGCCTTGCTGCAGGGTCTGAGTTTTGTCATAATCAGGAGAAGTCAGGGTTAGCACCCTCACAGAACATGACCTTTTTGAGTTTCCTCATAGACTCTAGTGCAGCCTCCCGAGCATGAAAGTAAGCAAGATCAAAAAAGAACTGGGAAAATACTGAGGAGGGACAGGTTTCCCTCAGACAACTGGCCAGGATAGTAGGACTGTTATCTTTCTCCATCCAGGCCATATTCCGGGCCCCCTACACTACAAGGCCTAACAACGCCTGAAAACCTTCCGCCTCAGATGGGGTTTGACCTACTTGAAACTGATTTCCCTCTCCCGGAGGTGCGAACGGAGTTACAATGGTGGATAGACCTCATGGAGGCATAGAACAGCAGGGCAATCGTCGGATCCTCTCTGGACCTGATCACAGAATTAGAAACCAGCCGTCAGGGCTGGGGTGCCAGATACGGGGAGATCTCCATGTGGGGGCAGATGGACTCAGGAGGAGCTCAAACTGCATATCAACTGCCTGGAACTCCTGGCAGGGTCTTTTGCAATCAAGTCACTGACTCTGGACAAGGTCTCATGCTGCATCCTTCTCAGAATGAGCAACGTGTTTTTGGTACAATTCATAAATTGTCTGGTGGGCATTCGTTCAAAAGCAGTGGCGGAACAGGCCTAGGACTTCTGGCACGAATGCCTCCAAAAACAGATTTCAGTGACGGCAGAGTATCTACCGGGGTCACAGAATTTGTTAGTGGACTGGAACCCCAGACATATCGGGATACCAGCGACTGGAAAATGGGCAAACAGCTCTTCAAACCCCTCATGGACCGGTGGGGTCCATGCTCAGTGGATCTATTCGTGTCCAGACTGAACGCACAACTACTGAGGTATTCCAGCTGGCGCCCGGACCCAGGGGCATTGGTGGTGGATGACTTTCCGCAGGACTGGGCATTGGAACAAGCTCATGCATTCCCTCCTTTTCTCCTGATACTGAGAGTGACGATGCAAGTTTGTTGTCAGGAGGCCTTGTTGGTTCTCAGAACCCCTCTGTGGAGATCACAAGCATTGTTCTCTGCCCTTTTGGAGCTGTCCTGGGACACCCCAATCTTGATCCCAACCTCTCCTCAGTTTGCTCCTGGTCCCCAAGGGTCAAACACACCATCTGGTTCAACAGAGCCACATGGACCTCATGGCGTGGAGAATTTCAGGAGCAGATGGGAAGACCTCAGACTTTCAAAGGAGGCTGAAGGATTCATTCAGCAGGCGTGGGCTCCTGGGACAAGTAAGAGATACAAACCAGCCTGGCCCATATGGGTTTGTTGGTGTGTGGAGATACCCATGGATTCCACGGGGGCCCCAATTACAGATCTCTTAAATTTTGTGGCTGAATTGGCAAATTCAGGCTTAGCTTATTGTACCATGAACTCTTTCAGGGCAGCTATATCTGCAGGGCATCTACCCTTCCACAGTACACCTGTAGGCGAACACCCTTGGATGTCTAGACTCCCTGAACCAAGATATTGTGGCCTAGGGGATGTAAACATAATTCTATGTTTTTGTCATCTTGGGAGGATAACCAATTCCTCTCTAGGAATGAAATCTCAGCCAAACTGATCATTCTCCTTTGCCTCATTTCCTGCAAAAGAGTCTCAGATGTTAGGGCTCTGGACATTATGGCAAGGGTGTTCCTATTGGAAGGAATTACCTCTACTATTTTTAGGAGGACCGAAATGCAATACCAGGTCAGTAACATACCCGGCCTTTGAGGACTCTCCTAAACTGTGTGTGGTTAGATGCTTTAAGGTGTACAAAGAAATGACTGTGGAATTCAGGCGCACAAGGACCAAAGGTTGTTCATTTCCATTAAAAAAAAATGTAGGCAGTTTCATTTCCCTCCATTGCAAAGTGGGTAAGGTGGATCATGGCAGAAGCAGGAACCAATGTCCATGTTTTTGGGGCTCACTCCACAAGAAATGCCATGGCTTCTATGGCCATAGGTGGTAGATTGGAAGATATCATGAATGCTGCTGACTGCTCATCTGCATCAACCTTTAAAAGGTTTTACTTCAAACTCATTTACAAGGCATCTGCTTTGTGGTGAGTAAGCTTTGAACAAGCATAATCCTCACACCCGGTCCTGCCATAAAATGAGAAGTTTCCTAGCTAACGAGAAGGAAAGTTTGATTTCTATTAAGGGCACGGAGGCCAGGATTATCCTGCCTGACACATTAGTGATGCGTCTCTCACCCTTCTGGGCTACAGTAAGTCAGTTCAGTTACTGAGAGGTAGTATTGTTTTTTCCCTTCCATATATCTGATTGATGTAAAGATATGTTGTTATTGTCTCCAACTGATAGAGGAACAAGTATGGAACTCTTGCAATGTAATGGATTTATCAGAAAGTAGCATAATTTTATAAATGACGTTTTCTCATTTTTGTTGGTTGCACATGTTTCTCATGTATGATACAAGTAGGGAAATGGACTCAACCAAAATGTGTTCTCTCCATAGATTCTGATTCCAAGGTGGATTGACGGTGCTTGAATTTAACCTCCTGCAGTGAAGAAAGAGGAAGGACTCAGGAGCTGTTAATATATACATATATATATATATATATATATATATATATATATATATTGTTGGACTGTGACAGAATTGGATATTAGGTGTCAAGGATACTGTTATTTGAACCATGGGATATGTAGTGTTGTGTTTTTGCTGCTAACCTTTAAACTTGCTGTTGAATAAAAAGTGAAGAAAGAAATGCATAATCCTCGCCTCTGTGTCCTTAATAGAACTGAAACTTTCCTTCTTGTTAGATAGGAAATTTCCCAATATTCTTACTCGTCATCTCTGTGTTGAACACGTTGGTGGAATTCTGACTTTTTAATGAATATTCATGATATCGGCAGTTACCCCTTTTTCCGGATGTGGGAACTAATAGTGTGATGTTTGTTGGTCACAATAGCTCAACTATGTAAGGAAGTTCCTATTTTTTTTTTTTTTTTTTTTCAGGTACGTAAACCTTTATCAAGGGGTTCCTTCATTGTCTCATCCTTATGACTTATTTGTTAAATTCACACTTACTGTTGGACTTAATAACTTTTCATACTCAACAGTTATACATGGCCCTATTATACTTAAACAACAAGTGAGTGATTTAGATCCTTAGGTCTTTGGTAGGGCTACATTTTGTCTTTGAAACAACTGTGAGTATATACATTTTCAATTGAATTTTGTATGGGTTTTGTGGTCTTTCATAGTGCTTTGGGGTTGGATTTTATTCCCCTTTTGAATAAGTATGTATATAACAATTATTGATAGTATCATCAAGAATGGTGTTTGAGGTATTTAATTTCTATTATTATTGTGGCACTGGGTCTAGTGTTGGCTTTTGGATTTTCACTTGGTTTAGAGACCACATTGGATGTATTGGGACGTTGGTGTGTTTTTATTTGTGTTGTACTTGTACTCTTTTTTCTAGTGATGTGGTTTCTGTTTTATTCACATTTTTCTTGTTTGCCAATCAAATCGCTTTTTTTGTTAGGGTGTGGTTTCTGTTTTACTCACATTTTTCGGACTTGTGCACAATATCACAAGCCTTTATTTTTCTGTCCTTAATTTTTGACGTATGAGGTAGTTTTATTTGCCTTTGTGTGGGGCGTGTTTTATAGACATATATTACTTAATGTGCCTTTTCAGCCCTGAAGAAGTCTTTATTGTAAAGACAAAACATGCAACGACTGTTGGTTATCCATTCCAATCTGGCTTGGTATGAGATTTGGATCACAACTGCAATTGAAAACCTTAAAGATTGTATGGACTTGATGTTTGGATGCATGGAGATCATGCCAGTGGATAAGGCATTTTAAAAGGCATATTATACTTCAAGTTCTTTTGTTACATTTACATTTTTATCTGTTAAAGATGAGAATATTAATAAATGCATGTTTTTCTATGCATACGGATTTCTAAGTGATAATATGGAATCACATTTATTTCTGACCTAAATTTGTTTTTGGCGTGCCCAAATTGCTACTAAGCACACTGTTCGCCTACAGCAAAACTCTTCACAGACAGCCCATATTGCCCAGACACTGAAGCCATATTAGGTGCCCAAGCTGCTACCACACACACCCTTTGTCTTGCACAAAACTCTTCACAGAGAGCTCATGCCAACCGGACAACAAAACCCTTTAGATGGTCGAGTCCTACTACCCACAATGTTTGTTCTCTATACAATTCTTTACAGGGAGTTTGCCCTCCAGATAACAAAGCCCCCTTAGGTAGTCAAGCTTCTACTATCCATAGACTTTGCAAATGTACACAATTGCTCTCAGAGAGCACAGTCCATCTAGATAACCAAGTTCCATTAGGTTCCCAAGCTCCTACTATGCACAGCCTTTGCTATCCACACAACTCTTCATGAAAAGCCCACTCCCTCTAGACTCTGAAGCCCTGTTAGTTGGCCAAGGCGCTGCTAAGCATGCACTTCACCTTGTTAAGAACTCTTCATGGAGAGACCACTACCTCTAGACACCTAAGCCCTATTAAGTGGCCAAGCCCCTATTTTGCACACCTTTGGCCCCTTATCGGACCCTTTATGGGTTGCTGAGCTATCATGCACAATCAATGATGCATGGGTGGCAATATTCCTATTACACACACTCTTTGCCTTGTACTAAACTCTTCACAAAAAGCCTACTCCTTTTATTCATCAAACCCCTACTGTGCGGCCAAGCCCTTACTATGCACACCCTCCACCTTGTATAGAACTCTTTATGGAGAGCCTACTTCCTCTAGACACCAAAGCTCCCTTAGGCAAGTAAGCCCCTAATAGGCTTACCCTTCTCCTTGTACAGGAGTCTTTATAGAGAGCCCACTGCTTCCAGGCACCCAAGCCCCATTGGGAGTCCAGGTTGATATTATGCACACAATTCGCCTTGTACAGAACTCTTCCCCAAGAGCCCGTTCCATCTGAAAATCAAAGTACCCTTAGGTGGTCAAGTCCCTACTATGGACAGTATTTGCTCTGTACACAACTCTTTACAAAGAGGTCACTCCCTCCAGACACAAAAGCCCCTATAGGTAGTCAAACTCCTACTGCCTACAGCCTTTGGCTGTACACAACTGTTCACAGAGAGCACAATCAATCTAGGCACCCAAGTTCTATTAGGTACCCAAGCCTCTACTATCCACAGCATTCTCTTTCCACAGAACTCAAGAGCCCACTCCCCCGGACTCTCAAGCCCCATTAGTTGTTCTATGCACAGCCTTTGCCTTGTACAGAAGTGTTTAAGGAGCGTCTACTCTCTCCAGACATGGATGCCCTATAACGTAGGCATGTTCCTACTACACACAGCCATTGCAATGCACTAAACCCTTTGCAGCTAGTCAACCTCTTATGGGAAATCAACCAGACATGGGTGGGAATATTCTGCTCTACTTGATCTTTGCTCTGTATATAAGCCAATATGGACAGACCAGATCCTTTAATAAAATTATATAAAAAAAGGTGTGGAGTTGAAATTATTTCAACAATTGGAAAGGGATGCGTTTTGCTATATGACATAGATTGCTGCTCTTTGCATGCACTGAAACACCTTTTGCAACCATGCACCAACACATGCACCTTTACACAGTTCCTTCTGCACAAAAAGTATACTATATGGCAATTTCCCCCATGTATATGTGCTGCAAAATGCAAAGGTGAATAAAACAAGGAGAAATAAAACTATTTCTCCTCTTCACGCCAACCTCATGGAGGCGTAGGATTTTGGTGCAAGTCCATCCCTAAAAGTATTTGCAAATATGGAATTGTATGAAGATTCATAGGCGGAGTCACAGGAATCCCAATACAGCATACACAGAAAGCCCCCTTGTTGCAAAGCAGTGTAAGGCTACGCATTGTACTGCATTGCATTACTTTTGGTTACAAACCAACAAAAAGTGTAATTTGTGTATATTTATAAATACAGACCTCAATTTTGTGTCGGGCTCTGCATTAAAAATGATAGTAAACCTGAAATAAAATCTGTTGAAGTCTTTCCACTCACACTTATAACAATAGACTTAACTTTCATTATTTTGTATAGAGTGCTATAGGTGGCTATCGTGATATGCTAACATAAAGAGACATACATGAAAAATAATATTACTTTGTTCTATTTTTAAACCGGAAAAGGCAGTTTAAAAAAAAATGTTTTTAGTATTTTTCAACAATTGTATACTTTTTCCTGCACTGGGGTTTGATAACCAACTTATTTCTGGCATAATAAATAATCATGCACAGGTAAGCACTAATGGTGTGAGGTGGATGTTAGAGGACTTCAGGTGGGACACTGTCCCTAGGTGCAATGGAGAATCCTGAGGTGAAGGTAGATGTCTTTTCAACATCAAGCTGCAGCTCTGCTCTCACAATACGTGTTGAATGCACTGCCCTCATGCGCTTCCACATTTCAAATGTGCTGTGTGAGTACTTTTTAAAAGTATCGCATGAGAAGTCTGTCCCACCTATGCAGCTGGTAACAATTTTTGAGGTGACCGTCTCTTCTGGACGAATACTGAAGAATTGTCACGCTAGTGACTCCATGATGGGTGGTGGAATTTCTTGCTGCTGCTCCTATTCTAGGTCTTACCTTTCCTCTCCAGATGTCATTTTCAATAAACTTCACTAAAATATCTGAGAAATTACAAATAAAGTAGGAGTGTCCTGCACAACATGTGGTGACAGCTAAGTGCTAGTAGTAAATGATGATGAAAGTAGGGAAAGTTCATGTAAATAGAGTGACATAGTGATTTCAACCGATCAGATGTCCTTTAGTGTGTGTGTGGGTCAGAGGTACTGCGGTACTCCAGTGGGACTGCAACACCCAAAAACAAGGTAATGTCACTAACAATTTAAGGGATCCTCATTATTTGACCTAATTACAAAAACTGTAGGCTCAAACATAAATACAAATCACTCTTTCATACAAAACATATTTTGGTGTGTGAGTGATGGGTTGCATGGCTGTTTTGTGAGTCATGAATTGTGCTCCTAAATATAACTTATGAATTTCAGTGTTTTTTTTGTTTTAATTTGTCTTATATAAAAAGTATATTTCTATATGATAGATTTGATAAAGGTATATGTACATATATAAATATTCACAAAAGAACAATCTTTACAGGGATGTTATAGTTAGGAATTAGAATTTAAAAAACCTTACACATTCACTAAAAAACACAAAGGTTACAGGGACTGTTAGACCTGACAGCTCTTGGCATTTTTTCGCCTGTCTTTTTGCTTCTGACCTCCTGTTTGTCATCCTGTGCTGAATTTCGTTTTTTGCTGCTTTTACGTCTCTGGGCACTCTACCAATGGTGACCAGGGCTAGAGGGCAAGCGCTCCCTGTGTCAATTGTATTGGTGATTGGTTTATCCATGATTGGCATATTTGATTTACTAGGAAGTCCCTAGCATAGTGTACCAGGTGTGCCCATGGCCTGTAAATCAAAGGCTACTAGTGGGCCTAAAGCACTTATTGTCCCATCCACATGAGTAACCCTGCAAACATGTCTCAGGCCTGCCATTGCAGGGTCTGTGTGTGCAGTTTTAAACTGTCACGTCGACCTGGCAAGTGCATTCACTTGCCAAGCCAAAAGCTTCCCTTTTATTTCTTGTAAGTCTCCCCAAGGTAGTCCCAAGGCAGCTCTATGGGCATGGTGTAGTGCATTTAAAAAGTAGGACAGGTACCTGTGTGTTTTACATGTCCTGATAGTGAAATATGACTGTTTTCGAAATCGCTATAGCAAGACCTTCCTCTCCCGTAGGGTAACATGGGAATTGTTTTGAAATATCTGTTAGGTGTAATTTCTCACTGGGAGCAGATAGAGATGTGGAGTTTTGGGTCTCTGAACTCACAATTTCAAAATACATGTTTTGGTGAAGGTGGTTTTTGAATTGTATGTTTGAAAATGCCACTTTTAGAACATAGGCTTTTTCTTGCTTAACAATTCTGTGCCTCTGCCTGTCTGCGGAATACACGCCTGGGTTAGGATGCCAGTTGGGCTGTTTGTGCATTCACTCTAGACAGTCACACAAAGGAAGCTGAGGTGTGACCTGCATATCCTGATGGCCCATCAACAGGCTGATGGGTCTTCTTGAGCTAGAGTGGTAGACACCTGCAACTGAATAGGGCTGTACCTGCCCTTACACAAAGCAATCTCCAACCCCCCTGGAGTGTGTCATGGGCCAGGGCAGGGAAAGCCAGGGTCTTGTGTATAACAAAAACTTCTCTTTGAAGTTTGCTGACATCAAGGACAGAATTTGTTATAAGTACTGGACCTCTGACACCCCATAGTTAGAACACTTCTAGACTGAGTACATTCTGCCACGAAGAAAAGCTGGATGTTTTAGGATGGACTGCCACTCAGCCTGTTGCTTTATTGTTCTGGCCTGCAGTTTCTGTCCTGGGAGTGAAAGGGCTGGACTTTGCTTTCTACAGCCTCCTTTTCAAGGATCTCCATGGGCTTGAACTGAGCTTGACTCCTGCTAAGAAGTCTCAGAGCCTCCAAAGACTTCATCTGCCAGCACCTGGGCTCTCTTGCTGAGAGCCCTGACTTGCCAAGTGGTACAAAATCCAGCTCCTGGTCCCTTGAGAGTGAGTTCTGGTGCACCCAGGAAGAAACTGGTACATTGACTTACAGAGTGACTTTGTAACCGGCTCCACTCCCCGACCCCATGCCGCTGCCTGCACCAGAGCCGTGGTCAATGCTGAGGCAACAAACGCAACCTACAAAGCAGGTCCAATGCCACTGCCATGTCTCCAAAGTCCCGGCACAGTGTGAGACCAGAGTGCTGTGTCATCAACGTTTGTGACACCCGACTCTGCCACATCACCTGGCCCCATGGTGTAATACCAACACCGCAAGTGGCGAAAATGCGTGTTGGGACCGCCCTTTTTCTCGGCCCCTGCTAGATAGATTACCCAAAACTTTCAACACAGCAGCTGAACTGACTGAAGTACACGTTTTGAAAATTTCATGAAGATTCTTCAAGCGGCGCCAAAGTTATTAGGAACACAAAAAGGACTTTGCCTTTGGAAATGAGGTCCTAGCTATAAGTACCTACTGGCATGGAGTGGCAAAACTCTGCAAACTCCCCTGGTGCAGCAGAGTTTACCACCTACCCCTACACATTACATCACTCATGACATGTTCTATGCAACGTTTGCTGTAAAATTATTGATGAGAAAACTGTGCATGGTAGGGTCTCAAGTTATAGTTACCTTAGAGGACGAGTTATAGTTTCCTGAGATAACTCTAACTATAACTGGTGAATTTCTATGATTTTGTTTGCGTAAATTGTAAACCTAACTAAATGTCCCTGTAACCTCTGTTTTTTTAGCACAATTTTAAGGTTTTATAAATTCCATTTCCTAACTATAATGTCACTGTAACCTTTGTTTTTTTGTGAATTTCTATGTTTTTTAGCTTAAAGTAATATTTAATTATCATACATTAATTCAACTGCCACCATACTGGGCCTTCAGCTGTGGTCAGCAGGGGGTTAGCTGCAGGGTCTGGCCTGTGGCCAATCACCCTCAGGCATCCAACCCCATGCTGCACGCCTGCGGCCGGGCCCTGCAACCAACACCCCGCATTCAGCCAACCCCACGCTGCACACCACTTTCAGACGTGTGCAGCGGGAGTTGGCCACAGGGCCAGGCCTGTGATCTAGCCCTGTGGCCAATCCCAGCTTTGGCCCCCGGCCCCTCTCTCCTGGGGCATGCCACATGTTTTTTAGGGGAGGGGTTATGTATCCCCCTCCCTGGGCCTTAGATGGCCTCTGGAGACCCCACATCCCGGGGCCCGGACATATTGTAAATGGAGATGGGGCCACACAGCACCATTCCCTAGGCCGATTTCTGGCCCTGGGGACCCCATCTCCCAGGACCCACCCATATTAAGAATGTGTAAGGGGCATGCAGCCCTCCTCCCAGGGGAATATTGGCCCGGGGGCCACACCCCCGCGGCCTATTCAATTATCAATTAAACTGGGAGGGGGCTGGGCCAAAATTGGTCCTGGGGACCCTATCTTCTGGGGTTCTAGCTCTTATAGGGTGGGTGCCCTGAAGCCTACCCAGAGCACCCACTACCTGACTGTTGCGGGCCACATGGTGTGTCCCAATGCACCCATGACCCCAGCTGGCTTTGTGCTTGGAGCCGGCATTTCACCTGCCTGTAGGGAGCAGCTAAAATGCTTCTCCCTATGGATGAGAGCTATGTTGTCATCTGTTTCCCTGTTCACTTCAATGTGCACGAGAAAACAGATGAAAAATGTTTTTAGTATTTTTCAACAATTGTATACTTTTTCCTGCACTGGGGTTTGATAACCAACTTATTTCTGGCATAATAAATAATCATGCACAGGTAAGCACTAATGGTGTGAGGTGGATGTTAGAGGACTTCAGGTGGGACACTGTCCCTAGGTGCAATGGAGAATCCTGAGGTGAAGGTAGATGTCTTTTCAACATCAAGCTGCAGCTCTGCTCTCACAATACGTGTTGAATGCACTGCCCTCATGCGCTTCCACATTTCAAATGTGCTGTGTGAGTACTTTTTAAAAGTATCGCATGAGAAGTCTGTCCCACCTATGCAGCTGGTAACAATTTTTGAGGTGACCGTCTCTTCTGGACGAATACTGAAGAATTGTCACGCTAGTGACTCCATGATGGGTGGTGGAATTTCTTGCTGCTGCTCCTATTCTAGGTCTTACCTTTCCTCTCCAGATGTCATTTTCAATAAACTTCACTAAAATATCTGAGAAATTACAAATAAAGTAGGAGTGTCCTGCACAACATGTGGTGACAGCTAAGTGCTAGTAGTAAATGATGATGAAAGTAGGGAAAGTTCATGTAAATAGAGTGACATAGTGATTTCAACCGATCAGATGTCCTTTAGTGTGTGTGTGGGTCAGAGGTACTGCGGTACTCCAGTGGGACTGCAACACCCAAAAACAAGGTAATGTCACTAACAATTTAAGGGATCCTCATTATTTGACCTAATTACAAAAACTGTAGGCTCAAACATAAATACAAATCACTCTTTCATACAAAACATATTTTGGTGTGTGAGTGATGGGTTGCATGGCTGTTTTGTGAGTCATGAATTGTGCTCCTAAATATAACTTATGAATTTCAGTGTTTTTTTTGTTTTAATTTGTCTTATATAAAAAGTATATTTCTATATGATAGATTTGATAAAGGTATATGTACATATATAAATATTCACAAAAGAACAATCTTTACAGGGATGTTATAGTTAGGAATTAGAATTTAAAAAACCTTACACATTCACTAAAAAACACAAAGGTTACAGGGACTGTTAGACCTGACAGCTCTTGGCATTTTTTCGCCTGTCTTTTTGCTTCTGACCTCCTGTTTGTCATCCTGTGCTGAATTTCGTTTTTTGCTGCTTTTACGTCTCTGGGCACTCTACCAATGGTGACCAGGGCTAGAGGGCAAGCGCTCCCTGTGTCAATTGTATTGGTGATTGGTTTATCCATGATTGGCATATTTGATTTACTAGGAAGTCCCTAGCATAGTGTACCAGGTGTGCCCATGGCCTGTAAATCAAAGGCTACTAGTGGGCCTAAAGCACTTATTGTCCCATCCACATGAGTAACCCTGCAAACATGTCTCAGGCCTGCCATTGCAGGGTCTGTGTGTGCAGTTTTAAACTGTCACGTCGACCTGGCAAGTGCATTCACTTGCCAAGCCAAAAGCTTCCCTTTTATTTCTTGTAAGTCTCCCCAAGGTAGTCCCAAGGCAGCTCTATGGGCATGGTGTAGTGCATTTAAAAAGTAGGACAGGTACCTGTGTGTTTTACATGTCCTGATAGTGAAATATGACTGTTTTCGAAATCGCTATAGCAAGACCTTCCTCTCCCGTAGGGTAACATGGGAATTGTTTTGAAATATCTGTTAGGTGTAATTTCTCACTGGGAGCAGATAGAGATGTGGAGTTTTGGGTCTCTGAACTCACAATTTCAAAATACATGTTTTGGTGAAGGTGGTTTTTGAATTGTATGTTTGAAAATGCCACTTTTAGAACATAGGCTTTTTCTTGCTTAACAATTCTGTGCCTCTGCCTGTCTGCGGAATACACGCCTGGGTTAGGATGCCAGTTGGGCTGTTTGTGCATTCACTCTAGACAGTCACACAAAGGAAGCTGAGGTGTGACCTGCATATCCTGATGGCCCATCAACAGGCTGATGGGTCTTCTTGAGCTAGAGTGGTAGACACCTGCAACTGAATAGGGCTGTACCTGCCCTTACACAAAGCAATCTCCAACCCCCCTGGAGTGTGTCATGGGCCAGGGCAGGGAAAGCCAGGGTCTTGTGTATAACAAAAACTTCTCTTTGAAGTTTGCTGACATCAAGGACAGAATTTGTTATAAGTACTGGACCTCTGACACCCCATAGTTAGAACACTTCTAGACTGAGTACATTCTGCCACGAAGAAAAGCTGGATGTTTTAGGATGGACTGCCACTCAGCCTGTTGCTTTATTGTTCTGGCCTGCAGTTTCTGTCCTGGGAGTGAAAGGGCTGGACTTTGCTTTCTACAGCCTCCTTTTCAAGGATCTCCATGGGCTTGAACTGAGCTTGACTCCTGCTAAGAAGTCTCAGAGCCTCCAAAGACTTCATCTGCCAGCACCTGGGCTCTCTTGCTGAGAGCCCTGACTTGCCAAGTGGTACAAAATCCAGCTCCTGGTCCCTTGAGAGTGAGTTCTGGTGCACCCAGGAAGAAACTGGTACATTGACTTACAGAGTGACTTTGTAACCGGCTCCACTCCCCGACCCCATGCCGCTGCCTGCACCAGAGCCGTGGTCAATGCTGAGGCAACAAACGCAACCTACAAAGCAGGTCCAATGCCACTGCCATGTCTCCAAAGTCCCGGCACAGTGTGAGACCAGAGTGCTGTGTCATCAACGTTTGTGACACCAGACTCTGCCACATCACCTGGCCCCATGGTGTAATACCAACACCGCAAGTGGCGAAAATGCGTGTTGGGACCGCCCTTTTTCTCGGCCCCTGCTAGATAGATTACCCAAAACTTTCAACACAGCAGCTGAACTGACTGAAGTACACGTTTTGAAAATTTCATGAAGATTCTTCAAGCGGCGCCAAAGTTATTAGGAACACAAAAAGGACTTTGCCTTTGGAAATGAGGTCCTAGCTATAAGTACCTACTGGCATGGAGTGGCAAAACTCTGCAAACTCCCCTGGTGCAGCAGAGTTTACCACCTACCCCTACACATTACATCACTCATGACATGTTCTATGCAACGTTTGCTGTAAAATTATTGATGAGAAAACTGTGCATGGTAGGGTCTCAAGTTATAGTTACCTTAGAGGACGAGTTATAGTTTCCTGAGATAACTCTAACTATAACTGGTGAATTTCTATGATTTTGTTTGCGTAAATTGTAAACCTAACTAAATGTCCCTGTAACCTCTGTTTTTTTAGCAAAATTTTAAGGTTTTATAAATTCCATTTCCTAACTATAATGTCACTGTAACCTTTGT
Source organism: Pleurodeles waltl (assembly GCF_031143425.1). Classification (NCBI taxonomy): domain Eukaryota; kingdom Metazoa; phylum Chordata; class Amphibia; order Caudata; family Salamandridae; genus Pleurodeles; species Pleurodeles waltl. Next base: position 1,117,192,847 of record NC_090445.1, read on the forward strand.
TTTTTTGTGAATTTCTATGTTTTTTAGCTTAAAGTAATATTTAATTATCATACATTAATTCAACTGCCACCATACTGGGCCTTCAGCTGTGGTCAGCAGGGGGTTAGCTGCAGGGTCTGGCCTGTGGCCAATCACCCTCAGGCATCCAACCCCATGCTGCATGCCTGCGGCCGGGCCCTGCAACCAACACCCCGCATTCAGCCAACCCCACGCTGCACACCACTTTCAGACGTGTGCAGCGGGAGTTGGCCACAGGGCCAGGCCTGTGATCTAGCCCTGTGGCCAATCCCAGCTTTGGCCCCCGGCCCCTCTCTCCTGGGGCATGCCACATGTTTTTTAGGGGAGGGGTTATGTATCCCCCTCCCTGGGCCTTAGATGGCCTCTGGAGACCCCACATCCCGGGGCCCGGACATATTGTAAATGGAGATGGGGCCACACAGCACCATTCCCTAGGCCGATTTCTGGCCCTGGGGACCCCATCTCCCAGGACCCACCCATATTAAGAATGTGTAAGGGGCATGCAGCCCTCCTCCCAGGGGAATATTGGCCCGGGGGCCACACCCCCGCGGCCTATTCAATTATCAATTAAACTGGGAGGGGGCTGGGCCAAAATTGGTCCTGGGGACCCTATCTTCTGGGGTTCTAGCTCTTATAGGGTGGGTGCCCTGAAGCCTACCCAGAGCACCCACTACCTGACTGTTGCGGGCCACATGGTGTGTCCCAATGCACCCATGACCCCAGCTGGCTTTGTGCTTGGAGCCGGCATTTCACCTGCCTGTAGGGAGCAGCTAAAATGCTTCTCCCTATGGATGAGAGCTATGTTGTCATCTGTTTCCCTGTTCACTTCAATGTGCACGAGAAAACAGATGAAAAATTCATTACCAGCAGGTGGGAGCATTTCACATGATCCCACCCTCTGAGAATGAATCTAGCGTTTGCTCTTGCTTAGTGGGAGCTTTAAAATTGCTCCCGCCAAGTGAGAGCAGACACAGTATGTCTGGAAAGTGGCACATAGCCCATCTGCCCTGGCCGGTTTCGGCACCAGGATCCCCATCTCCTGGGGTTCGGCAGTGGTAAAGGTGGATGCCCTGGTGCTCGCCCAGCATGCAGCAGGAGCTAACATTGCACCCACCCTCAGGGAGCAGCTGCTAATGCTGTTTCCTGCAGGTGGGGGGCATATTTAGACCTGTTACCCAGCCCGCTTTAGCACAGGCAGGAAAACAGATCTGAAGCCCACTCCCAGCAGGCAGGATCACTTTTTAAACTCCTGCTCGTTCGAAGCAGACTAGGTGTTCACTCCTGCTTGGCGGGAGATTTAAAAATGCTCCTGTCAAGCGAGAACATACAGGGGTTTATCTGCCTGCACCACTGCTGGCAGGGAAACCACTATGTTCCAGGGGTGGGACCCTGGGACATACCATGTGAGCTGACCCTGGGGATGGGGACTGTTAAAGTAATTGGCCTCAGTCTGTGTGCTCCCCAGGGGCTTTTGAAGCATAGGCTGGGGGGCCTTGTGGCTCCTCCTATTATGTGAAATTTTGATCTTGGGTGTTACTGCAGCTTTATCACACACCACTAGGGTTGTAATGAGAGTCATAGTGCTGTACCCCTGCAGTCTGCTAGTGAAGCTTGTTAAATTTAATTCACTGTATAAAAAAGAATGTGTTAAGCAATGTTTGCTATCAAAACACAAATTATTTATCATGATAAGAATCCCTTCTTCTAGAACACGGTCATCATTCGGCCGCTATTTTGTGCATGTATCTTTGCCTTCTATATTTTTGGAGTTTATTTCTTATTCTATTTCAATTGTATCTTTAACTCTTGTTTATTTTGCCAATACTGTATTTTTTTCGATTTAAGCTGTTTTTGTAACTGATCTATCAACTTGTCATTGTACCCTTGTAGGTTAGACTTGTGCTTGGTACAAGTTAAATATAGACAGCTAGAGGACTGTTACTTGTTGCCAATAGCATATGCGAAAGACAGACTTTGGAGCTTATGTACAAACATTGTTTGCAGTCAGACACAGGCTGATTCACAGAATCGACCAGTTTGCAACCACAAAAAATCTATTTCTAATGTACATATACCAATTTGTTGTAAGTTGTTACCAAATCACAATTTGGTTTAGCTAATTCGGTATTTGGAAGGGGCATGTTTAGGGCACCCCTTCCAATTACAGAATCGCATGTTTGAATGTTTTTAGACTGAATTACTGTGGCAAAGCATTCATATTTTGCTGACACCTCAAAAGGGGTGGTAATCATTCACAAATGGGAAATGGTCCCCAAGGGACCTCTTCCTCTTTCTGTAAGATGAAACACATTTTTTTTAAGCAGGAAGTGGTGAAACCTGAATGTTTCACTGTATTCTTTTGAAACACATCGGGTTTTCCATTAGGGAAAATGGCATTCACTTTAAAAAAAAGTTTGCTTTATTTAAAAGCAATCGCAGACATGGAGACGCAAACTGCAACCTACCTCATTAGTATTCATGAGGTAGGCCAATTTGCGACAAACTGGGAATTGCTATAGGTATGTTTTTGTACATCATGAACTGCAATTTGCCTATTCTGTAAAAATTTGCAATCAGGAAATCACAATCACTATATTTTGTACATATGGCCCTTAATTCTTTATACACAAGTTGGGGGAAAAAAATTCTGTTTGTTAGAAGCCTCACTGGCACACAGTCAGCTTGCATGCTTTTCAGTGTATCATCTTTCCCAAAAATGAACAAGGGGCCTGGTGTACAAAAACAGAGATTAGTTATGTGTTTCCAAATCCATTTTACGATTTGATAACCTGTTACAGACTCATAAAATGGGTTTAGTACATAATAGCCATTTTGCAGTCGCAAACGGTGTGATTTTGGGAATCACGGGCCAGATGTATCAAGCTTCTGGTTTGCATATCCTAAATAGTGAATTTTAAGAAATCGCTATTTAAGAAATGCAAAATGTGATGTATCAAAATTGCGATTCGGAAATAGTGATTTCTTAAAATTCTCAAACACAATTTGCGAGTAGCAAATACCGAATCGCAAAAAAATTGCGAATCAGTATTTGAAAATCGCAAATTGCGAAAACGGCAAACCGGAACAGCCTGATGATATCACAACCAAGCAGTGAGTCAGCCCATGCTGTTTCCAGGAGCCACACCCACAGGAGCAGGCAGTGAGACGCAGTCCAGCACCAAGGAGCCAGCTTTGTGAGCCAGCCAGGACCAAACTGCAACATGGGAAATGATGGGAATGTGAAGGAGAAAGGAGACAGGAAGCCCAAGCTCAAATTCAGTGAGCAGGAACTGGAGGTGCTCACTGAGGAGGTGGTCAGGAACCATGACAAACTGTTTGGGAAGAACTCACTCCAGGTACCTGAAAGTGAGAAGCGAAAACTGTGGTCAGACATCCAGACCACAATATGCGCAGTGGGTGTTGCGCAGCACTCTGTTGAGGGGATACGCAAGAGATGGTATGACTTGCATTCCCGTGACAAAGAAAGGGTAGCCAACAGGCTAATGGAGGCAAGGAGCACACGAGGAGGACCAAACACCCAGATGCCATCCACACCATTGGAAGACATGGTGGAGTCCACACTGCTTCCTGAAGCTGTCACTGGTGTCACTGACATTGACACCTCAGGGACACCCAGCACCAGCAAAGGTAAGGCCAACAATGATGTGTATCCCCATATGTGCATGTACAAATGCCCCTTGGAAAATAGCTATTAGTTAGATGCATTGTGATAAGTAGTCCAAGCTACATCTTATATACAACCTAACTATGGCTTTTGAGAGTGGTAGTCCACAGCCCTAAAGTAAAAAAACCACATAAATAGCAAGTTAGTGTGCAGCCACATTGAGAAACAACACAACCGACACATAGTGAAACGATGTCAGTGTACATTTATACTTTTAAGCAACATCTTGTGATATATATATACATAAATAACATGCTGCACATTGTTGTTGCAGATGTCCCTGGCCCTGCTGCAGAAAAGGTGGAAATATGGGGGATGTTGAAACACAGCCACAGTCCGACTGCAACACAAGTGAGTCTTTCAGTATTGCATCAACTAGACGCAGGGCAAGGGTGTTATCTCTCCCAGAGTATAACCAGGACTCAGACGAAATGCCGGATGAAGTTCCCACATCACCCCCGAGGCTAGATCCACAGGAAGACTGCAGTCCCTGCCCCAGCATGAGTCAACTCCCCTCAGGAGGCGTCAGGAAGCAGGCAGACAGTGCACAGATGAAGAAGAGAGCCCTTCAATCTTTGGCGGCCTTGAAGATTCAATGCTAAAAGTGCAGCGCCTGCATTGCAAACACATGAGGTCAATGCACAGGCAGTTGGTGTCAATCGATCATAACATGGGCGCAATGCACAGGCAGTTTGAGTCTCACAATGACAATACGGGAGTACTGCACAAGCAGATGGATGTACTCAATTAAAACATTGGATCAATGAACAAGCAGTTGGAGTCTCTGAATGAGGGATAGCAAACAGCAGCAGAAAACCCAAAGGAGTTGACAAACGCCATTAGGGACCTCTGCACTGAGATTCAGCAGGAGCGTGTCAGCCACCGTAGGCGCCATCACCAATTCATGAGAAGGTTTGATGGGTTCTGCAGATCGGTCAATTGGCTCGCTAGCTCAACTGCCTTAATTTCATGACATGCTGTGGGCATACAGGTGGAGATGGCACACTGCAGTCGGGACGTTGCACAGGGTTTGGTGCAAATAACCAATGTTCTGGATGCAATGCAGACAGCACTAAGTGCTTCAAATAGCGAACTGGGTGGTGGGGATAGTGAGGAGTTTTCTAGCCTCAGGAGTCTTACAGCCCCTGTGATGGATACTAGATGTCGCAGTAGCAGACACAGTACTGCCTGTGAACCCGGTACAAGAGGTGCCAGTGAGGCCACTGAGCACTCAAGTGGAGTGCATGGACGTAGAAAGTAATGTTGAGGGCTACAGGGGACCACCTTCATATGTAGCGACACAGTTATACTATGATGCTAATAGTGTGACACTGTTAATCTCACATGTTTGCCTATAGTACATGGCTATGTCCTCTTTTGACACATACGTTACCTGAAGTCAAGCTTATATAGTTGCTAACTACAGAAATACATAATATTGAACTGGTGTTGTCATTACTTACTTCAGAACTGGTTGTGTGTGATGTCTACACGCCTTTGCCTGCCCTCTGCTGTACTGCTCTTGTCTGCTGGGTGAAGGGGTGGTAAGGGATCACCATCGTCATCTGAGTCTGGCTCCATTGGTTCAACCGGTATGCCCGGTCTAGTTGCAATGTTGTGCAACATAGCACATGTAGCCACAATTTTGTAGGTCGTCTCAGCTGTGCTGTAGTGCACCTCCACTCTTATGGATTCACCTGAAGCGGCTCTTCAGCAGTCCAAAGGTCCGCTCCACCACACTGCGGGTTGCCCTGTGTGCAGCATTGTACCTCCTCTCTGATGGCGTTTCAGGGTTCAGGTAGGGCGTCAGAATATAGGTCTGCACTGCGTAGGCACTATCTCCTGGAATGAACAGAACGTAAAATGAGTACTGTTGATATCTGACGTCACAATAACATCAATGCAACATTTTCAACTATTACATTAGCCAGTAGATATCCTTCACCAAACTCCCCAGCGAGCAGTCTTGTGTGAATCACGCTGTGGTGAAAGATGTGTGAGTCATTGTGCTACCTGGGTATCTGGCCACAAGATTGGTAATGATGTTGGAGGCCTTGCTAATCACCTGTATGTTCATGGAATAACGGTTCTTACGGTTGCGATACACATACTCGGTGGCTGATGGTGGACAGATCGCTACATTCGTCCCATCGATGGACCTATGACATGTGGAAACTGTGCAATCTGATAGAAATGTATTTTCATCTGTTGTAATTCCTGTGGGGAATTGGGGAATCTTATGTGCTCTTGTATTTTGTTCAGCATGGCATTTAGAAATGCATTGAAGAAGTGTGAGAGAGCACTTTGTGAGACTCCCTCCTTCTGCTGCTATAACCCCTTGATAACTCCCTGAGGCTAATAGGTGCAGGGAGCATAATACCTGCACATGGGTGGGTATACTATTGGTCCTGTGTGTGGCGCGCTGCAGTATGGGTTGTAGATCTGCTATCAGGTCAAGTATCATGGCTGAGCTTAACCTGTACTTCTCATAAATTTCCTCCTCTCTCTGGTCAAATAGGGTTATGCGCACTCTGAAAATGCGCGCCTGTGTCCTCCTCCCTCTCCTTAAACCTGCCAAGATCCTCATGCTCCTCTCCATCACATAGAATGCAGCAATTGTGGAAGAGAGGCTGAGTCATTCTGGGCTTCTTTATATAGGTTGTACCTGGTTACCACCTGATTTCAATTTGTGGTAAATTGCATCTGCAAAAGGCCATTCTGCGAATATTCGCAATTTGCAAATTTTTGATGCATCGCATTGCGACATGGTTTGCGTGTCGCAATCAGCATATCGCAATTTGGGTCAGGATTTTGCGATTCGCTATCTGCGCCTTGCAATCCTTTGTCGCAGTTTGCGTCACGCAAATTGCAATTCGGTAAAATCTTGTCGCCATTTGAGATATGCTGTTTGTGACACGCAAAACCATGTCAAATTCGCTAAAATTCCCAGTTTTAGCGATTCCTTATTTTCACGCCGTGAATGCCTTTCATACATCGTGGAGGACTTTTTTGCATTCGCAAACGGCCGATTTTTGCGATCCTCACCGTTTGTGAATGCTAAAAAGTTTGATACATCTAGCCTCACGTGTTGAAACTGCAAAAATGCTTTGTACATCAGGCCCAAGAACCTTTCACAAGAGTAACAAGGTGATAGAGATAAATAGTGAGGACTTTTCAAGTCAAGTTTGTGTAGCTCCGACCAGTACCCCAATCATACCTTCAAATAGGAGTATGAAGGGAGGAAATTTGTGGAATAAGAAATGGAGGAGGAGGTAGGTGGTCGCAAAGAGAGATGAGTGGAATAGCAATGGCGATGCAGGGAAGGGGAAAAGACAAATGAAAACCCGGGGAGAGGGAGTTAAATGAAGTCGGGAAAAAATATTGAGAAAGGAAGAAACAGAGGGGTCGGAGGAGATTGAGAGACAAGAAATGGAAGCGGAGAGAAGAAAGGGGTGAGCGAGAGGAGGGGACGCCAACGACAAATAAGTGTGAGGAAAGTGCAGATGGAAAGAAAAAGCAGAGATTGAAGCGTAGGCCCGGTTGCTTCAAGTCAAAGCAGAGGTTCTATAAAAAGCTGTGGAGTGGGCGTTGGAGCGAGGGTGGACTCAGGCGGCTGCCTGTGCATGCTGAGGCCTCATTAGCAGTGAGGACAGCATGGCGTCTTCGCTTGACGTCCACCGTTTTTAGTAATTAGTTAATTCTTTTGGGCGGTAGAGCCAAGGTACGTTGACCTCTCGCGATAGATAGCAACGCAGCGTTTTGCAAAAAACTACCAAAAACATTTTTTTTTTGCCAGACGAGAGAGCCATCACAACTTCACGAATACTTGATAAAATAAAAATATAAAAAAAGATACTCAGAAAAGACTGGGAACGTAACATAGGTTTCCATGGTGTCAGTTTACAATACAACTGAGCACTGACATTTGCACCACCTAAAAAGCAAAGCAAAAAGAATATTTTCACAATAGGCTAGTGCAGAAAAAACACATTTTGCACTCCTCCAGCAGAACAAATGGAACTGCAAATGTAGCACAAAATTGCACCAATAAAATCTAAGTAATCCAGAACAATCAATGCAAAGCTGCGGCCACGCCCTCATATTTAAGTACGACAAAATGGAGGTTCTTAGAGTGGACAGTGGTCCCCTAACTGATTTTCTAACTGATGCCTGACAATGTCGTTTCCCCCACTCCATTTTCATCTTTCCATAATCTTGGGTTCCTAATAGATCCATCCTTGGTGATAGCTCCTCAAATTAATAAAATGTTTTTTCTATATCAAAGTAATTGGCGAGATTATCCCACATCCTCTCTATGATCGTTGTAAAACCTTGGTCCAGGCTACGATGACCAGATCTTGAGAACCAAAAACCTGGACATTTTGCAAATACAGAAGAAGGATTACAATTTTACATCAACGCAGCGGCGCAGAATTACAGCTACCATCAAGGTAGGAGCACAGAAGGGCACTAAGAAATTAAATAAAATGTAATTTTTAAACAAGGCATCATACCAATTAATTAAATTGCGTACTTATAACAGCTGCTAACTAGCCCTTAACACCTGAAAAGAGAGCCTCTCACTGTTTTCAGTGACCCCCTTCTAAAAACCGGGACATGAGCCAAATTTGCCGAAACCTGCCGTGACCGCTGGTGGAAAACTAGAGCTGTCACATCAAATCCGGGATGCCTGGTCACTCTAGGCCAGGCTATTCTCCCATTTGGAATTCTGCAACTCTCTTTACATTGGCCCTCCGCAGTATCCCTTAGGACATCTATATATAGTGCAAAATGTTGCTGCACGTCTGTCCCTTGAACTTCATGCACAGTCATCCATAACCCCACCTTTCAGCCTTACACCAGCTCCATGTTCATAAGAGATCAGCTTTAAGAGTCTTTATAGTTGCCATAAAGTGATCCAGCCAAAGATGACCACTCTATCCTAAAATTAAACCTCACACAGATAAAAAGAGAAGTAATGACAAACTACAAACGCTGCCACATAAAAAACAACAATTCAGAGTGACATATTAGCAGGCTCTGGTCGCTTAGTGAACTAATTCTTCCAAGGTAGGGCCCTGTGTTTAACATCATGGTCACAGGTTCAAATCCCGGAGGGTCCACTTAGCCTTTCATCCTTATAAGATCAATAAAATGAGTACCATTCAGTTGGGTAACAATAAACATCAGTTATTCTGCGCCAAGATACCCTTCTGGGTGAATGTGCGCTTTACAAATACATATGTTATGTTACACACGCAACTTGTGCAGCAAAGGAGCACCAGGTGGGTTCATTAGATATCTGCTGTTGTGCATGAATCTGCACATAATACAGATTACAACCAATGCAATCGTGTAAAATAACAGTGAGAGGGAAAAATAAAACATTTTACCAATGAGACTAGGGTGTGCAGATGAAACTGGTGAAACAATGTGCTCTCTGGGGATAAAGGGAGGCCCTATGCCTAGTCAATGCAGGTTAAGTTGGACACTATCTCAAATTAGATTCGATGATATGGTTGGACGGGGACAGAAAATATGCCCAGGTGTAGGAAGTTGGCTCTGTTTGAACTATTTCAAAGTAAGGAATAGTATGCACAGAGTCGAAGGGTTCCCCTTAGAGGTAAGATAGTGGCAAAAAGAGATAATTCTAATGCTCTATTTTGGGGTAGTGTGGTCGAGCAGTAGGCTTATCAGAGGGTAGTGTTAAGCATTTGTTGTACACACACAAGCAATAAATGAGGAACACACACTCAGAGACAATTCCAGGCCAATAGGTTTCTGTATAGAAAAATATATTTTCTTAGTTTATTTTAAGAACCACAGGTTCAAGATTTACAAGTAATACTTCAAATGAAAGGTATTTCACTTAGGAACGTTAGGAACTTTGAATTAGCAAAATAGCATATACAGTTTTCACATAAATGACATATAGCTATTTTAAAACTAGACACTGCAATTTTCAACAGTTCCTGGGGAGGTAAGTTTTTGTTAGTTTTTGCAGGTAAGTAAACCACCTACGTGGTTCAAGTTTGGGTCCAAGGTAGCCCACCGTTGGGGGTTCAGAGCAACCCCAAAGTTACCACACCAGCAGCTCAGGGCCGGTCAGGCGCAGAGGTCAAAGTGGTGCCCAAAACACATAGGCTTCAATGGAGAAGGGGGTGCCCCGGTTCCAGTCTGCCAGCAGGTAAGTACCCGCGACTTTGGAGGGCAGACCAGGGTGGTTTTGTAGGGCACCGGGGGGGACACAAGTCAGCACAGAAAGTACACCCTCAGCGGCACTGGGGCGGCCGAGTGCAGTGTGCAAACAAGTGTCGGGTTCGCAATAGAAATCAATGGGAGACCAAGGGGTCTCTTCAGTGATGCAGGCAGGCAAGGGGGGGGGTTCCTCGAGGTAGCCACCACCTGGGCAAGGGAGAGGGCCACCTGGGGGTCGCTCCTGCACTGGAGGTCGGATCCTTCAGGTCCTGGGGGATGCGGGTGCAGAGTCTTTACCAGGCGTCGGGCCTTTGAAGCAGGCAGTCGCGGTCAGGGGAAGCCTCGGGATTCCCTCTGCAGGCGTTGCTGTGGAGGCTCAGGGGGGTCAACTCTGGCTACTCACGGTCTCGTAGTTGCCGGGGAGTCCTCCCTGTGGTGTTTGTTCTCCACAAGTCGAGCCGGGGGCGTTGGGTGCAGAGTGCAAAGTCTCACGCTTACGGCGGGAAACGTGTGTTGTTTCAAAGTTGCTTCTTTGTTGCAAAGTTGCAGTCTTTGGGGAACAGAGCTGCTGTCCTTGGGAGTTCTTGGTCCTTCTAGATGCAGGGTAGTCCTCTGATGCTTCAGAGGTTGCTGGACACTGGGAACGCATCGCTGGAGCAGTGTCTTTAGAAGTGGGGAGACAGGCCGGTAGAGCTGGGGCCAAAGCAGTTGGTGTCTCCGTCTTCTCTGCAGGTTTTTCAGTTCAGCAGTCCTCTTCTTCTTAGGTTGCAGGAATCTGAGTTCCTAGGTTCTGGGGAGCCCCTAAATACTGAATTTAGGGGTATGTTTAGGTCTGGGGGGTTAGTAGCCAATGGCTACTAGCCCTGAGGGTGGCTACACCCTCTTTGTGCCTCCTCCCTGAGGGGAGGGTGGCACATTCCTATCCCTATTGGGGGAAGATTTCTAAAGGTCAGAGTCACCTCAGCTCAGGACACCTTAGGGGCTGTCCTGACTGGCCAGTGACTCCTCCTTGTTTTTCTCATTATCTCCTCCGGCCTTGCCGCCAAAAGTGGGGCCGTGGCCGGAGGGGGCGGGCAACTCCACTAGCTGGAGTGCCCTGGGGTGCTGTAACAAAGGGGGTGAGCCTTTGAGGCTCACTGCCAGGTGTTACAGTTCCTGCAGGGGGAGGTGAGAAGCACCTCCACCCAGTACAGGCTTTGTTACTAGCCACAGAGTGACAAAGGCACTCTCCCCATGTGGCCAGCAACATGTCTGGTGTGTGGCAGGCTGCTAAAACCAGTCAGCCTACACGGGTAGTCGGTTAAGGTTTCAGGGGGCACCTCTAAGGTGCCCTCTGAGGTGTATGTTACAATAAAATAACATGTACACTGGCATCAGTGTGCATTTATTGTGCTGAGAAGTTTGATACCAAACTTCACAGTTTTCAGTGTAGCCATTATGGTGCTGTGGAGTTCGTGCATGACAGACTCCCAGACCATATACTCTTATGGCTACCCTGCACTTACAATGTCTAAGGTTTTGCTTAGACACTGTAGGGGCATAGTGCTCATGCACTTATGCCCTCACCTATGGTATAGTGCACCCTGCCTTAGGGCTGTAAGTCCTGCTAGAGGGGTGACTTATCTATACCTATAGGCAGTGTGAGGTTGGCATGGCACCCTGAGGGGAGTGCCATGTCGACTTAGTCATTTTATCCCCACTAGCACACACAAGCTGGAAAGCAGTGTGTCTGTGCTGAGTGAGGGGTCCCCAGGGTGGCATAAGACATGCTGCAGCCCTTAGAGACCTTCCCTGGCATCAGGGCCCTTGGTACCAGAGGAACCAGTTATAAGAGACTTACCTGGATTCCAGGGTGTGCCAATTGTGGGAACAAAGGTACAGGTTAGGGAAAGAACACTGGTGCTGGGCCCTGGTTAGCAGGCATCAGCACACTTTCAAATCATAACTTGGCATCAGCAAAGGCAAAAAGTCAGGGGGTAACCATGCCAAGGAGGCATTTCCTTACACAACCCCCCCCCCCAAACGAAAGAGGATGAGACTAACCTTTCCCAAGAGAGTCTTCATTTTCTAAGTGGAAGAACCTGGAAAGGGCATTGGCATGGGCAGTCCCAGGTCTGTGTGGTCCATTATAAAGTCCTTTCCCTGTAGGGAGATGGACCACCTCAACAGTTTTGGATTTTCACCTTTCATTTGCATCAGCCATCTGAGAGGTCTGTGGTCAGTCTGAACTACAAAGTGAGTACCAAAGAGGTATGGTCTCAGCTTCTTCAGGGACCAAACCACAGCAAAGGCCTCCCTCTCAATGGCACTCCAACGCTGCTCCCTGGGGAGTAACCTCCTGCTAATGAAAGCAACAGGCTGGTCAAGGCCATCATCATTTGTTTTGGACAAAACTGCCCCTATCCCATGTTCAGAGGCATCTGTCTGCACAATGAACTGCTTGGAGTATTCTGGAGCTTTGCGAACTGGTGCTGTCACATTGCTTGTTTCAGGGTGTCAAAGGCCTGTTGGCATTCTACAGTCCAGTTTACCTTCTTGGGCATTTTCTTGGAGGTAAGTTCTGTGAGGGCTGTCACTATGGATCCATATCCCTTCACAAACCTCCTGTAGTACCCAGTCAAGCCAAGGAATGCCCTGACTTGAGTCTGGGTTTTTGGAGCTGCCCAGTCCAGAATAGTCTGGATCTTAGGCTGGAGTGGCTGAACTTGGCCTCCACCTACAAGGTGACCCAAGTAAACCACAGTTCCCTGCCCTATCTGGCATTTGGATGCCTTGATAGAGAGGCCTGCTGCTTGCAGAGCCTTCAAAACCTTCTTCAGGTGGACCAGGTGATCCTGCCAGCTGGAGCTAAAGACAGCAATATCATCAAGATAAGCTGCACTAAAGGACTCCAAGACAGCAAGGACTTGATTCACCAACCTTTGGAAGGTGGCAGGGGCATTCTTTAAACCAAAGGGCATAGCAGTAAACTGATAATGCCGATCAGGTGTGGAGAATGCTGTCTTTTCTTTTGCTTCTGGTGCCATTTTGATTTGCCAGTACCCTGCTGTCAAGTCAAAGGTACTTAAGTATTTGGCAGCACCTAGTTTGTTTATCAATTCATCTGCCCTTGGAATGGGATGGGCACCTGTCTTGGTGACAGAATTAAGTCCTCTGTTGTCCACACAAAACCTCATCTCTCTCTTTCCATCTTTGGTGTGAGGTTTGGGGACTAAGACCACTGGGCTAGCCCAGGGGCTGTCAGAGTGCTCAATGACTCCCAATTCCAGCATCTTGTGGACTTCCACCTAGATGCTTTCCTTAACTTGGTCAGACTATCTGAAAATTGTGTTTTTGACAGGCATGCTGTCTCCTGTGTCCACATCATGGGTACACAGGTGTGTCTGATCAGGGGCTAGGGAAAAGAGCTCAGCAAACTGTTGCAGGACCTTCCTACAGTCAGATTGCTGTTGGCCAAAGAGGGTGTCTGATTAGATCACTCCATCAACTGAGCCATCTTTAGGGTCTGTGGAGAGGAGATCAGGGAGAGGTTCACTCTCAGCTTCCTGGTCCTCATCTGTTACCATCAACAGATTCACATCTGCCCTGTCATGGAAGAGTTTTAGGCGGTTCACATGGATCACCCTTTTGGGGGTCCTGCTAGTGCCTAGGTCTACCAGGTAGGTGACCTGACTCTTCTTTTCTAGCACTTGGTAAGGGCCACTCCATCTGTCCTGAAGTGCCCTGGGAGCCACAGGCTCCAGAACCCAGACTTTCTGCCCTGGCTGAAATTCAACCATAGCAGCCTTTTGGTCATACTAAAACTTCTGGAGCTGTTGGCTGGCCTCAAGGTTTTTACTTGCCTTTTCCATATACTCTGCCATCCTTGAACGTAGACCGAGTACATAGTCCACTATATCTTGCTTAGGCTCATGAAGAGGTCTCTCCCAGCCTTCTTTCACAAGAGCTAGTGGTCCCCTTACAGGATGGCCAAACAGAAGTTCAAAGGGGGAAAACCCTACTCCCTTCTGAGGCACCTCTCTGTAGGCGAAAAGCAGACATGGCAAGAGGACATCCCATCTCCTTTTGAGTTTTTCAGGGAGCCCCATGATCATGCCTTTCAATGTCTTGTTAAACCTTTCAACAAGACCATTGGTTTGTGGATGGTATGGTGTGGGGAATTTGTAAGTCACCCCACACTCATTCCACATATGTTTCAGGTATGCTGACATAAAGTTGGTACCTCTGTCAGACACCACCTCCTTAGGAAATCCCACTCTGGTAAAAATACCAATGAGTGCTTTGGCTACTGCAGGGGCAGTAGTCGACCTAAGGGGAATTGCTTCAGGGTATCTAGTAGCATGATCCACTACTATTAGTATGTATTGGTTCCCTGAGGCTGTGGGAGTTTCAAGTGGACCCACTATGTCCACACCTACTCTTTCAAAGGGGACCCCCACCACTGGAAGTGGGACGAGGGGGGCCTTTGGGGGTCCACCTGTCTTACCACTGGCTTGACAGGTGGCACAGGAGACACAAAACTCCTTGACCTTCTGGGACATGTTGGGCCGATAGAATTGGTTGACTAGTCTCTCCCACGACTTGGTCTGTCCCAAATGCCCAGCAAGAGGAATATCATGAGCTAAGGTTAGAATGAACTCCCTAAACTCCTGAGGCACTACCACTCCCCTAGTGGCACCAGGTTTGGGATCTCTTGCCTCAGTGTAAAGGAGTCCATCTTCCCAATAGACTCTATGGCGGTCATTCTGACCGCGGCGGGCGGCGGTCGCCGCCCGCCATGCGGTTACCACCGAATGACCGCCCCGCGGTCAAAAGACCGCGGCGGCCATTCCAACTTTCCCGCTGGGCCGGCGGGCGACCGCCAAAAGGCCGCCCGCCGGCCCAGCGGGAAAGCCCCTGCAACGAGGAAGCCGGCTCCGAATGGAGCCGGCGGAGTTGCAGGGGTGCGACGGGTGCAGTGGCACCCGTCGCGATTTTCACTGTCTGCAAAGCAGACAGTGAAAATCTGTATGGGGCCCTGTGAGGGGGCCCCTGCACTGCCCATGCCAGTGGCATGGGCAGAGCAGGGGCCCTCAGGGGCCCCACGACACCCGTTCCCGCCATCCTGGTTCTGGTGGTGAAAACCGCCAGAAACAGGCTGGCGGGAAGGGGGTCGGAATCCACATGGCATGGAGGATTCCCTGGGCCAGGGGAAAACTGGCGGGAAACCGCCGGTTCCCCTTTTCTGACCGTGGCTTTACCGCTGCGGTCAGAATAGCCCAGGAAGCACCGCCAGCCTGTTGGCGGTCCTTGCCAGGGTCGGAATGACCCCCTATGTGTTCCTGTTATTTTTCCATTGGACTCTTCAGCAGCTTGCGGCCTAAGGCCTTCAAGAGAGGGACAGGTTTCTTGCCCCTTACACAACTGTTCCCTTGAGGGTCTCCCTGGGCCTAGGAGCTCAGCCTGATAAGGTTCTAACTCCAGAGGCTCAGTTCCCTCAGAGGGCAGAACTTCTTCCTGGGAAGAGAGGTTCCCTTTTTCTTGTTGTGTAGAAGCTGGTTCCCAAGTCTTCTTTCCTTTTCTCCTGGAGGGTTGGGCCCTTTTTCCAGGCTCCAACACCACTTTTTCACCCTGAGCCTTGCACTGTGCCCTTGTCCTGACACACACCAGTTCAGGGATACCCAGCATGGCTGCATAGGTTTTTAGTTCTACCTCAGCCCATGCTGAGGACTCCAGGTCATTTCCAAGCAAACAGTCTACAGGGATATTTGAGGAGACCACCACCTGTGTCAGGCCATTGACCCCTCCCCACTCTAAAGTTACCATAGCCATGGGATGTACTTTAGTCTGATTGTCAGCGTTGGTGACTGGATATGTTTGTCCAGCCAGGTATTGACCAGGGGAAACCAGTTTCTCTGTCACCATGGTGACACTGGCACCTGTATCCCTCAGGCCTTCTACACTTTGCCCATTAATTAAGAGTTGCTGCCTGTATTTTTGCCTATTAGGGGGCCAGGCAGCCAGTGTGGCTAAATCCACCCCACCCTCAGAGACTAGTGTAGCTTCAGTGTGAACCCTGATTTGCTCTGGGCACACTGTTGATCCCACTTGGAGATTGGCCATTCCAGTGTTAGCTGGAGTAGATTTAGAAGTGGAACCTTTCTTGGGACAGGCCTTGTCTCCAGTTTGGTGTCCAGGCTGATTACAGCTACGACACCAGGCCTTTTTGGGATCAAAGTTTTTACCCTTGTCCCCAAAATTGGATTGTGAAGTGGCTCTGGGCCCACCCTCCTGAGCAGGTTTTTGGGGCCCTGTAGAAGACTCTTTACTATTTTTCCCTTTGGATGTCTCAACACTCTTCCCCTGTGGAGGCTTTGTGACCCCTTTCTTTTGGTCACCCCCTGTGGAAGTCTTGGTCACCCTAGTCTTGACCCAATGGTCCACCTTCTTTCCCAATTCTTGGAGAGAAATTGGGCCTATGTCTACCAGATGCTGATGCAGTTTATCATTGAAACAATTACTTAACAGGTGTTCTTTCACAAATAAATTGTACAGCCCATCATAATCATTTACACCACTGCCTTAAATCCAACCATCCAGTGTTTTCACTGAGTAGTCAACAAAATCAACCCAGGTCTGGCTCGAGGATTTTTGAGCCCCCCTGAACCTAATTCTATACTCCTCAGTGGAGAATCCAAAGCCCTCAATCAGGGTAGCCTTCATGAGGTCATAGGATTCTGCATCTTTTCCAGAGAGTGTGAGGAGTCTATCCCTACACTTTCCAGTGAACATTTCCCAAAGGAGAGCACCCCAGTGAGATCTGTTTACTTTTCTGGGTGCACAAGCCCTCTCAAAAGCTGTGAACGATTTGGTGATGTCAACACCATCTTCATATTTAGTTACAATCCCTTTAGGGATTTTCAACATGTCAGGAGAATCTCTGACCCTATTTATGTTGCTGCCACCATGGATGGGACCAAAACCCATCTCTTGTCTTTCCCTTTCTATGGCTAGGAGCTGTCTCTCTAAAGCCAATCTTTTGACCATCCTGGCTAACAGTAGGTCATCTTCACTGAGGCTGTCCTCAGTGATTCCAGAGCTGCTGGACCCTCCTGTGAGAGAACCAGTATCTCTGACTATCACATTTGGGACCAGGGCTTGAGGAGCCCTGGCCTCCCTAACTAGGACTGGAGGTGGGACTTCCTTCCCCATCACTAGTTTCCTCCTCTGGGAGGTCATCCTCAGAGGGGTTGTTCTTGGCAAACTGTGCCAAAAGCTCCTGGAGCTGTAATTTGGTAGGGTTTGAATCAGTTCTAATCTTTTTTATTTTGCAGAGAGACCTTAACTCTTTCATCCTAAGATTCAGGTAAGGGGTGATGTCGAGTTCCATCACATTCTCTTCTGCATTAGACATTATGGGGGTCATTACAACATTGGCGGTAAATTGCGCTTACCGCCATGCAGAAGACCGCCAATACACCGCCGCGGCGGCGGCATTCCACCACAGCTATTATGACACAAATCTTGGAATCCGCCGAAATTCAGACACCCACATAAGACCGCCACACCAAAGGTCAGTGATAAACTGGCGGAAACAAATCCTCCACCCCCACGCCAACAGAAACACGCCCATGCTATTACGACCCGTGAATCCACGTGGCGGTCTTTCAACCGCGGTATTCCATTGGCGGTACACACTGCCGCGCTCAAAATACACACACATCTCCAAAACACCGCCACATTGGACAATTCCAAATACACACACCTAACACACATACAAACAACACACCCACACACCTAATACAATATAAAACACACATCCACATCACTCACAAACCCCTACGACCAAAAATTAGAGACGAAGGCGACAGAGAGAGAGCACAGAATAGACAACCCCACTACACAGAGGCACACAACACCATCACCCACACAACATCCATGCACAAAACACCACACACCACTACACTCACCACATACACCACCCCACACATCACCCACACCACCCCATGTCACGCCAAAGACACCCCGCTTCTCCAAGGAGGAGCTCAGGGTCATGGTGGAGGAAATCGTCCGGGTAGAGCCACAGCTATTTGGCTCACAGGTACAGCACACATCAATAGCCAGGAAGATGGAGTTATGGCACAGAATAGTGGACAGGGTGAATGTTGTGGGACAGCACCCAAGAAATAGGGAGGACATCAGGAAGAGGTGGAACGACCTACGGGGGAAGGTGCGTTCAACGGTCTCCAGGCACAACATCGCGGTACAGCGGACTGGCGGCGGACCCCCACCTCCTCCCCCACAACTAACAACATGGGAGGAGCAAGTCTTGACCATCTTGCATCCTGAGGGCCTCGCAGGAGTCGTGGAGGATGGGATACTGGTAAGTCAATTCTTAACTATCATATCCCCCACCCTACCTGCATGCTATCACACACCCCCTCCCTCACCCCCTCCCCTATCACTACAACTCCTCACTAATGTACTAATATCACAAACCACCCATCCCAACACCAAGCCCTGCATGACACAACTAAGCATGGTCACCCCTCACTAAAGCATACCCACTGCACATACCCAGTACACCCCCCCCAACCATCACCACACAACCCCACACACAGGAATGCTTGCACTGGGGTACACAAACACCCACCCATTGCACACCATTACACACACACATGCAATAATTTAGCTCTTATGCCCCTGCAGGAACCCGAAGGACCGTCACCACACCAGAGGGTCCAGACAACACCACTCCACCCCCAGAAGAGGCCCACAGTGACGAGAGCAGCTCTGCCCTACTGGATCCTGATGACCAGCCCGGACCATCATGGGCCTCTGGACAGTCGGTTCCCCTTGCACAGGCACAGCCCAACACCGACCTTCCACCCTCTGGTAACACCACCACAGCACCCACCCAGCGGGCCCAAACCTCCCTACCCAGGACAGGTCAATCAGCAGTGTGTCCACCACTACAGGGAACCCAGGATAACCCACCACCCCAACAACAACAGGGACCTGGGGGCAGGGGTAGTGGGCACACGGTCCAGGGGACGGAGGCACAGGAACACAGGGGAACTGGGAGGGCTGCTGTGTGACAGGGGGCGGACAGGCCAAGGGAACCCACTCTCCACGAGGCCCTGTCCTCCATCATGGGAGCATACCACCACTCCCAGGAGACAATGTCGACGGTCCTGGACAAGTTGCAGGAGACCCTGCGCCTGCAGGACGAACTATATTTGGGGTTCAGGGAGGAGCTCAGGACCATCAGCTCCGCCCTGGGCACCATCGTTGGGGTGCTGAAGGACATACAGCAGACCTTGAGGGACACCGTGGCACTCCAAGGGGCCCCTGACTCTAGCCAGGACGATGAACTGCCCACCACCTCCGCCGGCGCTAGTGGACAGGACGCCCCACCACAGGACCAACACACCAGCACCCCACCCCCTGCAGACGGACAACCACCACGCAAGCGGTCCCTGAGATCCAGGAACAGGACAGAGCAAGATGGCAAGACCCCCGCCACAAAATGACACCACCCTGTTTGTCCTCCCACTGTCCCACTTTGTTACCCTGTCCATACTTAAACTGCCCCAGCTCCACTTCCTATGCCCAGATGGGCAGTGCACCTGTGAGACTAATAGACTGGACTCTGCCATTGACATTCCTCCGCCATCACCCATCCTCATTTTACAACCCCCTCCCATTTCTGAGCACTTCAATAAACACCCTTGAAACACAAAACAATCTGGAGTCAGTCTATGATTTAGTAAAAATTTATTATCAATGACAGTGTCATAATGGGTTTACCATTGTAAAGCTAACATACCTATGTCACACATCACAAGCCCTTGAAGGATGCAAGCAGTTGACACGTAGGTAACCACACCTGTGAAACCGTAATGGAAGGGTACAACTCAGTTACCAAATAGTGATTTAAATCGAGAAACAGGATAGAGGTAGACGTGTGAAAGTTAATGTAATGCTAAAAATGAAAATGTTCTCACCTGTGTCTCACTGGAAATATTGCTGTATGACTGACTCCCTGTTGTCGTTGTCTTCTTCCTCAGCTTCATCCTCATCACTGTCCGCAGGCTCCACAGACTCCACAGCTGCTACAACACTGTCATCTTGATCATCCTCCTGCAAAAAAGGCACCAGGCGTCGCAAAGCCAAATTATGGAGCATGGAGCAGGCGATGATGATGTCGCACACCTTCTTCGGTGAGTAGAATAGGGATCCACCTGTCATATGGAGGCACCTGAACCTGGCCTTCAGGAGGCCAAAGGTGCGTTCGATCACCCTCCTAGTCCGCCCATGGGCCTCATTGTACCGCTCCTCTGCCCTGGTCCTGGGATTCCTCACTGGGGTTAATAGCCAGGACAGGTTGGGGTAACCAGAGTCCCCCAATAGCCATACACGGTGCCTCTGGAGTTGACCCATCATATCAGGGATGCTGCTATTCCACAGGATGTAGGCGTCATGCACTGAGCCAGGGAACATAGCATTCACCTGGGAGATGTACTGGTCTGCCAAACAGACCATCTGTACATTCATGGAATGATAACTCTTCCGGTTCCTGTACACCTGTTCACTCCTGTGAGGGGGGACCAGAGCTACATGGGTCCCATCAATAGCACCTATGACGTTGGGGATATGTCCAAGGGCATAGAAGTCACCTTTCACTGTAGGCAAATCCTCCACCTGAGGGAAAATGATGAATCTCCTTACGTCTTTCAGCAGGGCAGACAACACTCTGGACAACACGTTGAAAAACATAGGCTGGGACATCCCTGATGCCATGGCCACTGTTGTCTGAAAAGAGCCACTTGCAAGGAAATGGAGCACTGACAGCACCTGCACGTCAGGGGGGATTCCAGTCGGATGGCGGATTGGTGACATCAGGTCTGGCTCCAACTGGGTACATAGTTCCTGGATTGTGGCACGGTCAAACCGGTAGGTTACGATGACATGTCTCTCTTCCATTGTCAACAGGTCCACCAGCGGTCGGTACACCGGAGGATTCCGCCATCTTCTCATATGTCCCAGCTGACGGTGCCTACAAAGGACAACAGCGAAGAACCAGTCATTATTCCTCCAGGTATGTACCCACAGTTACACACAAGACTACACCACTCACAAAACCCTTCCTGTATGTGTGTTGAGTGTAGGCCTAGCTATGTGTGACGCAGTAGTAAATGAAGCCATGTGGGCCCCTGAAATGGCGGCTGCCTGACCTCTAAAGTGGGACAATGGGATTGTGTGGTAACTGCGCTGGCGTTGCACACCATCGCGGTAGGCGGTCGTAGACCGCGGCGCAATGCTGCATTGGTTAACATTGGACCCTATGGGTCCCAGGAGCCAATGAACAGGTGCGCTAGCGGTGATGATGCGCATTGCAGCGGACGTCAACGCCGCGGACGTCACCGCCATTTTCTATCTGTTCAATCACTAGATACCTGACCTTCGACAGGAGAGGACCTACACTGCAAGTGCTGCTGTGACCTCGGTCTGGAAGTGACGATGGCTGCTGCGTCTGGGAAAAGGGCCCCTGCCTTCACTGCACAGGAGTTGGAGAAACTGGTAGACGGGGTCCTCCCCAGTACACGCTACTCTACGTTCCTCCAGACCAACTGGTTAGTACACAGGGAGCACGTTGTATGGGCTAGGCCTGGGTGGAGAGGGCTGGTTGGAAGAGGGAAGGGGGCAGAGTTCATAGAACATTAATGCATGTGAATGAATGGGACAAATGGCCAGAGTAGGGAGGGGGCCACTCACAACGACGGTGCAGTTGAAAATGACTGTTCCTCTTCCCTTGTGCATGTCATGTACGTCAGCGCCCACCAGAAGAGGGACATCTGGCGTGCCATCGCCAAGGAGGTCCGGACCCTGGGGGCCCACCAGAGACGGGGCACCCACAGCCATAAGAGATGGGAGGACATTCGCCTCTGCAGCAAGAAGACGGCGGAAGCTCAGCTGCGGATGGCCTCCCAACGTGGGAGGGGTGCCCGTCGCACCATGACCCCCATGATGTTCCGGATCCTGGCGGTGGCCTACCCGGAGTTGGATGGGCGCTTGAGGGCATCACAGCAGACACAAGGGGGTGAGTATACTCTCATGCTGCGGACTTTGCGTGCAGTGGAGGTGTCTGGGTGGGGGAGGTGGGCTGTGGGTGTCCCCAGGCCAGGGCGAGTTAGGTAGGCAAGGCCCCTCTGTAATGTAGGCCATGTGGCACTCTACCCCACCTCAGCAGAGTGCCAAGTCGAGGTATAGTTGCCCCTGTGGCATCCATGTGCGCAGATGTCCATCATTGCCATATAGGCCATATCCCAGAAATTGCATGTGCAGAGGGCAGGAGCACGGCATAATGCAGGGGGCTGCTGCGTTTGTCTTGTCCGCCAACGGTAGCGGTATGCCATGCACTAAAACTCTCTTTCTTCTGTCTCCCCCCTTTTTCGGCTCTCCCTGTCCTTTTGTACATCAGCATCAACAGGCGGAGGTACAGTGGCACTGGAGCACGAGGGAGCTGCATCCCAATGCACCAGTGGGACGGAGGGCGAGGGGAGCTTCACGTCAGCCACCGGATCACCAAGCAGCGACACGGACTCGTTCAACGATGTGGGCTCCCTTGTGGTGGCGGCACCATCTGTGCCCCCCCACCTCCACAGGCACAGCCGCCACCTCCCCTACCAGCCCCGCCCTCCCAGCAGCCCCTCAGCGTTCGCCCCGTGCCCGCTCACCCAGGAGGGTGGGCATCACCTTCGCCCCAGGCACCTCAGGCACTGCCCCAGTCACCCCTGCTGCCCTCAGTGAGGAGGCCATTGACCTCCTCAGATCACTCACTGTTGGGCAGTCTACCATTGTGAATGCCATCCAGGTTGTAGAACGAGAGTTGCAACACGGTAATGCATTTCTGGAGGGCATTCATTCTGGTCAGGCTGTCCTTCAGCAAACCCTGCAAACTCTGGCCTCAGCACTGATGGCAGCCATTGTCCCTGTGTCTAGCCTCCCCCCTCCAACTTCCTCCACCCAGACCCAACCTGTACCCCAGCCCATCCCAAGCACACCTACAGACCAGCATGCACACAAGTCAACACACACAAGTAGCTCAAGCAAACATAGGCACCACACACACCACAGGCACTCACGCAAGCCTCACCCACGTACAGACACAGCAACATCCACTGCCTCCACTGTGTCCCCCTCCTCCTCTTCTCCCTCCTCCCTCCCAGTCTCGTCTACACACACACCTGCATGCACCACATCTACAGGCACCATAAATCGCACCAGGACACCCAGCACCACAAGCCGCCCACCTGCACTCACCACCTCCACTGCCATTTACACGTCCCCTGTGTCCTCTCCCAGTGTGTCTGTGACGTCCCCTCCCAAAGTACACAAACGCCGGCAATCACTCACCCAACATCCATCCACCTCACGACAGCCTCCAGTACCTGCACCAAAAACAGCTAAAGTGACACCTCCGACAACCACCTCCTCTTCCTCCACTCCCAGACCCCCTCCAGCTACCCATCCCAGTGTTCGTCAGAAACTGTCCCTCTGTAAAGTTGACCTTTTTGCCCCCCCCTCCAATTCATCAGTCCTGTCGTAGCGCCTCAGCCAAAAAGCCTCCAATACCAGTGGTGCCTGTTCAAGGTTTGTGGAGTGCACCGGCCACCAGGGCAGGCAGCAGGACCCGGAGCCAAGGCACTGGCAGCCCACCCCCTGTAAAGGCTCTAAAATTAATTGGAGAGTGGATGACGGGACAGTGCTAAGACTCCTGGTGGGAAAACAACTGACATGGGTTCCAAGGGGAATGGACAGTCAGCTGTGACTCCACCAAAGGTGGGGAAGGGCCAGAGGAAGTCTGCCCAGCCTGTTGTGAGTGTCACGGCGGAGAAGTGCGCCATCATTTCCGGCGGTCGAGACACAACCGCCAGCACCGTTGTCACTGGTCCGGAGACCACCGCCAGAGTCGCAGCCCAGGAGGGCCCAAGTAACGTCACTGGTCTGGAGACCACCGCCAGAGTCACAGCCCAGGAGGGCCCAAGTATCGTCACTGGTCAGGAGACCACCGCCAGAGTCACTGCCCAGGAGGGCCCAAGTATCGTCACTGATCAGGAGACCACCGCCAGAGTCACAGCCCAGGAGGGCCCAAGTATCGTCACTGGTCAGGAGACCACTGCCAGAGTCACAGCCCAGGAGGGCACAAGTATCGTCACTGGTCAGGAGACCACTGCCAGAGTCAGTGCCCAGGAGGTCCCAAGTATCGTCACTTGTCCAGAGACAACCGCCAGAGTCACAGCCCAGGAGGGCCCAAGTATCGTCACTGGTCAGGAGAGCACCGCCACCGCGGGAGTCATTGCCCAGGAGGGCATAAGTATCGTCACTGGTCCAGAGACCACCGCCAGAGTCACAGCCCAGGAGGGCCCAAGTATCGTCACTGGTCAGGAGACCACCGCCGGAGTCAGTGCCCAGGAGGGCACAAGTATCGTCACTGGTCAGGAGGCCACCGCCGGAGTCATTGCCCAGGAGGGCCCAAGTATCGTCACTGGTCCAGAGACCACCGCCAGAGTCACAGCCCAGGAGGGCCCAAGTATCTTCACTGGTCAGGAGACCACCGCCGGAGTAAGGGCCCAGGAGGGCACAAGTATTGTCACTGGTCAGGAGACCACCGCCACCGCCGGAGTCAGTGCCCTGGAGGGCCCTGGCTGCCACTGCCCCGCTGGGCAATGATGAAACATCATGCCACACACCAATGTCCAGTGTAGAGAATGTCATGCCACACACCAATGTCCAGTGTAGAAGACGTCATGCCACACACCAATGTCCAGTGTAGAGAACGTCATGCCACACACCAATGTCCTTATCAGAACCGCCATGTCAAAGCACCGCTGAACAGGGCAAAGACCGCCATGGCAAAGCACCGCTGAACAGTCCTGAACCGCCATGGCAAAGCACCGCTGAACAGGGCAAAGACCGGCATGGCAAAGCACCGCTGAACAATCCTGAACCGCCATGTCAAAGCACCGCTGAACAGGGCAAAGACCGCCATGGCAAAGCACCGCTGAACAGTCCTGAACCGCCATGTCAAAGCACCGCTGAACAGGGCAAAGACCGCCATGGCAAAGCACCGCTGAACAGTCCTGAACCGCCATGTCAAAGCACCGCTGAACAGTCCTGAACCGCCATGTCAAAGCACCGCTGAACAGGGCAAAGACCGCCATGGCAAAGCACAACTGAACAGGGCTGGCAAAGCACCGCTGAACAAGGCAAAGACCACCATGGCAAAGCACCGCTGAACAGTCCTGAACCGCCATGGCAAAGCACCACTGAACAGGGCAAGCACCGGGTAGGAATGAATGGACCGCCACATCAGGCACCCTTATCCCATGTGCAGCTGGGACAGTGACAGGACACGACCTTTCACGGGGAGACTCATCCAGTCTGGGCACCAGTCCCCCCCAGTACCAGTAGAGACCTGCATCAACTTGAGAGACTGTGGCTTTGCACTCCCCAGGATGGCACAGTGGGCAAACCACCCACTGTATAGACTTGAGAGACTGTGGCTTTGCACTCCCCAGGATGGCACAGTGGGCAAACCACCCACTGTATAGACATGAGAGACTGTGGCTTTGCACTCCCCAGGATGGCACAGTGCGCAAACCACTAACTGTATAGACTTGCGAGACTGTGGCTTTGCACTCCCCAGGATGGCACAGTGGGCAACCCACCCACTGTATAGACCTGAGAGACTGTGGCTTTGCACTCCCCAGGATGGCACAGTGGGCAAGCCACCCACTGTAGAGACTTGAGAGACTGTGGCTTTGCACTCCCCAGGATGGCATAAATGGGCATGGAGCCCCGTCGTGGATCTGGCTTTGCACTCCTCCGGCTGAGGTGCCCCCCCTTCCCTTCCCCCTGAGGTGCCTGTAGTATTTCTATCTGATGCCCCGGCAGTGTTCTCTCCAATTGTGGTCAGGTATCGTTTGTGGGCCTCGCCCATGCATTTTTGGACTGATGGTGCACGGACATTGTTATGTACATATCTGCACTAATTCTCGTATTGTATATAATTATGACTGATTTTCAAATATATATCTGTATATTTTTGTATGACATGTATATTGGCACATTACATTGTTTGACCGATTTTCGCTTTGTGTTTTCATTCTTCGGGGGGGATTGTGGGTTGTTACTGTGATTTTTTGTGAATGCATTGGTGTGTATGTTGTAATATGCGAGGGTGGGGGTGTTTGGTGGGTGTCCCCCTAACTTTTGCCTCCCCCCTCCCCGTGTCGTAGGTGCAGTACTCACTGTTGTCTTCGGCGCCCACGTAGCTGTTGGTCATAGAGGAGCAGAAACACAAGGGCAGGGAGTATTTGGAGTTCCGGCTCCATGGAGTCGTCGTTCCCCGTGGGATATGTTCAGATGAGCGTTTTCCCATAGCAAAAGCTGTTTCCGTCGTATTTTTATCCACGGTGAATCCGCCCCGGAAAAGGTGGCAGATTGTAATACTGTGGGCGGTACATTGTCTCCCACCTGTCTGTTGGCGGTGACCGCCGCACTGCTTGTCTGTACCGCTGTGGCGGGCGGTATTTTAAAGTGGCTGTCTTTGTTGTCGGTTTCCGCCAGGGTCATAATTCCCTTTTTTTGTCCGCCGGCCTGTTTGCGGTATTTCCACAGCTTTAGCACCGTCCGCCAGGGTTGTAATGACCACCTATGTTTCTAAAAGTTGGAATACTTTTTAAGAATCTAAAACTATCTCTAGAACTTAATTCAAACTTTTACAAATCTTTTAAACTCTAAAAGAAATGCTAACAGGGACTAACACAAGGCCCTAGCAGGACTTAAAATGTTTTAGAAAAATAGCTCAAATTTCAAAAATCAGTTTCTAATGAAAATTTTTGGAATTTAGTCGTGTGATCAGGTATTGGCTGAGTAGTCCAGAAAATGCAAGGTCTTGTACCCCACCGCTGATCCACCAATGTAGGAAGTTGGCTCTGTATGTACTATTTCAAAGTAAGGAATAGTATGCACAGAGTCCAAGGGTTCCCCTTAGAGGTAAGATAGTGGCAAAAAGAGATAATTCTAATGCTCTATTTTGTGGTAGTGTGATCGAGCAGTAGGCTTATCAGAGGGTAGTGTTAAGCATTTGTTGTACAGACACAAGCAATAAATGAGGAACACACACTCAGAGACAATTCCAGGCCAATAGGTTTCTGTATAGAAAAATATATTTTCTTAGTTTAATTTAAGAACCACAAGTTCAAGATTTACAAGTAATACTTCAAATGAAAGGTATTTCACTTAGGAACTTTAGGAACTTTGAATTAGCAAAATAGCATATACAGTTTTCACGTAAATGACATATAGCTATTTTAAAACTAGACACACTACAATTTTCAACAGTTCCTGGGGGAGGTAAGTGTTTGTTAGTTTTTGCAGGTAAGTAAACCACCTACGGGGTTCAAGTTTGGGTCCAAGGTAGCCCACCGTTGGGGGTTCAGAGAAACCCCAAAGTTACCACACCAGCAGCTCAGGGCCGGTCAGGTGCAGAGGTCAAAGTGGTGCCCCAAAAAAATAGGCTTCAATGTGGTGCCCCGGTTCCAGTATGCCAGCAGGTAAGTACTCGCGTCTTCGGAGGGCAGACCAGGGGGGTTTTGTAGGGCACCGGGGGGGACACAAGTCAGCACAGAAAGTACACCCTCAGCGGCACGGGGGCAGCCGGGTGCAGTGTGCAAACAAGCGTCGGGTTCGCAATAGAAATCAATGGGAGACCAAGGGGTCTCCTGCGATGCAGGCAGGCAAGGGGGGTTTCCTCGGGGTAGCCACCACCTGGGCAAGGGAGAGGGCCACCTGGGGGTCGCTCCTGCACTGGAGGTCGGATCCTTCAGGTCCTGGGGGCTGCGGGTGCAGAGACTTTACCAGGCGTCGGGTCTTTGAAGCAGGCA
The DNA here is from genome assembly GCF_031143425.1 of Pleurodeles waltl. Classification (NCBI taxonomy): domain Eukaryota; kingdom Metazoa; phylum Chordata; class Amphibia; order Caudata; family Salamandridae; genus Pleurodeles; species Pleurodeles waltl. The sequence continues at coordinate 1,117,220,681 of NC_090445.1, forward strand.
GTCGTGGTCAGGGGGAGCCTCAGGATTCCCTCTGCAGGCGTCGCTGTGGGGGCTCAGGGGGGTCAACTCTGGCTACTCACGGTCTCGTAGTCGCCGGGGAGTCCTCCCTGTGGTGTTTGTTCTCCACAAGTCGATCCGGGGGCGTCTGGTGCAGAGTGCAAAGTCTCACGCTTCCGGCGGGAAACGTGTGTTGTTTCAAAGTTGCTTCTTTGTTGCAAAGTTGCTGTCTTTGGGGAACAGAGCCGCTGTCCTCAGGAGTTCTTGGTCCTTCAAGATGCAGGGTAGTCCTCTGAGGCTTCAGAGGTTGCTGGACCCTGGGAACGCGTCGCTGGAGCAGTGTCTTTAGAAGTGGGGAGACAGGCCGGTAGAGCTGGGGCCAAAGCAGTTGGTGTCTCCGTCTTCTCTGCAGGTTTTTCAGTTTAGCAGTCCTCTTCTTCTTAGGATGCAGGAATCTGAGTTCCTAAGTTCTGGGGAGCCTCTAAATACTGAATTTAGGGGTGTGTTTAGGTCTGGGGGGTTAGTAGCCAATGGCTACTAGCCCTGAGGGTGGCTACACCCTCTTTGTGCCTCCTCCCTGGGGGGAGGGGGGGCACATCCCTATCCCTATTGGGGGTATCCTCCATCTTCAAGATGGATGATTTCTAAAAGTCAGAGTCACCTCAGCTCAGGACACCTTAGGGGCTGTCCTGACTGGCCAGTAACTCCTCCTTGTTTTTCTCATTATCTCCTCCGGCCTTGCAGCCAAAAGTGGGGCCGTGGCCGAAGGGGGCGGGCAACTCCACTAGCTGGAGTGCCCTGGGGTGCTGTAACAAAGGGGGTGAGCCTTTGAGGCTCACAGCCAGGTGTTACAGTTCCTGCAGGGGGAGGTGAGAAGCACCTCCACCCAGTACATGCTTTGTTACTAGCCACAGAGTGACAAAGGCACTCTCCCCATGTGGCCAGCAACATGTTTGGTGTGTGGCAGGCTGCTAAAACCAGTCAGCCTACACAGGTAGTCAGTTAAGGTTTCAGGTGGCACCTCTAAGGTGCCCTCTGGGGTGTATGTTACAATAAAATGTACACTGGCATCAGTGTGCATTTATTGTGCTGAGAAGTTTGATACCAAACTTCACAGTTTTCAGTGTAGCCATTATGGTGCTGTGGAGTTCGTGCATGACAGACTCCCAGACCATATACTCTTATGGCTACCACGCACTTACAATGTCTAAGATTTTGCTTAGACACTGTAGGGGCATAGTGCTCATGCACTTATGCCCTCACCTATGGTATAGTGCACCCTGCCTTAGGGCTGTAAGGCCTGCTAGAGGGGTGACTTATCTTTACCTATAGGCAGTGTGAGGTTGGCATGGCACCCTGAGGGGAGTGCCAAGTTGACTTAGTCATTTTATCACCACTAGCACACACAAGCTGGCAAGCAGTGTGTCTGTGCTGAGTGAGGGGTCCCCTGGGTGGCATAAGACATGGTGCAGCCCTTAGAGACCTTCCCTGGCATCAGGGCCCTTGGTACCAGAGGTACCAGTTATAAGGGACTTACCTGGATGCCAGGGTGTGCCAATTGTGGGAACAAAGGTACAGGTTAGGGAAAGAACAATGGTGCTGGGGTCTGGTTAGCAGGCCTCAGCACACTTTCACATCATAACTTGGCATCAGCAAAGGCAAAAAGTCAGGGGGTAACCATGCCAAGGAGGAATTTCCTTACAAAAACCCACCCCCAAACGAAAGAGGATGAGACTAACCTTTCCCAAGAGAGTCTTCATTTTCTAAGTGGAAGAACCTGGAAAGGCCATCTGCATTGGCATGGGCAGTCCCAGGTCTGTGTTCTACTATTTAGTCCTTTCCCTGTAGGGAGATGGACCACCTCAACAGTTTTGGATTTTCACCTTTCATTTGCATCAGCCATCTGAGAGGTCTGTGGTCAGTCTGAACTACAAAGTGAGTACCAAAGAGGTATGGTCTCAGCTTCTTCAGGGACCAAACCACAGCAAAGGCCTCCCTCTCAATGGCACTCCAACGCTGCTCCCTGGGGAGTAACCTCCTGCTAATGAAAGCAACAGGCTGGTCAAGGCCATCATCATTTGTTTGGGACAAAACTGCCCCTATCCTATGTTCAGAGGCATCTGTCTGCACAATGAACTGCTTGGAGTAATCTGGAGCTTTGCGAACTGGTGCTGTGCACATTGCTTGTTTCAGGCTGTCAAAGGCCTGTTGGCATTCTACAGTCCAGTTTACCTTCTTGGGCATTTTCTTGGAGGTAAGTTCTGTGAGGGCTGTCACTATGGATCCATATCCCTTCACAAACCTCCTGTAGTACCCAGTCAAGTCAAGGAATGCCCTGACTTGAGTCTGGGTTTTTGGAGCTGCCCAGTCCAGAATAGTCTGGATCTTAGGCTGGAGTGGCTGAACTTGGCCTCCACCTACAAGGTGACCCAAGTAAACCACAGTTCCCTGCCCTATCTGGCATTTGGATGCCTTGATAGAGAGGCCTGCTGCTTGCAGAGCCTTCAAAACCTTCTTCAGGTGGACCAGGTGATCCTGCCAGCTGGAGCTAAAGACAGCAATATCGTCAAGATAAGCTGCACTAAAGGACTCCAAGCCAGCAAGGACTTGATTCACCAACCTTTGGAAGGTGGCAGGGGCATTCTTTAAACCAAAGGGCATAACAGTAAACTGATAATGCCGATCAGGTGTAGAGAATGCTGTCTTTTCTTATGCTTCTGGTGCCATTTTGATTTGCCAGTACCCTGCTGTCAAGTCAAAGGTACTTAAGTATTTGGCAGCACCTAGTTTGACTATCAATTCATCTGCCCTTAGAATGGGATGGTCATCTGTCTTGGTGACAGAATTAAGTCCTCTGTAGTCCACACAAAACCTCATCTCTCTCTTTCCATCTTTGGTGTGAGGTTTGGGGACTAAGACCACTGGGCTAGCCCAGGGGCTGTCAGAGTGCTCAATGACTCCCAATTCCAGCATCTTGAGGACTTCCACCTTGATGCTTTCCTTAACTTGGTCAGACTGTCTGAAAATTGTGTTTTTGACAGGCATGCTGTCTCCTGTGTCCACATCATGGGTACACAGGTGTGTCTGACCAGGGGTTAGGGAAAAGAGCTCAGCAAACTGTTGCAGGACCTTCCTACAGTCAGATTGCTGTTGGCCAGAGAGGGTGTCTGAATAGATCACTCCATCAACTGAGCCATCTTTAGGGTCTGTGGAGAGGAGATCAGGGAGAGGTTCACTCTCAGCTTCCTGGTCCTCATCTGTTACCATCAACAGATTCACATCTGCCCTGTCATGGAAGAGTTTTAGGCGGTTCACATAGATCACCCTTTTGCGGGTCCTGCTAGTGCCTAGGTCTACCAGGTAGGTGACCTGACTCTTCTTTTCTAGCACTGGGTAAGGGCCACTCCATCTGTCCTGAAGTGCCCTGGGAGCCACAGGCTCCAGAACCCAGACTTTCTGCCCTGGCTGAAATTCAACCATAGCAGCCTTTTGGTCATACCAAAACTTCTGGAGCTGTTGGCTGGCCTCAAGGGTTTTACTTGCCTTTTCCATATACTCGGTCATCCTTGAACGTAGGCCTAGTACATAGTCCACTATATCTTGCTTAGGCTCATGAAGAGGTCTCTCCCAGCCCTCTTTCACAAGAGCTAGTGGTCCCCTTACAGGATGGCCAAACAGAAGTTCAAAGGGGGAAAACCCTACTCCCTTCTGAGGCACCTCTCTGTAGGCGAAAAGCAGACATGGCAAGAGGACATCCCATCTCCTTTTGAGTTTTTCAGGGAGCCCCATGATCATGCCTTTCAATGTCTTGTTAAACCTTTCAACAAGACCATTGGTTTGTGGATGGTATGGTGTGGTGAATTTGTAAGTCACCCCACACTCATTCCACATATGTTTCAGGTATGCTGACATAAAGTTGGTACCTCTGTCAGACACCACCTCATTAGGAAATCCCACTCTGGTAAAAATACCAATGAGTGCTTTGGCTACTGCAGGGGCAGTGGTCAACCTAAGGGGAATTGCTTCAGGGTATCTAGTAGCATGATCCACTATTTCTAGTATGTATTGGTTCGCTGAGGCTGTGGGAGGTTCAAGTGGACCCACTATGTCCACACCCACTCTTTCAAAGGGGACCCCCACCACTGGAAGTGGGACGAGGGGGGCCTTTGGGTGTCCACCTGTCTTACCACTGGCTTGACAGGTGGCACAGGAGACACAAAACTCCTTGACCTTCTGGGACATGTTGGGCCAATAGAAGTGGTTGACTAGTCTCTCCCACGTCTTGGTCTGTCCCAAATACCCAGCAAGAGGAATATCATGAGCTAAGGTTAGAATGAATTCCCTAAACCCCTGAGGCACTACCACTTTCCTAGTGGCACCAGGTTTGGGATCTCTTGCCTCAGTGTAAAGGAGTCCATCTTCCCAGTAGACTCTATGTGTTCCTGTTATTTTTCCATTGGACTCTTCAGCAGCTTGCTGCCTAAGGCCTTCAAGAGAGGGACAGGTTTCTTGCCCCTTACACAACTGTTCCCTTGAGGGTCCCCCTGGGCCTAGGAGCTCAGCCTGATAAGGTTCTAACTCCAGAGGCTCATTTCCCTCAGAGGGCAGAACTTCTTCCTGGGAAGAGAGGTTCCCTTTTTCTTGTTGTGTAGAAGCTGGTTCCCCAGTCTTCTTTCCTTTTCTCTTGGAGGGTTGGGCCCTTTTTCCAGGCTACAACACCACTTTTTCACCCTGAGCCTTGCACTGTGCCCTTGTCTTGACACACACCAGTTCAGGGATACCCAGCATGGCTGCATGGGTTTTTAGTTCTACCTCAGCCCATGCTGAGTACTCCAGGTCATTTCCAAGCAAACAGTCTACAGGGATGTTTGAGGAGACCACCACCTGTTTCAGGCCATTGACCCCTCCCCACTTTAAAGTTACCATAGCCATGGGATGTACTTTAGTCTGATTGTCAGTGTTGGTGACTGGATACGTTTGTCCATCCAGGTATTGACCAGGGGAAATCAGTTTCTCTGTCACCATGGTGACACTGGCACCTGTATCCCTCAGGCCTTCTACACTTTGCCCATTAATTAAGAGTTGCTGCCTGTATTTTTGCATATTAGGGGGCCAGGCAGCCAGTGTTGCTAAATCCACCCCACCCTCAGAGACTAGTGTAGCTTCAGTGTGAACCCTGATTTGCTCTGGGCACACTGTTGATCCCACTTGGAGACTGGCCATTCCACTGTTAGCTGGAGTAGAGATAGCAGTGGAACCTTTCTTGGGACAGGCCTTGTCTCCAGTTTGGTGTCCAGGCTGATTACAGCTACGACACCAGGCCTTTTTGGGATCAAAGTTTTTACCCTTGTCCCCAAAATTGGATTGTGAAGTGGCTCTGGGCCCACCCTCCTGTGCAGGTTTTTGGGGCCCTGTATAAGACTCTTTACTATTTTTCCCTTTGGATGTCTCAACACTCTTCCCCTGGGGAGGCTTTGTGACCCCTTTCTTTTGGTCACCCCCTGTGGAAGGCTTGGTCACCCTAGTCTTGACTCAATGGTCCGCCTTCTTTCCCAATTCTTGGGGAGAAATTGGGCCTATGTCTACCAGATGCTGATGCAGTTTATCATTGAAACAATTACTTAACAGGTGTTCTTTCACAAATAGATTGTACAGCCCATCATAATCATTTACACCACTGCCTTAAATCCAACCGTCCAGTGTTTTCACTGAGTAGTCAACAAAATCAACCCAGGATTTTTGAGCCCCCCTGAACCTAATTCTATACTCCTCAGTGGAGAATCCAAAACCCTCAATCAGGGTAGCCTTCATGAGGTCATAGGATTCTGCATCTTATCCAGAGAGTGTGAGGAGTCTATCCCTACACTTTCCAGTGAACATTTCCCAAAGGAGAGCACCCCAGTGAGATCTGTTTACTTTTCTGGTTGCACAAGCCCTCTCAAAAACTGTGAACCATTTGGTGATGTCATCACCATCTTCATATTTAGTTACAATCCCTTTAGGGATTTTCAACATGTCAGGAGAATCTCTGACCCTATTTATGTTTCTGCCACCATGGATGACCAAAACCCATCTCTTGTCTTTCCCTTTCTATGGCTAGGAGCTGTCTCTCTAAAGCCAATCTTTTGACCATCCTGGCTAACAGTAGGTCATCTTCACTGAGGCTGTCCTCAGTGATTCCAGAGTTGCTGGACCCTCCTGTGAGACAACCAGTATCTCTGACTATCACATTTGGGACCAGGGCTTGAGGAGCCCTGGTCTCCCTAACTAGGACTGGAGGTGGGACTTCCTCCCCATCACTAGTTTCCTCCTCTGTGAGGTCATCCTCAGAGGGGTTGTTCTTGGCAAACTCTGCCAAAAGCTCCTGGAGCTGTAATTTGGTAGGGTTTGAACCAGTTCTAATCTTTTTTATTTTGCAGAGAGACCTTACCTCTTTCATCCTAAGATTCAGGTAAGGGGTGATGTCGAGTTCCATCACATTCTCTTCTGCATTAGACATTATGGCCCTCATTCCAACCCTGGCGGTCTCTGACCGCCAGGGCGGAGGGCAGCGGAAGCACCGCCAACAGGCTGGCGGTGCTTCCTGGGCTATTCTGACCGCGGCGGTAAAGCTGCGGTCAGAAAAGGGGAACCAGGCTGGCGGGAACGGGTGTCGTGGGGCCCCTGGGGGCCCCTGCACTGCCCATGCCACTGGCATGGGCAGTGCAGGGGCCCTCTAACAGGGCCCCACAAAGATTTTCACTGTCTGCTTAGCAGACAGTGAAAATCGCGACGGGTGCCACTGCACCCGTCGCACCCCTGCAACTCCACCGGCTCAATTCGGAGCCGGCTTCATTGTTGCAGGGGCTTTCCTGCTGGGCCGGCGGACGCTCTTTTGGAGGGCGCCCGCCGGCCCAGCGGGAAAGTTGGAATGGCCGCCGCGGTCTTTTGACCGCGGGGCAGTCATTCGGCGGTGACCGCATGGCGGGCGGTGACCGCCGCCCGCCGCGGTCAGAATGACCGCCTATGTTTCTAAAAGTTGGAATACTTTTTAAGAATCTAAAACTATCTCTAGAACTTAATTCAAACTTCTACAAAACTTTTAAACTCTAAAAGAAATGCTAACAGGGACTAACACAAGGCCCTAGCAGGACTTTAAAAAATTTAGAAAAATTGCTCAAATTTCAAAAATCAGTTTCTAATGACAATTTTTGAAATTTTGTCGTGTGATCAGGTATTGGCTGAGTAGTCCAGCAAATGCAAAGTCTTGTACCCCACCGCTGATCCACCAATGTAGGAAGTTGGCTCTGTATGTACTATTTCAAAGTAAGGAATAGTATGCACAGAGTCCACGGGTTCCCCTTAGAGGTAAGATAGTGGCAAAAAGAGATCATTCTAATGCTCTATTTTGTGGTAGTGTGGTCGAGCAGTAGGCTTATCAGAGGGTAGTGTTAAGCATTTGTTGTACACACACAAGCAATAAATGAGGAACACACACTCAGAGACAATTCCAGGCCAATAGGTTTCTGTATAGAAAAATATATTTTCTTAGTTCAATTTGAGAACCACAGGTTCAAGATTTACAAGTAATACTTCAAAAGAAAGGTATTTCACTTAGGAACTTTAGGAACTTTGAATTAGCAAAATAGCATATACAGTTTTCACATAAATGACATATAGTTATTTTAAAACTAGACACAGTGCAATTTTCATCAGTTCCTGGGGGAGGTACGTGTTTGTTTGTTTTTGCAGGTAGGTAAACCACCTACGGGGTTCAAGTTTGGGTCCAAGGTAGCCCACCGTTGGGGGTTCAGAGCAACCCCAAAGTTACAACACCAGCAGCTCAGGGCCGGTCAGTTGCAAAGGTCAAAGTGGTGCCCAAAACACATAGGCTTCAATGTGGGGCCCCGGTTCCAGTCTGCCAGCAGGTAAGTACCCTCGTCTTCGGAGGGCAGACCAGGGGGGTTTTGTAGGGCACCAGGGGGGACACAAGTCAGCACAGAAAGTACACCCTCAGCGGCACGGGGGCAGCCGGGTGCAGTGTGCAAACACGCGTCGGGTTCGCAATAGAAATCAATGGGAGACCAAGGGGTCTCCAGCAATGCAGGCAGGCAAGGGGGGTTTCCTCGGGGTAGCCACCACCTGGGCAAGGGAGAGGGCCACCTGGGGGTCGCTCCTGCACTGGAGGTCGGATCCTTCAGGTCCTGGGGGCTGCGGGTGCAGAGTCTTTACCAGGCGTCGGGTCTTTGAAGCAGGCAGTCGCGGTCAGGGGGAGCCTCGGGATTCCCTCTGCAGGCGTCGCTGTGGGGGCTCAGGGGGGTCAACTCTGGCTACTCATGGTCTCATAGTTGCCGGGGAGTCCTCCCCGTGGTGTTTGTTCTCCACAAGTCGAGCCGGGGGCGTCGGGTGCAAAGTGCAAAGTCTCACGCTTCCGGCAGGAAACGTGTGTTCTTTCAAAGTTGCTTCTTTGTTGCACAGTTGCAGTCTTTGGGGAACAGAGCCGCTGTCCTCTGGAGTTCTTCGTCCTTCTAGATGCAGGGTAGTCCTCTGAGGCTTCAGAGGTTGCTGGACCCTGGGAACGCGTCACTGGAGCAGTGTCTTTAGAAGTGGGGAGACAGGCCGGTAGAGCTGGGGCCAAAGCAGTTGGTGTCTCCGTCTTCTCTGCAGGTTTTTCAGTTCAGCAGTTCTCTTCTTCTTAGGTTGCAGGAATCTGATTTCCTAGGTTCTGGGAAGCCCCTAAATACTGCATTTAGGGGTGTGTTTAGGTCCGGGGGGTTTCTAGCCAATGGCTACTAGCCCTGAGGGTGGCTACACCCTCTTTGTGCCTCCTCCCTGAGGGGAGGGGGGGGACATTCCTATCGCTATTGGGGGAATCCTCCATCTGCAAGATGCAGGATTTCCAAAAGTCAGAGTCACCTCAGCTCAGGACACCTTAGGGGCTGTCCTGACTGGCCAGTGACTCCTCCTTGTTTTTCTCATTATCTCCTCCAGCCTTGCCGCCAAAGGTGGGGCCGTGGCCGGAGGGGGCAGGCAACTCCACTAACTGGAGTGCCCTGGGGTGCTTTAACAAAGGGGGTGAGCCTTTGAGGATCACCGCCAGGTGTTAAAGTTCCTGCAGGGGGAGGTGAGAAGCACCTCCACCCAGTACAGGCTTTGTTACTAGCCACAGAGTGACAAAAGCACTCTCCCCATGTGGCCAGCAACATGTCTGGGGTGTGGCAGGCTGCTAAAACCAGACGGCCTACACGGGTAGTCGGTTAAGGTTTCAGGGGGCACCTCTAAGGTGCCCTCTGGATTGTATGTTACAATAAAATGTACACTGGCATCAGTGTGCATTTATTGTGCTGAAAAGTTTGATACCAAACTTCACAGTTTTCAGTGTAGCCATTATGGTGCTGTGGAGTTCGTGCATGACAGACTCCCAGACCATATACTCTTATGGCTACCCTGCACTTACAATGTCTAAGGTTTTGCTTAGACACTGTAGGGGCATAGTGCTCATGCACTTATGCCCTCACCTATGGTATAGTGTACCCTGCCTTAGGGCTGTAAGGCCTGCTAGAGGGGTGACTTATCTATACCTATAGGCAGTGTGAGGTTGGCATGGTACCCTGAGGGGAGTGCCATGTCGACTTAGTCATTTTATCCCCACTAGCACACACAAGCTGGCAAGCAGTGTGTCTGTGCTGAGTGAGGGGTCCCCGGGGTGGCATAAGACATGCTGCAGCCCTTAGAGACCTTCCCTGGCATCAGGGCCCTTGGTACCAGATGTACCAGTTATAAGGGACTTACCTGGATGCCAGGGTGTGCCAATTGTGGGAACAAAGGTACAGGTTAGGGAAAGAACACTGGTGCTGGGGCCTGGTTAGCAGGCCTCAGCACACTTTCAAATCATAACTTGGCATCAGCAAAGGCAAAAAGTCAGGGGGGTAACCATGCCAAGGAGGCTTTTCCTTACACCAGGCATCAAAATAAAAGTGGCCCTGGTTAGGAAAACAAAGAGCTAAAAAATGGCTAACATATGGAAATCTTGATAGCTCTGAACTTTTAAAGACACTCAGGCCCTCATTATGAACACAGCGGTCGAAACTGAGTGCATGGGCAGTGCAGGGGCCCACAGGGTTGCCCCGGTGCACCCCCTCTGCCAGCCTTTCCCTGGCGGGGAGACCCGCCAGGGAAAGGCTGGAGTTTTAGGGATCATTATTTGAGGGGCAGCACCACTGCCATGTCGGATAATGATTCCGACCGCCGCCAGGCTGCCTCACGGAGGCAGTCTGGCGGTGAGTGAGGGCCGCCGATGGGGGCCCTCATAGTGTTCATTATGTGGCGGTGTGGCACGCCATGCCGGCTGGCGGGTTTTCCCGTCACCACCGGCGTGGCAGGCCACACCGCCATGATCGTAATGACCGGCTCAGTTTAGGTGTTTTTTTCAAGGCATGAGAGACCGAATGCATTTGTGCTTACTATATGCACTGTTTGGAGCAGTAGCAGGGAAGTTAACAGCAAAAACCAACTGACCCACCATGTCATAAAACAGGCCTGCAAACAGCCCCAAAAAACGTCCACATACTGACATATAACGGCACCATTATACCTGATGAATGCTGTAACGACCAAAGGCGTCTCACAAACTACAAGTGAGCATACAGAGTGGCCATGCACTGGATGACTACACAGAGTCGGATTGTCCTTTTGAAACTGTTGCAAGGCAACACCATATCTGTTTTAGATATCCATTGAGAGAACCGAAAATCCTCTTTGTTGTAGTGGTGTTCAGATATTAATGGATACATGCAATGATCACCTCACCAAAAGTAATGTCCCGCCTCTATTGAGGTTGAAACGCGCCGACAACATTTAATGAGAGTAGCATGAAGAGTGTCCCCTTGTTTGAAATTTAAATGGGAAACGTCCTAAACAACGTTTACCACGCACACGGAACAACACTTGTCTAAACCAAGGCTGCCTTTTTCTCTGCCTTAAACACACGTGCTCAAACCACGCATATGCACGGTTAAGGCAGAGATAAGGCAGAGAGCGGTCTTGTGGTGCGGAGAAAAGAGCATGAAGGATCGGGAGAGGATGCTGTGAGGTAAGTGGGGCTGGGGCCAGGTTGGGGTAGGGTTTAGCGGTGAGGGTAGATTTAGGGCTAAGCGTGGGTTCAGAGGTCGAGGTAGTTTATTTTTTAGGCTTTAGTGTGGGTAGGGGGAAAGGGGGAAGGGTAGTTTATTTTTTAGGGATGGGAAAGGTTTAAGAAAGGGCTGGAGAAGAATGGACAGTAGAGGGGGAAGGACTGGGGCAGGGTTTGGGGGTAGTTTTTAGCAGTGGGGTGGATTTAAGGCTTAGGGTGGGTGAAGGGGGTCGGGTAGTTTATTTTTTTGAGGTGGGGTGGGAGGTTTGGTTAGTTTTATTTTTTAGGGCTTGGGGTGGCTGGGGGATTAGGGTAGTTTAGTTACTGGGATGGGGAAGGTTTTATGGCTCAGCACGGGTGGGGGCATAGGGGTAGTTTATTTTTTTAGGGGCAGGCATTGGGGGTGGGGGCATTTTATTTTTTAGGGCTTTGGGTGGGGGCTTATTGGGGTATGTTTAGTTATTAGGGGTGGGGAAGGTTTTAGAGCTCAGGGCATGTGAGGGTGTCGGGTAGTTTAGTGTTTAGGGGTGGGGGAGGTTTTAGGGCTCAGGGTAGGTGGGGGGTCGGGACCGTTTTTTATAACAAGAGCCAGAGTTTTTTTAGGAGGAGGTTTTTGGGGGTAGGAGAAGTTTTGTGCCTTAGGGCGAGTGGGGGATTGAGGTAGTTTTTTAGATTAAGAGTGGGGGTTGTATAACACAACCATGCATGCAGTTTCCACATATTCCTTTACAAAGCATACTTTTACAACGAAATTTGTTGTAAAAGCATGCGTGGAAAACACTTGGTCTTGGTTCCGATAGTGTTGTTCAGGCATGCATGGTTCTGGCATGCGTGGTTGTGTTATATAACCTTCCCACATCCTAAGGATCGCGACTTAAGCCATGCAGACTTTTACCACGTGAGCGGAACAACGTGCCTAAACCATGACTGCCTTTTTATCTGCCTTAACCACGCATGTGCCTATACCATGCATATATGTGGTTAAGGCAGGAAGTGGTCTACTGGTGTGGAGGTAGGAGCAGGAAGGATCAGGAGAGGATTCAGTGAGGTAAGTGGGGCTGGGGCAAGGTTGGGGGTGGTTTTTAGGGGGTGTGGTGGTTTTAGGGCTTAGAGTCGGAGGGGGAGTCGGGGTCGTTTATTTTTTAGGGCTTAGGGTGGGTTGGGGGGGTCAGGGTAGTTTATTTTTTAGAGTCTGGGAAGGTTTAAGGAAGGGCAGGAGAAGGGCGGAGAAGAGAGAAGGAAAGATCGTGAGAGGACGCAGTGAGGTAGGTGGGGCTGGGGGTAGGGTTTGGGGGTAGTTTTTAGCAAGGGGGGTGGATGTAAGGCTTAGGATGCAACTGGGGCACCCTGGGGCTTAGGGGCAACTACACTGTCCTCCTGATCAGCATCTGCTGCCCTCCCCAGCTCCTCTAGCTGCTGCTGCCTCTGCATTTTTACCTGGGATGAATTGAGAGCCTATTGACTCTCAGTTTGAGGCCCTCCTCCACCCGCAGGCTCGTCCCAGCGCCTCATCCCTGGTAGTCTAGTGACCATTACAAGTATTTTCTCTCTGTCGCTCTTTCACTCTTGATTTTTCTGCCTTTTCTCACTCGTTTTTCCTTTTCTTTTCCATCTCTCCTCCTTTCCTCTGCCTTCTTTCACTCTTGCTGTTCTGCCTTTTTTCACTCATTTTTCCTTTTCTTTTCCATCTCCCCTCCTTTCCTCTGCCCCCCTCCCACTCCACTCTGGCCCCTGCCGCCCTCCCCGTGAAGCACCTTTCCCACCCTCCCACCTCCCAGCTGACCTCTCCTCTGCCCCCTCCCATGCTTAATGGCAGCCACAGCGCTGTGAGAGGGCAACTGCACTGACCTCCTGGTCAGCGTCTGCTACCCTCCCCAGCTCCTCTGGCTGCTGCTGCCTCTGCCTTTCGCCTGGGACGAACTGAGAGCCTCCTGACTCTCAGTTCAAGGCCCTCCTCCACCCGCAGGCTCGTCCCTACGTCTCATCCCTGGTGGTCTAGGGGCCATCACAAGTAAGTATTTTCTCTCTGTTGCTCTTTCACTCTTGCTTTTTCTGCCTTTTCTCACTCGTTTTTCCTTTTCTTTTCCATTTCTCCTACTTTCCTCTCTCATTTTTCACTCTTGCTTTTCTGCCTTTTTTACTTGTTTTTCCTTTTCATTTCCATCTCCCCTCCTGTCCTCCCCCCGCGAAGCACCTTTCCTACCCTCTTGTCTCCCAGCAAACCGCTCCCCCACCCCCTCCCCTACTTAATGGGGGCCCCCACAGTGGCCGTGCCACTAGCGCGCCGAAGGTGTGCAAAGGCAAGCCAGTCTGCACCCATCCGTGCCCATCAGCACCCAGAGCCCTGGATCTCCATTAAACCACCCCCTGGCCTGCCTCCACCTCAACACCAGACGTCTCATCAACTGCTGCATCATCTCCCCCAAGGACACTCTCCCCAGCTTTCACCTGCAGGAACTGCAACTTCAGCGCCAGCTTCAACAAGCTGAAGGTACTCTCCACACACAGAGATACCAACAACCTCCACAACCCCATCAATTGTCTGCTCCTGAACATCCACTCCATCCACAAACACACCACCAAACTCTGGGATTCGATTGACAATGCCCAATCAGACATTGCCTTCCTTACCGAGACCTGGACCAAGCCCACCGCTGGACCAGACATCGCCATTCCCAACGGATACAACATCCTAAGGAGGGACCGGCCCTCCCGCCCGGGCAGAGGACTCGCCATCGTACACAAGTCTTCACTACATGGCAAAGCCGTCCCAGAAGAACAATGCACCACCGTGGGACACCTTCATGTCCTGTTCCACTCCAAACAAAACTCCTCCATCTGCGGGACCCTGGTGTACATGCCACCTGGCCCCCACCCAGCTTTCATAGACGGCGTTCTAGACATCGCTACACCCCAGGCCCTGGTGTCAGACGACTAACTCCTCCTTGGCGCCCTGAATTTCCACCTTGAGGACCACGCCGATCCAAACACCACCACTCCACTCGACAACCTCGCCACCCTCAGCTTCAGACAGCTGGTTTCCGCACCCACACACATCGCAGGACACACACTGGACCCCATCTTCACTTCAAGCAACCAGATAACCATTGAAACCATCTCCACCCCAGACTGGACCGACCACTGCTGAATAAACTTCACAATCACCACACCCAGCAGCTATCCCCCACAGGAAATTGAACTAAATCACCAACGAGCAACTCTCCTCATCTCTTACCAAATCCCTCCCTCCGATGATGCCACCACAGCAGCACGCCATCTCAACGCATGGATCACCGAATGCGCCGACATTCTAACACCCCTCCGGCTGACATCGGCCAAACGTGTACCTAAGAAAGCCAGCTAGTTTACCACTGAACTCCAAGAATCAAGGCGTACCCGCAGAGTTGAGAGAAAAAATTGAGGAACAGCCAAGACAAGCGAAGAGCCGCAACCACCGCCCACTGCAAAAAAAAACGCAAGGAAGGACACTGTCTCGAAGCACATCAACTTCACCACACACAACTCTAAGGAACCACTTCTCAGTCATCAACGAGTTCACAGATCCCCCCTCTAATGCCCCCCCCCCACAAGACCTCTGTGACAAACTCACCACTTTTTTCCACTTCAAAATCCAGGACATCTACGACAGCTTCCTCCTGGAAAATCCTGGCACCGGAACTTGTGACCGACATACCCACCCCCACAGAACCCACCAAGGCCACCCACAGCTGGTCTACGCTCACCACAGAGGAAATAGTCAGCATCATGAACAGCACTCACTCTGAAGCCCCCATGGACCCCTACCCAAAACGCAACACATATACATCAGAGCCAGTGCATCCATCGCCCCCGAGCTCCGAAACACAATGAACTGCTCCATCAACAATGGTACCTTCCCAGAGGGCTGGAAACACACTGAAATATGCCCTCTCCTGAAGAAACCTTCAGCCAACCCATCAGAGCTAAAGAATTTCCAGCCCATCTCGCTGCTACCCTACCCTGCCTAAGTACTGGAGAAAGCAATCAATGCACAACTATGGAATTTCATCAAGGCCAACAACTCCACGGAAACCTCTCAGTCTGGCTTCCGCAGCAATCACAGCATGGAGACAGCCCTTCTGGCAGCCACAGATGACATCTGGTTACCACGGCCACACCCCAGCGCACATACTCCTCAACCTCTCAGCAGCCTTCAACATGGTCTCCCACAGCACTCTAAGCACCATACTCCACAACATAGGAATCCATGGAAGGGCCCTGGAATGGATCCACTCCTTCCTCTCTGGGAGGACGCAGAGGGTCAGACTCCCTCCCTACACATCCAGACCTACAGGAGTCAACTGCAGAGTCCCCCAAGGATCCTCACTGAATCCCACACTCTTCAACGTATACAGGGGCCCTCTCGCAGCCATCGTCAGAAGCCACGGTATGAACATCGTGTCATATGCCAACAACACACATCTCATCATTTCCCTCACCGAAGACCCAGACACGGCCAAAAGGAACTTCCACTCAGGAATGGAAGCCGTCGCCACCTGGATGAGAGAAAGCTGCCTCAAGCGCAACTTCAACATAATGCAATAAATAGACAGTCAGGGACAAATCCAGTTCTTATTTTAGGAAACCAGTACTCACTCCTGATTTCTGGGACAATTCCTTTCCCTTATTTATTTAGATCTTTTAACAAAGGACAACAGAAGCTCGTCATAAAACACTCCATCACACATAGTACAAACATAAATATAACATAGTATAGACAAAAATATAACGATCACTTCACAAATATATATAACAAAAATATACAAAAGGAGAGATATGCCCACCATTGTTTCTTTGCGTTGTGGTCACTATTTACACAACTATAGATGTGATCCACTAGGTTATGGTGATCCAGGGTATCAACTGCAAACAAAAATTAACACGATGATTAAAATCATAGAAACTTAGCAAGGTTTCACCATAGTTTGAGTGGGCACACACATTAGATTACGGTGTAATTATAGATTTGCTCTGATAAGTATCCCCAATGTTGGGATATGGTTGTTTTTTGGGTTAACTCTGATATTGATACACACTATGTTTGTAGATGAATGATGGTGAAACCTTGCTAAGTGGTATGATTTTAATCGTCGTGTTAATTTTTGTAGAGGTACCAGTGCCCCTTGCAGTCCTGATGAGGCCATGACTGACGAGGCCGAAACGCGTAGACATCTTTCTAGTGGGATCAAGGGTTTGGAAGCCAATTAACTTATATGCAGAAGTGTTCTTGCACCATTTAATACCTTTGAAAAACATTTAGGTATCTTACAGCTGGGTGCAGTTGATACCCTGGATCACATTATGTTGATGTTAGTAACCAAGGCAGTCTAGGGTTACAGGATACCCCCTTTGTGTATGCTGACGTCAAGCGCAACTTGGAAAAGACTGAGCTCATCATCTTTGAAAACTCCATATCAGCTTGGAATGACTCCTGATGGCCCACATCCCTCAGTGCCCTCCCTGCACCGACTGAGCACGCCCGCAACCTAGGCATCATCCTCAAGTCCTCGCTATCCATGACCCATCAGGTAAACTCAGTCGCCTCCTCCTGCTGGCAAACACTCCGCACAACCACACATGTTGTTTCCACATATTCCTTTACTAAGCATACTTTTACAATAACATTTGTTGTAAAGGCATGCATGGTAAAGGCATGCGTGGAAAAGACACAGTCGTGGAAAAGACATGTTGTTAAGGCATGCGTGGTTCCGGCATGCGTGGTTGTCTTATACAATCAATTTAAATTGATCTCTGAGAAAAAACTGATAAGGATCAAGAATGTATATCCTTGAGGTGGAGACAGCCTTAATGGATCTCTCCATCCTCACTTATGGGATACCATTGAGTGTACATAAGGAGGTTACATTTATAGACACTCTGTATTTTGTGCTTATTATCCTGAATACTTGTTAACACTTGCAATGTATATGTGTGTATTTGTTTTATTATTTTATATATTGTGTGATATGTAATCACATTATTTTGGTGCATAAAATTCTAGCATTTCTTTTTGTTTGTTTTATGGAAAATGAATTCTTTTTTTAGTGCTGCAATATTTTCGAATGCCAAATATAATTCAATAACACTGAATTTCAAAAAAGACTTATTGACACACATGATTTTTGTTCATGTAATAATGGAATAACTAATGTTGAATATATGGCTAATGGAAGGCCTTTTGCTTTGATTGTATTTCTGGATTCACCCCCCAAATGCCTTATGGATTCAAACCCCATGATTATTTAGATTGCTCCATAGGACAGTCCAATCCAGGCCATGAACACAGGGTAGTCTGCACTCTGGCCCTCATTATGAGTACTCTGTTAAGTCCGTGGGGAGATTATGCAGTGGAATTGACAATTCTGGATGATGTATCTCTATGAATTAACACGGATAAAAAGTTAAACTCACAGAATAGAGAATAGCCTGTAGGACTAGGAATTACTGGATCTTATTAACCCGGTTTTCAGGGAGTGCAACAACCCCTCCATTGAGGAATTGGTGCTCTTGAGACGAGGCACTACTTGTTGTGGCTCGGGCCTCATGTAATTCAGCCACCTGGAGAACTCAAGGGTCTACTAGATGCTTACCTTTCTCCTCAGGGATGCACTAGAATTAGCCTTTGCCACTACTGGCCCGTGAGCCCCTTTGGATTTACATGGAGAGATCCCATCTGGAATCATAAATTTTATCCTTGGTATTGCTCATTAGAGTTAACAGGAAGCTTCAAACGAGGGCCAAAGTGAACATGTTCATGTGTCTCAGATGTCAGTCCTCAAAACAGAGACCAGTGTGGAGAAACCAAAATGCAACAGACTTAGTTCATGATCCTATGTGTTATCCTAACAGGCACTCCTCAGGTCAAGACTGGGAAGAAAAAGCAGCCATGACAAATTTTGTCAGACCAACCCCCATAGGGTGCATAGTGAGCAAGTCTAATTATTATAAATGGGCTTGGGGGTTCTCCCCCTCAAGCTAATTTGGGAAAAATGGCAAAAACGGTGCATTCTACAACACATTTTTAATATGCATTCAGTTTTATTAGTTTTTAAAGCAAAGTAGATGATGATCTTACAGTGCACCAGAATATGGCAGTCTTTATTGGGGTGCTATACTAATTCCTTCACCGTCAGTGGTTCTCATCTCTCCACAGGCCCTCGCTCACACGTATTTCATTTGTTTCATAGCACTTCTCTTAACAGTGCAGGGTAATGGAGCACTTTACATCACACACACATATACAAACAAGGAATCATACATGTGTAAAATAATGTATAGAAAATATTACATAAGGCAAAGGGGACTACAAGGTGTAGGATTCACATGTCATTCATATTGGTAGGCATTTTTAAGAGTGATTAGTCTGGGGAAGCATAAACTCGCAATTCAGAATGTAGCACCTTGGTTAGGGCTGACTGTACTACTAATTTCATTCAACCCAAACAAACCCTTTTTTTGGCAAAATTAGAATAATCAAAGACTGGTAAAAAACATAACCTGTACCATGCAGTTTGCATGCAGCTCTTCAATGGCATTTCATAGCTCACTGTGCTAGATTATGATCGTAACTTATGAACTGCATAGTAACAAAGGGATCTCCATGACAAAAGCACTGTGCACTGCATATAAAATACTGTTCTGTGGTCGGCTTAGTACACGTTCTTAGCAGCAGGCATATGAACCCTCTGCTCTTCCTTAGAAGAGTCAGAACTGGCACTAGACAAATACTGATCTATCTCTAGCACATACATTAATCACCTTACTTATCTTGCCACTTTTATTGTTGCCGAAAACTGTTGGATATATAAAGAACTCAGCAGTGTTTTTAAAACTACTGCACTGCTACAAAATCAGACCCCAGTAACAAAACCGCCCCCCACCCCTAGCCTTCCAACCTCCCAGTGAAGCGCCTGAAGCCCCGTACGGCCAGTCCGGCCTTGGCACTCCTACTGAAGCCTCCAAACATACCATTGCTGCAAGAATGTGAGTTCACACAGGCTAATGCAAAAATTGACCAATAAAAAAAAAAAAGCACTTAGGCCCTCATTACAACATTGGCGGGCGGCAACCGCTACCCGCCAAGTTGTAACCTTTGCGCGCCCGCCAATGCGGCCGCACTTCCGTGGTGGCCATTAATACATCCCCGCTGGTCCGGCGGGTTGAAACTAGGTTTCCGCCCAGCAGGGATGTCGGCTGCAACACGGGAGCCGGCTCCAAATGGAGCCGGCGGTGTTGCGGCGGTGCAACGGGTGCAGTTGCACCCGTCGCGCTTTTCATTGTCTGCTATGCAGACAGTGAAAAGCTCCATGGGGCCGTGGCAGTGGGCCCCTTGACTCCCCTTTCCGCCAGCCTTTTCACGGCGGTTCCTACCGCCATGAAAAGGCTGGCGGGAGGGGGACTCGTAATCCCCAGGGCAGCGCTGCCCTGGGGGATTGCAACCGCGGCATGCCATGGATTTCACCGCCAGCCTGTTGGCGGTGCAGCCGTCGAAACAGCCTTGGCGGTCTTTGACCACCAGGGTTGTAATGAGGGCCTTATTTTCAAACGTCCGCACCACAATACGGAAACACATATTGTGCACGTGTCAATAATAATTATGAATCTTTACCTGCTTCCTATTCCATCGATACCGGTAGGATGAAGTCCGCCGGTACATTCCTGCTGCACTGCACAATCAAGCACCCATCAACATTCCAGTTGAAGTAACCAATCATGATTTGTTTCATATTAAAATTGTATTTCGTTATTTGTTTGAGGTATGTTTATAGAGCAGACCTAACCACATGCACAGCGTAGAAATTCACAAACATCCATCAACAACAATAGAGTGAAAGTTAAATTTGCTGGAGTGTTAAATCATTAAAGTTTGATATACCACCCATAGGACATATTGAAACAGAAATTGTGTGGGTAGGCCTAGCGCCCGCGACAGGAAATGCCCCAAAACGCAACGTGGACACATCAAATTTTTTGAAAGAAAACAGAGGTGTTTTTTGATAAGTGCCTACCTGTAGATTTTGGCCTCTAGCTCAGCCGGCACCTAGGGAAACCTACCAAACCTGTGCATTTTTGAAAACTAGAGACCTAGGGGAATCCAAGATGGGGTGACTTGCGGGGCTCTGACCAGGTTCTGTTACCCAGAATCCTTTGCAAACCTCAAAAAGTGGCTAAAAAAACAAGTTTTCCTCACATTTCGGTGACAGAAAGTTCTGGAATCTGAGAGGAGCCACAAATTTCCTTCCACCCAGCGTTTCCCCAAGTCTCCCGATAAAAATGATACCTCACTTGTGTGGGTAGGCCTAGCGCACGCGACAGGAAATGCCCCAAAACGCAACGTGGACACATACATTTTTTTTAAAGAAAACAGAGGTGTTTTTTGATAAGTGCCTACCTGTAGATTTTGGCCTCTAGCTCAGCCGGCACCTAGGGAAACCTACCAAACCTGTGCATTTTTGAAAACTAGAGACCTAGGGGAATCCAAGATGGGGTGACTTGCGGGGCTCTGACCAGGTTCTGTTACCCAGAATCCTTTGCAAACCTCAAAAAGTGGCTAAAAAAACAAGTTTTCCTCACATTTCGGTGACAGAAAGTTCTGGAATCTGAGAGGAGCCACAAATTTCCTTCCACCCAGCGTTTCCCCATGTCTCCCGATAAAAATGATACCTCACTTGTGTGGGTAGGCCTAGCGCCCGCGACAGGAAATGCCCCAAAACGCAACGTGGACACATCAAATTTTTTGAAAGAAAACAGAGGTGTTTTTTGATAAGTGCCTACCTGTAGATTTTGGCCTCTAGCTCAGCCGGCACCTAGGGAAACCTACCAAACCTGTGCATTTTTGAAAACTAGAGACCTAGGGGAATCCAAGATGGGGTGACTTGCGGGGCTCTGACCAGGTTCTGTTACCCAGAATCCTTTGCAAACCTCAAAAAGTGGCTAAAAAAACAAGTTTTCCTCACATTTCGGTGACAGAAAGTTCTGGAATCTGAGAGGAGCCACAAATTTCCTTCCACCCAGCGTTCCCCCAAGTCTCCTGATAAAAATGATACCTCACTTGTGTGGGTAGGCCTAGCGCCCGCGACAGGAAATGCCCCAAAACGCAACGTGGACACATCAAATTTTTGAAAGAAAACAGAGGTGTTTTTTGCAAAGTGCCTACCTATAGATTTTGGCCTCTAGCTCAGCCGGCACCTAGGGAAACCTACCAAACCTGTGCATTTTTGAAAACTAGAGACCTAGGGGAATCCAAGATGGGGTGACTTGCAGGGCTCTGACCAGGTTCTGTTACCCAGAATCCTTTGCAAACCTCAAAAAGTGGCTAAAAAAACAAGTTTTCCTCACATTTCGGTGACAGAAAGTTCTGGAATCTGAGAGGAGCCACAAATTTCCTTCCACCCAGCGTTCCCCCAAGTCTCCTGATAAAAATGATACCTCACTTGTGTGGGTAGGCCTAGCGCCCGCGACAGGAAATGCCCCAAAACACAACGTGGACACATACATTTTTTTTAAAGAAAACAGAGGTGTTTTTTGATAAGTGCCTACCTGTAGATTTTGGCCTCTAGCTCAGCCGGCACCTAGGGAAACCTACCAAACCTGTGCATTTTTGAAAACTAGAGACCTAGGGGAATCCAAGATGGGGTGACTTGCGGGGCTCTGACCAGGTTCTGTTACCCAGAATCCTTTGCAAACCTCAAAAAGTGGCTAAAAAAACAAGTTTTCCTCACATTTCGGTGACAGAAAGTTCTGGAATCTGAGAGGAGCCACAAATTTCCTTCCACCCAGCGTTTCCCCAAGTCTCCCGATAAAAATGATACCTCACTTGTGTGGGTAGGCCTAGCGCCCGCGACAGGAAATGCCCCAAAACGCAACGTGGACACATCAAATTTTTTGAAAGAAAACAGAGGTGTTTTTTGATAAGTGCCTACCTGTAGATTTTGGCCTCTAGCTCAGCCGGCACCTAGGGAAACCTACCAAACCAGTGCATTTTTGAAAACTAGAGACCTAGGGGAATCCAAGATGGGGTGACTTGTGGGGCTCTGACCAGGTTCTGTTACCCAGAATCCTTTGCAAACCTCAAAAAGTGGCTAAAAAAACAAGTTTTCCTCACATTTCGGTGACAGAAAGTTCTGGAATCTGAGAGGAGCCACAAATTTCCTTCCACCCAGCGTTCCCCCAAGTCTCCTGATAAAAATGATACCTCACTTGTGTGGGTAGGCCTAGCGCCCGCGACAGGAAATGCCCCAAAACGCAACGTGGACACATCAAATTTTTGAAAGAAAACAGAGGTGTTTTTTGCAAAGTGCCTACCTATAGATTTTGGCCTCTAGCTCAGCCGGCACCTAGGGAAACCTACCAAACCTGTGCATTTTTGAAAACTAGAGACCTAGGGGAATCCAAGATGGGGTGACTTGCAGGGCTCTGACCAGGTTCTGTTACCCAGAATCCTTTGCAAACCTCAAAAAGTGGCTAAAAAAACAAGTTTTCCTCACATTTCGGTGACAGAAAGTTCTGGAATCTGAGAGGAGCCACAAATTTCCTTCCACCCAGCGTTCCCCCAAGTCTCCTGATAAAAATGATACCTCACTTGTGTGGGTAGGCCTAGCGCCCGCGACAGGAAATGCCCCAAAACGCAAAGTGGACATATCAATTATTTTTAAAGAAAACAGAGGTGTTTTTTGCAAAGTGCCTACCTGTAGGTTTTGGCCTCTAGCTCAGCCGGCACCTAGGGAAACCTACCAAACCTGTGCATTTTTCAAAACTAGAGACCTAGGGGAATCCAAGATGGGGTGACTTGCAGGGCTCTGACCAGGTTCTGTTACCCAGAATTCTTTGCAAGCCTCAAATAGTGGCTAAAAAAACAAGTTTTCCTCACATTTCGGTGACAGAAAGTTCTGGAATCTGAGAGGAGCCACAAATGTCCTTCCACCCAGCGTTTCCCCAAGTCTCCCGATAAAAATGATACCTCACTTGTGTGGGTAGGCCTAGCGCCAGCGACAGGAAATGCCCCAAAACGCAACGTGGACACATCAATTTTTTGAAAGAAAACAGAGGTGTTTTTTGCAAAGTGCCTACCTGTAGATTTTGACCTCTAGCTCAGCCGGCATGTAGGGAAACCTACCAAACCTGTGCATTTTTGAAAACTAGAGACCTAGGGGAATCCAAGATGGGGTGACTTGCGGGGCTCTGACCAGGTTCTGTTACCCAGAATCCTTTGCAAACCTGAAAAAGCGGCTAAAAAAACAAGTTTTCCTCACATTTCGGTGACAGAAAGTTCTGGAATCTGAGAGGAGCCACAAATTTCCTTCCACCCAGCGTTCCCCTAAGTCTCCCGATAAAAATGATACCTCACATGTGTGGGTAGGCCTATCGCCCGCGACAGGAAATGCCCCAAAACGCAACGTGGACACATCAAATTTTTTGAAAGAAAACAGAGGTGTTTTTTGCAAAGTGCCTACCTGTAGATTTTGGCCTCTAGCTCAGCCGGCACCTAGGGAAACCTACCAAACCTGTGCATTTTTTAACACTAGAGACCTAGGGGAATCCAAGATGGGGTGACTTGCGGGGCTCTGACCAGGTTCTGTTACCCAGAATCCTTTGCAAACCTCAAAAAGTGGCTAAAAAAACAAGTATTCCTCACATTTCGGTGACAGAAAGTTCTGGAATCTGAGAGGAGCCACAAATGTCCTTCCACACAGCGTTCCCCCAAGTCTCCTGATAAAAATGATACCTCACTTGTGTGGGTAGGCCTAGCGCCCGCGACAGGAAATGCCCCAAAACGCAACGTGGACACATCAAATTTTTGAAAGAAAACAGAGGTGTTTTTTGCAAAGTGCCTACCTGTAGATTTTGGCCTCTAGCTCAGCCGGCACATAGGGAAACCTACCAAACCTGTGCATTTTTGAAAACTAGAGACCTAGGGGAATCCAAGATGGGGTGACTTGCGGGGCTCTGACCAGGTTCTGTTACCCAGAATCCTTTGCAAACCTCAAAAAGTGGCTAAAAAAACAAGTTTTCCTCACATTTTGGTGACAGAGAGTTCTGGAATCTGAGAGGAGCCACAAATTTCCTTCCACCCAGCGTTCCCCCAAGTCTCCCGATAAAAATGATACCTCACTTGTGTGGGTAGGCCTAGCGCCCGCGACAGGAAATGCCCCAAAACGCAACGTGGACACATCAAATTTTTTGAATGGAAACAGAGGTGTTTTTTGCAAAGTGCCTACCTGTAGATTTTGGCCTCTAGCTCAGCCGGCACCTAGGGAAACCTACCAAACCTGTGCATTTTTGAAAACTAGAGACCTAGGGGAATCCAAGATGGGGTGACTTGCGGGGCTCTGACCAGGTTCTGTTACCCAGAATCCTTTGCAAACCTCAAAAAGCGGCTAAAAAAACAAGTTTTCCTCACATTTCGGTGACAGAAAGTTCTGGAATCTGAGAGGAGCCACAAATTTCCTTCCACCCAGCGTTCCCCTAAGTCTCCCGATAAAAATGATACCTCACTTGTGTGGGTAGGCCTATCGCCTGCAACAGGAAATGCCCCAAAACGCAACGTGGACACATCAAATTTTGGAAAGAAAACAGAGGTGTTTTTTGCGAAGTGCCTACCTGTAGATTTTGGCCTCTAGCTCAGCCGGCACCTAGGGAAACCTACCAAACCTGTGCATTTTTTAACACTAGAGACCTAGGGGAATCCAAGATGTGGTGACTTGCGGGGCTCTGACCAGGTTCTGTTACCCAGAATCCTTTGCAAACCTCAAAAAGTGGCTAAAAAAACAAGTATTCCTCACATTTCGGTGACAGAAAGTTCTGGAATCTGAGAGGAGCCCCAAATGTCCTTCCACACAGCGTTCCCCCAAGTCTCCTGATAAAAATGATACCTCACTTGTGTGGGTAGGCCTAGCGCCCGCGAGAGGAAATGCCCCAAAACGCAACGTGGACACATCAAATTTTTGAAAGAAAACAGAGGTGTTTTTTGCAAAGTGCCTACCTGTAGATTTTGGACTCTAGCTCAGCCGGCACCTAGGGAAACCTACCAAACCTGTGCATTTTTTAAAACTAGAGACCTAGGGGAATCCAAGATGGGGTGACTTGCGGGGCTCTGACCAGGTTCTGTTACCCAGAATCCTTTGCAAACCTCAAAAAGTGGCTAAAAAAACAAGTTTTCCTCACATTTTGGTGACAGAAAGTTCTGGAACCTGAGAGGAACCACAAATTTCCTTCCACCCAGCGTTCCCCCAAGTATCCCGATAAAAATGATACCTCACTTGTGTGGGTAGGCCTAGCGCCCGCGACAGGAAATGCCCCAAAACGCAACGTGGACACATCAATTTTTTTGAAAGAAAACAGGTGTTTTTTGCAAAGTGCCTACCTGTAGATTTTGGCCTCTAGCTCAACTGGCACCTAGGGAAACCTACCAAACCTGTGCATTTTTGAAAACTAGAGACCTACGGGAATCCAAGATGGGGTGACTTGCGGGGCTCTGACCAGGTTCTGTTACCCAGAATCCTTTGCAAACCTCAAAAAGCGGCTAAAAAAACAAGTTTTCCTCACATTTCGGTGACAGAAAGTTCTGGAATCTGAGAGGAGCCACAAATTTCCTTCCACCCAGCGTTCCCCTAAGTCTCCCGATAAAATGATACCTCACTTGTGTGGGTAGGCCTATCGCCCGCGACAGGAAATGCCCCAAAACGCAACATGGACACATCAAATTTTTTGAAAGAAAACAGAGGTGTTTTTTGCAAAGTGCATACCTGTAGATTTTGGCCTCTAGCTCAGCCGGCACCTAGGGAAACCTACCAAACCTGTGCATTTTTTAACACTAGAGACCTAGGGGAATCCAGGATGGGGTGACTTGCGGGGCTCTGACCAGGTTCTGTTACCCAGAATCCTTTGCAAACCTCAAAAAGTGGCTAAAAAAACAAGTATTCCTCACATTTCAGTGACAGAAAGTACTGGAATCTGAGAGGAGCCTCAAATGTCCTTCCACACAGCGTTCCCCCAAGTCTCCTGATAAAAATGATACCTCACTTGTGTGGGTAGGCCTAGCGCCCGCGACAGGAAATGCCCCAAAACGCAACGTGGACATATCAATTTTTTTTAAAGAAAACAGAGGTGTTTTTTGCAAAGTGCCTACCTGTAGGTTTTGGCCTCTAGCTCAGCCGGCACCTAGGGAAACCTACCAAACCTGTGCATTTTTTAAAACTAGAGACGTAGGGGAATCCAAGATGGGGTGACTTGAGGGGCTCTGACCAGGTTCTGTTACCCAGAATCCTTTGCAAACCTCAAAAAGTGGCTAAAAAAACAAGTTTTCCTCACATTTCGGTGACAGAAAGTTCTGGAATCTGAGAGGAGCCACAAATTTCCTTCCACCCAGCGTTCCACCAAGTCTCCCGATAAAAATGATACCTCACTTGTGTGGGTAGGCCTAGCGCCCGCGACAGGAAATGCCCCAAAACGCAATGTGGACATATCAATTTTTTTTAAAGAAAACAGAGGTGTTTTTTGCAAAGTGCCTACCTGTAGGTTTTGGCCTCTAGCTCAGCCGGCACCTAGGGAAACCTACCAAACCTGTGCATTTTTTAAAACTAGAGACCTAGGGGAATCCAAGATGGGGTGACTTGAGGGGCTCTGACCAGGTTCTGTTACCCAGAATCCTTTGCAAACCTCAAAAAGTGGCTAAAAAAACAAGTTTTCCTCACATTTCGGTGACAGAAAGTTCTGGAATCTGAGAGGAGCCACAAATTTCCTTCCACCCAGCGTTCCACCAAATCTCCCGATAAAAATGATACCTCACTTGTGTGGGTAGGCCTAGCGCCCGCGACAGGAAATGCCCCAAAACGCAACGTGGACACATCAAATTTATTTAAAGAAAACAGAGGTGTTTTTTGATAAGTGCCTACCTGTAGATTTTGGCCTCTAGCTCAGCCGGCACCTAGGGAAACCTACAAAACCTGTGCCTTTTTGAAAACTAGAGAACTAGGGGAATCCAAGATGGGGTGACTTGCAGGGCTCTGACCAGGTTCTGTTACCCAGAATTCTTTGCAAACCTCAAAAAGTGGCTAAAAAAACAAGTTTTCCTCACATTTCGGTGACAGAAAGTTCTGGAATCTGAGAGGAGCCACAAATTTCCTTCCACCCAGCGTTTCCCCAAGTCTCCCGATAAAAATGATACCTCACTTGTGTGGGTAGGCCTAGCGCCCGCGACAGGAAATGCCCCAAAACGCAACGTGGACACATCAATTTTTTTAAAAGAAAACAGAGGTGTTTTTTGCAAAGTGCCTACCTGTAGATTTTGGCCTCTAGCTCAGCCGGCACCTAGGGAAACCTACCAAACCTGTGCATTTTTGAAAACTAGAGACCTAGGGGAATCCAAGATGGGGTGACTTGCGGGGCTCTGACCAGGTTCTGTTACCCAGAATCCTTTGCAAACCTCAAAAAGTGGCTAACAAAACAAGTTTTCCTCACATTTCGGTGACAGAAAGTTCTCGAATTTGAGAGGAGCCACAAATTTCCTTCCACCCAGCGTTCCCCCAAATCTCCCGATAAAAATGATACCTCACTTGTGTGGGTAGGCCTAGCGCCCGCGACAGGAAATGCCCCAAAACCCAACGTGGACACATCAAATTTTTTGAAAGAAAACAGAGGTGTTTTTTGCAAAGTGCCTACCTGTAGATTTTGGCCTCTAGCTCAGCCGGCATGTAGGGAAACCTACCAAACCTGTGCATTTTTGAAAACTAGAGACCTAGGGGAATCCAAGATGGGGTGACTTGCGGGGCTCTGACCAGGTTCTGTTACCCAGAATCCTTTGCAAACCTCAAAAAGCGGCTAAAAAAACAAGTTTTCCTCACATTTCGGTGACAGAAAGTTCTGGAATCTGAGAGGAGCCACAAATTTCCTTCCACCCAGCGTTCCCCTAAGTCTCTCGATAAAAATGATACCTCACTTGTGTGGGTAGGCCTATCGCCTGCAACAGGAAATGCCCCAAAACGCAACGTGGACACATCAAATTTTGGAAAGAAAACAGAGGTGTTTTTTGCGAAGTGCCTACCTGTAGATTTTGGCCTCTAGCTCAGCCGGCACCTAGGGAAACCTACCAAACCTGTGCATTTTTTAACACTAGAGACCTAGGGGAATCCAAGATGTGGTGACTTGCGGGGCTCTGACCAGGTTCTGTTACCCAGAATCCTTTGGAAACCTCAAAAAGTGGCTAAAAAAACAAGTATTCCTCACATTTCGGTGACAGAAAGTTCTGGAATCTGAGAGGAGCCCCAAATGTCCTTCCACACAGCGTTCCCCCAAGTCTCCTGATAAAAATGATACCTCACTTGTGTGGGTAGGCCTAGCGCCCGCGAGAGGAAATGCCCCAAAACGCAACGTGGACACATCAAATTTTTGAAAGAAAACAGAGGTGTTTTTTGCAAAGTGCCTACCTGTAGATTTTGGACTCTAGCTCAGCCGGCACCTAGGGAAACCTACCAAACCTGTGCATTTTTTAAAACTAGAGACCTAGGGGAATCCAAGATGGGGTGACTTGCGGGGCTCTGACCAGGTTCTGTTACCCAGAATCCTTTGCAAACCTCAAAAAGTGGCTAAAAAAACAAGTTTTCCTCACATTTTGGTGACAGAAAGTTCTGGAACCTGAGAGGAACCACAAATTTCCTTCCACCCAGCGTTCCCCCAAGTATCCCGATAAAAATGATACCTCACTTGTGTGGGTAGGCCTAGCGCCCGCGACAGGAAATGCCCCAAAACGCAACGTGGACACATCAAATTTTTTGAAAGAAAACAGGTGTTTTTTGCAAAGTGCCTACCTGTAGATTTTGGCCTCTAGCTCAACTGGCACCTAGGGAAACCTACCAAACCTGTGCATTTTTGAAAACTAGAGACCTAGGGGAATCCAAGATGGGGTGACTTGCGGGGCTCTGACCAGGTTCTGTTACCCAGAATCCTTTGCAAACCTCAAAAAGCGGCTAAAAAAACAAGTTTTCCTCACATTTCGGTGACAGAAAGTTCTGGAATCTGAGAGGAGCCACAAATTTCCTTCCACCCAGCGTTCCCCTAAGTCTCCCGATAAAATGATACCTCACTTGTGTGGGTAGGCCTATCGCCCGCGACAGGAAATGCCCCAAAACGCAACATGGACACATCAAATTTTTTGAAAGAAAACAGAGGTGTTTTTTGCAAAGTGCATACCTGTAGATTTTGGCCTCTAGCTCAGCCGGCACCTAGGGAAACCTACCAAACCTGTGCATTTTTTAACACTAGAGACCTAGGGGAATCCAGGATGGGGTGACTTGCGGGGCTCTGACCAGGTTCTGTTACCCAGAATCCTTTGCAAACCTCAAAAAGTGGCTAAAAAAACAAGTATTCCTCACATTTCGGTGACAGAAAGTTCTGGAATCTGAGAGGAGCCTCAAATGTCCTTCCACACAGCGTTCCCCCAAGTCTCCTGATAAAAATGATACCTCACTTGTGTGGGTAGGCCTAGCGCCCGCGACAGGAAATGCCCCAAAACGCAACGTGGACATATCAATTTTTTTTAAAGAAAACAGAGGTGTTTTTTGCAAAGTGCCTACCTGTAGGTTTTGGCCTCTAGCTCAGCCGGCACCTAGGGAAACCTACCAAACCTGTGCATTTTTGAAAACTAGAGACGTAGGGGAATCCAAGATGGGGTGACTTGAGGAGCTCTGACCAGGTTCTGTTACCCAGAATCCTTTGCAAACCTCAAAAAGTGGCTAAAAAAACAAGTTTTCCTCACATTTCGGTGACAGAAAGTTCTGGAATCTGAGAGGAGCCAGAAATTTCCTTCCACCCAGCGTTCCACCAAGTCTCCCGATAAAAATGATACCTCACTTGTGTGGGTAGGCCTAGCGCCCGCGACAGGAAATGCCCCAAAACGCAATGTGGACATATCAATTTTTTTTAAAGAAAACAGAGGTGTTTTTTGCAAAGTGCCTACCTGTAGGTTTTGGCCTCTAGCTCAGCCGGCACCTAGGGAAACCTACCAAACCTGTGCATTTTTTTAAACTAGAGACCTAGGGGAATCCAAGATGGGGTGACTTGAGGGGCTCTGACCAGGTTCTGTTACCCAGAATCCTTTGCAAACCTCAAAAAGTGGCTAAAAAAACAAGTTTTCCTCACATTTCGGTGACAGAAAGTTCTGGAATCTGAGAGGAGCCACAAATTTCCTTCCACCCAGCGTTCCACCAAGTCTCCCGATAAAAATGATACCTCACTTGTGTGGGTAGGCCTAGCGCCCGCGACAGGAAATGCCCCAAAACGCAACGTGGACACATCAAATTTATTTAAAGAAAACAGAGGTGTTTTTTGATAAGTGCCTACCTGTAGATTTTGGCCTCTAGCTCAGCCGGCACCTAGGGAAACCTACCAAACCTGTGCCTTTTTGAAAACTAGAGAACTAGGGGAATCCAAGATGGGGTGACTTGCAGGGCTCTGACCAGGTTCTGTTACCCAGAATTCTTTGCAAACCTCAAAAAGTGGTTAAAAAAACAAGTTTTCCTCACATTTCGGTGACAGAAAGTTCTGGAATCTGAGAGGAGCCACAAATTTCCTTCCACCCAGCGTTTCCCCAAGTCTCCTGATAAAAATGATACCTCACTTGTGTGGGTAGGCCTAGCGCCCGCGACAGGAAATGCCCCAAAACGCAACGTGGACACATCAATTTTTTTAAAAGAAAACAGAGGTGTTTTTTGCAAAGTGCCTACCTGTAGATTTTGGCCTCTAGCTCAGCCGGCACCTAGGGAAACCTACCAAACCTGTGCATTTTTGAAAACTAGAGACCTAGGGGAATCCAAGATGGGGTGACTTGCGGGTTTCTGACCAGGTTCTGTTACCCAGAATCCTTTGCAAACCTCAAAAAGTGGCTAACAAAACAAGTTTTCCTCACATTTCGGTGACAGAAAGTTCTCGAATTTGAGAGGAGCCACAAATTTCCTTCCACCCAGCGTTCCCCCAAATCTCCCGATAAAAATGATACCTCACTTGTGTGGGTAGGCCTAGCGCCCGCGACAGGAAATGCCCCAAAACCCAACGTGGACACATCAAATTTTTTGAAAGAAAACAGAGGTGTTTTTTGCAAAGTGCCTACCTGTAGATTTTGGCCTCTAGCTCAGCCGGCATGTAGGGAAACCTACCAAACCTGTGCATTTTTGAAAACTAGAGACCTAGGGGAATCCAAGATGGGGTGACTTGCGGGGCTCTGACCAGGTTCTGTTACCCAGAATCCTTTGCAAACCTCAAAAAGCGGCTAAAAAAACAAGTTTTCCTCACATTTCGGTGACAGAAAGTTCTGGAATCTGAGAGGAGCCACAAATTTCCTTCCACCCAGCGTTCCCTTAAGTCTCCCGATAAAAATGATACCTCACATGTGTGGGTAGGCCTATCGCCCGCGACAGGAAATGCCCCAAAACGCAACGTGGACACATCAAATTTTTTGAATGAAAACAGAGGTGTTTTTTGCAAAGTGCCTACCTGTAGATTTTGGCCTCTAGCTCAGCCGGCACCTAGGGAAACCTACCAAACCAGTGCATTTTTTAAAACTAGAGACCTAGGGGAATCCAAGATGGGGTGACTTGCGGGGTTCTGACCAGGTTCTGTTACCCAGAATCCTTTGCAAACCTCAAAAAGTTGCTAAAAAAACAAGTTTTCCTCACATTTTGGTGACAGAGAGTTCTGGAATCTGAGAGGAGCCCCGAATGTCCTTCGACACAGCGTTCCCCCAAGTCTCCCGATAAAAATGATACCTCACTTGTGTGGGTAGGCCTAGCGCCCGCGACAGGAGATGCCCCAAAACGCAACGTGGACACATCAAATTTTTTGAATGAAAACAGAGGTGTTTTTTGCAAAGTGCCTACCTGTAGATTTTGGCCTCTAGCTCAGCCGGCACCTAGGGAAACCTACCAAACCTGTGCATTTTTGAAAACTAGAGACCTAGGGGAATCCAAGATGGGGTGACTTGCGGGGCTCTGACCAGGTTCTGTTACCCAGAATCCTTTGCAAACCTCAAAAAGCGGCTAAAAAAACAAGTTTTCCTCACATTTCGGTGACAGAAAGTTCTGGAATCTGAGAGGAGCCACAAATTTCCTTCCACCCAGCGTTCCCCTAAGTCTCCCGATAAAAATGATACCTCACTTGTGTGGGTAGGCCTATCGCCTGCAACAGGAAATGCCCCAAAACGCAACGTGGACACATCAAATTTTTGAAAGAAAACAGAGGTGTTTTTTGCAAAGTGCCTACCTGTAGATTTTGGCCTCTAGCTCAGCCGGCACCTAGGGAAACCTACCAAACCTGTGCATTTTTGAACACTAGAGACCTAGGGGAATCCAAGATGTGGTGACTTGCGGGGCTCTGACCAGGTTCTGTTACCCAGAATCCTTTGGAAACCTCAAAAAGTGGCTAAAAAAACAAGTATTCCTCACATTTCGGTGACAGAAAGTTCTGGAATCTGAGAGGAGCCCCAAATGTCCTTCCACACAGCGTTCCCCCAAGTCTCCTGATAAAAATGATACCTCACTTGTGTGGGTAGGCCTAGCGCCCGCGAGAGGAAATGCCCCAAAACGCAACGTGGACACATCAAATTTTTGAAAGAAAACAGAGGTGTTTTTTGCAAAGTGCCTACCTGTAGATTTTGGCCTCTAGCTCAGCCGGCACCTAGGGAAACCTACCAAACCTGTGCATTTTTGAAAACTAGAGAACTAGGGGAATCCAAGATGGGGTGACTTGCAGGGCTCTGACCAGGTTCTGTTACCCAGAATTCTTTGCAAACCTCAAAAAGTGGCTAAAAAAACAAGTTTTCCTCACATTTCGGTGACAGAAAGTTCTGGAATCTGAGAGGAGCCACAAATTTCCTTCCACCCAGCGTTCCCCCAAGTCTCCTGATAAAAATGATACCTCACTTGTGTGGGTAGGCCTAGCGCCCGCGACAGGAAATGCCCCAAAACGCAACGTGGACATATCAATTTTTTTTAAAGAAAACAGAGGTGTTTTTTGCAAAGTGCCTACCTGTAGGTTTTGGCCTCTAGCTCAGCCGGCACCTAGGGAAACCTACCAAACCTGTGCATTTTTTAAAACTAGAGACCTAGGGGAATCCAAGATGGGGTGACTTGAGGGGCTCTGACCAGGTTCTGTTACCCAGAATCCTTTGCAAACCTCAAAAAGTGGCTAAAAAAACAAGTTTTCCTCACATTTCGGTGACAGAAAGTTCTGGAATCTGAGAGGAGCCACAAATTTCCTTCCACCCAGCGTTCCACCAAGTCTCCCGATAAAAATGATACCTCACTTGTGTGGGTAGGCCTAGCGCCCGCGACAGGAAATGCCCCAAAACGCAACGTGGACACATCAAATTTATTTAAAGAAAACAGAGGTGTTTTTTGATAAGTGCCTACCTGTAGATTTTGGCCTCTAGCTCAGCCGGCACCTAGGGAAACCTACCAAACCTGTGCCTTTTTGAAAACTAGAGAACTAGGGGAATCCAAGATGGGGTGACTTGCAGGGCTCTGACCAGGTTCTGTTACCCAGAATTCTTTGCAAACCTCAAAAAGTGGCTAAAAAAACAAGTTTTCCTCACATTTCGGTGACAGAAAGTTCTGGAATCTGAGAGGAGCCACAAATTTCCTTCCACCCAGCGTTTCCCCAAGTCTCCCGATAAAAATGATACCTCACTTGTGTGGGTAGGCCTAGCGCCCGCGACAGGAAATGCCCCAAAACGCAACGTGGACACATCAATTTTTTTAAAAGAAAACAGAGGTGTTTTTTGCAAAGTGCCTACCTGTAGATTTTGGCCTCTAGCTCAGCCGGCACCTAGGGAAACCTACCAAACCTGTGCATTTTTGAAAACTAGAGACCTAGGGGAATCCAAGATGGGTTGACTTGCGGGGCTCTGACCAGGTTCTGTTACCCAGAATCCTTTGCAAACCTCAAAAAGTGGCTAACAAAACAAGTTTTCCTCACATTTCGGTGACAGAAAGTTCTCGAATTTGAGAGGAGCCACAAATTTCCTTCCACCCAGCGTTCCCCCAAATCTCCCGATAAAAATGATACCTCACTTGTGTGGGTAGGCCTAGCGCCCGCGACAGGAAATGCCCCAAAACCCAACGTGGACACATCAAATTTTTTGAAAGAAAACAGAGGTGTTTTTTGCAAAGTGCCTACCTGTAGATTTTGGCCTCTAGCTCAGCCGGCACCTAGGGAAACCTACCAAACCTGTGCATTTTTTAACACTAGAGACCTAGGGGAATCCAAGATGGGGTGACTTGCGGGGCTCTGACCAGGTTCTGTTACCCAGAATCCTTTGCAAACCTCAAAAAGTGGCTAAAAAAACAAGTATTCCTCACATTTCGGTGACAGAAAGTTCTGGAATCTGAGAGGAGCCACAAATGTCCTTCCACACAGCGTTCCCCCAAGTCTCCTGATAAAAATGATACCTCACTTGTGTGGGTAGGCCTAGCGCCCGCGACAGGAAATGCCCCAAAACGCAACGTGGACACATCAAATTTTTGAAAGAAAACAGAGGTGTTTTTTGCAAAGTGCCTACCTGTAGATTTTGGCCTCTAGCTCAGCCGGCACCTAGGGAAACCTACCAAACCTGTGCATTTTTGAAAACTAGAGACCTAGGGGAATCCAAGATGGGGTGACTTGCGGGGTTCTGACCAGGTTCTGTTACCCAGAATCCTTTGCAAACCTCAAAAAGTGGCTAAAAAAACAAGTTTTCCTCACATTTTGGTGACAGAGAGTTCTGGAATCTGAGAGGAGCCACAAATTTCCTTCCACCCAGCGTTCCCCTAAGTCTCCCGATAAAAATGATACCTCACTTGTGTGGGTAGGCCTAGCGCCCGCGACAGGAAATGCCCCAAAACGCAACGTGGACACATCAAATTTTTTGAATGAAAACAGAGGTGTTTTTTTCAAAGTGCCTACCTGTAGATTTTGGCCTCTAGCTCAGCCGGCACCTAGGGAAACCTACCAAACCTGTGCATTTTTGAAAACTAGAGAACTAGGGGAATCCAAGATGGGGTGACTTGCAGGGCTCTGACCAGGTTCTGTTACCCAGAATTCTTTGCAAACCTCAAAAAGTGGCTAAAAAAACAAGTTTTCCTCACATTTCGGTGACAGAAAGTTCTGGAATCTGAGAGGAGCCACAAATTTCCTTCCACCCAGCGTTCCCCTAAGTCTCCTGATAAAAATGATACCTCACTTGTGTGGGTAGGCCTATCGCCTGCAACAGGAAATGCCCCAAAACGCAACGTGGACACATCAAATTTTTGAAAGAAAACAGAGGTGTTTTTTGCAAAGTGCCTACCTGTAGATTTTGGCCTCTAGCTCAGCCGGCACCTAGGGAAACCTACCAAACCTGTGCATTTTTGAACACTAGAGACCTAGGGGAATCCAAGATGTGGTGACTTGCGGGGCTCTGACCAGGTTCTGTTACCCAGAATCCTTTGGAAACCTCAAAAAGTGGCTAAAAAAACAAGTATTCCTCACATTTCGGTGACAGAAAGTTCTGGAATCTGAGAGGAGCCCCAAATGTCCTTCCACACAGCGTTCCCCCAAGTCTCCTGATAAAAATGATACCTCACTTGTGTGGGTAGGCCTAGCGCCCGCGAGAGGAAATGCCCCAAAACGCAACGTGGACACATCAAATTTTTGAAAGAAAACAGAGGTGTTTTTTGCAAAGTGCCTACCTGTAGATTTTGGCCTCTAGCTCAGCCGGCACCTAGGGAAACCTACCAAACCTGTGCATTTTTGAAAACTAGAGAACTAGGGGAATCCAAGATGGGGTGACTTGCAGGGCTCTGACCAGGTTCTGTTACCCAGAATTCTTTGCAAACCTCAAAAAGTGGCTAAAAAAACAAGTTTTCCTCACATTTCGGTGACAGAAAGTTCTGGAATCTGAGAGGAGCCACAAATTTCCTTCCACCCAGCGTTCCCCCAAGTCTCCTGATAAAAATGATACCTCACTTGTGTGGGTAGGCCTAGCGCCCGCGACAGGAAATGCCCCAAAACGCAACGTGGACATATCAATTTTTTTTAAAGAAAACAGAGGTGTTTTTTGCAAAGTGCCTACCTGTAGGTTTTGGCCTCTAGCTCAGCCGGCACCTAGGGAAACCTACCAAACCTGTGCATTTTTTAAAACTTGAGACCTAGGGGAATCCAAGATGGGGTGACTTGAGGGGCTCTGACCAGGTTCTGTTACCCAGAATCCTTTGCAAATCTCAAAAAGTGGCTAAAGAAACAAGTTTTCCTCACATTTCGGTGACAGAAAGTTCTGGATTCTGAGAGGAGCCACAAATTTCCTTCCACCCAGCGTTCCACCAAGTCTCCCGATAAAAATGATACCTCACTTGTGTGGGTCGGCCTAGCGCCCGCGACAGGAAATGCCCCAAAACGCAACGTGGACACATACATTTTTTTTAAAGAAAACAGAGGTGTTTTTTGATAAGTGCCTACCTGTAGATTTTGGCCTCTAGCTCAGCCGGCACCTAGGGAAACCTACCAAACCTGTGCCTTTTTGAAAACTAGAGAACTAGGGGAATCCAAGATGGGGTGACTTGCAGGGCTCTGACCAGGTTCTGTTACCCAGAATTCTTTGCAAACCTCAAAAAGTGGCTAAAAAAACAAGTTTTCCTCACATTTCGGTGACAGAAAGTTCTGGAATCTGAGAGGAGCCACAAATTTCCTTCCACCCAGCGTTTCCCCAAGTCTCCCGATAAAAATGATACCTCACTTGTGTGGGTAGGCCTAGCGCCCACGACAGGAAATGCCCCAAAACGCAACGTGGACACATCAATTTTTTTTAAAGAAAACAGAGGTGTTTTTTGCAAAGTGCCTACATGTAGATTTTGGCCTCTAGCTCAGCCGGCACCTAGGGAAACCTACCAAACCTGTGCATTTTTGAAAACTAGAGACCTAGGGAAATCCAAGATGGGGTGACTTGCGGGGCTCTGACCAGGTTCTGTTACCCAGAATCCTTTGCAAACCTCAAAAAGTGGCTAACAAAACAAGTTTTCCTCACATTTCGGTGACAGAAAGTTTTCGAATTTGAGAGGAGCCACAAATTTCCTTCCACCCAGCGTTCCCCCAAATCTCCCGATAAAAATGATACCTCACTTGTGTGGGTAGGCCTAGCGCCCGCGACAGGAAATGCCCCAAAACCCAACGTGGACACATCAAATTTTTTGAAAGAAAACAGAGGTGTTTTTTGCAAAGTGCCTACCTGTAGATTTTGGCCTCTAGCTCAGCCGGCACCTAGGGAAACCTACCAAACCTGTGCATTTTTGAAAACTAGAGACCTAGGGAAATCCAAGATGGGGTGACTTGCGGGGCTCTGACCAGGTTCTGTTACCCAGAATCCTTTGCAAACCTCAAAAAGTGGCTAACAAAACAAGTTTTCCTCACATTTCGGTGACAGAAAGTTTTCGAATTTGAGAGGAGCCACAAATTTCCTTCCACCCAGCGTTCCCCCAAATCTCCCGATAAAAATGATACCTCACTTGTGTGGGTAGGCCTAGCGCCCGCGACAGGAAATGCCCCAAAACCCAACGTGGACACATCAAATTTTTTGAAAGAAAACCGAGGTGTTTTTTGCAAAGTGCCTACCTGTAGATTTTGGCCTCTAGCTCAGCCGGCATGTAGGGAAACCTACCAAACCTGTGCATTTTTGAAAACTAGAGACCTAGGGGAATCCAAGATGGGGTGACTTGCGGGGCTCTGACCAGGTTCTGTTACCCAGAATCCTTTGCAAACCTCAAAAAGCGGCTAAAAAAACAAGTTTTCCTCACATTTCGGTGACAGAAAGTTCTGGAATCTGAGAGGAGCCACAAATTTCCTTCCACCCAGCGTTCCCCTAAGTCTCCCGATAAAAATAATACCTCACATGTGTGGGTAGGCCTATCGCCCGCGATAGGAAATGCCTACCTGTAGATTTTGGCCTCTAGCTCAGCCGGCACCTAGGGAAACCTACCAAACCTGTGCATTTTTGAAAACTAGAGACCTAGGGGAATCCAAGATGGGGTGACTTGCGGGGTTCTGACCAGGTTCTGTTACCCAGAATCCTTTGCAAACCTCAAAAAGTGGCTAAAAAAACAAGTTTTCCTCACATTTTGGTGACAGAGAGTTCTGGAATCTGAGAGGAGCCCCAAATGTCCTTCCACACAGCGTTCCCCCAAGTCTCCCGATAAAAATGATACCTCACTTGTGTGGGTAGGCCTAGCGCCCGCGACAGGAGATGCCCCAAAACGCAACGTGGACACATCAAATTTTTTGAATGAAAACAGAGGTGTTTTTTGCAAAGTGCCTACCTGTAGATTTTGGCCTCTAGCTCAGCCGGCACCTAGGGAAACCTACCAAACCTGTGCATTTTTTAACACTAGAGACCTAGGGGAATCCAAGATGGGGTGACTTGCGGGGCTCTGACCAGGTTCTGTTACCCAGAATCCTTTGCAAACCTCAAAAAGTGGCTAAAAAAACAAGTATTCCTCACATTTCGGTGACAGAAAGTTCTGGAATCTGAGAGGAGCCACAAATGTCCTTCCACACAGCGTTCCCCCAAGTCTCCTGATAAAAATAATACCTCACTTGTGTGGGTAGGCCTAGCGCCCGCGACAGGAAATGCCCCAAAACGCAACGTGGACACATCAAATTTTTGAAAGAAAACAGAGGTGTTTTTTGCAAAGTGCCTACCTGTAGATTTTGGCCTCTAGCTCAGCCGGCACCTAGGGAAACCTACCAAACCTGTGCATTTTTGAAAACTAGAGACCTAGGGGAATCCAAGATGGGGTGACTTGCGGGGTTCTGACCAGGTTCTGTTACCCAGAATCCTTTGCAAACCTCAAAAAGTGGCTAAAAAAACAAGTTTTCCTCACATTTTGGTGACAGAGAGTTCTGGAATCTGAGAGGAGCCACAAATTTCCTTCCACCCAGCGTTCCCCCAAGTCTCCCGATAAAAATGATACCTCACTTGTGTGGGTAGGCCTAGCGCCCGCGACAGGAAATGCCCCAAAACGCAACGTGGACACATCAAATTTTTTGAATGAAAACAGAGGTGTTTTTTTCAAAGTGCCTACCTGTAGATTTTGGCCTCTAGCTCAGCCGGCACCTAGGGAAACCTACCAAACCTGTGCATTTTTGAAAACTAGAGAACTAGGGGAATCCAAGATGGGGTGACTTGCAGGGCTCTGACCAGGTTCTGTTACCCAGAATTATTTGCAAACCTCAAAAAGTGGCTAAAAAAACAAGTTTTCCTCACATTTCGGTGACAGAAAGTTCTGGAATCTGAGAGGAGCCACAAATTTCCTTCCACCCAGCGTTCCCCTAAGTCTCCCGATAAAAATGATACCTCACTTGTGTGGGTAGGCCTATCGCCTGCAACAGGAAATGCCCCAAAACGCAACGTGGACACATCAAATTTTTGAAAGAAAACAGAGGTGTTTTTTGCAAAGTGCCTACCTGTAGATTTTGGCCTCTAGCTCAGCCGGCACCTAGGGAAACCTACCAAACCTGTGCATTTTTGAACACTAGAGACCTAGGGGAATCCAAGATGTGGTGACTTGCGGGGCTCTGACCAGGTTCTGTTACCCAGAATCCTTTGGAAACCTCAAAAAGTGGCTAAAAAAACAAGTATTCCTCACATTTCGGTGACAGAAAGTTCTGGAATCTGAGAGGAGCCCCAAATGTCCTTCCACACAGCGTTCCCCCAAGTCTCCTGATAAAAATGATACCTCACTTGTGTGGGTAGGCCTAGCGCCCGCGAGAGGAAATGCCCCAAAACGCAACGTGGACACATCAAATTTTTGAAAGAAAACAGAGGTGTTTTTTGCAAAGTGCCTACCTGTAGATTTTGGCCTCTAGCTCAGCCGGCACCTAGGGAAACCTACCAAACCTGTGCATTTTTGAAAACTAGAGAACTAGGGGAATCCAAGATGGGGTGACTTGCAGGGCTCTGACCAGGTTCTGTTACCCAGAATTCTTTGCAAACCTCAAAAAGTGGCTAAAAAAACAAGTTTTCCTCACATTTCGGTGACAGAAAGTTCTGGAATCTGAGAGGAGCCACAAATTTCCTTCCACCCAGCGTTCCCCCAAGTCTCCTGATAAAAATGATACCTCACTTGTGTGGGTAGGCCTAGCGCCCGCGACAGGAAATGCCCCAAAACGCAACGTGGACATATCAATTTTTTTTAAAGAAAACAGAGGTGTTTTTTGCAAAGTGCCTACCTGTAGGTTTTGGCCTCTAGCTCAGCCGGCACCTAGGGAAACCTACCAAACCTGTGCATTTTTTAAAACTAGAGACCTAGGGGAATCCAAGATGGGGTGACTTGAGGGGCTCTGACCAGGTTCTGTTACCCAGAATCCTTTGCAAACCTCAAAAAGTGGCAAAAAAAACAAGTTTTCCTCACATTTCGGTGACAGAAAGTTCTGGATTCTGAGAGGAGCCACAAATTTCCTTCCACCCAGCGTTCCACCAAGTCTCCCGATAAAAATGATACCTCACTTGTGTGGGTCGGCCTAGCGCCCGCGACAGGAAATGCCCCAAAACGCAACGTGGACACATCAATTTTTTTTAAAGAAAACAGAGGTGTTTTTTGATAAGTGCCTACCTGTAGATTTTGGCCTCTAGCTCAGCCGGCACCTAGGGAAACCTACCAAACCTGTGCCTTTTTGAAAACTAGAGAACTAGGGGAATCCAAGATGGGGTGACTTGCAGGGCTCTGACCAGGTTCTGTTACCCAGAATTCTTTGCAAACCTCAAAAAGTGGCTAAAAAAACAAGTTTTCCTCACATTTCGGTGACAGAAAGTTCTGGAATCTGAGAGGAGCCACAAATTTCCTTCCACCCAGCGTTTCCCCAAGTCTCCCGATAAAAATGATACCTCACTTGTGTGGGTAGGCCTAGCGCCCACGACAGGAAATGCCCCAAAACGCAACGTGGACACATCAATTTTTTTAAAAGAAAACAGAGGTGTTTTTTGCAAAGTGCCTACCTGTAGATTTTGGCCTCTAGCTCAGCCGGCACCTAGGGAAACCTACCAAACCTGTGCATTTTTGAAAACTAGAGACCTAGGGAAATCCAAGATGGGGTGACTTGCGGGGCTCTGACCAGGTTCTGTTACCCAGAATCCTTTGCAAACCTCAAAAAGTGGCTAACAAAACAAGTTTTCCTCACATTTCGGTGACAGAAAGTTTTCGAATTTGAGAGGAGCCACAAATTTCCTTCCACCCAGCGTTCCCCCAAATCTCCCGATAAAAATGATACCTCACTTGTGTGGGTAGGCCTAGCGCCCGCGACAGGAAATGCCCCAAAACCCAACGTGGACACATCAAATTTTTTGAAAGAAAACAGAGGTGTTTTTTGCAAAGTGCCTACCTGTAGATTTTGGCCTCTAGCTCAGCCGGCATGTAGGGAAACCTACCAAACCTGTGCATTTTTGAAAACTAGAGACCTAGGGGAATCCAAGATGGGGTGACTTGCGGGGCTCTGACCAGGTTCTGTTACCCAGAATCCTTTGCAAACCTCAAAAAGCGGCTAAAAAAACAAGTTTTCCTCACATTTCGGTGACAGAAAGTTCTGGAATCTGAGAGGAGCCACAAATTTCCTTCCACCCAGCGTTCCCCTAAGTCTCCCGATAAAAATGATACCTCACATGTGTGGGTAGGCCTATCGCCCGCGACAGGAAATGCCCCAAAACGCAACGTGGACACATCAAATTTTTTGAAAGAAAACAGAGGTGTTTTTTGCAAAGTGCCTACCTGTAGATTTTGGCCTCTAGCTCAGCCGGCACCTAGGGAAACCTACCAAACCTGTGCATTTTTGAACACTAGAGACCTAGGGGAATCCAAGATGGGGTGACTTGCGGGGCTCTGACCAGGTTCTGTTACCCAGAATCCTTTGCAAACCTCAAAAAGTGGCTAAAAAAACAAGTATTCCTCACATTTCGGTGACAGAAAGTTCTGGAATCTGAGAGGAGCCACAAATGCCCTTCCACACAGCGTTCCCCCAAGTCTCCTGATAAAAATGATACCTCACTTGTGTGGGTAGGCCTAGCGCCCGCGAGAGGAAATGCCCCAAAACGCAACGTGGACACATCAAATTTTTGAAAGAAAACAGAGGTGTTTTTTGCAAAGTGCCTACCTGTAGATTTTGGCCTCTAGCTCAGCCGGCACCTAGGGAAACCTACCAAACCTGTGCATTTTTGAAAACTAGAGACCTAGGGGAATCCAAGATGGGGTGACTTGCGGGGCTCTGACCAGGTTCTGTTACCCAGAATCCTTTGCAAACCTCAAAAAGCGGCTAAAAAAACTAGTTTTCCTCACATTTCGGTGACAGAAAGTTCTGGAATCTGAGAGGAG
Source organism: Pleurodeles waltl (assembly GCF_031143425.1). NCBI lineage: Eukaryota > Metazoa > Chordata > Amphibia > Caudata > Salamandridae > Pleurodeles > Pleurodeles waltl. Next base: position 1,117,263,179 of record NC_090445.1, read on the forward strand.
CCACAAATTTCCTTCCACCCAGCGTTCCCCTAAGTCTCCCAATAAAAATGATACCTCACTTGTGTGGGTAGGCCTATCGCCTGCGACAGGAAATGCCCCAAAATGCAACATGGACACATCAAATTTTTGAAAGAAAACAGAGGTGTTTTTTGCAAAGTGCCTACCTGTAGATTTTGGCCTCTAGGTCAGCCGGCACCTAGGGAAACCGACCAAACCTGTGCATTTTTTAACACTAGAGACCTAGGGGAATCCAGGATGGGGTGACTTGCGGGGCTCTGACCAGGTTCTGTTACCCAGAATCCTTTGCAAACCTCAAAAAGTGGCTAAAAAAACAAGTATTCCTCACATTTCGGTGACAGAAAGTTCTGGAATCTGAGAGGAGCCACAAATGTCCTTCCACACAGCGTTCCCCCAAGTCTCCTGATAAAAATGATACCTCACTTGTGTGGGTAGGCCTAGCGCCCGCGACAGGAAATGCCCCAAAACGCAACGTGGACACAACAAATTTTTGAAAGAAAACAGAGCTGTTTTATGCAAAGTGCCTACCTGTAGATTTTGGCCTCTAGCTCAGCTGGCACCTAGGGAAACCTACCAAACCTGTGCATTTTTGAAAACTAGAGACCTAGGGGAATCCAAGATGGGGTGACTTGCGGGGCTCTGACCAGGTTCTGTTACCCAGAATCCTTTGCAAACCTCAAAAAGTGGCTAAAAAAACAAGTTTTCCTCACATTTTGGTGACAGAGAGTTCTGGAATCTGAGAGGAGCCACAAATTTCCTTCCACCCAGCGTTCCCCCAAGTCTCCCGATAAAAATGATACCTCACTTGTGTGGGTAGGCCTAGCGCCCGCGACAGGAAATGCCCCAAAACGCAACGTGGACACATCAAATTTTTTGAATGAAAACAAAGGTGTTTTTTGCAAAGTGCCTACCTGTAGATTTTGGCCTCTAGCTCAGCCGGCACCTAGGGAAACCTACCAAACCTGTGCATTTTTGAAAACTAGAGACCTAGGGGAATCCAAGATGGGGTGACTTGCGGGGCTCTGACCAGGTTCTGTTACCCAGAATCCTTTGGAAACCTCAAAAAGTGGCTAAAAAAACAAGTATTCCTCACATTTCGGTGACAGAAAGTTCTGGAATCTGAGAGGAGCCCCAAATGTCCTTCCACACAGCGTTCCCCCAAGTCTCCTGATAAAAATGATACCTCACTTGTGTGGGTAGGCCTAGCGCCCGCGAGAGGAAATGCCCCAAAACGCAACGTGGACACATCAAATTTTTTGAAAGAAAACTGAGGTGTTTTTTGCAAAGTGCCTACCTGTAGATTTTGGCCTCTAGCTCAGCCGGCATGTAGGGAAACCTACCAAACCTGTGCATTTTTTAAAACTAGAGACCTAGGGGAATCCAAGATGGGGTGACTTGCGGGGCTCTGACCAGGTTCTGTTACCCAGAATCCTTTGCAAACCTCAAAAAGTGGCTAAAAAAACAAGTTTTCCTCACATTTCGGTGACAGAAAGTTCTGGAATCTGAGAGGAGCCACAAATTTCCTTCCACCCAGCGTTCCCCTAAGTCTCCCGATAAAAATGATACCTCAAATGTGTGGGTAGGCCTATCGCCCGCGACAGGAAATGCCCCAAAACGCAACGTGGACACATCAAATTTTTTGAAAGAAAACAGAGGTGTTTTTTGCAAAGTGCCTACCTGTAGATTTTGGCCTCTAGCTCAGCCGGCACCTAGGGAAACCTACCAAACCTGTGCATTTTTGAACACTAGAGACCTAGGGGAATCCAAGATGGGGTGACTTGCGGGGCTCTGACCAGGTTCTGTTACCCAGAATCCTTTGCAAACCTCAAAAAGTGGCTAAAAAAACAAGTATTCCTCACATTTCGGTGACAGAAAGTTCTGGAATCTGAGAGGAGCCACAAATGCCCTTCCACACAGCGTTCCCCCAAGTCTCCTGATAAAAATGATACCTCACTTGTGTGGGTAGGCCTAGCGCCCGCGAGAGGAAATGCCCCAAAACGCAACGTGGACACATCAAATTTTTGAAAGAAAACAGAGGTGTTTTTTGCAAAGTGCCTACCTGTAGATTTTGGCCTCTAGCTCAGCCGGCACCTAGGGAAACCTACCAAATCTGTGCATTTTTGAAAACTAGAGACCTAGGGGAATCCAAGATGGGGTGACTTGCGGGGCTCTGACCAGGTTCTGTTACCCAGAATCCTTTGCAAACCTCAAAAAGCAGCTAAAAAAACAAGTTTTCCTCACATTTCGGTGACAGAAAGTTCTGGAATCTGAGAGGAGCCACAAATTTCCTTCCACCCAGCGTTCCCCTAAGTCTCCCAATAAAAATGATACCTCACTTGTGTGGGTAGGCCTATCGCCTGCGACAGGAAATGCCCCAAAATGCAACATGGACACATCAAATTTTTGAAAGAAAACAGAGGTGTTTTTTGCAAAGTGCCTACCTGTAGATTTTGGCCTCTAGCTCAGCCGGCACCTAGGGAAACCTACCAAACCTGTGCATTTGTGAACACTAGAGACCTAGGGGAATCCAGGATGTGGTGACTTGCGGGGCTCTGACCAGGTTCTGTTACCCAGAATCCTTTGCAAACCTCAAAAAGTGGCTAAAAAAACAAGTATTCCTCACATTTCGGTGACAGAAAGTTCTGGAATCTGAGAGGAGCCCCAAATGTCCTTCCACACAGCGTTCCCCCAAGTCTCCTGATAAAAATGATACCTCACTTGTGTGGGTAGGCCTAGCGCCCGCGAGAGGAAATGCCCCAAAACGCAACGTGGACACATCAAATTTTTGAAAGAAAACAGAGGTGTTTTTTGCAAAGTGCCTACCTGTAGATTTTGGCCTCTAGCTCAGCCGGCACCTAGGGAAACCTACCAAACCTGTGCATTTTTGAAAACTAGAGACCTAGGGAAATCCAAGATGGGGTGACTTGCGGGGCTCTGACCAGGTTCTGTTACCCAGAATCCTTTGCAAACCTCAAAAAGCGGCAAAAAAAACAAGTTTTCCTCACATTTCGGTGACAGAAAGTTCTGGAATCTGAGAGGAGCCACAAATTTCCTTCCACCCAGCGTTCCCCTAAGTCTCCCGATAAAAATGATACCTCACTTGTGTGGGTAGGCCTATCGCCCGCGACAGGAAATGCCCCAAAACGCAACATGGACACATCAAATTTTTTGAAAGAAAACAGAGGTGTTTTTTGCAAAGTGCCTACCTGTAGATTTTGGCCTCTAGGTCAGCCGGCACCTAGGGAAACCGACCAAACCTGTGCATTTTTTAACACTAGAGACCTAGGGGAATCCAGGATGGGGTGACTTGCGGGGCTCTGACCAGGTTCTGTTACCCAGAATCCTTTGCAAACCTCAAAAAGTGGCTAAAAAAACAAGTATTCCTCACATTTCGGTGACAGAAAGTTCTGGAATCTGAGAGGAGCCACAAATGTCCTTCCACACAGCGTTCTCCCAAGTCTCCTGATAAAAATGATACCTCACTTGTGTGGGTAGGCCTAGCGCCCGCGACAGGAAATGCCCCAAAACGCAACGTGGACACAACAAATTTTTGAAAGAAAACAGAGGTGTTTTATGCAAAGTGCCTACCTGTAGATTTTGGCCTCTAGCTCAGCTGGCACCTAGGGAAACCTACCAAACCTGTGCATTTTTGAAAACTAGAGACCTAGGGGAATCCAAGATGGGGTGACTTGCGGGGCTCTGACCAGGTTCTGTTACCCAGAATCCTTTGCAAACCTCAAAAAGTGGCTAAAAAAACAAGTTTTCCTCACATTTTGGTGACAGAGAGTTCTGGAATCTGAGAGGAGCCACAAATTTCCTTCCACCCAGCGTTCCCCCAAGTCTCCCGATAAAAATGATACCTCACTTGTGTGGGTAGGCCTAGCGCCCGCGACAGGAAATGCCCCAAAACGCAACGTGGACACATCAAATTTTTTGAATGAAAACAGAGGTGTTTTTTGCAAAGTGCCTACCTGTAGATTTTGGCCTCTAGCTCAGCCGGCACCTAGGGAAACCTACCAAACCTGTGTATTTTTGAAAACTAGAGACCTAGGGGAATCCAAGATGGGGTGACTTGCGGGGCTCTGACCAGGTTCTGTTACCCAGAATCCTTTGGAAACCTCAAAAAGTGGCTAAAAAAACAAGTATTCCTCACATTTCGGTGACAGAAAGTTCTGGAATCTGAGAGGAGCCCCAAATGTCCTTCCACACAGCGTTCCCCCAAGTCTCCTGATAAAAATGATACCTCACTTGTGTGGGTAGGCCTAGCGCCCGCGAGAGGAAATGCCCCAAAACGCAACGTGGACACATCAAATTTTTGAAAGAAAACAGAGGTGTTTTTTGCAAAGTGCCTACCTGTAGATTTTGGACTCTAGCTCAGCCGGCACCTAGGGAAACCTACCAAACCTGTGCATTTTTGAAAACTAGAGACCTAGGGGAATCCAAGATGGGGTGACTTGCGGGGCTCTGACCAGGTTCTGTTACCCAGAATCCTTTGCAAACCTCAAAAAGTGGCTAAAAAAACAAGTTTTCCTCACATTTCGGTGACAGAAAGTTCTGGAATCTGAGAGGAGCCACAAATTTCCTTCCACCCAGCGTTCCACCAAGTCTCCCGATAAAAATGATACCTCACTTGTGTGGGTAGGCCTAGCGCCCGCGACAGGAAATGCCCCAAAACGCAACGTGGACACATCACATTTTTTTAAAGAAAACAGAGGTGTTTTTTGATAAGTGCCTACCTGTAGATTTTGGCCTCTAGCTCAGCCGGCACCTAGGGAAACCTACCAAACCTGTGCATTTTTTAAAACTAGAGAACTAGGGGAATCCAAGATGGGGTGACTTGCAGGGCTCTGACCAGGTTCTGTTACCCAGAATTCTTTGCAAACCTCAAAAAGTGGCTAAAAAAACAAGTTTTCCTCACATTTCGGTGACAGAAAGTTCTGGAATCTGAGAGGAGCCACAAATTTCCTTCCACCCAGCGTTCCCCCAAGTCTCCTGATAAAAATGATACCTCACTTGTGTGGGTAGGCCTAGCGCCCGCGACAGGAAATGCCCCAAAACGCAACGTGGACATATCAATTTTTTTTAAAGAAAACAGAGGTGTTTTTTGCAAAGTGCCTACCTGTAGGTTTTGGCCTCTAGCTCAGCCGGCACCTAGGGAAACCTACCAAACCTGTGCATTTTTTAAAACTAGAGACCTAGGGGAATCCAAGATGGGGTGACTTGAGGGGCTCTGACCAGGTTCTGTTACCCAGAATCCTTTGCAAACCTCAAAAAGTGGCTAAAAAAACAAGTTTTCCTCACATTTCGGTGACAGAAAGTTCTGGAATCTGAGAGGAGCCACAAATTTCCTTCCACCCAGCGTTCCACCAAGTCTCCCGATAAAAATGATACCTCACTTGTGTGGGTAGGCCTAGCGCCCGCGACAGGAAATGCCCCAAAACGCAACGTGGACACATCACATTTTTTTAAAGAAAACAGAGGTGTTTTTTGATAAGTGCCTACCTGTAGATTTTGGCCTCTAGCTCAGCCGGCACCTAGGGAAACCTACCAAACCTGTGCATTTTTTAAAACTAGAGACCTAGGGGAATCCAAGATTGGGGTGACTTGCAGGGCTCTGACCAGGTTCTGTTACCCAGAATTCTTTGCAAACCTCAAAAAGTGGCTAAAAAAACAAGTTTTCCTTACATTTCGGTGACAGAAAGTTCTGGAATCTGAGAGGAGCCACAAATTTCCTTCCACCCAGCGTTCCACCAAGTCTCCCGATAAAAATGATACCTCACTTGTGTGGGTAGGCCTAGCGCCCGCGACAGGAAATGCCCCAAAACGCAACGTGGACACATCACATTTTTTTAAAGAAAACAGAGGTGTTTTTTGATAAGTGCCTACCTGTAGATTTTGGCCTCTAGCTCAGCCGGCACCTAGGGAAACCTACCAAACCTGTGCATTTTTTAAAACTAGAGAACTAGGGGAATCCAAGATGGGGTGACTTGCAGGGCTCTGACCAGGTTCTGTTACCCAGAATTCTTTGCAAACCTCAAAAAGTGGCTAAAAAAACAAGTTTTCCTCACATTTCGGTGACAGAAAGTTCTGGAATCTGAGAGGAGCCACAAATTTCCTTCCACCCAGCGTTCCCCCACGTCTCCTGATAAAAATGATACCTCACTTGTGTGGGTAGGCCTAGCGCCCGCGACAGGAAATGCCCCAAAACGCAACGTGGACATATCAATTTTTTTTAAAGAAAACAGAGGTGTTTTTTGCAAAGTGCCTACCTGTAGGTTTTGGCCTCTAGCTCAGCCGGCACCTAGGGAAACCTACCAAACCTGTGCATTTTTTAAAACTAGAGACCTAGGGGAATCCAAGATGGGGTGACTTGAGGGGCTCTGACCAGGTTCTGTTACCCAGAATCCTTTGCAAACCTCAAAAAGTGGCTAAAAAAACAAGTTTTCCTCACATTTCGGTGACAGAAAGTTCTGGAATCTGAGAGGAGCCACAAATTTCCTTCCACCAAGTCTCCCGATAAAAATGATACCTCACTTGTGTGGGTAGGCCTAGCGCCCGCGACAGGAAATGCCCCAAAACGCAACGTGGACACATCAAATTTTTTTAAAGAAAACAGAGGTGTTTTTTGATAAGTTCCTACCTGTAGATTTTGGCCTCTAGCTCAGCCGGCACCTAGGGAAACCTACCAAACCTGTGCCTTTTTGAAAACTAGAGAACTAGGGGAATCCAAGATGGGGTGACTTGCAGGGCTCTGACCAGGTTCTGTTACCCAGAATTCTTTGCAAACCTCAAAAAGTGGCTAAAAAAACAAGTTTTCCTCACATTTCGGTGACAGAAAGTTCTGGAATCTGAGAGGAGCCACAAATTTCCTTCCACCCAGCGTTTCCCCAAGTCTCCCGATAAAAATGATACCTCACTTGTGTGGGTAGGCCTAGCGCCCGCGACAGGAAATGCCCCAAAACCCAACGTGGACACATCAAATTTTTTGAAAGAAAACAGAGGTGTTTTTTGCAAAGTGCCTACCTGTAGATTTTGGCCTCTAGCTCAGCCGGCACCTAGGGAAACCTACCAAATCTGTGCATTTTTGAAAACTAGAGACCTAGGGGAATCCAAGATGGGGTGACTTGCGGGGCTCTGACCAGGTTCTGTTACCCAGAATCCTTTGCAAACCTCAAAAAGTGGCTAAAAAAACAAGTATTCCTCACATTTCGGTGACAGAAAGTTCTGGAATCTGAGAGGAGCCACAAATGCCCTTCCACACAGCGTTCCCCCAAGTCTCCTGATAAAAATGATACCTCACTTGTGTGGGTAGGCCTAGCGCCCGCGACAGGAAATGCCCCAAAACGCAACGTGGACACATCAAATTTTTGAAAGAAAACAGAGGTGTTTTTTGCAAAGTGCCTACCTGTAGATTTTGGCCTCTAGCTCAGCCGGCACCTAGGGAAACCTACCAAACCTGTGCATTTTTGAAAACTAGAGACCTAGGGGAATCCAAGATGGGGTGACTTGCGGGGCTCTGACCAGGTTCTGTTACCCAGAATCCTTTGCAAACCTCAAAAAGCGGCTAAAAAAACAAGTTTTCCTCACATTTCGGTGACAGAAAGTTCTGGAATCTGAGAGGAGCCACAAATTTCCTTCCACCCAGCGTTCCCCTAAGTCTCCCGATAAAAATGATACCTCACTTGTGTGGGTAGGCCTATCGCCTGCGACAGGAAATGCCCCAAAACGCAACATGGACACATCAAATTTTTGAAAGAAAACAGAGGTGTTTTTTGCAAAGTGCCTACCTGTAGATTTTGGCCTCTAGCTCAGCCGGCACCTAGGGAAACCTACCAAACCTGTGCATTTTTGAACACTAGAGACCTAGGGGAATCCAGGATGTGGTGACTTGCGGGGCTCTGACCAGGTTCTGTTACCCAGAATCCTTTGCAAACCTCAAAAAGTGGCTAAAAAAACAAGTATTCCTCACATTTCGGTGACAGAAAGTTCTGGAATCTGAGAGGAGCCCCAAATGTCCTTCCACACAGCGTTCCCCCAAGTCTCCTGATAAAAATGATACCTCACTTGTGTGGGTAGGCCTAGTGCCCGCGAGAGGAAATGCCCCAAAACGCAACGTGGACACATCAAATTTTTGAAAGAAAACAGAGGTGTTTTTTGCAAAGTGCCTACCTGTAGATTTTGGCCTCTAGCTCAGCCGGCACCTAGGGAAACCTACCAAACCTGTGCATTTTTGAAAACTAGAGACCTAGGGAAATCCAAGATGGGGTGACTTGCGGGGCTCTGACCAGGTTCTGTTACCCAGAATCCTTTGCAAACCTCAAAAAGCGGCTAAAAAAACAAGTTTTCCTCACATTTCGGTGACAGAAAGTTCTGGAATCTGAGAGGAGCCACAAATTTCCTTCCACCCAGCGTTCCACCAAGTCTCCCGATAAAAATGATACCTCACTTGTGTGGGTAGGCCTATCGCCCGCGACAGGAAATGCCCCAAAACGCAACATGGACACATCAAATTTTTTGAAAGAAAATAGAGGTGTTTTTTGCAAAGTGCCTACCTGTAGATTTTGGCCTCTAGCTCAGCCAGCACCTAGGGAAACCGACCAAACCTGTGCATTTTTTAACACTAGAGACCTAGGGGAATCCAGGATGGGGTGACTTGCGGGGCTCTGACCAGGTTCTGTTACCCAGAATCCTTTGCAAACCTCAAAAAGTGGCTAAAAAAACAAGTATTCCTCACATTTCGGTGACAGAAAGTTCTGGAATCTGAGAGGAGCCACAAATGTCCTTCCACACAGCGTTCCCCCAAGTCTCCTGATAAAAATGATACCTCACTTGTGTGGGTAGGCCTAGCGCCCGCGACAGGAAATGCCCCAAAACGCAACGTGGACACATCAAATTTTTGAAAGAAAACAGAGGTGTTTTATGCAAAGTGCCTACCTGTAGATTTTGGCCTCTAGCTCAGCTGGCACCTAGGGAAACCTACCAAACCTGTGCATTTTTAAAAACTAGAGACCTAGGGGAATCCAAGATGGGGTGACTTGCGGGGCTCTGACCAGGTTCTGTTACCCAGAATCCTTTGCAAACCTCAAAAAGTGGCTAAAAAAACAAGTTTTCCTCTCATTTCGGTGACAGAAAGTTCTGGAATCTGAGAGGAGCCACAAATTTCCTTCCACCCAGCGTTCCCCCAAGTCTCCCGATAAAAATGATACCTCACTTGTGTGGGTAGGCCTAGCGCCCGCGACAGGATATGCCCCAAAACACAACGTGGACATATCACAGAAAACAGAGCTGTTTTTAGCAAAGTGACTACCTGTAGATTTTGGCCTCTAGCTCAGCCGCCACCTAGGGAAACCTACCAAACCTATGCATTTCTGAAAACTAGAGACCTAGGGGAATCCAAGGAGGGGTGACTTGTGTGGCTCGGACCAGGTTCTGTTACCCAGAATCCTTTGCAAACCTCAAAATTTGGCTAAAAAAACACATGTTCCTCACATTTCTGTGGCAGAAAGTTCTGGAATCTGAGAGGAGCCACAAATTTCCTTCCACCCAGCGTTCCCCCACGTCTCCCGATAAAAATGATACCTCACTTGTGTGGGTAGGCCTAGCGCCCGCGACAGGATATGCCCCAAAACACAACGTGGACATATCACAGAAAACAGAGCTGTTTTTAGCAAAGTGACTACCTGTAGATTTTGGCCTCTAGCTCAGCCGCCACCTAGGGAAACCTACCAAACCTATGCATTTCTGAAAACTAGAGACCTAGGGGAATCCAAGGAGGGGTGACTTGTGTGGCTCGGACCAGGTTCTGTTACCCAGAATCCTTTGCAAACCTCAAAATTTGGCTAAAAAAACACATGTTCCTCACATTTCTGTGGCAGAAAGTTCTGGAATCTGAGAGGAGCCACAAATTTCCTTCCACCCAGCGTTCCCCCACGTCTCCCGATAAAAATGATACCTCACTTGTGTGGGTAGGCCTAGCGCCCGCGACAGGATATGCCCCAAAACACAACGTGGACATATCACAGAAAACAGAGCTGTTTTTAGCAAAGTGACTACCTGTAGATTTTGGCCTCTAGCTCAGCCGCCACCTAGGGAAACCTACCAAACCTGTGCATTTCTGAAAACTAGAGACCTAGGGGAATCCAAGGAGGGGTGACTTGCGGGGCTCGGACCAGGTTCTGTTACCCAGAATCCTTTGCAAACCTCAAAATTTGGCTAAAAAAACACATGTCCCTCCCATTTCTGTGGCAGAAAGTTCTGGAATCTGAGAGGAGCTACAAATTTCCTTCCACCCAGCGTTCCCCCAAGTCTCCTGATAAAAATGATACCTCACTTGCGTGGGTAGGCCTAGCGCCGGCGACAGGAAACACCCCAAAGCGCAACGTGGACACATCCTAAATTTTGGAAAAAAACAGAGGTGTTTTTTGCGAAGTGCCTACCTGTAGATTTTGGCCTCTAGCTCAGCCGGCACCTAGGGAAACCTACCAAACCTGTGCATTTCTGAAAACTAGAGACCTAGGGGAATCCAAGGAGGGGTGACTTGCGGGGCTCGGACCAGGTTCTGTTACCCAGAATCCTTTGCAAACCTCAAAATGTGGCTAAAAAAACACATGTCCCTCACATTTCTGTGGCAGAAAGTTCTGGAATCTGAGAGGAGCTACAAATTTCCTTCCACCCAGCGTTCCCCCAAGTCTCCCGATAAAAATGATACCTCACTTGTGTGGGTAGGCCTAGCGCCCGCGACAGGAAATGCCCCAAAACGCAACGTGGACACATCAAATTTTTTGAAAGAAAACAGAGGTGTTTTTTGCAAAGTGCCTACCTGTAGATTTTGGCCTCTAGCTCAGCCGGCACCTAGGGAAACCTACCAAACCTGTGCATTTTTGAACACTAGAGACCTAGGGGAATCCAAGATGGGGTGACTTGCGGGGCTCTGACCAGGTTCTGTTACCCAGAATCCTTTGCAAACTTAAAAAAGTGGTTAAAAAAACAAGTATTCCTCACATTTCGGTGACAGAAAGTTCTGGAATCTGAGAGGAGCCACAAATTTCCTTTCACCCAGCGTTCCCCCAAGTCTCCCGATAAAAATGATACCTCACTTGTGTGGGTAGGCCTAGCGCCCGTGACAGGAATGGATCACACAAGGGTCAAAGGTAGTCCTTGCTTGAGGTCTACTGTTAACCCTGGAGTGATTCATTCCTGAAGCAGGCACTAGGCGCAGGCACACAAGCGGGGTTGTGTTTTTATCAGGACAAGTGGGGAAACACTGGGTGGTAGGAATTTTGAGGATCTCTGCAGATCCCTGGACTTCTGCTCATTGGAGTGCAAGGAAAATGTGTTTTTTAACCACTTCGCTGCCAGGCCTTTTCCCCCTCCTGTGCCAGGCCTTTTTTTGCCTATTTGGGGCAGTTCGCGCTTAGGCCCGCATAACTTTTTGTCCACATAAGCTAACCAAGCCAAATTTGCGTCCTTTTTTTCCAACATCCTAGGGATTCTGGAGGTACCCAGACTTTGTGGGTTCCCCTGAAAGAGGCCAAGAAATTGGCCAAAATACAGGGAAATTTTTGTTTTTTTCAAAAAAATTGGAAAAAGTGGCTGCAGAAGAAGGCTTGTGGTTTTTCCCCTGAAAATGGCATCAACAAAGGGTTTGCGGTGCTAAACTCAGCAGCTTCCTAGCTTTCAGGAACAGGGAGACTTGAATCCGAAAACCCAATTTTTCAACACAATTTTGGCATTTTACTGGGGCATACCCCATTTGTGCAATTTTTTGTGCTTTCAGCCTCCTTCCAGTCAGTGACAGGAATGGTCATGAAAGCAATGCTGGATCCCAGAAACCTAAACATTTCTGAAAAGTAGACAAAATTCTGAATTCAGCAAGGGGTCATTTGTGTAGATCCTACAAGGGTTTCCTACAGAAAATAACAGCTGAAAAAGAAAAATATTGAAATTGAGGTGAAAAAACCATAAATTTTTCTCTACGTTTTACTCTGTAACTTTTCCCTGCAATGTCAGATTATCGAAAGCAATATACCGTTACGTCTGCTGGACGCCTCTGGTTGCGGGTATATATAGGGTTTGTAGGTTCATCAAGAACCCGAGGAACCCAGAGCCAATAAATGAGCTGCACCCTGCAGTGCGTTTTCATTCTATACCGGGTATACAGCAATTCATTTGCTGAAATATAAGGAGTAAAAAATTGCTATCAAGAAAACCTTTGCATTTCCAAAAAGGGCACAAGATAAGGTGTTGAGGAGCAGTGGTTATTTGCACATCTCTGAATTCCGGGGTGACCATAGTAGCACGTGAATTACAGTGAATTTCTAAAATAGATGTCTTTTTTACACACACTCCTATATTTGGAAGGAAAAAATGTAGAGAAAGACAAGGGGCAATAGTACTTGTTTTGCTATTCTATGTTCCCCCAAGTCTCCTGATAAAAATGATACCTCACTTGTTTGGGTAGGCCTAGCGCCCGCGACAGGATATGCCCCAAAACACAACGTGGACACATCACAGAAAACAGAGCTGTTTTTAGCAAAGTGACTACCTGTAGATTTTGGCCTCTAGCTCAGCCGCCACCTAGGGAAACCTACCAAACCTGTGCATTTCTGAAAACTAGAGACCTAGGGGGATCCAAGGAGGGGTGACTTGCGGGGCTCGGACCAGGTTCTGTTACCCAGAATCCTTTGCAAACCTCAAAATTTGGCTAAAAAAACACATGTTCCTCACATTTCTGTGGCAGAAAGTTCTGGAATCTGAGAGGAGCCACAAATTTCCTTCCACCCAGCGTTCCCCCACGTCTCCCGATAAAAATTATACCTCACTTGTGTGGGTAGGCCTAGCGCCCGCGACAGGATATGCCCCAAAACACAACGTGGACATATCACAGAAAACAGAGCTGTTTTTAGCAAAGTGACTACCTGTAGATTTTGGCCTCTAGCTCAGCCGCCACCTAGGGAAACCTACCAAACCTATGCATTTCTGAAAACTAGAGACCTAGGGGAATCCAAGGACGGGTGACTTGTGTGGCTCGGACCAGGTTCTGTTACCCAGAATCCTTTGCAAACCTCAAAATTTGGCTAAAAAAACACATGTTCCTCACATTTCTGTGGCAGAAAGTTCTGGAATCTGAGAGGAGCCACAAATTTCCTTCCACCCAGCGTTCCCCCACGTCTCCCGATAAAAATGATACCTCACTTGTGTGGGTAGGCCTAGCGCCCGCGACAGGATATGCCCCAAAACACAACGTGGACATATCACAGAAAACAGAGCTGTTTTTAGCAAAGTGACTACCTGTAGATTTTGGCCTCTAGCTCAGCCGCCACCTAGGGAAACCTACCAAACCTATGCATTTATGAAAACTAGAGACCTAGGGGAATCCAAGGAGGGGTGACTTGTGTGGCTCGGACCAGGTTCTGTTACCCAGAATCCTTTGCAAACCTCAAAATTTGGCTAAAAAAACACATGTTCCTCACATTTCTGTGGCAGAAAGTTCTGGAATCTGAGAGGAGCCACAAATTTCCTTCCACCCAGCGTTCCCCCACGTCTCCCGATAAAAATGATACCTCACTTGTGTGGGTAGGCCTAGCGCCCGCGACAGGATATGCCCCAAAACACAACGTGGACATATCACAGAAAACAGAGCTGTTTTTAGCAAAGTGACTACCTGTAGATTTTGGCCTCTAGCTCAGCCGCCACCTAGGGAAACCTACCAAACCTATGCATTTCTGAAAACTGGAGACCTAGGGGAATCCAAGGAGGGGTGACTTGTGTGGCTCGGACCAGGTTCTGTTACCCAGAATCCTTTGCAAACCTCAAAATTTGGCTAAAAAAACACATGTTCCTCACATTTCTGTGGCAGAAAGTTCTGGAATCTGAGAGGAGCCACAAATTTCCTTCCACCCAGCGTTCCCCCACGTCTCCCGATAAAAATGATACCTCACTTGTGTGGGTAGGCCTAGCGCCCGCGACAGGATATGCCCCAAAACACAACGTGGACATATCACAGAAAACAGAGCTGTTTTTAGCAAAGTGACTACCTGTAGATTTTGGCCTCTAGCTCAGCCGCCACCTAGGGAAACCTACCAAACCTATGCATTTCTGAAAACTAGAGACCTAGGGGAATCCAAGGAGGGGTGACTTGTGTGGCTCGGACCAGGTTCTGTTACCCAGAATCCTTTGCAAACCTCAAAATTTGGCTAAAAAAACACATGTTCCTCACATTTCTGTGGCAGAAAGTTCTGGAATCTGAGAGGAGCCACAAATTTCCTTCCACCCAGCGTTCCCCCACGTCTCCCGATAAAAATGATACCTCACTTGTGTGGGTAGGCCTAGCGCCCGCGATAGGATATGCCCCAAAACACAACGTGGACATATCACAGAAAACAGAGCTGTTTTTAGCAAAGTGACTACCTGTAGATTTTGGCCTCTAGCTCAGCCACCACCTAGGGAAACCTACCAAACCTGTGCATTTCTGAAAACTAGAGACCTAGGGGAATCCAAGGAGGGGTGACTTGCGGGGCTCGGACCAGGTTCTGTTACCCAGAATCCTTTGCAAACCTCAAAATTTGGCTAAAAAAACACATGTCCCTCCCATTTCTGTGGCAGAAAGTTCTGGAATCTGAGAGGAGCTACAAATTTCCTTCCACCCAGCGTTCCCCCAAGTCTCCTGATAAAAATGATACCTCACTTGCGTGGGTAGGCCTAGCGCCGGCGACAGGAAACACCCCAAAGCGCAACGTGGACACATCCTAAATTTTGGAAAAAAACAGAGGTGTTTTTTGCGAAGTGCCTACCTGTAGATTTTGGCCTCTAGCTCAGCCGGCACCTAGGGAAACGTACCAAACCTGTGCATTTCTGAAAACTAGAGACCTAGGGGAATCCAAGGAGGGGTGACTTACGGGGCTCGGACCAGGTTCTGTTACCCAGAATCCTTTGCAAACCTCAAAATGTGGCTAAAAAAACACATGTCCCTCACATTTCTGTGGCAGAAAGTTCTGGAATCTGAGAGGAGCTACAAATTTCCTTCCACCCAGCGTTCCCCCACGTCTCCCGATAAAAATGATACCTCACTTGTGTGGGTAGGCCTAGCGCCCGCGACAGGATATGCCCCAAAACACAACGTGGACATATCACAGAAAACAGAGCTGTTTTTAGCAAAGTGACTACCTGTAGATTTTGGCCTCTAGCTCAGCCGCCACCTACGGAAACCTACCAAACCTATGCATTTCTGAAAACTGGAGACCTAGGGGAATCCAAGGAGGGGTGACTTGTGTGGCTCGGACCAGGTTCTGTTACCCAGAATCCTTTGCAAACCTCAAAATTTGGCTAAAAAAACACATGTTCCTCACATTTCTGTGGCAGAAAGTTCTGGAATCTGAGAGGAGCCACAAATTTCCTTCCACCCAGCGTTCCCCCACGTCTCCCGATAAAAATGATACCTCACTTGTGTGGGTAGGCCTAGCGCCCGCGACAGGATATGCCCCAAAACACAACGTGGACATATCACAGAAAACAGAGCTGTTTTTAGCAAAGTGACTACCTGTAGATTTTGGCCTCTAGCTCAGCCGCCACCTAGGGAAACCTACCAAACCTATGCATTTCTGAAAACTAGAGACCTAGGGGAATCCAAGGAGGGGTGACTTGTGTGGCTCGGACCAGGTTCTGTTACCCAGAATCCTTTGCAAACCTCAAAATTTGGCTAAAAAAACACATGTTCCTCACATTTCTGTGGCAGAAAGTTCTGGAATCTGAGAGGAGCCACAAATTTCCTTCCACCCAGCGTTCCCCCACGTCTCCCGATAAAAATGATACCTCACTTGTGTGGGTAGGCCTAGCGCCCGCGACAGGATATGCCCCAAAACACAACGTGGACATATCACAGAAAACAGAGCTGTTTTTAGCAAAGTGACTACCTGTAGATTTTGGCCTCTAGCTCAGCCGCCACCTAGGGAAACCTACCAAACCTATGCATTTCTGAAAACTAGAGACCTAGGGGAATCCAAGGAGGGGTGACTTGTGTGGCTCGGACCAGGTTCTGTTACCCAGAATCCTTTGCAAACCTCAAAATTTGGCTAAAAAAACACATGTTCCTCACATTTCTGTGGCAGAAAGTTCTGGAATCTGAGAGGAGCCACAAATTTCCTTCCACCCAGCGTTCCCCCACGTCTCCCGATAAAAATGATACCTCACTTGTGTGGGTAGGCCTAGCGCCCGCGATAGGATATGCCCCAAAACACAACGTGGACATATCACAGAAAACAGAGCTGTTTTTAGCAAAGTGACTACCTGTAGATTTTGGCCTCTAGCTCAGCCACCACCTAGGGAAACCTACCAAACCTGTGCATTTCTGAAAACTAGAGACCTAGGGGAATCCAAGGAGGGGTGACTTGCGGGGCTCGGACCAGGTTCTGTTACCCAGAATCCTTTGCAAACCTCAAAATTTGGCTAAAAAAACACATGTCCCTCACATTTCTGTGGCAGAAAGTTCTGGAATCTGAGAGGAGCTACAAATTTCCTTCCACCCAGCGTTCCCCCAAGTCTCCTGATAAAAATGATACCTCACTTGCGTGGGTAGGCCTAGCGCCGGCGACAGGAAACACCCCAAAGCGCAACGTGGACACATCCTAAATTTTGGAAAAAAACAGAGGTGTTTTTTGCGAAGTGCCTACCTGTAGATTTTGGCCTCTAGCTCAGCCGGCACCTAGGGAAACCTACCAAACCTGTGCATTTCTGCAGGGGGGCAGAAAAGGCCTTCCCAAAAATATGCCCCCCCTGGGAGCGACCCTTGCCCAAGGGGTCGCTCCCTTTTGTCAATAACAATAATAAAAAATAAAAAACCCCTGGTGTCTAGTGGTTTCTACCCCCCTTGGGGGCAGATTGGCCTCATCAAAATAGGCCAATCTGCCCCCAAGGGGGGCAGAAATGGCCTTTTCAAAAAAATGCCCCCCCTGGGAGCGACCCTTGCCCAAGGGGTCGCTCCCTTTGGTCAATTTCAATGAAAAAAAAAAAAATCCCTGGTGTCTAGTGGAGTTTCAAAAGCCGGATTGCAAGCAATCCGGCTTTTGAAACCCTCGGAGGGACTTCAAAGGGAAGGAAATACTTTTCCTTCCCTTTGAAGCCCCTCCGGGCCTCCCAAGTGATTGAAAAAGAAATGCTTTTGCATTTCTTTTTCAATCGCGCTGGAAGCAGAGCTTCCAGCGCGACTAGGGAGGCCCCTGTGACAAATCAGCGCGCGCTCGCGCGCTGACGTCACAGGGGGGGGGGTGGGGGGGGTCGGGGGTGGAAGGGGAAGGGATTCCCCGGTCAGCCCTGACCTAGGGGGGTGGGGGGGCGGCCCTCGGGAGGAGCGCTAGCGCTTCTCCCGAGGGAAGCATTCAGGACGTAATGGTTACGTCCATGGCGCCACACGGGCGCTGCCATGGACGTAACCATTACATCCGTGGCGGGGAAGGGGTTAAGCACATTTTGTGATTTCAAGGGGATTCTGGGTGAAGGAAAACTGGTGAGAGCCACGCAAGTCCTACACCCTTGGACTCCCCTGGTACTAGTTTGTTAAAGTTAACCCACCACTCACACTGGTTGGTTTTAGCACCTCCAGAAATTATGGTTTCAAAGCATGATTACTTATCAAAGTATCTGAATATTGAAACCAAGCTTTCTGAAGGTGGGCCATAAAGCCGCGTCCAGCCACCAACCTCTTTATGGTCCATTCACACGCCATTCACGCACAACAAACAACCCTTTCATATCGCCAGCCACGGGCCCAATCCAACCAATCACTGCACTCACATTAACTTACTGCTGCCAGACAAGGGCCCATCACATTCACACGCCACAGAACGGAATAAGTTTGACTACATTTTACCACCTGTCAAGTAACTGCCTCCTTCTTCCTTAACATTACCAAATGCATGCGTAACGAACCTTTACTAATGACTCCTGTGACAGCCACCTGAGGCTCAGGAAGACATGTTTTTCATGCGCCTTTAACGCACTCTCTGTGCTAAAGCCAACTCCTTCCAGTTTGTGGATGCAAGTTGGGGGTGTCCGAGTATGCCGTACAAAGCGATTCCTCGAACTGAGTGAGCATATCTACCTTTGAAACTAAGGGAGACATGCTGGGGATTTCTCATGCTGTTACCTAAAGAGAAGGTCATAGGCTAACTGCCTCCTTCTTCCTTAACATTACCAAATGCATGTGTAACAAACCTTTACTAATGACTCCTGTGACAGCCACTTGAGGCTCAGGAAGACATGTTTTTCATGCGCCTTTAACGCACTCTCTGTGCTAAATCCAACTCCTTCCAGTTTATGGATGCAAGTTGGGGGTGTCCGAGTATGCCGTACAAAGCGATTCCTCGAACTGAGTGAGCATTTCTACCTTTGAAACTAAGGGAGACATGCTGGGGATTTCTCATGATGTTCCCTAAAGAGAAGGTCATAGGCTATGAAAAAGGGTAGTGTTTGGTACATAGGGGAGTCCATGAGAACGTAGCGTATGTCCCAGCCAACATTATGTGCAGTGATGTGACTATAATGCACTTATACAGCAAACTGAACATCTACTAAGTTCTGATGGAGGATGAACATGAAAAGCAGGTCAAACACTGACCTATACAAGTCATTCTCCTTCAGTGCTGGGATGGCACCAATGGGTTTGAATCCATAGGTGTAGATGATGTACATCTGTACTACCTTTACTATCTGCCTTCTACCTGTGCAATAACCCTGTGAAGGCACTCCTACCATAAGCTTTCCTTACCCATCCATGTCTCTGTTCTCATCAGAGTCCTGGCTAATCCTGTATAATAGCCAATTGAACCTATACTAGTTTGTGGAAGCAAGTTGGGGGTTTCCAAGTATGCCGTACAAAGTGATTCCTCGAACTGAGAGAGCATATCTACAGTTGAAAGTAAGGTAGACATGCAGGTGAAGAAAGGGTACTCCGTGGCAATGTGGCATATGTTCTGTCCACTAGTATATGCAGTAGGGGGAATATAATGCATGTTAATTGAACAGAACACCGACCACGCCAAAAGGAAGTCCATGATGAAGTAAAATTCTGTGGCTCCTTGCCTAACGAAGCAGTGGCCCATGGACGTTCGGTATCCATGCACTGCCACTGAAAGGATTACCCAACAGCAGCTCAACCTCAGTCGATTTCCCAGAACTTTGCTTTAGTATGATACAACGTAAAGCAAGTAGGGATACAGAGGCCTGGTTGTGATGGACACTGGGGAGAGTAATACCGACTCTCCTGCCGCTTTCCATGCTTTGAGCACACTTTACAGCGACAACATGGACGATCCTTTTTGGGTGTTTTAGGTATGCGATCAGCAAAGTGTCGCTCCTGCAGCCTTGCCACATCCTCCAGAACATATGAGGTGGAGGCTGCTGCTTCTTCTGTAACAGCAGTGAGGCTTTCAATTACAGACAACTGGAAGTCAAGGAAAGTCATGAGTCTTCCTGTGGTTGCCTGACGGTAAACAACATACGCATTATAAGAAAAAGTTAATGGGGTGCACGGTGAGGAAATATGGCGCTAAGGATGTCACTGTACCCTAAGTGTTGTGACAGGGGAACCACACAAGGGAAACACCCTACCCTTAAGGTATACACAACCTCACAACAAATACAATACACAGTGAGGGTCCCCTCTTAAAGAACCATGTATAAATTAATATGATAAGAAAACAATATCACAAAGGTCCATGTTTCATAGAGCAAATTTCAGAGTCCACTGATGAATCCAAAGATTTATTGACAAGTTCCGAACATCAAAGGTAGATTGTACATCCAGCCAACACGTGTTTCGTCTTGGGAAATGTTTAAATCCCTTACGACTTCTTCAGGGCTAGAAATCATAAAGATAACACACGAGTTAAGATCAATGTACTTAACCGCCCAGTTCACATCAATTGTATACCAAATCCAAAAGGAAAAATTAATGGTCAAAACCACCTCATAAAAAGTGAGAGGAAAGAGATCAACAACCAACTCCAACTAAAAAGCACTTTGCTAAAACACCCATGAGTGATGAGAAAACAAAAACTCACATCATGCTTAACCATGTGTGAAAGACCCAAGTCAATAATCAACCAAAAGGAGACACCCATAATCCATAGTGTGATCGTGTACCTATAGATAAATTTGTGTTCAAATACCTTGTAAATCAATCACAATTTAAAGGCATTATATGTTGCCATCTGAATCAGGTGGGTAAACAGTTTCCTGTACCAAGTGTGAGTTTTACGACACGCATTGTATGGTTGAAGAACCTGGTCGTTCTTGTCCACTCCACCCATGTACTTATTGTAATCGAGTATACAGATGGGCTTGTGGACTTCGGCCATCTGACCCCAAACCGTGATGGGAGAAGTGCTCTCATCATGAATTGTAGTGAGCACGTATACATCACGCCTATCTAGGAACTTGACTGCGAGCAGTTCGTTAGAACGCAATGCAGTACTCTGTGATTTCTGGAGCTTCTTGCAAACAAGCTCCCGCGGGAATCCTTTGCGGTTACAACGAACTGTACCGCAGGCCACAGTGCCAGCTTTGTAGAGCTCACTGAACAGCTCTACTCCTGTATAGAAATTGTCCACATAAAGGTTATAACCTTTGTGAAGAAGTGGCTGGACAAGTTCCCATACAATCTTACCTGTGACCCCTAACGCGGGAGGGCAACCTACAGGGTTTAGGGTAGAATCCTTCCCTGTATACACTCTCAAGCTGTACACATAGCCAGTAGAGCTCTCACACAGCATGTACAGCTTTATGCCATAGCGAGCTCTTTTGCTCGCAATGTACTGTCTGAAAAGCAGCCGTCCTTTGTACAGGATCAAGGACTCATCAACTGCTATATTCTTTCCAGGAGTATAGATCTCTGGAAACCTGGCAGACAAATGTTCCACGACAGGCCGAATTTTGAACAACCTGTCATGATCTCGATGGGCCCCGGGCAATGCAGCAGAATTGTCATTGAAATGCAGCATGCGCTGCAGTAGCAAAAAACGTTCTCTGCTCATGTATGGTGCGAAGATGGGAGTTACCCAAACCGTGCGAGTCGTCCAGTAGGACTGCAAGGTGGGTTTCTGCACTAACCCCATTTTGAGCGTAAGGCCCAAAAATATCTTCAACTCCGCCAGCGAAGTGGGAGTCCACTGGCATGCCCTAGAACGGGGCCCTAGAGTGCCTCAGCACTCCCTCAGAAATTGGTCTGCACGCAAATTTGTTTGCTGCACAACTTTCTGAAGAAAGTCAACATCCAAAAACAGATAGATGTAGTCAACTGGCAAAAAGTTAGCTGTATCGACTTCACATCCAGCGTCACCAGTAAAAGGTGGAATTTGGGGCTGAACCAAACAGGGGGGCTGCCAAGAGAGCACTCTCTCTGTGCTTACGGCAGCAAGCACGTGCTCTCTGGGTTCGGCTAACCCAATGTGGTCCCGCTGCCCAGAATGTGCTTGCGAAGGGACAGCACGGATGTCGTCATTGTCTCCTTCAGACTCACTGGAAGAGGTGTCGTCGGATGGGACTCCGCCGACTGAAAAATCACTCCCAGAATCTGCCCCATTGTCCTCTCCCTCAGATGCTGTCTCAGTGTCTGCTGTCTCAGTCTCTGAGCCTACATCAGAACTGTCCTCCATAACCCGAGCTAGGGCTTGATCAGCAGTCATCCAATGAGACGCCATCTCTGCAACTGGCTAAACTGTCCCTCTAAATTACTAGCCTACGTAGAAGGCAGATAGTCACAAAATTGCTTGTGGGTATGTTTGTTGTGTACAACAGGAAATGTCGTCACCTTACCTTCGCTTCTTCTCCAATTCTGCAGATTCTTTGAAAACACTGAAAAAAACAAAAAAATAATGTATTACTTCACCTTACCACACACCCTGTGCAACAGTCATTTTTGGTGCTCTGCCTCCCATTACCTCCTCTTCTAATTCCCTCAGTACTACCCAGCAAAAGGGCCACTCATATCTCCATAGTCCCCCTGGCATTACATTTGTTTTAAAGCGCAGGTAACGCTTGCCTTTACTAATCCACTCAGCTACTTTATGGCAACTGCCACTACAGAAAAGACATGCATGCATGCATATATATATATATATATATATTGTGTGAACAAGAATCTTACCCCACTCCACGAGGTTCAAATTGGCATCTTTTATTGCAAGCAACAGCCACGTATGCGTTTCGACTCTCAAGGAGTCTTGATCACAGTAAATGAGTCCCTCTTTTCTTTCATTGTTTATACTTGCAATAAAACATGTCAATTTGAACCTCGTGGAGTGCGGTGAGATTCTTGTTCACAAAATATTTTCGAGGTTGCTCTCCTCCATCACTGAGCACCGGCAGTGGAGTGCGCTGCGCAACAATCTTTTTAACCAATTTGTGTTGCATATATATATATATATATATATATATATATATATATATATATATATATATATATATATATAATAATATATATATATATATAATAATATATATATATATATATATATATATATATATGTTTAGAAACAAAGTGGTTGAAGGGTTGCTGGGCGGCACACTCCACTGCCGGTGCCCAGTGACAGAGAAGACCAATCTAGAAATTATGTAATGCCGAAAAATTTCACCACACTCCACGAGGTACAAATAAACGTGTATTTTATTGCAGTCAATAACCACCAACGTGTTTCAACTCACCAAGGAGTCTTGATCACGGTCCTCGTGGAGTGCGGTGAAATTGTTCACCATTATAAAACAACACACAAAAGAAAAACAAGCATTTACAATGCAATGGGTCTCGCATCTGCTCGAGTTAGAGCTATTAGCGTTATAAACTCCTAACCCAACTTTTCTTGCCACATAAATTGATAATTGAAAGTTAAACTCTTTCACATAAGAGAGCCGATTCACAGCGCCACGGCCACCATGAGCATCATGTGAAGAGATACACAAAAGGAAAAGAAGTTCGCTCGCAGCTAAACGTAACAACAAAAGTGCAATTAGCCATGTACCAGGGGCGATGGCCAAGGCGGTAACAAAACCTCCCCAAGGAGGGACAAAGGTAAACCATTTTCCAATGTAATCAAAGGATTTTTGAAGGGCAAGCCCACGAACGAGTGGTAGTGATGGGCGTGAGGTAGGCGTTGTTAGAAGCCCAGATACACACCAACAAGTCAGAAAAGCAGCGCATGGGCGCTGCAATGCTTGTCCTAAAAAAAAAGAAAAAAGAAATATATATATCTATATATATATATATATATATATATATATATATACAGTATATATATATATACACATATATATGAGAGAGAGAGAGAAAACAAGACACTCATGTCACAAACCTTTTTTTTTTTTATACATGTGTGCTTTCCCTTGGCAAAGCACACATGTATAAAAAAAACAAAATGGCCCCCCAAAGAAGATCCCTGGTGCCTAGGGGCGTTTCCTGGCCATGGATCGCAGCCGCGCTGCGATCCATAGCCAGGAAACGGTGCCAGGGGGGCATCGATGGAAAGGGGAGAGCCTCCCCTTTCCATCGATGCCTCCCTGGCATCTGGGGAGGCCGTTTTTGCCTTTTTTTCCCCACCGGAGAAAAAGAGAATGCTTAGCTGCTTCTCTTCTTCTCCGGTGGGGAAAAACTGTGACGTCAGTCATAAGGGGGTGGGAGGGGGGCGGGATGGAGATGCAGAAGTTCTTCCGCGTCTCCCACGGGAAAAAAAAAAAAATCCCCCTGTGCATTGCACCCGAGGATTTTTAACCCCCTCTCTGGTGTCGGCCACTGGTCGTGACCTGCACCAGGGAGGGAGTCACACGTAAAAGGTTAAAAAAAAAACTACAAAAGAATATATATATTATTGTTTCTGCCATATGTTTAGGTAGTCAATGTTTAGCTTTAGTAACTGTTGTCCGTGTCATTAGATGTATATTAAGCCGGGTGGAGGGTTAATGTTTATCACGTGGCATCATATGTTTAGAATAAGTATTTATACGTTAAGTTACATTTTTAGTATAATTTGGGCTAAGATGTTTTAGTTTAGGTTAGTTTAGGTATTTTAGTTAGCTTAAGATGTTTAGGGTTAGTTTCATAGTTCAATAAATCATTTTAAAGTTCCTAATATATGGTCTCTGTCCTGATTTAGCATGTAGGTGGAAGCATGTATGCACAGGTCATTTTAGCAAGTAATAGGTAGTGTACATGTGTGACTATGTGTATCCCCTATTGCTAAGATCCTGTGAGGTTGGCAATGGTGTCACATCTACAACTCCAGACATATTTAAGCAATGTACATGATACTCTGAATGTACATAGATACACATACCATCACAGGGATTCAAACAGCTTGTCTCTGTATTTTTCAGTAATGTGACTTTCATTGTCATCAATTTGTTATAATTGCACTCCCCCTACATCTAGATTTTGTGACTGAGACACTCATGATTGTCCCTCACATTCTTACAAATGCATCATTTATCTGTGATGTCAATGGTTTTCCTGTTGCTACCATCCTTGCTATGCCCAGCCACTTGTTTTGTGATTGCTGTCAGCTATCACATTACTTGCAGGCTAACTGTCAAATGCCATGTTTAGGATACTCAGGTTCACCTTGCTTGTTCACATAGTTATCAATCACCCCATTCATGTTGCAGTCAGTGTGTGTGTGACTTTGGGGGTCATTCCGACCCCGGCGGGGGCACCGGCAACAGGCTGGCGGTGCCCCGCAGGGCATTCTGACTGCGGCGGTTTGGCCGCGGTCAGAACAGGAAAACCGGCGGTCTCCCGCCGGTTTTCCGATGCCCTCAGGAATCCTCCATGGCGGCGCAGCTTGCTGCGCCGCCATGGGGATTCCGACACCCCATACCGCCATCCTGTTCCTGGCGGTTCGCCCGCCAGGAACAGGATGGCGGTATGGGGTGTTGTGGGGCCCCTGGGGGCCCCTGCAGTGCCCATGCCAATGGCATGGGCACTGCAGGGGCCCCCGTAAGCGGGCCCCACATAGAATTTCAGTGTCTGCATTGCAGACACTGAAATTCGCGATGGGTGCAACTGCACCCGTCGCACCCTTCCCACTACGCCGGCTCCATTCGGAGCCGGCTTCCTCGTGGGAAGGGGTTTCCCGCTGGGCTGGCGGGCGGCCTTCTGGCGGTCGCCCGCCAGCCCAGTGGGAAACACAGAATGGCCGCCGCGGTCTTTTGACCGCGGTGCGGTCATTCGGCGGTTCCCGCCAGGCGGGCGGCTCCCGCCGCCCGCCGGGGTCTGAATGACCCCCTTTGTGTATGTCACAAAGCCACACATATCCCTTAGGCAAGTAGTCAGGGACATGATGACAAGCTTCTTCTTTTGTGTTACTCAAGTGGCATTGTGCCCTTTCACTAATTGTTTAGGATGGCACGAAGCCACGTTGGGTGTCTTAACACTGCACTGTATACATGGCTCCCACACAACACAGATTTTTGTGGCAGAGGGACATGATATGGGTGTTGCTGTGGCCTCACCATGCAACATCCATTGCAAATCGGTACTGCCTCAGAGTTAGTATGGATTGTATACCTGAGTCAGTGCCAAAACTATAACGTCAGCTCAGGAGTATGGTTTGCATGGGACAACCTGGAGACAGACATATCTTCAGGCTGGTTTTCTTATTGTTTGTGTGCTGCATTGTGCCATGTACATAGTAGGAGCAAGAAGCTTTCACTGTTGTATATGTGCAGGAAGGAAGACTTCCTACTCATAATCATCCAATACCTGACAACCTTGCTATATGGTGCAAGTGTGCCTGCATTGGCACTAGACAGCTGAATATGCACTAGTGCTAGACAAAATACATTGTTGATCATTATCCTACTTCATACAGTACTTACATGTGTTTTTGATATGACACAGCTCAGAGCTCAGCACAGCTACATTGCTTGCAGCAACATGCTGTCCAATTTGTTATGGTGCATAGGCCCCTCAGTGTGCACGCTTCACACAATGCATAAGGTTCACATAGCTACTACCCCAGACACAGATTCAAGACAATTGATGTTTAGAGGAAATAAATATATTAGTATGTGAAATTATGTTATTGGTTTGTAGACTGTATATTACACAGGAGATTAACCTCATTAGAGATCCCAAATCACTGGAAGTCCTGGCAGAGTCCAAGGGGTGGGGGACATGTTATGAGACGTGTAGGAAAGATGTGCATCAGTGAGGGGCTGGTCACAGTCCCAATAGGTAGAAACTAGCCAGGATAACAGTCCACATGTGTGATTGGTCAACAGTGGGAGAGTGAAGAGGGGATATTGGGGGTCATTCTAACTCTGGCGGGCGGCGGAGGCCGCCCGCCAGAGTTCCCCCGACAGAACACCGCTCCGCGGTCTGAAGACCGCCGCGGTGATTCTGTGTTTCCCGCTGGGCTGGCGGGCGACCGCCAGAAGGCCGCCCGCCAGCCCAGCGGGAAACCCCTTCCCACGAGGAAGCCGGCTCCGAATGGAGCCGGCGGAGTGGGAAGGTGCGACGGGTGCAGTTGCACCCGTCGCTAATTTCAGTGTCTGCTAAGCAGACACTGAAATTCTTTGTGGGGCCCTCTTACGGGGGCCCCTGCAGTGCCCGTGCCATTGGCATGGGCACTGCAGGGGCCCCCAGGGGCCCCACGACACCCCATACCGCCATCCTGTTCCTGGCGGGCAAACCGCCAGGAACAGGTTGGCGGTATGGGGTGTCGGAATCCCCATGGCGGCGCAGCAAGCTGCGCCGCCATGGAGGATTCCTGAGGGCAGCGGAAAACCGGCGGGAGACCGCCGGTTTTCCCTTTCTGACCGCGGCCAAACCGCCGCGGTCAGAATGCCCTTGAGAGCACCGCCAGCCTGTTGGCGGTGCTCTCGTGGTCGTTGACCCTGGCGGTCAATGACCGCCATGGTCAGAATGACCCCCATTGATAGATGTTGTAACACTGGCATGATCTTCAGCACAGGGCAAAAGAGAAACTGTCCAAGTGCCACAGTCTGTAGTTACTGGGTGGTTTTTCATGTGAATGATGTTCCTTCCACATCTTCAACCTCGGATGTATGCTGTGCCTCCTGTGCCATGGGTGGTAGCAATGTTGAAGTTGAGGGAAGCACACACACATCGAGGGCTGGAAATGTGGATTCAAAGGTCCTGGCAGCTGTCATCTGTGGAAAGATGAAAGGCATCACTGCAGCAAGGAGGGACTGCTGGTTTCGCAACACAGCAGCAACATCACGGTGGTAGGCTGCCAGGTTGTAATTGAGGGAGCCCAGCATCCGCTGCATTAACTCCAGGATAGTTTGAATAGCCCCAGCCTTTTGCCAATCATACTGATGCCACTGTGAGAGGGCAATTGTTCAAACCTCAGCCTCAGAATACCAGCTATGTCAGCCAATGACTGCTAGACTCCAAGTAGCGGAAATTGGGTGTCCCGGATGGCAGCAGGGTTGTCCTTATTCAGACTGAGGCACCTGTGAACTCCTGCTAGGCTGCCCGCCATGGTCTCCATCCCCACCCGCACATGCTATGCCAGCTCCCACTGGACTCCTAATGCTATATTTTGGAAGATGTTGTCTAGGTCCTGGGAGTCCAGAGCTGTGGATGAGCTGGCAATTGGTGTGTGTTGGCGGTTCATTTGAAGACCCCGCAATGCTTAGGGGCAGATTTAAGAGCCCCTAGCACCACCGAAGCGTCACTTTTTGTGACGCTCTGGTGGCACTAACCACTGCTCTATCTTTACAAGGAGGTGTAACTCCACTTTTTGTGGTGTTACGCCTTCTTGTAAATATGGGCCCACTGACGCAGTTTTCTCCATCAGAGGGGGTGTAATGGGTATTGCAGTGGGTGTTCCACCGCAACATCCATTACTTTTGACACTGTCCACATTTACAACTAATTATAAATCTGTGGCAGCACCAAAAAGTAACACCACCACAGGGGTAGCGTTAGCATGGCAAAACATGGAGGAATGCTTTTATTCCTCCTCATGTTTTGCATTCTGCAGCACACATAGAAGAAGCAAAATGCCATGGTTGATTGTTTATGTGCAGGAAGGTGTCCCTTCCAGCACAATCAATCAATAAATCAATACATTTGCAGAGCTCACTACCCACCCGTAAGGGTCTCAAGGCGCTGAGGGGAAGGGGGGTGCTGCTACTGCTCGAATAGCCAGGTTTTGAGGCACTTCCTGAAAGTCAGCAGGTCCTCGGTCTGTCATAGGAGCAAAGGAAGGGTGTTCCAGGTCTTGGCGGTGAGGTGGGAGAAGGATCTGCCTCCAGTGGATGCTCTTTGGATGCGGGGGACAGTGGCGAGAGTGAGGTCGGCTGAGCGGAGTCGGCTGGACCGGTGTTGTGGAGCACCTTGTGTGCATGGGTGAGGAGCTTGAAGGTTATCCTTTTGTTGACGGGGAGCCAGTGTAGGTATCCCAGGTGGGGAGTGATGTGGCTAAGGTGGGGTGCATCATAGATCAGGCGAGTGGAGGGGTATTGTATGCATTGCAGTCGTTTGAGGAGTTTGGCCGGGGCTCCTGCGTAGAGGTTGTTTCCGTAGTCAAGCTTGCTGCTGACTAGGATTTGGGTGACTGTTCTTCTTGTATCTGTGGGGATCCATTTGTAGATCTTGCGGAGCATGCAGAGGGTGTTGAAGCAGGATGAGGAGACGGCGCTGACTTGCTTTGTCATGGAGAGTGTTGAGTCGAGGATGATGCCCAGGTTGAGTGCGTGGTCGGTGGGTGTCGGGACTGCTCCCAGAGCGGTCGGCCACCACGAGTCGTCCCAGGCTGAGGGGTTGGTGCCAAGGATGAGGACCTCCGTTTTATCTGAGTGCAACTTCAGTTTGCTGTTCCTCATCATTTGGCGACGGCCCTCATTCCTTCGTGGAGGTTGGATTTGGCAGTGAGAGGGTCCTTGGTGAGGGAGAGGATCAGTTGGGTGTCGTCGGCGTAGGAGATGATGTTGAGGTTGTGTAGCGTGGCAACGTGGGCTAGCGGGGCCATGTAGACGTTGAATAGTGTAGGGCTGAGGAACGATCCTTGGGGGATGCCGCAGATGATCTTTGAGGCTTTGGATTGGAAAGGGGGGCGGCGGACGCTCTGGGTTCTGCCGGAGAGAAAGGAGGTGGTCCACTTCAGAGTTTTGTCCCGGATCCCTGCATTGTGGAGGCGTGTGCATAGGGTGCAGTGGCAGATGGTGTTGAAGGTGGCAGAGAGGTCCATGAGAATGAGGGCCACGGTTTCGCCGTTGTCAAGCAGGGGCCTGATGTCATTGGTGGTGGCGATGAGGGCAGTTTCTGTACTGTGGTTGCTGCAAAACACTGACTGGGATGGGTCCAGGATGTTGTTTTCTTCGAGGTAGTGGGTCAGTTGTCTGTTGACGATCTTCTCAATGACCTTGGCCGGGAATGGGGGCAGGGAGATGGGACGGAAATTCTTGAGGTCTCTCGGGTCCGCCATAGGTTTCTTGAGTAGTGGATTGATCTCAGCATGCTTCCAGCTCTAGGGGTAGGTTGCGGTCTTGAAGGAGATGTTGATGACTTTGCGGAGGTG
Source organism: Pleurodeles waltl (assembly GCF_031143425.1). Lineage (NCBI taxonomy): Eukaryota > Metazoa > Chordata > Amphibia > Caudata > Salamandridae > Pleurodeles > Pleurodeles waltl. Next base: position 1,117,292,728 of record NC_090445.1, read on the forward strand.
GGGTGCGATGGTGGCACTTGCTTTGTTAAAGATGTGGTGCGGGCATGGGTCTGACGGTGATCCAGACTGGATAGTGCTCATGGTGTTGATTGTGTCGTCTACATTCACGTTGGCCCAGACGAGCAGGGGGTCATAGTTGAAGGTGGGTGGAAAGTCTAAGGAGTCAGTGGTTGACGGGGTGGTCTGGCTGTTGAAGCTGTCATGGATGTCTGTGATCTTGTGGCGAGGGAGTTGCACAGGTCTTGTGATGGTGGGATGTCATTTGTGCTGGAGCTGGGGTTGGAGAGTTCCTTCACGATGTTGAAGAGCTCCTTGCTGTTGTGTGCATTGTTGTCATGGCGGTCTTTGAAGAAGGTTTTCTTGGCAGATCTGATGAGGTGATGGTGTTGGAGGATGGCGTTCTTGAAGGCAGCATAGTTGTCTGGTGTCTGTTCGTGGAGCCATTTTCTCTCCAGTTTCTGAAAGGTTTGCTTGGAGGCTCGAAGGTCCGAGGTGAACCAGCTGGCTCTTTTGTTGGTGCCTCTGTTGGAGGGTTTATTGAGCAGGGCAAGAGTGTTGGCACAGTCGTCGATCCAGCGCCAGAGGTTGCAGGCTGCGAGGTCAGGATTGGCGGTAGGGGGGCACAAAGGGCAGCAAGAAAAGTGGCGCTACATGTATTGTAATGCCTTTTTTCTTAAAGCTGGCCCATAGTTAGACACCACTTGTGCCTGATGTTTTGTAAAAGTAATGCCTTGCAAAGCATTATGGGTCAAGTTTCCATGTCACAAATATTTTAATATGTTGATATGACTGTAATGCTTAGATCAGGCCCTAGATGACCCCACTAAGATACTAGGATTTGTAAAAAACATAGTCATGTAAATGTATAATTACCCCCTAGAGAACATAACCACACCAAAAAATGGTAGAACATAATACAGTTAGAATATAATATATTACACATATTCAGGGATAACAGGCCTTTAACGATGAAGGTCCTTAAAACACAACTTACTGCCAGCATGAATAAAAAAACGCACCAGCCATGAGAAATATTAAACAGACATTGAATGGTGGTAGGGGTTATTATTTTGGAGTCCCAACTAACATAGTGTGGGGACCTAGTTATGATGTAGACAGAAAGAGCACGGTGTGGTCAATCTTTTGAAGGTGGTCTCATTGTCCTAGGACCCCCATAGTCTGAGTTATGAGCAAACATGTTTTGTAAAAGTGTCTAGCCATGTGTCCTGCATCAAAATGATGTTGAAGACCTTGATAAAAGAGAAAAAATCCCGATCGGTGAGGCCAATTGACATTCCAAGAGCACAGGCAATGGGCATCTTTGCAGGTTTTGCCTTCACCCCCATCTTCCCAGACTTGTCATTGACCACCAGATGGATTGTAAATAGTTCTTGAAATCCACCTAGTGTTGCAATCTGAGTGATGTGATGTGTTTGCATTCCAGTAACCCCTCTGTACTACCACAACTGACCTCTCACTCCTTGGTGAGTGCCCCAGGGCTCCTCTCAGAAAGGAGCTGATGGAAGTGTTTGAACCAGCTTGCCCTCTACCCTGCCCCGACATTAGCAGAGGTGGAGATAGCCTCGCTCACAAAAGGGGGTAATGCTTATCCCTCAACTCTCAAAGGAAGAACTTTCCACAAGACTTTTCTGTGTGATTATCAATGTGCACCAAGTTGTTTTGGTGGCTTCACCCACCAGTGGTGATTCAGTGCAGATGAACTCTATGGACACACGATCCATTGATCATAGCACATCTGAACACGGAACATGTGATAGCAGCAGTAAGATGTTGCCTCTTCAGAACATCACTGTTTCCTCTAGATTTGTATTCAGGTCTGAAAATGGGGATTTTTATGTTGGACTGCAAACTGGTCTCGTCCTGGGTTTTATGGAGCATAGCTCCCGGGTGGTAAGTGTCATATCTGTTACCCTCGGGCAGAGATTGATCTCGAACTCTGTACCTCCACCCACTATCTGATGTGTCAGTGGAGTTGGATGAAACCTGAGTCTGATAAGTCCTTACATCCAGAGACTGTGAAAAAGGGGGCATTTGATCCCCTGCCCTGGCCACCACCAGCACGTTGTTGTGTCTGTAGTGTAGTTGCTGTTTGTTGAGCGGACTACTGTCTCCTCTGAGAGGGGTGCAGCTTCAAGGCTCCTAACCCTCATCAGTGGACCCTGTAGCACTGTGCTGGTTGTCCACAGTGTGGTGCCCAGGGGTGGAATGCCAGATATTGGGAGGTGGGGCCGGCTATCCATGCACCTGTTAGCATTGTGTGGCCCTGCACCTGTGCCAAAGTCCCTGATTTTCTGGACCTTTCCTTTCTGTAAGGGTCCCTCCTTTGAGAGCTCAGAAGAATCGCTGGTCAAGAGTATAGACCTACCATAGATGGTAGCTAGGGTCACCAGGTGTTCTAGTGGGTTCCTCCTGGGCCTTGCTACTGAGTGGTGCTTTCAACTGTTTTTTTCGCTGTGGACCACTTAAAACCCTGTTTACCGAGTGGCCTGGGTTACAGTTGCTCCCTGTTTTGGACCTATTGCTGACTTGAAGACTGGTAATTTCCAATCTGGGCTTTGCAGCTGAGATGTATCTACAGTTGTTTCATGCTGTGGACAACTGAAGGTTCTCTTGATTGGGAGACATGTTGCAATTGCTCCTGGTTTTAGATCTGCTGTTGGCTTCAAGAAAGAATAGATGTCTGCATAATTTAAAATGTTTGTTTTGTTCCAATCTTTACACTTTTGGAGCATTTTTGAGTCAGGTTTGTTTTTATTATTTCCGTGATGCTTTCTGGAGCAAAAATCTCCTCTGGAGCTTAGGGCGGAGAGGATATTTGAACCCAGAGAAACTTTGGATGTTGAGCATCCCACTTGTGAGCAGTGTCCTGTTTCTTCCAACAGATTGTTGAAAGATTGCTGTGGAAAGCTTATTGATGTGACTGGTGCAGGTTCTTGGGTAGGTGGGGGGACTGGCCCTTTGGCGCAGGGGCCAGATTGCCCTTGGCCTCTATTTTAAGGTTGTTACAAAGATTACTGAGCATGATGGGAAGAGAAGATAGTTTATCTACAACCGGGCCACACCCACAGCTTGAATGCGCATCATGTGATCCAGACTAAACATGCTTGATAAGTGTGTTCAGGTTCCCTAACTTCTCAACGATGCCTGCAACAAAGACTGCCAAGATGTTGAGTGGTGTTAGCTGAACATCCATTTTATATGAGTCGCATTGAAGGGCTTCCACCTGGAGTTGCATGGTGTTGAGCAGTATGCCCAGGCCCTGTCCGTGCTGGAATCATCACCCTTGCATGGGTTGGCCCTTTTAACTTCATTTGAGCTTGGAGCCATTGCACCACTTTGTGTGTTGGTTGTGGCGTTGTTGTGCAGGGGTGCATCTTGAGGATATGATGCTAGCGTGTCTTCCCATTCTTATGTACCAAAATATGAGAGCAGACCATGCTCCCCTGCTTGGTGCTTTTGAGCATCCTCCTGGTGCTCTTGGTGCAGAGGAGATGGGTGGCGTAGCTTATTGTGGTTTTTCAATGAAGAAAGCTCAGAGGTAAGTGGTACTTGGGCCTCTAGATCCGGGGGTGAATAGAATTAGGGTTCAGAGAGGTTGGACTGACCTCCTGAGTTATTGTTAAAGACTCATTTATTTGGCAGTTCAGCAATCTTCTGCTATGGCTGTTGCCATCCTGACTGTTGCATACTTCTGCGGGCCCATTTTTGGGACTTGGTGTAAGGGTGGCTGGACCCCATGATGATGATTTGGGATGATGGCCACCGCCACTAGGTGAACCCATTCCCGGGTCCTGCTCATGAGTTGCAATAACGTCCACACAGACCGAAAAAACTGTTTGCCTTTGTACTGTCAGTACCTGCCCGGGGGCAGCAGCAGTTTCCATGTGCAGTCCTCCATCTACCTTAGCATCCAGTCACTAAAAGGTACCTTCCATCACTTGATTGGCAGCAAATAGCGATTGAAGAAGAAACAGAAGGCCATGAATCCCACTATTAGTTGAAAAGAGGACTGAACCTGCATCTTTTAGGAAGTAGAATTTCAAATACATTTTTGGTTGAAAAGAACTTGTGTGACACTTCTTGACATTGGCTTTAACCTCTCCCTTGCTGCTACCTATTGTGTCCTCATTGTCCCTGTCAGGCTCAACTTCGATGAGAGGAAAGCCTGGCTGCATTTGTCTGGGGCAGTTGCAGTTTACTCTTGCATTTCCTCCCCTCGAGTTTAGTTGTAGGTGGCCCCCTTCTTCGCCCTGACCTCACTGGGAGCTGTGGCTGTGTAGACCGTTGTCGCAGAGAGGCTTGTGATGCTGTTGTTGCTTTGTAGTGACTCAAGGCAGATGAGTTAGTTTAGTTGACCTGAATGAGCTGATAAATTAGCCTCAATTGAACAGCCCCGCCACACCCTACCTTCCTTTAAGGCAGGGGGCACCAGAGCGCGCTTCTTAGACTTTGACTAGGTGGGCTGACTTGTGAGTATCTTTCGTTGGATGGCGCCACCTCACCCCTCTTGTATAGGTAGGTTCTTGCCAGCCAGGGAGGGATGAGCATGCACTTCTTTTTTGTCGGGAGTCAATTAGGAGTCCCCCAAGGCTGCGACGGAGAAGAGCAATGGAGGTTAAGAGGTGCAAGAGGCACAAAGGTAGTGTCAAAAAGGTGTGCGGGGTGGCAGGGCCGCAAGTCGCACTAAGACCTGTATTGGCAGCTTCTGCTGCCCCACTCCCCCACTAGCGGGCCATCCCTAATGGATGACCACCACCCCATAAGTCAGCCTCTGCCCAGAGGTCACTCTGCTCCCAGGATTCACCTGTCAATAGGTTTGGCCTGGATTTTTCCTATTGAATGATCTGTAACTGGTGCACTGATGAACGTGCTTCAGTGTTGTGCTTCAATAGATTTGACAGGTAGCACAAACCACTGCAGGTCAGATCGTCTTTCGCGGGGCTTTTTATTTAATGCTTGCAGCACCTGCAGAGGGAGAGCTTGGCTGGTCAGCTGGTCTATGGGCAGCCACAGGTTGAGGAGATGGGTGTTCTGGTGAAGGTGGAGGGTAAAGTGTGAAGTGTGGTAAGTAAGGAGGCTGAGGGAGACAAGCGGCCCCACACGTCCTCCCATGAGCTACTAGAGCCGGGGTGATCCAGTCCGCGTTTACCTCTCTGTTGATGCCTGGTTGTCGCCCCCACCTTAGACCCCTCAGCGCTTAGCGTTGCTCTCATCTTCACTCCAGTCCCTGGTGTCTGTCAGCCCTCTGCTCCAAACGAGCCGCCGTACGAGCAAGCCCCCACGCTCACCCATGCACCCTGCAAGGCTGTGTTCCTTGGGCTAAATAGCCCACTGTGTAGGTAACATATGAGCTATGTGGTTATTTGTGGCGCACTAAATAGTTCATTTTGTGTCACCTGGCATTGCTGCATAAGTGTTAATACATGGCTACGTGCCTTGCACTGTATAGGCAACTTCATAGGTAACATATGCACTGTGTGGTTATTTGCAGCGCACTATCTAAGCCGTTGCATTTCCCTTGGCATTGCTGCATAAGTGTTACTGTGTGGCTTGCGCTATATAGACCATGGCATAGGTAGTATTTACGTTGCATGACTATTTTGAGGGAAAAATATAGGCCACTGTAGAGTTATCGCACCTGCCTTGCGTTGTTTGGGTGAGAATACTGTATAGCTTCATGCAATGTACATTTTAACTACAATGCATCAGAAAAATTGAGGCAAATTATGACAACCTGCTTGTCACACCCAATAATTGATCCAATGGGTGTGGCCGCATACCAGGAAGTGTAAATGCTACTTTCACTTTCTGTTAGTGTCTGCTGGCAGTTGCTGGTGAGAAGTGCTGTGCAAGTTTGCTGGATTTTTGTCTGGTTCTGGAGTAGTCTTTGTCTGTTCTGTCCATGTTAAGTACATTTTGTGTAGTTTTTCTGCTTAAGTGTTTTAGTGTGTGTAGTTGTTTATGTATTGTCATTTGTTTATCTAATTTGGGGTAGGAGTCACTTATGTTTAGTTAGGGGCTTAAGGCGTTTTTCAGTTTTTTTGTGGGTTGACAGAGAGGGCTTGTGCCATTGTGGACGTGTCTGGGAAGGGGAGAGGAAAAGAGGGAGAGGAAGGTGCTTTTATCTGGCTGGTCATGCACTTCCTGCCATAGATGCTGGCTGCAGGAGGAAGGGTCAGCAAAGGTTACAGACCCACGCACCATAAGGGTTATTGGGACAGGTGCGGTTGCAGTTGGCCAAGGTGGCTCATAAGTAGTGCTCTATGTCACAGCTAAAGCATTGTTTGGATGACGTAATTCCATGTGAGGCTGATGTGCTGGACCTGCTGGGTTGGGAGACTGAAAGCCCTGTAGGTATATATTGATGTACCATTGGTATGTAGTAATGAAGATAACTTGTTTAAGGTACATATTAATATCAAAATTTAAACAGTACATATAATGCCAAAACAGTGTAGGCCAATCTTTCTCGCACCAGTGTAAGATATATCCAAGTCAAGTCCTCCGCACTCAACCCCACGGGGATCCACTGGTTAAAAATCATCAGCGCAGACCATGAAATAAAACACTGAAGAGAGGCCATTGATCTTCTCATTTGGTGCCGGATAGTTGATACAGATCCTAATTGGGCAAGCTGTTATTATTCGTATGTATTGGATTGTGAGGAATCATACTAAGAGAAAAATTGGTTACTGTGTATTAATGGATTGAATGAAGAATTATTAATCGTTATGGACTGCTTTGTAATACCTAGACATATAGGTTATAATGATTAACTGTTTATGCAATATGCTGTAGTGCTCCTTCTATCAGCTGGGATTGGTTTACTGCACAATATGTGGCTAAATCAGCCCTATGGCTAGATTCACAATACAGATCATTAGCCACACTGCACAAGGGGTAAGGTATGTGTGTGTGTCAAAGGTAGAATATATGTACCAAGGGGCACAATTATCAATATTTCAGGCAGAGCAGCACAGTAAATCATCTCGCTAAATGGCAAGAATGTGGTATATTTAACATATGACAGTACATTCCTGTGCTTTCCTAGACCTGTCACACTTTTAACTGCCTAGTGCCAATGTTTACACCCCGCGTCATGGTGCACGGGGACCTGTGATGAAGTTGGCCAGCGGTTTTTACTACATCACTTGCATGGGACCTGATTTTGCCATATGATTGAAGACATTTCTGACCTTTCATTTCCGGGCAGATCAGCCGTGCAAGGTGACCATCTGCGTTCTATGGTCAGAAAATGTATACATATGTGGGTAAACATGTCTAAATATACCACTACACTACATATCATAAGGCTTAGTTTAGATTTAGAAGTGTGTGTAGGAGATCACATTTTAATGCCATTTTCCATTTTTATTTTGCGAGTTGACATTGCTGTTAACACAAAGTGAAATTGCCAGCTTCGGGGTTACTGACACAGAAAGTAAGTGTCAAGACTACATGGTTATAGCTCTGTGACAAGTGTGTCTGATCCGTGATAGTTGTAGCAGTGTGATGTGTATGGGGAAGTATTCATCACCTGCCAACAAATCACTCAGATTTACTGAGCAAACACAATATCAAATGTTTCAACAGATTGTAAAATAAACAAATAGGTGTGTTAATGTGAAAGTACTCTCAGTATAGCTGTAAGTGTGTCTGCAGTTCCCCACTTGATGTATGGGGATGTTGTACATGTAACAGTACCTGTGTGTCAAACCTAATTACACTTTTCATAGACATTCATGACAGTGCCAACAGGTTAACCATCACATTGCAATCATTGCCCAACAGATTGATACTAGAAATGTGCCAGTTACATTCCAAATTTAGGTGTATCTTGAAAGCAACCAAAAAAAAGGTGAAAGTGACATCTCAACATGTGCTGCCCCTGGGGTGTGAGTCATTTCTATGACATCAAAACATTCACTCTATATTACCATTTACCTGAGGTATAGCTGTTGTAATCCTGTATCGAGGTGATTGACCCTCCATCAGAGGTGTCCATGTCTGACTTATGTAGAATGGAGTGAAGGTGAACCCATTATACTTATGCCCTGGAGGCTGCGTGAATGTAGGTCAGCTAATGTGTTTATCCAAGGTTTGCTTCAAAACAATAGCTCTAACCTTGTCTAATGCAGATTGTGAGGGTAGATGTCCACATGGCAGCGAACTTGTGCTGTGCCCTAGCAATTGTACCGTGGTCGGCAGCCTGCATATTTCAGTTATGTATGTATGTGTAACATACAGAGTGGCAATATTGTTGAGAAACCTATGCAGTCCCAGTGGGCCTCACTACATAGATACAAAGTCACTGGCCTAAGTTTGTCCAGCAGGACGTATGTGCTATATCACATCAATGCCAGCCTCATGGGCAGTATCTAACCTGTGTGGCATTTATATCAAGCATTCATTCAGTGCAACATGGTAAGTCACCTTGCTGCAGTGTGTGAAAGGGAAAGGGCAGGAATGCACAGTGATTCCATGATCCAGCACATTCCTCTCCTTACCTACTTGCCTGCCTAGCACCAATCATGCACCCCTGCATCATGGTGCAACAGGTCCTGCATTGTAGGCAAAATGGTTTTGGACAGGAAATGACACCTGCCTGCACAAACAAACTACTGAGAGGCCATTTGCTCTTTGATTGTTTGCTGCAGAATGCAGCACAAGGAAAATGAGATAACAAAATTGTGAACTTAAATTCTTTCTCCTGGTTTAAGTTCACCTACCGTGGATTTGATGCATTCTGACGCATTTCTAGGTCTAGCAGCGATGCTAAGTCTGTGAAGCATTCAAAATAAAGGGGTTGATGCAGTGAACAGCTACCCTCCATCTATGAAATGGCTCTTTCTGCCACAGAATAAGGCAAGCCAGCAATATGTACTGCCTTGCATAACTCCAGATTCCTTAAGACATGCACAGCCACACAAGACGCCATTGCTTACCTTTAAGCATCTCACTTCACCTTGCCACCCCTTCCATGATGCAAGACCAACAGCAAATGTGAACCTATCCTGCGCGGGGTATTATTTACATTTGACTCATCAGACTACATGGGCATCACTGGTAAAAATTAAATGCATGGTTTTATATTGTGCCTAAATATATTTTTGTTTACCTACACCGACTTAACTTGGGTTAGTTTGACATATTGTAATTGGAGAAATCATTGTACTGAGGGTATATTGTATATTTATCTGTACCAAGAACTGATGTAGGTGCTGACTGGCACTTAAGATTACAAAACAGCATGAGTTATATTTTGTAATACGTGATGTACATACAATACTTGAGACGGACATGCAATGGGCTCATCCAAAAGAAAGCCCATGGGTTTCAGAAAATGGGCCTTACATATCAGAAGGAAATGTCTGCTGGCATATGGGGAGGATTTAAATGGTCACAGTCATAGAAGACTCCCACCACTAAAGCATCTCAGTTTGCCACTCAGCAGCAAAGCACATCACAGCCCATGCCTGGACCCTCAGATGGACCGCAACTGCAAGCCACACGACACAAAAAGAATGGAGGTGCAATACAGGAATATTTCCACGTTTTACTAGTAAGAAGGTTGAATCGTGTGGACCGGAGGCTGCCCCGTATTGAGAAGGAGCAGAAGCACCAGGAAAAGAATTTGTTGAAGTGCCAGGAGGTACTCCAGGCCGCTGCCACCAAAATGTAATTCCTGGAATGTCCCTCTGGACATCCCCTTCGCTGTTTTTTTAACATTTCATATTAGTATTTTTAGTTTCCTAGTTATAGTTAGTGTTAAGTGTAGGTTTAGAAATAGTTTAGGTTAGCTATAGTTAAGGTAGATGTGTTAATGTACTATATATTTGGTGCGTTTGTATTATAGCAGGCTTTTAAGTGGGTGGGCGGATTAATGTTTTGTGTTATATAAAAAAATAAACATTTTAAAAACTACAAAAATATATATTTTTATGCTTTTATGTGTACATAATATATATTTAGGATGTAGTTAATGTTTATATTGTTCTGGCCTGTGTGTATTGAGGGGGTTGGGTGTGTTCAGGTTTAACTTGTCATGTGCCAATAGTGGTTACAATAGGTTAAGTGTTAGATAACGTAGTATAGGCTAATGTTAATGAGAGTGGGTGTTAGTGAGAGTTAGGTAGTGTTTTTAGATATTAGGTTTTCCATTTCAATAAATTCATTATTGTTCTCTAGTTGGATATTATTTGTTTGTCGTGAGTTGGTACTATTGTATTAGGTGAGTACATGATGTTGAATTAGTCCTGACTACATTGTAGGAAAATCTTGCATTGTCTGACTCCTGTGGACAACTGTAGGTCTTCCTTACACTAGAGTTATATGTGGACCCATTTCCATACTTTAGAACACTGTAAGTGGGGCTCAGTATTTGATTTTGCACATAGCACAACACAGGGAGTCTCCTTACTGTAGAGTTCTGTGCGAAAGGGGGAGGGCAGGTAAGTGTTGAATTTGACATGATACCGATTGCTGCTTTCTGCCTGCACTGAGACACAAACTGCTGGCTAACACTAATGAAGGCACTCTTGCACCATAACACATGCAAGGAGGTCTGCATTCTAGGCTGGTTTATTTTTGTGCAGGAAGTCACACATGCCTGGACAAACTCAATCATCATTGGCATCTAGGACATAGGGGGTCATTCTGATCTTGGCAGGCGGCGGGGATGCCGGCTCCGAATGGAGCCGGCGGAGTGGAAAGGGTGCGACGGTGGCACCCGTCGTGATTTTCAGTGTCTGCTATGCAGACACTGAAAATCTTTGTGGGGCCCTGTTAGGGGGCCCCACGACACCCGTTCCCGCCAGCCAGGTTCTGGCGGTCAAAACCGCCAGAACCAGGCTGGCGGGAAGGGGGTCGGAATCCCCATGGCGGCGCTGCCTGCAGCGCCACCATGGAGGATTCTTCAGGCCAGGGGAAAACCGGCAGGAAACCGCCGGTTTCCCTTTTCTGACCGCGGCTTTACCGCCACGGTCAGAATTGGCCTGGATGCACCGCCAGCCTGTTGGCGGTGCATCTGCGGTCCCCGGCCCTGGCGGTCGGTGACCGCCAGGGTCAGAATGACCCCCACAGTCACATGTCAGCTATTTTGTCTTCTGTTGCATTACTCCTCATTTATCAGAAAACATCTAGCCAGGCAAAGTGCCCTTGAATGTCTTGGTTACTATCATTCAGAGTATTAGATTGCCCTTTTCTATCCTTTTGTGGCACAAATACAATGCAAATTCATGAGGGATATAGGCATGAGTATCTGGCTGTCTGTTAGAAATGGGGTCTTTGGTTGGCAGTCAGGTTACCCCCTGTAAAAACAAGGACCCTCATTCTAGTCAGGGTAAAGGAGAATCACTCTCCGTTAACCCCTGCTCACCCTCTTGGTAGCTTGGCACAAACAGGCAGGCTTAACTGACTAAAGGTCCTCTCTATAATCCTTCTTGTTGGCCCACGAGCCTCATTATAACATTCCTCTGCCCTTGTCCTGGCATTCCTCACAGGGGTCAGTAGACATGAAAGGTTAGGGTAACCAGAGTCACCTGCAAATATCGAGGGACTACTGTTAGACACACACTAACCCTTAGGGCCCACACCATACCCATACACCAACATATTCTGGGTGGGAACCAGGGCTCACCTATTAGCCACACCCTGTGCCTCTAGAGTTGAGCCATCACATTTGGGATGTTGCTATTCTTCAGGATAAAGGCATCATGCACAGACCCAGGATACTTAGCATTGACGTGGGAGATGTACTGGCCCGCCAGGCACACCATCTGCACATTTATGGAGTGAAATCTCTTTCGATTTCTGAACACCTGTTCATTTCTCCAGGGGGGGGGCAAATGCAGTATGTGTTCCATCAATAGCCCCAATAATGTTGGGGGTATGTCCCATTGCATAGAAATCAGCTTTCACTGTGGCCAAATCCTCCACCTGGGGGAAAACGATGTAGCTGCACATGTGTTTAATCAGGGCAGACAGCACTCTGGTCAGCACTATTGAGAGCATTGGCTGTGACATTCCTGCTGCCAAGCCCACTGTCACTTGGAAGGAGCCAGTTGCCAGGAAATGGTGCACTGATAGCACTTGCACAAGAGGGGGGATCCCGGAGGGTGACAGATAGCAGATATTATGTCAGACATCAATTGGGCACACAGCTCAGTGATTGTGGCCCTGTCAAGCCTATAGGTGAGGATAATGTGCCTGTCCTCCATTGTTGCTAAGTCCACCAGGGGTCTGTACACTGGAGGATGTCTCCATCTCCTATTCATCCGCAGCGGTTGCAATCTATGGGCCAAAAGAGTAAGCAGCTGGTCATTCCAACTTCATCTTCCCAATCCCATTCCCCTCAACCCCTACATATCCCAAGCACACAGGCAGACGAGCAGGCACCCAGGACAACACACAAGAGTTTACATGTCAAGCACAAGCACCACAATTCATCCCACAGGCACTCACACAAACAACATCCAGAATCAGGAATACCAACATCCACTGCCTCCACTGTGTCCCCCTCCTCCTCGTCCTCCACCTCCTTCCCAGTTGGGTCTACACTCACACCTGCATGCGCCACGTCCTCATCCATTGCCACCATCACCGGCACACCTATCAGTACACACCCGAACTGGCAATCACCACCCCCACATCCATGCACACGTCCCCTGTGCCCTCTCCCACCGTGTCTGTGCTCCCTCCTCCCAAAGTACACAAACGCAAGCACTCAGACACCCAACAGCCATCCACCTCACAACAACATCCAGCCAATGCACCTGCACCCAAACACAGCAGAGTGACACCTCCTATCACCACTCCCTCTTACTCCACCCCAAACCATCTCCCTCTTCCCGCCCCAATGCCCATAAGAAGCTTTTGCTCGCCAACCTTGACCTCTTCCCTAGCCCTCCCCCTGTCCCTCACATCAGGCCAGGGTGGTCAAAACCCAGGCAAGCAGCTCAGGTACCCAGTCCACGGGCACAGTAGTGTCCCCAACTACTTTAGGTATGAAAGGATCCTGGCCACCAGTCAGCCAGATGACAGGGTGCCAGCCCCAAGTGCGTCAAGGAAGGGCAAGGAGTCAGCCCCAAGTGCATCAAGGAGGGGCAAGGAGGCAGCCCCAGCTGCAGGAAGGAAGGGCAAGGAGGCAGCCTCAGCTGCAGGAAGGAAGGGCAAGGAGGCAGCCACAGCTGCAGGAAGGAGGGGCAAGGGGCCTGCAACAGCAGGCAGTAGAGACAAGGGGCCTGGTGCAGGGACTCAGTCGGAGCCCCCACTACCAACCATGGTGGTGCAGCCATCCAAGGCTGCAGGGGATGGGATGGAGCCTCCCCCCACCACTACCAGCACCGCCACCAGCAGCAGCAGCCCCAGTGGGCAGCCATCTGAGGTTGTGTGGGATGGGCTGGAGCCTCCCCCGACCACTACCTGCACCGCCACCAGCACCGCCAGCAGCAGCCCCAGTGGGCAGCCGTCCGAGTTGCAGGGGGAGGGCTGGAGCCTCCCCCCACCACTGCCAGCACCGCCACCAGCAGCAGTAGCCCCAGTGGGCTGCTGTCCGAGGCTGCAGGGGGAGGACTGGAGCCTCCCCCACCCCTGCCAGCACCGCCACCACCACTGCCACCGCCACCAGCAGCAGCAGTCCCAGTGGGCAGTCGTCCGAGGCTGCAGGGGATGGGCTGGAGCCTCCCCCCCTACCACTTCCAGCACCGCCATCAGCACCTCCACCAGCAGCAGCCCCAGTGGGCAGCCGTCCGAGATGGCAGGGGATGGGCTGGAGCCTCCCGCAACCACTGACACCTCCATTAGCAGCACCGCTGCCACCACTGAGCAGCCGTCACCACCGACGGACAGTGTGTAGTCCTGCGTCCATGGGCTGTTGTGCGGCCTGGCCCCTGCAAATCCTGTGGGTCTGACACCCAGGTGAGAGACTATGACCTTGCACTCCCCAAGATCTGCATCACTGGGCACAAAGCCCCCTCCAGAACCAATGGAGATGCCATCCACTCACCCCATCCTCCCCAGGATGAAGCTCACAGGGCACAAAGCCCCCTCCAGAACCAGTGGAGAAGCCATCCACCCACCCCATCCTCCCCAGGATGAAGCTCACTGGGCACGATGCCCCCTCCAGAACCAGTGGGCAAGTCACCCACTTGAGAGACTGTGGCCTGACACTCCCTAGGACCAAGCAGAGGGCATGTTGCCCCCTCCAGAGCATGTGGGCAAGTCACTCACTTGAGAGATTGTGGCCTTGCACTCCCCAGGACCAAGCACAGGGCATGTTGCCCCCTCCAGAGCATGTGGGCAAGTCAACCACTTGAAAGACTATGGCCTTGCACTCACCAGGACAAAGCACAAGGCATGTTGCTCCCTCCAGAGCATGTGGGCAAGTCACCCACTTGAGAGTCTGTGGTCTTGCACTCCCCAGGACCAAGCACAGGGCATGTTGCCCCCTCCAGAGCATGTGGAGAAGTCACCCACTTGAGAGACTATGGCCTTGCACTCCCCAGAACCAAGCACAGGGCAAGTTGCCCCCTCCAGAGCATGTGGGCAAGTCACCCACTTGAGAGACTGTGGCCTTGCACTTCCCAGGACCAAGCAAAGGGCATGTTGGCCCCTCCAGGACCAGTAGCGTTGTACCTTCTTCTGGCTGAGGTGCCCCCCGTTCCCCGTCCCCTTGAGATGCCTGCCTATTTTCGACCTGATGCCCCTGCAGTGTTCTCTCTCCGTGTTGTTGCAGGAGTGAGGTGGGGCCTTGGACTATGTGATGTGGCCCTGTGGCCCATGGACATTGAGGACTGGGCAGTGTCCCTACATTTGTAAATATGTAAATACTTGTTAATTTGGATGCACGTATGTTTACTATTGTATCTTATTACACTCACTTTAATAATTTCATTTTGTCCTTGCATTATTTCTGAGGGGTATGGGGTGAATATGTAATGTTAGTGCATCTGCTTGTGTGTATGGTTTTGGGGGTGCTGCGTATGTGTGTCACTCTCTTTTTCCTCCCCCCCTCCCCTGTGTGCTAGGCGGCAGTACTCACCGTGGTCGTCTTCGTTGGCGTAGGTGTTCGTCGTGGAGCAGAACGTAGAAGAGCATGGGGAACCTATGCAACTCGGGCTCCATGGCGGCGTGGTTCTTCCTTGAGTCTCCAGATGTGAGTTGTTTCCCTTCTGTGCAGTGTTTCCGGCAGGCTTTTGATGTTGTTGGTACTGCCCCTGAAAAGGTGGCGGATTGGTGTGTCATTTTACAGTAGGTGGAACATTGTCTTCCGCCTGGCTGTAGGCGGTTACTGCTGTGCTGCCTGTTGATTTCACCCTGGCGGTCGGTGTGTTAAAGTGGCTGTCTGTCTGAGCGGTTTCCGCCATGGTCATAATTTCATATTTATTACTGCCGGCCTGTTGGCGGTATTACCGCCACTATATCACCGACTGCCAGGGTTGTAATGAGGGCCTAAGAGTCTTAATCCTTAGAAAACAGTGGGAACGTTGTTAGCCCACAAAAGTACCTGGGTAGCGTCAAAATAGAGCACTGCACTGCACTGCACTGGCGAGCAAGCATCAGAAAAGGTCAGCTTCGATTTCTCACCTGCAAGTGGAATGCGTCAAGCCGAATGGGCACCTCGGGTCCGGGCAGGCTTTGAGTTGATTTTCCATGCTCAGCAATGTTGCGTTGAAATCCGGTCACACAGTGTGAAGAAACCGCACAGCGTGAGGGCTTGCGTCGTTAACAGCAGCCACTGTGGTCATTGCGTGTTGTTTGTCCAGCCACGTTGCATCGATCTCCCAGCCGCGATGCAGGTGGAGTGTCGATTTTAGCCATGAGGCTGGCAGCATGTCTTTTAGCAGCCGCGAGGTGGGTGGTGCGTTGAAAGTTTACCCGCAAGGCGGTCTTTAGCGTGGATTTTCAGTTCTTAGCTGCCAGCTTCACCTCTCAAGGACTGGATAGGGTCACCGCTTGGCAGGGCAGGAGTCTCAGCAGAAAGTCCAGGTGCTGGCAGGGGAAGTCTTTGATGGCCCTGAGGCTTCAACAACAGGAGACAAGCCCAGTTCATGCCCTTGGAGATTCTTCTCAAGCAGGAATGCATAACAAAGTCCAGTATTTGACCCCTTTCACAGGCAGAAGCAGCAACTATAGGATAGCCTAACAAAGCACAGTCACAAGCAGGGGAAGCACTTCTCCTCAGCTCTTCAGCTCTTCTCCTTGGCAGAGGTTCCTCTTGATTCCAGAAGTGATCTAATCTTGATGGGTTTTGGGGCTCTTCTTATACCCTTTTTTGCCTTTGAAGTAGGCAAATTTCAAAAGAGTCTCTCTTGTTTGCCAGATCCTGCCTTGCCGAGGCCAGGCCCCAGACACTCACCAGGGGGTTGGAGACTGCATTGTGTGAGGGCAGGCACATCCCTTTCAGGTGTGAGTGACCACTCCTCCCCTCCCTCCCAGCACAGATGTCTCATCAGGATATGCAGGCTACACCCCAGCCCCCTTTGTGTCACTGTCTAGAGAACGGTGCAAACAGCCCAACTATCAAACTGACCAAGAGAGGGAATTTGCAAACAGGCAGAGTCATAGAATGGTTTAAGCAAGAAAATGCCTGTTTTCTAAAAGTGGCATTTTCACACACACAGTCTAAAAACCAACTTCACTAAAAGATGTATTTTTAAATTGGGAGTTCAGAGACCCCAAACTCCATTTGTCTATCTGCTCCCAAAGGGAATCTGTGCTTTAATATATTTAAAGGCAGCCCCCATGTTAACCTATGAGAGAGATAGGCCTTGCAACAGTGAACAGCGAATTTGACAGTATTTCACTGTCAGGACATGTGAAGCACATAAGTACATGTCCCACCTTTAACATACTTTGCACCCTGCTCATGGGGCTACCTAGGGCCTACTTTAGGGGTGCCTTGCATGTAAGAAAAGGGAAGGTTTAGGCCTGGCAAGTGGGTACACGTACCAAGTCAAATTGGCAGTTTAAAACTGCACACACAGACACAGCAGTGGCAGATCTGAGTAGTGTTTTCAGGGCTACTAATGTGGGTGGCACAACCAGTGCTGCAGGCCCATTAGTAGCATTTGATTTCCAGGCCCTGGGTACCTCTAGTGCACTGTACTAGGGTCTTACTAATAAATCAAATATGTAAATCATGGAAAGCCAATTACACATATATTTTACATAGGAGCACTTGCACTTTAGCACTGGATAGCAGTGGTAAAGTGCACAGAGTATAAAAAACAGCAAACAGCATCCAGCACACATCAACAACCTGGAAAACAGAGGCAAAAGGTTAATGAAGACCACATCAAGTAAGCCAAGTCTAACACTATCCATCCAGAGTCACGTATTGTTCATAAACCTTTGTGTGAGCGGTGAGGTATTCACATTAGCTAATGATATCAGATTTACTTTGCAACATTTATGTGGATCAGTCAAACAGTGTTTTGGCTTGCATACCTCACACATCCCATTTATGGGTGGTAAATAGTTGTGTACTTTGCAATAATCTCACTGTATGTCCATCAAGAAAATGAGGCTTGTTGATTCACTCTGACGATTCATAGGGCAACTACAGATTGCACATTAAACCATTGCAAAGGATGTAATTGTTGTAGGTACACATAAAGAGACAGCAAATGCAATTAACTTTAGTTCATTCTTCTTCAGCTTCAACAAAGTGATTTTGTGTTTCTGATTTACATTATGTATGAAGACTTTTGACTGGCATGGGCAGTGCAGGGGCCCCCTAACAGGGCCCCATAATGATTTTCAGTGTCTGCTTTGCAGACACTGAAAATTGCGACGGGTGCCACTGCACCCGTCGCACCCCAGCAACTCCGCCGGCTCCATTCGGAGCCGGCTTCATCGTTGCTGGGTCTTTCCCGCTGGGCCGGCGGGCGGCCTTTTGGCGGTCGCCCGCCGGCCCAGCGGGAAAGCCAGAATGGCCGCTGCGGTCTTTTGACCGCGGTGCGGTCATTCGGCGGTGCCCGCCGCGGTTGGATTGACCGCCATAGTGCCAAATTAAAGGGGTTACTGCCTCTAAATACAGTTGGATAAAAAAGTGACTTCAGATTACATATGTTATTTGAGATAAGTGTGGAGGAACAAAATGCCAATTAACATATGTAGCAAATTTCTTTTGAGCACACGTGCAGAAGATAAACTACTGCACAAACAAAGGCCCTCATTCTGACCTTGGCGGGCGGCGGAGGCCGCCCGCCAAAGTCCCGCCGTCAGGTTACCGTTCCGCGGTCGAAAGACCGCGGCGGTAATTCTGACTTTCCCGCTAGGCTGGCGGGCGGTCGCCTTCAGACCGCCAGCCAGCCCAGCGGGAAAGAGGCTTCCACGATGAAGCCGGCTCGGAATCGAGCCGGCGGAGTGGAAGCTGTGCGACGGGTGCAGTTGCACCCGTCGCGTATTTCACTGTCTGCGCAGCAGACAGTGAAATACATGTAGGGGCCCTCTTACGGGGGCCCCTGCAATGCCCATGCCAGTGGCATGGGCACTGCAGGGGCCCCCAGGGGCCCCGCGACCCCCCCTACCGCCATCCGGATCCCGGCGGTCCGACCGCCGGGATCTGGATGGCGGTAGGGGGGGTCGGAATCCCCGCGGCGGTGCAGCAAGCTGCGCCGCCGCGGAGGATTCAATGGGGCGGCGGTACACTGGCGGGACCCCGCCAGTGGTGCCGGTCCGACCGCGGCTTTACCGCCGCGGTCGGAATCCCCATTGGAGCACCGCCGGCCTGTCGGCGGTGCTCCCGCGGTCCTCCGCCCTGGCGGTCAAAGACCGCCAGGGTCAGAATGACCACCAAAGAGTTTTGTACTGAGTTCCAAAGAACTGCTTGAACATAAAAGGAGCAGAAGGCTCTGGTGATACTTTCACCTGGCATGCAAGGCACCAGGCCATCATTTTCTACAGCTGTTTATCAATGTGAGGATGAAGTACCCTCTGCCTAATGTGGATTTTTTCTTTGACAATATTCTGCTGTCTTGAGAGCGCCAGCGTCAATGACTTTGGGACTAACATATAGCTCCCTCACAACAGGATTCCCTCACTGGTCACTACTAATACTCATCAAGTGTTAAGGATCACCTGCAGTTGACTTTTGAGCTCTGTATTCAAAATATGATAAAGATTTCAAGAGGGTCTTCAACCTCCTGTTGTTACAGCCTGACACTCATAGTTCATGAGTTCTTGAAGCATCTGCAGCTTGGATCTGAAATGGATGATGATAAATCACACATATTCCCTTTTGGTGGCCTGTTCTTTCTCATCTTTGGTGGCATCTTTAAGATGTCACAAGGGATAGTCAGCCGTGTTTCCTTGTCAAGGTTTGTATCCAACATCAAAGGAATATTCTTGTGACTGGAAAATCCACAACTGCACTATATGTCAAGGCACTCTATGCCACTGCACTTTAGTCTGCATCATTTTCCTCTACACCATTGCTCTCTTTGGCACTCTTCTCCACTCTGCACCACTGCACTCTCCGCTTCTGAACTCTAAGTCAATCTACTCTGCGCTGCTCCACTCTACGCTACTACATTCTAAGCCACTGCACTCTATGGTACTGTACTCTACTTTGCACCACTATTCTACTCTACTGTGCACCACTCCACACCACTGCACTCTGTGTCAGCCAACTGTACTCGGTACTCTACGCCACTGCACTCTATGCCACTTGACTTTATTCTGGGCCACTGCCCTCTGCATCACTCAACTCTATACCACACCATTATCCACCACTATAAGCCACTGTACTTTACGCCACTGCACTCTATGTCACTCTACTCTACTCTGTGCCACTCCACTCTGCGCCACTCCACTCTGCGCCACTCAACTTTATGCCACTCCATGCTCCACCACTGCACTCTGCACAACTGCACTCTATTATGCATCACTGTAACCCAGAGGTCTTCAATCTGGGGGTCTCGATCCCCATGGGGGCCATGGAGACATGGACAGGGGGTCGCGCATTTCCCTAGCCTCACTTCTTCTCATCATTAAAATACCTCAGCTGAAGTTTGATTTACTGATTCTCCTGTGCTATGAAATAAAGCCACACAGACAGCCAGTGTGGCTGCTTCCTGAATGAAATGCAAATGTGCGCTAGGAGTTGCTCTGCAAATGTAAAGGATAATCTGCAACTGTAAAGGATACTTGGGAGCCGGTTCTCGGCTTTAAATAATCGAGTCACTCAAAGATTTATTATGACAAACATTTATTCTTTATGCATGCTAGTGCAGAGTTAACAACTGTACTGTGAAATGTGTGATTTTAATTGTAATTTCATTTACGTAGCACTTACTTCACCTGGTGGTGTTAAAGGGACAGCTCTTAAATATGGCATTACATATTGTGTAATATTACTTAAATCTACATTTTGGAAGCACCGTTTTACCTTAAACCTTTTTGTAGTGGCCTATCTTATACTGTGTGTAATGCAAGTATAAAATACAGTCTTACATATTTACAGTGCTTTCTGTCACAGGCTGTGACCTCGTGGCACTAAAAAAACACAAGTCACTATTCTCCACTGCACCAACCAAGATTTAATTCTGTTGTTCTTTGGTTAGCCACTGACCTCTGCTGTGCACTAACTAATAGAGGTTTCATAATGCACTACAGTGCATCTCCCAATGAGTAACATCTTTCTTTTATTTTTTTCCATTTAAGCTCACTGTTATTTTATATGTAGCTACCTGATGGTGAAAGACTTAAAAAAATGTCCAGAATATTTTGGGGCTTATTTATTAGAGGCTTGCACCGCCAGAGCATCACTTTCTTTGACACACCGGAGGCACAAGCCTCTCAATCTTACCTATAAGACGACGCAAAGACACCCTTCATGGCTTTGCATGGCTTCATGTACATGGAATAAGGCAAAGCAGTGCAAGCCACTGTGTTGCCTTACTTGGCGTCAAGAAGGCAATCCATGGGCATTGTAATGGGTGTTCCCACTCAACACCTATGGATTTTGACTCTACCCTAGATTTACGAAATCAGGTAAACTGGAACAGTGCCAAAGCCACACGCCTCCCCAGAGCAGGCGTAATGAGGAAAAATGTTTTAATTACTCCTTGTTTTTTCCTCTTTCCATGTGTGTTGCTACCTGCCACACATATAAAAAGAGGAAAATGCCTCTCAGATTGTTTTTCTGCAGGAAAATACCCCTTCCTGCACACAAACAATCCTTCCTTCGTTGGGGCTAGGCAGCAATTTGTGCACCAGCACAGGGGGAAAGGACAGGAATGCACTGTATTTCATAAATACAGTCCATTCCTGCCCTTCTGTATTGCAGTGGGGCAGTGTAGTAAGAAGACTGGCACTGTACGCCAATTCCTCATATATTCAGAAATGTTTTTTTAGCCACACCTTTGACCATGCCCCCACACTCCTGACCTTTGGTTTGCTAAACACTGCTTAATATTATTTCCTCACCATAAAAATTATTTTCTGTGGGAATTGGAGACATTTATTATTGTCAATGATGAGGAGTACCAGGTTCTAGAAATGTTTGTCAGAGGGGGTCCTTACACCTAAAAATTTTTAAGAGGGGGTCCCGGCATTAAAATGTTTGAACACCTCTGCTCTAACCTAGGCCACTGCATTCTACGATGCTGCATTGTATGCTGCTAAATCAGATAGTGCACTCAATGGTACTGCACCCTATGCCACAGTACTGTGTAATACCCTCCTCCAATGCACTCTACACCAGTCCACTCTACTCTATGCTACTCCAGTGTATGCCACTCTCTGCAACTCCACATTATGCCACTCTAATGCATGACACACTCTACCACTGCACTCCACAACAGTCTACTCCATTCCACTCTACGACACTCCATGCCACTCTCCTCTATGCCACTAGCTTTATGCCACGCTGAACAACAGCGATGCTGGTGCACAACATAGCTAAAACACATTGGCAAAGTCAATAGCTCTTGCAAAGGCGAGAACTATTGGCCTTGCCAACGCGTGTTGCATTTGTGAACCTAATACATTCATTTGCAAATGGCTCACCTACACATGGAAATAGAATTTAAAAAACTATGACCGAAGCATTAGACCTTCATAATGTTCAAGGACACTACAGATATAGGCAGCCCATATTCCTGGTTGGACATGATGACTCAGGAGACTAATGCTTTCACTCCACTAGTTTGTGTTTGACGTCACGGCCACAGGTTCAAATCCTGGTGGGTCCACTCAGCTTATCAACCTTAATCGGTCAATAAAATGCATAACATAACCTTGATAACACGAAACATGTTATTTGTTGCCAAGGGGGAGACGTGTGTACTACAAACTCATTTATTACGCAATAGCCTTTGTAACCTATGCCAGAACTTTTCAACCATAAGAAAAAGTGTAAATCTTGGATCGAGGACTAATAATGTTTTTTTATGTATCGTAAACCAACGTAAACTACTCGATGTGGTTAAAATTATTCAGGGTGCAAGAAAACTGATCTTGCCGCATCAATCTAGAATCTGATATATGGTACCGAATGCACCTCTTGTGGACTATTATACATACAATTCTCACATATTCTCTGATGCAGAATGGCTGGTGATAGGCATGGTAACAAATACTAAATACAGCACCCACGTAAATAAGAATGTTACTAGGGTAGATAGCAAACTACTGGTAAGACAGCTACGTTTCATACTGTATTGTAGTAATACCAATTTATAATAGTTTCAGCAAGTCACAAGCAAGGAAGCGTTCACCATCAGTTTGTAAATTCAGTGCTGGTGTTTGTGTGCATTCCTGGACAGTGTTTCGGGATGATTGCCAATCTTCAACACACAGCAGCAGGAGTGCCTAAAATGCTTCTTATATTTCATCAGGTCAAGAACCACACCAAAGCAATCAGGTTCATCCCTAGGCTGGCCATCCTAATCTTTCTGGAAGGAGCTTCAACAATACTGGGTGGGGAAAAGCGCACTGCGGGCAAATCTGCCTAAGATCCTATTGCATTATAGTAATTGAAGTATGTAAAATCTTTAAATATCTTACAAAGTTACCGAACTGTGAGTGGAACTTGAGATGAATAATGACTACATATACAACGAAGTGGCACAACCAACAGGTCTTCCTCGAGTTCTTAGGGAATTTGCATTTTCCACTGCATTCAAGTGCATCTGATTGTTGAAAACGAGTTTTCAAGAAGCACCTTTGAGTGAAAGGGCTTAAACCAGACGTGTGATATCTTTGGGCTTATAGCTTAACTTAAAACGTCTTTTCACTTCCCCTGTCAGCTAATTTCTTCTGATATCTACGTGGGGTATCTGTCCCTAAAGTCAGTCATACACAGGGGCGTGGCCAAGATGGCGGACGGAGTGGACGTGTAAATCCGTTTATAGGCCCGATTATAATCCTGTTGTGATCGAGACAGCCGAATCATATTTTTGCATGGAGCATGGCTTCCGTGGCCTGTGACTGCCGCGCTGCGGCATCTGCAGTGTGGGGCCACCGCCGGGTGGATTCAGACCCATGACCGGCCTGGGGCCTAGGCGGCTGTGCCGGGCTGGACGTCACGCGCTGTCGGGTCGGGTGCCAGACAGCGGCGGGACCCGAGTGGTGGAGCTGATCGCTGTGTGCAGGCTCGTGGGAGCCCCTGCAATCGCGAGATTCGCTGGCCTTGTGACTTGCCTGACGGCGCAGTCGGGGATGGCGGTCGCGCGGCCTGCCGGGCGGTTGTGACGGCCTACCCGGGCACGGGACTGCACTGCGCTGAGGACCAGAGGAGGGGCGCGTGCGGGCTGTGGAGGTGACCCTTGACGGGAGATTGTGGCTGTGGAGAGGTGCGGTATCAGCGGGGGCAGGTGGGGGCCTTTGCTGTGGTCTGGCTCGCCCCCCCTTCGTGTGCGTTGTACCAGGCACTGGAGCCAGGAGTGCCGGTGCGCCGCCTCCTGCGTGGGTGAAAGTGATCCTCCTGACCGGACGATCCTGTGGTCGGTGGGGGGTTTATGACTTGGACCGCCACGTGTGGGCATCGCACGCACTCGTAAAACCCTACCTTGTTGAGGGGCTTGTGGAGAGTGAGTCTTGTGCCACGGACGGAGCGGAAGGTGGTTTATGTCTCTGCAGCTCCTCGGGATGAGGCGCAACAAACCGGATAAACCTCGGCATGGTGGGCCCGGTGCAGAGCAGGTCGGCCACACAGAATGAGCCCGGCAACCCTCCGGATTATAACGGGCACCAACACCATCTTCTGTAATACACCGGATGAGGCCTGGGCATGGCTAGAGGGCAGTGGCATAGCTTCAATGTCGCCGAAATTACCTTCACGCTCAGCAATGCGCGGACCGAGGAGGAGCACCCCTGGTGGGATCCAGCGCAGGCGTGCAGCCCCTACAGCGGAACAAGCTTCCATGGAGAGAGAGCAGCCACGTGCAGAGGTGGAACTACGTGTGGGCTCCCCCACGTCGTCAGTGAGAAGCAAGGAGCGGCAGGATAAGGACTCCCCGGAACTGGATGTGATTACACTGCTGTCTATGGCTCAATGCAAACAATTACCTAATACCTCCCTGATGTGGGTATGCGATACCATCAAATACCTTGGGGTCAGGATATACCATGAGGAAAAAGATTTAATAGACGCAAGCATAGGTAGCGTTCTGATGGGAGAGAGGTCTTCGTTACCATTCTGGACTTCCCTCCCGCTCTCCCCATTGGGCAGACTAGCTATCTCTAAGATGCTGGTGCTCCCCAGATTGCTATACCACTTTTCGGCCCTTCCGAACAAATGGTTTGCTGAGTTGCGCTCCCTTCTTACAGCATTGATATGGAGTACAGGTAGAACTCGGGTGGCATTAAACAAACTTTACGCACCTATGCTGGAGGAAGGCCTGGGTGCCCCAAACTTTGAGCATTATTTTGCACCGGACCAGCTCCAATGGCCTATGCGTTGGTTAGCAGGGCATAACTTGCACAAATTATGCACCACATACAAACAAGGAGGTATAGCTAGATTGTTAAGCTGGTTGATGACTCCTAACCCTGTCACCCCAATTGCAGACAGTTATTTATTAATGAGAAATGCGAAGAAATGTTGGCTCAGGTACACGCATAAGTCAGGGCAGGCGGCCCCATACTTGCCACAACCGCTGTGGGCACTCCCGGGCTAGGCTACTACTCTGCACAAACCAAAGGCAACTACCTGGGAGGTAGTGGGTATAGTGGAGTGGGGCGACTTCTTTGAAGACCATATGATGATCCCTTTTACTAGCTTAGTTAGCGATTTCAGTCTCCCTCCCGGCACCTTCCTTACTTATGCGGCTTTGACTCGACTTGCAACAATATACTGGGGCACTATGCCCAGGAATCCTGACACATTGGTATTGCTCCAAACACTTCTGATACACAGGATTGTGAAGAAGGCGATCACAAATATCTACAATGCGCTACACATAGATGACAAAGCTCCCCTTACATTGCTTCGGGCATACTGGGAGGAAGCATTCCACAGGGAACTCACAGATGCGCAATGGGAACAGGCCCTTGCGGTCCTGAAAATTATTTCAATGAATGCCCGCTACAAACTCATTCAGTTTAATTATCTACACCACACCTACCTTGCTTCTGCGAGGTTGGCGAGGATTTACCCATCTGCACAGGATAGGTGCCCGAGATGCCACAAGAGGAATGGTGATTTTCTACACATGGTATGGTCCTGCCCCCATGCAGTTGAATATTGGGAAACTATAACTGAGACGCTAAATAAAATTACGGGAGGGATCACGCATTGCGACATGGCACACTACATGCTCGGCATAATGAGCAGAACCTCTAAGAATAAACCAGCAAATAAAATCTTAGACTTAACGCTCATACTGGCAAAAAGACGTTTAGCAATGCGCTGGAAATCCCCCATGACACCACCTGTGTCGAGATGGCTCAGAGACCTATGCGTCGGAGTTCTGGCAGAACAACAAATACTAATATCATCACATGTCCCGGCTGGCCCCCCTTGTTAATCCCCCAGATTGGGCAGCGGTTCTTGTGGGAATCAAGACCATACTAAGACAACTGGCGGGGTGGTGTGGGGTGGGGTTGATTCACCCCGCCCCCCCCCTCTTCGCCTGTCCATACTGGGGTATTGGTGTTGTCCCACCCGCGGTGCTGGCTCTGGCCCCAATTGTAGATTGTAGTACGTAAATCCGACTCAGGTGCCCCTTAGCATGCCCTGGCAGCACACCTAGTTAATTGTAATTTTGTTATGGTGTGGGATTTTTTGCTTTTTCTGAACATAGTATGGAATATGTACATCATTCAGTGGTATTGAAACTATCAACCTGTGGACGACTCTCATTAGTACACATATGTCAATTTCTTATGCCTAGCTTTATTATAATGGTTGTCATACGTAATGCATTATGTGTCAATATCCCTGTATAAGCATTGATCTGTTGCAGCTAAATGATTGTTATACTGTATAGCTTTGCTATTTGAAATGACTTCTAATATTCAGAAAAATAAAGAAATATGGAGAAAAAAAAAAGTCAGTCATATACGAATGCCACTCGTTCAGCTCATTCTTTACGGCCTATGTTGTTTACCTCAAAGTCCTGCCAAATACAAAATGTAAAAGTATTTAGGGGCTCTTCTGAAGACGGTCATAATAGAGGAATAAAGCTTAATCAGAATTTGTATATGACTACTTCCAACCTCACAGAACTTTACGGGTTGTATCACTAATATCCAAAGTTTACATAAACATTTAATTGACATGAGATCTAAAATCCTCCAGCCGTTGTATGTTCTGTCATTCAATTGAATAGATGATTAAATGAATAATTGATGAGATGGGTGGATACACTGATATAAATTAACAAATTATAAACTTGTGCATGTATAGGTTTGAATGAATGGTTCATGTGTGAAACAGATGTGTGCATGTGTGATGACTGACATACTGGGTGGAGAGGTTGGGGGAGGGACGGTTGAGGAGATGGCTTGGGGTAAATTACGGGTGGGTGTTTTGGCTAGGTGAGCTGGGCAATTGGCTCTTCGCTGTAGAGGTGTGGGTTGGGGAGATGTTTCAATTAAAGATTGATTAAGGTGGGTGTGGTATATGCTGTACATATGCACAGTTAGTGAGGTCAGGTGGGAGATAAGTGGAAACCTGGTATCCACTTTGGTGTGCACCCAATCACCCTCCTCGCTGCTGATATTTGCACTGTTCTCCTGCTGTTACCACGGAGAGTCTGCTCATTAACATGCAACACGATAGAGTGAGGAGATCTCTGGAGACTCCATGAACAGAAGCCAGTCCTCTCAGTAGTGTTGCCATGGAAACCAAAGCAGATAACGTTCTCTCCATCTGTCCCACAAAGCTCTGATATCTTTGGGATTCTCTCCTCTTCTCTCTGAACACTATCTCTCCGCATATTTATCCACTTTACGATCTTTAAGTCCCCTTCCCCTCCTCCAGCATCTTTCCACGCATACCACGGCAATGCATTACACACTCACACATATGCGTGCACACACACACACATACACACAGCAATGCCGGTATTCGCATCTATGAATACACGCAGACCGCAATCCCTCTCTTCATGCTCACATACACCCACTCATAGTAATGTCTCACATATGCACACAGGGCAATGTCTCTCACACACACGTGCATACAGCGGTCTCTCTCACATATACACACACTGACGCTACAATATAGCTCTCACATGCACCCATACAGGGACACCAATGTCTCACCTACACACTGAGCAACGCCTCTCTCTTTCACACACACCCAAACACATACATACAAAACAGACACGCAGAGCAAGGCATAACTTCCTTTTGAACAAAGAACCATCTATGTACTAATGCTAACTTGCAGAAACACACTATTATCCACAGTCACACCTAGGTACCCTCACATAAACTAATATTCACATACAAGGGCAAGTACAAAGTCAGATAAAACCTACAAAAAATATTGGACCCAAACAAACCCAGCCAGACTGGCATTTTCTGTTATACAGGCACACTGACTAATGTAATTTGGACACACACTACGGGGATTGGTCCTCATAACAGACTGGTCCTCCTAAAGATAGTGTTTGTCTGGGTCTGTAAGGGTTCTCCCACACTACGTGGTCCGA
Organism: Pleurodeles waltl; assembly: GCF_031143425.1. Classification (NCBI taxonomy): domain Eukaryota; kingdom Metazoa; phylum Chordata; class Amphibia; order Caudata; family Salamandridae; genus Pleurodeles; species Pleurodeles waltl. Next base: position 1,117,320,858 of record NC_090445.1, read on the forward strand.
TCCGATACTCACAGCGTAGGTTATACATGCTGGCCCACACACACAAATTTGATGATAACATTTGACAGAAATCTCTTCATTATAACTCTACACCTCTAAATACAGAGTTTTAACATGGTAAACGGTCAAGCCTAGTGCCTGGGACCATCCATATATAAGTTATGTGGTCAGGCAATGGGCACATGGATCAAATAGATACAAATGCGAAATGGAGCTTCACTCAAGACTGCAAATAGGGCCTGTACACACATTGACTTTTAGACATTTCATTGATCAGAAGAACTCTTGTTAACTTGTTGATTATTAAGGTCTGCATTTTAGAGACCTCATGGATAAAGCTCTTCTGTGATCGTAAACCTTCCAATTAACAAAATCGCTGAGTTTGCGACCACACAAAGGCTTTAGTCTATGTGCAGCAGCACTTTTAGGAGTCAGAAAAACTTTTCTAGTTTTTGGTTTTGCGGCCGTGTCCAAATCATAAATAGGACGGGGTGTGAAAGGGGCGTCCTCTTCCTATTTATCAGTTATAAGAGAGAAATGTACCTGTGGTTGATCACACACCGAAACCACAAAGGCGGTACTAGTGAATCGCAAAGAGTAAGGTGTCCCTTTTGGACTTGGTGGTCTGCTGCGATTATGTTCAATGGCATGTACCCGCAATTGCAAATTGCCTACTAAACATTGTTCTGTGACTTCCTGTGATTCGGTATTTTGTAAGCCAGCCCTTTTGCACATAAGACCCAAAGGGCGTGGAGGACTACAGCCCTGTCAAAAATGTATGTTAAATGCCCAATGCATCCGCCAGGATCTTTCACAACGTGTACCTGCTGATTTTGAACAAGGCTCATATATTGACAGACATCTTCTTTCGGAAAGACAAGATGTGAAAGAGTGAACAGCATATCTAAAGTGGACTGAGGTGGGGTGTAAGAGATACATAAAGCTGCCTCTTATTTCTCCGGTCTTTAGTACTCAAGCATTAAAACGTTCAAGACATAACATTAACTTGACTTGTTGAAAAACTGCTATTTTTAACCCTTGTTTTAAAATGTCATTTTGATTCGTTCATACGGACAGCTCCTTCATACGTGAAAATGTGCATATGATTTACATTACTTAACAAGCAAATGTTCTTTTCACTTTTCCATTTGGGATAATGTCTAGTGTATTTTTTACAGTGCTCAAATAAATAGTCAGGAGGCCGATTCAAGGCACCAATTAAAACAAAACATGACCACAAACCTCTTAGACCTCTGCATGTTGTTTATATATTAAAATGTTCAGTGTGGATCATATATTTACATGATATATAACACACATTGATACGTTTTTAATCTCAATTATGATTGTAAGCAGGGCGCAATATGGTTACTTTTCAAATAAAAAATTGAACGCATAATCAAGTCGCCCAATGAGGACTATAATGTTCCAAAATGCATAGGGGTTATGGTGTAGAAATAAACAAATAGACGCAGCTGCAGAAACAAGCAACAAAGTCCTTTTACGTTTGAATTAAGAAGCACATGGACATAGGACACGGATATGTTTCGTTAATACTAACAGAAAATGCGAACTATCTGTTTTATTACTATTTTATCAAAGCTCAATGACTGACGTGATATATTTCTATATTGTGCTGAACAGTACACTTTATGGATTAAAACTGTGAATGCAAACAATTGAAGAGCAGACTGTAATGCCATGCCAGGTTAGTGCATGTAAGGACCCCTTTAGAATAAAAGGGGCTTTACACATAACCTGTATTCGCAGTTCCCAGCTAATGACCTACAGGAAGATGATAGCACCAGCCTTGTGTCCTTGTGTCATTCTGTCCGGCACTTTTGGTTAAATTTAGATTACAACTTTTGAAGACACTACACCCGAATAAGTGCTGACAACCTCCCCAGAGCCCGAAAAATATGTACATTGTTTTGAACTGGAGCACCAGCTGAGTGGTGGATGACATCTCTACATCAATACAGCCTGTGTTTCTGCCTCCCTCCATGCAAGACTTGAAAAAGTCTCCTATTGTGCTAGGAAGAAAATCAGTGGTGCTCCCAAACTGGAAAGGAGCATCTCCTGAACTCAAGGACGAGCACGAAGTACTGCTGGTAGAGACCTACATAAAGACTGCGGTAGGACGAAGACAGGTCCAGGATCCATGAAGAACTGAAGCTCGGCTAAAACTATTATGAAAGCACAACATTTGCATCATGAGAAGGAAGCAGGGATGCTGAAGATATCAAGAGACTGCAGCTGCTGATGAGCCTGCACTGCCACTTGATCTACCTCTCAAAATTCACCCTACTAGTGGGTAGTGAACGGCTGTTTATGTGAGGGCTGTTAACATAAGCACTGCCTGATGAAATAGGTTGTGAAATTACTATGTGCTATAGTATATTAGACTTGACCTTTCTTGACAACCCACCCAAGCAATGGTAAACCTTTTTTTGTATCGGACATTTGTATAGCACTTGATACCTCTTTAAAGGATTTGCTGAAGTTCTTACTGACACAGATGGCAAGCCAAACCATGTAAGATGTGTGTTTGAAAGGGTGTTCTTTTTGTTGAACCTAAGTGAGAATTGTTTTCATGTTGTGTTTGATGATCTCTGAAGTGTGGTTAATATGTTATGGAATGCATTGTCTTGCTATGTGTTGGATGAGGGTATGTGAGGGATAGGCATCCATATTATAATTGTAACAAGTACTAAAACATTTAGGCCGTTAGGGTAGCAGAATTTGGTGTGTGTGTGTGAACATAAAAAAGGGGCAAACAGAGAATGTCCAGTAAACAATATGGCAATATGCACCAGGCAGAAATGGTGCTGAATGAGCTAAAGTATGCCACAAGGGCAAGAAGTGAAATTAGTGGCACAAACCCTTTTTCCTTTCTTGTTTATAGCAAGGATACTGATTACTGCAGAACAAATACTCCCCAAGGAAGGAAGTGGAAGAGCAATCAGCTCTGGCAACCTGAGCAGAAATTACACAATTTAAAAAACAAAAAAATAGATTCCACCTACTACGGCTGATCAGAGAAGATTTTTAACTAGGGTTTACACCTCAAGACTCTGCCCAGAAGGCTCCCAAAGGCAGGCAAGCATGAGTCATGAGTCATGTGAATCGTAGTAAGGCCTTGGCTCAGACCCTAGCCAGACTAGCACACTGCACATCCAAGAGTGCGAAACAAACAACAAACAATACTCCAATTCATAAGCAAACAGTTTACCGTTTTTTGCTCATTAGCAGTCACTTGGAGAATGTAACATAGTAACCAAGTTGTATGTCCAACACGAAAACAATAACGAAATACCATATTGTAATAAAACATCTGAACACCCAAACATGTTTTTCCAGTTGATTTTATGCTTTCTTTTCTCTTGAATGTGCCCTTCGCATCACATTTTATTTAGGCTTTTTTTCCAACGTTATAAATCTTCAAACAACCCCGTGTTCATGCCATTTAAGGATATACAATGTCATCTATGACAACATGAAACTTCTAGTGAATAAGTCTGAATCAGAGCACCTTACTGGGAAAGAACACTTATCAAACTACAAAAACTGCAAACACCCAAGAGATGATGGAAGATGATCTACAGTTAACACCTCAAAAGAAGAACTGAGTGCCAGGACGATGATAAAACTTGTGGCCGGGCCAGTGGGAACCAACCTACTCCAGTGGTGAGGCACGTGAACTTCTTTTCCACCTATCAGGGTGACAGGTTAAGTCTCCATTTTGGCTGCTGTTGATACTCCACGCATGAAGGCAGTATGTATTTCCCTGCAGTGGTAGGCTGACCTTCTCATGATTCAGTCTTATAGTTCGGGACCCTACCTTGAATTTCATTCGCCCCAAACTGCTTGTTCCACTTGTTCTCAGACCTATGGTCCTTCTCCACGATTAGGAATGTCCCTTTTGGGACCAACGTGTTTGCATATTCTTCCTTTTCCTCACTGATCTCTTCCAATCTTTTAATATACAGTCTAAAATAGCATCTGCAGCATGGAGTTGTGTTCCTTAGTGAACTCTCAAAGGACACCCCTACATTTTGGTTTAGGACCTTCTTCAGTAGCATTCTATTACCTTCCCAGTCAAGTGGAGAGGGGAGTCTTTCAGCTCTTCGTTCCCACATATTAGTAAAGCTGTAGTAATAGAGTCTTCTTTCTTATCTTCCTCTTTGACTGGGACTCTTCACTACCCACTCCCTCGTGTACAACTGGCTGGACGACTCACAAAATGCTGAGGTGAATGTGTGTAGTGCTTTTCTCTTATCTAGTTTCTAAGCACTAACATAACACACCAGAAATGCACTTCTGAGTTCAAAGAAGACTTTTATTGTTGTTAATTCTTCCCCAACCACACTTTTTATGTTGACGAATTAGTAGCTTTCAAGCCCGCGTTAATCAAACAAAATATATCAGTTTGCAATATACACAGCAGGTTATATTTATAGGATATTGAATGCAAAGCAAAACAAATACTTTACTGTGTGGGAAACTATTTACAGCTTCATCTTTCTAAGGTCTGCAAGCTGATGACCCCTTGTCAGCCGCGAGAAAGAGATTCATCTACCCACACGGGATTGCTGGCAGCTGGCGCCAAGCTCCAGCACGAGGTCCGGCAGATCCGAATCTGAATCTCTGCAGCCTGTGACATTCGTTACAAAGGTGTGCCCCCTCCTCTCAGACCTGGGAAAACTGAGCAAGCCTTTTGGAGACTGGCCAGGTCTCTGAGACTACTCCTGTTCCCAAGCTCAAGCGGAGAAAAACAACCCATGTACCCTCTCTTATCAGGTCTAGTCTACTGTGAGAAAAACATCTTGGTTCATCTTGTGCAAAAACACAGCTTGGAAAAATACAGCTTGGATTCTCAACTGCAATGTCTAACTCCACGTTAAAGGCAATGGGCAGCTAACCTAAATATCAAATGCAATGTCTAGTGTCATGTCAAAGCCAATAGGCAGCTGAGCTGAATATAAAATGCAATGTATAATATCATGTCAAAGCCAATAGGCAGCTGAGCTGAATATAAAATGCAATGTATAATATCATGTCAAAGCCAATAGGCAGCGGAGCTGAATACAAAATGCAATGTATAATATCATGTCAAAGCCAATAGGCAGCTGAGCTGATCATGTCAAAGCCAATAGGCAGAATATCTAATAGCATGTCAAAGTCAATAGGCAGCTAAACTGAATACATCATGTCAAAGCCAATAGGAATGCAATGTCAAAGCCAATAGGCGGCTAGACTGGATACAGCATGTCAAAGCCAATAGGCGGCGAAACTGGATAAAACATATAAGGTGCTACTGGTGAACATTGAGCAACTAATATGCGCAGTGGTGAAACACAAAGCCATTTGTCAAACAAACTCCATTAAATGGCAGTACAATGTGGTTCACACTTCAGTTTTTGTCTATGAGCTACTCCTCCTTCTCCCTCATTGACACTTCTCTCTGGGAGTTCTGCCCACTTCACTTGAAGTCGGTTTTGTTTTGACCAGTGCAGTTTCTGCGTTGGGATAGGGTGGAGCTATAAGGTGAAATGACACCCTCAATGTCATTTTTCACTCATGAATCCTTGTCTCTTCTCTACTATGCTGTAAGAATACTGCCACTCCCTTATCCTAAGCCTGGGTAAGGCCCTGCCATAGTCTACTACACAAGAAGGTGGTGGGGTGTCAGTTTTCCTGAAACAGCTCAAACGCACTCCCTGTGTCGCAGGGAGAGGAATATCTCTTCCATTCCTAGATGGCTTGGGGGAGCTAGCTCATGTCGCCTCCTTGAAACACTTTATGTAGAAGCGAAAATCTCTGCAACAAGATCCCCTGCCATATCAGGCGAGTTGCAGAGACTGACTAAATGTAGTGCTCCAAGGGTTAAATGTGGCCCTCCGTGTTCGACCTGGAGCATACATGGTTGAGCCAGCTTACTGTACAATGGTGCCTGAGGCCTCAAGCAGTGGAAAAGTGGGACTCTGGGAAACGCAGTGTTCAACGACGCAGTGGATGCCCGTACCTTTTAGTGAGGCTGGAAACAGCAAGGAAGTGCTTGGCTGGTGGGGGACGAATTGGAAGCCCTGCAGGGTCTTTTGATGTGGCACGAGGGTGTACCCTGGCCAATAGATTTAGACATTTTCCTTACTTAGTGAAACATTGTATATTTAATGTCTAAAAGAACAGCAAACTCTTGGCGCTACTTAAACTTCGCCCTAGCACAGATATGTTACTGTCCTTCACTGTCGCCATGAAATACGACATGAGAAGGAGAAGCATTAGTAAAACAAAAAAAAAACAGTTGGGCCCAGGTCGCGCGATTAACGAAACATGAGCAGCTCCATGTGAGGTGTAACTTCTGTTCATACGAACAACCTCAAATACAGTATGACCAGTGGGAGCACATCCCAAAGATTTACAGAGTAGATACTTGCCAGGTTTGATAATAGGGAGTAGAAGATGGTGGCTGTTGAGATGAAACTTCAGCATGTTAATTCACCACTGTTACGTCAAAGAAAAAAATCACCTTCTCTTTGGGCAGGACTGAGAAAATAGAATTGATAGTTTCCCAACCTAGAGGCGAACCCTCAGACTCCTCCCTATTTCATTTATGCACCTTAAACTCAATCATCTGCTTGTAGAACCAAGTGGAGCAGTGGCTAATCTCTGAAGGCCTAAGACCTTCAGGGGCATATTTATGACAAAGTAGCACAGTGTAGGGCAGCAAGTCACCTTGCTACAATGCACTGCGTCACTGGGAAAGGACAGGTATGCGCCGTATTTAAGGCAATATAGTGCATTCCTGCCCTTTCCACTGTGCTGGCCACAATCGATTGCCTAGCGCCAACGCGGGCACCTTTGCACCATGGTGCACCTGCCTGCACAAAAACAATCCTGAGAGGCTTTTTCCTTCATGTGTGCTGCAGACATTGAAAGATGTAAAAACAAGGAGAAATTAAGATATTTCTCCTCATTACGCCCCTCCTGGGAGACATATCTTTTTGGCTCATTAACAGGTTTACCTGTTCTTGTTAATCTAGAAATGCACCAAAAACTATGGATTTTGCATTGGAAAACCCATGCAACACCCATGCAAATCCCATCTTGACACAGACTAATGCAACACAGCGATGTGTGCTGTGTTACATTACTCTAGATTTATGAAGTCACGCAGGGCCAATCAAGGTGGCCTTGCATGGCTTCATAAATCTCACTTTTCATTTGTATCACTCTTGCACCATGCTGCGTGGTGCAAAAACGACACATAAGGACTCATAAATATGTGCTAAGTATGTTGGGATGGCCACCAGCCATCCCATGTCAGACCTTGTGACAACATGTCGGACCTTGTGATATTCTTTGAGTTGCTTTTACCTCTGTGATGCTGATGACTTTTTCATAAAGTTGCAAAAGCAGAAGAGGTATGAATACGGGTGAACTTCTTGCCTGGGATAATCTTGGTACCCCTAGAAGGAAATGGTACACACAGGATGATTTTAAGGACAAAGCACTAAATAGGAACCGCCTCCATAAAGGAAATTGGATTCAGACATTTCCAGGTCTGAGCATGCTATCACTAGATGGCAGAAAATACATGCACTGAGAAGGGAGAGAGTGGAGTGATGTGTCATGGTGTCAGTTTTCTTTTCTGCTTTCCTGTAGGAGATTGTGGCAGACAATGTGTTGGTGTTTGGCCAAACTGAAACTGCAAGGACTTTGATGGGAATCTTGCCTTTGAAGAGGGTGATGGATGAGAGAAGCTAAAATTGGGAAGGGTAAAAAGTGAAGGAGCATAACTTTGCTGCGCCATTATGCCGCCTAAAACGTGAGAAGAAGGAATGGTTATTTTTCTTTTTGTAACTTGTAAATTAAATTGTTAAACCTGGTTCACTGAAATATATCAGTAAAAGTGCACAATGAAAGTTAACGTTTATGTAAGCCACATTAATACTCTTTTGCAAAAATTTCACGGTTATAGTACTTTAGAAATGTTATTCCTTATAATTATTATATATTCAACAAGTTAGACATTTCAAACATATTTGAATTTAAAGTAGATTTGTGTTCATTCTAGTTGGTCGAAATGAATGCCATATTCTTTTTGTATATTCTAATCTTCAGCGTGAAAGCTTGTTTTTTCAAAGCTGCAGGTAGCGAAATCAACAAGGAACTTGTTGTGCACGAGAGCTAAGAGGGTCTGAGAGATACACTACTGGACGAAAGGAGTATCCTGGCACTGGCAACTATAGCTTTTGAGATTCCTAAAAGTGAGAGCCTATCAAGGATGAGTGTCGAAGGTTTCAGAAGACTGAGGGGGTTATTCCAACTTTGGAGGAAGTGGTAATACATCCCAAAAGTGACGGTAAAGTGACGGATATACCACCAGCCGTATTACGAGTCCATTATATCCTATGGAACTCGTAATACGGCTGGTGGTAAATCCGTCACATTTGGGACGGATTACCATCTCCTCCAAAGTTGGAATAACCCCCTGAATTCCTAAATAAAATTGATAAGTGGGATTTAGCTGGTGAGAGAATCAGACTCTCCCCCTTGCTCAGAGTGGACCTTTTGTCATACATACCTCATATTTTCCATGTGGCTTTATGCCACTGCACCTCTCTTAGACAAAATCTTTTTCTGAAGTTCTGTTTGCTATCCTTTTCAGACGAAATTAGTATCAGAATACTTTAGGAGCTAGATTCAATGGCTAGGCAAGAGAACTTAATTTTAGAATTGAGACACAACGTGCTTTGACTGATTTTCTGCATTGTTGCTTTTTAAGTCTTGGTCTTTTATATGTTGCTTCGTTTTCATATTGTGCAACACATTAATTCTCCATTAGTAATTTTGAATATCTAGACTATGGTTTTGAGACTCATCTATGGAACTTTGGCTCTGAGTCTGTAATAAAGCCCTTTGAAACTTTATTTTGGACTCTGAGGTTTATTTAATGTGTGACTATTGAGTTGCACTGTAATTGATTTGAATGATTTGGTAAAATTATCTCTTCGTCCCTCTGAACAAAGAAGAAAAGATTCATTGGACCCCAGGTGAAAAGATAGGGCCCCAGGCTCCATCAGATGTGTTGAAAGTCTGCAGTGGAGGGAGAATTTCAGAGCAAAACATGTCAGGAAAGACACCAGGTACTTAACACATGATGTTCTTCGCAGCTAAAGCTCGAGAAATGCCTTTACATTGTTAATATCGTGGGAGCTTTGGCAGGTGTGAGTGCATACAATTCACACCGAAATGCTGCACTTAAAATATAAACCTCCGTGCAGATTTCTTAGGTAGCAGAATGTGATGGCTATTGGGATGACGTGTCATGCAGTCCCCATTCATGAGTCTGGTTACTTTGGAATTTGGGACTGTGGCACTTTACCACAGTTCCTGCATCTCTTGCCCTTTCAACCCTGCTCTCAATCAAGGAATAACCCTATAAAGCTTGTGAGTGACAATACATGTATAAAAACAAAAACAGAGCTACCCACTACGCCAAAAAGGAATCTGGGTAATGTGAAATATCAGGAACCATGTTTCCACTAGTCTAGGTTGAAGTTAGTGTGCAACAGGAGACCGCCGTTTGCACTATTGGTACATTCAATTTTATAGAAATCTGCTATTTTGTTTACGAGTGCCAGAAGCAATCCAGTCTTAATATGATTATTACTAAACACCACATAGAGCATGTAAAATAGCTGGTCAACCAGTAATCCAAAAAAGGTATGGTGGATGTAAATAGGCATGTACACAAGAAATGTGTATCAACGAGGGCTTTTACAGGTGACACGTGCACACGGTGCCAACCCTTTAAAGCCCCTTTAAGATGTATTATACCATATACCATAAACACATTTTATCCCTGGTTTACTTGAGGTCAGCGTTTCAGAATTTGTGAACGATAACAGGACCATCATCAGGACATAACGTTTGGAGCAGCTGTGCATCTTAGCTGAAATGAGTGAATAAAAATAGGTTTTTCGTCATTTCTCACATCCCCAGATGAGACACTGTCGAAAGCAATAGCTGTGGCCTTATGCTTTTGTTTACACGTAATACTACATCCCAGGCATGATCTGAACCAAGGCAGCCAGTTGTTTCACACGAGACTTTCTTTTTTTCGTATGGACCACAGCAGGCCTATTCTATTTGAACAGAGATTTCACTAACGCCACATTTTTATTGACTGTTTTCAGCAAATATGCACAGTTTCTCAAACTCGTCTGTTCTGACGATGACCTTGCTTATCTAGACGTCAGCTAGAACACTATTCCTACATTTTCACCATCTGTATACCGGTTCAGCAGATCGATGTGGTATGGCAATGTATCACAAGTGTAAACAGATGCTGTTGTCTCTGCGAAAAGCACCAGGAGACAACTGAGCACATCCTCTGTGACTGCCCAACTACGAGAGACCTCTTAATGATTTATATCGGACCCCTTCTCAGAGCAGCAGGCTGCAGAACAACTGAAACAGCATGAAGGTATAGTTCGAAGGGCAGTAAAATAAAATTATAGGTGCACTAAGAACTGTATTGACAGAGTAACTAAGCTACATGATTTATAGCCTTTCATGACTGTCTAGGAAACCAAATAACATTTGGGTCAAAGATGGTGAAACTTGACGTAGAAGTTGCATAACTTTATTTATTTATATATGGAAAGAACAGCACACGTCGTCTCTCAGCGGCAGTCCCAGACACCACAAACTGACTACCTTGGGATGGAGATCTGCATGAGAGTCGCATAAACGTTTTTATAAAGCCAATACAGTTCAAGTGAAATATTAGCAGAATAATTGTTTATGCATCAAAATAGACATTTAAAATGTTAAAACTCTGTAAAATTGAAGGAATCTCAAACTAGAGGGTAAACATTAGTTTGATCCCTAGTTGCAGTGCAAGTGCAGGAATTTAATCGAATGTGGGCGAACAGTGGCCTTAAATGAAACAATGGTTTGCACAGACAAAAAAGAGCATGCACTAGAGTGAACAAAGTGACGTGCTAGAGTCTGACATTTAGAATGGCAACCTATATAGAAAGGTTTCAGCCATCCCATTACCATATTGTTTGCTGAGTATGTTTTTTGTTTTAAATTAACGAAAATATCTCATAATTTGTGTTTTACTTTAATGTATACCTTTTTATATTTTGAGTATAGTTTTCAGTATCAAATTACAGAAATTACTCAGTCTGGTGTCCCAGGCTCCCAACAGTGATTTAATAAGGGTCCACATATGTCAAAAGGTTAAGGTCGATGCCCATACGGCCGAATGCCACCTTTAGCTATCAATCTGGGTTACTGGTGTGGATCACGTTTTGACTAATTTCAACCTATTAGATGAAAAGTGTGGTTACATCACATACGTGGCAATTGTCAAAGGATACAACATAATCCGCACTGGGGTTCGCTGCGATTAAAGATGGTTTTACTTCTGTGCTTCAGAGCCGGTTCGAGGCGAAGTGAATTAGTGTTGCCCTTTTGGTTGTTTTTTTAATTATGATTTTTCAATCTGTGCAATAATATCTGTTTTTTCATTTGTGTGAAAGTAGTGTATACGTTTTATATCAATATTACACAATACTTATAACCACTAGGTTTCTGTAACGTTGCACTCGGGACTGACCCACAGAAGTGCTCGTATAGTTAACCATCGTGTAGATGAGACCTGTAAGACCTGACTACTGTTTTGGGTCATCAACCCAGTGCTTAGTTTGAACTGGTGGTTGCAGGTGGGGTTCACTGGCACTCATCTTTGGGAACCAGCACTTATTTTTCCTCATGGGACATTTCCCGAGAGCTGGGGATAGATTAACACACAAGAGGAAAAAGTAGGAAGTAAAAAAATGCTAAAAACAGTACAGAGGGTAAAAGCAGGAACTTGCAAGAGAGAGATAAAAGGAGGAAGAGGGTGTCTGGCAATAGATGAAAGAGGTATGAAGTGGATTGAAGACTACACAGCCTAGGTATTTGGCCTGTTGAGATTTAAAACATTTTATAGCGCAGGTTGCAGGCTTCTGAGCAGAGCTTTAGGCACCGGTACTCATTCTTTTACAGATTGAGCACTGTGTCAACTCCCAGCAGGTGGTCAACAATTCCCATCTTCTGACCATCCGTGGTAAACGGAACTCAGTTGCATAATCAGTATATCTGACCATCATTTGACCTGCCCAATCTACTTCCGGATTGTGTACTTGAAACATGGACTAGTCTCTAGCTATGCCAAGAAACCACCTCTTGATCTGGGATTCAAAATAACGTTCTGTCAAAACAGGGAGAGGACTTCTGCTGTTGACCTCAGGCTTTCATAAAGGTGAAGTCTCCAAGTGCCTGTACAAATAAGGCATGGAGGAGTCACAGACCTGAAACCAGTCCCAGAACTGTTCCTGTAGAATTTACAGACTCTGTCTGGAACACAGTATAAATATTGGGCTGTAACCCCAACTAAGTTTTCCAGGACTTCTCATTAACTGGCAAATGTGGTCCAGGACTTGTGTCTCTGACATCCAGCCTCTCAGCCAGGTGAGAGGATATCACCGTAGATGCAAGGACTTCTGGAACTGCTGAGGATCTGCTTTGAGAGGAGAAGTCTGGTCTTGTTCCGGAGAGGGAAGCAATGGAGGTGTTTCTTCAGAGGAAGACTACCTAAGTGAGAGCCTAGCCCAGCTGTCAGGAAGACGAAGGAGAGGTGACCGAAGGAAAGCCTTTACATGTTCAAAGAGTGACACTACTTGTTTGAAGCCTGTGGGAATCAGTGCTGCAAAGACTTGTGGTGAGCTTCTGCGTCCCTGCGCATTAAGTGCATGTCCACGGCTGAACCCAAATAGACCATGAGATCATTTCAACCTTTCTATCTGGTCTGCGTGATTTGGTGTGGAGGATGGTGTGGACTGAAACTGCAGAAACATATATATTGAGGGACCTGCCTATAGCCCTAGGTGCTCCTATATTTCCCCTTAAGTGCGTAATGCTAAAAAGTATGAAATTTAGGTTAGGTGTTACAGTTCTGTTGCCAAGAACTATTGTAAAGACTGTGTATGGAATTGTGAAAGCGCAGCCCAAGATCTTTGCCCCCTGTAATAATGCTGCTGCCCTGGAGAGTCAGGAATGCTGGCTCCATAAAGCTGGAGCCAACCATCGAACTCTCCCCTTAACTGCTTGTGGTGCTGCTCTTGTTTTCAAGTACCATCTTGAATAGGCCTGTGACTGCTGCTGCCCAGACTGTGAATGCTGCCGGCCTGACTGCAACTCTTTTATGAGACCATATGGAAGAATGTGTGGCTGTGTAAGCGAAGAAACTGCAACCTGGTAGAAACAGTGCGCTCCCTTCGAGCTAAGTCCATCACACTGCCATCTAGGCAAATTGTTACAATGAGGCATGTAACAGCATGTAACAACCTGAGGCTTTCAGTTTGCTCATACAGATCTGCTGTTTTGCCTCCCAGACAGTAATAAAAGCACATTTTGCATAAGAGAACTCAAGCACCAACTCTATAGTCGCAGTATTAGAAAGAAGCTAAATCACTTAAACACTGTGAAACATCACATGAAGTTGTTACCACGGCCACATTAAAGCAGCAGATTAATTTGTGTAGTAATGTTGAATACAGTATGTTTTCTTATTCAAAATAAAATCCCACCTGGACATCATATTAAGAGATGCATTGTGAGTTACACAGTTCTTACTACCTAACTCCACAGCACCTTCTGAGGCTTGGCCTGATTGCCTCACTTCCCTGACAGTGAAGGGCTAAAGAACTGTGTATGCTCCTCTGTTTTTTGGACTCCAGAGCCTTCCAACAAACTAGTCCAAAGTATCTTGCCGACAGACTCACCCACTATGTCATCTAAAGAACTTTAAGATCCACCAGTACAAATCTTCTGCGCATGCCCAATTCATGCTGGTGAATAAAGGAGGAAGATCCTTCTCGGTTTAGCTGCAAGAGCCTGGAACCAGCTTCTTTACACCTTCAGACATGAAGTGAAGGAGCATACTTTTAAGAAGCAGCTAAAGACTTGGCAATTTTCCTTACCCTAGGTCTCTCCCTCTGTCTTCTATTTTCAGTACTTAACAGCCACGGCCCGTCCTTTGGGGTGGAGGGTCCACGCCCCCCCACCTTTAGCCCCTCATGAAGAGTGCCTGTCAAGATGAGCAAAGGTCAGCCTGACAGACACTCTTCATGTTCAGGTCAGGCAGCCAGGAGTGGGACATGCGCGATTTGCGCAGACTCTTTGCTGTCTGAGCTGAACTTGCTGGGCTGAAGAGGTCATAGCTCCTATCGGTGTGACCTCCTCAGCTCAGCAAAGGTGCCTTGAGGCCCTTCCCCTCGGTGACGAGGGGAAGCGTCATCCATTGACTTCGACCTGGGTGCTTCAGGTTTGAGCCCTGAAGCGCCCAGGGCGAGTGTCAATCAGTGACACCTCATTACAGAGTGGGGAGGGGTCAGCAGTCTCATTGACCACATCCCAGTCTGTGACAAAGTTGGGACAGCTGCCTTCCCTCACTGGCTGACCTACGGTCAGCCAGTGAGGGAAGGCAGCAGTCCCAACCTTCCTAGTATCTCCGAGCTGAAGGTAAGTGTGTTTGTGTGTGTGTTTTAAATGAATGTTTGGTGCGTGCGTGTATGTTTGAATGTTGATGAGTGTTGTGAATGGATGTGCATGCATGTGTGAATGAATGAGTGTGAGTGTGCTGCCCGCCCGCCCCCCTCCCTCCTAAAATTACTGGCCGCCACTGGTGCTTAAATGTAGAGCATCGATCCTTGGCACAGTGCCGGCTTTTGGCCAGCGCCAAGACCCCTCTTGGGACAGCAGTAAGCTTAACAAGCTCTTATTTCATAGTCCATTCATATGTCATTTTATATTTCAGAGTAGATCAGCTCCCGGTCATCACAGACAAACTGACCTAATTCTACGGGGTAGGGGTAAACTCCACTCCACTGAAGCGGTTTATTGGCTTTCACACTTACACAGTTAATAAGGATGTGAAAAAAACTGTTTTCAGAACCTTTAATTAACCATTTAAATAAAAGAAGGTACGTTGTTTACATAATAGTCCTTTGAAAAGATGTGTACGTGTGTGGTGTTAGCATGTTGAGTTTCACTGTAGCGGGAAGGAGAGTGTTTCGTCTTGAGGGCTGTTGGAAAAGGAGGGGCCTGCAGGGGACCCTTCTCTGCCAGCTCAGAGTGCGCCCACGTCCTGGAGTTCGCAGTGCCTTAGTGATGGGAATGTATGTGATCCGAACGCTAATAGGCTGGGGGATTTTGGAAGTTCCCTGAGAGCCACAGGTAAATGATTTCTCAATTGCAGGCTTGCAGCTTCTCGAAAGCCTCTCCATCATCATGCAGCAAAGGGTTTCTCCACCTCCCCACTGCTGCTCTCCGGCATGGACATCAATTCACCAAAATGCCAGGGGTAGGGGAAGTGACATCACATGCTCCTTAACGCTCCTTTCACTCACACACATATTTACACATATTCCAGCTAATTGCACTCCATTTTTATTATACTAATAGTGAATAATATATTAAACCACCATTAGTATAATAAAAAATCGACAGAAAACAAAGAGAGTGGAGCCCCAATAAGGAATAAGGACAAGCTGCCACTGTGTTCCTGGCGCTGAATTTGCCACCCCTGAGGCCAGGGTGCACAAAGGTAGTGCCAGGGGTCACAAAGGGCAAGCCAGGGGTTGCAGTTGCGACCCTGGCTACCCCTAAATGACGTGGAGCAAAACAGTGGGCTGTTGTGACTTGCTGCACAAGATATTCTGGCCCATATGCTGTTGCAGCGAATTTGCGTCACTTTTCTTTACGCAAATTCGGCGTAAACCTAACTCCATATTTATATTTATTTTAGACACGTCTAACGTCAAAATAAAGGAGTTTGCACCATTTTTTGGATGCGTGCACCTATATTGCGTCAACGAGATGCAAGGTAGGCATTCCCATCTAAAAAATGGTGCTATCCCCATAGCCCATATTTATCCCCCCATGCTAAAATTACGCACATGTGGGAGGAGGGGCTTTGCACCATTAACACCTGGGTCAGATCAGGCATTAGGGGACCTTTGGACCCCATGGAGTGGGTCCACAGGAGCCCTCACCAAGCCCGAGGAACACCCCCTCTAAAGGGACACCACAGGATGGGGGACCCATCCCAGGTAGGTACAGGTAAGGATATTTTTTTTGCCATTGGGGGCCCTATCTTGGGGGCCTCTGCATGGCAAAGGGTGCAATGGCCGTGCCCAGGGGACACTTTTTTAAAGACGCTAGCCCAAGTTTAGCGCCGGCACAAGCTGGTGCTATACTTTTTGCTGCAAAACTGCTTTGCGCAGTTTTGCGGCAAAAAGTAAAACTCTGGGCTTCTGTTTCTTAGAAACAGCACAGTTGCACAGTCCGAGGTTACAGGCACACTGCTTAGTTTAATGCAGCACTTTCTTCGTACATTGTGTTATTCCATCCACACTAGAGCAGAGTTACACATGTGCATGTACGGCGGACTGGAATTCCTCTGCTCACTGAACTCCATGGAATCTTGTGGCATTTTAGGAATTCTGCTGAGTAAAACTCTGCTAATTCCCCCACCTGTACTTATTTTCACATTTGTGTCCAGTAACCCTCTGCTTGCCTTGGGACTTTCAAATTTATTCAGATGTGTATTACATTAACACTTTGCTAATTTTGCACACTTGTTAAAGGTGACAAAAATTTAACAAAGGCCTCTTGATGAAGGCAAAATCAAAGCCGGATCACACCTCACAGCAGCTAGATCTAGGGTGGCTGTCGGATGTAATTCACCAAGAAAATCGGCAGTGACTTCCGAAGTGCCGGGCACACTCTAGGTTGGTAACTCCGTACAATAATCCCCTCCAAGTCTGTTCTTGGAATATAAACGGTTTTATATCAATTATCCAACACAAAGACCTGACTAGTCTATCAAAAAAATGCCAAATTATCTTCTTACAGTAGACTTGGGGTACCAAACCATTCACAATTGATGGATTCATAGGCTTTTTCTCCCCAGAAATTAGGGAGAAAGGTTTGGTCACTCAAGAGGGGACTAGCAATCTTTATTTCAGCAGGTCTAAATATATCATGCACATGAGTAAATGAAGAAAATGAAGAGTTTATGTTAGTGAAGTTAAACAGATTGTACAAAGAGCATTCCAGCTCACTTTTGCTAATTAATGTGTACATCCATCCAGGTGCATGCTCCAGAAAACACATATCCTCCAAATTGATAGACACAATATTAACTGCCTATCAGAATCGAGTATCCCTGGAGTTTCTAGTAGCTGGGGACTTCAATATGAAATTACTAAATCCTTATGAAAGGGATACTCAAACCATCTTTCAACGTCAGCTGTGGGCAGAGGCTACTTGCTATTTTGCTAGAGCTCAAGAAACAATTGATTACACTGTGGCCTTTTTATCTCTACTTACTCTAATTACTAAGTATCTGATTATAAAGTCAGATAAAAGTGACCATGGTCAACAATGCCTGGAGATTGGCTGTGGCTTTCCTATATTTAATCCTGCCCTATCCACATCAAGGGGTGTCACCACAACAAACTATAAGAAACTTCGATGGAATGAAAAATCAATGGAGTTCATTGGAGAACGGTCAACTGTGATATTTAACCAGTGCCATAACGATATAGCCCGTGACCCAATAACCATCTGGTCGACATTCCTGGAAAGATTTGCAGTTGGTCTCCTCATAGATAGACAACAAAAGAACCATCAAGACCAGGGGCGAGTTAAAACAAAAAAGAATATAAAAATTTCAGCTCATATGACCAAACTAAGAAGACAACGAAACAGACTCTTAAGGCTATATAAGAAAAACCCATCTGACTGTAATATTAAGGCTGACTTAAAAAACCTAATTAAAATCTATTGGAAAGAAATATGGGATGATAAATTACAGAATAGTCATGCCTTTGGGCAAAGGCTTTATTTCTGAGTAAGAAATCAAATGCACAATGATTCTGGAAAATGGTTAATGAACTGAATAAAGCCTCAATGACCTTGACTAGCTCCAATATTGCGGAATTCATATGGTCCGATTACCCAACTCACCATTTTGATGAAAATAAGAAAGACACAAAAAATTCAGACAAGATAACAAATGAGTGAAGCCAAGAAGGAGTTATATCAGAGTCCCCAACTCTCCAAAAGGAATCCGCAAAATTAACCTTCTCGATGTCAGAAGTTGTGAATTCAATAAAAAACAGCAAAAGCACAGTGGCTCCAGGTCCAAATGGGATCCCTAATGCATTATTTAGGGATGAAAAAGTGGTCTCGATTTACAACCACTGTATAGAATCAGGACGCATTCCAAAATCTTGGAAGGGGGCTTTAATCCATCCAATATTTAAAGGAGGTAATAAAGTTCATCCTGAGAATTACCGATTAATTACCTTAATGGATGTAGAGCCTAAATACTATACTGGGCTATTACTGGAACTTCTTCGCAGCTGGGCAAATGAGAACAATATTATCCCCCCTAATCAGACAGGTTTTGCAACGGGCCCCGGAATGGCTACCAACATATTAATTCTTTCAATTGACTTTGACAAATGCAAACAAAAAAGTCAACCTTTGTATTTGTGTTTTGTAGACTTCAAATCAGCTTTTGATTTGGTACAACAAAGTCTTCTATGGGAAAAACTAGAAGCCTGGGGCATTCCAGAGAAATGATTAAAAGCCATTCAGCAGTTATGTACTGATACATGGATCAGAGTAAAGATAGGCGACAAATCTTTCCTCTCAAGAAAAAAAGTGACATAACAAGGTCTGAAACAGGGTTGCATGCTGGCACCGTATCTTGTCGATCTCTAGCTATCAGATTTGACAGTTAAGCTTAATAAGGTGAACGTGCACTCCCCTAAAGTTGGTGACATGTTTATCTCTAATCTGCTATACGCTGACGATGTAGTACTTCTGAGCCAAACTAAAGTAGGACTATGACGGCTCATCGTCAACTTAATCGAATACGCTGAACAGAACGTAATGGAAATCAATCAGAAAAAACACAAAGTGATGGAAATCAGTAAAGAAACCCTTAGAGATAAAAAATGGCATACACAAAGGGGAGTCTTAGAATAAGTCAATCACTATAGATACCTGGGTGTACTATTTGATAATCGGGATTCCTTTCGCCCTCAGAAGCAGGATTTATACAGAAAAGGAAATGTTCTACTGCTTGCCTTTTGCAATCTGAAAAAGTTGCTAAGCGGCCCTAGCTAACGTCCCCTGCTACAAGTTGTGGCAGCCAAACTAAATTCGAAGATAGGGCACGGTGGTGAAGACCTGCGTGGGCAAGATGTTGCCATCCTAAATGGTAAAGTTGGAAAAATATTTAGGTCTCTATTTCAATTACCAGGGTATACTTCCCAAGTCCAAATCAGACTGGAGTTTGGTTACTTAAACCAAAATATAGCAAGGGAATGTAGCTGTATTAACCTGGAAACCACTCCAGCTATCAAGGGGAAATCAACTCTGCCAGGTGCTTTGGAAGGAGATTAGTTTGAATCCTACAGCTAAATCCAGACAGTACCTAGATCAGGCATTAGAAGATTTGAAAGTACAGGAGCAATGGGACTCAAACCTTTCCTATTATGCATTTAATTTTTTTTTAAACCGATCAGCGAAGAAGAGATCAGTATTAATGGATAAGAGCCTGTTAGCAGCCAGGTCGCACTCTTGGATGGTAATAAATGAGTATAAACTCCTGAAATATCAGCCATATCTGGAGGCCGGGTGGTCAAAAGCTGAGAAGGATCTTTTTATTAAACACCAATTTGGCCTTATTCCTGGCGGTGTCCACCAAGCCCCACGGGAATGTGCTGCAACAATACCCCAGTGTAGGCTCTGTGGCTGCAGACTGGAAGAGATTACTCATCTGATCTGCATCTGTAATGGCCTACTGAATGAGCTTCAGACTCTATTAAAAGCAGCATTCAATCAGAGGGGAATACTGTCCTGCAGAGAAGCGGTGATCGCCTGCTTTAAACCTTCTGACTATGCCTTTAATACCAGATTTACAAAGTTTTTATGCTTGACATCTAAAAAACTATTGCAAGCTCATCAATTAGTAAAAACTTAATCCATGTTTCTGCTAGCCTACAAGGCCTCTGCACAGTATCCAGAAAGTATTTTTAGCTCTGGAGTATTAATTTAATTGTAAATAAATGTATACCTTATTTTAAAGAAAATTTATTAGAAATCTTTGATACCTTTCTAACATGCTTAGATTCGCATACATAATCTGAGGAGAGTGGAAAATCGATGCACTTTATAGCAAAACGTATATGTCTATGACTAAAACACTCACTCTAATCAGTCATATTTTATGAAATGTATAATTAGAAGAAAAATTAAGGTTAGATATACGGATCTTATATGTTATAAATTTAAGAAGAACTTTCAGACTAGAATGGAAGGTATTTTTAATTTTTTTATTTTGTATGTCGTGAGTAGTATCTTTTAAAAATGTATGATGTTTCAGTTTTTATTAACTATGCATTTAAATAAACATGACTGACTTGAGCGTAACTTTTTTTTAAATGTATTTCTCATTTGAGCAGTGCGCTTTTTTGTATGTAACTATCTGAGGGTGAAAGACCAAAGAAACTTATTTTTGCCACACCTTTGACCCTGCCCCCGCTCTCACTGACCCATCCCTCAATGCATGAAGCTTCACAGTTCCCATACTTTTATAATGCACTTTAACCCCTAATAAAAAAAGTAAAAAATTCCACATTTCCTGGAGCTCGAGGTCCCCCCGCATTGCAGAGGCTGCTGTGGCCTTTGTTACACCATTGATTATCAAGAAAGTACTGCTGGTAACCTCTAAATGCTGATCAAGCAATTGGCCCTATCTCTAAATCTGGAGTCCCATTAATCTTTTCTTCTCTGTTCCGAAGGATGAGGAGACAATACATCAAATTATTGAAATTAATTACAGTAGGCCTGGGAGGAGTTCACTGAGTCTGACTCCATGGAATTCTGTACAGCTAAAAAAAACTCTGTGGAATTCTGCAGAGGTGGAGTTCTGGTACCTGAGACCTGAATGCCCCCGATGAAGGAAGCGATAAGCAGGGATTCTGCTAAGTGCTTTCAAGATCGGGTGAATTCAGGCGGGCTGTGTGCAGTTATAGCTGCCGTTTCAGGCCTCTTATGCACCGGCCTGTACCGTGTGCACTACACATGGGACAGGCCAGTGCTCAGGAGGCATGAAATGGCAGCTTTCTTTTGCTGCCTTCGTCCCTGGCCTGAACTCAGGTCAGGGCCGTAGGCAGCGTAAGATGCCAGGCCGGTTGTGACAAACAACTATAAAAGAGACGAGGGCTTACCTGGATCTTCCCAGCTGTTCTCCTCTCCTTGTCGTCTGACAGCAACGAGTATCCCTGCAGCGGCTGCCTCCTTCTGTGCGAGCTGAATCCCAGTTATGGCCTGCACTGTGCAAGCGCAGACTGTCTGCACTTGTGCAACCCCTACTGGGATTCAGCGCGCACCGGGTGAGCTCGGTTCCGCTGTCCGGGCCAGCAAAGCTTTTGGACTTACTCCAAGCAGAGTGCAGAGTTCCGAAACTCTGTTAGCTCCGCCAGCAGAACGAAGCTCCCCACCACCCCTACTCAATAGTCACACATTCAATTCCAGAGACCAACTTAAAGTTCAAAGGGCTTTGTTTCAGACTTAAAGTCAAAAGTTTATCTATGAGTCTCAAAATCATGGTATAAATGTACAGAATAACTAAAGGAGAATCAAAACAATGCACAATATGCAATTCAATTAGTATACAAAATACCACCAATTCAATAGCAGTAATGCAGAAAAGAAGAGAAAACAGTTGATGCAATAAATTCAAATCCAAGTTTTCCTGCCTAACCATTTGATCTAAAATTCTAACTATGCTAATTTTCTATGGGGGTTCAAAAAGAAAAGTAGCTAGCATGACAGAACTTCTGTAGTTTCCATCAAGAGAGATATGGCGTCATGAAGCCACATGGGGGCATATTTATACTCCGTTTGCGCCGAATTTGCGTCGTTTTTTTCGACGCAAATTCGACGCAAAACTAACTCCATATTTATACTTTGGCGTTAGACGCGTCTAGCGCCAAAGTTCAGGGAGTTAGCGTAATTTTTTGCGTGAACACCTTCCTTGCGTTAATGAGATGCAAGGTAGGCGTTCCCGTCTAAAAAAATGACTGCAATGCTATTGCGTCGGATTTATACTCCCGGGCAAAAATGACGCCCGGGAGTGGGCGGAAGAAAAAAAAACCCGCATTTGCGCCGGATTTTAGCGCCTGGGTCAGGGCAGGCGTTAAGGGACCTGTGGGCTCAGAATGAGCCCAGAGGTGCCCTCCCAAGCCCCCAGGGACATCCCCTGCCACCCTTGCCCACCCCAGGAGGACACCCAAGGATGGAGGGACCCACCCCAGGGAAGAGAAGGTAAGTTGTGGTAAGTATTTTTTTTTTTTTTTTTTGTGGCATAGGGGGGCCTGATTTGTGCCCCCCACATGCCACTATGCCCAATGACCATGCCCAGGGGACAGAAGTCCCCTGGGCATGGCCATTGGGCAAGGGGGCATGACTCCTGTCTTTGCTAAGACAGGAGTCATTTCAATGGGGGATGGGCGTCGTAAAAAAATGGCGCAAATCGGGTTAAGACGTTTTTTTTGCCTCAGCCTGACTTGCCCCATTTTTAGACGCCCAAACGCCATTTTTCCCTACGCCGGCGCTGCCTGGTGTACGTGTTTTTTTTTTCACGCACACCAGGCAGCGCCGGTCGGCTAACGCCGGCTAACGCCATTCAATAAATACGGCGCCCCATGGCGCTTCAGAATGGCGTTAGCCGGCGCTAATTTTTTGGGCGCAAAACTGCGTTAGCGCAGATTTGCGTCAAAAAGTATAAATATGGGCCATGGAATTTAAAGTTCATGGGACATATCTCAAAGAGGTCCGCTCTCCGCTGAAGACAGAGGGAACCTGAACCTTACCGCTAACCACACTTAAATCTTGATTCTTCCAAGGGTGAACTCATAGGGAAATAACTTTCCTACTTCAAAACATAATCACAGATCACAAGTTGCTAATTCACACTTTAGCCTTCTGGAGTCTCCAGCGTTTACCTTGGTACACCCTTGCGCTGGATTTCCTTATCTTCTCCAACAATGAGCTCCCTATGAACTCCGTCTTAAACCCTGACATATGCAGCTTTTAGAAAAACATGCAAAAAGCAAATTTCACATTGATGGTTAGAACACAGAAAAAATATATGGGGCCTTCACCCTGGGCAAACTAATTAAACAGGTGTACACTTTTAAGGCTAAATAAATTCTATAGGTCTCATGTCAAATTATATCATGATTTTAAAGAATACCATTTCTAAAATACAATAACAAACATTCTTTCAAAACAATGATAAAATATGGCATACATGAAACACTGCATTCATCTGCGCACTTTAACCTTGTGTTTTACAGTGCACCACGTTTAAATGAAAACATATCCTTCATTACGAAGAAAACAAGCTCCCGTTCATTTAATATTTTAAGAGAGGTAATGGCACAGATAAGTTATGCTCTCTCAATGCTGATGGACTGAAGTCAGAAGTCTAATTCCAAAAGAAACATACAAGAAGAGCTTCGACTTTTGCCAGCGATGTCTCCTGGGTTTGCTGGACCGAATTAACAAACTTATACATGAAATTTCGGCATGTCGTGTACATATTTAAGAAACGCGCACATTACACCTCGAAAGCTGCCCCAATCCAGCATAAGTAATTTGACATTACCAAATTGTAAAATGAGTCTCAACTGCAAGGTCACCTTTTGTGAATTCCTTGCAAATCGAAATCCAGCTGTCTGGACGTGTAAATCAAGTATACCAGTGCAAATAGCTTTGCGAAGTGGGTCGTCATCTTCCTAAGAAAATGCTGCACTTGAACGAAGCAGCGCTAGGGGGAGCTGTTTCTGTGTACCAGCTACGTCAAGGACAGAGAAAAGAAATACAGCAGCGTGATCGGCCCAGAATTGTGCCACTTGCTGTCCGTTCCCTGCCGTGGAAAACCAATAGAGGTCTGACTTGGATGGAATAACCGGGGCCTGTGGGTAGTAGATCTTTGACCTTTGCTCATTAGTCTGCCTATCGAGAAAATATTAAAGTCTGCTTATAATATATCGCTTCCACTGGTTTAGTCCTGTGAATACAATTTGAAGAATGAGGGAAGCAGGACATTCCCGTGGGGCCTGAACAAAATTGCTTTAATAAAGGAAGGATAACCCGTTGTCACATCCCTGGAGGACTGTACAGAATAGCTTCAATAAAGAGGGATAATAGTCGAAATACTCTCGCTCGCAGGGGTTCGAACAGAAGCAGTTGTGGACAGGTCGGAGCTCTTAAGTGGCATGCTGAAGAATAGAGTGAGGCTGCTCCGCCTCTCTTTACGTGTGTGATGTTTGAGGAGCACTACAAACGTAGACCTAGGACTGTACTTCGCACACAACGTTCACCAGCATAAAAACAACACACGCAATGTGATTCTAGGGGGACCTGGAAGTGGTACACTTTGGGGAAAACGTTTCAAGTCTTTGTACTGGTGCAAAGTCATACACTGTGAAGTAAACAGGTGCATAGTCTTGATAAACGAACTCTAATAAGATGTCAAAAAGTAACACAAATAGTACTTCACTGTACACTCTGCAGTAAAGGGGCTTTCTGTGGGTTTTGACGCAAAACCTTATCTACTACCAATGATAGAGAAGACTTTGCACAAAAATACACCCTTGAAGCAAATGTTAAAAAGCAGGAATGTCTGCTTCCCTGAACTCTTCCAACATTGCACTGTGCTGCACTGTACAGCAGGCATCTAATGTGGGAAATGTTTTAAGGTTAGTCAAAGCATATGATTGTGTACTGGAAAGGTACTCTTCCAATATACACAGAACACACACACAGGGTTTGTGTGGATGCAAGATAGGCTCAAAATAAGCAAGTACAGGAAGAGAAAGAAACACCACTAGACATTTGTAGCTATGGCACTGTCCTACTCTCTCATGCGCCACAGCATGGAGCAGAAACTTTCAGTGCTCCATTGCTTGACATAATCGTAAATCTGCCCTACAGTGTTGACTTTGCTACTTATATTGATTTCTGCTAAAGGCTGTTCATTTATTGTGCAACAGAACCCATGAAAACTTGCCCTCCCTTCTGTTCAGTGGATCCTTACTGAAAAGTGAGATGTTTGCTATATCTACTGAAATTTGCTGGGTCAGATAACAAAAAATACTAGGACTTTCCTGACAAAACCTGGTTGACTGGTCACCTCAGGATAGGGCAGAGTCTGAGTAGCCTATCAAAACTTTGAGAAATGTCACCACAGGCTAGTGCACAATGTATCCTAATTATAACCTATATTTCAGAAGTGCTACCCTATTTGAAATCTCCTATTTCCCTATATATCATTCACAAGTCTAGACTGACTACAGGAGCAAAAGGAAACTCCTTAGTACACAAAATAATTGATTTCTTACAGGGATTTTAGGGATAAAGGCTGCTTGACTTACGAAGTAACACAGAGAGATGTGCTGTTTATTTTCTCATAGGCTCATACTCAGCTTAATGCAGCAGAGAAATAATACTTCTGGGTACTAGGCCAGACTGGCATACTGGAACAGAGCACAGTTCACACACTACAAAGAGTCACTATGTCTTGGCTTTAACTAAATATACTCTGTGTGTTTTGCTAGAAAGTGGATGGTTTTGTCCTGTTTTTAAAAATAGTTCTTGTGGGTAGAGCATAAACAAAACACCTCAAAGAGGGTGAAAATAGCTTGCTGGCTGGCTCATTTTGTGTTAGCTTTGAGTTGGTGAACAACTGATACACAGATGGAGGTGCGCAAAATTGTGCATTCATTTAGTGAAATTCCACAAATTTTGTGAAAATGCACTTGCTGGTACTTTCCAATTATAATTGAATGTGAGAGCATACTTCATTTTCAGACGTTAGTGAGATACCAACAGAAGACAGTCTGGAGCAACAATATGTCTCTTAGCTGAAGTGTGTTGCATGTTTTAGGACAGAACCTTTCGGGCTCCAAATGGACACCGTATCAGTGTGATGTAATCACTAGAACAGAATGTAATGAAAGCTTGGATTAAAATGTTGGAGTTCACAGCCATACAAAGAGGAATAAAGATGTGTGATTTACAACTCCATGTGTGGCATACTCAGTGGCAGGTACCCAGGCTGGGAAGGATGCTACATTGGCCACTGTTTTATTGTTCCAGAAAGACAATTTCTGCTCAAATATGTTTCCCATGGAAGAAAGTCACACAAAATTTCACACTTGCAAAATTTGTGAAATTTGCAGGAAAAACAATTCACACTTCTATCCATGGGCTGATTTTAGCTGCCAGTCCAGCAGTGGTTCAGCAGCTTTATCACAACATCATATGTAGCCATGATTCTGCCTCAGAATCAAGTTAGAGCTTTCTCTATTGACCCTTGATTGGCACTCGATTAAACCTAGGATAATCCTAGTTTGGTATTTTGTCATATTAAGTGACTGAGGTGCACACAGATTCGGCGAAGGTCCTGATGAAAGCCCTATGAGTCAAAAACGAGCAGCTTTTAAATGACTGAAACATATCAACAACATAACAAGGTCAACATATCCACATTTACCTTTTAACTCTATACACTGAATGCGCAAACAAGAGCAGTCCTTATAGGGCTCAAACATGTCAACCACATAACATGATCAAAATTTTCCCATGTACCCTTTAACTTTAGATATTAAAGCAATTCTGTGCATCAGTGGGTAGTTCTAATAAAACATTTTCCACAGTTCTTTTCTATTGGGCACCTTCGCAGTAGGACATGCACATATAGGGCCAATGTTAGCTTCCCTCCATGAAGGGTAGTAACCGACACTGCAAAGTGACCTGATCAATACGAGTAGAAAGCCTATGAAGAATCATAACACAAATCGGGTGGGTGAGGATTGTCACTGTATAAGAGATATATATTTCACTTGCTACATTAAGGCTAGAACACATAAACATAAACTACCTTATGACACGGAAGGCTTTTGAATCTGCAGTTATAGCATTCGGAGACAGCAGCATTTCCAGCATAATAATCGTCTGTTGTACCTACTACAGAAACCACCATCTGCTGCATTAATTTGCAGATTTAAACAAAAAATTGTTTCTGCTTTATAAGGATCAAAACGTTACTACAAAAGCACCATTGTGCTAACATGTTGTGGCAGACTCTCTGCAGAAGTTAACTGGTCTTACTCTTGTTTCTTAGGGCCATATATACTAAAGCATTTTCCCATAGACACAGAATGGGTAAAATCCTTTGATACATCTGGCCCTTATATCTTTATTTTAGCCTTAAAGCCTGCTGCAGAGGGCTATACCGGTTGTTAAAGGCCCTAAAACCAAGTTATAGGCCTGAGCCGCAGGCAAGAGCCTATAGGAAGGGTGAGGGCCTTTAACAACAGGTATAGCCCGAGGCAAAGGGCTGTAAGGCCATTACATCGTTCCACCCACTAAGGGTAGAAATTAAAAAGGAAGAAACAGAAAGATTAACATTGCAATGTTGGAGCAGAAGGCTTATACCAGTCATTATAGGCCCTGCACCACTTCATTGTCTTAGATGAATCACTCAACATTCCAATGTTCTAAATTGGTGTTCTACTGGTCCTAGTTAAGTGAAACGTTTTCAAAGACTATGTAAATATATGTGAAAATGACAAATATTTAAATCATACGGCCCAGAATGTGCCGCATAATATGGTCTTCCTTTGCCCCATAATTCCACTGAGACTTGGTATAGCAAAGTTTAACATATCTTTCATAAACGGTTGCTACATACCATAACAGGGTACAGTGTTTACCTTAATATTCACACTGAACTATAATCATGCCGACAGTCGGGCTGGCCAGATTCTGCAGTCCCTGAAAATGACTTTCAGTTGTAGAGCCTGCTCACTTGATACGTGCACACAATCATGGGCACACAGGGATGTCACAGGTTCATGGTTCACCGCTGCGTTTCAGTAACACCTAACCCTTTCGCATCTCTCTAGAATGTGCCAAAATGCGTGTTGTTTTCACAGTGCCTCCCCACTGCCTCGCTCGAACCTCCACCACCCCCTTCACAGTTGCGCACCTGTAATCCAAAGAATAGGTTACTATGGTAACAGCACTTACAGAATTTGCTGAACAACGCTCGGAAGAACATTTCGGGCAGCTGACATTTCGCCAGATTTCAAAGTTGAGTTAATTTGAAAGAATACAACTTTTATAATTGTACAATCTACCAATTTCTCTGATGCCAGGCTCAGTCTTCCCCATTACCCGTCTTAAACCTGCACCCCACCAATGAAGATATGATACTGGCTGAGGAGTTTTCTTCAGCCCATCTCTCTCTCTCACATACACCCTCTCTCTTTCACACACACACACACACACACTCCCACACAGTCTCTGTCTGTCTCACTCTCTATCCCACTCTCATCCCCCCCGCCCCCCGCCTTCCCTCCACCCCTACACCACACACACACTCATCACTCTCTTCTTCACGTGAGCGGTGTTTTATTTTTCTTGATCAGACAGCTACGGGCAGGTGGCCGGTGGCATTACTGACCCCAGGGACTCTTTCAGGCACCCAAATTGCACTAATTATAGTGCAAACACGAATGAGTGCAGGCAAAGGTAGACGTGCTGGGAGTAGACCCGAAATGGAGAAGCACCTCGCCTTAATTTTAGCAGAAGTATTGCCAACAGCAACAGCAAAAGATGAATAATAATAATAATAATAATGTCAGCCAATAAAAATTATTATTTTCATAATAATAATAATTTGAAAATAGTTGCAAAAACGTTGGATAGTGTTGGTATTCGATTTGAATAAAAAGTGTCACATTAAAATGTCAACATCAAGTACATTTTATGTTTCGCAAAGAGTACTGTTTATATTTATTTACCATCTAAAAATGTGCAAAGTCTATATGTAGTCTCGGTTGCTGACATAATGGAGACATAAATGTGTCAACTACCTAATTACTCCGGCCAGTGTTCTAGGGGAATTTGGAATGAGCAACAAGGGATTTTGGGAGTGACCCCACATAAACCGGAGGTGATAAAATATCCTGTTTAATAGTTCATAACAATGTAACAACTTGTAATGATTAACAATTCACTATTTAGTTGGCTGAATTAGTACCTTCTTGACAGAAACGTTGTCCCTAGAGGACACCAAAGGAACAATAGTCCAAATAATTACCACACCATTGCGGAGATGGGGAGGAGTGGAATTAAGGGATTTTTATTCCATTAAACAAATTATATGACCCTCATGAGATACTTAATCAAAGCAAGATCATCAGGCTTTGGAGAGAATGCTACAGAGGATGAACAACCCCAATCTAGTGAAGCCTGGCCATGAAAAACGTCTCAATTGGAATGTCTCCTTCCTCATGCTACGTTTCTTTGTGCTACCTTAGATTAATTTCTAAAATTACAACCGTGTTTCACCAGAGTATCAAAAACTACTTCTGTTTTCTTTGTTTAAGGTAACTCTCACTCGCTCTATAATAACCTCTCCTGGATACTCGTATTGTTAGTTCGCTGCTACCTTTATTATGTACATCAAAAATACTATTTTTCATAAGAGGGCCAGAATAAGATCCACATGCACCAGCAACCACCAGACAGTACACTTACAAGTTTGATATAAAATTCCTGCAACACTTTCGGAAAGGCTGTACACAAAATCCTAGGAAACCTTTCAAGCTTTGATTTGCAAATGACTGGCTATCTCCAGATTGTCACATCTACTTATTTCGGCTGGAGATAGATGCATCAAAATAGAGAAACAAGTGGAAAGGGTAGACAACTTAAGAGGAAAGGCTTAAATAGGTATTCAAAACAGCAAAGCTTCTTGGAATTTCTTAAGTTGAAACACTACTTCAGGGATATGTGGGTTCACTTAAAAAACACAGTGTAGGTGGTAACATGCAGTTAAGGTTGCAAATTAAAACGGAAAAAACGCTGAAATTTGCAAAATATGCTTAGGACTGCAATGCATATATCATTCAATAGACGTGAACTATCATCACACATCAAATACAATGCTCAGGACCTCACCCTTGATGTCACAGGTTCCATCAGCAGTGTAATAATTATGGTTACAGATGAGATTACATATCAACCTACCCTTAACACTACGAAAGAGACAACTATAAATGTCGTGTTTTTTGTTTTCAGAATGTAATGTTATGTAGTTACGCTGTGCTTTTAGGTATTGTTGCTTGTTAGTATTACTATTTTGAGGTTGTGTGGCCAACCACAGTTGTGCACAGCCTTTAACCTTGGAGGGCTTGACCAAAGGTCTTGTGATACAACATGGTCTTGAGGCCAACCCATTGTGGCTTGCCTTGCAGGGATTAGTTGTTACCAGAGACAAGCTTCTTTTTCATTTTTTGTTGGTGGTTCTCAAAAGTACTGCTTTATTTTTGTGGGCAGCGATATGTGGGTTTTTTGTTTTTGTGTTTCTTATGTTTTTCTGTTCTTTTAACTATTGTGACAAATACCTACTAATAACTTTTTAAGGCCTTTTTTAGCGTCATGCGCATAAGCGCTCCGTCCCTGTTGTAATCTCTTTTAACCACGCCCATGCCACGCCTGTCACTTTCATTGGTTCGTGGGCTTGCCTTTTAAAATCCACTTAATTTAATTAGTGAAAGGCATGCATACATCATGCCTTTTCCAGTGATTAGCCCTCCTCGAGCGCACCGGTCAACTACTGAAAACATACGCGGCTCCATCTTTTCAGCATGGTTTCTGACTACTTTATCTTTTTATTTTCGATGCAGTGTAATCACTGTGGGTTTTACATAGTGTAGGAAAGTAGCCTCTTTCTAGCATGGTTACCCCCACTTTTGGCCTGTTTGTGAGTGTGTGTCAGTGTGTTATTACTGTGTCACTGGGATCCTGCTAGCCTGGACCCCTGTGCTCATAGATAAAAACCTATATGTCAGTGTTTTTTGCCTGTCTCACTGGGATCCTGCTAGCCAGGACTCCAGTGCTCATAGCTTGTGGCCTAATGTGTATGCCTGTGTAGTGCCTAACTGTGTCACTGAGGCTCTGCTAATCAGAACCTCAGTGCTTATGCTCTCTCTGCTTTTAAATTTGTCACTGTAGGCCAGTGACTACATTTACCAATTTCAATTGGCATACTGGACCCCCTTATAAGTCCCTAGTATATGGTACCTAGGTGCCCAGGGCATTGGGGTTCCAGGAGCTCCATATGGGCTGCAGCATTTCTTTTGCCACCCATAGGGAGCTCAGACAAACCCTTGCACAGGCCTGCCATTGCAGCCTTCATGAAATAACGCACATGTTATTTCACAGCCATTTTCACTGCACTTAAGTAACTTAAAAATCACCTATATGCCTAACCTTCACTTGCTGAAGGTTAGGTGTAAAGTTACTAAGAGTGACGGCACCCTTGCATTAGCAAAGGTGCCCCCACATAGTTCAGGGCCATTTCCCCAGACTTTGTGAGTGCAGGGACGCCATTACACACGTGCACTACATATAGGTCAATACCTATATGTAGCTTCACAATGGTAACTCCGAATATGGTCATGCAACATGTCTAAGATCATGGAATTGTCCCCCCATTCCAAATCTGGTATTGGGGAGCCAATTCCATGCATACTAGGGGCTCCACCATGGACCCCCAATACTGCCAAACCAGCTCTCTGAGGCTTCCACTGCAGCTACAGCTGCTGTCACCTCACAGACAGGGTTCTGCCCTCCTGGGGTCTGGGCAGCTCAGTCCCGTGAGCACTGACCCCCCCCCCCTCCAGCGCCTTGAGACCCTTTATGGGTGAGTAGCGCGCTTTTATAAATGCGATTGATTGATTGATTGATTGATTATACTTACCTCCAGAAGGAATATTGTCTCTAAGATATTTTTGGTACTGTGTCACCCAAATAAATACCTTTATTTTTGGTAACACTGAGTATTGTCCTTACTTGTGTATAAGTACTGTGTAACTATAAGTGGTATTGCATGAGCTTTGCATGCCTCCTAAGCTGCTAGAACACTACTACATTCACTAACAAGGGAACACTGGATCTGGTGTAAGGTGTAAGTATCCAAGGTACCCACTACAAATCAGGCCAGCCTCCAACACACATAGCGTGATCGTGCTAGTTTCTTTTCTTTCAATTTGTGTGGCAAGAAAAGTCCGGTTAAGAGTTTACAACGCTAATAGCTCTAACTTGAGCAAATGCGAGACCTATTGCATTGCAAATGCTTGTTTCTTTACTGCTCGTT
This sequence comes from Pleurodeles waltl, assembly GCF_031143425.1. Taxonomy (NCBI): domain Eukaryota; kingdom Metazoa; phylum Chordata; class Amphibia; order Caudata; family Salamandridae; genus Pleurodeles; species Pleurodeles waltl. The sequence goes on from NC_090445.1 coordinate 1,117,353,241, forward strand.
TGTTATGTAATGATCCTGCAGGATCTCATTCACAATAGTGAGATTCTTCTCCCCACACCAGATTACTTGAATCACATAAAATAAACAAAAATGATGAACTTCTGGTCACAGAGCTTGTGGGTGACTGCCCTGGGATTCCTGCTTTTTCTCACTTGGAGGCTCTCTAAAGAATCCCAAAACCTCAGACTGTTTCTCCACCTATCCAGTCTCACTGTGCATTACATTTCTTCTTCCTCTTGCTTTTGAGGTACAGTAGAGGACAGTCCTCGAATCTCTCCTTCCCCTTTCTCTGCCAAGTGGGCTGCGAATAAAGTTTTAAGCAACAGTATCACTTGCTTTGGACCCTTGCTCCTCCCAAAATGGTGGCTACTCCCACTGATGCCAAGAAAGGGGCTTTTTCTGTTGGAAGATTACCTGAACTTTCAACTCTTAATAAACTCAGTATGCTCTTATTTCTTGAAAATAGTCTGTGAGGAATGAAGGAAGTCCTTCGACAGCAGACAAAATCCTGATGCCATTGTTAGGTGTACCAGGTCCTTAGTGCGACAATAAGAGACTGCATGTCAGGAAAAATAACCATGTTCAATATGTTCCCTACCTCCCCGCAAAATTCACTTTGATATCAGTCCACACTTATGTGCACACTTTTATGCAGATTTTTTTCTTTTTAGTCTTTTCATGCCCAAGAATATTTTTTGAGGCTGCAGACTAGGTGTGCATAGTACGCAGCTTGAGTCTGGAGACTATGGACTACGAAATAAGACACAGGTGCATAACTTTTCAGTCTGCGTTGTAGTTATCTTCGAGGCGAACCATGGAGTATGAAACGACCCATTGTTGGTCCACAAATATGTTAGTCTGCGGTCCAGTCAAAACAAAATAGCAAACTGGCCTCCATTTTGTATGTGGTGAGCCTGTGACTGTTTCGTTAGATAGATAGATAGATAGATAGATAGATAGATAGATAGATAGATAGATAGATAGATAGATAGATAGATACCTATAGGACAATGCTCCCACTGAAAAAGTGTTTTTTGACTTGCCTACATCTTTGGCACAGTTTGACGAAATGTTCCATAAAAAGTGCCCCAGTGATTCTTAATGCGTACAGAAAGTTTCTGAGTGAACCATCAAGAGGGGCCGAGAAAAAGTGGGGTAAATGTTTTTTATTTCCCATGTAAATTCCCATAGGACCTTTGAACAAAACTACAGCTCGAACCATTGGATGGAATTACACCAAATTTGGCAGAAAGCTAGCTTTCGGTACACAGATTACGCTTTCACTTATAATTGGTGTAAATCTGTTCAGTAGTTTTGGAGATATTAAAGGTAAAATGAATTTGTATATCTCTGGCTGCGATACCTTTGCGAAAAAAGTTGAACTTGTGCAGGGAAATGCACAGCTCGGATTGGATGCCAACACTTCAAACCAAGAAGTGTTGGCAGCCATCTTGGGACTCGGCTTCTGCCAAGACCCACTAAAGAGCAAAAAAAACAAGGGGTCAGGATAGAGTCACCCTGACCCCTTAGCTCTGGTGCTGAGCTAAAAAGAATTTTGAAAAAAATGTTCACTGTGATTCGTTGCGGATTAGGTGAAAATTAAAAAAAAAAAGCACAGGCTCCCGCTCTTGTTTTCTTTAGGGCCCCCAGGTGGTCAGGTCCTGCGGGCATTGATTTATATATGCAGGGGTGGGGTCACTCACCCACCTGCAGCCCCGGGGACTGCCACCTACCTGGAGCTTTGGTTAAAATTATTGTGGGGAGCACTTGCCCCGCCCCCACAGCCTCAGGGACCACCACCTCCCCAAGGCACTAAAAGAATGTAGTGTAGGGGGGTGCCATCCTACAGCCTCGGGACAACCACATTCCCAGGGCTTTACAAATATAATTGGGGGTACTCCCCCACAGCCTCCACAGGGCCTCAATAAAAAAAGTAAAGGACCACCTTCCTGGGGCCTTACCAGTTGGAGGGGGCCACATGGCCCCCGTTGAGGAGCCACTGATGACCCTGATGACCGCCACCCTCGGGGCCGGCTCCTGCTATGTCCTGGGGCACCCACCCTGGGGACACAGCTGTTTGTTTTTGCTAGGTGGGAGCTGAGTGTTCCCACCAAGCAAAAGCAAGCAAAGTTTGGTTTCTGCAAGAGAGAGCTGTCAAATAGCTGTCTTTTGCAGAAAGCAGAGTTTTCATCTAATTTCCCTGCATGCAAATATACGTGCAGGGAAGACAGATGAAAACATTGCTCCTGCAGGAAGGGAGCTGCTAATAAAAGCAGCTCACTGCTTCTGGGAGCAATGCCGGCTCCTACAGGACAAGGGTAGCTGGATAGGACCGCAGGGGCCTCAAGGCTCCCCCTGCAGTCCTGTCACTCTCTCTCTTCCATTCCATCCCATAATGGTATGGGAGAGAGATTATCATTGCATGGTTTCTCCATGCAATGACTTCCAGGAGTTAGACTAGCAAGATGTTTGCGTTGAATGCTATAGTTGCTTTTGGATACAGCACAGAGAAGAGTCACCTATAGCCTAATGATTAATGTCTTGGACTGTCACTCAGTAGGCTGAAGGTTCAAATCTTAGTATTGCATGGCAGTGTGTTTGTTTATTTACTAGTATTTTGACTGTTAAATCTTCCTAATGATGGAACATTCATGTAAGTGTGCTATCTCAATCCTTGGGTTGAATGTCTTAGGTATGTCTGGACATCCCACAATGAGGAGTCACCTGTGGCATAATGGTTAAGGTGAAGGTCCCAGGCCCCTATGCTAAAAATTGAGGGATCTACTCCATGTGTGCTCGTGGTAAGTTTCCTTCTTTAATTTCTTTTAAACTTCAAAAGTTCAAGGTTCATATTGAAAGGTGATCTCACTATTTTAATTGACAAATACATTTTTCTTTTCAAAGTGTCCAGAAAGATCTCATTTTAAGTATATCATCCATCAAAGCCAAAAAAACTATCGATCTCCCTCTAACTCTGTTTCTTTCTCTATCATTTTTGCTTTTTAAAATCTCTTTCTTCCACTCACACACCCACTCAGTCCCTTATGCACCCACTCACATACCCACTCAGACACTGATGCACTCACTCATAGCTCCACTCAGACCGTCAGACACCCATTCGCAGACCACTCAGACACTGATGCACCCACTCACAGACCCAGTCAGACTCTCACACACCCACTCACAGACCCACAGAAACCCTCATGAACCCAGTCACAGACCCACACACACACACTGATGCATCTACTAAATCACTGATGTACGCACTCTCACACACAGACAGCCACTCTCACAGCCACGCTCACCCCCAAGGACACCATCTCACATATATTCCCACACCCAGAGAGACAGACTGTGGCCAACTCCCGTCGCACATGGGCAAAGGGCAGTGCGCAGTGTGGGTTTGTGTTGTTAGGGAGTTGGCCACAGGGTCAGGCTGCAGGCCAGGCCATGAGGTCAACCTCCGCTGCACACTGGCAAAGGCCATGCACGGTGCAAGTTTGGGTGCTTATAGAAGTTTGGCCTCTGAGCCTGGTCACAGGCCAGGACTGGCGGCCAACCGCCACTGGCATGGCCACAGGGTGTTTGCGGCAGTAGTTGGATTAACGTATAGTAATGAATACGTTAAATTTTTTTATAGAAATTCACTAAAAAAACCAAAGGTTGCATGGATATTATTGTTAGGAAACAGAATTAAAATAAAATATATTTACTTTAAAACACTAAAGGTTTTAGGGTGGTTATAGCTAGGCTCACATTTTAAACGTATGAAACCATAGATATTCACCACTTATAGTTAGAGTTAACTGAAGTAACTATAACTCGTGCCTTAAGGAAACCATGACTCATTTCCTCACCATGCACTGCTAATTATCACACAAATTATGGCACACATGGCATCTTTGATAACATCATTGATAACATCAGTGCAATATTTGCAGTAAAAGTTTTGATGAAAAAACTGTGCATGGCGAAGGCACGATTTATATGCTATTCTATTTTACTCCATTCCACATTATCCCACTGTATGCAACTCCACTGTACACTCTCCATTCTACAGCACTCCATTGTACTCTCTTCCACTCTATATACCTCAATGCTGCAAAACTCTACTACACTCTATGCTGCTATACTAGAGTCTATTACATTCTATCTCCATACATGCCACTGTCCAAATCAGTACTCAACTCTGTGCCCATACCCTTTCTTGCACAACACTCTACTCCACTCTTCTACACTCCACTGTACGGTACACTCCACTGTACGGTATTCCACTGTATGATATTCCACTCTATGCTACTCCACTGTACGGTAATATACTCTATGCCACGTCAGTTTACCCCATTCCACAACACTCTATAAAACTCCACTCCATATAAGTCTTTATGCACGCTATGACACTCTACTCCACTCAGTGTCCATACACTACTTTGTACAGCACTCCACTCTACTGTATAAGACGCAGTCCAATTTATAACATTTAACTACCTACGCTACACCACTGCATTCCACTCCATGCCATTCTAGTCCACGGCACACCAATATGCTCTATTACACTTGCCCCCACAATACATTATGCCACTTCACTCAACTCTACTCTGACGTATGAGAATTTACCTCACTCTATGGTACTGTACAACAATTCACTCTACAGTGCTCCACTGTTTGACATATTACTGTACTCCATGCAACTCACCTCTACAACACTCTACTACACTGTATGCCATTCTCTGACACTTTACTTCCTATATTCCACTGTACAACACGGTACTGTACTGTAAGCCACTATACAACATACTCTCTACTCCACTCTATCCCGCTCGACAATACTCTAGTTCTCTATGCAATACTGTATGCAACTCTTTGTGTCACCGAACCCCACTTTATTCCACTCTGCTCCAGTAATCCACTGTACACCACTGCACTCAGAGACCTTATAAGGCATAGGCAAAGTGAGCTCTGGCCCAGGGACCAAACCTTTCAGGGCCCCCCTTGTAGATTCTTAGACAGATTGTTTTAAATACTGGTTTCTTTTATTTTATTTTTAATGTGGGTGATATGTGAGAGTCTATTACAGACATTTTATAGAGAGATGTGGTGTTATTGTTCATGCAACATCCATAAAAAAAGCTTCTTTTAGATCAGAATGGGACCTCACACATGAGAAATGGGAGGGCTTCACAGAGATTATTTGCAGTAATATCAGTGAACCCCTGTTACAATATTGAAAACACATGTCACTTTCTCTGAATATTAGATATAACACATTTAGTGGCATATTTATTAGCCCCTTGCACCGCCATTCCATCACTTTTTGTGACACAACGTACCACAAACCTTGAACTCATATCTATGAGGCCACGCAAAACCACTTGAGTGGCTTTGAATGGCCTCATAGATATGGAGTACTGCAAGGCAGCGCAAATAGCTGCACTTTCTTACTCTGTGCAAGGGAGACGTCCCATGGGTGTTGCGGTGGATGTTTCCACACAAAAGCCATCAATTTTGATTCATCCCTATATTTACAAGGCCTGGTAAACCTGGGGATGTGCCAAAACCTTACTCCTCCCCGTAATGAGGAGAAATATCACAAATTCTCCTATTTTTTTCCCTTTTTCTATGTGTGCTGCATTCAGGGCAGGACAATGTTACAAGATGAATTGCTGCACTGCCCTGCGTCAAACACCCATAAATAAGAGCCTTAGAATTTGGACTATTGGGCCTGGCCAAAGGAACATAAAAGAGCTGAACCACAAATTAGAACATATTCTGAAAAGGGACCACCAAAATAGGTTTAACCCAGGGACCCCAAAATCCTTAAGATGTCCCTAACTATACTTTATGCCACTCTCTGTAGTTGTACTCCCTAACACTGTAGCGCAAACCACTTCACTTTACAACACTCTACATCACTGTACAGTGCAGTACTCCATTCTACAAAACTCAACTAGACTGCATGCCACTCAACTCAGCTGTAATCTACAGCACTTTCCAATACTGTACAACACAGCACTATACTCTGCTGTACAACACCATACTCAAGTTTATGATTAAAGGTGGGTGGTAAACTCCACTTTGTCAATAGAGATTGCAGAGTTTTGCCACTGCGCACTTTGCCTGGAGCACGGAAGTTGTAAAAAAATTGCCACCTACCATATAACAGAGTCTACTGGTGCCCACGTATCATGGGAGAACAATGTTGCACAATTTGAGTGTCGTTTGGGCTGTGCATGTTGGTGATGATTCTGAAACAAGAAATCCTCTGTGCAGCAAGTTCCCTTGTTTCACCGTCAATACGGTAGTGTTGTTCAATAGGCAATTCCAGCCTGAGCAGTGCAGTGTGTGTGTGTGTGTGTTGATGGGGGAAGGGCAGCTCAGGATTCTCAAACAAAACGGAAAGTTTAGCATGTAACAGCCGCCACACTCACTGCCAAAGCTCCACACAACTACTCTTGTAAGTTGGAAACCTCTTGTTAATTCAATGCCACAGCCCAGCCTATGCCACTGGTGAAACGTTAGGCTTCTGGGAGTCACCCAGCAAGGCCTCATGGATGATGGGCTGTTTGAGTAAAGTATTCTATGATTTGAGGCATGCAGAGCGACTAGGGCTTCTGCAGCCAATGAATACAACAACTACCATAAACAGCTAAGACAGAGTGGGTCAGTAACGCCTAAATTGCTAATTTAGTCATGGTCAAAATAGAGGTTGTCAGATATGATTGTGCAGGTCATTTTTGAATTGTAGCTGCTCAACGTTAATTTGGAAGTAAATGTTCTTGCACTGGCCACATATGCAAGTGAAACATGTAGTATTGTTATGAATATACATAGGCTGCCTTAGGTGTGTGCGTATATTGGCTCAGTGGATTATCTGGATGCGGTGCTACATAAACAGGTGCTTGGCTGATGATGAGACATTTCTGATGCCTTGTATGACTGATTAAATGTATGTGTTGTCAACTCTGGCCTCTCGGTGTGCACAGCTTAAATGTGTCTTGCAAAGGTTGGATTTTTAAAAATGATGCCATTGTAAATGTCCAAATGATGCTCATGTACTACACTGATGAAGCTGAAGTTCAGATGTGTGGTTGAATAGACCTGAGTAAATATGGTGTACATGAACAATGCATGTGTAGGTAAATATGTTGGTTATATTTGAATAGCCCCCTTGAGCAGTCCCTGCATGTCCACAGAACCAGGTCACATTTGCTGCAATAGCTGGCAGATGCCTCACTCTTTCTTGCATGCACACTACAGGTAGAGTTGCTGTAATGACTCAGGGGTATACACTAACGGGAAACAAGGGTGTTCTAGCTGTCTGTTTTAACAGTGAGGTAAATGAAATGTCACTGCTTACCCATTTTCGGTCAGGACAAGCGAGTCTGTTTACTAGGCCAAGTTTGGCCAGCCTCTCCTGTCCTTATTTCCGCTCTGTCACCATTTGCAGACCGTGCATTTCATCTTAAAATGGAGACCAGTTTAAAGGGATGATGGGGTGCTTCAGAAATGACTACCTCGTTGCAAGTAACAAACAGTGTAATGGGGCAGTTATCAATTCAGCATGGCTAGTGGATACTCCTGCGATTGCGGGAGACCTCAGGATTCTGTTTTGAGGGGGCACTCATGCTATCTAGGTGGGCAGAACTCTGTGAAATTTCATGGAGTTTTATGGGTGAAACGAGTTCCGACCACCATTTTTTATAACACTTTACTCGATTGTATGCTGTGCCACTCAACACTACACCACCATAGTCTATTCTATGATACTTTACTCTACTCTCAGCTGCCCCACTCCAGTGTACTCCACTCCACTATACTCCACTCTATTACAATTTATCCCCCTTTACTCCACTGTACCAGACTACTCTCTATGTAGCTCCACTATGTAACACTCTACTGCACTTTACAAAATACCACTTAAGAACACTGTACTACATTCTATGACACTCTATGACACTCTATTCCCATTGACTCTTTGCCATTGTACTGTCTTCAATGACACTTGGCAACACACCACTCTATGTCACTCCACTATGTAACACTCTACTCCACTTTACAAAATTCCACTAAACTACACTATACTACATTCTATGCCACTCTATGACACTCTACTCCACTTTATTCCCATTTACTCTTTGCCACTGTACTGCCTTCAATGACACTTCACAACACACCACTCTAATCCTCTCTATGATTTGCCACTCCACTATGTGACATGGCACTCCACTTTACATAATTCTCCTCCACTGTCCTCTATGACACTCTATTCAACGATACTCTACTCTACAGCACTACTTCACCCTATTTCATTCTAAAACACTACTCTTTTCAGTCTACAACACAGTACTCCACTGTATGCCCTGTCAGTCCACTGTCCAACTCACTTCTTCACTCTATGATGCTTGACTCCACTATATGAGACACAATGCCATTTCACTGTATGTATAACGCTTTACTGCAATGTACTATATGCCTCTATATCAGTCTACAATTCCACTCTACGGCAATAGACTTTAAAACACTCTCCTCTATTGTACTGTACGACACTGCACAATAACACTCCACTTGACAATACTTAACTCTACGATTTGAAACACATATTTAATACAAATTTGGAATTCAACAAATAAGACAAAGGTTAAAGCTTAGTTTTTGTTAGCAAAACCTTTTTCCTCTACAATCCAAACTTAAACTACACAAACTTTAAAATTTCCAAGGGTATAGTTAAAGTTTTCATTTACATTTTTTTCACCACCTTAAAATATTATAAATAGTGCACCTCATTACACACTCTTTTCAGCTGGCTCACAACAAAACACTAACTATGATTCACCATTCTACCATGTATTGTGTTTTTTAGAAATAATGACACTCTACTATATGACATTGCACTGTTTGAGACTCTCTGCCACTCTGCTGTATGTCACTGCACTCAACAACATTGAACTGAATGACACTCTACTCCACTGAACTACACTCTATGGCACTACACTCTACAACACTCAACTACACACTATGCCATTATACAACACTCTACTCGAAGACACTCTACCACACTCCAATTCACGACACTGTAGTCAACAGCATTCCATTGTTCAACACACCACTACACTTTAAAACATACCATTACATTCTACGATGCTCAACTCTACTATGTGACTCACCACACCACTATAGAAACCTTTTCTCCCCATATGCTATATCACTCCACTCTGCTTGACTCTAGTATAAAATACTCCACTCTACGACATTAGACTTTACAACACATTCCTTAGCTGTACTGTATGAGGCGTCACCTTATGACTCTCCAATGAATGACAATCCACACCACGATTTGAAACTCATTTCTATTAAAAAAATAAAAAACATTAACATACAATGAAAAAACTAAGATTAAGGATAATTTATAGTTAGAAATGATTTATTCTTTTCCTTACGAATCCAACTTAAAATACCAAACGTTAACAAATTGTAAAGTTATAATTATAACTTCAATTTATCATGTACACACCACCTTCAAATTACTCTAAGTGGCACACCTCCGAGTACAGTCTTGTCTCCTTACTCGCCACACTACATTCACTGTAACTCATGCCTTTTCCATACATTAGTTTTACCCTTGCATACTACATCACTTAAAGCATGTGCAACCATAGCCTTCATAAGAATACTTATAACTTCTCAAATGACGTTTGAATTTGTCACAACACAGTACATGGTAGAGTGACAAGTATATATACTGGTGGTCGCCAACAGGTAGTTATAGTTGGGACCTTATTCCCTTAGATGAAGCGTTTTTTGTTTTGCCAATCTCTTTACGCGGCTTGAAAATCTTCAGGAAATTTCAAAACTTGCACGCCAATTTGTTAAACTGCTGCTTGAAAGTTTCAGGGTGATACTTCAAAGGAGGTGGGGGAAAAAGGAAGGTTCCAAAACACTTTTTCCCCAATGAAATTTCCCATAGAGTTTTCGAAAAGGACTACAGCCCAAATCGCTGAATGGAATTACACCACATTTGGCAGAAATGTAGATCCCTTTTTGTTATTTGGTGTAAATCCATTTAGTAATTTTTCAGATATTTAACATTTAAAAATATAGATATCGAGGGATGTGGATCCAACAGATCTCAAGCTGAGATCTGATTGGCTGCCAACACTTCAAACAGGAAGTGTTGGCAGCCATTTTGGGACTCAGACTCATTCGAGTCCCAAATCGCTGAATGGAATTACACCAAATTTGGCAGAAATGTAGATCCCTTTTTGTTATTTGGTGTAAATCCATTTAGTAATTTTTCAGATATTTAACATTTAAAAATATAGATATCGAGGGATGTGGATCCAACAGATCTCAAGCTGAGATCTGATTGGCTGCCAACACTTCAAACAAGAAGTGTTGGCAGCCATTTTGGGACTCAGACTCATTCGAGTCCCAAATAAAAGGTTGCAGGGTAGGAATACCCTGGCCCTCTAGGCCTTGAGCTGGAGTCCCCCAGGGACCTTGCCTGGGCCAAAAGCTTTTTTTTATAACAATTTGTGGCGGAAATCACAGAGGATCTGCATAACCCCACGGAAATTGTAAAAAACAAGCTCAGTTTCCCGTGCTTGTTTAAACTTAAGCCCCAGGCGGGCCAGGTCCCAGGGGAATTTTTTTTAGGGGTGGGTGGTAAAATCCACTCCACAGGGAGAGTTGGCAGAGTTTTTGCCACTGTGCACTCTCTTTGAAGCATGGAGTTCGGCAAAACTTTGCCAACCGCCGCATGGTGCAGTTTACCGGTGCCCGCCACCCACCCCTCTTTTGTAACGTGTTGCACGTGTTCATGCATACAATAGTGCACATTAAGCATACACTCGCCAGCGGCTCCTGCATGGCCCGCTTAGATTTACCCTGAGGGGATTAGAAACTGTGGATGTATTTGTTTAGGTTTCCATGAGTGAAACTTCTTTGTTTTCTGGGTGCACTGAGTTGACCCCAACGCTGGTTTCAGGTGAGTGGCTACAGGGGTGAAAGTCTCTTTTTCAGTCCATAATAAATGTAGGTTTTTGCACTTGGTTAAATTTGGAGGAAAAATATTTGAGCTCTTGTCCCTGTTTTCAAAAATAAAATAAATCGAGTTTCTCCTCTTTTCAAACGAGTTGGCTCGGTTTTACACCCCTATTGCAGCATAACAATCTAATTGTCTTTTTAACGGTATTATTTGTCGTGCATTTTTCCTAAATAATGTTAATGGTTGTAAAGGGACGAAGGGCAAAATATGTCAACTACAGCTTGGGGTTGTTTCACAATGTGTTTTCTCCATTTGTGCACATTACTTATTATTTAACATGTCATGGTGCTCGTTCCGAAATAGAGACTGAGGATGAGGAATAAACGGGGCAAGAAATGGTGGCTGCAATACTGCATTAGTGCAAAGTTTATGCAGATTGGCCCACTGTCTTAATTCATATTTACATTTTTTATACTATGAAACCTTTTAGTGGAACAAAGATGCCAAGTTTAAATATTATAATAATCTATTAAGGTAATTTAGAGAACACCCACGTTTTGTTTTGGAAGTGAGTGTAATAAAATGGCTTAATGATGGTTGAGTGAGTTAAACACTCACCACAGGGACATGCGGTGATCTGCTGATAACCAGTTTGAAGGCCATTTCTGTCTGGGGCCCGGAAGCACATGCATGTCACCTGGCTAGCTCCATGATGGTAGAGCTTGCAGGTAGCTATCTGGTTACAGCATTTCAAAGGGAACAGATCATTCTGCTCCAATCAAAACGAAGCACGGCATACTTCACTGCATGCAAACGTGGCCAGCATACAGTTAGGACATTTTTCCATTTCATACTTTCTTAAATAACTATGGGCCTCATTATAACTTTGGCAGTCTTTTTGCAAGACCACCCTGGTGGCGGGCGCCAAAAGACTGCCATGTTGGCGGTAATCTGACTGCCATATTAAGAGTCATACCTTGAAGACCTCCAATAAACAGCCACAAATCTGACACCAGCAGGACCCAGGAGGGTGGGAGTGAGGTGGTTCCACCACTAGCACCGCCTCACTGACAACCTTCTACCCACCAGATTACGACCCGCAAATCACCACAGCGGTTCTTGTATGGTGAAAAACCATTGGCGGTCTGAACTGCCGCGCACTGAACTCACTCCTGTCAGAACAGAACACCACACTGGACAGTTCAAATACCCCACACCTGGCACACATCCACACACAAGGCACACCCACTCACTGCACTATATAACACATCCACACACAACCCATAATCCTTTGCGACGAAAACGACCACCACACGCACGGAGAAGCCATAATCTCATTACTCACCACTCATACACCATAGCTACATATTCATTTCACACTCACCATACAGCTGGACGAACAACACTATATACATGACAACTACACACAAACACCACAAACAACCACCACTCACAACCAAACACCCCCACCCCACCAAGCACCCTACACACACAACACCCACCCCCACCCACAACACAACCACCAAGTCACTTCAAATCACCCACGCTTCAGTGACAATGAGTTGAGGGTCATTATCGATTAAATCTTCAGGGTAAAGCCACAGCTCGTAGGAGCACAGGTGCAGCAAAAATCCATAGCCAGGAAAATGGAGTTATGGCAGAGAATAGTCGATAGGGTCAACTCAGTGGGAAACCATCCACACACAAGGGAGGACATCAGGAAGAGGTGGAATGACCTTGAGGAAGGTGCGTTCGATGGCTTCACGACATCAGATAGCCGTGCACAAGACTCCCACCTCCCCCCTCAGAGCTCACAACATGAGAGGAGAAGGTCTTGGACATCCAGCATCCTGAGGGCCTGACTGGAATACCCAGAGGACTGCACTCTGGTGAGTAACTACCATTCGCCTGCCTCTAATTCGACATGTCCAGCATGCTTCCTCACCATCCAAACACTCCCTAATACATCCTATCTCCCACTACACCTCCCACCTATTCACCTAATGCCCCCTCCTGTATGCCACACCACCACCCTGCCCAAATGCCCATACACACCTTACCAAGAGCACGGTTAGCACAGCCAATAACTATCACTCTCGTTCCCACGATGCACTAGCCCATCTAAATCAAAACCTGCAATGTGCACTTCATATCACATCCCTTGCATGTATGACTATTGCACTAGCTACACCAATTAGATGATTCGACTGAGGACCACTACATGGCAATGACAGTGATGCTTTGGCACAACACCATGCCAAGCAAGCCCTATGGAGCATGATGCACATGTCACAATCCACTATCCAAAAACTGTGTTAGCACAGCTGCACCTGTTATTGCCATTGCTGGGAATCAAGTCAAGCCAGTGTATGCATCAGACAAACAGACAATCAATCACACCTCCACCATTTAACCCTCTCTCACGCCATCCACAAGTACCCCTGCCACCATGGAGAGGATACCAGAGACAGACAGCCATCCTCAGGATAAAGGCCCCAGTGAGGACAACGCCGCTTGATGTCTGGACAGTGACGATCTACCTGGCCCATCTGGGACCCCTGGTCAGTCTACCACTCCCTGCCTCACCCTGCCCACATCACCACCCCCTCCGACACCTTTAGCAACCATCTCAGCCAGCCCTTAGTCCCCAAACCTGTGCCCCACGGACTGTTGAATCAATTGTGTGCCCCACAGTACAGGGACCTGAGTCACCCCCTCACACCCAAGACAATATAGGTCCTGCTGACACTGGGAGTGGGCACACCGTGCCAGGGGCACAGGCAAATGGGGCAAGGGATGTGGGAGGGGACCTGTGGGCCAGAGGACGGGGCAGCCAAGGGAGTCAACTGACCAGGAAGCTATCTCCCAAGTCTTGGGAGCATTTAATCAATCTGAGGACAGGATGGCCCAGATCATAACCATGTTGGATGAAAATCAGAGGTTGCAGAGGGAATACCACCAGGAGGTCATACAGCAGTGCCAGGCCCACAACCCACAATGCCACCATGGACTCCATTGCAGGGGTGCTCAAGGACATTAACACCACCCTGCGTGCTTCTTCCACACACCAGCAGGCCCATTCCACTGGCCATCTCATATCAGGGCCTTCTACATCTGTTGCTGCTAGTGGAATGAAGGCTTTGCCAGGGGAACCACAGGCCCCAGTCCCCCTCCCTCTGTAGCTGAGGACCCCACCCCACAAACGTGGACGTCCATCGAGACATCCGGGTGGAGCAGATGCCAAAACCAAACCCACTGCCAGGAAGTGACCCTCTCCTGATTACTCTCCATTGTGTGCCACTGAGACATCCTGTTGACTGTTCAATTACATTACTCCATTTCCCAATTGCCCATGGACACTGGACTTGTGCTACCTACAGATGTGCCACCTACTCTGAGGATTCCATCTACCATTACCTCGCTCATCACGTGTTTGCCAGTGTATTGACAATAAACACTGTAGATCACAGCTACTGCATTTGTATCTTTATTTGTATGCATACAAATGTGTGGTTGAAATTTTTTACAAGGGTATGGCCCCCCTAATCCAACAGGCTGTGTAATGGACTGCAGAGGGAGGCATCCTCTGCAGGAGACACTGTACACACATATGTTCCAGGGTAGATGTAAGAGAGTCACTAGTACAGCCACACACCAGAGAATATCCAACCTGCAAAAAGAACATTACAGAGACTACCATCAGGATTGTAGGCATGATACCACACACAGCACATATGTAGTTTATAGTTGTCGTGTGCAGTGTAGATAGCCATCTAAGCGGGGCACAGCATATAGGATATGAGAACAGGAGACTGCAGGACACAGCACAATACAGGCCTGTCCATAGGAGATGTGAATCTTGCTACCTGCAGAGAGTACACATGGTAGAGATGATACATTTTCAGACAACACCTAACAGGCATTCAGTCACATCCCACAACAGACACATAGGGATAGGTACGCATTACACCACCACTGATTATCAAAATCAGGAGGACCATTGACAACACACTATGTTGAAATACTACACATGCAAATATGCACACATCACACCTGTATGTTACTGGTAGTACTACTTGATGAGCTCTGCCCTTGAGTCAGCTGCACCTTCCTCATCTACCTCCTCATCACTTTCCACTTCTGCATCACCAGCCACTGGTCCAGCTGCCTCCTCATCTTCAGCTAGTAAGGGTGTGTGGTGTTTCAGGGCCGGATTGTAGAGCAGGCAGCAGGCAACTAAGATCTGGCATACCTTTTGGAGACTGTAGAGGAGGGCACCTCCCGAGATGTGCAGGCACCAGAATCTGGCCTTCAGGAGGACAATATCCTTTCAATGACGCTCCTTGTCCTGCTGTGGGCCTCATTGATCAGAGTTCCCTTTTAGTGGCAGGGTACCTCACAGGAGTTAAAAGCCAGGGAAGGATATCCAGAGTCACCTGTGTGCACAGAGGTAGGACCTGCTGCAATAAAGGGACAGTCACAGGGAAGAATTTGATGACAGATGCCATAACAGAGTCACACATCCAAATGCATACATATACATGAGCCAAGCCCTCTCTCTCTGTAGTTGTGCCATCATGTGGGGGACATTGCTGTTCCTCAGAATGGGTGAATCATGCACAGATCCAGGAAACTTAGCTGTCACCTGTGTGATGTATTGGTTTGCCACACACACCACCTGAACATTGATGGAGTGGTAGTTTTCCTGTTCCTATACACCTATTCATTGGCACTGGGAGGGACCAAAGCTATATGGGTGTGCCATCTATGGCCCTATCGCATGAGGGATATGTCCCACATCATATAAGTCTTCCTTCACATAGGCCAAATCCCCTCGTTGGGGGAACCTGATGTACCTGTCCATGTGTTTCAATAAATCACACAGTACATCCTTCAACACAAGGCCGAACATGGGCTGTGACATCCCTGCTGCCATGCCCATTGTCATCTGAAAGGATCCTGTGAAAAGAAAGTGTAGCGCTGACAGAACTTGAACTGTGGGAGCGATGGCAAAGGGATTACATATGGCAGGCAATAGCTCTGGCTCCAACTGGGTATATAGATCCATGACGGTCTAACGATTCAGACGATATGTATGAATGATATGCCTCTCCTTCAGGTTTGCAAGGTCCATTAAAGGATGGTACACTGGTGCATGTCTCAATATCCTCATGACATGGTATCTAGGATAGAGTGGGAGCAGAGAATGTACAATGTGATATGCACTCCACACATTTTAGCAGAATATATCATTATTGCATACACACTGTAGACATGCCGCATACTGCTGACACATACTATATTGGCAATGCTGAAGCAGTTTGGACTCCATTCTTGCTGCACATTGCTGCCCCTGATCAATTGTATCTGACATACATCACATGTGTCTGGTTCCATATGTGGTACACTGAGCTATCCTGCACTGAACACATATGTAGTCCTCCTATATACCTATATGGTTACACCGCCCCTGAGCCTATGTGTATCTGGACATGCACGGCATATGACAACCAGCAATATAAGGCTACTGTGTCATGCATGTCACATGTTTGAGCCAAACCATGATGCCACCACATAGGCCTACTCCGCCTCCAGATGAAAAAAGTGTATGGCGCACTTATTATCATGCAACAAGGCATGATATGAGCATAAAATGGCAGCCACCTGTCTTGCAGCACTGGACACATGGAAGTGACCTAAGTCCGCCGGCGTATGTCTTCGTGGCAGTAGGCGGTCTCAACCGCTGAGCAACTCCTCATTGGGTAACATTACTGCCTATGGGGGACTGGAGCCAATGGTGATCACCGCTGGTGGTGACGGTCCTGTACGTGGCAGCTGTGACCACCATTTTCTGCAGCCTTGCTCACTTGACTCCTGACACTCTTGCAAGCAAGACCTCCATGAGATGAGCTGCTGTGTACTGTCTCTGGGAGCCATCATGCCACATTCTGCAGGTGATAGGGTCCCAGCCTTCACCCAAGAAGGGCTTGAGAAGCTGGTGAAAGGGGTCCTACCCCTGTATTGACAGCTGTATAGGGCACCAGAGGAGCAGGAGAGCCCAATGCCATAGTCATGTGTGATAGAGGTGTGTGTGAGGGCGAATGGCGTACGTGTTCAGGTCAGGGAGTACATGCATGCAGGGGGGATGGTGTTGTGGCCCTGTGAACCGTGAATATGCTGGGTCCGAGGTTTATAGTCCACCGCTGTTGGTAAGGTGCCAGTCTACATACCTTGCTCCTTCTGTCTATGTCAACGATGCAGGACAACGCCAATCAGAAGAAGGGGATGTGGCATGTCATCACCAAGCAAGTGCGGACCCTGGGGATCCATGCCCGGCAGAGCACCCATTGTTGCAAGTGGTGGGAGGACCCGAGACGCTGGGCCCGGAAGACCACGGTGGCCCAGCTGGGGATGTCTTCCCAATGAGGGAGGGGTGCCTGTTGGACCCTGACCCCCCTAATGACCCACATTTTGGGAGTGTCCTGCACTAAGGTGGATGGATGTTTGAGGGCAGCACAGGAGCCACAAGGAGGTGAGTACTGACTGCATCCTGGGACTTGGCTGGACTTAAATGGGATTGAGTGCCTCACTGCAGGGAAAGTGACATTGAAATTCATGCTACATGTGTATCAACAATTGGTAATGGGTACTAAGCACCCTGGCTGAGTATGTGTTGTAAATGTGTCTCCATGTTTTGCTGTCAGTGAATGTGCGTCTCTCATTTATTTCCACACCTCTACATGTCTGTAATGTGGAGACGCACTAATGTCATAGAAACATGTGTGACTCCATCCTGACCAATAAAATTTATGTGAGTGTTAGTATCACCCTAAGCATTGTGTATGAGCAGTTCCAGACAACTGCATTAGTGGGTCTGAGGTGTCAGTCAACTCCACTCTGTATAGCCTATCCTGTATATGCGACTGTGTCACTCTCCTGATATCACTGGGACTATATTAACCATGTACTGGTAATGGTGTTGAAACATTGTAGGGCTGCCATTATAGTTCCTCCACAGGACTGGCGTTCATGGGACATGAGTATTGGCCTGATAGCAGACTAGTCAAATGTATAGGTGATCTGCTAACTGTAGGGCATGTGTAGGTAGCCAACCTGGAATACTGTGACATGTTGAATTGATGAGGTCTGATAGCACAGGTGATGCATTCCTAGGAGCTATACTTGTGGGGATGTGCACTTCCAACCTATGGGTTGGTACTGAAGCTGGTAAGTGCCCTGGGAGATCCCTTATTTGTCAACATGGTGTGTCCATGGCATGTAGGACATAGTCATAGCAAGTATATGCTACATTGCTGACCATCTGCCTACATCATGTGGCCATGGATAGCTGGGGCACACCTGGAAGCCTGTGACTATTACAGCTTGCCTTGGCTATTAGGTGGCAGATTAGGCGTGGTTTGGGTACTGCAAGTCACATGGCATGTTTATGTGAAGGGAAAATTGTATTCAGTCACCTCAGGCTGCTTATGTGGTAGTGGGATGTGTATTTGGTGTACTGGCAGTGGTGTTTGTCCATGTGTGCCTAAATCATGCAAATATATACCCCGAGATGTGTGTTGTCTAGCCTCAGTGACAGGTTTTGCCATTAGTGGATTGGTGTGTGTGAGGCTGGAGTTGTTATGGTGCATAGTCCAACTGGTGCACCTGTATGTGTGGTGGCATTGGAAGTTGTCCATGTATTGGTATGACTGTTTCTGATGTACATCCATTGTGGCAGTGCACTCAATGGATGTATTTGGATGCTTTACGTGCGGTACATGGGCCATTATAGATGCACTTATCAGTATGCTGGGTAGAGATGCATGTGTTGTGTGTGACCTGCTCTGGCTCTGTGATGGGGTCTGACTACTATCATGCCTATACTACAGATTCACATTGTACACATCAGATGTGAACTGTTTGGGTGTCTGAATAGTGTAGGCTAAATCTGAGTACTCCTCCATAGTGGCAACAGTATACTGAGTGGGCAGCCATGTCAAGTGACGGTAGGTGCTGTGTGGTATGTGAGTGGAGTTGTCATCACTGTAATGGAAACGTTACAGAGGACATGGACTTATCAAGTGTTGTGGCTGTAGAGGCCTGATGTGTTGTGTATAATCAGTTGCACATCCAATGGGTGAAACGGGTATTGAGGTATAAGATGTGTATTCAGGTATACTATTGCTTCTGCATCCAGGGCATGCAAAGCCAGCTAACGGTATTAGGTTGGCATCATGGGGATGAGTCTATTAGTGCACTCCTACTTAGGTATAGCTGTAGGTGTGAGAGTTGGCAGACAAGTGTGGGTAGAAGTGCATTGGCATGACATGATGTGGGTAATGTGTATTGGAAAATGTGATGTCCTATCCATGATATGTAGTGTGACAGATATACATGTGTAGCTGTGTCAATGGAATGTATATGTTGACCATTGTGCCCCTATCTATCTCTCTCTCACTCCCTATCTTTCTCTCTCATTGTGTGCATCAGCATCATTTGGTGAAGGAGAAGGGGCACAGGCGAGTGGGGAAGCAGCAACCCATGGGACCCAGGAAGCTGGCACCAGCAACACAGAGGGACCAAGTGGGACGGAGGGCAAGGGGAGTGCCACGAGGAAGACTGGATTGAACACCTCATCCTTGGAATCCCCCTCCAGTGGACACTTCCTGGCGGTGATGGACCCATTGGGGACCACCACAGCTCCATCTATGTCCACCACCCCCTTTACTACCATCACCCTCCCTGTAGCTCCTGACCTAGTTGCCCCTGCTCGCTCACCCAAGAGACAGGACGTCTCCTTTGCCGCAGGCATCTCTGCCCCTGCCCCAGTCAACCGTGCTGCCCTCATTGAGGAGGCTATTAACCTCCTAAAGTCATCTCTGTGGGTCAGTCGACCATTGTGAATGCCATCTAGGGACTGGCAGCTCAGGTCCAACAAAGCAATGTGTTCCTAGAGGGCATTCACGGTGCAATGGCTTGCCTACAGAGATCCTTTCAGGCTGTAGCCTCTACTCTGACAGCAGCCAGTTTCCCTTTGTCTCCAATCACCCCTCCAACTACCTCTTCCCAATCCCAAACCCTGCTCCCCATAGCCATCCAATGCACACGTACACACCGGCATGCATCCACCTCAAAAGACCAGGGTAGCTCAGATAAACACCATCACCAAAAGACCCACCACCAGCATGCACACAAGCAACACCCACCTGTAGACACACCAACATCCACTCCCTGCATTGACCGCCCACGCCCCTCCCTCTGCCAAGAGATCTGCCCCCCCAAGCCCAGACCTGAGGACCCCCATCCCAGGGCCAAGCCCAAGGAACCCCCTCCCAAGCCCAAGCCCAAGGACCCCCCTCCCAATCCCAAGACCCCCTTAAATCCCCCCCCCAATCCCTGTGATGTGATGCCTGCCCTATTTATGCCCCTAGCCTGTGGAGGTCATTTTGCAGTCAAGTTGGGGCACAGTGAGGTGCCATCTGTGCCTGGGCAACTATGGCTATGGACTGGCCAATGGCCTTCTATTTGTATGTAGTTCCATTTTAAATATTTTAACATTTTAATACATCTGGTCCAACCTGTTGTTGGTATTGATGGTAACATACTTGTCCTGCTTTTCTTTCTCCATGGTTGCTTTGTGTTTGTGGGCGTTTGTGCGTGTCAGATATGTGTGTGTGTTGGTTGTGCTACCTGTTGTGAATGGGCTGCAAGTGTGTGTGTGGTCCTGCCATTGTTCCTGCTGTCATTGCTGTGTTTTGTCTGTAGGATATGTTTGTGTTTGGTACATGCATGTGTGTAGCCAAATTGTGAATTGTTTGTGTTTGCATGTGTGATGGTGGTGTTGTGTGCCCTTGTGTGGTTGTGTGTGTGTACGTGTGTGTGGTGTTGGCTATGTCCTATGCATTGTGTGTGCGTGGTATGTCAAGTGGTTCATTGTATGGCAGTGTGATAGTGTTGCATGATATTGTGGGGTTGTTACGTATTATTGTATGTATGTGTTGTCATGTGGAGGTGTGCAGTCAGTGTGCATGGCGAAGCGTTTGTGTAGTTGGGGTTGTGATGCTGCTGTGTGAGTCAGTGGTGTTGTGTATGATTGTGTTAGTCAGTGGGGGTGCTGTGTGGGGGTGGGTTGGTGTGTGTATGGCACGTGTGTGTTGGCCGTGGTGTGTGTAGTTTGGGTGTGCTTGTGTGTATGTAGGTGTGTGTGTGTGTTCGTATGGGTGTGTAGTTACGTGTGTGTCCGTCGCAAGCCGTCCTGGATATTTGTTTTGTGTGTGCGTGTGTATTAATGCCTTTCCCTCCAGTGTGTGCTAGTTGTGTGTACGTACGGTTGTTGCTTCGTCGCTGGTTCCGAAGTCTTTGTGCAAGCAGGAGCAGTGGAAGGACTTTGACTTCAGTCTGCCTGGCCGCTCTGGGCAGGTGTGTGTTCCTGAAGGTGAGTGTTTCCTTTTATAGAGTTGGTTTCCGCCAATGTTTTGGTGGCGGTGCAACCACGGAGGAAACCCTTGCGGTGTGCAGCCTCATAATATGTCCGTAGTAAATATGCTCTCCACTGGTCTAAATGTGCCTACCGCTGTCCATTACAGCCTGACCGCATTGGTGGGACTGGCAGTAGTTTGGCTGTTTTCCGTTGAGAACACCACCATGGTCATAATTTGACAGGCTTCACCTCCGGGCTGTCAGCGGTACAACCGCCGCCGCCAACATGGCGGTCCTGAGACCGCCAAACTCATAATGAGGGCCTATATCTGGAAGTATTTCCGATGACAGGGAGTGAGATAACATTTGTCATGAATACGAGCAGGACCACCTAGTCTTAGTAGAGGAGGAAGCTCACTGAGCTGGCAAGTTCACTACCTTAGCCAGCTCACACCAATGACATAGGAGCACTAAGGCACTGTTGATGGTTGCACTTGATGTGTCAGAGCATCTCTTGTTATCGGCGGGCGGAACTTTGTGGAAATGAGCAGAGTTTTTATGTAACGCCATGGAATTCCGTGGAGTAGAACTCTGTGAGTTTCACCCAGGCCTAATTTTTAATTTGAGGAAGGGAGCACATGCAGACCTTCCCCATGGTCAATCTTGGGACCACCACCTGCCTGGGCCAGCCAACAATACGGTGAAGGAGGGCCCCAAGTCGCCCCTTCAAAGGCCCTTTTCAGCCTTGGGTACCACCACCATTTCCACTGGACTGTGCCTTAAATAAAGAGGGGGCCATGTGGACCTCTGTCTTGGGCATACATTATGCCCTGGGGACCACCACCTCCCTGGGGGAACTGGAAAATGAGCTCGGGTGAAGGGACCCGCATGTTTTTTTGGGAGCATATTCAGCCCTGGGGACCACCAACTCTCCGGGTAACTGGAAAATGAGATCAGGGAAGGGGGGCCTCACAGCCCCCTCCTGGGCTGTTTTCAGCCTCAGGCACTTCTACCTCTTTGGGACTGGCATAGGAGGGGGCCATGTGGCCTCCGTCTCGGAGCCATTAATGGGCCTGGGGACTGCCAGCCCCCGAGGGCCGGCTCCCAATGTCCTGAGGGGCCATAGTAAGTTGCTCCAGCCTGAGGAGAGCTATGACAGCTCCTGCCAAGTGAGAGCAAACTGTAAATCTGTCCCAGTGGGCGGGAGCAGGAAAACTGCTCCTGCTCCCTGGGAGCGGACTTTATCTGTCAAAGGGGCAGGAAAACAGATGAAACAATTGCTACAGCATGCAGGGAGCAGTATTTCTTGCCGGTCCTCGTATGCAGGAGCAACAAGACCACGGGTAATGGAGGATTACCTGCAGTCTATAAAAGTGCATGTTTGCACATACTTTAGTAGAAAAACGCTCAAGGCACAGTCACATTACCAAAATTGCACCAGACATGGTCGTTGGGTGCATTACCTAATGGTAGAGTAGAATGTTCACTATACATTTACCGAATGAGGTAGGATGTACTAATTAGCCAGCAGAAAGTACTCCAGTTGGGTAGACATTTTGTGCAAAACTGTGGACTCTCCTTGAATCAATAATCAGGTAAGGATCCATTATTGCACCTATGCTCATTTCACAGAAATTAAATCTGAAAAGGAAGCACTTACAAATATAAACATAGAAGGTGCCCCAGTTGAATCTCTGCTTCTGTAAAAGACAAATCCTTCCAACTTATTGAACTTATACAAGGCAAAGCACGGGTGGGCCAGATCCTGCTGCCAAATCCTGCCGCTCACAGCCAAAGGCCGCACGTGGCCCAGGGTTGAATGCCTAGAGGGGCCATGCGGCCAACCCCTGCCATGCACAGCCAAAGGTAACTATAACTCATGCCAAAGATAAGTATAACTCATGCCCTCACCATGCACTGCTACTTATACCATATATTACATCAATATTTACATCTTGTATGGCATCCTTTTACAATGTAACTCCAACATTTATAATAAGCTATTGATGAGAAAACTGTCCATGGTGGAGATGCGAGTTATAGTTACCTTAGAGAACGACTTATGGTGTCTAAAGGTGAGTCTAACAATAAATGTTGAATTTCTATGGTTTTGTGCATGTAAAATCTGATGCTAACTTTAACGTCCCTCTAACCTTTGGTTTTTTAGGTAATTTCAAAGTCTTTTAAAAATAAAAGGCATTACAGCACTTTTCGGAAAGTAGCACGCTACTTCAGAACCCAAAAGGATTAGTGGTGGATTAGTACAGGATAATATGAGTTAATTTGAGCTGTGGACATGTGAGTCTTTTAGCTGGAGGGAAGATTCATCAAACTGCACCAAAGTTATTAACAAACCAAAAAAATTATTTTCCCATGGAAACTAGATCCTAACTATAACTACCTAATGGTATATAGACATACACACATGTATGTTCAGTCCCCAGAGGAATGGAAGCCCTGGGTAAGGAAAATGCGCATTGGACCCATACAAAACTTCCTGTGCTTCAGGGCCATTGGTTTTTGGCTTCAAAATTGAACTTTTGCTTCGGAAGCATGTTACTTGAAAACAGAAAACGGTGCTAAGCAGGCACAATAATCATGGCACCAGCTATGCATCCTTCAGTACCTTCAATGGAGCCACTGTGTGGGCAAGTCCATCGTAAGAATATGGATCCCAGTCTGTGTGGTGGTGTTTTCTGTGTGGTGGTGAGTGTTTGTTCACCAGGGAAGTGTGGAGTCCATAACCTCTAGGACTGAACTGATGAGCCAGCAAAGCACTGGATTGGAAGTCCTGGGTAGGGAAAATGCACACTGGACTCACACAAAACTCCCTGTGCTTCAGGGCCATTCCTTCAATTTTTTCCTTCCAAATCAAACTTCTGCTTTGGGAACTTGTTTCTTGAAAACAAAAACCTTTGCCAAGCAGGCTCAACAATCATGGCACCAGCTTTGCACCCTTCAGTACCTTCAGTGGAGCCACTGTTGGGGCAAGTCTATGGTAGGCATATGGATCACAGTGTGTGTTTTGGTGCTTTTTGTGTGATGGTGAGTGGTTATTCACCAGGGACACGAGGTCCATAACCTCTGAGACTGAACTGGTGGGCCAGCAAACCGCTGGCTGGGATCCCAATGACCATGTTTGTCTGTATTAAAACATTAGAAACAGTTTGCCTGAAGCCAAACCTCTGCTGAGCACAACCTTCCCCAATTAACTTAGCACTTCAATGCTTCCCAACTTTGGAAAATCTATTTTTCCTTCTTTTAACCTCTAGGTTTTTGCTCATTGACTCCCTGTATTTTAGGATTTTAAAGCGCACTGACTCCCCTTGAGTTTGAGTAGCACTATATAAATAGCTTTAAATAAATAGCCTGTGAATTTTCTCCAGTACTTGTATTTTTCATTTTCTTTCAATTCAGCAACACTATCGCGAGTCACACTATCGTGGAGCCAGTTACAAAGGCAGAACTGCCCTGTGCTAAAAGTCTTGTTTTTAAATCTAAAATGCGAAAAAGTCTTGCTTGGATTATGTGATGCTGCATTTGTAGTCAGCTCTTCCCCGCTATAGAGAATCATTAAAATGCACATTGGATAAAAGGCAGTATTCCTCTAGTATCTCAAAGTATTTAAGTTTTGTACAAGAGGCCACCGGACAATGCCTAAACATTATCCCTTTATAAACCAAGACCCAGGTTACTATTATTTAGCACGGGCCCTTGTGCAGCAGCGGCTGCTGCAAATATCAAGGGGAGGATCAGGGGCGATGACAGGGGGCGAGGAATAAATTAAAAAAAAGACTTACTGTTCACTGCTGTTGTCTTCCCCTGCTGCCTCGCACCTCCTTCTTTCCTGTTCTGTGTCCCAGTATTCTCTGGGACACCAGAACAGGCTCTCCAACAATCCTGGTGCTGCTTTCATGCTAAAGCTAACATGAAAGCAGCGCCAGGATTGGTGCGAGTGGCTCATACTCAACCCTGGGGCATGTGCAGTTTCCCCAGCCCAACTATGTACACAGCCGGGCTGGAGAACCTAAGGGGGCATGTGTGTTTGGACAGCCGTCCTAGGCCATCCAAACACATATGCACACTTAGAGCTCACAATTCCTCATCCCCCGTCCCATCTCCCACCTCCTGAGTCCCAGCCCCGCCCTTCACATGCTGGCTGAACTAGCAGCAGAAAAATAGAACGATGTTCAAGTATTGTTTTATTTTTCTGCTGCTGGCTCTTAGCCAGTGGGGTGACGCTCCTCCACCATTGTGGAGGAGCCGCCCCTGCCCTTGTCTGATGTTTAGCAACTCTTCATGATGCAAAGCAGTCCAAAATGATTGTGGATTAACTTTCAAGTTGACACAAGCACACCATTAAATAGCTACGTATTACACAACACCAACTTCTTCCAATCCGTAGGCAGATGGAGCATAACACAGAGGAACTATCACAAACACTCATAAGTTTTAACGCAAAACCAAATCTACAGAAATAGCATAACCTGACTTTGTGATAGCCTACTGGCAAATGACCCATGTGCTAACAGAGGCAAGCCAAATATTGTGGGCTAGTCTTATTTGTAAGCCATGCACTTACAAACTTTCACATTCTTTGTAGCTTTTTATTGGATGGTTATCCACTATAGAAATTTTTGCTGAAGAGTTCAATTTTAGCAACCCCAAACAGGCCTTTTTACCCAGTGGGCTGGAGCCCATAGAGGCCTGTTTAAGGGTGAGGTGGCCATCTCACTTTGTTGGCCAAGATGGTACTGTCTACCAACTGGGGTGCATCTGTTGGAAAGCTAAGGTTAGGTGCTTTTCAGATGGGGACTGTGGAGAAGGGTTCTCTTGGACAGTGACTCAGGAGGCTGGTGAAAGAGGGGTACAAGTATGTTCAGAGGGGCATAGAACAAATGGCACTGAGGAAGAGTAAAGCTGTCCCCTTCTATCACCTAAGCCAGGAAGTCCATCAAGGCAGAGATTAGACTACGCTAGCTTTTGGCTAGAAGGTGCGATGGAGTGCTGTGTTGGAAATTTGCCCTTTCTGCAGTGTCACCCCAATTGTTTTGGGCCTTTTTGCTGATCCTCATTTTTGCTGGCTATAAAACTCTGGACACATTATCCCTGCTCACCAGTGGTAAAGTGTTTGTCCTCCTTTCAACATGGCAAAATTAATATACTCCTGGTTGACAGATTTAACATACCTATAAGTTCCTAGTATATGGTACCCACAGTGCACCCAGGGCCTGTAAGTTTAATGGCAGTAGTGGGCTGCAGCACTCATTGTGCTAAGCACTACAGTGACAGTGTAAAGCATGTCTCCAGGACTACCACTCTAGCCTGGCTATGCAGCTATAAACTGCCAATCAACTAAACAGGACAGAAGTTTAATATTACACATGTATTTACAGTGAAATAAAAGAATAAAAGCTGGCTTCACTGCAACAAGTCTGGCTGCTTCCATAGGGAAACTTTGGATTACATTATAACTCCTTATAGTGCTAATTTCAGATTGTTAACAGCTACAAAACTATTTAAAGGCTCTTTTAAATATTTAAATACAATCCAATTTGATGGTAATTTGTCAAGCTATTACAAAAAAGGCACTTTAGAATAATTACTTTTTGCCTGTCTAAAGCCTATGGGCCTCCTGTGCCACAGGCAGATGTAGCTCACACTTTGGCCTGTATTCCCTTTTGTCCTTCTGGTCTGCAAGGCATCAACCCCAGTGGAAGGAAGAGCTGCCCCAAAAATAGTTTAGAGTAACCGTTGGGTTACTGTCTTTGATATTTGAGTGTCAAACCCTACTTAAATGTCGCATCCTGCTTGACAGGTCTGAAGGGATATTAAATATAACATTTGGGAGGTCACTTTAAAGAAGGGAAACAGAATGCCAAAATACTTTGTGTGTATCCTCATCTAGTTGCTGAAAGCTGAGCTTTGATTCAACCAGACTTCTCTCTCGCAGTTTGTTAGGGATACAGGGATGTCCTAAAGTTGGATTTTAGTGTTAGATGTGGGAAGACACTAGGCTTACCTGTGTGTAGAGTTGAATCCGAGAACCTTTGCTTCCGTTCGTTGGGGCATCCCGAGGGGTCATTCCAACCCACTAGCTCGCACTAGGCCCAAATATGGCACCACACGCACCCACTTCAGAACACTGCTGGACTGGTGGAATCTAAGAAGAGGACTGAACCTGCTACCTAAGGTATGAGAAGAACCTAAAAGACTGGACCTGCTTTTCTTCTTGTACCTTGGATGAAGACGTTGACTCTAAAGTTAAAGCTGCAGGGACACAAGTGGCAAGGGTTTTATTCCTGCAACTGTCTTGCTGATCAGTGGCAACTGGACCAGGACAGGGCCCGACTATTGGGCCTCTGCCTGACACGCAGTCTCTAAGTGCATCCCCGGAGGTCCTAGGGGGATTTATAAATGTACCCCTGTGGTGAATTGAGACTTAAAAGACTAAAGTCTAAAAGTAAAACCTTTGACCAGGATTAATCTGGGTAGTGTAACCGACCAGTGCTCCATTGTGGTCGGTGTCAGAGGGCACCTAAGTCATGTCCTACCGTGACCATTGACTATCATTGGCAATTTGTGCTTCCTTGCCATTTTTCTGCTTAAAAATTAAAAATTCATATTTCTAGTTCCCCCTTTTGGAGTTTTGTCAATCTGGTGTCATTTCTTAGGGATTTTTATTGCTATCCATTTTGACTTTATTACTGTTTTAATACTACATGAATACTTTATACATTTCCTCTAATTTAATCATGTCCACTCCGTGCCATAGCTATCAAGAGGCTAAACCCAAATTTAATCCGTAATTTTAGTGGTTCACCTTGACAAGGATTCTGATCATTACCATCTTCAACAATAACCCAGCTTCTTATACGACCAATGAGATGGGGTTATAAAATCTATACTGCAGAATCAAACCCTTTACACATAGTAATTGGACATGAACTCTTGAAAGATTAAAAAATAATTGACATGCTTTAGAAATCTTTAATTTGGGCTGCACAATTTAAATTTCAAACTGGGTCATAAATTAAATTACTCACGGCCTCTGCCCTCTCTTCCCCTGCTGTAATTACGGTGAATTTTAGCTTTCAATGAGACATCTGTTACTGCAGATATACTGTCTGCCACAAGATCATATGTAAAGATGCGAAACCAGGACTGCTGTGTTTTTACATTTCTGAACGAGGCATTTCAACCCCTTGAGTAGTTCATTCTTTTATCTGCGTGTCTGCGGAAATTTTAACCAGTTTGCTTGCTGTCTTTACTGCTTTTATCAAATGTAAATAAAATATGAAGTTGATGTAACAAAAGTCCCCTTATAGTGATGTAGCCACAAACGGACAGTTTCCAGCATCTAATTTGCTCCTGCAGTGTACTTGCTTCAAATGACAAGCGCTACTGCTTTTTGACAGTGATTTTTAAAAGGTTCCCGACGCAGAAGTATTAGGAATCAGCTAAAAAGGTGACTAGATTGTTGCCCATGTGCAATACAACAGCTTCCTCTGCGAACAGTCTAAAAGAAGAATAGAAAGTCAACCTATCAATTTTTCCTCAGTTACAGCCCCATAAGGAAACTTAGGGGTTGTTCAATTAGCTATCAAAGCAAAACTGGAGACAGCTTGCATTCCTTCTGCACTCATTTGAGAGTTTTTGAATCAGTGAGCCCACACTTGCACTGCAATTCATTCTACTAGTGGCTTTCTCACCGTAGGAATCATATAACTTCAGTGAAAGCTGACTGTGCTTGCGCACAGACGCCACTGACGCTACCCAGGTTAAACAACTGCAGAAGGTCTCTTGATATACACAAATACTTGGAAACGTTAACACTTTCACAGAAGAATATATTTGAAAATTATTGCCAAACGAAGAAAGGCATGATCTCTGGTTCCCCTCCTTTCTGAAACCTACCCTCAGCAGAATTGAGGATGTCTTGTTCACCAAGCTATGTCTCTATGTGGGCTAAGCAGATGTTCAGTGCGTCACCAAATGCGTCAGTTTAAAGACTGGGAGTATCTCTGAGATTGTTGCTAAGAATCTGAGACTAGTGGGGTGGGGTGGGCGGCAGTTGGGAGGGTGAAAGTGGCGATGGGAGCAGTCGCATAGAAGCAAGCTCTGTCCGACGCCACAATCATTCTGAGATCTTGCCCCATCCAGGGCCCATCAATATGGCCCTGACACTCGGGGTGCATCCTTTTTCTTCACATCTTTGTAGGGGTCAGTGCAACCTGTACAAGCCCACTGTTTCCGGAGAAGGAGGCAGTGTGGAGCTGGGCAGACCACGCCACAGATTGCAGCAAGTGAGGGGTGCAACCCATGTAGCCTGAGCCCCACTGGAGCGACGGTGATCTGAGGTTCCGGTGGTCAACTGCATCTGTTGTTGCTGTGAGGAGTTCATGCAACGGAGCCAGAAGGTCACCCCTAACTCCTTGAGACTGTTGGAGGCCCAGCAGCCTGAAGGCAACATGCCGGCATCTTCCAAACAAGGGCGAGTGCAATGAGGCTCCCATTGGAATGGCCTGGTCCTTTTTGGGACATGGCCCAGTGCATCCGCGATTACTGAGGAGGACCTTGAGTCGGTGCAGTGAGTCTGCCCTTCCCCCTTTCTGCTGCTCCTAAGAGTCTGGCAGCCTACTTTCTCTCATGCTGGTGTCATGGATACTGGTGCCTGGGGAGCAGCTCTTGCCATGCCGGGGGCCCAGGGCCTGCCACTTCAGACTGACCCATAGGCACTGAGAATCTGGCTTTGAAGCCCATTACACTGCTCCCTACGGCAGGCTGGAGACCCTCTCACAGGGTTTAATTTCGAGATTTCCACAGTTAACTTCGAGATTTCCACAGTTAGAGTGACTACCCATACCTCTGCACTGCTGCGGCCCAGGGTTTAGCTGAGATAAGAACTTGATCTCTCCCGTATCCAACACAATGTTCCACACAGTACTGGTGGGCTCTGTCTTGTGCCTTGCTTTGAAGGGGCCATGCTTCAGGGTGGCAGCCAGGAGCCTCTCTGCTTCACAACCATCTGGAGGAGTGATTGGCTGCCTCACTGGACGCTTGAGGGTTTCCATTCGTACGTGTGCACTCCTGCCGCTTGAAGACTGGAGGATGATGTCACTAACACCCAGGGCAATTGTTTGATGCTCACTGATCCACTGGGGTCTTGATTTCCTCTGTGAGAAGGCACTTTACCTCTCTCCTGGGGGTGAAGGGTTTTTCTTTTCCTCTCCTTGCTTCATCCTTTTTCTCCCGCCAAGTGGCTGCCCTGGTGGTGGTAACACTCAACACTGTCTGGTGACCTTGATCTCCCCACTGTTGTGTGGTGTGGGAGGAACACTATAGACTACCACCCACAAAGTTCTACTGCTTTCTCCTGTCGCTAATGTAGAGTTCGACGGTGTTGTGATGGTTCACCCAAAAGACCCCCCGAACCTGGCGACAACCCCCATAATGCCTCTCCATGTGACAAAGACATCACACTGGTGGGGACACCCCTCAACACTAACCTGATGCTGCAAGATCTGAGAGCTAAATTTATAGAGCTCCTAGTGGCTTTGCACAGTCTGAAGATGACCTTTAAGCCCAAACTGAACACTTTGATCATTGACGTAGGCCATATGCGAGAGTAACATAACAAATTGAAAGTGAAAGTAGCAGCCCATGAGACCATCCTAGTGAAGGTATGTGTGCTGGATGCACAAGTCCAGATAGTTGTTCTACAGTGGGAAGTGGATTTCTTGAAACGCAGAGCTGACAATGTTGAGGAGCAATCATGCTGGAACAACATTAGCGTGGTAGGACTACCCAAATGGGTTAAAGGTCCAAGTATAG